>NW_027361858.1:15600000-18045000 GCF_039654945.1 Dendrobates tinctorius | reverse complement strand
ATTTTTTTATTGTTTTATTTTGAATGGGGCAAAAGGGAGGTGATTTGAACTTTCATATTCTTTTATTTTTGTAAATATTTTTTAAAGGGAATCTGTCACCCTTTTTTTCCCCTATTAGCTGCCGGCATAGACATCGGGGGCTTATCTACAGCATTCTGTAATGCTGTAGATAAACCTCCAATGTAACCTGAAAGAGAATAAAAACACGTTATATTATACTCACGGAGGTGGGCGGTCCGGTCCGATGGGTGTTGCGGTCCCGTCCGGCGCCTCCCTTCTTCATGCGATGACGTCCTCTTCTCCCGTCCTGAAATGGCTCCGGTGCAGGCGCATTGCTCTGCCCTGTTGAGGGCAGAGCAGAATTCTGCAGTGTGCAGGCGCCAGACCTCTCCCGGTGCCTCCGCACTGCAGGACTCTGCTCTGCCCTCAACAGGGCAGAGCAGTGCGCCTGCGCCAGAGCCATTTCAGGACGGGAGAAGAGGACGTCATCACATGAAGAAGGGAGGCGCCGGACGGGACGGCGACACCCATCGGACTAGACTGCCCACCTCCGTGAGTATAATATAACGTGTTTTTCTTCTTTTTCAGGTTACATCGGAGGCTTATCTACAGCATTACAGAATGCTGTAGATAAGCCCCCGATGTCTATGCCGGCAGGTGAAAGGCCAAAAAAAAGTTGACAGATGCCCTTTAAAACTTTTTTTACTTGCTTCAATAGTCTCCTTAATAGATCTGAAGCTGTGATTTTCTGATCGCTTGTGTTACACACAGCAAGAGTAAAGGTCTGCTATGTGTAGCAGAAATGCTCATTTGCTATGAACGCCAGCCACAGGGCAGTGCTCATAGCAGATCTGCAATGGCAACCACGGGGTACTCTTGCAGACCCCGGGTTATAATGCCATCACATCGGCGTCCCGCAATGATGTCACAGAAGCACCAGTGGGCAGAGCTAGTGATGCGCTTCGGATGCGATAATGTTAAATGCCAATGTCAGAGATTGATAGTGGCATTTAATATGTTAACAGCTGAGGGTGGATCACGATTCCATCCTGGGCTGTTAGGGGCACATGACAGCTGATGGAATCAGCAGCGGAGCCCACATCAAAGGGGGAGACAAGATATACCATATATATATATATATATATACATATATATATATATATATATATATAGCATAAACAGATGCAGAGTCAAAGAGAAGAGAAGTCAAAAGGAAAATACTATGCTGACGCTAGTTAACTAAAACAAAACCCTGTAGAACTCACCAGGGAGCAAAAAGGCTCTATGGGTGGACTTGCTCTGTAACTCAGCTGTGCTGACCGCACACACGACTGGATGCAAATGCTGGAAGCTAAGCTGCAAGCAAAAAACCTTACTGGTACTGAGCTTAGTAACCAAGCAGATAGTATGGGCCTGAGCAAGATGCTGGGATGGATGTCTATGCTGAGCAGCACCTGTAGTGGCTGAACCAGAATGGGAGACAGCAGAGGAATATAAGGCTTGGGATCCATCCTGTGCAGCAGAAGAATCCCGGCGCCTAACATATATAATATTATAATATTCATTATGTAAAATATGGAGCAGGTCAGTGAGGGATAAGTGACCTGTCAGAAGCCATACAGATGAATACCTAATCAGAGCACCACATGAAGGCCAAACCTAAGAAGCGTTTCATCACCAGGTATCATTGTAATCAGTATAACGGTGCCAACCTGACACTGTCTGTAGGTTACTGTGCACAATTCTGATGACAGGAACACTTTAATACAAAGGTTTAACTTAAACATTCCTTGTAAAGAGTAGTGTGACTAAAATCAATATTAAAGAATAATAAGTTACTACAAAAGTATTATAACTGTGTATTATGAGAACCAAGAATGATCTTCCTTTGGTTTGATTGCTAACATCATTGATGACTTTTTTTCTGTAAACAGTAATTCTTACATATAGAAGTATACAAACACGCTACCAATAAAGATCCAGGCGTGTTGTGCACATTTTACTTTAAGTTTAATAAATACTTGTGTGTACTTTTTACAATACAATATATGGTTGAGCATGGCATGCCTTTTGATTGGTTGACCTTAATATTCTTAGTTTAACCCCATCATGACATATGGAGTACGTTTACGCATGCTGAGCTCGCATCTTTCCCGGCAGAAATGCCGGTATGTGTCAAATGCCGCTGTCAAAAATGAACTCTTAACAAGTTAACAGTCACAGGCGGAGTAGAGCATCGCCCACTGTTGTTAACCTGTTAAATGCCACTGTTAATTTCTGATGTCATGTCATTTTATGTGCCCATCGGGCAATAATAATGATGGCATAATAAAGACACAATTTTTTTATAAGCCTGCATGAAAATTGTTATAAGTAATGACAACCTCCTCTGAGTCTTGAAAATCAGAGCTAATCAGCAAATTTAAGCATCATATTCGTTTTCAGCATCACAAAATTAATCAAGTTCAACTGTTTTCGTCTCTAAACCAATTTGGCCATAAAACAGTGAGTCAACGAATCTTGTTGACTCTTTAAAGGCTGAATGAAAGCTTCCATTATAGGGTTGATACTTAACTCTGTTGCTTATTTAGTGCTTGCTTGATATCTGCTCGGTATGTTCTAAATAAGGAAAATTAGTCGCCAATTTCTGCTTTTGCAGTTTTGTTTTTTCCTTCACTTTTTCCATAACTTTTTTATTTCTCTGTCTCCATGAACGAATGATGGCTTGTTTTTTTGCAGGACGATTTGTACATTTGAATGACACCATTCATTTTACCACATAGTGAACTAGAGAACAGGAGAAAAAATCCAAGTGATGTGGAATTGCAAAACAATTCTGAAATAGTTTTCTAAGAATTGTTTTTACGTTGCACATTGAGTTATAAAGATAATGATTTTACTAATCAGTCTGATTAAGGTGATACCAATTTTGTCCTCTTATTTTATTATTTTAGTGGTGAAAAAAAAATTGAAATTTGTAAAAAACAAATTTGGTGTCGCCATTATCTGAGTCCCAGAATGCTTTCATTTTTCAGTTGATGGGGCTTGTTTCTTGTGGGGCGAGACAACATTTTTATTGTTACCATTTTGAGATAGATAGGAGATTTTGATCTCTTTTTTCAACATTTTTTTTGCTCTGTAGCGATGACCAAAAACTGAAATTTTGTCATTTAGAATTTCTGAATTTGTTTCTGTTTACTGATTGGGTTAATTATATTTATATTTTGATAGATCATCCTTTCCTGGACCCAGCGATACACATGTGTATTTTTTATTATCTTTATTTTTAATTGTGGAAAAAGGAGGTGATTTGAACGTTTATGTTTTATTATTTTTTTGTGTGAAGTTTTTACTGTATTTGCTAATCCCCTTACTCCCCTCAAGCCCAGCTACAGGCAGGGTTTCAAAGGAGCTCCATGATGACAGGCATGGAGGTTTTCAACTAACCCCCAGCTGTCATAGCAACTCATTGGTGCCCCATGATCGCGGAATGGGTGCGCTGAAGAGGGCTTAGAATAAAGCACCCCATGCCGATGCACTGATAATGCTGCTGTCAGAGTTTCACAGCAGAAGAACTTAACATATTAACAACCTCTGTGGGTAAGCTCTACTCCCCCCATGGCTGTTAAAGGTAAATATTGGCTGTGTATCACAGCCATTATCTGCTGGGTATGGGGCGAGCTCACCCCTTGGGCCCACTCCATACACGTGCTACTGACTTACGCTATACATATACAGAAAAAGTCTGCAACGGATCAAACAATATGAAACAGGTTACTACTAGATAGTATAACATTGTGTGTTTTCAACAGGATTGCAATGGGGACTGTGCCCCAATGATGAACCGTACAAAGGTCAACAGTGAAGACCCACCAACTGCTCATGAAACTCATAGCTTACCAGCTGCAGCTCTATCCTGGGATGTACAATGGCCATCCAGTACAATGAGTGATGACCTGACACCTTCTTACTGGCCTGGAGCCTGGCAAGTGGACCCAAAAGTAAAATCAGGAAAATCTGTAAGTATTGTAATAGTTTTCTATAGTATAGTGAAGTTATATGTGCAATTTTCTGCATTATGAAATACTGTATGTGACAGAGCTTTTCTTTCTATTAACAAAATCATTGTAGGGTTAAGAAATGACCCAATTAGCCTAACTCCATACTAGTCATGTTTTTACTCTGCTCACACACGAAACAGCTGACTAATAGTTACGAGGCATGTGAATGAATGTATGATGTGTGTGGGAATGTATGTACTGGTTCTGGACAGGGGTTGATTGTTTAGTTTAAATCGCTGTAAAGAATTGATATCATCAGTAGTCAAAACAGTAAATATTAATATTAATAAAAAATTATATACTGGCAATAGCTCTAATGGCTATATTTATAAAATACATCTGTAGGGATTATTCAGTGGACGGTCCATCTACCTGGCTTTCCTTCTGCAGCTCTGTACTTGTACAATACTAACAGAGTCATCAATGCATATGATCAAAGAGAGACACCTTGTATGTTATTTGCTGGATGATATATTAAATCAATGGTGGGGAACCTTTTCCAGCTGGGGGTCATTTGGAAATTTCTACCATCATTCGGGGGCCACACAAAATGGATCACCTTGAAAATTACCCTGGTATATTTAGTCAAACAATTAAGGTAACTCACCCTTAATGTGACGGCTGGAGCTGCTTCTCTTTAGTTCAGCTGTGATGTTACGTGATACTGATCATGTTGATCACAGCTGTTTTTCCAGGTTTGTGTTGGCCAGGAGAGCAGTCAACTTTTTTCATAAGTTTTATAAATCAAATACATGACATAGAGATGCTTGGACTACTGTATATGCATCACATAGGAGACTCTGAGACAGCTGTATATACACCACATACTAGATGATAGGACTGCTGTATAAGCATCACATAGGAGGTACTGTGACTGCTGTCTATACATCACATAGGAGACGCCGAGACTGCTGTATCTATATCACATAGAGGACGCTGAGACAGCTGTATATATCACATAGGAGACACTGTACATATATTATATAGGAGACACAAGAACTGCTGTGTATACATCACACAGGATACACTGGGACTGCTGTATAAACATCACATAGGAGACACTGGGACTGATGTATATATCACATAAGAGACATTGGGACTGCTGTACATACATAATATAGGAAACATTGAGACTGCTGTATATGCATCACAGGAGACTTTGAGGTCATATAAATTATACCGGAGCAGCTGGAAGGCATAGACATTACAGGAGATGCTGGTACATATTCATCACCAGGGAGACTGGGAGGAATAGACATCACATCACTAGGAAGCACAGACAGCACTGGGGGTATATATGCCTTTGGGGGGAATATACATCACTGGGGGCTATATACAGCACTGGGGGCTATATACATCACAGGTGGTTGGATATACAGCACTGGGGGTATATACAGTACTCAGGGAGATATACAGCATTTCTGGGGTAAATGCAGCACTGTGGAATATACATATCACTTGGGGGCACATACAGCCCTGGGGGGATATACAACACTGGGGGAGCACTGGGGGGATATATACCACTGGGGGATGGGGATATACAACACTGGGAGATAGGCATCGCTGGGGAGGCACATAGATCACCAGGTGGGGCTCATAGATCACCGGGGGGACACAGAGATCACCGGGGGGTGGCACGAAGATCACGGGGGACACACAGATCACAGGGGGGCACAAAGACCACAGGGGGCACAATGCTGGGGGCACAGAGATCACCGAGGGTGGCACAAAGATCACGGGGGCATAGAAATCATAGGAGGGTACATAGCTGGGGGGCACAGAGATTACAGAGGGGCACAGAGCTGGATGGGACAGAGCTCTCAGGCACAGATATCACATGGGAGCACAAATATCACAGGGTGTACATAGCAGGGAGACACAGGGATCTCAATGGGTCACATAGATCACAGGGGGGGCCAAAACTGGGAGCCACATAGTTCACAGGGATGTACATAGCTGGGGGCACAAAAATCACAGGGGGAATATAGCTGGAGAGCACAGAAATCACAGGGGGCATAAAGTTGAGGGGCAGAGAGATCACAGGGGGAACAGAGATCACAGGAAGCACAAAACTGGGGGGCACAGGGATCACAGGGGGCACATAGCTGAGGGGCACAGAAATCACCAGCAGACATGCACAGAGCTGCCGGCACAGAGATTGCTCTAGACTCTCTGGCAGAAGCTCCTCTTCCGGGACTGGAGGACGGAGGATTTTATGAAATCCCATCTTCACTATGAGTGCATGGCCGCATCCAGCGGCCCTGCATAACTGGACATGCCGCGCGTCTTTATAGACCTCAGCTTGTCTCTTTTTCTTGTGGACACACTCCATCTCTGCAAGATAAATAGCCCAGTCTATGAATAGGATGTGGTGATTCCACAAGTGTTCAATGAATACATGCGGAAACACCACGCGTACAAAAATCGGCAGCGCTTTGGGCGGAGATGGGTTTCTGCTGCGTCCAAAGCGCTGCATATCCGGACCGTGGACACATACCCTAAGGCCTTATTTAGAAGTCGATGTTGCATGTATGTGTTGTAGCCATTTTCTTAATGTATAGAACATTTACCCATCATAATGCTATTCACATATTCGTGTCTTTTCATGGACCATGACTCCATGCAAAACTTATGGAGATATGTCTGTTTTTTCAGATGAAGAGGGCCAATACAAGTCTATGGGTCCTTGAAAAATAAGTGCAGCATCCATGTGCCATCCATGTTTTACTCCTTCACGACCGATGACATATATTCATGTCATCGGCTGTGTCCCTGCCTTTGATGCGTGTCAAGGTCCAGTCCGGAGTTTATCTTCTGCTGTCTTTACTCCGGACTGGTCATGCGGGGGTTAATCTCCTCAGCCTCATTCTGGAGCTAGCCGGGCTATTTCAATCCCTCACAGCCTGCTGACCAGTGTTAGTGATAGCTCAATCTTCCAGTTTAGAGCCGCTGACCCTTGTACCCTGGTGATCCTCCTGCCTCTGACTGATATTCACGTGTATGACCCGGACTGATTTCTGACCCCGTCTCTTGGTATTCGTCTCTGCTGTTACGTTCCCTCTCTGGCATCTGACTCCCTGGCTTGTACCCCGACCACGTATTTCGACTCACGATTTGGACCCCGTGCTCATGTTCTGGCTTTCTGACTCTCGGCTTAGGTATTTTGACTACGTGTATTGCTGCTCCTTCTGGTACGTCTGCTCCTGTTAGTTTCTGACTCGGTTCGTCTGACTATTCTCTCTCGTTACCTGTGGCACCTGTGCTGTTGCTCAGTGTTGCTGCTCTTAGTGTATAACCTCTCTTCCCTCACCAGCTCCCCCTGGTGGAGGTTTCACTACAATGCGGGCTCACATGCTGAGCCCGCATCTTTCCCCACATTTGATGGCTGATTTATGGGTATCGGAAAATGGCAACAAAAAGCAAAAACATTTTTTTGACAAATTTCTGAATTTTTTTTCACTGCTTAAATGTAAAAAAAACAATTATATTTGTTCGTAATCTGCGTTCTCATGCTAACCTGGGGAATCACTTTACCAGGTCAAATTAACCATATATTGATCATGGTAAATGAAAAGCAATAAAAACATTGCGGAATTGCACTTTTTTTTTGCAATTTCACTGCAGTTGGAATTTTTGTTTCCGTTTTCCAGTACATCATGTGACAGAATTAATGTGTGTCATTCAAAAAACAAGCCCTCATATGGCTATATGGCTGGAAAAATAAAAATATTATGGCTCTTGGAAGAAAGAGAGGAAAAAACAAAAATGAAAAATGGAAAATCGCCAAGGGTGAAAGGGTTAGCATTATAAAGGATAGGAGAAGCTTTGCCATTAATTTATCCATCCATTAAAATCACTGATGACACACTGACAACACACAGATCAAATACTGATGACATGTAGATCCAGAACACTGATGACACACATAGATTTTTTTTTCTGTGCATAAAAAAAAGAAGATGCCTGAATGAGGCCTTACGCGAATATATTTTAGTATATACAATTATATTTTATACTTTTTATTATTGCTTGATCCTTTTAGCTGTGGAAATGTCATTCTTCTTTAGTACCTTAGGGATATTAATGCCACTTTTGACCTATATTACAGATCACATGTAATCCAGTACAAACTTATTGCCCTCACCCACAAAACACTCCATGGCTCAGCACCACCCTACATCTCCCACTCGAGTCTCCAAGACTATACACGTGCTGCGCCAATTCTTTGGAATGCACTTCCCAGGTCAATACAAGTAGTTCCCAATCCCTACAATTTTAAGCATGCCCTGAAAACTCATTTATTCAGACTGGCCTACCGCTGCAACACATTAACCTAACTATCCCTGTGTGGCACAGTCAAAAGTTTTACCATAACCAGGTTCCCTGTATCATTTTCCCACATGCTTTATGGATCTATTAGCCCTCTGTGTCCGTACTGTTACACACTTAACATTATGGCTGGTCCAAACAATCAGGGCAATTGTTACCACCCACTTTTCGTGTCTCCCCTTTTTCTCTCATAGATTGTAAGCTTGCGAGCAGGGCCCTCATTCCTCTTGGTATCTGTTATGATCTATGTGATTATTGTTATGCTGTAATGTCTATCATCTGTACAAGTCCCCTCTGAAATGTAAAGTGCTGCGGAATATGTCGGCGCTATATAAATAAAATTTATTATTTATTATTATTAATTTATTATTATTATCATCACATGTCTGCAGAAAATGGTTTCTTGTAGTCACATGCTTTTTGCCCTTCATCATGCTTGACTTGAAACTCAAAGGCTCACACAGTTCCTGTTCACTGCTTATCTAAATGAAATGGTGTTCATCTGTTTAGTTTAATCGACATGCTACTGGTAAATTCTTCAAGGAAATGTAGCCCACTTTTTATGGCCATTGGTAAGCCAAGTTTAGCAATCAATAAGAATGACAAATTATTAAGTGGAAGCATAATCGAAATGCGAAATAAGTAGAAAAGTTTCACTGTGTTGCAAATAGAGAAAACCTCTCTGATGCAAATATCCTTCAATCCGTGAGGAACCTCTGACCATTGGTTTTAGTATTGGCAAGAAGAAATTTGGATTGCTCATAGCAACCAATCACAGCTCAGCTTCTTTTAAACAGCTCTGGTGAAATGAAAGATGCTTAGTGATTGGGTGGGGCTATATGGAGTGGGCGTGGCCGATACACACACACAAAAATGCGTTATTCCATAAAGTTATTATTATTATTAATATTTATTTATATAGCGCCATTGATTCCATGGTGCTGTACATGAGAAGGGGTCACATACAAAATACAGATATCACTTACAGTAAACAAACTAACAATCACAGACTGATATAGAGGGGAGAGAGGACCCTGCCCTTTCGGGCTCACATTCTACAGGATCAAAAAGATCTGTGGCTTTAATGCAGATGAAACGCTGCAGAATGGGTGGGGGAAGAGTGTGGGTGGAGTGTGAGTGGTGACTGTGTGCATGTATGGTGTGTGGACGGTGACTGGGTGTGTATGTGTGTGTGCGGGGGTTGGTGGGGGTAATCGGGCTGTCCGGGTTCTGTGCGGGGGGGTTACTGGGCCTGTACGGGGGTCTGTCACGTTTCCGCCAGACTTAGGGCCTGCTGTTCCGGTCGCGGCCACTAGGAGGCGCCGGACCGCCACTTTATCATCAGACTCAGGGACGGCTGTTCCTGCCTCGGCCACTGGAAGGGGCCGTGGTTCTGTCACGTCAGGCTCAGAGCCTACTGTCCCGGCTTTAGCCTCTAGGAGGCGCCGGTCTGTCACGTCGCCGTTAAATTCTGGGTCTGCTGCTCCTGTCGCGGTCACTAGGAGGCGTCATGGCTCGCCCGGGAGTTATGGTGCTGACAGAGTAAGGGCACCTGCGCAGGCATCTAGTGAACGCAGGCTCCACCCCTCTGTCAGTCATCAAGAGGTTACTGCATCTCCATCTGGCCTGGTCCTGGGGGCGGTACTGATGACATCATCAGTCCAGGAACCTATGAGGGGTGACCTGATCCCTGAAATACCTTGGGACTGGTCTTGCAAGCCGCCGGATATATTCTTGGTTCCCCTGTGTGTTACTGTGTGAATTGCTTTCTGACTGACTGACTTTGGCCTGGACTTCTGACTCTCCTTCTGCCTAACGATTCTGTACCTCTGCTACTCTCCTGGTTTATGACTTTCGGCCTGAATCCGACTCTGCTTCTGCCTAACGATTCTGTACCTCTGCGACTCTCCTGGTTTATGACTTTCGGCCTGAATCTGACTCTGCTTCTGCCTAACGATTCTGTACCTCTGCTACTCTCCTGGTTTATGACTCTCGGCCTGAATCTGACTCTGCTTCTGTCTACCGTTTTTGTACCATTGCTGCCCGACTGGTTTAGACCCGCATATCTCCACGTTTGTGTCCTGTATTGGAACACCTTTCTGACGACCGTCCTGCTCTGGTCACTGCTCCTATTCAGACAGCGCCTCCTGGGCTCTGCTATAAATCCAGATCCCTGTATAGGGGTAAAGGGTATCAGTGTTTCTCGGGGTGTTGTCTGTCTGCAGCCCAGACCCGCAGGCGGACGTCACATTATATCCGGCCATATAAAAAAAAACTGCTTCTTGTGTATATATCCAGCATATACAAAAGCAGTCTCCCTGAACTTTTTTTTTCTCTCCCTTCTTCTGACTGAGCTGATTTCTGGCCTAAACACCTGGTTCAGTGCACAGCCTGAAGGAGCACTTTCATCTTCCTGCACCAGTATGCTGCAGTCTGGAGCCTTCAGAGAGAGAGCTGAGCGTCAGAGATCCATACTACTGAGACATCGGCCTCTGGGCAACTCTGGCTATGGTTGCCCAGGGGCACAGGTATTGCCCGCAGATGCGGCTAAAGTTTTATTGCCTATTGCCCCTATAAAAACTACGGCTATTAATGGCACATCTATTGTCCAGGAGGGGGTTAAATTTGTTACTGACAAAATCACTATGTCGGTGGGAGCATTGCATACCGAGGTTATGTCATTTTTTGTGATGGATAATTTGTCTGCTGCAGTCATTTTGGGGATGCCATGGCTACGCCAGCATAATCCAGTCATCGACTGGCACCTAGGCGATGTTATACGCTGGAGTTCACACTGTCAGGAAAACTACATATCGCTAACAGTAAACCAAGTTAAAGTTAAACCCCTCCACATACCGTTTGCCTTCAGAGATTTTGAGGATGTCTTTTCTATTGCAAAATCTGAAAAGCTACCCCCTCACAGAAAGTATGATTGCCCTATAGATCTGATTCCAGATGCCCGTCTCCCAAAAGGGAGAATATTTAATCTCTCAGGTCCAGAGCGTCAGGCTATGAACGAGTACATAGCAGATAGCTTAAAAAAGGGGTTTATTAGACCGTCCATTTCACCAGTTGGAGCTGGCTTCTTCTTTGTAGAAAAGAAAGATGGTGGTCTCAGACCCTGCATTGATTACCGGGAATTGAATGCAATCATTATAAAGAACCAGTACTCGCTTCCACTCATCCCTGATCTTTTTAATCAGCTAATGGGAGCCCGTTGGTTTACTAAACTGGACCTCCGGGGGGCATACAATCTAGTCCGCATAAGAGATGGGGATGAGTGGAAAACAGCCTTTAATACCCCTCTTGGCCACTTTGAGTACCTGGTAATGCCCTTCGGACTCAGTAACGCACCTGCCGTGTTCCAGCACTTTGTAAATGACATTTTCAGGGACATTTGTGGGGTGTATGTCGTCGTGTATTTAGATGACATTTTGATTTATTCTGCTGACCCTGTGACACATGCTCAGCACGTTCGCTCTGTACTGCAGAGACTGCGAGAACACTCCCTGTTTGCTAAACTGGAGAAATGTGGGTTTTTTTGCGGAGGAGGTACAATTTTTAGGATATGTGGTTTCAAGCACAGGCTTCTGTATGGATCCTGCCAAGATCCAACCTATTAAAACTTGGGTGCAACCCAAGTCGCTAAAAGCGCTGCAGCGATTTTTAGGGTTTGCAAATTATTACCGAAAATTCATCAGGGGTTTCTCCGAAATTGCTAAACCACTCACGGATTTGACCCGAAAAGAGGCAGACGTGACCAATTGGAACCCTGAGGCAATTCAGGATTTTGCTACTTTAAAAGAGTGCTTTGTAGCCAACCCAGTTTTGGTTCAGCCTGATCTGGACCGCCCGTTTATTGTAGAGGTGGATGCCTCTGAGGTCGGAGTTGGAGCAGTGCTGTCGCAAGGCACTGCATCACTCACTCAGCTTCGCCCATGTGCCTTTTTCTCCCGCAAATTCTCTGCCACTGAGAAGAATTACGATATAGGTAATCGGGAGTTATTGGCGATCAAATGGGCCTTCGAGGAATGGCGCCACTTCCTCGAAGGCGCCAAACATAAGATCACTGTGATTACAGATCACAAGAATCTGACTTACCTGGAGTCAGCTAAAAGATTAAATCCTAGACAAGCGAGGTGGGCCTTGTTCTTCTCTAGGTTTGATTTCTTAATAACCTTTCGTCCTGGTACCAAAAATGTGAGGGCTGATGCTCTCTCTCGAAGTTTGTGCCCCTCACAGGCTGAGGACTCGGAGCCAGTTCCAATACTGGCCAATGGTATTGTTGTGTCGGCTGTGTCTCTGGACCTTCTGGAGGAGATCCGTAGGTCCCCAGAACCAGCCCCTGACTCGACGCCCCCCCAGAAATTGTTTGTTCCAGCGCCGTTTCGCCTACAAGTTCTGAAGGAGTCGCACGACTCCGTCCTGGCAGGCCATCCTGGGGTCAATAATACCGCCAGGCTTGTGACTAGGAGTTTTTGGTGGCCAACGGTAGTTAAGGACTGCAAGGATTATGTACTAGCTTGTGAAATCTGTGCTCGCGCCAAGTCCCCTCACAATCGGCCTGCCGGCTGGCTCCAGTCCTTGCCCGCTCCAGAGAGTCCATGGACCCACATCTCCATGGACTTCATTACTGACCTACCACCCTCAGAGGGGAAGACATGTATCTGGGTGGTGGTGGACAGGTTCAGTAAGCAATGTCATTTCGTTCCCCTCTCTGGATTACCTAATTCAGAAACTCTGAGTAAGTTGTTTATTGTTCATGTAATAAGGCTGCATGGCGCTCCAGAGAATATCGTGTCCGACCGAGGTACCCAGTTTGTTTCCAAATTCTGGAGAGCATTCTGCAAACGTATTGGTATTGAATTATCCTTCTCCTCCGCTTACCACCCTGAGACCAATGGTCAAACGGAGCGTACCAACCAGGCTCTAGAGCAATATCTTCGCTGCTATGTCTCGGAACATCAGTCTGATTGGGCGGAACATCTCCCATTAGCTGAGTTCGCTCTAAATAACCAGTACCAGGAATCTATCAAAACCACCCCGTTCTTCTGCAATCATGGTTTGCACCCACGTTTTGGTTCATTTTCGGCCAAGATGTCGGAGCTTCCGGGAGTAGAGAATTCCATATGTCACTTAAGGACAATCTGGTCGGAGGTGAACACAAACTTGAAAGGGTCCCAGGTCAGGCAGGCTTCGGCCGCAAATAAACGGAGGTCCACGGGGCCGCACCTAGGAGTTGGGGACAAAGTTTGGCTGTCTACCAGAAACATTAAGCTTAAGGTGCCATCTGCCAAACTGGGGCCCAGGTTTATTGGTCCCTACGAGATATTAGAAGTAATTAACCCGGTAGCCTTTCGTTTAAGGCTCCCTCAGTCTTTTAAAATTCCTAATGTTTTCCACAAATCCCTTCTCAAGGTGTACCGCTCCTCAATTCATCCCGTCCAGTCCCATCCTCCTCCAGTTTTGGTCAAGGGTGCCTTGGAGTACGAAGTCCAGGGCATCCTTGATTCCCGTTTAGTGAGAAAGTCTGTATTTAGTTCATTGGAAAGGCTATGGCCCAGAGGAGAGGTCCTGGGTCCCCGCTGGTGACATCCATGCCAAGTCGTTAATTAGAAGATTTCACCTCCTTTACCCTGATAAACCAGGTTTTGAGGGTCCAGAGGCCCCTCTTGGAGGGGGGGTACTGTCACATTTCCGCCAGACTTAGGGCCTGCTGTTCCGGTCGCGGCCACTAGGAGGCGCCGGACCGCCACTTTATCGTCAGACTCAGGGACGGCTGTTCCTGCCTCGGCCACTGGAAGGGGCCGTGGTTCTGTCACGTCAGGCTCAGAGCCTACTGTCCCGGCTTTAGCCTCTAGGAGGCGCTGGTCTGTCACGTCGCCGTTAAATTCTGGGTCTGCTGCTCCTGTCGCGGTCACTAGGAGGCGCCATGGCTCGCCCGGGAGTTATGGTGCTGACAGAGTAAGGGCACCTGCGCAGGCATCTAGTGAACGCAGGCTCCACCCCTCTGTCAGTCATCAAGAGGTTACTGCATCTCCATCTGGCCTGGTCCTGGGGGCGGTACTGATGACATCATCAGTCCAGGAACCTATGAGGGGTGAGCTGATCCCTGAAATACCTTGGGACTGGTCTTGCAAGCCGCCGGATATATTCTTGGTTCCCCTGTGTGTTGCTGTGTGAATTACTTTCTGACTGACTGACTTTGGCCTGGACTTCTGACTCTCCTTCTGCCTAACGATTCTGTACCTCTGCTACTCTCCTGGTTTATGACTTTCGGCCTGAATCCGACTCTGCTTCTGCCTAACGATTCTGTACCTCTGCGACTCTCCTGGTTTATGACTTTCGGCCTGAATCTGACTCTGCTTCTGCCTAACGATTCTGTACCTCTGCTACTCTCCTGGTTTATGACTCTCGGCCTGAATCTGACTCTGCTTCTGTCTACCGTTTTTGTACCATTGCTGCCCGACTGGTTTAGACCCGCATATCTCCACGTTTGTGTCCTGTATTGGAACACCTTTCTGACGACTGTCCTGCTCTGGTCACTGCTCCTATTCAGACAGCGCCTCCTGGGCTCTGCTATAAATCCAGATCCCTGTATAGGGGTAAAGGGTATCAGTGTTTCTCGGGGTGTTGTCTGTCTGCAGCCCAGACCCGCAGGCGGACGTCACAGGGTCATTGGGTTGTTGGAGAGTCTTTTGGGGGTTTACCGGGCCTGTGTGTGGGTCATTGGGCCTTCGGGGGGGTCTGGCAGGGCCTGTGCAGGGGGTTACCGTGTCTGTGTAAGGGTCATCAGGCTGTTGGGGGGTCTGGCAGGGCCTGTGCAGGGGGTTACCGGGCCTGTGTGGGAGTCATCGGGCTGTCAGGGGGGTCTGGCGGGGCCTGTGCGGGAGGTTACTGGGCATGTGTGGGGGTCATCGGGCTGTCGGGAGGGTCTGGCGGGGCCTGTGTGGGGGTTACCGGGCCTGTGTGGGGCTCATTGGGCTGTCCAGGGGTCTGTGCTGGGGGTTACCGGGCCTGTGCGGGGGCCATCAGGCGTCGGGGGTCTGGCGGGGCCTGTGCGGGGGGGTTACTGGGCCTGTGCGGGGGTCGTCAGGCTGTCAGGGAGTCTGGCGGGGTCTTGCTTGGGGTCTGCGGGGCTGTGTGTGTGAATGTGTATACAGGCATCGTCCAATGGGACTACAAGTCCCATCAGGCTATGCTTGCTACCCTGAGAGTGAGTGACACATTAGCCAATGATGGGACAGTAGTACTCCCATCATCCGGCTAATGTGTTGAATGTAAAACAAAAAAAAACATACAGAACATACAACATATAACATATGGCATACAGAACATACAACATAGAACATACAGAATATACAACATATAACATAGAGTATGTACTCACCGCACACACCTAATTCCCCGAAGCCATCGATCACCTGTAATAAAAATAAAATAATAAACTAGGCTATACTTACCTTTCCGCCGTAGTCCAATTAATAACGAGTGTCCCACAACGCTCTCCTGTCGAGAGCTGCCACATCAGCTGATGCGACCGCTCTCCAGGGGCTCCAGCAATGAAATAACAGGTGGAGGTAATCCTCCGCTGTGCATCCCTCTGCCGGGAAAGAGGTCCCGCAACCCTAATGCTAACCCTAATTCTCATGTAGCAGTGCTGTAAAGTGAGACTCTGAACTCAGGTAACCTCTGTGATGGACTGCAGGAGGCATTGTCTCCTGTCAGTTCATCACTGGGAGGCCCTATAGAGCGGTCACATCTGCTGATGTCACTATTCTATAGGGGAGATCGTTGTGGGACCCTCGTTATTAATTGGACTGCGTCGGACAGGGAGTATACGGTTGGTTTATTATTTTTCTTTTTTTATAGGAGACTAGGGCGATGCTTGGATCTGGGAGTTAAATAAAAAGATGAAAGCCATGTTGTGTTTTATTTCATTAAAAGACTTTTTTCTTATGTGTGTGGTTTTTTAACCCTTTCAAAAGATTCATACTGGATCGGTGTCTTATTGACGCCTCTCCATTATTAACCGGACTTAATGTCACCTTACAATAGCAAGATGACATTAACCCCTTATTACCCCATATCCCACTGCTACATGGGAGTGGGAAGAGAGGGGTTAAGTGCCAGAATTGGCGCATCTTATAGATGCACCATTTCTGGGGCGGCTGCGAGTTGGTATTTGTAGCCAGGGGGGTCAATATCCGTAGCCCCTTCCTAGGCAATGAATATCAGCCTGCAGCTGTCTGTGTAGCCTTTCTGGCTATAAAATATAGGGGGACCCTTCTTTTTTTGGGGGGTCCCCCTATTTTAATAGCCAGTAAAGGCTATGCAGACAGCTGTGGGCTGATATTCATAGCCTGGGAAGGGGCCATGGGTATTACCCCCTTCCCATGCTACAAATATTGGCCCCCGGTCACCGGCTTTCCCCCTCTGGCGCAGAATATTTCGCGGGAGCCCACGCCTTTTTTTCCTATTTTTTTTTCAATATATATATGGCTATATAACTTTAGATATATCTATGCATATGTCTATAGATATATCTATGGAAATATCTATAAATATATCTATGGATATATCTATGGATAGATAGATATGGGATAGATAGATAGATAGATAGATATAGCCATCTATCTATCTATATCTTTCTATCTGTGTGTGTAATGGAGTGTGGGTTGGACAAATGTAAAAGAGGAGGTGGGACAGAAATGACATCAAATCTTTTTTTTGTTAAATAACATATCTTTATTTAGCTTACAAAAACGCATACAAATCCGCAAGCAAAATCGCACTGAAAAAATGCATCAAATCCGCGGCAAAGCACATCAAAACCGCACCTGCATTTTCCGCCAAGAGCTGCGGTTTTTGTGCTGCGTGCACATACCCTAACTGTGAAACAAGACGTGAGCAGGGGGTGATGATAGAAGTACTGAGAGACACCAGCGCTGCCCCACAACTCTAGCACCTCACTCAAACAAATTGGGATCATGGGATGGTGATAGAAGCAGTGAGTGACACCAGCACTACCCCTTGATGATGATTCGGTTGAGGATAGTGCTAGAAGTTATGGGGCAGCGCTGGGGTCACTCTCTGCTTCTGTCAACACCCCTGAGGACATCTTGTTTCACATATCAGCAGCAGAGATAGAAGCAGAGTCCGGGCGCTGCTCTCACCTCTCCCACAGCGGTTATCACCATGGATCCAGTAGATTTTTAGAGGGTGGTAGTGCAAGAAACTGTAATAAGTAACTGCAGCATTAAATAGAGTGCAGCCCCAGCCTCCTTTGATGTCCTGTTTTGGACTCCTCTCAAATGAAATGTCACAAGAAGTGAAGTTAAAAACAAAAACACATTTAGGGATTAGGTAGATATAGGCAGAAGTGTAGGGTGTTGTCCAATAAAGCTAATCACAAAAGTCGTAAGGATTTGTAAAGGTAGATATTTAGAAAGGATATTTTAGGTACTGGACTACCTCTTCAAGAAAGTGTTATTTTAACTATCCATAAAGAGTGAAATATCTTTAAAGAAGAAAATCTGAGTCTTTGAAATGTTTATTTACTACACGGATGACAGTAACATTGTACAAAGATGTTTCGAAAAATGAAAAACTGCATCCATGACAACTGTTTTGACCAGTCGCGTGTTTCACAGACGAATGGTGGGCAAGAGGCGCCTGATAGGGCAAAGTGTGAGGGTCCTTGAGTCTCTGCAGAGCTGCACAATCTGATTTATATTGCAAGTGTAAGGAATTCCAGCACTGACAAAGTTAAGGAAATGGTCTATACAGCTGCCAAGGTCTAACACTGCTTGCTTAAGGAATTCATTGTGTTTGACCAGAAGGTTATGTTTTCCATTAATTGCAACAGTTTCCAAATACTTTGACTTTCTCAATATGTCATACATACTCATGTTCAAAGGGGGCGGAAACCATCAAAATCCTCATTACTTCTTTGATGCTGACTGACTAGGCAGCCAGCTACATAATCCGGGACACTGTAGGAAATGTAATTTCTTTTTGTGGGACTTTTTAAGTAAATCATTACAAGTTTCTGATACAGTAGATATGAATTTAATAAAAGTCACACAGCTTCTGATTCTCTACTGCCAATTTTTCTTTTAGTGGAGTCCCAAGTATTAAATCTAGTAAGTGAGTAGATCCAAAGCTACGTATAGATTATCCTAAACTATTTTAGGGTTATATTAAAAGTGTTGTTGGCACAACAGGCCTGGGTTTCCATTAGGCACCTGCTCTGTGGGCCATCCTGTGGAGGAAGGAACCAGTTTTAAAGGTCAAGAATTGATTATATTTCACACAAATGGAGTTGGCATCGAATTTGCCATTCAATATGTATATACAAGTAGTAAGGCTCAATTTTAGAATATGTCTATTCTGTTTCTAAGGTATATATGGGCACTAGTGCTGATTTTCCTAATATTCGTAGACTTTGTTTATCCAACTAGTTCATAATCTATGTGGGTCTTGGTCGATATTTCCTGCTGCTGACAACTGTGGGTCCATTAATTTGATGGTGTGCAAGCAATGGTGCATTATCAAGTTCCAAAGATGTCAATTCAGTGTTAAAAGGGTTGTGCACAACAAGCACAACCCTTTTTAAATAATGTAGTCCCCCTCATAAGATAAAAATACTCACCGTCCATACCAGCACAGTGATATTGGATTCAGGTCTTCCAAGACTCGTGGGACATTATTATGTCACGTAAGTCCTGCAGCCAATCAGCACCAATAAATAGTGGCCGCTGATTGGCTGCAAGGCTCACATGGCATAATATTATCATTTGTGCCCTGGAAGACCCATCTTTGACATCGCTGGAATGACGTTCCTACACGAGATGACAGCTTATTGTAGTGCTGTCAAGCATGCTGGTATGAATAAAACTATTAGCCCTGTATTTGTATCCCATTCATTCGATTTGCCCAACTAGCCGATGTAATAAATCCATACATACTTTATGCGTCAAGAAACACAGATAACATGCAGAAACATTGTATACTTGCAGAAATGCAGTAATTCCATGCTAATATTAAGAAGGATTGCATACCCCAGTTATGATCCAAAATTGGTTTCATAAATATGAAATTAAACTTACAGTTTAAAGGAAACCTGTCATCACAGAATTACCGTTCAAACTAAGTACAGGCATGTGGTTCATCATGACATGACCAATCATTTAACTACACCTTCCCACCTGCTTATTTTCCATCCATCTCCACCCTTTTCTGACTTTATCAAGCCACAGATGTCAATTAAAGAAAAGGAAGGGTTAAAGATTTAGGCTATGTGCCCATGTTGCGTGTTAAAACGCACACTGAAAACCGGACTCCTTCCCAGAAATCGCGCGTTTTTTTCCTCGCGATTTCACCGCGATTCTGTTCGCGATTTTCTCAAGCACTTTCCAAGCGATTTGAAGCATCGCTTGGAAAGTGATTGACAGGTTGGTCACACTCGTCAAACATAGTGTTTGACAAGTGTGACCAGCTTTTTACTATTGAGGCCGCCTGTGCGGCATCAATAGTAAAAGATAAAATGTTAAAAATGATAATAAAAAAATTAAAAATCGGGGTATATTTACCTTCTGACGTCCCGCGCTGCCATCCCGGGCCTTAGCGTTCCCAGTGAGACCTGTGATGACGTTGGTCCTGATAAAAAATCAGGGTATATTTACCTTCCGACGTCCCGCGCTGCATTTCCGGGCCTCAGCGTTTCCAGTAATGCTTTGCGGCACATGCGAGACCGCTAGAGTCACGCGAGACTACGTCATCACAGGACCTTGCCGCAAAGCATTACTGGGAACGCTGAGGCCCGGAAATGCAGCGCGGGACGTCGGAAGGTAAATATACCCTGATTTTTTATTTTTTATTCTTTTTTTTACAGGGGTATGGTACCCAGGGCCTGGAGGACAGTCTCCTCTCCTCCACACCGTGGGTACCAACCGCACATGAGACGCTTAACTTCCCGCATGGTGGGCATAGCCACATGCGGGAAGTAAGCGATTCTCATGCATTCCTATGGGTGCGGAATCGCGGCAATTCTTTGCGATTCCGCACAAAAGAATGATCGTGCTGCGATTTTTTCCGCGATGCGATTCCGCTGCGGAAAAAAGCACAGCATTAGCATAGCATGTACGGAATGCCATAGGAATGCATGGGGTGTGTCATGTACAAGATTTTTAAACGTTTTTGCGCCGAAAATCGCGGCAAAAACGCTTAAAAATCGCATCATGGGCACACAGCCTCAGGGAAAAACAAGTAGGTGGGAAGGTGTAGTTAAATGTCTGTCCACTCCATGATGCACCTGTACTTGATTTGAACATTCTATGCTGACAAAGTCCCTTTAAATGGATCATGTCAGCAGGTTTTTTATTTTACACCATAATCTAACCTAATCTGAAATGTTGATTATATCCATACCTTTCTATAATAAGTCTGTTTGTCCATTTTCTAGAAATCCATTGGTGGTCGTTTATGCAAATGAGATTGAAAGTGCAGGAGGCTTGGCTAGCACTCTCTCCCTTTTTCTCCTCCCACCACCAGCCTCCTGTCAGTGGCTGTCAGGTCATTCTTCTCTTAGATTGGCTCCTCGACCCGAGATCTCTCGCAGGCGTTGGTTATTCCCGGGAGCAGCGCATATGTGGCTCTATAAACATCATCTGGACCATTCTATGCAACTGTTGCCTGAAGGAATATTGGTGCTTGCATGAGATCTTGGGTGGGGGAGCAGGTCATAAAAAGAATGACCTATCATTCACTGACATGAGGCCAGTGGTGTGAGGAGGAGGAGAAAGAGTGAGAGGCATTAATATTTCTACAAAATGAAGAAACTGACTTATATTATAAAGGTATAGATGTAATCACCATTTCACATGCTTTAAATAGATTATGTTAATTTTGGGTCTAAACACCTGCTAACAGGTTCTCTTTAATCAGTATTAGAGATAATGTAAGAGATGAGTGAATTGTTCTGGAGCAAATTTATATCAAATTTTTAGAAATTTGATGAGCCAGGCAGATTTTTAAAATGTGAGGTTCAACTTGTGCGATTTACATAATATGGCCATTTTACACATTGCTGTAGCTTACATAAGCCAGAAAAGGCTCATATGACCTTGGGGGTGGTCTGCGGAGGTTTTCTCATAATGACTTGCATCTATTATATCACATGGTATAGCACAACCAATCAGGATGGAGATGGAGTATTATAGCCTGTATTAAAGAAGAAGCAGGAAATGCAGCTGCATTTGCAGAATTGGGAGAGTGAGAGGACATCACAGCTAAGACATATAGATAGAGATCGGGAGAAAAAAACATAAGACAATGAATAAACATTACAGATAGTGTGTGACAGCAGTGAAGAATAATTATCATCTGCTTAGCCATAACCATATATGGCTAGGTCATTTTGACATCACTTGAGGTGTTTGCATTAAAGAGCTTAAAGGGAACCTGTCAGCAGGATTGTACACCATAACCTACACACAGTGTCAGGTCGGCGCTGTTACTGATTAAAATGATAGCTTGGGTGATGAAATCCATTTTGTGGTTGCTATGTAGTCTTTATTTTCAGTTTTGGCGGTGCCATCTTGCTAGAGAAAAAAGATTGCCTCTCTCAAGATGGCGCCACCATGTGATCATGGTGCAGCACAGGTGCCCACGCTTATGCCTGCCTGCAGAAGGTGATTTTTTTTTAAAAATATATTCATTATGTAAACTAGGGGGCAGGTCAGTAAGGGATCAGTGACCTGTCAGAAGCCACACTGAAGAATACATAAGCAGAACACCACATGAAGATCCCCCCACCAGCCGCCCCGAAGCACAAGCATATCATTAACTCAAAACTGATAATAAAGATTACACAGTAACGACAAGGCGGATTTCATCAACCAAGGTATGATTTTAATCAGTATAACAGCGCCAACCTGACACTGTCTGTAGGTAGCTGAGCACAATCCTGCTGACAGGTTCCCTTTAATAGGGATAGCTTCAGTCCTAGGAGTCCTCAGAGTGTTATATACATCTTTTCAGTACAGTATTTGCACCTTGTAGAAAAATTGATACGCTGCAAATCAAATTTTTGGGAAAAGTTTGGCGACGCTGGTAAATTTGAATTTCAAAATATTTGCTATTCTCTAATGATAACAATATTCTGATCAGCAACTTGCAGACAAACATGGACCGCATTTTATTTATTTTAAGGTCTATTTGTTGTTAAGGGGTTAAATAAGTTCTGAATGAAAATGTTCTTTTAATATAGAATAGGTGGCATTTGTAAATGTTGCCAAGCCTGGATGAGCCCATATATTATTTAGTAATGTACTTTTTAAGGTCAGAAACTGCTATAGTATTGATCCTTCGTTGTTGTGCACCACACAGTATATATACCACTTCCAAACCACATACAAATATCCCAGAGGGATTTACAAAGCCATTTTCTGGAACTGTTAGGAAAAGCAGTCAGCGAGAATGAGTCGGAACTTGGTCCCTCTTTGCAATTAGTGGTTGCTTAAGGGTCTAGCTTGCCAAAGTTATGGCCAAGATTGTTCATATGTATTTTATTCTTTAAATTATTTCCTTTTTCTTATTCAAAACCGTGCTTTAGTTGCAGGCTTCTTTCTGTGTTATTATTTTATGCTATGTTTTCGGAGCTATGGGTATTGTTAAGGAGGTGACATTTTTGGACAGTGTATGTACAGTAAGGCCACTATTGCATACAGCTTTGCAGGGTTTTTTTTTCTAAATGCCAGCTGACTTTTTTTAGCATTTTTTTGAAAATTTTTCTTTTAGTGTTTTAGTACTTGTTTATTTTTTTTAATCATTTCGGCAAGGCAGAAAGCATATGATGATTCATACATCATGTACTTTGAAAGGAATCTGCAGGTTCCCCAAAACAACCCAAACACCCACTTGCCCTTGATGTACCTAGTCAAGTGTGGATAAGCGTGCCAAATAATTTTTATTCTGGTCACTCACCATATTCTAATGACATAGCTCATCTCAGAGCAGTCAGAAGCTGAAATCACACCCCCATAAGTGTGACTGATGGCCTTGTCGCTTGCCGACAACATCCTGACAACACTGAAACAACTTATCCATGTTTTTATCCAGGAAAAGTCAGTGAGAGAAAAGTGCCACAAACAGGGTAAAGCAGCACTAAACTTAAACAATTGCCTTCCAGTTCTTAAAGAAGCACTCCTCCCATAAATGCTTTTATGCTCTTAATATATTACAATCATCTTGCGATATAGCACTGTGTACTTACAATTGCTCATTTTGCCTTTCTGCCCAGCTAATTCTTCTCTCTCCCAATAGATCTATGACATCATATGGTTAAAAAAGTATCTTTTCCCTGCATGAGTCGACATTAGAATTCTACACTGCTGCATTGTCCCTTGCAGAGGAGAGGAGCAGGGCAGCTGGGTCAGGAGTTGAAGAAGAGGTGGAGCTGGGCTGCTAGGGACTTTGCAGTCATGTAGAATTGTAGTTCTAATGCTGACTCATGCAGGGAAAAGAGATTTCCATTTTCTACGTAGAAGTTGGAAAGATTCAGCTAGGGCTCATTTAGACGTCAGTGATTTTTCATCAGTGCTTCCTTGCAAAAATTAGGAGTGTCTCCAAAACACAGATCAGGTGTCAATCTTTCAATTATAGTTTTTCTCTGTATGTTCTGGTCTACTCCTGGTTATGGCACTTAAACACTGATGAAAAATTACTGATGTCTGAATGAGCCCCTAGTCTGTTTTAATCACATGATGTCATAGACCTAATGGAAAAGAGAAGAATTAGCTGGGTAGAATGGCAAAATGAGCAATTGTAAGTACATAGTGCTATATAATGTGATGACTGCAGTATATTAACCGCTTCCCGACCGCCAACGGTAGATAAACGTCGACGCTTGCTGGGCTTTGTGCAGCGCCGACATTTTATCTATGGTCAGCGGTTTTGTGCCCCCCCCGGGACCCCCACATACCTTATAATGCAGGGATCCCAGTGCACAATGAATGCTGTGACTCCCGACCTCATCAGGTCCTGATGACGCCAGCGTCACAGCAGCAAATGAGAGGGATCACTGGGAAAGCTTGATGTAGCAACGAGCTTTCCCAGCGATCTGACTCATAGTAATGCTGCTTCTCCTCTGTCTGATCTCGCACTGACAGGAGATCAGAGGAGAAACAGCGATACTATGTGACAAACGCTGCTGCCAGGCACACAGTAATGCTGCTTCTCCTCTGACTTCCTGTCAGTGCGAGATCAGAGGAGAAACAGTTTGACAAGCACTGCTGGCAACAGCTGTGCCAGGCAACGATCTTGTCACAAAATAAAAAAAGCTTGTTAGGGTTAGTGCTACATTTAGGGATAGTGCTATGGTTAGGGTTAGTGCTATGGTTAGGGCTAGTGCGATAGTTAGGGTTAGTGCTATAGTTAGGGTTACTGTTACGGTTAAGGTTAGGCTAAAATTATGGTTACTGTTTGGGTTAGGGTTACTGTTAGGGTTACTGTTAGGCTAAAGTTAGGGTTACTGATATTTAGGGTTAGTTTTACTGTTAGGGTTACTGTTAGGCTAAAGTTAGGGTTATTGTTATGCTAAAGTTAGGGTTATTGTTAGGCTAAAGTTGGGGTTAGGCTAAAGTTAGTGTTAGGCTAAAATTAGGGTTAGGGTTAGGCTAAAGTTAGGGCTAAGGTTAGGCTAAAGTTAGGATTAGGGTTGGGGCTAAAGCTTGGGTTAGGATTGAGGCTAAAATTAGAGTTATAGTTGAGGTTAGGGTTGAGATTAGGGTTAGGGGTGTGTTGGAGTTAGGGTTGTGGTTAGGCTTATGGTTGTGATTATGGTTAGGGGTGTGTTGGTGTTAGGTTTGTGGTTAGGGTTGAGATTAGGGTTAGAGGTATGTTGGGGGTAGGGTTGGAATTAGAATAGGGGGTTTCCACTGTTTAGGTGCATTAGGGGCTCTGTAAACACAAAATGACGCCCGCAGGCCATTCCATCAAAGTCTGCATTCCAAAACCGAGCTCTTTCCCTTCCAAATTCTGCCATGTACCCAAACAGTGGTTCCCCCCACATATGCATACTCTGGACAACTTGGACAACAACTTTTGGGGTCCAATTTCTCTTGTTACCCTTGTGAAAGTAAAATATTGGGGGCTAAAGATCATTTTTGTGAAAAAAAAGTGATTTTTTTTTTTCACGGCTTCTAAATTATAAACTTTAGTGAAACACTTGGGGGTTCAAAGTGCTCACCACAAATTTAAATAAATCAAAAAAGAAAAAAATAGAATGGCACTAAGAAACAGTCTACTTACTGGTGGAGTGGGTGGACTCTGAGTCAGCAACACTTAGCAGGGTGAAAGCACGGTAGTGAAGGTGCTTGCTTGAAGAAGCACACATGAGGCAATCCAAAAATATAAGGAAAAAGGCACCACACTCCGCTTACCATATCGTAAAAAACCTAAGTCATTTATTTCAGAAAAGCATACATGGACAAGGTTTGTGAGGGCAGGATAAGTGCAGGCATGCAGATGTAACTTGTGGGAGGTTTCTACTGTTTAGGCACATCATGGGCTCTGCAAACGCTACATGACTCTCGCAGACCATTCCATGAAAGTCTGCATTCCAGAACATCACTACTTCCCTTACGAGCCCCACCGTGTGCTCAAACAGTAGTTTTCTCCAACATATGGGGTACCAGCGTACTCAGGACAAATTGGCAACAGCTTTTGGGGTCCATTTTCAACTGTTACCCTTGTGAAAATAAAAAAATGGGGGCTAAAAAGATAATTTTTGTGGAAAAAAGATTTTTTATTTTCACGGCTCTACATTATAAACGTTAGGGAAACACTTGGGGGTTCAAAGTGCTCACCACACATCTAGATAAGTTCCCTGGGTGGTCTAGTTTCCAAAATGGCATCACTTGTGGGGGGGTTTCCACTGTTTATGCACATCAGGGGCTTTCCAAATGTGACATGGCATCCAATCTCAATTCCAGCCAATTCTGCTTTGAAAAAGTCAAACGGCGCTCCTTCCTTTCTGAGCTCTGCCGTGTGCCCAATCAGTGGTTTACCCCCACATATGGGGTATCGGCGTACTCAAGACAAATTGCACAACATCTTTGGTGGTCTAATTTCTCCTGTTAACCTTGGGAAAATAAAAATTTTGGGGTGAAAAGATCATTTTTGTGAAAAAAATATGATTTTTTATTATCTTGGCTCTACGTTATAAACTTCTGTTAAGCACTTGGGGGTTCAAAGTGCTCACTGCACATCTAGATAAGTTCCTTAAGTGGTCTAGTTTCCAAAATGGTGTCACTTGTGAGGGGTTTCCACTGTTTAAGTACATCAGGGGCTCTCCAAATGCAACATGGCGTCCGATCTCAATTCCAGCCAATTCTGCATTGAAACAGTCAAACGGCGCTCCTTCCTTTCTGAGCTCTGACCAAACAGTGGTTTACCCCCACATATGGGGTATCGGCGTATTCAGGAGCAATTGCACAAAAAATTTTGTTGTTCATTTTCTCTTTTTACACTTGTGAAAATAAAAAAAATTGGTTTTGAAGTAAAATGTTTGTGAAAAAAAGTTAAATTTTTTTTTCATTCCACATTCCATTAAACTTCTTGAATGTGGTTTTGAGTACATTGAGGGGTGCAGTTTTTAGAATGGTGTCACTTTTGGGTATTTTCAATCATATAGACCCCCCAAACTCACTTCAAATGTGAGGTGGTCCCTAAAAAATATGGTTTTGTAAATTTTGTTGTAAAAATGAGAAATCGCTGGTCAACTTTTAAACCTTATAACTTCCTAAAAAAAAAAAAATTTGTTTCCAAAATTGTGCAGATGAAAATTAGACATGTGGGAAATGTTATTTATTAACTATTTTGTGCAATATGACTCTATGATTTAAGGGCATAAAAATTAAAAGTTTGAAAATTGCAAAATTTTCTAAATTTTCTCCAAATTTCCATTTTTTTAGCAAATAAATGCGAGTCATATCAAAGAAATTTTACCACTATCATGAAGTATAATATGTCATGAGAAAACTTTGTCAGAATCACCAGGATCCGTTGAAGCGTTATAGAGTTATGATGTCATAAAATGACACTGGTCAGAATTGAAAAAATTGGCCTGGTCACTAAGGCAAAAACAGGCTCTGGTGCAAAGGGGTTAAGAGGATGAAAATGCTGATAGGAGGGCTTCTTTAAGCAGACAGGGAAATGTTTCACCTCACAGTAAGAATCAGTTGTGATCCCCTACTGTACTGCCTCTTTTGCATGCATGTGGTATGATCAGGATTTCGTTGATACAAGGTAACAGTACTAACTACTGAGCCACCATGCTATTAGAAAAAAGGTATTTAATCGAGGCTAACAATTTTTTAGTCTGCAACTTCCTGATTTTTACAGAGTGGGTCATTGCATTAAGTAACTTGTACATCCAAAACCAGCTTTTATTGTACAGCGTAATTTGAAACAAATAGTGAGAATTTTATTATCTGAGATTATTTCATTTTCTATAAAATATTAAAGCCGGATTATGGGAGTACTTTTTTTTTGTAGAGGTATGTCATGCAATTTTTTTTACTGCAGTGGTTAAGATCATTTTTTGCATATGGCAGGTGTGCTCTGACATTACATTACAAATCACAAGCAAACGAAAAAGCTCGATATTTTATGGCATCGTAGCATTAAATTAGCAAAAATTGTAATCTGGTTAGGCAATTTAAAAAA
The DNA here is from genome assembly GCF_039654945.1 of Dendrobates tinctorius. NCBI lineage: Eukaryota > Metazoa > Chordata > Amphibia > Anura > Dendrobatidae > Dendrobates > Dendrobates tinctorius. The sequence continues at coordinate 18,016,879 of NW_027361858.1, read as the reverse complement.
CCATTTAAATAGCATTTTCGCCTCATTGCTATACAAAAATTGTTAGCCTGGGTAAAGTCGCACCTTGAGCACTGATGTAAACTGAGTATCTTGAACTACATTAAAATTTGCCATACTCCTCCCATGACAGTTGAGAGATTTACATCTGGTAGCGATTCAGTCAGCCGGATGGAAGAGCGCTCCCTTTGGACTGCTGATAAGCGGACACATGACATTTGCAAAGAGCAGTCTGCCCACTGGAGTGCCAGGGCAAACTGCAGCGAAATCCACCCTTCCAATTTCATCAGAAACGGAGGGAATATTGCAAATGACACCACCAAATCAACTGTAAATAGATGATAATTTGATTGACATCTGGAAAGCTGTCACAGACTGAGCAGCCTATAACAGGAGCATTTACCCAGTGCAAAGACAGCTTTCAAGTAAATCACTTTTCGTCCAGTGGGGCCCAGCCAGAATATAATTGCTTGTCCTTGCCTTCATTGCAAATTCCCCATTACCGTAACCAGCAGTGTCTCATCATTTAAAGGAAAGTTGCCTTCCAAAAATACACATTTTAGTGTTAACACCTTGTGTTCCTGAGAACCATACCCGATAACCATACTTTCCTTTTAAAATAGCAGCATTAACTTTTTCCTTGTTCGGTTTCCCAATGTTAAAGCTTATCACAGAAATGGAGCGTACCAGCTTCCATACGCACACTGTCTGCCGGTAGGTAATGCCTCAATGACTTCATGATTTTCTTCTTATTTTACTTTATACTATATTTTTTAATATATAATTAGTGGGGGAAAAAAACCATTAACCAATCACAGTGAAATTAGATGAAATATAAAAAGCAATCCCCTATTATAAAGGTGTTATAGGAATCCCATTAGTAGCAAAAATGAACTGATTGCAACCCCGCAAAGCTGCATAGTCTGAAGGTGACAAGCTTTGCTCACAGAATATAGCTACCAATTTTTGCAGCACTTTTTCCACCAATGTGATCTTGATATCCATTAACACATTATATCATGGTGGCTCAGTGGTTAGCACATTTGTTTTCCATCACTGGGATCCTGAATAAAAATCAAATGGCAATATCTGCACTGAGTTTGTATGTTCTTCCAGTGTTTACATGAATTTCTACTTATACTCCGATGTGCTCCCAAACTCTAAAGGCATTGCTGAAAGGGAATTTAATTTGTGAGCCCAAATGGGGACCGTTAAGGATTGCCATGTATGTAAAGCGCTATGGCATATGTTAGCGCCATAGAATGAATAGAAATAAATATATATCAACCTTGTTAGACAGAATACAGTTTGAAATATATGCTGGCTGAATAATGCTGGCGAAAAGTAGTGGGAAGCTCGAAATTGTCCACATGCTTGAAAGTTTATTGAAGGGAAGCTGTCGTATGAAAAAATGCTATTGATCTGCAGATAGGGGTTCATTTCCAGGATAATAGCATTCTGAACCTGCCCGACGCTCGCACTGAAAGTCCCACTGCCAGGAGGAAATTAACGCCATCCCCAACTCTGACTGACAGCAGGCCCTAATCCTGATCCTGCTGTCAGTTAGTTCAGGGGCGTGTGGTTACAGCAGTCACTGTCTATACAAAGAGCGGTGACAGAACCCGCGGCGGTGCCTCCTCAGTCATTGAAACCGGAATTCTACCCGAGGGAATAAACTTCATTAACTCCCAGCAGCAGGGCTCAAAGTGCTGGTACAAGGCAGGTTCAGAACACTATTAGCCTGCAGATCCCTATATCTTCAGGTAATAATGTTTTTTCATGTGACAGGTTCCCTTTAAATATTCATTCCCTAATAGATATAACCCATAGAAAAATATGCACACAAGAGAACAATTATACCATAAAATTGTGTATCTTTATTATTAAATATCATTAAAAAACATGATACATACAAAAGACATACTGAAGGATATGAGATAGTGAGAGCTACTAATGGTGGAACCACAGGTCAATAGGCAATGTAATATATATATAAAGTTGTAGAATACATTTACTCCATACATCAATGTGAAATCAATGTCCAAACTAGATTACTGTATCTCCATTGTGCTCACTATAGCCACAAATAACATATAGGCTTGTATAGAGAGTATGGAAGTAAGGACTAACAAAGAAAATATATACATGAAATAATTACCTCAGACCTGCAGTGCCACAGCTCCTATGTAGGTTTCCGCTAAATGTCTTCTTCTATGGGATGGAGGATAATCATTATAATTTGTTATAACTATCCACAGTTAGTTACTATGCCTGGGCAATGCCGGGCTCTTGAGCTAGTCTCTCTATATAAAACAGAATGTATGTATGTATGTCTGTGTGTATCACTAACCAATCACAAAGCATCTTTCATTTCACCAGAGCTGTTCAAAAGAAGCTGAGCTGTGATTGGTTGCTAAGAGCAACAGTTTTCCTTGCAACCAATCACTAACATCCCTCATTTCACCAGAGCTGGTTAAAAGAAGCTGAGCTGTGATTGGTTGCTATGAGCAAGTTTTCCCACTTGACAAATACCTCAGCAGACACTGACATGGTGGGAGAAATCCCAGAGAACATAAGCTCCCAGCCATTGTCTGCCCCCCAGTCAGGAGCACAGCACATGACAGAAATTAATCCCCCCCTCCCGTGCCCATATACAAATCACACATCTTCCATCCCATAGGCATATCTTCCCTCTTAAAGAGATCTCCGGTATTTTATGTCAGGGCAAATCCTTCCAGCACTTTGGTTTTGACCCCAGGGTCTCTTAAAGGGATCCCCGGTATGGAAGTTAGGGCAATTCCACTCAGCTCTGTGGTTCTGACCCCTGGGTCTCTTAAAGGGATCATTGGTATGCAAGTTAGGGCAAATCCACTCAGCATTTTGGTACTGACCCAAGGCCTTTCTTAAAGGGATCTCAGGTATGGAAGGCAGGGTAAATCCATCCAGTGCTTTGGTTCTGACCCCATGCCTCTCCTAAAGGGATCCCCGGTATGGAAGTCAGATCAATTGCCTTCAAATGCTCTGGTACTGATCCCAGGCTCTCTTAAAGGAATCTCCTGTAGGGAAGTTGGGGCAAATTCCTCAGCACTGATTCTGACCCCAGGGTTCTATTAAAGGGATCATTGGTATGCAAGTCAGGGCAAATCCATCCAGCGCTCTGGTTCTGATCCCAGGCTTTCTTAAAGGGATGCCCGGTATGGAAGTTAGGGCAAATTCCCTCAGCGCTCTGGTTCTGACCCAAGGCCCCTCTTAAAGGGATCCCCTGTATGGAAGTGAGGGCAAATCCACTCTGCACTTTGGTACTGACCCCATGCCTCTCGTAAAGGGATCTCGGGTATGGAAGTCAGGGCAATTGCTTTCAAATGCTCTGGTACTGACCCCAGGCTCTCTTAAAAGGATCTCCTGTATGGAAGTTAGGGCATATCCCTCAGCGCTCTGATTCTGACCCCAGGGTTCTAATAAGGCGATCATTGGTATGCAAGTCAGAGCAAATCCACTGAGCGCTCTGGTTCTGACCCCAGGCTTTCTTAAAGGGATCTCTGGTATGGAAGTTAAGGTAAATCCCTCAGCGCTCTGATTCTCACTCCAAGCTAATATAAAAGGATCATTGGTATGGAAGTCAGGGCAAATCCACTCAGCGCTCTGGTTCTGCCGCCAGGCCTCTCTTAAAGGGATCCCCGGTAAGGAAGTTAGGACCGCTCCACTCAGCGCTCTGGTCCTTACCCCAGGCTGATGGGATGATGTTGGATATTAGGGGTAGTAGTCCGGTGGCTCTGGCTGACGCGATGATGCAGGATATTAGGGGTAGTAGTCCGGTGGCTCTGGCTAATGGGATGATGTGTGATATTAAGGGTAGTAGTCCGGTGGCTCTGGCTGACAGGATAATGTGGGATATTAGGGGTAGTAGTTCGGTGGCTCTGACGGGATGATGTGGGATTTTAGGGGTAGTAGTCCGGCGGCTCTGACGGGATGATGTGGGATATTAGTAGTAGTTGTCCGGTGGCTCTGGCTGACGGGATGATGTGGGATATTAGGGGTAGTAGTCCAGCGGCTGTGATGGGATGATGTGGGATATTAGGGGTAGTAGTCCGGTGGCTCTGGCTGACAGCATGATGTGTGATATTAGGGGTAGTAGTCTGGTGGCTCTGGGTGACGGGACGATGTGGAATATTAGGGGTAATAGTCTGGTGGCTCTGGCTGATGGGATCATGTGGGATTATAGTGAATGTGGCTATGAGGAGTGGGTGGGGCTCTACACTCAGCTTTATATATATATATGTATATAGATATAATTATTATAGATATAATCATTATAATTTGTTATCACTAACCGTAGTTAGTTACTATGCCCGGGCAGCGCCGGGCTCTTCAGCTAGTTATTAATATTTGCCAAATGCCAGAATAAAGAGGGAAAATGTTTTAAGGCATTTTTATTACTTACTGCAAAGTCAAAACTTTACATATGAACCCAAGGACAAAAACAAAAGACTTATATATACACTGCTCAAAAAATAATGGGAACACTAAAATACCACATCCTAGATATCACCGAATGAAATATTCCAGTTGCAAATCTTTATTCATTACATAGTGGAATGTGTTGAGAACAATAAAATATAAAAATGATCAATGTAAATCATAATTAATATCCCATGGAGGTTTGGATTTGAAATTATACTCAAAATAAAAGCAAAAAATCAAATTACAGGCTGATTTAACTTCAGTGGAAATGCCCTAAGACAAGGAAATGATGCTTAGTAGTGTGTGTGGCCTCCATGTGCCTGTATGACTTCCCTACAACACCTGGGCATGCTCCTGATGAGGTGGTGCATAGTATCCTGTGGGATCTCCTCCCAGGCCTGGATTAAAGCATCAGTCAACTTCTGAACAGTCTGTGGTGTAACGTGACATGGTTAGTAGAGTTGAGCGATACCGTCCGATACTTCAAAGTATCGGATCGGAATGGATCGGCCGATCTTTAAAAAAAGTATCGGTATCGCCGATTCCGATACCGGAAGTCCCATTCAAGTCTATGGGACTTCCGGTATCGGAATAAGAAAAACCCTGTTTTTGCCTTGTACAGCCTCTCTGGGGTCTGTACGGGCCTTTCGGGGGGCTGTGCCGGCCTGCCAGGGGGTCTGTGCAGCCTCCGGTGGTCTGTGCCGGCCTGCCGGGGGGCTGTGCAGGCTCCGGTGGGCTGTGCCGGCCTGCCGGGGGGCTGTGCCGGCCTGCCGGTGGTCTGTGCAGGCTCCGGGGGGCTGTGTCGGCCTGCCGGTGGTCTGTGCAGGCTTCGGGGGTCTGTGCAGGCATCGTCCGATGGGACTACAAGTCCCATCGGGCGATGCCTGCTACCATGACAGTGATTGACACATTAGCCAATGATGGGACAGTAGTAGTCCCATCATCCGGCTAATGTGTTAAATGTTAAAAAAAAAAAAAAAAAAAAAAAATTACATGCTACATACATGCTACATACATACAACATGCATACTACATACATGCTACATTCATACTACATAAATACTACATGCAACATACATACTACATATATACTACATACATACTACATGCATGCTACATACATACTGCATGCTACATACATACTACATGCTACATGCATGCTACATACATACCACATACATACTACATACAATACATTCATACAATACATTCATACAATACATACATAGACATACAGTACATATAACATAGAGTAACATACTTACCAATACTTGTCACATTGTTCCCCGAAGCCATTGTCTTTTCCGGAATAAATATTAACATAACAAACCACAAAAATACTCACCCACGATCCGAAGCAGTCCACGAGTGTGTCCCACGACGATCTTGGGTAGAGAACGGCAGCATCAGCTGTTGCTGCCGTTCTCTACGGGCTGCAGGAATCCAATGACGGAAGGTAGGTATCCTTCCGCACTGTATTCCTCCGCCACTTAAAAAAAAAAAAAAAAAAAGTCCCTAGTCTCACTTTATGCCATTGCTGTGTGGGAATTTCCCACGCAGCAATGGCATAAAGTGAGACTAGGGACTTTTTTTTTTTTTAAGTATTGGTAAGTATGTTACTCTATGTTATATGTACTGTATGTCTATGTATGTATTGTATGAATGTATTGTATGTATGTAGTATATATGTGGTATGTATGTAGCATGTAGTATGTATGTAGTATGTATGTAGCATGCATGTAGTATGTATGTAGTATGTATGTAGCATGCATGTAGCATGCAGTATGTATGTAGCATGCATGTAGTATATATGTAGTATGTATGTAGCATGTAGTATATATGTAGTATGTATGTAGCATGTAGCATGTATGTAGTATGTATGTGGTATGTATGTAGCATGTAGTATGTATGTAGCATGCATGTAGTATATATGTAGTATGTATGTAGCATGTAGTATGTATGTAGTATGTATGTGGTATGTATGTAGCATGTAGTATGTATGTAGTATGTATGATGTATGTATGTAGTATGTATGTAGCATGTATGTAGTATGTATGTGGTATGTATGTAGCATGTAGTATGTATGTAGCATGTAGTATGTATGTAGTATGTATGTGGTATGTATGTAGCATGTAGTATGTATGTAGCATGCATGTAGCATGCATGTAGTATGTATGTAGCATGTAGTATGTATGTAGCATGCATGTAGCATGCATGTAGTATGTATGTAGCATGTAGTATACATGTAGTATGCATGTAGTATGTATGTAGTATGTATGTAGTATGCAGTATGTATGTAGCATGTATGTAGCATGTATGTAGTATATATGTAGTATGTATGTAGCATGTAGTATGTATGTAGCATGCATGTAGTATATATGTAGTATGTATGTAGCATGCATGTAGTATATATGTAGTATGTATGTAGCATGTAGTATGTACGTAGCATGTAGTATGTATGTAGCATGCATGTAGTATGTATGTAGTATGTATGTAGTATTTTTTTTTTTTTAACATTTAACACATTAGCCGGATGATGGGACTACTACTGTCCCATCATTGGCTAATGTGTCAATCACTTTCATGGTAGCAGGCATCGCCAGATGGGACTTGTAGTCCCATCGGACGATGCTTGCACAGACCCCCGGACATCAGCACAGCCCCCCGGCAGGCCGGCACAGCCCCCCGGCAGGCCGGTACAGACCCCCACAGGGTGCACAGACCACCGGCAGGCCGGCACAGCCCCCCGGCAGGCCGGTACAGACCCCCACAGGGTGCACAGACCACCGGCAGGCCGGTACAGCCCCCCGGCAGGCCGGTACAGACCCCGGGCAGTCCACACAGCCCCCCGGCAGGCCGGCACAGCCCCCCGGCAGGCCGGCAGAGACCCCCGGAAGGCCCGAAATGACGGCGCATCATGATGCGCACACACCGCGCATCATGATGACGTCAGGCTGTCAATCATTTTGAACTTCCGATTCCGATGCCGAATTCCGATATTGAAAAAATATCGGAAGTCGGTATCGGAATTCCGATACAGCAAGTATCGGCCGATACCCGATACTTGCGGTATCGGAATGCTCAACACTAATGGTTAGATGAAGCGAGACATGATGTCCCAGATGTGCTCAATTGGATTCAGGTCTGGGGAGTGGGCAGGCCATTCAATAGCATCAATGCCTTCATCATGCTGGAACTGCTGACACACTTCATCCACATGAGGCCTAGCATTGTCATACATCAGAAGAAAGCCAGGGCCTACTGCACCTGCATATGGTCTCACAATGCGTCTGAGAATCTCCTTCCGGTACCTAATGGCAGTCAGATTACCGCCGGCTAGCTAGGGCTGCGTGGCCCTCCAATTAAATTCCTCCCTACACCATTACTGACCCACTGACAAATAGGTCATGCTGGAGGATGTTGTAGGCAGCAGAATGTTCTCCACGGCATCTCCAGACTCTGTCACATGTGCTCAGTGTGAACCTGCTCTCATCTGTGAAGAGGTGTGGTGACTAGTGATGAGCGAAAGTGTTCATTACCTTAGTTTGCTAATGGTGCTTGGGTATGCGCTGTGTAGCATAAGTGCTCCAGTAAAGTTTACGTCCCCATGGCCGCATATTTCGTGTCCATTAGACAGCCACAAAATATGCATGCATTGTCTGCCAAACATGGGCAATACCCGCATGTTTTGTGGCTGTTTAGCATGCGGTTTGCGGGGACACAAACAGTGCATACCCAAGCACCCTAGGCAAACTCAAGTAATGAGCACTTGCGCTCATCATTTGTGGTGACAAAAAAATCGGCACAAGCTGGGATTTATTGGAGGAAAAAAATAGCTGCCATTGGGCCATTCAGGAGATCTACAATTGTCCTGGCAATCCAAAGATATGCATTCTGAGGGTACCACTTAAATGCTGCTGTCAATCAATGAAATCTAAAGGGCTTAAATACAGTAAATGGCAGGTGCTGGCAGTACAATGCTGACGACACGCGCCATACAAGTACGGCGGATGTCCGCAAAGGGCTTAAGAGCTATCATTGTTCCTTAGTTGACACTGCTTTTAGGCTTCTAATTCAATCACTGAATAATTTAAAAATTAATAATAATGCTTAGAATGACTGCTCCAAAATAACTTTCTGAAACCTCCTATTTTATTATTTTACAAGTGTCTCTTTCGTATGTTGTGATTTTCTGTGCCTTTAACAAAACCTAAAAGAGCTTGCAGCATAAAAAATGACTGATTTTTAGGATATTGTTGTATTTTCTACCTCCCATTATCACATCTTTTCTCTAACAAGCTGCAACGTGTGCTCCTGGCAGTGGGACCAAACCAATGAGTGTATGCCTCGCAGACAGGTTTATTATCTGTGCATCACGTACAGATCTCGCTTGTGCATTATGCTAAAAAGTGTTGCTAGTCAGTTGGGAACTGTATCCATTACTGTTAGGGTTATATAGTTACAGAGTAGATGAGGTTGAAAAATGACATGTCCATCAAGTTCATCCTGTGGCATAATTTACCATCCCTAGTTCTTTAAAAACCCATAGCAGAACAGGTAGCTGCTCTACAGTATATCCTCAAGATGATCGTTATTACACAGCTAATGAGAGCTAAATCTCAAAGTGCCTTCTTCAGGTCAAAAAATGCATCAATATATTATTTCATCTCTGCACACTTAGTTTTAGCTATCCTGTTTGTCATGGTCTTATATAAAGTAGACGTTAAACGCTACTTTGGATCATCTTTATGTCGTGTCAGTCCTTTTATTAGAAATCCAAGTATACGTGTTTCTGACATATTCCCTAAAAAATATGTAAATTTAGTTTCTAAAGTTAATAAATACTTTATGTATATATTGAGGGTGTACATGAAGAACATTAATTTCACAGGCTAGAGGTGACTGCTATGATAAAAAAGAATATCTCTTGATTTCCAGGACAAAGAGGTCTTCAAGAATAACTATTGTAACCGTGCTTTTTTTGTGTACCGGTTTTGTTATATATCTTGTTTTAGTTTTCAGCTAGTACTGTATAGGCACACAGCTCTGAGCAGAGTTCCAGCAGAAATAAGTGCAGGGATGCACAGACCATACTAATTGTAGACAGCAAGCCTGCCTTGCAAGTGTCAGATGCCTTGATAGGAGTGACATGCAGCTAAATGGAACAGGGAGAGCGTTGTCCGTGGCCTGTTAGTCCATTAGTTTGCTCCGGCAGCTTGTTTTACTAAGGATCCCTCTAATGGGTTCTCGGCAATAATTACTATCTCTCTTTCACATGCTATTCAACATGACAGGCACTTGCTGAAGTCGTAGCTAATATATTTGCACTCTAACAGCTCCAGGGTCCTGTTTTTTTTTTTTTTTTTTTCTTTCTTAAGGAAATATGGCTGAAAAATCAGAGCAATATATTTTTTTCTCATCTCAAGCCCTTATTGAGTTGTTTGTTTGTTTTTTACCTTTTTACGTAACACAATTCAGTAAAGGACATCCCTTATTGTGGATGAAATGTTTTTTTTTCTCCTAGTACTGTTGAAGGAAAAGGATTGGTTGACAGTCTTTGTGACTAGGTTTAGCTTTTAGTTAGTAAGCATTTGTACATATTGTAGGGGTTAATTTTAAAGTATGGACATAAAAGATCAAATTGTGAGATGAGTGAATACATTCACAGGACCCAGTCGCGGTGGCCATGTCAGAGTACTGTGACAACCAGATGGGAGCCCTGTGACCCTCCTCCTTCATGCCGGTATTCGCCTATTCTACTAGTATGCATGGCGTAACATCATGCAAGCATCATCCTGCAACATTGATGTTGCCAGAATCGGTACCTGGGGATTTTAGCAGCTGCTAGGTGGTTCACAGTTATTCCACTGGGCAGGCACAAACTACTGAAATGACCACTGGACCAGGGTTCCACAAATCAATTTGTTCATCTCTAATGAAAACTAGAACATTAAGGAAAGAGTATGATGCAAAAAAAGAATGAAAATAATTCAATACTGCTAAAATTGAATAAAGTGGATAAATACCTTGAAAAGTTTCTATAATTTAGACTTTCTAGCATGCTGTCTGCTCCTATACAGGGTCAGTGTCCATGCACAATCCATTGATGTGAGCATGACACATTAAGCTCTCTATACAAGTTAGATTCATTTTAGTTGAACCCAACGTGTATGAAAGCCTCCATAATTTTGGGGACAGAAGAAGTGGTATGTATGTTGAAAATGAAATACTTTTGTGTTTTTTTTGTTAAAATTAAACAATGCCAGATCTTTGGTTACTCTTAGATTTTACATTCTTGGTGGTTACAACACTTAAAGGGAATCTGTCAGTAGGATCCTAAGCTGTCTAAAAGGGCATGTAGGTCAGAGATAGTTGCATAAAATGATAGCTTTCTGTGATCTAATGTTCTATTCCAGAGCAATCCACATTTTTCTTAATATTAGAAATCCACCATCTGGTAACTTCATTTAAGCACCAAATCACATGAGCATATCGCCAAGCAAATATTGGAAAAAATTCAATTTCTTCATGATCAATAAATACAATATTACATAGAGAAATGTAAATACATACAGAGTACAGAAGCAAAAGAAACATGACAGATTGACTCCTCCCAATAGTTAAAAAATTGCTGCATGGTAAATGCCCTTGTACTCATACAAATCCAAAAAGTATATTACTAAATGTCTTGCCTCAGAGTGTATACTGCCTTGTAAACACAATAGCTCTGTGCGACACCCTAGAGAACCATTAAATATTCCAATCACCTTCCTTATAAAACTCCATGCCACTGACCACTGAAAAAAAACCCTTTCCCGGAGGTGTATATAGTGAAAGCTAGCAGACATGGCTAAGGAAGTGGCACCACCGCCAAAGATAGTAACGCAAATGGCATGTAGAGTAACAAAGGAAACTTTACCTGGATCCCAGCAGTATGAAAACTGAAAAAGTGGGGAGTCCCGTCATGAATGCAACACACACGTTTCGCCCTGCTTCCTTGGGGGGCGTGTCCAGAAAGTGGGTGTGCTTCCTTTAAATATGAGTCCTGATCAATGGGGACGCTACCTTAATCAAATATAATTAATCAGCCCGTTTCATAAGTTGGCGCATGTGCCGACGGAGCGAAGCTCCTATGAATGGCAGCATCCAGGTGCGGTCACGGTGGACCTCCCCCACCCGCCGTGTCATATGACGCGGACAGAGCGCGTAGGAGCCAGCGTGTGAGACCGCTGCCTGTAAGGAGTCAATCTGTCATGTTTCTTTTGTTTCTGTACTCTGTATGTATTTACATTTCTTTATGTAGTATTGTATTTATTGATCATGAATAGATTGAACTTTTTCCAATATTTGCTTGGTGATATGCTAATGTGATTTGGTGCTTAAATGAAGTTACCAGATGATAGATTTCTAATGTTAGATCTTGAGCTAATTTTGTATGATTTTGGCAATCGTGTGTATAGTAATTTGTCTTAATATGTAAATTAGCTGTGGGCCAGACATAGATCTCCCTGAAAGTCTACCTCCAGAGCTTATTTTAAATGAAAGGGGGAGTTACCATTGTGAGACATATAATAGCATACTAACAGTCTGCTCTCCTGATTTACATGTCACACACTTTTTACCTTTTTTTATATTGATATATCGGGTGATTCTGAATGTGACGATACCAAATGTGTGTATGTTTGATTTTTTTATTGGTTGATTTTGAATGGGGCAAAAGGGTTGTGATTTGAACTTTTATATTTTTTTTCTTTTTTTTATATTTTTTTAAATTTTTTTTTACTTTGGCATGCTTCAATAGTCTCCATGGGAGGCTAGAAGCTGCCATAATCCGATGGCCTCTGCTACATACAGGCGATGATCAAATCGCCTGTATGTAACAGAATTGCTGACTTGCTATGAGTGACGACCACCCAGTGGCGCTCATAGCAATACGGCACTGACAACCATAGAGGTCTGCAGGCGACCTCTGGTTGTCATGCCGACCCATCGGTGACCCGCGATCACGTGAGGGGTCACTAATGGGCGGTATTTCTGGCACGATTGATGGAAGCGTGTATTAAATGCTGCGGTCACAGTTTGACTGCAGCATTTAATGGGTTAACAGTCATGGGTGGATCGTGATTCCACCCATGGCTCTTCCGGTAAAGTTGTGGGCTCAGCACAGGAGCCCACATCAAAGAGGGAGACACGACATGCGCTGTACTAGTACAGCGCATGTCGAGAAGGGGTTAAAGTAAGCTCTATTTTTTTAACATTCTATGACATAAATGTTCATATAGGGCTAATATTACTGACAGATTCCCTTTAAGGTGGCACAATTAGTTTGAAGATTACAGGTTACACTTGGTGATACAAAATATTTAGTGTTGCAAAGTTCAATTTTTTTATTTCCTACTGAAGCCAGGAAAAAAAAGTCTACCAAGGGTCTGTTACTCTTGAAGTGGCTTTAATTTGTCATTCAATACCAACTAGATTTGGATCTATTGGAGTCTACCCCAAGCAATAGTCTGCCAAGCATAGATGTACAGTCATGGCCAAAAGTTTTGAGAATGACACAAATATTAATTTTTACAAAGTCTACTGCTTCATTTTTTCTAAAGGCAATTTGCATATACTCCAGAATGTTATAAAGAGTGATCAGCTTAACAGCAATTACTTGCAAAGTCAATATTTGCCTAGAAAATGAACTTTATCCCCCAAAACACATTTCAACATCATTGCAGCCCTGCCTTAAAAGGACCAGCTAACATCGTTTCAGTGATTGCTCCATTAACACAGGCTGTGGGTGTTGATGAGGACAGGGCTGGAGATCAATCTGTCATGATTAAGTAAGAATGACACCACTGGACACTTTAAAAGGAGCCTGGTGCTTGGCATCATTGTTTCTCTTCTGTTAACCATGGTTATCTCTAAAGAAACACGTGCAGTCATCATTGCACTGCACAAAAATGGCCTAACAGGGAGGAGTATCGCAGCTAGAAAGATTTTACCTCAGTCAACAATCTATCGCATCATCAAGAACTTCAAGGAGAGAGGTTCCCTTGTTGCCAAAAAGGCTCCACGGCGCCCAAGAAAGACCAGCAAGTGCCAAGACCGTCTCTTAAAAGTGTTTCAGCTGCGGGATCGGGCTACCAGCAGTGCAGAGCTTGCTCAGGAATGGCAGCAGGCAGGTGTGAGTGCATCTGCATGCACTGTGAGGCGGAGACTCTTGGAGCAAGGCCTGGTCTCAAGGAAGGCAGCAAAGAAGCCAGTTCTCTCCAGAAAAAACATCATGGACAGACTGATATTCTGCAAGAGGTACAGGGAGTGGACTGCTGAGGACTGGGGTAAAGTCATTTTCTCTGATGAATCCCCTTTTCAATTGTTTGGGACATCTGGAAAACGGCTTATTCGGAGAAGACCAGGTGAGCGCTACCACCAGTCTTGTCTCATGCCAACTGTCAAGCATCCTGAAACCATTCATGTGTGGGGTGGCTTCTCAGCCAAGGGAATGGGCTCTCTCTCAGTCTTGCCTAAAAACACAGCCATGAATAAAGAATGGTACCAGAATGTCCTCCGAGAGCAATTATATTTCTGTATGTGATAAAAACATCTGACAAACACACATAAAAACCAGAGGGCAGCAGATCATGTGAAAATATAATATTTGTGTCATTCTCAAAACTTTTGGCCATGACTGTATCTCGTGGGATTGCACAGCCAATTCATTTAGATCTGCTCATGATCTCCATGGGTCATCATGTCTACTAAGCCATTACCTTTCCTAGATTGAAGGCTTACTTAGGGTATGTGCACACGCTGCGGATTCTGCTGCGTTTCCGCAGCGTTTTTGGCTCTGCAGAAACGCTGCAGATTCTGCTGCGTTGTACAGTACCTTTATTTCCTATGGAAATAAAAAAAAGCTGTGCCCATGCTGTGGATTTTTCCGCGCGGTTTTGCTGCAGTTTGCAATCCGCAGCATGTCAATTGTTTGGTGCAGAAACGCTGCGGTTTTACACCTCATCCATTATGAGGTGTAAAACCGCAGGGCAAAACCGCGGAAAAAACGCAGATAATCCGCAGATAAACCGCAGAAAAACCGCAGCACTTTGTCCTGCGGATTTCCTGCGGTTTTCTCTACAAAATCCGCAGAGACTAAAAACTACGTGTGCACATAGCCTCAGCTACTGCTAGTCAAAGAATTTTAGTCTCACAATATGCCATGGTTTTGGATTTCCAACAGGGTTAAACTATTGCAAAGCTTACATTGATTATTCTAGGGCTGAAGTCTTTACACAACTTTAAATGTATCCCTAAGCTGGCTTGTGAGAGAGCTTGAGTCTCACACAATTTACACACTTTATTAGACATTTCTCTTTCAACTAGCTTTCATGACAATACTCTGGCTTTGTTGGAATGCACCACTCTGACCCTTGAGGTCAGTATCACCAGACCCTCCATGCAGCTCTTACTCCGGTACACCATTAGCCCACTAACACACCGATTAATTTGATAGGCCTGGGCCTATTGTTTTTGTAGAGCACAATAGATTCCTCACTTTCTATAGACTCTGAATTATAACCCTTGAACCTTCTAACCAGGTCCTACAGCCTAATGGCTCAGCTAATTAGACTGCCCTGGCTTTACATGTGGCTTCAGTCACAAACTTTACTTCCTGCAACGAGCTCCTTATTGACCCCTTAAGGACCATGGGTATTTCCATTTTTTGCATTTCCATTTTTTGCTCCCCTTCTTCCCACAGCCATAACTTTTTTACTTTTCTCTCATAATGGCCATGTGAGGGCTTGTTTTTTGCAGGATGAGTTGTACTTTTGAATAGAGATGAGCGAACCCGAAAAGTAAAGTTTGGCATCTGTACCGAACACCTAATGTTCGGGCACGGACACCAAACACTGACTTCTCCAGTAAGTCCGTGCTACCGTTCGGGTTTGGCTGAGCTGCTGTGACCTCGGTGAAATCCTCGCTAGAACAGTGAGAGTTTTTTTCATGATGCTAGTGGGGTTCTCATCGATGTCACCATAGTTCAGCCTGGCTGGGAACACAGCCTCAGGGACGTCATAGCTAGTCACTGATGCTGTGCTCGCAGCAGCTCTTTCACCAGTAGTTCTTAGCCTGGACAGTTGTTTGACGAGCGTCAGCTTACGCTGAGTCATTTTCTTGAATGAGTGGACCCTCTGGGCCATGGCACCCACCCACCTAGGGCAAGCTAACCTAGTGTGAAGCCACCCCCTATACAGGGAGTGTCAGGGGCAGGAACAAGGGGGTGAGCCACCACGACAGCTGGACCAGACGGCCGGCTCAGGGAAACAAGGCAAGGCGAGACAAGACGTTAGTTCAAAGTAACTTCATTAAGGAACACTTCAGGGTCAAACAGGTACCAAACATAAACACACTGGAACCACATAGCAAGGTGCATGCAAGGGCACGCCAAAGTCCAAGGCATGGTTCGTGCAAGATGGTAGGCAGAGGCACGATGACGTCAGACTCTGGACAGCAAGCGAAGATCAACTGGGACATCAGTTTCTATGGCTCTGATGGTCGATCAGCAGGATCCGGGCATCCGGTAATCAGACCAGGGTTCCATGCAAGGAGACAAGACAAAGTTAGAGACATGATGTGTGTCAAGGAACACGCCGGGGTTCAAGACAGAGTGCGTGCCCGAAGACATGCCAGGATCTAAGATAGGGTACGGTGGCAACGGAATCCAGAGTGCTGGCATCGACCGAGAGGATCCAGGAATCAGGCTGCGGAAGTCAGCTTTGGACACCAGGCTGCAGTCATCTAGGTCCGGACCTCTGGCAGCGGTCGTCAGGTTACGGAATCCGGCAGGCAAGACAGGTTCCAGGATGGAGGCCTGCACGTGTAGAGAGACACGCCAGGGAGAGGTATAGGAACGGAGGCCTGTGCGTGTAGAGAGACATGCCAGGGAGAGGTATAGGAACAGTGGCCTGCGCGTGTAGAGAGAAACGCCAGGGAGAGGTACAGGGATGGAGGCCTGTGCGTGTAGAGAGACATGCCAGGGAGACAAGGTTCAGGACAGAGCAAGGAAAGCGAAAGACTTGTGCAAGAGTAGCACGAAAACGCTCAGTTCAAGAACCAGTGTGAGTGCAAGGGAGCACGGAAACCATGGCTGGGGCACCGGCAGGCGGTACCGGTGGTGGCACAGGCAGGCGGGCACGACTAGAGGCGGTGCGGCTGAGGCACACACAGGCGGTAACCACTATAGCACTGGACGGCGGGCACGGCTGAGGCACACAGGCGGGCATGACAAGAGCGGCACGGCTGAGGCGCACCAGGCGGGCAATGGGTGACCAGGCGCGTGCAAGAGGGCATGGAGCCACAAGGCAGGGCTAGGCAAAGGTACAGGACAGAGATGCATGCGAGACAGCACTGCAAAGCCTAGTACGAGAGGTGCAAGGGCGCACGAAAAACGGAGGCAAGACACAGAGTTCAAGACAAGGCACGCCAGGGTCAAGGTTCAGGACAGAGAGCGGAACACGGAGCGGAACATAGGCAGAAACACGGAATCAGGTCAGAGCAAGAACAGAGCTAGCAGCGGAGCGTAGGCAGAAGCCCAGAGCCGGGCCAAGGCAGAGCCTTGGGACTAGCCTAGAAACGTGCAAGAGAGCACAATAGGAAAGAGTCTAGCAGCGGATCGTAGGCTGAAGCCCAGAGCCGGGCCAAGGCAGAGCCTTGAGACTACACATGGAAAAGAGCACGAGAAGTAAGAGAGGAGGAATGGTGCGTGTGCCAGAGAGAACTACAGAGCACCATAGGAGAAAGCGAGGCAGAGCAAGCAAGACAGAGACCATAGGGAGGAACAAGGCAGAGCAAGGCAAGGTACGGAACAAGGAACTGAAGCTAGACTGAAGCACAGACCGGAAACAGAGCAAGGAAGGACTACAAGGCAAAGCAGAGCAGAGACAAAACATGGCATGAAGGACAAACACTAGACAAGGCACGGGACAAGAGACGGAGTACAAGCACGGAGCGTGTGCAGAGATGCACGACAGAGCAAAGTGCAGGGGCACAGAATAGAGGGAGCGACCCAGCAGACCAAGCAGCCATGCAGGGAGGCAACACAATACTTAGGTCCTGACCATAGGGAGGGGCGGTCTGATATAGGGCATTGGCACCTCCACTTCCGGGTCAGGACCAGGGGAGAACTTCCGGTTCAGATCCTCAGGATAACAGAGAGCAGTCACATGATCAGGATTCCAGGCATGCAGAGAGGATTGCAGAACCAGACAGTGCTGGAACCTAGGAAGGGTCACATGATCAGAAGTTTCAGACATGCAGAGATGATTGCAGAACCGGACAGTGCTGGATCCTAGGAAGGGTCACATGATCAGGGGTTTCAGACATGCAGAGATGATTGCAGAAGGCAGAGCAGAAACGCAGGCATCTAGCAACCCAACAGTCACAAGGTATGTGTGCACAATGCACCAGAGATCATGCAGAATAGCAGACATGATATGCGCGTGCACATCGCTCCTGGGGTTCTTGAGGCAAAACAGACATGGTGGACATGACAGACATGGCGAGCATGACAGGTTGCATCTTGGCTCCGTCCAGGTTGAAAACTATTTCTCCCCCAGACATGGATTATGACGTGGGACAGAATGATGGACAGGTATGGTATATTGTTGCTTTATTACTTTGGTTTTATTACAGGAGGGCTTCGGTGGAATTAGGTGAGGTCGTAAGTATGGTTTAATTAAGATTATTAAAGGTGTCTGTACCATTCTTTCAATTAAAGGACTTTTTTTTGGGTGTCTGTGTTTTCTTACAATGTGACTATGGGGTTAGTAATGGGGGTGTCTTACTGATGCCTCTCCATTACTAACCTTGGGGCTTGTTGTCACCTGACAATATAAAGGTGACATCAACCTTCCACTATCCCCCCACTTGCCACTGCTACAGCGCAAGTGGGAAGAGCTGGGCAAAGCACCAGAATTGGCGCATCAAATAGATGTGCCTTTTCTGCACAGCTGAGGGCTACTATTTTCAGGCTGAAGGGCAAAATCCATGGCCCCTTACTTGCCTGAGAATACCAGCACCCAGCTTCCTGCTTTAGCAAGGCTGTTTGTAAAAAATGGGGGGACCTCAAGCTGATTTTTTAAATTATTTAAATATTTTAAAAAAACAGCGTGGGGACTACTCTATTCTTGATAACTAGCCTTACTGAAGCTGACAGCTGAGGGTTTCAGACCCCAGCTGTGAGTTTATCCTGGCAAGTTAGCAAAAATACTGGGGAATCCACTCCAATTTTTTTTTAACTATTTATTCACAGCGCAGGAACAGCTGATGAATACTCCCATCCGCCGCTCCTGCTCTCACTGTTATTAGCGGCAGCAGGTGTCAGATGATGGGATCAGTAGTCCCATCAGCTGACACCAGTGACCAGAGGTAAACTTTATACCTCTGATTACAGCTGAGCGATCACGCTGTCTTTTGACAGCGTGGGAACCACAGCTGTCTGACCAGCAAAAGCAATGTTTGCCGCGCTATCATGCACATGACAGCATGGCAAACACTGGATGTTCGGCCCCCCATTCAAGTGAATGGGGTTCGGGTTTGGGTCCAGGTACTGTTCTCGTACCTGTACCCAAACTTTTTGTAACCTTTCAGCCAAACCCGCCGGACCTGAACATCCAAAGTTTGTTAAAAAAAAGTTGCCATTTTCCAAGACCCGTAGCCTCTCCATTTTTTGGGATCTTGGGTTAGGTGAGGACTTATTTTTTGCGTGCCGATCTGATGTTTTTATTGATACCATTCTGGTGTAGATACGATCTTTTGATCACCCGTTATTGCATTTTATTGCAATGTTGCAGTGACCAAAAAAAAATTCTGGCGTTTTGATTTTTTTTTCTCACTATGCCGTTTACTGATCAGATTAATTATTTTTATATTTTGATAGGTCTGGTGATTCTGAATGCGGCGATACCAAATATGTGTATATTTAAATTTGTTATTGTTTTATTTCGAATGGGGTGATTTAAACTTTTAAATTTTTTAATTTTTAAAATATTTTTAAACATTTTCTTTTACTTTTACTCGTTTCAATAGTCATCATGGGAGACTTGAAGCTGCAATCATCTAATCGCTTGTGCTACATAGAGCAGGGCTGCTCTATGTAGCAAAAAAGCTCACTTGATATTAGCGTTGACTGCTGGGCGGCACTCATAGCTATCGGACTACGACAACCACAGGGGTCTGCTGCAGACCCCGGGTTGTCATGTCAATCCATCGTCTACCCACGGTAATGTGACATGGGTGCCAATGGGCGAGGTTAATGACATGCTTTCTGCACGTGCATGTTAAAGGCTGCTGTCAGAGTTTGACAAGGGAATTTAACATGTTAACAGCCGTGGGTGGATCGCGATTCCACCCATGGCTATTAGGGGCACATGACAAATGATCAGATCAGCTGTCATGTGCCGGAAAAGGGGGAGGTGTCCAATGTTGGATATATCCATCATTGCATGTTAAGTGGTTAAATCTCTGTGTTATTTGCTATTGCAGTGTCATCTAGTGGTAACAGAAACTAATACAGTTTACACTGTGTGATTACAAATACATATAAATAATATCAAATAGGGGCAGTAGGAACAGTCATATAAAGAAACAGTCACATGGGAAGATGAGAGTTACCTTCTTTTAATATGCGGCCAACTAACTAGACTCACATGCATACTGCAAGTACGTTCATGAAATCATTATTTCATGTTTTATACCAGGCCTAGACATATATACCAGGTTTAGCCATTTCCTTTTTATTTTTGCAATGAATGCACTGCTCATTTGTTTGCAAACTAGGGAACATGAAATATGTCTAGCTGTAAAGCAAAATGTATCCAATTAAGTGTCATACTCCAGCAATGCAGCTATAAAAACAGCAACATTTGTAATAAAGTGATTTGTGATGTTTACAATTAGGAAAACAAACAGCCGACTAATAGCTGGCAGACATTTGCAAGCTAAAATATGCAAAAATGATTTTAAAGCATTTTTAACTGAGCAGTTAATCATTGCTCTATTAAGAAAACATCGATGCCATTTATTGTGTGACTTCCAAACGGGTTGTGTAATGTATTACATTGCAGATATTCTTGATGTCTGTCCCTTTCTGTAATATCCTTACAGTTTAGATTAAAGCTAATGCACAGTGTCCACATTACACCCCTGTGAACGAGCCATGTATTAAGTGCTGAGGAATGAATGAGATCCTTTCTTTTAAAATCCAAAATGTTTAGGAAAGATATGTCAGTTCTAGAAAAAAAAAAACCTGATCAGATCCCGACATCCTCGGAACTAAATACACCTCCTGTGTGGAGACACAATTAGTAAAGGTAAGTGCCGCTCAGGGGCAGAAAAACCCTGTAACGGCAGTAAATAGCAAAGCAAACCATAGACAGAAAAATAATTATAGGTTTCATTTTTTTTTTTTTTTAATTGCTGATTCATACATTAATATACATATTCAAAAGAGCCAAATGGCTGTATTTATTCTTTGTAGTCTTGTGGAAACATATGGCACCACTTATCTAGGGGGGGAAGGATCAGACAGAAAATCTTCCTTCTTGGATAGGAAAACGTTTCATTTTAAAAATGAAAGTCAATTAGTGTGCTCCTTTAACTTAGTTTTTAATACTATTCCTTATGATTTTTTTTGCCATGTTTATGATATTTTGGTTGGAACTTTTTCTTCTATATGTACATCAGGGTCCATTGAAAAAATTAGTTCACTTAAGGAAGTTTATCATCCGAGACATTTGCTGAGTAACTGTGAAAAATTCTGCAATTACCTATTTTTTACCTTATGGCAAATTTTACTCAAGAGTATAACATACTGTATGGGGTATTTATATACTGGTGACCAGTACAACTTTCTTCTCTAAGACCACATTCACACATTTAGTATTAGGTATTTTACCCCAGTATGTGTAAGTAAAAACTAAGAGTGGAACAATCAGAGGAAAAGTATAATAGAAACACGTCACCACTTCTGGATTTATCACCCACTCCTGGTTTTGGCTTACAGATACTGATGTAATACTGAACGTGTGAACGTGGCCTTAAAGAGACTTAATTAGATATTTAATGAATATTTAATTAATAACGATTTATTGTTGTGATTTGCTTTAATCACTGCCCTTTTTTGAGTGTCATCTTTAAAAATAGTGTTAAGCATTGCTTTTTAAAAAGTGTGAACTATTCTTCCCGTAAAAGTAAAAACAGACACATATGCAAAAACATTTTATCTGTTATCAAAAAATCATAAAGAAGAATACAAAAAGAGAATGTTTAGCATTACTGAAAAAAAAAAAGCCTGTGTATTTTACTTAAATATCTGTAAATGTATCACAGCTGCATATATAACGTATGTTTGCCCCAGTCCCACAATTCACTCAATGTGGTGGAATGAAAAAAAAAAGAGAGAATCCTATAGCAGAAACATATTTAAAGCACATGATGATAATGAAGTCAGGGTGGGGAGGGGCGTTAACGTTTAAGAATGTATTTCCATGACTGCCAGGTATTGCCAGATGTTGATATTGGTGTGGGGTCACACAGGGCACTGAAAGCTCAGGGCTGCGGAGACTGGAATTCCAGGTCTTTGACAGATACATTTTTAGGTTTTAGCCTGTCCTAAGAGAGACAATTTGCCTGATTCCATTTAAAGGCACCAATCCCTTATTATACAGATTTGGAACCTACTGAGCAGATTACGCCCTTAAAACTGCCCCATGTATTCACACTTTTTTTTTTTACATTATCGAAAACATTGTTTAAAAGTCTCCACACGGTCGCTAATTTATAAAGAATATTAAAAAGTGTTTAACTATATATATACCCACATAAATAGATATGTACATGCTAATTGTAAGTTAATACATGAACAGTAAGCTATTTCACGCTGAGCTTGACGATTACTACAAAACATTTCGGTGGCGACACACAGCTTTGACCTGGGAAGAAATGAGTTAGAAATAACAGTCACAGAAGCAATTTTGCCCTAGAATCCTTTGGGATCAAATTCCAAAGAGGAACGCTTACATTAAGTAAGCACAGAAGGTCTTTGTAACCTGTTAAGTCCCCAATCCTGCCATGAATTTTATTTTGTAAACTGTACTGAAAATAAGCCACCGGCTTTCTGCTACCTGAAACCATATGTAGCCGGTATTTTTTTTTAGAACTTGGTTTAGCACTTGAGTTCTGAATTTTAGATTCCTGGAAAAGGTTGAACTTGATGGACCTAGGTCTTTTTTCAACCCATGTAACTATGCACCTATGTAAGAGCATAAATTCAGAAGTGTGCAAATATCTTTTAGTTCATTCCTTTAAGTTTGAAAAACCCTTTCAAGATTAAGGCTGTGTTTCCACCATGAGCTTTTGGAAATCAGCGTACCCGGAAGAGAAATTAACATGTTGCGGATTTCAAACACGCACCACAGGTCAGTTTACGCCGAGTAAAAAAGAAGCACACAGAGCATGAGATTTATAGAAATTCTCATCCAATTTGCTGGAACTGTAAGACGCTACGTTTTTCATGTATCGAGAATATGCAGCGTCATAAACTCACCTAAAACTTATCATAGGCACAGCCTAAAGAGATAATGTGTGGTTAGTTTGTGATTCAAAAAATAATTTTTTTTCACCCTAAACTATGTGAACATTTCTGTGTGCATTTGTGTGATATTGTAGTTTAGTTTTATTAAATTAAGCCGACCAAGCTGCAGTACCAGAAGAGACCATAAAAAAGTGGTGCTGTTTCTGTAAAAATTTGGATTTTTCTGATCTCTTTCTTTACTTTCTTTAATCTTTTACTGTCAATGCGAAAAAAAGAGTTTCCACTCGCAAAATCTTAATGTTTTCATAACTTCAGCTACCAGAATCTCTAGAAAAAACTTCATTCAAGTAAAGTGCAGCTTTACTAACAGTCAAACTGTATTTGACTGCATACATATGAATAGAGCAAACCTTTTGCCTGCTTTCTGCTCTTCCAAATTCTACACTTCGGGCAAAGAAGCTAGTTATTTGGGGTTCATTCAACTCCCTTAATCCCTTCACCCCCAATCCAGTTTTCACCTTAATGACTGTGTCAAATTTTACAATTCTGACCACTGTCACTTCATGTGGTAATAACTCTGGAGCGCTTCAATGGATCCCACTGATTCTGAGAATTTTTTTTCATGACATGTACTTTATGATAGTGGTAACATTTCTTTGATATGACTTGCATTTATTTGTGAAAAAGAACAGAAATTTAGCAAAAATGTTCAAACTTCTAATTTTTGTTCCCTGAAATCAGAGAGGTATATCACACAAAATTGTTAATAAATAACATATCACACATGTCAATTTTGCATCAGCATAATTTTTGCAACATAATTTTTTTTTAGGAAGTTATAATGGTGAAAAGTTGACCAGCGATTTCTCATTTTTCCAGCAAAATTTACAAATTCTTTTTTTTTAAGGACCATCTAACATTTGAAGTGACTTTGAGGGGCCTATGGGACAGAAAATACCCCAAAGTGACACCATTCTAAAAACTGCACCCCTCATGGTGCTCAAAACCACATTCAAGAAGTTTATTATCCCTTTAGGTGCTTCACAGGAATTTTTGGAATGTGGAAGGAAAAAAATGAACATTTAACTTTTTGTCATAAAAATTTAGATACAAAAATGTTTTTATTTTTGCAAGGATAACAGGAAAAAATGTTTTTGCAAGTGTAACAGGAAAAAATGAACTCCAAAATTTGTTGTGCAATTTCTGAGCATACCGATACCCCATATGTGAGGGAAAAACAACTCTTTGGGCACACAACAGGGCTTGGAAGAGAAGGAGCGCCATTTGACTTTTTGAATGTGAAATTTGTTGGAATACTTAGCGGATGCCATATCACATTTGAAGAGCCCCTAATATGCTTAAACAGTATAAACCCATTACAAATGACACCATTTTGAAAACTAGGCCCCTCAGGGAACTTATCTAGATGTGTAGTGAGCACCTTGAAAACCCAGGTGCTTCACAGAAGTTTATAACATTGAGCTGCGAAAATAAAAAAACACATTTTCCCCACAAAGCCCCAAATGCTGCATTTAAACAAGGGCAACAGGAGAAATTGCACTATACAATTTTTTGTGAAATTTCTTCTGAGTACGCAGACGCCCCATATGTGGGCGTAAAATACTGTTTAGGCTCACAGTAGGGCTCAGAAAAGAAGGAGTGATGTTTTGAAACACAAACTTTGAATCAATGGTCTGTCGGTGTCATAATGTTCCTAAACAGTGGAAAACCCTCAGAAGTGGCACCATTTTGGAAGCTAGAGCCTTCAAGGAATAAATGTAAATGTGTGGTGGGTACCTTGAACCCCCAGTTGCTTCACAGAAATTTATAACATAGAGCAGTGAAAATAAAAAAAAAATCACATTTTTCCCACAAAAATGTTATTTTGGCCCCAGTTTGTCTTTATTTTCATAAGAATAGCAGGAGAAAATGGACAGAAACCCCGGTGAAAGCACTCAGCGTGGAGCACAGGATAAATGTGAGCTGAGCCTTACTGTAATCTTTGGGAGGCAGAATGAAAAAATGAATAGCAGGAGAATTTTTTTTTTTTAAATTTTTTGCGCTGTTCCTCGTGTGGTAAAAGCCATTAGATGACTTTATCCTCCAGGTCGGCGCAGATTTAATGATATCAGATTTAAATTGGGTTTTTATGTTTGGCTGCTGTCATACACTAAAAGCATTGCCATATTTTGAGAGCTATAATTTCTCCAAAGTCGTATGAGGGCTTGTTTTTATCGTTACCATTTTCAGACTCATAACATTTTTTGATCACTTTCTATTTTGGTATTTGTCAGGCTGAATAAGCAAAAACCAACAAAGCTGGAATCGATTTTTGTGCTTTTTTTTGTGCTTGTGGACATTGGTCCTGGCACAGAAATCTGGAAGTCATCATGATCGTGACGGAAGCGCATCACAAACCCCGCCAATCGGTGCCTGTGTCACATGTTAGCTTGTCATTGCTGAACTTCTATGAGCGCTGTGCAGTGGCCGGCGCTCATAGCAGATGAGTATTTCTGTTACACAGAGCAGGGCTGAACTCAAGTTATGTGTGACACAAGCGATCAGAAAATCTCAGATTCAAGTCTCTTAAAGAGACTATTGAAGCAAGTAAAAAAGTGTAAATAAAGGTTTTTAAAAATATTTTAAAAAGTGTAAAATATAAAAGTTTAAACCATCCGCCGTTAGCCCATTCAAAATGAAAGAACTAAAAAAATAAAAATACACATATTTGATATTGCTGCATTCAGAATTGCCCAATCAATCAAGATATAAAAATAATTAATCCGATCGGTAAACAGCGTAATGAAAAAAAATAAAATAAAACAGAATTACGGTTTTTGGGTCACTGCAACATTGCATTAAAATGCAGTAACAGGCGATCAAAAAATCGTATCTATACCAAAATGATATCAATAAAAACGTCAGCTCGACACGCAAAAAATGAGCCTTCACCCCACCCGAGATTACAAAAAATGGAGACAATACGCGTCTCACAAAATGCCGACTTTTTTTTTTTTTTTTTTTTTTTACAAACTTTGGATTTATTTTTTCACCACTTAAATAAAAAAATAGCCTATACATGTTTGGCATCTGAGAATTCGTAATGAACTGGAGAATCATAATGGCAGGTCAGTTTTAGCAATGAGTGAGTGTGGTAAAAAAAAAAAATATTGTGAAATTGTACTTTTTTTTGCAATTTTACAGCACTTTGAAGTTTTTTTACGTTTGCCACTACACAGTATGGGGAAAACCAATGGTGCTTTTCAAAAGTACGACTCATCCCGCAAAAACAAAAGCCCTCACATGGCCTCATTTACAAAAAAATAAAAAAGTTTTGTCTCCAGAAAGAAGGGGAGCAAAAAACGAAAACTCAAAAATGGAAAAATCCAAGGTAGTGAAGAGGTTAAGGTCTAGTGAAAAGCATATTTTCAGGAACTTAGCTGATATAAAAGTATTACTAGGCACATATTTCTTTTAGCATTTTTCTCTATTTCACACTAATGTTTCTGTGTCAAATTGCTTCCCATCGTCTTCACAGCTTGAGGGCTACTTTACTAATGGTAACAGGATCTGGTTGGCATTGACATTAGCAACCATGCTAAGATAATCTTGTCCTCTTTGGCAGCTTTGTGTAGCCTATTTGTTGTTATTATTATTATTATTAGTAATTATTATAGCACCATTTGTTCCATGGTGCTTTACATGCGAAAAGGGGTGTACATAATAAAAAGCAATAATCTTAAACAATACAAGTCATGACTGGTACAGGAGGAGTGATGACACTGCCCACGAGGGCTTACAATCTACAAGGGATGGGTGAGGATACAATAGGCGAGGGCAGAGCTGGTCATGCAACGGTGTGGTAGATCGGTGGTTAAAGCAGGTTGTAGGTTTGACGGAAGAGGTAGGTCTTCAGGTTCTTTTTGAAGGTTTCCACGGTAGGCGAGAGTCTGATATGTTGGGGTAGAGAGTTCCAGAGTAGGGGAGATGCGCAGGAGAAAGCTTGTACGTAAATGTGGGAAGAGGAGATAAGTGGGGAGTAGAGAAGGAGATCTTGTGAGGATCGGAGGTTGCATGCAGGTAAGTATCTGGAGACAATGTCACAGATATATGGAGGACACAGGTTGTGGATAGCTTTGTATGCCATGATTAGGGTTTTGAACTGGAGTCTTTGGGTAATGGGGAGCCAGTGAAGTGATTGACAGAGAGGAGGGGCCGGGAAATAGCGGAGGAGACAGGTGGATTAGTCAGGCAGCAGAGTTTAGAATAGATTGGAGGGATGCGAGAATGTTAGAGTGGATGTCACAGAGCAGGAAGTTGCAGTAGTCAAGGCGGGAGATGATGAGGGAATTCACTAGAGTTTTTGCAGATTCTAGGTTGAGGAATGTACGGAACCGGGAAATATTTTTGAGTTGAAGTCGGCAGGAAGTGGAAAGGGCTTGAATATGTGGTTTGAAGGAGATATCTGAGTCAAGCCTATGCTCTTTTATATGCTTTGCCAGTGTAAGAACTGCTTATCTTGGCTCAGGCAGCCATTCTGTCATTCGTCTACTACCTTATAGTGAAAGTAAGGGGACAGCATAGAGATTTAGAGTGCGTTGTAAAAGTTGTTGCTTATTTATCCATTTTGGGGAACTGTCTTTTGACCTTGAGATGTCATCAACTGGAAACCTGCAGAATTTTATTTTGCTTATTACTTGCATTTGTGGATGCAATAAATAAGTGAAATGTCTAGATGTTAATTTCCAATGATATGATATAATGCCAATAAAAAAGATAAAAAAAGCTTTTTTGCCACTGCACATTGGTACTGGATATTGCTAACTGTATATTGATTTAAAAATAAATAATAAATATGGCACCAAAAGCATTATGTAGGTCCATACTCTATCTAGTATTTATCAATTTAGCGGTTTTTAGCATTTTTATAGATGTATGAATACAGAGCCTTATGGATCTGCCACATAACAGCAGATAGAGTACTTAAAAAGGACTCAGAGAACATCTCTGTGGGTGTTTTTCTTTTTCTCCTCTTTGGCAGAAGTTCTGCGGTCTACACCAGAGTTGAGCAAATTTGTTCAGGTTCCCTCTTATTCGGCAAGCTATAGCGCTTACCGAATAAGCTGCAGAGGGAACCCAGCTTCCTGGATCACGCCAGCTGATCAGCTGATCGGTGCCGTAGCTGCCTGTGTCACGGTTGTGTCACTGTCACAGCACATGCATGGAGAGCCCAACAAGCAGGTTATCCATGCATGTGTTTGTGACTGTGACACAGCCGTGACACATGCAGCCGCGGTGCCGATCAGCTGATCAGCCGCCGTGATCCAGGAAGTGAATTGAAATTTCAAAAGATTCTCTCATCTCTGATAGCTACCTGATAGTTGTCTCTGATAGTTATCTGATATTTAAGTTCGCTTGTCTCTGACAGTCACTGGTACATGTGTACCTTTTTAAAAAAAAATAACAAAAAAACCTAAGAAACAAAAACCCATGAAAAAGTTAAAATTATTTTGATATTATGGAAATTTTCTTTCATATTTTAAATGTTTGTATATAATGAATATACGTAGACAATATTCTATACTGTAGAAACGTCAAGTTACTGCACAATATACAGTACACCTCTTTGATTTGCATCATTTTTTGTCTAAGAGCTGACATAAATGCTTTGGACTGAACTCGAAATCTGCTTTAAAACTGAGACACCATCATATTGAAGTAAAATAAGACTTTATTTCTGTATTCAGTTAGTAATAGGGAGAATTCCAGGATATTTGTGGTTCTTCTATTCATAGCTTTGTTTTTAGGACTGCGATTAAAAAGCTTTTAATCATGCCTCATATTCTAAACCATATTTCACAAGAAAGCTGAGCACTTTCACTATAGCATAGCATTCCAGTGTTTCTTGCTGAGAGGGATTAAACACCACCAGCAATAAAATATAACAATCACTGCCCGCCTTCTCCGGTTTATTTATTTTTCAGAAATGCACAAGTCTCTGGTAACAGTAAGCAGTTATTGCAGAAGTTGTGCCGCAGGCGCTTTGATTGGTTTTCTTGTTTGACTACTTAGTGGGAAATGATGAGGTTTTGGGGATATGTTTTGTGTTTGGATTAAATGTGTATGTTAATTTATGGTTAGGTTTTATGGAGAACCATACACACAACATTTTATTTACACTATGTCGGAGATGTGAGTTGTGGGAAACATCTGATTTTCATTTACTAGAACCAAGGAATGCAAAAAAATATGGCATAAAAGTGTGCTAAATAAATTGTCCTTTCTCAATGTTCCTCATTCTGCAAGCGCCATGTAGCCAGCTGCTTTTCAGCAGGCTCCTAGTATATAGTTGTCACTGGTGGTGTATTGATTAAGCTTCATTTCATATGGCTGCCACCATTAATCTTTATGTTACTGTGTCACTGTGTTATATGGGAAAATGTACTGTCGCAAATTGATTTTAATTGCATGCGTTCGTCTTTATACCACATTTTCTCAGTTCTACGGCTGCCAAGAAACTGTTTTACAGCTGTATGTTTCTGCCAGTATCAAAATCCTTAGTAACGCTATCACAAAATGCTGACTAGGTAGTTATTTCACTGCGGGTTGGTTGGCATCAAGTCATTTCATGACTGTAACAAGAACATTTCAATGTGTATTAGAGGTCTTGATTATTTGGTTTTCTTATTTTAGGTTATTATATTTTGTATACTTTGCTTTAGTTTGTACTGTAGTATCTAGTTTGGTACATTGGATGTTTTCTTGATGGCTAAACCACTCAGGTCAAGTGCACACCCAGGAGATTCTGCTTGAAGATGTTGATGCAGATTTTGCCGCAAATTAGCAGTGAATAGAATTCATAAAAATTATGCAATTCATGAATGTGCTGCATGTTGTTCAATTATATTTTTGGCAGTTTAGGTTTGGAATTTAGTTGTGATGAAAATCTGAAACTAATCTATAGATAAATGGTGGAAGCAAAGTGTGACAGATAGAAGCTGCACTGTTGATTTAGAATCATCCAGCAACTATAGGGGTTAAAATGGTTATAGAAGACAGGGAGCTATTGCTCAGCCCCAGGGGATACTGGGAAAGCTGTTATTGTGTTCTGGGCATCCAAGAGTAAGGGTACCGTCACACTTGGCAACGCACAAGCGATCCTGACAACAATGTGACCTGGTAGGGATCGCTGGTGCGTCACTACATGGTCGCTGGTGAGATGTCAAACAGTCAGATCTCAACAGCGATGCAGCAGCGATCCAGAATGATATGACGGTCGTTGGAACCCTGTCTCTCAGACCTGTAGTATTGAGGTCATTTGTCGTTGTTCCTGTCAAACACAGCAATGCATGCTGGCCAGCGGGACACCAGCGATCAAAAAATGGCCCAGGACATTCGAGCACAATCATCGCAGCAGGGGCCCGATAGCTGCTATGTGTCACACGTAGCGATATCGCAGGCAAAATCGCTATGTGAGACGGGGGCTTAAGATGTATGCTAGAGAGTCTCCTGTCAGACTGAAGTCAGAGAAGCTGTATAGACCAGATCTTCCTGGGAAGCAATTGCTCTATAGAAGCAGCCAGGACAGTCAGAAGCATCATTATCTCAAGATAAAAGTGAGAGCTACTGTACTGGACTCATCCCCCTCCCCCCACTTTGCTGCAAGAGCAATGTATAGTACTGCTTAGGTTAAGACACTGTGTGTGAAGAGAAGTTATCTGTAAAGAGAAGGTATCTGTAAAGAGACTTTCATATATGTTCATGAAGCATTGCATGAAGAGAAGTGATTCTGTGTGATGAAAAGTAGTTGAATAAAACCCCTGTGATCAACTTCAGCTCAGAACTATGTTATAGCTGTGCGTCTGTAAACCGTTACCTCTCCTCTACTGTGAAGAATTATAATTATGGTCGCCCTGAGTAACATTTCCCCAGAATTCCAACAAGAACTCATGTTTCCTTTGTAGCTTCCTCGTATTCTAAATGGCATGCATGAAACAAAAGTAATTTCATATTTACAGACTCTGTTATCCAGATTAACACACATTTAGAAAGATTAAAACATATTTTCCTCTGCCACTTTAGAGGTTAACTTGCAGTTCCATATAAAACCATACAAAACACATTATAGTGGGGAAGATTTTAAAAAAGCAGTCCTGAAAATTGTTTTTCATCCTTGCACCCCTCCTCTCCTGATTGTATATCACACTCTACTTCTTTTATACAGGGGACAATTGAGTCTTCTCTTCTTTCCATTGAAAATCGATCTTGATTCTGCATTTTATGCATTTATACTCTGTCATAAATTCTGTGATGTATAAACACAGCTTTACCTGACAGTTACAGTCAGTCCCATCTCTGCCCACTGTGGGGGTCAGTGTTGTTACCCTCCCCTCCACTTTCTCTTAAATAAACTAAAATATTATACATATACTGTATAAATTTACAGTGAAGTGGCTGACCTGTGATCTTTACATTATGATTGCAAGACAGGATGTGTCTACTAATCATCAGTAACTGTGATAGAAGTGTTTGCCCTCAGCAACCACTCCTTTCCTGGTGGAGAACTTTTGTTATACAGTCCATGAAATTTAATTATGCAGAAAGCTTTGGTGACTGACATAGTATCCCCATTCAGAAAACCTAACAGCATTTATTTCTCACAACGGTTACAATGAAATCACATGACCCAAATGAAAGAAAACAATGAATTTTTGGATATAAATATCTATTTATGTTCCTATATACACTATATACATCCATCTATCTCTTTATTTTGGCACTAGTGACAGCATAAAATTAAAATCTGCAATGCTACTCTTTTAATAAAACTAGTGCAAGAAGGAGTGGAGAATTTGAGCAAAAAGAACAATATTCCATCAATACATTTACGTTTTTAAAGAAGCAAACTGTCGAATATTGACGTTTCCATGTATAGCAATTTTTCTGCAATCTACATGCTTTAGTTTTACCAATCATTCAATTAAATAGTATGCAAAAAATACAAAAAAAGTACTGATGATCAAATAACAAAATCAGGATTGGTAATTTTTTGATAACACAGATTAGGCAGATACCAAGCTTTCTTTCAGACCTTTGCACAATCCGAAAGAAATTTAAGCTTCAATATGAGAGACCAGCTTCCATTACCTTGGTGCTAGAAACAGGGCACATTTTGAATGCATACCCCCTGCCCTTTTGTGCCTTGTTTTTTTTACTGAAATATTAACATTTAAGAGTCCTCAGTGGTTGATATCTTTCAATGGCTAACTGAAAAGATAACAAATTGCAAGCTTTCGAGATTGCTCAGTTCTCTTCATCAGGTCACATATTTAAACACAACAGGGCACAGAAATAATGAATTATAACTATCGCTATGGCAGAGGGAGAAACATTTGGCTGAAAATATTGGAACAGTACATAGATAAGGAGTGTGGAAGTTTTATTGTCCTGTGATTGATGACTGGTCCAGATTGTGATGCCCCAAAAGGTCTAAGGAGCACAATCCTTAAGCCCCCGTTACACACTGCGATATCGCTAGCAATATTGCTGTAAAGTCACCAATTTTGTGACGTTGCAGCGATATTGCTAGTGATATCGCTACATGTGATACTTACCTCCGACCCGTTCCCCCGCTGGTTATCGCTGATCGCGCGAGAAGCTCCTGGACCATTCCTCGTCGGCCACTTCCTGCTGGGCTTCCTGTGGCGCGGACGAGCGACGCGTGGACGCTGGCGGGAGGACGCAGGATCGCCGCGTCTGACAGGTGAGTAGCGATCCCCGACCCCTGCGATGTCGCTGGTGAGATCTGCCTGTGTGGCAGCTCACTAGCGACCACCTAGCGATGCACCAGCGATCCTGACCACGTCATATCGCTGGTTGGGATTGCTGATGCATCGCTAGGTGTAACGGTACCCTTAGTTGATGTAAAAACACATAAATCCATGCAACACATTCATTCCTGCACTGAGTGTTTCAAAAGTTGTCATGTTTGCACTCCCAAATTTTTTTGTCTCTCTGAGATTTGAAGTTACCTCTTAATACAAGAAAGATATACATCTTTGCACTTTGAATTTGACAACAAGAGCTATCTACAGGTGACTGGCAAATCTTTTCATGGCCACGATGAAAGTGACTTTTTGTCCTCATTTGCCATCAGGCCTCTGGCCTACTACCACTACATTGATGATGTTTTTATCATCTGGACTGAGTCTGAGCAACAGCTAAAGACGTTCCACGAACAGTTTAATCAATTTCATCACACCATCAACTTAACACTCAACTATTGCAGCACTGAAATGAACTTGTTAGACACCATCATTAAGCTAAAGAACAAAGAAATAGAGACATCCCTGTATCAGATGCCAATTGACCGTCCAACATACCTTAAATGGGACAGCTTCCATCCAAAGCACATAAAAAAACTCTATTGTCTACAGCCAAGCCATGAGATACAATCGTATGTGTTCAAACCACATGGCTAGAGACATACACCTTGGTCACCCCAGAAAGACCTTTTTGAATCAGGGCTACCTTCCAAAAACAATTGAAAATCACATTACAAGAGCCACCAGAATATCAAGGAATCACCTGCGACATCACAAAGCTAAAGATGAAAATAACCGGGTGCCTCTAATGGTCACCTACAATCCAAATCTGGAGGTGCTAAGGGGAGCTGCACGGATATTACAACCTTTACTGATGAAGTGAGCCAGCAGGCTCAGGAAACGCGTTGGCTGAATAAAGAACCCTTTACTCTACCAGAAGCAAGCGCAGTCCTTATTGCACTTCCACGTCATTTCTGCAACCTTTACTACAAAAAGATGCCCGATTACAATCCATTTTTCCAGACCCCCCACTGCTGTGTTTTAGGCAGCCCCCAAATCTAAGAAGCATCATTGTCAGAAGCTCCCTGTCCTCTCCAACAGCTGCAGGAACCTTTTCTTGCAACCAGAAAAAATGTAAAACCTGTCCATTTATAATGATCAAGGACAAGACAAAGATCCCCAACTCACATCAGGACTAAAAGATCCCAGGTACTTTCAGCTGCATCACATCTAATGTGGTATACCTAATTTGTACTAAATTTCCAACTGGGCGTCTGTATTTGTGGGAGACCGGGCAAAAACTGAGAACAAGGATGAATTCTCACCGCCACACAATAAGAGAAAAAAGAATGGATCTACCTGTGGCAAAACATTTTTGTATCCCCGGTCATAGCATGATGGACATTAAATTACTTCTATTAAAATGTAACTTCAAGTCTCAGAGAGACAGGAGTGTCTGGGAGTATAGATTTATGACAGTCTATGACACACTCAGTGCAGGAATGAATGTGTCACATGGATTTATGTCTTTTTAAATCAATTAAGGGATTTGCTCTTAAGACCTTCTGGGGTCATCACACAACACAGAACCAGACCCCAATTACAGGACAATAAAACATTCAGACTCCTTATCTATGAACTGGTCAAATATTTATGTTTATTTATTTAAGGTATCAACAATTGAGGACTCTCAATTCTAAATATTTCTCTTAATACAAGTTATTTAATGTCCATGATACTGTGATCAGTGATTGTACTAGCTATTTATTTGACTCATTTATATAGCACTATCATATTCTGCAGCACTTTACAGATTTTAGTACCACTGTCCCCATTGGGGTTTATAACCTAAATTTCCTTTCAGTATGTCATTAGAGTGTGGGAGGAAACCAAAGTACCACAAAGAAACCCACACAAGCACGGGGAGAACATACAAATTCCTTGCAGATGTCCTTGATGGGATTATAACTCAGACCCCAGCACTGCAAAGTAAAGTAACATTGCTAACTACTGGGATACCCAGTGTTGGAGTGGTTTGCTGAGCAACAATTTCCAGGAATATACAAATTATTTGACCCTTTTGTAAATGGAAAAAAAGTTACGTTTCCTTTAATTCTGAAATTTATCTATCCTCGTCCTGACATGTTCACTTCCATTTCCCAGCTTTCTGTTTATTGGCTTGTGATGAAGGGAACTGGCTAACAATGGACAGTCTATTGGCTAAACCAGCCCAGTGTCTATCATATTATCACCCATGATGGAGAACTACAGAGGAAACCCCACCTAATGTATGGGGCTGTTTATATCCCTATCAATTTGTGTTAATATTTTATGTATTTTTTTCTATTATACAGGTGGCTTTTACTGTATATATTCAATTTGGCATACTTGTAAGTAGGATTTGCTCTATATTAATTGCAGTATGACCTAATTTTCATCTTTGATACTGCATTGTCTACCATTGATTTTTCATGTCCCATTTTATTATAGCATCCACCTACATGGATCTTCATGCAGCTTTTTGTATACTAATTAGTATGCCTCTATTTACTTTGGCTTTAACATCCTGTATTTTGGGCTAATTTTGATACATCTAGGCATGTTTGTGTATGTTTTGCTTTTTAGTGTTTTTAATTCAATGTGTAACCCTTCCTTTATGTTTTATAATAAATTACTATATATATATATATATATATATATTATATATTTTTGGGTGTCTCTATTGTACCCTCATGCTTTCTTCTTCTTGTGCTTTGGTATTTTTAATTAGAGGGGAGTGCACTCTACTTCAGTTATTACATGTGTTATAGCCTTCCTATCATAATGACAGAGATGGAATCTGTCTTAAGCTAATGAGCTAAATCTGGCAGCCAGCCCCATTAACTACATCAATGACTCTTAGGCTGGTTTCACACTTGCGTTTTTTTTTTGCGGGATTTTAGCGCTAAAAAACGCATGCGTTTTTTTTTCCTATACTTTGCATGGGATGCGCTTATGTGCGCATACACATGTGTTTGTATGCGTTTTTCCGCGCATGCGTTTTTTTGCGGTATGCGCTCGGGCGCACAAAATGCATCCTGTTGCATTTTTTGGGCGTCCGACTTGCCTCAAAAAAACGCATGCGCACGCAATGCGTTTTTTTACAGCAAGACACCCATTATAAGTCTATGGGTGCGCATTGGCATGCTTATGTATGTGTTTTTTTGCGCATGCGTTTTTTTTTTACCATTAGGGGTTTGGGTTAGAGTTAGGGTTAGTTAAGGGGGTTTAGGGCTAGGGTTAGGGTTAGCTAGGGTTTAGGGTTAGGGTTAGGGTTAGTATGGTTTGGTTAAGGGTTAGGGTTAGGGTCAGGGTTAGTATGGTTTGGTTAAGGGTTAGGGTTAGCTAGGGTTTAGGGTCAGGGTCAGGGTTAGGGTTAGGGTTAGGGTTAGGGTCAGGGTCAGGGTTAGGGTTAGGGTTAGTAAAGTCATGGTTTGGGTTAGTGTGAGGGGCCACCTAATGTTGGAAAAAAACGCAAACGCGGTAAAAACGCACTAAAAACGCATACAAACGCATAAAAACGCTGCGTTTTTTTCATGCATGCTCAAAAAAATGCTTGAAAAAAACGCAGCATTTGTATGCGTTTGTATGCGTTTTTTCAATGCTTTTTTTGCGGGAAAAACACGCTGCAAAAAAAAGCAAGTGTGAAATTAGCCTTAGAGAGGGGGAATAACGCTCTTTAAGTGTGTTGAACCAAACCCTGAAGTGGAGCTGTTAAGAGAGCAACTGTAGTTGTGGAAGAGGGACATTAGGGAGTGGGCAAGATAGTACTCTCCAAGTGTGTTGAATCCAATGTTGAAGAAGAGCTGCTGAGAGTAGTTCTAAAATAATGACTTTGAGGAGGGGGCAAGATAATAGTCTCCAAATTTGTTGAATCCAATGTTGAATTGGAGCTGCTGGCAGAGCAAGAGTATGGATGAGCAAACCTGTAGAAGTTCAGGTTCGTCAGATTTGGCCGAACTTGAGTAAAAAGTTTGATTCGGGTACCAGAACTTAACCCGAACTTGACCCTTTACCCGAAACCCATTTAAGTCAATAGGGATCAGAACTTTGGTGCTGTAAAATGGCTGTAAAATGGTCATAGTAAGTGCTAGAGGGCTGCAAAAACAAGAAAAATGGGAGTAAGAGAAGGACAATTGCCTTGCAAAGAAATTTGGATAAGAAAATGATTAAATAGCATACAATACAAAAAATAAAAATTAATCTTGATCAAGGAAGCGGAGGTCCAAGTGGAGGAGTGGAGCAGTGCCTTGCGTGTGTAGTTTACTGTACTTTTTAATAAATAAATGAAACAAACACCTTGTGGTCCCCCATATTTTTAATAACCAGCCATAGAAAATGTGAGGTAGCGCTGTCATTTACTTAGGGGATTCTCGCCTGCAGCGAACAAAAACCAGTTCCGGCACTGGATTTTCCAACAAATCATACAGTCCTTGCGGTTTATTCACGCCTCATAAACCACAGCAGCAACAGAAAGTTCACTTAACAGCATTACCAGCATAGCATCCATTATAATGCTTCACTCTGGTTACCAATGTCCAGTACGCAGGCTCTCTTAGCCTCACAACTGTCTCACCCAAGTCAGGGCTCCTCATGCGGCTTCAGCATTCCGCACACTTTCAATCCCTCCAGGGAACTCTCAGGCACACATCGCCATTGCTCACAGCCACTTCACACATGCTGCCAGGCAGGAAGTTTCATCTCTGCGGGACCTTCTACACTGGACCAACCAGGTCCCAGCATTCCTCACATGTGACCTACCGTGGCCACATTATATGGTCTATAGCCACACCCACCAGGTCACGTGACTATGACCTCATCACAGGTCCTTCACACACTCACATAGTCTTTTACTACAGGCATTTTCAGACACACCCCTGGGTTGGTTTGTAGGTAACCGGCCCGCCCAACTCCCGAGTTAACTGGAGACTTCTCCCTTATATCTTGAAATAACACTTCAGCAATATCATTGCTGATCAATACACATAACTAAGTCTCCATCTCAAAGCCACCCACTTTGAGATACATAACCATCCTTCAGGATTCTGCCACTCATCCTTTCTCTTGGAACCTCCACACAGTGCCTCCTAGCGGACATAGTGGTTACTACACCACAAAAAGCAGACAGCTATGAGCTGGTCTTATGATGCTGGGAAGGAGCCAATTTCCATTGACTTTCCCAGCCTATTAATACCAGCCCCCAGCTGTCTGCTTTGACTTTGCTGGTTATTAAAAATGGAGCGACCCTAAAAAGAAATGACATGGAGTCTCCCCTATTTTTAATAACCAGCTAAAGCAAAGAAGACAGCTGGGGGGTGATACTAATAACCTTATACTGGGAGTAGCCATGGATACTGGCTCTTTCCCAGCCTAATAAGACCAGCCCTCAGCCACCCCAAAAATGGCATATCCATTAAATGTGCCAGTTCTGCTGCTTAACCTCAGCTCTTCCCGATTGCCCTGGTGGGGTGACTATTGGGGTAATGGGATTGTGGGATTGATGTCATTAGTTTGCATGACATCAAGCCCACAGGTTAGTAATGGAGAGACATCTGTTAGACACCCCCATTATGAACCCAAAAGAAATAGACACAAAAAAATCTGTATTTGAAAAAACTAAATTACCAACAATTTTCCTCTTTCACCCATTTATAAAAAAAACAACACCTGTCCTCCATAGTCCAAATGGAGGTCCCACGACAATCCCACTCCCTGTTTTATAGTGTACAGTGTCGACTGGGGCTCCATAAACTAGAGCAGGAGCCACTGCCGCATCTCACGCTGTACTCTGCCGGGTCTCACGGAGTACAGCGTGAGAGTCGGAATAATGAGCAGTGACATGACTGCGAGTGACCAATGGAGCCTCATTTTACTAGGTTGCATAGGTCACTCGTGGTCATGTCTCAATTGCAATTACATCAATAATGTCATTGCCCATGAGATATGACCGTGAGTGATCTGTGGAACCTCGAGAACGAGGCTCCATAAGTCACTAGTGATCCTGTCACAGCTCATCATTACGGCTTTCGCACTGTACTCTGAGAGACCTAGCGGAGTACAGTGTGAGACCCGGTAGTGGCTGCTGCGGACTGGTGTGGCTTTTTTAAAATGGGTAAAAAGAGATAAATTGTTGGAGAGGTTTTTTTTCAGATAAAGATTTTTTTGTGTGTGCTTATTTCTTTTGACTACTGGATTAGTAATGGGGGTGTTGCTTCATTACTAACCCAAGGGATTAATGCCAGCACCAGTTGCTGAAACCAACCCCACAATCCCATTACCCTGGTTGCCAACGCACTAGGACAATCAGGAAGAGCCAAGGGTAAGCACAAGAATTGGCTCATCTATTGAGACTGGTCTTATTAGGCGGGGAAGGAGCAAATATCCATGCCCTTCTCAGCCCCAGACTATTAATATCATCCTCCAGCTGTCTGCTTTGCCTAAGCTGGTTATTAAAAATAGGGGAGACCCCACATAATTTTTTTAGGGTTCTAACATTTTTATAACCAGAAAAGGCAAAGCAGACAGCTAGGGGCTGATATTAATAGGCTGGAAAGGTCCATGGATATTGGCCCATTTCCAGCATAATACAACCAGCTCACAGTGTCTTCTATCCCTTGGCTTGTTATGAAAATAGGGGGACCACGCATTGTTTTTTTCATTATTTTTTATTTATTTCACAATGTCAGGCCAGGTCAAATGGTGCATCAGCCAATCACAGCCATGCCCACAGCCTTAAAGCTTGTTTATTGGCTGTGCTGCAACTGAACAATAACAAGGACGTACAATGAAAAGTCTGTGTTTGGGGATTGGAACTGGACACTAGGTATCTGGTATGAACTACGAACTTTACTGATCGGGTTCGCTCATCCCTGAGCAAGAGTAGTTTTAGAATAGGGACACTGGGGAGGAGGCAAGATAATACTCTGTGATTGTGTTGAACCCAAAGTTGAAGCGAAGCTGCTGTCAGAGAAAGAGTAGTTCAGGATTGAGATGGGTCGCCCTCCCAGGGCTGTGGGGTACTCAGTACCGGGCCGGTGTCAGGGGGATGTGTCACAGCAGTGGTGACCCGGTCCGTGGGCCTGGGCGCCCAAGCAATGGGGAGATGTAGTTAATGGTAGGATAGTTCGTGACGCCACTCGTGGTGTTTGGCAAATATGGTGTTAGGCCAACGCTGCATACAGATCCGCTGGGACTGATGGTATGTGCAGCTTAGATGGTAAAGCTCCCCACAGGTGGAGCTGTAGTCCCAGGGCAGATGTAGATGTAACTGGCACGGAGATGTAGCAGTGCCGAAAGCGTAGGGAACAGACAGGACACAGCGGTTGTAGTTTCTCTACCTTTACTGAGTATATGCAGTCCAGAGTCCTGATTACAGATGGTATTGGAGCAGGTTAGCCTGGAAGCATATCAGGATTCTCTCTCAGCAGAAGGGCTGTGCAGTCTCCTTCCTAGCGCTTTGTAGTGTGAAGCACTCCAGTACTTAGTTACTCTGAAATGCCTCTCTTCAGATGTTCCTAGAACTTTACTTGTATGACAGACAGCTGTAGCCTCTCGCGGGGACTCCTCTCCTGAGTCCTGGCTCACTAGTCAATTGCTGTTGTGTCCCAAGTCTTTGCTGGGAGCAGGGCATTTACAGCCTCCTACTCCTCTGGTGTCTGTGGTAGGACCGTCAGTATCCGTACCATCGTGGAGACCAGGCTCCAGTTCTGTGCGCTCTCAAGCTGAGGGAGCTCGCCTTCTGCAGCTCAACCTCTCAGCTTCGCACCTCCCGTCTGCACACTTCACCCTCTGCAGACTATCTGCCCTCCTTCCTCCTGGCCCTCAGAGGACACTCCTCTCCAGAATCCTGGTTCAGAGTTCCCCCTGCTGGCCCAGAGTGGAACTGTGTTGCATGCATTAGGTTAAATGCTTTAGAGACCCATCACTGCTTCCAAGCCTGGCATTACCCTCCCCTGGAGGAAGGCAAAGCCAGTGTGGGGACCATACCCCTGGGGGCACCACAGAGACATTGGGGAGGCGACAAGACGGGGCGGGATATATTATTGGTGCAGCCTATGCTGCCACACAGGGGCCCATTTCCAACTCCAAAGCAGGTGGAATTGTGCATTATGATTAGTTATTGGACTGCAAAGGGCCCATATATTGTTCTTGTAGAGCAGCCCTTTTCTGTCTGTGTCCGCCAGAATGTGTTGAACCCAACGTTGAAGTCAAACTGCTGGGACCACAAGAGGTGGTTTGGCTAATGGAACAGATTTCATAATTAAAGTATAAAAAAAGTATTAAAGTATAAAAAAAGGTTAAATTATATTCTATAAATTAAAATACGTAAACATATTTTTATGCATTTGGACAACTTGAACATTATATTGACAATGGAAAGATCCACTTTTACCATGCAGTTATTACATGCATGTGACAATTTCTAAAATGTAATGCTAAGAACAAATGTAAAAAGGCTGAGAACTATAATTTTTATATCAAATTAGGACTAAAATCTTATAATAAATTAGCCGTTATTAGTGGCTTTACAGGGCTCTAAGCTTGTCACTAGAGTTGAGCGATACCATCCGATACTTCAAAGTATCGTATCGGATGGTATCGGCCGATCTTTAAAAAAAGTATCGGTATCGCCGATTCCGATACCGGAAGTCCCATTCAAGTCTATGGGACTTCCGGTATCGGAATAAGAAAAACCCTTTCCTGCCCTTGTACAGCCTCTCTGGGGTCTGTACGGGCCTTTCGGGGGGCTGTGCCGGCCTGCCAGGGGGTCTGTGCAGGCTCCGGTGGTCTGTGCCGGCCTGCCGGTGGTCTGTGCAGGCTCCGGGGGGCTGTGCCGGCCTGCCAGGGGGTCTGTGCAGGCTCCGGTGGTCTGTGCCGGCCTGCCGGTGGTCTGTGCAGGCTCCGGGGGGCTGTGCCGGCCTGCCGGGGGGCTGTGCCGGCCTGCCGGGGGGCTGTGCCGGCCTGCCGGTGGTCTGTGCAGGCTCCGGGGGTCTGTGCAGGCATCGTCCGATGGGACTACAAGTCCCATCTGGCGATGCCTGCTACCATGACAGTGATTGACACATTAGCCAATGATGGGACAGTAGTAGTCCCATCATCCGGCTAATGTGTTAAATGTAAAAAAAAAAAAAAAAAAAAATTACATGCTACATTCATACTACATACTACATACATGCTACATTCATACTACATACTACATACATGCTACATTCATACTACATGCAACATACATACTACATGCATGCTACATACATACTACATGATACTACATATATACTACATGCATGCTACATACATACTACATATATACTACATGCATGCTACATACATACTACATGCTACATGCATGCTACATACATACTACATACATACTACATGCATGCTACATACATACTACATACTACATACATGCTACATATATACTACATACATACTACATATATACTACATGCATGCTACATATATACTACATGCATGCTACATACATACTACATATATACTACATGCATGCTACATACATACTACATGCTACATGCATGCTACATATATACTACATACATGCTACATATATACTACATACATACTACATATATACTACATGCATGCTACATACATACTACATACATACTACATGCATGCTACATACATACTACATGCTACATACATACCACATATATACTACATACATACAATACATTCATACAATACATACATAGACATACAGTACATATAACATAGAGTAACATACTTACCAATACTTGTCACATTGTTCCCCGAAGCCATTGTCGTCTACGGAATAAATATTAACATAACAAACCACAAAAATACTCACCCACGATCCGAAGCAGTCCACGAGTGTGTCCCACGACGATCTTGGGTAGAGAACTGCAGCATCAGCTGATGCTGCCGTTCTCTACGGGCTGCAGGAATCCAATGACGGAAGGTAGGTATCCTTCCGCACTGTATTCCTCCGCCACTTAAAAAAAAAAAAAGTCCCTAGTCTCACTTTATGCCATTGCTGTGTGGGAATTTCCCACACAGCAATGGCATAAAGTGAGACTAGGGACTTTTTTTTTTTTAAGTGGCGGAGGAATACAGTGCGGAAGGATACCTACCTTCCGTCATTGGATTCCTGCAGCCCGTAGAGAACGGCAGCATCATCTGATGCTGCAGTTCTCTACCCAAGATCGTCGTGGGACACACTCGTGGACTGCTTCGGATCGTGGGTGAGTATTTTTGTGGTTTGTTATGTTAATATTTATTCCGGAAAGACAATGGCTTCGGGGAACAATGTGACAAGTATTGGTAAGTATGTTACTCTATGTTATATGTACTGTATGTCTATGTATGTATTGTATGAATGTATTGTATGTATGTAGTATATATGTGGTATGTATGTAGCATGTAGTATGTATGTAGTATGTATGTAGCATGCATGTAGCATGTAGTATGTATGTAGCATGCATGTAGTATATATGTAGTATGTATGTAGCATGCATGTAGTATATATGTAGCATGTATGTAGTATGTATGTGGTATGTATGTAGCATGTAGTATATATGTAGCATGTATGTAGTATATATGTAGTATGTATGTAGTATATATGTAGCATGTATGTAGTATATATGTAGTATGTATGTAGTATATATGTAGCATGCATGTAGTATATATGTAGTATGTATGTAGTATATATGTAGCATGCATGTAGTATATATGTAGTATGTATGTAGTATATATGTAGCATGTATGTAGTATGTATGTAGCATGCATGTAGCATGTAGTATGTATGTAGCATGCATGTAGTATATATGTAGTATGTATGTAGCATGCATGTAGTATATATGTAGCATGCATGTAGTATGTATGTGGTATGTATGTAGCATGTAGTATATATGTAGCATGCATGTAGTATGTATGTAGTATGTATGTAGTATGTATGTAGCATGCAGTATGTATGTAGTATATATGTAGTATGTATGTAGCATGCATGTAGTATGTATGTAGTATGTATGTAGTATGTATGTAGTATATATGTAGTATGTATGTAGCATGTAGTATGTATGTAGTATTTTTTTTTTTTTTTTTTTTTTTTTTAACATTTAACACATTAGCCGGATGATGGGACTACTACTGTCCCATCATTGGCTAATGTGTCAATAACTGTCATGGTAGCAGGCATCGCCCGATGGGACTTGTAGTCCCATCGGACGATGCTTGCACAGACCCCCGGACATCAGCACAGCCCCCCGGCAGGCCGGCACAGCCCCCCGGCAGGCCGGTACAGACCCCCACAGGGTGCACAGCCCCCCGGCAGGCCGGCACAGCCCCCCGGCAGGCCGGCAGAGACCCCGGGCAGTCCACACAGCCCCCCGGCAGGCCGGCACAGCCCCCCGGCAGGCCGGCAGAGACCCCCAGAAGGCCCGAAATGACGGCGCATCATGATGCGCACACACCGCGCATCATGATGACGTCAGGCCGTCAATCAACTGAACTTCCGATTCCGATGCCGAATTCCGATATTGAAAAAATATCGGAAGTCGGTATCGGAATTCCGATACAGCAAGTATCG
Organism: Dendrobates tinctorius; assembly: GCF_039654945.1. Taxonomy (NCBI): domain Eukaryota; kingdom Metazoa; phylum Chordata; class Amphibia; order Anura; family Dendrobatidae; genus Dendrobates; species Dendrobates tinctorius. Next base: position 17,972,412 of record NW_027361858.1, on the reverse strand, counting down.
GCCGATACCCGATACTTGCGGTATCGGAATGCTCAACACTACTTGTCACGTGTCTTCTTCATAATCGCATAAACAGCTTATAGTTGTTCTGCCGCTGCTTCCAACATTATAATCAGGAGTGCTCGAATGACCAAAGGAAGCCTTGTCACAGGGATCATTTGCCTGAAACATGCCTTATTCCTCGTGCGCACAGCGTTCACGGCATATGTGCTTGGAGAGAAAAAGGCTTTTGTCAGAGAATGGCATACTGGCAGAGCTAGCAAAAGTTGAACCTAAATCCCCTCATTGATTTTTGGAAATCATAAGACTCCAGATGACACTGCCACATCCAACCTTTTGCTGCTTGTGATCTGGCACAGGGCTGTATTGTCTTTCTCCAGCATGAGCCTTATGTGTAGCGTGTAAACATTTCATGAGCTGCCCTGCCTGATCCATCCGTCTGTCTGGACGGTGTCCCCGGACACTAAAGAGAGCAGCAATCAGGACGGAAATGGTCAATGCAGCATGTCTAATGGCGGGAAGATATTCACAGGGCTCACTATGGACACACTATAGACTCTCTAAATAGCCTCTGTGCACCTTGAGTCTTATTGAGACGGGTTCATTAAAAAAAGACACTCAGGCACATAACATCACAGTAATGAAAGTAGCTTTTGTCTTCCCCCTTTTCTCTATATTATTGCTTGACACTTCTCTTCTGTTGTCCGTATAAGATTTCCCTTGTGCTTGTGTTTGCAGTTTTATTTTTTTGCAGATAAAAATTGGATTGGTCTTTATAGATTATACAGTTATTTCATACAATACCATGTGCTGGCATCTAGTAGCTGTGAAGACAATGGCTAATGGACACATGTAAATAGTAACAGTAGGGAGCAGAAAATTTGCCCCTTTCTAATATATGTATTGCCATGATTGAGTGACCTGTTAGTAAAAAAGCCGATGCCATCTATTGCTGTCTTTGTGGGCTTTAACTCTTTATTTAATCTACAGTATACACTAATTCAGTGTTAGACCCCCTATAATACTTCGACCATAATAGTATCGCATCTGAGGTTGAATCTACCTCTTACCGGAAAGACTTGGGCCGATTATGACACTTTGATCAGAGTTTGATCCTAGTGTCAGTGTTGGGTGAGACAAACAGAACACACTGTGAGAAGATGGGGAACAAAAGTTGAATTGAATAACAATGGTCTGAGTACTATCTGATAAAAAAAATCGGGTCACGCTCATTCGATGTATACGCTGGTGTGAACGGGCCTTTAAACACAGATTGATTTAGATGTAATCTAGGCACATTTAAAGCATTGAAAATAATCATCATTATACACTCACTGGCCACTTTATTAGGTACACCATGCTAGTAAGGGGTTGGACCCCCTTTTGCCTTCAGAACTGCCTCAATTCTTCGTGGCAGAGATTCAACAAGGTGCTGGAAGCATTCCTCAGAGATTTTGGACCATATTGACATGATGGCATCACACAGTTGGCGCAGATTTGTCGGCTGCACATCCCTGATGCGAATCTCCCGTTCCACCACATCCCAAAGATGCTCTATTGGATTGAGATCTGGTGACTGAGGAGGCCATTTGAGTACAGTAAACTCATTGTCATGTTCAAGAAACCAATCTGAGATGATTCGAGCTTTATGACATGGCGCATTATCCTGCTGAAAGTAGCCATCAGATGTTGGGTACATTGTGGTCATAAAGGGATGGACATGGTCAGCAACAATACTCAGGTAGGCTGTGGCGTTGCAACGATGCTCAATTGGTACCAAGGGGCCCAAAGAGTGCCCAGAAAAAATTCCCCACACCATGACACCACCACCACCAGCCTGAACCGTTGATACAAGGCAGGATGGATCCATGCTTTCATGTTGTTTACGCCAAATTCTGACCCTACCATCCGAATGTCGCAGCAGAAATCGAGACTCATCAGACCAGGCAACGTTTTTCCAATCTTCTACTGTCCAATTTCGATGAGCTTGTGCAAATTGTAGCCTCAGTTTCCTGTTCTTAGCTGAGAGGAGTGGTACCCAGTGTGGTCTTCTGCTGCTGTAGCCCATCTGCCTCAAAGTTCGACGCACTGTGCGTTCAGAGATGCTCTTCTGCCTACCTTGGTTGTAACGGGTGGCAATTTGAGTCACTGTTGCCTTTCTATCAGCTCGAACCAGTATGCCCATTCTCCTCTGACCTCTGGCATCAACATGGCATTTCCGGCCACAGAACTGCCGCTCACTGGATTTTTTTTCTTTTTCGGACCATTCTCTGTAAACCCTAGAGATGGTTGTGCGTGAAAATCCCAGTAGATCAGCAGTTTCTGAAATTCTCAGACCAGCCCTTCTGGCACCAACAATCATGCCACGTTCAAAGGCACTCAAATCACCTTTCTTCCCCATACTGATGCTCGGTTTGAACTGCAGGAGATTGTCTTGACCATGTCTACATGCCTAAATGCACTGAGTTGCCGCCATGTGATTGGCTGATTAGAAATTAAGTCTTAACACACAGTTGGACAGGTGTATCTAATAAAGTGGCCAGTGAGTGTATGTAGAGGCAATGAAAGAAATGTAAAAAAAAATGCATCTTTACAGCCCCGATTCGAAATGAGCAAGGAAGACCAGTATAAAGGGATGTTCATGTCATATAGGCTAAATATGTATTGGATGTCCTTTCTGAAAATCTGTCGCTTAGTACATTTGTAGCTCAGTGGATGAAATTTTCTGAAACCTCATCTACATGCTGCAGAGCAAATCTGCACCGCAAATCTATCGTCTCTTTAGGCTACGTTTCCACAGTGAGCTTCAGGTGAGTTTTTGATGTTGTAGATTTTCTTCATAATTTCTGCACCAATTAAGCAAAATAGGTTACTTACATTTTTAGGGCATTGCTTTTACATGCGTCTTTCGCTATTAGGCCGGAGTCACACTACGGCTGGGGTCACACTTGCAGCAGCAATGCGAGAAACTCATGCGAATTTCTCTCCTCAAAACCCGGCACTGCCACTGGCACTCGGGACTGGAGCACTCAGCTACATAGAAATACATGTAGCCGCACACTCCGGCAGGTATGGACTGGGACTGAAATTCAGCCCTGGCATTTCCAATCACACAGGCCCATGTTGTCCCTGTCTCCAAGCACCAGATGGGGATATATTACTAATATTATCTACAAGTCCAATATTTCTAATGATACCCGTGGTCTGCTGGGGTAAGGCTGGTTTCACACTTGCGTTTTTTGCGCTGTTTTTTAGCGCAAAAAAACGCATGCGTTTTTCCCTATACTTTAACATGGGTGCGCATAGGTACGCATACACATGCATTTGTATGCGTTTGTATGCGCATGCGTTTTTTTGTAGTGTGCGCTCGGGCGCACAAAATGCATTCCGTTGCATTTTTTGTGCGTCCGACATGCCCCCAAAAAACGCATGCGCACGCAATGCGTTTTTTTACAGCAAAACACCCATTATAGTCTCTGGGTGCGCATACGTGCGCATTACAATGCGCACGTATGCGCAAAAAACGCACCAAAACCCACAAAAAAACGCACACAAACGCATGATGCATTTTTTTCATGCGTTTGTGTGCGCAAAAAACACGCAGCAAAAAAACGCAAGTGTGAAAGTAGCCTAAGTGATAGAGTCAGCGACTTTGTGTTTTGTCACAACTGTTAACAGTATGGGTGTCTTAAGAATGCCGATTCAGTTAACATCTTAGCAGACAAGGCAGCCCACAACCAGACAGGCCCTTCTGGCATTTGCCAGAATTGCCAGATCGCCAGTCTGACCCTGGACACTAGTTCCGAGCGCCGGCGGCAGTGCCGGTTATTGTTGCGAATTTCTCGCATTGCAGTTGCAAGTGTGACCCCATAGAATACGGCATAGCACTCCGACCAGTGTTAATCTATGGGGCAGCTCACATCACCGTTTTTTTCTCAGGCGTATTCAACGTGCACGTAAAATCGCAGCATGCTGTGATTGTCACTGAGGCTTGGCCGAGACTCGCCAATGCAAGCCTATGGGTGCAAGAAAAACTTGGACACCACACGAACCATTTGTCTAGCTTGCGACAAATACACACACATTTTCCCCATTTCAGCCCAACGAGTCATTAATTTCAATGGGGAAAATCAGTGAGAAATGTAAAGCCATATGGATGTCATACAGATACAAGAGTGGGAGAAAATCGCATCATCGCATTGCAAACCCAATACACATGGATTACCATACGGAGAACACTTGTGCGACTCTCGGCAGGGAGACTTGGACCGATATTTCATTTGATTAGTGTGACTCCAGCCTTAATGAAAGTCTATGAGGAAATATAAATATAAAACTCAGTATACCAGTACGAGAAGGTGCCATGTTGTGGATTTGAAACATGCACCGCAGGTCAGTTTACACTGAGTAAAAAAAAGATCTTTATACAGTAAATCCCATCCACTTTGCTGGAACTGTAAGACGCTGCAATTTGAAACCGTGAGACTATGCAATGTCAAAAAAATTGCCAAAAACTCATCGTGGGCACACAGCCTTAGAGTTTACATCTGTCCCTTGGCGGTTTATGTAGTGAATTTCTGCAGGTAAAATGCAGTAAAATAAACAAAATCTTGTAACTATTTTGCTGATTTAAAAATGTTGTTGAATTTCTGTTGCGAAAATTCTACAGAAAATCTTACCCTTGTGCTAATATTTGAAAGTGCATTGGGCAGGTTTAGTACCTGGTCTGGTGTAGTTGTAAGGGGGTGGCATTGCTATGGACCTTAGAGACAAGCTGCCACTTTAAGAGACCGCAACCCCCTTGGTTAGAGCAATGGGACATTCTCTCTCCCCTACAGTAAAGACTGTGTGGTTTCTTTTGCCAGCACTGGAGAGGGGAGGGGCTGCTTTTCTGTGTGTGAGTTGAGAGCCGAGATTTCTGTAGGACGCAGATGTGCCTGCCTGGAGCTGTGAGGAAATGAATGTTTAGTCTGAGACTGTGACTTTGTAAACTATTCTGGGGATAACAAAGTAGCTTTCCTGTGTTGCCGTGAGGAGCCACAAAGAAAAGACAAGAATGGAATCCAGAGGAGAGAATCCATCATTTCTAGGAGCATCACTGGACCTGCACACAAGGAAAAGACCACGTTACACAGAGCTTCCAGGAAGAAGTGAGCACCATTTTGCAAAGCTGCAGGGGCCCCCAGATTGGACTGAAATACAAACACTACTATGAGTGTTAACCCCTTCTGTGCACATGCTAGGGTTTTAAGATAGGCTGCAATACATAGAGCAAGGCAGCCGTGTGGCCTGGTTAGCAAAGGCCAGATAGGTTATAGTTCGTGTAGCATCATACATGACTTTACTGTGTTGTCTTGCCAGTTGGATAAATACACTGAGCTGTTATAGTTGGTGCTCCATGCTGTTTGATGGCCCAGCTAAACAATATTATCCTTGTAAATTGTCTGTTTCCATAGCATACCCCTGTTTCTGCATTTTCCTAACACTGCATTCCTTGCTGGTAAATAAATTGACCCTTTGTTGCTTGCACCTCATCTTGTGTACCGTAGTCTCTCTGCATTGTGGTGGTCCCCCGGCCATCACTTCATATGCTAGAAGTTGTTTGGCAAATCGTGATCCTAGGTAAAATTCTAATCCAAGATCCAGAATGGTTGCAGTGCAAAACCTGTGGTAATGTGGATTTTAACACTGCTGACATCTCAGTATTGTAGCAAACAGATACAAATGTTTGTTTGTGTCCACTCAAGCATCCATATAGTACATTACATGGCTCACAAAATGAAAACTACCACAATTTTAAAAGATTAACAGCTACATGGTGTAAGTAAACTGGACCTGCATAAGAAAACCAAGACTTGCAGGTACCATTCAGACATTTTTGGCAGACCGACTTCTTGGACCACTGATTTTTACCACTGTAATCCATAGCTAAGACCATCCGCCACAAGCTCCTACAATGAGTTACTAAAGGCAGGATTTTAAAGGGAAACAACTATGCAAGTTTGTGAAAAAAAACAAAAGCTTAATGACGAACTAAAGAACGTATGCAAATTATTTATTTAGCAATATGTTAGTTTACTATAGAGAACCTTACAGCTGATCCACAGGCAGCATCTATCAGACACTGGCTGTAAGATCTCCCCCAGGTATGCTTAACTCTGAAATGCTACGGTGTTTCAGCGAAAAACATACTTTAAAAGCCGCCCAGATGACTAGTTGGACAGGCAGATCTCCGGTGGGATCTTCCCACCCGACTGCCAATGCACACATGCAGGGAGAGACCTGTCAATCATGATGGCGGATGGGAAAACCAGACTGTCCCATTTGTCTGCCAAGTAGCTTGGTACCCATCAGCTTTTAAGGTATGTGTTTTTTTGAAAACTCACAGAGCTTTAGAGAAAACATACTGTACATGGCTGAAATAATCAGTCATTAAATATAAAACTGAATTATAATGGGTTGCTCTCAGCCAAAATGACACTTTTTACTGTGTAGTTTAAAAGATTTTGTCTGGTCATTTTTTCTTAATGACCTATCCACAGTAAGTCACCAACATGGAACTGCTAGGTGTCCAACATCTGGGCCTCCCATCTGCATGGGTAGTCATGACAATCAGGGATCTGCTGAAATCCCCAGTGCCTGTCATTACGATACTCCTGTGAAAGTATGATTTTCACTAAACATATCAGTACCATTGCTACATAAAGCATAAGGAGTTTTTGTGATGTATCAACGATCTCGCTAGCGATCTTGCTGTGTGTAGCACGCATCAGCGACCAGCCCCCCGATGGGTATCGCTGATCATGCAGGAATGTCCTGGGCCGTTTTTTGATCTTTGGTCTCCCGCTGGCCAGCATGCATCACTGTGTGTGGTAGCGGAAGACCAACGATCAGCGAGCTCCCAGTGCTGTAAGCACATGCTGGGAGCTGGTATTCAAGGTAAATATCAGGTAACTAATCGTGCGTGGCACTTAGTTACCCATTGTGTACCTTGGATACCAGCGTGCTCATGCTGGGAGCTGGTATACAAGGTAAACAGCATGCAACTAAGTGCCGCGCGCGCTTAGTTACCCGATATTTACCTTGGATACCAGATCCCAGCGCGAGCACGCTGGTATCCAAGGTACACAGCAGGTAACTAAGTGACGCGCGCGCTTAGTTACCCGATATTTACCTTGGATACCAGCGTCCTCGCTGGTCCTGATCGCTGGTGTCTGCCTCTTTGGCAGCTCCTCAGCGATCATGTAGCGATGCACCAGCGATCCTGACCAGGTCATATTGTTGTCGGGATCGCTGGTGCATCGTTTGGTGTGATGGGACCCTAAGCGATCGGATGATTGCAGCTTCAAGTCCCCTAAGGGCACTGTTAAATCCAGTAAAAAGTGAAAAAAGTTTTAAAAAAATGAAAAAAAAGACACAAATTTCAAATCACCCCACACTTTTGCCCCATTAAATTGAAACAATTAAAAAAATAAAAAATGCACATATTTTGTATCACTGCATTTGTAAAAGTCCGATATATCAAAATATAAAATAAATTAATCTGGTCGGTAAATGACGTAATGGAAAAAAAATCAAAACGCTAGAATTACATCTTTTGGCTGCCACAACATTGCACTTTGAGGCTGTCAAAACATCTTATCTACTCTAACATGGTATCACTAAAAAATGTCAGCTCAGGGTGCAAAAGAAGCCTTCATACAGCCTCATATCCCAAAAAAGGAAAATATTATAGGTCTTGAAAAAAATAACAATTAAAGCAAACATTTTTTTTTTTTTTTTTTTACAAATTTTCACAATTTTTTTTGAATCACTAAACTAAAAAAAAACCTATACCTGTTTGGTATCTGCTTACTCATAGTGACCTGGAGAATCATATTGCCATGTCAGTTTTACCATATAGTAAACATGGTACACAGTGGGGTAACTAGAGTCTGATGGACCCTGGTGGAGGATTTGTTTCCCCCTTCCCTGATATATGCATGTTTTCCATTCTGGTATATATGTTCCTCAATATGGTAAATATATAATACTAGCTGAAGAGCCCGGGTATAGTAACTAACTACAGTTAGCTATAACAAATTATAATGATTATATATATCATATATATATCATATATAAATAAAGCTGAGTGTATAGCCCCACCCACTTTGCAAAGGCACATTCACTATAACATCCCACATCATCTCGTCAGAGCCGCCGGACTACCGCTAATATCCCACATCATCCCGTAAGCCTGAGCCACCGGACTACTACCCCTAATATCCCACATCATCCCGTCAGAGCCACCGGACTACTACCCCTAATATCCAACAACTTCCTGTCAGCCAGAGCCACCAGGCAACTACCCTTAATATAACACATCATCCCGTCAGAGCCACCGGACTACTACCACTAATATCCCACATCATCCCATCAGCCAGAGCCACCGGACTACTACCCCTGATATCCCACATCATCCCATCAGCCAGAGCCACCGCACTACTACCACTAATATCCCACGTTATCCCATCAGAGCCACCCGACTACTACCCCTAATAGCCCACATCATCCTGTCAGCCAGAGCCACCAGACTACTACCCCTGATATCCCACATCATCCCTTCAGAGCCAACGGACTACTACCACTAATATACCACATCATCTCGTCAGCCAGAGCCACCGGACAACTACCACTAATATCCCACATCATCCCATCAGAGCCACCGGACAACTACCCTACCTACATCATCCCGTCAACCAGAGCCACCGGACTACTACCACTAATATCCCACATCATCTCGTCGGAGCCACCGGACTACTACCCCTAATTTCCCACATCATCCCATCAGCCAGAGCCACCGGACTACTACCCCTGATATCCCACATCATCCCGTCAGCCAGAGCCACCGGACTACTACCCCTAATAACCCACATCATCCAATCAGCCAGAGCCACCACACTACTACCCCTAATATCCCACATCATCCCGTAAGAGCCACCGGACTACTACCCCTAATATCCCACATCATCCTGTCAGACAGAGCCACCGGACTACTACCACTAATATCCCACATCATCCCATCAGAGCCACCGGACTACTACCCCTAATATGCCACATCATGCTGTCAGTCAGAGCCACCCGACAACTACCCTTAATATCCCACATCATCCCATCAGAGCCACCGTACTACCACTAATATCCCACATCATCCCATCAGCCAGAGCCACCGGACAACTAACCCTGATATCCCACATCATCCTGTCAGAGCTACCAGACTACTACCACTAATATCCCACATCATCCCATCAAAGCCACCGGACTACTACCTCTAATATCCCACAACATCCCGTCAGCCTGGGGTCACAACCACAGCGCTGAGTGGAATTGCCCTAACTTCCTTACCGGGGATCCCTTAAAGAGAGTCCTGGGGTCAGAATCAGAGCACTGAGTGGATTTGCCCTGACTTCCATATCAATGATCCCTTTAAGAGAGGCCTGGTGTCAGAATTAGAGTGCTGAGGGATTTGCCCTGACTTCCATACCAATGATCCCTTTATTAGAAGCATGGGGTCAGAATCAGAGCGCAGAATGGATTTGCCCTCACTTCCATACCGGAGATCCCATTAAGAGGGAAGATGTGCCTATGGAACTATGGGATGGAGGATGTGTGATGGGTACATGGACACTGGACTATGGGATGGAGGATGTGTGATGGGTATATGGGCACTGGACTATGGGATGGAGGATGTGTGATGGGTATATGGGAACGGGAGGGGGTGATTCATTTCTGTCATGTGCTCTCTGCTCCTATATGGGGGCAGGCAATGGCTGGGAGCTTATGTTCCAGGGGATGCTAGATTTCTCCCACCTGGTCAGTGTCTGCTGAGGTGTTGTGGAGCGGGAAAACTGTTGCTCATAGCAACCAATCACAGCTCAGCTTCTTTTAAACAGCTCTGATGAAATGAAAGATGCTTCGTGATTTCGTGATTGGGTGGGGCTATGTGGAGTTGGCGTGGATCATACACACATACATGCACACATACATACACTCATTTTATATATATAGAGATATATTCCCTCCATTCTGGTATATGTCCGCTATCTTGAGACCCATCCTGGCACATACAATGGGTCGGAAAGTATTCACACCCCTTTAAATTTTTCACTCTTAGTTTCATTGCCATTTGGTAAATTCAAAAAATTTCATTTTTTTTCCTAATTAATGTACACTCTGCATCCCATCTTGACTGAAAAAAAAGAAATGTAGAAATTTTTGCAAATTTATTAAGAAATAAAAACTGAAATATCACATGGTCATAAGTATTTAGACCCTTTGCTCAGTATTGAGTAGAAGCACCTTTTGAGCTAGTACAGCCATGAGTCTTCTTGGGAATGATGCAACAAGTTTTTCTCACCTGGATTTGGGGATCCTCTGCCATTCTTCCTTGCAGATCCTCTCCAAGGACTGCACTAGGACCAGTGCAGTTCAATGGGGTACTTGATGCATTAACGCACACAGCTACTACCTAATATTATACTCCTCATTTACTGAGCACAGAGTGGATTTGTGACTATGTGATAAAGACCCAGGATAGGTCAAAACATGTCCTTTACTAGTCGCCTTTGTCCCCACACCTCATACTATGTGTTTCTGTGCTTGCTATACGAATAAAAATATATTTGCACAATTATGTAAAGTAACTTTAAGAGTGCGGTTGTTTTCCTCTTCTTTCATTCAATGGGGTAGTGCAGACAAGTGATTATTTTCACGGAGTTCAAAAAATTGCAGCATGCCCTAGTTTCTTCTGTATATCGGATAAGAGTCACCAGTCTATGGGAGTACAAAAAAACAAACAATGAATTCCATATGTATACTGTATTCAGTAAAGACAGACAATCCCATTACCGAGATAGGAGATGGCACTTACTACTGATGAGATTCTATAGAGGCGGGAGGAGGAGGAGGAAGCTCTGTCTCTAGCTCCTCCTCCTCTTTCCCAGTTTCCTCTTCATAGATTCTCATCAGCACCAACTGTCATTTCCTATTTCAATAATGTAAAAACCTGTTGTGGCTGAATACAGATTTTACCCGAGAATTGAGGATTTTCAAAATGAATGATCAATTCAGGAAGATAAAGAAACAGATTTAATTGCAACGTTTCTTTTTTCACTACTCTGTCAAAAATTCAGCCTTCTTTTCTAAACTGTTCTGAAAATAGGAAACATGGACGCTGTGGACCATTTTACACATGCCATTGAGTGCCGATTGACGATTTAGCAAGTGGATCATCTCTTGTTCAATATTGAGAGGGTAGAGTAAGAATGATTGTTTGTATGATCATACATACTAAACCTTTTCCTTTCGTAACCCATAATTGTCAGCAGCCCATATCCTGTTTACATGAGAGGATGTGCTGCTCACTTGTGATTGCTGGGCCTGATGATTGGGAATTAACTCTAAAACTGTACAAATGATCATTTGGGCAACTATTGCCCATTGTAAGAGCGTAATCAGATGGCTGTATAAATCGGACAGCCGTCAGCTATCCCAACCTGAGTATGTTACCCTCAGCCAGTCACTCCGTGCATTGCGTTTCGATCTTGGACCGTTTTATACGGCTTTCTGACTGCGTCATAAAGGTGACTTAATTATTTTTGGCTGCTCATCGCTTTAAGATTGCTTTGCTACGTGAAGCCTACATGCTGTCTATTAAAGTGATATGTTCAGCACACACAGTTTTCTTTGAACATCCTCAAAGGCATGCAAATTTAACGATTTGACAGTCATGACTCTCATGAGCAATCAATAGGGTGTTTAGGGTCAGACTTTGTTAAGTTTGAAAGTTGTCTATCCATTGGATTCAGGATAGCCTTGCAATTGCTTTGGGTCTGACCTCTGATGCCGCCATGGATTTTGAGCACTAACACTCTACAGAGCCCCAGTTGAAAGAAGCAATGGTCGATCATGCACATTGCCTCTCTATTCATTCTTTATGGGACTGCCGGCGATAACTGGCTGGTCTTCCGCACTCTCATAAGAAACAATAGAGCAGCAGTGCGCATGATCAACCACCACTCCATTCACATGGGGCCCATAATTACTCCAATTCTCAGGATTTGTGGGGGTCCTAGGAAAGATCGGAAAATTATCCTCTGTCCCCTATGCCATGTATACTCCAAGAGTAACCCTTTGAGTTTAGGTGAGTTATGTGTATATATGTAGATGCAATGAATAATAATGAGGCATTATTTATGTCTTGTATAGCAGTATTATGGAATGCGATGGTAGTTACATTTGGCAAATATTTATTACTGGCCTTCGTATTCTACATGCCAGTATTTTTGGCAGCTGAAGCTTTGTAGTTGTTCAAGTCACATTCATTAATGCAATCATTCCCATATTTTTCTACCGGATGCTATGAATGTTGTTACTTCAGCATTATGCTCCCTGGGTTTCGTATCCCTGCGTGTACCTTCGCTCTATAAATATACAAAAAAAAACAAAAAAAAAACAAAGCACATTCAGATGTGCTTTGTACAAAGTAAAAATGTCAGTGTTATTGAATCTTTGAGGGGTAGGTGACACATTTTTGTTAACTATTGTAGTGAAAATAGACCAAAAACCATGCAAGATGTCTAAAAATTCAATAAAGAAGAAAAAACAATTTTAAGGAAGTTGGGAAAATGGCATATTAAAAATAAAAATAAAAAACCCATGTGACATAAATCTAATAATCCTTCTAGCCCTGCAGGACCAGGCTTTGAGCCGTGATTCCTTGCAGACGATTATCAGATTTTCTTTATGTATAGCACAATTCCCAATTGTGACTTGTATGTGCTGGCTACGAGACAGGAAAGATATAGTAAGTAACCTGAAGGGAAATCAGCTCTTGAAATCTTTCATTAAATACTGCATGCTCCGTATCATGACATTTACAAAATCTTCTAGAATTCGTATTGAATGTAGAAGCAAAGTCTGAATTTTTTTAGAAGGCTCATGATAATCAGCGGTTTTCATCCCATAACCAGATTATGCAGTGGGCAATAATAAAATAAGGTTAATGACATTTACTGGCTTTTCCTGCAATGAACAAAATGGAATATTTTTGATGATGACATGCATAGTCAGGGTTGTGCTGCCCATAGTGACAGATCATGTGACTGCTATGCGACAACACTCTGCACCTCCCACTACCCTTCATTCCAATTTCAGTGGTATCTGCATCTTCAGTATATGGATGCCAATTAATAGAGCAATGGATCAAGGAGCCGAAGACCTGTCTGTATTGCAATGCCAATATTTGGTTCCCCAGCATTCAGTTACTTTTCCTGTTAAAATTGCTATTTAATGTACCACATCTGCACCATCTTATAGACCCATTATTATAGTATTCATCATGCCCCATTCATAGTTTCTTAAAGGGAATCAGGTTTTTGCCTGTGTAATCTATGGACAGTATCAGGTAGCAGCTGAGACACTTAATTCAACAATGTGTAACTTTTTTGACTATGTGCTGTTGTTTACTTACAATGAAGGTTTTATCACTAGGAGATAATCACTGCTGTACTACAGTAGCACATGAACCCTGGTCCGATCACACCCCCTCCCGTGATAAGCAGCACACTATCAATAGACAATGTACATACAGAGCCTGGTGAGGGCAGGGTTACATTCCCACCTCTGACTCATGTTGCATCTAAAAAGTCAGATTGTGACACAAGTGCTGCACCTAGCAAACTAAGTGACATATCCCTGGAATCAGGTTCACTTGCCCAACATCTTGAGGCTCTCAGACTAAATAGCAAAAACCTGCTTACAGATTCCCTTTAATAGTAGTATCAGCCAGTGAAAGCTCCTCATTAACAATATCAACTACATTTCCAGGTTACCCAGTTTTGTAGGATTGAGAGGTTTTAAAGAAGCACTTCCAGCAAAGTATTTATCCCCTTAACATAGTGCAGCCATCATATTACATATCACTGTGTACTTACAATTGCTCATTTTGCCCTTTTACCCAGAACATTTTTCTCTTTTCTCTACTCTATGTAGAAAAAGGTTTCCCTTCAGAAATCATTACCCTTTTCAATTCTTGACCCAGTTCTTCCTGCCACAGTGAAGACTCATACAAGGAAAATTGAACTGCTTTTTCCTACATAGAGCTTAGAAGGATTCCCCTAGACTGGTTTTAATCACATGATATCTTAGACCTAATGGAAAAGAGAATAATTATTTGGGTAGAAAGGCAAAATGAGCAATTGTAAGTACACAGTGTTATATAATATGATGATATTTCCCCTTTGTCCGGTAGACTAAGCCCACTAGTGCAAAGCCCTCTCGTTTCTGTATCAGTCTTGTTAGTTTGTTCACTGTGTTTTATAATCGTATTTTGCATGTACATCACCATGGAATCAATGGTGCTCTAAAAATGATATATATTAAGAGAATATAAACTTATATGGGAGTGCTTCTTTAATTTTGTAACCTTCCTACTCTGTTCTTATGATATGCCGCAGGAGTACTTTGCCTTAAAAAAACATGAAAAAATGTAAAATGAAAGAAATCTGTTATGGGGGGGTTTTATAATATGGATGATAGAGCTTGGAACAATTTTTTTGTGGATTCATACAACAAAACTGTCAAGAATACCATCCTAATTAACTAAGCAATTTAACGTCTGGAGGTACAGTAGTGGAACAGTATGGGCGCCTCATTACAACTCCTCATACCTGTCAGGTTTTACATATAGTACATCAATCTACATGAGGACATGTTTTTGTGATGAGGAAAGTGAATGTCCGGGAGGAAACCCACCTAATAAGTAGGTAGAAAAATGCGAGTTCTATGTAGATGTAGCCCATTCTTTACAGAGAAAGCTCTTTTTAAAAAAATATTCTTTCCCCTAAATATCTAATTCGCTAGTAAAATCGAACTTGGAAAATCTGCTCTAAAATTTCAATTTGCTTCTAACAGGACATAAAGTTAATGACTCTTCATGGGGACAATAAAAAAAGGAGGAATGCATTTTGTCATCAGAGTATTTAATTCAAAGTCGACTTCATAGTTCAAACAATTTAAAGAAACCTTCAGCCGTTCACCACTACAGAGCAATGAAACTCAAGTCATGTGCGTGGTCGTTTCAGAAGGAAACATTTGCAGATTCACGGTCTGCCAAAAGTGTGTCTGCTGAAAGTGAAGTCGAGGCATTTTAATGAGCCTTCCTAAACCTTCCCTCAAAACTATTTTACTGCAATGAAAACCTCCCTAGGAGCTCAAGGGCATGTGTTCCTTTGATTTAGATTTTGTGAGGGAACGCAGGCTGTTAGCGTAGGCCTCCTTATCCTTTAAACTTGCTCAGGTTCGAGTTGCTGTCTAATCCCCTAACATGATATGGTTGGGTGGTTAATGCCAAGGCAATCCGCTTCCATTATATTACAAGCTCCTTATTGTACAAAAAAAAAAAAAAAAAAAAAAAGCATTTTTCTTGCCCCAGCTTGAGTCCAGTATATCGTTTTAATAAGTTTAGGCAAATTTTCTGGGTCTCATTCGCATGGCATATTTGTTGCAGAAATTTCTGCAACTGAAATTCAATTCCAATTATGTAAATGGCATTTATTTGTAGGCAAACATTTGGAGTTCTGCAAGTTCTATTCAGGTTAATTGGACAGTTGTAGAAATTTCTGCAACAAATCTGCCAAATATGAATATACCCAAATGGTTTGTCATTATGCATCTTTGCCCAGGAAAAATGCTGCAACTTCTAAAAAAGAGATAATCTAGCATACTGAAATTTGTACATACCTTGGTTCATGAAAAACTGATGTTTTAATGCAGGTGTTGAATATGTCTAGCATTCGCATCGAAGCATGCCTGCACGCGCCGTTCCATATTGTTTCATGTATTTGGCAGGATGTCTGGGGCAGTAGCCTGAATGTTTGTGGCTTGTTACTGTACTCCCGACCTTTCAAATTGCACCAAAGGAAAAAAATCTGGCGGTGTTAAAAAAGTACAGTGACTCTGTCGAACATGACCTTTCTTGGCAGATTGCTGACATGTGTGTCTCCTGGTAAAGCATGTGAAACAATTTACGTGTAGATGCCAGAAGTTGCCATTTCACATCTTGCATTGTTTCATTTTCGAACATCCTCCATCATGCCTATCCAGTAATGTTCCTGGATGTTCCAGCTTATTTTCCAATGACAAAATACATGGTTTAGATGGCAGATTTCGTCATTCAAACTAATTAAGAAACTCAATTTGGCACCTTATGGTAGAGAAAAATTAAAATCCATAAAGACAACTCTGGAGAGGGGCCATATCCCTCTCATTAAACATATGGGATTAATTATAACTGAGGAAATGGGAAACTAATCATAACTGGGGAATCTGCAAAGAGCTGACACTTTAACCTCCATTGAAGTAAGGACCCCTTGCAGTGACCAGGTAATTACAATGATAAATTTGCTCTGAGAGCCAGACATCAAGCTTTGAATGTGTTTATTCAGAGAAGGGGTAGTACACTTCCAAGGCATGAGATTGCTCTGATCAAAGCACAGGTCGCAGACTTTTTGAAGGCAGCGGTCAATGATGAATATGAGGGTTTGCATAGATTTGATAGTTATGGGAGATAAATTTTCAGCATCATAGCGAAGGGACAAACATAACACATTCACTCAAATCACTGTAAGGCCATTCTAAAACCTACAACTTAATATCATCAGATAGATGATGCTATCCATGCCATATGTCATGCTACTGCAGTGCAGTACAGCGCAACCTCCACCAGGGGGTGCTGGGGGGGGAAGAGAGGTTACACACACAGCATAGCAACACTGAGCAGCAGCACAAGCACCATCATATGGTGAAAGAGTGGTCAGACAAGCCGAGTTAGAAATAGTCAGGAGCAGAAGTACCAGAGGTCACAGCAGTACACGTGGTCAGAAACAAGCCAGGGGAACAGCAATGGTCGGAAGCAGATAAGACAAAGACAAAAGACAGAAGCAGGTCCGAATGAAAGCCAAGTCAAAACCAGGGAGTCAACAAACTTACAGGGAAACACTGAGTCAGGACAGACAGAGGGAATAAACAGACATGGGGCAAGTCAAGGATCATAGCAGGACAAATCAGGATATACCAGGGTCAGATACACACGACAAAGGCAGAACTATAGTTGACACCACCTGCAGGAAGCAGCAGAGCTAAATAGCAAACCTGAAACCAGACTGAGGCTGAGAAAAGTTAACCACTGAAATGACCATTCCGGGAACATGGAAAAACAGTACTCAAAACTCAGTTTGGATCATGACACCATGTTTCATATCTATAGAAAAGTAAAATCACAACAGGAAACATGACGACAATATCTACCACCTGGGACCTCCAGTGGCAAAGATATCCTGTAAATTGGAGATCTAATAATCTTCTAAAAGACCTAGCACATCCAACAACCAATCCCCATGAGAGCTGACCAACGGGAGGTATATGACCATAAACTTGATCTGTCATTGTTCATTCTGGAAGACATAGTTCGCTGTTTGAGTGTTATATTTTTCTAATAGGAGTGCTTCCCTCCATTAAGATAAGAGCTAGTCCTGCAACATCAGGTTTAGTACTTATCTTTCATTATTCCATCTTATTTTATGTACTTGCATATGCTGTATTGGTTTGTTCCCAATTTGTGTCATCTTTGTATATTTGTTATGAACACTGCCTGTGATTCCGGACTGAATATATAAAGCGTAATAGCTCTGTTCCTCTTGCAATGTAAAACCACTCCCCTTAAACCATATGCTACCTGTAACGGGTGTCCAATTGGCTTGCATAAATAATTAGATGGTAGCGGCTAGTAGTTCATTTTGTTATTATGGAGTTGGCAGTAACTGAAGGGGATATAATGTATGCGTTGGAATTAGAGGTGTATATACCATACGCTCACCATGAGTTCCCCTATAAGTGGACCTCATAGTGGTAGCAGCGGCGGCCTCATCCATCACTCATCAGTCAATTGCATAATGATCCTGATGATTGGAGGCAGCAGAGATGTGTCTTCTGACAAATTGGTGATGGTGGGGGATCTGTGTGACCCCCTCAGTGTCCTCTGTGACAGACTATTGGCAACAGTGGGTGGGATCTGCGTGATCTCCCAGTTTTACCCCTGACACAACTCTTTAAGGACTCAGTTTTCAAATAAATTTTCTCAATGAAAACACTATCCTGAAAACTGTACCTATACATTGTTAACAAATGAAGAAGGAATTCAGCAGGAGTAAAATGCAAGCACCAAACAACTACCGAAGCACAGCAAGTCTATCTTGTAGTGGAGAAGACCAGCAGGGCAACAAGTTGGCGAGACCACTCTGTGCGGGGATATTTTTTATTGCTGCCTCTAAGGTTCTTTGCACTCTCACTTCTCATGAGTATGTACAGTCCACATTTCTCTATGGTTGACTTTTCTGAACAGGTCACCGAGGAGTATGGCGGGAATAGGCTAGGTCACCAGGAAACCAGAAAGGTTGGTAACTTAGCGGATTGCAGACCCCTAATCCAACAACACAACTAACAGTAGCCGTGGAGCGTACCTACGATGCCCTAGATGCCTCGACACAGCCGGAGAACTAACTAGGCCTAAGCAAGAAAGGTGAAATCTAAACTGCCCCGGAGTAGAACCCCAAAGAAATAGATAGCTCCCAAACATATATTGTTGGTGAGTAGAGTTGAGCGACTTTTGGTTTTTTAGGGTCGCGTTTCGTTTCGTGAAACCCGACTTTTCCAAAAGTCGGGTCGAGCAAGATCGTCCGATTATAGGGAAAAGTCGGGGTCGTCCCGAAACACGAAACCCAATGTAAGTCAATGGGGAATAAAAGTCGGCAGTGAGAGGAGGACAGGAAACACACCTACAGTGCCCATTTGAATGCCAAAAGCATCAATTCTTCTTACTTAAGCTTGTCAACCTTAATTAACTTCATAATACAAGTTACGCACTGAAAAATGGGGGTTATTTGGCTAAAGTTGTGGGGGGTAGGGCTGGCTCCAGGTTTTCATGTGCCCTGGACGAAAGAGCGCCCGTGTAACACATACCACAACTCATCATGCTCCGATACGGCAGAGAAATAGCGGTATAGTACAATGAAAAATACTTCACTTTTTACATCTCATGACGAGGCCCATCTATTTCTCCATACAGAATCATTGGTCCCATATAATGTTTGAAACAGTATATGATGAGCTCCACATAATGCTACAGTATATGTTGGTCCCCATGGTTGAAGCTCCACTGTTTTATGGGCCCAAATAATGCTCCAAACATAATGGGCCCCATTTCTACTGCTCTAGTGTATAATGGGCCCTGTAAATGCTGCTCCAGTGTCTGATGTCCACCTTTGGAATGTTCCAGTGTATGGTGGGCACCATCTATCATTCTCCAGAGTATAGTGCTCCCCAAAAATTGCTGTCCCAACATTGAAAACAATCAAATAAGTCTCCTCGCTAGGGAATCCCTGTACTTGTCTGGACTCCTCGTCGTCCCCATCTTCCATCTCACTGCACAGTATTTCAACTTTGCAAGTGCTGTGATCCTGAGCAAGCGGGGGGGGGCGCTACACTGAAAAGGCCAGCGTTTGTCGCTTACAGGTGCAGATAACCCGCTGAACAACGTTAGTGATGGGGATCAGTGATGACAATTATTACCCGCGAACAATGATTTCCCAGTAAGTGCAGGTCAACCGCAGTTCCGGAATTAGGCCTAACCGTCATTCCTGAAAAAATGAAAAACTTACGTGTGCAAACCACAGGTGCTGTAGCTTGCTTAACAGCTCGCCAGCCGTTCTCACGCCCAGTATGGATTGCACGTGATTGCACAAAGGTTAGAAAGGGTACCGTATCCCCGGATAACATGTATGGATAGCGTACACATTCAAAATATATGTCTGTACATCAGGAGGCAGGCTCAGACGGTGTTAGGCCCAGTATGGATTGCACGTGATTGCACAAAGGTTAGAAAGGGTACCGTATCCCCGGATAACATGTATGGATAGCGTACACATTCAAAATATATGTCTATACATCAGGAGGCAGGCTCAGACGGTGTTAGGCCCAGTATGGATTGCACGTGATTGCACAAAGGTTAGAAAGGGTACCGTATCCCCGGATAACATGTATGGATAGCGTACACATTCAAAATATATGTCTATACATCAGGAGGCAGGCTCAGACGGTGTTAGGCCCAGTATGGATTGCACGTGATTGCACAAAGGTTAGAAAGGGTACCGTATCCCCGGATAACATGTATGGATAGCGTACACATTCAAAATATATGTCTATACATCAGGAGGCAGGCTCAGACGGTGTTAGGCCCAGTATGGATTGCACGTGATTGCACAAAGGTTAGAAAGTGTACCGTATCCCCGGATAACATGTATGGATAGCGTACACATTCAAAATATATGTCTGTACATCAGGAGGCAGGCTCAGACGGTGTTAGGCCCAGTATGGATTGCACGTGATTGCACAAAGGTTAGAAAGGGTACCGTATCCCCAGATAACATGTGCCCAAGCAAGGGGGGCCCACACGTGGGCGTCGGTACTGGCACTGGGCCCCTCATAGTACGGCGGTGTGTCTGACGGCGGGTGTGCACCACCACCGTCAGAGACACTTGATTGCACTATGAGGGACCCTGTGCCAGTGCCAGCACCCAAGAGTCGGCCTACCCACCTGTCCAGGGCAACGGCACTCGCACGGTGTCGTGTGCTAGGTGGTGACCCCGGCCATGGGGGGGGAGGCAGCACAGTTAGGGAGTTTTAGAAAGTGGCATATGTTGATGTTGGACATTCAGCTGATGCAAAAGGCGAAATAGGTGAAGTCCCAGGAAGAGGTGGACCAAAGCAAGCCATTTTTCTGTCACCCTATGTGTCATCAGGGGAAGGTGGGACAAAATCCTTGGAAACCCATGCATGGTTCATTTTAATGAAGGTTAGATCATCCACATTTTGGGTTGACAGACGGGTCCTTTTTTCTGTCAGGATTGATCCAGCTGCACTGAAGACTCTTTCCGATAGCACACTTGCAGCTGGGCAAGCGAGCTCCTGTAAGGCATTTTGGGCCAATTCAGGCCAGGTGTCCAGTTTAGTGGCCCAATAGTCAAAGGGGAATGACCTGTGTGGGAGAACATCGATATGGGAGGAAAAGTAGATGGTAACCATAGTTGACAACTGCTGTCTCCTGTCACTTTCCATCGATGCAGTATTACCAGTTGTGTGAGCGGTATTTGAAAAATCAGTCCACAACATTGTCATGAAACCCCTGTCTCCAACGCCACTTCTGCTGTGTGCACCACGAACACCTCTGCCAAGCTGCCCCCGGCCCGTACGGCTCGTGTGAGAACCATCACCGCTGCTGTGTGCTGGGAATGCCTCAAGCAACCGATTTACCAGAGTTGCTTGTTTATTAGCCAATATTAGGTCAAGGTTCTCCTGTGGCATGATGTTTTGTAATTTGCCTTTATAGCGTGGATCCAGGATGCTGGCCAACCAGTAGTCGTCATCGTTCATCATTTTGGCAATGCGGGGGTCCCTTTTTAGGATCTGCAAGGCATAATCTGACATGTGGGCCAATGTTCCCGGTGTCAATGATGCACTGCGAGTGCTGGGTGGAGGAGCACTTTCTGGCAAATCCACATCCCTCCAGTCACGCACAAACCCTGTACCAGACCTTGCCATGCCAACATTTTCACTTGCCCCACGAGATGCATCCTCCTCCCCTAAGTAATCATCCCCATCATCCTCCTCCTCTTCTTCCTCCACCTCGTCCAGGAGAGGTCCCTGAGCAGACAATGGCTGAATGTCATCAAGGATTCCCTCCTCCTCTTCCTCCACATCAACATTGGCTGCAGATGCCTGCTCCTTAAGGTGCGTCAAAGTTTGCATGAGCAGACGCATAAGTGGGATGCTCATGCTTAGGATGGCGTCGTCTGCGCTTACCAGCCGTGTGCATTCCTCAAAACACTGAAGGACTTTACAGAGGTCTTTCAGCTTCGACCACTGCACACCTTTCAACTCCATGTCTGCTCTCAAAGTGCCTGGCCGTGTATCCTCCCACAAATGCATTATGGCCTGCCTCAGCTCGCATAGCCGCTCCACCATGTGCAGGGTGGAGTTCCACCTTGTTGCAATGTCGATAATGAGGCGGTGGTTGGGAAGGTGGAGCAATCGCTGCAGCTTCTGCATACGAACGGAGTGTACAGGCGACCGGCGGATGTGCGCGCACAGTCTTCGCACCTTCTGGAGCAGGGCTGTTAACTCCGGATAATTTTTGAGGAAGCACTGCACCACCAGGTTCAAGGTGTGAGCCAAGCAAGGTATATGGCTGAGTTTTGAAAGGGCTATGGCTGCCACAAAATTACGGCCGTTATCACTAACTACCTTGCCTGCCTCAAGATGTACACTGCCCAGCCATGACTCAGTTTGTCGCTTCAAGTACTCGGCCAGCACCTCGGCGGTGTGTCTGTTTCCCAAACACATCATCTGCAACACAGCCTGCTGACGCTTTCCACTAGCTGCTTGATAGGGGGACACATCGTGTGCAACAGTGGCAGCTGCAGATGGAGTGCTCGTACGACTGCGCTCTGTGGACGAGCTTTCGCTTCTGGAGGAGGAGGAGGAGGGTCGAATGCCTACAGCCAACTGTTTCCTATACCATGGGCTAGGCAGCACTGTCCCACCACCGCTGTCCCCTGTGGACCCTGCATCCACCACATTAACCCAGTGCGCAGTGATGGACACGTAACGGCCCTGGCCATGCCGACTGGACCATGCATCAGTTATGAGGTGCACCTTTCCGCTCACTGACTGCTTGAGTGCATGGACAATGCGGTCTTTCACATGATGGTGGAGGGCTGGGATGGCTTTGCGAGAGAAGAAGTGGCGACTGGGTAGGTCATAGCGTGGTACTGCATAGGCCATGAGTTCGCGGAAAGCTGTGCTTTCCACCAACCGAAAGGGCATCATCTCAAACGAGATTAGTTTGGCAATGTGGGCGTTCAAACCCAGTGTACGCGGATGAGAGACTGAGTACTTTCTTGACCTACTCATAGTGTCTGGGAGGGTGAGCTGGACTTGAGAGCTGCATATGGTGGAAGTAGCGGTGGACAGGGCGGACTGAGAGAGGGTTGATGATGGTGATGGAGTTGGTGTTCTTTCTGATGGCCTAGAATCAGTCTTTCGTTGATATAACAGTGGGATTCCCTGACTGCTGTGGTCTTGCAACGACACCTCAACATTTGCTGCTGTGCTAACCGGTGGGCTTACAGTGGGGGAAACAATGTAGCGTTGCTGACTACCTTCGTTGTGATCTGTTGCACATGTGGCACTTGAGGTTTGGTGTTGTGTCCACGCTTGCAAGTGCATGCTGGTTAAATGTCTAAGCATGCAACTGGTATTCAAATTTTTCAGACTTTTCCCTCGGCTAAAGGTCTTTGCGCACTTCTTACAGATAACCTTCGCCTGATCATGAGGATTTTGTTCAAAAAAGTGCCACACTGCACTCTTCCTACTTTGGCAGACATTTTGCGGCCTAGCACGCTGTGATCTTTTGACCCTCTGGACAAGCTGTCCAGCAACTCTTTTGATGTTTGGAACCTGTCTTTGGAGTGCTCCGGGCCTGCCAGATAACAGCTGTTGCGATGTCGATGTCTGCTGTGGATGCTCCTCATCTGAGCTATTGGAAGCAGCACCCTCTTCCCCCAATGGATGCCAATCTGGGTCAACAACTGGGTCATCCATCACCTCCTCTTCTATGTCATGTGCACCTTCCTCTGTGTCACCGTGTATGGTGGTATAGTGTGCGGGAAGGGGCACCTGAGTCTCATCAGGGTCAGAATCTGGCTCTGTACACTGCGAGGACAATGTAGTGCTCTGAGTGAATGTACCAGCAGAATCATCCATCAGCGGCTGTGCATCAGTGCACTCCATGTCAGATTCATCTTGGCCTGGGTAATTCACCATTTGACTTGATAATCCAGGCATGGTATGTGAAAACAGCTCCATGGAGTAATCAGTAGTATGGCCTGCGTCATCCTTCAATCTTGGTTGGGGTGAAGGACACAAGGAAAGGTGTGGTTCATGAACATGAGCCTCCAATGACGACTCAGTGCTTTTACTTTTTACAACTGAAGAAGAGGAGGCGATAGAGCTGGAGGCTGAGTCAGCAATGTAAGACAAAACTTTTTCCTGATGCTCTGCCTTTAAAAGCGGTTTGCCAACTCCTAGAAAACTAAGCGTTCGAGGCCTTATGTAGCCAGACGATGACGCAGGCTCAGCACCTCCTGCATTTGGTCCTATTTTGCTCTTGCCACTACCATCAGATCCACCACCAACACCATCATTACCAGCTGCCAACCCCCGCCCAATTCCACGGCCTCTTCCACCAGCCTTCCTCATTTTTGGTAGAAATGTAGACAAAATCCAACAAACTATATAGTAATGTAAAACAAGGTACAAGGTGTCTATAGGACAGGGGAGATTTTGAATTTCTGCAGACACTTGTGGACACTGGACACTTTTGGATTGTGTGAGGCCCACTGATATCTGAGCGCTATGTGACAGGCTCGATGGCACAGCTGTGACAAAAGTGACGAGAGGATAAGGGAGATTTTGAATTTCTGCAGACACTTGTGGACACTGGACACTTTTGGATTGTGTGAGGCCCACTGATATCTGAGCGCTATGTCACAGGCTCGATGGCACAGCTGTGACAAAAGTGACTAGAGGATAAGGGAGATTTTGAATTTCTGCAGACACTTGTGGACACTGTACACTTTTGGATTGTGTGAGGCCCAATGAATATCTGAGCGCTATGTGACAGGCTCGATGGCACAGCTGTGACCAAAGTGACTAGAGGATAAAGGAGATTTTGAATTTCTGCACACACTTGTGGACACTGGACACTTTTTTATTGTGTGAGGCCCAATGAATATCTGAGCGCTATGTGACAGGTTCGATGGCACAGCTGTGACAAAAGTGACGAGAGGATAAGGGAGATTTTGAATTTCTGCAGACACTTGTGGACACTGGACACTTTTGGATTGTGTGAGGCCCACTGATATCTGAGCGCTATGTGACAGGCTCGATGGCACAGCTGTGACCAAAGTGACTAGAGGATAAGGGAGATTTTGAATTTCTGCAGACACTTGTGGACACTGGACACTTTTGGATTGTGTGAGGCCCACTGATATCTGAGCGCTATGTCACAGGCTCGATGGCACAGCTGTGACCAAAGTGACTAGAGGATAAGGGAGATTTTGAATTTCTGCACACACTTGTGGACACTGGACACTTTTGGATTGTGTGAGGCCCACTGATATCTGAGCGCAATGTCACAGGCTCGATGGCACAGCAGTGACAAAAGTGACGAGAGGATAAGGGAGATTTTGAATTTCTGCACACACTTGTGGACACTGGACACTTTTGGATTGTGTGAGGCCCAATGAATGTCTGAGCGCTATGTGACAGGCTCGATGGCACAGCTGTGACCAAAGTGACTAGAGGATAAAGGAGATTTTGAATTTCTGCACACACTTGTGGACACTGGACACTTTTGGATTGTGTGAGGCCCACTGATATCTGAGCGCTATGTCACAGGCTCGATGGCACAGCTGTGACAAAAGTGACGAGAGGATAAGGGAGATTTTGAATTTCTGCACACACTTGTGGACACTGGACACTTTTAGATTGTGTGAGGCCCACTGATATCTGAGCGCTATGTGTCAGGCTCGATGGCACAGCTGTGACAAAAGTGACGAGAGGATAAGGGAGATTTTGAATTTCTGCACACACTTGTGGACACTGGACACTTTTGGATTGTGTGAGGCCCACTGATATCTGAGCGCTATGTCACAGGCTCGATGGCACAGCTGTCACAAAAGTGACGAGAGGATAAGGGAGATTTTGAATTTCTGCACACACTTGTGGACACTGGACACTTTTGGATTGTGTGAGGCCCAATGAATATATGAGCGCTATGTGACAGGCTCGATGGCACAGCTGTGACCAAAGTGACTAGAGGATAAAGGAGATTTTGAATTTCTGCACACACTTGTGGACACTGGACACTTTTGGATTGTGTGAGGCCCGCTGATATCTGAGCGCTATGTCACAGGCTCGATGGCACAGCTGTGACAAAAGTGACGAGAGGATAAGGGAGATTTTGAATTTCTGCACACACTTGTGGACACTGGACACTTTTGGATTGTGTGAGGCCCACTGATATCTGAGCGCTATGTCACAGGCTCGATGGCACAGCTGTGACAAAAGTGACGAGAGGATAAGGGAGATTTTGAATTTCTGCACACACTTGTGGACACTGGACACTTTTGGATTGTGTGAGGGCCAATGAATATCTGAGCGCTATGTGACAGGCTCGATGGCACAGCTGTGACCAAAGTGACTAGAGGATAAGGGAGATTTTGAATTTCTGCACACACTTGTGGACACTGGACACTTTTGGATTGTGTGAGGCCCAATGAATATCTGAGCGCTATGTGACAGGCTCGATGGCACAGCTGTGACCAAAGTGACTAGAGGATAAAGGAGATTTTGAATTTCTGCACACACTTGTGGACACTGGACACTTTTGGATTGTGTGAGGCCCACTTATATCTGAGCGCTATGTCACAGGCTCGATGGCACAGCTGTGACAAAAGTGACTAGAGGATAAGGGAGATTGGATTGCTTTTAAAAAAGCAGTTTGCAGAGCAGTGGGTAAACAGCAATGCCAGCCTGTCAGGAAGCCTTAAAAGGCAGCCCAACAACCAACACCACTGATACACCACAATATAGCCTCCCCTTGCACTGCACACACAGTGACTGGTGTGTTGTGCAGGCCAAATCGCTAGCAGCAGAAGCAGTTTTTTTTTCTTCTCAGCAGGACAAAAAAAAAAAAATGGGATTGCTTTTAAAAAAGCAGTTTGCGGAGCAGTGGGTAAACAGCAATGCACAAATGTCAGGAAGCCTTAGAAGGCAGCCCAACAACCAACACCACTGATACACCACTATATAGCCTCCCCTTGCACTGCACACACAGTGACTGGTGTGTTGTACAGGCCAAATCGCTAGCAGCAGAAGCAGTTTTTTTTTCTTCTCAGCAGGACAAAAAAAAAAAATTGGGATTGCTTTTAAAAAAGCAGTTTGCGGAGCAGTGGGTAAACAGCAATGCAGGAATGTCAGGAAGCCTTAGAAGACAGCCCAACAACCAACACCACTGATACACCACTATATAGCCTCCCCTTGCACTGCACATACAGTGACTGGTGTGTTGTGCAGGCCAAATCGCTAGCAGCAGAAGCAGTTTTTTTGTCTTCTTCCCTGCCTAACGCTCTCCCTACAGAATCAGCAGCAACCTCTCCCTATACTGAGATCGGCAGAAGTAAGATGGCGGTCGGCGTGCACGCCCTTTTATACCCCCTGTGACGCCCACCAAAGCAAGCCAATCACTTGCATGCCCTTCTGAAAGATGGTGGTGACCCCTGCCTATGTCATCACGTTGCCCACAGTGTCCGTGGATCCTGATTGGCTGAAAAAGAGTGTAAAACAAACTTTTGAAATGCGACTTTGGCACGTAAGTCGCCGACCTCGTGGCCGACCTCATCCTACGGTCGGGTTTCGTTTCATGAAACCCGACTTTGCCAAAAGTCGGAGACTTTTGAAATTTTTCGACCCGTTTCGCTCAACTCTATTGGTGAGACCAGATGAGGGACAAACACAGGCAGAAAATAGACTGCGCAAATGATAGGGCCCAAACTGTCTAGATAGGATAGGAAATGAAAGACACTGTCTGCAATCACGCAAAAACCCTAAAAAAATCCAACACGTCTGATGTACAAAAAACACTGAGGTATCACGACCTCTCCCCCACTATATCAGCATTCTGGTGTAAACTGGCAGCAAAGCAAAAGAGACTAATATAACAGGGGACTGAACAAACTGACACAAGCTGTAACATATTGATCGGGGTCCAGCACATCCCCAGCAGGGAGCACGCTGAACCCACAAAGCAAAGCAGAAAGAGGCAAAACCAGATCAGATGCAAAGGATTAGCAAATTAACAACTTAGCTGAAAAATGCAAGATCAGGCAGGAGGCAGCAGACCTCAAGTTGCACAGGAAGAACTAATCACCAGCAACAATTGAGGGAAGCCTGCTCACTTAAATACTCCCAATCAGTAGCCCCAGATCTCCAATCATCATCATCAGGTGGCAGACCTCTGTCAATCCGGCCAGCTCCACTACCCACAGTAACCACCAGAAGGAGCCCTGACTCAGAAGTAAGAGAATTCACAACAGTCGACCATCTCTTTTAGAAGTTACAGCAATTTTTCCTGGTAAAGTAGCGAGGGAATCACCCTATGCAATTTTTTTTTCTTTCCTTGTGAAGAATAAACTTCAACAATTACATTTTAGGCCTCAATTCAATGCCAGAATTCTTCATTTTGTTCATATGTTGGAGTTAGATGCTTATTTATTAAAATGCCCACAAGTCTTAATGAATTCGACAATTTTGAAGAATAGCGTGTGCCTCATTGCACCTGGCCAAAAATCTTACTCCAGTCATCAAATAGAACTGTCATAGGGTTATGCCAAAAGGTGGCAATGTTTTCAGCAATCTTGAGGTGCATAAAAATTTTGCGATTTATCAAAGTGTTTTACACCAGAATTCTGATAAATAGGGGCTATATTTTGTGATTTTTAAATTCCCATTCATATACAAAATACCAAAAGCAGCCAACTCAATGCATCACACCCTATGCAAACTACAACCTCTCCTTGAATTAGCTGATCACTGGGGTCTAGCTTCTGAATCATCAGTGCTTGAGATTGTTAACTAGATATATACTGTACACTGCTTAAACAAATAAAGGGAACACAAAAATACCACATCCTAGATATCACTGAATTAAATATTCCAGTTGCAAATCTTTATTCATTACATGGTGGCATTCATTGAGAACAATAAAACATAGAAAAGAGCAATCTAAATCAAAATGAATATCCCATGGCGGTCTGGATTTGGAATGATATTCAAAATCAAATTGGAAAATCAAATTACAGATGTTGTCCTTGCTGGAATTTGAACTTCCCTTCTTCCAAGAGCCAATTTATTTCCCATTGATAAAGTCATGAGAAGGCTTGATTTTTGAAGTTCAAGTTGTAGTTTTGAATGACACTATTCTCTTTATTATGCAATGTACTGAAAAATAGAAAAAAATAATTTGTGTGGGAGGAAAAAGTGAAAAATTGTTTTTTTTTCCATTCCTCTGTCGATGGAGCTATATGAATCATTATTTTTGTGTAGTGAGTTGTGGTTTTCAGTGGCACCATATTGGGGTGCACATTATTGATTGCTTTTATTCCATTTATTTAGGCAACCTATCTACAAAACCGCACTTCTAGTGTTTTGAAGGAACTTTTATAGCCAACTTACAAATAAATTTGGAATGGTAAATGTGGGTGCTCAGAACTTTTATATTTTTACATTTTGCAAGTTTTTTTCTTTACTTTGCATTTTTTTCTTCCCTCATATTTTCTTATTCTGTTGGGAGACTTGAAACTGTTAATTACTGCTGTTAAGGCTAGAAAATGGCTATATAGTACAGCCGATATTCAATATCTACGTAGTTTGCTTGACTCCTCAGCTTGCTCTGTGCAAGCGATCTGTGACGCTCAATCACTTCTCATGGACAAGCAGTGAGTCGGGGAAGTCAAGGAGTCGGAGCTATGAGGGTACGTTATAAACAAAGGGGAGCTACAAAGGCATATTTAGGTCATAGTTCCACAGTTCTGGGTCAGAATTCCAAGGTTTGGGTGCGTCGATTCCAAGGTCCAGCAACAAAGATCAGAATATCAGAGTAGAGAGCACAGAGCAAACACACATTGAGCTGAAAGCTACGACTGGCAATAGTCCCAGCATAGCCAGCCAGCTAAATAGCAAAACAATCACCCAAAATGCTGACACCTTGAGGATTTCCAGCAGGCCTTGCTTAATTGGGCTGCAAGGATATCTCATACTAAAAACATCTGCATACTATAGGATGACTGAGCTGTCACTCACAATGCTGGCAATTCATTGAACAGCTGAGCTGTCACTCACAATGCTGACAATTCATTGAACAGCTGAGCTGTCACTCAATCTGTTCCAAGGACACAGAGAGCGGTGGGATTGTGAGAAAATCACTATGTCGGGTCTGCTGTACAAGTATGGCAGGGTTGTGCGAAAGGGTTAATGAAGACAGTGAAGAGCACTTCTGCCATTGTGGGAGAAGTGGGCTCTAAAATAAAGCGTCATTGTCTCATTAATGCTGCTACTAAAATAATGCATAATACAGTAGATATGGTAAAAACACCTCTGAATCGCTCCAATCTAGTATTGACAGCAGTTTTGCTGGGCCAAAACTATTGACAAACTTTCTTTAACATACTGTATACCATATCCCTTTGATGTTAATCTGTCAGCAGGTTTTTGCTATGTAAACTGACAGCACTATGAAGTAGGGACAGAAACCCTGATTCCAGCGATGCATCATTTAGTTTACTAAGTACAACAGTTAAGATAGTCACAGTTTTCTCTCCTGCAGATTAAGCAGAGCGCAGTTGTTGAGCTGTATATAATCCCACCCAGATCACAACTTTTTGTGTACATTGTATAGTGACAGAGAGCCACTAATCAATGGTGGGGGGTGTGGTTGGACTAGGAGGCAGGAGGCCGGTTGTCCTGTAGTGATATTCTCTTACTAATAAACCACTATTTGTATTAAAACAGCAAAACACAGCTCAGTAAGTGACATATCACTGGAATCAAGGTATATTTCTACATTATGTTGCTCTCAGATTACATATCAAAAACCCACTGACAGATTCCCTTTAATTTTTACCGTATTGTAACACACAGATGTATATTTAAAGAAGCAATCCCATCAAAGCACTGTGTACTTAACAATTGCTCATTTTGCCTTTCTACCCAGCTAATTCTTCTCTTTTCTCTACTCTATGTAGAAACAGGAAGTCTCTTGTCCCTGCATTTATCATCTCCCTCTTCAACTCCTGACTCAGCTGCTTAGCTCCCCCACCTCTTGGCAGGGACTGGACTTTTTCACTGACTAGTTAGTCATGCAGGGAAAATTGACTTCCTGTTTCTTCTTAGCGCTTAGATGGATTCTGCTAGTTAGTTTTTAATCACGTGAAGTCACAGACCTGGAAAAGAGAAGAATTAGCTGTTTAGAAAGGCAAAATGAGCAATTGTAAGTACACAGTGCTATATAATATGATGACTGCAATATATTAAGAGGATAAAAATGTTGATGGGATGAGGGCTTCTTTAAGGATAAATTGAGTTTTGTGAAATTTGCTTTATACTTATATGTACAATCAGATCAAGTTCTCGTGTTTTGCTTTAAGTCTTACTGTTTTATCACAGTGTATGAATAACTAAACCTCTGAATTCTTTACTAGTTACTATAGTAAGTATGGGCAATATTTTAAAAATAGGGTCTAGCTGATATAGGATAACACAATTGTTCAGCAGCATCATGAATTTTACTCTCCCCTATGCTCCAGGTCTTTGTTTCTGTGCTGTATTCCCCATTGAGCAAACACCTTTTATGCTTTTGAAAAAACTTAATTTCCCGCTTTGGTCCCATCGGAGTCCCCTCTAAAACCCAAGATTAAAGTTAATTTGTTTTTACAACTTTTTAATACTTTCACAGCACGTTAGACCTATACAGGCTGGAACTTCATGAAAAAAAAAATGAGGGAGTGTAAAAAGTATTCTCAGGGGAAAATATAAATTGGATTTAGGCTGCAGTCTTTGGTTATATTAAAGGAAACTGCTGCTTATGGCAACATGTTACAATATAGCACAACTGTGCTATTCATGTGAAGTTCATTATAGTTCATGGTGCAAACATTTTTGCTTTTGTTAGGAAAAATATGTGCATGCAAATACCTCAAAAATTCCGTAAAGTTAAAATTAAAACAATATGTCTTAATTACATTTATAGAGAGCAAATACTGTAATATATTTCAAGATATCATAACAGATCTCAAAATGACCCCGTTCTCTTACAAAAATATTGCTACAATGTGACTTTTGTATATTTTCACATAAACATTCATAACAATGAACATAAAGTTTAACTTTTTTTTTATAGATCCTACATGATTTCCCGATAATCTATATATATAAAAATGAATGTATGTGTCTGTGTATCGACCACGCCCACTCCACATAGCCCCACCCAATCACCAAGCATCTTTCATTTCACCAGAGCTGTTTAAAAGAAGCTGAGCTGTGATTGGTTGCTATGAGCAACGGATTTCCCACTCCACAACACCTCATCAGACACTGACCGGGTGGGAGAAGTGGGAGAAATCTAGCATCCCCGGGAACATAAGCTCCCAGCCATTGTCTGCCCCCCAGAAAGGAGCAGAAAGCACGTGACAGAAATGAATCACCTCCTCCTTGCCCATATACCCATCACACATCCTCCATCACATAGTCACATAGGCACATCTTCCCTCTTAAAGGGATCTCCGGTAGGGAAGTTAAGGCAAATCCCTCAGCACTCTGATTCTGACCCCAGACTTCTAGTAAAGGGACCATTGGTATGGAAGTCAGGACAAATCAACTCTGCGATCTAGTTCTGAACCCAGGCCTCTCTTAAAGTGATCCCCAGTATGGAAGCTAGTGCAATTCCACTCAGCGCTCTGGTTCTGACGCAAGGCCTGTCTTAAAGGGATCCCCAGTATGGAAGTTAGGGCCGTTCCACTCAGCATTCGAGTCCTGACTCCAGGCTGACGGGATGATGTGGGATATTAGGGGTAGTAGTCCGGTGGTTCTGGCTGATGGGATGATGTGGGATATTAGGGGTAGTAGTCCGGTGGCTCTGGCTTACGGGATGATGTGGCATATTAGGGGTAGTAGTCTGGTGGCTCTGACGGAATGATGTGACATATTAGGGGTAGTAGTCTGGTAGCTCTGAATGACAG
The DNA here is from genome assembly GCF_039654945.1 of Dendrobates tinctorius. NCBI lineage: Eukaryota > Metazoa > Chordata > Amphibia > Anura > Dendrobatidae > Dendrobates > Dendrobates tinctorius. Next base: position 17,939,404 of record NW_027361858.1, on the reverse strand, counting down.
GATGATGTGGGATATTAGGGGTAGTAGTCCGGTGGCTAAGGCTGATGGGATGAAGTGGGATATTAGGGGTAGTAGTCGGGTGGCTATGGCTGACGGGATGATGTGGGATAATAGGGGTAGTAGTCCGGTGGCTCTGGCTGATGGGATGATGCGGGATATTAGGGGTAGTAGTGTGGTAGCTCTGGCTGACGGGATGATGTGAGATATTAGAGGTAATAGTCCGGTGACTCTGACGGAATGATGTGGGATATTAGGGGTAGTAGTCCGGTGGCTCTGGCTGACGGGATGATGTGGGATATTAGGGATAGTAGTCCGGTGGCCCAGGCTGACGAGATGATGTGGGATATAAGGGGTAATAGTCCAGTGGCTCTGACAGGATGATGTGGGATAGTAGGGGTAGTAGTCGGGTGGCTCTGACGGGATGATGAGGGATATTAGGGGTAGTAGTCTGGTAGCGCTGGCTGACAGGATGATGTGAGATATTAGGGGTAATAGTCCGGTGACTCTGACGGAATGATGTGGGATATTAGGGGTAGTAGTCCGGTGGCTCTGGCTGACGTGGGATATTAGGGGTAGTAGTCCGGTGGCCCAGGCTGACGAGATGATGTGGGATATTAGGGGTAATAGTCCGGTGGCTCTGACGGGATGATGTGGGATAGTAGGGGTAGTAGTCGGGTGGCTCTGACGGAATGATGTGGGATATTAGGGGTAGTAGTCCGGTGGCTCTGGCTGACGGGATGATGTGGGATATTAGGGGTAGTAGTCTGGTAGCTATGGCTGACGGGATGATGTGAGATATTAGGGGTAATAGTCCGGTGACTCTGACGGAATGATGTGGGATATTAGGGGTAGTAGTCCGGTGGCTCTGGCTGATGGGATGATGTGGGATATTAGGAGTAGTAGTCCGGTGGCCCAGGCTGACGAGATGATGTGGGATATTAGGTGTAATAGTCTGGTGGCTCTGACGGGATGATGTGGGATAGTAGGGGTAGTAGTCGGGTGGCTCTGACGGGATGATGAGGGATATTAGGGGTAGTAGTCCAGTGGCTCTGGCTGACGAGATGATGTGGGTTATTAGGGGTAGTAGTCCGGTGGCTCTGACGGGATGATGTGGGATATAGTAGGGGTAGTAGTCCAGTGGCTCTGACTGACGAGATGATGTGGGATATTAGGGGTAGTAGTCCGGTGGCTCTGGCTGACAAGATGATGTGGGATATTAGGGGTAGTAGTCCGGTGGCTCTGGTTGACGCGATGATGTGGGATATTATAGTGAATGTGGCTATGTAGAGTGGCCGGGCTATACACTCAGCTTTATATATATACCGTATTTTTCGCTTTATAAGACGCACTTTTGTTCCCCCAAATTTTGGGGGAAAGTAGGGGGTGCGTCTTATAATCTGAATATACGGGGGAGGGGGTGTATATATATATATATATGTACTGCAGGGTCCAGGGGAGGTGGGGGCAGCTTTGGAGCGGTGCTGTGAGCTGGTAAAAGCTGCCGGAGGGAGCCTTTGATCTCCTGCTCCCGCTCATATAATATGCACTGCCGCTGTCCATCACCATGGTGCTGAAACCGCACCACGGTGACTGGCTGGGGGAGCGGTGCATATTATAGCTGCCTGCGCCCTCCTTTGATCGCACATGATCCCCTGTGTTAGATATCTCCCCCATGCTGCTGCCCATAGTAAAATAAAAAACTCTTTCCTTACCTCCTCCAGCGCTGATCTCCCGGTGTCTCTGCTGCTGCTGTCATCAGCACTCTGCTGTGCTGATCACATGACCGGCTCTGAGAACCAGGAAGTGGAGGAGGAGCTCAACCACACTGAGGGAGACACGAGGAGGGACAGCGCTGAGAAGGTAAGGAAAGAGTTTATTTTACTAAAAGCAGCAGCATGGAGGCGATATCTAACACAGGGTGATGTGTGCCAGCCACAGGGGGGCCAGTGTGCCAGCCACAGGGGGGCCAGTGTGCCAGCCACAGGGGGGCCAGTGTGCCAGCCACAGGGGGCCAGTGTGCCAGCCACAGGGGGCCAGTGTGCCAGCCACAGGGGGCCAGTGTGCCAGCCACAGGGGGGCCAGTGTGCCAGCCACAGGGTGATGTGTGCCAGCCACAGGGGGCCAGTGTGCCAGCCACAGGGTGATGTGTGCCAGCCACAGGGGCCAGTGTGCCAGCCACAGGGTGATGTGTGCCAGCCACAGGGGGCCCGTGTGCCAGCACAAGGGGGCTATATTCAATATAAGGTGGCCATATCCAGATTAAGGGGGCTAATTTTAGGGTGGGGGGGCTATGAGGGACATATACCCTATATGATTTGTTAGACGGACACTGGCATTATAAGACGGACCCCATTTATTAAAAAATTCTCTATTCCTTCACCACATTTGGGGTGCGTCTTATAATCAGGTGCGTCTTATAAAGCGAAAAATACGGTATATATATATATATATATATATATATATATATATATATATATATATTCATTATAATTTGTTATAACTAACCATAGCTACTATGCCCCGGCAACGCCGGACTCTTCAGCTAGTTTCATATAAAAATGATAACTTAGATGCTTTAGAAGCATTCACACATTCAGTATTTGGTCAGTATTTTACCTCAGTATCTATAAGCCAAAACCAGGAGTGTATGATACATACATAAGTGGTGATGTGTTTCTATTATACTTTTCCTCTGACTGTTCCTCTCCTGGTTTTGGCTTACAGATACTGAGGTAAAATACTGACCAAATACTGAAAGTGTAAATGTGGCCTTATACTTTTTGTCTGATAGTTCCGTTCCTAGTTTTGGCTTACAAATACTGATGTAAAACACTAACCAAATACTGAATGTGTGAACGTGGCCTTAAATGGGTTCTCCAGCTGAACAAAAAAATTCTCCTAGATGTGTTTGAAAATTAAATAAATGCAATTTGCCCTTAGACTATGATAATGTAAGGACGATCTATATCCAGACGTCAACCCTGGTTCCAGTTCTCAGCACCTGCACTCTGTCGTTGGCTTTGCTGCAGAAGAAAACTTCCTGTTCTCTCTATGCTGGTGATTGCAGGTTCTGTCTGAATCCCCTAAAAACATCATTCAGTTTGAATTCAGATGAACCCTTGAAGAGACCATAGACTGCAATGAAAAGAACGAAGTTCAAATGAGCTCTGACTGCGATTTTTTTCTGAACTTTTCCATTTATTTAGACTGTCACAGAGAAGTAGTTTTGTTGACGCAGTCTACAGCACCATCGGGGGACCGTCTAAACCCCATCTGAATCCAGTTTCTTGGCGATGTCAGATGGAACCCCTGAATGCAAAGCAGATATGCAGTGTGGGTCGATTTGAATCCCATCCTGTTTTTAGGTGACCTAAGATGGAACCCATGTACGCACTGCAGAATCAAAGTGTGAACAGTGACTTAGCCAGCTCACGTCTTGGCCTCAGCATTGGCTTTCTTAGCTATTGACACCCAACCTGGGAATGGAGCTGCAATGGGGATATCGTTGGACCTATTGTAACCAAAGTTTATCAGTAAGTATTTATTGCATTTTTAGAGCATATTTGTCTGAATAACATGCTGCTCCATTTAAAGAAAATCTTATAGCATGTTGAAATAGTGACAAAAGTCCTGATTCCATTGCAGGGTCACCTCCTTATCTTCTTAGGCCATGTTCACATGTTCAGTTTTTCATCAGTATTTTACATCAGTATTTGTAAGCCCTAGATAAACTAGAAAAAATGCTGAGAAACTCTGAAAATGCTCAGGAAACTAACAAAAGTGCTAAAAAAAGATGTTTCAGGTTTTTAAAACTCAAGAGAAAATGAGTTTCTTAAAGCATCTTCTGCTTGAAAAATAGATATTTTTGACCGGATAAAGAGGCAGTATGAACATACCCTTACATCCGATCCTGGTGGAATCCATTCCAATTTAGGAACTGTCCAATCAAAAGCTTGCAGGGACTACGCCAGGAAAAAAATCTCTTACAAAATTCTTCAAAAAGTCTTCAACACAGCTTAAGGAAACCCCTAAATAAAATCTCAAAAAATAAGTGTTTCCCAAAGCGGTTTCTGCTGGAAAGTTTGATGTAGTACAGATATTAGTCTGTTTTTGGAATGTAAATAAATTCAATTTCAGATGCAACTTTGTTTTACTGGTTGTGAAATAAGGAGAATGGGGACTTTTTAGAACAATAATATATTCACTTAAAGGGAACCTGTCACCCATTTTTTCTTCTATTTGCTGCCGGCACCGACATCAGGGGCTTATCTACAGCATTCTGTAATGCTGTAGATAAGCCCCTGATGTAACCTGAAAGATAAGAAAAGAAAGTTAGATTATACTCACCGGGGAGCGCTCCGGTCCGATCGGTGTCGCAGTCCGGTCTGGCGTCTCCCATCTTCATACGATGCCATCCTCTTCTTTTCTTCCTGTCGTGGTTCCTGCGCAGGCTCACTGCTCTGCCCTGGTGAGGGCAGAGCAGAGTCCTGCAGTGCGCAGGCGCCGGGAGAGGTCAGAGAGATGCATTATAGTTAGCACTGGGCAGCCCCCCTATATGGTGTTACTAAGAGGCTATGAACCTGATGCTCTGCATTCCCTGTGTGAACACTGCCACGTGCGGATTATTTCTTCTGCACTGGTGTGCCACACGGCCAATCCCTGATTGTAGGCTGGCTGTTTCATTTGGTATTTATGCACCTGTGCAGCTGCCATTTTACTTGGGTCCGCTGCACCCTGTATTAGTGCAGATGCATTTAGGCCTGTCTGGTTTGTATCAGTATTCTGCTCTGCCCTCAATAGGGTAGGGCAGTGCACCTGCGCAGGAGCCAAGACAGGAAGGAAAGAAGAGGACGGCATTGTATGAAGATGGGAGGCGCCGGACTGCAACACCCATCGGACCGGACCGCCCCCGGTGAGTATAATCTAACTCTTTTTTTTCTTATCTTTCAGGTTACATCGGCGGCTTATCTACAGCATTACAGAATGCTTTAGATAAGCCCCTGATGTCGGTGCCGGCAGCTAATAGTCGAAAAAAAGGGTGACAGATTCCCTTTATTATTTTTTATTGCAGAGCATTCAGGTAATTTAATCGTATCATTGTTCTGTAGTTTTGCAGTTAATAGGATTTCATCACAGAAAGCAGCATAAATCATAGCTGTAATGTCATCATTGTCATTTTAGTATAAAAGCAAAAAAAGACAGGTAATACAATGTTCATATGTTTCTGAATCCTATAATTTTTTTGACCAAAAAGTTTATAACATGTTATATAAATATATTTTAGATTGCTTGGTAATCACAGTGGGAATTTATTAATTACTTACTGACTTTGTTTGCTGTACATTCAAAAACCAGATTTGCCTGAGGCGTTACGTTAATATCTTATGTTGATGTAGATGTTATCAAGATAGTTGTGTTTTTTCAAGTTTTTTAAAGGTGCCTTTTTATCTCCATTTAATTCTTTTTCCCAGGAAACAACCTAACATTTACTCTTCTAACATTTTTATACATAATTTAAGATTATCAACCAAAGAGTGTGAACCTTGGTAAATATTTCAATGAACATTTCTTGTCTTTTTTTTTTTTCAAACCAAAAATGCATGTTATTGATTTTCCATCCACATCGTATTTGACTCCATAACCCCATAAAAAGACAGGGTAGGTAGATAGATATAAAGACAGATGGACGGTTAGATAGATAGATAGATAGATAGATAGATAGATAGATAGATAGATAGATAGATAGATAGATAGATAGATAGATAGATAGATTTTAAAGCTATAGATATGTATGAGAGATAGATATTAGATAGATAGAGATAGATACAGTAGATATTAGATAGATAGATAGATAATAGATATGGGATATATAGACATATATGAGATAGATAGATAGATAGATAATAGATATGGGATATATAGACAGATATGATATAGATAGAGAGATAGATATGAGAGATAGATATGAGAGATAGATATGAGAGATAGATATGAGAGATAGATAGATAATAGATATGGGATATATAGACAGATATGAGATAGATAGATAGAGAGATAGATATGAGAGATAGATATGAGAGATAGATAGATAGATAGATAGATAGATAGATAGATAGATAGATAATAGATATGGGATAGATAGATAGATAGATAGATAGATAGATAGATAGATAGATAGATAGATAAAAAATAAGAAACAACAGCACAGGAAAAAGTAGGATGCAAAGCTTCCCAGGCACATACCAGTCCTTATGAATAAAAAATCAAAAAAGATGGAGGCAGCACACCATATGAAATTTTAGAAAAAAAAGTATTTTTTAATAGCCCATGTGGCGACGTTTTGGTCTCAAGTGTAGACCTTTCTTTATTAGCTACAAATCAAATTTTTGGGAAAACTTTGTCGAACCTGGTGAATTCAAACTACAAAAGATAAAATCTTATCTATTTCATATCTATCTATCTCATATATATCTCATATCTATCTATCTATCTATCTATATATTGATCTATCTATCTATCGATATCATATATATCTCATAGCTATCTATCTATCTATCTATCTATCATCTTTCTATCTCATATAAATCTATCTATCTATCTACAATGCCTTGCAAAAATATTCAGCCCCCTGGAACTTTTGAACTTTTTCCCACTTATCATGCTTCAAACATAAAGACACCAAATGTAAATTTTTGGTGAAGAAACAACAAGTGGGACACAATTGTGAAGTTGAACGAAATTTATTGGTTAATTTAAATTTTTGTGGAAATTCAAAAACTGAAAAGTGGGGCGTGCAATATTATTCAGCCACTTTAACTTAATACTTTGTTGCGCCACCTTTTGCTGTGATTACAGCTGCAAATCACTTGGGGTATGTCTCTATCAGTTTAGTTCATCGAGAGACTGAAATTCTTACACATTCTTCCTTGGCAAACAGCTCGAGCTCAGTGAGGTTTGATGGAGATCATTTGTGAACAGCAGTTTTCAGCGCTTTCCGCAGATTCTAGATTGGATTCAGGTCTGGACTTTGACATGGCCATTCTAACACCTGGATATGTTTATTTGTGAACCATTCCATTGTGGATTTTGCTTTATGTTTAGGATCATTGTCTTGTTGGAAGACAAATCTCCGTCCCAGTCTCAGGTCTTTTGCAGACTCCAACAGGTTTTCTTCAAGAATGGTCCTGTATTTCGCTCCATCCATCTTCCCATCAATTTTAACCATCTTCCCTGTCCCTGCTGAAGAAAAGCAGGCCCAAACCATGATGCTGCCACCACCATGTTTGACAGTGGAGATGATGTGTTCAGAGTGATGAGCTGTGTTGCCTTTACTGCTATGAACGGGTCACCGAGGAGGAAAATAATAAACAACAAGCTAAGTCTCAGAAAACCAGAGAGGTTGGTAACTATGCAGATTGCAGATCCCTGATCTTAACCATACAACGAGCAGCAGTCGTGGAGCGTTCCTACGATGGTCCTAGATGCCTCGTCACAACCGGAGAGCTACATAAGCCTAAAGCAGGAAAAGAGAAAAACTAACTGCCCCAGAGCAGACCCCAAAGGAAAGACAGCCCCCCACATATATTGACAGTGAAGCAAGATGAAAACGCAAACAAAGGCAGGAAAATAGGCTGAGCAAACGATGGGGCCCGACTAACTAGAAAGGACAGGAAAGGAAAGCCATTGTCTGCAATCTGCCAAAAAACCCTACCAAAATAATGTCCAACACGTCTGATAGCAAAATTAACCCTGAAGTCACTAGACTTCTCCCACTATATCAGCACTCTGAAATATTCTGAAACAGAGCAAAAAGAGGCCAATCTAATAAGGGACAAGAAGGCAAATACAGATAAATAGGAGTGGAAGTTCAGCATAGCCCCAGCAGGGGCAAGCTGACCACACAAGAAACTGAATTGACCAACAAGCGCAAGTGTGAACATTAGCAAAAAGCAAACTTAACTTGAGAAGACTGGAAGAGAGCTGAAGTCCAAGACCTGAGAAGCAGACTGAATCACCAGCACTAGGATAGGGCGTCGGCTGTCTTATATCCAGTCTGATACTCCAGAGATCCAATCATTATCCTCCTCATCAGGTGGCAGATCAATACCACTTAAACCAACCTCACTACCTCCTGTCACCACCAGAGGGAGAACGGAAGGAGAACTCTCAACTGGTGGAACAGAAAATGAGCTCATAACACTTTACGCTAAGCATATCGTTTGGCATTGTTGCCAAAAAGTTCGATTTTGGTTTCATCTGACCAGAGTACCTTCTTCTGTTTGGTGTGTCTCCCAGGTGGCTTGTTGCAAACTTTAAACAACACTTTTTATGGATATCATTGAGAAAAGGCTTTCTTCTTGCCACTCTTCCATAAAGGCCAGATTTGTGCAGTGTACGACTGATTATTGTCCTATGGACAGACTGTCCCACCTCAGCTGTAGATATCTTCAGTTCATCCAGAGAGATCATGGGCCTCTTGGCTGCATCTCTGATCAGTCTTCTCCTTGTTTGAGATGAAAGTTAGAGGGACGGCCGGGTCTTGGTAGATTTGCAGTGGTATGATACTCTTTCCATTTCAATATGATCGCTTGCACAGAGCTCCTTGGGATGTTTAAAGTTTTTGATATCATTTTGTATCCAAATCCGGCTTTAAACTTCTCCACAACAGTACCACGGACCTGCCTGTTATGTTCCTTGGTCTTCATGATGCACTCTGTGCTTCAAACAGAACCCTGAGACTATTACAGAGCAGGTGCATTTATACGGAGACTTGATTACACACAGGTGGATTATATTTATCATCATTAGTTATTTAGGACAACATTTGATCATTCAGAGATCCACAATGAACTTCTGGAGTGAGTTTGCTGCACTGAAAGTAATGATATTAATAATATTGCACTCCCCACTTTTCAGTTTTTGAATTTCCACAAAAATTTAAAATAACCAATAAATTTAGTTCAACTTCACAACTATGTCCCACTTGTTGTGGATTCTTCACCAAAAATTTACATTTGGTATCCTTATGTTTGAAGCATGATATGTGGGAAAGGGTTGAAAAGTTCCAGGGGGCCGAATACTTTCGCAAGGCACTGTATCTATCTATCTATCTATCTATCTATCTATCTATCTATCTATCTCATATCTATCTATCTATTTGAAAAAATCAAATCTAGCCTGTGCATGAGTAATTAGCACAGGCTCGGACTGGCCCATAGGGGAACAGGGGGATCCCCCAGTGGGTCCCTGTGCAGATCTGTATATTGTATATGGGGGTAGCTCCTCCTGGTTTGCACCATTCACACTAGTCTGGATGTGCCAGTCAGTTTTTTTGTCCCCTGTGCAGATCTGGACCCCCAACCTTACTGTATGGTTAGTACTTGTCATAATTTACTTGATTCATTTTGTACAGAAAAAAGCAACATTTAATCATTTATTAACCACACTGCCCAGTTTATTACTATATAGTGATATAGGTAAATTTGTGAACTAGGGTCATGTAATATTTGTACACAGGTGAAAAGTGGGCCCCCAAAGTCAATGTTACTGGAGGGCCCTTAGCACCCCAGTCTGACACTGAATTAGCAGCATGATGGCTCAGTTGGTAGCACTGTTGTCACTGCAGTACTAGAGTCCTGGGTTCAAATCCCACCAAGGACAACATCTGCAAGGAGTTTGTATGTTCTCCTCATGTTTGCGTGAGTTTTTTTACACACTCCAAAGACATACTAATAGGGAATTTAGATTATGTGCCCCAATGGGGACAGTGCTGATGTCTGTAAGGCACTGCGGAATATGATGGTGTGAAACAAATAATGAATGAACCAGCATGGAAACCCCAGCACCTTAATTAAATTCCATGCAGTGGTACAGAAAGTATTCAGACCCCTTTAAATTTTTCACTCTATGTTTCATTGCATCCATTTGGTAAACTCAAAAAATTTCATTTTTTTCTCATTAATGTACACTCTGCACCCCATCTTGACTGAAAAAAGACAGAAATGTAGACATTTTTCCGAATATATTAAAAAAGATAAACTGAAATATCACATGTTCATAAGTAGAGTTAAGCGTAACGGGTCGGCTAAATTCAGAATCCACCGACTTTTGCTAAGTCGGGTTTCACCGATCGAAACCCGACCATAGCGTGAGGTCGGCAATGAGGTCGCAGACTTGAGTGACAAAGTCGCGTTACCCACAATGCTTCCAGCGCCTTTCCTCCTCCAATCATCAAGGACGCACACTGTGGGCAACACGATGACATAGGCAGCGGCCCCCACCTTGTTAGAGAAAGACATTCAAGTGATTGGCTGGCTTTGTGTAGCGTCACAGTGGCTATAAAAGGCTGTGACCGCCGACCGCCATCTTACTTCTGCCGATCTTAGCATAGGGAGAGGTTGCTGCTGCTCATTCTCAATAGGGAGAGTGTTTAGGCAGGGCAAAAAAAAAATTGCTTGTGCTGATAGCGAATGTCACTGTACAACACATCAGTATAGTGTGCAATGACAGGGGAGGATAAGGCTCCCTGATAGCTGCATTGCTGTTTGCACACTGCTGTGCAGACTGCTTTTTTAAAAGAAAAAATATTTTTATTCCTTTTCTCTGCACAGTTACCAATCGTTCATTTTTTCACACTTTTTTGTGCAGCAGCTCTGTTGATTATTAGGCTGCCTTATAGACTCCCTGATAGCTGCATTGCTGTTTGCACACTGCTGTGCAGACTGCTTTTTTAAAAGCAAAAATCCTTGTATTCCTTTTTTTCTGCACAGTAGATAGTGAGCGTAAATTTTTTCACACACCGTATAGAGGTGTACACTCCTCACACACTACCGTGTACCGGCTGGTATCACGGACAAATACATGCTATATGTGTGTGACTCCGTAAAAAAATACACAGAGATTAACACTTTTCCATACATACAGCGTCTAGAGGTGTCCGATTCTCAAACAGTATCTGATATCTGGTGTTCTTATTACGGTCACATCTACGCAGAGTCAGCGTGTGTGTGACACTCCATAATTACATATACGGACATTTCCATTTCTCTATACACCGTATTGAGCTGTCCGATTATCAAACAGTATCTGATATCTGGTGTTCTTATTACGGTCACATCTACACAGAGTCAGCATGTGTGTGACACTCCATAAATACATATACGGACATTTCCATTTCTCTATACATCATATTGAGCTGTGCGATTATCAAACAGTATCTGATATCTGGTGTTCTTATTACGGTCACATCTAGACAGAGGCAGCATGTGTGTGACACTCCATAAATACATATACGGACATTTCCATTTCTCTATACATCGTATTGAGCTTTCCGATTATCAAACAGTATCTGATATCTGGTGTTCTCATTATGGTCACATCTACACAGAGTCAGCGTGTGTGTGACACCCCATAAATACATATACGGACATTTCCATTTCTCTATACACCGTATTGAGCTGTCCGATTATCAAACAGTATCTGATATCTGGTGTTCTTATTACGGTCACATCTACACAGAGTCAGCGTGTGTGTGACACTCCATAAATACATATGCAGACATTTCCATTGCTATATACACCGTATTGAGCTGTCTGATTATCAAACAGTATCTGATATCTGGTGTTCTTATTACGGTCACATCTACACAGAGTCAGCGTGTGTGTGACACTCCATAAATACATATACAGACATTTCCATTGCTCTATACACCGTATTGAGCTGTGCGATTATCAAACAATATCTGATATCTGGTGTTCTTAATACGGTCATATCTACACAGTCAGCGTGTGTGTGACACTCCATAAATACATATACCGACATTTCCATTTTTTTATACACCGTAATGAGCAGTCCGATTATCAAACAGTATCGGATATCTGGTGTTCTTATTAAGGTCACATCTGCACAGAGTCAGCGTGTGTGTGTGACATTCTGTAAATACATATACAGAGATTGACAGTTTCACCAACAATGTATACAGCTGTACACCTCTGATACAGTACCGTATACCTGCTTGCTAGATTACGGTGAAATACATACTGGGTGAGCGTCTGTAACTCACAAAATATATACAGAGATTTCACTTCTTACATACACCTTGCATAGCTGTACGCTACTCATACAGTACCATTTCTCTGCTGTTTGTTTTCGTACATTTTGACAAACATGAGGAAGTCTGGTGGAAGAGGCCGCGGACGTGGGTGGGTGTGGGCAGCTGGTACTGATGGTGGTGGTGCATCAGCTGGTTCTGGCAAAAGCACAATAGCAGCTAAGGCAGGAGGTGTTGAGCCTGCGTCATCGTCTGGCACAAGAAGGCCTTTAAGGTTCCCTTTTCTGGGAGTAGGTAAACTACTTTTAAAGCCGTAGCATCAGGAACTGGTTTTGCCTTACATTGCCGAAAAAGCCTCCAGCTCTATCGCCTCCTCTTCTGAAGGTTAAAAAAATGCAAGCACTGAGTCATCAGTGCAGGCTTCTGATAAGGAACAACCCCTTTCCTTGTCTCCTTCACCCCCACTAAAAGTGAACGATGCGGCAGCCCACACTTCAGTTTACTCCATGGAGCTCTTTTCACAGGCCATGCCTGTGTTATCAAGTGAAATTCTGAATTCCCCAGTCCAACATGAATCGGAGATGAAGTGCACTGATGCACAGCCACTGCTAGATGATTCTGCAGGTACATTGACCCACAGCACTACATTCCCCTCGCACTCTACAGAGCCAGAATGTGACACTGATGAAACTCAGGTGCCCCTTCCCGCATACTATGCCACCTTACACGGTGACACAGAGGAAGGTGCTGATGAAAGTGCCGATTCCCTGAGCAGGTGGGGGGTCCTACTCGTGGGTGACGGCAGTGGCACAGGGCCCCTCATAGTACGCAAAAGTGTCTCTGCCGGTGGGAGGGCCCACTCGCCGTCAGACATACCATCGTACTATGAGGGGCCCTGTGCCAGTGCCATCAACCATGAGTGGGCCCCCCATGCTTGCTCAGGGCCACAGCACTTGCAATACTTACCTCTCCCTGCTCCACCGCCGTGACTTCTTCCACCTTTCCTGACAGTGACATTCAGGTTACAGAGCGCAATGACATCACGTCTGTATGCCCTCTACTGAAACAGTACAAGTGCAGAGAGCTTGAAAATGGCAATGCTGAGAGGTCCAAAGTAGAGAAGTGCCCAGCGAGGAGAGGTATTTAATTTTTTTAAATGTTGGGAGCATTTTTTCAGGAGCAATATACACTGGAGAATGATATATGGGGCCCATCATACACTGGAGTATCATCCATTTGGCCCATCATATACTGGAGCATTCCAAATGGGGGACATCAGACACTGGAGCAGCATTTACGGGGCCCATTATACAGTGGAGCATTAGAAATGGGGCCCATTATATATGGAGCATTATTTGGGCCCATAACACACTGGAGCATCGTCCATGGGGACCAACATATACTGGAGCATTCCAAATGGGGGAAATCGGACAGTGGAGCAGCATTTACGTTGCCGATTATACACTGGAGCATTAGAAACGGGGCCCATTATATATGGAGCATTATTTGGACCCATAAGACAGTGGAGCATCATCCATGGGGACCAACATATACTGGAGCATTATGTGGAGCTCATCATATACTGTATGGAACATTATATGGGGCCAATTATTCTGAATGGAGAAATATATGGGGCTCATTATTCTGTATGGCGCACTAGGTGGTGGCCATAATACTGTATGGAGTAATATACTGTCCGTTTTTGAGCTATTGTAGAATTTAAAATAGTCATGTCATGTAAGCAGTGAAGTATTTTGCATTGTACTATACCTATATTTCTGTGCCGTATCTGAGCATTATGAATTGTGGTATGTGTTAAAAGGGCGCACTGACACTCTTTGGCCCAGGGCACACGAAAAACTGCCGCCAGCCCTACCCCCCCACAACTTGAGCCAAATAACCCCCAGTTTTCAATGCGTAACTATTATTATAAAGTAAATTAAGGTTGCCAAGCTTAAGTAATGCGAATTGATGTTGTTGGCATTGAAATGGACACTATAGGTGTCTTTACTGTCTTCCACTCCCTGCCGACTTTGCTTCCCCATTGACTTGCATTGGGTTTCGTGTTTCAGTCAGACCCCGACTTTTCCCTATAGTCGGCCGATTTCGTTCGACCCGACTTTTAAGAAAGTCGGGTTTCATGAAACCTGACTCGACCGGAAAAAAGGAAAAGTCGCTCATCTCTATTCATAAGTATTCAGACCCTTTGCTCATACACTCATATTTAAGTCACATGCTGTCCATTTCCTTGTGATCCTCCTTGAGATGGTTCTACTACTTCATTGGAGTCCAGCTGTGTTTAATTAAAGTAATAGGACTTGATTTGGAAAAGTACACACCTGTCTATATAAGACCTCACAGCTCACAGTGCATATCAGACCAAATGAGAATCATGAGGTCAAAGGAACTGGCCAAGGAGCTGAGAGACAGAATTGTGGCAAGGCACACCTCTGGCCAAGGTTATAAAAGAATTTCTGCAGTACTCAATGTTCCTAATAGCACAGTGACCTCCATAATCCTTAAATGGAAGGCGTTTCGGACCACCAGAAGTCTTGCTAGACCTGGCCATCCAGCCAAACTGAGCAATCGTAGGAGAAGAGCCTTGCTGAGAGAGGAAAAGAAGAACCCCAAAATCACTGTGGCTGAGCTCCACAGATGCAGTAGGGAGATGGGAGAAAGATCAACAAAGTCACCTATCACTGAAGCCCTACACCAGTCGGCCCTTTATGGCAGAGTGGCCCTACGGAAGCCTCTCTTCAGTGCAAGACATATGAAAGTCCGCATAGAGTTTGCAAAAAAATACATGTAGGACTCCCAGAATATGAGAAATAAGATTCTCTGGTCTGATGAGATGAAAAAAGAACTTTTTGGTGATAATTCTAAGCGGTATGTTTGGAAAAAACCAGGCACTGCTCATCACCTGCCCAATATAATCCCAACAGTGAAACATGATGGTGGTAGCATCATGCTTCAGGGGTGTTTTTCAGCTACAGGGACAGGACAACTTGTTGCAATTGAAGGAAACATGAATGCGGCCAAGTACAGAGATATCCTTAATGAAAACCTCTTCCAGAATGCTCTGGACCTCAGACTTAGCTGAAGGTTCATCTTCTAACAAGACAATGACCCTAAGCACACAGCTAAAATAAGGAGTGGCTTCAGAACAACGATGTGGCCATTCTTGACTGGCCCAGCCAGAGCCCTGACCTAAACCCAATTGAGCATGTCTGGAGAGACCTGAAAATGACTGTCCACCAGCATTCACCATCCAACCTGATGGAACTGGAGAGGATCTGCAAGGAAGAATGGCAGAGGATCCCCAATTCCAGGTGTGAAAAACTTGCTGCTTCATTTCCAAGAAGACTCATGGCTGTACTAGCTCAAAAGGGTGCTTCTACTCAATACTGAGCAAAGGGTCTGAATATTTATGACAATGTGATATTTCAGTTTTTCTTTTTTAATAAATTTGCAAAAATTTCTACATTTCTGTTTTTTTCAGTCAAGATGGGATGCAGAGTGTGCATTAATGAGAGAAAAAAATAAACTTTTTTGAATATACCAAATGGCTGCAATGAAACAAAGAGTGAAAAATGTAAAGGGGTCTGAATGCTTTCTGTACGCCTTGTAGTTTGGGTTTCACTGTCTATTGTATAGCAGCTAGCAGTGGTGCTGTATGCTAAGGCTGGTGAAGCTACTATGTTCAGTAGGAGCCGTACAGAATCACAAAAGCATGCAAATTCTTTTTTCTTGTAAACATTTGCATTGTATGGAAGTAATTACTGGCACTGTATATGTATTACACACCCCAGAATGGGTCTGAGCCAAGGAATGAAGGTTTTATACAAAACTAATTTTGGGTGGGTGGGTTACAAGCAAGGTCAACTTTCTCTTTTTTTTTATTGGCAACCAGAATTGAGTCATATTTTTAGTGCCAATTGCAAGTTTTATAGCTAAAGCAGAACATTATAAAAAGTGCCTTTTAGTGCTTGTGCCTTAATGTTGTCTGTCCTAGGACAGTTTAAGTTGTGCCCACTTTTTTCTGAAGGAAATATCATTTGGAGGTGTATTGAAAAAAAAAATGAATTGGACTTCACCATATCAGCAGTGCTTACACAAAACACAAAGTAACAGACCATAAAGGGAACCTGTCAGTCAGTTCATGCTGCCCAAACCACAGGCAGAATAAATCAGAGCCCGGCTGCAAGATGGTAGTCAGGTATATTCATTGTGAAGTTATTCAGCATTTAAGAGAAAATATAGTTATAAGAGCTGGTTGGGAACTACAGTATAGGGAAATATGTGATTAGTCTGGCGCCGCCTCCTTGACTAGTTCCTACCCTGCTTCAAGTGATTGATAGGTCACTTCCAGGGTGAAATCTATACCTGGTTGCAATCTTGCAGTCAGGCTCTGATTCATGCTGCCTATGGTTAGAACAGCATGTTTTGAGTGACAGGTTCCAGAAAAATCTTATTTAAGAATAAAAATAAGGTTAAAAGCCAGGAACACAAATCCAAAAGCTGCGACTGGGTGCGAGTGAACATGTTACAGAGATTTTTAATGTCATATTCCATATTAAACTGAAAAAATAATTATGGCACATTCCTTATGTCTAGGCTCACATATTGCATATTGGGTAAAAATGTCCCACAATTAAAGGGTTTGGCCAATAGTAAAAAGGTTTTTTTTTCTAAGTATCGATTGTTTGAAAATAACAATATAAAAGATTACTCCCCCTAGTGCCCCAACAGATCCAGTGGACGCTGCTCTAGACGTCTGCACTGGCTTCAGAAGTGCTTTCTTCTCCATTTGGAAGTTACTTGTGATTAGCTGCAGCGTACAAAAACCTGTTTAAAGTATCATAAAAAATGTTAAATTCATTAATCATACACACAATTATAAAATTAATGTGGACCAATAAATGTTCAAAACTGAAAGACACGAACAGTATAAAGTGGATGGCACACAAAATTTATATGTGGACTGGGGATTTCAAACCCCAATGGAAAACCAAAATTAGATAAATATTGCACGAAAATGTCCCAATATAAATATGCCCCCTGAGGAAGCCCACGTGAAACACGCATTGGGTCTGCAGTGTGTTTGGTATACATTGCTCTTCTAGTCAACTGACCACCTAGGCTACTTTAACACATCCAGTGTGATTGTTCCGGCGGGGTGCGGCAGAAAGCCAGACCGCCGGATCAGGAGTGCAGCGGTGACAGCGGATGCAGGTGCGGCGCCTGATCCGGCTTGTAAAACATTTAAAGGAGCTGCAGCGGGAGCAAACGAGAGAGGCAGCACCGGGGAAGCCGGTATGTATGGAGGAGAAAGAGGCAGCACCGGGGAAGCCGGTATTAAAGGAGCCGCAGCGGGAGCAAGCGAGAGAGGCAGCACCGGGGAAGCCAGCACCGGGGAAGCCGGTATGTACGGAGGAGAGAGAGGCAGCACCGGGGAAGCCGGTAAAGGAGCCACAGTGGGAGCAAGCGAGAGAGGCAGCATCGGGGAAGCCAGCACTGGGGAAGCCGGTATGTACGGAGGGGGGAGAGAGAGCGCGCGCTGCGCCGGGCACTTGTGGGGTTAAAACTCACAGTGCCTGCGCATGCGCTGCTGAAAAAGCCGGTCCGGGGCTGCAAAAAAACGTTGCAGCCAACGCTTTTAGCTGACGCCGGACGGCGCAGGTTTGCCGTTTCCGGCAAAAACCAGAGGCGCCGTATGTCCATCCGGCAGGATGCGGCCATCATTACATTCTATGTGCCAAAACCGGATCCAATTCCGGATCCGGTTTTCACACTTTTCGCAGCATCGTGCCGGATTAAAAAAAACGGATATGTGAAAGAGGCCTTAGGCAATGAGGCTGTGACTTCTGAAGGAAGAAGACACTGTTTCAAGATCGGGCACAGACCTAGCACTGGAGTGGTGTGGGCTGGAAGGTAAGCATGTCTTCATTTATCCATATCTAAAAAAATTATTTTACTGTTGGAAACCCCTTTAAAATCTTCAGATTTTTACAGTACCAATAAAGTAGATAAATATGATTATAATCTCATTCACATGCTGCTTTTTTTAGGTTGGGGGGAGGTTGTAGATCCTGTGCAGAAATTATCTTTTTGCTTTTTAATGCTACCTTCTGTTTCATAAATGCAGCTTTGTGCGGATCTTTCCCATAACATTACAATGGGATCACTAATTCTCAGGTTTAGCAGCCGGCCTGGCATTGTTTAGTGGCATTTTTGGGTATTGATGCGAGAGACTCGTGCTGCACTCGCAAGTGTGACCCTGGCCTTAGGCTTGTTCCACTCATAGTGGTCCGAATAAACTGAGATGTCCAGACCTGCCACTGGTCTCCATATCCAAACTAGGTGGCCTGATAGGCATATACAATTCTGTTCAGGTCAAGAGGACCATCAACCAGCACAGATATCACTATCTGTACTTGAACAGTGCATATCGAATATAGAAAACTAGAGAACAGATGGACAATACAAGCGCAATAGGGTCAACAGATAAACCATTGAAATAAGAATGAAATAGGATAAACCATTGAAATAGGATGTGGTAACTGCTCATCTTGTGAGGTTGTGTAAATCACAACAAAGGTTTGTGTTTTGGAAGGTAGCAGTACGGGCTGCTGTAACACCAACAGGTTGAAAATTCAACGTAATAATCAAGTGGAAGAAAAAAGTTGATAAAAATTGCGCAGCTGGTTTTGTATTCAAAATAAAAATTACATATGTGGTTTCAGATTATGCGGTTTTAATCTCAACGTGTTTTGAAGTTAGCACACTTCATCAGGAGTTTTGTGGTTCTCCTGATGAAGATGTGTGTTAACCTCAAAACGTGTTGTTTAAAACCGAATAGATAATCTGAAACCACATATGTAATTTTTTTTTGTGAATACAGAACCAGTTGTGCAATTTTTATCAATTTTTTTTCATCTATTTGTATGTATGAAACTGGCCCCTTAGAATAAAATGTAGGCGGCAAACGCAAATCTTCCACACCAAATATACCACTTTGTTACCCTCAACTCCATTTTCTAACACTTCAAAACAAAGAATCATGGTAGTAAAGCCACTAAAGCAATTTTATGTATTTTTATTTTTCAATAAAATTCTAGGGCTCTCATTCATCAAGAAAAGAGGTTTACTTGCCAGTCTTAGGCTAAGTGACCACGTTGCAGAAATGCTGTGGAAATGTCCGCAGCATTTCCGCAACTCCCTGCCGCGGGTAAAACGCATGCGGAATTTGTGTGCGTTTTCCCACAAAACACAAGCATTTTGCAAGCGTTTTTAGCTTGCAGAATGCTTGCGCTTTCCAAGCGATTTGAAGCATCGCTTGGAAAGTGATTGACAGGTTGGTCGCACTTGTCAAGAATAGTGCTTGACAAGTGTGACCAACTTTTTACTATTGATGCTGCCTATGCAGCATCAGTAGTAAAAGATAGGATGTTAAAAATAATTAAAAAAAATTAAAAATAGGGATATCACAAAACTCAAGATAAAAAGCGGACGGCACCGCTGTTACCGTGTGACTTCAAATGATGTGCGGCATACAGAAGCCCAGCAGCTGGGAATCTCGGGTGCCAGACCTGGAAACAGTCAATCCTGGGAATCCATGCAAAGAGAAAAGGTCGCACTCATCGAGATCGAAGTTTCACTGATTTATTGACATATCATGAACATGTCAAGTCAGGGGAGTGACATAAGGAGTGCTAGAAAGGCTGACAACGGCCGTTTCGCGCTGCTCGAGCGCTTCAATGAGTCCGTTGAAGCGCTCGAGCAGCGCGAAACGGCCGTTGTCAGCCTTTCTTGCACTCCTTATGTCACTCCCCCGACTTGACATGTTCATGATATGTCAATAAATCAGTGAAACTTCGATCTCGATGAGTGCGACCTTTTCTCTTTGCATGGATTTCCAATAATAGGGATATACTCACCTTCTGGTGGCCCCCTGTGTGGTCCCGCCCCCCGGGCGATGCTGCCGGCAACTTCTGTTCCCAGGGATGCCTTGCGACAGTGACCTTTGATGATGTAGCATCACGCAAGACTGCTACGTCATCAGAGGTCATTCGCGAAAGGCATCCCTGGGAACAGAAGATGCCGGCAGCATGGCTGAGCGGCGGGAGGACTCCGGGGCCGCTGAAGGGTGAGTATATCCCTATTTTTTACTTTAATTCTATTTTTTCAGGGATATGGTCCCCAGAGTCTCCTCTCCTCCAGACCCTGGGTACCATCCACACATGAAGCGCTCAGTTTTCGCATGGTGGGCATAGCCACATGCGTAAAGTGTTTCAATGCAATCCTATGGTGGCGGAATCGCCGCGATTCTGCTGAAATAATGAACATGCTGTGGATTTTGCCACTATGCGATTCCGCAGTGGTAAAATTCGCAGCATGGGCACAGCAACTGCGGAATCCCTGAGTTCTTACAAAATTTTTAGCTTTTCAATTTAATTTAAGGCAAAATTCTGTCAAAATTGCTTTAACAAATCCAGACCTAAAATTTGATATTAAACAGAAATAAATGAAGGGCATGCAAACTACAATTCCTAGTAGTACTGTCTGTAAAAATACATCAGAACTGTAATTTTATTAAAGGTCACTAATGAGCCAAGCATTATTATTCAGTTACTGTTAGACTTTCGAGGCTTCCTTTAAATTTATTATGATTTGATCCTCAGGTAAATCGCCATGTCATGTCATCCTTGAAATGAAACGCATCATTCCCTTTTCTCTCAAACAGCGTGGGTGATAAGTTTGTAACCTTTGATGTTTGGCATGCAGTTGATCAAGCCTCCGGATAGTCGATCCATCCAAAAACACAAAGAGACCTGAGTTCAACTTGTCATGACAGCCGCCTTTGTCATCTAAAAAAATTGCTCAGTTTTAGAATGTATAGGAAAAAGATATTAAACAGGAGTAGAAGAAAAATAATAATTCAGTCCAGTGTTAATAATAATCTTCTTTGCTGTTGACATGTCTTAATGATTGGTCTATGATGTCTTCATTGAAATGTTAATTGGTAATATAAAGTAGCTAAAGGTGTAAAAATAATTATATACAAAGCGCTACATTGGCTTAGCATTAATTTTTACATTTTCTTATGGAAGATTATAAAAGTGACATTCTTGCAATTAAAAAAATGGTGATAAATCGATAAATGGGAAGAAAATCAATGGGTGTAGTATATTCTGGGAGATTGTAAGATTAATACGTGGTTCTACGCTGAACTAAATAATAGGAATTGTGCTGCCATATATATTTTGTATGTTCTCGGGTTTATATTTAGTAGGCTCAATAATATACAGTATGAAAACATCTCAGTCCTCTGCTGGGCTATTCTCTAGAAACTATTGCCAAATCATAATAATGTAGCCACTTGCACTGATTAAATGACATCACACCACGCAATCCTGTGTAATCACAGATTTCTGAAGAATTACCGTATGCGCCCATAGGTTTCATTGGCAGTTTGGGATCTAACATAGCCCCTAGGTCTGTCATACCACAGACATGCATAATCTTTACATTGGATGATGTCCTATCGATGTATGTACGTGTGCCGACTGGGGGGTGGTCCCTTTCGGCTACGGAACAGACTGGAGGCAGAGGCACAAATCCGATCAATCAAGTCCAAACTTGATTGGACTTTTTGATTGGAATTGATTGAATTGATTGGACAATTCAGTGTCCTCTTGACACCCTCAGCAGACACACCAACTTCTGCTCCCTGGCCTGGGTACCTGTCATCTTCCTCCTGCTTCGATTGGCGAAGATCCTCTGGGCTCTTTCACCATGGCTGCCATTAGGCCCATGGCCACAGTGCTTCCTCCTGGCTAAGTCTGCCCACTGTACACCTACTCACTCTTCGGTGTCCCAGCTGTCCGGTACCCAAACCTTCCGTCAGTCTCTGCCATCCATTCTTGCGGCTGCCTCCTCAGGGCCACCCCCCTCTCCGAGTAACCATCTCTGGCTCTCCTCTGTCCTTCCTGAGCTTCTCCTCTCTCCGTCCTCTCCTGTGCTCTTCTCACTTCTTTCTTCCCCATGGGTGTCTCTCTGCCCTGCCCCTGGGACTCTCTCTCTCTCTTATATCTCCTCTTTCTGGAAATCCCCTTCTCAGTCCCGTAGCTCTGCTCACCATGACTATGCAATTTCCCCAGCCTAAGGCCTGCTGTTAAAGGGAATCTGTCACCCCTTTTTTATATGATATCATTCAATTGTGTGTCACATAAGGATTCTCTTAGTACTTTTGCTTCCCCCTGACCCCGCACCTTTCATGCATAAATACCTTTTTTATATCAGTTCAGATGTATATAAACTGTCACGGTCCGGTCCGATGGGCGGGGCTTATTCAACTGCTCCCCCTCTCCCTGTATTGCTCTACACAAGAAGAAATGCGTAGAGCAAGACAGGGAGGGGGGAGCAGGTGAATAAGTCCCGCCCAATGGACCGGACAGCAGCAGTTTACATACATCTGAACCAATATGAAAAAGGTATTTATGCATGAAAGGTGCGGGGTCAGGGGGAAGCAAAAGTACTAAGAGAATCCTTATGTGACACAAAATTGAATGATATCATTATATGATATCTCAAAAAAGGGGTGACAGATTCCCTTTAAGTCCTTTTCTCACTGCTCTCTGTCTCCATCTTGTGGCCAAAACCCGTAACTACGTCGTCCTGCACTAATTCCCAGCTGTTAACCATACACATACAATAAAGCATAGTGCACATCATCCTTTACATGTTCTTTCCATCTCAGACAGGTTCATAGGTCAGTCCACCCCCCTACATTGAGACCAATGATTTTTCGCGCACACCAGAAGATCATTTCACTCAACAAATATGAGTGTTTTGTTTGTTGATTGACAATCTGCTTTAACTGCATGATTATCTTGAAGGAACACTCTTTCACGATAATCATGCAGTTTAGCTGCACATTTACTTGGAAGATCAACTAATTTTGGCAACTATTGAAAAGTAGATAAGACACGCTCATATGTTATAAACCACAGCTGCTTTCTACTGCTAAAGAACTGGTGGTTCAAATCTGTAGTGTCCTCCCTTAGTAGAACTTTTCTAATAGTTTTTATTAGTATTAATTTTTTCATATGGGTAAAAGAGAATGTTTGGCCCCTTAAGTTCACCAACTATAGTTATTCCCCTGGTAATAGGTGGCTTGCCAGTTTTATGCTGACAAATGAAATACACCATTATTGTAATGATTAAACAGTATGGTAAAAAAAAAATAAAAAACTTGAAAATAAACACAAAAGCAATATTTTTTTCCCTTTTACAAAATGTTGTATAGCTAAACATTTTACTTATTCAGCATACCATGACAACATAATAAAAAATTACAGTGGTAGAATAGCATATTTGTTTAATCATGCCCCTCCCTCCAAAAAAACACAATGGATGAGCTGCATATTTTTCTGATAATGCCCCTTCTAAAAAAAAGAAATCTTTTTCAGTGATTTTGATACCAATGAAAAATACACTTTGTCTTGCAAAAAAGTGATATGCTATAATCTACTTATCACGGCAGGTCTAGCTGTTCCATCCCTAAGTGATCTCGGTGTCTGGCCTTATATTACCCTTACAGGGAAATATAGTATTTTATGAGTACCACTCAAATGAAAGGTCAAACACTAATTGACAGCTGGATCTACTCTTGCAAAACATGGAGCCATACATTCATGATATCTATATGTTATAATAGGAAAATGGGGAAAATGTCCTAAAAAAACACCACTTTATGTGTTCGGCCATAGTTCATCATTTCCGAATCAATTCTCTACTGCAACTGGTGGATGGGAATTTTAGAAATGGAAAAGCAATCGTACATGTGACAAGACTGTTCTACAGCCAAGTAAAAGCCTGTGTTCCATTAACATATACTTTCATTGTTTCCATAAAACTATTTATGAGCCTATTATTGCCATTTTGCATTAATATTTTATTTAATTATGTAAAATGTTTCCCAGAGTAAATGTTTTCATACAATGCATAGTTTCTATACTCTTGCCATGAAGATCACGTTTATATTCCAACTTTAGAGCAAAATCATCTGTATTTAATTAGACAAAAATCACAATAAAAGTAATGAATGACTGCATAGAATTTATGTACGTTCAGACTATATGTGATGAAATTCCCATTGTCTGTATAAAAATATCTCATTTTAGGTAGCCACCTAAAATCCAATTACTGTGTGTATTTAAATATACATAATATAACACTAAGTAAGTTTTCTGCACATGAAAAAAAAAAAAATATATTATACTAGCTGAAGAGCCCTGCGCTACCCGGGCATAGTAACTAACTGTGGTTAGTTATAGCAAATTATAGTCCCGTGCCCATATACCCATCATACATATCCACGATCCCATAGGCCTGTGCCCATAAACCCATCACACATATCCTCCATCCCATAGTCGAGTGCCCATATACCCATCACACATCCTCCAGCCCATAGTCCCATGCCCATATACCCATCACACATCCTCCATCCCATAGTCCCATGCCCATATACCCATCATACATATTCGCCATCCCATAGTCGAGTGCCCATATACCCATCACACATCCTTCATCTCATAGTCCCATGCCCATATACCCATTATACATATCCTCCATCCCATAGTCCCGTGCCCATATACCCATCATACATATCCGCCATCCCATAGTCCCGTGCCCATATACCCGTCATACATATCCTCCATCCCATAGACCAGTGCCCATATACCCATCACACATCCTCCATCCCATAGTCCCGTGCCCATATACCCGTCATACATATCCTCCATCCCATAGTCCAGTGCCCATATACCCATCACACATCCTCCATCCCATAGTCAACCATTATGACATCATAATGAGCGGCGGGGCTTGCAAGCTATGATGACATCAGCGTTGCCATGGCAACCATTATGACATCATAATGAGGGGCGGGGCTTGATACCCACACACTTTTTCCCCATTATGTAGATAGGGGCAAAATTGTTTGGTGAATTGGAACACGCGGGGTTAAAATTTCGCCTCACAACATAGCTTAGGACGCTCTCTGGGTCCAGACGTGTGACTGTGCCAAATTTTGTGGCTGTAGCTGCGACGGTGCAGATGCCAATCCCGGACATACACACATACATACATATATACAGTGGGGCAAAAAAGTATTTAGTCAGTCAGCAATAGTGCAAGTTCCACCACTTAAAAAGATGAGAGGCGTCTGTAATTTACATCATAGGTAGACCTCAACTATGGGAGACAAACTGAGAAAAAAAAATCCAGAAAATCACATTGTTTTTTTTTCATTTTATTTGCATATTATGGTGGAAAATAAGTATTTGGTCAGAAACAAAATTTCATCTCAATACTTTGTGATATATCCTTTGTTGGCAATGACAGAGGTCAAACGTTTTCTGTAAGTCTTCACAAGGTTGCCACACACTGTTGTTGGTATGTTGGCCCATTCCTCCATGCAGATCTCCTCTAGAGCAGTGATGTTTTTGGCTTTTCGCTTGGCAACACGGACTT
Organism: Dendrobates tinctorius; assembly: GCF_039654945.1. Taxonomy (NCBI): domain Eukaryota; kingdom Metazoa; phylum Chordata; class Amphibia; order Anura; family Dendrobatidae; genus Dendrobates; species Dendrobates tinctorius. Next base: position 17,913,819 of record NW_027361858.1, on the reverse strand, counting down.
TCAACTCCCTCCAAAGGTTTTCTATAGGGTTGAGATCTGGAGACTGGCTAGGCCACTCCAGGACCTTGAAATGCTTCTTACGAAGCCACTCCTTCGTTGCCCTGGCGGTGTGCTTTGGATCATTGTCATGCTGAAAGACCCAGCCACGTTTCATATTCAATGCCCTTGCTGATGGAAGGAGGTTTGCACTCAAAATCTCACGATACATGGCCCCATTCATTCTTTCATGTACCCGGATCTGTCGTCCTGGCCCCTTTGCAGAGAAACAGTCCCAAAGCATGATGTTTCCACCACCATGCTTTACAGTAGGTATGGTGTTTGATGGATGCAACTCAGTATACTTTTTCCTCCAAACACGACAAGTTGTGTTTCTACCAAACAGTTCCAGTTTGGTTTCATCAGACCATAGGACATTCTCCCAAATCTCTTCTGGATCATCCAAATGCTCTCTAGCAAACTTCAGACGGGCCCGGACATGTACAGGCTTAAGCAGTGGGACACGTCTGGCACTGCAGGATCTGAGTCCATGGTGGCGTAGTGTGTTACTTATGGTAGGCCTTGTTACATTGGTCCCAGCTCTCTGCAGTTAATTCACTATGTCCCCCCGCGTGGTTCTGGGATTTTTGCTCACCGTTCTTGTGATCATTCTGACCCCACGGGGTGGGATTTTGCGTGGAGCACCAGATCGAGGGAGATTATCAGTGGTCTTGTATGTCTTCCATTTTCTAATTATTGCTCCCACAGTTGATTTCTTCACTCCAAGCTGGTTGGCTATTGCAGATTCAGTCTTCCCAGACTGGTGCAGGGCTGCAATTTTGTTTCTGGTGTCCTTTGACAGCTCTTTGGTCTTCACCATAGTGGAGTTTGGAGTCAGACTGTTTGAGGTTGTGCACAGGTGTCTTTTTATACTGATAACAAGTTTAAACAGGTGCCATTACTACAGGTAATGAGTGGAGGAAAGAGGAGACTCTTAAAGAAGAAGTTACAGGTCTGTGAGAGCCAGAAATCTTGATTGCTTGTTTCTGACCAAATACTTATTTTCCACCATAATATGCAAATAAAATGAAAAAAAAACAGACAATGTGATTTTCTGGATTTTTTTTTCTCAGTTTGTCTCCCATAGTTGAGGTCTACCTATGATGTAAATTACAGACGCCTCTCTTCTTTTTAAGTGGTGGAACTTGCACTATTGCTGACTGACTAAATACTTTTTTGCCCCACTGTACATACATACATACATACACACACTTGAGCTTTATATAATAGATATACACACAGTACACACACACACACACTGTGTATATTTGTATGCACACTTACAAAAGGGTAAGAATGTTTTGAACTTTTGACTTTCAGGCTCCATATCTCACCATCCACTACTGCTTTGATCATGAGACTGCCATCATTTTATAGTCAATCATCTTAGCTATCTCATACATAAATTTGACTTTCAACTATTTATCATATGATTAGTTATGCAGATTCTTGTTTTGTCACTGCATTGTTAGGCTATGTGCCCATGTAGCAGAAATGCTGCAGAAATGTCCGCAGTATTTCCGTAACTCCCTGCCGCGGGTAAAAAGCATGCAGAATTCGCATGCGTTTTCCCACAAAACACAAGCATTTTGCAAGTGTTTTTAGCTTGCAGAATTCTTGCGCTTTTCCAAGCGATTTGAAGCATCGCTTGGAAAAGTGATTGACAGGTTGGTCACACTTGTCAAGCATAGTGCTTGACAAGTGTGACCAACTTTTTACTATTGGTGCTGCCTATGCAGCATCAATAGAATGTTAAAAATAATAAAAAAAATAAAAAATAGGGATATACTCACCTTCTGGGGGCCCCCGGAGCCCTCCCGGTCGTCATTGTCACTGGTAGCAAGTTCCATTCCCAGGGATGCCTTGCGACAATGACCTCTGATGACATAGCGGTCTCGCGCGATGAACACAGCAGTGAAGGTGGCTAGTATACTTTGTAATAGTGAGATCACAGATGTATGTGCAATCACCATGCGATGCACAAATCTGGAGTGGTGGCTTAAATAAAGGGGAAGAAGCTTGAACTTCAATTTCGTCATAAGAAGCGTTGGCTCTAGTTTGCAAAAAGGTAAGAAAACTGGACAGTAGAAGATTGGAAATTGGTGGCTTACAATGATGAGACAAAGTCAATAGACTAGGTTCTGATGGTTGCAAATGGGTCTAGAAGAAACAAGGGGAAAATGGGCTAACAGATTCAGAAATTGAAGGAACTGCCAAGTTCAGTGTAGGAAGCCTGATGATTAGTGTTGAGCATTCCGATACCGCAAGTATCGGGTATCAGCCGATACTTGCTGTATCGGAATTCCGATACCGACTTCCGATATTTTTTCAATATCGGAAGTCGGCATCGGAATCGGAAGTTCAAAGTTGATTGACAGCCTGACGTCATCATGATGCGCGGTGTGTGCGCATCGTGATGCGCCGTCATTTCGGGCCTTCCGGGGGTCTCTGCCGGCCTGCCGGGGGGCTGTGTGGACTGCCCGGGGTCTGTACCGGCCTGCCGGGGGGCTGTGCCGGCCTGCCGGTGGTCTGTGCACCCTGTGGGGGTCTGTACCGGCCTGCCGGGGGGCTGTGCCGGCCTGCCGGTGGTCTGTGCACCCTGTGGGGGTCTGTACCGGCCTGCCGGGGGGCTGTGCCGGCCTGCCGCGGGGCTGTGCTGATGTCCGGGGGTCTGTGCAAGCATCGTCCGATGGGACTACAAGTCCCATCTGGCGATGCCTGCTACCATGACAGTGATTGACACATTAGCCAATGATGGGACAGTAGTAGTCCCATCATCCGGCTAATGTGTTAAATGTTAAAAAAAAAAAAAAAAATACTACATACATACTACATGCATGCTACATACATACTACATGCTACATACATACTACATACATACCACATACATACTACATACATACTACATACATACCACATATATACCACATACATACTACATACATACATACTACATACATACTACATGCATGCTACATACATACTACATATATACTACATACATACTACATACATACATACTACATATATACTACATGCATGCTACATACATACTACATGCTACATACATACTACATATATACTACATACATACTACATACATACTACATGCATGCTACATACATACTACATGCTACATACATACCACATACATACTACATACATACTACATGCTACATACATACTACATATATACTACATGCATGCTACATACATACTGCATGCTACATGCATTCTACATACATGCTACATACATACTACATGCTACATACATACCACATATATACTACATACATACTACATGCATGCTACATACATACTACATGCTACATACATACTACATACATACTACATACATACCACATATATACTACATACATACTACATACATACATACTACATACATACTACATGCATGCTACATACATACTACATATATACTACATATATACTACATACATACTACATATATACTACATGCATGCTACATACATACTACATGCTACATACATACTACATACATACTACATACATACTACATGCATGCTACATACATACTACATGCTACATACATACCACATACATACTACATACATACTACATATATACTACATGCATGCTACATACATACTGCATGCTGCATGCATGCTACATACATACTACATACATACTACATGCTACATACATACCACATATATACTACATACATACTACATACAATACATTCATACAATACATACATAGACATACAGTACATATAACATAGAGTAACATACTTACCAATACTTGTCACATTGTTCCCCGAAGCCATTGTCTTTTACGGAATAAATATTAACATAACAAACCACAAAAATACTCACCCACGATCTGAAGCAGTCCACGAGTGTGTCCCACGACGATCTTGGGTAGAGAACTGCAGCATCAGCTGTTGCTGCCGTTCTCTACGGGCTGCAGGAATCCAATGACGGAAGGTAGGTATCCTTCCGCACTGTATTCCTCCGCCACTTAAAAAAAAAAAGTCCCTAGTCTCACTTTATGCCATTGCTGTGTGGGAAATTCCCACGCAGCAATGGCATAAAGTGAGACTAGGGACTTTTTTTTTTTAAGTGGCGGAGGAATACAGTGCGGAAGGATACCTACCTTCCGTCATTGGATTCCTGCAGCCCGTAGAGAACGGCAGCAACAGCTGATGCTGCAGTTCTCTACCCAAGATCGTCATGGGACACACTCGTGGACTGCTTCGGATCGTGGGTGAGTATTTTTGTGGTTTGTTATGTTAATATTTATTCCGTAAAAGACAATGGCTTCGGGGAACAATGTGACAAGTATTGATAAGCATGTTACTCTATGTTATATGTACTGTATGTCTATGTATGTATTGTATGAATGTATTGTATGTAGTATGTATGTAGTATATATGTGGTATGTATGTAGCATGTAGTATGTATGTAGTATGTATGTAGCATGCATGTAGCATGCAGTATGTATGTAGCATGCATGTAGTATATATGTAGCATGTAGTATGTATGTAGTATGTATGTGGTATGTATGTAGCATGTAGTATGTATGTAGCATGTATGTAGTATGTATGTAGTATATATGATGTATGTATGTAGCATGTAGTATGTATGTAGTATGTATCTAGCATATATGTAGTATGTATGTAGCATGTAGTATATATGTAGTATATATGTAGCATGTAGTATGTATGTAGTATGTATGTGGTATGTATGTAGCATGTAGTATGTATGTAGCATGCAGTATGTATGTAGTATATATGTAGTATGCATGTTGCATGCATGTAGTATATATGTAGTATGTATGTTGCATGTAGTATATATGTAGTATGTATGTTGCATGCATGTAGTATATATGTAGTATGTATGTTGCATGTAGTATATATGTAGTATGAATGTAGCATGTATGTAGTATGAATGTAGCATGTATGTAGTATGCATGTTGTATGTATGTAGCATGTATGTAGCATGTAATTTTTTTTTTTTTTTTTTACATTCAACACATTAGCCGGATGATGGGACTACTACTGTCCCATCATTGGCTAATGTGTCAATCACTGTCATGGTAGCAGGCATCGCCCGATGGGACTTGTAGTCCCATCGGACGATGCCTGCACAGCCCCCCGGCAGGCCGGCACAGCCCCCCGGCAGGCCGGCACAGCCCCCCGGAGCCTGCACAGCCCCCCGGCAGGCCGGCACAGCCCCCCGGCAGGCCGGCACAGCCCACCGGAGCCTGCACAGCCCCCCGGCAGGCCGGCACAGACCACAGGAGCCTGCACAGACCCCCTGGCAGGCCGGCACAGCCCCCCGAAAGGCCCGTACAGACCCCAGAGAGGCTGTACAAGGGAAAAACAGGATTTTTCTTATTCCGATACCGGAAGTCCCATAGACTTGAATGTCCCATAGACTTGAATGGGACTTCCGGTATCGGAATCGGCGATACCGATACTTTTTTTAAGATCGGCCGATCCATTCCGATCCGATACTTTGAAGTATCGGACGGTATCGCTCAACTCTACTGATGATATGAAGTTGCTTCACAGCCAAAGATATTGGATACTTGACCAGGATAGATGGTGGTCTCAATGCTGAGCTATATGTGCGTATGCTTCAAGATGAGTTACTTTGTACCCTCGAGTACTATGTGTATGAAAAGGACGACATAGTGTTCCAGCAGGACAACGACCTGAAGCAAATGTCGAGATTGGGAAACAAATGGTTCAGTGACAATGATGTAGAGGTGCTGAATTGGCCCCTCACAGTCCCCAGACATCAACTGAACACTTGTGGGTAGAGTTGAAGAAAGAAAACTGTATACATAGTCAAGTGAATCAACCAGTTTGCACCAAATTTGGGAACATGAAGTAGAAACCTGAGGTCAGATTTCAGTCGAGACATGTTTGAGTCTGATCGAGAGCATGCTCAGAAGCATTCAAGCAGTATTGAAAGCCAAAGGAGGATTTGCAAAATAATAAAAATTTCAAATTTAGATTTTAGCAGCAAAACAGTAACAATGCTGTGACATGACAAGAATCTGCATAACTGTTCATATGTTAAATTGTTGAAAATTAAATTTATGTAAGAGATAGCCAAGATGATTGTCTATAAAATTATGGTAGTCTGACATTCGAAGCAATAGTGAATGCTTAAATATAGAGCCTGAAAGTCAAAGTTCAAAACATTGTTAACATTTTGCTCGTCAGTGTACATTTAATACTGTATATATGTATATGTATAATGTATCCAGGAAGTATCATTTCTCCTTGTGGAGACTGACATGCTAAGTATGCCGAAATGAGGAGACTTAAAGACGTAATGCTCCTCTGGGAAATATGCAAATTGTCTCTTCAGAGAGGAAGAGGACTAGAACTCTAGTGCCACCTATTGGAAGTAGCAATCCTAAAAGTCAATGTCGAAATGTCGACCCTTTAACCAGCCTTCTCACATGACTTAGGATAAAAGTCATGTGGTTTAGCTTTTAGCCTAAGTCAAGGCTGACAAGGCTCGTTAAAGAGTCGACATTGACTTTTTGGATTGCTACTTCCAATAGGTGGCACAAGAGTTTTAGTTCTCATACTCTCTGTAGAGACAATTTGCATATGTATATTGTAGGCATGCAGCTGGCAGAATCCTAAATGGGAGGTGTGTATCACCGAGGTGGCAAGCCTAGGGGATATGAAACCTCACAAGCAGGTGCCAGCACTTGTAGGTTCTGAGAGGGCTAATAGGACCAGTATGGGTTCAGATTTTTAGGAACATATAGAACAGATGGGCAAAACTAGTCGTTCCCACCCTCCAATCCAGCATGTGTATATGATATAAAAAGAGCAGCAAAGCTCCTTAAAAATGCCTGGGTGTAGAGGCGGAAACACCTCTTATACTTGTGTGTGAGAATAAAGGTAAAAAGACCTAGGACATGCTGCTCAGTCTCTGCCAGAGTCTGGAAGAGCACCACTGAGATTTAAACAGGTGAGCTGTACCTTCTATGGGACTGTTAATTGTTATGGTAAACCTTTTTGCATGAGAAAAAACTTTTACTTTCTGTTAGAAGCTTACAGACTCAATTAACCTTCCTGCTTGCCTGTGTGAATGCTGCCGACTGCCGAAGACCTGATTTCCTACAATATATAACTATTTATTATAGAATACAAATATATATTACATACACACGTGGTCAAAATTGTTGGTACCCCTCGCTTAATGAAAGAAAAACTTCCAAACAGATTAAAGGTGAACTTCAAACTCAAGGAACATCAGTGTCAGATCACACCAGGCCCGGATTGGCATTCTGCCAAGGCGGGTAGATGCCCGGTGGGCCGGCGACTCTGAGCTACAAAATGGGCCTCTGGCCCTTTAAATCTTCTGCACTTTCTCGGTGCACGTGCTGACCAGGGCCGTGGTGGCCCTCGTTCGTGCTTGCGCTTGTGGCTGTGCCTGTGTCAGTGCCAGCATGCAGGAGATCGTGCGCACCAGGTCCTGTGCAGAAGTTTGAAAAGGCCGCTACCGTGCACACAGGACCCCCGCCTGAGCCTCACTCTCTCTGATGCTGGCCAGTACCAGCGTCAGAGAACAGGGCTCCCCTCTCCAATGCTCGGCAGGCATTAACTCCAAGTCCTCAGCACCTCTGACGCTGGCTGGACAATGGACCCACCTCATCCTCCCCCATCTCAGGTGAGTACCAAGATGAAAGCTTTTTTATGTATATACAGCATTTGCAGCTTGACCTACATAATGTATATAGACTGCTGTATATAATCACAGTATCACCTATATAATGTGGGTACAGCAGTCTTTATACACTATATAGGTGATACTGTGACTACTGTGTATATGCGTTATATAGGTGATGTTTATATAGTGTAACTGTACAAAGCAATCACAGTATCACCTATATATTGTATATACAGCATTTGCAGTTTGACCTGTCTAATGTATATTGACTTGTATATACAGTGCTGTGCAAATTAATTGGGACAAAGCATTTTTTTGAAGTAAAATTGTAAGTTGGTTACCAGTCAGTGATTCAAACCAGTTTTAACTGCTTTGAAGAGGCACTCACACCTGTTCAAAGCAGTTAAAACTGGTTTGAATCACTGACTGGTAACCAACTTACAATTTTACTTAAAAAAATGCTTTGTCCCAATTAATTTGTACAGCACTGTACAATATATAAGTGATACTGCTGTATATAATCACTGTATCACCTATATAATGTATATAGACTTCTGTATAAACAATATATAAGTGATACTTGTGAATTCACTTTCTGGCCTACCTCTGGTTACTGGTGAAGGTAATGAAGATGGTTATATTGACAGAGGGGTCGCGAATTCTCTTTCTGGGCTCCCTCTGGTGGTTACAGGTGGTAATGGAGCTGATCTAATTAACAGAGGCCTGCCACCTGATAATGAGGCCGATTCGACATTGGGAGATTCTGACTGGATTTAAGACAGCCGACTCCCTCTATCCCTGCTGGTGATTTTTTCCTGCCTCCTGAGGTCTTAGTTTCCAGCTCAATCCCTGCAAGCTCAAGCTAAGTGTTCTTTTGCTATTGTTCACATTTGATTTGGTTTTGTCTATTTCTGTTTTGTGTGGTCAGCCAGCCCCGGCTGGGGCTGTGCTGAATTTCCATCCTTATGTTACTGTTTGTGCCAGTTTGTTTTTGTCCCTTATTAGATTGGCCTCTCTTTGCTCTGCTTTCAGAATATACCAGAGTGCTGATATAGTGGGCGAAGTCTAGTGACTTCAGTATTTTTTCTATCAGACGTGTTGGGCATTTTTTGCAGGGTTTTTTGTGTGATTGCAAAAAGTGTCTTTCCTTTCCTGTCCTGTCTAGTTAGTTTGGGCCCCTTCGTTTGCTCAGCCTACATTCCTACCTGCGTTTGTGTTTTCATCTTGTCTCATCGACAATATGTGTTTGGGGGCTATCTATTCCTTTGGGGTCTGCTCTAGGGCAGTTTAGATTTCCCCTTTCTTGCTTTAGGCTTATTTAGTTCTCCGGCTGTGTCGAGGCATCTAGAATCATCGTAGGTACGCTCCACAGCTAATGCTAGTTGTGTGGATAGGATCAGGGGTCTGCAATCCGCTTAGTTACCAACCTCTCTGGTTTTCTTTGGCTTAGCTTGGTCTTGCTTTCCTCCTCGGTGACCCAATCATAACAGAATCACCAGACTAAACCACAGATTCTAGGGTACTCAAAAGCAAGAGAGAATTGTAAAAAAAAAAAATGAAGAAGAAAGAAAAAAAAAGTGTCAGAATTTTTTTTTTTTATATATATTTTTTCCTCTTTTTCACTGGGGCCGTAGGAGGATTTTTTTTTCTCCAATGGAGATTAAGCAATTGTCTGATCGTGTTGAGCAGCTCTCTGCTGAAGTGCGGGGAATTTCCACCTATCTCGCTCAATCACCTGTTGTTGAACCAAAAATCCCTACTCCTGATGTGTTTTCTGGGGAGCGGTCTAAATTTTTGAATTTTAAGAATAATTGTAAACTATTTCTTGCCTTGAAGCCTAACTCATCGGGGAGCTCTGTGCAGCAGGTTAAAATTGTCATCTCCTTGCTGCGTGGTGATCCCCAGGATTGGTCTTTTTCTCTGACACCTGGAAAACCTATTCTGACTAATGTGGATGCATTTTTTCAAGCCTTGGGGTTGTTGTTTGATGAACCTAATGCTATTGATCAAGCTGAGAAAACCCTATTGGCATTGAACCAGGGTCAGGATTCTGCAGAGTTATACTGTCAAAAATTCCAAAAGTGGGCGGTTCTTACTACATGGAATGACAGTGCCTTAGCAGCTCTCTTTCGGAAGGGTTTATCAGAAACCGTAAAATATGTTATGGTGGGATTTCCTGTTCCCTCTGTTCTTGATGATTCTATGTCATTAGCCATTGAAGTTGTTCGGCGTTTACGTGAATGTAAAACTACACGAGGGGGCGTTGCCGCCTTTTGAACAAACGTATGAACCCATACAATGTGATAGGGTTTTGTCTAGGGCGCAACATCAGGAGTTTAGAAGGCATAGTAAGCTATGTTGTTTCTGTGGCAACGCCTCTCATACTATTTCTGTCTAAATGATAGAAATGTTTTGCGCACACATTTGCTGTGGGCAGTGTACTGTACAACCTAAGTTCCTTTTAGCAATTACTCTGATCTGCTGCTTATCTACATTTTCCGCTAAGGCTTTTGTGGATTCAGGAGCAGCTTTGAATCTGATGGATTTGGACTTTGCTAAACATTGTGGTTTTCCCATGATACCCCTTTGAGGGGTATTGATGCTACTCCTTTGGTGGAGAATAAACCCCAGTTTTGGACCCAGGTGATAATGCGGGTCGCCCCAGACCACCAAGAAAATTGTAAATTTTTAGTGCAGCACAATTTGCATGATACTATTGTTCTGGGTTTTCCCTGGTTGCAAACTCATAATCCTGTTTTGGATAGGAAATCTGTGTCTGTGGTGAGTTGGGGTTATCAGTGTGTTCTTAGTGACACTCCTGTTTTCTCCACCTCTCCCCAGTCTCATGATATTCCTGATTATTTGGCTGATTTTTCTGATGTATTTAGTGAGAGTAAGTCTGTGTCTTTGCCTCCTCATAGGAGTTATGACTGTGCAATTGAGTTAATGCTCGGGTGTAAATTTCTTAAGGGTCGGCTTTTCAACTTATCTGTACCCGAACATGATGCTATGCGATCTTATATCAAGGAGTCATTGGAGAAGGGTCATATTAGACCATCCTCTTCACCCTTAGGTGCTGTTTTTTTGTGACCAAGAAAGATGGGTCATTAAGGCCTTGTATTGACTATTGTTCCCTTAACAAAATCACTGTTAAATATCAGTACCCGTTACCCCTGATTTCTGATTTATTTTCCAGAGTTAAAAGTGCCTGCTGGTTTACCAAGCTTCACCTCAGAGGGGCGTATAATCTTATTTGCATCAAGCACGGGGATGAATGAAAGACAGCGTTTAATACTCCGGAGTGACATTTTGAGTACCTGAGTGCCTTTTGGGCTCATTAATGCCCCTTCTGTCTTCCAATGCTTTATGAACAATATTTTCCGGGACTTTGTGGATAAGTTTTTGATCATTTATCTGGATGATATTTTGATCTTTTCCAGTGATTGGGATTCTCATGTGGAACATGTTTGGACTGTGTTCCGGATTTTGAGGGAAAATTCCCTGTATATTAAGGGATCGAAATGCCTCTTTGGTGTACAGAGGATTTCATTTTTGGGATTTATTTTGTCTCCGTCGGCTATTGAAATGGACCTGGCCAAGGAACAGGCCATTTATGTTTGGGTTCAGCCCACTTCTTTGAAGGCTCTCCAGAAGTTTTTGTGTTTTGTTAATTTGTATCGTAAATTTATAGGTAATTTTTCTGGTATTGTCAAACCACTCACTGATCTGACCAAAAAAGGCGCTGATGTGGTGAATTGGTCTCCAGAGGCAGTCTCGGCATTTAAGGAGCTTAAGTGGAGATTCACTTCTGCTCCGGTTCTACGGCAACCTGATGTCTCACTTCCATTTCAGGTGGAGGTAGATGCTTCTGAGATTGGTGCAGGAGCTGTTTTGTCCCAAAAAGATCCAGTGACTTCTAAAATGAATCCCTGTGCCTTCTTTTCTCGAAAATTCTCCCCATCTGAACGTAATTATGACCTGGGGAATCGGGAATTGTTGGCCATGAAATGGGCATTTGAAGAGTGGAGACATTGGTTGGAGGGAGCTAGACATCAAGTTGTGGCCCTCACCGACCACAAGAATTTGATTTATCTTGAATCAGCCAAACGCTTGAATCCTAGACAGGCTAGGTGGGCCTTGTTTTTCACTCATTTTAATTTTGTGGTCTCTTTTCTTCCGGGCACTAAGAATGTTAAGGTGGACGCCCTTTCTAGGAGTTTCTTTGCGGATTCTCTTATTGTGACCGAGCCTACTGCCATTCTAGGTGAGGGGGTAGTTCTTTCCTCCATCTCGCCCGATTTGAGACGTGCCCTGGAGGAATTTCAGGAGGACAAACCTGAGCATTGCTCTATGGGAAAATTGTATGTTCCTGACCAGTGGAGGAAGAGAGTAATGTCTGAAATTCATTGCTCCGCGTTGTGTGGTCATCCAGGTATTTTTGGTACCAGAGATTTGGTGAGTCGGTCTTTTTGGTGGCCTGCCTTATCTCGTGATGTCAGGAATTATGTGCAGTCCTGTGGGACTTGTTCTCGGTCTAAACCCTGTTCTCGTTCTAGTGGGTTATTGATGCCCCTGTCGTTGCCCAAGAGGCCATGGACCCATATCTCAATGGATTTTATTTCTGATCTTCCTGTCTCTCAGAGAATGACTGTTATCTGGGTGATTTGTGATAGATTTTCTAAGATGATCCATCTTGTACCACTCCCAAAGTTGCCATCTTCTTCAGAGTTGGTGCCCTTGTTTTTACAACAGGTGGTTCGGTTGCATGGGATTCCTGAGAATATTGTGTCGGACAGAGGAGTCCAGTTTGTTTCCAGATTTTGGAGAACTTTTTGTTCCAATCTGGGAATTCAGTTATCTTTCTCCTCTGCATTTCATCCTCAGACCAATGGGTAGACTGAGAGAACAAACCAGACTTTGGAGTCCTATTTGAGATGTTTTATATCTGCTGATCAGGATGACTGGGTCTCATTTTTGCCCTTGGCCGAATTCGCGCTAAACAATAGAGCTAGTTCTGCCACTTTGATGTCGCCCTTTTTCTGTAACTTTGGGTTTCATCCTTGATTTTCTTCAGGGCAAGTGGAATCTTCGACCTGCCCAAGTGTGGGCACTGAGGGAGAGAGAATGCAGCAGATTTGGGACCAACTTGTGGATAAGTTGTCCCTCTCTCAGGAAAAAGCCCAACGGTTTTCCAACCGGCATAGGACCATTGGTCCCCGGTTTAAAGTGGGTGATATGGTTTGGTTGTCGTCAAAGAATATTCCCATGAAGGTTGCATCTCCAAAGTTCAAGCCAAGATTCATTGAACCTTAAAAGATTTTGGAGATTCTTAATCCTGTTTCTTTTCGATTGGCTCTTCCAGTTACGTTTAAAATCCATAACGTGCTTCATAAATCTCTGTTGAAGAGGTTTGTGGAGCCAGTAGTTCCTATGGCGGCACCTCCTGACCCTGTATTGGTTAAAGGCGAATATGAGGTAGAGAAATTATTGGATTCTCATTTGGCTAGATGGAGACTCCAGTACTTGGTCAAATGGAAGGGTTATGGCCAGGAGGATAATTCTTGGGTCTCTGCTTCTGACATTCATGTTGATAGATTGGTTCATGCTTTTCACCAGGCCCATCCTGATCGGCCTGGTGGCGTGGATGAGGGTTCGGTGACCCCTCCTCAAGGGGGGGTACTGTTGTGAATTCACTTTCTGGCCTATCTCTGGTTACTGGTGAAGGTAGTGGAGATGGTTACATTGACAGAGGGGTCATGAGTTCTCTTTCCGGGCTCCCTCTGGTGGTTACAGGAGGTAATGGCGCTGATCTAACTAACAGAGGCCTGCCACCTGATAATGAGGAGGACGATTGGACATTGGAAGTTTCTGACTGGATTCAAGACAGCTGACTCCCTCTATCCCTGCTGGTGATTTTTTCCTGCCTCCTGAGGTCTTAGTTTCCAGCTCAGTCCCTGCAAGTTCAAGCTAAGTGTTCTTTTGCTATTGTTCTCATTTGATTTGTTTTTTTCTATTTCTGTTTTGTGTGGTCAGCCAGCCCCGGCTGGGGCTGTGCTGAATTTCAATCCTTATGTTACTGTTTGTGCCAGTTTGTTTTTGTCCCTTATTAGATTGGCCTCTCTTTGCTCTGCTTTCAGAATATACCAGAGTGCTGATATAGTGGGAGAAGTCTAGTGACTTCAGTATTTTTTCCATCAGACGTGTTGGGCATTTTTTGCAGGGTTTTTTGCGTGATTGCAGACAGTGGCTTTCCTTTCCTGTCCTGTCTAGTTAGTTTGGGCCCCATCGTTTGCTCAGCCTATTTTCCTACCTGCATTTGTGTTTTCATCTTGTCTCACCGACAATATATGTTTGGGGGATATCTATTCCTTTGGGGTCTGCTCTGGGGCAGTTTAGATTTCCCCTTTCTTGCTTTAGGCTTATTTAGTTCTCCAGCTGTGTCGAGGCATCTAGAATCATCGTAGGTACGCTCCACGGCTACTGCTAGTTGTGTGGATTGGATAAGGGGTCTGCAATCTGCTTAGTTACCAACCTCTCTGGTTTTCTGTGGCCTAGCTTGGTCTTGCTTTCCTCCTTGGTGACCCAATCATAACAGATACTGCTGTATATACAGTATTTATTATATAATAAATACTGATTATATACCGCAGTAGCAGTATCACCTATATAATGTATGTACAGCATATGTGTGTATGTGTGTGTGTGTGAGTGTGTGTGCCAATATATATATATATATATATATATATATATATATACACTCACTGGCCACTTTATTAGGTACACCTGTCCAACTGTGTGTTAAGACTTAATTTCTAATCAGCCAATCACATGGCGGCAACTCAGTGCATTTAGGCATGTAGACATGGTCAAGACAATCTCCTGCAGTTCAAACCGAGCATCAGTATGGGGAAGAAAGGTGATTTGAGTGCCTTTGAACGTGGCATGATTGTTGGTGCCAGAAGGGCTGGTCTGAGTATTTCAGAAACTGCTGATCTACTGGGATTTTCACGCACAACCATCTCTAGGGTTTACAGAGAATGGTCCGAAAAAGAAAAAAAATCCAGTGAGCGGCAGTTCTGTGGCCGGAAATGCCTTGTTGATGCCAGAGGTCAGAGGAGAATGGGCAGACTGGTTCGAGCTGATAGAAAGGCAACAGTGACTCAAATTGCCACCCGTTACAGCCAAGGTAGGCAGAAGAGCATCTCTGAACGCACAGTGCGTCGAACTTTGAGGCAGATGGGCTACAGCAGCAGAAGACCACACTGGGTACCACTCCTCTCAGCTAAGAACAGGAAACTGAGGCTACAATTTGCACAAGCTCATCGAAATTGGACAGTAGAAGATTGGAAAAACTTTGCCTGGTCTGATGAGTCTCGATTTCTGCTGCGACATTCGGATGGTAGGGTCAGAATTTGGCGTAAACAACATGAAAGCATGGATCTATCCTGCCTTGTATCAACGGTTCAGGCTGGTGGTGGTGGTGTCATGGTGTGGGGAATTTTTTTCTTGGCACTCTTTGGGCCCCTTGGTACCAATTGAGCATCGTTGCAACGCCACAGCCTACCTGAGTATTGTTGCTGACCATGTCCATCCCTTTATGACCACAATGTACCCAACATCTGATGGCTACTTTCAGCAGGATAATGCGCCATGTCATAAAGCTCGAATCATCTCAGATTGGTTTCTTGAACATGACAATGAGTTCACTGTACTCAAATGGCCTCCTCAGTCACCAGATCTCAATCCAATAGAGCATCTTTGGGATGTGGTGGAACGGGAGATTCGCATCAGGGATGTGCAGCCGACAAATCTGCGCCAACTGTGTGATGCCATCATGTCAATATTGTCCAAAATCTCTGAGGAATGCTTCCAGCACCTTGTTGAATCTCTGCCACGAAGAATTGAGGCAGTTCTGAAGGCAAAAGGGGGTCCAACCCGTTACTAGCATGGTGTACCTAATAAAGTGGCCAGTGAGTGTATATATATATAGTATGTACAAACACAGCACTCTGATTAATTGTGAAAAAAGAGGCAGATTATTTATTGGCCCAAGTGGCAACATTTCAAATCAATAACAGAATATTTCTCTGATATGGAACTGAACTGGTGCCACATGGGCTAATAAAGAGTCTCCTGCTTAAAGGGATTATCTCCCACTAGGACAACCTCATCTTAAACTAAATAATAAAGCCTATATTCACCTCTTGTGCCGGTGCCATTCCCACAGTGGTGACTCCCCATGGCTGTGATGTGGTGTTGTGACACGTGATGCCTGGCACCAATCAGCGCTGGTGTCACTGTCACTGCCTTCGGACAAACTGAACATGAAGAGGAAGTCCAAGATGAGCTGCTTGAACCTGGACTTCCTTTTCATGTTCACTTTGTCTGAAGATGGAGAAAGTAATGCCATCGCTGACTTCTGCCGGGCATCACGTGTCATAACACCACATCACAGCCCTGGGGAGTCATCACAGCCACTGTGTGAGCAGCGCAGGCACATGAGGTGAGTATAGGCATTATTATTTTATCGAGGCTGAACATATAGGGGTTATCATAGTAATGGACAACCCCTTAAAGATTTGCTGCTGCTCAGTTATGATATATATGTATACTGTATTTTGCGAGTTATAAGATGCTCTGGATTATAAAATGCACCTCAAATTTTGAGGAGAAAAATAGGAAAAAAAACTTTTTTTTAATAAAATTGTGGTGCTTCTTATAATCCATGCATCTTATTGCTTACTGGGGGTGGTGGCTGATGTGGAGTGGGGTCCCAGGATCGCTGCTGGAGGAGGGAAGAGTGGAGCATTGCTGCAGGCCACAGGCTGGGATAAGGGGGTGTTTAGATGTGCTGCGTGCCACTGCGGGTGTCTGATGCTGTGGGTGTGTCCGGCTTTGCTGCGGGGGTATCCAGCGGTGCTGCTGGGGTGTCCGGCAGTGCTGCAGGTGTCCGGTGGTGCTGCGGGGGGCTCTGCCTACATTTTGTGAAAGGCCAGAGCCCCCAAAGTTGCATGGTTTCCTATGTAACATAGTAACATAGTAACATAGTTATTAAGGTTGAAGGGAGACTTTAAGTCCATCTAGTTCAACCCATATCCTGTCCTAACCTGCCCTAACATGTTGATCCAGAGGAAGGCAAAAAAGCCCATGTGGCAAACAGTAAGCTTCACATTGGGGAAAAAAATTCCTTCCCGACTCCACATACGGCAATCAGACTAGCTCCCTGGATCAACGCAATATTAAGGAAACTAGTGTATATACCCTGTAATATTATACTTTTCAAGAAAGGCATCCAGTCTCTTCTTAAATTTTAGTAGGGAATCACTCATTACAACATCATATGGCAGAGAGTTCCATAGTCTCACTGCTCTTACAGTAAAGAATTCGCGTCTGTGGTGGACTCCAGGAAAATGGCTTCTGGGGGGCGGCGCATGTGCAGATGGAGATCTCAGCACTCCCGACCATTTTACTGGAGTCCACCGCATAGGAAACCATGGAACTCCGGGGGCTCTGGCCTTTCACAAAATGTCAGCAGAGCCCCTGCAGCACCACCGGACACCCCCCGCAGCACCGCTAGACACCCCCTCATTCCAGCGTGCAGCCTGCAGCAGCATTACCACTTTCCTGGAACCACCAAGGCCCAAGCCCAGGCCACAGCCTTTATCGGGGAGGTTCTTACAGACTATGGATGGAAGAGCCCGGATCCAGCAACTCGTAAGGGCAATGCAGTGCCTAACTTTGTCAGAAGAGAGAAGTAGGCAAGCCAGGACCAGGGCGGAAGACATGTTAGTGGGCCCGCTAGCTGCAAGATTACTAGAGTTGACCTCCCAGTGGGAGGTCATTACTTGCAGCGGAGATGGGGGTTCAATAGAAAAGTTTAGCACTCATCATCACAGCTTGCTCAACCAGTGGGCAGTAGACACAGAACACTTGCCTCGAAGGCTGCAAGACCTGGCGGCAGCAACAAAGGTCACATTAATAAAAATGGAGAGGCAACATCATTGGTATGTGGTGATTTTGATTCGAGAAGGAAGGGAGCAGGATGAGCCCTTCTTGTGAAATACCTGGGCCTGGAAGAGACTCCTCGAGGTGTCTCAAAATGGGGCTACCATCCCCGAGAGATCGGATTCCCTACCTCATATGTGGGAGCAATGGTACATTTGACACAAGGGACTGTTGCACATTTCTACATGTGGGTGGCTCAGGCTCTACCTGAAACCGGGTCACTTCCAGACCAGCTACCTGGGAATCAGGCTCCAGGGAGGTGGAGGCAGCCCTTATCCATATAACCTATAGACATCATAGGAGAAGGTCCCCTCTCTACGGTCACTCCAGGGTTGTCTACTTGACTATTTTTTCTGGACAGTTTACCAAAAAATCATGGACTGACAATATTTTTTACTGACACATTGGAAAACTATAGAACAAGCCTCATTGAGAAATATGCCTAATGTATACTCGCTGTCCACCTGTTGATAAAGACAACAAAACAACTGTGTGCTGTATGTGTAAAGTGGCTAACATACTCCATGTTTGGGTTTCCATAATTGTTTTCATTATTAACAATGAGAACTTTGGTCTATTTTGGTGAAAATTCTTTCTGGACAGTGCAATTGTTCAAAGAACATTTTCAGTAAAATTTTAGAGAGACTCTTAAGCTAGTGCATTATTTGCTGAGATAATGCTCTCTCACCTACCTATTTAAGATCCTGAATGCACCCATTACAGAGACTCAGAGCACTCAAATGCCCGTGTCCAAATTGGCAGTTTTCAGAACGAGATGAAACACTGCCTTTTACCGTTATTTTTTAAGCAAGCAATTTGGCAAAATTCTCTGGCATGGCTGACGGCCAAAATACAAATACTCTTATTATCAAGAGCTTTAAAACTCATTCAGTGATCAGAATTTTGCAGCTTTTGTTTGTGGCAAGAGGTGTTGATGTTTCCCTCAATGTTTACATACTCTATAAATTCGGTTTCAGTTTTTATCATTTCCTAGTAATTATTTAATTGACTGCTTGATTTGGTTATAAAGGAGATATGTTAATGTTTTCTAAGAACAAGGCCAATTGTTTAGGCCCTTGTCTGATGCTAGATGGGCTGATCTTTCCTTCCCTTTGTAATGAGATTCCTGAGTTGACCATTGGATTGGCACAAGGGACATCACAATGTTTTAGCAGAAGGCTCTTGCATCCTTAAGGGGGTTTTACACATAGCGATATCGCTAGCAATATCGCTAAAACGTCACTGATTTTGTGACGTTATAGCGATATTGCTAGCGATATCGCTATGTGTGAGACTTACCTCTGTCTGTCGCAGATCACGCGAGATCGGGTGGCTCCATTTCTCGTCGTCTGCTTCCTGCTGCGTTTCCTGCTGTGTGAGACGAGTGACGCTGGACGCGGGCGGGAGGACGTCAGGATCGCTGAGTGTGAAAGGTAAGTATCGTCCGCTGCATCGCTGCTGCATCGCTGTGAGATCTTCCTGTGTGGAAGCTCACTAGTGATCATTTAGCGATGCACCAGCGATCCTGACCGGGTCGTATCACTGGTCGGATCGCTGGTGCATCGCTAAATGTAAAAAGGCCTTTAGCCCTCACAGATGGTATCTATTGTTCATGCATTAGTAAACCATGTTTCACTAGAATCAACAAAACCTTTAATTACCTGTTTGAAGCTATTTTGCATAGAGCACAGAATGGGATCATGTAAAGTTTTCATAAATGCCAGTTGAATGTATAAGCTCTGGCAAGTTGCATAATCGCAAACAGAAGAAAATACTGTCTGATGACAGTGTTATCTGAAAGTGAACAGGCAACTGTCACATTATAAATCTGTGTTGCCCCTTTGAGAAGCAAAATAAAAAAAAGAATAGTAAAACTTAAGTACTGTAAAAATATTTTAGACTTCGCTATCACATTCCCAAGCTTAAGATTTCTAGCATGGAGACATGACATGAACACCTCAGGAAGGATATATTGTTTTTTTAAGTTCACTTTCATTATACAAGTCACAATATACATGACTTAGGAAAGTCTGACTGATGGCTTCACTGTAATAACCCCTCCCAAAACCCACACTTACCCCTTCTTAACTTAAATAAGACACGACTGCGTGACATTGGATGTAAAAGGCCACAGCAGCCCCGTTTATTAACACCAAACAAGCAATAACATTTTATCCATAAACGTAGAAATATTCCATAAACATAACCACCAGCAAAAGGAGGGGGGGTAAATGAAGAGTCCATTGTACATGATTGCAACACCAGCTCCACCACGTGCCCTCAGCCGCACCACACCGGCTCGAAGACACCCAGCCGAGTGTTGCAAAACCCATTGTACATGATTGCAACACCAGCTCCACCACGTGCCCTCAGCCGCACCACACCGGCTCGAGGACACCCAGCCGAGTGTTGCCCAACCAATGTCCTGCTGGGACCCAGCCCAGCAGGGACCCACGTTAACATGCCCCGCTGTGACCGAGCACAGCAGGGTCCCACGTTAACATGTCCCGCTGTGACCCAGCACAGCTGGGACCCACCTTAACCAAGTATACCATTGCACCACCAGGGGTAACCCGCTCCTGCACTGGGTTCACCCCCCGCTCTTTGTGCAATCCACCGACTTCAAATACCCCCCTCCTTTCCGCCGACTGCTGCGACAACGTCAAACCTCTTCTTCTCTTCACCATGTCGATCTCCAGAAGATCCTAAAATTAGGGCGGGAGGGCGGGACGATTCCGGACGTCTGCAAGGTAAGGAATGACCATCCCCCCACAGTTCTGCCCTATATATCCATCCCACTACTGACCACTCCCTGCCAACTCACATTGCACAATAAGCCCCATAGCTCCAACCCACACCTTCCCCACAAGCACAAAGCACTACTGACCACTCCCTGACAACTCACATTGCACCATAAGCCCCATAGCTCCAACCCACACCTTCCCCACAAACACAAAAGCACTACACCTTACCCTTCACTAACCCTCAGGCCTAGCATCCCTCCTTAGTCATGTGCGCCCTCCCTGTAGCCCCTTTGGGGCAGGCGTCCGGGCTTGCCTTGACTTAGGAAAGTCTGACTGACGGCTTCACTGTAATAACCCCTCCCAAAACCCACACTTACCCCTTCTTAACTTAAATAAGACACGACTGCGTGACATTGGATGTAAAAGGCCACAGCAGCCCCGTTTATTAACACCAAACAAGCAATAACATTTTATCCATAAACGTAGAAATATTCCATAAACATAACCACCAGCAAAAGGAGGGGGGGTAAATGAAGAGTCCATTGTACATGATTGCAACACCAGCTCCACCACGTGCCCTCAGCCGCACCACACCAGCTCGAGGACACCCAGCCGAGTGTTGCAAAACCCATTGTACATGATTGCAACACTAGCTCCACCACGTGCCCTCAGCCGCACCACACCGGCTCGAGGACACCCAGCCGAGTGTTGCCCAACCAATGTCCTGCTGGGACCCAGCCCAGCAGGGACCCACGTTAACATGTCCCGCTGTGACCCAGCACAGCTGGGACCCACCTTAACCAAGTATACCATTGCACCACCAGGGGTAACCCGCTCCTGCACTGGGTTCACCCCCCCGCTCTTTGTGCAATCCACCGACTTCAAATACCCCCCTTCTTTCCGCCACCGCGAGCACGTATGACACCTTGTACGTGCGAGTACCACCACCAAAAAACCCAACCCGAGTCGACTCTGCGGCTCGAGTAACCAATGTTTCTGTACCAAGACCAATCAATCAAAACTGATCCCCATTAGACCTCACAATGCCAACCTACACCAAAATACCAGTACAACAAGGTCAGCCACACCCAAGACCTGCAACTAGCCAACCGCATCGTCCAATCCTATGCACCGCCTGCGCGACCAGTCCCCAACCTGAGCCGCCGCCTCTGCCTCGTTGAGACCGCAACATTGCAGGCGCCTCCGAAAATTATACTTCACCTAATAATTAATCAAAGCCAACCATTATTGCCGTGAACAAAAGAACCTACATTGGTTCCCCAAACCTCTGATAGATTCTTGAAAATGTGCCCAGTAAAACCCACTATGTAGTCATTCCAAACAGGAGCCCCTATGGATACCAACATGAGCATGGCTCCCAGGCAGAAAATTGCACTCCACCTGATAATAATCAAAGCCAACCATTATAGACGTAACAACAGAACCTACACTGGTTCCCCAACCTCCGACAGATTCTTGAAAAACGTGCCCCACTATACACTCACTGGCCACTTTATTAGGTACACCATGCTAGTAACGGGTTGGACCCCCTTTTGCCTTCAGAACTGCCTCAATTCTTCGTGGCAGAGATTCAACAAGGTGCTGGAAGCATTCCTCAGAGATTTTGGACCATATTGACATGATGGCATCACACAGTTGGCGCAGATTTGTCGGCTGCACATCCCTGATGCGAATCTCCCGTTCCACCACATCCCAAAGATGCTCTATTGGATTGAGATCTGGTGACTGAGGAGGCCATTTGAGTACAGTAAACTCATTGTCAAGTTCAAGAAACCAATCTGAGATGATTCGAGCTTTATGACATGGCGCATTATCCTGCTGAAAGTAGCCATCAGATGTTGGGTACATTGTGGTCATAAAGGGATGGACATGGTCAGCAACAATACTCAGGTAGGCTGTGGCGTTGCAACGATGCTCAATTGGTACCAAGGGGCCCAAAGAGTGCCCAGAAAAAATTCCCCACACCATGACACCACCACCACCAGCCTGAACCGTTGATACAAGGCAGGATGGATCCATGCTTTCATGTTGTTTACGCCAAATTCTGACCCTACCATCCGAATGTCGCAGCAGAAATCGAGACTCATCAGACCAGGCAACGTTTTTCCAATCTTCTACTGTCCAATTTCGATGAGCTTGTGCAAATTTTAGCCTCAGTTTCCTGTTCTTAGCTGAGAGGAGTGGTACCCAGTGTGGTCTTCTGCTGCTGTAGCCCATCTGCCTCAAAGTTCGACGCACTGTGCGTTCAGAGATGCTCTTCTGCCTACCTTGGTTGTAACGGGTGGCAATTTGAGTCACTGTTGCCTTTCTATCAGCTCGAACCAGTCTGCCCATTCTCCTCTGACCTCTGGCATCAACATGGCATTTCCGGCCACAGAACTGTCGCTCACTGGATTTTTTTTCTTTTTCGGACCATTCTCTGTAAACCCTAGAGATGGTTGTGCGTGAAAATCCCAGTAGATCAGCAGTTTCTGAAATTCTCAGACCAGCCCTTCTGGCACCAACAATCATGCCACGTTCAAAGGCACTCAAATCACCTTTCTTCCCCATACTGATGCTCGGTTTGAACTGCAGGAGATTGTCTTGACCATGTCTACATGCCTAAATGCACTGAGTTGCCGCCATGTGATTGGCTGATTAGAAATTAAGTCTTAACACACAGTTGGACAGGTGTACCTAATAAAGTGGCCAGTGAGTGTATAGTCATGAACAACAACACGAGCATGGCTCCCAGGCAGGAGCATTCAGGCCCGATGTCTCAGATCAAACTCCTTGACGCCCCAGCGACCAAGTCTCCACCACACACGTGCAGTACCAAAACGCTGTTGGTCCCGTCAACCCTGCGTGATAGCATCTATCTTAAAATATCCACCCAACTAGAAAACATAAACCAATCCACCCCGTAATCACCATGACCCGGAACGAATTAATTGTGTGCATCACCCGTGCACTTCGAACCCAGAATCACAACACTATTGTTGCCACCCTCTTACCAAAAGTGAGATGTACTCCGCACCCATTCCCCGCTGAACTGCGGATTCGACACTACTCACAAAAGAAAGAAAAGCGACTCCACACCACCTGAAGTCCAGGAAAACTCAGACACACATCACGTCTCCCGAAAACCCCAGACACCATAAACCCGGGCCATCCGTCAAAACATTGCACTCACCGGTGCCCGTTGCTTGTCCACCACTCAGCCTTAAAGCACCGCAAAAAGCACCCCCAAACGGAGCACAGCCCCAGACGATTACCAGGTCCTTAGAATCATTAAAAGTCAATGCACATCGCACTAGCTTCCCCTGCCACAGCGTACCACCAGCCCGACATTAATGAAAGTAATGTTATAGCTGCAACCTGCTCACCCACTACATAAAGTACACCTCCCCCGCAGCAGTGCTGCACCACAACCGTGTCCCCATAATACCAGCCGGTCCTGACAAGTGCGCATAACGGAATAAATGACATAGCCATGTATTGCCGGACAGGCTACACCCACGCGGGAGACCATTCACACGGCCATCGAAACAACATGTCCTGCCTCATGCTCTATACAGAATTCCTGACAAATGGAACAACACCCGCTGGATAAACAAACCGTTCACCAACCAGGACCCCCGAGACCAGTAAAGCACACGCTGGGTTACCCAACTCAAATGTTGCATCATCCTTGCGCAACACTTCACCCTGGCCCCCCCGTCCGGGGGCACCCAAAAAGAAAAGACTCTAAGGAGAGCTGTATACCCAGAAGGCAAAGCAGGACCAGCTGCACCCACAATAAACCTCCTAGCCCATTGTAACGAAAAACTATCCACTCTGTATAATAAACTCCTACGTAGCTGCAATCAACGGCTGTAACAAATACCACCCGATACAGTCTGCCAAAAGCTCAATCGGCAACCCTAAAGAACCGCAGTGAGAACCCACCAGTCCTTACGTACAAAAGTTGTTAAAACTGCCCCAGGGCAGCCACGACCAGCAAATTACCGTAAGAACGCCATATGACTGCAGATCATGCAAAAACCCCCACCACCTTCCCTAATACCAGATAGTAGTCCCAGGTTGGACCATGAACAGAAAATAAGCACTGCACCATCCCTAATACTAGATAATCCCCGACTACCACACAGAAAACCAAACCACGGACCTCAACAACCGGACATTGACCAACCATAACCCCAGCTCCACGCCATATCTACGTACCCCCAGAAATTAACCAGGAAAACAAATCCGGTAAAAGATCAACTCCAAGTCCCCCGGGGGAAATGTCATCCATTGCTGCCAGAAAGGCAGGTTCACGAAAGATCTGCCGTCCCAAGCATCTCGACCTCACCAGAACGTCTGCCGCAACAAACCAAAATGCCCCTAGTGAACATGAAAACCCTTAGTACACTCAAAGCCCCTATTGGAGAACCGAACCCGGCATATAAATAAAACACACCCTAATGAAAACTCGACCACCTACCCCCTCACCTCTGACCAGCAATAGAACACACCCTACTGTAACATGAAAGATTAAGCCGCCCGATGCACTACCCAAACAGATCACCACGTCAGTGAACTGCCATCCAACCCTTATCAAATACTAGGTGCGGCGATAAAACTGCTCACCACATCAGTGAACTACCATCAAGCCCTTATCAAATACTAGGCACGGCGATAAAACTGCTCACCACATCAGTGAACTACCATCAAACCCTTATCAAATACTAGGCGCGGCGATAAAACTGCTCACCACATCAGTGAACTACCATCAAACCCTTATCAAATACTTGGAGCGGCGATAATCCTCCAGCCCAAAGACCCCATGCCTATAACAATAAAACCATAAAACTGGCATGGATATGGCTATCCACCACCGCTCTGCCAATATCCGTATCACCACCTGAATTACTCACAAACCACCATGGAATCACCACCAGTCATACACAAACACCCAGAGAATGCAAGCACAATTATACTAACCAAAATAAAATGATGTCGTCACCTATAGATATACCCACTATCATAAAAGCAAACTAGCATGAAATTAAAAAATACCTCCCAACACTCATGAAGTGCACAAAACAGCCTCCTGGACCACAAAGCAACCATTCCCTCACAGATTCGAACGCTGTCCACATGGACCAGCCGCGCATCTTTCCGAACCCCCAGACAAACACCCGAAACCATACGTAGCAACACCCTTCCCAACCAATATAATCTAGACATTAATAAAGGTTTAAGTGAGCCTTACTTACTAGGCTGACTCCGCGGAACCCCACGGAACAGCCGTCACGTGTCCTCCGCGTCGAGCACCGCAACTGCGATCTTCTCCATGGATCTACGCCGACTGCAGCCCTCCTGGGCCGCAGCGCCAGCGCCCAGACCGACTGTCCGTCCGGGAACGCATGGCAAAAAGTCACTGGCTCGGAGCCTCAAACAGGGGGGGAGGTTGGCGCTCCAGCCACAGGCAACACCTCCTGAATCTGGCACCCAACGCCGGGGAACGCGACGCCGGACCACATGACCTGTGGCCCCTGGCAGCTGAAGGGTGGCCACATGACCGAGCCACCGCCCACTTCCCCCCAGCGCCGCGAGAAAGGAAATGAGGCCGGTGAAGTCACACACCACCTCGCCACCGGGCTCCTTGCCGCGTCATGTCACCGCCGTCCACCGATGCCGGGTCAGGTGACCACGCCGGGTATCGTGGCCGCGACGTGCGCGTCACCACTGTGTGACGCGATCCGAAATGGAGGGGAGGCCGGCCACGTCACTCACCGCCCCGTTACCTTGCTGCCTGCTTCTCGACTTCTGGCTCCGGCCCCGCGATGTCTTCTGCAACAGGTCTGCTAATGGGGCTCATCCTCCGCTGCAAACTTAACTCCAGGCTGAGGTGCTCAGGAGGCCGTGATCGTCGCTGCCGCTTCGGAGGCAGAGGGGTCCCATCTTCTCCGCCGTCGCCATCACCAGACCATCGCTGCAGCTGTTCCTTCATCCACTGCTGGCCGCGCTGCTCCATCATCCTCTTCATCTGTGCCACGAGGTATTCCATCTTCTGGATCCAAAGATTCAAGCTGAAGTCCCAGATGTGAGGAGCTGACGATTCCGGACGTCTGCAAGGTAAGGAATGACCATCCCCCCACAGTTCTGCCCTATATATCCATCCCACTACTGACCACTCCCTGCCAACTCACATTGCACAATAAGCCCCATAGCTCCAACCCACACCTTCCCCACAAGCACAAAGCACTACTGACCACTCCCTGCCAACTCACATTGCACCATAAGCCCCATAGCTCCAACCCACACCTTCCCCACAAACACAAAAGCACTACACCTTACCCTTCACTAACCCTCAGGCCTAGCATCCCTCCTTAGTCATGTGCGCCCTCCCTGTAGCCCCTTTGGGGCAGGCGTCCGGGCTTGCCTATGTACAGAAACTTTTATAGTACATCAAAATAACAAGCAAAAAGGCAAACACCAGGAAATTGTAGTGTGTTAGTTTAAGTTCATCCTGATATATATTAATATGCACTTATACAATCTGTGGTATTAGCTTTTGGTTCTACTGTGTGCTTACAACATAGCTCCTGACCATCCCAGATTCAGGCAAGCTGTCCCAATTTGAGAAGACCGTCATGCTTTCCTGACACGTCAGAGATTTGTCCTGTCTTCCACTCACATTGCTCTGTAACTCCTCTTCCTCAAGGGGTGGGAGCAGCATCTATTTGCACAGGCTTACAATTATCATCTTCTCTTGTGATCTGGTCTCCACCAGAAATCTAACCTACTACCTACATCATGGGAGACAGTAGCTAGAGCTACGAGCCA
The DNA here is from genome assembly GCF_039654945.1 of Dendrobates tinctorius. NCBI lineage: Eukaryota > Metazoa > Chordata > Amphibia > Anura > Dendrobatidae > Dendrobates > Dendrobates tinctorius. The sequence continues at coordinate 17,886,512 of NW_027361858.1, read as the reverse complement.
CAGCCTACATTGTCAAGCATAGGAGTATTTTGTATACTAATTGCCAGTGTCATACTAAACATATGAAAAATCGGCCCGAGTCTCCCTGCAGAGTCGCACGAGTGTCTTGTGAGTACAATTAAATTTTCCACACCTAGCATCCGATTTACATCCGAATGCAGTGAGATTGCTATCCGATTGCAATGCGATTTCAACATGAACTTTTACATACAGGAATTCTGAGTCATTTACACATTGTTTTCAAAGGAATTTTTTGTCAACACACACGCATACGTATATGATAGATAGATAGATATATAGATAGATAGAGTAAAAGCCGGCAATTCGTGTGCCGCATACAGTAAAATCACAGAGTGACATGTTAGAATAGATATATAGACATAAGATAGGTGCAGTAGATATATAGATGTCAGTGACACACACATATATATATTTATATACAATATACTGTATATTTGTATATATATTACATAGATAGATAGAAGAAAAGCAGACAATTCATCTGCCGTGTACTGTAAAATCACTGCAGGAGCCGACTGGATAGAATAGATGGATTACATACAGTAAATAGAAATAGAATAGGTAGATATACAATTAGTACGGTGTGTGTGCAGCTTACTGTACATGTATTTAATTAATAAAAGATAATTTTTCTGCAAAAAATGGAGCGGGCTCCCACATAATTTTCGTAACTAGTAGAGGGAAAGTCAACGGCTGGAGACAGATGTTTATAACCTGGGAAGAGGGTAATACCCATAGCGTTTCCCAGGCTATTAATATCAGCTCACAACTGTATACTTAGCATTTACTGGCTATTAAAATGGGGGACCCTAAAAAAATGAAGTTGGGTCCCCCTATAATTAATAACCAGCAAAGGTTATGCAGACAGCCATGGATATTGGCCCTCCCCAGGCTAAAAACATCATCTCTCAGCTGCCCCAGAAATGGCAAATCTCTAAGACGGGTCTAGCTCCTCTACATATAGATGGCAGGCTGCATAGAAACATGATGCGACCATACAGCCTGTCATGCACCAGAGACACTGAGCACCATGTGTGCAGTATCTCCCTGTGAACTCCTATTCCCTGTCTGATGGCACCACAAGCTTGAGAAAGTTCTTCTGCTCGTGGTGCCAACAGACAGGTCCTGGGAGTTCACAGTCAGTGAACTCCACCTTTCTGACGTCAATGCGAGCGCCATGGGAACATTTTTGGATATTATCATGACTGATCTTTTTTTAATGACATTTTTTAGCTTTTTTTGCTGATATCAATGGAAAATGTATCAAAAAATAGTAAATACTTATCTATTTCTTACATTTTTTATGACCACAAAGGACAGCTAAAATCAATTTAAATTATGTTTCCCTTTCTGTAGAAATTATTTTGATATATTAGAAATATTTTTTTCCACTGAGACTAGTAAGAGTGATTCATACTAGCAGTGTCTCTATTTTTTATAGTTTTTTTTGTTTTAGATTTATTTTTTTCACTTATTCAGTTAATGTACACATTGTGCAACTCAGGCCCTTGGAGGGATGGGGAAGGGGCATTTTAACATATTAATATATTCTTTAATTGATTATTTTACTTGCTGGTTAGTGATGAGCGAGCACTAAATGGCTTGGAAGCTTGTTACTCAAACTGAGCAATTCCTAATGCTCGGATGCTTGTTTCCAGTAACAAATATAATGGCAATCCAAGCATTTTTCTGGTGGACCCTACAAGGAGCAGCGGGATCAGTGAAAATGTTGTAATGAAAGGAAAAAGTGCTAAATGGAAGGAAGCATGGGGAAGACCTCTGGAAGCATCTCTTACTCCCAAATTGCTGCTGAGAACGTGGGTGTCAGACTTTTACTCCACTTTAAGGATTGACAATAAAACATTCAAAATCAACAGGGAAAAAAAATGTTAACAAAATATTCTTTTCTGTATAATGACTTGTATGTAAGGCAAAATATAAAAAGTATTTAGAAATAATAATATGAAATTGAAATCTTTATTTAAAAAAATGGAACTGTCAGTGTAATTTATAAAAGAAGCAACAAGTAACATAAATTTTGATGCAATAGGTACTTGTATGAGACATAAAGGAGGGCCTCATACACATTCTGTTCAAGTTGTCATGTAGTGGTACTCCTAGACTTACAATGTACTTAGTGTAAAGGCTGTCAAAAATTAGAAGCAGAGTCCTCCATACACCCTTTAAGGCACCAACTGTAGTACTTCATTCTAATATTGTGAACAAAGTGTAGTTGTGGTACTCCCACACTCATAAATCGTCTGCACACAGTGCAAAGCCTGCTAAAAATTGCAAACAGTTTCATCCATAAACTCTTCAAGGCACCAACTGCATTATCTCATTCAAATATTGTGACCAAAGTGTAGTTGTGGTACTTTCACACTCATAAAAAGTCTGCAGACAGTACAAAGCCTGCCAAAAATTGCAAGCACAGTCATCCATACACGCTTGTAAGCAACAAATGTAGTGCCTTCGTTCAAATATTAAGAAAGTGTAGTTGTGGTTCTCTTATACTCATAAAGGCTCTGCACACAGTGCAAAGCCAGAAAATAAAATATAAGTAGGGTCAACCATACACCAGTAAAGGCACCAGCAGGAGTGCCTCATAAAAATTTAAAAAAAAAATGTAATGTAAAGTGTAATTTGGTACTTCTATACTTATAAAAGGTGTGCACTCAATTCAAAGCCAGGAAAAAATTCTAAGGAGTGTCATCCTTACACCCTTGAAGCCACTAACTGCAGTATCTCATTCAAATAATGCAAATAAACTGTAGATGTGGTTTTCCTACACTCATAAAAACTCTGCACACAGTCCAAAAACTGCCAAAAATTTCAAGCAGAGTCATCTCTACACCCTTGAAAGCACGAAAGGTAGTACCTCATTTAAATATTAAGAAAGTATAGTTGTGGTTTCTCTTACACTCATAAAGGGTCTGCACACAGTGCAAAGCCAGAAAAAATATATAAATAGGGTCATCCATACACCCGTGAAGGTACCAACAGGAGTGCCTCAGAAAAAAATTAAGAAAGTATAGTTTGGTATTTCTATACTCATAAATGTTTGCACACAATGTAAAGCCAGGAAAAATTCTATGGAGGGTCATTCTTACACCTTGAAGGCATCAACTCAAGTGCCTCATAAAAAACATTAAGAAAGTGTGGTTGTGGCACTTCTACACTCATAAAGGCTTTGCACAAAGAGCAAAGCTAGGAAAAAAATTATGAGGGTCATCCAGTCATCCATAGACCCTTGAAGGTAACAACTGGCATGCCTTATTCAATTATATTTAAAGCATAGTTTATGTACTCCCACACTCATAAAGGCTTTTCACAAAGTGCAAAGCGAGGAAAAAATAATAAGGAGAGTAATACAGTCAATCATAGACCCTTGAAGTCAACAACTGGAGGCCTTCATTCAAATACTGAAGGTAAAAAGTCTGCTGTGAATATTTTGAACATATTTTTCACAATGGTCTTTTGGTATAGCAACATTTTAGTAGACCTCTCAACCTCAGGAAGGAGAGATGCAAGGATCTCCTTGTAGGATGGGTCTAGTAAGGTGAACAACCAGTACTCTTTTTTGGCCGAGGTAAATGTAACGTGAGGGTCATGGTAAAGACAGCAGTACATAAAGTCAGCCAAATGTGCCAAGCTCCCTCTCCATCTCCTCCTCCTCCATATTTCCCTCCTCAGCCCTTACATGTAGCAGAAAAGGGACGAAGGTTGTATGGGTGCCAGCTTCCGTTGCGCTAGCAATTCATTCCTGTTCCTCCTCCTCATGATGGTGTAAGAGGTGGAGGAAACACTGATAGTAGGGCCAGTAATTTTCAGCATCAGTAGCACATGCCGTGCCATGGTGGGACTCTGGAATGCTCACCTAGTGTGCCAACAGGGAAATCTAGTGTCCCTGGCCTCAAGCGTTTGTCCACGTGTCAGTCATTAAGTGGACAATCCCAGTAATTGTATTGGTAAGGGCACAGGTGATGTTCCTGGACTTGTGCTGTTACAAGGCAGGGATGCCATACCGAGATAAATAGTGGCAGTTGGGGACCGAGTACTGAAGGCTGGCTGCTGCCATAAGTCAGTGGAAATCATCACAGTCTACAGGCCATAGGTTATGTTCACATTGCGTTGTCGCCATCCATTTAACGGATCCATTAAACGGATGCGCTAACACTGATGGCCAAAAGCAACTTTTTTCGTCAATCACATTAACGCATGCGCTAGTGCAAGGTACCCTTGCGTCGGCATGCTTTAGTAATGGAGGTCTATGCATTAGACCTAACGTGCCCGAAAACACGGTAGACCATGTTTGAGGGTGCTTCACAAAGTAACGGAACATTGCTAACGAATGCCGAATTTGACATGCGTTAGGATGCATTACTATAATGGCTGGCAATGGGTGTGTTAACGCATCTGTTGCATAGCGTTACTGCCGCTTAGTAACGGATGGCACCTAACGCGATGTGAACCCAGCCTTAGTGACATTTCCACTGCTAGCAGCCTGGAAATGTGCATGTTCAGTGTTTAAGCCTGTGGGTGGGTGGCTGGTAACTTTTTTTTTAAATCCAAGGCCTGGGGTAGGGACAGCTGAACACTGTACTCTGACAAGTTTTTTAAAGTGACTGTCTATGATGCCTCAGAATGTGCAAGGATAGGTGCAGGGCAGCAAGTTTCTGCACCAATGTCATGGACAGGGGATTCGGAAGCACCTAGCACAGGGCAAGAGAGAGTGGTGTCACCCGCCGGAACCAATCGTGGACCCAGAAGTTCAGCCCACCGTGTTGGGTGGTTAGATGACGTGCTTGATCACACTGTTGGTGGTTAAGCTATTTATGGTCAGGCCTCTACTGATCTTGATGTGGCACAGGTTGTAAATAACCATTTTTTGTCTCAGAACTTTCTTTAAAAAAGTCCCAGACTGGGGAACACTTAACTCATTGACGGAGAAATTCATGAGTATTAGTGCTCTGTGGAACAGTTGTCTGTCTTCTTCTACTGGTCATTCCACTGCCTCTTCCTGCCTGTTTTGGTGCTGATGATCCCTCCCACTTTGCACTGCTGGCCTAACTCTGCATGCCAACTTCCCAGATTGGGTCAGTGACTTGATCATCCACCACCTCATTTTCCACTGCCGCACCCTGGTCCTCCTTACTTTGTGATTTAACAACAACCTGAATTATCAGAAACTGTGTCTCATCATCATCTACCTCCTTACACAAAATTTGCCATTCCCCACTGTCATCAATCAGTGATGGTTTGTGGAGCCATGTCATCTGCTGGTGTAGGTCCACTGTGTTTTATCAAGACTAAAGACAAGCTTTTGGAGATGGAAATATTATTCTCTAGCAGGACTTGACACCTGTCCACAGTGCCAACAGTACCAATACCTGGTTTAAAAACAACAATATCACTGTGCTTGATTGGCCAGCAAACTCGCCTGACCTTAAATCCCATAGAGAATCTATGGGGTATTGTCAAGAGGAAGTCGAGAGACACCAGACCCAACAATGCAGATGAGCTGAAGGCTGCTATTAAAGCAACCTGGGCTTCCATAACACCTCAGCAGTGCCACAGGTTGATAACCTCCATGACATGCCGCATTGATGCAGTAATTGATGCAAAAGGAGCCCCGACCAAGTTTTGAGAGCATTTACTGAACATACACTTCAGTACGCCAACATTTCTGTTTTTAGAATAATTTTTCAAGCTGATCCTATGATTTGCAGCTGGTTTACAGACTGTCATTGGTCAACACTCTAGCTTTAAGAGAGGAATAAAGCAGTTGAACCTATTTACAGAAATTGGGGCAAAATCGAACACCTCTCAATCAGGCCAGTAGAAACTCACACTACATGGAATCAAAGGTCTTGGCCATATCTAGAAATACCAAGCACTGTCAATTACACACTCATGTGTGTACGGCTGTCCACAGACAAATGTGCTTTATGCCAAGTTTTATGAATATATGTAAAACATGCTAGTTTATAGCTATGATAATATATATGTTTTGAAAAATAGAAATGCACCCTTGATTTTGGATGGTTACATTAAATGACATGTGATACCAACCTTTTGTTTTATATCTAAAATGTTGAATATTGTGAAAATCTTCCCAGGCGAAATAACATGCTATAGAAACCTTGTCCATAGAATCTAGACGCTGAAGTCTAACATTTGGTTTGGCAGAAAAATAAAATGTTTAAGTTTAAGGTAATAATCCCTGGCAGGATTCCCTCACCTTTAAGTCTAGCACCTCTGCTATTAAGCACCTCCTAAACCACCATTGCTTTTCACAAATATCATTCTTTTGCAGTTTCTAAAATAAATACGTACTCTCGCTTAGTTTTCAATTTTTTTTGTAAATTTTTTTTATGACCCCAAGGACCCATTTGTCAAATCATTTCATTTTCCCCAGCCTTACGTTAATCTCTGTGTGTAGGAAAACATTTAGCTTATTCTTCAAGGCTGAACTTTTGCACTGAAAGCACCTTCCCTGCGAGCTTCCTCCCACCCAAGTGACTGGTAAAAAGTACAAATGGCTTGCTTGTCATGAACACAGGCTGTAAAGGCAAGGCACTGCGGTTTTAGAAAAACAACTTGCATTGGTGCAGACACGGTGGGTGCCGAGGATCTGCCGTACCTACAGCTGTGGAAATGCAGCTGGCAGAGATTAATGTGGCTGCATGGGAAACCATAAAGTCACCCACACCGCTCCCTGTACAACAGTCCACACCTCCGGCGGTCTAGGAGCTGTTGTTAGCTGGAGTAACAGCAGTAATAAATTGATTTGTAAAACTGCTCCTTCGTATTGGAAAAAAATAGGCACTTTTTGATCTTTCTGGAAGGGGATCATGTGAAGAACATGAAAGCCGCCTGACATTGAAACCTTGTTAGCCTAAGCATTTCATCCAAAAAAAAAATAATGATAGGAATTTATGATTTTTCCCCCTTCGAAACTATAATTTTTCAAGGTTAGTGTGACATAAACCATAATCCTGTGGCGTTCTCTTGTTACGACACCTGTATGACTGGAACTATTCATTGGGTTACTTGGATTTACTGCTGTGGATTTGTGTTTTAGAAACCACTTTCACATCCAAAGCGGCTCAAAGTCGTACTCATTGTGCAGTCCAGGCTGTTAATTGTTTGGACTAGAGATTTTTGACACATCATCCGATCCCGTAATCATACTAGGATTGTTGCTTTACATAGTATTCTCGAAAAACATGGACTATATTCTGCTGAGTTAGGATCTATGTCAATTTTATGGAGATGATAATGCTCCCATACAGCATTTAATGGTGGGATGTGAAAGCTACGTACAAAAATGGCCATAAGAAAAGGTATACAAAGAACTCCATTGAAAAACACTGACATTGCCTTTATGATCTGTGTATACATAAAGATCTAAAATATACTAAATTGGATGAATATGTAATTTATAATGTAAGAGTAAGAGCAGGTGCAGACAGCCGTAGATTCTCTAATCCAAGAGAATCAGGTAGATTATGCAAATGACTCTTTAATCAAACTCTGAACAGTGCTTGATTCGAGAATGAGCTGAGTGTGATCCAGTTTGAATGTGGAGAAGATGGAGTGTAGTCCAAGTGGATTACGATGGTTTCTTAGAGCTTATTGACTTGCATGGTCGATTGTGATCTGAATATTGGATCAAACGCCGGCACTGTGCGATTTTTTTTTTCCCTGTACCATCTCTGTCATCAATTCTAGTGCGATCCAATGTTTTGTCCGATTGTACTCAGACTGAAAATGCACTGGTCTGCACCCCCCCCCCCTCAGACTCAAAAGTTAATAAAGATTTGTAACAGTTACAGTGAAAGTGATGACAACTTAGACCTTATGCACACCAATTATTGCTTACTAAACTAAAAACATCCCCTGAATCATTTCAGATTTTATTTCCTGCTGTATAGGTAGTACTTTCTAATGTGAATATATTTTACGCTTAAAAAATATACCGATGACTTTATACATACTTAAGGAGGCCATACATATCAGATAGCTATTGACTTGCTCTGCCAATAGCTATGCTTCCCTCCTCACTCTTCACCTAAAAATATATTCTCTAAAACCATTGAAAATGGCTTATCTCTAGTGAAAATGAAAAGTATTGGGCATGTTGAAAGTCAACATACCTAGCCCTTCTGTATCCCAACACCTACTGTTTAAGGGTGTTGGGACACCCCTGTAAAATAGATGGTTTGACAGCACCATCAGGTGAGCCTCACATTCAATAAATGTGTATGGCCACCTTTAAAAACATTTTGTGTCCCAACTGTGAAGTCAAATACAAAGCAATAATTAGCGTTAGATGTAAATGTAACAAGCTAGCTCGGACTGGCCCTCAGGGCAACAGGTGAGTCCCCAGGTGAACATCTGTGCCGGAACTGGCAGCCCACCTCACAATATATGCAGTAGCTGACACAATGCACCTGATTCATTATAGACAAATGTAGCATCTCAGCATTCATTTAACAATCTACCCAATCTATTACTTTATAGAATCAGATGCAAAACTGTGAATGTGGATAGCTTCCATGTACATAGCAGAACAGTGGGTGTCCCAGTATTAATGTTAGGCCGGGGTCACACTAGAGAGGAATACGGACGAGTGAGAGGCGTTAAAAGCATGCATTACACACGGACAAATGATTCTCTATGGGGTAGCTCCCAACAGCCGTATATTTCTCGTCTGTATTCTACGGTCCGTGCCAATAGCATGCTGCGATTTTCAGCGTACTACGCCCGTAGTACGCCAATGCAAGTCTATGGGGGGGCGCAAAAAATACGGATTACACACGGACCACACGTGAGACTTGCGAGAAATATGCAGGTCTTTTGGCAGGTGACAGGAAATGGGCCAGTTCATCATCAGGAAGTTTAGACATGCTAATTAGCTCAAAAAGCGCTCCAGACAGCCAGGAAGTACGCCTCTACGGAGTCCTGCAGCATCATGGCGCCATATTTCCTAGTGCGGGAGCGGCCGGAAATCTGGGACCAACGTGATGCCCATTATGCCAACTGGGCAAGAAAGGAGGCGTCATGGAGGCGCATATGTCGCCAGATGTTCCACGATTTTGGTGATCGGCCACGTGAGGAGCAGCAGCAAATGAGTAAGTACAACCCAAAAAGTGTTTAAAATTACCTCACATCAAAAAAGGCATCTAGAATCAGCCCCCCCTTTCTGTGCTTGGACTTTTTGCCTCATGAGGCAGGTAGATTTTTATGTGAGCCATGGTTTTACACTGCCATAATTTGGCCCAGGCCACAAGCTCATCATCCTCCTACCCAACCAAGTTATCGAGTGTAGTTACTTGATGCCTGAACTATTGTGACCCTGCATATCTGACCTGGATGTCCCAATTATATATGCCACCCTGGGTAGAAAGCACACACTAGAAGGCCACATGCCTAGGCTACTGGTAGCAAATTTGACCTAGCAAATATGTGAAATTGAGAATATTTCCTTTCACATTGCAGTGGAAGATGTGATGAGACGCTGGCACAGCATCCGCGACCAATACAGGTGGGAACGTCAGCAGCGTGCCAGGAGTGGTGATGCGGGCCACATAAAGAGGAAATATATCTATTATGACCTCCTCTCCTTCCTCGCTCCAATTCTGGTTCTGAGACCGTAAGTAGATACCTCACACCACATTACACAGATACTTTACAGGGCCAAAACAATGGATTTATTTTTGGCTCTGTTCTATTTCATAACAGAACTCAGTCCAACCTTACGGAGAGAGAAACTGGCTCAGATACCAAGCCCATCATAGATCCTGGGTCTGTAGAGGAAGAGGTGCCTGGACCATCTTCTCCCCCTCCAAGCAGCATGGGTGAAGATTCCTCTCAGGAAAACCCAGTGCCACATACCCCACCACTAGGACCACATCCACAAGCAGGACCGTCTGCTGCTGCACAATCAGCCATACAGGAGGAGCAGGGCAACATCAGCAGCAGCCCAACTGCCCAGATCCGGGGCTCCCCACAGCCTGCTTGACCATACCGGCGAGGAAGAAGAAGGCACCAGATCCCTGCCCAAGATACCCTTACCAATGTTGACACAGGGGTACTGAACTACCTTGCTCGAGTTAATAATGATGATTGGGAGAAGGCGTACTCACGCAGCCTGGCCCTTTATCTTCATACCCTTTCCCGTGAGGTGAGGCTACGTATTCGAGGATGTTTTCAGATCCTGCTTGATGCAAGCACACACCCCAATACCCCATATGAGTTATTTGAATATCTGGAGAGGTGGCAGCTTTCCCCCAGGAATCTGATGCGCCTTAGACACCCCACACACATTCTTGCTCAAGCAGGCTCTGAGGATCCTCAAATACGTGGGCCTATACCTCACCCCCTTCCGCCCCCTACCCAACCTTTACAACAGCAGCCACATATGTCTGGCTCTAGCCAACCTCACCAATATGGCCACTTGTTCCCATCCAGTGTTGGAGGCTGTTCCCAACCTGGTTGGGGAGGACATGGTTATTTTGGTGGGTATGAGACACGGGCCTACCAGCCCCATCAAGAGGCCCCTCTCCAGTATCACTCTGGCCAGTACCAACTACAATCACAGGAGGCAGTACACTACCCACATCATGGGCAACAGTATGCCCCCACACAGGGCGATGGCCAAGTTGGCCAAAGTAGCCAGCAGCAAACACAGGCTGGTCTTCCGCCTTCTCCTCCCCCGACCTACCAAAATTTCTAATGATGCCATTTTTGTATTGGCTAATGGTTTTGTGGTTGTTTTGTTTGTCAGAAAATGTTATTTGTTCCCAATTTTCACATCTGCACAAAGGCCAATTTGGCCCATTGCCACATTGATCATACAGCAATAATATGTTTTTCTAAAAAAAACAAATAAGGCAAAAGTAAACATTTGTCTACTACATTTTACGTCTCTGTCTCAATTCTAAAATAAGGTGTCAGCTTACTAACATACGCTTACCAATGCAATTAAACAGTCATAGAATCATAAGGGGTTTAAATATATATATTTAGACACACATAAACCAAAAAATTATAACATAGACACAGCATGCTCTTGCCAAGAAGTTTCCCCCCTCAAGTGACATAAAGTAATTTGTGAAAATATCATGCACTTTGAGCCCAGATAGCGGTCTACGTTGAGGGTTGATAGGTGGTCTCTCCCTACGCACATTGTCCGCCCTACGCACATTGTCCGACCCACGCACAACACCAGCAGAGGAGGAACAATCATGTATCCTGGTGAAGTTATGAAGAATGACACATACTTTAATTACTTCATTTACATTTTGTTGACTCAGCTGAATGGCAGACTGGAGTACCTGCCATTTGGCACAAAGACTGCCAAAGGAACTCTCCACCAGTTGCCGAGCACATGATAGGCACAAGTTAAAAATTCTGCGCCGGTGGTCCAGGTTGCGCAGGGGATATGGCATCTTGACATTGCGCGTTAACTGAAATGCCGCATCTGCCACAAGGACATAAGGGACTGATTCTTGAGTGAAGCCTGGTAGCTGGCGTGGTGGGGGTAGATCTAACTGGTTGGTGCGTAGCCGCCGAGCCATAATGGAAGTTTTGAAGACTCTAAAGTCTCCCGTCCTTCCATAGGCCCCAATGTCAACAATTATAAACTTGTATTGAGGGTCGGCCAGAGCCAACAATACAACAGAAAAGTATTGTTTATAATTGAAGAATTGGGAGCCAGAGTTCGGCGGCTTACGCACACGGATATGTTTGCCATCAAGGGCCCCAATACAATTAGGAAACTGGCATTCCTCCTCAAAGTCCCTTGAAATCCTCAACCAGTCTTCCATCCTGGGCTCGGGCATGATGAGTTGATGTAGTCTTGACCATATTTCACTACATGTCGACCTGACTATGCCAAAAATGGTAGATTTTCCAATGAGAAACTCAAGGTGGAGGGCGGCATAAGACAGGCCAGTGGACAGGAAGCTCAAGAACAACAGAAATTGAACATTTTAGAATGTACAAATTAACAGAACACCAGGTACATACATACAAAACTTTTTATTAATTCATATCTACTAAAACACATATATATATTTGGTCGCACAATGACTACGTGATATTCAGGACATATTACACATAACATTCTGGTCTGTAAGTTTAAATAAATCTGGAATAAGATGAGAGTATAAAACTTAGTCCAAAAATACATACTTTGGCCAACACATCATGAACATGGAGAATGTGGTTGTGTGGTACATACCGTAATGTGAGTAGAAGTCACTCCTCTGCAGATATAGCTTTGTGCATCCATGTGTCCTGAAAGGTTATCCCAGGGCTCACTGTCTCCAAGAGTAGATCAAATGTTGCAAGGCTCATGCGACAGTATTGGTAAAATTTTTCAGGATGATCCCGCAGAGAAGAATAGAGGCGGTGGAAATGACCTCTTGTCAGTTGTTGCCTCAAAAGTGGAGGGACCCACATGCGTCTCCTCCTCCGCGGATCCACTATCACTGGGTATGGTTGACCAAAGCGGTGTGACAAAAGCCAGTTGAAGAGAACCTGCTCAGTTGTGTTGAAACTCAGACTGTCTGCCATGTTGCACATACAACACCAGCACACCTAGTCATGGCAAGGTCACAAATGGACAGAATGGAGGCAGCCACCTGTTCCTGAGCCAATAGATAAGGTGCAGGCTAATGATGTAAATATTTTGCAGGCCTCAAAACCATTAAATGTCCATTTTGCAAGCCTGCGAGAAAATCTCGGCATACGGATGCCATACGGATTACATACGGATGCTGACATGCACAAAATACGCGACCACACCTTGCTTACAGATTACATACGGAGCACTATTTGGGGGTCAATCATCCGTATTACGCATGTAAAATACGGACCGTATTTTGCGTCGGTTAGTGTGACCCCAGCCTTACTGGTAGTCCCTTAGCATCTCAGTCCAACACTGGCATCAAGTATAGCCTTTGGAGCTTGTGACAAGCCTACACATTTTTTTGGAAAGGATTCTATTCCTGTGGATCATTAAACACTTATTATTTTATTTTTTTCATTGCAATATTTAAGACTCGATGATGAACAAACCCTTTTGTCTCGCTGATTATTGCTATGGGAAGGAGAATGTTTCTGCTGAAGAATAATGGCAAGTGTTCTGATGCCTTTTTTTTTACATGTGAAATTCTTCTGGTTAGGGATTTAATATATCAACATAAGAATCAATGGAAGCTGCATTGTGTTTCCTAGTGTGGTCAGTGGATCAATGAGTTGCCCCTAGCAAAGAATTTCTAAATATTCTCATGCTTCTAGGCCCATTCACACAAATGAGTGAGACTGGGGATTTCTAATAGCACATACCTGTATGGCTCCAGGATGAATTTTCAGAAAAATTTTTTATAGGGAGATTTCTAATATATTAATAAGTATACATGAATACAATTTATGTAATAAGTATTTTATGTCAAAATTGCAAAGATTGCAAGCTTAACCCATATTCATGAGGATGAGGATTGCTAGGTCCCTTAGGGCAAGTGGTTAAGCATTGACAGAATGGGTTGTCATTAATTATTCTAGATAGCCTGAATGTATTCGTTTTGGTAGATCTTCAGCTCCCAATACTCAGAGTCACATCTTGTCTGATCCCCAAAAGATCAATATTCAGTGTAAATGGACAAAGTATAGCTTTTTTCTATTAAGTACTGAGACAATCAAGAAAGCAATCTAAAATTTGACATCATACAGATATTGCATTTACATATACAGTTTATAATATATTATTTCAGATGTCCGTGAATCACCAATGTGTTCTATTAGTTTCCCCAAATTAAACGTGTATCCATTTTTAGGAGCTGCTCACATGTACCTATTATTTTGGATAACTGTGTATCTCAAAAAATGATGGAGACATGGTTCTTTTTTTATTCAAGTCATTGAAGTCTATCTGTCCATGAGAAATCACATTGTCATCCTTGTGCAATCTGTGAGCTGTCAATTTTTGACATTGTAGTGGATAAGAAAAGTGTAGTGCTGGCACATCTGCATGCTTCCCCTCTCCCCTGGCAGGGACTCCAACTTACTCACCTTCGTGGCCCCCTTCCTGCACTTCTTCCTCCTCCCGCTGCTGCCCGGGGTCTGCACACAGATCACTGTTTCCCAGGCACTGTGCTTAGCTTGCACCCATATCTGCCCTCTTAAAGGGACAGTGCGCCCCATCCTAATGTTTCCCCAGCCAATGGCTGGTATACACTTTTTATTTAAGGCACCTCCACCTGTTAGGAAGTGCCTAAGCCATGTTTATACTTTGCTTGTTGCATACTTGCCACTTTTCAGGTTCCCTGTTCTAAGTTTGTCTTCCAGTACCCGCCTCTGCCTGTAGCTGCCTGTGCCTGTCTGTATGCCGGCTGTATTTGCTGTACCTGCCTGTATTTGCCATTCCCATATGTATACCAGATGTGACAGCCTGCGCCTGCCAGTGACTGAATGTATACCAGCTGTCCAGCTTGCGCCTGCCATGCTCACCTGTATTCCAGCCGTACCCGTCTGCTCCTACCATGCTCACCTTTATATCAGCCGTACAAGCCTGCAACTACCATGCTCACTGGTATAGCAACTGTAACAGCCTGCACCTGCCGGTGCCTACCTGAATACCAGCTGTACCAGCCTGCACTTACCAGTGCCTGCCTGTACCAGCCATTCCCTCCAGTACCTGCTCTTCCTGTGTTCCTGTCGTGCCTGCCTGTACCAGATGTACTCTCCTCCTGAGCCATTCCAGCCTCCTGCCCCTTGGGGTCAGCTGCCATGCATCAGAGGTCTGCCCTGGTGTCCATCTGGAGCCAAGTCTAAGCCCACCATCAAGGGCTCTAGTGAAGAGTTAGGTGTTCATTTATTTATCTCTCCTCCAGGCTTTCCTCGGATCACGACACAGTGGTTCCACCACTCCTTTTACTGGTTGCTCACGTCATGTAATCTGCTGACTTTCAATCTTCTGTCTCTGACCTTTACCAGGAGGTCTCACACCAGAAACATTAGCAGGACAAAATCTTCTATATGAGGACAGTGACCACCCATTCTTCCGGGACATTCTCTACTCGTTTGTGGTGGTTTATGTGGATGACATATTAGTGTTCTCTCGTGATCTGCCCTCAGGAGGGATGTTCGCAAGATTCAGCAGAGACTGAGGAAGAATCGTTTGTATGCCAAGTTTGGAAAATATGTCTTTGAACAATCCTCTCTTCCATTCTTGGATACATCATCTCTGAGACAGGAATAAGGATGGACCCCGAGAATGCATCCATTGTTCTGAAGAGGCCTCATCCTAATGGTTTGAAGGCAATCCAGTGGTTCCTCTGATTTGATAATTAATTACTACACCAATTCTTTCGGCATTTTGACATTTTATCAATGCTAACAACAGTGGTTGCGCTGAACTTTTGCCTTGAGCCGAATTCTCATACAACAATCATCTGAGTAAATCCTCATTTTTCATGGTGTATGGAGAACACTCAAATTCTGTTTCCCTTGTCTGCTACCTTCAATATTCCTGCCTCTGAAACTTTCCTAAAGGGCTTTCCTAAGATCTGGGAGGACATGAAGACCTCTTTATTGAAATCTTCAGAATAGATGAAGAGACAAGTGGACAGGAGACATCTGGACCTGCCTCTCTTTTGCACTGGGAATAAGGTTTGGCTTTCTTCAAAATATGTCCATCTCAGGCTACTCTCGTATAGATTGGGTCCTCACTTTTTCTCGGTCTGTTTGAGGTTCTCAAACAGATTAATGTCGTAGCTTACAAACTCAAACTCCTGGCCTCTCTACGAATCCCCAGTTTATTTCACGTCTCTTCTCAAACCTGTTGTCTTCAGTTTCTTCTTCAAGGACACAGGTACTACTTCTGCTCTTGTCAGCACTGAAGATGTTTAGAGGTAGAGAATGTTCTAGCCACTAAGATGGTAAGAGGAAAAACCTTTTCTCTTGTTGATTGGAGGGGTTTCGGTCCATTGCACAGGAAAGATTTTCTTGCGGGCCTGAAGAAGAGGGGGGCATAAGGATGGGGCACTGTAGCGCTGGTGTCCCTGCACATTTCCGCCCTCCCCCATCATCCTTGTGCAATCAGTGAGCTGTTAATTTTTAACATTGTAGTTGATAAGAAAAGTGTAGCTCTAGCATCTCTGCACGCTTTCCCTCTCCTCTGGCAGGGACACCAACATACTCACCGCTGTGGCTCCCATCCTCCACTTCCCCCTCTTCCTGCTACTGCTGGACAGGGTCTGCGCATGGCTTGCAGATCTCTGTGCACTGTGCATAGGGCACATGCGCTCGCTCTTAAAGGGATAGCTTGCGCTGTCCCAAAGTGTTCCAGTCATACCAACCTGCACCTGTCAGTGTCTACCTGTAAGCCAGCCATACCAGCTTGCAGCTACCAGTGCCTGGCTGTATACCAGCCATTCCTGCCAGCACCTGCAGTTCGTTTGTTCCTGCTGTGCCTGCCTGTACAAGCTGTACGCTCCTTCTGGGCCATTCCAGCTACAGTAACTGCCCATTGAGGTTCAACTGCTGTGCGTCCGAGATTTGTCCCGGTGTAGCACTTGGTGTCCAGTTGAAATATTGATGATAAAAACTTACACAAACACTGCTAAAAATCAGATCCTAAACAGTAATAAAACTCAGACTATTTTTTTGGTTACTATAGACCTAAAGTAAATAATGACTTTTAACCTCTTTTTGACATTGGACGTACTGGTAAGACTAATGTCAGGTCCCCTGCTTTGATATGTCTCTAACAGCAGGGGATGGAGATGAGCTCTGTCAACTGCTTTTAACTACTTAAATGCTTCCATCCATCTATGAAAGCGCCATTTTATGAGTATGGAGGACAATCTCAGGGTGCCGATTGGCTGTCATGTAAGTCAGGTATCAGCTGAAGACACCCAGGCCTGTCATTATGGTACCCCTATGAATACCAGACTATGGAGAATGCGATTATTTTTTAATAAACTGCAATATTGTTGTAATGCCGTATATACTGTAGTATAAGTGATCAGACAGTAACAGGTTCAAGTTCCCCTATGGGGGCTAAAAAATAAAGTTAAAGAAAAATATAGATTAAGAAAAAATATATATAAAAATTTGAATGATCACCTTTCTTCCATTACAAAATAAAAATAGAAAGACGTTGCTGCATCTGTAATAGTCCAATCTGTGTAAACATAAGATTGGCTAACTTGGCAAATGCAGTAAAGAGAAAAAAATCAAAAGTATCATAATTGCATTTTTTTCATCTCGGACCACTGCAGAAAAATGCAATAAAAAACTATCAAAATGTTGTATCTATTCCAACATGGTATTAAGAAAAATGTCAGCTCACCAAAGAAAAACAAACCTCTACCACAGTTCTTTCGTCTAAAAAATGAAAATGGTCCCAGAAAAAGGTGACGCAAGCAAAAAATGTGTTATTAGTAGAGTTGAGTGAAACGGGTCAAAAAAATTCAAAAGTCGCCGACTTTCGCCAAAGTCGGGTTTCATGAAGCGAAACCCGACCTTAGCGTGAGGTCGACCACGAGGTCGGCGACTTTAGCGCCAAAGTCGCGTTTCAAAAGATGCTTTAGCGCCCTTTTTCAGCCAATCAGGAAGAACGGACACTGTGGGCAACGTGATGACATAGGCAGCGGTCACCACCATCTTGGAGAAGGGCATGCAAGTGATTGGCTTGCTTTGTGTGGTGTCACAGGGGGTATAAAAGGGCGGGGATGCTGACCGCCATGTTACTCATGCTGATCTCAGAATAGGGAGAGCTGCTGCAGCTGCTGATTCTGTAGGGAGAGCGTTAGGAAGGCAAAAAGAAAAAAAAACTGCTTCTGCTGCTAGCGCTTTTCACTGTAGTTACTGTGCAGTGAAAGGTGAAGATTTTTGCTTTTGTGCAGCAGCGCTGGTGGTGATTAGCATGCCTTTTAAGGCTAGAGGCATTGCTGTGTGCACACTGGTGTTCAAACTGCTTTTTTAAAAGCAATCCAAATTGTATTGTTTTGTCCTGGTGAGGTATTGAGCGTTCATTTTTTCATAAACCGTACAGCAGTGTACACTCCTCACACAGTACCATGTAATGGCTGTTATCACGGCCAAATTGAAGCTATCGACGTGTGTGACTCTGTAAGGAAAAGTTGAGGAGTTTGTCCATTCTTACAGACCTACACCTTATAGTTTTGTCCATTTTTCAAACAGTTTAGTATATTTGCTGTTTGATTACATTCAAAACTAGAGAGAGACAGCGTGTGTCAGTCCATATACAAAAACACGGAGCTTGACAATTTTACATACACCGTACAGCGGTGTACCTGCACGCTCCTCTCTCAGTACCGTGTAACGGCTGTTATCACGGCCAAATTGAAGCTATCTACGTGTGTGACTCTGTAAGGAAAAGTCGAGGAGTTTGTCCGTTCTTACAGACCTACACCTTATAGTTTTGTCTGTTTTTCAAACAGTTTAGTATAGTTGCTGTTTGATTACATTCAAAACTAGAGAGAGACAGCGTGTGTCAGTCCGCATACAAAAACACGGAGCTTGACAATTTTACATACACCGTACAGCGGTGTAGTACCGTGTAACGGCTGTTATCACGGCCAAATTGAAGCTATCCAAGTGTGTGACTCTGTAAGGAAAAGCTGAGAAGTTTGTCCGTTCTTACAGACCTACACTCTAGGGAGATTCCAATTCTGCCCAATTCTATATACACCTTGTAGTTTGTCATACACTAGGCAATTTCTGCCTGTCACATTGCGGTGTAATATAAACAGGGCCTGACAGAATCCAACTGTGTCCTGAAGTCTAGAGAGATTCCAATTCTCCACAGTCTTCTATACACCTTTCTTACACCATCCAGAATCTGCCTGTCACATTGCGGTGTGATATAAACAGGGCTTGACAGAATCCAACTGTGTCCTGAAGTCTAGAGAGATTCAAATTCTCCCCACTCCTAAATACACCTTGTACCTTGTTTTACAGTACCATATAGTTGGTGGCTTTTTAGGTACATTTTCCCCAAAAATGAGGAAGTGTGGTGAAAGAGTCCGTGGAAGTGGGTGGAGGTTGGCAGCTGGTAATGATGGTGTTGGTGGTGGATCTGCTGGTAGTGGCAAAAGCAAAATAGCACCTAATGCAGGAGGTGTTGAGCCTGCGTCATCGTCTGGCTCCACAAGGCCTCGAAGGCTCCCTTTTCTGGGAGTAGGTAAACCGCTTTTAAAGCCGGAGCTTCAAGAACAAGTTTTGGCTTACATTGCTGACTCAGCCTCCAGTTCTATTGCCTCCTCTTCTGAAGTTTTAAAAAATAAAAGCACTGAGTCGTCATTGGAGGCTCATGGTCATGAACCACACCTTTCCTTGTGTCCTTCACCCCAACCAAAATTGAAGAATGCGGCAGGCCACACTACAGATTACTCCATGGAGCTGTTTTCACATACCATGCCTGGGTTATCAAGTCAAATCGTGAATTACCCAGGCCAAGATGAATCTGACATGGAGTGCACTGATGCACAGCCACTGATAGGTGATTCTGCTGGTACATTCACTCAGAGCACTACATTGTCCTCGCAGTGTACTGAGGCAGAATCTGACCCTGATGAAACTCAGGTGCCCCTTCCCGCATACTATACCACCATACACGGTGACACAGAGGAAGGTGCACACGACATTGAAGAGGAGGTGATGGATGACAGGTTACAAAAACCAAAAGAGTTGCAGAACAGCTTGGTCAGACGGTCAAAATAGCACAGCGTGCAAGGCCTCAAAATGTCTTCCATAGTAGGAAGAGTGCAGTGTGGCCCTTTTTTGAACAAAATCCTAATGATCAGGCAAAGGTTATATGTAAGAAGTGCGTAAAGACCTTTAGCCGAGGGAAAAATCTGAGAAATTTGAATAACAGTTGCATGCTAAGACATTTAACCACCATGCACTTGCAAGCGTGGACGGACTACCAAAACTCACATACCACATGTGCAACTGCTCCCAAAGAAGGTAGTCAGCAACACTACATTGTTTCCCCCACTGTAAGCCCACCGGTTAGCATACCACCAGCAGCAAATGTTGAGTAGTCGTCGCAAGGGCAAATCAGTCAGGGAATCACTCTGTTATTGCAACGAAAGACTGAATCTAGGCCATCAGAAAGAACACCAACTCCATCACCATCATCAACCCTCTCTCAGTCCGCCATGTCCACCGCTACTTCCACCATATGCAGCGCTCAAGTCCAGCTCAGCCTACCAGAGACTATGAGTAGGACAAGAAAGTACTCATCCTCTCATCTGCGTACACTGGGTTTGAACGCCCACATTGCCAAACTAATCTCGTTAGAGATGATGCCCTATTGGTTGGTTGAAAGCGCAGCTTTCCACGAACTCATGGCCTACGCAGTACCATGCTATGACCTACCCAGTCGCCACTTCTTCTCTCGCAAAGCCATCCCAGCCCTCCACCTTCATGTGAAAGACCGCATTGTACATGCACTCAAGCAATCAGTGAGTGGAAAGGCGCACCTCACAACTGATGCATGGTCCAGTAGGCATGGCCAGGGCCGTTACGTGTCCATCACTGCGCACTGGGTTAATGTGGTGGATGCAGGGCCCACAGGGGACAGTGGTGGTGGGACAGTGCTGCCTAGCCCACGGTATAGGAAACAGTTGGCTGTAGGCGTTCGACCCTCCTCCTCCTCCTCCTCCAGAAGCAAAAGCTTGTCCACAGAACGCAGTCGCACGAGCACTCCATCTGCAGCTGCCAGTGTTGCACACGAGGTGTCCCCCTATCGATCAGCAAGTGGAAAGCATCAGCAGACTGTTTTGAAAATGATGTGTTTGGGCGACAGACACACCGCGGAGGTACTGGCCGACTACTTTCAGCGACAAACTGAGTCATGGCTGGGCACTCTACATCTTGAGGCAGGCAAGGTAGTTAGTGATAATGGCCATAATTTTGTGGCAGCCATAGCCCTTTCAAAACTCAGACACATACCTTGCTTGTCTCACACCTTGAACCTGGTGGTGCAGTGCTTCCTCAAAAATTATCCGGAGTTAACAGGCCTGCTCCAGAAGGTCCGAAGACTGTGCTCGCACATTCGCCAGTCGCCGGTACACTCCAGTCATATGCAGAAGCTGCAGCGATTGCTCCACCTTCCCAAGCACCGCCTAATTATCAATGTTGCAACAAGGTGGAACTCCACCCTGCACATGGTTGAGCGGCTGTGCGAACAGAGGCAGGCCGTAATGCATTTGTGGGAGGATACACGGGCAGGCACTTTGAGGGCAGACATGGAGTTGACAGGTGTGCAGTGGTCGAAGCTGAAAGACCTCTGTAAAGTCCTTCAGTGTTTTGAGGAATGCACACGGCTGGTAAGAGCAGACGACGCCATCATAAGCATGAGCATCCCACTTATGCATCTGCTCATGCAAACTTTGACGCACATTAAGGAGCAAGCGTCTGCAGCCGAGGATGATGAGGAAGAGGAGGAGGGAAGCCTTGATGACAGTCAGCCATTGTCTGCTCCGGGAACTCTCCTGGACGAGGTGGAGGAAGAAGAGAAGGAGGAGGATGATGATGGGGATGATTATTTAGGGGAGAAGGATGCTTCTCGTGGGTCAAGAGAAAATGTTGGCGTGGCAAGGTCTGGTACAGGGTTTGTGCATGACTGGAGGGATGTGGATTTGCCAGAAAGTGCTCCTCCAACCAGCACTCGCAGTGTATCATTGACACCGGGAACATTGGCCCACATGTCAGATTATGCCTTGCAGATCCTAAAAAGGGACCCCCGCATTGCCAAAATGATGAACGATGATGACTACTGGTTGGCCAGCATCCTGGATCCACGCTATAAAGGTAAATTCCAAAACATCATGCCACAGGAGAACCTAGAGCTAATATTGGCTAACAAACAAGCAACTCTGGTAAACCAGTTGGTTGAGGCATTCCCAGCACACAGCAGCGGTGATGGTTCTCACACGAGCCGTAAGGGCCGGGGGCAGCTTGGAAGAGGTGTTGGTGGTGCACATATCAGAAGTGGCGTTGGAGACAGGGGTTTCATGACCATGTTGTGGACTGATTTTTCAAGTCCCGCTCACACGACTGGTAATACTGCTTCGATTGAAAGTGACAGGAGACAGCACTTGTCAACTATGGTTACAAACTACTTCTCGTCCCATATCGATGTTCTCCCTCACAGGTCATTCCCATTTGACTATTGGGCCACTAAACTGGACACCTGGCCTGAATTGGCACAATATGCCTTACAGGAGCTCGCTTGCCCAGCTGCAAGTGTGCTATCGGAAAGAGTCTTCAGCGCTGATGGATCAATCCTGACAGAAAAAAGGACCCGTCTCTCAACCCAAAATGTGGATGATCTAACCTTCATTAAAATGAACCATGCGTGGGTTTCCAAGGATTTTGTCACACCTTACCCTGATGACACATAGGTTGCCAGAAAAATGGCTTTCTTTGGTCCACCTCTTCCTGGGACTTGACCAATTTCACCTTTAGCAGCAGGTGAATGTCCCACATCAACATATGCCATTTTGTAAACCTCCCTAACTGGGCTGCCTCCTCCCCCCATGGCCGGGGTCACCACCTAGCGCATGCAACCGTGCGAGTGCCGTTGCCCTGGACAGGTGGGTGGGCCGACTCTTGGGCACGGGCACTGGCACAGGGTCCCTCATAGTGCAATCAAGTGTCTCTGAC
Organism: Dendrobates tinctorius; assembly: GCF_039654945.1. Taxonomy (NCBI): domain Eukaryota; kingdom Metazoa; phylum Chordata; class Amphibia; order Anura; family Dendrobatidae; genus Dendrobates; species Dendrobates tinctorius. The sequence continues at coordinate 17,863,778 of NW_027361858.1, read as the reverse complement.
AGTGGGGGTGCACACCTGCCGTCAGACTCACCACCGTACTATGAGGGGCCCTGTGCCAGTGCCGTCGCCAAAGAGTGGGCCCCCCCTGCTTGCTTTGGATCACAGCACTTGCAAAGTTGAAATACTTACCTCTCCCTGCTCCACTGCCATGACGTCTTCCGCATTTCCTGACAGTGATATTCTGATCAGAGAGCGCAATGACAACACGTCTGTACACCCAGACTAGTACAGGGATTCCCTAGCGAGGAGACTTATTTGAGGAGACTTATTTAATTGTTTTCAATGTTGGGACAGCAATTTTTGGGGAGCACTATACTCTGGAGAATGATATATGGGGCCCACCATACACTGGAGCAATCCAAAGGTGGACATCAGACACTGGAGCAGCATTTACAGGGCCCATTATACACTAGAGCATTAGAAATAGGGCCCATTATATATGGAGCATTAATTGTGCCCATAAGACAGTGCAGCTTCATCCATGGGGCCCAACATATACTGTAGCATTATGTGGAGCTCATCATATACTGTTTCAAGCATTATATGGGACCAATGATTCTGTATGGAGAAATATATGGGCCTCATTACTCTGTATAGCACACTATGCGGTGGCCATAATACTGTATGGAGTAATATACTGTCCATTTTTGGAGCTATTAAAAATGGATATCAGTCATGAGATGTAAAAAGTGAAGTATTTTTCATTGTACTATACCGCTATTTCTCTGCGGTATCGGAGCATCATGAGTTGTGGTATGTGTTAAAGGGGCGCTCTTTGGCCCAGGGCACATGAAAACCTGGAGCCATCCCTACCCCCCCCCCACAAATTTAGCCAAATAACCCCCATTTTTCAGTGCGTAACTAGTATTATGAAGTAAATTAAGGTTGAAAAGCTTCAGTAATCAGAATTGATGTTTTTGGCATTCAAAAGGGCACTGTAGGTGTGTTTCCTGTCCTCCACTCCCTGCTTCCCTATTGACTTGCATTGGGTTTCGTGTTTCAGTCGGCCTTCGACTTTTCACGATAGTAGGCCGATTTCGGTCGGCCCGACTTTTGTGAAAGTCGGGTTTCACGAAACCCGACTCGACCCGAAAAAAGGCAAAGTCGCTCATCTCTAGTTATTAGGTTACAAATTTTGTTTCAACACTTAAACAAACAAATATGATTTTCTTCGTAATTGTAGTGACCTGCAAGATCATATTGCCATGTCATTTTGGCTGCACAATGAATGCCACAAAAAAAACTTAAAAAAGGATTGCGGAATTTGTGCTATTTCACCATATTTGGATTTTTTTCCAATCTCCCAGTACATTGAACGGTAAAATAAATGGTGTCATTCAAAATGATAAATCACACTGCAAAAAACAAACCCTCATAGATCTTTCTTATCAGAAAAATAAAAAGTTTTGGCTTTTGGAAGAAAGGAAAGAAAAAACGAAATAGCAAAGCATACCTATGCCAGAGAGGGTTAATATCATAAGGTGCCTTAAAGGTTTTATAAATGCTTCTAGATGTTACAATTCAGTTCAGTACACCAAATGGCTGTTTTCTGACTGCTATTGTCTTTAATAATTCTGTCCTTAAAAGGGTTTTCCCACTAACAAAAGTTAATTTTAATCAATAGATCTTCGAATAATAATAATTTCCACAATTGGATGTGTTTAAATTAAATGTTCCTGTGCTCAGATAATCTCGTGCCCCTGCTCTGTAATGGCTGTGTCTCACTGTACAGGGACATGTTCTAATCAAACCATTGCTTCTGGGCAGTGGAGGAAGGAAAGAAGAGTATACAGACAGGACAGCATGGAGATCACTAATAATTCTTTATGTGAAGTAAAATATTGTTTAAAAACAGGCAGGGAAATGTTTTTACCTAACAGAAGGAGTCAGCTGTAAATCCCGTGCTTTAATGTCTGTATATTCTCTTTTGCTTCCTCCCCTGCCCAGGAGCTGTGGCATGATCAGATCATGTTCCTGTACGGTAAGACACGGCCATTACACAATACATCGTAGGGCCACATTTATAATGTTATCTCAACACGGGAACATTTTTATTAAATACATCCAATTGTGGAAGTCATTATTATTCCAAGATCTATTGATTAACCCTTTAACGTCCATTGATGTACACAGTCCATCATGGCCAGGACGGACTGTGTCATTCATGCATGTAAACAGGCAGTGGTAGTTTAGGTGCCGACAGCTGTTTGTGACAGCTGAGAGGCACGGCAACGGGTGCAGGAACCCATGGTGTCGGTCCCCGCATCCAGATTGCTGTGATCGGTCAGTCAATGTGACTTACCAATAACAGCATGATCGCGCAGGAGATGCTGAAATATCAGCACCTCCCATCCGATCAGTGCAGGAGCTCAGCGCTGCCAGTGGCTGAGCTTCTTGACCAACAGCCAGGAGCGGTGTCTGGCCACCCCTAGCTGTTAACCCCCTAATTGCTGCTATTGAGCGTGATCGCAGTGTTCAGGAGGGAGGCAGAGGGACGGGAGCTCCCTCTGCCTTCAGATCGGCGTCCCCATGACGTCATCGCGGGGCCCGATCATTGCCATGTTGACCCGGGGTTGTCATGATGATCCACGGGTCATCAAGCTATGGAAAGCCTCTGAGACAATGCTCACAGCATGCTGTCAGAACCTTTCAATATAGGTAGCACTGCAATGCTAGTCCATTGCAATGCATTATATCTTCAAGCAAAGTGAAAAAAAGTGAAAGGTAAAAAAAGAAAACCTTTTTTTAAAAATAATTATATAATTTTTAATATAAATAAATTTTTGTAAAAAAAAATAGTAAAATAATGTTAATAATATAAAAAAATACACTAATAAATAAAAACAATTTTGTAAAAAAAATTAAACTAAAAAAGTACACATGTTTGGTATCGCTGCATCCATAAAAATCCGATCTATAAAAGTGTCACACTAGTTAACCCCTTCAGTGAACGCAACAAAAAAAGCACAAAAAAAGTAGCAAATTATGCTTTATCCTCATACCGTTTGGAAAAAGTAGAATAAAACGTGATCAAAAAGATGAATGTAAATAAAAATAGTATCACTGAAAATGCCATCTTGTCCCACAAAAAACAAGCCACCATAAAACTCCATATTAATAAAAAAAAGTTATAGCTCTCAGAATAAAGCAATGCTAAAATAATTATTTTTTCTCTAAAAGTTTTTATTATGTAAAAGTGCAAAAACATAAATAAAATGTAAATGTGGCATCGCTGTAATCATTGTGACCCAAAGAATAAAACTGCCTTATCAATTTTACCACATGCAGAATGGAAAAAAAAAACTATTCCTGAATTTCTGATATTTGTTCATTCTTCCTCCACAAAAATCAGAATAGAAAGCGATCAAAAAAGTCATGTGCCCGAAAATGGTACCAATAAAAAAGTCACTGCCCAATGGTATAAAATTCTGTGAAACACCCTTTGTATCAATATGATAATTACACCCCTAGATTAATTCATTGAGAGGTGTAGTTTGTAAAATGGGGTCACTTATGGGGTGTTCTACTGTTCTGGCACCTCAGGGGCTCTCCTAGTGGGTCATTGCACCCTTAAACCATAATAGTAAAATCTGCAGTATAATATGGCACGCCTTCCCTTTTGAGGTTTGCACTGTGCCTCAAAAGTAGTTTTCATCCAATCCACACATGGGGTATTGGCACACTCAGGAGAAATTGCACAACAAATTCTGGTGTCCATTTTCTCCTGTTACCCTTGAAAAAATAAAAAAATATGAGGCTAAAAGAAAAATTTGAGGGAAAAATGTGTTTTTTTAAATTTTCTTAGCTCTGTTATAAATTTTTGTAAAGCACCTGGTGGTTCAAGGTGCTCATCACACATCTAGATAAGTTCTTTGAGGGGTCTAGTTTCCAAAATGGTATCACTTGTGGGGGGGTTTCCACTGTTTAGACACATCAGGGGCCATTCAAAAGTGACATGACATTCGCTCTCCATTCTAGCCAATTTTGTGTTCAAAAAGTCAAACCTTTCTCCTTCCCTTCTGGGTCCTGCCATGTGCCCGAACAGTGATCTTCCTTCACACATGGGGTAACGGCGAACTCAGAAGAAATTGCATAGCATTTTTTATTGTCCATTTTCTCCTGCTACATTTGTTAAAATAACAAATTTGGTGCTAAATGATGATTTTTGAGGAAAAAAATGTGATTTTTAAATTTCACGGCTCTACGTTATAAACTTTTGTGAAGCAACTGGGGGTTCAAGGTGCTCACCATGCATGTAAATACATTCCTTGAGGGGTCTATTTTCCAAAATGGGGCACTCTTGAGGGGTTTCCACTGTTTAGGCACATCAGGGGCTCTCCAAATGCGACATGGTGTCCGATCTCAACTCCAGCCAATATTGCATTGAAAAAGTCAAACGGTGCTCCTTCCCTTCCGAGCTCTGTCATGCGCCCAAACAGTGGTTTATCTCCACATATGAGGTATCACCATACTCAGGACAAATTGCACAACAACTGTTGGGATCCAATTTCTCCTGTTACCCTTTGGAAAATAAAATATTGGAAGTGAAAAGATCATTTTTGTGGAAAAAAATATGATTTTTTATTTTCACGGCTCTACGTTATTAACTTCTGTGAAGCACATAGGGGTTCAAAGTGCTCACCACACATCTAGATAAGTTCCTTGGGGTGTCTAGTTTCCAAAATGGGGTAAATTATGGGGGGTTTCCACTCTTTAGGTACATCAGGGGCTCTCCAACGCGACATGGCGTCCACTCTCGATTCCAGCTAGTTTTACGTTCAAAACCTCAAATGGTGCCCCTTCTGTTCTGAGCCCTGCTGTGCGCCTAAAGAGTGGTCTTCCTCCACATTTGGGGTATCGGTGTACTCAGGAGAAATTGCACAACAAAAATTGTGGTTCATTTTCTCCTGTTAGCCTTGACAAAATAAAAAAATTGTTTCTGAAGTAAAAATTTTGAGAAAAAAAGTTAAATGTTCATTTTTTATTTCCACATTGCTTCAAATTTTGTGAAGCATCTAAAGGGTTAATAATCTTTTTGAACGTAGTATTGAGCACCTTGAGGGGTGCAGTTTTTAGAATGGTGTAATTTTGGGGTATTTTATTGTCATATAGGCCCCCGAAGTGACTTCAAATGTGAGGTAGTCCCTAAAAAAATGGTTTTGTAAATTTTGTTGAAAAAATGAGAAATCAATGGTCAAATTTTAACCCTTATAACTTAACAAAAAAATTATGTTTCAAAAATTGTGCTGATGTAATGTAGACATGTGGGAAAAGTTATTTATTAAGTATTTTGCGTGACATAATGCTCTGATTTAGGAGCATAAAAATTTGAAAATTGTGAAATTTTCAAAATTTTTACCAACTTTACATTTTTTTCGCAAATAAACACAAGAAATTTTGAAAAAATGTTACCACTATCATAAAGTACAATATGTAATGAGAAATTTTTCTCAGAATCAGTGGGATACATTGAACCATTCCAGAGTTACAACCACATAAAATGACAATGGTCAGATTTCAAAATTAAGGCTTGTCATTGACCTACAAAGTGGCTTGGTCCTTAAGGGGTTAAAATGAACTTTTGTTCATGGGAAAACCTCTTTAACCTCTTTACACCCTAAGGTGGTTCTCACGTTAATGACCAGGCCAATTTTTAAAAATTTGATCAGTGTTACTTTGTGAGGTAACAACTCTGGAACACTTCAACGTATCCCACTGATTCTGAGATTTTTTTTGTGACATAATGTACTTCATGATAATGGCGACATTTCCTTGACATAGCTTGTGTTTATTTGTGAAAAAAAATGAAAATTTGGTGAAAATTTGGGAAATGTTTCAATTTTCAAACTTTGAATTCTTATACCCTTAAATTATTATTATCATTATTATTATTATTATTATTATTATTATTATACATTTTTATAGCGCCATTTATTCCAAGGTGCTTTTCATGTGAAAGGGGCAAATATAGACAGGTACAATACACATGAGCAAAACAAGGCACACACAAGTACAGAAGGAGAGAGGACCCTGCCCGCGAGGGCTCACAGTCTACAGGGGATGGGTGGTTATACACTAGGAGAGACAAGAGCTGGTCATGCGGCGGTTCAGAGAGATATGTCACAGGAAATAATTAATAAATAACATTTCCCACGTGTCTACTTTACATCAGCACAATTTCTGAAACAAAATTTATTTTCGTGTTAGGCAGTTAGACGGGTTAAAAGTTGATCAGCGATTTCTCTTTTTTTTAACAAAATTTACAAAACCTTTTTTTAGGAACCACCTCACATTTGAAGTGACTTTGAGGGGTCTATATGATAGAAAATATCTAAAAATGACACCATTCTAAAAACTGCACCTCTCAAAGTGCTCAAAAACACATTCAAGAAGTTTATTAACCCTTCAGGTGCTTCATAGGAATTTTTAGAATATGGAAAAAATGGACATTTAACTTTTTTCACCAAAAAATGTACTTTAGACCAAAATTTTGTTTATTTTCACAAGGGTAACAGTAAAAAATGGACCCCAAAATATGTTGTTCAATTTCTCCTCAGCATGCTGATACCCCATAAGTCGAGGAAAACTACTGTTTGGGTGCACGATAGAGCTCGAAATGGAAGGAGCGTCATTTGACCTTTTGAATTCAAAATTTGATGGAACAATTAGCAAAACGCCATGTCATGTTTGGAGAGCCCCTAATGTGCCTAAACAGTGAAATTCCCCCACAAGTGACACTATTTTGGAAACTACACCCCTCCGAGAACTGATCTAGATCTGTGGTGAGCACATTGAACCCTCAAGTGCTTCACAGAAGTATATAACGTTGAGCCGTAAAAATAAAAAAAAATCACATTTTCCCCACAAAAATGTTTTTAGCCCCAAATTTTGCATTTTCATAAAGGGTAACAGGAGAAATTGCAATATCCAATTTGTAGTGAAATTTCTCCTGAGTTCGCCAACACCCCATAAGAGGGAGAAAACTACTGTTTGGGTACACGGCAGTGCTTGGAAGGGAAGGAGTGTCATTTGACTTTTTGAATGTAAAATTTGCTGGAATCATTAACGAACGCCATGTCCCATTTTGTGAGCCCCTGATGTTCCAAAAGAATGAAAACCCCAAGTGACCCCATTTTGGCTACTGGGTCCATCAAGGAACTTATTGAAATGTGTGGAAAGCACCTTGAACCCCCAGGTGCTTCACAGTTTTAACTTTGAGCCATGAAAATAATCTTCCAATGGGGGTTCCTTCTGAACTGAATCATGTTTTTCAGAGACTTAAATGGAAACCCCTGTGTAAGCGCTCAGCTCAGAGCGCAGAATAAATGTGCATCGAGTCTTACTGCGATCTTGAGAGGCAGAATGAACAAAACAGTAGGTGAAGAATTGGCTTTATTTATGTTTTACGCCGTTCCTCATGCAATATAAGTGTTTTTTTTCTTCAGGTCGGTGCAATTACAGCGATACCCGATTTATATATTTATATAATATATATTTCAGCCCACAGAGTCATGTGAGGGCTTGTATTTTGCAGGTCAATGTGACATTTTAATTGCTACCATTTTCAGACACAAGACATTTCAACTCCGATTTTTGGGAGGCAGAATGAGCAAAAAACAGCAATTCAGGAATTGTTAAGTCAGCTTTATTCTTCAGGTCAGTATGATCACACTGATATAACATTCATATCTTTTATATGTTTTGGCACTTTTACGCATTAAAAACTATTTTATAGAAAAAAATAATTATTTTTGCATCGCTTTATTCTGAGAGCTATAACTTTTTTATTTTTCTGCTGATGGAGCTGTATGTATTATATTCGTCTTTTTGATCGCTTTTTATTCCACTTTTTGTTCGGAGGTATGATCATAAAGCGTTGTTTTATGCCCTGGGTTTTATTTTTTTATGGTGTTCACTAAAGGGGTTAACTAGTGGTACAGTATCATAGGTGGGGCCATTAGGGATACAGCAATAGCAAATATATGTACTTTTATAGTTTATTTATTTTTTTTCAAAAGATATTTATGGGTACAATATATTTAGATTGCTTTGATTAATTTTTTGAATTTTCTAAAAATGTTTACAATTTTTTTAAACTTTCTTTAACTTTGTATTTTTTTCTCACTATGGGGCTTTAATCTTTTTTGCAGGCTGATTGTCTCTATAGCGTGGGGATGCAGCAGCATCTCTATGCTAAGCAAACTGTCAGCTCTGCGCTGACAGAGAAAGTTGATGATCATAATATAAAACCAACTAACAAATAGGATAGCAGAGTCAAAAATGTAAATGTAATCAGTCACTCAAAACGTAACTATAGACACAGGATCCATGCAAAACTAGGGGTTTAATACAAGTCAATACACAATTTTATTAAGCAATTAGAGTAGACAAAAACAAGGTATTACAGTGAGAAAATGACAACAGCTAAAAAAGCCTATGCATAGAGATAGTAAAAATGTGCTAGTAAGAAAAACACATATTCTTAAGCAACACCTCCTATACAAAAAATAAGTAGAAAATGAGCATAGGAATCACAGAGACATAGAGGTAATACCTAATAAAGGTCAATAAGGGCAGGCATCATGGCCTAATACTATAACTAGAATACTCTGTGTCACCATAACCAGTGTCTAAAAGTGCCTGAGATAGAATTCCAACACAGTTAAGTAAATATAAGCCAAAGCTATGTAATAATATCTTTGGACATGATGTGATAAAGGTGCAGACAAGACAGGGGAGCCTCTATGCACTTTGGCTTTGTCAGGAGGCATGGTTAGATAAAAGGGCTGGGGTTATTTATGTGTAAGAAAAAGGACCCTTAGCGAACTGGCACGCAGCCCCACATGTTGCGTCCACAGCATACCTCGGATGATGGGTTGAAGGAGGTGCGTCATCACTGCCCATCTCCATGGCAACACGTCCGGCCAGTGATGCTGCCAGGGAGCCACAGCATATGCGTGGGGTGCGTCTGCGCCATGAAGACCGGGCGGAAGAAGTCTCTCCAGCCCAATGTAATGCCAGCCACCAGACTCAAAGGCGGCACAGCACATCCCATAATTTATGGAGAAGAAGGCGGAATTTGTCACCATCCATAACCACAGCAACGCGTCATGCCAGAGCCTGATCCAGACACAAATAGGAAACAAGCAGACTATATAAATGCAGTTTATGAACAAGGTAACAAGGTAAAAGCCAAATCAGGGAAGACCGATGTACATAGCAGCAACCCAAATATAACATATTTATCAATATCTGCAGAAAAGAATAAATAAATAACTAATATTACAAAATATCAAAAAGCAATAGTGTTACTGCCAGGAAACGAATAACCGGCATAACTGTGATATAAAAAAATGCTCTAAGATAAATAAATATATCCTTGCACTTTCGCATTGATCATTGTAGATATACATTATAATTTAGAGCCTATTGGAAGTAAATACTTGTGTCTCCCCAAAAAATTGAGAAAAGTATTCAAGGAGTGATACCTTTATTGGCTAACCAGAGAAATTATATTTGCAAGCTTTCAAGGCTCAGAAGGCCCCTTCATCAGGCATTTACTGAGAAGAGATGGCAACATTTATATAGGAATTATACAAGGACATGAGATGATGCTTGCTAGAGATAAACCAAGGAAATCAAATTATGGTTTTTGTTATACATGTAGATGAGGTGGAAGTGTCCTATTAGACATCTGAAGATCTTCTTGTAGAGGAGTGAACTGGAAGTGTTCTGTTAGACATGCGGATACCTTTTTGTGGAGGTGTGAACTGTGTCCATTTAATGAGTCATGAATCCAGGAGTCAAATTGAGTCCTATTGTTAGAGATTGAAACATATGTATAAATTTGAACTCCCAGATTTTTCATTCTCTGTCACTATTTAAATGACCTTTCAATATTAGGACTTTTAGATTTGCCAAGCTGTGTCCAGCTGTGTCCTTACAGGCATGTCCAGCTCAATTTTATCGTATTTACAGTATATGCAGGTTCATCCTTGTTTCTAGTTTTTGTTTAGTTTCTCCGATGCTGCAAAATGTCAGCTCGGCACTGACCGACAACATTGATGATCATAATGTCATCATGGCGATGACATTGCGTGTATAATGACACCACTCCTCTGCCGACTTATTACTATTCATCTATAAATGCAACGGATCGGACTCTGTGCTCATCGCACAGAGCACTGGCACTGGGGGAGACACTGCACTGGGGGGAGACACTGCACAAGGGAGACACTCAGGGACACAACATGGACAAGCCTCTGATACAAGCATTGGTTTCAGGGAGGGGGAAGGGGCTGTGACAATAACTGCAGCCTCTGTCCCCATGATGATGCTTAGTTTGAGTATCCCAGCATGCACTGGTGATACTCAAGCAAATCGTCATCAGACAGGATGTAGTTAGGGAATGGTAGGGAATTTTTAAAGCAAATATATCAGAAAATAGCTTATATTATTGGACTAACTTGATAGTGAGTTAGTTGAAAAACATTTTGCCTTCAGATGACCCCTTTAAGTGCCATTCAGGTGAACATTTTTCATTGAGAAATGTTCCCTATAGTCTTATTAAAGATAGCGGGTTTTTTTTATTTTAAAAAGGGGCTATGATCATCAGATTTAAAATACTCTATCAACTCAGTACTTTTGTTTTCTCCAAACTTGGCATAAATACGCCAGTCCAAACATACAAGCTAGTTAGTTTAGTTATAACAAGTTTAGAAGCACCATATTGCCGTTTAACTTTTTTTTTAGGAACCATGGTTATTATAATAAACTGCATGATACCCAATGAGTATAATAAAATATAGCAAATTTATAACATTTTTGGGAGTAATTTATCATAAAATAAGTATCACTGAATGGTTTGGTGCCTTATTTCATTAACGTATAATTTTTGGAGTGCAGGAAGCATCCACTTGTAGAAAATGTTAAATTTTCTTCAATGACTCTTGTATTGTATGTCTGGCTATTCCAAACTCTTTAACAATTATTTAACAAGTTGATGTATATGGGGCTACCTAAAAACTATGTATGAAATATTCTTTTAGTGCATTGCAGGGAGGCCTTTTATATAAAGTATTTAGTGTTGGGTTTTGTAATGCATTGTTGACAACATGAGACCACAAAGCTCAAAGATCAATCTCATTTTGGCCAATGGTATTGAAGTAGATATTTAAGAGCTCTGGGACAAATATCACTTAGGCAGCAACCCTTTAATGGTGGTTCTTGTGCCAGAATTCTAGAAAATATTGCTGTAGGGTTGGTTGATTAAAATGACCCTTTTAAGTTATCTTGGCGATTGTTGCATATGAATCATTGTGACTCATTAGCAGGTAACAGAACACAAAGAACTTCTTCTTCATGTCTATTAAACACTGTATGCCTTTGCTATCAAGATTGAAAACGGTTTCTAGTAAAGCATCCTAGCTTTCATGTACACATGAATTTGCATAATTCAATGGGAAGTGTTATGAAAAAGTCAAACTGAAACAAATTTTTGGTGTGTTGCAAAGATCAGAATATTTTTGAAATTCATATTCATCAGCTTTGCTGAATTTTTCCATCAACAATCACCAATGATCTCAATATTACAAGGCCTCTAATTGCATGAAAAAGATGTAAATAACACTCTGAGTTCCCTAAATATTGCATTAAACCCATTTTGGCCTCTTTAACCCAAACATAGCCTTATCAATAAATTAATTAATCCCCAAATGACCTCACCCTATCTGGCTGGGGAAAAGGATGCTAACTGTTGGTAACCATAAGAAGCAAGTGTTGCTTCCTAAGGCCTGTTTCACACTTCAGTTTTTTGTTTCAGTCAAAATCCGCCAAAATGGCGGAAAGCGGATCCGTTGGTAAAGTGACGTAAATGGATGCCACCGGACTGTTATTTTGACGGGTCCGATGAATGAAGAATTTTAAAGGAACCACAGTCCGGGGAGGAGAGAGAGAGAGAGAATTTTTTTCTGTCCGCCAGAAGTGATTTGAGGGTTAAATTTCCGGCTGACTTCATTCCTCCGGGCATGCGCGTTATAAAAATGCGGATCCTGCAGCTAAAAAAACGTTGCATGGTCCGTCCAGGCATCTCGGTGGATGCAAAAAAATTGACGGATCCGTAAAAAAACGGATCCAACGGAAGGCCATCCGTCAAGATCCGCCGCTATTGCAAATCAATGGGGAAAAAAACGGATCCGCCAAAAAAATGGCAGATCCGTTTTTTTGCAAAAACGGCGGATTTTGACTGATGGTCAAAAACGGAAGTGTGAAACAAGCCTAAGTGGACAGTTTGATTTCACAGAAGTTTGATTCACTTGGAGTTATATTCTGTTGTTTAAGTGTTCCCTTTATTTTTTTGAGCAGTGTATATCAATAAGGAGATGTCTGACAGAGTAGTACCACCAACAGCAGGGAGCCCTGGGAGTGGCACTAATACAGTATGGATGATATGATGGAAAGCGAGTAGATGGTGGTGCTGCTGCTGGTGGCTCCCACATTTTTTGCTATGCTATTGGTATTTTTTCTCTCACACTACCGTATCTTTTCCCAGTTCCATTTTTTCATTTGCAATACATTTTGAGCACAACTATAATGTTATGACGTTTATTTAAAAAAAAAAAAATATTACCACACTTATCCAACCCTGGAAAAATTTGGAATCAACCAGAAATGCTAAGTAGAGTACACATGATAGACAAAAAGGCTCACCTGCCCATATCGGTGATGTCTGCTTGTGTCTCCAACGTGACATCTTAAACAACTTTGCCAAAATAGATCCGTGCAGTTAAATGTCTCAATTTAGCATAATATTGTCATTTATTTTCAGATTAATTATACCAAAAAGAATAACATGACAAGAAATGCTAGAGAGTAGGAACATGGCATCAAAATGCTTCAACACACCACATTATAGATGTGAAGTGTATGGTTGTCAAATTAGATTCTTACAACATCTGTGCAAAAAGGAAAAAACTATAATATTTTAAAATATTATAAATATATATATGTATATTTTTTCATTCATTTTTTTAAACACTCTTATCCCGTCCTGCAGACAAAAAAAATAACCAAGAATGCTCTGTTGGTAGTACATGCATTGAAAGTAAGTTCTGACACCATCCAGCAGTCTTGTATTGATATGTTTGTTAAATTGAAACAGTAAAACAGTTGTGAAAATATACCCTTTTTTTGTATTTTTTTTTTTAAATGCATAGAAATGAAGTTGTAAAACAGTCAACAGTATGATAGTGGCACATAAGGTTACATTGAACTAATAAAACAATTGCCAGATCTTAACGTTTTTCCTTTTTTTGGCATTTTATTGTTTATTTTTCAGTTTTTTAGTGTTGGAGTACGAGTTATCTCCCCTTTGACCAAAATTCACCATGACCCTAAAATGCTACATTGCTAAGTAGCTACACGAATGTTCACATCTGGAAAGCAACATGCGGCTATAACATGCAGTATTGTACTGGGGTGCATGGTTGCTAAATTGGACTATTATAACATGTATTAAAAAATGTATCATTATTTTTAAAGAATTAAAAATATTAATAATAACAACCCCTGGGACATTACCAAAAAGGACAGTGACAAGAAAAGCTGAGAAAGTTTACATTACAAAAGCCAGCACCTGCAACAGGTTGCTGTGTTTAGGACTGGTGTAATATTGTAATATTGGATTATTACAAAAAATGTGCAAAAATATTTACATTTTTTATAAAAAGACGCACACTTTGTGAAGAACACAGTTGTGTGAAATTTTTTAGAAAGTGACATTTTTTCTTTAGTCTTAAAAAAAATTGTAGAAAAAACCCCTGCAAAAGAAATGAAAACAAAAAATTTAGCTTACAAGCCAAGAAGCATGTTTCTGTACCAAACAAATTTTGGCTTCAGGAGCAAAATTAGGACTGAGGGGCATTTAACTGCCCTCATTTTTTGCATTTCAACTAGAATTAAAAAATGTGGTGTTGTTAAAGAGCTGTACTTCAGTATATCACAAATCAATCAAATCACAGTTACACTGACTATACGGGTATGACTCCTCCCTATCACTTGAATCTTTGGATTATTAGGGTACCGTTACACTTAGCGATGCACCAGCGATTCCGACAACGATATGGATCGCTGGTGCATCGCTAAGTGGTCGCTAGTGAGCTGCCACACAGGCAGATCTCACCAACGACATCGCTGGGGTCGGGGGCCGCTACTTACCTGTCAGACGCGGCGATCCTGACATCCTCCTGCCCGGCTCCACACTCGTCGGCGCCACAGGAAGCCCAGCAGGAAGCGCCCGACGAGAAACAGTCCAAGACGTTCTCGCGCGATCAGCAATAATCAGCGGGGGAGCCGGTCGGAAGTAAGTATCACATGTAGCGATATCGCTAGCAATATTGCTGCTACGTCTCAAAATCGATGACTTTACAGCGATATTGCTAGCGATATCGCTATGTGTAACGGGGCTTTACTCTCAGACTGAAATTATGGCTGGGCTCACACTTGCGAGTGCAATGCGAGAAACTTGCGTGAGTCTCTTGCTGGCGATTCGGACCGGAGCGTTCAGCTGTATAGAAAGACATGCAGCCGCACACTCCGGTCCCAAGTGTCGGTGGCAGTGCCGGGCATTGAGACGTGCGCGAGTTTCTCACATTGCACTTGCAAATGTGACCCTGGCCTATCACTCCCACTTTAAATGTGTTTTAGCACAACACAATCAGAAAAGGCCTTTTTCTTTCCCTATGTGGAGTGAGCTGTGTGCTCCGACTTATATTTAGGCTTTAAAATCCTAAAATGGCTGTTGCTTTCCCTGCCCTTGTTTTTTATAGTCACTGTGATAGTCTCCTATGATTGGCAGCTCTAGAGAATGTGATGTTATGGTTGCAAGAGACTGGGAAGCCAATGCAGCTGCCACTGACAACATGTGCTCGCTCTCTAGTTGATGCAATATTCAGCAATATGTGGGTGTCGGGCCTCTTATTTTTTCCTCACAAACTGAATCTCAAAATATTCAAATTCAGGAAATTGGAAATGAAGTTAATTCACAGCGGATTAATCTTCTCGAATCTAGTATGTTGTGCAGAAAAATATATTGTATAACACCATACTTTATATATCTATTTTCAGTCACTATTGATTATTTATAGTGTGACTTGATGGTATTTCTTAACAATAGTTGGATTTTTTCAAGCTCCTAAAAAACCACGTTGTAGCTCCATTTTAGAAGGTCATATCTGTGAAGTACAGTGAAGTACATGTGCATCATCTTGATAACTATTTATTAATAAATTCAATCAGAGCAACTTAGATTTTAGTAGACTTTTAGTTAAAATATTTTTATTGTTGGATTTTTTTATGCAAAGTCGCCAAGAATGGGCATAATGCTACATTAACAAGCGCAGCCCATCTAATTAATTTTAAATGGATGACTTGCTATGCAAACAGCGTGAGCTAAGCTATCCCTGTAGCATATCACATCCATTAATGGCAATAATTCCCTAAAATTCTCTTTGTTCTCAATCATTTCAGAAATGAAAAGAAGTCTATGCTTACAAATTTCACAACAGTAAACGTCTGACATGTCTCTATATGAGGAAATTAGTTTTGTGTGGATTTCCCTTTTAACTCCAATCAAAATTTTTATCCTCTTAATATACTGCAGTCATCACATTATATAGCACTATGTACTTACAATTGCTCATTTTGCCTTTCTACCCAAATAATTATTCTCTTTTCCATTATGACATCATGTGATTAAAAAAAGGGCTAAATGAATCCTTCTAACCTCTATGTAGAACCTGGAGGTCAATTTTCTCTGTATGAGTCATAAGTCACTGCAAAAGTACCTGGCAGGGGTGGAGTAGGGAGCAGCTGGGTCAGGAGTTGAAGAGGGGAATGATTTATACAGGGAATAGAGACTTCCTGTTTCTACATAGAGCAAAGAAAAGAAGATTTAACTGGGTAAAAAGGCAAAATGAGCAATTGTAAGTACACAGTGCAGTATTATATGATGATTGCAATATATTAAAGGCAATCTGTCATGTGATTTTTTAGTACCATACTAGTGGTAACCTGAAATAGAAAGACTAGTGGGGTACACATGACCAGGGAGAGATATATTACTAACAGAAAACAGAAGGGGAGAACCCCATTGCGTAACCCTCTCTAACAGGTCATAAAACTGAACTTTTATTCAGTGAGAAAATAAATTAGGGTAATACAGGTGATGGATTAAAAAGAATTACACCTAATCTGCTACCATTATATATATTGAAAAGGCAATTGCTTCTAATTATCACGCTTTCTATCCTGAAATAGGGCTTGGGCAGCCCTTTCAGAATCTGTAACATTTATTAATGTAGCTTTTGTGATTTTCTTGCTATAAGCCCCAGAGAATTCACAACTGTGCACCTGCTAGTCAGGCATATATAAATCCAAAATTAATATGAACTACTCCCCATGCCCAAAATCCTGGCAACCTATGTGCTAATGTCAGTGATAGTAAATGACAGTGAAGATTTTTACTATCACTGACGTCAGTTCAGAGCGGTGGACAGGATTATGGGCGTGGGGAGCAGTGCATATTCAGTTTCGATTTACTATGTCCAACTATGGCTCTTAGGGGTGGGCAGGATTATGGTCGGGGGACACAGTGCATATTCATTTTGGATTTACGATCACCAATATGGGTGCAGAGGGGTGAGCGGGGTTATGAGTATGGGGAGCAGGGCATATTCATTTTGGATTTACTATCACTGACATCAAAACAGAGGGATGAGCGTGATTATGGGTGTGGGGAGCAGGGCATATTCACTTTGGATTTACTTTCACCGACATCGGCACATAGGAATGAGTGTGATTATGGGTGTGGGGAGCACTGTATATTCATTTTGGATTTGCTATCACCAACATGGGAGCAGAGGGGTGAGCGGGATTATGAGTATGGGTAGCAGGGCATATTAATTTTGGATTCACTATCACCGACTTCAACGCAGAGAGGTGAGCTTGATTCTGGGTGTGGGGAGCAGTGTATATTCATTTTGGACTTACATAGGCTTGACTAGCCGGTGTGCGTCTGTGCATTCTCCGGTGCTTACAGCAAGAAAACCAGAGTCGGTACAACAATAAAAGTTACATGATACAAAAGGGTTGCCCAAACCCTATTTCAGGATACTATTAGTATAATACGGAAAATTCACTTGACAGATTCTCTTTAAGAGGATGAAAACTTTGATGAGAGTGTGTCTTTAGTAGCAAAGTTCTGCTGAAAATGTTGGTGCTACATAAATATAATTATTATTATAAAGTAGGTTAAACATAAAAAACACAGTATTAATAAGACAAAATCAAAAGAGAGCCTTAATAATGATGGATGCATTTCATAATAGAAGATATACGGGTGCTTTCTCCTGTCGTAGCACATTATTATGCATGGTGACTTCCTTCTGCACCAGATCAATACCTACACTATAAAATGAAGAACTAATTTATGTAAGTGAGATAGCTCCGTCTAGTGTTAATAAATGCAATTAGCATAATATGTCGCCGCGTCACAGCACTGGCACTGACAACTGACTCCTAGAACACAGACCTCTCATCATGGAATCTTACTTGCCAATTTAACCCCTACACACCCTATTATTTACCAGCAAATCTGAAGTGTAGCCCAGTATAATCCTTGAAAAAATGATTTACATAGTGTTCCATTGATATTGTAATAATTATTGTTAACTTGCGTGTTAAGTATGTTATCTGGGTAATGTAAAGAATTTAAAGGAACAGTACATATTACACCATGAGGACTTGTTAAAAGTGGGTGAAAGGATAATCCACCTGATTAAAGCAAAGGTTCCTCAATCATTTTGAGACCATGTCAGCCATCTCTTGATAACATTCAACTCTTGTGTCTCTTTTTCCTTCTAATAAGTTGTTTGGATTTTTAATAATGTTGTTTCTAATTTAGATATACATCTCAATGAGACAGTGACATAATTTCTCTCACCAAAAAGCCTAAATGAATATATTAACTCATGAAGTCAAGCTATGTCACCAACAATGATCAGATAATTATTTTAGAAGCACTGTGACTTATTTAATTGCTGTGGGGATTGAAGAGTTGGTTGCTTACAAGTGCACTAATTGGATGGCAGGATATTAACGAGTACCTCAGCGAATTTCCTAATGGAATGTGAGAAGACAGGGACTTGTTCTCATCCAGCACACCTAATATAAAAATCACAACTCTCCATTCCTTTGATCTGATTCCACCCCCAAACCTTTTCTTCCTATTCATCATATTGTGATATGACTGTAATTTAATTAAGTGCAAATGCCTGAGTGGTCACCTCCCTCAACAATGACAAGATGTGAAGGGATTCGGTGAAGATTCATTAGCGAAATTTATAAAGCAAGACAAAGTGTAAGGACAGAATTAAATACATATATACACAGTTGGGTCCAGAAGTATTTGGACAGTATTTTCTTATCTTAGTCTGTGTAAATCGATAAAATGGATTGAAACAAACTCATCTACATGTGATTGAAGTTTAAGTATTGTAACTTTAATTCAAGGGGTTTTTTTATTACAAAAATGTTGCCTTAATTGTTCCGGAATCAAAGCCATTTTTTGCATAGTCTTTCTATTTTCATGGACTCCAAGTTAATTGGACAATTGACTGTTTCACAGTCCAGTGGCCATGGAGAGACCATAGTCCATGGCCCGTTACCACATTGAAATTAATAAGGTAAGGGAGTTGATTCCAAGTGTTCAATCTTTAGTGGATGTAAATGGGGGCTCTCAGTATCTGATCTAAAGAGTTGTCAGTACAAGTAAAGAGGCCCTTCATTAGCCTTAACCTCTTAGTGACCGGGCAAAATTTGTGTGCTAATAACTTTGGAACGCTTCAACGTATCCCAGTGGTTTTGAGAGAGTTTTTTCGTGACACATTGTACTTTATGAAAGTGGTAAATTTATGTTGATATTTTCTGTGTTTATTTATAAAATATCAGAAATTTTGCACAACTTTCAAAAAATGTTGCAATTTTTAAACTTGGAATGATTATCCCCTCAATCCAGATAGTCCTACCACACAAAAAACAATGATAAGTGACATTTCCCTCATGTCTGTTTTACATCAGCACCATTTGTAAAACGATGTTTCATTTAGTTTCCATTTTAGAAGGTTTAAAAATGTTGCAGTGATTTTTCATTTTTTTCGAGGATGCTGGTCTCTTATGATGGAGGTCAGTAAAAAGACATATTGGTGGTCATTAAAAACCTATCCCATGGTTGCATGGTGCCTCAGTGGTTAGCACTGTTTCTAGGCAGGAGATCTTGGGTTCAAATCTCACCATGGACAACATCTGCAAGGAGTTTGATGATTCTCCGCCTCATCTTCAAACAGCTATTCTGGTGTCCTTCCAAGCTCATACTATTATGGAATTAGCCCCAATGGGAACAGTGATTATAATGTGTGTAAAGCACTGTGGAATATGATGGTGCTATGTAAGAAAAAAAATAAAATAAAAAAGAGATATCAGATGTAGTCCAACTTTCCTAGAAGTTTCTAGATTTAGCAACTGAAATGTTAGCATGAATATCCAATTCATGTTTACGCAGTATATTAGGAGTTTTCTTCATTTATACTTCTTTTGATGCATTGCATTATAATGTTCAATTAAAAGGGTCAACTGGCTAGTTGAAATGTAGACTGTTTACCATGCGTTTTGCTAACAGAGGGGTATCCCCCATCTTTGTGGGTAAGAGTGCAGGAGGCTGTAGTTAGGTCCTATAGAGGGTGATGAGGATCCCTAATGGTAGATATGGACTATAGCAGTAGACTGGTTGTGCTATAAGGCTGAGATGTGACAAATAATTGTGGAATGTTTTGGACTGCGTAGTGTGGACAATAAGATGAGACCACTTGTGGTAGACATGGTCTCCCAAATAGTTGTCAGTCAGGATATGTGTGAAATTGAAACTCGAAACATGGCGTGTAGCTGGATTGCCTTTAAGACATGAATGGGAAATAAATGTTTAGAAATAAAGATATAGAGACTAAACAGTCAGAACATTTGAGATTTAGAAAACCCTGACAGAGAGAATTGGCTCTTGTAGGCTGAAATCCTTTGGGGGTTTGTGTCACAGGGAGTAACATTGTCCCAGAGACTAGAGTTGAGCGAAACGGGTCGAAAAAATTCAAAAGTCGCCGACTTTTGGCAAAGTCGGGTTTCATGAAACGAAACCCGACCCTAGGATGAGGTCGGCCACGAGGTCGGCGACTTACGCGCCAAAGTCGCGTTTCAAAAGTTTGTTTTGCGCTCTTTTTCAGCCAATCAGGATCCATGGACACTGTGGGCAACGTGATGACCTAGGCACGGGTCACCACCATCTTTCAGAAGGGCATGCAAGTGATTGGCTTGCTTTGGTGGGCGTCACAGGGGGTATAAAAGGGCGTGCACGCCGACCGCCATCTTACTTCTGCAGATCTTAGTATAGGGAGAGGTTGCTGCTGATTCTGTAGGGAGAGCGTTAGGCAGGGAAGAAGACAAAAAAACTGCTTCTGCTGCTAGCGATTTGGCCTGCACAACACACAAGTCACTGTGTGTGCAGTGCAAGGGGAGGCTATATTGTGGTGTATCAGTGGTGTTGGTTGTTGGGCTGCCTTTTAAGGCTTCCTGACACGCTGGCATTGCTGTTTACCCACTGCTCCGCAAACTGCTTTTTTAAAAGCAATCCAATCTCCCTTATCCTCTAGTCACTTTTGTCACAGCTGTGCCATCGAGCCTGTCACATAGCGCTCAGATATCAGTGGGCCTCACACAATCCACAAGTGTCCAGTGTCCAAAAGTGTGCGCAGAGATTCAAAATCTCCATTATCCTCTCGTCACTTTGGTCACAGGCAGCTGTGCCATCGAGCGTGTCACATAGCGCTCAGATATCAGTGGGCCTCACACAATCCACAAGTGTCCAGTGTCCAAAAGTGTGCGCAGAGATTCAAAATCTCCATTATCCTCTCGTCACTTTGGTCACAGGCAGCTGTGCCATCGAGCGTGTCACATAGCGCTCAGATATCAGTGGGCCTCACACAATCCACAAGTGTCCAGTGTCCAAAAGTGTGCGCAGAGATTCAAAATCTCCATTATCCTCTCGTCACTTTGGTCACAGGCAGCTGTGCCATCGAGCGTGTCACATAGCGCTCAGATATCAGTGGGCCTCACACAATCCACAAGTGTCCAGTGTCCAAAAGTGTGCGCAGAGATTCAAAATCTCCATTATCCTCTCGTCACTTTGGTCACAGGCAGCTGTGCCATCGAGCCTGTCACATAGCGCTCAGATATCAGTGGGCCTCACACAATCCACAAGTGTCCAGTGTCCAAAAGTGTGCGCAGAGATTCAAAATCTCCATTATCCTCTCGTCACTTTGGTCACAGGCAGCTGTGCCATCGAGCGTGTCACATAGCGCTCAGATATCAGTGGGCCTCACACAATCCACAAGTGTCCAGTGTCCAAAAGTGTGCGCAGAGATTCAAAATCTCCATTATCCTCTCGTCACTTTGGTCACAGCTGTGCCATCGAGCCTGTCACATAGCGCTCAGATATCAGTGGGCCTCACACAATCCACAAGTGTCCAGTGTCCAAAAGTGTGCGCAGAGATTCAAAATCTCCATTATCCTCTCGTCACTTTGGTCACAGGCAGCTGTGCCATCGAGCGTGTCACATAGCGCTCAGATATCAGTGGGCCTCACACAATCCACAAGTGTCCAAAAGTGTGCGCAGAGATTCAAAATCTCCATTATCCTCTCGTCACTTTGGTCACAGGCAGCTGTGCCATCGAGCGTGTCACATAGCGCTCAGATATCAGTGGGCCTCACACAATCCACAAGTGTCCAGTGTCCAAAAGTGTGCGCAGAGATTCAAAATCTCCATTATCCTCTCGTCACTTTGGTCACAGGCAGCTGTGCCATCGAGCGTGTCACATAGCGCTCAGATATCAGTGGGCCTCACACAATCCACAAGTGTCCAGTGTCCAAAAGTGTGCGCAGAGATTCAAAATCTCCATTATCCTCTCGTCACTTTGGTCACAGGCAGCTGTGCCATCGAGCGTGTCACATAGCGCTCAGATATCAGTGGGCCTCACACAATCCACAAGTGTCCAGTGTCCAAAAGTGTGCGCAGAGATTCAAAATCTCCATTATCCTCTCGTCACTTTGGTCACAGGCAGCTGTGCCATCGAGCGTGTCACATAGCGCTCAGATATCAGTGGGCCTCACACAATCCACAAGTGTCCAGTGTCCAAAAGTGTGCGCAGAGATTCAAAATCTCCATTATCCTCTCGTCACTTTGGTCACAGGCAGCTGTGCCATCGAGCGTGTCACATAGCGCTCAGATATCAGTGGGCCTCACACAATCCACAAGTGTCCAGTGTCCAAAAGTGTGCGCAGAGATTCAAAATCTCCATTATCCTCTCGTCACTTTGGTCACAGGCAGCTGTGCCATCGAGCCTGTCACATAGCGCTCAGATAACAGTGGGCCTCACACAATCCAAAAGTGTCCACTGTCCACAAGTGTGTGCAGAAATTCTAAATCTCCCCTGTCCTATAGACACCTTGTACCTTGTTTTACATTACTATATAGTTTGTTGGATTTTGTCTACATTTCTACCAAAAATGAGGAAGGCTGGTGGAAGAGGCCGTGGAATTGGGCAGGGGTTGGCAGCTGGTAATGATGGTGTTGGTGGTGGATCTGATGGTAGTGGCAAGAGCAAAATAGGACCGAATGCAGGAGGTGCTGACCCTGCGTCATCGTCTGGCTACATAAGGCCTCGAACGCTTAGTTTTCTAGGAGTTGGCAAACCGCTTTTAAAGGCAGAGCATCTGGAAAAAGTTTTGTCTTACATTGCTGACTCAGCCTCCAGCTCTATCGCCTCCTCTTCTTCAGTTGTAAAACGTAAAAGCACTGAGTCGTCATTGGAGGCTCATGTTCATGAACCACACCTTTCCTTGTGTCCTTCACCCCAACCAAGATTGAAGGATGACGCAGGCCATACTACTGATTACTCCATGGAGCTGTTTTCACATACCATGCCTGGATTATCATGTGAAATGGTGAATTACCCAGGCCAAGATGAATCTGACATGGAGTGCACTGATGCACAGCCGCTGATGGATGATTCTGCTGGTACATTCACTCAGAGCACTACATTGTCCTCGCAGTGTACAGAGCCAGATTTTGACCCTGATGAGACTCAGGTGCCCCTTCCCGCACACTATACCACCATACACGGTGACACAGAGAAAGGTGCACATGACATAGAAGAGGAGGTGATGGATGACCCAGTTGTTGACCCAGATTGGCATCCATTGGGGGAAGAGGGTGCTGCTTCCAATAGCTCAGATGAGGAGCATCCACAGCAGACATCGACATCGCAACAGCTGTTATCTGGCAGGCCCGGAGCACTCCAAAGACAGTTTCCAAACATCAAAAGAGTTGCTGGACAGCTTGTCCAGAGGGTCAAAAGATCACAGCGTGCTAGGCCGCAAAATGTCTGCCAAAGTAGGAAGAGTGCAGTGTGGCACTTTTTTGACCAAAATCCTCATGATCAGGCCAAGGTTATCTGTAAGAAGTGCGCAAAGACCTTTAGCCGAGGGAAAAATCTGAAAAATTTGAATACCAGTTGCATGCTTAGACATTTAACCAGCATGCACTTGCAAGCGTGGACACAACACCAAACCTCAAGTGCCACATGTGCAACTGATCACAACGAAGGTAGTCAGCAATGCTACATTGTTTCCCCCACTGTAAGCCCACCGGTTAGCACAGCAGCAAATGTTGAGGTGTCGTTGCAAGGCCACAGCAGTCAGGGAATCCCACTGTTATATCAACGAAAGACTGATTCTAGGCCATCAGAAAGAACCCCAACTCCATCACCATCATCAACCCTCTCTCAGTCCGCCCTGTCCACCGCTACTTCCACCATATGCAGCTCTCATGTCCAGCTCACCCTCCCAGACACTATGAGTAGGTCAAGAAAGTACTCAGTCTCTCATCCGCGTACACTGGGTTTGAACGCCCACATTGCCAAACTAATCTCGTTTGAGATGATTCCCTTTCGGTTGGTGGAAAGCACAGCTTTCCGCGAACTCATGGCCTATGCAGTACCACGATATGACCTACCCAGTCGCCACTTCTTCTCTCGCAAAGCCATCCCAGCCCTCCACCATCATGTGAAAGACCGCATTGTCCATGCACTCAAGCAGTCAGTGAGCGGAAAGGTGCACCTCACAACTGATGCATGGTCCAGTCGGCATGGCCAGGGCCGTTACGTGTCCATCACTACGCACTGGGTTAATGTGGTGGATGCAGGGTCCACAGGGGACAGCGGTGGTGGGACAGTGCTGCCTAGCCCACGGTATAGGAAACAGTTGGCTGTAGGCGTTCGACCCTCCTCCTCCTCCTCCTCCTCCTCCTCCTCCAGAAGCGAAAGCTCGTCCACAGAGCGCAGTCGTACGAGCACTCCATCTGCAGCTGGCATTGTTGCACACGATGTGTCCCCCTATCGAGCAGCTAGTGGAAAGCGTCAGCAAGCTGTGTTGCAGATGATGTGTTTGGGCGACAGACACACCGCCGAGGTGCTGGCCGAGTACTTGAAGCGACAAACTGAGTCATGGCTGGGCAGTGTACATCTTGAGGCAGGCAAGGTAGTTAGTGATAACGGCCGTAATTTTGAGGCAGCCATAGCCCTTTCAAAACTCAGCCACATACCTTGCTTGGCTCACACCTTGAACCTGGTGGTGCAGTGCTTCCTCAAAAATTATCCGGAGTTAACAGCCCTGCTCCAGAAGGTGCGAAGACTGTGCGCGCACATCCGCCGGTTGCCTGTACACTCCGTTCGTATGCAGAAGCTGCAGCGATTGCTCCACCTTCCCAACCACCGCCTCATTATCGACATTGCAACAAGGTGGAACTCCACCCTGCACATGGTGGAGCGGCTGTGCGAGCAGAGGCAGGCCATAATGCATTTGTGGGAGGATACACGGCCAGGCACTTTGAGAGCAGACATGGAGTTGACAGGCGTGCAGTGGTCGAAGCTGAAAGACCTTTGTAAAGTCCTTCAGTGTTTTGAGGAATGCACACGGCTGGTAAGCGCAGACGACGCCATCCTAAGCATGAGCATCCCACTTATGCGTCTGCTCATGCAAACTTTGACGCACCTTAAGGAGCAGGCGTCTGCAGCCAATGTTGATGAGGAGGAAGAGGAGGAGGGAATCCTTGATGACATTCAGCCATTGTCTGCTCAGGGACCTCTCCTGGACGAGGTGGAGGAAGAAGAGGAGGAGGAGGAGGATGATGGGGATGATTACTTAGGGGAGGAGGATGCATCTCGTGGGGCAAGTGAAAATGTTGGCATGGCAAGGTCTGGTACAGGGTTTGTGCGTGACTGGAGGGATGTGGATTTGCCAGAAAGTGCTCCTCCACCCAGCACTCGCAGTGCATCATTGACACCGGGAACATTGGCCCACATGTCAGATTATGCCTTGCGGATCCTAAAAAGGGACCCCCCGCATTGCCAAAATGATGAACGATGACGACTACTGGTTGGCCAGCATCCTGGATCCACGCTATAAAGGCAAATTACAAAACATCATGCCACAGGAGAACCTTGACCTAATATTGGCTAATAAACAAGCAACTCTGGTAAATCGGTTGCTTGAGGCATTCCCAGCACACAGCAGCGGTGATGGTTCTCACACGAGCCGTACGGGCCGGTGGCAGCTTGGCAGAGGTGTTCGTGGTGCACACAGCAGAAGTGGCGTTGGAGACAGGGGTTTCATGACAATGTTGTGGACTGATTTTTCAAATACCGCTCACACAACTGGTAATACTGCATCGATGGAAAGTGACAGGAGACAGCAGTTGTCAACTATGGTTACAAACTACTTTTCCTCCCATATCGATGTTCTCCCACACAGGTCATTCCCCTTTGACTATTGGGCCGCTAAACTGGACACCTGGCCTGAATTGGCCCAATATGCCTTACAGGAGCTCGCTTGCCCAGCTGCAAGTGTGCTATCGGAAAGAGTCTTCAGTGCAGCTGGATCAATCCTGACAGAAAAAAGGACCCGTCTGTCAACCCAAAATGTGGATGATCTAACCTTCATTAAAATGAACCACGCATGGGTTTCCAAGGATTTTGTCCCACCTTCCCCTGATGACACATAGGGTGACAGAAAAATGGCTTGCTTTGGTCCACCTCTTCCTGGTACTTCACCTATTTCGCCTTTTGCATCAGCTGAATGTCCAACATCAACATATGCCACTTTCTAAAACTCCCTAACTGTGCTGCCTCCCCCGCCATGGCCGGGGTCACCACCTACCGCACGACACTGTGCGAGTGCCGTTGCCCTGGACAGGTGGGTAGGCCGACTCTTGGGCGCGGGCACTGGCACAGGGTCCCTCATAGTGCAATCAAGTGTCTCTGACGGTGGTGGTGCACACCCGCCGTCAGACACACCTCTGTACTATGAGGGGCCCAGTGCCAGTACCGACGCCCACGAGTGGTCCCCCCTTGCTTGGGCAGGGCCCCAGCATTTGCAATCTTTACCTCTCCCTGCTCCTCCGCTGTGTAATCTGGGCCGTCAAATCCATACTGTGCCTGACACCGTCTGAGCCTGCCTCCTGAGACATATATTTTGAATGTGTACGCTATCCATACATGTTATCCGGGGATACGGTACCCTTTCTAACCTTTGTGCAATCACGTGCAATCCATACTGTGCCTGACACCGTCTGAGCCTGCCTCCTGAGACATATATTTTGAATGTGTACGCTATCCATACATGTTATCCGGGGATACGGTACCCTTTCTAACCTTTGTGCAATCACTTGCAATCCATACTGTGCCTGACACCGTCTGAGCCTGCCTCCTGAGACATATATTTTGAATGTGTATGCTATCCATACATGTTATCCAGGGATACGGTACCCTTTCTAACCTTTGTGCAATCACGTGCAATCCATACTGGGCCTGACACCGTCTGAGCCTGCCTCCTGAGACATATATTTTGAATGTGTACGCTATCCATACATGTTATCCGGGGATACGGTACCCTTTCTAACCTTTGTGCAATCACTTGCAATCCATACTGTGCCTGACACCGTCTGAGCCTGCCTC
The DNA here is from genome assembly GCF_039654945.1 of Dendrobates tinctorius. Taxonomy (NCBI): domain Eukaryota; kingdom Metazoa; phylum Chordata; class Amphibia; order Anura; family Dendrobatidae; genus Dendrobates; species Dendrobates tinctorius. The sequence continues at coordinate 17,836,608 of NW_027361858.1, read as the reverse complement.
CTGAGACATATATTTTGAATGTGTACGCTATCCATACATGTTATCCAGGGATACGGTACCCTTTCTAACCTTTGTGCAATCACGTGCAATCCATACTGGGCCTGACACCGTCTGAGCCTGCCTCCTGAGACATATATTTTGAATGTGTACGCTATCCATACATGTTATCCGGGGATACGGTACCCTTTCTAACCTTTGTGCAATCACGTGCAATCCATACTGGACCTAACACCGTCTGAGCCTGCCTCCTGAGACATATATTTTGAATGTGTACGCTATCCATACATGTTATCCGGGGATACGGTACCCTTTCTAACCTTTGTGCAATCACGTGCAATCCATACTGTGCCTGACACCGTCTGAGCCTGCCTCCTGAGACATATATTTTGAATGTGTACGCTATCCATACATGTTATCCAGGGATACGGTACCCTTTCTAACCTTTGTGCAATCACGTGCAATCCATACTGGGCCTAACACCGTCTGAGCCTGCCTCCTGAGACATATATTTTGAATGTGTACGCTATCCATACATGTTATCCGGGGATACGGTACCCTTTCTAACCTTTGTGCAATCACGTGCAATTCATACTGGGCCTAACACCGTCTGAGCCTGCCTCCTGAGACATATATTTTGAATGTGTACGCTATCCATACATGTTATCCGGGGATACAGTACCCTTTCTAACCTTTGTGCAATCACGTGCAATCCATACTGTGCCTGACACCGTCTGAGCCTGCCTCCTGAGACATATATTTAGAATGTGTACGCTATCCATACATGTTATCCAGGGATACGGTACCCTTTCTAACCTTTGTGCAATCACGTGCAATCCATACTGGGCCTGACACCGTCTGAGCCTGAGTCCTGAGACATATATTTTGAATGTGTACGCTATCCATACATGTTATCCAGGGATACGGTACCCTTTCTAACCTTTGTGCAATCACGTGCAATCCATACTGGGCGTGAGAACGGCTGGCGAGCTGTTAAGCAAGCTACAGCACCTGTCCAGACAAGTACAGGGATTCCCTAGCGAGGAGACTTATTTGATTGTTTTCAATGTTGGGACAGCAATTTTTGGGGAGCACTATACTCTGGAGAATGATAGATGGGGCCCACCATACACTGGAACATTCCAAAGGTGGACATCAGACACTGGAGCAGCATTTACAGGGCCCATTATACACTAGAGCATTAGAAATGGGGCCCATTATGTTTGGAGCATTATTTGGGCCCATAAGACAGTGGAGCTTCATCCATGGGGACCAACATATACTGTAGCATTATGTGGAGCTCATCATATAAGAAAAAGAGCGACCAGAATGGTGACCGGTCTGCAAACCCTGTCTTATGAGGAAAGGTTGCAGGATTTGGGAATGTTTAGTTTGCAAAAGAGAAGACTGAGAGGAGACTTAATAGCTGTCTACAAATATCTAAAGGGCTGTCACATTGTAGAAGGATCAACTTTATTCTCATTTGCACAAGGAAAGACTAGAAGCAATGGGATGAAGCTGAATGGGAGGAGACACAGATTAGATATTAGAAAAAACTTTTTGACAGTTAGAGTGATCAATGAGTGGAACAGGCTGCCACGAGAAGTGGTGAGTTCTCCTTCAATGGAAGTCTTCAAACAGAGGCTGGACAGACATCTAACTGGGATGATTTAGCGAATCCTGCTTTGAGCAGGGGGTTGGACCAGATGGCCCAGGAGGTCTCTTCCAACTCTACGATTCTATGATTCTATATACTGTTTCAAACATTATATGGGACCAATGATTCTGTATGGAGAAATAGATGGGCCTCGTCATGAGATGTAAAAAGTGAGGTATTTTTCATTGTACTATACCGCTATTTATCTGCCGTATCGGAGCATGATGAGTTGTGGTATGTGTTAAAGGGGCGCTCTTTCGCCCAGGGCACATGAAAACCTGCAGCCAGCCCTCCCCCCCCACAACTTTAGCCAAATAACCCCCATTTTTCAGTGCGTAACTTGTATTATGAAGTTAATTAAGGTTGACAAGCTTAAGTAAGAAGAATTGATGCTTTTGGCATTCAAAAGGGCACTGTAGGTGTGTTTCCTGTCCTCCTCTCACTGCCGACTTTTATTCCCCATTGACTTACATTGGGTTTCGTGTTTCGGGACGACCCCGACTTTTCCCTATAATCGGACGATCTTGCTCGACCCGACTTTTGGAAAAGTCGGGTTTCACGAAACGCGACCCTAAAAAACCAAAAGTCGCTCAACTCTACCAGAGACTATGGTGTTGAATTGAGATGACAACGCCCTTAGTGTGGGGACTGAGAGAGGTACCTGCTAAGTGGGGAGAATGTGTGAGCAAGATGTGAGGCTGTGTTAAGGGGCACTGAGTGGTCTCTGAGAGAAACACTGACCACAGTAGTTGCAGATATGTTTAGTCTAAAGTTGAACTACTTGACTTTATTAGGTCTGTGATTGTAAGGTGATGCTTATCTTTTGGTCCATGTTATAGTCTCCCTTGTGCTCAGCATATTCACTGACTTGGCTTAGTTCTCTATTTCAATTTTTACAACCGTGAAAACTGCTTTTCTTCTATGTTTTCAATTTTGCCTCAGTTTTTTTTTATCCGTAATGCATCTGTTTATTCTCATCTGCTAACTGAATGCGGTAGAGAGCCTGAACTTTTTTAACTATAGATTCTTAACAATGGTCCACTTAAAGGGAATCTGCCAGCAGGCCTTTGCTATGTAATTTGAGAGCAGCATTATGGTGGGGCTGAAGCCCTGATTCTAGTGATTTGTCACTTTCTGACATGCATCCTGTCATTTTGATGCAATCAGTGTTTTATCTGTGAAGATCCAGAAGTGTTTTCGAATGATGATCCCTGAGTAACCCAGCCCACACCAATGATTGGCAGATTTCCATGATGATTAGGATGAATGAGATACCTAGTCCTCTAGTGATAATCTCCTGCTGATAAAACACTAGGCTTATTGAAACAGCAACACACAGCCTAGTAAGTGAGACATTGCTGGAATCAGGGTCACAACATCTACATCCTGGTGGTCTCAGATTTCATTTAAAAACCTGCTGACATATTCCTTTTAAAAATGGATGCAACAAATATACAATTGAGGAAAAAATAATGTCTTCTTTTTTTCATCTGTTTTTAACAGACTTTAATGCTTAACTGATACTCAGAATAGGACATGCTCTGAGTCTCATAGATCGGATACACGGATCTGTTTTTTCAAATGGATGTGTTTATAGATTCTGAAACTCTATGGGTCTATGCAGTGTGTGATTTGTGAATCCAGCATTAGTCACATCTCCATAACACCTCACACATACTTACCAGCGTTATAAAGGAGCGTTTAATAGAAAAGCTGACATTCATTCTATATATCAGTGTCCCACGTGTTATCATTCCCTTCATTGTTTCATCCTGTGTCCTTTACCCCCTCTAAGAATAGGATGGCTGTTCTTCTTCATACATATACTATATGATTGCTTCAGTAAACATAACTGGCTGCGCAGTCACTCCTTGAGCCGGCAAGCTGCGCTCGAGTGATGAAATCAATGATGGATCTCTTGCTAGCAGTAATACATTGCTGGTCGTTTATGCCGGCTGAAGGATCAGTACTGATGTCATTTGCTTTATTTTAATAACTGTGACGGTTTTTTAACCTTGACAAAGCTTCAGTCCGTTCCTTTAAAAGGAATTGTGATTTCCGCAAATGTCAGGAGCTTTAGATGCGGCTCAGTGGTTTGGGTACTTTGGAGCCTTTGAGGTATATTGAATATTATAACCATCTAGTCATCATATATTAAATGTTACAGCCATTGTAGCTTAATAATAGCCATTCACTTGGATGATAATGACTATTACAGTTTAGGGAATATATAGCCAAGGAGATGAATGGAAGGCAGAAAGTGAATTCATTTTATCTACTCTGCCTTCTTTGCAACTTCTATCTAAGATATAGTTTTGCTTTGTGATAGTTACAAACAGATATGGTTGTACCCAGATTTATCAGATTGTAATGCAGGGGGAAATTTACAAGTTGCAACCACAGAGTGTGTCCACGACATTACAAAGCTGTAAGAGACTGAAAGCTTTCTGCAGTACAAGCAGAATTGTACCACAGTACAAAAGAGCCAGCTGTAGATTTAAAGAAAAAATATCCTATTCTTCTTTCTTTATAAGTTAAAGGAGTTTAACCCCTTCACCACCTTGGCATTTTCCATTTTTGAATTTCTGTTTTCTGCTCCCCTTCTTCCCAGATCCATAACTTTTTTATTTTTCCATCAACATGGCCAAGTGAAGGCTTGTTTTTTTGCAGGTGAAGTTGTACTTTTGAGCAACACCATTGACTTTACCACATGGTGTATTGGAAGACGGGAAAGAAAATCCAAGTGCGGTGAAAAAAAAGATACATTCTGCAACTGTTTTTTTTTTACCATGTTCACTAAATGCTAAAACCTGACATTATGATACTCCAGGTCATTATGATTTTGTACATACCAAACAGGAATAGGTTCTTTTTTAATTTAGGTGGTGAAAAAAAAATCCAAAGTTTGTAAAAAAAAAAGAAAAATGATGCCATTTTCCAAAATGGATAGCGCCTCATTATAGGCAATCTGTCACCTGGGTTTCCATCTGATCCATGTATTTCAGAGATTTACACGGAAACCCCGGTGCAAGCGCTCAGCGCAAAGCGCAGGATAAATATGCGCCTTACTGCGATCTTTGGGAGGTAGAATGAACAAATCAACAGCAGGTGAAGAATTGGTTTTATTTATTTTATGTGATTAGATGTCTCTATTATTCTGGTCGGTTCAATTACAGTGATACCAAATTCATATCAGATTTTTGTTTGGCTGCTGTCACACACTAAAATGCAATTATTTTTTGCAAAAACTAGTTTTTGCATACCAATATCTTGAGAGCTATAATTTTTTCATATTTCTACAGACAGAGTCATGTGACAGCTTGTTTTTTTGGGGGGAAGAGTTGATGTTTTTATTGCTACCATTTTACGGTGTATGTAATTTTTGATCGCTTTCTATTCCAATTTTTGTGAGGCAGAAAGAACAAACACCAGGAATTCAGGAATTTTTTTTTCTTTTTTTCTGCCATTCTGCAGGTGGTAAAATTGTTCAGGCAGATTTATTCTTCAGGTCAGTACGATTACAGCGATATGACATTTAAATAGTTTTTTGTGTGTTTTGGAACTTTTATGCAATAAAAGCCATTTTATTAAAAAAAATAATTATTTTCCCATTGCTTTATTCTCAGAAGTATAACTTTTTTATTTTTCCACTGATTGAGCTGTTTGACAGCTTGTTTTTTTGCAGGAGAAAATCACATTTTCAGATATACCATTTTTATTTACAGTAGTCTTTTTGATTGTGTTTTATGCCACTTTTTGTTCAGCAGTATGATGAAAAATCATAATTTTTTGCCTTTTTTTTACGGTGTTCACTAAAGGGGTTAACTGGTGGGACAGTTAAATGGGTCAGGTTGTTCTGGGAGCGATGATACAAAATATATAACTTTTTCATAAAAATATTTATTTATGGGTAGAATATATATTTTTTATTACTAATATTGTGTGATTTTTTTATATACATTTACAATCTTTTTTTTACTTTTTTTTTTTTTAACTTTTTTACCAAGTCCCTCTATGGGACTTTCACTTTCTGCAGTCTGACAGAAGTTCTAATGCATTGCAATGCACCTGCACTGAGTGCACAACCTCTGTGCTTACAAAATCGCCATGATGTATCCATACATTCAAGATCGGTAAGTACCTAGCGACATGGACGTATGGATGCTTCCAAGGTCGGGAATGGATTAATAAAACGTTTAGCAGTAGAAGCATGAAATGATATCTAATAATTTATCCCCTTAATAAAAATGATTTGTCATCAGAAAATAACCTATTATTTTAATCATGTTAAATGTTTTGGGATTTTATAGGTAATGGTAATGTTTTGGGTTTTTTTTTAACCATATGTTCGGTATTTAAAAAATTTGAAATCTTGCAATTTTCACACTGTCCACTAAGGCTTTTCTAGTCTCAAACTATCTGTTCCTTTGTGAAATCCACATTTTCATTAGGTGCAATAGACTGATTAAGACTGCGTCTTTTGTAATGAAGCATCTAATAAGGATTTGCAAATGTCATTGTAAATAGAGATGGGTGAGATGGGTGAACCTGAACAGTAAAGTCCATGGTCCTTACCAAATAGGAAGGTTCTGATCTCCAGGCATCTCTGATCAGTGGTGTGATCATTACCACCAGTCAGAGAGCTGTGGTTCCCACGCTATCAGATGGCAGCATGAGTCAGCAGCTGTCACCAGGTGTAAAAAGGTTAACTCCAGTCACACGCGTTGGCTGATGAGAGAAAACTACTCCCATAAGACTATGCCTGCTGTCACTGATAACAGTGAGAGCAGACGCCTCTGATGGGAGTATTCATCAGCAGGCATCTGTGTTATAAATAAATTAATTAATTAAAAAAATAATGTGGGGTCTCTACTGGTTTTAATACCCAGCACAGGCAAAACTGACAGCTGCGGGCTGCAACCTTGGTCCTGTGGCAAGTGGGGTAATGTTTGTGGGGTTGATGTCAGCTGTTTTATAGCCGCTGACATTAAAACCACAGGTTAGTAATGGAGAAGCATCTAAAAGATGCCTCCATTACTAACCCCATAGTTAAATTTAGAGATGAGCGACTTTGCCTTTTTTAGGGTCGAGTCGGGTTTCATGAAACCCGACTTTCTCAAAAGTCGAGTCGAACGAAATCGGCCGACTATCGAGAAAAGTCTGAGGTCTGACTGAAACACGAGACCCAATGCATGTCAATGGGGAAGCAAAGTCGGCAGGGAGTGGAGGACACCTACATGCCACTTTTTTAAAGTGCGCGAAATCTCTCTCTCTCCTCGGATGCTGCACATGTCATCTCGTTGCCCACAGTGTATGTCCTTGCTCATTGGCTGAAAAAAAAGTCACGTGCAAGCATTCTGTGAAATCCGACTTTGGCTCTTGGGTCGACGACCGCATGGCCGACCTCACACTAAAAACGTCGGTGACTTTTGAATCTGACCGACCTATTTTGCTCAACTCTAGTTAAATTGTAAAAAAACAGCCAGAATAAAATTCTTTAATTGAAAGAAAAATAGAGACTCCTCTATTTGAAATAAAAATAAAAAAGCACAGTTATACTCACCTTACGCCTGATTCACTGATACTCATGTCACCTGTAAAAAACAGAAAATAATAAACAACGATAATACTCACCTTATGCCTAATCCAGTGATGCTCATGTCCCCTAGAAAAAACGGAAAATAATAACAATCATATCCCTCACCTGTCCGATGTGAAGCTAATCCATACTGTCCCTCGACGATCCAGATGAGTTGGAGAACTGTCACATCATGAGAACTTTCTCCCACAGCAAGCGGTGCTGTAAGTAAGGTCACCGGGATTCATCAGGTCTGAACTGCGGTAAACTTTCTTACTGCAGGTAACAGCGTGGAAAATAATGTATGTTCGGGCCCCCATTCATCTGAATAGGGTTCAGGTTCGGATTCGGGTACCGTTCTATTACCTGAACCAAATTTTTTTTAGATGTTCGGCAGAATCTGCCGGACATGAACATCCACAGGTTCGCCCATCACTAATTGTGAAGACATGAGGAGAAGGAGGTGTTGTGAAATTGTGATTGATAGATCATGTGTTATTATGTGATACCTGTCATTATAATCCTGCCTCTGATGATAGTGAGACTTCTGAAAAAAGATTTGTACAGAACAAGAAGTATGAGTCTAAAATAGCCCAAGTGGCCAATGAGTAAATAGCAAAATTGCGATATGAAAAAAAATGTCAAAAATAATATTGCTAAAAAATACATTTAGCATAAAACTCAATTTAATCCCTTCTCTATTTGACAATTTTACATTTTTGTGCTTTCTTTCCCCCCACTCCACCCCCTTTTATTCTAACAGCCATAGTCTTTTCATTTTTCTTTGACAGAGCCATATGAAATAGAACCAAATGTAGATTTGAAGAGCATATTTAATTTTACCAATAAAAGTAGTGAAAAGGGAAAAATAATTCTAAATGCGGTAAAATTTTACACAAAAAATACAGTTCTGCAATTCTTTTGCCTTTTGTTTTTAGAGTATTGATTAAATGTTAAAAATATGCGAAGTTGCATTGACAGGATAACTGCAATCCTGGCACTTCAATGTTTTTCTCATTGTGCCATTTACTGATTGAGTTTAATAATTTTACATTTTGATAGACCAAACTTTTAAAAACGCGGCAAAACCAAATGTTTATTTTTTTATTATTTTTTGGTTAATTTATTTATTTTTAAAAGGAAGAAAGTCAGTGAGCATATAGATATTTGGTGTGCCAAAAAAAAAACCACGGTACAGTTAGCATTGAGTTTATTTATTGGTGAAAAAACATTAAAACTAACGCTTTTGAAATCACAAGAAAATCTTAATTACTTTATGAATCTTTTAAAAACACCAATTTTAGACTGTATACTATACTTTTTGATTGTAATATTATATTAATCGTTTAATATCTCTATGATAATAAACAATTGCTGACTGTTTTGTGCTTCTGTTAAGGGTTTTTCACATCACGCAATACTGCAATATTAAGCAGAAGTTTTAAAATAGATGAAAATCATGAACAGCACCTTTAAATTAAGAATTCTATCAAGTACTTAGTTTTGTTTCTGGGAATGCTGAGCAACAGCCAATATAGTCTACTGCAGAGTAAAAACGACTCGTCATACAGCTATCTGAGATTTTAAAATGGCAAATATTTAATACATTCCCAAGTCCCACTACTTTAATCGGCCAGTCTAAGTATTTTTGGGAAGTAGACATCACAGACTAGTGATTTAGGAGCCCAAATGTCCCATTTCAGCAGAGACACCAGCGTTATGAATAGCACATGGTAAGAGGAGCCTTGTTACAGCTTTTCCACTGGGATCCAAGAACTTCAAATTAGTGATAATCCCAGTGGTCACATCAGTTGACACACTACTTTCCTATAACATGATACCACTGAGACTGAATGAAGGAAAGACTACTATTTTAGGAAATTATGAAGAAATGTAGAATACTTTTTACATACATCCACATTTGTGTGAAATTCATAAGTATGGGAAAGATAAAATAACATAGTCCAATAATTCACATTCCTAGGTCTTGAATATGTTTGGTTTGTTAATAAACAAAGAAAGCGTTAGATGTGAAAGATATAGCTGTGCAGTTTGCACAGTAAATAAATCTTGTAAAAATTTGTATTCCTTAACCTGTTCTGCATTTGATAGTATGTGTAATGCTTACCTGATGAGATGGATCCTCCAAGTCCCAGGTCCAGGTGGGCACACTGGCCATGGGTGTGTGTTCCGCAAACATTTAGGGAACATGAACAACAAGGTCTTGGTACATGATGGAAACTCAGGACAGTACAGTAGTACAGGGGGTGGACCAGAGCAAGGATGTTTGCAGCTTCAGGCTGTGGGAGCACGTTTGGATCAGCACACCAAACACTAGAGTCTTAATACCAAGGCACAGGTGTATGTCTTGCTGGGCACCATGTAGGCCCAGGCAGATCATCATTTGTGGGCACACCAGACCTCTTACAAAGCCCGACGTGAAGCACAACAGAGTTTAGAGGACCGGGGTGAAGGGAGCACAGCCTGGGCCCTGGACAGCACATAGCCGTTAGATGAGAAGAGATTCCAACCAAAAGTAATATAAAAACATAATATTTTATTAATTGTAGACATAAAAACATATATAAAAAGACAAGGCAAAGACACAGCATGAATATGCAAATAGCCTAGAGGGGATATAGAAATAACCAAATCTAGGACGAGCTGTGTTCTCCTCACACCCAATGGGGGCCGTTTTGCTGCTCGCTTCTTTCGGGGGCGTGTATAAAAATACCAATCGCCTTCTTCTGCTCTGTTCCTCTTTTGGCTGTTGTGACCTGAAATCAGACTAGCAGGCTTACTCAGGACTTTATTGGTAGACCAAAAGTCATTTTCTCAAAGTAAGATTATGGAGCCTTGTTCTGAGTCTCATAAACTTAATGTGGGAAAGCAGCAACTGCTGGAAAAGCTATGCAATGGTTACATGGTACCAGAGTGGCCCTGGGTAATGGAGATGATGGCAAATGGTAAGTAATATAATGCTTAGGACAGAATACAAAACTTGATGAGACATCTTTTAAGCTGAGGTACTAAATACAGAATATATAAATAATTTTCCATTCACAGTTTTTATACTTTTTGGTTTAAACAATTATTTAAAACACTTTTAATGTGTTCAATTCAATACACAATTTCTCATAACCTCAAGTATTAGTACAAGACAATTATCCAAAAGAAGTATTCCTTCAGCAGGGAAATAAAACAACAAGATATTTTCTGCTCTGCTTGTTAATATGCTATCATCCAATAGTTAATAGATTGCCTATTGGCTCGAAGGAAAATTCATAAAAGAGGTTTCCTGGCAAATTATATATGCAGACATTATGGGGGGGGGAGATGTAATACAACAGCGGTATTTTTTCCCCATGTAGAAAGCACCTCAATAATGGATCACACACCCTTTTGCCAAGTTTGGGCTAGAAGAAAAACAAGTTTCTTTAAAGATAAATGGCAGAGATTGTTTTTAAATGAATCATCCCCTTTATGACTCTAAATCTAATGTTGCATTTATTAACAAAAGTTGTAAAGAGGCTTTGTCCCCAACACTACATTTTAAATGTGTTTATGGCAAAAAAGCAGGTTTAAAGTACATGGACACCTTCAGGGGAAATTTTATTTTCCCAGAGCGGCCTATCACATTCACTAATCAAAGTCATTCTCTGTGTAAGTGTGCGTGTGTAGCCCATTCACTATCTCCATCCATCCTTCACTCCCGCAAGATGGCTGGACCTTCTTTGTAAATACACCATTGTAAATACACACCTGTACTCTGTATCTCCCTCACCTCATTGTAGATTGTAATCTCTCACGAGCAGGGTCGTCTTATTTCGTCTTATTTTGCTTTAATTATTGTATTGTTAGCGTTGTTACTTATGACTTGTGTTTTGAAACTGTTAAACTGTAAAGCGCTGCGGAATATGTTGGCGCTATATAAATAAAGATTATTATTATATTATTATTATTATTTTTACTTAAATATATTTCTTTAGTGCTAAAAGATACTTTTCATAAAACATGTTTCACCATTTGCTTTCTATAGGCTACTGCAGAAAATTAAAAACTGAAAATTTGTCAGTCAGCTGATTCTGAGACAGCATTTAAACTCATTTATCTGTCTATTACTGAACTTTCTTCATCTTATTTATAATCACTTGAAAGTTCTGCTCAACTGTACAGGCATAAATCCCGACCAGAACAAGCCCAGTGGATTCTTAGTCAAACTAATTCTGCAGCCAGCTATGAGCATGGAAACTTAGAGGATATAAAAGGCAAATTTTACTAAATGTTTAAACCCTTTATGACCTATGATATATAAGTGTGCCATAGGTTGCCTCCTCCTCTTTGATGAGGGCTTCGTCGCTGAGGCCGCATCTTTTCAGGCACATGAGAGCTGATATGATCAGCTGTCATGTACCTCTAACAGCTGCGGGTAGAATGGCATCACAAATTCTGCCCATCAGTGCCCCAGTCACATGATAGCAGGGTGCCCATGGGTTGGCATGTCATCCAGGGGTCTGTAGGAGACCACTTGGTTGTCATTGCAGAACTGCTATGAGTGCCATCTTGTGGCTGGCGTTCATAGCAGATGATCATTTCTGCTAAACATAGAGCTGAAGACCTGCTATGTGTAGCATAAGAGATCAGAAGATCACAGCTTCATGTCTCCTAAGGAGACTGTTGAAATAAAAAAAGATAAAAAAAGTTTTTAAAATATTAAAATTTAAAGAAATATATAAAACTTCAAATCACCGCCCCCTTTTGCCCCATTCACAATAAAACAATAAAAAACTAAAAAAAAACATATATTTGGTATAGCTGCAGAAACGACTGATCTATTACGATGTAAAAAGAATTAATTCAATCAGTAAACGACGTAATGAGAAAAAAATCTCAGAATTAAGTTTTTTGGTTACCACAAGACTGCAATAAAATGCAATACCAGGCGATCAAAACATCGTATCTACCCCAAAATGGTATCAATAAAATTGTAAAATAAGCCATCACGCAGCTCAAGATCCCGAAAATGGAGATGCAATGGATATCGGAAAAAGGCGCCAATAATAGAAAAGAACCCATACATATTTGGTATCTGTGAACTCATGATGACCTGGAAAATCATAATTGCAGGTCAGTTTTAGTATTTAGTGAACACTGTAAAAAAAGACACAAAAAACTATTGTGGAATTGCACTTTTTTTTTTTCAATTTCACTGCACTTGGAATTTTTTTCTCGGTTTCCAGTATACTATATGGTAAAATCAATGGTGTTATTCAAAAGTAAAACTCGTCCCACACAAAACAAGCCTTCTCGCAGCCATATTTACGGAAAGATAAAAAAGTTATGACTCTGAGAAGAAGGGCAGAAAAAAAGAAAATGAAAAAACAGAAAATCCCAAGGTCGTGAAGGGGTTAAAAACCCAAACGCGAAAACAATTTTAACCCAAAATACATGCCTTTAAATAAAAATAAAAAAAATCATTGAAGTTCATATCTTTTAACACCTACATGATCTTTGATGTACTTGTACATCGAAAATCATGTTCTTGCCTTTAGTGCCTGCATCTTTCCTCACACATGATGACTGATTAAATCAGCCATCATGTGACTTTAACAGCCGCTGGTGGAGTGCAGCACCACTCATGGCTGTTGACCTGTTAAATCCTGCTGTCAATCTCTGACAGTGGCATTCAGCACGCGCTATCAAGGGTGCACATAACTCCACTCTTCCATCAGTGCGCCGCAATCGCAGGGTGCTGATGGATTGTCAAGACAACCAGGGGTCTGCTGATGACTCCCATGTTTGTCATTATGATCCTCCTGTGAACACTGGTCCATGGCCAACTTTAATAGGAAATTGTGATTTCTTCTATACATAGCAGTGCCGATGCAAAACTAAAAAATACACATATTTAGTAACTCTGAATTAAGAAATATCCAATGTATCAAAATATAAAATAAATTAATCCGATCAGTAAATGGCATAATGAAAAAAAATCGAAAGAAAATGCAATGAAAGGTGATCAAGACATCATGTCTATCTCAAAATGGTCCAGGCAAGAGTAAAGTAAACTGCACTAGAGATGATATGAGTCCACAATGGAAGTAAAATGGCCTGTTTTTTGACTGAGTATTGTCAGGTTTGCAAATGGTTTGTGGTGCTCAGCTCAGAAATAACATGTGAGTATAATGCTTGACAAAGAAAAAGAAAGCGGCACTCACCACGTTTGCAGCATTTCAAGCGGTAACACTCGAAATGGTCATCGTCCTCTCCAGCACTCCCTGCATTCCTCCACAAGCCTGAATCCCCGCAGTGAAATAGGTGAAATAAAGGATTTTTGAGAAATTCTGCAAACGTGGTGATTGCTGCATTCTTTTTCTTTGTCAAGCACTATCTCAAAATGGTATCAGTAAAAACATTAGCTCAGGGCACAAGAAATAAGCCCTCATCCATCCCTAGATTCCGAAAAATAAAAATGTTATGGGTCTTGGAAAATTGTGACACAAGTGTAAAAAAGATTTTATTACAAATTTTTTTTTTCACCACTTAATTAAAAAAAATATATATACATTTGGTATCTACGTACTCATACTGACCTGAAGAATCATATTGCCAGGTGAGTTTTACCATGGAGTGAAAAAGGCAAATAAACTCAAAAAACAATTGTGGAATTGCATTTTTTGCAGTTTCAATGCACTTGGAAATTTGTCCAGTGCATCACATGATTAAATTAAAAAGTATAACTTGTCCCACAAAAAAAACAAGCCCTCATATGCTTATATTGAATGAAAAATAAAAAAAGTTATGGCTCTTGGAAGAAGGGAAGGAGAAAACTAAAATTAAAGAAGGGAAAAGTTCATGGATACTAAATACTTTTATACATCTGCACCAATCTAAATTTTACTAGTAGTATAATTACATTTTGCTTATTGACAGTCGGCCCTTTATGTATTGTAAGGCTAGGTTCACATTAGTGTTTTTGTGCGCAGCGTATCACCTGCATGCGCTAATGCATGTCAAAATGCATACAAACGTATGTTTATGCAGCTTTTTTTAACCGCATCAGCTTACGCATGACGGAAAAAATGCTGGGTTTGCATGCGTTTTTTCAGTACATGCGTTAGGAGAATTTCCTTGTCACAAGCCACACCCAGTGGGCATGTCTCATTTTCCGGAAATGATTATGTGAAAAATGCATGCGTACACATGTTCTTGCGTACGCATGTTCTTGCATACGCATGCATTTCTATAGACAGTAATGAGTTTATTTGAAGCACTATCCACATATGTATGAATGCGCATATTTGACGGATTTTTGCCGCTTCCAAAAATCCAACGTGATGCATTCACCGGACCCCGCCGCACACCGAAAAACAACGCATACGGACGCTGACACATGCAAATTGATGCAAATGTATGCCCCTGCATACACCATGTTAAAGATACAACATGATGCATACGGATTGCTGCAGATGAAACGCTGCGCAAACAGACACAAATGTGAAACCAGCCTAAGTCTGTGTTCTCCAACATCTTTCTGATTTCTTTTCCTAGGTTCCATTTATTGTAAGCTTGCCATCCCCAGCCAGAACTTCAAACTATAAGTCCTCCTTCACATGCCCTTTTTTGATGTCCATATGCAGTCCATTCATCAAGGCGCAAATACAGACACACACACACCCATTGTAGTATTCAGTGGTGGTGCTCACATATCAGGTTTTCCACATGGACATGTGCGCAACACCATTGGATATTGACCTCCCTCCCAGGCTACCAACATCAACGTCAACCCTATTACCCCACTTGCAACTGCACCAGGGCAAGTGGAAAGAGTGAGGCTAAGTGCCAGATTCCATGAGATGCACCATTTCTGGGGCAGTTGAAGGCTGATGTTGGTAGCTGTGAGCTGTTATTAATAGCCTTGGAACATTTAGGGCTAATGGCTCCTTTCCCAGATTATTAATAGCAGCCCCTAGCGGTCAGCTTTCCCGCTACTGGTTATGAAAATTAAGAGGGAGCCCATGCCATTTTTTTAAAATAATTAATTAATTTTAAAGTAAAAAGCAAGGGCAAAAAAAACCACACAAAACACTGATTATGTAGTACACTGACATATTTCTATCTGTCTATCATCTTTAACACATAACACTAACTTCTATGCTGCATTTCATTCTATATGTATCAAACTGACATAACACTGGCAACACACAGACACATGAACACAGATATCACACGTATGGCACACAGACACGGACCACAGATCTCACCAGTACTGGTTTTTCTAGTACCAAAATCACCAGGACGTGTGAAGGAGACCTAATACAGAAGAGTTTCATAGAAAAATATACCTGGCTGCAATTGTGCAGCCAGGATCTGTGTCGTGCTGCCTATGGTTTGTGCAACATGAATCAGCTGAGTTGTTCATATTAAAGCTGCAACTACTAACCTTTTACCAACATCCGCCATGCATAGATGTGAGGTGAGCTCACCCATAGTTGGAAGGTCATGGCTGTGTATTGGGGCTCTTGCACACGACCATAAAAATCAGATGAGTGCTATCCGAGAAAATTGGATCACTCTCTGATCACTAGATCAGAAAATCAGATCTTTTTTCTCGGATTAGAGAAAAACAGTTTTGTGACCCTAGGATTACAGCTTGTAGCTGCCTCTTAGGGTATGTGAAAACCAAAAACACAAATGTGAAAAAAAATGTGAAAAACAATGTGAAAAAATGTGAAAAACAAAAAAAAAGTGAAAAACAAAAAAATGTGAAAACAAAAAACACAAATATCCTGAACTAAAAAGTAAAAAATATACTGCAAATAATGCATAAAGGTAATAATAATAATAATAATAATAATAATGGTATTTAGTAAAGGGTAAGGGTCTTTAGTAAAGGGTAAGGGTATTTAGTAAACATAATTTTGATCAAAATAATGTACAAGCCATCCCGCCACGTTACAGCAACCCTTGTGGGACAGTCCCTACTCTAGTATTTAAAACCTTTTCACTTGCCAAGTGGCATGAATGTGAATAAGGGTCGAGCGGCTGAACCACTAGTAACAGCTTGGGCCAGACTGGATGGCTTTCCCAGCTCAGAAATAGGGCGGTCACACCCCTATATGCACTGAATGCACAATGAAATGAATAAAAAACAAATCTGAACTGAGAAAAGTAAGTTAATGTGTATGCACAATGTAAGTGCATATTAACACATGACAAATTTTTTTTTTTTTACTCATAGGGTATGTGCAGATGGTCAGTAATTGGCAGCGCTTTGGATGCAGCGCATGACCGCTGCCTCAAAAGCCCTGCCAGCGATTGATGGCAGGTGAATCCACATATGTTCATTGAACCGTGCTTAATCACCTCGTCCAATACATTGTACGGGTGAAATTTATCTTGCGGAGACTCACGTCTCTGCATGAGAAATAGACATGCTGCGGTCTGGAAAGACATGCTGCCTGTCCGTCTCCGCAGGTGAGCCGCGGGCGTCTGTGGATGCAAAGTGGACATGGGATTTCCAATCAATGCCTCCTATGAGGTGACTGCGTGGTGCTGATGGGTAGCTTTAACAGCCCGGGGTCAGTTGTTATCACACCCATAGTTTCCTTGAAACCCATTAAAAACACATGGAACATGTGCATGTCCCATGTGTTTTTAATTTATTAATTTCTTGCTCATCCAAGCTTTGGGAGATCCCCGCCTCTCGCAAAAAACGTATCAACTAAATACCCTGTTTTTGTTATCATCTTTTTCTAGCACTTGCTGCTTACTGTTACATATATTTTACAACAGAGTATTCATGCACGTTTGTCATACTGCGTGTTTTTTCTGTGTCTCATTCCTTGAACCCCAGCCTGTAGCCAGGCTTCAAAGGAGACTGTGGTTTTTATTATATGCAGTGATGCTGTGGTATTGCTGTTGTAGTGCAGCGGGGTAGGTGCAGTGTGACAGGAAAGTTCACAGCAAAATGTGTTTTAACGTCAAAAATTTACACAAGTGTGCAGCACTCAGTATCCTCTGGATCGCAGCCGGGAAACGAGACAGTCCATAAATGCGACCGTCTTCCCTGGGTGACTGCACCACTGTGTCCCGCTGCGGGGTGCCAGGAGTTCACTCTACTGGGCTCTGTGTTACCTCACACTGGCTAGACGCTGCAGAGTCACCTGCTCTGCTCTCTGCAAACTCCACACTGACACACCCAAACCCTTCCTGCAGGGTTTACTAAACTGAAATATGTGGCCATTGGCCATTTGTAAGATCAGACTGACCCCACTACCTTCCTGCAGTCTGTTTCAAAAATAAAAACCCATACCGGGTTTTCCTAAACAATGCCTAACAATGCTAACTCTCTTGCACCACTCCAGTCTGTCCTCAACTCTGCTGCCCGACTAATCCACCTCTCTCCTCGCTATTCCCCTGTCTCTCCCCTCTGCAAATCCCTCCACTGGCTCCCAATTTCCCAACAAATCCAGTTCAAACTACTAACACTGACCTACAAAGCCATCTACAACCTGTCCCCTCCCTATATCTCTGAACTAATCTCCCAATAGCTTCCTTCACATAATCATCGATCCTCCCAAGACCACCTACTCTCCTCCACACTTATTTGCTCCTCACACATCCGCCTCCAAGATTTCTCCCGAATATCCCCTATCCTCTGGAATTCCATTCCTCAACACGTCCGGTTATCTACCACCCTCAGATCCTTCAAACAGAACCTGAAAACCCATCTTTTCAGGAAAGCTTACAGCCTGCAATAACCATTCTGCCACCTCACCACCGCCTGAGCTGCCGCCTCATCACCACCAGAGCTGCTGCACCCCCGACCTTCTTTCTCTTCCCCACTATCCCGTAGAATGTAAGTCCACAAGGACAGGGTCCTCTCTCCTCTGCACCAGTCTGTCATTATAAAATTGTTTACTGTTAACGATATCTATAACTTTGTATGTAACCCCCCCTTCTCATGTACAGCACCATGGAATTAATGGTGCTATATAAATAAATATTAATAATAATAATAATGCCTTGGCCAAATAGCTTGACCAGGTTCATGCTTTTTTTATTTTGCCTTGTGACTCACAAGGCATCCTGCCGTGACCACAAGGCACTCCAGCGGGTCTAGTAGGCTTCTGAGTGCATCCTGGGGGATACATATTGACTCTCATAAATAACACCAGTCGCTGCCTCACACTGTATATAGTACAAGTACTTCAAGTCACCTAAGAGGATCATAAAATATAGTGAACAGTTAAAAATTTTTTAAAAAAATTATGAAAAAAATAAAAACACATGAAAGTTCAAATCACCCCAATTTTCCCTTTATAAAAATACTGATAATAGTTTTTTTTTAAAAAAACACATATATGGTATCATCCAGAAAATCAGAAAAATTAACCTGATTTGTAAACGCCATAAACAAACAAAAAAAAAAGCTCCAAAATTGGATTTTTTTGGTAGCCTCAATACCACAAAAAAATTCTGCAACAAGCGATCATAATGTCATAACTAAATATAATTTAAATGGGATCAATAAAAACATCACCCTGCAAAAAGATAAGCCTTCACACAGCCCTGCTGACCAAAAAATAAAAACACTACAGGTCGGGAAAAATGATGAAACAATCAAAAAACATTTTTTTTTGCAAAATTTTAATTTTTTTTTACCACTGAAATAATAAAAAAAACTGGACAAGTTTGGTATCGCCGTAATCATACTGATCAGAAGAATCATATTGCTTGGTCACTTTTACTACACAATTTATGTCGTAAAAACAATTAACAAAAGAACTATGTCACTGCACTTGAACTTTTTTTTTCCCATTTTCCAGTACACTACGTAGTAATATGAATGGTACCATTCAAAAGTACAACTTGTCTCACAAAAAAATAAGCCCTCATATGGACAGAAAAATAAAACAGTTATGGGTTTTGGAAAAAGGGTATGAGAAAATTTTATTTGTGTTGAACTCTAACAAATTGTGATTCACTTTGCTCGAATCAGCAAAATTGGGAGCTATCACATTACACGTTAAGGCACAGCCAACCAGGAAGGACTATAATGGCCTGTATAAAAACAGAAGCAGGGAATGTAGCAGCCATTTTGAGGTGAATCTAGAAAGTGAGAGAATATCACAGCTCAATGCTTAGCAATATAGTTAGGAAGAAGAGAAAGCCGTAAAACAGTGAGCAAATTCTATACACTGACAGGACAGCAGCATAAAACAATTACCTTGTGTTTAACCATAGCCATATACAGAATGATGAAGTTGCTTTGACATTAGCAAGATTGTGTTTGTGTTAAAGAGCTTGAAAGGACTTGGATACAGTCCTAGGAGACCTCAGTGTTGCACACATCTTTTCAGGGCAATAGTAGCACTTTTGATTTGCAAATAAAATATTTTTGGAAAATTTGACTAAGCTGGCAAATGGGAATTGCAAAAGATTTGCTCATCTCTAACATGCTTAGAATATACTTTTCCTAAGAATCACCGCAGAGGTACCCTCATGTACAATCTCTTTTTCCCAGTGTAGTGAACCCAATTTGGGATAATAAAAGATAAAATAAAGCCAAATGCATAAGCTTTATAATTATATATTGGGGGTCAAACAACTTTGTCTCTACAACAATTGAGAAATTACAGTGATGGCATGCCCTTTATTTGTAACTGTTTACTTTTAGAGATTTTACAGATTACACTTTTACCTGGAGGAATATTCTTTCTAAATGCTAGGAGAGAATATCAAACAAGTACAGGCTCTATTATGTAAAGTAAAATAAGCTCCCAAATGGTATCTTTTTGGTATTGTTTCTTGTGATGACTAATTTTCTATCGGTAAAATCTTGTATCTGATAGAATCACACAGTAACAGGCTTTTCTGCATTTGATCTGTGTTGACAGCGGGGACATCTGTTGGGGTTACATGCAGTATAACAGATGTTCCACGATAAAGAGAGTAGGTAAATCTTTGGGCGAAATATGCTATACGGAGTGCATGGTTGAGCACCTCGGCAGTGACTGGTGTACATTATGTGATAATGTGATTCCTTGCTGGATGATCTGGGACTCTTTGATGCTGTGTTCACAAAAGATAACAGAACCTCTTCTTCAAGCAACTGCCGTCCAATCCATAGTCATGCTGTCTGGCATCCTATAGAAGCCATCTGTGTTGTTGGTACTTTACTGAGCTATGGCAGGTGCTTGCAAAAGTGTTAATGGTGCTTTCCTATTTAGCAGGCACTAGGAGTCATAAATTCCGTGTGTGGGGTTGTTATTTGACATTTTGTAATGTCTTATCTTACATAATTTAAATTTGACCTAAAGCATTCATTAATATATTTAGGTCAAGAGAAGACATCACTGCACTTGTTTCCATACTACATCTATCTAAGAGCTACTTTACAATTTATGTCACAGTTATATTCTGGCTACGGTATTTCATTTTCTCCCTTGAAAGATCTTGGAATTGTGATATCTTTTTATCACATAATACCAATTTGCATGTGTTCAGTTTGCGTCATGTAGTTTTAATGGATTGCACGAAAGTGGCAAGGTTAGGGTCTATGTATATGGCATCTTCTGTTTATAGCAGAGCTACAACAGATATGTAGCATTCATTTACAGTGAATGCTGATAGACTGTGCCAAGTTGCAGTGAGATCCTTCAAGTTTGCGTGGAGGCAATGGTATTTTGGATGGCGTGATTGGTGTTGCAGACTAATTTATTCTTTTTTAAATCAATCCCGGGATCCTTGACAGACTAGTGTAAACAAAGACTTACGTTGACTAAACAGAGTTCATACATTCAAATGATAGGAAACTATATTTGTCAGTTTGGGATCTCATTGTCTGCTCTATGATTGATTTAACTTATAATATACTGTATTTCCTTACCTTATTTATTTTGCTTATTATCTTCACCATAAAACACCCTTATTGTGACCCCAGTCACAACTCACTAATAAGCCGTGAAGCGGGGTAGTCAAGAGGTCCGAGGTCAAAAGCCAAGAGAGTACATCATAGACAGAGGGGTGAGACAAAGGCATAGTCAGGAAACAGTTCGAGATCAATATTCCAAGAAGGTAGCAGATCATGACAAAAAAGGCAAGCAGTTTGTCAAGACAAATCCTGGGTCAAACAGCTAAGATCAGTCAAAAGACCAGACAAGGAGCACAACAAGCGCACACCTCATGAGAAAAGTTACAATTAGCAGCAATCAAAGGCAGAGAGGTGATTAAATAGCCAGGCAATTATTCTGGATAAGAGACACATGGATGAAGACTCAGCACAACCTGGTCCTGATTCGACAGCCAAACTGTAAAGGTACTGTCACACTAAGCGATCGCACCAACGATCACGACAACGACACGACCTGGCAGAGATCGCTTGTACATCACTATATGGTCGCTAGTTAGCTTCCAAACACGAAGATCTCATAACCGACACATCAGCGATCAGCAATCTGTATAACGACCTCGGCGGTCATTGGGACCTGTCACACAGCATGTATTGTAAAAGACCTCGATAGGCGTGATTGAGAGCAACCTTTTCCACGCCCCTCTGCACAGATTGGTGGTCAGTGTATGGCATGACTGTTTATGTCACAGCTCTCACTTTGTGATTGGATGACCGCATAATAAAAGGATGATGTATTAGCGCTCCCTTCCATTGTTCTAGAGTGCAGTGGTTCATACGAATTTCCAGCAGCGATCCATATTGCATCCAGCTAGCCTTCTGCTTTGCAGCTCCTGCGATCCATTCTGTGCCGCTGTTGCGTTTGGCCCGGATTTATTGATTCCTACAGGATCTCTATACTGTATTGTAAGGTAGGCACTTATTTTTCTTATTTTATAATTTTTTTTTTGTGGCATCCATTTTTGTTTCTGCCGCACCCACCATTGCCATATTCTCCGTCAAGGCAACATGGTAATGAAAACGACACATATTACCAACAATTGTAGTTCTGCAGACATTTCTTAAAATTTTTTTTTGTGTATATATATTTTTTACAAATTGTTTAAGTATTTTTAATAAAAATGTTATATTTCAAATGAATAGAGGTCTTGTTTTCTTTTTTTGTTTGGTATTTGAACATTATTGGAGACTACAATATAAAGCTGGCCGTAGACACGAACACGGACGTCAGCCGAAGTAACCAATCTTTTTCCAAAAAAATGACACAGCCGCGTATATGAACTTAAAATATATAAATATATATTTGTAACATATATATATTATATATCAAACTTTTTTGTGTAAACATCATACAAACTTTCTGTACCGATAGTAAAACATAACCAATAGTAAAACATAAATATAACAAAAAAAATAAAAAAAGATTGGGGAATGCCACCCTGTTGTAGGCCCGCCAAGAACCTCTCCAGCATCTGTTCGTGCATGTCCATAGCTGCCAGAGTGACAGCCATAGCAGCCCTCATCCTCTGGAGAGATGCCAGCAGGGCCTGTGCAGTGGGGATCTCTGTTGAAGAAATGATAATCGTAAACCTGTCAATTATTGACACACAACAAACAAAAGGTCCAAGGTTCTTGTTTTTATACTTACGGTATTGTGGTGGCTGAGTTCCGTCAGGTGAGGGGCTAATAGCCCACCCCGAACCAGTGGCACCAACGGCTATGGGAGCAAAGAGAAAATATTTAACGACAACCCTCCATCCTTTCCAAAGCCAAACATAATACTACCCATTTTTTTTTATTTTATTAAAAAAAAAAGTGCTTTTAATTCAATTACCAGATGGAGAGGCAGCACCAATATCACGGAGTGATGCTGGAGATGGGCTGGCAGCGGGAGAAAGGGTAGGTGGTGAGACGTGGTGATCCCCTGGAGATGGTGGGGCTGTTGGTGGTGCTAATCGCGATGGCGGGCTGGATGGTGAGGGTGGTCCTAGAGATAGGAAAAACAGTCCATTGATATCTGAATGTAAAATGCAGTCTTTCATTTAAAAAAAAAAAAAAAAGCAGGGACGAACATTGGTGTTGTTAGCGAGTTGTTAAATCGTCAACGGTATTCGCATACCGCTAACAACTATTGAATAATAACAAGTATTCTTCTTCTCAATTTTAAATTTTATGTTGTACTCTTACAGTTCCGCTTTTATCTACAGCAATAAACCTTTTTTTTTTTATATATATATTTTAATCCTGGAGTAACATTTAAATTTTAATGTTACTTTTACTTTCAAAAAGTTTTGGTTTAAAATAGGTCCAATTTTTAAAAAAATCGGTAGAAGTGCATCTTCATTTAAAAGCTACACCAAAAAAAAAAAAAATTCACACTTCTTGTAAGTTTCACTTTCACTTTCATTATAACACATTACAATTAGTGATGGGCACTCTGGCTCTTTTTGGTGATCCAGCTCTCACGGCTCCGCTCACCAAGAAGAATCGGCTCTTTCTCGACTCCTTTTGGATCCTAAATGGATCCCTATTGTATATGTGTTATGGTCTTCTAAACTCCGCCCACCTACCGCATAAACCCCGCCCACTAGCTAGGAACCTATAATATTGCTTAGTGGGTGGAGTTTTGTTCCAGTGGGCGGAGTTACGTCTGCCGAACACCGGGATTTTAGGCCTAGTGAGAGCCATTCAAAGATTTTAGTGTCTCTCACTGGGGTGCCGGCTCCCATCATTCACCGCGGGGAGCCGGCTCTTTGTGTCGGATCGTTCGCGACCGACACATCACTAATTACAATGCCCCTGCATTTTTGCAAACAGCAAATGCCATCATGCTGTGTGTTTACAAGCTGACACTTGTCAAAAGCTGAACGTGCTACGTCAGATATGAGGCGGTAAAGTACACGTCCATAGACAACATACAACTTAAAAAAAAAATCACATCCTGTCAAAAACACTCACCCTCTCCCCTTTGGTTTTCTGACCGGATGGTGGCTATGCGCTCACTTGAGCAGTAACGCAGATCCTCCAATTTCTTTCTGATCTGCGTCGTGGTCCACTGTATTCCAAAGTTGCGCATTAGCCCTTATTGATTTTTTTTAAAACGCGCTTCTTGTGCAGCATGGGACGGTCATGTGTTGCGCAGTCATAGTCCCGTGCATCAAGTTCTCTGATCAGAAATCGGACCTGTGGCTCCCCCCAAGGAACTGAATGCTGGGACGCCATGTTGTTCAGTAATGTGTTGTCTAGGCCACATTAACGCCGCCCACCAGAGCGTCATGACGTCATGGCGCTTGAGGACGCTGATGCGTCATAGTTATACCGCGGCCTCTTTGGCGACGCAACAAAACTTGCATATGTCTTGGCATTACATGTTTTCTATAGCAACACGTTCTACATATCAATTGGATTTATCCACAATACACCCTTGTCCCCATCACACCAATGACTTTGCCTTCTCCCCATTACTCCCCCCTCCCATCACACCCCTCATTTTCCCTTATCCACATTTCTCCCCTCTCCCCATCACACCAATGACTTTGCCTTCTCCCCATTACTCCCCCCTCCCCATCACACCCCTCATTTTCCCTTTTCCACATTTCTCCCCTCTCCCCATCACACCAATGACTTTGCCTTCTCCCCATTACTCCCCCCTCCCCATCACACCCCTCATTTTCCCTTATCCACATTACTCCCCTCTCCTCATCACACCAATGACTTTGCCTTCACCCTATTACTCCCCCCTCCCCATCACACCCCTCATTTTCCCTTATCTACATTACTCCCCTCTCCTCATCACACCAATGACTTTGCCTTCACCCCATTACTCCCCTCCCCCATCACACCCATCATTAGCCCTCTCACCATGCCCTTCTCACATATTGCTAAATTTATTGAAGTAACACGAAGGCATTTTGAAATGTGAATTTTTTTTATTAACAAAATGTATAAAAAAAAGGATAAACTTAAAATTTTTTCAATGCAAACTATATCTGATGCTGCCAAGTCACTGCACCAGGCCCATTGAAGTATTGGCAGTACTTGTCTCGGCTGGCCTTCGCATTGTCCTTGGTCCTGCCTTGATTGACAGGTTGAAGTCCTGCAATAGCGGGATCATTTTCACGTCATTCTCCAAGCACCAAGTCACCATTGCTGTCTGAGTCCATGAAGCCTGGCGGACTGTAAGCTAGAGCATCACGTTGCCGAAGAAAATTGTGCAGCACGCAACAGGCCAACAGCAGAGTCTATAGATTCCAGCTTCATGTTGATTGGAGTGTGGAAAACCCTGAAGTGGTTGGCCATTATGCCGAAGGCATTCTCGACAATGTGTCATGCCTTTGACAGTCTGTAATTAAAAATACGCCTTTCCTCTGTCAAAGTCTTTTGTGGGTACGGTTTCACGAGATGCGCATGAAGGGGGAAGGCTTCATCGCCCACAAAAACAAAGTTAAGGTTGGTGGTAGTGTCCATGTTGGTTGGCAAGTGCAGTTTTGTTATTCAAGCGTTCCCCAAAAATAGTGTGCTCCAAAACACCTCCGTCCGAAACCCTCCCGTTCATGCCAACGTCTACGTTTATAAATTCATAATTGGCATTAACAAGGGCCATGAGGATCACGCTGAAGTAGCCCTTGTAGTTATAGAAATAACTTCCGCTGTTGGCTGGTTGCGTGATGCGCACATGTTTGCCATCCAAAGCACCACCACAGTTTGGGAACTGCCAAATACGTTCAAAATCTGAGGCAATTTTTTGCCATTCCGCCTCCGATTTTGGAAAAGGCATTTAGCTCTGTAAACTCTGGACAATGGCGTTGCATGTTTCTGGAATTAATACACTGAGGAGTGATCGAGGAACAGCAGCAGAAAATTGCAAGTCCTTCATTGAACGTCCGGTTACCAGAAAACGCAGCGTGACTGCCAAACGTTCCTCTACTGAAACAGCTGCACGCATCCGTGTATCCTGCCGTTCAATGAGTGGCCTCACACATTCCAGTAGGAGCTTGGATGAATCCTCCGACATCCGTAGATAATTTCGGAAATCCTGCGGATTCTTCTCCTGCAACTCCCTCACTAGATGCATGTGGGTGAATTTGGGCCTCTGCTCCAGCCATTCTCTGGTCCACATGCAACGCTTTTGTTTGGAGCGCCTCTCTTCCACCCGCGCCTCTTCTTGTCGATCACCCTCCATCAGTAAAGCTGCTGCCACAATCACACGCTCCGCAGTGGTCATGTTCATTATGTGCAACCTGCCCGGTAAAGAAGAGAAAAGTTAATTAATAAAGTTAATAATAAAAAAAAAAATTGTTTTTGTTTACATCGCATTAGTTAACATTGAAAACACAGCGAGCGTACAAAAGCCTAAAATGGCGGGGGGTGGGCGCTGCTGTCAAAAGATTACTAGGTTATCCATTGTTATGGAGGATCAAATATAACAAAAAAAATAACTCAAAAAGCAACAAAGATCTTAAAATTGCAGTGGTGTTTTTTTTGCAGACAACAAAAACAAAAAAAAAATCCCCGCAACACGTCTATATATTTATTGGAGATAAGCAGCCAAAAATATAAGCTGTGTTGCAAAAATAACATAAAAACGTATCACAAAACAACAGAAACAATATGTACCTTGAAAGGGAAATCCAACAATCCAGAAGGTATAATTGCCAAAGATGAAGCGCTGTAGCGACTCTGACAGGATCGCAAAACCCCCACACACGATAGTATCCTCGCAACAATGCACAAAGGAATATCCACAAAGCGCTCAGGAACAATGGATGGGGGACGCAGTTTTATGTTCTCATTTATTGCTGAGGTGATGTTGTGGCCGCCAATCGGAGCTGAGGGGCGTTACTAATGAAATCCTAGTCCCGCCTATGCCGCTGACATATGAGTCGCCAACGAGGTCGCTCGTCGTTCATAAAGGGTGTCAAACTCAGTGATTCCGGCTCACCAGTGGGATGCCAACGATCAAAATATGGTCCAGGACGTTCGTGCACGATCAGCGACATCGCAGCAGGGGCCACATCGCCGCTACATGTCACACACAGCGACATCATTGACGATGTTACTGCTGCGTCATAATATCGGTGTTGCTTAAGCGATATCGCTAGCGATCTTGCTTAGTGTGACATGGCCTTAACTCCAGGCACTGACAGCTCAGCACGCCCCAGCGTCCGATTGGATGGCTGAGCTCTCCATCACCGTACTGACAGCTCAGCACACTACATTCCTAGATTATATGGCAGAACTGTCATTCACTGCATCGAGACACTCAGGATGAATCATGACACTTAGCATAAATACAGTATTTGCCATTAATCTTAAAACGTTTGATTTAATATTCACATGATTTACACATTAAATACTGTATGTAGTAGTTAAATGGCTTTTTTAAAGTAGGCCAACAATATCTGATCAGTGAAGGACTGACTCCTGACACCTCTGCTGATCACCTGACTGAAAGGGACTTTGGCATCTCATTGATTACCAAGTACAAGGATGTACATTTGGTAATGGATCTGTTTTGTGCTGTAGCTCTCTGCAGTTTAGTCTCAATTAAGTGAACAGGATGAATGAGACACAGGCCCTACCCAGTGTACTGTATGCAGCTGTGCTTATTAGAGATGAGATCATTTGAAATTCAAATTCACTGGTTTCATTGAATTTTCCCAAAAAAACGCAACATTGAAAAAACTTGTCCAGAAAGAGGAAAAGCAAAGGAGCTAGCAAAGGATCCATTGAAGTACAGACAGTGCAAAATTTAAATAAAGGAATGTTTTACATGGAGGGTGAGTGCCACCTTTTTTCTCTTTTTGGACATTTGTTGAACTCCTTTTGTAAAAAAGACGATTGTCTTCATTCAGGCAGATGAGGTAATTTGCAGTGACAGAAAAGAGGGGATTTTGTGCAGGTATTTTCTCTTGAATTGCCCTGAAAATACATGTACAAAACGCTGAGGTCCCTTAGATAAGTATTGAATCTATACGGTTCACAAAAATAAAGGGAACACTATTCCATTTGCAGCAGGCTGTTTGTGTTCCCTTTATTTTTTGGAGCATTATTAATGTTCACGTGATCTCAAACTATCTGGCTAGGTAAAAATAACTGGTAACCTAACCGGTGATAAATGACAGCCAATTTAATAACTTAATAACACACTGCAGTGTCACACCTGTCATGCTATTTAAATGGTCCAAAAATTAATCCTTTTTGGTAGGGGCAGACAAAGACAGTGTGAGTTTTTCACACACATACACACACACACACACACACACGTGCAAAAATTGCCTATTTCAGAAGTATTAAGAGCTATGATTTTTTGCTAAATAAACAAGCGATAGCTTTTTCACAATTCGTCCAAAAATTATCCCTTTACTTATGAAGACAAAACAGGTGTACTATTTTGAATGTGAAAAATATTGAATTCTTGACTACGAGTAAAAAAAATATCCATTATTAGGATATGCAACTGGTTTGCTGTTCACAAAATTATTAAGCAATTCTTAAGGATATTTGTAAGCCTTCCAAAAATTAATCCTTTTTTGTGAGCAAAAGAAAACTAGCTGTTTTCAAAATGAAAAAGAAATGGCTTGTCATCATGCTTTCATAAATTATCCCTTTAGAGAGATGTTTTATCCTCTAGACAGTATGCTTCACATCAGCTGTACATTATAGCTATTAAGTACAGTGTGCAGCCAAGAGATGTGTGGCTTATGTGACTGTGCAGTGGCAGCAGCAAAGCCACATGGTAGAGAATTATAATGGAGCAGGTAAGGAGATTTGTGGCTGTGTGGAGCCAGCATCGGCATCCCCAACAGCAGTTGTACAATATAATGACATGATGGACAGAGACTAGATATCCGGCTGAGCAGGCAGATTGTATGGCTGATTTTATCATTGTCATCAGCCATAGGTGAATGAAAGTTGGCACAGATTAATTTTGACTTATATAAGATTTTCCACACTGGTTGAGGAAAGCTGTTCTGCTTGGGTGTGACAATGACAGTATACTGGAGGCTACTTATATCAGTATGGCCTTAGAAAACTCTGTCACTTTTTTCCTCAAGTCCAATTTGCTGAACCAGAAATCTATGGATTTGAAATTCAGGGTGCTTGCCAGAAAAATGACACAATGCATGGCATGACAGAATTTCCTTGTTCAGGTGGTGAAACTCTGTTTGGTAAGGGCAATCAGTTTGTTGCACTGGTCAATAAGCCATCTGTTGCATCATGTCAGATATTAAATTTGGTGCTGTTACTGCTGCCTTAGGTATTTGTAAAATTGATAATTTTCTGAAAGAAAAGTGCAGTTATGAAATTCAAGGAATTTTGGTTTGCTAGGTAGAGTCACATCCCAAAAGTAATTATAATTGCAAGAGAGCACATCATTTGGATTTCATGTGTATGGGACTAATATTGGACTATTACAACAACGAATTGTGGGATTCTTTTTTTTAAATGTGTAGAGTTTGTAAGGTAGGAGGTTGTGTTTAAGTTTCTAGATTGTGGAAATTTCTCTTTTGGATGTAAAAAGAAAATAATAAAATATGGCTTGCTCATCTTATAATGCAGATATCAAACGGTGCAACACAAGCCTTGGATTCAGAATTTTTGTAGTAGCAAAATTAGCACCAATGTGGCTAAAACTTTGTGACAAATTCCCTTTAATCTTTCTTCAGTGCCACATCAGGAAAAAGAGTGTCTTCCAAGCTTTAAAATAGGAAAGAGGGAGACATTACTGATGGAAATTACTCATAGTCTGTGGATCCATGAAAATCATGAACCACTCACAGTTGGCATCAGTGTGCAATCCGTACTGTCCATGATTAACATGGTAGTAAATAGGAGAAACTTTGAAATTCATTTATTTTTTCTCCAGTGAAACATTGATGCCAAAAACTTTCACACTGACCAAACACTGATGAAACTCTGCTCAAAAACACTGATGAATACCAGGCCATGTTTTTACCTGCAAGAAAAATCATGGACTACTGAATGATCCCTAATTTTTTTCTTGTACTTAAAAAAATGCAGACTGTTATTTATGAGTATTTTGGATCCAAGTTTCATCAGAGTTTGGTCAGAGTGTTAGTTTTCAGCATCAGTATTTCATCAGTGATTTTCACAGATGAAAAAATAAATGAATACATTGCAAAGCTTTGTCTATTCATTGAAATGCTAATCACGGACAGCACATGAATTGTATACGAATGCCATCCATACACTTGTATGGGTAATTTTGATTCACATCCAGGGTACAAAGATGCAGCTGAAGTTGGGATATACTACCTGCTAGAGTGGGACAGCTCCGAAATTCATGACAGTTCCGCCGCATCTGGGAAATATGCATTACACAGAGCATAATGCAATGAATGATAGGACAGGTCCTCCAGAAAATTATTTTTACCCTTGTTCATTATGGACAACAGATATGTAACAGGGACTCAATTTCGAACTCAGAATTCTCTAAAATCAAAAAAGTTTCAAAAGTATTTGATAAATACATTTCGTAGTTATACGCAATGCAAAGAAATAGAGTAGGATCTTTTGGGCATGACACTCAGTCTCCTTTCTTTTAGACTTTTGTAGCTAAGTAAAATGGAAACAATGCAGGGGACTTGAAAGGATAGCAGTAGAGATGAGCAAATTTATTTCATGTGAATCACACATCCAATCAGGACATACTATCATAGCCTCTCTAAAGAATAGGCAGAGAAAATGGGAGACATTTTGGAGTGAATCTGGATAGTGAGATAGCTGTCAGAGTTCAGCAACAGAGATAGGGAGAGCGGGCCATTGCCCCATCCCGAAGGGGTTAATATTAGTTGCACCACAGACATGGGTTTTTAATAGCAGATTGGTCCAATTTTAATAAAGTAAATATTGTAGGAAGATATTTCTATTCTTGGTCAGGTGAGGTAGCTCATTGATTTTTTTGCTCAGCACTAGAATCACCTTACATGAACCTGCAGCATCGCTCTTTTTACCATAGCAGCATTCCTTTAGGATGAGTGGTTAGATTGTTGATCACACTGAGAATATTGCATAGCAAAGACTTCCAAGAACAGGTACTATCCTCAAGTAGTAGGAAAGGCAGATGACATCGGCTCATTGTCAGCTGAACGTTCCATTTTTATCTCGCACGTTCCGTTACTGGTGCCCTGTACATTAATATAAACCAAGAAAAATGAAGCGTTTCTGAGTAACAGGGAAACTTTTGTCTTGACAACTCGCTTGACGGAGAACCAATGACCGACATGGTATCAGAAAGGCTTTTAGCACATGGTGAATACATTCCCAGTGGCAGCTTGTTTAAGCGTCTTTACTGGAAAGAAAAACAAACCTGTTTTCCTTAACATATTTGTTTAAGGAAGGTGATTGAATGTGCGGGTTTGTAGAAATGATCTATGTTTCTCAAATAAATTGAACTGCTCCCTTTAAATCTCTATTCGTCATCACCAAATATTGGTATGTAATGATGGTATAGGTGTTTATGACAGTCATTATATTGTGAGAACCTCTCTTACACTTTTCAGCGTCATTACATCAAGAAGGTTCTTAGGACTGCTTATATATCTAGTCAGGGCTCACCTATATGTAATCTCTAAGGTGCACACTTTTACGGGTTTGCCAAACTTAAATAAATATATTCGAATTTATGCTATTTTTTTGAGTATATTTGCAAGGCATTGGACTTTGAATAAGTGTATGACAATGAAAGTGTAATATTATAAAACTAATTGTCTGCATCAATGCTAGTGCTAAATCTGGGCATAGATAACATTTATTTTTCTTTTACTATAATTTTTTTGTAATTAAAACATTTTTTTGAATTGATGCTGGGTTTTATCTTCAGATTGTAGCGTCCGCGGTGCATAGTGATATAATTCTGTTCCACTGGTTATATGTTTGTTAGGCGTTTGTCTAAAATTCTCAAAATTTGCAATCATTAGTTCTAGAGTTGGTGTGAATTGTTTCACCAGACCTGGTCTTCCGGTTACAGTATGTCAGTAGTCTGTGATAGTTGGACAGAAGCCCTGAGAACCTTTGCCGACAGCATCCCCTGCTCATTTTTTAATTTGCCAGTCTAGTGTGATGTAATCGTGAAACACATTTGATGTCACACAAGGCCAGTTAACCCCCCCTAAAAAGAATTGCAGATGGTGGAAGGTAGGAGGTTGTTTTCTGGGCCCTTGTCCAGGAGCCACAGATTGCTGACTAAGCCAATGGACTAGGGTTTGCAAATTGATTTGCACCAAATCTAATTAGTACTATAATCGTGTTGCCACCCCTGTACTTGCTGAGATGTGTGCCCGATTGGAAGGACTCATGCATCTTGTCAGGTATGTGGAACTGTAAGGTAATTAATACTGCTCATCCCCAATGTGGGAATAAGTGGTGTCAGACAACCACTTTAAGGTAATACTAAAGCCTTCAGAGTAAAAACCTTTTTTTTCTCCTGCCTAATACTTGGAGAATTCTCCTTGTATCCCCCATGTGCCTTAATAGAGCATATGAAAGTCGATTGTTCTCTCTCATGATCCAATTCTATCTTAATTTACAAACTAATGGTAAATAGAATCTGTCACCACAATGCCTCCAACTACTAGAATTTCTGGCTAGGTCAAATGCAAATTGCGGCTTGAAAGTCTCCTCATCTAGGCATGCTTGACATGTCACTTTCTGCAAGGAGAAACAATACTCCTTGGATCCTGGCTAGGTCAAAAGAAGTCACTGATTCCAAATATGTTATTTTACCCTTTAGGCCTGTTTCACACTTCAGTTGTTTGACGTCATTTGCAAACCGCCAAAGTGTGAAAAACTGATCCGTTTCCGTTTTGCAACAAACGAATGCCACCGGATCCGTTTCTTGGACTGATCCGCTGCAGCCGCTAAGTACTTGAAATTTAAAGGAACCGATCTTTGGAAGAGAGAGAGAGACAGAGGGAGAGAGAGAGACAGAGAGGGAAACAGAGAGAGAGACAGAGAGAGAGAGACAGAGAGAGAGATTTTTTCGCCACTTCCAGAACGCCTTTTAGGGTTAAACTGCATGAAAGGGAAAATTTTCCGGGCATGCGCAGTTTAAAATAGCGATCTGCCACAGGACAATGCTGTCCCACCTGGGACAATGTAATAAAGTTAAAAAAAAAGTGTTAAAATAATTTAAAAATAACGTGCGATCTAAAAGACGCATATAAATATCCATGGTACTGCTGAAAACGTCATCTTTTCCTGCAAAAACGAGCCACCATACAGCATCATTAGCGAAAAAATAAAAAAGTTATAGCTCACAGAATAAAGCAATGCAAAAATAATTATTTTTTACATAAAATAGTTTTCATTGCATAAAACCGACAAAACATAAAAAAGACATAAATGAGGTATCGCTGTAATCATACTGACCCGAAGAATAAAGCCGCTTTATCAATTTTATCGCACGCGGAACGGTGTAAACGCACCCCCCAAAAGAAATTCATGAAATGCTGGTTTTTGTTCATTCTGCGTCCCAAAAATCGGAATAAAAAGCGATCAAAAAATGTCACGTGCCCGAAAATGGTACCAATAAAAACGTCAACTCGTTCCGCAAAAAATAAGACCTCACATGACTCGGTGGGTCAAAATACGGAAAAATTATAGCTCTCAATATGTGGTGATGCAAAAACTATTTTTACAATAAAAAGCGTCTTTTAGCGTGCGACAGCTGCCAAGCATAAAAACCGCCATAAATAGTAAATCAAACCCCCCGTTATCACCCACTTAGTTAGGGAAAAATAATAAAATTAAAAGAAAACATATTTATTTCCATTTTCCCATTAGGGTTAGGGCTAGGGTTAGGGCCAGGGCTAGGGTTAGGGTTAGGGCTAGGGTTAGGGCTGAGATTAGGGTTAGGGGTGTGTTGGGGTTAGGGTTGGAGTTAGAATTGGGGTTTCCACTGTTTGGGCACATCGGGTGCTCTCCAAATGCAACATGGCATCTGATCTCAATTCCAGCCAATCCTGAGTTGAAAAAGTCAAATGGTGGTCCTTCCTTTCCAAGCTCTGCCATGCGCCCAAACAGTGTTTTACCCCCACATATGGGGTATCAGCCTACTCAGGACAAATTGCAAAACAACTTTTGGGGACCAATTTCTCCGGTTACCCTTAGGAGAATAAAAAATTGGGGGCAAAAATATCAT
Organism: Dendrobates tinctorius; assembly: GCF_039654945.1. Lineage (NCBI taxonomy): Eukaryota > Metazoa > Chordata > Amphibia > Anura > Dendrobatidae > Dendrobates > Dendrobates tinctorius. The sequence continues at coordinate 17,802,296 of NW_027361858.1, read as the reverse complement.
TTTTGTGGAAAAAAATGATCTTTTTATTTTCACGCCCGGGTGTTATAAACTTCTGTGAAGCACTTGGGGGTTCAAAGTGCTCACCACACATCTAGATAAGTTCCGTGGGGGGTCTAGTTTCCAAAATGGGGCACTTGTGGGGAGTTTCAATAGTTTAGGTACATCAGGGGCTCTCCAAACGCACATGACACCCGCAGACCATTCCATCAAAGTCTGCATTCCAAAACGTCACTACTTCCCTTCTGAGACCCGACGTGTGCCCATACAGTAGTTTTCTCCCACATATGGGGTATCAGCGTACTCAGGACAAATTGGACAACAACTTTTGGAGTCCAATTTCTCCTGTTACCCTCGGGAAAATGAAAAAATTGGGGACTAATTGATCATGTTTGTGGAAAAAATACGATTTTTTTATTTTCACGCCCGGTCGTTATAAACTTCTGTGAAGCACTGGGGGGTTCAAAGTGCTCACCACACTACTAGATAAGTTCCTTAGGGGGTCTAGTTTACAATATGGGGTCACTTGTGGGAGGTTTCCACTGTTAGGTACATCAGGGGCTCTCTAAAAGCAACATGACACCAGCAGACCATTCCATCAAAGTCTGCATTCCAAAACGTCACTACTTCCCTTCCGAGACCTGACGTGTGCCCATTCAGTAGTTTTCTCCCACATATGGGGTATCAGCGTACTCAGGACAAATTGGACAACAACTTTTGGGGTCCAATTTCTCCTGGTACCCTTGGGAAAATAAAAAAATTGGTGACTAAAAGATCATGTTTATGGAAAAAATACAATTTTTTTATTTTCACGCCTGGGCGTTATAAAGTTCTGTGAAGCACTGGAGGGGTCAAAGTGCTCACCACACATCTAGATAAGTTCCCTGGGGGGTCTAGTTTTCAAAATGGTGTCATTTGTGGGGGTTTCCACTGTTTTGGTACATCAGGGGCTCTCCAAACTTGACATGGTGTCCGATCTCAATTCCAGCCAAAAATGTCAAATGGTGCTGCTTCCCTTCCAAGCTCTGCCATGCGCCCAAATAGTGGTCTACCCCCACATATGGGGTATCGGCGTACTCAGGACAAATTGCACAATAACTTTTAGGGTCCTGTTACCCTTGGAAAAATAAGAATTGAGGGTGAAAAGATCATTTTTGAGGAAAAAATATGATTTTTTAATTGTATGACTGTATGTTATAAACTTCTGTGAAGCCCTTGGGGGTTCAAAGTTCTCTCCACACATCTAGATAAGTTCCTTGGGGGGTCTAGTTTCCAAAATGGTGTCATTTGTGGGGGGTTTCCACTGTTTTGGTACATCAGTGGTTTTCCAATCGCGACATGGTGTCCGATCTCAATTCCAGCCAAAAACGTCAAATGGGGCTGCTTCCCTTCCAAGCTCTGCCATGCACCCAAATAGTGGTTTACCCCCACATGTGGGGTATCAGCGTACTCAGGACAAATTGCACAATAACTTTTATGGTCCTTTTACCCTTGGGAAAATAAAAATTGGGGGTGAAAAGATAATTTTTGTGGAAAAAATATGATTTTTTAATTGTACCGCTGTACGTTATAAACTTCTGTGAAGCCCTTGTGGGTTCAAAGTTCTCACCACATATCTAGATAAGTTCCTTGGGGGGTCTAGTTTCCAAAATGGGGTCACTTGTGGGGGGTTTCATCTGTTTAGGTACATCAGGGGCTCTCCAAACGTGACATGGCGTCCGATCAGAATTCCAGTCAATTTTGCATTGAAAAAGTCAAACGGCGCTCCTTCCCTTCTGAGCTCATCCATGCGCCGAAACAGTGGTCCCCCCCACATATCAGGTATCAGCGTACTCAGGACAAATTGCACAATAACTTTTGCAGTCCAATTTCTCCTGTTACCCTTGGTAAAATAAAAAAAATTGAACCTGAAGTATTTTTTTTGTGAAAAAAAGTTAAATGTTCATTTTTTTTAAATATTCAAAAAATTCCTGTGATGCACCTAAAGGGTTAATAAACTTTTTGAATGTGGTTTTGAGTACCTTAAGGGGTGCAGTTTTTAGAATGGTGTCACTTTTGGGTATTTTCTATCATATAGACCCCTCAAAGTGGCTTCAAATGTGATGTGGTCCATAAAATTAAAATGGTGTGGCAAAAATGAGAAATCGCTGGTCAATTTTTAACCCTTATAACTTCCTAACAAAAAAAATTTTGGTTCCAAAATTGTGCTGATGTAAAGTAAACATGTGGGAAATGTTACCTATCAAGTTTTTTGTTTGCGTATCTCTGTGATTTAAGGGCATAAAAATTCAAAGTCGGAAAATGGCAAAATTTTCAAAATTTTTGCCAAATTTCCATTTTTTTCACAAATAAATGCAACTTATTTGAATTAAATTTTACCACTAACATGAAGTACAATATGTCACGAGAAAACAATGTCAGAATCACCAGGATCCATGTAAGCGTTTCAGAGTTATTACCTCATAAAGGGACAGTGGTCAGAATTATAAAAAATGGCCCGGTCATTAACGTGCAAACCACCCTTGGGGCTTAAGGGGTTAAGTATGTTAAGTAAGTAATTTTTACTCCATAATTGCAAAAACTCGTGAACGTGTTTTTTATAATAACAGTAATAATGTTTTTATTTCTATAGCGCAAATATATTCCGCAGCGCTTTACAGACATTATCATCACTGTCCACGATAGGGCTCACAATCTAATTTCCCTATCAGTATGTCTTTGGACTGTGGGTGGAAACCAGAGAACCCCGAGGAAACCCACACAAACACGGGGAGAATATACAAACTCCTTGTACTTGTTTTATGAAAGGGTTCCTTACTTAACAACACGTCCCGTAACTATATCATGTAATCATAGATGTCAAATTTGAGAGCATGGATGATACAGTCACATGAATATTTTATACTGCATACTGCTAGATGGTATTTTTATGTATTGATTATTACATTGAATATATCTACCTTTAAAATATTGTCAACTCTTAAAAAAATTAAGAAGTAGGAACCTTTTTTAAAGACATTTTTGTACATTTTTGCACACTTAAGCCTTAGCTGCAGCACTTTGTTCTCTGTTTTAACCTACGCTCGATCGGTAGTATCGCGGTTTGTTTGTGCATTTGAGTCAGGATCAGACACCACAATCTCCAAACATGTTTACATTTGGGAATCCGCTAGCTGTGAAAATTTAGAAAAAAATGTTCTGTATTATTTGAATATGTGATAGTCAGCAATGTCATGTCACTCAGTGTATCACGCCATCAAGACACTCGCTCGTCCATTACCCAGTACTGTCCCTAGAGCACATACAAATGTCATTTCCTGGCTTCATGCATAAAACATAAAGGAAGATGTGGATAAACATTTGTAAGATACAGAGAAGATGTTGGCAAGGACACAGCAAAATAACAATAAATGGAAAAATGATGTAACGCCCGGTAGCACCTTTAGATCATCAGCTATAAAGTGAGTAACTTACAGAGGAAAAAAACCACAGCTCCATTTCTTGTTAGAATTAACACTGCAGCCTTGTTAGCTCACTCATACAGAATTGCAAATTTCTCCCACCTAATTCAGATTTATGCTAAAGCGGAATAAGTAGTGGCAATGTTCCAGCGCACCAAATAATAGACTTGTTAACAAGCATTCTAACAAAAGGAAACCAATTTCATAGTTTCTTCAATTTTTAAGGTATAGAAAGACTCAGCATGGAAAATCTTGTTTTTGTAGAAACTTAAGAAAAGAATTTGGTAATTGTATGCATTAGTGCCAGGAAAGTCATCAGGAACACATCATTGTACTCACGTCTACATTCTAATAGCATGTGCTTTAGGTTTTGTTCACATTGCATTGAATACGTCCATATGCCCCATGAATTCCTTCAGAGTAAAATAAAGCCTGGAATGGAGAATGTTGAAAGGAATTGAGTAACATGAAATGCACAACTTTTGATTTATCCACAATTCAAGAGATGACCTCCAACAGTCCCACTTGACTCCATCATCCTTTTATGTTCTCCTTTCTTGTCTCACTTTAAAATAATAATAATAATAATCTTTACATAGCGCCAACATATTCCTCAGCGCTTTACAGTTTAACAGTTTCAAACACAACAGTCATAAGTAACAACGTTAACAATAATACAATAATTAAAGCAAAATAAAGCGACCCTGCTCGTGAGAGCTTACTGTACAATCTACAATGAGGTGGGGGAGATACAAAGTACAGGTGTATATTTACAATGATGGTCCAGCCATCTTGAGGTTGTGGGGGATAGATAGAGATAGTGAATGGGCTACACAAACTTACATATGAAATGACTTTGATTAGGGAACGTGATAGGCTGCTGTCACACTCCCTTCTGGCACCGTCACTTACTTGCGCAGCCCCAGGCGCACCTCCCGCCGCGCTCCCACTCCACGGCGCGTCCCCGCTCCCGACATCCGGCCTCCTAGACGTCGGTCCTGCGCGCATGCATCCGACGTTCCACCCGGTGCTCAGACTGATGGGACCTCTGATGCGGTGGCTCCGCCCCCATCATGGCGGCACCCACCGGCTATATCTTCCTGGTGTCTCCCTAGGTAAGACGCCTGTTAATCTTATGCAGTGTCGCTGTCCGTTCGGCCAGCGTTCGCCCATTCTTCACGCCCTGTCCTGCTTCTGTGTATTCTCTGCCAGTTCTACCACTAGCAGCCTCTGTATTCTCCCCCATTGCTCTCCCTGTGTCCCTGTCTTTCCGGCTCTTGTGTCTCTCTCTCCCTGCTCCCATCTCGGGTAGGCTCTCTGTGTGTCTCTTGCTTATTAGAGTCTTGGTTTGTTCTTCCTGAGCTCCGTGTCTTATATGTTATCATATATCTCCCTCTCTTGCAGCCTCCAGTCTCCGCCTGACCCGGGTACTCCCTGTCTCTTAGTTCCGCAGTCTCTGTTACCTCCCTCTGTTGTTGCATCTCGGATTCTCTGCCTCTACCTCCCTGGTGCCTACCCAGTCGTCCCTTTGGCTCCGGCTGTCACGGTTTCATCCCTTGTGGGCCTGCCCCTAACACTCCCTGCATAGGGGGTGGTTCCACCTGGCCAGCTCGCCCGCAGGGGCTCTGGATCCGTGACCCAGAGGGTCCACTCCGGGTTGTACTAGTGTCCTCACCTCTCCATAGCACAACTGTAACAGCTGCTCTGAACAAATGTGTTTTGAGGGCCTAAAACTGTGCAAGTTGTGGCTGGTCCTAGTTTCTTGGGGTAGAGCATTCCAGATGATTAGCGCAACATGGGAGAAGTCTTGGAGTCGGGAGTGGGAGGTATGGATTAGTGCAGACGTTAGTCGAAAGTCATTTGCAGAGCGCAGTGTGATATCGGCTAGGCCAATAGACTGAATTAAGGGAGGAGATGTAAGGGGGTGCCACACTGTGGAGAGCTTTGTGGGTGAGAATAAATACTTTGAATTGTATCCTATAATGAATGGGCAGCCAGTGTAACAACTGGCGAAGAGCGGACGCGTTTGAGTAACGATAATCCAGATAGACGACCCTGGCTGCTGCATTAAGGATGTACTGGAGAGGGGAAAGTCGAGTGAGGGGGAGGCCAATTAACAGAGCGCTACAGTAGTCCAGGTGGGAGTGGAACAGAGTGACAGTGAGGGTTTTTTGTTGTCTCCATGGTGATCAAAGGGCGGATTCTAGATATGTTCTTTAGGTGTAAGCGGCAAGAGCGGGCAAGAAATTGTATGTGGGAGTATGGAAGGTGAAGGAGAGATTGGTGTCAAACATAACACCCAGACAGCGCACCTGCTGCTGGGGTGTAATTATGGTGCCACCCACAGAGAGGGAATTGTCAGATTTAGGGAGGTTAGTAGACAGCGGGAGCAGAAGAAGTTCAGTTTTGGAAAGGTTGAGTTTCAGATAGAGAGTGGACATGATGTTGGAGACTGCGGACAGACAGTCACGGGCGTTCTGTAGTACAGTGGGGGTAAGGTCAGGGGATGACGTGTATAGTTGTGTGTCATCAGCATAAAGATGGTACTGAAAGCCAAATCTGCTGATGGTCTGGCCCATTGGGGCCGTGTAGAGAGAGAAGATAAGGGGGCCAAGGACTGAGCCCTGAGGTACCCCAACAGTAAGAGGAAGAAGGGATGAAGTGGAGCTGGTGAACAAAACACTGAAGGAGCAGTCAGAAAGATGGGAGGAAAACCAGGAGAGAACAGTTTGTGCTGTGTAATGGCTGTGTCTGACCTTGCAGGAACATGATCTGATCATACCACAGCTCCTGGGCAGGGAGGAAAGCAGAAGAGAGTATGCAGACAGGACAGCACAAGATGAAAGCTTATGGTTTCTGTGAGGTAAAACATTGTTTAAAAGAAGAGAAAACAAAAAACAAGGGACAAAACACAAATATCCTAAAATAAAAAAATAAACTGCAAAAAATGTGCATCCTGTGCATAAAAGGGTGTTACCGCCCTGTTTCTGAGCTGGGAAATCCATCCTGTCTGGCCTATGCTTTTACTGGTGGTCCAGTCCCTCGGTCCTTGTTCACATTTATGTCACTTGACAAGTGGAAAGGTTTTAATACAAGAGTTAGGACTGTCCCAGAAGGGTTGCCTTGGCATGGCGGGATGGCTTGTACATTCTTTTGATCAAAATTATGTTTACTAAATACCCATATTATTATTATTACTTTCATGCAATTTTTTGCAGTTTATTTTTTATTTTAGGATATTTGTGTTTTGTGCTTTGGTTTTCTCTGTGTAATGGTCATGTGTTAATATGCATTTACATTCTCCATACACATTAACTTACTTTTTCAGCTCAGACCCCAGTTTTTATTGTTTAAAAACAGACAGGGAAATGTTTTACCTCACAGAAAGAATCATTTATGACTCCATACTGTAATGTCTGAATACTCCCTTTTGCTTCCTCCCGTGCCCAGGAGCTGTGGTATATCCAACCATGCTTCTGCATGGTCAGACACAGCTAGTACACAATACACAACAGGAGCACAGCATGCTAAGAATTGGATTGCACTCACCCATACAAGTCTATGGATGCATGTGAAACATCGGGCGGCATTCGGATGTCTTCCGAGAGGAGCTGGAGAAGTTCCTTCCTCCGTCTCCTCCACTCCAGTGGTGCGATTCTCTCATGCAGAGGATTGGAGCGCATTGCACTGACACTTGGCTCACACTCACAGCAGAGTTTGAGCTGAGGGTCATTAGAATATCACATCCTGTGCTATACACTAATGTGACCCCACCCTTACTTGGGTTTTAATCAAGTAAACCTCTGCTCTTTCTGGGATTTTCTGTCAAGTTGGTGGTCCTATCAGTAATTGACAGCTTTCTTTGTATAAATGTACATGCAAAGATAGCTGCCAGTCACTGATAGGACCGCCCTCTGGACGAGAAGGAGCAGAGGATTACATGATTAAAACACAGATTATACCAAAATATTTTCTCACAAAGCTATATATCAATATACTCGGCCCCACCTGCTCTATAACATGGTGTTTGCAGATTGAACCACATTTTCATGGTGACAGATTCCCTTTAAGTTAATATTTACTAAATCCACTTAAAGGCTTGCTACTTCCAATAGGTGGTTTAAGAAACCTCTTCTTTTGTGAAGAGGTTATTTGCACAATTTATTTCCCAGAGAGCACTGAATCTATATACAGTGGCGGAAATAAGTATTTGATCCCTTGCTGATTTTGTACATTTGCCCACTGACAAAGACATAAACAGTCAATAATTTTAAGGGTTGTCATCTGACCACAGTACCTTCTCCCAATCATTCACAGAATCATCCAGATGTTCATTGGCAAACTTCAGATGGGCCTGCACATGTGCCTTCTTGAACAGGAGGAACCTTGTGGGCACTGCAGGATTTTAAACCTTTATGGCGTAATGTGTTGCCAATGGTTTTTTTGGTGACTGTGGTCCCAGGTGCCTTTTATATCATTAAAAAGTTTCCCCCGTCTAGTTTTAGGCTGATTTCTCACCATCCTCATGATCAAGGATACACCACGAGGTGAGATTTTGCATAGTGCGCCAGATCGATGTCGATTGACAGTCATTTTGTATTTCTTCCATTTTCTTACTATTGCACCAACAATTGTCTCTTTCTCAACCAGTGTCTTACTTATGGTTTTGTAGCCCATTCCAGCTTTGTGCAGGTCTATAATCTTGTCCCTGACATCCTTATAAAGCTCTTTGGTCTTCCCCATGTTGTAGAGTTTAGAGTCTGACTGATTGAGTCTGTGGACAGGAGTCTTTTATAAAGGTGACTATGTAAGACAGCTGACTTTAATGCAGGTAGCGAGTTGATTAGGAGCATCTAACTGGTCTGTAGGAGCCAGAACTCTTAATGGTTGGTAGGGGATCAAATACTTATTTCTCACTGAAAAATGCAAATACATTTATATAATTTATACAATGTGATTTATTTTCTGGATTTTATTTTTGATATTCTGTCTCTCAATTTTATAATTAACCTACCTTTAAAATTATGGACTGTTCATGTCCTTGTCAGTGGGCAAACTAACAAAATCAGCAAGGGATCAAATACTTATTTCCCTTTTTGTACAAGTCGCGGTCGTCTAATGGCCATTTTGATACATTCATTCTGTATATATAAAGTATCATAGTTATCTACAGCACATGTACAGTTTGCACAGAACAATGTTTAGCTGAAAGCAACAATTTTGGTTCCAATTATCCAACCACGTGACAAACATGCATTTTGTTTTTTTTGTTTGCACCAGATGACAATTGTCGAATGAGCATTCTATCAGCTCAGCTAAATGAGCCTTAAGTCTCCTGTCAGCTTGACAGTGTCCTCAAGGAGAAACATTACCTCTATATCTATTAATGGACACACCTCTTTGACAAGGAGAATGGTAAGGCCCAGTTAGAAAGAGTCACAGGAATAGAAAAACATGAACAGTAATACACAGAATTATAAGGAAATCTGGAACCCAACTACCATAAATAAATTTTTTTATTAAAAGGGTAGTCTCATGGTATAGTTAGACAGCATAAAAGTAGGCAAGCTTGCAATTTACTTGCTTTTTCTATCTGCTTTTAGTTTAATACCAGGCTGAGGAGTTAACTCCTTAGATATTAGCCACCTCTCTACAGCTCGCTGATTTCTATGTTTGCAATTACCTGCCACCTACCTCTCCCTGTGAGTTTCTGACCTATTTGTTCTGCAAATTACATTCTCCTGGACCTCACCATCAGTAATTTTCACAACAGTTTACAGCTTACATGTTTGTCCAAATGCACTATTTTCTGTATATGCAAATATAGTGATAAAAATGTAGAAGCACTGCCAGACCATTAATGTATCAAAGTGGAATAATCTTAGCAGTCTGGTAAAGTTACTGAACAAGAACTGTCACTCAAAGAGGAGCACCTGCCCCTCTTTCCCTTTCCCCCAGCAACAATGAAGTAAGGAGAATGGAAAGCTGTGAGCTGCTCAAGACACAACTGGAGAATAACCCTTTAACTATCAGTCAGAAATGTTCTTTATGAGACACTCATATTTATTAATGCTTTGAACAATCATAGTATATGGAAATTAGAGATATTTCAAGGTGAGCAACATAAAGTAGGTATAGATTAATTGGGTGAGACAGATTTTTTTGCATAAAAGTAGGATAAATAATTGTCTCCCATGTTTACATATCTGATGGTAACTGGTCCATATGACTTATTATTGCTGAAGAAGTTTTTGGCATCTGTAAAGTTTTAGGAATAATGTGATCATGACCGGCTACCAGACACAGGCTTTTCTCAGCTTATATTTTATTCTAATACATGGTTCGTGATTTAATATCCATTTGATACATCTGGCATATTCGCTCACAAAAGCAGTATTATAAAAAGGAGAGCAATAAATATGTCAAAAATGCAATGAATATTATGTTTGTTTTCTCTCTAGTGGCAGATAACAAAGTGTAGACGAGGGAATGATGAACAGAGCAGATATTACAGGGATGTCACATTCGTATGGATCCTTACAACGGGCTTGTCCTTTTAGAGTAGAATTAATGGCCTCTTACAGAAATAAGCCAGTAACCCTAGTTCACTTTTTGATTGTATATAAAGGGTTATTTATGTAGAAAGCAAAATAGAGCTATATGAATTATGTTTGTCTTACTGCACTAATTTTATGCCAGGTGCTTTAAAGGCACAAACCCAACACTTCAAAATACCCTAAAACTTTATTTCTCTTTAGATTTTGTAGGTTCATGTAGTTTCATGAAAGCTTTCAGATCTCGCCTTGTCATATCCTTTTCAATGTGAATTTTGGTGCTTTCATTTGATTCTGTGTCTGGTGTTATAGAGGAACCTCTCAAGCTCATCTACACACGTGGTCAAAATTATTGGCACCCCTTGTTTAATGACAGAAAACCCCACAATGGTCACAGAAATAACTTGAATCTGACAAAAGTAATAATAAATCATAAATCTTTGAAAATGAACAAATGAAAGTCAGACATTGCTATTCCATCATGCTTCCACAGAACTTTTAAAAAAAATAAAACTCATGAAATAGGCCTGGACAGAAATGATGGTACCCTTAACTTAATATTTTGTTGCACAACCTTTTGAGGCAATCAATACAATGATACGATTCCTGTAACTGTCAATGAGACTTCTGCACTTCTCGACAGGTATTTTGGCCCACTCCTCAAGAGCAAACTGCTCCAGTTGTCTCGTGTTTGAAGGTTGCCTTTTCCAGACGGCATGTTTCAGCTCTTTTCAAAGATGCTCAATAGGATTTAGGTCAGGGCTCATAGAAGGCCACTTCAGAATAGTCCAATGTTTTCCTCTTAGCCTTTCTTGGGTGTTTCTTTCTGACACTGGGCAGCACATTTCCCTCTAGAATCCCTTGATAGACTTGAGATTTCATTGTACCCTGCATAGATTCTAGACACCCTGTGCCAGATGCAGCAAAGCAACCCCAGAACAAAACAGAGCCTCCTCCATGTTTCACAGTAGAGACAGTGTTCTTTTCTTAATATGCTTCATTGTTCCATCTATACACATAAGGCTGATGTGCCTTGCCAAAAAGTTCCATTTCTGTCTCATCTGTCCATGGGACATTCTCCCAGAAGCTTTGTGGCTTGTTAACAGGTAGTTTGGCAAATTCCAGTCTTGCTTCATGATTTTTTTTCAACAATGGTGTCCTCCTTGGTCGTCTCCCATGAAGTCCACTTTGGCTCATACAACAACGGATGGTGCAATTTGACACTGATGTTCCTTGAGCTTGAATTTCACCTTTAATCTGTTTAGAAGTTTTTCTGGGCTCTTTTGTTATCATTCGTATTATCCATCTCTTTGATTTGTCATCAATGTTCCTTCTGCAGTCACGTCCAGGGAGGTTGGCTACAGTCCCATGGATCTTAAATTTCTGAAAAATATGTGCAACTTAGTCACAGGAACATCAAGCTGCTTGGCAATGGTCTTGTAACTTTTCCTTTTAAAATGTTTGCTAATAATTTTCTTTCTAATCTCCTGAGACAACTCTTTCCTTCGCTAAAGGTACTGTCATACTTAGCGATGTACCAGCGATCCCGACCAGCGATATGACGCGGTCAGGATCGCTGGTACATCGCTAAGTGGTCGGTAGTGAGCTGCCACATAGGCAGATCTCACTAGCGACATCGCTGGGGATGGGGGTCGCTACTTACCTGTCACACCAGGCGATCCTGCGTCCTCCCGCCCGGCTCCATGCGTCGCTCGTCCTCACAGCAGGAAGCGCCGCAGGAAGCTGACGACGAGAAACAGTCCTGGACGTTCTCGCGCGATCAGCGATAACCAGCGGGGGAGCCGGTCGTAGGTAAGTATCAGACACAGAGATATCGCTAGCAATATCGCTATAACGTCACTAGTTATAGCGATATTGCTAGCGATATCTCTTAGTGTGACAGGCCCTTAACTCTGATCCATGTTGAGTGTGATACACACCGTGTTACCACACAGCACAGTGAGTATCTGTAGCCCTCTATACAGGCCCACTCACTGATTCCAAGATTGTAGACAACTGTGATGCTAATTAGTGGACACACCTTTAACATGTCTCTTTTGTCACATTACCATCATTGTACTATCATTTTTGTCCAGGCCTATTTCATGAGTTTTATTTATTTATTTTTTTAATTCTGTGGAAGCATGGTTGAAAAGCAATGTCTGACTTTCATTTGTTCATTTTCATAGATTTTTGACTTATTACTTTTGGCAGATTCAAGTAATTGCTGTGACCATTGTGTTTTTTTTATGTCATTAAACGAGGGGTACCAATAATTTTGACCACGTGTGTATGTAAGGTTGTTCAATACTTATGGCATACATTGGTTGAAATGTCACCAGCAAGCTTCAACCAATTTCATAAGCAAGATCTTTTGCTTTCAGTAACAGGTCAATCAGTGGTTAGCAGTGGTATAAGGCTATGGGCACACGTATGCAGAAAATTTCTGCATAAAACCCGGACTCCTTCCCAGAAAACGTGCGATTTTGCCGCGATTTTTGCGTGATTTCTCCGCGCATCCCCAGACACATAGAAAATAGCTAGAAATGCGGAATTTTCCGTGAAATTAAAGAGCATGCTGCGTTTTTTACTGCGAAGCGTTTTTTCACGGAAAAACGCATCAATATGCACAAAAAGTGCAAAATGCATTAAAATGAATGGGAAGTTTCTTTTAAGCATTTTTTGAGCTGATTTTTTGGTAAATCCGTGGGAAAAACGCAAAAAAAAACGCTGTGTGTGAACACAGCCTTACTTTTTTCCTTTTTTGTTAAGGATATATTTTATATAGATGAACCTTAGAGTTGAGCAAAAAGATTTGTAGGACTCTGGTCCAATATCCACATTGGTATTGAAATGCTGGCATTCTGGATGCAACTTGTGATTACTGGGTTTCCATTACATCATGATGCTGTGGAAAACGTATGCATTGAACCTGATGCAATGTCATGATGTTGCAGTTGCCTAGTAATTACAAGAGATGCAAAGAACACTGGCGTTCAAGTGCTAGCCAAAGAAGTTTGCACTTCTCTTGTCCAGCTGCCAGAGAGTACTGATATGGGCAATAAACAAGGACCCTGCAAATCATTTTGCTCAACACTAATGGAAACTTATTTCTTATAAAGACAGACTAATATTTGTATTAATAATATTTTTTTGTATTTTAAATTACTTATAGCACTTACATATTCTGTAGTGAAGTGCAAACATTGCCGCCATTCACATCAGTGCAGTTGTGCTCAAAAGTTTACATACCCTGGCAGTATTGTTGATTTTGTGACCTTTTTTCAGAGCATATGAATGATGATACCAAAAGTTTTTCTACCCTCATGGTTAGTGGTTGGGTGAAGTCATTTATTGTCAAACTACTGTGTTTTATCTTTTTAAATCATAACGCAACCCAAAAATTTCAAATGACCCTGATCAAAAGTTCACATGATTTTGGCCTGATAACATGCACAGAAGTTGACACAAATGGGTTTGAATGGCTACTTAAGGTAACATCCTCACCTGTGACCTATTTGCTTGTAATCAGTGTGTGTACATAAAAGCTGAGTGAGTTTCTGGAATCCAATCAGACTCTTGCATCTTTCATCCAGCCACTGACATTTTGGATTGTGAGTCATGGGAAAAGCAAAAGAATTGTCAACGGAGCTACATGAAAAGGTAGTTGAACTGTATAAAACTGGAAAGGGATGCATAAATATATCCAAGTAATTGATAATTCCATTCAGCAGCATTCAAACTGTGATTAACAAATGGAAAATCAGGGGCTCTGTAAAAACAAAATCACGGTCAGGTAAACCAACAAAAATTTCATCCACAACTGCCAGGAAAATTGTAAATTGTTCGGGATGCAAAGAAAAACCCACAAATAACATCAGCTGAAATACTGGTCTCTTTGAAAACTAGCGGTGTGGCTGTTTCAAGATGTACAATAAGGAGGCACTTGAAGAAAAATGGGCTGCATGGTCGAGTCGCCAGAAGAAAAGACAATACTGTCCAAATGAAATGCCACTAAGTATCTCGCCTACAATATACAAAACATCACAGAGACATGACTCAAAACTTCTGGAACAAGGTAATTTGGAGTGATGGGACCAAAATTAAACTTTTCTGCGACAACCACAAATGTTACTTTTGGAGTGAGGTTAACAAGGCCTAAGATGAAATGAATACCATTCCTACTGAAAAGTACGAATGTGGATCGCTGATGTTTTGGGGATGTGTGGGTTACAAAGGCACAGGAAACTTGGTCAGAGTTGAAGGAAAGATGAATGCAGCACGTTATCAGCAAATACTGGAGGCAAATTTGCAATCATCAGCCTGGAAGCTGCACATGGGATGTACTTGGATGTTCTAACGTGACAACAATCCAAAACACAAGGCTAAGTCGACCTGTCATTGACTACAGCAGAACAAAGTGAAGGTTCTGGAGTGTCCACCTCAGTCTGCTAACCTCAATGTCATTGAGCCACTCTGGGGAGATCTCAAGCACGCTGTTCATTATAGACAGCCCAGGAATTTACAGGAACTGGAGGCTTTTTGCCAAGAAGAGTGGGCATGTTTGCCATCGGAGAAAATAAAGAACCTCATCCACAACTACCCCAAAAGACTTCAAGCTGTCATTGATGTTAGAGGGGGCAATACACAGTATTAAGAAATGGAGTATGTGAACTTTTGATCAGGGTCATTTGGATGTTTTATTTTGTCATTATGATTTAAAAAGAGAAAGCACAGTAGTTTGACAATAAATGGTTTCACCCAACCACTAACCATGAGTGGAGAAAAAGTTTTAGTATCATCATTCATATTTTCAGAAAAAAGGCCAAGAAAGCAAAAATTCTGCTGGGGTATGTAATCTTTAGAGCACAACTGTATATTTCTATGATTAAAATGAGATTTCATAGAAACGGGCAAAGCAGGTTTATGTGATAAAATAATAAAAGGGGAAAATTTTACTTTTAAGTCCCCCCAATGTATTAGTGTTGATGCTCAAGTGCGCCCCAACATTTCCTATTTAATTGTCTGCAGAGATGATCCATCTATATACATGACTGCTGCAGCCAAACATTGATCTTGTACTTTGCTGAGCAGTTGTTGACATACCATGGTGCAACCAGAGGCCTAAGAGGTAATCAAGCCTCTCTTACCTCCTAACAGGTAGAATTGAGCATTGTTATGAGCTTTGGGACTACAATGGGCAAATATATTGTTCTTACACAGGGACCTCTTTGCTCTGTGTTCATGTCTGGTGCTGAGGTCAAGTGACTGTAAATGGCCAAGTTAGCCACGAATAGTAGGAAGTGTTTAATTTTCAGGAAATTTACCAGGTAAGTACTGTGTATTTTATTATTTTGTCATATTACCTCTTTAAAATTGCCTATTTCTTTTTTGAAAACAGAAAACTCCTTTAATGAATGAACTCCTGGTGACCATTTAATGATCCTTAGACAAAGCAATTGTGATTTTCTAATTATATGTATTTAGGGATTTATTAATAATTGTGTCTTCCTTCCTTTTCTTTCTTTCTTTCTTTCTTTCTTTCTTTCTTTCTTTCTTTCTTTCTTTCTCTTTCGTTCTTTCTATTGTGTTCTCTTTTGTTCTCTCTTTCTTTTTCTTTTTTTTCTTTCTTTCTCTTACGTTCTCCCTCTCTTTCTTCCTTTTTCTATTTCTCTCTACCTGAAGAACACCTTTAACCTATCAGTGTATTTTTTGTAGTATGAGAGGAAACCCACAACACTACTACCCTTTATTAAGACACCCCCCATGGAAGTGATGTGTTGAACTGACTTTTTGCTATAGTCACTCTGAAACTGCAAACTTGATATGTAATGTGTTGCTACATTCCTGCCGAACAAGTTAACAGATATTGCATATTAGTGTCCATGAAATGTAAAAAAATACAAATGAAATAATATCTTAAGTGAAGATTATAAACTAGACCCATCATTTTTTTTCCTGCTCTCATGATGCCTTGTGTTTAGCACGCTCTGTCTGGTACCCAAATGGGACTTTTAAAAAACTAAGCAAGTAAAATATGTCCTCTATATTTTAAAAAAGACAATTAATGTCATTGTCTTTTAGGTGATATATTATTGCCCCAGATGTTACATGCTGTATATAGCGACTGCTTTATTAATTCGATCATGTTTCTCTCTTTATCTATAGTATTAGTGTAGTTCTTGTTAATCAAACATTTCACAATGGAAGACACCTTATCAGGCCATCAAGCCATACAATGTATAATGATCCACTCTCATTGATCTTTCCTGTTTGGTTACATTTTTTGAATGAATTACATAGAAGACAGGTAATGATGAGGGACACTCGAATGTTCTGATCTCCGACATAATCATTCTGCAAACTTCATAATGAAAGATATTAGGACAGAAGGAAGGTTCATGCTTTTCCGCATTAAACAAACTTGTAACGTACTTTTGGTTTTACAAAGATGTCTCAAGGTTCAGCCCCTTTCCCATCAATGACCCCTGCCTCGGGAAATCACATTTGGCTGTATTAAGCCAGCCTGCCTAATAACCCTAGCACAGACCATATTGATTTTCTGAGAGCGAGTTTATGAACTAAATAAACTTGAAGTTGGTGTCTTAATAAACTGCTCCTCTCAGTCTGTCACATTTAGTTACAGTACGACGCAGTTTAGGTGGTGTGGAGGTGCAGAGAGAGAGGCTAATTCGGTTACAGATTGTTCACAGCAGGGTCTCCAAATTAGCCCTTTGTTTTGTAATGCCACCTTGCCTGGGCTTGCTTTGAGCACACTTCTCAGTTTTACCCTAATGAGTTGCAACACTGATAATGTGCCTGATGATCTTTCATTGATTTCACTATCACTTGCTTGTCTGGTAATTGATCCGTTGCTGAGCCTCTAGTTAATTATATCGGCTTTGACATGGCCCAGTCCTCAGGGAATCTCAAGTCTTGCAGAATAACAGTTTTAATAAAACAGTCTATTACTGCAGCAGGTGCTCCTGTCCTGGCTGCAGTATATTTGTGCGCGTATATAACACCTATATGTGTATATATATATATACATGTGCGTGTACACTTCTATTCATTCACAGACTAGTACAGCATGATACAGAGCAAGAAGGCGAGGAGTGGCGTGGAGTGAGGGAGGTGTAGGAGATAGATGGAAAAAGAGACAGGGACAGAGAGAAGGAGGGGGAGTGATGCAGAGGAGAGGAGATAGGAGGAAGCCTGCTATTGACAGTGTCCTTAAGCCTCCCTCAAATAACAGCCATTAGTGGGAAGGTCAGGAGCTGAGCAGGCAGCTTGACTGAAGCATTGAGTGCCACTTCAGAAATCAAGAGGCTAGCAAATTTTAGAGGGAGTTTAAATGGCTAATATCTGGCTGTGAAAGCACAGCCACTGTTGGCCCAATTGGCTTACAGGTTCTCTATTAACCAACTATATATATATATGTATATATATATATATATATATATAGTCTAGGATTGGATCGTAATCAAGGCATGTTTGTGTTACTTTTTCTTTATTTTGACCCTTTCTTTCTTGTACCTTTCCGCCATAGTGTGTGGTTTGTATACTGCTTGTGCCAACTCTTCTCATTGTGTGTATGTATGTACGGGTGCGCCTAATGGTGGTGAACCGGAGGAAAGTTTAACAGAAAAGCTTTCAGGAGCTGTGGGATGGGGAGAGGGAGGCACATTTGTGTCAGCACAGTGTAGCTTTTCTCATCTCTCCTCATTGTGCACTAATGACACTGAGCGGTCACACAAGCTCTCCGCTGCTGTCTTTGTTTGTTTTACCGACTGTAGAAGCTCGCTTTATTGTTACGTCCAAGATGTGGGCAAAGTGCTGCTTTTCTCTGCATTTGTCCTACCGCCTGTCTGTGGGTTTTATTCGCAGACAAATCTCTTTTTTGAGGGAACTTTTTAGAGGAGATGCTCCATCCTTCTCCAGGGCCCTTGTTTAACACTGTGATGTCTGGGGCATTGACAGGCCAAAGGTATCACCTGGGGGTCAGGGTTTAACCTCCTCGGTGCTGACACTATTCTTTTTTCAGCACCAGATTCGTATTTTTTGTTTTTTATGTATTGTTGATAATCACCGTAGTATTGTGACACGGTTTATCATTGTTTTGTATTTTATGTTTATGTCAGTTTTTATTAGGCAGTTTAAGTCGGTTTAACTGAATACATTACACCCTGCACATAAACCAAAAAAAATATCTGGTGTTTGTTTTACTGGTGTTTATTATTTTGTCTGTATGTGAATAGTTTGTATTGATAACTTGGCGCTCAGCGAATCCGTGGAATATTTTCTCATTGTTTATTGGATTTTTCATTTTTTCTTCAATTTCATTTTTTTTATAGCGGTACAGGGAGGGGGTGAAAGAAATCAAAAAAGAAAACAGTGAAGTACAAAGAGTAGTGTGGCACTGACAAGTGTCAAATGTGGCATTCTTAGCTTGACAGATTATTGAGGAAAAGCAGGAGATAAAACAAGAAAGGCTGTAAGAAAGGGCCAGATCCCTTTCCCTCCCAACTGCCTGTGATCAGTGACTGTGTGCGCGTGTCTATGTGTATATGGCTATCTGTAGGCTGAGAGAGGTTAGTGCAGGATGTCATTTAGTGCCTGACAGTGGAACAGTGCAGTTGACTCTCTGCTCCTCTAGCCTATGACATCCTTAAAGCTTTTCCTCGGTCTCAGGCAATTTTTTTCTCTTTTAGTGCTACATGCACACCTGACAAGCAGCTGTTAGACTGAGCAAAGAGGAGCCTTGGGGAGTCACAATCCATGCATAAATGATAGGGGTATCTGTGAGGAAGGTGCAAAATAAGCTTTGCATCTCTCACCCCCCCACCATCAGCAGCACATCCCTCCTTGCTACTTCACCTCCCACCCACCCCCTTCCTCATCCTCTCCTACCCTTTTTTACTCTCTTTCCCTAAATGAAATGCAGCCTACATGCAGCTCTGTAACTACTCCACACTTGTGCTACTGAATGCCAAGAGGCTCAAAAATCCACCTTCACTTTTCAGTCAGAAGAAGCAGAAGTGGATGTGAGAGAAAGAGACGTACAGAAAGACAGACAGCGAGACAGGAGGGCAAGAGACCGAGCATTCAGAGACTCTTGCCCTGACAACTCCATGCAGTTCGGAACGAGGACACCGGCAAGCGAGCCTGGGTACATGGGGGCATGGCAGAACTGTGATGCCAACCTACTCTTCAGAATGTCCCAACAGGTGAGTGCTTCCTTTTTTTTTGCTTACTTGCTTGCAAAGTGAAATTTTAGAATTGAAGATGATAATGTTCTCATGACCTGTCTATCATATAGATTAATATTCAGTAATTTAGTTGACTTTTCACTTAAGACCTGATATGCGATGTTGGCGTTTCTGTGATGTCTCTTGTTCATTTATGTAACTATTGGGAAAAGAACAGAGCTTACTTATGAATGAAGTGCTACCTGAAAAAGCAGTTGCTTACTAGTTGTGTCCTTACTTGTAGAGAAAAGGGGGAAGTGAAAAAAACAAATGAAATCTCGACGCAATGCAAAACAATTAGCCCATAGCATCCTTTCTGCGAAAGTAATCAAAAGTGGAATTAAAACCACATCCACTCTTTCCTTTTTCCTTTCACTGATTTCGCAGTGATAGAAATTTGAGGGGCCCCTCTCCTAGGATCTTAATTGACTTCATGTGGTTGAACACAGCTTCCCCCAGTACTCAGATGAGCTGAACTGCTGTGTTGTTGAAACTGCTCAAGGCTCAGAGCGGATGGTTGATAGCTCAGGCAGTTAAGCTGCTCTCAGTTTTTCTTTTTTCGGTTTGTTTTCCCATCACTTTCTTTCTTTCCTTATGTCTCCTGTTCATCCTACTGTTCCGATTAACTTTTTTTCTTAACCCCTTTTTGCTCAAAGTCTCCTACATTCTTCAGCACATATACATAATCACTTTTTCTTCCCCCTGTTTCTCTCACTCGCGCTGCAAGGCCATGTCTTGGCGTCCTCCCCAGAGTCTTTCCTGCACTGGGGGCCGCCTTAAAGGCATCTTGGTATGCTGCTATTGACGGGAATGCTGAAATGTTATTGCGAGGCCAGTAACAACTGATAATTAATCACACAAGCCGGTGTCTCTGTACCATGCACATGGTGATACGCAGGCATCCTAATCTAAAAGTGGAATAAAATAAAGAAAGTTAACTGTATGACTTACAAAACGCGAACTACTCTATCAATGACGAATATTCGGTTAGATCGCTTATCGAAACAAACCGACATTAATATAATTTTTTACAAATAAACCCTTTACCTTCACCTGAAAAGTTTTTTTTTTTAAGATGAGAAGTTATCAAGTTTTTTGCATCCTGAAAAATATCACTGCTGATTTTTCCTCACAATGTAAAAAACATGACAGATCTGTTATCTATTATTGTTTAAACATAATGGATGAAAAATTAAATTGACCGAGGGCAAAGATCAATAACCCCTTCGAAAATGTAGGTCCTAAAGACTCAAGAGCTGGATAATTCCCATATTTTAACAAGGCATATTTTGGTATCTCCTGTAGAGGGACCCTGATTACTACTGATAATACAGTAAGCTGATATGAATCTCAAACGAACGTGAACCTGAACAGAAAGAGCAATTCTTAAATATGGCCACAAAACTTGGACGTAATGCATTGTGATGCTGAACAAACCCATAGGAACACCACTTTACCCATATCTGTTCACGTTCAATTACAGAATTATAGACATTAAAGGAATCATATATCAAGGTGCCTTACTTTTATTACTAGTTTTGGGTGTTTTTAAGTAATCTTTTATTAATTATAGGTATAATACATATGTTGTATGGACCATTTTGGGTAAGATTAGTTTTTATCAATATATATAAAAGGTGAGAATATTTCCAAAATAACGCAATAAAGGCATGTAATGTCTATAATAGGCTACATCGGGCTATAAGAGAGACTTTTTAGGAGAGTTAGTATGTCCAAAATACAGATAATTAATTGAATCCATACACTGATCAATACACAATGAATGACTATTGAGTCATTGTCCAGTACATACGATTCCCCGGTAGGAATTAATAAATAAAAAAAAATCCAAAAACAAGAGATAAAGAAAAAAGTGCAAGATCAGCAAAGCTGAAGAAAACTCACTCTAGGGGAAGAAAGCTAAAAAAAATAAGGCTTGTGGTGAGATGAGAAGATGAGAAGTCATCCTAAATTTGTTCCGGTCTTGGAGATTAAAAAGCTGAGAGAATTGGGACAACTTTTATTGTGGGTTTAATAGTTTGCTACTTGTATTTTGGCAGGGTACATAGATTACGTGAACTAATGCTAGACACGTGTATATTTGTTTTGTTTTTCATTAACGAAACATAGAAACAAAAAACTTTAACAATTAGAGACAGATTTAGTAATTTTAAAATAAATTCCAGATTAAGCAATTTCTGAAATAGAAATTTATTTCTATTTGTAAAGTTTACGAGTTGTCATTTTTTTTGTTTTTACGCGCAAAAAAATGAACAATTTTATTTGTGTTGTCAACCTGTTGGAAGAAAGCGGAACCTTAAACGTATGAACCTTACTTTATCTGCATTCCATCAGGTGTATCCTCCAGAATTCACATGTCAGCTCTAGCAAATGAATTGGATGTAAAGGAATTTACAGATTAGCTTGATTCATTGTCAAGGAAATAAATATCGTACATAATTCAAAGCTTCCATCTGGCAATAACAAAAAAAAAAGTGGAGTGAAAAATAGCAGTTTTACTACAAGTGCCCGTGTAATTCAGCATCGGTTGGAATTAATAGAATGAATTCTTTATCCTTCAAATTGGGTGGAATTTTGTTTTAAACTCTCCAATGTAATAATCTGAAAAATGATTTGCAGGAAAATAAAAAAATAAAAAAGCCTCAAAATTAACATCTGTTTAGTTTTCATTACTCTTCTGTGTTATATGTTTAACCATTTTTTCTCTGTTTTAGTAGTAGATATAAAGCCATCACTAAACGACTAAGAGTTAAAGTCTCTCCCTTACATTGAAGTCCAATGTGTTTATTTTTACAATATGAAAATTTTTTTACAATGTAAGAAACATCAACAGCAGAATTATTTAGGCCTCTCTGTCCACTCTTCATCCATGGACAAGTCCACAAAAATTACTTAAACATATTCCAACTCATCATTCACATTTTTCAGCACCATAACTGATAACCTAAAAGGGCATTTTGTGAACTGTGTTTGAAGGCGGTTGTTTGGGGTCACTTTGATCGATGACAAGTAGAGAATGACCAGAAACTTCCTGCTTGTCCATCCCTGACTTATGACTGGTCACCCCAACCTCTCTTACCTTCATCTGGCACAAATATGTAGGGGCAAATAGCAGAAGGGTGGCTGAGAGATGCAGGAACTAGACCTGTTCTGTGATAGATGAGAGGTTAAACAAGCAGTCAGGAAAAGTCATTTCAAACCATTAAATAATTTGAACATATTTCTTTACACTTTTGAAAGAAATAATTATTTTTTACTGTATTTTTAGCTGAATTGTATTCATTTTTATTTAATTTTTACATGAAGACAATTTGAAAAATTCCAAACTTCAGGTTCACAAAATGAATGCATTTCTTTTTACCAAGTAATCAATTGTTTTTCATTAGCTAATTGTCAGTTAGTAGAAGTGATAAGGATGGGTAGCAGCTAGAACATGTGCAACAGCAGTTTACATCTATTATTTCTTTTATGGATTTGGAGCAATTTTATTGCTCATAGTATGTTACTGTGTCACTAACCTGTCCTATAAAAGAAAAATAGTTCAGATAAATACATGGGTATAACAAATGATCATAGATAAATTGACAGATATGACATAACATAGATAATAGATAATATATCGGTGTGATGTAGATAGATATATGGAAAAGATAGAGATGGATAGATATAGATAGATCTATAGATAGATAGATAGATATGAGATAGATAGATAGATAGATAGATAGATATGGGATAGCTAGACATGAGATTGATAGATGATAGATATATAGATAGATATGAGATAGATGGATATATAGATAGATAGATATGAGATAGATAAATAGATAGACATGAGATATATAGATAGATAACTAGATAGATGGATATGAGATATATAGATAAATAGATAGATATATATGAGATAGATAGATATGAGATAAATAGATATTAGATAGATAGATATGAGATAGATAGCTAGATAGATAGATATTAGATAGATATGAGAGATAGATAGATAGATATTAGATAGATAGATAGATATGGGATAGCTAGACATGAGGTTGATAGATAGATGATAGATACATAGATATGAGATAGATTTGATAGATAATAGATAGATAGGAGATATATAGATAAAAATAAACACATTATATGTTTTGTACATAATATATATACACACATACATATCAATATATGTATGTAAAAATGTGTGTGTTTATATGTATGGGTGTCCTGTGTATATATATATGTATACGTATATTTGAAACAGAAGAGCATAATCTACTTTTCACATAGCATTAACCATCAAACACATATGGTTACTTTGGTGTAATGCATTTCAGAAATGTAACATAAACTGGTAACCCTATCAATTTTAATTCACGTAATTAACTATGATAAATTGGAGTAACCCTTTACTTGCTGATTTGAATTGCAATCTAGTATAACGTGTGCTTTGGCCTGCTTTCGACTTATGCCATGAGCTTATAGTGTAAGTCAGTCCATTGCTGGAGAACTTCTGTTCAGTGATACAGGTGCATTCAGGCAAGTGACGGTTAAAATCGAGGAAACCTCCTTTCACCCAGTATACATTAGAAATGCGCATCACTACATTAGGATAAAGGCAGCAACCACATATTTGCCACAAGAAAAAAAACTCCTATATATTATTATGTAACATCAGACTGATCCGATTATAAATCATACCTCATTGCTTCACTATGCCAAGATGTTAGCTGTCACTGCATGAACTTATGTTAGGAAGAAAACATACGTTATACAGCCATGTACTATGCTTATGTATGTGGATGACACCGTTAACGCGTTTCAGTCACTTTTATCTGAATATTACTTTACCTTGTTGTAAGGTATTTTTTCACTCTCGTATAAACACACAGAATATATGTACTTACATCTCTGTTAACTTTTACCCACTGGGCTTGGAGATTATTCTGACCATTTTATATGCTTACAAACTTAATTTAAATTTTTTTCACAAAAATAAAAATGTACTCAATCTAATTTTTTTAAAATGTTTAACTCTTCATATTAATAACTCACCCAAAATCAATAATTTCTGGTCCCGTTTTATGTATTTTCTTCCAGCATACTTAACAATTTGTTACAATCTGTTTCCAGACTAATGATCTCAAATCAAACTCTTATTGTATTTTTACTGCCCAGTTTTGGAGAATGTTCCATATAGATTGCATTTTTCTGCATGTATAAATTAGATCACTGTCTCAGTAAGTTTATCTGCAGATAGAATATCATAACTGTTAATGTTGATGCTTTCAGGTACACAAAAGGCAATAATTAGGTAAAAATATGAGCGCCAATATGATGGCTGTTACAGCAGCCACTGTTGTTTAATGACTTTCTCCTTTGGGAATATTGGAAGAATATGTGTACGCTTTCTCTATGGAAAGATTAGGTCTTATTGTGTCAGCTTTCAAACATTGCGTACATTTTTACAATGTCGTTAAATTACGGTGCTGCCACCGGTCGTAGAATTTCAGGATATCCAGCAAAAACATTAGCCCGGGACAGTGATCTGACATATAGATAGTATGCTGCTAAGACACATATGCAAATTGGCGGCTATATAATAGATGACCTTTTAATTCACCTTTAGACATTAAATTTCAATCTTCATTAACTAGACATTTAGAACAGTATCTGGCATTTTGTACACTAGCGCTTATTCTGTCACCTCTACACCTGTGATGAAGCTTGTGCAGCTGCAGCATCTACATCTGGCATCATCATAGGGTTAAAATATTACAAAATTGGTTTTTCTTTACTTGGCTTTCAGGTCTTATGTTTGTTAGACCTTTATGAGCTAAATTGGAAGCATTTACTGCATGTGACAGTATGCTGGCTTTATTCATTTGCTTGCGTTAAGCATAGAGCACCAACATATTCCAAAGCACTGTACACAGATTGCAGTGTCTCAAACTAGTACTAGGTGCACCTCACAATTTCTCTTACACCCAATTTTATGGGAAGCTACGTATTATTAATACTTTTTTCCTAGTGACAAGTTCTCATGATTAAATATATCCATTTACATCTGGCTTCTAAATGTCTCTTACGGAATGAATTCTGGACCACACTGCTCGACAAGTGTCTTTCGTATCTTACTAAAATTTTCTTCCACACAGTCACCCTACGTAACAGCTAAATCATTGTGTTATTACAATGATGTAGAGTAGGTATGCAAGGTCCTTGGATACATTTTCCTTGAGTTTCTGTCCAGAATAGGATACCTTTAGCTATGGATCATAGTTTGTATGGCTAAAGACTGAGGAGGAGCCTACCGGCAATACATAATCATGTTTCTCATTAGATCAGCCTGATTTGCTGTTGCGAGTAGTCATTCAAATTTTCTTCATTTGTTCAACCATTTCTTTTGTTCTATTACTTTCACTTCCTCATCAGAGTATGAGTTATCCCAATTTCTTTTCTTATCGGGTCCTTTCATCATACAATAATACAGATACAATGTTACTGTAGCACGTCGGCTCGTTGGTCATCATATATGCTGTTTATTCTCTTTAATTTCATCAGAAGTCAAGAAGATATAATGAATCTGTTTAAGAAGCTATAATGTATCTGCTTAATCCCTTACCTGATATCCTTACTTAAATTGTTGTGTTGGGGGGGTCGTTGTGATTATAGACTGGTGGTGGCCACTCATAACCGAGAAAGCGATAGACATCTGGTTGAGTATTCTCCTGTTTACTATCTATAGAATATTGATGATCCATCACCTCACTGCTTAATAGTATTGCAACACATGGTTGCCCTTACAGCCTCTAGAAAAATCACGTAGCCTAATATGTGAGCAGCGATATCCAAGGATTTCACTACTTCTTGCATACAGTATGTAGTAGGCTACGTACCTACAGGCGAATGCACTTTAAATTTGACAATTGTCTTCGGATTGACTATTATAAAGAGAGGACATGGGACGTTTGGGAATTATGGAAGAAGACTGTGTATGTCACGGTATTTGTATTATTGTGTTCAAGATTGGTTTTCATTCATTTCATCTTAATTACTGTTTTATTCGAACTCTTGGCTTGGAAATTCTAGTCAATGTGTTCCCTACCTGTTGCTTTATATAGCGAATAATGTCATTTTATAGTGTATGTCAGCCAAAGCTAAGGCCTAATTGTTGCACCGAGAAATTTCATGTATTCCTATGTTATATGTATCTGCACTTTCTACCCCATTGTAATGTAAAACTGTGCCCCAATTCACGACTCATAACAAGACCTCCATTCATTACAGACGATCTCAAGATGCTTGTTTGAATATACCTTCCGAACCTGTAGTCGATATATGAGGAATTAAGGGTGTGATCTAATTGACTGGAGTTACGACCATGTAATACAGAAGTATTTAATGCCAACAGATTTACTGTGTAATTCATACTTAAAGAGTGTGAAATAAATCAGGAGATTAGAACCGTTCCATGGAGATTTTGTGCCAAATAATGAGTACCGGTATGACCTTATGCCAATGTAAAATAATAGATCTAAATGGAAAAGTCGCAACATAACTCACGATCCTTACATATAAATTTAGTACGATAGGACGGCTGTGACTTCATTTTTTTAAGTTGCTGCTCTGGCATGGCCATACGACCCTGTCTTCATGTATTTTCTGCCGTAGATCGAAGCAAAGTAATTTCTTAGTGAACCATAGAAAATGTCTGGTGTTAAATGAAAATGCCTTTGGGACTGCAAATCAGCATTAATATACCTAATAAAACCTATGTTGTATAAATGTATGGAAATTAGATTAAAAGGATAAGGACATTCTGTTCTTGAATCATTTCACTTAACCTCTTGCATGCTAGGTGCTTCTATAACAAGTTGCTCGGGCGCAGAGATGCCTACACGGAAAATGATTTTGCACTGTTGATCTATTTCCATGACCCATGAGGCAGTTGAACTTTTTTTTTGACGAAGGTATAAACATCCGAATCTACAGGTGCACATTTTGCCCATTTCTGTGAATAGAAGAGTTAACTCTAACACCATGGTTTTACAGGAACTTGTCATAAAGGCATTATATTACTCCAACTTCCTTTCAAACTAAACAAACTATCTCCCACCACTCAATTAAATCAGTTTGCACGTGCTTTTTGCTTGCTTTTTGGCTTTTTATGACTTTGTAGCTTTTTGACAGGAAGTTTAAGTAATCCAATGTGTCTGCAAATGTAGGGTTATCCGTGTGTATGAAATCAGTGGGTTTGTTACAGCGGGGTTCCTTAAGAAGTAAAGTGGATATAGGACCTGGTGACTAAAAAGAAAAAATGTAAGAATGTCGGACTTAGAGGATAATTGAATGGCTTATATGGGTTACAAGGAGAAAAGTTCACCTTACTGGCGTCTACTGGCCAAATCTTGACCAATGTCATTTTCCGTCATGTGGAAGTAATGTATAGCATAATAATAAAACTGGAGAACTTCCATAAGCAGCACCATGTCAGATTCCCAAAGATTGGTGTATTCCAAACATGTCAGTTGATTTTACTTGTACAGTTTATTGTTGATCCTCAGTCCAATTCATGAGATCTCTCTATACAATACTGTACACCCCACAGGACAAAGTTTGGCATATTTTACATACATATATATTCGACATCTCATTCTATTCTATCTTTAAAGAGTCGATTTTGAATGTAATGCTTGTATCTAACCCGCCTGATCCTATCTCCCCCAACGTTATCTGTCGGAAAGGGTCAGGATTCCCCTAGGCTATTTCAATGTTCAATGTCGTAGGCTGAAGGTCTGTAATGTCAAGTCAAAGGCATATTGTATGATAATGGTTGGAGTTGGATCCATCAGAAATGAGTTTGTCAGATGCAGCAGAGCTGACATTCTTACCATATTTTGCAGGACTCATTGGGATAAGATTGTGTCTTTTACATGAGACTGGCCTACTTCATTTTTTCTTTACTTCCATGTGTTGTCAAAAAGAAGAAGTAGCTCAAAGCCGTGAAATGACACAATCATCTCAGCTACTTCAGAATATTTCGAAGCAAATAAAAAGGGGTGTCCTGAGCTAATCGTGATTGTCACATGTTTGTCCAGCACAGAATATCTTTTATCACCTTAGTCTAGCTATTTGCGTATGTGCCAAGGAGAACCCTGCATGACTGATAAAATGCCGGCAAGGGAATCTCTTAGTAGTTTAGGGGTTGAACTTTTGTGGACTATAGCAAAGAAAGAACTGCCAAACCCAAAGCGCCAGCAAAAGCTTTTCTCAGTTTACCAGGTCACTGTGACACCATGGGGCTGATTAAAGGAGAACAGCTTGTCCGACATGATATAATCCTGGCGTCAATTACAACCCAAGCAATCGCTTCATGTTAGTCTGTACTGTGTCTTGCTGCATTGCATTCAACACTACACGACACGTTTCTGCTTATTCTGCAAAAGACTACTTCCATCTTCTGCAAATAGTTTTTTTTTCTCCCATAATGAATAAAAGTAAAATTATGTAAAGGCAAGTATGATGGAGAGTAGAACAGCTCCACGATGTAAGGAAATACATGTAGTAATAAAAGGCATAAAGCAGATAGATGGATAAGTTCACAGAAAACTGAATCAGCACCATAGGAGTCGTGGGTGCAGGTTCCATGCCCTCGAAAAAGTTGTTACTAGGTATGACTCAAAGAATGGCTGCTCTCCTGTGTCCAAGTAAAAAAAAGTGAAAAAGCCTTTTAATAATCCATGACTTTCTGCTGATAGATAAATTGATAGATATGAGATAGATAGATAGATAGATAGATATGAGATAGATAGAAAGATGTGAGATAGATAGATAGATAGATAGATAGATAGATAGAAAGATGTGAGATAGATAGATATGAGATAGATAGATAGATAGATAGATAGATAGATAGATAGAAAGATGTGAGATAGATAGATAGATATGAGATAGATAGATAGATATGGGATAGATAGATATGAAATAGATAGATGATAGATATGAGATAGATAGATAGATAGATATGAGCTAGATAGATATGGGATAGATAGATAGATATGAAATAGATAGATGGATATGAGATAAATATATATGAGATAGATAGACATATAGATATTAGATAGATAGACATGAGATAGATAGATAGATATGAATAGATAGATAATTAGAATAGACAGTAGATATATAGATATGAGCTAGATATATAGATACATACATACATAAATGATAGATAGATACATACATACAAAGATGATAGATAGATAGAAACATCAGTGGCTGGATGAAAGATGCAAGAGTCTGTCTGGATCCCAGAAACTCACTCAGCTTTTATGCACACAGACTGATTACAAGCAAACAGGTCACAGGTGAGGATGTTACCTTTAGTAGCCATATAGATAGATTATAAATATGGGATAGATAGATATATGTTATATTGTGGAAACACTATTTAAATGTTCACTTGATGTCTGTCCACTGCTTGAGAAAGGCAGAGAAATCTGCCGAAACGTTGCTTCTAATGGATCAGTAAAGTCACGGTTTTTCACTTCTTTGGAGTGCTGCCTGTTTTTTTCTGATTTTCTGGATAGATAATTACACTTCTACATATCTGTCACATCCAGTTTCCACAGACTACAAGAATTCTTTTAGTAGCAACAAACCCTTCCCCTACAGGTTGTGTTTGATGCTTCTTCCTGAAATAAAGAGTAATAATGTGTATAAATGATATCTTCGTATTACACCAATGAATGTAACCATGAAGTAATGTTGCGTTTCCCCAGCACATTGCTCCCATACTGGCAGCAGTGTCAGCGCAGGTTGTTCTTTTTCGCTCCCATGTACTTGAGTTGCTAGCATGCTCTTTTTGTCTGTCACATATGGGAACAGCTGAGAATCCTGCATCTAGGGAATGTATCACCCAGCACACTGTCACTAGCAGTCAGCCTGCACCGGTGCGGGAGTCAGTGCCAACTGCTGGAATGGATGAGCGTTGGCTGGCAATGCTGACTCCTTCCCATGCTGATCTTTCCTGGTGCTTCCACATCTGACACCTCACCCGCTCCGAGCCTTAGCAGTCTTGTCGTGTTAATGAGCTATGAACAGTCTTCAGACATGGCGCTATATATCTTGTGACCACAATGTTAACGTCCATTTGTTTTTTATCATGCGTTTTGTGATTGTTTCATTTTGTACTATTCTATTGCCTTCTTCTCGTCATTAACCTTTTCCTACCTGGAGTTACTGGTCCAAAGCAAAATATTTGTACATCATTGTGACTTTTTTGCTCCAGCCAATGTCCTATAACTTCCATATGGTCGGTATAAACATTTGGGCCGTGCTAGGAGCTGGGCTAAAGACAGCAGCGTTACAGTGGATGCCGGCTCTTTAATGATCGCAGACGCCGCAGTGCATCTGTGCCGCTTTTGCACCTTCAAAGTATCACAAATCATGTGGTTGGAAATGTGTTGAAGGCTACTCCAGATGCCAGACATGTTTTAGAGAATTTCTTCTGTTTCCGTTATAGCACACGCAACCTATTTATGTGACAGTTAAAAGGGAGAAATGTCCTTAATGACTTTAAAAACATATAATTAATTTATGTTTTGTTACCACGGCATAGAATTTAATAAAAGTCTGCCATTGTCCACAACTATTTTTAACCTTCTAGACTTTAAAATAGTTAATGCTGTTCTGTCAGCAAGTTTCAGAATATATCCAGGTGATGCTGGTGTACTTCCTTTGAAAAATAAGGCCCAGGGTGGCTGTATATAATTTTTTTTTGCATCTGATATGAAACTGCATTTTAAAAGTCCGGCCTTTGCTACAATCATAATGCAATCATTTACGTTAAGATTACGCAGCCATCCTGGTGTGGATTTTTAAAATAAGTACACCCTAAGATCATTTTAATAATGTATGCAGCTTTTGTTTTTTAAATTGGCTTTAAATTTGAACAATTGGCAGGAATATGTTACATTGTATAGCTAAAAATATAAAAAATGCATCTACAGTACCCTCAGAGTCATAGCAATTGTGTTCTTACTCATTGTTAATAATGGCGCTGCTGATCGTGCTCAGTCACTAACATCTGCAGTATGTGCACAATGACAGTAGAATCGCATGAGAGAGTGATCTGTGGTTCCTGAAGCATAACGGCACTTGAAGCATGCCGATTTTCCCACCGAAACGTTTAGAACTGATGGCGTGATATGCAGTAGGATAAGGAGGTCTGTTACTATAAAAGCCTGTGCACACTGAAGCCTTAAAGGGAATCTGTCCCCCCTTTTTTGAGATATCATATAATGATATCATTCAATTGTGTGTCACATAAGGATTCTCTTAGTACTTTTCCTTCCCCCTGACCCCGCACCTTTCATGCATAAATACCTTTTTAATATCGGTTCAGATGTATGTAAACTGCCGCTGTCCGATCCGCTGGGTGGGGCTTATTTACCTGCTCCCCCCCTCCCTGTCTTGCTCTACGCATTTCTTCTTGTGTAGAGCAAGACAGGGAGTGGGGAACAGTTGAATAAGCCCCGCCCAGCGGACCAGACAGCGGCAGTTTACATACATCTGAACCGATATAAAAAAGGTATTTATGCATGAAAGGTGCGTGGTCAGGGGGAAGCAAAAGTACTAAGAGAATCCTTATGTGACACACATTTGAATGATATCATTATATGATATCTCAAAAAAGGGCTGACAGATTCCCTTTAAGGCTCGTTCACACAAATTAGCAGAAGTCACTAAATGAACGCTGACCAGCGACTTGTTAATGCGCACTGAGTGATGTGTAATAGTTGACAGTGCACATAGGCTACCATTGATCTTGGCAGCACAAGTCCTGATTACTCAAGATGATGTGCTGTTGAGAGCAATGATCTTTTGGGCAGCGCAAAAAATCATTTCTCCCAGCGAACGACTGTTAAGACTGGGAAATTATTAGGTAGCAAGCGATCCTAGGAGTGGAAGCGAGTATGATCATAGAATCGAACTACATAGGTTTGTTTGTGTTCTGATACCATGAAGATGCCCGGATCAGCATATGAGTTGCAGGCACAAAATGGTTGACAAATGTTAGAGTAAACTGCTACATTTCTTAAATGTAACGAGCTAATAATAGATATTCAGTTGTGAAGCTGAAGACACAGTTGAATGTATTAGTCATGAACGTTGGAAGATTTGGGCTTAGCGTCTGCGATATTATTCATATAATTATGACAATAGATCAAAAGACATAGTGTGATTCAGCATCAGCGTATAATACCCACGTCACAGATTTTCAAATTTTCTTAACTCGTTATATATATTATATCCATCTGGCGACTTTAAAATGGTGTCAATTGTTGGACCATACGCTATCCGTTCTCTGTGGTAAAGTGAGTAATGTTTCTTTAGGAATCTCTTAGACTAGGGTCACACAACAATATTTTCTCTTATCCAAGAGAATTGGGTCGATTCTGCTAATTACACTCTGATCAGAGTTTTCTCATAGTGTGACCCCATTGTCTCGGATGAGGAGAAGGATGGAAAAGAAAAATTCTCCATCATCTCCATTATGTCGCTACGTGAAAATTGGACTGCACTCAGATGTTGTCGTCTGAGTGCAGCCCAATGATTTCCATGGACTCATTGACTTACATAAGGGAGTGCAATCTCAATATTGGATCAAACTCAGTCATGCTCTGATTTTTCTTAAGAAAGACTCTGTCCAGGGAAAAAAATTGTTTTCGGATCGCTCTTGCACCGAAATTAGGGTCGTCTGCACCTGCCATCAAAGGGTGGTGGGTGATTATGTGACATTTTCCATTCTTTTATAAGCTCCGTGTTGCATTTTTGAATAAGAACTATTTTTAAGGTAATGGTGAAATGTATAACTATCAGTCTCCTAAAACAAATATTATCAGGTCAAAAGTGCCCAGTTGTGCTCTTATTTTATCCCTGATGCTCTCCTGAGTATTCAGGTGTTTTTTAAATCTGATGCACTTTCCAAAGATATGGGTCTTATTATTTAGTGCTAATTTTACGATCTTCACTAAGAGAGTATAGCTCATAGAGCAATAATAAATAGCAATCTAAAGACATACCCTCAGGGAATCCTGTGAGGCATGCACATCCCAAAAGAATCCTGCAAGCCACACCCCCTGGTATCCTGTGAGCCATGCCCCAAGGAATCCTCTGAGCCATGCCCCCAGGGAATTCTCTGAGCCTTGTCCCCAGAGAATCCTGTGAGCAGCACCCCAGTGAATCCTGTGAGCCATACCCCAGGGAATCCTGTGAGCCATGCCCCCAGGGAATCCTGTGAGCCATGCCCCCAGGGAAGCTTATGAGCCACACCCCTAGCCAATCCTGTGAGCCACACTCCTAGGGAATCCTGTGAGCCACGCCCCCAAGGAATACTGTAAGGCACACCCCAGGGAATTCTCTGAGCCTTGCCCTGGGGAAACCTGTGAGCCACACCCCAGTGAATCATGTGAGCCACACCCCCAGGGAATCCTGTGAGCCATGCCCCAGAGAATCCTGTGAGCTGTGCCCCAGAGAATCCTGTGAGCCACACCCCCAGGGAATCCTGTGAGCCATGCCCCAGAGAATCCTGTGAGCTGTGCCCCAGGGAATCCTGTGAGCCACACCCCCAGGGAATCCTGTGAGCCATATCCCCAGGGAACCCTGTGAGCTGTGCCCCAGGGAATCCTTTGAGCCACACCCCCAGGGAGTCCTATGAGCCATGCTCCTTTGGTAAAGACTTTAAAAATTAGCACTAAGTAAAAAGGCCCATATATTTGGAACGGCATAACGATAACAAAGAAAAAATTGAATATTCAGGGGAGCAGCAGGAATGAAATAAGAGCAAAAACTGACCACTTTTGATCAAGTCCTCTTAATAAAAAATAATCCATCTATTTACTATGGATATTTAAGTCCTGCTGTGTACTGTGCCTATGTTTGCATGCTAGGGGTAACAGCTGACAACCAGTATGTCAGGATACATTATGCACAATGTATGTAGATGAAAGGTATAGATTACCTACAGTGAGCCTCTATAACAGGCTTGGCTATAATGTTATAGCAGTACGTTTCACGGATCCATTATCTATTGGTATCGTGAACAATTATTGATGTTATTACACATGATATAAGAGAAAATCTTATTGAATAATCACCCAATCCAATAATATAAATCAGTGTGAAAAGAAAGAAGAAAAAAAAATGCTGAGATCAAGGCGATGATTCCAACACTGCGTCTGAGTAGTGACATGCAGTACGGCAGGGAGCGGGTTAATTCTAAGCTTCCCTATGCTACATTGGAGCCATTGACATAGCAGAAATGCCTCCCGCAGCTGGTGGCATATGACTGTCATTTGGAAGCCTGGATATGAAGAGACAGCGCACAATGAGTGCATTCATGAAACCATTCCTATGTCTTATATTGGCTGGGCGCAGCTAGAAAGTGGAGTACACTGTTACCTTATCTAATGTCACTTGGTATTTGGATTGGGAAATTAGAAAAGCAGCAGCACAGCATCAAAGTAGGATAGAGGATGTTATTGTAAGGCATGTCATAGCGGACAGCACTAGGTGAAAAGCTTTATTATTTGCAGGTCCATGTAAAGAGGCACATGTGTGCTTATATAGCACGGAGAACAGCCTAGAAGTCTAGCAGCGCAGATCGAGCAATGTGTGATCGGATTATGAAATGACGTCTGTTGGCGAAGGTTGTGATTTACCTTATAATGTAAGAATGGCTTAGGCTGCGATTAACATGTCAGCTGCCATCTGGTAGGCAAGCAAGGGATGACAGGACATTATTATGGGGCATGATATTTCGATATTTAGTGCTGCTGTGTTTCGGGAGTAACGGTACGTTTTGCCTTCCATGGTTTTCTTTGATAGTGACTGTGTGTAGGATCTCTGTGCATACCACCATCCCAGAGCCATTCATGCCTTGATTCCTATATCGTTAGCAAGTCTTCAGCGCAGACGGAAGACCGGATCTTATATCCAATAAAGTATCGCTCGTTTCTTTGGTGAGTCATTTTTAGTATATGTTAGCATTGGGGAAGGTTGGGGGCTGCCTACCCTTAACGAGATCTGCTTATTATGTAGTCAAATTTTCAATTCTCAATGGAAAGATTATGCAAATTAGCTCTATCTCAGAAGGAATTTTACTAATGCCTCCTACTGGGGTAGCTAAGTCATTGTCTGATCCTTTTACCAGCCTTGCAACATGCTAATATGTATGTTAACTGAGCAAGGCACACATGTACAGACAACTCCGCCTGGCTATGTATCCCTCATGAGTGCAGTGCAGGGCTTGGATGACTAAATCAGACAGCCTTGATATAGTGTTTGGAGCTGTGGGGGGCATTGGCACTCCTTAACGAAGCACTTCTATTAAAGTTGTGATATCAAGTGATTAAAAACTGTCAGGCTGAATCCTTATAACCTCTATGTAAAAACAGGAGTCTCTTTGTCCTGCATGAGTCATCACTGCAAAAGTCTATGAAGGGGAGGTGATGGAGCAGCTGGGCCAAAGGTTGAAGAGGGGGATGACTCATGCAGGGAAAGGATACTTCTTGTATCTACAAAGAGCAATGAATAGAGAAGAATTTTCTGGGTAGAAAGGCAACATGAGAAACTTAACAGTGTATACTTACAAAGAGACTCCTGTTTTTACATAGAGGTTATAACGATTCAGCCTGACAGTTTTTAATCACTTGATGTCATAGACCTAATGAAAAGAGAAGAATTAGTAGGGTAGAAAGACAAAATGAGCAATTGTAGGTACACAGTACTGTATAATATGATGACTGCAATATATTAAGAAGACAAAGGCTATGATGGGAGGAGGAGTGCTTCTTTAAATTTTAGTGGGAATTCTGTTCAGGAAAAAGTATGAAAATTAGCAATTTCCCAGAAAGAAAGAATAAATTCTGGCTGGTGAAACTTATTGGAATGACAATAGATATGTTAGACCTGATGAGGCCAGTGTCCAGCTATAGAGTGAGAGGATTTCAAATGTATTTTATCTTTTATGTCCAACCATCCATCCTGATCCACAGCTGCAGCTTGCACTGAGCAATGTGAGATTTCAGCAGAGAGAAGAGACACTGAG
This sequence comes from Dendrobates tinctorius, assembly GCF_039654945.1. Classification (NCBI taxonomy): domain Eukaryota; kingdom Metazoa; phylum Chordata; class Amphibia; order Anura; family Dendrobatidae; genus Dendrobates; species Dendrobates tinctorius. The sequence goes on along the minus strand of NW_027361858.1, from coordinate 17,765,917 downwards.
GAACTGTCAATCAGGTTAGGTGGGTAGAGATTCTGTATAAACTTTTGAAAAGGATTGTAAAGGTACTGTGAGATGGATTATCAAAGTAATTATAACAGATATATTTAATTATAGATACAGATTATATAGTTAAATCTTGTGACAGATCCACTTTAAGCTATGGCACATTAACTTGTAGGGTGACTACCTCCAATAGGTGGCAGTAGCAGGATATTTTTCTTCCTTTCTGGGAGAGAGCTAATTTGCATAAAGCATGTATTTTGAAATTAATACAACTGCAAAGGGTTGCTTACAAAAACATTCTCTTTATATATACCCTCTTTGGGCATGTGAACATCATCGAGACTGCTTTTCAATCATCATAGCAGGAGCCACTAACATTTCCCTTGAAACAAGCGCTCTCCTTCAATGGTGGCTGACGTTCTGGAGTATCTTGTAGTATGCTACACGCAACACAAGAGTTGTATAATAATGGCCACTAATCTGTGGATATCCAACTCCAGCTCTCATCATGTCTTGAAACATACCACTCATTACAATTGCAGTGACTGCACGCTAACTGCATTTCATTAATAAGAAGAGGCCAAATCTGAAGGCTTGTTACTTGGTTAAATAAATTGGAAAAGTCAGAGGTTTATCAGTTCATCCTGGCTCCAAACCCATAAAATGTCAGATTCATTGTGGCTTGGAAAAGATACCGTAATCGTTTTCTTTGATCTTAATAATAAATATTGTTACCCTGGAGCTCACACTTTTTTTTTAATAAATATTATTCTGTAGAAGTATAATGGTGGGAATAGAACCAATAGCTAACCTGTGCTACTGACCATTAACTTGTGATACTGGTGCTCCTTGATTAATATTGTATAGGGTTCAGGCTGTGTAAGTAGAAACGGCAAGCAAAAAGAAGAGGAAAACCTGAGATTGACTGAGGAACATATTTTGGGGATCATCATGAATGTTCTGATATCTGTTATGTATGAAATGACTGACCGAAACAACAGTGCATTATTTTATTTATAGATTGGAGAGGGAAATTGGGGACTCCATTAAAGCGAATTCTCCACTAGCAAAGTTAATTTGAAACAACATTTTAATTAATAGATTTTGGAATGATCACTTGCACAATTGGAGGTCTTTAAAAAAAGTTCCTGTGCTGAGATATTCTTATAAATGTGTCCCTGCTGTGTACTGTGTAATGGCCGTGTCTGACCATGCAGGAACATGGTCTGATCATACCACAGCTCCTGGGCAGGGGAGGAAGCAAAGAAGAGTATACAGACAGCACAGCACGGGATCACAGCTGATTATTTTTTTCAGGTAAAACATGGATTAAAAATAGGAGGGGAAAAGTAGAATGAATAGATACAAACAAAAGCATACAGCAGCACTCTGTAATCACTAAGATGTAAGAAAATATTGAATACATGCAATTTGCACTGCATTACTGCTATATAGAATGTACTTATCAAATGAAGGTTCTTAGCACACAAATTAGCCAATTCATGTGAGCCCACCAGCCATGACAAGGAATACCTTTCCCTAGTAAGACCCTAAAGCTTATACATCAAACATGCCTCTTCCAAGCTGAAAGTCTACCCATCAAAAGAGAAGGTAGGGTCCGACCAGCACTAATTAAAGCCAGCCTTAGACTGATTGGGGCAGTGCTCAGGCAAATATGGAGGCAATCACCAGTATTCCAAAAAAATTGACAAGTGCAACTGAAAACAGAAAAAAGTACAGTGGGTACGGAAAGTATTCAGACCCCTTTAAATTTTTCACTCTTTGTTTCATTGCAGCCATTTGGTAAATTCAAATAAGTTTTTTTTTTCTCATTAATGTACACTCTGCACCCCATATTGACTTAAAAAAACAGAAATGTAGAGTATCCCCAAATCCAGGTGTGAAAAACTTGTTGCATCATTCCCAAGAAGACTCATGGCTGTACTAGCTCAAAAGGGCGCTTCTACTCATTACTGAGCAAAGGGTCTGAATACTTATGACCATGTGACATTTCAGTTTTTTGTTTTTAATAAATTTGCAAAAATTTCTACATTCCTTTTTTTTTCAGTCAAGATGGGGTGCAGAGTGTACATTAATGAGAAAAAAAATGAACTTTTTTGAATTTAACAAATGGCTGCAATGAAATAAAGAGTGTTAGGGTACCGTTACAATAAGCGATGCACCAGCGATCCTGACAACTATATGGATCACTGGTGCCTCGCTAAGTGGTCGCTGGTGAGCTGCCAAACAGGCAGATCTCACCAGCGACATAGCAGGGGTCGGGTGTCGCTACTTACCTGTCAGACGCGGCGATCCTGACGTCCTCCCGCCCGCGTCCACGCGTCGCTCGTCGGCGCCACAGGAAGCCCAGCAGGAAACGCCCGACGAGAAATGGTCCAGGCCCTTCTCGCGCGATCAGCGATAATCAGCGGGGGAGCCGGTCAGAGGTAAGTATCAAACATAGCGACATCGCTGCTACGTCACAAAACCTGTGACGTTTCAGCGATATTGCTAGCGATCTCGCTGTGTGTAATGGGGGCTTAAGTGTGAACTGCTGCAGGCTGCTATGACAGCATAATACACAAGTAAGTAGATAGATGGATACTTAAGAGAAAGATAGTAGATAAAGAGATCAAATTTGAGTAAACAGGCTAAAGGGGGGGAAATTGTACTGGGAAGTGGCATTTTTTGCATAAATATATTTACATAAATATTGTATATTACTTCAGACATTCTTGTTTTTTCAAGTCTTTAACCCCTTGAATTAGTCAACACTCCTAGCAGAACTTCTTGGACTTACCAAGTTATAATTTGAGCCTTTAGCTTAGCTGCTATTGGTAAGTAATGGTGATGGACTATTTGATATATACCCTTTAATTACTGTATGTCAGCTGTCCATAGAACCCACCATGCAGGAACAATAATGGGATAAGTAGACTGCTTTGCTTTTCAGTAGTTTTATTGTTGGCGCTTTTGATCTATTTCAACCTATTGTTTCATTTTTTCTGATCAACCATTTATAAATTGTTTATGCTTCAAGTTAACTATTATGCTTTGTTATGATACAAAAAAAATCAGCAATACATAATATTACTTTTATTGTGAAACTTTGCAAAACATCCTCAGAAATGCGGTAAATCTCTCAGTGTACAATTCATATACCCGCATCAGACAGGGAATATGTCAACCTCCAGATGCTCTGAGAAGAGGAACAAACTCTTTTTAGACATTTATACCAAATGTCATTTTTACTATAAAAAATGTGGGCAGTCAGACAAAAATGTAACCACAGACTACCGGCACTTCTAAAAAATAATAATACTGTAATTTCTATGCACTTAGTCCCAATAGAAAGGGTAAGGGCTAAAGTGTGTGGCAGCTTGTAGAAGCGGTGGTAACAAACACATAACACAGACGTTGACAGGATAATCAGGATATTTAACCTTTCTTAAATGTCTTTTTACCGTTTGTATTGTTTTTTTCTAATTTTTTATCCAACCTGTTTCTTTAATATAGAAACGAAATGACAAAATTTCTTCAATGTTTTGTTGTTGGTCTAATACCATTAAAGTAACGTATGTACTGTAAGTAATATGAAGTTTAAGTTTTAAGTGACTTCAGTTAAGAAATTATAGAGTAACCAGATGATTTTGCAAGGTTTTTTTTTTTTTCTATATCTCCAATTCCTTGCCCATTAGTCACCAGGATACAGGTGCTTTTTGTAGAAACATTCTGTTTTGATGATGAGTTTTGTAGGATATCTGAGAGAGTAGTGGACATCCTCTTTAAAAAAAGCTATTGGTTAGGACATATCATATCAGTATCTGACGGAACATTCTTTGAGTAATTAGCATATTAAAGGGATGTACAGTGGGTCTGCATCACTGAGGTCCTGGGTTCAAACCCCATCAAGGACAACATCTGTAAGGAGTTTGTATGTTTGCATGGGTTTCCTCCGGTTTCCTACCACAATATAAAGACATACTGATAGGGAATTTGGATTATGAGCGCTATATAAGTACTGGTATATATTTAAAGATACTTGTCCTGTAACCTTAAATTTTGGGAATCCCCTTAATTATACAATCAGATGTGTGATTTTGGGATCCAAAGAATTCAGCGCTACCCAACACTAATTGGGCCCTTTTGACATTCACCTATCTGATCAACTAAGTGTTTTCCATTTATTGACGTGATTGCTCAAGTAGCTGATGACACTAATCCTAACTCCAGAGACAAGGCCAGTTAGTGATTGATTATATTCTGTTTACAGATGTAAAGTTCGGGGTTCGTACATGGACTTCTCCGGAAGTTTGTTTCAGCGCTTGTAGATTGGATGCTGAAGAGAGAGTAAGAAAGACACTTTTGCAGCCCCCTAACCCTTACTATGACCATTTTACAGTACCAAAGTTTGGATCACCATTTATTTCTATGGTGTTCGGGTTCAAGTTTGGGTAGAGTTCTGGTACCCGAATCGAACTCTGGGCTAAAGTTAGCTCGAAACCCAGCAAACCCAAACATCCAAGGGTCTGCTCATCTCTGATTCTAATCCATTATGTAGACCATCTGTATCTGGATATTCCAAGCTTACACTACTGTGCCTATTGCTGCACATGGTATACACCACAAGCATATTTAGCATATTTATATGAGACTTCTTATGTGTGCGACTTTATTTTTGCAATCTTGATCCTAAAATCCCTCTTTTGTCGCAGGCCCCTGTGTTTCCTAGCCTATGTCCTCCCCCTTATCAGCCCTCTGCCACACAGCTGTCACCAGCAGTGGGAGCATATAAAAGATATGGCTGGTGAGACGCAGGGACAGAGAGAGCGCCCTGCTAAAATCGTGTCACGTAGCCCTAATTCATCTGCTCTCATTAGAGTGAGCTAGGGACAGCAGTTATGTCCAAGAGCACAGCTCTGCACATGACACATGAATGGTTTGGGGAATAGAAAATTGCTTTCTCAGGAAGCCCAGCCAATTAAGGACTTGACCATATTGAATGTCAAGTGTTAATTTAGGTTTTTCTTCATTTTCCCAGCGGTAATGTGGGTCCTGTGATGAGCAAATACATGTCAAGTAAAAGTTGATTGCATGAAGGACCTGAGTATTATATGTCACCAGCAAGTCACAAATGTAGTCTAGCCTTTTAACCCATTAGGTGAGCCCAGAAGAAGAAGGGTAAAGGATTAACCGTGCCATAATGATGAGCAGAGATGCAGCGATTTACAGCTGCCAGATGAGAAAACGCAGGAAATAAGTCCAATAAAGACTTTCAATGGAAGATTGTTACTTGGTTTTTATATTTAGAGGTTCATATTTGAAAATCAGTGAGAATTGTTAAAGGTGCTGTGTATCCTACAAAGTGTATCAGTTTGCCTTACTAAATAACACATACGACTTGGACATTGATAATCCCTCGACATCAACAATCTACAATATGCATTTTAAAATGTACATGTTTTATGCATGAAAAACACACAGCAAAATATGTAGATGGGAAAGATAGATAAATAGAAGTTAGATAGATATGAGATAGATAGATAGATAGATAGAAGTTAGATAGATAGATAAAAGAAAAAAGAACAAGAACAGCACCAGCAATGTGCGTGCAAAGTTCTTAATATATAAAAAAGATGGAAGCACAACTCATTGTTCTGCAGAAAATTATAGTTAATAGCCCATGAGGCAATGTTCTGGCTCTGTGAGAGACCCTTCTTCAGGCAGTCTTGCAAGAGCAGAATATTTAAGGCATGCAATTCAACAGAAGTATTTAACAGTAATTATAAAGATATGAACACATTAAAATATTGAACAAGTGGCATTATTTCTCTGGGGTTGTAGCAAAAGAAGCATTAATAATATAATAATAATAAATTTTATTTCTATAGCGCCGACATATTCCGCAGCACTTTACATTTCAGAGGGGACTTGTACAGACAATAGACATTACAGCATAACAATAATCACATAGATTATAACAAATGCCAAGAGGAATGAGGGCCCTGCTCGCAAGCTTACAATCTATGAGGGAAAAAGGGGAGACACAAAAGGTGGGTGGTAACAGTTGCCCTGATTGTATGGACCAGCCATAATGTTAAGTGTGTAACAGTACAGACACAGAGGGCTAATGGATGCATAAAGCATGTGGGAACATGATGCGGGGAATCTGGTTATGGTAAAACTTTTGGCTGTGCCACACAGGGATAGATTAGGTTAATGTTTTGAGGTAATGGGCCAGTCTGAATAAATGTGTTTTCAGGGCACCCTTAAAATTGTGGGGATTGGGGACTACTCGCACAGACCTGGGAAGTGCATTCCAAAGAATTGGCGCAGCACGTGTATCGTCTTGGAGATGGGAGTGGGAGGTTCTGATTATTGAGGATGCTAACCTCAGGTCATCAGCAGAATGGAGGGTGAGGGTAGGATGGTATACTGAAACAAGGGAGGAGATGTAGGGTGGTGCTGAGCCATGAAGAGCTTTGTGGGTGAGGGTAATGAGTTTGTACTGGATTCTGGAGTGGATGGGTAGCCAGTGTAATGACTGGCACAAGGTAGAGGCATCGGTGTAACGATTGGCGAAGAATATGATCCTGGCAGCAGCATTCAAGACAGATTGGAGGGGGGTAAGAGGGAGACCGATTAGAAGGGAGTTACCATAGTCGAGATGAGAATGAATAAGAGAAACAGTCAGAGTTTTTGCGGAGTCAAAAGTAAGAAAAGGTCAAATTCTAGAAATGTATTTGAGGTGCAGATAACAAGAGAGAGCCAGTGATCGGATGTGGGTGACAAAGGAAAGCTCAGAGTCAAGGCTCAGAGTCAAGTATGACCCCAAGACAGCGGGCATGTTGCTGGGGAGTAATAGTGGAACCACACACGGAAATGGCAATGTCGGGTATAGGTACATTAGTAGCGGCAGGAAACACAAGGAGTTCAGTCTTTGACAGGTTCAGTTTCAGATATAGTGAGGATATGATGTTAGACACAGCGTTTAGACAATCGCCAGTGTTTTCTAGAAAGGCTGGCGTGATGTCAGGAGAAGAAGCGTATAATTGGGTGTCGTCAGCATAGAGATGGTACTGGAAAGCAAATCTACTGATTGTTTGACCAATCTTTGAGGAACCCCCAACAGTAAGGGGAAGGTGAGAGGAGGAGGAGCCAGCAAAAGATACAGTAAAGGAGCGGTCAGAGAGATAGGAGAACCAGGAGAGAACGGTGTCCTTGAGGCCAATGGAATGGAGCATAGTGAGGAGGAGCTGATGATCCACAGTGTCGAATGCTGCAGAGAGATCCAAGAGAATTAGCATGGAGTAATGACCATTTGATTTAGCTGTTAGTAGATCATTAGAGACTTTAGTGAGGGCAGTTTCAGTAGAGTGTAAAGAGCAGAAACCGGATTGGAGAGGGTCGAGAAGAGAGTTATCAAAGAGATAGCAGATAAGATGGTAGTGGACCAGGCATTCCAGGAGTTTAGAGATGAAGGGAAGATTAGAGACAGGTCTATAGTTAGCGGCACAGTTTTGGTCGAGGGATGGCTTTTTAAGTAGTGGATGTATGACGGCATGCTTAAATGAGGAGGGAAAGATACCAGAAGAGAAAGAGAGGTTAAATATTTTAGTTAGGTGAGGGCTGACAGCAGGGGAAAGGGGCTGGAGTAGATGTGACGGAAATGGGTCACTGGTGCAAGTGGTTGGGCGAGAAGATGCAAGGAGCCTGCTTACTTCTTCTTCTGTGACTGGTTCAAAATCAGAGAGTGAGCTAGATGCAGTGGGGGAGGGAGGACAGTGCATGGTATGAGGGGATTGGGAGATAATTTCCTGTCAGATCTGGTCAATTTTTTCTTTGAAGTAATTGGCCAGATCGTCAGCTCGAAGCTCCGTGGGTGGGGCCTGTACTCTTGGGTTGAGTAGAGAATGAAAAGTGTCAAAGAGACGTTTAGGGTTATTGGACAGTGAAGTGATGAGGGTGTTGAAATAGGTTTGTTTTGAGAGGTGAAGGGCAGTGTTGTACTGTATGTTCGAAGGGGGTGTAGAGTCTGACGGCATGGACCTCAAAAGAAGGGAAGACATGTGAGGGTACTTGAGGGATAACCTGAAAGGTACATTTTGATGATAGGAGCAGACCAACGCCTCCACCTGCTCTATTGTCTAATCTTGGGGTATGAGAGAAGTGTAGTCCACCATATGAAAGAGCAGCAGCAGCGGTAGTGTCTGACTGCTGGATCCAGGTTTCAGTAAGAGTCAGAAGGTTAAGAGAATTAGAAAGGAAAAAGTCATGAATGAAGGAGAGTTTGTTACACACTGAGCGAGAATTCCAAAGGGCACAATTAAGAGAGACAGATGGCAGGCAGGGAATATTGATAAGATTAGAGGGGTTTCTGAGTGTAGCAGTTGGGGGGTTTGACTTTCTGTAACATGGGGGACCAGGGTTGGGAGCAATGTCTCCTGCGACTAGGAGAAGGAGGATAGAAAGAGTGAGCAGATGGTTAAGTGATTTGTGAGAGCGTCTCTGATGTTGAATGGTGGGACTGAATGGATCTGTGCTGTGTAGCAATGTGAAAAAAGCGTGAGTGCTATACATAGGAGAGGAAAGGAGTGAGGGGCCAATATGGACGGAGTGTAGAGCGTTAATACCAGGGCGGTGGATGTGTGTAAATGCAGCGGCCAGGATATAAATTAGATAAATGCATATGGTAAATATTTAGGGTTGCCCAAATGTACAGGGAATAGATTTATTTATTTGTTTTACCTGTCTCCTGCCCTGTCTAACTGCCATGTTATAACTGCCAGCGTACTTTGATACATGTACTTAGATTACATGTACATAAATGCCCCCCTGCATAAATGCCTTCCCCAGGCTAGCTCTGAATTTATAGAAGGCCACTTCTAAGAGCTTGCCTCTTAAATAATATTTTCCTCTTGTTGAAACGATTTGAAGACCCTAAGAAGATTCCAGCATCATCTGGCATATGTTTGCCGATTATTTCCTTTTGCCTCTATTAAAGATGGTGCTGTGAATGTGGATTGTCTAATGCACATGCGCAGGTTGATGCTCACTACCACACGTGTAATCTTGTCACAAACAGTGTAGGACAGACTAAGTTCAACACGAAGGGATAAGGGCAGGGGAATCAAACACTATGGAAGGGGGAAGTGGAGACCCCTAAACAGATCGAACGTCACCCTGTCTGTCCTACCATCCCTATATAAGTTCCACACCTATCGCCAAGCAGGATACCTAATCCGTGTGTAACCATCGCGATAAGCCCTGCATTGGAAAAGACAGGATGTGGGCTAGTAAATCCCACTAACACTAAAGACAGTAAAGATAAATGAAACCAGGGGGACACTTAGATTGAGTAGACTCAGAGAGAAACGCTGACCCCTCCAAACTCCAAGAGGGCACTAGCAGACTGGAACAGCTCCAAGCTTCAGCAGATAAGTGTAAATAGGAAATAACACCCGCAACTCCAAGCAGGAAGTTGGGAGTTATAAACATGCAGATACAGGTGACACCATTAAGGCTGGGGGAGGTAGCCATTAGTCTGCAAGGCCAACCACAGAGACCCTTTGCAGTGAGATGCAGTGCGACTGTCTGCAACCTTTGACACACCCGTGACAAATCCTCCTCCCTTTGTCATGGTGAGCCTTTTTTGCCTATACTTAAGATGGTGCTGGAAATGTGGATTGTCTGCTGTGCATGTGTGGGTTGATGCTCACACCTGTGCATGTAATCTTCCTCCCTTTGTCATGACAAGCCATTTTTGCTTATACGTAAGATGGTGCCAGGGCAGGATTATGCTTACTTCATGGTACGCAGTTTCTCCTTTTTTCTGTTATATGTAATGAGACCAACATGATGCCGATATCGGCGTGCACCTGTATGAATCGAATGGGGTGAGTCACGATAGTGATTGATAATATACAGCTGCTATTAAATTACCAATTAATGTTTGCATAGCTATTATAATGTTCTGCCTATATGTATGACACTGCACTGCACTTTATTGGTTTCCTATTTATATGAATTATGAATGCACTTTTGTATGTTGTTTTCTAGAAAAATGATATACTGTTTCTTATGCAATTGTTGTTTAACACGTCAATTACACTGCGCAACAAATTTCAGGGAAGTTCTTGTCCCCTGAGAAAATTTTACTGTTTCTTATAGATTTTGATATGCTGAACACGAATATGTGCTCCAAAAGTCTGTATCACATAAGGTTTTTAAGAAACAACAGTTTATAGTCTACATTATGACGTCCGAGACACTACATACATGTTCATCGATGTCAGAAGCAAAAGCAATTGTTCAAAAGTGTTGGAGATGACTTTCGTTTATAATCCATGTCAGATGCTTCTCGAATAAGATTCCAGCAATAGTCAGCCAGCATTGACATACTCCACTTTCCCTGGTACCTTTGTTCTTTCAGTGCACTGTCTTGATGAAATCTTTCACCATCTTCATCGCTAATGGCACCAAGATTGGCTGGAAAAAAGTCCAAGTGAGAATGTAGAAAATGCATTTTTAGTGACATATTGCATTTCATCAAATGATATGCTGTGAGCATGTTGTCCACGAGTTGTTCAAAGTTCAGTGCCCTGCTGTTGCCAAGGAAGTTGAAGGTCACATCTTTAAAGGCTCTCCATGCCACTTGTTCAGCATCTTGCAAAAGACCATCAAAGCAACTGTCATTCATTATATCTCTGATCTGTGGGCCAATAAAAATATCTTCTTTAATCTTTGCATCACTTATTCTTGGAAATTTCTGTTGCAAGTAAGAAAAGTCTTCCGATTCTTTGTTCATTGCTTTGACAAAATTCTTCATAAGCCCAAGTTTAATATGCAAAGGAGGGAGAAATATCTTTGCTGGATCAACGAGAGAATTATGTTTAACATTCTTCTGTCCATTCTTCTGTCCAGCAACCAGGTTTTCATGGAGTGGCCAGTCCTTTCTGAAATAGAGCATTTCTCGTGCACAACTGTCCCACTCACAAATAAAACAACAATTCTTGGTATATCCAAGCTGCAGTCCAAGAAGAAGTGCAACAACTTTTAGATTACCACATATGTTCCAGTTATATTTTTTATAATTAATGTGGGTCAACAGTAACTCCATATTCTCATACGCATCTTTCATGTGTACGGCATGTCCAATAGGTATAGAAGGATAGATATTTCTGTTGTGTAGTAAAACAGCCTTCAGACTTAAAATTGACACGTCAATGAAAAGTCGTAATTCCGTTGGGTCATGTTCCCATCCAAGATCACGAAACAACCCCAAGTTGTCGTTGCAAAAGGTTAAACTGTTGACATGATTGAAAAATTGATTAAGCTCTTCTTGATGACTGCAAAAAACAGAAACTCTTGTTCCTGGTAATAAGAGATTCCATTCTTGGAGCCTTGATCCCAATAATTCTGCCTGCCTCTTTGACTATTTCAAATCTCTGACCAAGTCACTCAGATCAGCTTGACTGAACAGATGTGGATTAGATGTAGAAGGCTCAAAGTCTGGGTCTGCAGCAGTTTCATTTTCGACTGACATTGTTAGCTCATCTTTGTCGTCCTCCATGGTCCATACTTTTGGCGGCTTTGGAACACGAAGACTTTCATCGTGTGGCACTAGTCTTCTGGTTGAAGGAAGATTAGGATATTCTATTGATTCATTGTTCTTTGCTGAATATCCTGTTACATTTGTAAGGCAGGAGAAGCAATCTGTTACATGATCTTTCTGCTCTCTCCACATCATTGGGACTGCGAACGGCATTGAAGGTCGTGATCCATGCTCTAAGTATGTTAGTATTGTCTTTTGATTCCTCCCCTGCCCAGGAGATGTAGTATGTAGTATGCTCCGTACACAGATGATTCACTGCGCCTGCGAGGAATTTGCATAATAAGTGCTTGCATATGTGTAGATCAGCGATTTATGTTATGTCAGTGGAAAATTCAGAATAAAAAAAGTTCATATGAGTTTTTAGAATTGTAGCAGAATATTATAATGTTTCGCATCATTTCTGAAAACCCTTACGTGATAGGAAAAATCTGAAGTCATTTCTGAAATCAGCATGAAAAAATCAGGAACACTCAAAATTGTCCGAGGGACAAAACCTTGGTAACACCGTGTTGTTGTATGCTTTAAATATCATAGATGAGCACCAATATAAGGCTTGAGAAAGGTTCTCATGAACCAAAACATCACCATGTTGGGCCATTAAACAGAAGTATTTTTTTCACTCTGATTGGTGTGCTGCCTCCAATCTCCGAATAGATAGATAGATAAGTAGATAAGTAGATACATAGATAAATAGATATGAGATACGATAGATAGATAGATAGATAGATAGATAGATAGATAGATAGATACAGTAGATAGATAGATAGATAGATAGATATAAGATAGATATGAGATAGATAGATTGATATCAGATAGATAAATAGATAGATATGAGATAGATATGAGATAGATGAATAGATAGATAGATAGATAGATAGATAGATAGATAGATAGATGGCTAGATAGATATACAGTGGGGAAAAAAGTATTTAGTCAGACAGCAATAGTGCAAGTTCCACCACTTAAAAAGATGAGAGGCGTCTGTAATTTACATCATAGGTAGACCTCAACTATGGGAGACAAACTGAGAAAAAAAAATCCAGAAAATCACATAGTCTGTTTTTTTTTTCATTTTATTTGCATATTATGGTGGAAAATAAGTATTTGGTCAGAAACAAAATTTCATCTCAATACTTTGTGATATATCCTTTGTTGGCAATGACAGAGGTCAAATGTTTTCTGTAAGTCTTCACAAGGTTGCCACACACTGTTGTTGGTATGTTGGCCCATTCCTCCATGCAGATCTCCTCTAGAGCAGTGATGTTTTTGGCTTTTCGCTTGGCAACACGGACTTTCAACTCCCTCCAAAGGTTTTCTATAGGGTTGAGATCTGGAGACTGGCTAGGCCACTCCAGGACCTTGAAATGCTTCTTACGAAGCCACTCCTTCGTTGCCCTGGTGATGTGCTTTGGATCATTGTCATGTTGAAAGACCCAGCCACGTTTCATCTTCAATGCCCTTGCTGATGGAAGGAGGTTTGCACTCAAAATCTCACGATACATGGCCCCATTCATTCTTTCATGTACCCGGATCAGTCGTCCTGGCCACTTTGCAGAGAAACAGCCCCAAAGCATGATGTTTCCACCACCATGCTTTACAGTAGGTATGGTGTTTGATGGATGCAACTCAGTATTCTTTTTCCTCCAAACACGACAAGTTGTGTTTCTACCAAACAGTTCCAGTTTGGTTTCATCAGACCATAGGACATTCTCCCAAAACTCCTCTGGATCATCCAAATGCTCTCTAGCAAACTTCAGACGGGCCCGGACATGTACAGGCTTAAGCAGTGGGACACGTCTGGCACTGCAGGATCTGAGTCCATGGTGGCATAGTGTGTTACTTATGGTAGGCCTTGTTACATTGGTCCCAGCTCTCTGCAGTTCATTCACTAGGTCCCCCCGCGTGGTTCTGGGATTTTTGCTCACCGTTCTTGTGATCATTCTGACCCCACGGGGTGGGATTTTGCGTGGAGCACCAGATCGAGGGAGATTATCAGTGGTCTTGTATGTCTTCCATTTTCTAATTATTGCTCCCACAGTTGATTTCTTCACTCCAAGCTGGTTGGCTATTGCAGATTCAGTCTTCCCAGCCTGGTGCAGGGCTACAATTTTGTTTCTGGTGTCCTTTGACAGCTCTTTGGTCTTCACCATAGTGGAGTTTGGAGTCAGACTGTTTGAGGGTGTGCACAGGTGTCTTTTTATACTGATAACAAGTTTAAACAGGTGCCATTACTACAGGTAATGAGTGGAGGAAAGAGGAGACTCTTAAAGAAGAAGTTACAGGTCTGTGAGAGCCAGAAATCTTGATTGCTTGTTTCTGACCAAATACTTATTTTCCACCATAATATGCAAATAAAATGAAAAAAAAACAGACAATGTGATTTTCTGGATTTTTTTTCTCAGTTTGTCTCCCATAGTTGAGGTCTACCTATGATATAAATTACAGACGCCTCTCTTCTTTTTATGTGGTGGAACTTGCACTATTGCTGACTGACTAAATACTTTTTTTCCCCACTATATATGAGATATAGATAGATATGAGATAGATGGATAGATGTGAGATAGATGGATAGATATGAGACAGAGATGAGAGATAGATAAGTAGATGCATAGATAGATAAATAGATATGAGATAGATAGATATGAGGTAGGTAGATATATATGAGATAGATAGATTGATATGAGATAGATAGATAAATAGATAGACAGATAGATACGAGGTAGGTAGGTAGATAGATAGATAGATATGAGAGATAGCTATGAGGTAGGTAGATAGGTATGAGATAGATAGATTGATATCAGATAGATAAATAGATAAATATGAGATAGATGAATACATAAATAGATAGATGGATGAATAGATAGATATGAGATATATATAGATATGAGATAGATGGATAGATATGAGATAGAGATGAGAGATAGATAGATAAGTAGATACATAGATAGGTAAATAGATATGAGATAGATAGATATGAGGTAGGTAGATATAAAGTATATGAAAAAGATAGATTGATATGAGATAGATAAATAGACAGATAGATATGAGGTAGATAGATAGACAGATAGATATGAGAGATAGATATGAGGTAGGTAGATAGGTATGAGATGGATATCAGATAGATAAATAGATATGAGATAGATAGATATGAGATAGATGGATACATAAAAAGATAGATAGATGGATAGATAGAGATGAGATATAGATAGATATGAGATACATGGATAGATATGAGATAGAGATGAGAGATAGATAGATAAGTAGACACATAGATAGATAAATACTGTAGATATGAGATAGATAGATAGATAGATAGATAGATAGATATGAGGAAGGTAGATATATATGAGATGGATAGATTGATATGAGATAGATAGATAAATAGATAGACAGATAGATATGAGGTAGGTAGATAGACAGATAGATAGATAGATAGATAGTGTAGTGCAGTGGTAACACACTTATGCAGTGAGGAGGCAGTGACCTAGCAAAGTTCAAAGCAAAAGTCTCTTTAAATGTGTTTACTTCACACAATATTACTGTCCAACTCATACAGTATAAATGCATAGCATTAATGTCTAATTCACATAAACACACACATGATATCCTCCGGACTGCAGCCGGGCGCATATCCTCTTGACTACAGCTACTAAACATGCTAGTCCTCCTCTGACCAGTTGCCGTGGGTGACTGCACCGCTGTATTAATGTCTCTTTACTCACAGCACTTCACAGTACACGATATCCTTTAGTTTACAGTCACTAAACACACTAGTCTTCCTCTGTCCAGTTGCCTTGAGGACTGCACCACTGTGCAAGCTGTGGGTGCCAGGCGTCTCATCTACTCGGGCTGTTTGGCTCCGCTGGCCTGTGTTGCCTCCGACAGGTGGAGCGCTGCAGAGCCTACTGCTCTGTACTCATCCAATCACCAGACTACATGGAAAAGCTGGGCCTAGAATGAAACAAACTGCCTGACTACCATCCTGCAGTCTGTTTCACAGCACATCATCCCAGAGCAGGTTTTCCCTACATCTGCCTCGGACACTAGCATGTCCAAGACTAGCACTCACGTTTATTAATTCCAGTCTACATTGCAGCCACCGCTACACCCGTGACTGCCATGCACTCCTACGGCCTTCATACACCTCCATGCACATCCTGGGGAGAACACACAGTGACCCCTACCTGTGACATTGGTCACTGCTTCACCATTGCAAACACAGCTACACCTGTGACTGCAAATGCCCCCTCATGACCTCAATACGCCTCCATGCGCATCCTTGGGAGCACAATCAGTAACCCCTACCTGTGACACCTGTCACTGCTTCACAATAGATAGATGGACTGATAGATATGAGATAGATAGATAGATATGGGATAGATAGCTATAGGATAGATATATAGATAGATATGGGATAGATAGATAGATAGATAGATAGATATGGATAGCTCTAACACTACAGGTTTTTCTTTCAGTAGTTTAGGCCTCAGCGTTCTGCAGCAATTTGTAGTTCAGGCCTCAGCGTTCTGCAGCAATTTGTAGTTCAGGCCTCAGCGTTCTGCAGCAATTTGTTACCTTGTTCCTTTGTAAATATCGGGGGACATCTGATATCTTGGCTAAAGCTTCTATCAAGTGAGAGTCCAATAAGCTAGCCTGGTTACACAACGGAGAGACTCAAGGGAAATTACAAATATCTTCAACGTCTTTGGTCACACTGTACATAGTGAGGGTTAACGCCAATTCACATCTTGTATGTTTTCACTGGGACTTTGTGAAGGCACCCAATGTAAATTTCAGTGACAGCAGCTCTTGCTGATTCAACCTTTTCTCTGTCACCTTTGACGGATGGTTCCCGATGCAATCAGCCACACCACCTCAGCAAATCTTGATTTTCAGGAGCTGCTGACTGAATTGGCAAAAACTAAAACTTAATTATGATTAAAACCGAAAATGTCACAACAGTCCATACCAACGAGGCTAATATTAACCAAAATAGTGCGTGCGCCTCATTATCCATTGGTTGCCCTTACCCCAGGAAGCCCCACCCGGCGTCCTCTCCTAGTTTATTTATTTGTTGATAAATTTAAGGAGTCCGACAGCTGACACAGATTGATAATCTGAGTGTATAGGGCGAGGAGTTATAAATTAACACATTATTCGCTCCTAATGTGAAATACTTGAAGATGCATTTTCTCGGTCCCTTGACATCCACCCCAGTGAGGGCTCGCATTGTACTTTTTTTTTTCGAGTGGCATTGATTTGTTAAAGCGCTGAATTAGCATGTCAGGCCAGCTGCCTGTTCCAGGGCTGTGTTATAGAGAACTGTCTTTTTTTCCCTCACTAGTTTTACTTCCTGCTGCCTGGGCCACACACGCAGCGCCACATCTTGCTTAGCCTAGCTTTTTACCATGATACATTATTTGTCTTTTAGCCCTTTCATGTATTACAGGTAGAGTTGAGCAACTTTGCTCGGATCGGGTTTCATGAAACAAAATTTGTTTCAGATGAAACTGGTCCGACTAGGGCAAAAAAAAGTCGGAGTTTCGTCCGAAACCCGACCCCAATGCAAGTCAATGGGAAATAAAAGTCGGCATTGAGCGGATGACATTCATCCACTCAATGCCTACTTTTATTTCCCATTGACTTGCATTGGGGTCGGGTTTTGGACGAAACTCTGACTTTTTTTTGCCCTAGTAGGACCAGTTTCATCTGAAACAAATTTTGTTTCATGTAACCCGATCCGACCAAAGTCGCTCAACTCTAATTACAGGTAATAAGAACACTGAGAGTGACATCATTTACATATTTTTTCGATATTTAAAGATTTCAGGAATGTCCTGTGCAAATAGTATGTCGACACAGAACAAAACCACTGATTTTTTTTATATTTAAATAAATAAAAAGAATATATATATATATATATATATATATATATATATATATATAAACATACATTCCAATACAAGTTATATGACATCCAGTTTTAAATTATATTCATTAAAGTGTTATTCTCAAAATAGGAAAATTGTCCCCTATCCAAAGGCAGAGGATAGGTTAACTTGCTGATTGCTGGGAGGTCCAACACCTGAGACCCCCAGAGCAATCATAAGGACTCTACAGTGCTTACTTTTAAAGAGAGAGGAGGTGCCCATGTTTGACCACAACTCCATTCATTGTATGTAGGACTGCTGGAAATAGCCATAGACAATGAGTAGAAGTGAGGTTGAGCATGTGGACATCTGCTCTATTCAAGAATGGGGGCTGCAGAGCCCTGTTTTTGACATCTAGCATCCTGACCTCCATCAGTTAGAAAGTTATGTGCTATCCTATGTATATGGGGTAACTTGATATTTTTTCTCAATAAGTTTGATGTGTCACATGACCCTCTTCCCACTGGAAAAAATAAAGTTGGATCCAAAATCGCCAACTTCAAAATGGTTGCCATGGTCACCACCCCCTCCCATATACTAATGTGCCACAAGCAGGAAGTTCATATCACCAACCATTCCCTTTTGCCCACCCTGTATATTGAAAAACTATGTCATAAATATGTATGTTGAATTTTTAGGCCTTCCACCTATGAGAAGGGTTGATGTACTCTTCTTTCCTGTTCACAATCCAGAAAGGAAGAAACCATGCATTCAGATCTGTTTTGTTCTATCATTTTTATATTAGTAAGCTCTCCCCATTGTTGTTACTATGAGCTGAAACATTTGAGAATTTTCCTTCTCCCATAATTACAATGAATAAGGCAGCACCAAAGCATGGCATACTTAATCACGCCACTCTTCTTCTCTTTGACATAGAAAATACATGTAAGCAGACATCAGACACCGCAAACACCTTCTTCAAATAAAACCAAAGATTTTCTATGGGATTCAAGTCAATTGACTGTGACAGACACTCCAGAATCGCATTACTTCTTTTTAAAGTAAGGTTTGGTGGACTTTGGAATCATTGTCCTGTTAAGAGGTTTAATGACACCGAAGCTTCAGCTTCTTCACAGAAGGTTTTCTCCTAGGATTTCCTGATACTTGATGGAATCCATTTTGTTATAAAATAACAATGCAGGTTTCCAGTGACAGAGGACACAAAGCAGCCCCATATCATCACTGAACCACCAACATGATTCACTGCAGGCAGGTTGTTATTTTCAGCATATTCTTCTTTCTTCCTCCATCAGACATACCGCTGATCTATAGGCCCCATTTTTTTGTTTTGTTTTATTGCTACACACTGCAGAACCCCAATATTTTTATGGTTTATTTATTCAGATTGAACATTAGTGCTGACTTATCTTCATCTTGAATTTTTGGGTCAGTAGATATGTACATTTTGAAGTTCGGGCATGGAGAACATCAGTACCATTATTGTCTTACTTGCAAACTGAAACCTCAGAGCCTGCTGCAATCAAACCTTATTGCAGGTCTTTTGCAGGCCCTCCATGGTTTTATCCACCTGCTTCCTCGGGAATATGGTGACAGGTTCCTCCTTATTTCACATCCAGGTAGTGTAGCCAGTGTTCCTAACTCTAAACTTGCCTCGTACTGTATCTGTAGCAATATTCAAGCCTTTTCTTTATTGTATCATTTTTCCTGTTTGTGAAAACAAGGACATCTCATAAAGAGTAACTAAACTTTTATTTTTTTTTTTTAAGAATTTTGTCCAATAGTTCTGAAACTTGCACATTTATTAAGGTATATGTCTTCATTCTTGTAAAAAAATGTAAGTGGCTTCCAATTTCCTTACACTCCAGTAAGATAAATAGTGTTTGCAATGTGTGCCAATAAAAAGACCCTCACTTCCCAATGTATACCTTAATGGAAGAATTGGATCTGTCCCCCAGAAGATGTCTCACTGGAGGAAAGGGGAAAAATAAGAACATGGCAGAAAATCCAGTGCTTCCATTACTTTAATGGATACAGGTAGTAGTGAGGCTGTCTCAAGTCTGCTGTAGGAGATTGTTTGGGTATGCCGAACACTCGGAGGGGTACTCAGGCGCTGATCCTATCACTGCCAGCATCTGTAAATGAGTATATTCTGATACCTATGAAGCTGAAGGCCAGCAAATATGCTGGAAAAAAATCAGGGTTTTGAAAGTCACTTTTATGCAATTTTTTACATGATCAACAGATTCCTTAATTGTAATTTGCAAAGTATCCATGCTGGACAAAATTATTGAAAAACAAATGAAAGTTTAGTAACTATTTTTTTAGTTACCTTTTTGTAAGGCCCATAGACTAGATATTGTTTAGCAAATCCCTATCAAATGTGTATTCAGACTTACAGATCCTTAGGTTGGCGTTTCCTATCCAGTTTTATTGTTTTTCTCAAGATAATTTGTGCTGGAGGTGTATGTCAGCTTCTCAGCCTACCCTCACTGAGAGAATTAACAGGCTTGTTTTGTTGAGCATGTTAATAAAGAGATCAGGCATTTTTATTGACAACTAGAAGATCTTTCAACCAACACATACTTGATCTCTGTGGCTGGCATACATTTACCACAGGCTGATAGACAGGTCTGGTAACGTGCTCCATCAACAACAGCCAACAGGAGAACTGTGCAGCCTGTAATGAAGGAGAACCTCTAATACTTATGTATTAATGCATGCAGAAATAATTATGTCCCCAACACATTTGTTGAAATACAGATAACATGGACATCCCCTTTAAGGCTGGGGTCACACTTGCGAGTGCAATGCGAGAAACTTGCGCAAGTCTTTTGCCTCAATACCCAGCACTGCCACCGGCACTCGGACCGGAGTGTGCGGCTGCATGTCTTTTCTTGATCGCTTCGGTCCGGACCGCCGGCGGCAGTGCCGGGTATTGATGCGAGAGATTTGCGTGAGTTTCTCGCATTGCACTCGCCAGTGTGACCCTAACCTAAGAGAGGTAATCTAGTGTAACAAGCAGCGACCTAACTACTGTGGCTGCATGCATTCTGGTTTCACCTATGCCTGGAAGCTTGGGGGGCCCAAAAGATGTGAGAAGACCAATACTCTGAAAGACTCATGATAGTTCAGGGTCCTTGTAGGAGATTTTGAATTTGGAGGCACGAGCTTCAAGTTACTCCATGGGTGACAAGTTGTCAAGATAATGTGTTGTTAGTCATGATAAACGTTGCTACATCTGTATGAGGCTTCCATCAGAGGTAAATGTAGGGCAATACTCCCAACATATCTACAATGAAAGCAATGAACGATATGTGAATACTTATATATGTAAGCTGTGTTTGTGTATACAGCTGTTGGTCTTCACGAGCAATATTGAGGAATTTGATATCGTTACCACTGCCCTGCTGTATTATTGGTTTGCCCCATCTGATAAAAGCTGGAATTCCAATAACTGGAATGAATATGAATAGAGATGAGATGAGAGGACCCAAACTGAAAAGTCCAGGGTTCATACCGTGAAGTTAGTGTCCTTGTGTTAAACGCCCAACACAGACTTCTCCCGGAAGTCCATGGCAATGATCGGAGTTCTGGGAGAAGAAGAGAGAGAGAATATTTACCAGTTCAAAAGTTCGGGTCACTATTGTTTTCAATGGGGTTGGGGTTCTGGTTTAAGTTCTGGTATCCGACCCAAACTTCCACGGGTCCACTCATCCCTAAAAATGATCTTTCACTAAACTCTTCTTCCTTTGTATTATAGCTTTTTGTAAGTGCATGCTATGGTGGCAACTATTTCAGATCATCAGGAGGTTGATTGCACTGGCCTGAAGTGGAAAGACAAAGAATCAGGAGTGTGAGGTAAAATCTTGAACTCTTCTATTTCCTACTACATCCCATATATAGCTTAACTACATTTAGGCATCCTTGTTTTTTTGGTCCCTAATGCATCACCATGACTTTGTAGATACAGATACAGAGTTGTTCTTAGCAACTCTAGTTGGGAGACTTCTTTAAGTTAGTGATCTGGATTTGATGTAGAACTCTCACTTATGATGACTAAATGCATTTGGGTCACTAGGTTATGTGTAATAATTGAACCAAATGTGACAGTCTGATGTGTGGGTGACCGATCACCTGAAATCATTCAGTATTACTATATTAAAATGAAGTTAGTTTGTCTTTTCCTGGATTTTTCTGGTGCCAGACTATGTGATTATATTAGGAAGTTTGATGAAAAGATGAAAATTTCTTGTTTCCGATTGTCTAGTTGATTTATAACAATTCTGTATCTGCATTTGGGAGCATGCACTGTACTATATGAGTAGGATCAGTGGAAGTCCAACACCAGGCACGCAGGAGGATATGAAGAAAACATTGCAGCCTTGCAGTGCTGGGATCCTGGACTGAAATCCCACCAGGTACAACATCTGCAAGGAGTTTGTATGTTCTCCCCGTGTTTGCGTGGGTTTCCTACCACATTCCAATGACATACTGATAGGGAATTTAGATTGTGAGTTCCAATGGGGACGATGTCTGTAAATCTCTGCGGAATATGATGGTGCTTCATCCAACAGGTTCTGGATTCTAGGAACGTCACCCAGTTTTCTTCACTACTGAAATGAGGAAAAGATTTATATCTACATGTGCTTTATTTCTTTTATCGGAAATTCTCCTTAATCATTTATTAAACTACTACCTCACAGAGGTTGTACATAAAGAACAGCCGTAAAAAACCCTTTGCCATTAACCCTTTGGAATGATTATTCACCCAAAGCAAATAACTTTTACTCCAGAAAAGCGAGCGATTGGAGCTAACAAAAGAGGTGTTGTGTGCCAGGACGGTGTTTGTTCAGCTAATAAAGCATCTCTAAGGAAGGTCTTATGCGGGGTTAAGATTCCCCATCAGCTGAGTAGAAAGTGACCCATTCTTCTTTTTTCTTCTGTGCCTGCCCTGAGGACTTCTGCAGCCCTGAGCAAGCCATGAAGTGACACAGGCAGTCACAAGCCTGTCACAATGCTAGTGCAGGTCAGAGGTTGAGGCAGAGAGCACCAATGTTTCTGGAGAACTGTTTCACCCTGTTGGAATAGATAGCTTTCCCGTAAAGCCATGTTTTCCATACGCTCCAGCTCAGCATGGCAGGGACATTATGTAGAGCTGGGGAGATGATGATGTATGAAGCAAACATTCCTTTCAGGTTAAGCTGGGGATATGCTCATGTGCTAGGAGGCCAAGTCACATGAAGCTTTTCTTGCCACTAGTAGATGATGGCCATAAGGGAGGAGGGAGGTGAGGAGTGTGTATCAGGGGCTCTATGATGGAGGAGGGGTGAGCACATTGAGGGAAGGGAGGGTTTAGGGCCGCCAGGAGGGAGGGAGACATGACTGAGACACTCAGGAACTATGAGAGGAACACTTCCCTTGGAAAAAATGACCATCCAACGTGAGTCTGATCCGGTGTGACAGTCACTTACAAGCATTTTTTTCTGTTAGGTTTTTTTTCTCGTTCCCTTAAACTTTGACTGTTTTCTCGCAAGCCCAGACAATTAACAGCTGAAGAAAATATGACAGGACACACGCAAAAGAGGTTGGGAGATACCGGGAAAGGAACGCACCAGAGCGGAGAAAGACGAGTTTTCCTCCTTGTTTAAACTGCCAGAGATTTTTTTTTGGTGTCCCTCTCCCTCCTATATTTTTTTTTTTGCACTGTGCACGAAGGCCAGAAGTGAGATCTGCTAACTGTTCCACACTGACTGAGAGGCCAAAGCAGCTCATGGTACTGTATGTTACCACTAATACTCCCTTCATACCTTCTTGCATATTCTATTAATTTTATGGGAGGGGGATGGCTGTGGCATGAAGGGGGAAGGCACTGACTGCTCGCTTTACAATTTCCTTAACCATCTTTCTACTTCATTGGCATCGCTGATCTTGTTGTGGCGCGAAGGGTTAACCTCACCCTTTCCAGATGTTCTTCTGACAGCTTTGAAGAATTTTTTATTTTTTTTTATTAGCGCTCGCTAATGAAAATGGTTTGGTACCCCGGGCAGAGCCTTGGCACAGAAGGTGTTAAATTTCCGAAAAGCAGATGTTGTGTAGCTGAATTAAAACCCAGTGAATCTGATGTGCGTTAAGTCCCTGGGACCGGAGCGTTAGCGGGACCGCAATTTAACCCTTTTCTGCAGTTCTCCAGATAAAATCATGTACAGTTAGTAACTTTTACAGTACAGTTAGTAACTTTTACAGTCACAGATGGGCAGGATTTTGCCAAGTGACTGCAAAATATATATCTATGATCCGTGCTGTAAAAGTGACTATATTGTCTTTGTTCTAGGGTTTTAAGATCACATGAAAAAAATATAAAATTGAAAATTGCATTCCTCCCATCCTAATTGTGATGTGTTATGGAAAGGCTTAAATAGTAATTCCACAATATGGAGTAGAGATTAGAACAGCTCCCCAATAGTAACGCAGGGAGGCATTGGGAACTCTTAGGGCCTGTGCACATGGTGCAGATGTGTCATAGTTTTTTTCTGATTAGATTAGACACAAAACCTGAAGGGTTTCCTGATGCCAGCAAAGTGAAATCTCATACACACGATGCTTATTTGTGACTTACAGATGTAGTGCAGATGTAAATCATGTTAGATTTTTCAGCATTTTTGCTGCAGATTTCACTCATACTAATGAGTAGGTAAAATGTGCACCAAAAACGCACGTAAAAAAACGAGTCAAAAACTTAGTAAGAACGTAACTATTTTACACAGCGTTTTACCTGCCAAGAAATGATGCTGACATTTCTGCACCAAATACTCAATGTGCGCACATACCGTTACTGCACCCTCCCAACCAGCTCATCAATACCAGCGCTGCAGGCTGCTGACGGATTCCCAGGGCAATGGCTGAGAATCTGTCACATGTCCGCTGCCCTGCTTAGTATCAGAGGAATACAGCTGGAAGTGGGAGCAGAGTATGTGGTGTAAGAGTATATAGGAGATTTCCCGCATGTTATGTGTAGTGTTATCACAGGTGAGGCTACCCTTCTAGTACTGCACATAGTTATATCAATGCTAGTGACAAAAGAAACAAAAGGGAAGACGGCTACAGAGATGGGAAAGGGACAGCTGACATGGGTGGATGGAAGGCACAGCGTCTTGTATGGGACTACCTGTTGTATGTCTTCATATGACTCTTACAGAAAGGCAAAGATGGGAGGGAATCTCAGCAGCCATGGGACACATCTTACTGTGCAAACTTTACATTACACACAGCAATTCTTCAAGAAAACAATGTCTTCTCATGGCTGTTTTTCTTTCTTTCTTTCATTCTCCTTTTCTTTCTTTTTCTCCTTGTTTTTTTCCATCCCTTATTTCCTTCCGTCCTTCTATTCTTTCCTACTTTCTCCCTCATTGTCTTCCTTTTTTGTTTCTCTTTTAGTAGCTTTTCTTTCTTTCTTTCTTTCTTTCTCTTTTTCCATATTTATTTTCCTTCTTACTTTCCTTAAGTCCTTTTCTTTTTTTTCTTTCTTTCTTTTCCATCCCTTATTTCCTTCCTTCCTTCTAGTCTCTCCTTCTTTATCCCTTGTTATATCTCTTTCTTTCTTTCTTTCTTTCTTTCTTTCTTTCTTTCTTTCTTTCTTTCTTTCTTTCCCAACACTTATTTCCTTTCTTCATTTCTCTCCTTCTTTCTGCCTAGTTATCTTTTTTTAGTTTCCCTCTTTCTTTCTTTCTTTCTTTCTTTCTTTCTTTCTTTCTTTCTTTCTTTCCCAACACTTATTTCCTTCCTTCAATTCTCTCCTTCTTTCTCCCTAGTTATCTTTTTTAGTTTCCTTCTTTCTTTCTTTCTTTCTTTCTTTCTTTCTTTCTTTCTTTCTTTCTTTCTTTCTTTCTTTCTTTCCTTCCTTCCTTCCTTCCTTCCTTCCATCCTTCCTTCCTTCCTTCCTTCCTCTCTCTGTCCCTTGTGCATTCCATCTGAGGATACTCATGTTACACAAGTACCGTTTGTGGTTACTGTGCCTTGTACTCACGTTGTCCTAACAAGTTATTGACAATACTCCCGCTATACGTGGTTACTTACAGGACAATGCTGCTATGTACAATACATATTTTACCTCGCAGTTAACAAGTAGAAAGTAATATATGCAACAGTTTCATCTTTTATTAGATGCAAAAGAGTCACCTATCCTTTTTTTATTTACTACAACCGCAGATTTAAAAAAAATGACAACAAACCCTAAATGAACATGTAACATAATATGTGGATTATGTTTGAAGGATTTTAGTGATAATTTAGAATAGCAAACAGAGTTAATTGACATTAGGAAATGTTTTTCAACAGTAGATATCCAGATAAATCAAATATAGAAGCTTGGTTACCATACGAAAACTGCATAGGTAACAATCCCCTAATGTATGTGTCTTTATAACGCCTGAATATCATCGCTTGGCATTGTAATGCTCTTTTTCCTTAATGCGAGTCTGTTACCAGATTTCATAGCACCAACTGCATAGGTTTTTAAAAGATCTCTTAGACCTGATGAAGCCAGTGTACTTACTATGAAAAGCTTTGCCAGAATGGCTGTGTAATCTTTTTTAAATGTTTTCTTGCATGGAATAAAATTCAGCATTTAATGGATCCAGTTCTATCTGTATTTCTTAATATCAGGAAGGAAAACTTTCATACAGCCATTCCGACACACATTTTCAAAGTACACATCAGGTATCAGGGTATGAGCAGATGTTTATATGTCCAAAAAAGTAACGGATTCAGCTTCCAGTATATAAAAAAAAATCTAATTTTATTTAATCCATTAAAAAAAGTGAAAAAACATACTGTACATACTTTGCAAAATGTTGAAGTAAGTATCAACAGTTCAAAGCCAACGCGTTTTCTGTATCGTTCTTAGTCCTGGTACACAGATTTGGCAGTAAGCTACGTGCATTTTACCGCCATTTTTTATGCTTTTTTTGTGCGTTTTTACTTGCCTTTTTCCCTTATTCATTGAAATGTTGAAAAACGAAGCAAAGACGCTGAAAAAATTGACATGCTGCGTAGTTGAAAAAAACGCTTTGATGGTTCAAATCTGCAAAGAAAAAATAAGCAGCGTGTTCATGAGATCTGAGATGCCTCATTCCCTTTGCTGGTGTTGTAAAACAGTGTTTATGACCTGTAAAAATGGGTGGAAAAAACGTGGCAAAAGAGCAACATGTGAACAAGCCCTTGGGGATCTTCTTAATAAGGCCAGGGTCCCACTCTCGCGTGAGTATCTCGCATCAGTGCCCACCACTGCGGCCATCACTCTGGACCGGAATGTGCAGCTGTATGTATTTCTATGCGACTAAACACTCCGGTCTCGAGTGCCAGCGGCACTGCCAGGCAGGGCCGGACTGGCCATCTGGCAATTCTGGCAAATGCCAGAAGGGCCTGTCTGGTCGTGGGCTGCCTTGTATGCTTTGTTGTTAACAGAATTCGTGTTCTCAAGACACCCATACTGCTAAGTGTTGTGACGGAGCAGAAAGTCGCTGACTCCATCACTTACCCAAGCAGGCCATGGGTATCATTAGAAATATTGGTCTTGTAGTAAATCTTGCTTTCTTCCATCCAGGGTAATATTAGTAAAATAATAATAATCTTTATATAGCGCTAACATATTCCGCAGCGCTTTACAGTTTGCACACATTATCGTTGCTGTCCCCAATGGGGCTCACAATCTCAATTCCCTATCAGTATGTCTTTTGAATATAGGGGGAAACCAGAGAACTCAGAGGAAACCCATGCAAACACGGGGAGAACATACAAACTCCTTGCAGATGTTGTCCTTGGTGGGATTTGAACACAGGACTCCAGCGCTGTAAGACTGCAGTGCTAACCACTGAGCCACCATGTGCATGGCCCTGTAGCAAGTATATATCCCCATCTGGTGTTCGGGGACAGGGACAGCATGGGCCTGTGTGATTACAAAGGCCAGGCCAGTCCATACCTGTTGCTGGGTATTGAGACGAGAGACTCGCGCGAGTTTCTCGCATTGCAGTTGCAGGTAGGACCCCGGCCTTGATGTGAGATCTGGTGACTTCCTATTTAGTGAAGCCCTAAAATTGGGATTTTTGCTTTGCCAATAGTAAAGCAGGGAATGCTTTCATAAGTAACAGATCTCTAAGGTTACAGTCACACTATCAGTATTTGGTGAGTTTTTTACCTCAGTATGTGTAAGCCAAGATCAGGAGTGGAGCAATCTGAGGAAAAGCGTAATAGAAACATGTCACCACTCCGGTATTTATCACCCACTCCTGGTTTTGGATTGCACATACTGAGGTAAAATACTGACCAAACACTGAGGTAAAATACTGACCAATTACTGAAAGTGTGACTGTAGCCTTAAAATGAGCATATATTTGTTACTTGCAATAGATGAATTCCTTAATATATAATATTTGGTGCTTTTTATGATAGGGGAAGCCAAGAGCGCCATGGTTGGGTTCTCAGTGTCTTTCTCTCACCCACCATAGAGGGGCTGGCGGCCGCTCTTCTTAGGACTAAGTACAACGCTGTCAGGGAAATGATGACTAATTTATTTATAACTATAAAAAGAAGATGGTTTTGTCGGATGAATATAACAGTCTGATTAGTGCCCTGTTTATGACGGTTTGCTTTTCCCCACAGTTATATTGACAGGGTTTATGGAAGCTGTAAAGTGAATGAGCTATCAGCTCGAGCTGCAAAATGGTGATTTATGACTAGTTCTAGCGGCGTACAATCCGGAGACATTCATTAGCATCATCACCGATATTCAAAGGACAAACCAAGTTTTATCTTTTTAACTGGTGGATTGGGCAAAGAAGGGGATATTACCGAGCCGATATAATTTAACATCCCAAGATCCCTTGTATAACAGGCATCTCTAGTGATAGAGCAGTTAACCCATGTGTTATACTGGCTGCTCGGAAGCTTTTAATATTAACTAATATGTGAAAAGCTCAGTTTTGAGATATTTTCTCCCGTCCTCATATTTCGGCATGTAGTGAGACATGAGCATCATTTTTGTTATTTAAAGCCCTGCAGCGCTAAAAGACTGAAAATCCAATGCATGATCAGCTTTATTTAAGCTCACATAGGAATGAACGGAGAAAGCCACATTTGCTCTCCATATCTTTATTCTGGTCGGAACAAGATGGCACACTCACCCCGAGATCAGTACAGGTCCTCATATTCATGTCCATTAAACATTTCTAGGTTGACCTGTGTCGATTGGGAATTACCTATCAAAAAAAATCATGGCTCACCCTGTACATAGGCCATCAGTAGAGCTCTGACCTGCGATAGATCTGGAGTGCCGTATATTTGGCCAAGACCCTGTGCCTAGATAAACAGGAGCTGTGGTCTTTTCATTCTGATGATTGACTCTTTGGGATTAAAATCCCAACAATCACACATTGATTAGTCATTGATGATGATCCAATAGCAGCCCTTTAGACTAGGGTCACAACAGCATATATTCTCTTATCCAGAAGAATCAGGTCGAATACGCTAATCACACTCTGATCACAGTTTGATCTGATTCTCACGGTTGAGGAGAAGATGGGAAAAAAAATTCTCCATCCTGTTAAACCGTGGAAATTGTACTGCACTCCGATGACACCCGAGTGCAGTCCTTTGTTTTCCGTGGACTCATTGACTTGCATGGCTGAATAATGGAGCAAGCTCATCATGCTGTGATTTTTTCTCCTCGGGCCAGCTCGGTCTGAGGAAAAAATCGGACATATGTAGGCGTGGCCCATGGAAGGCAAATAGGTGGTGATGCTGGTGATGATGCTGATAGGCGGGGAAGGTGTGCTGTGCTTAGGTGGTGCTGATCCAACAGGCTGGGGGAGTGACCCACCTCTTGATGCAGACAGACTGGAGACTGAGACAGGAAAGCGTATTCAACAGGTCCGTATTTTATTCACCAACTCCGTTAACAACCTCCACAGACCATGACATGACTTTTGGGAATTGCTTCTCACACAGACCCGGGTACCTTTACTTGTTCTGTGTGTCACCTTCGCGGTGTCCCCAGTGGTTCTCTTCGCATTGGCTGCCCTAGGAACCTTCACCACATCGCTTCACCACCCAGAGTACACCGTTGTCCTCACCCTCAGGGTGTCACTGTCTTCTGCCACCGTCTATTGGGTCACCCCCGTGACCGTCTTCACTGTCAGGCTCTCTCTGAGGGCTCTCTGCTGCCTCTCTCCCAACAGCAGACTCTCCTTTCTTGCGAGCTCCCCTGGCTGACTGAAGCTTCTAGAAGCTTACCTCAGTCTTTATACTCACAACCTAGGTAGCCCCGCCCACTGTCACCTGACAGTCAACTCTGACCAATGAGAGTGACCTCGACCTCTGGCAGTTACATAACCTCTCTCATGGCAGTTATATAACTACCCTTTACAAGCTCCCCACTGCCCCCTAATGGTCACTCTCAATATGGCACCCTCTTTCTTGATCTGAGTGTTTCTGTCAGGTCAACCTCCCCACACATATGTACTGCCCCATAGCATTACATTGGTCCGGGTGCGATCCTATGTTTTGTCGGACCGAACTTGGACCAAAAATCTAATCACATGCGCGAGCCCTTACTCTGATCTACTGTGATCTCCTGCGTCCCACTTTGTCACCAATGAGTCCAGATCTAGGCAGGTGTTCTGCAGAATGTATTGTGGTGGGCTTGTAAGAGATGATACCGTGGAATCCTCGAAATAATTCAAATGTGCCTTTACCTTGTCAATTGATGCGGCAGCTTTAAGGTTCAATAATAAGGCAGTAACGTCGCTTGTTTCTGCTGAATTTACACAAAACAAGGAGTAAATAGCATTTTCTCACACTGCTTTGATTCCTCGGAGATTTATAGCTGTGCTCTGAACCTTAGAGTCTCTTAAGGGGACACTTTAAAGGCACAATTTCTTCATATTTTGCAGTTTTGAAGACTCCCTTTCTTTTTACTTTTATCACACTAATATTATCCCAGTGATAAAGCTTTTATTATCAATAGGTTGCGGGTGCAAATCCCAGACGTCAGCAGCTGAACAGAATTCTGCTTCAGAGTGACACATTGTGCTGAAGCTACAAAGAGGACCGTTGTGCGGACTGGCCATCGGTACCATTGCAGGGCTATATGCACCTATCGGGTTCAATAGCTGAACACTATGAAAAAAATCCCCAGAAGCAGAAATAGGATGAAGTAACATGTTCCTATGCACCGGACATCCTGAACTGATTTGTGGTGGAGTGGTGCAAGGGAGTGCTGCAGGCGAGGAAGGGCACATGCCGGTTGTGATGTCCCGCTGACTGCTGTGGCTGTCTACCTACTAAAACTACATTATAACAGAAGAAAAAAATACTTGACATTGTCTTCCAATCTTTTTATTTTCTATCCAGAATTCAGGAAAATTGAAAAATTCAAAAATTGAAAGCAATTGTTGAAAAAAAAGAAAGAATCTTCGCAATTTTCCTCTATTAGGCCTCATTCGCATGTCGCGTTTTTTTCGTACAAGTTTTATGTGTGTTTTCCACAAATAGCAGTCGTATCTTTAATAGCGAATGGGACTGTTCATATGTTTGTGATTTTTTACGGACCGGGCATTCCACGCAAAATTGCGGGAGACATGTCCAATATTGATCCAAGCGTAAGGTCAAAATTGGGAAAGCAAGCCTATGAGTCGGGTGAAAAATTGGACAGCGCTCGGGTCCCATCCGAACGCGGTTAGGTTTTGACGTACTGTTAGGCCTCTTTCACACATCAGTTTTTTGCCATCAGGCAGGATCCGGCTTTTTTTTGTAAAACCGGATCCGGCGAAATGCAATGCCGGATCCAGTTTTTCCCCATTGACTTGCATTAGCGCTGGATTGCGCCAGATGGCATTGCGTTTCATCCGTTTTTTGCCGGATCCGGCTACTTGTCTCATTCCGGCGTCTGGAAAAAACGGCTACTGTAACGTTTTTTGTCTCCGGCAAAAAAGCCGGAAGCGCCGGATCCGACGCTTCCGGCTTTTTGCTACAATGAAAGTCTATGGGCGCCGGAATGCGCCGGATCCAGAAAAAGACGGATCCAGCCACCGGATCCGTTTTTTTAAGTCTGCGCATGCTCAGATCCAATTGGCCAGCCCCCAGGAAACAGATATAACCTGCTAGACGGATCCAGCAGAAAAATGGATCCGTTTCTACAGTTCTCCAAAATTTATGCCGGATCCCTTTTTTCTTAAAATAGCCGAATCCTGCCTGACGGCAAAAAACTGATGTGTGAAAGTGGCCTTAGATAGAAGATCGAGAATTTTTTTTTTCACATACAAGAAAATGATGAAAATCGGACTGAAATCACTGATGAAACTTATTCAAAGCCAACACAGGAATTAGCTCTTAAATGGAATCTGTCACCTAGAGAAACACTCTTTACCTTCAGATATAGCGGCAATCTGCATTTAGATCGTGTTTTAACCTTGTGTAACCAGTTTACTGAAAATCAGGCTACAGGGAGAAAATGATGTTTCATTCTCCTTTCAGTCACTCGCTTCCAGTCATCGAGGTGGTGCGTAGTGGCTGCTTCAGTAAGCATTTACATGCTGTTCACCTCCAGACTAACCCTACATTTGGAGCTAAGTAGCATTTATCGGGGTGACAGGTTCCCGTTAATAGAGGTAAATTACAAAGATTATGCTTTAGCCACTGCTGTGAAATGAGCTGCATTGTTACACAAGATACATTTGATAACAGTGTATATTTGCATGCCGCTATGCACATCCTATATTTTATTGTGTACATCCACATCGTGCAAACCTAAACACGGACTTTAATAATCTGTCCTACAAAAAGGGCGAATTATCTACTGTAACTTTAAGGTTAGTAAAAAATTGGAGACACTGACCTTTTAACCCAGTGGACCCCCAAATCAGCACCAGCTGCTGATCACCCTTTTCATCTGCTGCATACAAGTATTAAAAAAAATGGCTTAGTTAATTTGCGGGGCCGGGCGGGTAATTGCCTACTTTGCTTCCCCCGACATCCGGCCTTTCTTGATTAATGAATAGACCAAAGGCTTCTTTATGGAGTGGGTAGGTGGTATAGGCTTTACATGAAATTTGTCTATTACTCGATATGGAAAAAGCTACACGTTGCATTTATCCCCAGAGCGGATGTAGACCTCACTTTTGTTATTTGACCACCATTATATGTTTTAGTTTCCCCAGGACGTTGGTTACTTACCAAAACTCAATAAGTAACCAGGTTGCCCCAAACGGTTAATTGCCAAATTCACTTGTGCATCTGTATCCTATGACTTTTCTTCCTTCCGAATGTAAGCTCAGTCATCTTAATGCAGTAATTATGAGCAGACAGGAGTAGCAGGCAGTCTCTATAGGGAAAGTGATACTTCCAGGTTTATATAGTGTATAAGGCTTGGATTTAGCCTACTACATGACAAAGTAACTGTATTCTGCGGGAGATTTTTTACTCTAGGACCACTGAGTCTTAGTTGGGCTGCTGGAATGTGACAGTGTGTGACATCAAACCTTCGAGTGTATGTCTGAGTATGCAGGGGTGAGCAGAGGAGAAGACAGGGTGGGGGCTGTGCTTTCAAGAGAGAAGGACTGGAAGCTCTTGAGAAGATTCAAGAAAAATGACTTTTAAAGGAAATGTTCAGAACAATAAACGCCACTGAAGTCTTTGAGCGTAGGGTTTCTAAGGATGGATTAGACTGTGCACGGTACAGAATAAGTAGTAGTTAAAGCAGTTGTACAGTGTGAGGGACTAAGTTAGGGCAAATTTTAGTAGTGTGATTAAAGGGGATGATCTAGCCACCAAAACAGGTCACCATTACGAAATTGGTGGAGGTGCAACACTCGCCACCCCTACCTTCAGCCCTCTGTGAGCCCCCACTGATCTCATTCATTAATTAGTTCATTTCTTTATTCATCATTCATAGAATAATTCATTCATTATGTGTTGCTTATATAGCACCATCATATTCCACAGCACTTTACAGACATTATCATCACCAACACCTACAGTAGGAGCTCACAATCTAGGTTCTCTATAAGTATGTCTTTGGTGTGTGGAGGAAACCCACGCAAACACAGGGAGAACATGCGAACTCCCTGCAGATGTTGTCCTTGGTGGGATTTGAACCCAGGCCCGCAAAAGCAACAGTGCTAACCACTGAGTCACCATACGTATAGGTTATCTATTGTTTATTTAACATTACACACTTGGACAATTGTAAATGTATGTATGATCATGCTTGAACATTGATTGACTGGTAATTTTTTTAATTCATAATTTTTTTTTTTTTTTATTGTAATGCTTTTCTGGTTTAATGATCACTTGTATCTGTTACAAAGTGATCACTTTGAGCTACTTTTGAAAGTCACTGGTCTGATAGGAAGTCAATGCCAGATAAAAAGAACAACATAGAGGTAAAAGAGAAGGATATAATAAACACAAGACCAAAATTGAATTCAAAGCATAACAAATTAGCTTCTAGTTTCACTTTTTCCTGTGGCTCCTTGTCAGTGGTCAAAATCCTACAGTCACCAAAATCTATCTACATCATTATAATGAATCTTATATATATAAAAAGGGGATGCAAGTGCAGTGTACACCCCTCAGTGTGTGGCAGACAATGTGCTGTAAATGTGGAGAGCAGCAATATGACTGGAGCCCTTGCAGCTTGGTATCGCAAAAGCAATATATTTAAGGACAAAATTATGGCCTCTTTGAGATGACCCCTCAAACTTGCATAAGGGTATGTTTCCACGGGCCAGAATATTTCAGTATTTGCTGCGGATTGGACCCTGCGGACAGCCACAGCGTCCAGTCCGTAGCGTCCAGATGTTACAGCATAGTGGATGGGATTTTATGAAAACCCATCTCCACTATGCGTGCAGGGCCGCATCCGGCCATGCGTAACTGGACATGCTGCTCGTCTTTCAAGACCGCAGTATGTCTATTTATCTTGCGGAGATGCTCCGTCTCCACAATATAAGTAACCCAGATCTTTGTTGTACGTGCGGTGATTCTGCATCGTATTCAGAGAGCGGCGCTTTGGGCGGAGCGGGGTATCTGCTGTGTCCAAAGCACAGGGATTACACCCCATGGAGACATACCCTTAGTCTGGGGTCTGGATAAGGGGATGGTCTTTTCAAAAAGGTAGTTTTTTGGATGGGTTTCAAAGTAATTAATTATATTTTTTATAACTCTACTTCCATGGTGAATTTTTAATTGAATCTACTTCGGCTAAATATGACAAATTGAAGGCTTTCCCTTCAACTTGAGCAGTCAGGAGAATTTTACAAGGGCGTCACTGTGCAGGTCAGTAGGACCTAAAAACATGTAATGGTAGTTTTCAACCAAATGCCTGAGAAATTTTGCGGAGAAGTGGCTCGGAGCTAACCTTTGGCTGCTGTTCTGCTGCTTACTCATGCTGTCTTTATACAGAGGACTTTCCTTTTTTACCTAACATAACAGAAGTTTCCTGTTTGTTACATTTTTGCTCACAATAAAACAAAGGGTTATCAGAGCTCCTGAGTGACAGTTATCACCGTAGGAAGTGATCACTAATGTATTGCTCATGGTCACTTTCTCTTTTCCCTGTGCTCTGGATGAAGAATATACCACCAATCATTCATATAGGATTAATGAGGTCAGGGCAGAAATTTCTATTTTTATGTTATCGCATTATTGCTCAGTAAAAACATTTAAGCAATTAAATTAACAGAAAAGCTGACAGTCATTGTCACATCATATTGTCACTTACAGCCATGTGGTTTAAAGAGAACCAGTCAGCAGGATTTTTCTAAGTAAACTACAAACACTGTCAGGTTTGCATTGTTATACTGATTAAAATGATACCTAGGGAGAAGAAATCCGTCTTGTGGTTGTTGTGTAATAAGTGTTAGAAGTATTCAGTTAATGATATAATTTCTTAACTTTGAATTTGCAGCGCCAAGAAGGAAAAGTCATGTAAGGCTACTTTCACACTTGCGTTTTTTTGCGCTGCGCACCGTGCACAGTGCAAACGCACATAAAAAACGCATCATGCGTTTTTGTGCGTTTTTTGTGGTTCTGCGCGTGTTTTTTTGCGCTGACGTCACGCACCCATAGACTATAATGGCTGGTTGGGTGATAAAAACGCATTGCGTGCGCATTCGTTTTTTGGGGGCAAGTCGGACGCTCAAAAAATGCAACAGAGTGCATTTTGTGCGCCCGAGCGCTCACTACAAAAAATCCTCAAGATCTGCTGTTGATAGCTGCCTTTTCAATTGCCGACCAATGACGTCTCAGATGTGCTCGATGGAAGTCATGTCTGGGGATGCTGTAGAGCATGGTACCACATTTAGACTTCTTACTTCTCACAGAGGATCAAGCATCATGTGGCCTTATGTGGTCATGTTGAAAAATAGCTCCTGGGATTTTTCATAAATGGCTATACCCACAATGAAAGCACTGTGATGACGAACTGTTAGTGTACCTGGAATGAAGACTAGATGGGTCCAGCTGCCATACATTATGCCACCCCAAACCATAATCCCGAAAGTTCCCTCACACAGGCCTCTTCATGGTGTGAATCATGTAGTCACCAGCTAGAGACTAAATACTGGAATGGAGCAATAGAGACTGGTATGGAGGTCTAACCTCTTCAGTGATCAGTCCTGATTTTGTCGTAGATGCAATGATACCCAGATATTGGTCTGAAGATCACATGGGCAACACCATGAATAAACTTTCATGAGGGAATGTCATATCAGTCCTACTCCTGCGATTATGCGGGATGGCATAATGTATGATGGCCAGACCCCTCTAGTCTTAATTGCAGGTTCACTGACACCTTGGCGTTACATTGATTCAGTTGTGAAACTAGTACTATGGTCATTTCTCTAAAGTGTCCTAGTAGGAATTTTTCAGCATGACAATGCCAGGCCTCATGTTGCTTTTACTAGTGGGAGCAGTCTGTGTGGCCTAAACATGCTATCTTGGCCTACAGCCTCTCCAGACTTCTTTCTCACTGAGCACTTCTGGAATGTCATTGGTCAGTAATTGCAAAAGGAGTTGCCAGCACTGGATCTTGATGATTCACTTGCCCAAGTGGATTCAGCTTGACAGAACATTCCTCAGATAACCATTAATAACTTCACTAATAGTATGCCAAGGTGTCTAAGTGTGCGTATTTCTGTGCGTGGCGCTCCTAACCGATTCTGAGTAAATTGAGATGAAAATTTTGTTTCCATTTTTTTATACTTGCATATAATAAACTTGATCCTGTGATTTCAATAATTCATTGACAATTTTAATGTTTAGGATTGTATATGACTCTTGAACTATCTAATAATCTAGAACATTTCATAATTCAGCATCTGGTATTGAACAAAAGATATGTGAAGGTGAATCCAGAGTTAGTGAATCAATGTACAAGAAATGTTCTATTAATAAAAAAATTTGGTCATATTGAAATCCATGGCTGCACTTTAGTACATATGTAAGTACCGTTCCATTTTTATCTGTGCAGGCTGCTGGCAGCTAGGCAGCCATTATGCTCCTGAACACTGGTCTAGGTTAGAAGTTCACTTTATGCTTTGTACAGGTTTCCACATTCCCTCCTCCCTGCAATAGTTATACCGTCGCTTATGGCAGGAAGAAGAAGGACCTATAATTTTAAGAGACCAGAAGCTGCTGGAAAAGGCCACACAGACTAATGGGTACTTTGCCAAAAAAGGCATTTAAAATGGAATGGCGTTAAGAGAATGGAAGGAACCGTTACATTTGTGGCCTATAACTAAGTGTTAAAGACTGTTAAAGACTGTGTCACTCCCAGACCTTGTTTCTGTTAAGTTGGATGGAAAACTCTCCCCTTTTTTACTCCCCTCCCTGTCTTCTTGGAACAGCAAAGAAACGACCTTGCTCTCAAGCACAGATGCTGCTTACTGGATGGAGGTCTCCATAGACTAGTAGTAGCATTCTGTTCATGGCCACTTTCTCTTTTTCTTTCTATGCATAGGCTGCAGAAAATAATTGCATCCCAGCTATAGTGATGTCACTTAGAGGAATTTTTGTGGTCACCAAGTTTACACAAAGCCTTACCCTTTTACGCATTTTGCTTGTTTCCAGTCTAATCTATTGTTGATTCATTGTTATTTTACAGAATAAAAATATGGAAAACTAAAGAGGGTGACATCTACATCAAATAATAATCATGAAATATAGATGAATACATTATTTACATATGTGCCACTATTTAAATTCTTTAAAGCAAATCTGTCATTTTTCCGTAGAGTAAAACCTAGTTCTTGCTGCCCTTACACTCTGTGACAAGTGACAACTGCTTATGATGAACATACGAGTCTACTATGTCCAATAACAGTCACGATTCTATTGCTCTGTAACTTACCCTCCACCATTTTTTGAATAGAATTTTCCAGCACTTTAGGTGCTGGAATTAGCATTCCCCCACTTATCAGCATACTTTTTGTCTGAAAATGTTTGATAGCTTACCAACCCACAACTGAATGTCCATCTGTCTGGTTAACTTGTAAGAAATTTGTCAGATATGACAGCAGGAATTGAGAGTTTTGCCACCACTTTCTGCTTCTGGAGATGGATTGCACTGGACAACAGGCACTGGACAGTAAAATAGACATGTCTTAAGCAGCACTTTTTAGACATGTGTCAAATATGGGAAATATAGCATAAATCCCCTTGTAAACTTTTCTATATCTTTTCTTAAATAAACTAAAAACAAAACTTGTACTATACAGGCCAGACTGACCATATGATGGCAGCACAGACCCTAAACGTAGCTGCACAGAAAATGTTAGTGTCTAATCTAGACAAAATCAGGGCATTATTTTCATTAGTTGGAGCTTTGAACACTTGGGATGGGAAAACACTTTATGGATATGTTCCCACGATGAGCTATTGGTGAGTTTTTCATGTTGCAGATTTTCTGCACCATTCATGCACCCGTTAAGTAAAATAGGTTACTTTATGGGGATGAGCGAGTATACTCTTCAGGATTCGGTACTCGGCGAGTAATGCGGTACTTGCAGTACTTGAATCCTGGCGAGTATTTCACTACTCGTCTCGCAATATTCGGCACTGCCCACACAGTCCCCGCACAGCCCAGCACAGTCCTGAACGGCCCGGCACATTCCCCGCACAGTCCAGAACAGTCCCACACAGCCCGGCATAGTCCCCGCACAGTACCTGCAAAGCCCAGCACAGTCCCACACAGCCTGGCATAGTCCCTGCACAGTACCTACAAAGTCCAGCACAGTCCCGCACAGCCCGGCACAGGCCAGCATAGTCCCGCACAGCCCGGCACAGTCTTTGCACAGGCCAGCACTGTCCCGCACAGCCTGGCACAATCTTCTCACAGGCCAGCACAGCCCGGCATAGTCCCTGCACAGTACCTGCAAAGCCCAGCACAGTCCCGTACAGCCCGGCATAGTCCCTGCACAGTACCTGCACAGCCCAGCACAGTCCCACACAGGCCAGCACAGTCCCAAACTGCCCGGCATAGTCTCCGCACAGTACCTGCAAAGCCCAGCACAGTCCCGCAAAGCCCGGCATACTCCCTGCACAGTACCTGCACAGCCCAGCACAGTCCCACACAGGCCAGCACAGTCCCAAACTGCCTGGCATAGTCCCCGCACAGTACCTGCAAAGCCCAGCACAGTCCCGCACAGCCCGGCATAGTCCCCACACAGTACCTGCACAGCCCAGCACAGTCCTGCACAGGCCAGCACAGTCCCACACAGGCCGGCATAGTCCCTGCACAGTACCTGCAAAGCCCAGCACAGTCCCGCACAGCCCGGCACAGTCTTCGCACAGGCCAGCACAGTCCCGCACAGCCCGGCACAGTCTTCGCACAGGCCAGCACAGTCCCTCACAGCCCGGCACAGTCTTCTCACAGGCCAGCACAGCCCGGCACAGTCTTCTCACAGGCCAGCACAGCCCGGCACAGTCTTCTCACAAGGCAGCACAGTCCCACACAACCCGGCACAGTTTTCTCACAGGCCAGCACAGTCCCACACAGCCTGGCACAGTCTTCGCACAGGCCAGCACAGTCCCGCACAGCCTGGCACAGTCTTCGCATAGTTCCCGCCCAGTCAAGCACACGCAGTCCATTACTCGCATTTCCCATAGACTTACATTGGACTCGCTACTCGTTAAGAGTATCCGAGTATTAGGAGGTACTCGTAACGAGTACAGCAAATCCGAATACTTTACTACTCGCTCATCCCTATTTATTTATTTTTTTTTAAAAACGCATCAAAAACTCATCATCGACACACAGCCTTAGGGTGTCTTCACACTTTTTTGCATTTTTTGTTTATCCTAGCCTTTCATTACTGCATTGAAAGGCAAAAGACGCTGCTGCCAGATGTTGGCAATAAGCTAATAGAGAAATAATTAATTCACTCCAAAAAGTTGATTTTTCTTGTGGCATTCTTCTTCCCTGGACATGCCATGAGCAGTATTCATTTTCTGGCGGGTGTGCGGCCAAATTTCTCAATAAACTTGGTGCATCTTACTCCAGCGCGTATAAGTTTCAGTCTCACCCTACATTTTTACCTTTTGTATTCATTCTACAATTTAGGGCTCATACTCTCTTGCGAGAGACTCGCACAGTTCTCGTGCAAGTCTCTTGCATGAAAACCTGGTGCTGCCGCCGGCACTCAGACCTAAGTGTGCGGCTACATGTATTTCTATGCAGCCGCATGCTCCAGTCCCAGTGCTGACGGCAGTGCCGGGTTTTCATGCGAGAGACTCGCTTGAGAATCGGGCGAGTCTCTCGCAAGTGAGTATGAGCCCTTATGGTGAGACTTTTCTGAAAAAGGCAACTATTAGATGTAGATAAAGAGTTTATCCCACGTCGTAATAGCATAGCGATATAGTGTAGGTGGCACAGCTGCTACAGATGTGACACAATGTGCTTGCGTGTGACCGTGGAGTGTATGGTGAAGTTTATGAAGCTGGGTTAAAGAGAGAGCAGAGAGAGGGGTGTGGAGTTGTGGGTGTAGCAGTCATTGTACCGGAGCAGCACTGGTGTGTGTGACACATGGTTTTTGTCTTTTCATCTTCCTCACAAGCCAGAAAGTTTCCTGCCGCTTCTCTTCCCAGCTCTTGACAAATGATTGCCAGATGTTGAGATCTTTTCAGACCTCTCTCCCTTTCCCTTCAGCGAAACTGCAGCGAGGGGATATTCGATTCTCCCTCGCCCATTTCATCTCCT
Organism: Dendrobates tinctorius; assembly: GCF_039654945.1. Taxonomy (NCBI): domain Eukaryota; kingdom Metazoa; phylum Chordata; class Amphibia; order Anura; family Dendrobatidae; genus Dendrobates; species Dendrobates tinctorius. The sequence continues at coordinate 17,725,161 of NW_027361858.1, read as the reverse complement.
TTTCACATCTGCCAGGGACACACAGGCAACACTTTCCCTACATGAGAGTTTAAAGTTTATTCTGCTCTCCTTTCCTTCTCTCGCTCTCTCTCTCACATTATTTTTTCTAGTTAATTCCTGGCTGCCGTTCCAAATCAGCAGAATGAGGCCCTTCTGACTGGGTTCAGTGGTTACAAGAACACGGCCTGTTTATTTTGGTTCTCCACATCTTCTGTGTGTCGTGTGGTATAAGAGAGTTTCTGGCTTTAGAGCAAGATTACATTACCAGGTCTCTAACATTTTTAACCCTTTGTAAAAAAAAAATTGGGATCTGTGTGTTAAAACTATTTAATATACGCAAAAAAATGATGATTTTAGAACATCACTGCTTTATAGAACAGCCTCACAAGAGTATGCAGCTACAAAAGCACAGCCGGATTCCCCATAGAGAAGGCGGAGATGTTTTGCTACCATCCCTGCCTTTTCAATTGCTGTATACATAGGGCTAAACAAATGCTGTATACTTTATAAGAACAGGTAACAGCACTTCCGCCTCCAATGACTGTGATCATATGATTGATGGCTTTAGGCCGGAGTCACAATAGCAAGGAATACGGACGAGTGCTATGCGAAAAAAACATTGCATAGCACTCGGACCGCTGTTAATCTATGGGGCAGCTCCCATCACCATTTTTCTTCTTGGTCGTATTATACGTGTGAGTGAAATAATAATAATAATAATAATAAATTTTATTTCTATAGCGCCAATATATTCCGCAGCACTTTACATTTCAGAGGGGATTTGTACAGACAATAGAGATTACAGCATAACAATGATCACATAGATCATAACAGATACCAAGAGGAATGAGGGCCCTGCTCGCAAGCTTACAATCTATGAGGAAAAAAAAAGGTAGACACGAAAGGTGGGTGGTAACAGTTGCCCTGATTGTTTGGATCAGCCATAATGTTAAGTGTGTAACAGTACAGACACAGAGGGCTAATGGATGCATAAAGCATGTGGGAACATGATGCAGGGAACCTGGTTAAGGTAAAACTTTTGACTGTGCCACACAGGGATAGATTAGGTTAATGTGTTGAGGCGGTAGGCCAGTCTGAATAAATGCGTTTTCAGGGCACGCTTAAAATTGTAGGGATTGGGGACTAATCGTATTGACCTGGGAAGTGCATTCCAAAGAATTGGTGCAGCACATGTAAAGTCTTGGAGACGGGAGTGGGAGGTTCTGATTATTGAGGATGCCAACCTCAGGTCATCAGCAGAATGGAGGGCACGGGTAGGGTGGTAGACTGAAACGAGGGAGATGTAGGGTAGTGCTGAGCCATAGAGATCTTTGTGGGTGAGGGTAATAAGTTTGTACTGGATTCTGGAGTGGATGGGTAGCCAATGTAAAGACTGGCACAAGGTAGAGGCATCGGTGTAACGATTGGTGAGGAATATGATCCTGGCTGCAGCATTCAAGACATATTGGAGGGGGAAAGTTTGGCAAGTGGGAGACCGATTAGAAGAGAGTTACAATAGTCCAGACGAGAAAGAATAAGAGAAGCAGTAAGAGTTTTTGCGGAGTCAAAGGTAAGAAAAGGTCAAATTCTAGAAATGTTTTTGAGATGCAGATAACAAGAGCGAGCCAGTGATCAGATGTGGGGGGCAAAGGTAAGCACAGAGTAAAGTATGACCCCAAGACAGCGGGCATGTTGCTGGGGAGTAAGAGTGGAACCACACACAGAAATGGCAGTGTCGGGTATAGGTACATTAGTAGAAGGAGGAAACACAAGGAGTTCAGTCTTTGACTGGTTCAGTTTCAGATATAGTGAGGACATGATGCTAGACACAGCGTCTAGACAATTGCTGGTGTTTTCTAAAAAGGCAGGAGTGATGTCAGGAGAGGAAGCATATAATTGGGTGTCATCAGCATAGAGATGGTACTGGAAACCAAATCTACTGATTGTTTGACCAATAGGGGCAGTGTACAAGGAGAAGAGGAGGGGGCCTAGGACTGATCCTTGAGGAACCCCAACAGTAAGTGGAAGATGAGAGGAGGAGGAGCCAGCAAAAGATACAGTAATGGAGCGGTCAGAGAAATAGGAGGAGAACCAGGAGAGAACGGTGTCCTTGATGCCGATGGAGTGGAGCATAGTGAGGAGGAGCTGATGATCCACAGTGTCGAATGCTGCAGAGAGATCCAAGAGAATTAACATGGAGTAGTGACCATTAGATTTAGCTATTAATAGATCATTAGAGACTTTAGTGAAGGCAGTTTCAGTAGATCAACGGCATGCTGCGATTTGCTGCATATATCGGCTGAGACTTGCCAGTGCAAGTCGGACCATCCATGTGACTTGCAAGAAATATGCACCGGTGTACAGTAAAATCACACTGACAGCTCACAAAACAATAGACATATACACATAGAATACATATATATATAGATGTCAGTGACATACACACATATAGATGTCTTTATATTTCATAGAAAGATAGATAGAAGAATAGCTGGTAACACATTTGTCGGCTTTTGTAAAATCACTGCAGGAGCCACATAGAATAGCTAGATATATACATGTCAGTGACAAATACAATTATTATAGTGTGTGTGCAAAATTCATGTATTTAGTGAATAAAAGATTATTTTATGGAAAAAAATGGTGTGGGGTCCCACTATAATTAATAGCAAGCAATGCTTATGCAGACAGCTGAGGGCTGATGTTAAGAGCCTAGAAAGGGGCCATGGATCCTGCCCACCCCCCCCGCTAAAAACATCAGCTCTCAGTCACCCCAGAAAAGGTGCATCTCTAGGATGCGACAATTCTGGTACATAGCCTTGCTCTTCCCCCTGCCCTGTAGTGGTGGCGTATGGGGTAATATTTGGGGCCCCGAAATATTACTTGAGCCCTTAGGTTAGTAATGGAGAGGCGCCAAATTGCAAAGAAAACACAGACACCCAGTAAAAAAACCTTTAACTGAATTAAAGACACAGACTCCTTTATTATTCTTAATTAAACCATACTTCCAACACACCTAATCCATGTGAAGCCCTCGTTCTCCTGTAATAAAATTAAAAATAAAAAAGCAACAATAATGCAGCAGCTGGACCTGGACAGGGCAGGTAAAGCCAGTTTCTTTTTTTTAAAAAAAAACTTATGTTGAGGGACAGGGGCTCCTCCAAACTGAAAAACCCCTTTATAGGATACTTAGTCTACATTCTTTAAACGGAACTAGATTTTAAGAGATCGTTGCCATTTCAGTAACATATATATATACATTAAAAAAGTTATAATATAGTGCTCAAAAAAATAAAGTGAACACTAAACAATACAATGTATATTTAGCGTTCCCTTTATTTTTTTGAGCAGTATACAACAGACGATATATAGAAATTGGATACCAAGAGTCTTCTGGACGTTGACCAAGTGATACTCAGTTTTGGATGCAATCACACTCAGAGCTCCTTGTTCACAGAGATTTTGTCTGAAATCCTCTGGAAAAAGTGCTGTCAAATCCCCGCAAAAAAAATGGACATGATGCATAGCGATATAAAGATGACATGTTCTGCTACTTTTTAACTCCTTCAGGAAAAAGACGGACGGCTTTTTTTCCTGAAGTGCTTTTGCCAAGAAAATCTTGACGTGTATGCTGGCGTCTTAAAGACATGTGCACGTACATCGAAAAGAGCGCGAAATCTAATAATCATTTAATAATATGTGATATTTGCCTGCATTATGAGTCATGATATAAGATGTGACCTTTTCTATATAATATGTGTATTATAGGGGGAGGAAGGATAAATATTAGTGTATTGGCACCTACACCATCCTCGATAACTCTCGGAAGGATTCCCACATTTCAGCTATCGTTTCTCCTGCTTTACAGCGGTTCATTTGAGGTGTTTGTTTTCACAAACAACTGAGAGTTGCAAACAATCCTCTGCTGTCCTGTGCACAAAATATACCTGTTAGCGACAATACCTGAAATGACCCCGCAGGGAAACAATTCTTAACTCATGAGAGGAAATGATTTTCCACTGTTAGAAGTTCTAGTTAATTTCATATCTTTAACAAAACCCATAAAAGAACAAAAGCGACCCTTTATTACTGATCACATATATAAAATCCCGGTCTGGTTATAATCAGACATACAGATGTTGGAATCGTTTTCCTCCTCTTCACTATCCATGGCTTGTCCTCATCTCTGGATGACCACTCTGCAATGCCGTAATAAAGCGGTTGTCAAGGATTAGGGGCAAATACCTGCTTATTTCCAGGAACAGTGCCACCTCTATCTACGGGCCGTGTTTGGTATTGCAGCTCTTCCCTACTCCCCACAGATAGAGTTGTCACTTGCTATTTGCAGAAGCAGCTCAGCCTAATCTAATGTATTTTGATAGCATGTCGAAAGCTGAACGCCAAATGATTATATAGTCTTATTTATTGTTATGGGGATACATTTTTCGATCCATCTGCTAATCCATCTTTATGTATGAAGCGCACATGTCTTATGTAAACATATAATAACATTTTTTGTTGTTGTTCTTAGTTTCAAGCAGCTTGGAAGCCAGTTGATAATTTTTAACAGAATCTTAGCTAAGCTTTTACAATTTGCACACTGTAAAGTATAATTGTACACAAGGGTGTATTTAGATAGATTTGGACAATTTGCAGACTTATGTTAATTTAGTGCATGCTACTGAATTGTGTAGTTCAATTTTTCTTTCTATTGATCTATCTATCTATCTATCTATCTATCTATCTATCTCATTTCTATCTCTATCTATCTATCTATCTATCTATCTATCTCATATCTATCTATCATCTATCTCTCTCTCCATCTATCTATCTATCTATCTATCTCATATCTATCTATCTCATATCTCATATCTATCTATCTCATATCTATCTCTCCATCTCTCTCTATCTATCTATCTATCTATCTATCTATCTATCTATCTATCGTATATCTATCTCTCTATCTATCTATCTATCTATCTATTTCATTTCTCTATCTATCTATTTATCTATCTATCCCATATTTATCTATCTATCTATCTCATATCTATCTATCTCTCTATCTATCTCATATCTATCTATCTATCTCATATCTATCTATCTATCTCTCTATCTATCCCATATCTATCTATCTATCTATCTCATATCTATATGTCTATCTCATATCTATCTATCTCATATCTATCTATCTCTCTATTTATCTATCTCATATCTATCTATCTATCTATATCTCTCTCTCTCTCTATCTATCTCATATCTATCTATCTATCTATCCCATATCTGTCTATCTATCTATCTATTTATCTCATATCTATCAATCTATCTATCTATCTATCTATCCCATATGTCTTCTTCCCTTAAGCTCCGCCTACTTTCATATGCGTCCTGCGTACCTATCTTTAACATTGGGTACGCAGGGACATGTGTTGTATGCAGAAGCGTCTGCGTGTTTCTTTTTGATGTGCCCACCAAATGCAACATGTTGCATTCTTGTGCGTTCGGCAGACACGTCAAAACAATTCATCCGCATACCATGCATGTCCCTGCATACCCAATGTTAAATACTGTATAGGTACACAGGACGAAGCATGACGCGTGCGGAAGTAGGCGGATCATAGGCGGAGCTTCAGGGAAGAAGTACGCAGCCCTACGCAGACCAGACAAACACTAATGCGAACTTAGCCTTAAAGGGGTTGTTTTGCATTATTATTTTCCTATGAATACATTGCTATGATATAACAAACAGTGGTATACCCACCTCCTGTCATCACTCAGACCCAGCACTGGCCTCATTGGTCATTGCCGGTTCTGAAAGAGATGACTGTGCTATCTGCATGTTGAGACCACTGAATCTTGTGGTTATGTCCATGATGATGTCTGTAAAGTGCTGTGGAATTAACCCCTTAAAGACCAGGGGTATTTCCTTTCTTGTGTTTCTATTTCTTGTTCCCCTTCTTCCCAGAACCATAACTTTTTATTTTTCTGTCAATATGGCCATGTGAGGGCTTGTTTTTTGTGGGACGAGTTTTACTTTTGAATGGCACCATTTTTTTTTACCATATACAGTACTGGATAATGAGAAAAAAATTCCAAGTGCGGTGAAATTGCAAAAATAAGTGCAATTAGACAATAGTATTTTAGGATTTTTTTTTACCTTGTTTACTAAATGCTATAACTGACCTCCCATTATGATTCTCCTGGTCTTTACCAGTTCACCAACACCAAACATGTCTAGGTTCTTTTTTATTTAAGTGGTGAAAAAAAAAATCCTAAATTTGTAATAAAAAAAATGTCACCAATTTCCAACACCAGTAGCGTCTCCATTTTTCGTGATTTGGGGTTAGGTGAGGGCTTATTTTTTGCATGACAATCTGATGTTTTTATTGATGCCATTTTGGTGCAGATACGATCTTTTGATCGCCCATTATTGCATTTTATTGCAATGATGCAACAACCAATTAAAGCGTAATTCTGGTGTTTTGATTTTCTTCTTTGTTATGCCGTTTACCGATCAGATTAATTGTTTTTATATATTGATAGATCTGGTGATTCTGATTGCGGCGATACCAAATATGTGTGTATTTGATTTTCTATTGTTTTGTTTTGAATGGGGAGAAATAGGGGTGATTTGAACGTTTATATTTTTTTATTTTTGTAATATTATTAAAAATATTGTTTTTTTACTTTTTACTTCCTTCAGTAGTCTCTATGGGAGACAAGAAGCTGTGATCATCCGATTGCTTGTTCTACCTAGAGCAGGGTTTCGGCCCTTCTCTAAGTAGCAGAAACACCCACTTGCTATGAGCTCCGACCGCTGGGCGGCGCTCAAAGCAATCCGGCTAGGACAACCACAGGGGTCTCCTGCAGACTTCGGGTTGCCATGCCACTCATTGTCGACCCACAGTCATGTGACATGGGTGCCAATGGGTGGGGTTAGTGATGCGCTTCCTGCGCGTGCATGTTAAATGCTGCTGTCAGAGTTTGACAGCAGCATTTAACATGATAACAGCAGCGGATGGATTGCGATTCCACCTGTGGCTGTTAGGGGCACTTGATAGCTGATCATATCAGCTGTCATGTGCTGGAAAAGGTGCAGGCTCATTGCTAGAGCTTACACCAAACAGGGGGAGGCATACAATGTCGGGTAGATCTGTCATTGGACATTAAGGGGTTAATGGTGATACATTAGTGAGTAAAATAAAGAGATAAATTAGCAGCAGCAGGTTGTTGATTGCAATGTTTCTCTGTTGTAGGAAAAAAAAATTACGGACAACCTCTTTAGGGATCATGCACACAACCGATTTTCTCCTTTGAGTGCTTGCCGTGTTTTTCCCAGTGAGCACTTGTACCAATAATATTCTATGGGGCTGTGTACATGTCCTATTTTTTCTTTAAACTGAGTGGCCTGCGGAAAAAATCGGAGACACGTCCTATTTTGATCCGAGTGTTGGATCAAAATCGGCAATGCTAGTCTTTGGGTCCGTGAAAAACATCAATCAGGACTTGTTTGACATCCGAGTACAGTTTGATATTCACGGACTGACAGAATGGAGAAGGTGCAGGAACTTTTTTCTTTTGTTTTCTCTCCGTTGATGCCACTCTGATCAAACTCTGATCAGAATAATCCAACCATTCTTCTCAAAACGGTCATGTGACCCTAAATGTGTCTAACTTTTAATGATCATATTTCACTGTAGAATTAGGCATTTTACCTACGTAGGACAGAAGAAGCTATTTTGGTGGTGGCGGCGGCAGTGTTGATCTGATCTACTTTCTTTGGGCAGAGACACACTGGCGAATTTTTCGTCCGAGAATCGGATCGTAAAACTTGCCCTGGCCGGCACCTCTCCTGACCTGAGCATGACAGCATGATGGATTACTATGCAGCTGTCAAGTTCAGGTCAGGAGAGGTGCCGGCCAGGGCAAGTTTTACCATCCGAAAAATTTGCCACTGTGTCTCTGCCCTTACCAATAAGGTTGGAGAGGAATTATTTTATACTAACGGTTTATATAGTTTTTTGGAACAACTATGATATGTTTTTTTTCCTACATTTAAATCGACCAAGGATAGGTGTAGTTAGGTGCATGACATTTTTTTTAGCATTCTTATAAATATATATCAATGAGTCAGGTACATAAAACAATAATGTAAGGATACTTAAACTGCTATTATTGTCACAAAATGTTCAGTATTTTAAATTGCCATTTGCCTTCATTTAAGAACATGTTTTGCACTTTATTATGGGATTTTTTTTTTTTAAATTAGTTGCATTTTGCCTTCTTCGTAATGTCCTCTACACTTTCTCTTGCCTTCCTGATTCCTCGCCATGGAAACCAGAAGAGGCAAAGTGGGGGCTATACACAAGGTGTCATCCGGCCCTGCTCACCTCGGGAATGTCCTTCAGAGGACAACTTGTCACAAGCCGTCAAAAAAGACAGTGGCTTTGTGGTCTCCGAACATCTGGCAGCACTGCACAGGAAGCTGAGGGGGTGTCATTAATTGTGATGAAATAATTTAAACCATCAGGAATAAATGAGGTTGTTAAACTAAGTTCAGATTTCATTTTCTGCGCACACATGTGTCTAGCAGCCAGCCTGGAGTATTAAAAGAAGAAAGAAACACTGAGCTAGCTAGCGCCCAACTGGAAACATAGTGATCGAAACAAGTTAGGGGTTTCCAGAGTTCTTTATGCAGAGGAGGGTGCTCATTATTGCACACTTATTCTATTAATGTTGTTATATAATATTATCAAGAACATATTCCAGCCTCCATGAAAAGTGTACTGCATTAATATTGCTAAATTATATAGCATTACCATGTTCACAGAATGCACATGATATAAGGGACATACAAAACATATGCAAATAGTAATTGTACAGACTAAGGACGCAATCAGACGGCCACATAAATCAGACCAAGATCTGAATACATTGCGTGGACTGGCCAGCAGCTCTCCCTACCCGAACGTGACAGCTTCATGGGTTTCTATGCATCTGTCATGCTCAAGTGGGGAGAGCCACTGGCCAGTCTGTATGCTGCATTCCGATTTACACGGCCGACTGACTGCGCCCTAATGCAAATACATCTATAATGAATAATTGAGGGGAAATCAGTAATTGAGATGGCCACACACATTAGCAGTATATTGGCCAACCGAGCCAAAATCAATGGGACCAACTGACCATCCAATGTGTATCAGGGCCTCTGATGTTGAAGCAGAGAAGGATCAGACAATTTGATTTCAGCTGCCTTTTCTTTTAACCACTTTCCGACATCGGGCGTAATAGTAAGCTAGTACGCCAATGTCGGACTCCCCCTGTTTGGTGCAGGCTCCGGTTCTGAGCCTGTGCCTTTCCAGGCACATGACATCTGATCTATACGGCTGACATGTGCTCGCAACAGCTGAGGGTGGAATCGCGATCCACCCACGGCTGTTAACTAGTTAAATGCCGCTGCCAATTTCTGACAATTTAACTCGCGCTTACCGGAAGAGCATCGTAAATTCTGCCCATTGGTAACCAGAGGTCTCCATCAGATCTCTATGGTTGTCATTGCCGGATTGCTATGAGCGTCTCCCGGTGGTCGGCGCTCAAAGCAAGTGAACATTTCTGCTACATACAGATGAGCTGATCATCACCTGTGTGTAGCAGAGGAGATCAAGGTACTGCAGCTTTTAGTCTCCCATGGACACTATTGAAGCATGGAAAAAGTAAAAACAATGTAACTAAAAATTTAAAAAAAAAAACCCCTTTCACCCCATTAAAAATAAAACAATAAAAAAATCAAACGCATATATTTGGTATTGACGTGTTCAGAAGAGCTCTATATACCAATATAAAAAAACAATTAATCCGATCGCTAAACGGTGTAATGAGGAAAAGAATCAAAACATCAGAATTTTGTCTTTTTGGTCGCCGCTACATTGCATTAAAATGCAATAATGGGAGATCAAAAAAAGTATACACACCAAAATGGTATCAATAAAAATGGCAGATTGAAACCAAACTTTGGATTTTTTTTTCACAACTTAAATAAAAAGAACCTAGACATGTTTGGTGTCTATGAACTTGAAATGACCTGGAGAATCATAATAACAGGTCAGTTTTAGTATTTAGTAAACATGGTAACAAAACAAAAAAAAACTGTGGGATTGCACTTTTTTTTTTGTAGTGTCACTGCATTTGGAATTTTTTTCTTGTTTTCCACTACGCGATATGTTGAAACCAATGGTGTCGTTCAAAAGTACAACTTGTCCCGCAAAAAAAACCAAGCCATATTGGCTGAAAAATAAAAAAAAGTTATGTCTCTGGGAAAAAGGGGAGCAAAAAAACAAAAACTCAAAAGTGAAAATACCTCTGGTCTATTTGAGGATCTATTAGTAGTTTACTCCACTTTAAAAAAAAAAAAAAAAATGCACACCCATCTAAACTGAGCACGCTTGTGTATTGGAGGGCATGTTTCACTGATGGTTATTTCATGTGCATGTCTTTCTTTTCCTTTCTCTCTGTCTATATTTTCAATGCTTTACATGTTTTGAATGGTCTTCGGTAAAGCATAACATTTTATTTTTCTGAAAAGTGAAATGTTTATGAGTAAGAAGCCTAATCGAATTGCACCAAATAACTTTATTTTCTGTTATATTTTTCTGGCTTCTGCTTAACATATCGCATCTGATATTTAAGACCATTCCATTGAAATATAATATATTGTGGAAATTGTAATAATACTGAGGTGTTCACATCGATGTCTGTGTAAAAATGGAATCGGTGTAGCATTTGTACTCGTACCACGATGTCATTCGGCAGAATATCAGTGCAGCCACCAGCAGTGGAGAAGCCATTGTCCCAAAGGAAGGAACAGCTAAGCCAGAGACAGGAGAGGAAGGCTTTAGGAGGAATCACCCATTGCTGTAATTGTGTCTGAGTTTTCACAACCTCTCACAGCTAGGACAACTGGATTATGCTGTAGGCCGCCGGAGACTTTCGGGAGGGCATGTGTATTTGTTTGTGGTGGAGGACAGAAGGAATAGAATCTCCCGCTGCTGGGCTGAAATATTCCTTGCTGCTATAATACAGAATAACATGGAGAATTATTCCGGTGGTCTAGTTATTATGTTTGCCACTCTTGACACCACGAAATACAAACATATATAGAAATAGTCAAAGCATTGGAAACGAGACCCAATCCCCTATTTCTGGACTGAGATTGTCTGAGCTTTGAAGAATGGTGCCATACTCGGTGATATTCATTCACTTGCATTCACACGCTTCCGCTGTTTAGCCGCCGCTGACTTTTTTTTAACACTCATTTAATATTGCAAAAAAAAACTAAATAAAAAACAGCTGTTTAACAAGATCGATTGTGTGATCAACGGCCATGGCATGCAAGTTTTTTCAATAGCTATGATGTAAAATTGCAACAGGCGGCACAGTGGCTCAGTGGATAGCACAGCAGCGCTGGGGTCCTGGGTTCAAATCCCTGCAAGGAGTTTGTATGTTCTGCCCGTGTTTGCTTGGGTTTCCTCCGGGTACTCCGGTTTCCTCCCACACTCCAAAGACATACTGATAGGGAATATAGGTTGTGAGCCCCAATGGGGACAGTGATGATAATGTGTGTAAAGCGCTATGGAATTAATGGCACTATATAACAGTCAAATAAATAAATATATGCAGCAATGCTGAGCAAAAGAACACTTGGTGTGCACAACTACATAACATTAGACAATTATTTAAAAACTAGTAAAAAAAAGTATCTCTGTAGTAAAAAGAAAAAATAGAAATCTCATAATTTTCACACTGGCCACTGAGGCTATTTTAGGTTCATACTTTGTGTTCATTCAGGAAGTGTTTTCAGCAGGTTCATTATTATCAGAGGCAGGATTGCAATGACAAGTAACAACTCTATATGTAGCATTTTCAGTAGGTTCATTATCATCAGAGGCAGTATTGCAATGACAAGTAACACCTCTATTTGCATAGTTTTCAGCAGGTTCATTATCATCACAGACAGGATTGCAATGACCGGTAATATCACTATTTGCACCATTTTCAGGAGGTTCATTATCATCACAGGCAGTATTGCAGTGACAGGTAAGTCTGTGTGCAGCGTTTTCAGCACGCTCATTATCAGAGGCAGTGTTGCAATGATATGTAACATCTATATATGCAGCATTTTCAGCAGGTTCATTATCATCAGAGGCAGGATTGCAATGACAAGTAACAACTCTATATGCAGCATTTTCAGTAGGTTCATTATCATCAGAGGCAGTATTGCAATGACAAGTAACACCTCTATTTGCATAGTTTTCAGCAGGTTCATTATCATCACAGACAGGATTGCAATGACCGGTAATATCACTATTTGCACCATTTTCAGGAGGTTCATTATCATCACAGGCAGTATTGCAGTGACAGGTAAGTCTGTGTGCAGCGTTTTCAGCACGCTCATTATCAGAGGCAGTGTTGCAATGATATGTAACATCTATATATGCAGCATTTTCAGCAGGTTCATTATCATCAGAGGCAGGATCTCAATGACAGGTAACACCTCTATATGCAGCTGATAAAATCACCTTTGCACATGTTCATTAGAGGCTTCAATACAAAAGATAGGGTATGTGTCAGTCTTTTGCTGCTAATGTACATGTACAACAGGAGGACAGAGTTTAAAATAGCCCCTGCGGCCAGTGTTAAGATTGCAAGATTTTTAGTTTGTATTTTTAATACAGATTATGATATACAAATGAATAGATAATGTTGGTGCTATTAGAATTCACAAAAATGCTTGTTTCCGATTACTGACATGTTGGTAATATTCGTTAGGCTCTTGAATATCTAATTCCAGACCAAAATACCATTGTTATCAGCAGCAATTTACCCCATTTAAGCAGGAAATATGCTTTCCATAACATCTACGGTATATGGGGATAGAACAATTGTATTAACAACAGTTCTGTTCCCTCTGTTCCCATCTGTTCTCATCGGCCTATGAAACCTGTCAGTAAATGAGCGCCATTCGACTCTCCGTTACGAAAAAAAAAGTCCTGGTGGGATATGAACTGTGATAATAGGTCACAGAGGAGGATCTACATATTATCTTTGTTTCTTTATCCATTGTTCACACACACACATATATATATATAGATATATATATGTAAGATTATTATTATTACCTGGGATGGCATTTCATCTAGGGCTTGGGTGAGTATAATTTTTCAAGCTGAATTTACACCTTGGTTTTAGGTTCATTTTTTTTAGACAAAGCCAGAAACGAATACAAAGGTAGGGCTTATAATGATATTTTTACTTACTAATATGCTTTGTTTAAAAAAAATGTATTTCAAACTGTATGCATGAATCTAAGTCATATTATTCTGTCCTAGACTTGAGATTCAAGCTGGGCGCTGGTCATTTCCCGAGCTCTCTACCGGCATCATAACATGCTAGCAGCAGGACCTTGTTTCCATTGAAGAGGCCCACATGTTTATTGTTAGAGAAAATTAGATTTACTAGTGCAGTAAAGAAGTCAATTTATATGATGCTCATAAAATATTTGCATTATTAGTATTTTTTTCCAATCCTGGCAACAATGAAATCACAGCACCAGCGCCTTGTGGGAATTCTTTCTTTTTTTTTTCTTGTGTTACTTGGACACTTCTTTGCTGTTTAAAAAGTTAATTGAAACCTTTGTTCTGGTGCATTTTGGGAGTGGAAATATGTGATATTGTAGGGATTAAGGAACATATGGACGTTCTGTGCAGCCCACAAATGTGTACACATCAAAAGAGATACGTTCTCTGCAACCTGAGAAACGGTCTCCATGAGTGTCAGCCGCTCGTGTGTACAGAACAGCAGAGGAAACACTCGCCTGATCTAGTAACTACGTCCATTTTTAGTTGATCGCCATCCTTGTAATATTGAGGGTTTTTCCTTTTTCAGCTTTATTCTAAAAACGTTGAGTAAAAACTGAATCAAGTAAAGTAATAATAAAGTAAAAGAAATGTATAGGAATGATGAATGGTATGAAACAATTTTGGTTGAATAATTTTTTAATAATTTAGAAAAAATTACAAAACATAAAATAAAGGATACAATAATGCAAATTAGTACTTTTTATATTACAGCAAGTTAGAAACTACATGAACCAAAGGCAACCACATTTTAAGTTTTGCATTTTTGTAGCAATCATATTTATAATCATGAAATATGACCCATCCTTAACAAGGTTATTTATGGTTCTTGCATTTCTCCAATTTTTAAGCAGTAGTTTTTTATTGTGGGAGGATGGATGAGGGTTTTCACATTAAAAAACTGTTTGTTCCCGAAATGTTATAGAGTCGTACAAGCTGCATTTGAACATGAGCAAGAAAGTCAAACAAGAAAGTAAATGGAAAAACATTCTAAATATGTTATTTCCTCTTCGCCTGCAGCTACGGGGTGGTACAGTGTTTGCTTGTGTAGTATAGAAAGGGACCTTTGTAGGATCCAGTTTATAGAACTTCCAGAGTGGTCTCAAAAGTGTGATGTGATTGTTAACAAATAAAAGCACCCAGCCATTTGGCAATAAAGAGAAAAGCATTGTTAAAGGACTCGAAATGGGGCTGATTTCTTGTTTTCAAAATATACATCTCATCTAACACCTGAGCTCGCTTCGCTCTGAATACGGCTGCCCCCGTCGAACACCGGTTTCAAGTCGGGTGCAGTCAGATTGAAATGAACCAGCATAAATGAGTTGATTTTATGAGATTTGCTTTAAATGTGTTGGAATATTTCTAGAATTGCTCTGTCGTTATGAAAAAGTGATTCAAGCGGAGAAACACAATACAGTGGTGCTGACCGGCAAGTTGTTTACAAGGACGCATATGGATCAATTATACCAAAAGAAGATAATGACCTTGTTGCCCATAACTACCAGTCAGATGTTAGCTTTTACCGTATGCGCTGCAAGGGACAAAATGAAACAAGGACTTGATTGGCTCCTTTCATAAAGAAAATCACGTAAAACAAGGCCTTAAAGCGTAACCATTATTTTATTTATTTTTTATAAATCAATATCAATAATACACATAAAAATAAGAAACTTTGTAATATATTGTATTCGTGAAAACAGCTTCTTTCTTCTCCTAAATAGATCATTCATTCTCAAAAAATTCTCAATTCAGGAGTAAAATCTGCCTTCAGCCGATTGGCTGGGCTAGATCACTCGATCCTGATTGCTGCAGGGCATTATAGGGAAACCCAAGTGGCCACGCCTTATATCATTATTGATGAATATTCAGCAGTGTGTGAAAAGGTGTCAGGCATTGTTTGGAATCTTCTTGAATCGAATCGCAGAGTGTTTGAATTTTCGGGGACCTGCAAACTTCAGGAGGTTCGACTAGAATTCGATCCTCAGTGGATTCATCCGCTCAACTCTATTTAAGAGTGATTGGTTTTAATTTAATCTCGTTAACAGAATATACAAATAAAAAATAAAATTCTAACAACTCCACTTGCATCACTCACACACTTTTTCTTTGGAGTTTTTTTTTATTATTTCCCTAGCCAAAAAGAAGCATGGGGTCTAAACAAAGGCATGCATGGGAAACAGGTTGATAGGATAGTAATGTGACCAGTAAGTGCACAGCTAACGAGAAATAATCTACTGCCACTTATTTCTCAAAATCGAAAGTAGAGATTATTTTTGTATTAGCAAACCATATTTTTATGCAATTATTCTTTTTTAAATGACTGAAGAGATTTCAGATTGATAAAATTCATTTTTCTAGCATGGGATCTAAGAGGTAACATTTCTCCATGAGGAGAGTGACATGTCAAGCCTGCCATGCCAAGCTGAGGAGACATTTAAGCCTTGCAATGCTCCTCTGGGAAATTAAATATTATTATTAATAATAATTATTATAGCGCCATTTATTCCATGGCGCTTTACATGTGAGGAGGGGTATACATAATAAAAACGAGGAAAGTAATCTTAAACAATACAAGTCACGACTGGTACAGGAGGAGAGAGGACCCTGACAATCTACAAGATATGCAAATTGTCTCTTCAAAGAAGAGGACTAGAACTCTAGCAGCACCTATTAGAAGTAGCAATCCTAAAAGTCAATATCAACCCTTTAACGAGCCTTGACACATGACTTAAGGTACCATCACAATTAGCGATGCACCAGCGATCCCGACAATGATATGACGTGGTCAGGATCGCTGGTACATCGCTAAGTGGTTGCTAGTGAGCTGCCAAACAGGCAGATCTCACCAGCGACATAGCAGCGGTCGGCGGTCGCTACTTACCTGTCAGACGAGGCGATGAAGACGTCCTCCTGCCCGCGTCCACGCGTCGCTCGTCTCCACAGCAGGAAGCCCAGCAGGAAATGGCCAACGAGAAACAGCCCAGGACATTCTCGCGCGATCAGCGATAACCAGCAGGGGAGCGGTCGGAGGTAAGTATCACGCATAGCGATATCGCTAGCGATATTGCTGCTGCGTCACAAAACCAGTGACGTTATAGCAATATTACTAGCGATATCGCTTAGTGTGACCGGCCTTTAGGATAAAAGTCAAACCATAATCTCAATTTGCAGCCACGGTGTTTCAGGGTAAGAGGCGTCTAACCTGGATCCAAGGGGTAACATCCTTTCAGTATTGCTACTTCCATTAGGTGGGACTAGAGTTCTATTTCTCTTCCTCTCTGAAGAGACAGTTTACATATTTCCCAGTCCCAGGCATGACAGGCTTGATATGTCACTCTCCACAAGGAGAAACGTTACCCCTTGGATCCCGGTCAGCTGCCTCTCACCCAGCCAAACCAGATCTCACACTTTGCACTGACGAGGAGCAGTACCAGAAACAGTGTCTGCAAATTGAGATTATGGTTTGGCTTTTATCCTAAGTCATGTGACAAGGCTCGTTAAAGGGGCGATACTGATTTTTTATATTTGGTGCTTCCAATAAGTGACACTAGAGTTTTAGTCCTCTTCCATTTTGAAGAGACAATTTACATTTTTCTAGCATGTAATATTTGTACTGGTCACTTTTATTGAAAGACAGCTTATAACTAAATAAATATACAGAGTATTTTTTCATATTTATTTTTAATAGATGATCACACTGCATCCTTATTCTTAAAGGCACTCAATTTATTTAATTTATTTTCCATTAACTACAAAAAAATATTTATGTAAACTGGCCATTTTGTACAGGATGAGTATGTATGCGTTTAGTGTCATAAATCTTGTATTACAGCTAAAACTACTATGTTAGTGCATTTGCATGAATAAGCTTTGCAATGTCTAAAATTATTATACTATATATCCCTTAGTGCTTTGATTTCTTGTAACTTTTCAGATTACTAGGCTTAAAGCAGTTTGTCCCTTGAAAGACTTGTAAATAAATTGCGCACACAGCATAATGTCAAGATTATCGGGCTTTGATGTCGTGAGCAATCTGTCACGTAACCATAAGTATGCGATTCACATTCCAAGTAGAATGTGCTTGGCTTTGCTCAATTCACTAATATTGAGGAAGGTCGGGCACATCAATTTGGCATGTTGCAGATTATGGCATACTTGCGGTCACTTGAACGCCAGCTCAACAAAGCCAAATCCTGACAGCATGTGGTGTGTGCACTTTAAGGAAAGTCTGCAGTCACATAGAGCGACTGCAGACTTATCAAAAGACTGGACATCCCCTTTAAGCAGTCATCATATGAAGAATATGAAGTCCACAGGCTTTTAGATTGTGATATATCTTCAGAGAAAAACTAGATGTGAGGCCAACACCTATTGATGCTTCTTTTAAGGCGCGGACCTTGCTTGTTCCCTTCTTTCCGTCAATTGGAGAGGAGATACCCACAAACTGGTGTCGAACTCAGTATTGTCTATGATGATGGAATAACAGGAACCTGTTTTTTTGTCCATGTAAAATTACTGTTGTACAGTAGACATTTAGGTGTAGGCGCTTAGGTAATGCATATCCTTGGACCTATGGAGCAAGCGGAGTATATTATTTACTGAACACTCACTGAATGTTCTTAACAGAGATAGCTTTTAATGTTCCTTTTCTTTTTTTCTTTGCCAGCTGAGTCTGGATGTCATTAGATGTTTGGTGTGTCCTACAGTACATGATAGAAATCACTTACATCTGCCTATTGGTTTTATCTTTATATAACCTGTTCCATTGTATGATCGTATGTCTGCTATAGATTTTCAGCAAATTGGATGCTAGCCATAGAACTGAAATGGCTGATACAATACTTCAGTGGTGAGCTATAGATTGTCTTTAAGTTACGTTTGTGTAAGGAAAAGCTATTACGTTTAGTAGATGGAGCACATGCTTCTTCAGACATCTCCCTATTTCTTTGTATAGTAGATCAGACATGACTTTTCAGATATGATAGAATTGCATGTCAATTGCAATCATGATAGACGACAGATGTACATGATCTTATCATAACATATACTTAACAGAATGACCTACACACTTCTGACTCAGTCGAAAGAGATATAAATACATTTGTTGCTTTTGGAGGGCAATATGTGAAATCTCTGCTTGCAGACCAATTGGGTATTTCTTCAGTTTTCTCTGAGAGAGTGTTTTTATCCCTCCCTCCTAGAAGCTGCCAATTACAGCTTGACAGGTGATTTAGAAATTCTAGTAGTCTCAGATGCTGCTGAGCTGTGGTTAGCAGCATCTGAGTGGGAGGGGTAAAAGTGCTCATCCGCTGAGAAGAACCTGCAGAAAGACAAAGTTGTCTGCAAGCAGAGATTGCACATGGTACATTCCTGAAGAAACAAATGTGAAAGTCTCTGCAATGGAGTGACAAAGCACAAAACAGGAAAGAGAAACAAATTCAGGGGAGCGCAGAGAATTTTACACAGTATTTAACATAATTTTTTAAGCAAATGATTTATCTTTCTTAAAGTAGGAGACTGGTGCAGACAGACACATAGAGATGCTGCTGAGGCTTCTAGTAAATGTTGCACCTTGCCCTAGAGATGGAATAACAGCAAAACTGCTTGGTATTGTTTAATTACCTTGACACCTCTGCTGCTTATGTGCTACTGAGAATCAGGGGAGCAGAATCTCTAATTCTCTGTATGCAGTGTATGGGAGATATCATAGCAGTTAGTCACCATCTTTTCTGGAGCTGAATAGGGAAAGAAACTGCAGAATCGAAAATTGTTATAAATGCAGGTTATAATTCATATAATATATACAAAATAGTGTTACCCATTCATGTACATATGCATCAGCATGTTTTGCTAAGTGATTCCAAAATTTTTGTAACATTTTAAGTCAAAATGTATATATTGAAGAACGAGAATTGCTGCTGTCATTTATTGTTGACAAATGTCAAAAACAGAATGGTGCCTTCCCTTTTTCAAACTAGTGATCATAACAAGGAGGACAGTATATTGACTGTATATGTGCTAAAAGTCTGCCCGTTATAGTAAGGTAGCGATGCTGTCTAAACTTAAATTACTTTCCTCATGGATAGTACTTCTCTGTGCTCCTTTATTTTGAGTAGAAGATATTGTAGACAGAGATAAAGAATATTTCACATTAGCTATATTCCCTATCAGTATGTCTTTGGAGTGTGGGAGGAAACCAGAGCACCCCAAGGAAACCTACGGGGAGAACATACAAACTCCTTGTTGTCCTTTTTGGGATTTGAACCCAGGATCCCAGCACTGCAATGCTAATCACTGAGCCACCGTGCCGCCCATAAAATGACAGTATTTTAGCATTATACCTCTGCTAGTTACCACTGCTTTTCCTGATTGACCAGTACTGCAGTATTCAATATCATATGTGGAGATCCTATTCTTGATGTGCAGGAAATAGGATTGTAGGTATATATGTTCAAATCAAGTAAAGGATGCATGAAAAGAAACTAGAGCTGTGTGGACTCAAAAAATGCCAGATTTTAGGTGATCACATTTAACTTTTTTATGTACTATTCATATAATTCCTAATAAAATAGGCGCATATCTGTACTGCCCCATAGTGTAACATTGAGCCGAGTTCTATCCAATAAAACATTTCCACTCTCTCTCTCTCTCTCTCTGGATCCTTAGTGAGCCCAGTGATTCTATCCCTTCATATATTAGTGCAAATGGCCATTCTATATTTTTTTCTGTCCAAGAAAGACATTCTACATATACCCTTTTCAAAGCCTGACAAAGGGTACATTACACGAAATGTTGCTATATTTCACTTTGCGGCGTAATTACTTTTTTTGGGATATGCGCAGGCTTGGATTGGCCCACCGGAGAACAGGAGAATCCTCTGGTGGGCCCCTGTATAAGAGTAGGACACCACCCTCTCATGTGAGGAGTACTTGACACTATATACTTGAATCACTATGTACAGACAAAGGCAGCATCTTATTCATTTAACAATGTATCCAGTTCCTTGTTATATAAATTTGTGATTGAGGATGATATCACATTTGCATGTAGTTGAAAAGTGGGGCATTGGAATTGGTTACTGGTGGCCCTTGGGCACCCCAGTCTGATGATAGTAGAAAATTAAAAGAATTTTAAAAAAATTCAGTTTTGTACTTATTCTTCATTTGCTATTATCTTATACAATATTGATCAGCTGTAACTGGCATGAATAGGGGTTGGATCTGCAGTACTTGGACCTGGTCACTGTAGTTTTGATGGAGATGATGTGTTCCAGCAACATCCAAGAACTTCCGGACGCTACTGGCACCGTTAACAGCACGCCCACCAATCAGATATTGATATCCTATCCCAGGGCGGACATATCTTTGGTGGAACCTGTGCAGACGCATAGGGGCCCAAGACGTAAGAGGGCAGGTGCAATTTTGCATTTTTCAGAGCTCTTGGGCAGCAAATGGCCCATATATTGTTCTTGCACAGGGGCCCTTTTCTGTCTGTGTCCACCAGTGGTTTATACCAAGGATAGGACAGGTCAACCTCCTTAATCTCCCTACACCTGCTATGTATAACATGTCTGTATGGTATTAAGGTCCTATAACTCTATTAGGCACCTTATTATCCACAAAAAGTATCAACTATTGTCAAACAATATCACAACACAAATCTTTGTGTGGCAGCATGTAAAATCTGAAGCAAATGGAGTGCACTTTGGGCCTACTGCTTGGGCATAATTTGAATTCAGACCACCTATATCCCTTATGTGGCTATCAGAATGAAACTTGAAAGGGACCATATACAGATTTCTTGTATCTCTACACGTCTTTCACTTCTAGTCTGGTAATACAAGCAAGCCTGTTATTGTTTTGTGACTTGTGGTTTTTATAGACTTTTATAGTTTATTCACTGTATTCTGTTGACCCATGTACCTGAGCTTATTGATAGAAAAGGAGATTTAGAGTGCTAATTATAACATTTTTTTTAGTTTTTTTAAAATACAACATAGTACAGAAGAGAACATCAAAAATCTATTTTTTGGCATTGTGGAATAGGATCTCGTTATGTATTGTGGAATAGGATCTCGTTTACAGCTGTTTCGCTCAGACATCGGTTCTGAAAAACGTTGTAAGTGTGGTTATCTTCAACCAAAACCTTCCCCAAATACCAGACCTTGTTATGACACCCATCTGCTGTAGCATTAGATCTCTGGCTGGGTGAGGTTCCAGTTCAGTTTCTCTCATTCCTTATAGCTCACTGTTTGTTTTAACAGCTACACTATCTGGCAGAGATTATCATCCAGCCTGTTATACTGCCATGTTTGCGTTGCATTTTTTTTGTAGTTGCAGTTTAGTTGGCTTTGTTATATTACGTGTTCAACCTCCAAGGCTAGCGTTGTGTGCATTTTATTGTAATAAATCATTGTTTAGATTTACGAAATAATAATTTCTGGTCTCAAGTTGTTCTTGTTTTGTGGATTCATTATGCTATTTTCTGTTAATTTCCTGTAACTTTTTGAGCTACAAATGCAATGCATTATAAAACTTTTTTTTTAACTCCCAAAGATATTTTTTCAAGTTTTTATTTGTATTATCTTTGCTAAAAAGCAGACAATATTGTTGTATTTCAGACATTTATAATGCAAATGAATAGTTAGATTTCTTTAAATTTTTGATTGCCCATTACACTGTTCAACAATGAAACTGGAACACCAAGAAGGAAAAGTCCTGCAATAATGACAATTACAGGATTGATAGACATGTTAATGATATGCAAATGAAAATGATAAAATAGTAGATATAAAATTGGTAACTTATTTAGATGTATTCAGTATTGAGTATGATTAAGAACTTTGTTCGAAACGCATCAGGCGTTTAGGGGCTGTGTCCCCACATGATGTTTTATTCTTGACATAGAAATAAAATATTGAAGATTTTAATGAAGAGTTGACTGGTGCTGGAACGATTTTTCCTTTCTTTTGCTATTGTTAATGAGTGGTATCTAGCCACTTGTTCCTGGCACTTGTGTTCATCCGGATTCCGGTGAGGCACCTCTAATCCCTTTCTCTTCTCCCTGTAAGATGTTGGATTGAGTATGTGCACCATGCATAAAAATACAAATACTTACAGGCCTTGGCATGCCATCAGGGAGGTTATTAATGGTTATTCATCAAAACCAACTACTGGCAGCTCCCTTTGAAATTACCAACTAATTAGATCCCTATTTGCTTGATGGTAGACAAGTCTGGAGACACTGCACAGGTCACAGTAGCATGGTCAGGCCAGACAGGTTGCTCAGAGTAGCATGTGTGACATGGGACCTGGTGTTGTGTTGAAAAATGGCTCCTGAAACATTTTAAGGAAGTGTCCGTACCACTGGTTTCATGACCAAATCACTGTAATTCCAAGCTGTGTGTATACCTTTAATGAAGACTAGAGGGTCCAGGCTTTGTAAAGTATGCCACCCCACATCATAATCCCAGGAGTAGGCATGGTGTTATCAATTAGCACATAGATTCAAAGAATGGTTTGTAGTGATACATTCTGTACTGCAAATGAAATTTGATGTAACAAACTAAGCCTAAGGTATTAGGGTCTACATGAATCATCATAAGACTTTCTACAACATTGGGCTCTGAGACAGATGTCCAGCTATACAGTTGTTCCATGGACTTCATGCCACCACTCTCAAAGAAAACCATTAGTAACCTCTCATAGCATGCCAAGGCATGTGTTTATTTAACCTGTTTATTTAGGCTTACATAGCACCATTAATTTCACAGCACTTAGGCTTCTTTATCTCTGTCCTCATTGGGGATTGGATTTTGGAGTATGGGAGGAAACCAGAGTGCCCTAGAGGAAACCCACCCAAAATACGGGGAGAACATACAAACTCCTTGCACATGTTGTCCTTGGGTGGACTTGAACTAAGGATCTCAGCACTAAATGGAATCAGAGCTAACCACTGAACCACCGTGTATGTAATTGATCATGTGGCACTCATACTTGATACTGAATAAATCAAGATATTTTGTAAATTTTGTTTACATTTTTTTCTTTGCACATCATTATCATGTCTAGCAAACCTGTGATTTCCATAATTCCACTTTTCCATCTGGTGTTGCAATTTGAATGTTGACGACTGTATGAGTAAGAAAGTATTTAGGACAATTTTATTAGTGAAAAGTTTCATTATAACAATTTGCTTTATTTTTTCCTATTCTACATACACCTTTCAATGTTATTTACTAACTTGTAATGCCTATGTTAAAAATAATAAAATTAGCTGTTACTCATCATTCCAAGGTCCAGCACTGTGTCTTTGCCGATACTCCGGTAATTTCAGACTGCAGAAAACAGTGCTGCTGCCAATCACTCGGCTCAGTGCCTGTGCCAATGTAGACAGCACAAAATGCTGATCCCAATGATTGGCTGCAACACTGTTGATGTGACAACACCACTGGAGGCTTTAAATCATTATTTGAGCAAAGACAGAGATGTAGCATTAGATCTGGGGAGGGTGAGTAACATTTTATTATTTTTTAACACAAGCAGAGAAGTTTGAGTCTCCTATGGCTTATCAGCTCCTGCTCCCTCACTAGACACAACAATCAAATGACTGCTATGCAGTTCGGAAGAGGTTAAAGAAGAGCTTTCACCTCATTTTTATTTAAAACTGTATAGCTCACTAGAAGGGGGCTGAAGCGCTGATTAAAGCATTTGTTTTTCTCCATTGTTTTATGGGCTCCTAAAGTTAGAGATCCTAAACTGCAAACTTCCCCTTCAAAGAAGGGGCCCAATCATAAGAAGGAAGCATCATAGAGGGGAAAAAGAGCAAATGCCCACAGAGAAGGTCAAAAGCAGCTTGATCTGGCAAGACTTGATGTGTCTCAATTTAGTAGGCTGAGAACCCCTCATTTCCATCATTTCCTGTCATTACAGTGCTTGGAGAGGAAACCTAAGGAAACCTTTTGTGGGTCCATTGCATTGTAGGTGACAAATGCAGCTCCCACAATGATTTTCACTGCTCCAACACTTCCATTCTGCTCTCCTCTTCTTCCAGCGCTGCAGTGAGAGAAAGCAACTGCATTGAGAAAATCTCAGCATGGCTAGGTGAGACACATCAATTCTCACTATATCATGTTATAACTGGCATTTCTTGACCTTCTCTAGGGGCACTATTTTCCTTTTTTTTTACCTCTGTTTGGCTGCCTTTTATGATTGGGCAGTGCCACAGAGGGGAAGAAATGTAAACACCCCATAGGGAAGCATGTCTGTTATCTCTTCTTTGGCTGAAGGGAAAATTTGGATATTGGGCACCCTAAAATTCTAGAACCTGTGTCTTGGCAAAGCAGTGGAGAAGAAAAAAATGAGTCAGCGCTTCAGCCGCTTCTTAGTGAGCTATGAAGTTTAGCATAAAAAGTGTAGTTAAAAGTTCTCTTCAAGACCAATAAAAAAACTTTCCATAGGTGAACATTTTGTGATCATCACTATGAACTGTGCCTAATGATGCCTGCTCCATCATCAGATCATTAGATTAGAAAATTCTCATCATTACTATATTTCTTGGAGGTCTGAAACACTTTTTTCAATTATTTGGCATTGTCAGGCTCAATAATAAGTGACAATGTGCTGCATGCATACGCCAAAAATCAGTTGTGTGAGATTGCAGCTTGGACTTGTTTCATTTGTGCCCTGAACACTGCTGTGACTGTTGCAATTCATGACCCCAGACACAAAGTCTGTATATCTCCTCGCTGTCCTTGCAGACAGCTTCAATCAGTTGCATGGCACAGATTTGTAAGAACTTTTTTATTGCTATATGAATTCGCAAAAAAAATATGTTTAAATTGACACACCTAATGAAAAATTAGTTTACCACTGCTACAAAAAGATATACTCAATCCGAGGCCACCAACTCTATTGGCATAGGACAAAATTTTCACTACCAATACAATATAAAACTGTTTGCAACCAGACTTATTATATTCATACACGTGGCAAAGTGAGTACATCACTACTAAAAAATCCTGGGTACTCTGGATTCTAATGAAATGCATTCTCCTCTAGCTACACAGGTGTAGAGGCTCTCTACCGTCACCATAACATATATATATATATATATATATATGTATATACATTGCCCACAACATTCCTCTTAGTTTTGAATCACACTTGTCTTGAAACAGCCTGATCCTCACACCGGTAAGGTCACATTCACATGTTGAGTATTTGGTCAGCATTTTACATCAGTATTTGGAAACCAAGTTCAGGAGTGGGTGATAAATGCGTAAAGGAGTGGCTCCATGTTTCTATTATACTTGTTCCAGTCCTGATTTTGGCTTCCAAATACTGATGTAAAATACTGACCAAATACTGAATGTGTAAATGTGGCCTAACACTGAAGCAAATAATTTCATATTTTTATTATTATTTTAATACAAACACAATAATGGCTGATATAATTGTAAATTTACATTCAGTTTGTCTATACGGTACATACACAGTTAGATGAAGATATTATACAGTATAATAATTAGCAGATGAAGCTTTTCTGTATAGAGGGCATCGTATTCTATTTTTGGATAATTTTCTGATTGCAGCAGATGGAATTTACATAACAATATTGGAAAAAAAGACACTTAAAACTAACACTGAATACCTTGAACCAATATACTAGATAACAAGTGTGTGTGCAGACGACAAATATGCATGTGTTTAGTCTTGCCCTGCTGTGATAATTGTCTCTCCAAGGAGAGCTCTCAACATTCCGCAGCTAGAGACTTCCCTTCCAGTGGGTCACTCCAAATGATGAACACTCGCTCCTACTTTATTCCACTTGCCTGCACAAAACAAACCTTCTCTTGTTAAGATATCAGGTCACTGTATACTTGTCCTCAAGGGTCTTGCCTTGTGGATAACGAATTGCATAAATGTAAAGCCTCGCCTCAGCGTAGGAGTCTCTGCTTTCACGCTTTCAAGAGCTTCACAGGCTGCTGGGAACATAGTTGCTCCTATTTGGTTTTAGCGGTCAATTGAGCTTCTTTACTATTGAGAAGTTGCTTATTGATGCTATTCAGACATCAGTGTACAAAATATAGCACACAGGAGCAATATAAAAAATACATAATCTTACGATCGTTCTTATTACTTTTTTAAGCTTAAGTTGCGTGACTTCCTTGAAGGTTCCGTAGGGATGGGCTATGGAAGAGAATTGGAACCGTGCTTCACTTTTCCCACTGTCATTTAAATCAAGCAGAGAAAAGTTTCTCCACTTAACTCTTGCATTATGCCAAGCAAAATGTGCAACTTGTTTCTGGATTGGATCACACAAGTTATAGTCCAGCTTGATGCACAAATAGTATAGCATATTGTTCCATATCTGGAAAATATCATTTTTCTATTCAGGTTACAGTGTAGAAACTTTGAAGGACTAGTAGTAGTTTGTTAAATAGCACCCTGGTTTAAAGTATTTTTAAAGGGGTTATCCACTTCTAGGGCAACCCCTTCTGGATCTAAATGTTTGGCTCCAACAAAATAAAAAAGACTGAACTCCCTTCCCGTGCCGACACGAGTAGTGGACAACCCCTTTAATATATTAGGCTTAAATCAATTTTACAAGGTGGAACAATTTAAATTTTCCCACCACTGCCCTCTGTATTGATGGAGTATCACATTATTCTGATGGGATTCTCTTTTCAGGTCTCTCCAGGAGTCTTTATATTATCCTAAACTGGATATTCAGTGATTACCCTGAAAAGATGTATGTAACAACCTGAAATTTTCCAGGACTGTATTCAACCCCTTTAAAGTTTTTTTTAATGCAAACACAGTAACAAATTTCTGAATAGTAACTTGATCTGATAGTAACCAACAGCCCAATTAATAATACAGCGCAATGTCAACCTTTTTATATTTTAAAAAAAAAAACTGTCTAAAAATCTTAGTCAGGCAGACTGTTCTTTGTACAACGCTAATGCAAACTGATTATGTTGCTGTCAGAGGTAATGATTCAGTTGTGTCTGAAAAAAATGATATCCCATATATTCCATAATGTCCTCTGCTTCCTCCACACCAGTACGATTGTCATAGGCAAAGGAAGGCAATTTGGGCCTTCCTTTGGTAGTACTGCTACCTGGGTGGCTAGTGTTAGTTTTGGTGGTGGTGCTTTGGCTGCTGCTTGCGTCTCCCACATTTTTAGCCATAGTACCGTATATACTCGAATATAAGTCGAGATTTTCAGCCCAAAAAATTGGGCTGAAAGTCCCCCTCTCATCTTATATTCAAGTCATATACAAAGGGGGTCGGAGGGGGCGGATGTGTCAGGTCATACTTACCCGTCCTGACGCTGTGTCTTGAGCCCCCAGCTTCTCCCCGTGCTCTCTCTTCCTGCCTTCAGCGGTCACCTGTTGCCGCTCATTAAAACTCATGAATATGCGCATATTCATGAGTTTTAATGAGCGGTACCACATGACCGCTGAAGGCAGGAAGAGAGAGCGGGGAGAAGCTGGGGGCTCAAGACACAGCGTCAGGACGGGTAAGTATAGCGATACTCACCTGTCCTGCGTCCATGGCTGCTTGCTGCTGTCTGTCATCGGTCAGTGACTTCAGACAGCAGAGGGTGCGGTGACGTGGTTAGTGCGCGCCGTGCCCCCTGCAGTCTGAACGTCACTGACTGATGACGTGGCAGATAGCGGTGAGCAGCCATGGACACAGGACAGGTGGGAATCTGACACCCAGCGACGGAGAGGTGAGTATGTCTTTTTTTTATTTTTACATGCAGCAGCAGCATGGGGGCAGCATATGGGGGAATAATCTATGGAGCTTCTTATGGGGGCAGCATATGGGGGCATAATCTAAGGAGCTTCTTATGGGGGCAGCATATGAGGGAACAATCTATGGAGCTTCTTGTGGGGGCAGCATATGGGGGAACAATCTAGGGAGCTTCTTATGGGGGCAGCATATGGGGGAACAATCTATGGAGCTTCTTATGAGGGCAGCATATGGGGGAATAATCTATGGAGCTTCTTCTGGGGACACCATATGGGGGAATAATCTATGGAGCATTTCCCACCCTAGACTTATACTCGAGTCAATAAGTTCTCCCAGTTTTTTGTGGCAAAATTAGGGGGGTCGACTTATACTCGGGTCGACTTATACTCGAGTATATACGGTATGTCTATTTCTGTTTTACACTATTCTGTCCATTGCCATTGCAATTTCTTTCTTTAACATTTCATTTTGTGCAACATTATAACTAAGTTTTCACTATGTTTTCACCCCCAATTATTAGTGAACTCTTATCAAAAAGGACAAGTGCCTCCCCTATTTCCTCATAGATTGTAGCTTGCGAGCAGGGCCCTGACTCTTTTTGGTATCTGAATTATGTCTATTCTGTAATGTCTTTATTCTGTCTATTCTGTAATGTCTTCTAAAATTGTAAAGTGTTGCGGAATATGCTGAAGCTGTAAATATATATATATATATATATATATTATTATTATTCCTGATTGGCTGTGCTATACATTGTGCTGTGATAGCTGAAAGGCATTGTGGGAAAGACGCTGAGGTCATTTCAGCTGTCTGTGCCTGCGGTAGTCTTCTGTGATGTGTAAACGAGCAGCAGGAATTATTTTGCGATTTGCTTGAATTAAATCGCTAATTGTTCTAATTCACCAGAACCTGCAAATGTAATAAAATTCAAATCAAATTCACTTTGTTCATCTATAGATCTCATTTTCTCTTAATTTTTATTAAGGGGCTATTAAATTCAGTAGTGGTAAGATCTATGGTAGCCTCTAAAAGAAGAATAAATAATAATATTTTTTCTGATGAGCCAACATTACTAAGCATATATGATTGGATGGCCCACCTTTACCTCTCCATGAATTTCAATAAGGACTTAAATTTCATACTATGCAAATGGTATACATTTACTTGACATATTTCCAAAATCTTTAAAAACCCCAACTTGCAATTCACCATAGAAACACTGGGTCGCCATATACAGACACATATAGTATAAACATTTCCTGACAGAGTGATGTTAAACCTTGTATCTTTTTTTTTATTTTAAAGCTAACCATCTCATTCCACTCTCTTTGGGATTTGTGAAGCCAAAAGGGAATTGTAAAAAAAGGCAGACATATTGTAAATTTGCAATAAAGGTGTTTTACCCTTTTCCACATTTGCAGTTAAGAGCTCTATTTATAACTGGAATGAAGAGACATGGTGCCAAAAGTTGCTTTAACTCCAATAAGTCCACTCATTTCTATGGGTTCCATGAAATGCCTCAGTCATTGGCCGAGTGCTCCCTCGGTGGCCAGCTAATTTTCAGGGATACTTGTGCTTTCGTTTCTCATCACTCAATGCCTTACAGTTACAGTGTTTTTAGATGACTTTCCTCTTTTATCCATTTTCTGCTGAATTTAATCAGTTCCTAATTAAATTTTGCCTGATTGGTCTTAAATTAGAATAGTGTTGGGGACAGCAGTGAAGAATCAAAAGTATTTGAGGCAGACAAAAGCTGTCCTATTCTTTATTTCAAGCCAACTTGGCTAATGGCACACGTTCTGGAAAATAATTTAATGAAAACAACAGACCTAGTGCAAAATGATTTCCAAAGCAAATAAAAGTCACATGATATATGCCAAAGGCTTTTATGCAAGGGATGTTTCTATGAAATGATGCTGTCAGACAAAACAACAACGTTCTGCCTAAATCCTGTGCTTCCAAACTGTTGGTATAATTATACCAACATAATTTAGTGATGATTGTCACAGATTTACATATCTTAACTCATAGTAGACTCATGTAGACTCAGGGTCAGTTATATACAAATAAACCATGATAACAAAACACTGATAATAAGTTGATGAGACAGCGTTACTGCTATAAGTGACTCAACATTATCCAGCATTGATACATGGAATTTCTTTTATGTCAAAAGATCTTGATATGATAGCCATAATGGCCAATATTCCCAGCTTAAACTTTAGGGCCCGTCACACTAAGCGAGATCGCTAGCGATCTCGCTTAAGCATCACCGATTTTGTGACGCAGCAGCGATATTGCTAGCGATATCACTATATGTGACACTTACCTCTGACCGGCTCCCCCGCTGTCTATCGCTGATTGCGCGAGAACGTCCTGGGCCATTTCTTGTCGTCAGCTTCCTGCTGGGCTTCCTGCTGGTGCCGACGAGCGACGCGTGGATGAGGGCAGGAGGACGTCTTCATCACCGCGTCTGACAGGTAAGTAACAACCACCAACCGCTGCTACGTCGCTGGTGAGATCTGCCAGTTTGGCAGCTCACTAGCCACAATTTAGCGATGCACCAGCAATCCTGACTGAGACATATCGTGGTCGGGATCGCTGGTGCATCGCTAAATGTGATGGGACCCTTAGTCATTTCTGTAGTAGAATCTTAGAAACATTGAATCATAGAGTTGGAAGGGACCTCCTGGGCCATCTGGTCCAACCCCCTGCTCAAAGCAGGATTCGCTAAATCATCTCAGTCAGATGTCTGTCCAGCCTCTGTTTGAAGACTTCCATTGAAGGAGAACTCACCACTTCTCGTGGCAGCCTGTTCCACTGATTGATCACTCTAACTGTCAAAAAGTTTTTTCTAATATCTAATCTGTGTCTCCTCCCATTCAGTTTCATCCCATTGCTTCTAGTCTTTCCTTGTGCAAATGAGAATAAAGATGATCCTTCCACAATGTGACAGCCCTTTAGATATTTGTAGACAGCTATTAAGTCTCCTCTCAGTCTTCTCTTTTGCAAACTAAACATTCCCAAATCCTGCAACCTTTCCTCATAAGACAGGGTTTGCAGATCGGTCACCATTCTGGTCGCTTTTTTCTGAACTTGCTCCAGTTTGTTGATGTCTTTTTTAAAATGTGGTGCCCAAAACTGGACACAATATTCCAGATGAGGTCTGACCAAAGAGGAGTAGAGGGCAATAATGACTTCACATGATCTAGACTGTATGCTTCTGTTAATACATCCTAGAATTGCATTTGCCTTTTTTGCTGCTGCATCACACTGTTGACTCATATTCAGTCTGTGATCTATTAGTATACCCAAGTCTTTTTCATATGTGCTGTTGCTTAGTCCTATTCCTCCGATTCTGTATATGCTTTTTTCATTTTTATTGCCCAGATGTAGTACTTTGCATTTTTCCCTGTTAAAAACCATTCTGTTAGTTGCTGCCCACTGCTCCAGTTCATTTATATCTTTTTGAATCCTCTCTCTCTTCTCTAGTATTAGCTATCCCTCCTAGCTTTGTGTCATCAGAAAATTTAATCAGTTTACCCTCAATTCCTTCATCTAAATCGTTGATAAAGATGTTGAACAATACAGGGCCCAGGACAGAGCCCTGTGGTACCCCACTTGAGACATTCTTCCAACTGGATGTGCAGCCATTTACGACCACTCTTTGGGTCCAATCCCTAAGCCAGTTATGAATCCACCTAACAGTTGTCTTGTCCATTCCATACTTAGTCATTTTTTCAATAAGGATTGTATGAGATACTTTGTCAAATGCTTTGCTGATGTCAAGATATACTATATCTACAGCATTTCCTTGATCTACCCAATCAGTAATTCCGTCATAGAAGGAAATTAAGTTAGTCTGATATGACTTATTAGTTACAAACCCATGCTGACTCTGTTTAATCACTACATTCTTATCCAGGTACTGACATACATGTTGTTTAATAATTTGTTCAAAGATCTTTCCTGGTATAGAAGTCAGACTCACCGGCCTATAGTTGCCTGGGTCCACCTTCTTCCCCTTTTTGAAGATAGGAACAACATTTGCTCTTCTCCAGTCTTCTGGGACTTCTCCTGTTCTCCAAGAATTTTCAAAGATTATGGAGAGGGGTTCAAAAATTTCTTCTGCTATCTCCTTCAGTACTCTGGGGTGTAATTCATCTGGACCTGGAGACTTGAATTCATTTAGGTTAGCTAAGTGTTTCCTCATTATCTTTCTGTTTATAGATATCCTGGATTCTTCTATTTCCTTAATAGGATAGTGAAGAACAGTTGATGTTACATTTCCTTTCTGAGAGAAAACAGATGCAAAATAGGAATTTAAAAGTTCGGCCTTCTCAACATCCTGTCTTACCATTTCATCATTTTCATCCTGTAAAAATCCTATAGCATCTTTGACTTTTCTTTTACTTTTGACATATCCCCAAAATCCTTTATTATTGCTTTTGACATCTCTTGCAAGCCTCAATTCATTGTCAACTTTAGATAATCTGATTTGTGCCCTGCAGGTTCTGCAGACAGCATTATATTCTTGTTTAGATATGCCTCCCTCTTTCCATTTTATAAACATTTTTTTCTTCCTTTTTAGCATGTGCTTAAGTTCTGTGTTCATCCAGTAAGATAGACACATCAAGTCATCATGCTGGAAATAGCTAGTAGAAGAAGAAAAACTATGGTCCTTATAAAGTACTAGATGGTGGCCTGATTCTAACGCATCGGGTATTCTAGAATATATATGTAGTTTATTTATGAAGATTTAAGAATAATGCAATGAATACACAGGATTTTCCAGGTAAAACTTATTCAGCTAACGTGACTGAACTACGTGCCACTATGACTGACAGAACGTCTTCAGTAAACGTGACTGAACTATGTGGCACTGCTGCTAACAGAACTTGTTCAGTAAACGTGACTGAACTACGTTTCACTATGACTGACAGAACGTGTCCAGTAAACGTGTCTGAACTTTGTGGCACTGTGGCTAACAGAACTTGTCCAGTAAACGTGACTGAACTACGTGACACTATGACTGATAGAACTAGTTCAGTAAACGTGACTGAACTATATGGCACTGTGACTGACAGAACTTGTTCAGTAAATGTGACTAAACTATGTGGCATTGTGGCTGACAGAACTTGTCCAGGAAACGTGACTGAACTATGTGGCACTGTCGCCTGTTGCTGATTGGTCGCGGCCGACCGGGCGCGACCAATCAGCGATGCGGGATTTCCGTTACATACAGACAGACAGAATTAGATGATTATATAGTAGATGAGGTAAAACTTGATTCAATAGGTTACTACTGTCAGTGACTTACTAGTGGCATGTATGTATGAGTGTCCCAAAAAGGAGGTCATTCTTTTATTTTTCCATTCGTTTATTTAAGAACGTTGGCAATCTGTTGACCTTTGTGCATTTTGCTAAGTTTAAAGAGCATCTGTTGACTTCCCTGACATGTCTATTTTCATAAATTCATAATGCAATTTTTCTGGATAATTTTTTCTTAGAACTGGGTGGTATACTATTCACTATTATTTCTTCTAGAAATGTTTAAATAAATCGACAACTGATACCTGTTAAGGGTGTAAAATCTAAAGATGTCCAAGAAATGCTGCTAATGCCAGACTGTGTAGAGACACACTCCTTTGAGAATGGAAATTCTAAGTCTAGAGTCACAGGATCGTGTATTCTCTCATCCAACAGAATCGGGTTGATTATGCTAATCACACTCTGCTCATTTTCTGATCAGAGTGTGAACATAGTGTAATCCAATTCTCCGATGAGGAGAAGATGGAGAAAAAAATGCTTCCTTCTTCTCCATACTGTCAGTCCATGGAAAACAGACTGTGCCCAAATGTCACCCACGTTCAGTTTGATGGTTTCCATGGACTCATTGACTTGCTTGGCCGAGTATGATACAAATAGCGGAAGAAACTCAGTCAGGCAGTGATTTTTTTTCAAAATATGTATTATTTATGATGCTTTACTTATATAGCGCTATCATATTCTGCAGTGCTTTTACATACATTATCATCACTGTCCCCAATGGGGCTCACAATCTAAATTCCATATTAATGTCTTTTGAATATAGGGGGAACCAGAGAACTCAGAGGAAACCCACGCAAACATGGGGAGAACATACAAACTCCTTGCAAATGTTGTCCTTGGTGTGATTTGAACACAGGACTCCAGCGCTGTAAGACTGCAGTGCTAACCACTGAGCCACCATGTGCATGGCCCTGTAGCATAGCATTGGTCTTAGTGCAATCCGATGCTTTTTGCAGGGAGGGATTAAGGAGGACGTCTTACTTGTCATTTAGGTAGGTCTAATGCCTTTTGTATATGCTGAAGTACTCCTGAATCAGGCTTTTTTTTATTTATATTCCAAAATTTTTTTGCTCCTGTCCCTCTTCATTACAGAGATATGACCGTCTCTTCCATGTATGTAAATCTAATATTTTTATCTAAGTGGTCGACTCTTGGCCCTTAATTATTCTCTATGAGCATCTTCATGAAGATCATGCTCATTTGGATAACAATACCAAATTTACATTGAGGTAGAGGGTTCCAAATCTCAAGAACAGAGAAGATGACAAGTTCAAGGAAACAGCAGCTTTAGACCAGGTAAAAAATTACATATTTATGGCAAGTGACTGGTACTCAATAAAGACTCGATGGCCCCAATTCTCCAAAGCTTTCACACCATAAAAGTGGTATAAAAGCTTTGAAAAGTTGCAAAATGTTTGCGTAACATGAGGATGCACAAAAAATTGGCGACTTTTGGCTTTTTCATGTCATTTTCACCCAGCTCTGTCAAAGTGGGTGGGACAGGGTATGACAGGGTGTAGCGACCCTGCTCATCAAATTTATGACAATCTGTGGTGTACCTTACACCACAATTCTTACTCCAATCTCCGAGTGGAATAAGATTTGTAGAGAGTTGCACAGAGACGCATGCCACTTCATGTTGGGCCTAATTCATTAAGAAATATGCACATCTTAAAGGGGTTGTCCACTACTAGGATGAATCCTTCTTTAGCTAAGTGTTTGGCCTGATAAACCAAAAAAGCTTATACTCCCCTCCTGCCATTCCAATTCCAGTGGTGTCAGCACTCACGGTCCTGGGGTTCTTATACGGTTATATAACACGTGCCTGGCGCCCAATCAGCGCTGGTGTCACTGTCCCTGCCTTTGTACAAATTGAACATGAAGAGGAAGTCTGGACTGCAGCTGATCTCTGACAGTGATACCAGTGCTGATTGGGCGCCAGGCACCACGTGTCTTTCAACCCCTCGAGAGCACCGGGACCGTGAGTGCCGACACCGCTGGAATGACACCGGCATGACAGATGAGCTTAAGCTTTTTTATTTTATTGGGGCCAAATATTTAGA
This sequence comes from Dendrobates tinctorius, assembly GCF_039654945.1. Taxonomy (NCBI): domain Eukaryota; kingdom Metazoa; phylum Chordata; class Amphibia; order Anura; family Dendrobatidae; genus Dendrobates; species Dendrobates tinctorius. Next base: position 17,689,596 of record NW_027361858.1, on the reverse strand, counting down.
TCATGAAGGGGTTGTCCTAATGGTGGATAATCCCTTTAATGAATCTGATGCCTCATACTTCACCCGACCCCTCATCAAGGCTGCCATGAAAAACAACAGTATTGATGAATTGGGATCTATGTTTGTCTTTTTGGGGGATGCAGGCAATACTTACAGTAGCTTTGTTACAGGGCCCTGTAATGACTATGTATAATGTACACTTGTGCTGGATGTGAAACAATGTATGATTGGTACTTGTATGTTTTGTAGGAATAGTCCGTATGAGGCTTGAAACCTGTGTAATGCAATGTGTAAGTGGCGTATTAGCAGCTTGTGTTTTAGATGTGTCCTGTAATTACCTCTGGATGGGCCCCCATAATCAATTTTACTGGTGGGCCCCAAGAATGCCAGTCAGACACTGACCAACCTTAAATCACATGACATCTGCTTGGTCAGATTATCCAATCTATAACTATCTTTTTAAAATTATAGCTACACCATTTATCATTGCCATATTCAGTAAATAGTGACATAAAAAATAAAAAAATAAATTTAGTTGTGAGCTTCTTATGTAACACATTAATGGGTTTGTCCCATGCCCAAAGTACATTTTAATTAATAGATTTTGAAATAAAAACAAGCTTGATAATTAAATGTTGTAAAAAAAATGTTTCCGTGCTGAGATATAATATGTGCCCCTACTGTGTAATGGCTGTGGCTGACCATGGAGGAACATGGTCTGATCATACCACAGCTCCTGGGCAGGGGGGAAGCAAAACCTTTCTGTGAGGTAAAACATTTCTTACAGGGAGATAAATGTTTTTCATCACAAAAACAATCAGCTGTGATCCTGTGCTGTAATGTCTGTATACTCTTTTGCTTCCCCCCCTGCCCAGGAGCTGTGGTATGATCAGATCATGTTCCTGTATGGTCAGACACAGCCATTACACAGTACACAGTAGGGGCACATTTATAAGATTATCCCAGCACAGGAACATTTTATTAACACATCCAAATGTGGAAATTGTTATTATTCCAAAATCTTTTGATTCAAGTGCACTTTGTGATGAAACCCATTTAAAGATAGAAAAACATATCCTTGACCAAATACTTTGTATAACGCCACAATATAATAAAGTAATGCAATTTTTCTTCTTTATTCTTACATATATACTGTCTTCTATTATGTTTTTATCTTTTTATACCAAGAATATACTGCTGTCTGGCGCATATGGTGCTGTGACAACTGAGATGTGCAGTATATAATAACATTACAAAAGGTGGGATTACGTGTTTGTGCTTATGAACTGTAAAAGAGAAGAAAGAAACCATAATTTTCTTGCTCTCTGTTACGTTGGCTGCCTTGGAGCCTCTTCAGCAGAGCGATCATCGCCTGAACGCAGTAGTTTGGTTATAATTATCAGCATCTAGTCTGCACTTTGTCCCTCTGATCCTTCCCATAGAAGCCATGGCTCAGAATGCAGCTCTTATAGGTGTGATTTATTGAGTGACATTTTGCTGCAAGCAACAGTACATGCCTCTCTCTACCTGAGTAAAGTGTTAGACACATCACAGGGATGAGCGAAGGGGGTAGAGAAGACAAGAAATGCAAAGAACAGCCAGCCTAGCTGCTCCTAGATACAGATCAGACAAGCGCCCCTGCCACCAAGAACCTAGAAACATGTCAGGCACTGCATGTTTGTTGTTCTACACCAAGGGCACTGCCGCAGTCCACAAGTATTGATTCTTTCTCATTGTACAGAGACAGAAACTGTCAAGCTCCAGCAGTCCGGCCTCACAGAGGCTCAGACATCTATTCCCCGCATTGCCTACCAGATGAACCCCCGTAGGAGACATCCAAGCAAGACATGCCAATGTCCGTCTCATGTGCAAGTAGAAGAGAATCTCCGGACTGCCAGAGCAGGCCTCGTGCTTTCCCAGGAGCGAAAGAAACATATTTAATATTATTCAGTACTTTATCATAGGTAAAGACTCCCGAGGAATGCTAATTTCACATTGCAATTCAGATGAGACAAGCACGCCGCTTCCTTCCTGGCGGTTCACAGTGAACCATATAAGATGTTCGCTACCCAGATTATTTTGTTAAGAATATTAGTAAAAATAATGTTAGAAAATATAGATCAGTCCTACAAAGGCAGCCTGTATTTTTTTAATGACACTTTTAATCTAGCATAACTTTTTGAATAATATATACAAAGGAAACCTTAAAGAAAATATCTACATCTTCATGCGTTTCATTTCATGAATTTATTTTCAAATATATTAAACCGGCATCCTCGTATTAAATCTCCTTATATGCACTTTGCTCTCGGTTATATAAACTGGCCTATTAGTATCTCAAATATTTGTTCCTTGATACTATTTCATTTTCATCTAAAAAAAATAATTTTTATTGATCCATTGATATGTCTCTATAGCTATGCTATATATTCATATAAAGTATATTATTTGGACCGTAGAAGCCACCAGTCTTTGAACAGATACAGAGCTTTTACTATCTATTGTGTATCTCAAATACGTAAATGGTTACCTTAAACTTCCATGAATCCTTTGAACAATTATTTCACTTGAGTGATTTTGTGGTATTTAGTGGAATACAACCCGAGATTGTCAGATATGCTGCCGTAGACCAGTTTAAAGTTATAGAATTACTTCTTCAGCATTAAAAGGAAAAATCCTTTTTTTCCTCATACGTCTTATCATTTATGTGGATGTCTTTTCTGCCTTACTTTTTGCTTTCTGAAGCAAAATCTGTTCTTGGAAAAGAGCATCAATGTTTACAGCAACTCTGCAAATTAGATCTCTGGCAGAATGAAAGCAATTATCTTGTGATTACCACCTAGAAAACGTAGCCATACTATGAGTTGGGTGGATTCTAGCTTCTCAACTGCCTGAGACTTAAGGGGTAACGTTTCTCTTGTGGAGACTGACAAACCAAGCCAGGCATGTCAGAATTAGGATACTTATGAGCCATGCATGCTCCTTTCGGAAATTAAATATACAAATTGTCTATTCAGAGGGGAAGAGGACTAGAACTGTAGTGCCACCTATTGGAAGCAGCAATCCTAAAAGTCATCATTGGCTCTTAAACAAGATTTGCAATATGACTTGGAATAAAAGCCAAACCAGAATCTCAATTTGCAGACACGGTGTTTAGAGGTGTTGCCTCTCATCAGTGAAAAGGATGAGATCTGATTTGGCTAGGTGAGAGGCTCTGGATGCGGTCTAAAGGGTAACGTTTCTCCTTGTGGAGAGTTATAAGCCTGGCCTGGCATGTCAGAATGAGGAGACTTATAAGAGAAACATTACCCCTTAGACCCCAGTCCAGCGCTCTGTCTTCAGAAGTGGTGTCTTCTCCTTTCGGAATTAGTGCCTCTAATGCCTGTGATTGACTACAGGGGTAAGGTGAATAGCAGACACCACTTCTGCAGCTGGCTCACAAATATGGTGTGGCCTGATTCCAAGCTGCTGCTCGTAGATGCCTATGCCTTTTATTTTTTTTAACCATCCATGCCTAAAAAATATCTGCTTGCTTTTTGTATCTAAAAACCCCTTTACAGTATGCAGCATTACTACTGTATATACATCACTATATACGAATAATGAGTAAATAGCATATGCATGTATATACAGTACATGGCAGCAAGGAATATGCCGTACAAATAACTATAGTCCAAAATATCAAACATATATATTATACATAATGCATACATAAATTACATATACACACATGCATTAGACACACATTGACATATTAGAAACGCAAATATATATCACAATATTACATACATATATATCCAGTATATGCATATGCTTGACTGACTGCTCCTTTGCATGCAGTCACACAGCATAGAGGCTATCAGTCAAGCGGGAGGAAGCAGTGCTGGGTGACAAATAGAGCTGGAGTGACAGAGGGTTTCAGATATACAGGAGCTCTTCAGCATCATTTACATATCTATTCAAATGCTGATTTCTCAGTAATGGAGGAGCAGACTGGCCATGTAAAGGTGTTGCTGGACTTGTCTGTGAAAATGCTTCATGCGCATATAAATAGTTTTGGTGAAAAATCTTGCTGACAGATTCCCTTTAAAGAGTCATAACTTGATTTATTTTACACTAGCCATTTGTCGAAAGAGCAGATCGATTCACTAGATTCTGTTTACATCTTGAATTTGGTGCCAGTTGAGTCTGCTTAGAATATTCTCAATTGCCAATATAACAAATGGGGTAGAACAATAGTCTGAAATTTCAGTGAAATAGTACATTTTTATCATGCCTTTTCCATTAGTATTTGTCATTTTACTTTATTATACATCCTGTCATGGAATTTTTTTCCCAGAATTTGGCTAATGAACAACTAAGGCTGGTTTCACATTCGCGCTTTTTAAGCGCACGCACGGCCGGGGGTAGCTCCGCCCCCGAGCCGGCTCTCTGCCCGGCGTGCCCGCCCCTTCCTTGTAGCGCCGCCTCCTAGCGCACAGCGGCGCCTGCGATCGGCGCACCCTATCTTTAGCATAGGGTGCGCAGATCGTGCGCAGGCCGTGCGCTAGTTGCGCTTTGACCTGCGCTGCGCACTTTTGACGGTGCGCCGTGCGCGCCAAAATCCGAAAAGTTTGATTTTGGCGCGCACGGCGCACCGTCAAAAGTGCGCAGCGCAGGTCAAAGCGCAACTAGCGCACGGCCTGCGCACGATCTGCGCACCCTATGCTAAAGATAGGGTGCGCCGATCGCAGGCGCCGCTGTGCACTAGGAGGCGGCGCTACAAGGAAGGGGCGGGCACGCCGGGCAGAGAGCCGGCTCGGGGGCGGAGCTACCCCCGGCCGTGCGTGCGCTTAAAAAGCGCGAATGTGAAACCAGCCTAAATGAGGCTTGTATTGTTATATTTTGGATCTACCACTGGGATGAGCTGATCATTGTTGGTCTTACTCAAACATCTCTGACAAATAACAATTTTTGCTGTAGGAAGCCACAACCATCCAGCCATTGATTGCCCATGTAATACATAGATAGATTAAATCTGCCAGAATGAAAGCCATTCATATTCACAACCCTCTACAATGTCCATGTGTTTAAATTGACTATCATCTTCATGAGACAGATATCCCACATTAATATGTGTAATTGTATAAACTGTGATAGACTTATCATGTCTGGAAATTGTGTGCAGCAAATCATCACACCTTTCCAGCAAATCTGTCTCAAGGAGGTACACAGTGATTTAATTGTCTTTGCCAACCTACGGAAATGGACATCTCCCAGATGGGAACAAAGCATTGTCCCCAAAATACAGTCTGTCATGTTTTCACATTGCATTAAATATGACATTGGAAGCAAAGCGCATACATGGCGGAAAAGTGTACGTCTTAGTACATCATGCCATGAACCTGCTGACCCTATTGATTGTAGGATACGTTGTCTTCACCGACAGATCTGTCAGTACAGAACAGTCTGTTCACAAAGTACACAGTGGGACCAGACAGTAGATCTGTTAAATAGAAAGGTGGGTTTGATTTATTTTCCAAGTCTCCCTTTGATGAAATCTCTCCATCTATGTAACTGACCTTTTGCACTGCAGTGATGTGCAGAACACAGTAGAACATGGGGTTAAAATCGAGGAAAAGTTGCCACAAGCTCAGGCCTTTGATGCATAAATTATTTATCCTACTACTTCCTAGGGAGATGGCAGCCCATCACAGCCCCCCTAACTATATTGGTTTAGCCTCTGGGCTCAGTTCATAAACAGAATTAGCTTCTTTTCATTATTTCCACTTGTGTGCATTAATCTGAAGTCGTGTCCAACACAACTAGAAAGAAAGATTATAATTGGCCTTTGTAGTTAGGCCTCCCTATAAACTTCAAGGATTTTTTTTTCCCAACAAGTTTCGGTCATTTGGGCAACAGAAAGAGGCGGATGTATCTGTCTGAGAGAATATGATAATTCCATGGTTCGATTTGTGAGCATGTGTTTCACGCTTCAGCCGATTATATCCTAATCACTTAACTATATCACCTGATGTCAATTCTATGCATTATAATAATTCTAAGCAAAAATCCATGAAATGGTCAATATGATCGTGTAGTAGAGCAAGAAAAATTCAAGCCCATAAAAGGGAGCACCTCAATTGCATGAAAAAAAATATGTATACCACATATATGTATAATACAAAATTTACATTTTTATTATTCACCATAAAAATATATACAGAGACAGAGCAAAAACACATACAATGTAAAAACAATTAAAATTGCATCTGTATGCAAAGGAGACTCAAAACCAAATGACACACCTCAGTATAAAGGTCATGGCAAACCACACCAGGCTCCCATGAAAGGCGCTGAATAAGTAAGTATAACTGACTTTAGGGATGTATACCCACAAATGAATGAACATATACCACAAAAACTTATATAGATCAAATATGTGCAAAGAAATTGCATGTATAAAAAAGTGATAAATGACACAATTTAACAGTAAGTATACAATACCAAAAAAGGGTCCAACAGCATTTGTGAACAAAAACAGATTTAGAAAAATACCCAGCTGGTGAAATGAGACAGTGGTAACCCATCAAGGGGGGATTTTATCACTGAGTCAAATGTGAAGGACATGTAACAAATGAAATTGTCCAAATACCATTGCCCTGTTTCTCAGCTTCCTTGTATCTGAGTGTGTTTTCACACACTCATTTAGTCTTACTACCTTTTGGACAATTTCATTTGCTACATGTCCTTCACATTTGACTCTGACAAAATCTCCCCTTCATGGGTTACCACTGTCCCATTTCACCAGCTGGGTATTTTTCTAAATCAGTTTTTGTTCACAAATGCTGTTGGACCCTTTTTTGGTATTGTATACTTACTGTTAAATTGTGTCATTTATCACTTTATTTATACATGCAATTTCTTTGCACATATTAGATCTATATAAGTTTTTGTGGTATATGTTCATTTATTTGTGGGTATACATCCCTAAAGCCAGTTATACTTACTTATTCAGTGCCTTTTATGGGTGCATGGTGTGGTTTGCCATGACCTTTATACTGAGGTGTGTCATTTGGTTTTGACTCTCCTTTGCATACAGATGCAATTTTAATTGTTTTTACATTATATGTGTTTTTGCTCTGTCTCTGTATATATTTTGTTGGCGAATAATAAAAATTGTAATTTTGTATTATGCATATATGTGGTATATATATATATTTCTCATGCAATTGAGGTGCTCCCTTTTATGGGCTTGACTTGTTCCTGCTCTACTACATGTTTATTTGCATACCGTGGTGAGACCTCTTGCTCTTACATATAAATATATATATTTTTCTGGTGGTGCCCTCCATCTACCTTGTACACATGGTCAATATGATCCACACATTGCATATCTTTTGATGTCATTGTAACAGACCAGCCTTCCTATCCTATTGTACTACATTAACTCTAGGCTAGTGATTGATATACATGTCTGACTTTGCATTGCACGTGTTTTAAAGCATAAAGTATATCAAAGAAAAGGTCTATCACATACTCTGTTTTTAGTTTTTAGAAAGCAACATGATGTGACACTAGCTAAGATTTGATTATTAGAAATGTGTCAATTCGTAAGGACCCGTGCCTGTGAGGATACGTAGTTAATAATGTATTAACGCAATTTTCTTCCCTGAAGGTCCACTTTTGTGACCTTCATGTAGATGACTATTGATCTCATCGTAAAGAGACACCATACACCCAGATGTTAGAGTTACAAGATATGAAAACACAGATCATGTATAAATCATGGCTTCTAGGAGTCAATTTTGAAGAAAATATCTCAGTTGCATGACATATTCCTAAGAATGTCTCCCGGTGTAAGTAACACATGGCACTGCTATGACAACTATGTACTGTCATATATAGCCAACTATTTTGTATACTTCAAAATCTTCTACACATATATTACACAATGAGCAACGTCCTCCAAAAATGTATTTTTTATTAGATTCACAACTAATTGTATCTTTTAACCTCCTTTTATGAAAATGTTGTAAGAAAATTTTTAAAGATAGAGTCAAGCAAATTTTTAACAAATATATTAAAAATAGAAATGTTATCACACCTGTAAGTGTAATGCATTTACACGGGGTGCAAATGAAATGACATATATCCCAACATATATTATGGGTATATATTACTTTTATATACAACATATGTGTAAATCAGTGATATATTATATGATTCCATTTTTGTATGGTGTAGAAAGGTGTGTATTTTATTTTTTATTTTCCTATCCTTTCCTTACAAATCATCGTGAATTGACTTTGATTTAATATAATGCTTTCTTTTGCAAAATAATTTCCTCAATTCTCCTTTTTTAACACGTGTAATAATAACCTGAACTTGCTTGGTGCTACTTATTTCATTGCACATGCTATCGCAATTTGCCAAACAGTAAAATATCCTCCATATACAAAGTGCCCTTAATAAAATAGCCTTATTAAAAGGGTGTCTCCTGCACATTTGTTATGCTTGTACTGTAACCCAGGACCCAAGGCTTGCCAAAAAATGAAATGATCAAAAGAAACGGCTACGACATGGAATGAAAGTGAGAAAAAGTCTGAGCGCCGAACATTGCAATCTGACCACAAAGTTAGCTTTTGCCTTCTGTGTCTCAGCAACATATGAGAGCTTTAACTCAATCCTTACAGGGTGCATTAAGCGCCAGCAATCTATGAGACTGGACTCAAAGAAAAGAAAAATTACATCAATGAGCCAAAAAAAAAAGTTCTGGAGTTTTGAATGTAGGATTTGTATTTTTTTCACATAGATTTTACCCATCTGGAATGAACATTTACGGTACTGAATTTGGCTTGGGTTAGTTGACACTATGAGAATATTAGGTGGTCTATGTTTTATTATACTAAGTCGACGCTGGTGACGCTATCAATTTCAAAAGGCTAAGGCTTGTTCTGGGAAGAAGAGAATGCCATTTATTGTAATGTGACGCATAAAAAAAATTAAAAGGGTCATCTCTTAAAGACAACCCTTGTTCATATGCCCTAATAGGTAAATGGACATCATAAAGCCAGATCGAGAGATTGCAAGGGGAATTATATGGCCAAAAGGAAGACTTGCAATGGAAGTTGACTTATTAGTCAACTTTGTTTCCTTGTTACAGGCAAGCTATAAATTTTCACCGACTTGTAAGGTAATTCTCCTGTCTTATCCATATTTACTATTTTATTGACCTGTGCCAGGATAAGTCTTCAATATCAGATCAGTGAAAGTCTTGACTACTGGGACCTCCACTGATCAGTTGTTTATAGCACCAGCAGTAACTGGACAAAAGCAGTTACCAGAGCTGAAAAAGGATGACTTTTTTCACCATGAAGTGGCTATTCCCAGGTTTTTCACCTCAACTCATATTCATTTTATTAGAAGCTCATCTGCAGTACTTGGTATGGCCACTACAAAGTGGAAGGAGCTGTGTTGTTCCTGCTTTGTTCGTTGTTTACATCTGCCAGAGCCTAAACACCTGATCGGCGGGAGAGCCTGGTGTTGGGGGTGCTCGGTGTTGAACCTCACCAATCTGTTATTGAGTAACTATGCTAAGGATAAGTAAGATAAGCCTAGACAACCTTTCTAAGCCTTTTTACCCAGTTTGTCACATATCCAAATCAACTTTAAGGGGGTCTAATGACATACTGTATACTCATTATCTGTTTACATTGATGTCATTTCCGTAAAGCGATCTCATATGCTAAATTAAAGTTGTAGAATTTTTTATGCCAATGGGACTTATCACAATATCAGACCAGTAGTCACAGTTATGTTAAACAGCTGGTCATTTTTATTTTAAGTTAATAAGGAATGAAATTTTAAAAATAAAAACTTGGAACTTAGTTATTAGAAATAAATTGGCTTTTCTCCAATAGATAAATATTGATACTGAACCAAGAAAGAGCTGCGTTGGTAGACAACCCACTCTTAAAGATGCATATTGAGGTAGAGGTGAGTCCTGTGACCCCATCTGATAGCCGCCAGAAAAAAGGCCACTTGTAAATATTATATTAAATGGATTTCATATAGTGCTTTGCCCATTCCCAACATATGGCATAATGGTTCATCTTATATCACTCCCCTTCTTTGATGCCTGCTAAGTCACTGAATCCACATATTTCCAAGCAGACACAGCCACTGCTGTTCACCTGTTAAATGCCACTATCAATCTCTGACAGCTGCAAATTCCCGTAAATTTCAAATAATTGAAAAATTTTTGGTTTTGACTTTTAGTTTTTCTAAAGTGAGTTACAAAAAAAAATATGATTCGCTACTGTGATCAACCAATCCAAAACCTACGGTATAAAGAAAGTCAGTGCACTTGACTTACTAACCTTTTTTAGCTATCTATTTCAATATATACAAATAAGTCTCCTTTGAAACTTTGAGTCTATGATTTACGACATGTAGCAGATATTTGCAGAAGATACTTGTTCAGTGTAAGAACATGTATTGGAAACACTGTGTAGGGGACCCCAAAAAACTATGCTTAGGTTCCAGCCATGGGTTAATACAGCCATGCTTATGTCTAATTCCTCAACAGGGCAAATGTTCTAGTAAAGTTGTTTTCTGGTATTTTAAGAAAACTGGTTTCCAGGAAGAATTGGTATCAATTAAACCTTTAGTCTGATGAAGCCAATTATTGACCTTGGTAGTCACATGCCATGTATGTTGGCTTCATTGTCCAGCACATCTTTGCTGCAGAAAGTAACCAGAGACCAGTGATGACCAGAATGGCAGCGTTGGTGAGTATAAATATAATTTTATGTTATATCATATTCTCCTCATTGCCGATTTTCTAAAACAATGGAAAACCCATAATATGAATCTAGCGTATGCTGTGGATACTAGTACTTTCATGGTGGTGTCAGTGTAAATAAATTATAGAAATTAAATTATATTATTTATCACGTTATAAGGTTTGCTATAATATGCTGAATCCTCGGTATAATACCTAAATGACGAGTGCTAGCATTTTTCGTGGGTCTTTTACCAGCTTTTGAAGTGTTCAACACACTGAAGGGATTATCAACGGCCTAAATGCCTTCTGTCTGCCGCATTGTTGGCAACATGTTTATTCAGATCTGAATCCCTACAATTATCCACGGCTTGATTTCCTTCCTGCTACACAGTAATTTGCGGTTTTTCAGAATGGGCATTATAGGCCAGGTAATATTAAGGCAATACTTCAAGACTAATCAATGCTCTCCAACCAACCACCTGCTAAAGCGAAGCAATAAGAGGCCAGCCTCTGTTTATCCTGGCTAATGGAACGTTATGATAAGTCCAGGCAGCGATGAACAGGCTAAAGCTGAATGATAAATGTTCCTCCCTAAACTTTGCAGCGGTTGACTTGCTTGCTGAGACTGGAAGCCAGAGGAAGAAATAGATAGGGGGGATTTATTTTGTTTTAGGTTGTGCACGCACCGTGATAATACAGTTGATCTGCTATGACACCATGCTGCTTATCACCTTCAATGCCAGCCGCTGCAGCTAAGAACATTATCAAAACCTGATTTATACGGATTCATATTTTATTCTCTGGATTTGCGTCACAAAATATACAAAGGCTATTTTCTCACGATGAGCTTTTTGCGAGTTTTTTATGTTGCAGATTTTCTGCACCATTTCTGCAACCATTAGGTAAAATAGGTTGCTTGCATTTTTTTTCAAAAATGCACAACCTAAAAAACTCACCAAAAACTCATTGTGGGAACATAGCCAAATAGTTGTTGCTGAAAATAGCTGTTTTAAGCAAAAAATAAATAAAAAAAATAATGAATGAGTTTTGGAAAAGTGAATAGAATCATTGGGAGGGTGATGTTTGTCCTGCAGAGCTTACAATTCATGTCAATAAAAAATGTGGCAGAACTAAATTTGATCTGATGTAGCATATTGTGATATGTAATTTAGAGTTTTGAATAGGACTGTAGGTAAAGCTTAAAAATTAAATTTTTAGAAAAAATACATTGAAAAGAAGGATATTTTCTTCTTAAATCCAAACATTTGTGGACTCGATTTGCTTGAATCTAGCAAAATGGTGGCCATTTTCCAGGATTGTGAGAGCAGGGAAGGAGTTAAGAACTCTTAAGGCCCCGTCACACATAATGACGCTACAGCCATCCCACTAACGATACGACCAGATAAGGATCATTGTTGCATCGCTGTGTGATCGCTGGTGAGATGTCAAACTGACCGATCTTCACAACGGCGCAGCAACGATATGGCGACCCATAGCGACCTTTGTAACGATCTCGGCGGTTGTTGAAACCCTGTCACACTACTTTTGTTCTGACGATGCAGTACACGATGAGGGCGGTACTCTGTGACGTTGCAGGCACCCAGACGTGGATTAGCATTGCCTTTTCTGCGCCCCCTAATCTACGATTGGTGGTCACTACTGCGTTCTGATTGGCGGAGCTTTTGTTCTTTGTTTGACCCCATGAAAAGGCAAGCTCGCAGTGCTTCTGTTCTTTGTTCCTGCCAGCACAAAAAGATCAGAGTGGCAAGAAGAAGAACAAGAAACTGGTAACAAGAAGGAAGAGGAGTGGCGATGTTGGGACAGGTATAGTGATGGCCACGGATAGTTAGGCATTAGAGTTTATTATTTGTAACCCCTTTCCATCAAATTCTAGTTGCAATTAATATTATCAATGAAAGTCAGATTCCCCTCCCTCCTAATTGAGTGAATTAAAGTTGGAGAAATTCTCTTAACTCTTCTACTGAATGGAAATTGCAGAAATCCAACCAACAAAACAATCCTATTCAGAAGAATTATACTGATTTTAGGCTAGAGACATTTATGCAAAATCTGTACCCCCCAAGATAATCTACCTTTAAATGACATTTAAATCTGCTACGCCTTCAAAAATCTTTCGGACATATGAATAGACTGTATCACTAGATCTGTTTTAATCTTGAAAAATTTGGTGGGTTACCTATTGTGACGGGGAAGTTATGTGCATTCTCAAAGAATAACTCTGTTGTCTTTTCTGCTTTGTTTCGTTCAAGACCTGGGAGCTGACAGGTTTAATTAGACTCTCACAGAGCTGTCAGGATAGGGTTGGCACTTTGACTTGCATGACATGGCATTATGGCAGCAGAAAGGCTAGGAGGTACAGCAGGGGCATTCCAGAACCCACGGAGTACAGAATATTAATAGGTATATGATTGGAAGTCATTTGGAAATGAGGCCGGTATAAGAAGTCAGAAGGCGGAGCTTATTTAGCAAGTATTCTTAGCATTTTACTAGCTATAGTGTTCAGTACTGTATCATACCTAACGTATGTCTTCATTAAATGTTGGTGTCCACCGTAACACTTTGCTAGATTGTGATCACCAGGACCAGAATAACATTATTTAGAGCTATCAGAATTATTTAATAATTATTGGATCCAATTTAGAGAGAAGTGTTACGGCCAAGGCTAGGTCACCACTAAGCGCAGACTTGAGATTCTTCCATTTGTTTTTGGATTCTCTTTATTTCTAGACCATCAGGAGAGATGAAAAGATTTTTTTTTTCTTCTTGTGTCCAGTACTTTTAATTCTTTTTTTTATCTATGCACATAATGGAACATAGGACAGTCATATATATTAATGAACAGTGTACCAAAATAATAATCCAATGATATTATATAGCAGCATTGCATGACCTATAAGTCTCCTTGCGCTGGCTTGGCATTCTCCACAAGGAGAAACATTTCTCTTTAGGCTTCTTGTCAGAGTCGTCTTGCCTAGCCAAACCAGAGCTCCTGGTTTGCACTGATGAGGGGCAAAACCCCAAAACACGTGTCAGCAAATTTAGCCTCTGGTTTGGCTTTCTATCCTAAATCATGTGACAAGGCTCGTTAAAGGGTCGATATTGACTTTTAGGATTGCGTCTCCCAAATAGGTTGCACTAGAGTAATAGTCCTCGTCCTCTTTTAAGAGTTTACTTACATGTATTGGGAGAGAAAAGTGATTACAATAGTTGGTTTGGTATTTCCAATTCGTTTACGACAAATTATATGGCTGTTAATGACAAATACATCTCTGAATGTAAATACATTGTTTTTTTCCTGAATTACTATATCCAGAGAATAATGCGATGTTATCAGCAGTTTAGATGATTTAAATAGTCTTGATTTACTTTGCTAAAATCAGTGGCATACACATTTTTTACTACCTCCTATGATTCACGGTAGCCCCATGCTGAACAAATAGCCAGGAAAAGCAACATTAACACTGCCTGATTTGTGTTATCCTAAGCATTTTGAATGAATTAACTCTGCGTGCCTGATGTCTGCAGAGACTTTTGCCTTTTGCAAACTTTTCAATTGCTAAAGTGTGACACTCATGATTTCATCAAATTAGGCGTCTTGTTTTACATTTTCATATACTCCTGCTTCTTGTAAAATAATAAAAGCTAAAAATTTGTTTACATGACACAATGTAAAGGTCATTATGTAATGCAATTATTAGGCTAATTAATTGCTTATTATATCGGTTTCTAGGACAGACAGCTTTTAGAGTATGTGCAAGCAACCTCTTCTAGATGTTTTTCCTAAACTGTCTTTTTTGGTATCTAGTGCAGCAATTTATCCAGCAATGTTTCTTTTTTTACTTGTATATCAGAAATAGTTAATGACTTCCAAGCTTTACACATGCAAAGTGGTTAAAGGAAGCTCAAAAGACTGAGGATGTGCACAACAAAGCAATTTTACATTGTAGTGCATGCAGTGGCTTGTAAAAATTTTCGTCCCCTTGGCTTTTTACCTAATTTGTTACATTACAACCTGTGTTTAAATATTTTTGTAATCTAATTTGTGTGTGATGCATCAGCACTAGTGTTGAGCATTCCGATACCGCAAGTATCGGGTATCGGCCGATACTTGCTGTATCGGAATTCCGATACCGACTTCCGATATTTTTTCAATATCGGAATTCGGCATCGGAATCGGAAGTTCAGTTGATTGACGGCCTGACGTCATCATGATGCGCGGTGTGTGCGCATCATGATGCGCCGTCATTTCGGGCCTTCCGGGGGTCTCTGCCGGCCTGCCGGGGGGCTGTGCCGGCCTGCCGGGGGGCTGTGTGGACTGCCCGGGGTCTGTACCGGCCTGCCGGGGGGCTGTGCCGGCCTGCCGGTGGTCTGTGCACCCTGTGGGGGTCTGTACCGGCCTGCCGGGGGGCTGTGCCGGCCTGCCGGGGGGCTGTGCTGATGTCCGGGGGTCTGTGCAAGCATCGTCCGATGGGACTACAAGTCCCATCGGGCGATGCCTGCTACCATGACAGTGATTGACACATTAGCCAATGATGGGACAGTAGTAGTCCCATCATCCGGCTAATGTGTTAAATGTTAAAAAAAAAAAAAAAAATACTACATACATACTACATGCATGCTACATACATACTACATGCTACATACATACTACATATATACTACATACATACTACATACATGCTACATACATACTACATGCATGCTACATACATACTACATGCTACATACATACTACATGCATGCTACATACATACTACATATATACTACATACATGCTACATACATACTGCATGCTACATACATACTACATACATACTACATGCATGCTACATACATACTACATATATACTACATGCATGCTACATACATACTACATGCTACATACATACTACATATATACTACATACATACTACATACATGCTACATACATACTGCATGCTACATACATACTACATACATACTACATACATACTACATGCATGCTACATACATACTACATGCATGCTACATACATACTACATGCATGCTACATGCATGCTACATACATACTACATGCTACATACATACCACATACATACTACATACATACTACATACTACATATATACTACATGCATGCTACATACATACTACATGCTACATACATACCACACATACTACATACATACTACATGCTACATACATACTACATATATACTACATACATGCTACATACATACTACATGCTACATACATACCACATACATACTACATACATGCTACATATATACTACATGCATGCTACATACATACTACATATATACTACATGCATGCTACATACATACTGCATGCTACATGCATGCTACATACATACTACATACATACTACATGCTACATACATACTACATGCTACATACATACCACATACATACTACATACATGCTACATATATACTACATGCATGCTACATACATACTACATATATACTACATGCATGCTACATACATACTACATGCTACATGCATGCTACATACATACTACATACATACTACATGCTACATACATACCACATATATACTACATACATACAATACATTCATACAATACATACATAGACATACAGTACATATAACATAGAGTAACATACTTACCAATACTTGTCACATTGTTCCCCGAAGCCATTGTCTTTTCCGGAATAAATATTAACATAACAAACCACAAAAATACTCACCCAAGATCCGAAGCAGTCCACGAGTGTGTCCCACGACGATCTTGGGTAGAGAACTGCAGCATCAGATGATGCTGCCGTTCTCTACGGGCTGCAGGAATCCAATGACGGAAGGTAGGTATCCTTCCGCACTGTATTCCTCCGCCACTTAAAAAAAAAAAAGTCCCTAGTCTCACTTTATGCCATTGCTGTGTGGGAATTTCCATGTAGTATATATGTAGCATGTATGTAGTATGTATGTGGTATGTATGTAGCATGTAGTATGTATGTAGCATGTAGTATGTATGTAGTATGTATGTAGCATGCATGTAGCATGTAGTATGTATGTAGCATGCATGTAGTATATATGTAGTATGTATGTAGCATGCATGTAGTATATATGTAGCATGTATGTAGTATGTATGTGGTATGTATGTAGCATGTAGTATGTATGTAGCATGTATGTAGTATATATGTAGTATGTATGTAGCATGTAGTATGTATGTAGTATGTATGTGGTATGTATGTAGCATGTAGTATGTATGTAGCATGCATGTAGTATATATGTAGTATGGATGTAGTATGTATGTGGTATGTATGTAGCATGTAGTATGTATGTAGCATGCATGTAGCATGCATGTAGTATGTATGTAGCATGCATGTAGTATGTATGTAGCATGCATGTAGTATATATGTAGTATGTATGTAGCATGTAGTATGTATGTAGTATGTATGTAGTATGTATGTGGTATGTATGTAGCATGTAGTATGTATGTAGCATGCATGTAGTATATATGTAGTATGTAGTATGTATGTAGTATGTATGTGGTATGTATGTAGCATGTAGTATGTATGTAGCATGCATGTAGCATGCATGTAGTATGTATGTAGCATGCATGTAGTATGTATGTAGCATGCATGTAGTATGTATGTAGTATGTATGTAGTATGTATGTAGCATGCAGTATGTATGTAGCATGTATGTAGTATGTATGTAGTATATATGTAGTATGTATGTAGCATGTAGTATGTATGTAGCATGCATGTAGTATATATGTAGTATGTATGTAGCATGCATGTAGTATGTATGTAGTATGTATGTAGTATGTATGTAGCATGCAGTATGTATGTAGCATGCATGTAGTATGTATGTAGTATGTATGTAGTATGTATGTAGCATGCAGTATGTATGTAGCATGTATGTAGTATATATGTAGTATGTATGTAGCATGCATGTAGTATGTATGTAGCATGTAGTATGTATGTAGCATGCATGTAGTATGCATGTAGCATGTATGTAGTATGTATGTAGTATATATGTAGTATGTATGTAGCATGTAGTATGTATGTAGCATGCATGTAGTATGTATGTAGTATTTTTTTATTTTTTTTTTTTTATTTTTTTTTAACATTTAACACATTAGCCGGATGATGGGACTACTACTGTCCCATCATTGGCTAATGTGTCAATCACTGTCATGGTAGCAGGCATCGCCCGATGGGACTTGTAGTCCCATCGGACGATGCCTGCACAGACCCCCGGAGCCTGCACAGCCCCCCGGCAGGCCGGCACAGCCCCCCGGCAGGCCGGCACAGCCCCCCGGTAGGCCGGCACAGCCCCCCGGAGCCTGCACAGCCCCCCGGCAGGCCGGCACAGCCCCCCGGCAGGCCGGCACAGCCCCCCGGAGCCTGCACAGACCACCGGCAGGCCGGCACAGACCACCGGAGCCTGCACAGACCCCCTGGCAGGCCGGCACAGCCCCCCGAAAGGCCCGTACAGACCCCAGAGAGGCTGTACAAGGGCAGGAAAGGGTTTTTCTTATTCCGATACCGGAAGTCCCATAGACTTGAATGGGACTTCCGGTATCGGAATCGGCGATACCGATACTTTTTTTAAAGATCGGCCGATACCATCCGATACGATACTTTGAAGTATCGGACGGTATCGCTCAACTCTAATCAGCACTAAATAGTGAAAGTTGGTAAGGTGAAGTGAGAAAAATATAGGCATACAATAAATGTATGCGATCAAATAACTAAAAATTGGCATGTGCATATATATTGACCCCTTTTATGATGAAGCCCCTAAAAATTTCTGGTGCAAGCAATTACCTTCATAAAGCCCCCGTTACACACTGCAATATCGCTAGCAATATCGCTGTAAAGTCACCGATTTTGTGACGTTATAGCGATATTGCTAGCGATATCGCTATGTCTGATACTTACCTCCGACCGGCTCCCCCGCTGGTTATTGCTGATCGCGCGAGAAGCTCCTGGACCATTCCTCGTCGGTCACTTCCTGCGGCGCTTCCTGTGGCGCCGACGAGCGACGCGTGGATGAGGGTGGGAGGACGCAGGATCGCCGCGTCTGACAGGTAAGTAGCGACCCCCGACCCCTGCGATGTCGCTGGTGAGATCTGCCTGTGTGGCAGTTCACTAGTGACCACCTAGCAATGCACCAGCGATCCTGACCGCGTCATATTGCTGGTCGGGATCGCTGGTGCATCGCTAGGTGTAACAGTACCCTTAGTCACACATCTAGAAAGTGCACCTGTGTGCAATCTAAGGTTCACATGGTCTGTCATTATATACACTCCTTTTCTGAAAGGCCACAGAGGCTGCAACACCATTAAGAAAGAGGCACCACTAACCAAACAACACCATGAAGACCAAGGAAATCTCCAAAAAATTCAGGGAGAAAGTTGTTGAGAAGTACAAGTCAGGGTTGGGGTATAAAAAAAATCCCAATCTCTAATGATCCCAAGGATTACCATCAAATACATTATCGTCAAATGGAAAGAACATGGTATCGAAACAAACCTGCCAAAAGAGGACCCCACACCAAAACTCTCAGCCCAGGCTAGGAGGGCATTAATCAGAGAGGCAGCACAGAGACAATAGGTAACCCTGAAGTAACTGCAGAGTTTCCAAGCAAAGATTGGAGTATCTGTCCATACCACCACAATACCCTGTACTCTCCATAGAGGTGGCCTGTATGAAGGTGTGAGAAGAAAAAAGCCTTTACTTTCACTCAAAAATTGTAAGGCTCATTTTAAGTTTACCAAAAAACATGTGGAAGACTCCCCAAATGTATGGACAAAGGTGTTGTGCTCAGATGAGGCCAAAATATAACATTTTGGCCACCAAGGTAAACGATATGTCTTGCACCAAACCATCACAGCTCATAACTCCAAAAACACCATGCCCACAGCGAAACATGGCAATGGCAGCATCATGCTTTGGGAATGTTTTTTGGACAGGGAAAATTGTCCAAGTCGAGGGCAAGATGGATGGTGCGAATTGCCTTGGGGAATGTGCAAAAGTCCCAGTAGCAAGATGAGGAAAGCTCATAGAGACTTATCCAAAGTGACTTGTTGCTGTAATTGCTGCAAAAGGAGGCCCTACAAAGTACTGACTTTAGGTGGGTGAATAGTTATGCACACTGAAGTTTTCAGCTAATGTGTCCGATTTGCTTTTTGCTTCACAATAAAAAGAAAACCAAATGTTCACAGTTGTAGAAATGTTCTTTACATGATGGAAACCCTCAAAAAAGAAAACAGCAGGTAGCAAAACACGAAAAATACTGTACATTCATTTTTTGTAACATTTATTAGGTTGGTTACTGAGCAGATCCACCTGAACAGACTTTGTATGTCACATACCCTTAAACTCCTGAACAGCAAACCCGCCTTGTTCCCACTTCCATTTCGTTGCAAAACCAGGAAAGAATGTTTGGCTTTTTAGAGAAAAGTACAAATGAAAGGGATCATTAAAGATAGTTAAAGGGATTACCTGGTGTTTTTTGGTGCTGCTCACTTTTGCATCAGACGTGAGAGGTACCAATGATCCTACAATCCCACACGTCGTAACAACATTAGCACTGCTCACTTCCGATGCAGCAGGTTATCATGTACATTTCCTACTCTAATGATGAGAGCACATTTGCAATATCTGCCCACTGTTCACACTTCTTGATAGTTGTACGGGCTCACAATGTCGTCGACATTGCTTCCTTGGTGAAGCTAGTTAGCAGAGCTATGTGCTAAATTTGCAGATACATTGATTCATATATTTTATGCCCTTAAGTAAATTTGTATTTAATATATTTTTTATTTCATTTGTTTAGTAAGCATTTTAAGCAGCATGCTTATTTCAGCTTTTTTTTATCTACAGTCTACACATCTATTTATTATGTATATTTTTCAATGTGTTATTTTAGAGAAAACTACAGAAATTCTCTATTTGGAAAGTAGGTAACTTTTTAGAGTCACCACACCTTTATCCTGTTTTTCACATGAGTTGTTTCTAGATAATAACATTGGAGCGAATGCGCAGCAGACTAGCTCAAGAGGATACATACTAAAGGACCATTTCCATCTCATATTTATTACACTGTGCTTAGTAGGGCAATGAGGGCTTATCCTATAGCATTTATGCACATATCTTTAAGCTCCATATCTGTGGTCTGATAAGCACTTAGCCCTCAATTAATCTCACAACATTATTTTTAATGTCTTTTTCTAGCCAGAAAGCTACAAAACTGGATAGGGTATTTATTTTTGTTTTGCATTTGGGTGTCCAAACCTGAGTCAAAGTTTGCCCATAACTGAATCCTCATAGCTATTCATGTAGGTTATTATAGCAAAGCTTGCTGCAGACAAAAGATGGACGGTGATTATTATTCATGTATTTAGGATCTAGGGATCTTTTTCCAATGACTGATGGCATGATAATCACAGAAAAATAGTATCTGACCAGGCGAGAAATCTAAAGTGATTGTGCATGTTGGTGCAGATTTATTCGGCTCTGTCAGGGGATAGTGGGCTTCAGAGTGATGGGTGTGTGGATTGAGTATTTGTATGTATCGCCAGGTAGAAGCAGAACTGTAATAAATAACATGAATGCATTTGGAAATGACAGTAAATGTGACTGTATACTTTATAGGTTCTCAAATGTTTCCCCAAAGCAGACAGCTTCAGTGTAAGTGATTCATTGTACAGTATAAAGGTCTAGTTTTGGCCATTAATATATTAGACAGGGGCAATATGTATTTTAAAGATACTTGTCTGGATCTAAAAATCTCCTTGACAAATATAGATAGAGGAAGTATCATAATCGTGAAGAGTTTGTACTAAGCCAGACATAACGTATCTCATAAAAACTTATCTAGTTTTATACAAAATTATGAATCCTATGACTTAAAAGTTTTAGGTTAACCATAAACGTACACATTAGGTAGCCATCTTTCAAGACCCCTGAAAGCACAAAAGACAGCTGTCAGCCAAACATATAGCCAACACTATCTCTCCTGAACCCTGCATTTACAGCAATCAGAGCATGTATGCATTGTCGAAAGGAAGAGATAGTAAGCCTTGTATAGACTCCAATGGTGGTGCTTTAGCTCCTCTAGAACAAAAAGATCACGCTGTTGGAAGCTGAAGGCCCCTGTGCACATTAGATTGGCGTTGGCTGAACCTGTCATTACTGACTGGTTGAGCTTAGTGTGTAATGTGTATGAGGGCCCCGACAGATGATTGTCAGGGGGAGATAAATATCTGGCAGGTCTCATTTTCGATTAATAATCTTTTTAGATAACCTGCTATTCATGGAAAAAACAGGAGTGCTCAGAAGAGCGAGCAAGCCTGTATAGAGGAGAGTCTGATGGTTCAGCTTCAGGCCGACTCAGTGGCAGGCATATCATTGGTGCAACATGTGCAATTGAACAATGGACCAAGAGGCAAGGGGGCCCATTTCTACCTCCAAAGCAGGTGAAATGGTGCTGTGACGCTAGTCACTACTCACGGACAGGCCATGAGGCAGAAGTGTCAGATGTTCCGGGGTCAATACCGAGAGAGTACGAAGATAACCAAGGGAAAAGATGAAGGCATTAGTCAGATCACAGTCCAGAATCACTAACGAGAGATAGCGGATCAAAAGCCGAAGGACAAGACAAACAGATAGTCAGAACACAGTCCAAAGGGTGAGGCAGCAGAAGATCAGAACTCAGAGCAAAAGAATCAGGCTAACGCTCACTGAAAAGCACAAACTACATGTGGCAGGGATCAGGGCGAGACAGCTCAGTTAAGTAGATATGCAATTGCCAGAACACTGAACACCTGCAAAAAGTCCCGCACACAGATTGGACAACTAAGCTGTCAATCAAGGCACCATCAACCCAGCAAGCCCATTACAGTATTGGACAACCAAGCTGTCATTCAAGATACAGACTGCTCAGCAAGACAGTTTCCATAGAACAGCATAGCAATCATTCACTGAGCGGAGGAATCGTGACAGGTGCATTATGATGAGCTCTTGGGCTGCAATGGGCCCATACATTGTTCTTCCATAGCGGCCCTCTTCTGTCTGTCTGTATCCTGAAGTGTCATCAATAGGCTGAACCATCTTTCAACTGACAGCTAACTAATGTGTTTGGGTGGCTTACCTGCCCAATCTTTATGTACAATTGGGGTAAGCATACACATTGGATAGTTGGGCGATTACAACAATATACACCAAATATTTATGGGCAGATAGGCAGCATTTGTTTGTAGTTACATAATAATTTGACCTTTAATTGTTAGTATAGTATTATTCATAAAACAATTGACAAATCATTCTTACCGATATATATTTCTTGTGTACTTGTACTCACAGATAATTAAAACCTTGTATGTGCCGAATCATAGTCTATTTTTAGTTGATAAGTCCCCCTCAATATATAGGACAAGAAAAGAGCATCCAAGTTTTCATATGTGCGTCTAAAATACTGTCAGACTTCATGAATATAATTTCTGATGTCACAGAACAACATGTTGGAAGATCCTATTTTGTGAAATCTCATTAACTCCTGGTTTATTTTATAATCTTGGCGAGTGTCCGCACAATTTATGTGACTTTACAAAATGTTACATATGGTATTTATTTTGGTCATTTGCATTTTTCTTCTACACATAATGGTGAATTTAGTCATGGGGGGATGAAAATATCAACAGGAAGGTACATGACTTTTTGAAATTATGGACAAAATAAATCTACCTCCCATTTCATGTTTCTCTTGTTTTAATACTGATATTAGAGAGAGAACAGTTCTAATTTTGACAGTATTGAGTAAATATAGTAAGTGTATCATGTTAGGGCCCATTCATACCTTCTTGTCTGATGAAGATTTTAGTGCAGATTCATGACCTAAATCTTCATCAAAACAGCTTTCAATGCATATGAAGCTGTTTTATTTTTCAACCCTGTTACATTCTTTGAAAAATATACTTTCGGAATTGTGTTTGCATCGTGAAAAAAGATAATCTTTGAGAAGGATGAGCATATTCCTTGCTTATGTCTATACAGTTGTTAAAAGCAGTGAATTAGCCTTAAGGGGGTTTTACACATAGCGATATCGCTAGCAATATCGCTAAAGCATCACTGATTTTGTGACGCAGCAGCGATATTGCTAGCGATATCTCTATGTGTGATACTTACCTCCGACCAGATCCCCCGCTGTGTGTCGCTGATCGTGCGAGATCGCGCAGCTCCATTTCTCGTCGGGCGCTTCCTGCTGGCGCCGACGAGCGACGCGTGGACGCGGATGGGAGGACGTCAGGATCGCTGCGTCTGAAAGGTAAGTAACGACCGCCGTATAACTGCTGCATCGCTGTGAGATCTGCCTGTGTGGCAGCTCACTAGCGACCATTTAGCGATGCACCAGTGATCCTGACCGGGTCATATCATTGTCGGGATTGCTGATGTATCGCTAAATGTAAAGGGGCCTTTAGACCCGCATTGGCACCCTGCGGTCAATGTCAGCATAATTATTATTATTATTGATTATTTATTTTTCTTGCTTACATAGCATCATTATATTCCACAACATAGGGAGACAGTGATGTTTATAGATAGGGAGTGGCGGTTAGAGAAGGGGAGGACATACATTTGGTAAATTTCAGGGCCTTTGGTCTTCGTAATTTACCAGTGAACATACCGTACCGATACCGTATTATTACAGTCTACACTGGCCTGACTGTTAGCTTCCGTACACAATCTTTGCTAATACGCGAGGTGGATCCAGTAGCTACTTTAGAAAGCAAAATATTTTCTTAATAAATCAGCTAGCAACCAGTTGGACATTGAAAACGATTTCCTTTGTTCATGAAAACTTCCCGTACTATTTCACATATTGGAGTGTTTAATAGAAAATTACAGAAAATTACTTTTTTGTGACATTTCCCAGTTAAAAGATGTATCATCTACATGACACATATGATGAAGGACATTCAGTGAACTCTAGCATGTGTCACGAGTGTAACAACTATATGAGACAATAGGTGTCCAGTGTTTGAGACAGCCTTGACACTAGCAAAGTTCAGTGAATCATAACTTTTGCAATGAAGTTCTTTAGGGATATGAAACAATGCTGTTGTGGGCTGCCCCTTTAAGTATCTTGTGGCTTTTTAACACAGCTGGTTTGAGATGCGTCTGCCTTAGTCTACATGGGTTCCCTTGCCAAAGCAGGGCTGTCACAGCTGGTAGTACTTACGATACTTGCGGGAAAGTATGTGATTCATTAGATGGGGCCGTATGTTTTTCACCAGTTCTGGTCATGTTTTTGTTAGGATGTGGTAAAAAGCATAAGCATGGGGGTGAAGGGACAATGGAAATATGTGACTTGTTAAATTTTGGCCTCAAACACTTATTAGCTTACGGTGAACACTGTAAAAAGAAAAAAAAAAGAAAGCGTACATGTTAACGCATGGGACAAATAGCCTATTTCTGTTCTTGAAATACAAGATACATTTTCTAATGAAATTACATGTAGTTTCCATACTTGAAACAAACTTCATACTGTAAAATATGTAACCCTTGTAGCTGGCAAAGGATGACAAATCTCTCTCTGCCTTGTTTGATAAACTTTTACATTTTTCCAAAAATCACAGACAAGCAACATTTTGTTATGGCCATAGGAAAGCAGTACGGCCAATAATTCAGATATGAGGGCAGTAGCTGCATTTTATATGAACTGTAAAGTTACAACAATTACAGTTCTAATAATCAGTACAAGTTTCTCCAGCTTCAAAAGTATGACTATTTTTACAAACAGGGCAAAAAAATGTATTATTTTTACTTACTGTCCAGGGATTTCTGAACAGTGAGCAACCCCAAATCCTGTGGGGAAGATGCCCGGGTCTAATATGAGCAGAGCCCTTCTTTCTTCATAGGAATTAAATTTACAACAGTTACTTGTGTCAACGGCACAAACATTGCAGCTATCAAGGAGCCGCGCGTCGTTCCACTTGTCCAGGAAACCAGATATATTTATGCATAGGCCATATTGACAGCAACTGTAACAGGATACCACTATACATAGGCTGTCGATCAAGAGTGATGGCTGTCATAGTACCTTACCCATATATATGTATATACTTACTGTATATGTAAGCGGTTTATATATACAGCACCATGCAAAATTTTAGGCAGGTATGGAAAATTGCAAAGTAAGGAGTCTTTCAACATTATAAGTTTTAATAGGTTATTTTTATCATTTACC
Organism: Dendrobates tinctorius; assembly: GCF_039654945.1. NCBI lineage: Eukaryota > Metazoa > Chordata > Amphibia > Anura > Dendrobatidae > Dendrobates > Dendrobates tinctorius. Next base: position 17,663,583 of record NW_027361858.1, on the reverse strand, counting down.
AAAATGCAAAGTGAATGAAGAAAAGAAAAATTTAAGTCAAATCCATATTTGGTGAGACCTTACCCTGCCTTCAAGGTAGCATCAAAGCATTAAGACTAAGTACACTTGCACACAGTTTTTGAAGGAATTTGGCAGGAAGTTTATTACATCCATCTTGGAGAATGAAACACAAGTCTTCTGTGTATGTAAGCTTGCACAAATCCTTCTGTCTCATCATGTAATTCCAGACAGACTCGATGATGTTGAAATCAAGACTCTGTGGTGGCCATATCGTCACTTCCAGGACTCCTTGTTCTTTTCTTCTTTGATGACATTGTCTGTATGTTATTATCCATCTGGAGAATGCAGCAAATAATGAGGAACTAAAACTTAACTTTTACTCAATAATTTAAAATGGTAAATATCATATAAATGACACACAGTGACATACAAAACATCTATAAAAGCACATATACAGAGACAGCTTGTATCCCTGTATGGAGAAATGCCACTGTCAGACATTTACAGTAGCATTTAACAAGTTCACAATCACTACACTGCTCCACCTGCGATTGTTAGGGGCAGGTCCTTACTGTAATACACAGCCGGATATGCGGCAAGCTCGCTGCGTGTGCTCACTCCATACACCCACTTCTGACATGCGCCTTATATATATTTACAGATGATGTCATGAAGAGGTTAAAAACTGTTTGCAAATGTGACTAGAAGACTTGATGCTTTGAAGGTAAAGGGTGCCACATCAATATTGGTTTTTATTCAGATATGTCTTCTGTTCATTCATTTTGTATTCTGCTAATTGATCAAAATGAACTGTTAATACTTATATCTTTTAGGCTGTGTGCCCACGTTGCATTTTGCAAGCGTTTCCGCCGCTGCAGAAATGCTTAAAAAATGCTAACAAAACGCATCACATTGATTTTCAATGCAATCCACAATTCCTGTGCACATGCTGCGGATTTTTCCACTGCGGAATCGCATCGCGATAAAATCTGCAGCATGTCCATTAATTTTGCAGAATCGTGGCGATTCTGCAGCCATAGGATTGCATTGAAATGCTCACTTTACGTATGTGACCATGCGGATGTTACCCAGGGTCTGGTACCATATTCCTGTAAAAAATAGAATTAAAATAAAAAATAGGGTATACTTACCCTCTGTCGGCCCCCGGTCGTGTCACCGCTACGTCATCAGAGGTCATTCGCACAATGCATCCCTGAAAACAGAACTTGCTGGCAGCGCCGCTAAGGGCCAGGAGGACGCTGTCAGAAGGTGAGTATATTCCTATTTTTTTTTATTATTATTTTTAACATTCTATCTTTTACTATTGATGCTGCATAGGCAACATCAATAGTAAAAAGTTGGTCACACATGTCAAGCACTATACTTGACAAGTGTGACCAATCTGTCAATCACTTTTCCAAGCGAAGCTTCAAATCGCTTGGAAAAGTGCTAGCATTCTGCAAGCTAAGAACGCTTGCAATTGCGGGAAAATGCAAGCGAATTCCGCATGCATTTTACCCATTTCGGGGAGTTGCGGAAATGCTGCAGACAATTCCGCAGCATTTCTGCAACATGGGCACATAGCCTTAAAGTATTCTTAGATTGTAGCATTTTTTCCACATATGCCTAAAACACAGTGCTGGACAAACACATAAACACATAGAGTTGAAACTAGAAGTTTACATACACTATAGAAAAAGACACATATGCATGTTTTTCTCAATATCTGACATAAATCAGAACAAAACCTTTCCCATTTGAGGTCAATTAGGATTAACATAATTATTAATATTTGCCAAATGCCAGAATAATGAAAGAGAGAATGTTTTAATCATTTTTATTGCTTACTGCAAATTCAAAAGTTTACATACACTAAGATTACTATGCCTTAAACAATTCTGGACTGCCTAAATGATTATGTCATGTGTTTGGAAGCTTCTGTTTTTTTGGCAACATCTGAGTTAATTAGAAACACACCTGTCAATGTATTTTATTAAAAAACCTGAAACATACTGCTTCTTTATGTGGCATCATGGGAAAGTCTAAAGAAATCAGCCAATCAGGAAGACAATGGTGAACTTGCACATGTCTAGCTCATCCTTAGCTACAATGTCAAGATACCTGAAGGTGCCTCGTTCATCTGTACAAACAATTATACACAAATACAAACAAGATGAGAATGTCCAGCCATCATAACGCTCAGGAAGGAGACGGGTGCTGTGTCCCAGAGATGAATGTGCTTTGGCCCGACATGTTCATATCAACCCAAGGACAAAAGCAAAAGACCTTGTGAAGATGATGGTGGAAGCTGGTAAGATTGTACCAATATCCACAGTGAAACGAGTACTGTATCAACATGGGCTGAAAGGCCACTCTGCCAGGAAAAAGCCATTACTCCAAAAGAAACATGAAAATCCAGATTAATGTTTGCAAATACACACAGGAACCAAGACCTTAATTTTTTGAGAATTGTCCTGTGGTCTGATGAAACTAAAATTGAACTTTTTGGGCACAATGACCATCGTTACATTTGTAGGAAAAAGGGAGAAGCTTGGAAGCCTAAGAACACCATCCCAACTGTGAAACACGGTGGTGGCAGCATCATGTTGTGGGGTTGTTATGCTGCAAGAGGGACTGGGGCACTTCACAAAATAGATGGCATCTTGAGAAAAGAAGATTATGTGGCAATACAGAAGCAACATTTCAAGACATCAGCCAGGAAGTTAAAGCTTGGGTAAAAATGGGTCTTCCCAATGGGCAATGACCCGAAGCATACTGCCAAAATGGTAACAAAGTGGCTTAAGGATAACAAAGTCAATGCTTTGGAGTGGCCATCACAAAGCCCTGATCTCAATCCTATTGAAAATTTAGGGGCAAAGCTGAAAAGGCAAGTGCCAACAAGGCGACCTACAAACCTGGATCAGTTACACCAGTTTTGTCAGGAGGAATGGGCCCAAATTCCGATCAACTATTGTGAGAAGCTTGTGGAAGGATATCCCAAATATTTGACCCAGGTAATTCAGTTTAATGGCAATGGTGCCAAATAGAGTTGAGCGACTTTGGTCGGATCGGGTTTCGTGAAACCCGAATGAATCAAAATTTGAGTCGGATGAAACTGGTCCGACTAGGGCAAAAAAAAGTCAGAGTTTCGTCCGAAACCTGACCCCAGAGCAAGTCAATGGGGAAAAAAAGTCGGCTTTGAGTGGATGAATGTCATTCACTCAATGTCGACTTTTATTTCCCATTGACTTGCATTGGGGTCGGGTTTCGGACGAAACTCCGACTTTTTTTGCCCTAGTCGGACCAGTTTCATCCGACTCAAATTTTGTTTCATTCGGGTTTCACGAAACCCGATCCGACCAAAGTCGCTCAACTCTAGTGCCAAATACTATGTAAACTTTTACCTTTGTAGTAAGTAATAAAAGTGCCTTAAAAAATTTTCTCTCATTATTCTGACATTTGGCAAATATTAATAATTACGGTAATCCTAACTGACCTAAAACGGGAAAGATCTATTCTGATTTCTGAGAAAAACATGCATATGTGTCTTTTTATATAGTGTATGCAAACTTCTAGTTTCAACTGTATATATGTATACATATAAATAAATAGATAAATATATATATATATATGTATATATAATATATAAAGCTCAATGTGGGTGTGTATGTATGTATGTATGCATGTTCGGGATTGGCATCCGCACCGTCGCAGCTACAGCCACAAAATTTGGCGCAGTCACACGTCTGGACCCCGAGAGCGTCATAGGCTATGTTGTGAGGCAAAATTTTAACCCCGCGTGTTCCAATTCACCAAACAATTTTGCCCCTATCTACATAATGGGGAAAAAGTGTATGTATGTATTGGCATCTGCACCGTCGTAGCTACAGCCACAAAATTTTGCAAAGTCACACGTCTGGACCCCGAGAGTGTCATAGGTTATGTTGTGAGGCGAAATTTTAACCCTGCACATTCCAATTCACCAAAGAATTTTGCCCCTATCTACATAATGGGGAAAAAGTGAAAGGAAAAGTGTTGGAGGCAAATTGACAGCTGCCAGATGTGAACAAGGGGGACTTAAAGAATGAGAGCGATGGCGCCAAAGAGTATATACTGTACAATTGCTAAGGTGGGGCCCTGACATGGGATACTCACCACACACGGGGATATGAACACACACACACAAAATGCACCACACACTACCACGTGCTTCAACACATATACCACCCTCAGCACACATTTCACCACACATACACCAACCTCGCCACATAAAAGCCGAAACACAAAAGTCGCCACTCAAAACTCACCACGCTGTCCCAGAGCTGTTTAAAAGATGAAAAATGAGCTGTGATTGGTTGCTATCAGCAACAGTTTTCTTTGTAGACAGTTGTGGTAACTGAGGCCTATTATTCTTATCATTTCTATGGTGTTATCATCCTTCTGTAAAGCTGGAAATAACACAATTTATTACCGTACCAACACAGACCACCCTCTGACCCAGACTGCAGAGGAAGCCCAGTATCACACAGGATAGGATTAGATACATGGCTCAGCAGTCAGTATCAAACAGGATAGGATTAGATACACAGCTCAGCAGTCAGTACCACATGAGAGGATTAGATACATGGCTCAGCAGTCAGTATCACACAGGAGAGGATTAGATATGCATTTCAGCACACAGTATCACACAGAATAGTATTTGATACACGGCTCAGCAGACAGTATCACACAGAATAGGATTAGATACATGGCTCAGCAGTCAGTATCACACAGGATATGATTAGATGCACTTTTTTTTGTGCACTATAATCATTATAATTTGCTATAACTAACCACAGTTGATTACTATGCCCAGGCAATGCCGGGCTCTTCAGTTAGTATATATGTACATATATATATATATATATATATATATATATATATACACACACATGATATTTAAAGTATATGGCCAGTTTACAATGCATTAAGCAAAAAGAAAAAAAAAATGTTGACATATTTATGATGCCTTAGGAATACCCAGTGGAATCTCGGAAAAAAAACGTAGAAGAGGCATCCTAAAACATGCATGAAATGTACTCCGCATAACTGACAGCTACCACAGGCCTGTAATTTGGTAAACAATGAGGCACTCATAATACACTTGGGGTGCCTGTGTCCATGCAGCAAGCGTATTCATTAAAAGTTTTATAGCGACGGAACTACTCTTAATCCTGTCGCAACAAGTCCCTCCTGTGTCTATTAGAATGACCTGTGGCACGGAATTTTTACCTTATCGCATCTAGCTTGTACTGCTGACCTTTGTCAGCATGATAAAGAGCAAAGCGGCTTTTCATGTGCTTGTCATTTTCTCTTTTTTTTTCTAAGTGCATTGACTGGCAATGAGTAGGAGGACACAAGGGAATTTACAAACCTCTTCTCACTTAAATTATGATTCCAGTACCTAGATGGTCGAGATCTTCATTTTTAACTATTCTGAATGCTAGACTTTCAGTACCCTACAGATACAACTGCTATCACTAAAATGTCTACATGTCATGGCTATATTGCGACAGGTTCCCTTTAAACACACACTGTAGTGTCACCGAAGGCCAGTTAACAGTTTGGCTGCTGTATGGACTCTTATATATAATTATTTTTTATATTAAGTCTTTTTTTTACTATTATTGAGGAAAAATAAGTACAGCCAGAAAGCTTGAAATATTTCCTATGTTTCAGTATGGACTCATTGGTTAAAAGTTTAGGGCTCGAGAATAACATCTGCAAAGTGTCCAAAAATAATAACTACATCATTAACATGTCAAGTTTTCATTAACACACGATGTTCAGTATAAAGAGCTTTTATCTGCTAATTTCTAACATGCTTAGTAGTGTCCGTTTTGTGGCCCCAATTGTTTATTAATGCTACCTTTCTATGCATGATGAGTCATATGTGGGATCTAGGCAAAGATTATAGTTATTTTATTAGAATTATTATTTATGTATTTGGTGACTTTATTATACCATTATATCTACACACAGAGGATTTTTAATAAAGTAATAATGTGGAGTCAATGAGTGGCGTATGTATGGATTCCTACTTAATGTAAAGTGAGTATCAAAAAGTGTGGGCACCAGAAACATACAAAGAAAATGCAAGTGACCCTGAAATATTGATAGACTGAAAAGAGATCACAAACTGGAGACAGAAAAATTCATATGACTGTTGGTGACACTGGGAAAGTTTATGTTATCAGCTTGCTGTATGAGTATTTAATAGAGACGAGCGGATCGCTTCATGCAACTTTGGTCAAATGTTTCAATGAGTCCAACTCCAAGAATAAAATCCAAAATTTTTATTAATATCAGTAAAAAATTAACATGGCTGCTGTGATCATCTGATCGGCATATCCTAGAATAAGATTACCACATGGGGATTTCCCAGAGAGGCTCTGTACGCGGTTCGAGCATTGTATGCTCTTAGACTCTGAGTCTAAATGTCAGGAACAACGCACTGCACTTGCTCACTGAGCCAGTGCGCGTGTCCTGAGTAAGACAAACTGTGCTCAGAGATACCTGTGGAGCGGGCAGCAGCAGAGAAGATGCGTGCTTCAGACCCACAGGACCTGAAGCATGTGACTTCTGGGGGCGTGGCCTAAACTCCCGAGAGTTAGGAGCTGCAGGAAAACTCCTAGAATGGTAACTACAGAACAATGTTACTAATAGGCATAGACATGGAAATAAACCAGATCAGGCTGGGGTCAAAGCACGAGATAGCACAACAATTACCAAAGGGCAAAACAGAACGGATAGTCAAGACGTAGCCAAGAAGTCAGAAACCAGAGAAGCAGATATACAGTACAGAATCAACAAGCAAACTCACAACGGGGGACAGAACTGGATTAGAACCATATAAGCAAGCTATAAGACAACGAACAGGCACACAGGGGTCACAACACTCGGCCAAAGGCAAAAGTATAACTGACAGGGATTGGAGTATCTCAGGGCAATAAAAAGCTCTGCCTGAACCAAAGAGAGGCCACATTAATTAACCCCGGGTGTGCAGGTCAAAGCCTGCACTGAGCTCATGACATTAACCCCTGACGTGCAGGTCAAAACCTGCACTGGAATCATGACAGTACCCCCCTCAACAGGGACTGGCTTCCCCAGGTATGTGGCATGGAAAGCCCAAACCAGGCGATCTGCATGAACAGAGTAAGCAGGGACCCACGAGCGATCCTCTGGTCCATATCCCTTCCAGTGGACCAGGTACTGCAAAGAGCGGCGCACCTGCCGAGAGTCCACAATATGTCCAACCTCATACTCCAAGTGACCCTCCACCAACACTGGAGGAACAACAGACTCGGAGTCCTCCTTGACAGACCCCACGGGTTTCAACAGAGATTTATGGAACACATTGAATATCTTTAAGGAGGCGGGGAGACGCAACCTATATGCCACCGGATTGACTATCTCCACGATAAATGGTTTGGATGGGTCTGGCTAGACCAACACCGGGGCGGACATGAAACATTTCTTAAGAGCTGAGAAGGACTCCTTAGCTGGTAACTACGGAACAAAGTTACTAATAGGCATAGAGAGGGAAATAAACCAGATCAGGCTGGGGTCAAAGCACGAGATAGCACAACAATTACCAAAGGGCAAGACAGAATGGATAGTCAAGACGTAGCCAAGAAGTCAGAAACCAGAGAAGCAGATATACAGTACAGAATCAACAGGCAAACTCACAACGGGGGACAGAACCGGATCAGAACCATATAAGCAAGCTATAGGACAATGAACAGGCACACAGGGGTCACAACACTCGGCCAAAGGCAAAAGTATAACTGACAGGGATTGGAGTATCTCAGGGCAATAAGAAGCTCTGCCTGAACCAAAGAGAGGCCACAATAATTAACCCCAGGTGTTCAGGTCAAAGCCTGCACTGAGCTCGACATTAACCCCTGACGTGCAGGTCAAAACCTGCACTGGGATCATGACACTAAGGGCATACAATGCTCGAAACGCGTACAGAGCCTCTCTGGGCAATCCCCATGCGGTAATCTTATTCTAGAATATGCCGATCAGATGATCACAGCAGCCATGTCAATTTTTTACTGATATTAATAAAAAGTTTGTATTTTATTCTTGGAGCTGGACTTTTTTTCATTGAAACATTACAAAGACGTTCTGGCAGAGATGTGTACGTGCTCGGATTTACAGAGGTTCAGGAGGAACAACAAGGGGTGAGCTGAATAACTTATTTTTCTTCCCTGCAACCTTGGTTCATAGTCCAGGTCAGTAGTGTCATGTCGTGGACAGAAGCTGTGTGAATTTCCTTACCCTCCAAGATCTCAGCTTGGGTTACAATTCCCTGGGCTGGCTTGACATCACCTGTGCACAGCAGACAAGATGGATGACGTCAGGCCAAGCCGGTGATTCACTGTGCTGGGGAACCTGGAAACTGAGGAACTACACTCAGATCCTGCCCACAACAAGAAAGCACTGACCTGGACTGTGGACTGGGGTTGCGCTGGAATATTTGATAATCTGGCATATATCAGGGTGATTAAGGAGAACCTGTGACAAGGTCAAAAGTGACCAGTTTTGCCCTTAATTTATTCTTGCTGCTTCACTGGGTATTTCGTTTGTTTTTGTATATTTTTTTTATTTTATATCTGCCATACTGTTCCAGAGTTAAGATTTTTTGTTATTTAGTGGTAAAGTTGTCTTTACCAAAAGGGCGCCGGTCACGTGCTAATTTCATCACAGTGTAAAGAGACGCCCCCAGAGAATTCAGTGTGTCACACACCTTCAACCTTGAGTAAGACCAAAAAAATAAAAAATAAAAACAGAATACTCAGGGGAGCAGCAAGAAAGGCAACAGTTGGCCACTTTTGAGCTGTTTTTTACGGCAAATAGATACATTTAGAATTTTCTTAAGACTTTTGGCTGTTCGAGTAAGATAGTGTTGCTGACATGGGTGATCAGTTTTCTTTTAAACACATAGCAGAGATACCTACTGAGCATACACAGTACATTAGTTTTTTAATCCTAAAGTTAATCAAAACCAGATGCCTAATTTTCACCAATTTAACATTTCTGCAAGAGCAAAGTGGAATGCTACCACCTTCCTGCTTCTCTTAAGTTCTGAAACTTCAGCCTTCTGTGGGTGCCCCCACTGATGTGATTGAGATTGATGACACACTTATCTCATACATTTAAGCTGTAACACACCATCACTGCTTACAATGGATCAGATAATGTTTGAGTAGGAATTTACTACATTGTACACATTACTTAACCATTTATAGAACTAGCGCACATTGGTTATGTATAACCATTTAAATATCTATACCTAAAAATGGCAGATATGTGAACTGTGTAATAGTCTCACATCTGAAAGTAGGTATATATTAAAAGATATTACGCTGAGCATTTACCTTGAAGCCGCCATGCTTTTCTGTTGTTTGTCAATGTCATTGTTTGTCATTGGAGGAGCTTTTTCAGGTATACTAGTTACAAGCTATAGGCAGTCCCAACAGCACTGCCGTGTAATATCCCTATTCTTGGTAAAATGGAGATTTTTTCAAAAGTGTTCACATTAGGCAGAATTGTTTAAAGGGATTTTCTACCCAGGAAAACCCTAATATTCCCAAATACTCTTATGAAATATCACAGAGAATGACTATCACTTGGGACCTCTCTCTGTTAAGTCGAAGGGTGGCTAATAATTGGCTTTGTCTACACTCTCAGAATTGTATGGTATAAACCATCCCAGTCCATTTGGTTTTGACTCTGCTTCCTTCAGGACCTGTATTTCTGTGTCTATTTTATGAATATATTAGTTTATTGTGCTTTTTTTTTACTAGAGTCAAGATGATAAACCACTTGTGATTAAAATAATTTTATGACACTTACTGTAGATCATGTTCACACGTGTTTGAAAAAGTTATTGCCTCCTAAACCTAATAACTGGTTGTGCCACCCTTAGCAGCAGCAACTGCAATCAAGTAACTGGCACTGAATCTTTTACAATGCTCTGGAGGAATTTTGGCCCACTCATCTTTGCAGAATTGTTGTAATTCAGCCACATTGGAGGGTTTCCGAGCATGAACCGCCTTTTTACGGTCAAGCCACAGCATCTCAACCGGATTAAGGTCAAGACTTTTCCTCACCATTTTATGTTGTAGTCCCTGAAAGGAGATCTATTACTGGGTCAAAAAAATTTAATTTTTGTTGCTCTTATTTTTATTCCCGATGTTCACCTAAGTATTACACTTTATCTCTTTTTTAAAAATCATACGTTTGCACAGATATGGGATTTTTTGTGCTAGTTTTTATGATTTTTACCAAGGAGAAATTGCTTCCAGGGTATTTATGCAGAGCATCTAAAAACATGTCTCCAGAGAATCCTGTAAAGACTATAATATTAGCATTCAATAAAAAAGGCCAATATCTCTGGAACCATATGGCAGAATTTTAAAAAGGAACAAAACTTAATACTCATGGGAGCAGAGGGAAAAAAATAAAGCAAAAACTGTCCACTTTTGACTGGGTGACTGTCCTGTTTAAACTCTCAACAGATTAATGGTGGTCAAGGTCCTGAGACCCCACTGATTGCTCAAAATATAGTTCAGAATTGCCTGCCTGATTGCACACAATGAGCGAACTACAACCTTAATAGAAAGTCTATGGGCCCGAATCATCAAAATTGTCATGCTAAAACTCTATTCTCACGCTATGACAGCTTTGAAAAGTGGCAAAATGTTGGTGCAACTCGGAACTGCACTGAAATTTTGCAACTTTTGACATTTTCATGCCAGTTTTGCCTGAAATGTGCAGAGCTGAGGTGAGTTGGGAGCACAGCGGGGACATGATTCCACAGCCTAATTCACGACAAGCTTTGATGTTCTCTACACCAGAAATCTCACTCTAGTACCTGACTGGAGTGAGATCTGGTGTTGCACATTGAGGCACATGCCACTCATCAAATGCTCCTGATTCATGAAGGCATATGCACTCCTTCCTGTATAAGAAGTGTTTGACTCCAGCACACCCCATCACCAAAACTTGTTCATGCCGGTCTTGATGAATTGAGGCCTGTGGGTCTCTACTCCACTGTGTGCATGCACTTCAGGCAGGAGGTGACCATAACGTTCAATTTGTGGATTATCTATGAAAACTTTACACACAATTGTGGATAAATGATGAAAGAAGATCCCAAACGTAACATTACAGAGAAGGGTGAGCTGGTGAATTCTCTGCAAAAGCTTTGAAATAAATTGGGACAAACAAGTCTTTCATTTTAATGCATCTCTGGCAATTGTGTAGTAAAGTTACATCCTAACTTATGTGACTCCATCTTGCACATGAAACTATACATGTGTGCTTTTATGACCAGTACTAACATTTTCTGTTATGAACTTTTCCACCCAAGAGCTATTTATCTGTTTTCTCTATTTTGGCCTCTCCTTCTTATCAGAATTCCTACTCCCCCGTCCTTTTTCTCCCCTCTAGAGAGATGCCTGGGAGCGGTAATAAGGCATGGAAGAAGCTGAGGTTTGTTAGAAAAAATTAAAACTAATGATCAGAAGCTCATTTTCATATTGTGTGGGTGTGGACGGAGGAGTTAATCAGTGCAGGTGGCCTCGTCCCTTTGGGAGATTCCCTTTTGTCATCATGAAAAGGAGGGGAGAGCAGTGATTGAATTACCACAGCTATGCAAGGACTAAACATATTTCAGCTCCCAATGGGCATCTAGTCTGCGGACCGAGAGCCGACATTAATTCTTCTTCGAGGCAGCGCTGCAATATGTATTTATAATTAGACCAACTGCAAGGAGCAGAGTCTTGTTCAAATTTAATTTCTGGTGTAATCTTGCTAATGACGGCCTAGAATGCAAATGGCCTGTGATTCACTGTGACAGCTTGTGTATCTGGGCTCTAACAAGGACCCAGACACTTATGTATTAACCCTGTCTGTAGTTGTGACATATTATGCAAGTCCAACAATATTATCTATTTATCCGTCCATTCAGACATCTAATCTAATCTATCTATCTATCTATCTACAGTTGTGGCCAAAAGTATTGACACCCCTGCAATTTTGTCAGATAATACTCAGTTTCTTCCTGAAAATGATTGCAAACACAAATTCTTTGGTATTATTATCTTCTTTTAATTTGTCTTAAATGAAAAAACACAAAAGAGAATGAAGCAAAAAGCAAAACATTGATCATTTCACACAAAACTCCAAAAATGGGCCAGACAAAAGTATTGGCACCCTCAGCCTAATAGTTGGTTGCACAACCTTTAGCCAAAATAACTGCGACCAACTGCTTCCGGTAACCATCAATGAGTTTCTTACAATGCTCTGCTGGAATTTTAGACCATTCTTCTTTGGCAAACTGCTTCAGGTCGGTGATATTAGAAGGGTGCCTTCTCCAAACTGCCATTTTTAGATCTCTCCACAGGTGTTCTATGGGATTCAGGTCTGGACTCATTGCTGGCCAGCTTAGAAGTCTCCAGTGCTTTCTCTCAAACCATTTTCCAGTGCTTTTTGAAGTGTGTTTTGGGTCATTGTCCTGCTGGAAGACCCATGACCTCTGAGGGAGACCCAGCTTTCTCACACTGGGCCCTACATTATGCTGCAAAATTTGTTGGTAGCCGTCAGACTTCATAATGCCATGCACATGGTCAAGCAGTCCAGTGCCAGAGGCAGCAAAGCAACCCCAAAACATCAGGGAACCTCCGCCATGTTTGACTGTAGGGACTGTGTTTTTTTCTTTGAATGCCTCTTTTTTTCTCCTGTAAACTCTATGTTGATGCCTTTGCCCAAAAAGCTCTACTTTTGTCTCATCTGACCAGAGAACATTCTTCCAAAATGTTTTAGGCTTTTTCAGGTAAGTTTTGGCAAACTCCAGCCTGGCTTTTTTATGTCTCGGGGTAAGAAGTGGGGTCTTCCTGGGTCTCCTACCATACAGTCCCTTTTCATTCAGACGCCGACGGATAGTACGAGTTGACACTGTTGTACCCTCGGAATGCAGGGCAGCTTGAACTTGTTTGGATGTTAGTCGAGGTTCTTTATCCAACATCCATCCAATCTTGCGTTGAAATCTCTTGTCAATTTTTCTTTTCCGTCCACACCTAGGGAGGTTAGCCACAGTGCCATGGGCTTTAAACTTTTTGATGACACTGCACACGGTAGACATAGGAACATTCAGGTCTTTGGAGATGGACTTGTAGCCTTGAGATTGGTCATGCTTCCTCACAATTTGGTTTCTCAAGTCCTCAGGCTGTTCTTTGGTCTTCTTTCTTTTCTCCATGCTCAATGTGGTACACACAAGGACACAGGACAGAGGTTGAGTCAACTTTAATCCATGTCAACTGGCTGCAAGTGTGATTTAGTTATTGCCAACACCTGTTAGGTGCCACAGGTAACTTATAGGTGCTGTTAATTACACAAATTAGAGGAGCATCACATGATTTTTCGAACAGTGCCAATACTTTTGTCCACCCTCTTTTTTATGTTTGGTGTGGAATTATATCCAATTTGGCTTTAGGACAATTCTTTTTGTGTTTTTTCATTTAAGACAAATTAAATGAAGATAATAATACCAAAGAATTTGTGTTTGCAATCATTTTCAGAAAGAAACTGAGTATTATCTGACAGAATTGCAGGGGTGTCAATACTTTTGGCCACAACTGTATCTATCTATCTGTCTGTCTATCTATCTATCTATTATCTATCTGTCTATCTATCTAATATCTATCTATGTATCTATCTGTCTCATTACCTATCTATCTACATATCTATATATCATCTATCTATCTATCTATCTATCTATATCATATATCTATCTATCTATCTACCTATCTATATATCATCTATCTATCTATCTATCTATCTATCTATCTATCTATCTACCTATCTATATATCATCTATCTATCTATCTATCTATCCCATATCTATCTATCTATCCCATATCTATCTATCTATCTATCTAACCCATATCTATTTTTCTATCTATCTTTTCTCTGTAAATGCATATGTTGCATTGCTCACTTTATGAAACTTATGGACACTTTTCCGCTTTCTGCCTATCCGGTGTGCTGTATGGTTTCTGTGTGTATGTGTGCTGCTTGCTGCACTCGGTATATAGAGAGTATTCTGTTTCTGGCAGGTGTGATTCAGTATACTGGAAGCAGTAACTCCACCATCACCTCATGATTTGTTGTGGAATCTCCAATACAACAAAGATAGACCCATAACCTCTATCTGGTCCCCCTCATCTGCTCCGACTTGCACTGTGTGCTTTTATAGAAAACAACAGCCATCCGTTTTCATTCTCACAAGGAAACAAAGTGTCTGAAAACAGTACAAATCGGTTTGTTTTTTTTTGTCAGGAAAACCAAGACTTTGTATAGGTGCACATAAATATTTTGCTGCAGAAACAACTTTTCTACTAATTTTATTTACAGCCTGAAACATTTGTTAGTTTATTGCAGCAGGAAACATTCACAGTTGATGGCATTTTAACAATTTTCTTGTTATATGTAACATTCTGGTAAATAAGACCTTTGTTACAGATACTGTTCAGAAAACAATAATAAGCAGAGATAACTAATATTACTACAATCCACATATTATGAAACATCAACGTGTCCCTATGAGCATGGATTTATGGGCCTCCCCAGCCTCAAATGATCAAAAGATGGCTTTATACGTGATCTAGATAATTCAGAAAGTCTCAGGCTAAAAAACAACATATTATAGAATATGCAGTAAGTGGGCATCATTCTGTATTATCATAATTATCCACTGGATTATTGCATAGTTAAACATTTTTATGGTGCTCATTATTGGGCTTTATTCTAAAGTAACATGTTTAATAGAGGGAGATGGTGCCAGGGAGGTCATGTAGCTGTGGGTTAGGCTCATGGGTGTCAGAAACAGCCAGGCTCTCAGAAGGTAGAGATAGTATATTACCGTTTCTGTCTTCCTTTTCTTCCTATACACAGCGTTCATA
Organism: Dendrobates tinctorius; assembly: GCF_039654945.1. NCBI lineage: Eukaryota > Metazoa > Chordata > Amphibia > Anura > Dendrobatidae > Dendrobates > Dendrobates tinctorius. The sequence continues at coordinate 17,648,572 of NW_027361858.1, read as the reverse complement.
TGAATGCTATGTATACAATGGAGGCAGGTCAGTCTTGCAGGGTCTGTTGGTCTCACATACTTTCTGGGTGACTGGTTGCACGATCATGCTGCTGGGTCCACTCAAACCAGAACAGTCACTGGCACAACAGGGTCATGTGCAAAAATAGTTTAAGTGCCTTTGCAGTCAAGTAGTTAATTATAATTCAGCCATTTATCTGCCTGTGTATATGTATGTATGTGTTATGTGTCACGGTTCCACTCCTCAGTGTGTCTGGGTTGCAATTACTGACAGCTTAGCCATCCACCCTGGTACAGGGGCGTGCTGAAGCTGTTGGTGCTTTGATGACAGCTCAGTCATCCAGTCTGGTACAGGGGCCTGCTGAGCTGTCAGTGTGTTGACTGACAGCTCAACTATCCAATCTGAGTCTGGGAGACACTGGTTGTATCCAAGTGTTCATTATCCTAGGTGATTGCCTGAGTACTTTACTGAGCTGCTTTTCTCAGACCTCTGCCAGACGTAAATTCAGCTAGTGAGGTTTGTTCTCTTTCTGCCTTGAGTTCTGTGTGTTTGATCTTTTGTTGCCTGACCTTGAACCTCATTCTGACTATCCATCTGTTTACTGCTCTGATCTGTTTTCTTCTTGATAGTCTGTCTTTGGAACATTACCTGACCACACTTTTGTCTCTTCCTTCTGTTTATGACGTATCCTCCTGGCTTCTGACCTTGCACTTCTTGATTATTCTAACTCACGGCTTGGCCGTGAGAAGTGACTGGTGTCACATTATGTGTATGTGTTATGTGTATGTGTTATGTGTATGTGTTATGTGTATATGTTATGCGTTTGTGTCTGTGACAGATGCTACTTGCTACATTGGAGGTAGAAGTGGGCCTCCTTACCCCTCAGACTCATGTGCGCCTGCAAAGGTTGCATCAATAGTATGCCCACCCCTGACCTAGACCCAGCAAAGCCCTTAGAGTGATGGCTATCAGATTTCAAGCTATTTTACTCTGTAAGGGCCCCATCACACATAGCCACTCACCAGCGATCCCGACAATGAAATCTACTTGTCAGGATTGCTGGTGTATCGCTACATGATCGCTGGTGAGCTGTCAAACAGGCAACTTCACCAGTGATCAGCACCAGCGACGCCGAGCGGGCGCGTCGCTGTGTAAGTTAGTTACCAGCGCGCTGGTGCAGGGAGCTGGTAACCAAGGTACACATTGGGTTTCTAAGCGGCGCGCGTCACTTAGAAACCTGATGTGTACCTTGGTTACCAGCTCCCTGCATCAGCGCGCTGGTAACTAAGGTACATATTGGGTTTCTAAGCACCCCGTGCTGCTTAGAAATCCGACTTTTACCTTGGTTACCAGCGCGCTGATCGCTGCTCGTTGCTCTCCTGCCTGCCACACACAGCGATGCGTGCTGGCCAGTGGGAGACCAACGACCCAAAAAAGTCCTGACCTTTCAGGAATGATCAACGATAACCTGCAGGGGGGCCGGTCGCTGATAGCTGTCACATACAGCAATCTCGCTGGTGAGATCGCTGTTGAGTCACAAAACTTGTGACTCAGCAGCAATCTCACTAGCGAGATCGCTATGTGTGACGGGGGCTTAACTTAAGGCCCCGTCTCACATAAAGAGATCATTAGCGAGATCGGTGAAACGTCACAGATTTTGTGACGCAACAACGACCTTGCCAGTGATCTCGCTATGTGTGACATATAGTGGCGACCGCCTCCCCCCCCCCCGCTGGATATCGCTGATCGTGCTCGAATGTTGCAGGCCATTTTCTGATTGTTGGTGTCCTGCTGGCCAGCATGCATCGCTGTGTTTGACGCCAACGAGCGACCTCATTGGCGACGCAGAACTCAGGAATGCAGGAGTTAGTCGTCAGAATAGCTGCTGTGTGACAAGGTACCAACGACCGCTGAGGTCGTTATACGGATCGCCGGATCGTTGCTGCATTGTTGAAGAGATCTGCCTGTTTGACAGCTTACTAGCGATCATTTAGCGACGTACCAGCGATCCTTAACAGGTCGTATCGTTGTCGGGATCGCTGGTGCGTCGCTTAGTGTAACGGTACCCTAAGTCAGCAATAGCAGCTCCAGTATTAGGGGAAATAACTTATAAGCTAAATAAATTTAGGTAAAAAAAAGGTTAAAAAAATGTTTTCTGATCTATTGAGAATACATCATAAGTTTTTTTTTTTTACTTAATATCCATTCCGTGTCCCATTTGTTCGACAAGAGAATCTTCCCATGCAGAGTTAACATCATACGTTAATTGTTCCCTTAAATGTCTACATAAAGAAGATGACCTCAGTGCTCTCTTATGTGAGTGTGCACATCTCTGCTAGAGCACGCTTCACTTAATAAAAGTTATATTGTGGGATACACAAGAACCGTTATCATAAACTAGGCTAAGAGAGGATGTAAGGGATTTTGTGGAGGAAGTGCCTGCTAACCTTGAAAAAAGTCCTAAGCGTCTCCAAATACCTTCATATTGAGCTCTGTTAGCCTGCTTGATGAAATAGTAGGGGGAAATCAGCTAAAGTAAAACAGGTTTGGAATAATCCAGGCAAACAAACCATGTCAGGACTTAAATTTCGGCTCGGACCACCCTGTGTAATGCTTAAAGGTATTTGTGGTTACAGAAGGAAAAAAAAACCTTTGACCTGAGTGCAGAATGGCAAACTACCTGTTTAATGTATACTCGAAATATGTACAAATTTCGGCTTATTACGATGAATACTTTGAGTCCCACCAATATAATTACGTAAGATAGGAAAGTTGGTTAGAGTAACCTCAACAGTATCATTATTTTTGGAAATAATCCCTATTTGTCTATATATATGGATTGATTACCTATACACGAGTTCAGTATATCCATAGTTACATACTGTATATTTATAGCTTGAAAGGGAATGAGGACTAATTTCCATCCTTTCTCACCCTTCACTTTAATGATCCTATAAGCCAGTGTTCTCCAACCTGTGACAATCCATGCTGGGAGTCATAATTTTCCACAAAACAAGGACCACAAGTAGTTCATCACTGCTTTTGGCAATGCTTGAGGCTATACATGCTGCAGTGTTGGCCTCCAGGTCACTATTAGCTATGATGGTGATAAAGATCTAGAACTTTCAATGCCGAGGTGTCCATTTACCTTAGATAACGGTCATAATAATTATTTGGCTGAGCGCTGTCCCTAACAACTGCCACGTAGACATGCATGCTCAGTTCAAACAAGCATGCATATATCTTCAATGGGAAGAGTGAAGTAAACCACTTTCAGACATCACTGGCAGCGACTTAATTTGTGGGAGGACAAAAGGGTTGGATTTTGACATTCAATCTGCCTGATCCTTCTTTCCCTTTATTTTATGGAAGTACAGTTAGGCTCCCTACAGATTTGTTGGTTGGCTGTTCCCCATTATAGCAGCAAGTTCTTCCAACTTTTCCCTAATATGCATGGATTGGTTCTTTATACAGTATTTAACCATATGTGTGAACAGGTTAATTGTATTTTATGTATTTTATAATAGGAAAAACAAAAAACTGGCTTGGAAACATTTAGTCTTGGGCTTCAAAATAATTCCTACGCTTCGGGCATGTTTTGTGCACTTGGATCATAGCCTAAAAATGTCTGGATTCATATTTTTTCTATTTAATTTAGAGATTAACAATGCTGTAATAATGTAAATGAAGACTGTATGGTACACCCCAATCAATGTGTGATAGGGATATTCGCCTACTGAGAGAGCAAAGGTCTCATACAGATGTAGAAGTCCAGGTGGGTAATAAGGGGAAAGCTGGCCAAGAATGTGCATATCTCTATCCAATTTAAGCTACTGGGGTTATAATAGTCTCTAGATAGAATACTCCTTTAATGGCTATTTTGGTATACACATTGAAAAGATCCCATAATGCAGTCTGACAACATGCATTAGATGCTGGCTGTGATTTCAGCCATGTATCTGATTCAGCCTTCAGGGACCAAGCCACACAAGAGACTTAATAGACGGGATGGTCCCTGGTGGCTTCTCTCCACCTGCTGCTCTGGAGTGACAGCTTTCAACCTGTGTGTGTGTACAGGGTTCGACTTATTACTCAAGGGGAGCAGGCAGGGAGAAGCCACCAAACACCGAGCCACACAAGAGATTAGTAGGACAGGTGGATCCCTGGTGGCTTCTCCCCACCCACCTGGAGTGACAGGTTTCAACCTGTATGTGTGTACATGCAGAGACTTATCACTCAATGGGAGCAGGCAGGGAGAAGCCACCACTGACCAAGCCGCACAAGAGACTTTTCCAACAGGCGGGTACCTGGTGACTTCTCCCTGCCTGCTGCCCTGGAGTGACAGGTTTCATCCTGTGTGTGAGTACAGGGAGAGACTTATCACTTAAGTGGAGCAGGCGGGGAGAAGCCATCAGGTACCAAACCGCACAAGAGAATAGCCAGACAGGCAGATCCGTGGTGGCTTCTGCCTAACCACCTGGAGTGACAGGTTTCACCTTGTGTGAGTGTACAGGGAGAGACTTTTCACTCAAGGGGAGCAGGCGGGGAGAAGCCAACAAGGACCAAGCTGCACAAGAGACTAGTCGGACAGGCGGGTCCCTGGTGGCTTTTCCCTGCCTGCTGCCCTGGAGTGACAGGTTTCATCCTGTGTGTGAGTACAGGGAGAGACTTATCACTTAAGTGGAGCAGGCGGGGAGAAGCCATCAGGTACCAAACCGCACAAGAGAATAGCCAGACAGGCGGATCCGTGGTGGCTTCTGCCTAACCACCTGGAGTGACAGGTTTCACCTTGTGTGAGTGTACAGGGAGAGACTTATCACTCAAGGGGTGCAGGAGCAGACAACTGTGTTATCTGAAACGGAGCATCATTTCAGAGTTAAACATATGACTAAAATCATGTAACTTGTGTCCGATACATGCTGCCCATGGAAGTTAAAGGAAATTTGAATATTTTTTACAATGCCTGAATTTTATTATTTTGTATGTATAGAACATATAATGTTAGATAGCAAAATGGTATTTAAAAAGGAAACCTTACAATGAGCATCGTACATGACCAGCTTTATGCAGCCCAAATGATTTCATTGTGTGTTAGTACCGTGTGCTTCCACATCCGCACACCCTGGAGGAATCAAAACTTCTTGGATAAAGAAGTAAGATGTTTAAGTTGCCATAGTGTTCAAGATTTTTAATAGGTCACAGAGGTATAACAGTGAAACCTGTATAAATACGTATGGATATACACATTGTTAGCCTGGTATCTTTTACAGAGTTATTCAATAGCTGGTACTGTAAGGATTTTATAAATCATTCTCTACAGGTGTGGTCTTCATTATTTCTGCAGAAAGCAACAATGAAAATTGTATTGGCTTTTCGGCATATATCAGTTCTTCAATTTTGGGGAAACTTGAGAAATTGCATATCTATTTATAATGCAGTGTTTCTCTCCATATTATCTGCAATATCAGACAATGTTTCTGAGGTCCTGCCATCTGTTTATATAAAATGTGCATTTGTTTGAATTCCATTGCTCTAACTTAGTACTTAAGTAGGTATGACACGTTGATTATTAAGGAATTGGTTATGGTTTAGAAGTCCATGTTAAGCGTAAGTGTTATATATGTGGATTTATGGATCAAGCATGAATACATCATAGCATACAGCGCTGTTCACAAGTCCGTTTATTTTGCAGACAGACATGCACTACTTTGATCTGAGTCATGGTTCAAAATACGACATTCAAGTCTATGGGGCCAATTCATCAAAGCTTTTATCTTTTAGCCACAAACGTGGCAATTCATGGAAAATGGCGCCATTTATTAAGCCAGAAATGCTACTCCAGTCCCCGACTAGAGTAAAATTTGTTAAACTGTGTCTTGAAGTGCGCGCCATTTATAGGAGGCGCCAATTTCCTTAAGTGACATGTGCCTCTTAACGAATTTGGAGCCTCATCATTGAAAGGTGTAGTGCGAGCATGTGCTATGCCAGTTTTGACTAATCGACCCCTATGAGTTCATAAAAATCAGACAGCACACTCATAATATTATAACTGCATAACAGAGCTGTATATTTTACTTGTTTTTTCTTTTTTGATGAAAACTGATGAAACACTAATGCTAAATACTGACCCAAAACTTAAAAAACAACATCTGAATTAGGCCTAATATATTATTTGGGAATAAATCCACAAGAAATAGATTCTAATGCTAGATGTTTGGGGCTTATGTCAAAGCACTGGCCAATCAAAGACTCCCTTGATACTCTCGTGGACCAGACCAACACTAATTATTTCTATATGTAGGGCAATTTCAGCAGAAAACTCCTAAGGACATGTAGAAATTAAATAGTATCTAACTATTTTCAATGTAATTTTTCCTCCTGTCATTTTGCTTCTTTCTCTCCCAAACACAATGCTGCGGTTCTGTTTCAATGCCCAGTTTATGCTCCTTTAGAAACTTCTTTCTACTACTGCTTTTCAATATGTATACACTGCAGGAATTTCCCTGAGAGGCTCAGATGGGAAAGTCCACTACGCAGACTGTCTGAATATAGAGTACAGACATTTATGGGGCAGCAGTTGAAGGTATCTTCTAAAGGAATATAAGGGGAGCATTTAAACAGCATGGCAGAATAGTGGTTGGGAGAGAAAGAAGACAAGTAAAGAAATGAAGTACATTACTACTAGTGATGAGTGAGTATACTCGTTGCTCAGGTTTTCCCGAGCATGCTCGGGTGGTCTCCGTGTATTTTGGCGTGCTCGGAGATTTAGTTTTCGTCGTCTCATCTGCATGATTTGCGACTTGTACACAGGCTTAATACATGTGGGAATTCCCTAACAAACAGGCATTCCTCACATGTATTCAAGCTGTCCAGCAGCCGCAAATCATGCAGCTAAGGAGATGAAAACTAAATCTCCGAGCATGCCAAAATACTCGGAGACCACCCGAGCAACGAGTATACTCGCTCATCACTAATTACTACAACTCAAACTTAGCAATGTCTGGAGCATAATTAAATAAAAACAAGTTTAGTTAATCTTTAAAATGAATGTGATCTTGGATTGACGTTTATTTTATTATTAAAAGATTCTAATTCATCCACTCATAACTCGAGTGTGAACCCCAAAATCAATTTTAAGACAATTACTTTGGATTTTCCATAGTATGAGTAATCTATATTTTTTTTTTACTTGTGTAAAACACAGGCTTGGTTTGCTGCTTTTTATTAGCATCAGTAAGGCTGGTTTCACACTTGCATTTTTTAGCGCTGTGCCTCGTGCGCTATCGTGCGCATGCGCATTGTTCCCCTATCTTTAACATGGGTGCGCATGGTCTAGCGCATGCATGCGTTTGTATGCGTTTTCGTGCGCATTAATTTTTTTGTAGTGTGCGCCTAGGCTGTTGTAAGTTCATTCTCTGGTTCACCAGTTGTGAGTTCTCCTTCCAGACTCCCTCTGGTGGTAACAGGAGGTAGTGAGGCTGATTTGATCGGTGGAGATCTGCCACCTGAGAATGAGGATGACGATTGGACCTCAGGAGTCTCAGATTGGATTTAAGACAGCCGACACCCTATTCAGTTGCTGGTGATTCCTTCTTGCTTGTCAGCTCTTGGTTTTCAGCTCTGTTCCAGTCATCTAAAGCTAAGTTTTTCTGCTAATGTTCTCACTTGATTTTGTTGGTCTATTCAGTTTTTTGTGTGGTCAGCCAGCCCCTGCTGGGGGCTGTGCTGAATTTCCACTCTTATTTATCAATATTTTGCCAATTTTCTTTTTGTCCCTTACTAGTTTGGTCTCTTTTTGCTCTGTCTCAGAATATTTCAGAGTGCTGATATAGTGGGAGAAGTCTAGTGACTTCAGGGTTAATTTTGCTATCAGAAGTGTTGGACATTATTTTTGTAGGGTTTTTTGCAGGTTGCAGTGTCTTTCCTTTCCTTTCCTTTATAGTTAGTTTGGGCCCCATCGTTTGCTCAGCCTATTTTCCTGCCTGTGTTTGTGCCTTCATCTTGTTTCACCGTCAATACATGTGTGGGGGCTATCTATTCCTTTGGGGTCTGCTCTGGGGCAGTTAGTTTTCCCCGTCTCATGCTTCAGGCTTATTTAGTCCTCCGGTTGTGACGAAGCGTCTAGGAACATCGTAGGTGCGCTCCACGGCTGCTGTTAGTTGTGTGGTAGGATAAAGGATCTGCAATCTGCATAGTTACCAACCTCTCTGGTTTTCTGTGACTTAGCTTGTTTTGCTTTTTTCTCCTCAGTGACCCATTCATAACACTAGGCGCCCCCGACGCAACCTGTTGCATTTTTGATCCGTCCGACCTGTCTCAAAAAAACGCATGCGCACGTTAGCGCACGGAATGTGCAAAAACAGCATTACAGTCTATGGAAATGCACGCGTGCTCTAGGACATGCGCACGCATGCGTTTAAAATCGCATGCTTTTTTGATTTAACATGGTGACAAACTGGTTAAATCGCATGTGCAAAAAAACAGCAAATGCATGCAAAACGCATGATGCGTTTTTGCATGCGTTTGGTATGCGCACGAGGCGCAGCGCAAAAAAAAGCTAGTGTGAAACTAGCCTAAAATATCATATACATTGTTTTAGACTCTGGATAGGTAAATCTCAGTGTATATATTAAAATGTGCACTGAGGCCGAGAACGACGCCTGATCACCTCCATTCCAACAGCATTTTACTTAAGCATTTTCTGCAAAGATCTCTTTCATTTTCTTTTTTTACCATGAACGTTCCACATGACAAAAAGTGTTAATATCTCCAAGCCCAGGCAGCAGTAATCCTTTTACTTGAGTGAATCATGTGCTAATCTGCTGGCCGAGTCATGGGCATATTAGATCATTAGGAATTCATTCTGTGAGGCTGGCTAAAGCCAGTGACAGGAGACTGGGAGGCATTGAAGAAAGTGTCGCCTAATTCAGAAAATACTTCCCTTGACACCACAGTCTTAATATCTGTTTAATAAGCGCACATTAATTACATATACTCTCAAAACCTCTGTCTAGTGTCTGTACCGCACAACATCTTCCAGTAATTGTCTATTGTTCACAATTATTTGCAGTTATTATTATCGATCTAAAAGGTTTGCACAGAAGCTCTAAGTTAAAGTTAAGTATTGGTAAAATATTACATTGGATTAGTACATAAAAAGCTATTCCCTAACGTTATGATCATATATTTGCTGAATAGTCTAGATATAGAGAGAATAAGGCTGTGCAAACTCTGGTCTACTTTTGAAACTATCAGTGCTCTGTAATTTTGTAATTCTACTGCAGCACGCACAATCTATCCATGCAATTTTGTTATATTTACAGTATTTTGTATATACAGGGTGGCCCAAAAGTAGGTATACAGTTGAATTTATTAGCCCTATCACCCCCAAAGTTGTTTGCAAATTCATGACCAGGCGAAATTTTACAATGTTACCCCTGTCCCTTTATGAAGTGATAACTCTGGAACGCTTCAATGTGTCCCACTGATTCTGAGGCTGTTCTTTCATGACATATTGTAATTTATGGCAGTGGTAAAATTTGTTCGATATGACTTGCGTTTATTTGTGAAAAAAGCAGAAATTTGGCAAAAATTCCAATTTTCAAACTTTTATTTTTTATGCCTTTAAATCAGAGTCATTTCTCACAAAATAGTTAATAAATAACATTTCCCACATGTCTACTTTATATCAGCAAAATTTTTGAAACATAATTTTTGGTTTTGTTAGGAAGCTATAAGGGGTAAAAGTTGACCCGCGATTTCTTATTTGTACAGCAAAATTTACAAAATCATTTTTTTAGGGACAACATCACATTTAGGCTATGTACACACGTATGCAGAAAATTTCTGCATGAAAATCGGACTCCTTCCCAGAAAACGCGCGTTTTTGCCGCAATTTTTGTGCGTTTTTGCCGCGATTTTTTTCCGGAGCATCCCCAGACACACAGAAAATAGCCAGAAATGCGGAATTTACCGCAAAATTAATGAGCATGCTGCGTTTTTTTACTGCGAAGCGTTTTTTCTGTGGAAAAAACCGCATCAATATGTACAAAAAGGGCAAAATGCAATAAAATGAATGGGAAGCTTTTTTTGTAAATCCGCGGGAAAAACGTGAAAAAAAACGCAACGTGTGAACACAGCCTTAAAGTGACTTTGAGGGCCCTATACGACAGAAAATACCCAAAAGTTCCACCATTCCAAAAACTGCACCCCACATTCAAGAAATTTGTTAATTCTTCAGGTGCCTCACTGAAAGTTTTGGAATGTGGAAGGCAAAAATTAACATATAACTTTTTGTCACTAAAATTTTGCTTTACACCCAAATTCTGGCCTGCTTCAATGACAATAGCTTCTTCCGAGAACTGTTTTAATTTGCCCATTGTCTTATGCCTCCTCTTAAAAACCTTATTTTTTTACTATATAACTCATAAAAAGAAATCCATTGATGTTAAGTCAGTTGAAGATGGTGACTATTCATTGATGCCACATAATCCGATCCAGTGCTGTGTGAATATGTTGTGAACATAGTCACTTACTGCAAGAGCATAATGAGGAGGTGTTCCATCTTGTTGGTAGAGTAGTTTGGCACAGTTAGCCCTGTGTGCACTACCACATTGCACAACATATTTAGGCCATTGTTACTACTCACAGTTGTTATGTGCCAGAATTATGTGTACACATAAATTCTCATTGAATTTAATTAATTCAACTGTACACCTACTTTTGGACCACCCCATACACAGCAAGTATGTGGAAAGTGGCTCACTTTTCATAGATAAATCCATTTCCCCAAGTACAATGGATTACAAACAAGGCTATCAAGATGTGATTGAAGTGAAGACTCTCAGCTGTAATCCAAGTGGTTTTACAAAAATATTGCATTAACCATTTAAGAATCACATACTGTAGCTTATTAATTTTTGTAGATTTTCTACATTATTTCAAGACATGTTAGAGATTAAAATGCTGCTTCCAAGTGTTGAATTTACATTTTAGCCTTATGGTTATTGATGCAGAATTGACTGGGGAAACTGGAGTTCCATCTGCTAGTTCAAAGCAAAAATTTTAGGTACAGATTAAAGTAAGATTAACTTCTACCAAAATAATGGGACAAGAATAGTACCATGAAGGGCAGAAGAAGCTCATGATCTGAAGATTTCACATCACATTGGCTTGTAGTACAGTAGAGTTGAGCAAAAACACGAGCAATTCCCTGGTTTGACGTCCTGTTTGGACCTCAGTGACAGCCAGACCAAGTCAGGCTTCATTCTTGCATCTGTATTCTCGGTCACCAACCTGTGAGGCCTCTTGTGTTCCCTAAGCCTCACAATATACAGTGCCTACAAGTAGTATTCAACCCCCTGCAGATTTAGCATGTTTGATAAGATGCAAATAAGTTAGAGCCTTCAAACTTCACACAAGAGCAGGATTTATTAACAGATGCATAAATCTTACAAACCAAAAAGTTATGTTGCTCAGTTAAATTTTAATAAATTTTAAACATAAAAGTGTGGGTCAATTATTATTCAACCCCTAGGTTTAATATTTTGTGGAATAACCCTTGTTTGCAATTACAGCTAATAATCGTCTTTTATAAGACCTGATCAGGCCGGCACAGGTCTCTGGAGTTATCTTGGCCCACTCCTCCATGCAGATCTTCTCCAAGCTATCTAGGTTCTTTGGGTGTCTCATGTGGACTTTAATCTTGAGCTCCTTCACCAAGTTTTCAATTGGGTTAAGGTCAGGAGACTGACTAGGCCACTCCAACACCTTGATTTTTTGCCTCTTGAACCAGGCCTTGGTTTTCTTGGCTGTGTGCTTTGGGTCGTTGTCTTGTTGGAAGATGAAATGACGACCCATCTTAAGATCCTTGATGGAGGAGCGGAGGTTCTTGGCCAAAATCTCCAGGTAGGCCGTGCTATCCATCTTCCCATGGATGCGGACCAGATGGCCAGGCCCCTTGGCTGAGAAACAGCCCCACAGCATGATGCTGCCACCACTATGCTTGACTGTAGGGATGGTATTCTTGGGGTCGTATGCAGTGCCATCCAGTCTCCAAACGTCACGTGTGTGGTTGGCACCAAAGATCTCGATCTTGGTCTCATCAGACCAGAGAACCTTGAACCAGTCTGTCTCAGAGTCCTCCAAGTGATCATGAGCAAACTGTAGACGAGCCTTGACATGACGCTTTGAAAGTAAAGGTACCTTACGGACTCGTCTGGAACGGAGACCATTGCGGTGGAGTACGTTACTTATGGTATTGACTGAAACCAATGTCCCCACTGCCATGAGATCTTCCCGGAGCTCCTTCCTTGTTGTCCTTGGGTTAGCCTTGACTCTTCGGACAAGCCTGGCCTCGGCACGGGAGGAAACTTTCAAAGGCGGTCCAGGCCGTGGAAGGCTAACAGTAGTTCCATAAGCCTTCCACTTCCGGATGATGCTCCCAACAGTGGAGACAGGTAGGCCCAACTCCTTGGAAAGGGTTTTGTACCCCTTGCCAGCCTTGTGACCCTCCATGATCTTGTCTTTGATGGCCTTGGAATGCTCCTTTGTCTTTCCCATGTTGACCATGTATGAGTGCTGTTCACAAGTTTGGGGAGGGTCTTAAATAGTCAGAAAAGGCTGGAAAAAGAGATAATTAATCCAAACATGTGAAGCTCATTGTTCTTTGTGCCTGAAATACTTCTTAATACTTTAGGGGAACCAAACAGAATTCTGGTGGTTTGAGGGGTTGAATAATAAATGACCCTCTGAATAAACTTTTCACAATTTAAAAAAAAATTAAACAAAGAAATAACATTCTTTTTTGCTGCAGTGCATTTCACACTTCCAGGCTGATCTACGGTCCAAATGTCACAATGCCAAGTTAATTCCGAATGTGTAAACCTGCTAAATCTGCAGGGGGTTGAATACTACTTGTAGGCACTGTATGTGCAAATGGCAGATAGGGTGCCACTCCGTGGATGTTGGGTGGAAAAGTGAAGACTAGCCTGGCGCAGCTACTATAGAGGAGCATACTGGATGCTGCACCACGGCAGCTTGAATCTTTTTCTTTAAGTCTATACAATGTCATACTGTCATGATCCATCCTTGGATCGTGGCAGAACTAGATTCTCACATATAAACCTTTTTCCTTTCAGGCCATCTGGGGTTAATGTCAGTTTTTCCCCCCGGTGGCCGCTGGTGTAACAACATGGCTGTTGAATTTTCTTATGCAGGTGGTGACCACTCCCACCTCACTTCAAAGGGTCACCAGATGCATCAGCTGACCATCGGTGTTAGAGGTCATTCTGCAGTGATCACTCTGGGAGAAGGAGCTTGCTGGGAGCGGTGGTGCCTCAGCTATTCATTGTGTATCTGGTGTCGTGATACTGCTGTGCGGTGCTTTACAGCAGAAAGCTAACTGCTGTTTGTCTTTACCTTCTTTGTCATATCCTTGGTGTTGTATTAGTACAGTGGTGGGACCAGTGTCCGCACTTGCCAAGTCCCTACTTAGGGATAGGTGCATGGCTAACGAGGGCTAAGGTATCCTGCTCAGCGATGATTTGAAAGAAGCCATATAGGGACATCAAGAAGATCAGGGTACATTCTTAGGAGAGTGCAGGAGGTGTCCATTCCCCTGTTCCCTATCTCAGGGCCCACCATTATAATTATGTGTCCCCGGTGTTCCCTTGTTTGTTGTGTTGTTGGTGACCAACGTACTGGTGGGCCGTTTCATACCTGGTCAGTCACTATCATGACACATACATTGGAGGTCCAAATTTGCGCAAAAGCCAGCCAGAGTGCCACACCAAGGATGTCTGGCATACCAATGAAGAATACACAGCTACTAGAAAGGATCATACTGGATGCTGAACCAGCGAGACTTGAATCTTTTTCCTCAAGTCTATATAATCGCACTCCAGTAACCATATCATTTGGGGTATAGCTTGTCTCTTCTGTAGTGCTGTTCTGCAAACTAATGTGGCATTAGGCATTTTGAGCTTTTGGTAAAATAGTGGTTAGTTTCCCAGGAATGTGCATCCAGAAAATCACAACTCAGAGTATTACCACCTAATACTTACTAACACTAAGGTATAGCACATCATCTGTCAATCATCAGGGTGGCATTATTATTGTATTGATAATAATAATAATAATCTTTATTTATATAGCGCCAACATATTCTGCAGCGCTTTACAGTTTAACAGTTTCAAAACACAAGTCATAAGTAACAACGTTAACAATACAATAATTAAAGCAAAATAAGACGAAATAAGACGACCCTGCTCGTGAGAGATTACAATCTACAATGAGGTGAAGGAGATACAAAGTACAGGTGTGTATTTACAATTGTGTATTTACAATGAAGGTCCAGCCATCTTGAGGGAGTGAAGGATGGATGGAGATAGTGAATGGGCTACACATGCACACTTACACATAGAATGACTTTGATTAGTGAACGTGATAGGCCGCTCTGAACAAATGTGTATTGAGGGAGCGCCTAAAACTATGCAAATTGTGGTTAGTCCTAATTTCTTGGGGTAGAGCATTCCAGAGTATAGGAGCAGCATGGGAGAAGTCTTTGAGTCGGGAGTGGGAGGTACGGATTAGTGCAGAGGTTAGTCGAAAGTCGTTTGCAGAGCGTAGCGATCGGCTAGGCCGATAGACAAAAATGAGGGAAGAGATGTAGGGGGGTACCGCCCTGTGGAGAGCTTTGTGGGTGAGAACAAGTACTTTGAATTGGATCCTATAATGAATGGGCAGCCAGGGTAATGACTGACAAAGAGCGGACACGTCCGAGTACCGATTAGCCAGATGGACGACCCTGGCCGCTGCATTAAGTATGGACTGGAGAGGGGATAGTCGAGTGACGGGGAGGCCAATTAATAGAGCATTGCAGTAATCCAGGCGGGAGTGGATCAATGCTACAGTGAGGGTTTTTGTTGTTTCCATGGTGAGAAAAGGGCAGATTCTAGAGATGTTCTTTAGGTGTAAGCGGCAAGAGCTTGTATATGGGATGTGAACGAGAGATTGATGTCAAACATAACACACAGACAGCGCGCCTGCTGCCGGGGTGTTATTGTGGTACCACCCACGGAGAGGGAAATGTCAGATTTAGGGAGGTTAGTAGATGGCGGGAGCAGAAGAAGTTCAGTTTTGGAGAGGTTGAGTTTCAGATAGAGAGTGGACATGATATTGGAGACTGTGGACAGACAGTCACAGACGTTCTGTAGTACAGCGGGGATAAGGTCGGGGGAAGACGTATATAGTTCTGTGTCATCAACATAAAGATGGTTCGAAAAGCCAAATCTGCTGATGGTCTGTCCAATTGGGGCCATGTAGAGAGAGAAAAGAAGGGGGCCAAGGACTGAGCCCTGAGGGACCCCGACAGCAAGAGGAAGAGGAGATGACGTGGAGTAAGAGAACAAAACACTGAAGGAGCGGTCAGAGAGATAGGAAGAGAACCAGGAGAGAGCAGTGTCCTTAATGCTTAGTGACTGGAGCCTAGAGAGTAGAAGATGGTGGTCAACAGTATAGAAAGCTGCAGATAGGTCAAGAACAATGAGCAGAGAGTGGTCACCATTACGTTTTGCTGTCAGAAGGTCATTGGTCACTTTGATGAGTGCAGTTTCAGTAGAATGTAGGGGGCATAAGCCGGACTGTGAAGGGTCTAGAAGGGAGTGAGTGGAGAGGTAACGGGTAAGGGGGGAGTAAACTAGGCATTCCAAAAGTTTAGAGATGAAGGGGAGATTGGAGACTGGTCTGTAGTTGTTTGTGCAGGATGGGTCGAGAGCAAGTTTCTTTAGTAATGGAGTAACAATGGCGTGTTTGAAGGAGGATGGGAAAATGCCCAAGGAGAGGGAGAGATTAAAGATTGCAGTTAGGTGGGTTGTGACGACTGGAGAGAGAGACTGGAGGAGATGTGAGGGAATGGGGTTGGTAGTGCATGTAGTCAGACAAGAAGAAGAGAGGAGTCTGGAGACTTCTTCTGTGATGGGATCAAATATGGAAAGTGTGCCAGGGGAGATGCAGGAAGGGATGAGAGTCACAGCACTTGGTGGTTGGGAGAAGATTTTCTGACAGATATTATCTATTTTTTCTGTAAAGTGGGAAGCCAGGTCATCAGCATAAATGTCTGTGATAGGGGCTTGTGCTTTTGGCCTGAAGAGGGAGTGAAAAGTGTCAAAAAGTTTCTTGGGATTGTTGGCTAGTGAGGAGATCAGGGTGGTGAAGTAGGTCTGTTTGGCGAGGTGAAGGGCAGCATTATAGGTTCTTAATATAAATTTGAAGTGGATGAAGTCTTCTGGTGTGCGGGTTTTTCTCCATAGGCGTTCAGCACTCCTAGAGCATCGCTGGAGAAGTTGAGTTTGCGATGTGAGCCAGGGCTGTTTTACTCTGTGCTTGGAGGTTCTGAGGGTGAGAGGAGCTACTTAGTCAAGGGTGCTTCTAAGAGTGTCATTGTAGTGATGAACAGCCAGATTAGGACAGGAAAAAGAGGAGATTGGGGACAGTGATGAGTGTAGGGAATCTGAAAGTGTCTGAGGGTTAATGGCTTGTAGATTTCTGACTGTGGTAGGTAGGAGTGAGCTGGGGTGGGCGAGGATTTGTGAGCGTGAAGGAGAGAATGTTGTGGTCAGAGAGTGGAAGCGGTGAGTTACTTAGGTGGGAGATTGAACAGAGTCGTCCGAAGACCAGATCAAGGGTTTTACCGTCCTTGTGTGTATTGATATGTAGTGCTGCCAATGGAATTGGATCACTGGATTTAATGATGATGTGACTGGCATTGACAGCAACATTTTTACAACCAAGAATTAAAGAAAAAGACTTTTACTTTCAGTACTTATCTTTTTCCAATTAACCAATAAAAATAAAGGGACCATGCAAAAAATGTTTGTAATTCAATATTTTCGTAGATCCCTTTGAATTATAGTTAAAACACCTTTCTATTATATGGTTATAGCTTCAAGTCCACTGTCGTACTGTGAATGCTGATAGAAATGCTTGATTTCTGTTTTACAACTAAGGACTATACAATGTGTATGGCTGACTGCAAGAGCATTTAGGTTATAGAGAGTAAGTCAGCCATTCACCACTCCAAAAATCTAGTGTAAACCGCTGAATATTGTGTATTACACTAAGAATATCCTGATTAATGCTGAGGAGACACAATGATTCCAGATGTAGTAAAATCCCTCAGAACATCCAAGTGTTTCATTAAGCATTTGGCTGCTCTGACCCAAAGGATAGCTTTTCCCATGAATTCCAGTTTCTTACCTTTTTTATGTTCCTTTTATACCCATATACTACTCCCTTAAGGGGAATTTTTTTACAAATTTTTTGCTACCCCATCTAAGATTAGCATGATGTAGTGACAGAGTCCCTGACTCTAGCGATGTGTCACTTGCTAAGCTTGTTCTCGGAATACTGAGCTCTGTATAACCCCGCCCACACCTCTGATTGGTGAATGGCTTTCTATGTACACTGTGCATAAGCAGAAGGCTGCCAATCAGTTCTGGGGGCGTGGTCCCCTAGTGATAATCTCCTAATGAGAAAACAAGGATTTTATCAAAACTACAGCAGGCAGCCCAGTAATTGACACATCGCTGGAATTAAGATCTCTTTCTCTACATTATGCTGCTCACAGATTTTGTGGCAAAAACCTGGTGACAGATTCCCTTTATGTAAATAGATAACACTATTCAATACGATATAGAAATGCATAAAGTGCCCCGTATTGTCTGATTAAGAAAAGCCGTCTTTTATTTTCTCTCTGCACACAATACTTGTTCTTAGGCTGTGTTCATTTTGAACAGGGTTTAGCGGCAGGACCAGGCAGAGTCACATGAGCTGCTTTGCCTGGATACACATTAAAGGGCCAGTACAGTTCTTTTGAGCTTTGTACTAGTTCCAGAGGTCAGATCCCGATCGATCAAACATTGATGTCCTATTCCGAGGAGTCGATTTATGACAGATCAGTCAATGGATCAAATTTATTTATACAAGACTCAGGCTGATGCCAAAGTACATTCTTGTGGGGCTGCTAACACTTATTGATAGATAACAGATGTGCGATATAATGATGAGTTGTGCTTCTACGATAACAGCTCTGCTACATCTGTACATATATTATAATTTACAGATGGTATCTGCAGAGCGGTGAGAAGGAATACGAGATCAGTGCGGCCGTGGATGTTATTACTAGGCTACATTTCACATAAAAGGAACGATTCCAAAAATATTATATTAGGAATTGCCAGTTAGGTCGTTTGCTAATATCATCATTAACCAGAGCTTCACGTTGAGAGTCCAGACAAGCACTATGGGCTTTCGGAGGGTGATCAAACGTCTTGTCGAAAAGGTGTTTTCTGTTTCCAATAACATAATGGTAATTCTTGCTGCCTGCTTAACAGGCTAAGGCATTTTTAGAAATAACATGATTATATCCAAGGTGGTTACCTCTCAGTTTAATCAAGAGTAATAAGTTATGGAAAATGTTTTTAGCAGAAGTAGAGAATTGTGTCAGGCGTACGCTGGTACAATAACAGCCACAGAGGTCTCTGGAGGAGTGCGAGATTAATGTGATGTTTAGCAGTGCAGCATCTGACAGCAAAGTTCAGTTTGGGATGAGATGAACTCATGCCTATTCTAAAAGCTTTGGCACAAAAGTATATCCATACAATAGTCTGGCAGGACTTTATAGGCATTCTATACATACACGAAATCGAGGTGAAACCGCCTGATATACAACAGATTTCAGATATCTGTAAGCTCCCTCCACTGTGGCCTTAGAGTATATCCACCCACAGGCGTACATAGAAGACAAGCGAACATTGCTCACATGAAGAAGTTGTGACACAGAGCATTTCGATGTAGCATGCAGCAGGGCTGAGAAAGCTGACCCCGCCCGCACCACAGCTTTCTGTGTACTTTGTCTGTTGACAGAGAGCTCCTTATCAGAGGAGGGGGCGTGGTCAGACCACTTAGCTGAGGGACCTAATCTGGGCTGTGATAATCTCCTGGTGATAAAATATTCATTGTATGAACACAACAGCACATCCCTGAAATCTGTGTCTCAGCTGCTCAACTATGTTGTCCTCAGATTACTTAGCAAAAACCTGCTGACAGATTCACTTTAGCTACCCAGTTTATTATAAAGAATCAGAAGTAAATTTGTAAATGTAGGTAATGTAATATTTGGATGTAGCTGAACAGTGGATCCTTGACATTCCAATCCGATACTGTGGAAAGGCACCTTAAAAATCTGTATTTATAGTTATTCAGTTGAAGCTTCTTTTTGTCATTAACATTCCACATTCTAAAATGGTACATTAACTTGACAAGTTCTCATAATAGAAAAAGAAGTATGTGAATTCAGTGCAGCAATTTTTTTTCAAAGCAAATTCAATAAAACCTGTAACATTCAAATAAGTGATACTTTTTACACATTAGCTTCTACAGTAAAAGTATTTCTATCATTTTTGGCTCCGAGGTTAGCACTGTCGCTTTGCAGCACTGGGGTCCAAGTTCAAATCCCACCAAGGACAATGAGTTTGTATGTTCTCCCCGTGTTTGTGTGGGTTTCCTCCAGGTTCTCCGGTTTCCTCTCTCCCATCAAAGACATACTGATAGGGAATTTAGATTGTGAGCCCCAATGGGGACAGTGATGATTAGGTCAGTAAAGCGTTGCAGAATAAGATGGAACTGTAAAAGTAAACATAAATAATGTCAGCTATGGCATGTCTAATTTGATATATTTAATTAATTTATTTAGCCTGCTTTTGAGAAATGTAACCATATGCCGATATTACAAATTTATGCCCATTGGGGAAACAAATTGAATCCAGATTCTACATCAATCAGATATTTTTTAAGTAATATTTAGATTGCAAATATATGAAATACAGTAAAAGAAAAAAAAACAAAGCCTATCTGAGTAATTCTAAATTTCTCTTCTTGTCCCATCTTTGGGTTTCGGTGGGAAAAAAATATGTCAGCTCTCGGTTTTCACATTGTAGAAAACATAGGGTTATTATAAATAGATAAAGGTTACATTATAGAGTAATTGAACTACAAAATGAGTTTTCCTCGATGAAATCTGTGAAGTAATAGGTTACCTTGCTCTTACACTGTGCTAGTAGCCAGCCGTTCCCAGTATGGCTGCATTAAATAGAGCTGAAGAAAACTAGAGTAGAGAAGAGTCAGTAAACCAGTCACAGGGTGGTGGGAAGCCAAGAACAACATTTTATCTGTATCCAAAGCTAAATTATGCAGTCAGTGAGTAAAATAGTACATACAAGTGAATCTGGTCTTTGATTATTCAAAATAGCTTCATTGACTGTTTAGCTCTCTGTAGAAAGGGAATGTGGAATAAAGTATGAATAAGCATCTCTTCTCATCTTACAGTCACCGGTCAAGACCAGATGATTGGTCAAGTAAGGGAAACATTAATTATTATTTGAGTTTGTTTTCTTTGACACATTGTAGTTTTTTGAGGAAGCGTTGAGGGATCGAAGACCTACCTTATGTTGTACAGTAGGTATGCCTCAGAAGCGTAGAATATGCAGTGCCCTAAAACTCTCATACTTATATTCTTTAGTTACTGTATATTCACATATTGTCTTTACATTTGATATATAATACTAACACCAGTTATGAACTGTCTTCTAAGACGAGTCCAAATGTCTTCTCCATACCAACCAACAATCTTCTAAGGCAAGTGGGAGTATAAAAGGTAGTGAGTGGCTTTCAAGAAAATGAAGGTAAATAATGTACTAAAAACCACCATGAAAAAGTTATTCAGATCTTAGCCATTGCTGACACGTGGGAAATGTCAGAAATGTCTGAAACATGCAGGTTCCACCATGCTCAGCTGTTTTCCTGGAAAGAGGAGTGTATGTGCTGCCATCTCTCCATTCACTCAGCTGCAAGACAATGGTTGGGAAGACTTCTTTCAGGTATTTATGGCCTATACAGTGATATGCTATGATTTTCTGACTGGTAGGGATATCCTCTGATTCTGAGAATAGTGAGGCTGCATTCACTTGGGAAATATCTAAAAAAAAAATCTGAAATTATCTAACATATACTGTAACTATCATAGCAACTATCAGTACAAAAAATGGAAGGATCCAGCGATGTCGGATGACAGTTAAAACAAATATTTATTGTCAAGATGGCATTAAAATATTCTCAGGCACATAATGTCTGGCAACACTGCATGGAAACACAGATCTACGCATTTCGACCTAAGGTCTTTATCAAGATCAGATCTTGATAAAGACCTTAGGTCGAAACGCGTAGACCTGTGTCTCCATGCAGTGTTGCCAGACATTATGTGCCTGAGAATATTTTAATGCCATTTTGACAATAAATGTGTTTTTAACCATCACCGACATCGCTGGATCCTTCCATTTTTTGTACTGTTGTTTCCTTAAGCTCACTTGGATCCATGCAGGACGTTGGCTGATGGTGAGACAAGCTGCACATAGCAGAAAGGTGAGCTGACTTCAACCTTTTTTTTTTTATCATAGCAACTGCCATCTTGACAAATTTGAGTGATTTAGTAATAAGCAGTCATACACCCAGTTGTAAAACATAAAGCCATAATAAGTCACCAAAAGGACCGCTATGGGTCCATACTGTGACCCAGTGTTCACCTCTTTATAGAGATAATGTAAAGGTAGTAAATAATATAATTCATAGGAGCACTGTCTATAGGCACATGTTCCAATGGATCCATAATATAATCCCATAGGAAATATGTGTACCACTATAAAAAGCTCAGTGCACACAAACATTTTTCATAAGAATTTAAAGGGGTTGTTCCATGAACAAAGTACATTTTAATCAATAGATTTTGGATTAATAATAATTTCTACATTTGTATGTGTTTAAAAAAAATGTTCCTGTGCTGAGATAATCTTATAAATGTGCCCCTGCTGTGTGCTGTGTAATGGCTGTGTCTGACCGTGCAGGAACATGGTCTGATCATATCACATCTCCTGGCCAGAGGAAAAAGGGAGTATACAGACAGGACAGCAATGTAATGTTAACATTACAACATTGCATATTATAAAAGACACATTTCCATTTTTAATCCTAACATGTAAAATTTTCACCCAAAAAAACACCTTTTCCTCATAATAATAATCTCTTTATTTATATAGCGCTAACATATTCCGCAGCGCTTTACAGTTTGCACACATTATCATTGCTGTCCCCGATAGGGCTCACAATCTAGATTCCCTATCAGTATGTCTATGGAGTGTGGGAGGAAACTGGAGAATCCAGAGCAAACCCACGCAGAACATACAAACTCCTTGCAGATGTGGTATTTGGTGGGATTGGAACCCAGGACCCCAGCGCTGCAAGGTTGCAGTGCTAACCACTGAGCCAACCCGCTGCCCACTCATCCACCATAATCCCAACTTTCATCCATTCATTAAAGTTTATTTCAATCCAAGGCTTCCATTTATGTACAAATACATCACATTGGCTCAGTGGTTAGTACTATAACCTTCTTGGACTGGGGTCCTGGGGTCAGACACCACCAAAGACAACATCTGCAAGGAGTTTGAATGCTTTCCCCTTGTTTGTATGGGTTTCTGCCAATTCTCCAAAGACATAGGGAATTTACATTATGAGCCCCAGTGGAGACAGTGATAATGATGTCTGTAAAATGCTGTGGAATTATTAATGCTATGTAAGTGGAGAAAATAAATAAATACCTGTAGCTTCTTTATGTCCCACAATTAAGTATGTTCTATGTTCGTTTTGCAAATTCTTAGTAGGAGAATCTCATCTGATCCTTTGCTTTAAATTGTTTTTTATACTGAATACTTACTTCAATGTTTTTTTTACCGCCCCGGGCATTTATTTCCCTCTATATAAATGGAATTGATAGGGAATAGCACCCCCAAAGTTTGCATATTAAAATAGCTTATGGGGGGTATCCTCTATCTAAAACATACATTTGGGGCATTTCTAGTTCCTTTTGTTGTCAGATATAGGTTACTCTTTAGTTTAATTAGGAATACGTCTACAACAGCCAGCAGAAGAATGACAGATTTCAATCATTTTTGTGCGTTTCCCTTTAAATGTAAGACGCCAGCCCTATGAGTTGGCTCTGCCTCATAATTAAACACCAGCGCTCATCATGTCTCTACGAGTGTGTGGAGTGTGCTAACAGCTTGCTAAAGTTCAGTCTGTTAACAACACGTGTTTTCCTTGCAAGCATTTGGTGAATGAGTAGCAGGATACCATAATTACAAGTGTGGGTTTAAAAATAAGTAAAGTGAGATAGAAGTGTCAGCCTGACAGCTTCTTTCTGTTGGATATTTCACAACCTGTTTAGTGAACGATAAGTCTCCAGTTAGCGACAATGAGCAGAGTCCTGCCGAGAGCTTTGATACGGCTTCAGGTGGCGGATATTAATTAAACCAGTATGCTCAGCAAAAGGCACTCATAAAAACCGACCTCTAAGGTTAAAGAGTGGTGTCTAACGCAGGATGTGAGCGCGGCGTACCGCCTGGCATCCTGGAGTTTAACTGCTTATTTACATTGTGATCTACTGTGTTTATTAAAGTGAGCCTATCAGCACAAAATGACTGTTCAAACAAAGTGTAGACACTTAGTGCATCTTTGGTGTAGCCAACCATTCATGGCACCTTCCCACCTGCTTGTTTTCTATCTCCAATTTAGGCTTGTTATGAAGGAAGAGGAGAGCGAAGACAGATGGAGAATAAGTAGAAGGGAACTCTTCGGCTATGCCAAGGATGCAATAAGCACCTGTGCTTGGTTTCATCAGTCATTTTGCACTTTAAATTTGCATTGCCACATATAATTTTTTTTTGCTACATTGAATGGGGTTGTCACTAGAAATGAGCAAACCCAAACCTTAAAGTTTGGTGGTTTTACCGGACACCTAGTATCCAGTGATGAACTCGGAACACTGACTTCTCTTGGAAGTTGGTTTAAGAGTTCGGGCGTTTGGGGAGAAATAGAGAGATTTTCCAGCTCCAAAGTTCAGGTCACCATTTATTTCTATGAGGTTCGGGTTCAGGTTCAAGTTCGGGTACAGTTCTGGTACCTAAAGCAAACTTTGTACTAAAGTTCGATCAAACCTGATGAACCCGAACTTTCACGGCTCCGCTCATCCCTAGTTATACAAATGACTGAAAATTAGTTCTGTCCATCTAAATGGGCTTGTTATGGCCAATAAGTACATAGATTTCTAGTTGCCCAAGTAAGATGAATAATAAAAGAAATCTGCCCTGTGTGAGTCCCACTCTCAGGGCATGATCATACGTTATGATAAGTATTTAGTAGAGAATCAGGTTTTGGTGACAAATGATTTTCTGTGATTAGCCAATTTTAAATGTGCTAATACATGTGGGTCTTATTTGTTGGCTTTTCTGGATGGAAAGTACTATAAGAAATGGCATGTTACTTTTTCTAACATATTATCTGAGACACAGGCAAAAAACCATGTGGTTTTTAATTCAAGTTTACAAAATTCTATTTCTATGCAAATTGTTAGCAGATTTAATAAGGATTTCGGGATGTGAGCACATCCTCATCAAATATTGTATTATGAACAAGGCCTTCAATGTGCAGCATGTCCTAGCTGTAAAATTATTTTTTAAAGAATTTTATCTCCAAAAAACATAAAATGCCAAAAATAAATATTTACACTGGACCAAAGAAAAATCTAGAGATCTACTGAAAACCTTGTTTCTCAAGATAACTGTTCAGTGCAGGAGAACCACTGATGGATACCGCCGACAAAAAAAGGGCCACTATGGGGCCCAATTGTTAGGAGCGGTGGAACGCACTAAATAAAATTATAAATAAAGTGCGTTCACCGCTCGGGGTCCACCGTGCGGTAGATGGTAAGACCGCTGCTAGGTGGTGGCAGAGGTATCTGGCTGTAGAGTGCACAGGGTTAAGGCTTCACCCGAGAGCACTGGACTAGCTCTGTTGCACTCACAGAGCACATGAACAGATAAGGCTGCAGCGAGCTCTGTTTCACTCACAGAGCTGCAAGCGTGCGCAAGCTCTGTTACACACACAGAGCTGCAAGCATACACAGAGCCTGTTACACACACAGAGCTGCAAGCATTCACAAGCTCTGTTACACACACAGAGCTGCAAGTATACACAAGCTCTGTTACACACACAGAGCTGCAAGCATAAACACATGTGCAACAACGCTGAGTCTGTTTGAATGTCACAGAAGCTCAGCGACACAGGCGCGGTATCTGGTCACAGGAGCGGCCCTAGCTGACGGCACCAACTCCGTCTAGACCTACCGTGTACGTCTGGGAAATAGGGCGTTGCAAGTGCGAACGCACCTAGAGCTGCTACTGCAGCGCGGCGTTAACTAAGCCGCTGTAGAAACGCTGCTGTCAAGCAGGCGCAAGCTGACGCTAGCTGCTGAGCGCTGGAGCAATGGCGCACTGGCGCTAGTACTGGCTCTAACTCAAACTCTCACACATTCGTAATAACCAAGGAATGGTGGTTTCAAATGAGTCATTCACCAGTCCATGCATCCATCCACAAACATACAGCAGCAAGTATGACTATACTAGCGCATGGCGGAACAGCCATGCGCGCTTTTTATAGCGTACGGGACCTGCCGGAAATCTCCAGAACTCCAATAGGAGCCAATAGGATTCAGAGCAGGACCTGAGCACCTGACTCCCGAACTCCAATAGGAGCTCGTCCTGTGAGAATGCTCAGACGCTGGCACAAAGGACTTAGCCTCTGGAGATAAATGTGAGGACCTGGGTTTCTGCATAGGTATGGCAGAACTCAGATTCCTAACATTACCCCCCTCCTAAGGCCCCCCTCCCTGAGCCTTCCGACCCACAAGCCTGTGCCCCACAGTGGCGTAGGTCTTAGACTCGTCCGAAGGCGAGGCTGGTGTCCTGGTAGGTGGCACGATAACCCGGGACACGTGGAAGGCATCGGTGGAGGCAAGATCACCAGGTCTCAGAAGGGACACCTGGGAGATGGCAGGAGCGGGAGAGACAGTGGGACGCCGCCGTGTGTCGACGGTCGTCACCACACTCTGCCTAGTAAGGCTATGCCGAGCACATGAGGTGCATGCCTGAATGTATCTCTTAACGTCCCGAGCCCTGTGTGGCCACCAATAGTGTTGAGCATTCCGATACCGCAAGTATCGGGTATCGGCCGATACTTGCTGTATCGGAATTCCGATACCGACTTCCGATATTTTTTCAATATCGGAATTCGGCATCGGAATCGGAAGTTCAGTTGATTGACGGCCTGACGTCATCATGATGCGCGGTGTGTGCGCATCATGATGCGCCGTCATTTCGGGCCTTCCGGGGGTCTCTGCCGGCCTGCCGGGGGGCTGTGCCGGCCTGCCGGGGGGCTGTGTGGACTGCCCGGGGTCTGTACCGGCCTGCCGGGGGGCTGTGCCGGCCTGCCGGGGGGCTGTGCACCCTGTGGGGGTCTGTACCGGCCTGCCGGGGGGCTGTGCCGGCCTGCCGGGGGGCTGTGCTGATGTCCGGGGGTCTGTGCAAGCATCGTCCGATGGGACTACAAGTCCCATCGGGCGATGCCTGCTACCATGACAGTGATTGACACATTAGCCAATGATGGGACAGTAGTAGTCCCATCATCCGGCTAATGTGTTAAATGTTAAAAAAAAAAAAAAATACTACATACATACTACATGCTACATACATACTACATATATACTACATACATACTACATACATGCTACATACATACTACATGCATGCTACATACATACTACATATATACTACATACATACTACATACATACTGCATGCTACATACATACTACATACATACTACATGCATGCTACATATATACTACATGCTACATACATACCACATACATACTACATGCATGCTACATACATACTACATGCTACATACATACCACATACATGCTACATATATACTACATGCTACATACATACCACATACATACTACATACATGCTACATACATACTACATACATACTACATGCATACTACATACATACTACATGCATGCTACATACATACTACATATATACTACATGCATGCTACATACATACTACATGCTACATGCATGCTACATACATACTACATACATACTACATGCTACATACATACCACATATATACTACATACATACAATACATTCATACAATACATACATAGACATACAGTACATATAACATAGAGTAACATACTTACCAATACTTGTCACATTGTTCCCCGAAGCCATTGTCTTTCCGGAATAAATATTAACATAACAAACCACAAAAATACTCACCCACGATCCGAAGCAGTCCACGAGTGTGTCCCACGACGATCTTGGGTAGAGAACTGCAGCATCAGATGATGCTGCCGTTCTCTACGGGCTGCAGGAATCCAATGACGGAAGGTAGGTATCCTTCCGCACTGTATTCCTCCGCCACTTAAAAAAAAAAAAGTCCCTAGTCTCACTTTATGCCATTGCTGTGTGGGAAATTCCCACACAGCAATGGCATAAAGTGAGACTAGGGACTTTTTTTTTTTTAAGTGGCGGAGGAATACAGTGCGGAAGGATACCTACCTTCCGTCATTGGATTCCTGCAGCCCGTAGAGAACGGCAGCAACAGCTGATGCTGCAGTTCTCTACCCAAGATCGTCGTGGGACACACTCGTGGACTGCTTCGGATCGTGGGTGAGTATTTTTGTGGTTTGTTATGTTAATATTTATTCCGTAGACGACAATGGCTTCGGGGAACAATGTGACAAGTATTGGTAAGTATGTTACTCTATGTTATATGTACTGTATGTCTATGTATGTATTGTATGAATGTATGTAGTATATATGTGGTATGTATGTAGCATGTAGTATGTATGTAGTATGTATGTAGCATGCATGTAGCATGCAGTATGTATGTAGCATGCATGTAGTATATATGTAGTATGTATGTAGCATGCATGTAGTATATATGTAGCATGTATGTGGTATGTATGTAGCATGCATGTAGTATGTATGTAGCATGTATGTAGTATATATGTAGTATGTATGTAGTATGTATGTAGCATGTAGTATGTATGTAGCATGCATGTAGTATATATGTAGTATGTATGTAGCATGCATGTAGTATATATGTAGTATGTATGTGGTATGTATGTAGCATGCATGTAGTATGTATGTAGCATGTATGTAGTATATATGTAGTATGTATGTAGTATGTATGTAGCATGTAGTATGTATGTAGCATGCATGTAGTATATATGTAGTATGTATGTAGCATGCATGTAGTATATATGTAGCATGTATGTGGTATGTATGTAGCATGCATGTAGTATGTATGTAGCATGTATGTAGTATATATGTAGTATGTATGTAGTATGTATGTAGCATGTAGTATGTATGTAGCATGCATGTAGTATATATGTAGTATGTATGTAGCATGCATGTAGTATATGTAGTATGTATGTGGTATGTATGTAGCATGTAGTATGTATGTAGCATGCATGTAGTATATATGTAGTATGTATGTAGCATGTAGTATGCAGTATGTATGTAGCATGCATGTAGTATATATGTAGTATGTATGTTGCATGTAGTATGAATGTAGCATGTATGTAGTATGCATGTTGTATGTATGTAGCATGTAATTTTTTTTTTTTTTTTTACATTTAACACATTAGCCGGATGATGGGACTACTACTGTCCCATCATTGGCTAATGTGTCAATCACTGTCATGGTAGCAGGCATCGCCCGATGGGACTTGTAGTCCCATCGGACGATGCCTGCACAGACCCCCGGAGCCTGCACAGCCCCCCGGCAGGCCGGCACAGCCCCCCGGAGCCTGCACAGCCCCCCGGCAGGCCGGCACAGCCCCCCGGCAGGCCGGCACAGCCCCCCGGAGCCTGCACAGACCACCGGCAGGCCGGCACAGACCACCGGAGCCTGCACAGACCCCCTGGCAGGCCGGCACAGCCCCCCGAAAGGCCCGTACAGACCCCAGAGAGGCTGTACAAGGGCAGGAAAGGGTTTTTCTTATTCCGATACCGGAAGTCCCATAGACTTGAATGGGACTTCCGGTATCGGAATCGGCGATACCGATACTTTTTTTAAAGATCGGCCGATACCATCCGATACGATACTTTGAAGTATCGGATGGTATCGCTCAACTCTAGCCACCAATATGCACCAGCCATCAGCTTCGTGGTTTGCATATATCCACGATGGTTGTGCGCATTGGATGCGTGTGCCCACGCGAGAATCTTAGGCCGGAGATGAGGAGGGACAAAGGTCTCGTCGTCTGGCACGGAATCTGAGCATTGCGGGGCGCTGTCTTCCTGGGAAGCAGCGTGTAAACGGTGACAACCGCAAACAGACTCATGAGCCGAAGGTGTATTAAACGTGGCACGAGACACCTCCATGGGCTCTGGGGGTAGAACCTCTGGTTCAGGC
This sequence comes from Dendrobates tinctorius, assembly GCF_039654945.1. NCBI lineage: Eukaryota > Metazoa > Chordata > Amphibia > Anura > Dendrobatidae > Dendrobates > Dendrobates tinctorius. Next base: position 17,619,127 of record NW_027361858.1, on the reverse strand, counting down.
AATTCCAGAGGCAGAAAAAATTCGGAAGCTGGAGTACCTCTCCGTTTGGAGTGGGCACGCTCCAAACCGCGCTCAGAAAAACGGAGGTCAATGCGTGAAGAGGTCGATATTAACTCCTCCAGGCTAGTAGGGATCTCTCTTGTAGAGAGAGCATCCTTGACATGCTCCGCTAATCCCCTCCAAAATACAGGGATGAGGGCCCTATCAGACCACTCCAACTCGGACGCCAGTGTCCTAAAACATATGGCATACTGGCTCACCGAGAGGGATCCCTGAGTGAGTGTGAGTAGTTGTAGAGAGGTGTCATGCGTGACCCGAGGACCAAGGAACACCTGCTTGATAGCCGTAAGCATGTGAGCCGCGGTCCGAATATCGGGATCGCCACGCTCCCACAAAGGCGTAGCCCATTCCAGAGCCTTGCCCGACAGTAGGGATATAATAAATGCCACCTTGGCCCGTTCCGAAGGGAATTGTTCAGCCAGCAGCTCCAGATGGATTGAGCACTGGCTGATAAAACCCCTGCAGGAGGTGCCATCGCCGGAAAACTTATCGGGCAACGGGAGGCGGGTAACTGTCGGCGCAAGGGTGGACACGGACAGACGCGCTACCACATCGGTTAAAGCCTGGACAGCAGCATCAGTGACTTGAGCAGCAGAGAGAGACTTCTCAAGAGCGGCCACCCGGTCGCCAAGCTGCTTAATGCACTGCAGGACCTGCTGCTGCTCTGCCATCACTAGCCAGACCCTGGCGCTAGTATAATGTTAGGAGCGGTGGAACGCACTAAATAAAATTATAAATAAAGTGCGTTCACCGCTCGGGGTCCACCGTGCGGTAGATGGTAAGACCGCTGCTAGGTGGTGGCAGAGGTATCTGGCGGTAGAGTGCACAGGGTTAAGGCTTCACCCGAGAGCACTGGACTAGCTCTGTTGCACTCACAGAGCACATGAACAGATAAGGCTGCAGCGAGCTCTGTTTCACTCACAGAGCTGCAAGCGTGCGCAAGCTCTGTTACACACACAGAGCTGCAAGCATACACAGAGCCTGTTACACACACAGAGCTGCAAGCATTCACAAGCTCTGTTACACACACAGGGCTGCAAGTATACACCAGCTCTGTTACACACACAGAGATACAAGCATAAACACATGTGCAACAACGCTGAGTCTGTTTGAATGTCACAGGAGCTCAGCGACACAGGCGCGGTATCTGGTCACAGGAGCGGCCCTAGCTGACGGCACCAACTCCGTCTAGACCTACCGTGTACGTCTGGGAAATAGGGCGTTGCAAGTGCGAATGCACCTAGAGCTGCTACTGCAGCGCGGCGTTAACTAAGCCGCTGTAGAAACGCTGCTGTCAAGCAGGCGCAAGCTGACGCTAGCTGCTGAGCGCTGGAGCAATGGCACACTGGCGCTAGTACTGGCTCTAACTCAAACTCTCACACATTCGTAATAACCAAGGAATGGGGGGTTTCAAATGAGTCATTCACCCGTCCATGCATCCATCCACAAACATACAGCAGCAAGTATGACTGTACTAGCGCATGGCGGAACAGCCATGCGCGCTTTTTATAGCGTACGGGACCTGCCGGAAATCTCCAGAACTCCAATAGGAGCCAATAGGATTCAGAGCAGGACCTGAGCACCTGACTCCCGAACTCCAATAGGAGCTCGTCCTGTGAGCATGCTCAGACGCTGGCACAAAGGACTTAGCCTCTGGAGATAAATGTGAGGACCTGGGTTTCTGCATAGGTATGGCAGAACTCAGATTCCTAACACCAATAGCTCATTGTAAAGTACAATTTGCTTTGGGAGTAGAATCAGGCTCACTTACTACTTGGACCCCTGTGCGTCTGCACAGATTGAACCAATGAGATGTTCGTCCCCCGAGGAGAAAGTAGTTAGTGGGAATCATTGAATCTGAAACTCGAGGCAAAAAAACAATGCAGTGAGAAACTTGTCGGCTTCATTTTGTAGTAGGGTCTAGTCGTAGACATTTAAAGGAAATCTGTCACCCCATTTTAGCTGCCGGCACCGCCATCAGGGGCTTATCTACAGCATTCTCTAATGCTGTAGATAAGCCCCTGATGTAACCTGAAAGATAAGAAAAAAGAGTTAGATTATACTCACCCCGGTCTTCGGTCCGGTCCGATGGGTGTCGCCATCCCGTCCGGCGCCTCCCATCTTCATACGATGATGTCCTCTTCATTGCTTCTCCCTCGGCTCCTGCGCACGTGTACTTTATCTGCCCTGTTGAGGGCAGAAGAGAGTACTGCAGTGCGCAGGCGCCGGACCTCTCTGACCTTTCCTGGCACCTGTGCACTGCAGTACTTTACTCTGCCCTCAATAGGGCAGAGAAAGTACGCCTGTGCAGGAGCCGAGGGAGAAGAAAGGAGGAGGACGTCATCATATAAAGATGGGAGGCGCCGGATAGGACCGCGACACCCACCGCACCTGTCTCCGCCCGCTGGTGAGTATAATCTAACGTGTTTTTCTTATCTTTCAGGTTTCATCGGGGGGCTTATCTACAGTATTACAGAATGCTGTAGATAAGCCTCTGATGGCGGTAGCCGCAGCTTATAGCGCTAAAATGGGGTGACAGATTCCCTTTAAAGATTTTTTTTGTTTGCCTTGCCTTGTCCTACGTGCAATGGTAGTTTAATTCTATGCGTGACATTAAGAAGCATATTCATCACTTAGCTCGGCTTAAAGTAAAATACGTGATTATGTACTATATTGCATTATAGGAGAAATGTAGCATGAAAATATATTAGTATGGCTTCTTATCACAATTCATGTGTTTTGTGTAGGAGCTGGGGAAATTCAGGGGTTGAGAATAGAACTTGCTGATAACGCTGAGCTTCTTAGCTGCATTTCAGTGTACTGCACATAGCTGAGAGATGCCTTTGCATAAAAGGTCGTCTTATTGTAGATTTTTCTTTATGTTTTTCTTTAACTTTTATATTGTATGAACATCAAAAGGACAGAGGAAAAGAAGCAGGAATGGCTCTTCTCTGCTTTTACATTTGTATTGTGTAAAAAAAAAATAAATATAAGAAAAAAGAGTCATCTGTAATTACCCATTTGCAGAACGAATTCCTGCAGGGTTTGTTCTCTCCCTATTAGTAAAAGAGATAAGTTGAAATGTATTAAAATTTCACTGCACAACTGGGAGTTTTTGCTCACTGTAAACGTGTTAATGTTTTTTCCATTGCTCTAGTGTTTGTGTTTAAAGCAAGGCATTATGCCCATCAGGGAGAGTATTGTAGGATAAATCTGCGTGTAAAGGATGCATTCCTTAGAGAACAGAATGAAGAATTATTGCTGCTCCAATTTAGGGACCCGTAAGAACTACTCAGTTTTTTCGAAATCTTGTATCTCTTGGTGCTAAAATTTCAATCTCATTTCTGCTTTTTCTTTATCATAATATTTGAGCAGTTATTTTTCACAGAGATCAGATGGAAGAGAGCACTGAAGCTTCACCACATCCTTGAAAATATAATTTTTAAGAACATTATTTTTTTATTTAATTGCCATTAAACTATTCACATCTTTTTTTATCTTCACAATAAAATGCAAAATTCACAACTGAAACCATCGGTACTTAAACACCCCCATTTACTTACACTGATAAGCAAAAGGGTAACAATGATTTGAACTTTTGACTTTCAGTCTCCATATCTCACCATCCACTCTTGATTTAATCGTCAGAGTGCCATCATTTTATAGATAATCATCTTGGCTATCTTATACATAAATTTGACTTGCAACTATTTGGCATATGATTAGTTATGCAGATTCTTGTCATGTTACTGCATTGTTACTGGTTTGCTCCTGGTTGTATAAATTACAACCTGTTCTTACATTCCCTAATAGCCCCGTGTATTATTAGGTTGCTTTCCAAGTGAAAGGTCACTGGTTCAACTCAAGGAGCAGCCATGAAGAAAATTTTCCTAGGAAAGAGAAACAGCTTCATCCAGCTCGACAGTGGTCTCTTGGCCAAGAAAATTGCCAAACTGCATCATATGAGTGGCCATGACAGTTGGAAAAATATGAAATGAAGTTCATCCATCCACTCAAAAGCCAAAAGGTGGACATTCAGGCAAAATATCGGAGTCAACAAGTCAAATCATCACAAGCTCTATCAGTTCTGGTATGACAAACATGGCAGCAGGATTACAGAAGTCCATGCAAGCAATGTGCAACGCACGTTACACAAGTCTGGAATAGTGGCTCGAGTTTGCAAAAAAGTACGAAAAATGGACAGTAGAAGATTGGAAATGAGTGACTTGGAGTGATGAGACAAAAGTCAGTACACTAGGCTCTGATGAGTGCAAATGGGCCTGAAAGAAAAAAGGGGTTAATGGGTTGAGAAATTAAAGGAACTGTCAAGTTCGGTGTAGGAAGCCTGATGATATGGGGTTGTTTCACTGCCAATGGCATTGCATACTTGACCAGGATCGATAATCGTCTCAATGCTGAGATATAAGTGAGTATCTTACAAGATGAGTTACTCCATACACTCGATTATTAGGGGTATGAAAAGGTCGAAGTAGTGTTCCAGCAGGACAATGAAAAGAAACATAAGTCGAGATTGGCGAAGAAATGGTTAAATGACAATGAAGTAGAGGTGCTGGAATTTCTCCCACAGTCCCCAGACCTCAACCCAATCGAACACTTGTGGGTAGCGTTGAAGGTAAAACTGTATGTATACCCAAATGGGAATAGACCTATGATCAGATTTCGATTAAGACATGCTTGAATCTGATCGAGAGCATACCCAGAAAGTTTCAGGCAGGGTTGAAAGTCAAAGGTGGATTTACAAAATACTAACAAAATATTACAAATTAAAATTTAGATTTTTAAGAGCTAAACAGTAACAATGCAGTAACATAACAAGAATCTGTATAACTAATCATATGCTAAATAGTTGGAAGTCAAATTAATGTATGAGCTAGCCAAGGTCATTGTCTATAAAACAATGGTAGTCTTTGAAGCAACAGTGGATGGTGAGATATGGAGCCTAAAAGTAAAAAGTTCAAAACACTGTAACCAATTAGCTTGTAGTGTATAATACAGCCTACCAGCGGCTGGAAAAATATTGAATCCCGTAGCTCTTGTCTTCATGGCAAATCCGACAGGATCTGTCAAAATGCAGATTCATTTTTAATGCTGATTGCGCATATAGCATTTTCTGAATGCTGCTTTCTTATTCACATTTTTTACGGCAGTATGTTTTGTGAGCTAAAAATGCCAAATACAGATATTATTTTAAAGTCTAGAGTACAATAAGAAATGCGCTATACATAGCATTTTTTTGTTGCTTTTTAGGTATTAGTATAATTATGGTTTGGAATTTTCCAATGTTTTTCTCATAAGCTTCTCTAATAGATGTGAAAAAGTATATGCCACTAAACTTACGGTACTTGTAAAAGTGCAATCAGAAAAACTTGAAATCCATGGTATTCAATGCCAACTGCTAAAAAATGCAGAAAAAAAGTGTGTAAAGAAGAACTTTGGCAGGTTGAATAGCAAAAACATGATTATGTGTTGTAGACAGCCCCTTTTTTTCTCTTGGAGAAAAATCTTGCCAAGTATATTTTCCTAAGCCGTCATAATTTCTTTAACATTCTTACAATAGATGTTTTTACTGTATATAGGTATTGTAATTATAACACCTACCATTACTGAGTTTTTAATGGCTCAAAAACGGATGTGGACAACACAACACTAATGAGCTATGCAACCTCTATCCCAAAGATTAGCACTTTAGAGACACACTTTTTAAATCCCTTGAATATCAGATTAGAAAGTCAGAGCACATCTAAATGTCCCGTTTCACATAGCGACGCACCAGCGATCCCGACAACGATACGGCCTGGTAAGGATCGCTGGTGCGTTGTCACACAGCAGTCATTCTGAACGATTCCAGCCTGCATCCCTGAGTTCTGCGTCGACAACAAGGTCACTTGTCGGCGTCAAACACAGTGATGCATGCTGGTCAGCAGGACGCCGAAGATGAAAAAATGGCCCATGACATTCGAGCGCGATCAGCGATATCCAGCGGGGGCGGTCGCCGCTATGTGTCACATATAGCGAGATCGCAGGTGAGATCGCTGTTGCGTCACAAAATCGGTGATGCATTAGCGATCTCGCAATGTGAGACTGGGCCTTAAGAGGTATTCATTGGAGAATCCCATTAACAGCCTGTGGATTGTGTGGTAATTGGATTGGATTGAGAGGCACAGGGTAATTTCTGTCCTTCATTCCAAGAAGACACCTAGATAATGCACATTCCTCAGAAAACAGACAAGGACAAACAGTGTCGGACTGGTGAGCCAAGGGCCCACCAGTAACCAACTCCAGGGCCCCATTTTTCATTTACATGAAGATATGACATTATCCTCAATCACAAAATTATATAACAATGAACGGGGTAGATTGGTAAATTAATAAATTGCTACCTTTGTACATAGTGATTCAAGTATATAGTGCCATATAGTGCCATATAAGAAAGTGGTGGACCACACTTTCACATAGGCCCACCGGAAGATTCTCCTGTTCTCCCATGGGCCAGTCCAAGCCTGAGGACAAAGATGTACGGTAGCTACAGTGTAAAACCCAGAGTCCATCTGCAAATTCTGAAAACACACACAATAAAAAAAAATATACGTAATCCATGGGCTGCAATATCATTCTATAAAATCCTTCTGAATACATTAGCACAACAAGTTCAAGGAAAGGCTTAAACCACTAGGATAACTTATTAGACGTATAAAAAATGCATTTAAGGGTGGTTTCACATTAGCGCTTTTTAAGCGCACGCACGGCCGGGGGTAGCTCCGCCCCCGAGCCGGCTCTCTGCCCGGCGTGCCCGCCCCTTGCTTGTAGCGCTGCCTCCTAGCGCACAGCGGCGCCTGCGATCGGCGCACCCTATCTTTAGCATAGGGTGCGCAGATCGTGCGCAGGCCGTGCGCTAGTTGCGCTTTGACCTGCGCTGCGCACTTTTGACGGTGCGCCGTGCGCGCCAAAATCAAACTTTTCGGATTTTGGCGCGCACGGCGCACCGTCAAAAGTGCGCAGCGAAGGTCAAAGCGCAACTAGCGCACGGCCTGCGCACGATCTGCGCACCCTATGCTAAAGATAGGGTGCGCCGATCGCAGGCGCCGCTGTGCGCTAGGAGGCGGTGCTACAAGCAAGGGGCGGGCACGCTGGGCAGAGAGCCGGCTCGGGGGCGGAGCTACCCCCGGCCGTGCGTGCGCTTAAAAAGCGCTAATGTGAAACCACCCTAAGCTATTAATTTAGATTTTAAGAATTACCATGCACAACCATTATGAGAATGATTCTTTCCTCAAATATCTCTTCTTTCTAAGGGACACATTTATAAGATTATAATATTATTTCTGCACAAGAACATTTTTTAATACATCCAATTGTAGAGCTTATTTTGATAGCAAGATCGATTGATTAAAATGTACTTTGTTCATGGCATGGGAAAACCCCTTAAAGTCTTCAAACAAGTCCTTTTTAGTCAGATCCTGCTGTTATACTCCCATTCGTTTTGGCCTTCTTCTTTCTAACCAAAAAGTACAGATCAAATTGGAAAGGATTATTGCTCAAGAGTCAGTCTACACAGGGTTGGTTTGTAGTCTGAAACAATGGTAACCCATAAGCTTGCATAGACGGTCCTTACTCACGGAGAAAAATCATTGTGAAGGGTGAATATGATAGGTTGTAAAAAATCACCAAAGATTTATGTATCAATAATCTCAGTCTCATAGAGGGGATATAAAATACGCTGGTCTCTTGCTGTCTTTTTTTCAATTCAGTATTTTTTTTCTAAACATTGATGTTGCCTTTACTGATATAATAATAACAGTAACATTAATAGTAATGAGAATTATTATTAATAATAATCTTTATGATAAACTATTGCCCGGATTCATCTTTGCCTTTGCACCTGTACTGTGTCCAGTTTTGTGTTTCTTTTCTGCCTTTTTTTCTTTGCAGCCCTTCATATATTTTGCTTGCATTTTTCTTAAAGTCTATTTTTATTTGTCCTCATTTGTGTTTTTTATTTTCTTCTTTGTGGCCGGAGATTTGTGATTCCAGATATTTTTTTACTGATTCATCAACTGAGATGTTTTAAAAAATCTCAAAATGTAGATTTTGCTCCAGCCACCCATGGTGTATTTTTGAGTACGCCAAAATTTTGGCTTAATGTTTGCAACTTTTGGGGCCAAAAGTCGCTAAAGCAGTTTAAGACAGGAAACTTTTTTTGACTATGCCAATTTCATTAATTGCATGCATAATTGTAAGGAGAGAGTCTGGCAAGCAGGAAAAGCAGAGACCAGCCCTGCCCCCAAATAGTGACATCAGTTTTTGGGGGCAGGGCTAGTGTCTGTGCTTCCTGCCTGCCGGGTTCTCTCTTTTAGAGAGCCATATTCGAGCTATATTCGAACCCTATTTGTGCCGAATGTATATTTGATGATTGGTTCTGAATATATTCAGTAATTTCTGCTCCCATTGACTCTAATGACATTTGGCTGTGTTTGACGAATATTGCAAAAACAATATTAGATGCCAACCGTATTAGGAAACGAATCTGAACAAATTCGCTCAACTCTACAGCTTCTTTGCAATGTTCACTGACAGTGCGCTCTATTGCCGCCTCATCACTTCTTGGTGAAGGACAGCACTGTCACTGTGCATTAAAAGGGTTTTGCACAGTGACAAGATCTTACTGAGCATATGTCAGAATTGACAAATGACACATGTCAAGTAGAGCAGGGACTAGACGTCAATGAGGATGCTTCATTTCTTAGTGGGGACAGAGGCTGCGCCAGTGACCGCAGTTTCTGCCCCCTGATGACATTTCCTTTGAGTGTCTCAGCATGCCCTGGGTCTTTCAAATGAAGCATCATCAAACAGGAAGTTGATAAAAAAAGTAAAGCAGCTATATTAGACAAGGAAAGAGAGAATTTTTATAAAGTTTATAATAAAAGCAAGTGAATTATTACATTAAATAGACAGATACTTCGAATTAAATTAGTGTTAGTTTCAGACCACCCCTTTAAAAAAAACAACCCACAAATGATGAAGCGGGCCTTAAAGTTTTAATATACAGTATAATGTAATTGAGAGTAGAAACTAGATATGAGGATACCAGTCTTTAAATGGCAGTAAAATAGTCTACAGAAACTGTGTGCACTTGAGCAAACTAGATACTTCTAAATGCCCTATTGTATTACCACTGTATCTCATATCTGGATTCATCTTCACTAATACAATTTGAAAAGCTGCTAATATACTTACATTTCTCCATGGCATTCCGGAAATGTGCTGCTAATACAATATATTGGGACACGGTGGTGGTAAAGCAGCACATATCCAGCAGACGTCATTTTGCTATCCGCGATCGCACTCACATTGGTGACTTCAGACCTTTGTGACTCAGTATATCATCACGTATTATGTTATTTTGTGCTCTGTACGGGACCTTCAGCCTCAACAAATGAATATGTATGGAACTGGTGTATTTATGAGGTAAATAATTCATAATATGTGTAGCGTTGCTATTTTGCTATCCATATATTATGCAGACTGCAGGGTATTACAGAATCAATATTCAATCCTAGGTTATAATGCAAACCAATTTGGTATATGCGAGGTATTTCTGGTGTAGTTGATCCATCAGAATATTGTTCTAATTAAGTACAGAATATACCACCAACAAACACACATGATAAATCTCAAGTGTGTAGGATTATAGTGCTGGACATACCAAAACATTATTAACGAAAGCACAGTTGCCATATGGCAACAATGATGTACTAATCCACAAAGTATTTATATTCAAAATAGAAAAGACTCTATTAATTAAAATAGATACAAAAACCAATGAAAACAGATCAACGTACGGGTTGGTATGAGGGACAGATGGAAAAATTGTGCCAAGAATGCTGCTATATAGAACAAAAATGGCCATACAACTACCTGCAGTCCATAACTGTGAATTGAAAGGAAAAATGCAGGGCGCATCCACTGTGTAAAATCCGTATCAAAAAACACATTAACAGAGAAAAAGGAAGGTGCTCACCTATTGGGGTTGTGAGGAAGTCACAACACCCATAAACGCATGAGAAGCAGCAGCAAGTCTGCACAGGGTCCTAGGACAAATTTGCAAAAACGGCGTGAAAGTGCAATGAGGACTGCGCTTGCTTCTGGTGGAGTACAAGGTTCTTTATTCAGCCAACGCGTTTCCTGAGCCTACTGGCTCACTTCATCAGGGCAGATTACATTGAAAGATAGTGAAACATTCTTATAGAGAAAAAAAAAAAAAAAAAAAGAGAATTAGCGCCAATGCAGGGTTAAATGACATCAACAAAGGTCAAAGAAAAAAAAAACCTCAAAAACAATTTTCATTCACCCCCCTTTTTTTTTTTTTTTTCATTAACCTTAGCCACTTTTTACCCCGTGATCCATAGCACTCTGTTCTATTTTTATTTTTGCATAATTTTATATATTTTTTCTCATTTTAATATATTTTTATTGTAGTGTTTTTATGTTTGTAATAAAATTTCATTGTTTTTGAGGTTTTTTTTTTTTCCTTTGACCTTTGTTGATGTCATTTAACCCTGCATTGGCGCCAATTCTCTTTTTTTTTTTTTTCTCTATAAGAATGTTTCACTATCTTTCAATGTAATCTGCCCTGATGAAGTGAGCCAGTAGGCTCAGGAAACGCGTTGGCAGAATAAAGAACCTTGTACTCCACCAGAAGCAAGCGCAGTCCTCATTGCACTTTCACGCCGTTTTTGCAGTCCATAACGGGAGCTATATTGCAGATACAAAAAGTAGCAATTTAGATAGTATATTCATTTTGTGGAGCCAATGGGCCAGGTATAAATATCTAGGAACAATGTCCCAGAGTCACCGCTAGCCATATAATGTATAATTTTATTTCCAATATCATTAGTTTGTTACCTAGATGAAAGTGACAGGCTCCAGCTTCCCAGCAGGGTCCAGGGGGATGTGCAGGCCGACCCCGACGCGCGTTTCGATGGTGCCTTTCTCAAGGGGCAAGTATACAGAGCGGGCACTCAGCTTTTTTATGCTGCATCCGGAAATTAGGATGACATCATGTCACCATGACTCCCACCATGCCTACAGCATCGCACGACACAGAGCAGCCAAAAACCGGAAGCACATAGGGCCCCACGTGACCTGGAAGTCAGTATGCTGCCGCGTCATGCAGCAATGAACACAGGAGGGACATGGCGCGTGCGCATACTGTGCGGTGGTCAGTAGCTGCCATATGTAAAGCTGGCAGATTGCGGGCAAACTGTGGGCAAATAGTTTATTAAAGATATTAATGGGGATCAACCACAATATATATAATTAATTAGCCACACCTAAGTAGTGAAAAATAGCCACAGCTATGCAGCAGAAAAAATAGGGATCAACTGTAATATATATAGTTAATTAGCCACAACTGGATAATAGAAGTATATTTACATGACACTTCACAGGTAATAAGCAGCATAATCAAAACAATGCAAAAATGAAAATCATTATGAAAATAGCTTATTATACTAATATTTTAACAAGTGTATATGGACAATATAATTGTCTTACATAGCATCTCCTAAATAGTAAGCGACATCACAAGAACAGTAGTGTTCATAATAATCATACGCACAGAAAAATCACTATGACACTGACCCAATTAAGAAGATTATAACCAGTGAAAACAATAGCCATAGTATTAGAAAATAGAGGGTGTTTTATATTAGTCCACGCTCAGTATTTGGTCAGTTTTTTACCTCAGTATTTGTCAGCCAAAACCAGGAGTGGAACAATCAGAGGAAAAGTATAACAGAAACCCGTCACCACTTCTGTATTTATCACCCACTCCTGGTTGTGGCTTATAGATACTGAGGTAAAAAACTAAATGTGTGCACGTGGCCTTACACTGTCGATCAGTGGACTCCAAACTATGCCACTTCAGTTGTTCCAGAACTACAATGCAATGCATAGTATGCCAGGGCATGCTGGAAATGATATTTCCACAACAGCTGGAAAGCCACATATTGGAGGCTACCAGCTTGTCAATTTTTGAGTCATTTCTGCCAGAAAAACAACTCCAAATTTGATTTTTGTATGATAAGAATCAGGAAAAAAAAAACAGGTCCAAATCCCCATCAACATTTTTTCTGAAAAACATGTCAAAAATCTTATGTGGAAAATGCAAAATACATTAAAGGGGGTACGTGGGACTTTATTAAAAACAAAAAATGCACCAAAGCACTAACAGGCAGATCATTTCAACTTGCCTGTTGTGCACAGGGCCATTCTTCCCTGGCACAGAGTGGTTAAAGACCGCTAAGTGTCGGGAATTTAGCTGCCTCTGCTGATGCAACAGGTTGGGACTTCCAATGTCATTTTAATTGACATCTGGCTCCCCAAGATAGGCAGCAGAGATCCGACTGTAATTCAGAATGATGTTGGAAGCCCTGCCCCATTGACAGAGCAAAGCGGAAAAGAAGCCTCCGCTCTGTAGACGTGACTACAACACAGGCTTCTGAATACCCGGCAGTAGCGACCTGTGAACGCTCTGTGCCGGTTAAGAACGGTGCCAGGCACAACAGGCAGGTAAGTTGCAATTACCTGCCTGTTAGTGCTTAGGTAAATTTTTTGTTTTTTATAAAGTCCCAGATATACCTTTTAATGTATGTTCACACATGGAAGAATTTGTCACCACAACATCTGGACTTTGTGCTTGTTTTATTTTTGCAAGGCCCATTTGGATGAATCATTGACATTTCTGCATCTAATATACTGCATGTGAATATACAGTACAATAGCCCCTTCATGACCTACGATATCTAGATATGTCATAGGTCGCCTCCCCCTCTATGATGCTGAGCCCACATGTTTTTAGGCACATGAAAACTGATCTAATCAACTGTCATGTGCCGCTAACAGCCGCTGGTGGAATCACAATTCACTCTCGGCTGTTAAGATATTAAATGCCTCTGTCAATCTCTGACAGCTGCATTTAACATGCCTGTGACGGAAGCACGTCACTAGCCATTGGCACCCATGTTACATGATCATGGGGTGCTGATGGGTTGGCATGAAAGTCAAAGGTCTGCAAGAGAGCCTTATGCTTGTCACTGCCGATCTGCTATGAGTGCCCCCCACTGGCTGGCTGAAGCTCTCTATAGGGCCCGTTACACACAGCGATCTCGCTGGCGAGATCGCTGATTTTGTGACACATCAGCGATCTCTCCAGCGAGATCGCTGTGTGTGACATCCAGCAGCAATCGCCCCCCCGCGAGGTATCGCTGATCGTGCTGGATCGTCCTTGCCTGTTTTTTCAGCGCTGGTCTCCCAATGGCCAGCGCGCATCACTGCGTGTGGCAGCGGGAGCCAGCGATGAGCGACGCTGCACGCTGGTTACCAACGTAAACATCGGGTTTCTAAAGGCTGCGGGGCCCTTAGAAACCCGATGTTTACCCTAGATACCCGCGTGCACTGCAGGCAGGGCGGGAGGTGGAGGCAGAGCGGCACACAGACCGGAGTAGCTCTGCTATCTGCTACTCCAGTCTGTCAGACCGGAGTAGCAGATAGCAGAGCTGCACCAGTCTGTCTGCGCCACTTTGCCTCCACCTCCCGCCCTGCCTGCAGTGCACGCTGGTATCTAGGGTAAACATCGGGTTTCTAAGGGCCCCGCAGCCTTTAGAAACCCGATGTTTACATTGGTAACCATCATGCTCGCTGGTCCTGATCGCTGGAGGGGATGTCTATGTGACAGCTCACCAGCGATCAGCTAACAATGTCCCAGCGATCCCATACACGTCGGATTGTTGGTGGGATCGCTGGGACACCGTTATGTGTAATGGTACCTTATGTGTAGCACAAGCAATCAGAAGATCACAGCGTTAAGTCTACTAAGTACACTATTGAAGCAAGTGAAAATTAAAAATGTTTAAAAATATTTATAAAATAAAAAAATATAAAGTTCAAATCACCCCTCTTTTTGCCCCATTCAAAATAAAACAATAAAAAAATACACATATTTGGTTTTGTCAGGTTCAGAATCACCTGATCTATCAAAATATAAAAAGAATTAATCCGATCTGTAAACGGCGTAACGAGAAAAAAAAAACAAAACCTGGTTATAGCAACATTGCAATAAAATGCAATAATAGGCAATCAAAACATCTACCCCCAAATGGCATCAATTAAAACGTCAGCCTGGCATGCAAAAATAAGCTCTCACCTAACCCCAGATCCCAAAAAATTGAGACGCTACGGGACTCTGAAAGTGGCGCCACTTTTTTTTTTTTTAGCAAACTTTGGATTTTTTTTCACCACTTAAAAAAAAAGAACCTAGACATGTTTGGTATCTGTGAACTCATAATTACCTGGAGAATCATAATGGCAGATCAGTTTTAGCATTTAGTGAACATGTTAAAAAAACAAACAACGAAAAAAAAAAACAATTGTGAAATTGCATGTTTTGGAATTTCACCACACTTGGAATTTTTTTTCCTGTTTTCCAGTACACGACATGGTAAGATTAAGGCTGTGTTCACACACAGCGTTTTTTTTTCGCGTTTTTCCCGCGGATTTACCAAACAATCTGCGGGAAAAACGCGAAAAAGAAGCTTCCCATTCATTTTAACGCAGTTTGCACTTTTTGTGCATATTGATGTGTCTTTTTACCGCGAAAAAACCGCATCGCGGTAAAAAACGCAGCATGCTCATTAATTTTGCGGATTTTTTCTGCGTTTTTGGCTATTTCTATGCGTTTAGAAAACGCGCGGAAAAAACCGCATCAAAACCGCGCAAAAAACGCGGTTTCTGGGAAGGGAGTCAGGTTTTTGAGCAGAAATTTTCAGCTACGTGTGCACTCAGCCTAATGGTGTTGTTCAAAAGTACAATTTGTTCCACAAAAACAAGCCCCCACATGGCCATATTGAAGGAAAAATAAAAAAAGTTATGGCACTGGGAAGAAGGGGAGCGAAAAACAAATACGCAAAAATGGAAAATCCCAAGGTGATAAAGTGGTTAATATTATTATTAGGTATGCGATATTGTAATCTTGAGTAACCCCGCTGCTGATTGACAAGTTTAAATATGGCGCACAAAGAAATATTGAGCTAAAAATTAGTCAGCAATTTTTTTTTCTATTAAAATCAGAAGAAAAGGAATGGAGCAAAATGCTGACCTAACACAGGGTTAATAAGCAGAATCCGACTGTCGCTTTGTAACGTTCCAGGGTGCTGCAGCAGCACAATTAATTACAGAGTTCATTAATTAGTGAACATATTAAAGAAAGACACCATTACTGACAAGTGCAGACATGATATATCATCAAGTCAATAAACTATTGAACATGAAACTGGACCTTTCAGCAAGATCTCCTTTCTTCCTCACTGTTAACCTACAGACACATATATTATTCCTGCTTCATCAGCAGATGTCGGCGGTAATATATTTCATATTACTATTTCCGTTAATCAGGAATACATACTTATATAGCTTGGAAAATGAACGATCGAACAGTTTACATGATGGAGGGGGGCTGCTGGAAGTCGGTGCATGACGCTGTCATTTATTCCATGCTAGCGACTGGTATTAAACAGTAGCACTGCGCTGGATATATAAACCAGGGCTAGGAGGAGATTCATGTACTGCAGCCATGTTAGATCAGCGTGCGGCTGGGTAAAGATGGCAAACAGATCAGGATACTGTTACTTTCTATGGCAGGTTCATGCTACTGCAATACCCGGCTATTACGTCTCATTTTCACATATGTGTTTTTTATTCCCTATGGTCCTGTACACACTTGGGTCAGAAAAAAAAGGGAGCTAAGTTCATCTTTGATCTGAGTCATGTTATCAAGTTCACCAACACAAGTCAATGGGTCAATGGAAAAAATAAATAACACGCCTATGCCCTCCATGTTTCATCGGTGGGCTGTCCAGTTTTAGAAAGTCTAAGGTTACGTTCCCATGATGAGTTTTTGGTGATTTAGGCTAGGTTCACATTTGCGGATGGGCAAGCTGCGGACGTCTGCGGACTTCCTCCATGAAGCTCCGCCCACGGCCGCACCTCTTCCGGTCTGCTCTGCATGCGGCCTGCATACCTTAACATTGGTTACTCAGGTCATGCAGACGTATGCGATTTTCTCCGCAAGCGTCGTTTTGACGATGCAGCGCCCGCATAAAATTCCAACATGATGCATTCAACGTGGGTTGCCGCATCGTCAAAATGACGCATGCGGAGGCATCTGCATACATCTGCATGACCTGCGTATTCAATGTTTAAGATAGGGTACGCAGGCTGCATGCAGAAGTATGTGGACGTAGGCGGAGCTGACCGGAGGAGGTGAGGCCGTGGGCGGAGCTTCACGGAGGAAGTCTGCAGATGTCAGCAGCTCCTCCATACGCAAATGTGAAGCCAGCCTTATAGATGCTGTGTATTTTCGCTGTGCTAAAAATGTAGTGTCTCACTGTTCCAGCAAAGTAGATGGGATTTATAGAGATCTCATGCCCACGGTTCTTTTTTTTTAGTCAGCGTAAACTGACCTGCATTGCATGTTTCAAGTCTTTAACGTGTCAATATTTCTAGTGGGTACGCTGAGTGTTCTGTGCAGATTTTTCCCATTAATTGCATTAGATGTGGAAAATCCACTGGTAAAAAAATGCATGCTTGGTTTTAGTGTGTTTCCACTACGGACGCATGTAATCCACGCAGGCTCGGACTGGCCCATAGGTTAACAGGAGAATCCCCTGGTGGGCCCCTGTGCAGATGTGGGCCCCCAATCCCACTGTACGGGCAGTACTTGGCATCATTTACTTGATTCACTCTGTACAGAAACAAACAGCATCTCATCATTCATTACCCAAACTACCCAGCTTGTTATAGGCAGGTGAAAAATGGGCCTCCCAAAGTCAATGTTACTGGTGGGCCCTTAGCACCCCTTTCTGACACTAAATCCACACATAAAGTGTGGTCGAAGCCAGATACCAGGAAGTATCAAAAACAAACTAGCTTTATTTAAAACAATATACACCCAAAAGAGACAAAAATCGCAACGTTAAAAACACAGTAAAAACACATTTCCATCTATTTTTGCAGTACTGCTTTAATTGTTTCATCATATGTATATGTATACATGAATATACAGTGCTCAGCATAAATAAGTACACCCCTTTGAAAAGTAAGATTTTAATACCTCGCTGAACCCATGAATAATTTCCAACATTTTGACCACACTGTGTTTCATAGAACATTTTTTAACTCATTACATGAAACTAAGTAAGGTAGGTAATAATATATATTACAAAATCTTCAGTTTTACCCAAATTAGTTGATGCGAAATTGAATACGCCCCACATCAAAAACGTCTACATCCAGTATTTTCTATGACCTTCATGATTTTTAATATGGCACCAAGTCTTCTAGGCAAGGAACGAGCAAGTACAGACATTGACAGTGATTAAAATCTTACTTTTCTGAGCGGGGTGTACTCATTTATGCTAAGCACTCTCTTGCGTGCATTGCTTGTCCGCTGAATATGATACATTCATAAAGCCATATTATGTGTATCATTGTAAGGTGGTAAACTAGGCACCTACGGTATAATCTACCCCATTTGCTTTTAAAGAAATAATCTTGGACAAGTTGGCTTCACGTAAGTGGAATCAGTGAAATCTCTGGGAGATAATTGCTCTTGAGTTTGACAAATGAAATATGGCTTAGTGCTGTCGAATACTCTGCGTGACTAAGTACTGCACTGATACTGCCATCTACGATCAGTGGATGGTTTCCTGGGGTATTCTTAGGTGACCTTTTCCTTCTGTTTATCAGATCTAATGGTATCACTAGAAGCTAAGTGTCTGTTTCTTTTAAGCCATAAAGTACAGTGGCGTTGCATCGGAAATGAACTTTTTCCATCTTTTCTGTCCCTCTAAACACTGTGGTTGCAATGTGTTTTCCATAAGCCACAACAACTCATGCATATTGTAAGAGCATAAATAGTGAAATGGACAACTCGATCGATGAACCTCTTTCCTTTCTTCTTTTTTCTCTGTAGGCCATCCGATGTACACTTGTAAATTGCACATGTGAATGTTTCCAGCCTGGGAAGATTAATCTGAGAACCTGTGACCAATGTAAACATGGCTGGGTGGCACATGGTAAGAAATGTAGTATTCAATTTCTGCTGCAAGAACAGATATTATGTAGATACTACTGCCCTCCCAAAGAGCAATCTTTCTATCTATCTATCCATCTATCTATCTATCTATCTTTCTATCTATCTATCTATCTATCCATCCATCTATATATCTCATATCTATCTCTCTATCTATCTCATATCTATCTATCTATCTATCTATCTATCTATCCCATATCTATCTATCTATCTATCTATCTATCTATCTATCTATCCCATATCTATCTATCTATCTATCTATCCCATATCTATCTATCTATCGATCTATCTATCTATTATCTATCTATCTATTTATTATCTATCTATCCCATATCTATCTATCTATCTATCTATCAATCTATCCCATATCTATCTATCTATCTATCTATCTCGTATATATCTACCTATCTATCTATCTCATACCTATCTATCTCATATCAATCTATCTTTCTATCCCATATGTATCTATCTATCTATCTATCTATCTATCTATCTATCTATCTATCCCATATCTATCTATCTATGTCATACCTATCTATCTCATATCTATCTATCTCATACCTATCTATCTCATATCTATCTATCTATCTATCTCATATCTATCTATCTCATATTTATCTATGTATCTATATATCCCATATCTATCTATCTATCTATCTATCTATCTATATCTCATATCTATATATCTATCTATTATCTGTCTCATATCTATTTATCTCATATCAGTCTATCCCATATCTATCTATCTATCTATCTATCTATCTATCAATCTATCTCATATCTATCTATCTGTCTATCTATCTATCTATCTCATATCTATATCTATCTATCTATCTCATATCTATCTATGTATCTAGCTATCTATCCCATATCTATCTATCTATATCTCATATCTATATATCTATCTATTATCTATCTCATATCTATTTATCTCATATCTATCTTTCTATCTATCAATCTATCTGTCTATCTCTAAATCTATCTATATATCCCATACTTATCTCATATCTATCTATCTATCTATCTATCTATCTATCTATCTATCTATCTATCTATCTATCTATCTATTTTATAATTGTAGCTGTACAATCCAGTCCTTTCCATACATAAAAATGTGACCTCATCACTACTAGTCTCATTGAATAAGTGCCAATGGGAATCTCATTGCACAAAGGAAGTTTTCTGTCTCTTTTGAAAACATTGATCCATTATTTGCAGTAATTGCCATAAAAATATGACACTCTCAAGGTCATGATAATGATAGGAAGGTAATCTGAGTCAGATAGATATTAGTCAATGAGATGACATTTAACATTGCTTTTGCAGAGTACAGTACAGATAACTCTCTTAAGGTTATTCTACCAATCATGATCCAATGCAGCGATGACTTGCATTTGGAAAACTCATCATTTGAAACATATTGACCTCTAAAAAATACAGTCATATGGTCTATATATACAGTAGATATATATTTATTTGTGTTAAACTATAAATACTGTAAGGTTTGCTTTTTAAAGATGGACAAGCCTAAAATCCTTGATAAAGGGTTGTCAAGCCCCCTATTACTTTTGTCAAAACCTGGAAATTACGTGAAATAAAGTGAGTGGTACCGTACCAATTCCCTACCCATCCCATGTTGCAGTTTTCCTGGTCCCCTGGCGGTCTCTGCTCACTAACACTTCAGTGATGATGTGTCAACATGACTTGTGACTGTTTCAACCAATTACTAACGTGAGAAGGAGCAGAGACTGATGGAGGGCTCAGGAAGCTTCATAGTTCCATCACATATGGGACCGGTTCACTGCTAAACAGAGTTTCATAGTTTCCATAATACTTGCATAAAATACATGATACTCATATTTTTTTCCTTTTGTGTTAAAACAATGCTTGAGGTACAGCTACATTGGTGTTGAAAGATAGATAGATCGATAGATAGATAGATTAGTAGATAGATAGATTAGTAGATAGATAGATAGATATGAGATAGATGATAGATAGATAGATAGATAGATAGATACAGTGCCTTGCAAAAGTATTCGGCCCCCTGGAATTTCTCAACCTTTTCCCACAAATCATGCTTCAAACATAATGATACCAAATGTACATTTTTGGTGAACAATCAACAATAAGTGGGACACAATTGTGAAGTTGAACGAAATTTATTGGTTATTTTAAATTTTTGGTTAAATTTAATAACTGAAAAGTGGGGCGTGCAATATTATTCGACCCCTTTACTTTCAGTGCAGCAAACTCACTCCAGAAGTTCATTGTGGATCTGTGAATGATCCAATGTTGTCCTAAATGACTAATGATGACAAATATAACCCACCTGTGTGTAATCAAGTCTCTATATAAATGCACCTGCTCTGTGATAGTCTCAGGGTTCTGTTTGATGCACAGAGAGCATCATGAAGACCAAGGAACACAACAGGCAGGTCCGTGATACTATTGTGCAGCAGTTTAAAGTCGGATTTGGATACAAAATGATTTCCAAAACTTTAAACATCCCAAGGAGCTCTGTGCAAGTGATCATATTGAAATGGAAGGAGTATCATACCACTGCAAATCTACCAAGACCCGGCCATCCCTCTAAACTTTCATCTCAAACAAGGAGAAGACTGATCAGAGATGCAGCCAAGAGGCCCATGATCACTCTGGATGAACTACAGAGATCTACAGCTGAGGTGGGACAGTCTGTCCATAGGACAACAATCAGTCGTACACTGCACAAAACTGGCCTTTATGGAAGAGTGGAAAGAAAGCCATTTCTCAAAGATATCCATAAAAAGTGTTGTTTAAAGTTTGCAAAAAGCCACCTGAGAGACACACAAAACATGTGGAAGAAGGTGCTCTGGTCAGATGAAACCAAAATCGAACTTTTTGACAACAATGCCAAACGATATGTTTGGCGTAAAGGCAACACAGCTCATCACCCTGAACACACCATCCCCATTGTCTAACATGGTGGTAGCAGCATCATGGTTTTGGGCTGCTTAGCTTCAGCAGGGACAGGGAAGATGGTTAAAATTGATGGGAAGATGGATGGAGCCAAATACAGGACCATTCTTGAAGAGAACCTGCAAAAGACCTGAGACTGGGATGGAGGTTTGTCTTCCAACAAGACAATGATCCCAAACATAAAGCAAAATCTACAATGGAATGGTTCACAAATAAATGTATCCAGGTGTTAGAATGGCCAAGTCAAAGTCCAGACCTGAATCCAATCGAGAATCTGTGGAAAGAGCTGAAAACTGCTGTTCACAAACGATTTCCACCCAACCTCACTGAGCTCGAGCTGTTTGCCAAGGAAGAATGGGCAAGAATTTCAGTCTCTCGATGTGCAAAACTGATAGAGACATACCCCAAGTGACTTGCAGCTGTAATCGCAGCAAAAGGTGGCGCAACAAAGTATTAAGTTAAAGGGGCCGAATAATATTGCACGCCCCACTTTTCAGTTTTTGAATTTCCACACAAATTTAAAATAACCAATAAATTTCATTTAACTTCACAATTGTGTCCCACTTGTTGTTGATTCTTCACCAAAAATTTACATTTGGCATCTTTATGTTTGAAGCATATGTGGGGAAAGGTTGAAAAATTCCAGGGGGCTGAATACTTTCTCAAGGCACTGTATATAGATATGAGATAGATAGATAGATATGAGATAGATAGATATGAGCTAGATATTAGATAGATAGATAGTTCTGAGATAGATAGAAAGAAATATGATAAAATGATTGCAGTCAAGCAGGTCTATGAGATGCATCTGTAACCACTTGCTAATTAAAATGCCTGAAGTATGTAAAGGTCTTAAAAATTCTGATAGTCACTCAAAGAGACATGGGATGCACACATCCCATATGTAGATTTTCTAAACAATGCTTTTTTCCTAATGACTTGCCGCACCTTGCTTGCTAGCAGCATCCTGATACCTGTCAGATTCTTACGTTTGATGGCTCAGCGAGACAGGTCGAGGGAACATTTCATCTGCCATGCAGTACTGATAGGCTTCTAAATGAGTGTCTAAGGACCACGATATGCCTGCTTTGAGACTCTGACCTCCGTTTGTTTTTTATTAAATACTTTTAAAAAGAAGTTTAAAAAAAAACAGTCAGCTTATTAAATCACAACACAATAGCAACTGAATGTTAAAAAGCACTCAATCGAATCAGATTACTATTCCGCACCTCTTTCATTCAGCGGGATCAGTTTGAAATGACTCTCTGAATACAAATAACAAGTCCCTGCTGCAATAATTACATTGTTTCCTAGCGCTGCCATTAATTAATTTCATTTAAACCATATCGGTGAAAAACTACTTTTTGAAAGGAAACAGATTTTTTTTTTTATGAAAATGGACCTGCCTATATGGACGGGATTAAAGGCATCCATGTATAGTTCAGGTTGATTGACATCCTTGTATGTAGCTAAGAGCTGTCATAGTAAATAGACAGATATGACTATTCAAGATATTCCATTGACAATCAATGCAGTAATTAAAATGATGCAGAAATGTTCATTTAGGACAAAGATCCCCAGCCTTTTGTAGCTTCTAAGCCCCTATTAAATATTTCTAGTGTTGTTGATTAGCCCAATTAGAAAAAAACAAAGTCTAAGACCTCTTTCAAACATCCATGTTTCATGTATGTGAATTTCAAAGATAGAGCACATATCCATTATAGGCACGTTCACATGTCTGAATTTTGAGGACAGGTTGAAAAAACCCTCAGAAACATGTCACATTTTGATTAGCCTTTGATCCGATCCCATTCAAATAAATCAATAGTTTCATTAAAAAAAGTCAAAGGTTGATCAACCAGATGGTGGTTACCCAGTTTAATAGTTTTTACACTATGACAGTTGTGGCGTCACTGAGGGGCAACACAAAAGGCGCTCGAAAATAGTGATGAGTGAGTATACTCGTTACTCAAGATTTCCCTAACATGAACGGGTGATCTCCGAGTATTTGGATGTGCTTGGAGAATTAGTTTCTGTCGCCGTAGCTGCATGATTTGCCGCTGCTAGACAGCCTGAATACATGTGGGGATTGTCTGTTTGCTAGGAAACCCCCACATGTATTCAGGCTGTCTAGCAGCCGCAAATCTACTCCAGTTCAGTTTTTTTGTACAACTACAAATTGACAAACGTAACCAATTTCTGGTTATTTAAATATGCATTATTAGGCCTCTTTCACACGTCCTGATATTACCGGTACTGGAAGAAACAGTATTGGTGCTATTCGTGTCCATGTGTCACATCTGTGTGGCATCTGTGTGCCATCCGTGTGCAGCATCAGTGATACATACCAACGTCTGGGAAAAAGTTGTATAGGTAGCGCTGTTCCCAGATGCCAGGTGCTGAATGAAACTCTCAGATGGTGTGGTGAGCAGTGACACCAGTGATGCGACCGCTCACCACACCAGCTGAAACATACTGAGCTTAGCGTGAGAACACGGCTACAGTGACAAGCATTGATGTAATTAAGGTTACTGCAGGTCACAGGCAGCGGTTCTCAGACTACGCTCAGTGTGTTCCGGCTTGCATGGTGAGCCGTCACATCACTGACATTTCTTAAAAAAAAATGTTTTCATTTAATGCGTGTGATTCACAAATGATGGATGCTGACTACAAATCTCATCAGTGTTGCGCTGATCGCAGGGAGACCAGGCAACAAAGATGAGAGTTGTAGTTAGCACTATTCCCAGGCGACGTGTGCTGACTACAACTGTCATCAGCGTTGCCTGGAGTCTCGCTAATCTCAAAGAGACAAGACAACAATGATGAGAGATGGATTCAGCACCTGGCGCCTGGGAACAGCGCTAACTGTACTGCTTTTCCCAGATGCCGGTACATGTCACACTGATGACACACGAATGTCATCTGTGTGTCATCAGTGTGCACGTGTGCAGGACATATTGTGACCATGCATCCGGCAAAAAACGGACATGTCAACATGTTTTGCACCTGGACACACAGTCCATGGAAGCACTCAGGGATGTGCGCAGACCAGAAGCGTAGCTAGTAGTGATGAGCAAATGTGCACGTTACTCGAGATTTCCGAGCATGCTCAGGTGTTCATGTATCTTCGGCGTGCTCATAGATTTTGTTTGTGTCTCCGCAGCTGCATGATTTGCAGCTGTTAGACAACCTGAATACATGCAGGAATTGCCTGTTTGTTAGGGAATCCCCACATGTATTCAGGCTGTCTAGCAGCCACAAATCATGCAGCTGCAGAGACACAAACATACTCTACAAGCACGCCCAAGATACTCGGAGAACACCTGAGCATTCCCGGAAATCTTGAGTAACGAGCACACTCGCTCATCACACGAAGCTAGGGTTTTGGTTCAAGGGAGGTGAAACTTCTGAGTGGTCCTCTAATCAGGTAAACCTGATTACAAGTGGGTGACGCACCCTAATAGTGGAGGAGAACCTCAGCAGATGACCGTGCTGTTGCTGAAAATAATCTCTATACAACGACCAACACTGATATTACTGCCATATGGTCAGTGGTAGATACCAGTCCTACAGAATATATAAGAGATCACACTACAGTTATAGATTAAAAATGCACATGCGTTTTTAGTTCACTTCTGTGGTGGAAACATCAAACATGCATGTACGTTTTTTTACCAGTGGAATTTCTGCATCTAATGCAAGGCTATAGGGAGATTCTGTATAGGAAATCAACGTACCGGCAAGAGAAATTAAGATGTTGGGGATTTGAAGCACGCACCGTGCGTGAGTTTATGCTGCTTTAAAAGAAGCACAGTGGGCATGAGATTTCTATAAATCCCATCCACTTTGCTGGAACTGTAAGAAGCAGTGTTTTTGACCATCATCAATAAATATGCATCAAAAACGCACAAAAAGCTCATTATGGCAACAAAACCTTAATTTGCATAATAGGTGCAGAAATGGTGCAGAAAATTTGTGACAAAAACTCATCAAATGTTCATGGAATGTAGCCTATGATGTGGAGTTTTTAATGCAGCAAAATACACAGTGTCAAAATCTCATCTCAGCTTTAAGGCCCCATCACACACAGCGATCTGATTTTGTGACGTCACAACGATTTCGCCAGCGAGATCGCAGTGTGTGATGGGGATCAGCGACTGGCCCCCCTGCCGGGTATCGCTGATTGTGAAGGATCATCCAGGGCCATTTTTTGATCGTTGGTCTCCCACTGGCCTGCGCGCATTGCTGCGTGTGGCAGCAAGAGACCAGCGATCAGCGACGCTGGATGCTGGTTTCCAACATAAACATCGAGTAACTAAGAGCCGCGTGGCTCTTGGATACCCGCTGTTTACCCTAGATACCAGCGCACGCTGGTTTCCAACGTAAACAGCGGGTATCCAAGAGCTGCGCGGCTCTTAGTTACCCAATGTTTACGTTGGAAACCAGCTTGCACGCTGGTTTCTAGGGTAAACAGCGGGTATCCAAGAGCCGTGCGGCTCTTAGATACCCGCTGTTTACATTGGAAACCAGCTTGCTTGCTGGTCCTGATCGCTGGAGGGGCTGTCTATGTGACAGCTCACCAGCGATCAGCCTAACGATGTCCCAGCGATCCCATCCATGTTGAATCGTTGGTGGGATCGCTGGGACATCGTTATGTGTAACGGGGCCTTTAGACTTGTTCTGATAAAATCGTGAATATGTAAACATAGCTATATAGTCTCTGCAGACATTCTGAGATAGTCCGAAATCCACCTAAGGACTCGGTTTTCGGTCGGAGGATTGTTCAAGAAAACAACGGACAGCACTCAGACCAATGTTATTCAATGGGGCAGCGCAGATGAAAGATATTATTCCCTGACTGAAACCGCATGTGAAAAAATCACAGCGTGTCCTAGTTTTTTCAGGAAAATCGGATGAGACTCGCCCATTCAAGTTTATTCATGCGCAAAAAATATCGTATACCATAAGGAGCCAGATTATTACAGACACATTACAATTCTGTAACGTAGAAAACTGTAAATGGTGCTGTAAAAGGTTAAAAGCTGCTGAGTATAAAAACGGATTGTACATGGATGACAAGTGAGAAAAAATAGCCCCACTTTACCGGATGAAACTCTGAATGATTTTTTACACATTTTGTTAAATGATTCCTGATATAAAAAAAACGGGAGCTGATAATTAAGGTGAATGGGAATATTTCTAAAATAATTTATACAGTCTGTTGTTCACTATAATTTCACGAAAAGCACTTCTCAGCCTGGTATGTTACAAGTGTCAACCAAAGCTTATGCACTACAATTTTTACCCTATTTGATCATTTGATAAATACTTTAGGCCTCATGCAGGCATTAGGGTTTTTTTTAAAACTGACTCAGTTTCATAAGTGATTTTCATCAGAGCTTGGTTAGAGTTTCATCTGTTTTTTTCACTGATGAGAAAAAAAAAAGTTGAAAACAGACAGCACACCAATGTCATCCAAGTGCTGTCAGATGTTTTCACTAAGGGCTCATACTCACTTGCGAGAGACTCGCACAATTCTTGCCCGCAATAGGGGCAGGTGGAACCACGATCCACCTGCGCCTATTAACTAATTAAACGCCGCTGTCAAATGCGGCCGGAAGTGCGCGCATCGCTGACCCCCATCACGTGATCAGGGTTCAGCGTTGCATTGGCATAACAACCAGAGGTCTCCTGGAGACCTCTATGGTTGTTGATGCCGCATTGCTATGAGCGCCACCCGATGGTCAGCGCTCATAGCAATGCAGAAATTCTACATATAGGCGATCTGCTCATCGCCCATATGTAGCAGAGCCGATCAAGTATGGGATGCTTCTAGCCTCCAATGGAGGCTATTGAAGCATGCCAAAATTAAAAAATATATATTTTAAAAAAATATGAAAAAAATAAAAAAAAATACAAAAGTTTAAATCATTCCCCTTTCGCCCCATTCAAAATAAAACAATTAAAAAAATCACACACACACATATGAGGTATAGCCGCATTCAGAATCACCTGATCTATCAATAAAATAAAGGATTAACCTGATTTTTGGTCGCTCTGACATTGCATTAAAATGCAATAATGAGCGATCAAAAGAACGTGTCTGCACAAAAGTGGTTTCATTAAAAACGTCAGCTCAGCACGCAAAAAAAAGCCCTCAGCCAACCCCAGATCACGAAAAATGGAGACGCTGCGGGTCTTGGAAATAGGTGCTTTTTTTAACAAATTTTGGAATTTTTTTCACCACTTAGATAAAAGAAAACCTAGACATGTTTGGTGTCTATGAACTTGTAATGACCTGGAGAATCATAATGGCAGGTCACTTTTACCATTTAGTGAACCTAGCAAAAAAGCCAAGCAAAAAAGAAGTGTGGGATTGCACTTTTTTTCAATTTCACCGCACTTGGAATTTTTTTCCGATTTTGTCGTACAAGACATGGTAAAACCAATGGTGTCATTCCAAAGTACAACTCGTCCCGCAAAAACCAAGTCCTCACATGGCCATATTGACAGAAAAATAAAAAAGTTATGGCTCTGGAAAGAAGGGGAGGGAAAAATGAAAATGCAAAACCAAAAATACCCCTGGGTCGTTAAAGTGTTAAATGTAAAAAGAATGCAGCCATGATTCATCTTGCAGTTTTTTTGTAAAGCTTCCAAAAATGGTCCAGATGTTTGTGCAACTTAAAATTGTGCAAAAAGTTTGTCAGGTTTGGAGTTTTAGGCCGGGGTCACACTAACCGACGCAAAATACGGTCCGTATTTTACATGCGTAATACGGATGAATGACCCCTATATAGTGCTCCGTATGTCATCTGTAAGCAAGGTGTGGTCGCGTATTTTGCGCATGTCAGCATCCATATGTAATCCGTATGGCATCTGTATGGCGAGATTTTCTCGCAGGCTTGCAAACTGGAAATTTAATGGTTCTGAGGCCTGCAAACTATTTAAATCATTAGCCTGCACCCTGTTTAATGGCTCAGGAACAGGTGGCTGCCTCCATTCTGTCCATTTGTGACTTTGCCTTGACTAGGTGTGTTGGTGTTGTATGTGCAACATGGCAGACAGTCTGACTTTCAACACAACTGAGCAGGTTCTCTTCAACTGGCTTTTGTCACACCGCTTTGGTCAACCATACCCAGTGATAGTGGGTCCGCAGAGGAGGAGACGCATGTGGGTCCATCCACTTTTGAGGCAACGACTCACAAGAGGTCATTTCCACCAACTCTATTCTTCTCTGCGGGATCATCCTGAAAAATTTTACCAATACTGTCGCATGAGCCTTGCAACATTTGATCTACTCTTGGAGACAGTGCACCCTGGGATAACCTTTCGGGACACAAGGATGCGCAAAGCTATATCTGCAGAGGAGCGACTTCTACTCATATTACGGTATGTACTACACAACCACATTCTCTATGTTCATGATGTGTTGCCCAAAGTATGTATTTTTTGATTTTTGGACTAAGTTTTATACCCTCATCTTATTCCAGATATATTTAAACTTACAGACCAGAATGTTATGTGTAATATGTCCTGACTATCACATAGTCATTGTGCGACCAAATATATGTGTGTTATTAGATATGAATCAATAAAAAGTTTTGTATGTACGTACCTGGTGTTTTGTTAATTTGTGCATTCTAAAATGTTCCATTTCTGTTGTTCTTCAGCTTCCTGTCCACTAGCCTGTCTTATGCCGCCCTCCACCATGAGTTTCTCATTGGAAGATTACCATTTCTGGCATAGTCAGGTCGACATGTAGTGAAATATGGTCAAGACTACATCAACTCGTCATTCCCGAGCCCAGGATGGAAGACTGGTTAAGGATTTCAAGGGACTTTGAGGAGGACTGCCAGTTTCCTAATTGTATTGGGACCCTTGATGGCAAACATATTCGGGTGCGTAAGCCGCCAAACTCTGGCTCACAATTCTTCATTTATAAACAATACTTTTCTGTTGTATTGTTGGCTCTGGCCGACCCTCAATACAAGTTTATAATTGTCGAATAGTGGGGCCTATGGAAGGACGGGAGACTCTCGAGTCTTCAATACTTCCATTTTGGCTCGGCGGCTACGCACCAACCAGTTGGATCTACCACCACCACGCCAGCTACCAGGCTCCACTCAAGAATCAGTCCCTTATGTCCTTGTGGCAGATGAGGCGTTTCAGTTAACGCACAATGTCATGAGGCCATATCCCCGACGCAACCTGGACCACGGCGCAGAATTTTTAACTTGCTCCTATCACGTGCTCGGCGACTGGTGGAGTGTTCCTTTGGCATTCTTTGTGCCAAATAGTGGGTACTCCAGTCTGCCATTCAGCTGAATGAACAAAATGTAAATGAAGTAATTAAAGCATGTGTCGTTCTTCATAACTTCACCAGGATACATGATTGTTCCTCCTCTGCTGGTGTTGTGCATGGGTCGGACAATGTGCGTTGGACGAAACCACCTATCAACCCTCAACGTAGACCGCTTTCTGGGCTCAAAGTGCGTGATATTTTCACAAATTACTTTATGTCACTTGAGGGTGAAACTTCTTGGCAAGAGCATGCTGTGTCTATGTTATAATTTTTTGGTTTATGCGTGTCTAAATATATATATATTTAAACCCCTTGTGATTCTATGACTGTTTAATTGCATTGGTAAGCGTATGTTAGTATGCTGACACCATTTTTTTTAGAATTGAGACAGAGACGTAAAATGTAGTAGACAAATGTTTACTTTTGCCTTATTTGTTTTTTTTTAGAAAAACATATTATTGCCGTATGATCAATGTGGCAATGGGCCAAATTGGCCTTTGTGCAGATGTGAAAATTGGGAACAAATAACATTTTCTGACAAACAAAGTGACCACAAAACCATTAGCCAATACCAAAATGGCAGCATTATAAATTTTGGCAGGTCGGGGGAGGAGAAGGCGGAAGACCAGCCTGTGTTTGCTGCTGGCTACTTTTCCCAACTTGGCCATCGCCCTGTGTGGGGGCATACTGTTGTCCATGATGTGGGTAGTGTACTGCCTCCTGGGATTGTGGTTGGTACTGGCCAGAGTGATACTGGAGAGGGGCCTCTTGTTGGGGCTGGTAGGCCCGTGTCCCATACCCACCAAAATAGCCATGTCGTCCCCAACCAGGTTGGGACCAGCCTCCAATACTGGGTAGCAACAAGTGGCCATATTGGTGAGGTTGGCTAGAGCCAGACATATGTGGCTGCTGTAGGAAAAGTTGGGAATGGAGAGGAAGTGGGTGAGGTGTAGGCCCACGTATTTGAGGATCCTCAGAGCCTGCTTGAGCAAGCATGTGTGTGGGGTGTCTAAGGCGCATCAGATTCCTGGGGGAAAGCTGCCACCTCTCCAGATATTCAAATAACTCATATGGGGTATTGGTGTGTGTGCTTGCATCAAGCAGGATCTGAAAACATCCTCGAATACGTAGCCTCAGCTGACGGGAAAGGGCACGGAGATAAAGGGCCAGACTGTGTGAGTATACCTTCTCACCATCATCATTATTGACTCTAGCCAGATAGTTCAGTACCCCTGTGTCAACATTGGTACGGGTATCTTGGGCAGGGATCTTGCGCTTTCTTCTTCCTCGCCGGGATGGTCCAGCAGGCTGTGGGGAGCCCCAGATCTGGGCAGTTGGGCTGCTGCTGATTTTGGCCTGCTCCTCCTGTATGGCTGATGATGCAGCAGTAGACGGTCCTGCTTGTGGATGTGGTCCTTATGGTGGGGTATGTGGTGCAGGCACTGGGTTTTCCTGAGAGGAATCTTCACCCATGCTTCTTAGAGGGGGAGAAGATGGGCCAGCCACCTCTTCCCCTACAGACCCAGGATCTATGATGAGCTCGGTATCTGAGCCAGTTTCTCTCTCCGTAAGATTGGACTGAGTTCTGTTATGAAATAGAACAGAGCCAAAAATAAATTCATTTTTTTGGCCCTGTAAAGTATCTGTGTAATGTGGTGTGAGATATTTACTTACGGTCTCAGATCCAGAATTGGAGCGAGGAAGGAGAGGCGGTCATAATAGATATATTTCCTCTTTATGTGACCCGCATCACCTCTCCTGGACCGCTGCTGATGTTCCCACCTGTATTGGTCGCGGATGCTGTGCAGCATCTTATCACATCTTCCACTGCAATGTGACAGGAAATATTCTCATTTTCACATATTTGCTAGGTCAGATTTGCTACCAGTAGCCTAGGCATGTGGCCTTCTAGGGTTTGCTTTCTACCCAGGGTGGCATATATAATTGGAGCATCCAGGCCAGATACAAAAGGTCACTATAGTTCAGGTATCAAGTAACTAGACTTAATAACTTGGTTGGCTAGGAGGATGAGGAGCTTGTGGCCTGGGCCAAATTATGGCAGTGTAAAACCATGGGTCACATAAAAATCTACCCACCTCATCAGGCAAAAAGTCCAAGCACAGGAGGGGGGAGCCTGATTCTAAATGCCTTTTTTGATGTGAGGTAATTTTAAACAGTTTTTGGGTTGTACTTACTCATTTGCTGCTGCTCCTCACGTGGCCGATCAGCAAAATCGTGGAACATCTGGCGACATATGCGCCTCCATGATGCCTCCTTTCTTGCCTGGTTGGCATAATGGGCATCACGCTGGTCCCAGATTTCCGGGCGCTCCTGCACTAGTACAATCAGCATCTCCAGATTGAGGAAATATGGCGCCATGACACTGCAGGACTCCGTGGAGGCGTACTTCCTGGATGTCTGGAGCGCTTTTTGAGCTAATTAGCATGTCTAAGCTTCCTGATGATGGATTGGCCCATTTCCTGTCACCTGCCAAAAGACCTGCATATTTCTCGCAAGTCACACATGTGGTCCATGTGTAATCCGTATTTTTTGTGCACCCATAGACTTGCATTGGCGTACTACGGGTGTAGTACGCTGACAATCGCAGCATGCTATTGGCACGGACCGTAGAATACGGACGAGAATTATAAGGCTGTTGGGAGCTACCCCATAGAGAATCATTTGTCCGTGTGTAATGCGTGCTTTTAACACCTCTCACTCGTCCATATTCCTCTCTAATGTGACCCCGGCCTTACACCAGTTTCGGGGTGTAAAATTTGCAAAAAGTGAGCAAGATCAGCAAAGAAGGGGTATGGCTGACAATTTTATCACAACATTCACCCAAAAAAGTGATGTAAATTATGACCGTAATATACTTAAGTTCCTGACTGGAGTACATTTATTGCAGTGATGCATACTACTGCTGAAAGATGCACCACATTCATTAGGAGGCATACGCCTATTAGGCTATATTCACACAAACGTAGTTTGAGTCCAGTTTCTGTCCATGAAAAATCAGACCAGTTTTATTTAGTAAGGCTATTCAAATGACATTGAGTGTCTATGTGAAATAAGCATGGTGGCTCAGTGGATAGCACTGCGGCCTTGCAGTGCTGGGGTCCTGGGTTACAATCCCACAAAGGATAACATCTGCAAGGAGTTTGTATGTTCTCCCCGTGTTTGCGTGGGTTTCTTTCAGATACTCTTGTTTCCTCCCACACTCCAAAAACATACTGACAGGGAATTTAGATTGTGAGCCCCATCGGGGACAGTGATGATAATGTGTGCAAACTGTAAAGCGCTGCGGAATATGTTAACGCTATGTAAAGATTATTATTACTAGTGTACACTATGGTTTTTCGTATTTTTGATGAGTCTCCTATTTAAGTTTGAGGGTGTGCAAAAAATCGGATTCTGTACGGATCATCCCAAAAGCATACAAATTCAATGGATACGTTGCAATTCTCAGCAAAGAAACTGGTTTTGGTCTTGTAAATTTTAGTCACTGCTGATGTAAAAAAATAGAAGCCCATTCAAATGACTGTACAAATGAAAAATCGGCTGTTTTTTTCATGAAAACTGACAATTTTTTACACGCTTGTGTGAACTTGGCCTAATTAGTTTGGCCAACCTTACTCTAGCATACCGTTCATCAAGGGTGGCGTACAACAAGGCCTGCGTTGATGAATCTGGTCTTGTGTATTGTATTAGGCCCACCCTAGTATTTGACATTGCGTGGGACATCAGCTGGACTAGGCCTGAAGATCTAGGATGAGGTCTCTCTAGGCAGAATGAATGTAAGACAATGCCTGCCTATTTTTTTTACATTTACACGTGAGCCATGTTTAGTATCACTTTGTTTCCCATTTCACCGCATCACCAGATCTGTGACCCATCTTTCTAAAACTAAGTCTAATGTTGAACATTTAACAGCTTTGAATAATCTACAAACTAATTAGTCAAGCGCCTGTGAGACTCTTGAGGTTGTGAGAAATCCCTAATGTGTAAAGAGAGAGGATTTCTTCAGAAGAAAAAGGATTCCCCAGGCTGGTGAGATTAACCCTTCACATGCCGCCCGCGTGAGAGCTACGAGGGTAGCCTATCAAGCATTCCATCATATATATACTGTCTTGGTCTCCGGCAGATTCTGTTTCTGACAAGAACCGTGTCAGCACAAAAGACTGTGGTAGGATCAGAGGAGACAGGAACAGGTGTCACGAAGACTGTCAAAATGAAAAAGTAAAAAAAAAAAAAAAAAAAGAGATTATGGTGAAGGCGAGAAAGACAGACAATTATATTAATGCTGTCACTTTTATGTTGCAGCTTTGCGTTATTATCTTGAGGTGCTGAGTGCGCAGTTGCCTCAAAGAAAAGTAGACAGTAGACAAGGGGGAAACACGATCGTTATTAACTGAAGAGGCAGTGTGTCAAAGCTGGATAGGGTTCAAAGTTTTGTCTGAAAAAAAAATGAGACAGCCATGTCTATGAACAAACTGCGGTTCTGCTGTCAGCTACATAAACAGAGTAGCCATCTAAAATGTACTGCTTGGAAACAGATCACAGAGCTCCCAAATAATAATGAAAGATGTCATTGAGACCTTTTTCCGCTTTATTTTAATTATATTTAATTTGTATGCATTTTAGTAGATTTTTAACTCAACCTTAGAAAACATTTTAGAGAAATTAAAAGTAGTTTTCTTTCATTTTCATGTCATAAATTGCACATAAAGGAGTGCGTGTTACCATTTCTGTAGCTATCATTTTCTCCAGTATGGAACTTTATGGAAATAATATTTGTCACTGGCAGCCGTGGAATAACAAGAACAGCCATTTTCTTCTATCTTAAATTTCATATAGCCATGGCTATGCCAGAAACATATTTGGTTAAGCCGATATATCAAGGCACATAGTAGAAGCCAATGACCCCTTCTCAATGTATGCCTAATTAAAGAGATTGTTTGGCCTTAGACTACAAGTCTTATTCAATACACTTAAGGCCCCGTCACACCTAGCAACTCACCAGCGATCCCGACAATGATATCAACTTGTCAGGATCGCTGGTGTGTCGCTACATGATCGCTGGTGAGCTGTCAAACAGGCAACTTCACCAGCGATCAGCACCAGCGACGCCGAGCGGGCGCGTCGCTGTGTATGTTAATTACCAGCGCGCTTATGCAGGGAGCTGGTAACTAAGGTACATATCGGGTTTCTAAGCGGCGCGCGTCACTTAGAAACCCGATGTGTACCTTGGTTACCAGCTCCCTGCATCAGCGCGCTGATAACTAAGGTACACATTGGATTTCTAAGCACCGCATGCTGCTTAGAAACCCGACGTTTACCTTGGTTACCAGCGCTCTGATCGCTGGTCGTTGCTCTCCTGCCTGCCACACACAGTGATGCATGCTGGCCAGCGGGAGACCAACATCCCAAAAAAAGTCCTGACCTTTCAGGAACAATCAGCGATAACCGGCAGGGGGGCCGGTCGCTGATAGCTGTCACACAAAACTTGTGACTCAGCGGCGATCTCACTAGCGAGATCGCTATGTGTGACAGGGGCTTTACATTGAGCAAGTCTGGGCCCATCTAGTCAGCACGTGTATGCAAATCACATACTTGTGGTCACACGTCCGCAGCTCCCCAGGCTGGCACAGGAGAATCCTCAGAGCGTGCAGTGCACACAGTGTGTGGATTCACAAGTCTGCAGTCACACAGAGTGACACATAAAGTGACTGCAGACTAGTAGCCTAAGGTGGAAAACCCCTTTAAGATTCTATAGCATCTTTACAAGATTAAGAAAAGGCGTCCTTCATTTTCAGTCCTTGTCTATAAGATTTGTCTGGTATTGCAGTTTATCTCCATGATACAGCCGAGTCACTATAGACAGGGGTTTTAAAATTGGTATTTTTACCAAAGTCTTCTAAAAGAAATGCAGATATCCATTCAACTTGAGGAAGCGCAAGTCGCTTTTTTGGAGTAATTTATTCGTGCCTACTTTCTTTACTTCTAGCTGCTTGATTGTATTTTAGCTTGTGCCAGTTTTATTAGACCAGGTGCCTTGGATTTTAACCTAAAGGAGTTCCATCAGCTTAATACACTTTCCAAAGTAAAAGCAAGATATGAAAATTTCCAGTCTGTTTCCCTTTTTGCCAAAATGGCACAAAATGTTTGTATACTAGGAATGCAGATAAAATAGACCTGATGCAGAGTTTGTGAGTCTGGTGTATTCCTGGGCAGAGTGCTCCACCACCTCCTACCCTTTAAGGCAATGGTTATCAGATTGATGTGTATGCACATAAATCGAACAGATTGGACGGTTGGTTTCGCACAGCATTTATTTTTTCTCATATGTGAAAAACGGTCTGTTTTTTTCACTGTGCTGAACAAATTTTTGGTGTATCCGTTTTTCACAGACAAAAATGAAAAATGTTTGCTTTTTCCTGCTCATTAAACATTACAATGTGGACAGTACACAGATGACATCCATGTGCTATCCATCCCTTTTTTTTCTATTGACTTTCAGTGGTGAGTTTGATCCACAACACGGATCAAAGTAGGACATGATCTGTATTTTTTTTGTGGGCAATCAGTCTGCAAAACAATAGACATGTGACAGGAATATTCATTATAACGATTCTGTGATCTATCCACTTGGTTAGCGGACAGCACACGTACCAAAAAAGTGATGCGAGAAACTCGCCTGAGCTGTCCTTCACACAACATACACCTACATGAGAAACCGGTGCCGGTGTCATCAGTGTTTTCCATCAGTGTGTCCTCCATGTGTCATCTGTGTGTCTGTTTTTACCCTCATTGTGGTCATCAGTATTTTTCCAGTATGGATAGAAAAATAAATAAATTACAAATCTTCTCCTATACTTTGCAATGTTAAACACGGCGAGCACACAAATGGCATATCTAGGTCATCCGTATGCTGTACGTGTTTTTCATGGACCCATGAATACACCAGACATAAACTCTCGGAAGGTTTATTCAAATAGATTTTGCCAAACTTTTTTTTTTACAACTTATTTTTCGTGAAAATTTTTCGCATTTCATCACCAGCTCTGCATATTGCAGGGGCATGCCTGAGCAATGACTGACAAATTAATCTAAATTTCTGCATGAATAGCATAAATGATATCCCATCTGCCACTTAATTCTCTACATCAAGAGTAAAGTGACCAGAAAAGCACAAGAACAATAAATCTTAAAATATAATTTGCATTTTTTATTGAATATACAATTCATTAAAACAAAACAAACAAAAACATAAAAGGAAATGGCTGCAATGTGAAAAACGCTAATGACTAAGGATATCATTAAACACACATTTCATTAATCATGATATGCAATTATTATTATTATTATTATTATTATTATTATTATTTCATCTATTTATATGGTGCAAAGATGGAAAGGCAATTGCCTGAAAAAAACCTATACAGCATGCCACAACGGAAGTGCTATGCAGGGTATATAAAAAGTGCCTGTGCTTATGATAGAGCTAAATAGCTAACTGTATTTTTATACTGTGCGTCACAGTGTTAAGTGCAGGACACCTTGCTCCAAAGTTCACCAGCCTACTGGGATAATATCATTTGCAGCACAGCTTCAATAAAGGCTGTACACATTTATAAAGAGCTGCATCCAATAAATAAAACATGAACACCTAATCTTTAATTTATAACTTACTATGCGTGTGATATTAGAGCTGCGTTCCTCTACCCCGATGCGCGTTTTGTACACACTTCTTCAGGGGGCGTGCAATGACTGAAAAATTCATCTTAATTTCTGCACGAGTAGCAAAAATTAAGATAGAAATGTACTCCAGAGCAAGACTGGGGCATGATACTGGGGCATGCCTGGTGAAAGTGGTACGCATTTTCATGAATTTGACGCATCTTGGATTAAGACTGATGTACAAAATTCCAGTCATGATTAATTCCTATTTGCCTGGTGTATTCTTTCTTAATATGTTAATGGCACAACATTTGTCACTTGGGTTTTTAGTCGCAGCTCTGCTACTTTAGATTGATTGCTGTGTATAATTGTAAGCCCACCACAGATTCATCAGTAGGTCTTCCTCTTAGGGTACGCTCACACTTGTGTATAAAAATAATCAGTCCCATTCCCATCCTGGAGAGTGGGACAATTTTTTTCTCACTTGTCACTCGTGTGCTGTCAGTGTACAGTCCATTTTTTTTAATCAGAAGTTATTAATCACTTACAGAAACATTTCCCATTTTCTATGCTACAGAATTGTAATGTATCTGTAAAGGTCGGATGCCAAACTAATGGTTCATATGGCATTTTTATTTTTTTTCGCCCACTCAGCCGAATTCAGTGTGAAATCGAAACATGCTGCGATTTTTTTTGCACAGTCGGATTCTATCAGTGAAAATCGTCTATCTGCACTACCTCATTGAATAACATGGGTTTAGTGTGATTATATGCTAAAAAATCAAATAGCACTCTCCTGAGTTATATGCTAGTGTGAGTCAGCCCTAAATCTCAATAGGCTTACTAGAACATTCAAGTTCTATCATCTAACATTTCTTTACTATAATGAAAGCATTGATATCTGCTGGGCAGTGTGATAATGGGCAGCATGTGTAATTCCTCCTTTCTTTATGATTTAATTAAAGCTCACTCACTTGTATAGAAAGGTGCACATCATAAGAAAACAAAAGGGTGTAGTTAACTTTAATAATATTTTATATCAACAAGGAGAAAAAATGGAGTAGCCATAAACCACAGAAGTGAAATAAAAAAGAGCTGTATTGAAAAAAATACATTAAAATATCAATTATCAATTTTTTGGATCAAGAGAACATGTGTTGTTCAATATTAATATTTTATGTCATTACAATTATTTATTATATTTTTCAGAACTTTTACTTCTTATGAAATAAATGTATACTTTTTACATCATTCACTTATATATACTTTTTACATCATTCACTTCATTCACTAATATACCGTACTTTATGAAAAAGTATTTTATTGCAAAGAAAGCAAGAGGGGATAGGGGTAATTTTTCGATTGCTTGGGGTTTGACCACTGATCCCAAGAACCGGGACTCTGAAGAGCTCCTGCTTAACAGAGCGGAGGTCGATCCTTCACACTGCCTCTCCATTCATTTGAATAAAAGTGCTGAAGATCAGCTGAGCGCTGCACTCTTTAATCTTCCGCCCTCCCATTTAGAATGAGTGGAATGTTAGTGTGCCTGATTGACCTACGCTCTATTGAGCAGGGGCTGTTCAGAGGCTCTTAGGATTAGTGGGGGCTACGGTGGTCAGACCGTAAGTGGAAAGTAATCCCCGTGCATACAAGATAACTAGGGATGAGCGGACCCGTGAAAGTTTGAGTTCTGGTACCTGACCAAACTTTAGTCCAAAATTTGGTTTGGGCACCAGAACTGTACCCAAACTTGAACCAGAACCCGAACCCCACTGAAAATAATGGAGATTCGAACTTTGAATCTGGAAAAAAAAATTCTCTCTTTCTCGCTTCACCCAGAATTCCAAACTTTTCAACGGACTTCCGGGATCAGTCCGTATTTTAGCACCAGACACTGACTGTTCAGTATGAACCCGTACGAACTTTTAAGTTCAAGTTTGCTCATCTGTACAGATAACATAAACTTGAGAACACTTCTTCAAAGGGAATCTGTCAGAATGATTTCACCCCCTTATCTATTTATATGTCCATGTATCTCTTTTGAAGACAAGTCTAGGAATACTTTTACATGGACAGTCTGTTCCTCCATTTATGAGAATTCAGTGTTTGAATTGATATGTAAATAAGGCTGAACAGCTATTGCAGATTTGAAGCCTCTGTCACTTGAGCTCTATTCCCTGCCCAGCGATGCATCCTCCTGTGTGACTGATGGCTAAGCTGCCTGAAGTCATACAGCTTAAACCTGTCAGCAAGGGCCCGTCACACATAGCGATGCACCAGCGATCCCGACAACGATATGACCTTGTCAGGATCGCTGGTGTGTCGCTACATGATCGCTGGTGAGCTGCCAAACAGGCAGCTTCACCAGCAATCAGCACCAGCGACACGCAGGTAACAAGCGACTCACATCTCTTAGTTACCCACTGTGTACCTTAGTTACAAGCGCTGGTGCAGGGAGCTGGTAACCAAGGTACACATCGGGTTTTTAAGCCACGCTCGGCACTTAGAAACCCGATGTGTACCTTGGCTACCAGCTCCCTGCACCAGCGCTTGTAACTAAGGTACACATTGGTTTTCTAAGCGCTGCGCACAGCTTAGAAACCCTCTGTTTACCTTAGTTACCAGCTCCTGCTCGTTGATCGCTGGTCTCCCGCCTGTCACACGCAGCAATGCGTGCTGGCCAATGGGAGACCAGCGATCAAAAAAATGTCCTGGCCATTCTAGGACGATCAGCGATAACCGGCAGGGGGGCCGGTCGCTGGTAAGTGTCACACACAGCGATCTCGCTGGTGAGATCGCTGTTGCGTCACAAAACTTGTGACTCAGCAGCGATCTCGCTATGTGTGATGGGGGCTTAAAGCAGGAAGAGGCGGCGCTGAGCAGGGAATAGTGCTGAATTGACAGAGGCTTCAGATCTACCACAGTTCTTTGGTCTCATTAGCATATCAGATCAAATGCTGATTTTTTAGTAACAGATGAAAGGACTGGCCATGTAAAGGTATTGCTAGACTTGTCTTTAAAAGAGCTACATGCACATCGATATAGTTTGGAGTGTGAAATCATATTGACAGATTCTCTGTAACAAAATAATAATAATATTTTGGATTTTTGTAAAGTAATTTTAACTCTAGTGGATTTTTACAGAATTTTGTAAAGTCATTTCTCTTTAACTATTGGTGTCTTCTGAGTTTACCATCCTTGAATTAACTAAGGCCCAGAGCAAATGGCCCTCAAAAACTGGCCTTGGCTCTCTATGGAAAGTCTGTTAATGTTATCTAGTCCTCAGAGCAAGCATGGATGTTTTTATTAAATTCCTCTCTCCAAAGCCCCGCAGTGCTTTTCAAAATGTATTCCACTTCCATTTTACCTGATCTCAAGACCTGTGACATGTCTGTGTTCTGTACCATCTGTTCAACACACTTTTGCTTGATTTGAAGATGTCTTGTAATGCAAGACTGTGTTAACTACAATCCCCTCAGTTCTGCTCAATGCTCGAGGCAGCAAGATCACAAGAGCCCCTAATGAAACACTTGTCATCTCCTCTAACCAAACCTTACTTAGTCCTGCTGTTCTCAGCTCAGCTGAACACAAGCTCATATAAACCCAGACATTTATATTCTATTTCTTTTTCTCAATCCATTTTTTTCTATAACTTGTTTTGTATGCTTCTTCTCAATCTATGAAAAGCATAACTTTAATAAAAAAGAAACCTGTTTATTTTCCCACAAAAATTGGCAGCCCCAAAGACCCAAACCTAACTCTAAGGTCCTTAGAAACCTTTGAATTTTGTAGTTGGATGGTCTGAGAGAAAATAAACGTGTGAAAAAGTGTATTTTGAACACTTAGTGTGTTTTCTGTAGAAGTTTTGGCCACGCTTAAGATTGCCATAGGTGGTGCCAGCTCTAGACTGGTCATGTAAACAATATCGCTTTAAATGGGGCAAAATTATACATGGGCTTTTACAATAGTTTCTCTGTAAGTACTCTAACTAATTACTGGAACAAGAGAAAACTTAGGGCATCATCAGGGCAAAGATTGCACTAGTCTCAAAGCTTTAGTCTATAAGTAGAGTAGCACCTTCAGCTGCATAAATAATGAATAACAAAACAACAAAAAATGGGCTCAGTATAAGGCCCGGGATCACACATGCGAGAAACTCAGACGAGTCTTTTATGTTAATACCCAGCACTCAGGAGCATGTGGCAACATGCAGCCGCATGCTCCGCTCCTGAGTGCCGGCTGTAGTGCCGGGTATTAACATGCGAGACTCGTCCGAGTTTCTCTCATGTCTGATCCCGGCCTTAGTGTAATGTGTAGGTGCACACATACACTGTTACCAAAGTGTTAAACACAGTCAGGTACAGGTGCTAAACATCTGCAAGTGGAAAGGAGACTAGATAATGTGCATAGCCCAAGGACGTGGCGAAATCCCCAATGTACTGAGTGTACGAAACTGAAGGAAGCCCAAAAAACAAGGGCCAGCACACCTATTCATATAAGTGTAATGTGAAGGTACACATATACACTAGAATAAAAACAATCCAAAACACTGCAGTAAATAATTAGGAACACATGTAAAAACACAGAATACTTAGTTGACGTTCTTTGAAAAAAAAAAGTAAAAGCCTTCCCAACGCAACAAGTTGTACCCAATCAGGATGGCCCCTATCGCTAATATCTCACCTCGCTATGTGCCAGCACACCTCAAAATAGACGAGTGGTTGTTCTGAAGTAGGAGTTGATTTGACTTTGAAATGTGTTGACAACAAACCACTTTTTTATCCAAGCTTGGTCCTCCGATCCTGTCTTTTGACATTCCAGCAGTGCAGAACAAATCCATTTTTTCCTGGTATACGATACATTGAATTCTCGTGAACGCTGCAGTGGTTGTTATCGTCACGCTATTAGGGGTTGTGTCACACACAACTCCACAAGGGGAGCATATCATTTGTTTACCCACCTTGCAATACCGGAATAAGACTCTTTTTGCACTTTTCTTTCTAGCATCAAAAAAGACGAGGGCAGAGCAGGACCTGTGCCTGAGTGTGGAAAGCTGGCTAGATAAGGTCTACAGCCCAAGGAGGTGGCCAAACCCTGAAATATACTGAATACAAGAAAATGAAGCAAAATTTAGAAACAAGGGCTGGCACTCCTGTTGCTATAAGTATAAGGTATAGGTGCACATATACAATCTGGCCATTAACAGATGAATATAACCTAGAATATAAACAATGAGGTTGGAGTGTGATTGATTGAGTGTGTGGACAGGTGTATGCTCTACAGGTAACGAGTTCAACCAGGTGTAATTCATACAGGTAATGTGTGCAGAGTATGAGGGCTTCTTAAAGAAAAACTAACAGGTCTGTGAGAGAAAAAATTCTTGCTGATTGGTAGGTCAATACTTTTATGCAATAAAATGCAATTTAATTATTTAAAAATCCTACAATGTGATTTTCAGATTTTTATCTTTAGATTCTGTCTTTCACCGTTGGAGTATACCTACAATAAAAATTACAGCCCTGTCTATTCTTTGTAGGTGGGAAAACTTGCAAAATCGGCATGTGTATCAAATATGTTTTTATTTTATACAGTGGGTAAAAAAAGTAAGTGTGAACCTAGCCTTAGGAGGTGACTTTACCCTTCCTTCCAACCTCTTTTAAATACACCATGCCTTCATAGAGAATAACCAGAAGCAGCCGTAAGTACATAAATACCATTGAAAAACCTCTGGTTCACAGTCTGACTAGAAAGCCAATATGTTCTTGACGTTCAACCAAAACAAACCTTAAAAACTCACCAGTTGAAAAACTACGAAATAAGCACTTTAAATTTAGAATTTGCCGCAGCTGTGTATGTCATTCTTGTGTAACACAAGGACCCTTTTCAGTCCATTTCCTCCAAAATGTCAGCTTCTTTACTCTGCAAAGTATGTGGTTTTAAGATTCATTAAGTCCCCCTCGCTCGACATGTAATTGCTCCTTGCTCAGTGACTGCACACATTCAAACTCGGGGCACTCACGTAGTTTTGGCTGGTAAAAGTGATGCTCACAGCTGGAGTGCTTATCGGATAAACATTCACTTTAACCGGTAACA
This sequence comes from Dendrobates tinctorius, assembly GCF_039654945.1. Taxonomy (NCBI): domain Eukaryota; kingdom Metazoa; phylum Chordata; class Amphibia; order Anura; family Dendrobatidae; genus Dendrobates; species Dendrobates tinctorius. The sequence goes on along the minus strand of NW_027361858.1, from coordinate 17,575,868 downwards.
CAGCTTGTAATCATCTCTAGTTTATGGCTCGTCAGATATAAAGATTGTGGAATTAACCGGTTAAGTAAATAAAACCATAGAAGACCTAATTCACAGTGGTGTGTGTTATAATGCTAATACGGAAAGAGTGCCTGTGCTTCACCACCAATTGGTGTAGATCTTGCTGTTATTTATTCACTTTTCCTACTTGGTTTTCCTACTAGGTTTGCAATAATCAAGTATTTAAAGGGAATCTGTCACCAAGTTTTTGCTACCGCATCTTAAAGCAGCATGTTGTAGAAGAAGGTAGACACTGATTCCAGTGATGTGTCACTTGCTTGGCTGCTTGCTGCAGTTTTGATAAAAGTTATATTTGCTGCAGATCTACCAGTCCCTGATTGCTGAACTCTTTATAACCTACTGTGACAGCTTTCTGCATACACAGGGCATAGGTAGACAGAAATACGTGAAACTTCTTTTTAGAGGTACATTAGTTGTAGAGTACAGCATGGGATCACAAATGATTCTTCTTTCAGGTAAAACATTGCTTAAAACAGCTAGTGAAATGTTTTGCCTCGCAAAAAAAATCAGCTGTGATCCTGTGCTGTCCTGTCTGTATACTCTTTTGTTCCCCCCCTGCCCAGGAGCTGTGGTATGATCAGACCATTTTCCTGTATGGTCAGACACAACCATTACACAGTACACAGTAGGGACAAATTTATAAGATTATCTCAGCAAAGGAACATTTTTTAACACATCCAATTGTGGAATTTATTATTGGGCCAGGGTCACACTAACCGACGCAAAATACGGTCAGTATTTTACATGTGTAATATGGATGAATGGCCCCTAAACAGTGATCCGTATGTCATCCGTAATCAAGGTGTGGTCGCGTATTTTGCGCATGTCAGCATCCGTATGTAATCCGTATGGCATCCGTATAGCGAGATTTTCTCGCAGGCTTGCAAAATGGACATATAATGGAGCCCTATGACAGGGTTTATAACAGAAACCAAAGAATAGATATAGACACATAGAATGCATATATATATATATATATATATATATATATATATATATGTATTCTATGTGTCTATATCTATTCTTTCGTTTCTTTATTAACCTGTCAGTGTGAGATTACTGTATAGCGCACTGAATTGCCGCCTTTGCTAAAAGACACCGGGTGCGTATTTCTCGCAAGTCACATGTGTGGTCGTTGTGTAATCCGTATTTTTTGCGCACCCATAGACTTGCATTGGCGTACTACGGTCGTAGTACGCTGACAATCGCAGCATGCTAAAAATTTATGAAAATCTGATCCAGCAACACTGATAATACAGGGACCATTTTTTCTTGTATGCAAAAAGTGGACATCTGAATGAGGCCTTAAATGGAACATAATATGATAATATAAGTGTTTTATAACGTCTGTCTTGGCATGCACAGTGATTCCATTTTACTAAGGTATGGTGAAATAGTGTGAAGTCTTATCTCACCTTGAATTGTCTTTGTCATTGACCTACAATGTAGGTCCTACATCCTTGGGCTGTTCAAGCTTCACCATGACCTTGACTATCTGTAAAATTAAAACGCAATGTATTTTTTATCAATGTCAATTCTAATAATTTTTTTATAATTGGTTAACACAAATGACTCATTATAATTAATATACATGATATATGTTGTTTTATTCATGTGTCAAGCAACAAGTATATCCTTCAGTAGGAGCACAGAAGAAGTGGATAAACTCTTTGCGTCTTTTGTTTTTGCATGACTTCATACTCTAGAAATAAAGCTGCAGGATTTCCATAGTCCCTTGATTGTGTACACACATGCAGTTCTTTACTAGACATTGCATTATCCTTAAGAGGCATATTCTCTAAGCTCTGCTGGCTTTCACATAAAATCCCTCTTGCTATTGACACTGCCAATCCCCCAGCCTGAACATTCCTAATTGAGTTAAAAGAAGACTGAGAGTGACTTAGTCATTGTTGCTTGCAAAATCCACGTTCAAGTCATCACCATTATTGGCTGATCTTTTAATGCACATATTTGTCTTTTCTTTTACCTTTCCCCATTGATGTAGCTTTGGACAAGCTTAGCACTCAGCATCTGTACCACCCAACACAAGTGGAGATTGTACAATCCAACGTAGTGTTCGACATCAGCAGCCTGATGCTGTATGGTACACAGGCCGTGCCTGTGCGGCTCAAGATTCTGCTGGACCGTCTCTTCAGTGTGCTCAAACAAGAAGAAGTTTTACACATCCTGCATGGTCTAGGATGGACGCTACGGGACTATGTCCGTGGATATATACTTCAGGTGAGAGAATCTAAAGCAAAATTAGAGGAAATTCAATATGAGCAACCAAAAGTTTGTAGACTTTTTCACATATTATTCCTTTGCTAATTATAACAGATGAATTACATGCTACTTATCAAACATCATATAACATGAAATTATATATATATGTATACCTATGACAAATGACAGTATTGTCTGACACAACTCGCTTTTTCAGCTTGGTAAATGTTCTCAACTGTTGTACAAAAAAAAGAGTTAAAAGGGTTGTTCACTTTGCCAATCCAGTTTGATGGAAGGGTTGCCTGATGATAAATTCATTGCAGTTTGTCCCTGTTATGTATGTCAGAAGCCAATGGTGAAAAAAAGCTATCTTGGACAGACTTGGCACAAGCTATTCCTTCTGGCAGATTTCAGAGGAACCCTTAACTTCACTTTTAACTCTTGTACATGGATCTGGTCATGCAGTGGGGTCCATTGGATTGTTTCCTTAGGAGGGCTACCAGCCAGAGGTCATCACACTGGGTAAAACCAGGAAGTTACATCAGAGGTAAAATCAGAAGGCAAATGGGTGGTCAAAAATCAAGCCGAGGTCAGGGTAACAGGATATCCCAAAATAGCACACAGGAGCAAAGGATCAGAGTGACCAGGTCTAACTGAACTAACCAAATAACTGGCTGATCGTTGGGGTTTAAATAGAAACAAGCCCCATCCATGGATCTCAGCAGAGAGCTTAGCACATACCTGCTCATTGCAGCAAAACACAGGTGGATGGGAAAGGGACAACTATTCTCAACAATCTAAAAGGTAAACTGTCACCTGCTGTCAGCATCCAGCAGTAACCATGTTATTGGTGTAGCGGCGACGAATCGCATCCAGGGCAGGGGTTCAGCAGTATGTTCAGGCATGGATGTGAAAGTCTCATAGCTGAGCCTCACAGTGACTATGGCCATTTTTCTACTCTATAGTGCCACTGCACTACGTAATTCTTGAACTGAAAGGAATGTCCATTTACTGCAGAGACATGTGACGTCCTCCAGCTTGAGAGATGCTTTTTTTAGCCACTCTATTCTCTAGCTGAAAGATAGTGGTCCTGAGTTGTTGATCTTTCTCTATTGAATCAAATAGCTTACTCAAAATATAAAATAAAAAAGCAGAGATCTCCTTTAATTCTCAGAGACTGGGATGTTTTGCCTTATCCTTTTTTGGTAAGTCAAAAACTGCAATTGCAGCTAGAGTTGTTCCACTTGAGATTCACATTGTTGCTATTTCGCACTGCTGAGTTTACAGACGGAAAACCATTGCCAACCTTTCTCGCAGAATTCACTGCTACAGCCAACATCTGAAAATGCTTTTCGGAATTCATGCAAAGAATGTCCAATATAAATGGTCTTCCATTTTTCAGCTGAGAAACATTTTATTGGAAAAATATACTCAATATATTGAGTCTTGGACTGGCTAAAACATTATTAGAAAATGAAAGTGGGCTTCATGCCTACATGGACCTTTGGCCATTCCAGTGATCAGGAAATCAAAGAAGGCATCTTGCCAAGGCAGACCTTTTGGCCATATTACAGAAGAAAGAGGATGTGAAAAGATGCTTCATTTTTAAAGACCGATTTCAGTTTAATAATTTTGTATTATTCTCTCTGTCTATATGCTCTTGTTTTTATTATTCATAACTGTATTGATTGTTTTCATACCATTGATCTTTACAGATGTTAAAGGTTTAATTTATGGGAAGCAGAAGAGTATAAACAGAATTACCTTTTGCCATTGGCTATAAATTCAACCAATATCAACTCTTAGATATTTTCCAAATATATCTTCATTATATTTTAGTTTTTGATCAGTTTTCCATATGCTTTTTAGGGTTTTATTTACTCTTTTGACTGCAGCTGCTATTCACAGAGGTTATTAGAATTATAGTGTTGTTTTATTTATGACAATGTAGGCCAGATTAGTTTGATAAAAGGGTTCTCCAGTTCAAAAATGGTATGGTTAATTTTTTTTTAAAGTTATACAAAAAGTTATATAACTTATTAATTATCAAAAGGACCCCAGTTTCCATATTTCAATGCAACAACTTGCAGCTATTGGCCAACACGGGAAAGCATTCCCTGTGTCAGTACGTAACTGGTGTTGATTGTGAAGAAAGATGACTAACTGGCTCATTTCATCAGCTAATCTAACCTATGAATACACAAAGAAGGGGGATGGCTTAGTGACCAAAATGAACTGGTCATCCAACCACCTTGATACACAGCACTAATGACATGCCAATACAGGAACACTGTATGTGGAGCACAAGCTGCCACGACTCATCATCATGCTGATACATTTACATGTGGGCTCCTTCGATAATTAAAGTCTATATGTAAGTTGGGTAACTTGCTGCTGTAAGCACATTTAAGGATTTTTTAGTTGGGCTAGACAACTCTCTTAGCCCACAAAAATCTGATTGTTATTAATAAACAAGTATGCAAATATTCTAATTAAAACATAAGACTTATATAAGACTTTTGATAACATCAGATTGTTGACTAATACCAACCGGTGACATTATTCTATACAGTAAAGACAAACTAAAAAATGAGGGAAAGTAGAAAAAAGTTATATTTGATTTTACAACTATGTACAATTAAGCTATTATAATTAACCGACCCTTCAGTCCAGATTCAATATTTGCCTATGCATTACTAATGTATACTTTGCTCCTTTAAATTAATCAAGTGCAATCACAGGGAAAGCACAATCTGAACTAAGCTTGTCCCACATCTCAACCGCCATGAGATGAACCAGGGCTGATTACGATGGTGCTGTGTTCTTGACTGAAGTCGATGACATTTGAAAAGAAGTAGAAGTTCAGATTTTGTGCTGCACTCTCAGGGTCACTACGATGGACATTTTGGACACAAAGAAAGCTACCCTGGCATCTACATACCTGCTGGTCAGCTATTTGTTTGTGATTGGTGGTCATTTAAAGGGAACCTGTCAGCAGGATTGTGCTCAGTAACCTACAGTGTCAGGGTGGCCCCCTTATACTGATTAAAATGATATCTTTGGTGAAGAAATCCGTCTTGTGGTTGCTGCTTAATCTGTATTTGTAGTTTTCAGTTAATGAGATTCTCGTGCTCCGGGGTGACCTGTGGGGGGGTGTTCATGTGGTGCTCTGCATACATATTCATCTCTATGGCTTATGACAGGTCACTGATCCTTTAGTGATCTGCCCCTTATTTTACATAATGCATATACTATGGTGGGTTTAGAATAGAAAAAATTTACAATGAGCAAAATGGTGTCTGCACCTGAGCAGTAGCATGTATGGCATTATGCCTATAATATTGCCGGGTAAAAAAAAAATTACTTAATCAAAATGGTGCCAGCGGGGACGCATGTGCAGTAGCATCTATTACTTTCCAATAGATATTACTGCACAAGCACCGGCGTCATTTTACTGCAGCCAAAAAATTTTCTCTAGCAAAATGGCATGTTCTGATAGATTCTACTGCACAAGTGCTGCCACTGGCGCCATTTTACTGCAGCTAAAAATTTTTTTATAGCAAAATGGCATGTTCCGATAGATACTACTGTGCAGGTGCCGCCGGCACCATTTTGCGAGATAAATTTTTCTTTTGCCTGCGGTAAAACGTCGATGGCGTTTGCGCAGTAGTACCAGAAATAGGGGGCAGGTCACTTAAAGATCAGTGACCTATCATAAGTCATACAGATGAATATCTAAGCAGAGTACCATATAAATCCTTCCCCACAGGCTGCCCCGGAGCACAAGAATCTTATTATTGAAAACTACAAATACAAATTAAATAACAACCACAAGACGGATTTCATTAAGTATCATTTTAATCAGTACAACGGCGCCGACCTGACACTGTCTGTAGTTTACTGAGCACAGTCCTGACGACAGGTTCACTTTAATAGCCTGTTTAGACAAGCAGCCCGCATTTCGTATTAGCACAAAATGAGCTGTAATAGATCATTATTGAGCTAAATGTTCTCGGCAGCACAAGTCCTGTTCATACAGGATGATGTGCTGCCGAGAATGATGAACTTCTATTCTGTTCATCGGGTCATCTGCAGTCTGTTTATACCGCCTGATTATTGGGAATGAGCGTTCCTAGGAACACACATTCCCTATTATCGAACAGTGTAAACGCACCTTTATGTAAAAGTCGCATTAAGCAATACCATTAATACTTTGGGAAGAATATACCAATAATCTGCACATTTTTCTGTTATACACTTGAACTTGCTGCCCTGTGATATTTTGGAAACATGATGGTAAGGTAACATCTGATGTATTGCACCTTTTATCTTAACCAATACATGTATTCTTGGTAAGTTTTTGCAGAATGAAATGCCATATCTACCCTATAATCTAACAAAGTAATATTTTTTTCATTTTTAAATATTAATCACTAGATCAAGTCCCATTAAAAAAAAAAAAACACTGTAAGAGGCAATGTAACAAAAAAGACCTTCCTGGCCACTAGGAATTCAAGTTTGTTAATAAGAATTTGAAAAATATTTGATGAGGAATAAAAGTACATTTTTTTTCGATGAGCTTGGCAGGCAGAAAACTGCTTATTTTCACACTGTACCATTCCTGTTAATGTTTCTGGCAGCATTCTGTTTTTGGATTACATCTTTTTCAGACATCATTAAGAACATGCAAAAACAATCATAGAATTTTACAGAGAGCCGTGATGCAGATGCGGGCTGGAAGGCTTTGTGTAAATAGTTCAAAACAGAAAGAAAAAGTCTCTTTTTTTGGACAACACACATCTATTAATTTTAACCACAAATACACTGTAAATAATGTTAAGTTCCATAAAATAAACAGACGGGTGGTTATGCACCATATGTTTCATAATTATCCTGTGGCTTTTGTTTACTGTGCTGTTACACATCCCGATGACGGCTCTGTGAAGCCACTTCTCTGCAAGTCTGAAAGGCAATCAGCACTTTATAGTTTAGAGAAGTTTAGCAAAATGTCTAATCCTTGGGATTGTATTTAAAAGGCAAAACTTGTGCCCTTTAGCGATGCACCCTTATATATTTCTGATGGACTGACCATACATAGACAAATGTTCCCCGGCCTGGACTTCGTAAGCTAGAGATACACATTAGAGAAACGTCATCCTACCAGCTTCAGAAGATTTGGCCGATGATATAATGTGTAAGAGAGCATTCAGGTGTTGGAATGGACACCAAGTATGTTGGCTTTCAATATGTTAGTCCTTTTACCTTGAGGAGTTAAAAGAGTATTCCTATCTTGGATATGCATAGCTTGTTATTCCTATTGAAGTGTATGTATGCCTCTTGTATGATGGGGGTCTGTTGACCCATGTTCTGGAAATAGGTGCATGTCACGTAGGTGAGATCTACAAGGATTGGTCATAAATGTCTAAAATAGGTATATCCCTTAAAGTCACTTCAAGAGAAACAGTTATAGGTTCAATGTAAGATTTTTTTAGCCAGTAATTTTACGATGTAAGTGACCATGCATTCCTCTAATTAGGTAAATAGTTTATTAAACTGTGAGCTCATGTATACAAGTATGATCCACAATCACTGCCCACTACATATCTTTGAATCCACAGTCAACAAGCTGGGTCCAACGAGTATAAATTTTAATTCAGAAAGTAACTTTAAGATATGTGCATTCTTTAATCCAATCAATCTCCATTTAAAAAAATATGCATCAATGCAGTGATATACATGTTGACGCACGTCAACCTCCTGCTGGTCCTAGTCCATTGCCTTATTCTTGGCCTAATAAATGGATTGGTCTAAAAAAATTGACAAATATATGGCTAGCAAGTCTGTCAAATAGCTATTATTTATTTCCCGTTGCTTACATAGTGCTTGCATAGTTCATATTACCTATGATTTCTAAATTTTTTTTATATCAAATGATATGTTTGGAGTATGTACTATATTGTCATGTAGGTAATCACTGTATTGTAAGCTGTTGTATTAGATTATAGCAGTGAGACAGAATCTGTGGTGAGACAGAATCTGTGTGGTCTGGTTTCTCATTTCAGCTTTTTACCCTTTAAGCAACTTTTTAATTACTGCCTTTAATATATAGTTAGTGACTCTCTGTCAATGTGAAAACTGATACATTCCCTGGCAAGGAATACACTGGCCAACATCATTGACCGAGTAACAGACTACAAGGTGGTTGCTCAGGTTTACCACTGCTGGAGTGGATGGAGTGGAATGCATAAAGTATGTACAGAGCCATTATTAAATTCTAATTAGAAACACCATCACAAAATTATTGTTTACAAGAGTTGTCCAGCCTTGATTACATTTTTGGCCACTCCTGCACCATGCGGCTTGCTGAATCCTTGGAGAATATAACATGTATTTGCAGAGACATGAGGGTCAGTTGGTGCTGTCATCCGCTGGCCTGGCTGTCCTTAGAAAGGTCACATAGATGGAGCTCATTCCAATGAATGCCTACACTTCTTTCCCGTGGGCAGAATACTACTTATACAACACAGGGTAAGGGTAAAACAGTGTGGCAATACATTATTGAACCACAAACAGTCAATAATATATAGTACAGTCCCAGCAAATACACAAGATTGTCCAAATTACAGAGTCTCATCTTTCAGCTGGCTCTCTGGGATTAGAGCAGCTGTGATATTGGAGCTTCAAGGGCCAATTACCCAAACCAGTGGCACCCCGATTTTTCGCATGCACCCAAAGAGAGGAGAGAGCATCAATCTTAGGAAGCTGATAGTTAATTTAGGTATGTGGCCAGGTGACCAAGTTGTCCCAACCTGAGGGCTCCAAAAGTCTTCAAGGGCTCAGTGGTGGACAGTGGGTCAAATCTGTATTCCTCCGGTTGGAGCCATGGTGCCTCACTGCTGTTCTGTAAAATCTCTTTGCAGAAGAATAGGGGTCCTTTTTATACCTACAGCTTTCCTCCAGGCTATCATCGACAGGTCAGGGGGAAGGTGGGATGCGGTCAACTCTCATTGTTCAAGTATTCAATCAATTTGCATAGTTTGTCCATACCTTCACTTATTACAGGTCAACAAACTGCATGGATTAATACAATTGGGATTAACATGTTAACAAAAATCAATTGTTCAATTACCCTGCATCTCTGTCTTCCAAAGATAGCAGCACAAAAAGGTGCAACAAATATCAATACAAAAGTCAACATTCAGGCTGTGTTGTCACAGCACTCTATTAGGATTTGGCTCCGAGTTTTGATTATAGCAGTTTTGCATACTTGGAGTCATGCTGACTAAAGTTTCAGCAGCTTATTTTTTAGAATAAAAAGAACTTTGAGAATTTCTCAGAATAGAACATTGAAAGAAGCAGCTAACACTCTAGTCAGCACTTGAAAGATAGTATGCTGGAACTGCCGCTTGGAAATGAATCCTAACTGCCTAACTGTGTGTACATTACATACCATTAAGACTCAACAAGCTGCAATGCTTGCCGAAAATTTCCTCAAAAATTGACAACCCCTTTAAGATTGTAATGTAGAAATATTCTGTTCTAATTTTAAAGATGGAGCCCACAGACTTCCTCATACACCAAAAGATATAACTCCACATGACCTATTTGTGTACACCATAGTGCCTAGTTGTGATATTTTACTTCATGTAGTCAGTGAACTGTAGTAGGAGCAACACTCACATCAGTAACAACACTCAAATCACTGAGAGCTTAACGTTCAAGATAAAATAACAAATTTTATTCCATATAAAATGTGTTTTCTTCCCAGTGTCTTGGCATCTGTGCTGGACACATTTTACATCTGTTCTGCTAAAAGGCCTGGAGGACAGGGAGGGGAGAGCGAGAGAGAGTGTAAGGTGCGAGGGGGAAGCTGAAGGAAATCGAGAAAATCTCTTAACTTCATCATTGATGCTCATGCAATTTGATAAGCATATTTCATGACAGGGCTATCTCTTTCACATCACCGTCCCTCACTTTGTGATGACAGTGCCGCCTGAGAGCAGAGCATTGTTTCAGAGTCCCCTCATTCCCTCTCCCTCTTGACTTCAATTTGCAAGCGCATGGCTCGTTCCAGTGACAGGCAGGTCGTTCGTGCTTGAATAACTTGCGCTCTGATCTGTACAGCTTGTGGCATCCATGTAATGCTTAGCAGTATCTACAGCTGTTAACCATTCGCTTATAAATAATCTCCCCCTCCCCTCACAACCTGTCTCCCAGGTAGTATACCTGTCACCATTAATAACTCAAAGTCCGTGCTCCCAAGTGGTTTGGCCCATCGCATGTCATTCACAGCCGACTGGTGCACAGGCCAACTAGTATAGTTCAAGCATATATCCGAAGCAATTCACTCACGACATTAACTGGAGAAATAATTTCATTTTTTCGAGAGAAAGATCCAAGAAAGATGACAGACCTTGGTTTTTTTCAGTGTCATCCTGTATATTTGGAAAAGGTTGCTGTCACCCAACTGTTCAAAAGTCTTGACAAAGAGGCCTGGCTGACAAAAACTTCAGACACAGTTATTAAAATGTAATCACATGAATATTTAAGCAAATGTCTGCTAGTATAAGCCAATCGAAATGTGAAATCCTTAATGCCATTTCATAGTTAGTGACCACCAGTCCACCATTATACTATAAGAAACGTATTCCAATTGCTACAATCAGATATTTCTCCATGACATTATATCAGTACTGTAAAATGTACAAAGGATACAATGAACAGAACGTTATATAAAGAGCCCAAATTCAGGGATAAAACAAAATGTTGCTTTCAAAACAGATCTTCAAATTATGGCATATCTTACTCATTCAAAGCCTAGCCTACAAATTAACCTAAAGCTGGCCACACACAGTTATTCCTCCTGACCCATCCATACGCATGCATCCTCTGCTCCACTGATCATGCATGTGTTTTCAAACTAGAGAGAGGAGTAAATCGCTGTCTGACTCAGGCAGAAGCTTATCAGGCATCAGCTATCAGGCAGCAACTTATATTCTCTGGGAAAATAAAGATCAGGGGTTAAAAATCAACATTCCTTCTTTCCCCTGACAGAATATTCTAGGAGAGAACTCGGAGACCTTAGATACTTAACTTATTTGTCCAGTGCATTTAAAATTGTAGGTTTTGGCTGACTTTGCATAATTGTGATTCAACATCTTAAAGGGGTTGTCTCCTCTCAGTTAATGCTCATTCCTGGCAGCGAGAAGGAATATAGAGCGCACATAGGGTCTTATCCGAGATAAAGGGAATATTTGTGAGAGATAATACAAATTCACTCACCTATTATGGTTGTGTGAGGCACAACCACTGCACTTAGCATTGGCGGCTGCTGCAAGACCCAATGTGATGATCCTTTGCTAGGAGAAGAGAATGGGGCATCAGAGTGCACTGCTTGCCTGTCAGGATAATGTACCAAAGAAGTCCAAGTAGATGTCATGGAAAATAGACTTTATTTCTACGACTTTTGTGATGATCACACCACTTCCTCAGGACAGTCTATCTAGTCGTTAGAAATAAAGTCTATTCTCCATTACATCTACTTGGAGTTCTTTTGTACATTATCCTGACAGGCAAGCAGTGCAGTCTGATGCCCCATTCTATTGACCTAGCAAAAGAATGCTCATTCCTGGGCACAGTTTGGTATAAAAAAATAAGACATGCTGTACTCACCTCCCAGAGTTCCTGTTACTGTTCCCGGTGTCTGACATAGCAGTGATGCTGACGTCACGTCGACAGCGTGGCAGCCAATCAGTGACCTCAGTGGCTCTGTCAGTGTAGACAGAATGCTCCACTCAGAGCCACTAAGCCCACTGATTGGTTGTCAAGCTATTGATGGGACATTAGCAAAGCAGCTAATACTAGACACTGGGAGCAGTGGTGGAAAGTTGCCAATAGATGCAGTAAAGGTGAGCATAGTACAGATTATTTTTTATACCAAAGTGCTATCAAGGTAAACATTTCTTGGAAGGGGACAACCCCTTCAACTGTTGTGGTTACAGACAATAACTCAAAAAGGGCTAAGAAGTTCTATCTAGAAGCAATTATGAAAGATGGCTTTCTGTGCGAGAGGTAAGATGGGTGCACATGCTTAAACTAAGGGACAGAGTGTGGCGAATGAGGTAAATGAGAAAATACATCTTACAGGGTGTTGTTTTTGGCAGAAAATTTTGAAGATGAAGTTTAGGCCCAAATCCATAAAATTAAGAAAATGTACAATTTGGGTTTGGCCTACATATTACGTTATCAGATAGTTATACAAACTAAGTGACAGATATGTATTGACTATCAGTTAGAATATGTGGTATGTGTTCACATAGATGTATGTCTTTTCTGCACCATCTGCAGATGAGAACGTTTGAAACCAAAAAATGACCTCCAGGTCTTTGGCTCCAAGACTCCAGTTTATCAGTTCCTCACCGCCTCTCTCCCTGTAAAAATCCATAGTGAAGTGTGAAAAGCAGCAGAAAGCCTTGTTTGTGCCAGTGTAGCTTTTTTACTTGCTTGCCAGCACCTTCATCTCCTCATATGTTTCTAGCTAAGGACTAACATGGAACACAGAAAAGAAGAAAAAAAAAAGCCGACAGCAATAGAGACCAGATGCCGGTATTTCTTCTCTGTCACTTGGCTGCCGAGCAGATGGAATTTATATCGCTCGGGCATGCTTGAAGGAAGAGGCCTAGAGCAGCCAACATGTGGAACTAGGCCTGAGTGACATTTTTGCTAATGTTTTGTCCTTGTAGAACATTATGCTTCCTCTTTGCTTATGAGCTGCGGTTTTCCTGACTCAGACAAAGTTTCCAGACCCAGCTGGAGCAGTCCTCTCTCCCTCCTTTTTCCTTCCCACCCACTCTAAAAAGGGCCTACGGAGCAGGAATGGACCCTTGTACAATGAACTCTTTATTAAAATACCTGACATCTGCATGCAATGCGCACCAAATCATACTGAGCCGCACTGAGGAATTCACTAGGCATTACCAGTCACTTTGAGTCTGACTCCCCTTACTTGCCTGATTTATGTAGGCCTCTGGCAAAAGAGTGCGTTAAGTACTTTATTGGACTGGAGCTATCTTTCAAAAGGTACTGTCCTTCAGATACAAATTAAGTATTTTCTCCTCCCTTGTGGTTTCCAGACATCAGGAGAGGAAGAAGGAAACAGAGCGAGATGAGCATTGTTCCACATTAATTCAAAATATATGTTCTACCTTTTTTTCCCAAATGAGATATCTAACATATGTCTGTGCCTGAGCATGTTTTGTGCGAGGGAGCAATCCTTTGAACGTGAAACTCAACCCGGTGTGCTGTATACAGATCAAATCATATAAATCCAGCTATAACTCTGTCGGCACTATCTGAACATATCTTGCTGCTTTCCTTTGCACTTAGATAATAAAGGTTAAATGAGCACCTCTTGTAGATATTGGCAGCTAAACCATACCCACAATTCTTTACAATTATTTTGCAAACTTCTTTAAATTGTCTCCTTTTCTTAGTACTGACATATTTTATAATTTCTTCTCCTCCACTTATAAATATGACTGTCAACTTTGCATGCTCATAATCCTGACCACCTATGGCTCTCAAAGTATCATAGTTTTTAAAGATGAAGGTAGACTTAAGTCAATATCATTAAACTTATACCCTTACATGTTTATGTAGAAAAAGGCAAAAATCCCATTAGGCAGATGCTATTTGCCTGATAAGAGGAGAAAAATCCCTTCCCGACTTCACATACTACAATCAGACTAGTTCCCAGGAACAACGTCCCATCACTGAATCTGGTACCCATAACACATCAAGAAAGGCATCAGGCCCTCCTTAAACTTTTGCAGTGAATCAACGATTACAACATCATGTGGCAGAGAATTCCATAATCTCACTGATCTGACAGTAAAGAATTGCGTGTGATGATGATTAAACCTTCTTTCGCTCATTGTCACTGTAGTAGGGCTCAGTGTAGCAAAAATAATTGGAAAGATCTCTGTACTGCCCCCTCATATATTTGTACATTGTAATAAGATCGCCCCAAGTCTGGGTTTTTCCAAACTCAATAATCCAAGTTTCATAACCTGTCTTGGTATTGCAGTCCACCATTCCCTTAATTATCTTGTTTTCTCTTCTCTGTACCTGCTCAAGTTCATCTATGTCCTTTATATACACTGGAGACAAAAATTGTACAGTATGGCTCAACTAATGACTTGTGTAGTGGCAAAACTATGTTCTTGTTAAGCAAAGGGTAAGAAAGAATTTAAGATTATACGCACAAAGCAATATGAATTAACTTTTTCTTATTTTCTTTGCATAATATATTTAGGCCTTGAATCATCAAGACATGTTGGAGTCAGATGCTTCTGATTTATTAAGAGGTGCACTTAATGAATCGTTAGTGTCTAGCAATGGCACATGTCTCTGTGTGATTGCCACAAATCTTACTCCAGTCATCTGATTCATTACTGGCAGTGGTACTACATTCCTGAGCATTGGCTGCTAACCCATATTATACTATTGGATTCAGACCCGATAAATAGACATATAACAATAAGCACAACAGCCATAGATGTTGTACATGGTAGCGTATGCCATTTACCGCTTGTGCAGCACAGTATTTGCTGGAGTGATTCATGGAATAATGCTTACTTAAAATATCAGATAAGTACCTACTACTAACAATTAAAGGGGTTTTGCCACGAACAAAAGTGCATGGAATAATAATAATTTTCACAATTGGATGTGTTTAACCCCTTTCCTACATTAGACGTACTATTCCGTCCATGTGACCTGGGACCTAAGTCCCAAGGACGGTATAGTACGTCTAGCGTGATCACCTGCGCTCACGGGGGGAGCGCAGCTGATCGCTGCCGGGTGTCAGCTGATTATCACAGCTGACACCCGGCACTATGTGTTAACATGACAGTTATGTTCCCCCTGGGACATTTTAATAAAGTTAAAAAAAAAGTGTAAAAATAATTTATAAAAAATCGCTAAATAAATTTATGACAAAAAAATAAAAATTCCCTAATAAATTCATTTTTTGAAAATAAAAAAAAACAAAAACAATAAAAGTACACATATTTGGTATCGCCACATCCGTAACGACCCGCCCTATAAAACTGTCCCACTAGTTAACCCCTTTATTGAACCCCTTAAAAAATAAAAATTAAAAATAAAAATAAAAAGCAAAGCAAAAAATAAAGCTTTATCATACCGCCAAACAAAAAGTGCAATAACGCGCTATCAAAAAGACAGATATAAATAACCATGGTACCGCTGAAAGCGTCATCTTGTCCCAAAAAAAATGAGCTACCACACAGCATCATCAGCGAAAAAATATAAAAGTTATAGCTCACAGAATAAAGCGATGCAAAAATAATTATTTTTTATATAAAATTGTTTTCATTGCATAAAACCGACAAAACATAAAAAAAGACATAAATGAGGTATCTCTGTAACCGTACTGACCCGAAGAATAAAACCGCTTTATCAATTTTACCACACGTGGAATGGTGTAAACGCACCCCCCCAAAAGAAATTCATGAAACGCTGGTTTTTGTTCATTCTGCGTCCCAAAAATGGTAATAAAAAGTGATCAAAAAATGTCACGTGCCTGAAAATAGTACCAATAAAAACGTCAACTCGTCCCACAAAAAATTAGACCTCACATGACTCGGTGAGTCAAAATATGGAAAAATGATATCTCACAAAATGTGGTGATGGAAAAACTATTTTTACAATAAAAAGTGTCTTTTAGCGTACGACAGCTGCCAAATATAAAAACCCGCCATATGTAGTAAATCAAACCCCCCTTTATCACCCCCTTTGTTAGGAAAAAATAATAAAATAAAAAAAAGTATTTATTTTCATTTTCCTATTAGGGCTAGGTTTAGGGATAGGGCTAGGGTTAGGGCTAGGGGTGTGTTGGGGTTAGGGTTGGAGTTAGAATTGGGGGGTTTCCACTGTTTTGGCACATCAGGGGCTTTTCAAACGCGACATGTCGTCCGATCTCAATTCCAGCCAAAAAAGTCAAATGGCGCTGCTTCCCTTCCGAGCTCTGCCATGTGCCCAAATAGTGGTTTACCCCCACATATGGGGTATCAGCGTACTCAGGACAAATTGAACAATAACTTTTGGGGTCCTGTTACTCTTGGAAATATAACAATTGGGGTGAAAAGATCATTTTTGTGGAAAAATATGATTTTTTAATTGTACGGCTGTACGTTATAAGCTTCTGTGAAGACCTTGGGGGTTCAAAGTGCTCACCATATATCTAGATAAGTTCCTTGGGGTGTCTAGTTTCCAAAATGGGGTCATTTGTGGGGGGTTTCCACTTTTTAGGCTCATCAGGAGCTCTCCAAACTTGACATGGCATCCGATCTGAATTCCAACCAATTTTGCATTGAAAAAGTCAAACGGCGCTCCTTTCCTTCCAAGCTCTGCCATGCGCCCAAACAGTGGTTCCCCCCCACACTGTACAGGGACATGATCTGATCCTACCATATCTCCTGGGTGGGGGGAAGTAAAAGAGGGTATACAGACAGGCCAGCATGAGATCACAGCTGATTTAGATGAATGCATCACTATTTATCAGCAGATAAATTATACCATGATGGATACAAATAGATTCTTCTACTAGAACAGAATTTCCTGTGCCCGAAGTACAGTACCCTGTAGTAATCACTCAGTCCAGCAGAATCTGATAACAATTAGGGAGGTTGGACTTTATCTTCCATTTCTGGTCCCATATCAGGTACAAAAACAACAACAAAGGAGACAGAATCTTCATTTCGATTTTAAAAATGGACCTGTCAGTTGCCAAAAATATTTAATTTTTACCAGCTGTTCTCTGAATCAGATTTTTGTCATTTTGTGTCTAACTCTGTGTCTAACTATCGCCCGATATCTCTTCTCCCTTACGCCTCAAAACTACTGGAACAACATGTATATCTTGAACTGTCCTCCCACCTCTCCTCCTGTTCCCTCTTTGACCGGTTCCAATCTGGCTTTCGACCGCATCACTTAACTGAAACTGCCCTAACTAAAGTCACTAACGACTTACTAACCGCCAAGAGCAAGCGACACTTCTCTGTCCACCTTCTCCTGGACCTGTCCTCTGCCTTCGACACCATAGACCATTCCCTCCTGCTACAGACTCTCTCATCTCTTGGCATCACAGACTTGGCCCTATCCTAGATCTCATCATACCTAAAAGACCGAACATTTAGTGTCTCCCTCTCACACACCACCTCCTCACCTCGCCCCCTGTCTGTTGGTGTTTCTCAAGGCTCTGTCCTAGGACCCCTACTATTCTCTATCTACAACTTTGGCTTGGGACAGCTCATAGAATCCTACGGTTTGCAGTATCACCTCTATGCGATGACACGCAGATCTACCTATCTGGACCCAACCTCGCCTCCTTACTGACTGAAATCCCACAATGTCTGCCTGCTATCTCAGCCTTCTCCTCTGCTCGCTTTCTCAAACTGAACATGGACAAAACAGAATTCATCATCTTTCCCCCATCTCACTCTACCCCTCCACCAGACCTATCCATCAATGTCAATGGCTGCTTTCTTTCCCCAGTCCCGCACGCTCGGTGTCTTGGGGTGATCCTCGACTCTGCACTCTCTTTCAAACCACATATCCAAGCCCTCGCCTGCTCCTGCCGCCTCAAACTCAAAAATATTTCCAGGATCCGCTCTTTCCTCAACCACGAAACCACAAAAACACTAGTGCATGCTCTTATCGTCTCCCACCTCGACTACTGCAACCTCATACACTCTGGCCTCCCCCTAGCACTCTGGCTCCGCCCCAGTCCATCCTACACTCTGCTGCCTGATTAATCCACCTGTCTCCCCGCTATTCCCCAGTCCCCCCCTATGCCAGGCCCTTCACTGGCTTCCTATTGCCCAGAGACTCCAATTCAAAACCCTAACCAAGACATACAAGCCATTCACAACCTGTCTCCTCCATACATGGTCTCTAGGTACCTACCCGCACGCAACCTTCGATCATCTCAAGATCTCCTTCTCAACTCCACCCTTATCTCTTCTTCCCACAACCACATACAAGACTTCTCCCATGCTTCCCCCATACTCTGGAACTCTCTGCCGCAACACATCAGACTCTCACCATCAACGGAAACCTTCAAGAAGAACCTGAAGACCCACCTGTTCCGACAAGCCTACAGCCTGCAATGATCCTCGGTCTACTGAACCACCGCACGACCTGCTCTACCCTCTCCTACTGTATCCTCACCCATCCCTGTAGACTGTGAGCCCTCACGGGCAGGGTCCCCTCTCCTTATGTACTTGTGTGTCCTTTGTCTTACACATGTTTATTATACTTGTCTATATTTCCCCTTTTCACATGTGAAGCACAATGGAATAAATGGCGCTATATAAATGCATAATAATAATAATTTTGTTCCATTGTCTCTCTATTCCTATGATATGGCCCTTTCTTTCCTGTATAGAAATCTATTTTTTTTTTTTAGCTAACTGGGCTTGATCCTCAACTTTTCTATGGGTGTCTCCTAAAGGACCATGCTCAGATCGCTAAAATGATTGCATGTAATCACATATTTATGGCAAGTAAAAGGTAATTTTTAAAGGGAACCTGTCACCGGGCAACCTGCACAGGCAGCGGGTCCTCATAGTGCGTCAGTGTTCCAGATGGTGAGTGACGCCTGCTCAGGGTCCTAGCACTTGCCCAGGTGTGCCGGGTGCTGAAGCTGGCCCTGCCTACGAACTTAGACAAGCCAATAATCAAAAATGATCAGTAACAATTATCGGACAATGTTGATGGGCCCTTACTGTGTATGGGGTTGCGCAGCCCAGACCAGATCGAGTGACTATCTTCGAGTCCACCCACAAAGTGCCTATAATATAGGCAATGAGCATTAGACCTGAAATATTGAGCAAAGGAAAAGGGAGCTCAGGTTAGATGAATCACCTTTTCTTTAACACGTTTATAGATGGATGGGTGCATCTATCAGTTACTTAGGATAAAGATGGCACTATGATGAAAGAAGTTGATGTTGATATCTAGGTGCCAGTTCTTAGGAAGTCTATGCCCTGTCAGAGCAGAACTAATTTTGTGACATGTGGGGGGGTCTACTGAATATTAGGTGGTTTTAACTGTATGAATGTGTGTGTGTATAATTAATTATAGGTTTGTTATAAACTTACTTTGCGT
This sequence comes from Dendrobates tinctorius, assembly GCF_039654945.1. NCBI lineage: Eukaryota > Metazoa > Chordata > Amphibia > Anura > Dendrobatidae > Dendrobates > Dendrobates tinctorius. The sequence continues at coordinate 17,556,395 of NW_027361858.1, read as the reverse complement.
TATGATTTGTCAGGTATTTCTGCAAGTTTCTTAGAACAAAATGTTATGCTAGGTATTTCTAGATTTGTATTTTTTTTTAATTCTTTTTTGTTCAGCCATATGGTTATGATTTGGAATTGTCAGACTGAACTGATTTTTTTTTTCTTTGTTGTGAAAAAGCTGCACCTTTTTCCTTGGCCAAGAGGCTTGCTGCAGACACATCAAAGAGTATGTGTGCATCGGATCAAGGTGATTTTTTTTTTTGGTCACATCTTTGCCAGCTGTGGTGTTTATGATTAGAGTCAGTGCTTTCCAGACACCTCACAGTCCTCCCAGAGATGCAGATCTATAAAGGGATCCATCACTGAAGAGTGACAATAAACAGACCGCCTAAAGGAGGTAACACAGTTCCAACAAAAAATCCAAAGTCAGCTTGTTGTGGACTCTAACCAGAAAATAAATTTTTATTCTCTTTGAAAGTCTTAGCTTTCCAAGTCATTTATCTGATATCTATTTTTTTACTAATATACTAGATAAGTAACACACATTCTTGTAACATTAAAAACAGTCTTATTAATTTCCCAGAATCAGTCAAAATGTTATACTTTATCTGTAAGAGGAGTGACTGCAAGTATCTGATTTGGATACATGCGGTCACGCGCCCGAAATTATACAAGTCTAGTCGGAATATGGTTGGAAGTATGCAAATCAGATACTTGTAGTCCCACAAATGCCCGTTCTCCACGCTGGCACTATCGAATTCTCGCAGCACACGGTGCGTACGATATGAGGATTTGCAAGTCTGAGAAAAATGATTTTCAGGACTCTGGTCTATTGGCTATGTTGGTAGCTCGGCAAATCTCCCACCATTTGTAGCATCCCAAGTGCCTCTTAGGATTATTTGGCCCCATGATACTATTACATTGCAGGGCAATGCATGGATGACATCATGGGGGCCTACTAATCAGACAAGGCATTGAAGATGCCACAGGTAGCAGGAAGTTAGCAGAACTCTGGTCAGATGATCATAGACGTTATTTTATTCCGTAGCGCTTTACACACATTATCATCACTGTCCCCAATAAGGCTCACAATCTAAATTCCCTATCAGTATATCTTTGGAATGTGGGAGGAAACCAGAGAACCCAGAGAAAACCCACACAAACACGAGGAGAACATATACTCTCCTTGTAGATGTTGGCCTTGGTGAGATGTGAACCCAGGGCCCCAGAGCTGCAAGGCTGCAGTGCTATCCACTGAGCCACCATGCTGCCCATAGATCACTGATAAGGTTTCTGAAAATCTTTCTGCCCAACTCTATAAGGTTTGCCCTTATATTTTCTACTGTGCTGACAGATCAACCATTGCATCCTATCAGTCTACATGGATGTCAAAAGTGATTCTAAAAAAAGAACAAATGATACAAACTGATATCAGTTTTCTATCAGTTTTTTTAAAGTAGCTATTCTATATTACTGTAATAAAAGCACTATTGTGAAACTGATCTTAATTGAGGATGTTTTTCCCATGATCGATGCAATTAGGATGGAGCTATGATGTCAGACACTTCACTGAATTTCTTTCTGTAGCCAATTTAACTAATTCTGATAATTTCTCACTGACCCAAGTCTACTTTTATGGAAATTATCTCAATTTGTGTATTGTTTTATCAAAATTACTCACTTGTGTAGTAAATCTTTGCATTCCTATAATGTGAACATCTACACTAGGCAATGATTTATGTCTTATGGTTTGATGGAACATTTTATGTCACTTGCATATGATTAGTCACTAGAGTTGAGCGAAACGGGTCGAAAAAATTCAAAAGTCGCCGACTTTTGGCAAAGTCGGGTTTCATGAAACGAAACCCGACCCTAGGATGAGGTCGGCCACGAGGTCGGCGACTTACGCGCCAAAGTCGCGTTTCAAAAGTTTGTTTTGCGCTCTTTTTCAGCCAATCAGGATCCACGGACACTGTGGGCAACGTGATGACCTAGGCACGGGTCACCACCATCTTTCAGAAGGGCATGCAAGTGATTGTCTTGCTTTGGTGGGCGTCACAGGGGGTATAAAAGGGCGTGCACGCCGACCGCCATCTTACTTCTGCCGATCTTAGTATAGGGAGAGGTTGCTGCTGATTCTGTAGGGAGAGCGTTAGGCAGGGAAGAAGACAAAAAAACTGCTTCTGCTGCTAGCGATTTGGCCTGCACAACACACAAGTCACTGTGTGTGCAGTGCAAGGGGAGGCTATATTGTGGTGTATCAGTGGTGTTGGTTGTTGGGCTGCCTTTTAAGGCTTCCTGACACGCTGGCATTGCTGTTTACCCACTGCTCCGCAAACTGCTTTTTTAAAAGCAATCCAATCTCCCTTATCCTCTAGTCACTTTTGTCACAGCTGTGCCATCGAGCCTGTCACATAGCGCTCAGATATCAGTGGGCCTCACACAATCCACAAGTGTCCAGTGTCCAAAAGTGTGCGCAGAGATTCAAAATCTCCATTATCCTCTCGTCACTTTGGTCACAGGCAGCTGTGCCATCGAGCCTGTCACATAGCGCTCAGATATCAGTGGGCCTCAAACAATCCACAAGTGTCCAGTGTCCAAAAGTGTGCGCAGAGATTCAAAATCTCCATTATCTTCTCGTCACTTTGGTCACAGGCAGCTGTGCCACTGAGCGTGCCACATAGCGCTCAGATATCAGTGGGCCTCACACAATCCACAAGTGTCCAGTGTCCAAAAGTGCGCGCAGAGATTCAAAATCTCCATTATCCTCTCGTCACTTTGGTCACAGGCAGCTGTGCCATCGAGCGTGTCACATAGCGCTCAGATATCAGTGGGCCTCACACAATCCACAAGTGTCCAGTGTCCAAAAGTGTGCGCAGAGATTCAAAATCTCCATTATCCTCTCATCACTTTGGTCACAGGCAGCTGTGCCATCGAGCGTGTCACATAGCCCTCAGATATCAGATCAACCATTGCATCCTATCAGTCTACATGGATGTCAAAAGTGATTCTAAAAAAAGAACAAATGATACAAACTGATATCAGTTTTCTATCAGTTTTTTTAAAGTAGCTATTCTATATTACTGTAATAAAAGCACTATTGTGAAACTGATCTTAATTGAGGATGTTTTTCCCATGATCGATGCAATTAGGATGGAGCTATGATGTCAGACACTTCACTGAATTTCTTTCTGTAGCCAATTTAACTAATTCTGATAATTTCTCACTGACCCAAGTCTACTTTTATGGAAATTATCTCAATTTGTGTATTGTTTTATCAAAATTACTCACTTGTGTAGTAAATCTTTGCATTCCTATAATGTGAACATCTACACTAGGCAATGATTTATGTCTTATGGTTTGATGGAACATTTTATGTCACTTGCATATGATTAGTCACTAGAGTTGAGCGAAACGGGTCGAAAAAATTCAAAAGTCGCCGACTTTTGGCAAAGTCGGGTTTCATGAAACGAAACCCGACCCTAGGATGAGGTCGGCCACGAGGTCGGCGACTTACGCGCCAAAGTCGCGTTTCAAAAGTTTGTTTTGCGCTCTTTTTCAGCCAATCAGGATCCACGGACACTGTGGGCAACGTGATGACCTAGGCACGGGTCACCACCATCTTTCAGAAGGGCATGCAAGTGATTGTCTTGCTTTGGTGGGCGTCACAGGGGGTATAAAAGGGCGTGCACGCCGACCGCCATCTTACTTCTGCCGATCTTAGTATAGGGAGAGGTTGCTGCTGATTCTGTAGGGAGAGCGTTAGGCAGGGAAGAAGACAAAAAAACTGCTTCTGCTGCTAGCGATTTGGCCTGCACAACACACAAGTCACTGTGTGTGCAGTGCAAGGGGAGGCTATATTGTGGTGTATCAGTGGTGTTGGTTGTTGGGCTGCCTTTTAAGGCTTCCTGACACGCTGGCATTGCTGTTTACCCACTGCTCCGCAAACTGCTTTTTTAAAAGCAATCCAATCTCCCTTATCCTCTAGTCACTTTTGTCACAGCTGTGCCATCGAGCCTGTCACATAGCGCTCAGATATCAGTGGGCCTCACACAATCCACAAGTGTCCAGTGTCCAAAAGTGTGCGCAGAGATTCAAAATCTCCATTATCCTCTCGTCACTTTGGTCACAGGCAGCTGTGCCATCGAGCCTGTCACATAGCGCTCAGATATCAGTGGGCCTCAAACAATCCACAAGTGTCCAGTGTCCAAAAGTGTGCGCAGAGATTCAAAATCTCCATTATCTTCTCGTCACTTTGGTCACAGGCAGCTGTGCCACTGAGCGTGCCACATAGCGCTCAGATATCAGTGGGCCTCACACAATCCACAAGTGTCCAGTGTCCAAAAGTGCGCGCAGAGATTCAAAATCTCCATTATCCTCTCGTCACTTTGGTCACAGGCAGCTGTGCCATCGAGCGTGTCACATAGCGCTCAGATATCAGTGGGCCTCACACAATCCACAAGTGTCCAGTGTCCAAAAGTGTGCGCAGAGATTCAAAATCTCCATTATCCTCTCATCACTTTGGTCACAGGCAGCTGTGCCATCGAGCGTGTCACATAGCCCTCAGATATCAATGGGCCTCACACAATCCACAAGTGTCCAGTGTCCAAAAGTGTGCGCAGAGATTCAAAATCTCCATTATCCTCTCGTCACTTTGGTCACAGGCAGCTGTGCCATCGAGCGTGTCACATAGCGCTCAGATATCAGTGGGCCTCACACAATCCACAAGTGTCCAGTGTCCAAAAGTGTGCGCAGAGATTCAAAATCTCCATTATCCTCTCGTCACTTTGGTCACAGGCAGCTGTGCCATCGAGCCTGTCACATAGCGCTCAGATATCAGTGGGCCTCACACAATCCACAAGTGTCCAGTGTCCAAAAGTGTGCGCAGAGATTCAAAATCTCCATTATCCTCTCGTCACTTTGGTCACAGGCAGCTGTGCCATCGAGCGTGTCACATAGCGCTCAGATATCAGTGGGCCTCACACAATCCACAAGTGTCCAGTGTCCAAAAGTGTGCGCAGAGATTCAAAATCTCCATTATCCTCTCATCACTTTGGTCACAGGCAGCTGTGCCATCGAGCGTGTCACATAGCGCTCAGATATCAGTGGGCCTCACACAATCCACAAGTGTCCAGTGTCCAAAAGTGTGCGCAGAGATTCAAAATCTCCATTATCCTCTCGTCACTTTGGTCACAGGCAGCTGTGCCATCGAGCCTGTCACATAGCGCTCAGATATCAGTGGGCCTCACACAATCCACAAGTGTCCAGTGTCCAAAAGTGTGCACAGAGATTCAAAATCTCCATTATCCTCTCGTCACTTTGGTCACAGGCAGCTGTGCCATCGAGCCTGTCACATAGCGCTCAGATATCAGTGGGCCTCACACAATCCAAAAGTGTCCACTGTCCACAAGTGTGTGCAGAAATTCTAAATCTCCCCTGTCCTATAGACACCTTGTACCTTGTTTTACATTACTATATAGTTTGTTGGATTTTGTCTACATTTCTACCAAAAATGAGGAAGGCTGGTGGAAGAGGCCGTGGAATTGGGCGGGGGTTGGCAGCTGGTAATGATGGTGTTGGTGGTGGATCTGATAGTAGTGGCAAGAGCAAAATAGGACCGAATGCAGGAGGTGCTGACCCTGCGTCATCGTCTGGCAACATAAGGCCTCGAACGCTTAGTTTTCTAGGAGTTGGCAAACCGCTTTTAAAGGCAGAGCATCAGGAAAAAGTTTTGTCTTACATTGCTGACTCAGCCTCCAGCTCTATCGCCTCCTCTTCTTCAGTTGTAAAAAGTAAAAGCACTGAGTCGTCATTGGAGGCTCATGTTCATGAACCACACCTTTCCTTGTGTCCTTCACCCCAACCAAGATTGAAGGATGACGCAGGCCATACTACTGATTACTCCATGGAGCTGTTTTCACATACCATGCCTGGATTATCAAGTGAAATGGTGAATTACCCAGGCCAAGATGAATCTGACATGGAGTGCACTGATGCACAGCCGCTGATGGATGATTCTGCTGGTACATTCACTCAGAGCACTACATTGTCCTCGCAGTGTACAGAGCCAGATTCTGACCCTGATGAGACTCAGGTGCCCCTTCCCGCACACTATACCACCATACACGGTGACACAGAGAAAGGTGCACATGACATAGAAGAGGAGGTGATGGATGACCCAGTTGTTGACCCAGATTGGCATCCATTGGGGGAAGAGGGTGCTGCTTCCAATAGCTCAGATGAGGAGCATCCACAGCAGACATCGACATCGCAACAGCTGTTATCTGGCAGGCCCGGAGCACTCCAAAGACAGGTTCCAAACATCAAAAGAGTTGCTGGACAGCTTGTCCAGAGGGTCAAAAGATCACAGCGTGCTAGGCCGCAAAATGTCTGCCAAAGTAGGAAGAGTGCAGTGTGGCACTTTTTTGAACAAAATCCTCATGATCAGGCCAAGGTTATCTGTAAGAAGTGCGCAAAGACCTTTAGCCGAGGGAAAAATCTGAAAAATTTGAATACCAGTTGCATGCTTAGACATTTAACCAGCATGCACTTGCAAGCGTGGACACAACACCAAACCTCAAGTGCCACATGTGCAACTGATCACAACGAAGGTAGTCAGCAACGCTACATTGTTTCCCCCACTGTAAGCCCACCGGTTAGCACAGCAGCAAATGTTGAGGTGTCGTTGCAAGACCACAGCAGTCAGGGAATCCCACTGTTATATCAACGAAAGACTGATTCTAGGCCATCAGAAAGAACACCAACTCCATCACCATCATCAACCCTCTCTCAGTCCGCCCTGTCCACCGCTACTTCCACCATATGCAGCTCTCAAGTCCAGCTCACCCTCCCAGACACTATGAGTAGGTCAAGAAAGTACTCAGTCTCTCATCCGCGTACACTGGGTTTGAACGCCCACATTGCCAAACTAATCTCGTTTGAGATGATGCCCTTTCGGTTGGTGGAAAGCACAGCTTTCCGCGAACTCATGGCCTATGCAGTACCACGCTATGACCTACCCAGTCGCCACTTCTTCTCTCGCAAAGCCATCCCAGCCATCCACCATCATGTGAAAGACCGCATTGTCCATGCACTCAAGCAGTCAGTGAGCGGAAAGGTGCACCTCACAACTGATGCATGGTCCAGTCGGCATGGCCAGGGCCGTTACGTGTCCATCACTGCGCACTGGGTTAATGTGGTGGATGCAGGGTCCACAGGGGACAGCGGTGGTGGGACAGTGCTGCCTAGCCCATGGTATAGGAAACAGTTGGCTGTAGGCGTTCCACCCTCCTCCTCCTCCGCGAAAGCTCGTCCACAGAGCGCAGTCGTACGAGCACTCCATCTGCAGCTGCCACTGTTGCACACGATGTGTCCCCCTATCGAGCAGCTAGTGGAAAGCGTCAGCAGGCTGTGTTGCAGATGATGTGTTTGGGCGACAGACACACCGCCGAGGTGCTGGCCGAGTACTTGAAGCGACAAACTGAGTCATGGCTGGGCAGTGTACATCTTGAGGCAGGCAAGGTAGTTAGTGATAACGGCCGTAATTTTGTGGCAGCCATAGCCCTTTCAAAACTCAGCCACATACCTTGCTTGGCTCACACCTTGAACCTGGTGGTGCAGTGCTTCCTCAAAAATTATCCGGAGTTAACAGCCCTGCTCCAGAAGGTGCGAAGACTGTGCGCGCACATCCGCCGGTCGCCTGTACACTCCGTTCGTATGCAGAAGCTGCAGCGATTGCTCCACCTTCCCAACCACCGCCTCATTATCGACATTGCAACAAGGTGGAACTCCACCCTGCACATGGTGGAGCGGCTGTGCGAGCAGAGGCAGGCCATAATGCATTTGTGGGAGGATACACGGCCAGGCACTTTGAGAGCAGACATGGAGTTGACAGGCGTGCAGTGGTCGAAGCTGAAAGACCTTTGTAAAGTCCTTCAGTGTTTTGAGGAATGCACACGGCTGGTAAGCTCAGACGACGCCATCCTAAGCATGAGCATCCCACTTATGCGTCTGCTCATGCAAACTTTGACGCACCTTAAGGAGCAGGCGTCTGCAGCCAATGTTGATGAGGAGGAAGAGGAGGAGGGAATCCTTGATGACATTCAGCCATTGTCTGCTCAGGGACCTCTCCTGGACGAGGTGGAGGAAGAAGAGGAGGAGGAGGATGATGATGGGGATGATTACTTAGGGGAGGAGGATGCATCTCGTGGGGCAAGTGAAAATGTTGGCGTGGCAAGGTCTGGTACAGGGTTTGTGCGTGACTGGAGGGATGTGGATTTGCCAGAAAGTGCTCCTCCACCCAGCACTCGCAGTGCATCATTGACACCGGGAACATTGGCCCACATGTCAGATTATGCCTTGCGGATCCTAAAAAGGGACCCCCGCATTGCCAAAATGATGAACGATGACGACTACTGGTTGGCCAGCATCCTGGATCCACGCTATAAAGGCAAATTACAAAACATCATGCCACAGGAGAGCCTTGACCTAATATTGGCTAATAAACAAGCAACTCTGGTAAATCGGTTGCTTGAGGCATTCCCAGCACACAGCAGCGATGATGGTTCTCACACGAGCCGTACGGGCCGGGGGCAGCTTGGCAGAGGTGTTCGTGGTGCACACAGCAGAAGTGGCGTTGGAGACAGGGGTTTCATGACAATGTTGTGGACTGATTTTTCAAATACCGCTCACACAACTGGTAATACTGCATCGATGGAAAGTGACAGGAGACAGCAGTTGTCAACTATGGTTACAAACTACTTTTCCTCCCATATCGATGTTCTCCCACACAGGTCATTCCCCTTTGACTATTGGGCTGCTAAACTGGACACCTGGCCTGAATTGGCCCAATATGCCTTACAGGAGCTCGCTTGCCCAGTTGCAAGTGTGCTATCGGAAAGAGTCTTCAGTGCAGCTGGATCAATCCTGACAGAAAAAATTACCCGTCTGTCAACCCAAAATGTGGATGATCTAACCTTCATTAAAATGAACCACGCATGGGTTTCCAAGGATTTTGTCCCACCTTCCCCTGATGACACATAGGGTGACAGAAAAATGGCTTGCTTTGGTCCACCTCTTCCTGGTACTTCACCTATTTCGCCTTTTGCATCAGCTGAATGTCCAACATCAACATATGCCACTTTCTAAAACTCCCTAACTGTGCTGCCTCCCCCCGCATGGCCGGGGTCACCATCTACCGCCCGACACCGTGCGAGTGCCGTTGCCCTGGACAGGTGGGTAGGCTGACTCTTGGGCGCGGGCACTGGCACAGGGTCCCTCATAGTGCAATCAAGTGTCTCTGACTGTGGTGGTGCACACCCGCCGTCAGACACACCGCTGTACTATGAGGGGCCCAGTGCCAGTACCGACGCCCACGAGTGGGCCCCCCTTGCTTGGGCAGGGCCCCAGCATTTGCAATCTTTACCTCTCCCTGCTCCTCCGCTGTGTAATCTGGGCCGTCAAATCCATACTGTGCCTGACACCGTCTGAGCCTGCCTCCTGAGACATATATTTTGAATGTGTACGCTATCCATACATGTTATCCAGGGATACGGTACCCTTTCTAACCTTTGTGCAATCACGTGCAATCCATACTGGGCCTAACACCGTCTGAGCCTGCCTCCTGAGACATATATTTTGAATGTGTACGCTATCCATACATGTTATCTGGGGATACGGTACCCTTTCTAACCTTTGTGCAATCACGTGCAATCCATACTGGGCCTAACACCGTCTGAGCCTGCCTCATGCTGTATAGACATATATTTTGAATTTGTACGCTATCCATACATGTTATCCAGGGATACGGTACCCTTTCTAACCTTTGTGCAATCACGTGCAATCCATACTGGGCCTAACACCGTCTGAGCCTGCCTCATGCTGTATAGACATATATTTTGAATGTGTACGCTATCCATACATGTTATCCGGGGATACGGTACCCTTTCTAACCTTTGTGCAATCACGTGCAATCCATACTGGGCCTAACACCGTCTGAGCCTGCCTCCTGAGACATATATTTTGAATGTGTACGCTATCCATACATGTTATCTGGGGATACGGTACCCTTTCTAACCTTTGTGCAACCACGTGCAATCCATACTGGGCCTAACACCGTCTGAGCCTGCCTCATGCTGTATAGACATATATTTTGAATATGTACGCTATCCATACATGTTATCCAGGGATACGGTACCCTTTCTAACCTTTGTGCAATCACGTGCAATCCATACTGGGCCTAACACCGTATGAGCCTGCCTCCTGAGACAAATATTTTGAATGTGTACGCTATCCATACATGTTATCTGGGGATACGGTACCCTTTCTAACCTTTGTGCAATCACGTGCAATCCATACTGGGCCTAACACCGCCTGAGCCTGCCTCATGCTGTATAGACATATATTTTGAATGTGTACGCTATCCATACATGTTATCCAGGGATACGGTACCCTTTCTAACCTTTGTGCAATCACGTGCAATCCATACTGGGCCTAACACCGTCTGAGCCTGCCTCATGCTGTATAGACATATATTTTGAATGTGTACGCTATCCATACATGTTATCCGGGGATACGGTACCCTTTCTAACCTTTGTGCAATCACGTGCAATCCATACTGGGCATAACACCGTCTGAGCCTGCCTCCTGAGACATATATTTTGAATGTGTACGCTATCCATACATGTTATCCAGGGATACGGTACCCTTTCTAACCTTTGTGCAATCACGTGCAATCCATACTGGGCCTAACACCGTCTGAGCCTGCCTCATGCTGTATAGACATATATTTTGAATGTGTACGCTATCCATACATGTTATCCAGGGATACGGTACCCTTTCTAACCTTTGTGCAATCACGTGCAATCCATACTGGGCCTAACACCGTCTGAGCCTGCCTCATGCTGTATAGACATATATTTTGAATGTGTACGCTATCCATGCATGTTATCCGGGGATACGGTACCCTTTCTAACCTTTGTGCAATCACGTGCAATCCATACTGGGCCTAACACCGTCTGAGCCTGCCTCCTGAGACATATATTTTGAATGTGTACGCTATCCATACATGTTATCCAGGGATACGGTACCCTTTCTAACCTTTGTGCAATCACGTGCAATCCATACTGGGCCTAACACCGTCTGAGCCTGCCTCCTGAGACATATATTTTGAATGTGTACGCTATCCATACATGTTATCCGGGGATACGGTACCCTTTCTAACCTTTGTGCAATCACGTGCAATCCATACTGGGCCTAACACCGTCTGAGCCTGCCTCCTGAGACATATATTTTGAATGTGTACGCTATCCATACATGTTATCCGGGGATACGGTACCCTTTCTAACCTTTGTGCAATCACGTGCAATCCATACTGTGCCTGACACCGTCTGAGCCTGCCTCCTGAGACATATATTTTGAATGTGTACGCTATCCATACATGTTATCCAGGGATACGGTACCCTTTCTAACCTTTGTGCAATCACGTGCAATCCATACTGGGCCTGACACCGTCTGAGCCTGCCTCCTGAGACATATATTTTGAATGTGTACGCTATCCATACATGTTATCCAGGGATACGGTACCCTTTCTAACCTTTGTGCAATCACGTGCAATCCATACTGGGCGTGAGAACGGCTGGCGAGCTGTTAAGCAAGCTACAGCACCTGTCCAGACAAGTACAGGGATTCCCTAGTGAGGAGACTTATTTGATTGTTTTCAATGTTGGGACAGCAATTTTTGGGGAGCACTATACTCTGGAGAATGATAGATGGGGCCCACCATACACTGGAACATTCCAAAGGTGGACATCAGACACTGGAGCAGCATTTACAGGGCCCATTATAAACTAGAGCATTAGAAATGGGGCCCATTATGTTTGGAGCATTATTTGGGCCCATAAGACAGTGGAGCTTCATCCATGGGGACCAACATATACTGTAGCATTATGTGGAGCTCATCATATACTGTTTCAAACATTATATGGGACCAATGATTCTGTATGGAGAAATAGATGGGCCTCGTCATGAGATGTAAAAAGTGAGGTATTTTTCATTGTACTATACCGCTATTTATCTGCCGTATCGGAGCATGATGAGTTGTGGTATGTGTTAAAGGGGCGCTCTTTCACCCAGGGCACATGAAAACCTGCAGCCAGCCCTCCCCCCCCCCACAACTTTAGCCAAATAACCCCCATTTTTCAGTGCGTAACTTGTATTATGAAGTTAATTAAGGTTGACAAGCTTAAGTAAGAAGAATTGATGCTTTTGGCATTCAAATGGGCACTGTAGGTGTGTTTCCTGTCCTCCTCTCACTGCCGACTTTTATTCCCCATTGACTTACATTGGGTTTCGTGTTTCGGGACGACCCCGACTTTTCCCTATAATCGGACGATCTTGCTCGACCCGACTTTTGGAAAAGTCGGGTTTCACGAAACGAAACGCAACCCTAAAAAAACAAAAGTCGCTCAACTCTATTAGTCACAGTATGGTTTATTGATAATCACATGACCCTGTTTAATTGTAGATTAGACCTCAAACTACCAAGAAAATAATAATGTACCATAAGAACGATTCACACTTAGTCCTTCAAGTGTGTATGAGGCCTAGGGCTATTGATCTTTTATGACCTCTCCTTAAAGTGTCACTAGAAATGAAAGGAACTGCTTGAACACTCCAGACAAGCTTAGCGCAAGCTCTCCTAATGCTGGGCTTCAGGCTGCCCAGAGGCCTTGTCGTCTTATGTGTTTCAGTACAGCTTTCATTAGCAGAGTTGGGAGGGAGTCGCTGAGAGCCCGGCATAAGCTGTCATTGATCCACTCTCACAAAGTGCAAAGATGTGCAGCTTTCTAGTCACAGGCCATTCAGCTCCAGAGCAGCTTCATTTGACACTGCTGACAGCCCCATACTACAGAACCGGCCAAAAAAAAAAAAATATTCCACTTGCTATCGGATTCCCTGCTAACGACATAGAATTCCCTCAAGACATGACTTGACTGGAAACATTAGCACTTGTTCTCAGGTCTTGTTGACATGAAATTCTCTCAATAGATAACAGGGCTGTGAGAATGTTATCACCCAAGCATGGAGATATTATCTTTACCAGTTTCTTGGGTGAAAATGTGATTTATTGACAAACAAAATGCTGCTGTGCTTTTCAAGTGGTGTGTAATTAGTCACCATTTCTAATGTGCTCGCCCCTGCAGTAAGGCCCGCCAGAGAGTAATGCAAGTACCGGCCTCACAGGGTATTGATCCAGCATCTTACATTTTGATCTATAACTGCAATTTTTAGTAACAGAGTCTACAAGGCTGTGGGACAAGGAGCGTAACTATCAGGCTGCACATACACTTATATTACATATTTATTAACCCATCTAACTCGTCTAAATATCTATATGTATAGCTCTTTCTTTCCTTCCTTCCCTCTTTCTTTCTTACTTTCTATCTTTCTTTCTTTCTTTCCTTCCCTCTCTCTTTCCTTTATTTTTTCCTTCTTTCCTTCACTCTTTCCTTCTTTCCTTTTTTTCTTTCTTTCCCTTCTTCCTTCTTTCCTTCCTTTTTCTCACTACCTCCGTTCTATTTTTCCACAGCACTGCACTTACTGCACTTTTCAAAGTTTTGTTGCCATGCCCTTAATTTTGCCGGCTGTGCTTTCTATTGCAGCTATTTTATGCACTGCTCCATTTATACGTACCAGATTGGAACATGCCTTTGGCAGAATTTAGGAGAAGTAAAAGGCATTACTTAAGTGAAACCAGTTGACATCTTTCATCACTCTTCTGCTGCTCAGTAGAGAAGAGCAAAACCAATTTTATAAATTAACCGTGGCTATAATGAAGTACTTGTCCCTGAGATAGGCTTTATGGAACAAAGGAAACTCCAAAAGATAGAGGAAGAGAATATCCTGCTACCAAAAATATTATCAAGGGCAACAAGAGGAACCAGCAATTGAATGTTTTATTTCTACCTTTCACATTAGTTTAGGTTTAATTTCAGTAGGCTATTATGAAAAGTCATGTTCCTTTCCTATTAGGTGTTCTTTGTTACACCAAATTTTGCTTGGTTAAAGGGGTTATTGGGTTTAATTGGTTGCGCTCATTGGTTTACAGCTGAAATATTATAGTGTTTGAATTAAAGAAGGTCTGGTAACAAAAATTAAAGTGGTTCCCCCTTCTAGTGTTGGTTGATACTCTCTTTCTCTGTGATTGTATAGTTTGCTTTTTTGCTTTACCAATGGGGGTTGGATTTCCGCACTCTTGTTTGGTGACATCATAGGGCGAGAGGAGGGGGATCCCTGCACAGATTTTCCTTATTAAAACAAGATGGGGGCAAAACTTTCTTATGTAATGGGTTAATATTACTACCAATGAAATAGTACTAATGTGTATCAGAAATAGGAACATTATTGAGTATAGGGACTGAAGTAAATAAGAACTACCGTAATCTAAATAAATTTAGGTTTTTTTTTTATTTGTCTGTAATTGGTATGTTTAAATGGACATATTAAAAACAGAACTGTCTCAGCATCTAAAATACTACTAAATGAGCTGTAAAGGAACTTTACGCTCCTTATGCATTGCTTACATCTCAGTAAAACATGTGCATTCTCGGCTGGTGCTTGGTATATAAACGTATACAAGGTGCAGCTTCCACGTATTAATGTCTGTGCGACATATTATTAATGACCCTCTTATTAACATCTTTAAACTCCTTGCCTCAGCTGTTTTTCCCTCTGACTTCTTCAGTCATGTAGAGACAGCAGTAGGAAATAAAAGAGAAGATAATTATGCTAATAAAAGGAGAAGTGTAACAACCACACACTTGTCATTCCGAATTTCCAGCTACAGAAAGCAGGTGTCCAGATGTTTGCTTTCTGTTACAAAATGTAATTACCCTAATTAGCATCAGTGCCAGTTATTCTTGAAAAATCTATTGATTAGGCTAATAATTTCTAAAATGTAATAAGGTGGAACAACTGCTTGAATTTCAACTCCACTTAGATTTTTTTAGCAATAAGAAGAAAATTATAGAACTTAAATACCCAAAATATCAAGTGAAATTCCCTCCCCCTAAAGGACAGCAATATTCTAATTAAAATAAGCCAACCAAATTATAGCATGGAATTGTATTTCAAGTCTCCAAAAGAAAAAGAAATTTAAATATGTTTACTTTTTTTTTCTTTGTAACCTGTTGGATGCATCTGTTGCTTTACAGCGCTGGGGTCCTAGGTTCAAATCCCACCAAGGACAACATCTGCATGGAGTCTGTATGTTCTCACTGGGTTTACGTGGGTTTCCTCCGGGTACTCTGGTTTTACTTTATTGATTTGATTTGACATGATCTGAGTGGATTTGGAGGTTATAAATGCTTAGATATTTGTTGTACCGTCATGGACAAAAAATGCTTACACAAAACCCAATTGGATCACCTGTCATTGCAGATCTGTTGTCAGGATTTGCACTGGCATATTCCTGCATCAATGGTGTCACATCCTGGAGGTGACTGTGACCATGCAGCCAATCATTCATCTGCATGTTTGCCAAAGGTGACAATAAAAGGAATCTGTCAGCATGTTTATGCTACCCCATCTGAGAGTAGCATGATGTAGGGGCAGAGAGTAATATTCCAGTGATGTACCACTTACTGGTCTGGTTGCTGTGGTTTTCATAAAATCACTGTTTTATCTGCTATAAATCTAATTATTCTCTGAATGCTGAGCCCTATACAACCTGTAGAATGTAAGCCCGAAAGGGCAGGGTCCTTTCTCCCCTCTGTATCAGTCTGTCATTTTTAGTTTGTTTACTGTAAGTGATATCAGTAATTTGTATGTAACCCCTTCTCATGTACAGCACCATGGAATCAATGGTGCTATATAAATAATTAATAATAATAATAATAACCCCACCCACACCGCTAATGGGCAGTTTTGTGTGCACAATGTGCATAGGCAGAAATCTGCCAATCAGGGGAATGGGTGTGGTTATTATAGAGCTCTTGAACTTGGAGGACTACCTTGCAGCAAGTTTACTTAAGCCCCCATCACACACAAGTTTTGTGACGCAACAGCGATCTCACCAGCGAGATTGTTGTGTGTGACACTTATCAGCGACTGGCCCTCCTGCCGAGTATCGCTGATCATCCTCAAATGGCCAGGACACTTTTTTGATCGCTGGTCTCCCGCTGGCCAGCACGCATCGCAGACAGCTTCACCATTGATCAGCGCGTGGCGTCGCTGTGTACTTTAGTTACCAGCGTGCTGATGCCGGGAGCTGGTAACCAAGGTACACATCGGGTTTCTAAGCGCCGCGCGGCACTTAGAAACCCGATGTGTACCTTGATTACTAGCTCCCTGCACCATCGCACTGGTATCTTAACGTACACTGCGGGTAACTAAGTGACGTGCATCGCTTGTTACCTGCATGTTTCTGTCCTGATCGCTGGTGAAGCTGCCTGTTTTGCAGTTCACCAGCGATCATGTAGCGACAAACCAGCAATCCTGACAAGTTCATATTGTTGTCGGGATCTCTGGTGAGTCGCTATGCGTGACGGGGCCCTTAGTCCTCTAGTGCTGATCTTCTGCTGATAAAACTGTGATGTTATCTAAACCATGATTCCCCAAATCCAGTCCTCAAGGCCCACCAACAGATCATGTTTTCAGGATTTCCTTAGTATTGCTCAGGTGATGCAATTATCACCTGAGCAATACTAAGGAAATCCTGAAAACATGATCTGTTGGTGAGCCTTGAGGACTGGAGTTGGGGAACCCTGATCTAAACTTCAGCAAGCAGCTGACTAAGTCACATATCACTGGAATCAGGGTCTGTGCCTCTACATTATTCTGCTCTCAGATCGCGTGGCAAAAACCTGGTGACAGATTCCCTTTAAGTGCATTGTGAAACAAATCCAATTTAAACAAGTATAGGGTGTCTGGGATCTTAAAACATGTAATGTAGCAAGGAATGTGCTAGAATAAAAAAAATACTTTCCTTCTACAGCCAATCAATACCCCGAACAGTAATGCTTTAATTGCTTGCGGTCAGTGATCGGCTGCAGCAGTGCCATCTGCATGCTTGGCACATCATCATTGCAGGGCTAGTAAAAAAATACCAACGGCGTCCACTATAAAACATAAGTACTGAAGCGATGGGATATTATTTTATATTATATTATATTATATTACCAATTGAGCATAAATAATTTTAACATTTCCTACTGTTATAATATTTTATTAATACCTCAGACAACCTTTTAATTGTTCAGTATAGATCTGGTGTATAGACAGCAATCTGATGGGCGGCTTCATGGATTTTCCATTGCACTGGTTTTGATGCATGTGCCTCAGTGCGGACCGCAATAAATGATCTCATAGTCCCATCCAGTGTTTAGCGTCAGTCATTCATTTGGCATTATAGAGTAAAACAGAATGACACATTAATCTGTGTGCAGGATGATATAACATAACAATGGCATTACCTGGATTAGTTGTTATAAGCCCTACCATGAGCAATCTGTTTGCGGCAGCTGCACCTCTATGGAATACCCCTGTAGGTGAAGGAGCTGGGTAAATAGCTGTGTCTTGCTAAAACGACTGAAGTGACCTGATTGAATTACATGGAGGTTTTGCAACATTGCACAGGGTTCTGATTTATTTGTCCAATTGACTGGAAAGAGAATTCTCTTTTGACTGTGAAATGTGGAGGCTTGCTAATTACAGTGCTGGTCATCCATCTTTCGCCCTGTCCCTTCCTGTTATTAGTCATAAACAGGGGTGTCACTTCTCATCAATCCGGTGACATCCCTTTCAGGAGCTCCATTCTAAGAGGTCAGTTTTCCAATTGCTGTCCGACAGTTAACTATAAACATTGACCTCTGACTTCACAGTAAATAGATGCCACGAAACGTTGGCAAGGCGCTGTAATTTGTAATAGCTAATGCTGCTCGGTGAGGCTGGAGAGCTGGATACCTCCGGCATTGATCTACTGCTCTATTAGGCACTTGCAACATCTGTCCATAGTAGCACGGGTAGCAAAAGGGAATTATGCTTTTAAATAATATCTCCATTCAGCAATATCTTTTAATTATTTAATAGATTTTATGTCGCTTTAAATAATTAGCTTAGGGAACTGCGCAACTAGCAATTACTTAATATATCACCATGGCCTTTTCTCTGCTCAGGATTGAGTGCCGTTCGCCTCTGCAGGGGAGCTGGAGGGAATTTAACAATATCTCCATGAAGCGGAGATAGAACTTGAATCAATCGAGTCCAGACTACATATAACCTAACTTGACCCGGAGATAAGAAAGAAACCTCATGAGACAGATGCTAATTGCCTCATATTAGGGAAAATATTCCACATACTGTAATCAGACTAGTTCCTTGGATCATTTATCTCAGAATTTAGTACCCATAGCTTGTAATATATTTATCAAGAAAGGCATCCAGGCCCACCTTGTACTATTATAGTGAATTAACCATTACAACATCATATGGCAGAGAGTTCCATAGTCTCAGTTACAGTTTGTAAATCACGTAACCTTAAAGCGTTGTTTTTCTTGAGAAGTGGAAGCCAAATACTTTGAAATCCATAACAAACAGGGGAGGTTCTCACCTCCCGGGTTCAGCACTGGCTTTCTGCCGCTGCTAAAGTTTCACTGCAACGGTGGCATAATGCCGACAGTGCGCATCACCATTGCAGCAAATCATTGAGCTTGATGTTTCTTGTTGCCTCCATCGGCTGAGCCACTGAGCCTAGTGATGGGCTTCAGTGGTGAAGTGTAACTGTCAAAGTGACGTCAGCACAGTACCAAGGATGGATCAAGAACAAAAAAGCCACTCATAAAGCTTAATTATTGGCTCATAGAAAGGAAATTTGAGTATGGGGATCACTCAATGATGTTTATATACCTAAATGTAGGTGCTAGAGATGGATCCTTCTTAAATGGGTTTTCCACTTTTAAAAAACTGGGCCAGCATGCTTGACAGACAGCAGATTTTGCTGAGATAAACTGTGACAAGCAAGGTAGTACTATATGGTTTCCATTAACATGGTTGCTGCAGATGAATGGGTTTTACACTTTTAAAAAACTGGACCCAGGCAGTTTTATATACTTGCTATATCTTCCAAGGTATATTGCTGGCTCGCCATCACTACCCAAAACACTGAGACTGGGGTAGTGCAGCAACCATGTTAATGGAAACCATATAGTACTACCTTGCTTGTCACAGTTTATCTCAGCAAAATCTGCTGTCTGTCAAGCATGCTGGAAGCTTGACACAATTTCGAAAGGCATTGTCTATGACTAGCCAACCTCTTTAGCAAGGATGTCTACCTTGCTACAAACAAAGACAACTTTCTCATCACGAATAGCCGGTTTAATGTACCTTAGTCTGACAACTTAAAAAAGGGCTTATTTTCTAGAAAGTGAGACTTATTCTCATTCCTGTTGTAATTCGTTAGATGCTTACGTAATTGAGGTGACAGTTTATAGTATATGGGCAAAGTTGTGGATAAAGTCCATGATACAGTCCTTGATGCTACACACAAAGGTAGAAAGTTGGAGTAATGCACAAAGCCTTATGTATTGAGAGAAAGCTGACTAAGGTAAGAGCTGAAATCTATGAAGTCTTTATTACATATAGTCATGCAAAGCTATAGAGGTCACTTTACCAGATGTGAGCAGAATAGATTTACTAAAAATTCCTAGTATTTACAGAGAAGTCTGCGTGACCTGAAGTGGTCATTACTACTGCATCCATTAATTAATCCGATCCAAGACTAGGACAAGTACAAGAAACCCTAAGTATTCTTAAAGCTACACATTGGTGCGAGTGGATTAGCAGTATAAAAGGGGTTATAGCTTTCAGGCATTCACACAAAAGTGAGAGCAACCCTGGTTCTGCGTGATGTGTTTCTCCTTGATAGGCTGCCAGCTCTACTGCTGGTACAAGGCTCTCACTCATAGCGTAGCCATCAGCGCTGCTTATTGGAACACGCTGTGTTTGGATAATTTACTTTCGCAATAAACAAAAGATTAGAGGGAAAATTTCAACAACGTGGTCCATGTGGCACTGAGATAACTAGAGAAACATGTTGAATTTAGACACGGTGCTTTGCAAAGGAGAAGGCTGGCCCAGTGTGGTAGGAAGGAGGCATTAAGATCGGGTTTCTGTAAAAATGCATATTCTTTTCGGTAAGTTACAATCGCATAAACAGCATTGTGCTAATTTGTACTGTCTGAGCATATTTACTCCACATTTCTGATTCGTAGGTTTTCATCAACCATCAGCATTTTCAATGGCTTGGCACTTTTTCAGCAGGGATGGGGCAGTAACTCAACTATCAATTCCCTGATGTAATGTCACTAGGGGAACAATACCTGGTATATAAAGGAGAAGAAAAAATACAGTTCCCTCCACAATTAGAGGGAAGCAGTGTATGGATGTCTGTAATATGTCTATACCATCCATATAAGCAGATAAATAGCAGCGATATTTTCTCAAACTCTCATTTAGCTATTCAAATTAATACCATTTAGTAGCGATTTATTGTCAAAGTACTATATAAACTACTTTCAACATTGAAAAGACCATTAGTCAATTCTAATACATTTTAATCCTTTCTGACCTAGAGCAAATCAGTCACCAGATTTCACAATACAAACTGAATTCAATATTAAATAGGTCTCTTAGATTTGGTAAAGCTGGTAAACTCACTCTATAAATCCATGTCAGAATGGCTGTATAATGCTTTTTGAAAATGCAAAATTCAACTTCTGCCCTCTTAGATTGATTGACATCTTCCACATGTCCTTCCTCCCTGCTGCTGCTGAATCCTCACCCACTTAGCCTGATTTAAAGGTACTCAGTGTCCTTCCTCCCTGCTGTTGCTGAATCCTCACCCACTTAGCCTGATTAAAATGTACACCGTGTTCTTGTCTCCCTGTTTCTGCTGAATCTTCACCTAAAGAACTTGATTGATAACCCTTCATAGAACCTCCTCTCTGCTGCTGATGAGATTTTGCACTGCTAAATGCAAGCTGCAGCTGTCAATCAGGCTTTCTAATTAGAGACTGCTTACATTTGCAATCATGCATTCTCTTAATCTATAGCAAAACCAAAAACAATGGCCAACACTCCTACTGTTAGTATAAGTGTACTATACAAGTGCACATGTACGCTATCCACATTAACAAACAAATATAATCTGTAATATGTTACCTCGGCTGGTCAGGAGACAAAACTCCAGGAGTGGACCCTCTGGACCGTGGCACCAAGGGGCTCCGGGTGAGCTGCCAGGTGGAGCTGACTCCTATACAGGCATCGTTAGGAGCAGGCCCAGGGGTTTGGGTACCACGATAGCCGGTACCGAGAGGGGCGGCTCAGGATGGACTGGAGTAGGTGTGCGGGACTGAAGCGTAGACAGCTGAGCGGGATCACTGGAGACTGGACCGGAGAAGGACGGCAGGACTGGAGCATAGACAACAGGTCGGAGCGGGAACACTGGAGGTAGGACTGGAGTAGGACTGAAGGACTGGAGTGTGGATAGCAGGATGGAGCAGGAACACCGGAGGCAGGACTGGAGTAGGACTGAAGGGCTGGAGTGTGGATAGCAGGACCCACGGAGCACCGGATTGCAGAGCTACTGCAGGGACCACGGAAGGCAGGACCGTGAGGCTACTGCAGGAATC
Source organism: Dendrobates tinctorius (assembly GCF_039654945.1). NCBI lineage: Eukaryota > Metazoa > Chordata > Amphibia > Anura > Dendrobatidae > Dendrobates > Dendrobates tinctorius. Next base: position 17,534,728 of record NW_027361858.1, on the reverse strand, counting down.
ACCAAAGACAGAACTGCGAGACTGCAGAGAGCACACAAGGAAGCAGGGCCCAGTGTGCTAGCAAACACAACGATCAGGTGCCTCCGTCAGGGAGGAATGGCCTAATATAGCCCTGTCAGGTCTGCCATTGGTCCGTAGGTGCTTCCATGTCAGGGCATTGCCGGAGCACAAGTAACAGGAGGAAGGCTCGGCCGCGGCCTATGGCGCATGCGCATTGTATGCAGAGACCCCGTCAGCCGCGAGCCTGTCAGAAGGGACCGCCATGGCAGTCGGGTGGCGGGGGGCTGTGGCGTGGGAGCGGAGGCCGGGTGAGTATGCGGCGGCAGCGTGACAGAATAAAAACCTAATGTGAAGGCACACTACAGTAAATAAATAAATAGTAACACATGTAAAAAATCTAGGTTACTTAGCTGACATTTTTTGCAATCAAAAAAGCATAAAAGTCGTCCCACCACAACAAGGTGTACCCAATCATGATGTCTCCTAACTCTTGTGACTCACCTCTACACCCTGCTATGTGCCATCCAGGCCTCAGAGTAGACGAAGGCAAAGCAGGACCAGTGCCTAGCTGTGTTTTTTAACCTGCCTATGGAGAGCTGAGGAGATGCACAGCCCAGGGAAATGAGGGAAGGGGACGGCCAAACCGTAAACTGTACTGAGTACAAGAACCTAAAGGAAAAGCCGATCAGGATGGGCCCTGACCCTAATGACTCACCTTGTTACGTGCCAACAAGTCTCAAAATAGACTGTGACTGTGACTGTGACCTGACTGTGTTTAACACCTGCCTTGGGAAAACTGAGAAGTCTGTTTTATGACCTTGATGGCACATAGCAAGGTGAGATATTAGTGAAAGGGACCATCCTGATTGGGTACATCTTGTCGCGGTGGTATGGCTTTTATGATTTCTTTTTATTAAAAAAATTGTCAACTAAGTACCCTGGTTTTTTTTTTACATTTTATGATTTATTTACTTACTGCAGTGTTTCTACGCATTGTTTTTATTCCAAATTGTATCTCTCAATCTAGAGCTGGACTGATAAAATGCTTAGTTTAGTGTCAAGAGCCTCATTAGTTGGCATTCTATTAAATTGGTCTTAGTTTGCTTGTTTCTATAGTTATATTCACATGTGCTCTTATCATGTTTTTTCTTGATATTTGCCAAAGCATTGAGAAATTGCATATTTTTTTTCCCATTTGCCACTCAGAAATGCAACAAGGCAGGTTAGTTAGGGACTTACATTCTGTGCACTGATGCTGCGTATGTGGCTGCTATATACAGTACTAATGAGGAATAAAAGGTTGGTGAAATGGGTATCCTCGTGCAATAATAGAAGGGAACATGCTATAAAATATTAAAATTGGATTTTTAATGGTGACATTTTGGAACATAAGTGCATCTATCAGTTGTTGACAAGGTCTGAGAATATAGGATGAAGTGATCATTACTTTGATAGGAGGCTGATCTGTGTTTAGTGATTCCTCATAAATACCATAACACAGAAGTTCGGCTAATATATAGATTAGTCACACTCTGTTTACCAGTTCTAAGAGGAGCTATCATTTCTGCACAGTGCTTCAATGGTTATTCCTCTGTTCTGTTACATATACTACACTTGGGTGAGATTTAGTGCTTATTTAAAACGCTATTTTTTATCAGTCACACACAATAATATTAAGCTATTAATACCATTCCGCTTAAGCGGATTACAATAAAGATTTAATGTCCCACATTCAGCTTACAGAATGATGCTCGGAGTGAATTGCTCATAAACTGATACCCAATGAGCCAGCCTTGAGTTACTGCTCTCTCTGGCTTTTAGGTCCCTCATACATTTTTATCAAAACGTATGCTGGAATTTGTGACTTGCTAAGAAAAGGTTAGTCTTCCTGAAGTTCTGTTTAAACATACCAGTTAAGTCCCTGGCAGAGATCTGTTCTGTAATACACCGGCATCCATGTTCTTCTTCATTGCATGCAATAAACAAATATCATAACGATTTCCGTAGAGTTGAGCGCTGGCCGGCTAGTTATTTGCAAGTGTGCTGATTGCTTCTCTGAGGGATTCGGCTCATAAAGGGGGAGAAGCGATTGGAAGTAAAGCCATGTCAGACATTATTCTAAGTGTGGTGCTCCTGCAAAATGACTTTTCACACTATTGAAGTTATACTATGTGGGCATATGGAGGTAAAATTAGAGATCTCCCAAGTAGGATCCCCTTCTATTAACCAGAGAAGAGCCTAAAATACAGATGTACATTCACACTGATGTATTGTCGGTCGTAGGGCTGGAAAAAAATGACCTCAGACAATACTTGAACCTATATTCAATTGGACGGTTCTAGTGAGTATTTTTTTTTACACGGAATGTCTGCGTAGAAAAAATTGCAGCATGCAGTAGTGTCATCACACATTTTTCACATACGAGTGCTATCCATGTTTTTAATGGATAGCACTCGTACCTGTGATAGTCTATGAGGCTGTTCGCATGTCAGTGAATTTTTGTGGACCAAGAGGTCCATGCAAAATCGTGCAGACAGGCCATTATTGAACCCAGTGTCGGATCAAACATCGAAAGTCTATGGGTACGTGAAATAATCAGACAGCACACGGAGGTCATGTGTGTACTGTCTGTTTTTTACTGACTTTTAGGCCTCATTCACATGTCCGTGTTTAAACTTGTATGTGAAAAAATGGTACCGGTGTCAGTGTTTTGCATCAGTGTGACTTATCAGTATTTTTCATTGATGGATAAAGAAAGAAATAAACTACGAAGCTTCTCCTAAACTTTGCAATGTTAAATGCGGACAGCACACAGACTGTACACTGATGCGCTCTGTGTTCTTGTATGTGTTTTTCACGGTCCCATAGACTAGTATTGACCCTTTTCATACATGTTGCTGGAAAAGACAGACATGTCTTCGTGAGTTTTCCACAGACAAACGGTGGAAAAGAACACAGACATGTGAATAGCACTATAGATTATAATGGCTACTTAATTTATCAGTGAAAAAAATGGATACACACATACGTGCAAAACAGACATGTGAATGAGGCCTTACATAGGAGAAGGTGGAGAAAATTATTTTTTCTTATCAGAGAAACTCTGAACAAATTGTGATGACACCGATGAACCTCAGATAAAAATTACTGATAAAACTGGGTGCGTTGTTCTTGTGAGGCCATGATCACTAAAGCCCCCGTCACACACAGCGATCTCGCTAGCGAGATCGCTGCTGAGTAACTAGGTTTGTGACACAACAGCGATCTCACCAGCGAGATCGCTGTGTGTGACATGTATCAGCAACCGGCCCCCCTGCCAGGTATCGCTGATTGCTGTTGAAATGTCTGGACATTTTTGGGGTCGCTGGTCTCCCACTGGTCAGCATGCATCGCTGCGTGTGACAGGCGGGAGACCAGCGGCAAGGAGCTGGTAACTAAGGTACACATTGTGTTTCTAAGGGGGCGTGCTGTGCCTAGAAACCCGATGTGTACCTTAGTTACCAGCGCGCTGATGCAGGGAGCTGGTAACCAAGGTACACATCGGGTTTCTAAGTGACACACGTCCCTTAGAAACCTGATGTGTACCTTAGTTACCAGCTCCCGGCATCAGCGTGCTGGTAACTAAAGTACACAGCAATGCCGCGCGCTCGGCGTCGCTGTGCTGATCGCTGGTGAAGCTGTCTATTTGACAGCTCACCAGCGATCATGTAGCGACTCACCAGCGATCCTGACACGTTGATATCATTGTCGGGATCGCTGGTGAGTCCGCTATGTGTGACGGAGCCCTAAGACCACTGTCTGCTTAATTGCCTGTGTGAGTTAATTAGGTAATTAAGGAACAGTTCCTTATAGCAGAACAATATAAATGTATCTCCTAATTCTTCACTTATCATATCTGGTCATCCCTTTAAACCCACTTTTTTCATGAATCTATGACTAATCATTTCTTGTGTGCCTTTTGTGCTAACTGAGATCAAGGGAGACACTTTGCTCATTACAGCCGCATTGGGAAGTTTTGGATATCATCAGACGCTATAATATAGGCTTGATCGACACCTGCATGGTGCTGCATGCTTATCCTATAGCAGCCTCTGTTGATCTCAGCCTAGACTGCAGTCATTTCTATTGAGCCGCTGTACATCTTTATTATACAGTGAGGGAATAAGCCTATAGTTCATCAAACTGCTGTAAACATGACATACTATGATTGATTCACATCTGCCTTCAGTCCAGATACCAAACATACTAGGAGGAATTAGTGGACAGAATATTGCTCTATTTAAGATTTTCTTCCCCTTGTGACATTAACCCAATCGCAGCGGCAACTCCTGGGTTACTTTATTAGAATTATTGTAAGCGTAATTATGCAGATATTCACTATATTCATGCTATGATTGACTTTTATATGTTAATGCATTTTGCATTTGAGTCTACAGTTTTTTATTCCCACCTCAACGGCCAATAACAAGATGTTTAAAAAAGGATTTCCAGCAAAACATAGGTTATAATAATTAACATGAAATAGAATCAGAAACTGGAATCTGTTTGCCACGCCAGAGCAGAGAGATGCCCTGTGTGCAGTGAAAAGAGGAGGTGGGGAAACAGGTAAAGGGATCCCTGATGATGGGGAGAATATGGTGACCCCTCCACAGTCACCTTATGCTGACATATGCGCTTCCTATCACCCTAGATGAGTTCTCCCCCCCATGCGCCATCACTTGCCTAAGACCTGGTTGACTCTAGGGCCTGCCCTGGATAGTGAGAAGGACAGCAATACACTAGTCTTACTACTACAGTAAGACAACACAGGGAATGAGACAGACAGGGGAAATTCACAGGTCTCAAAAGTAACATATAATAATCTTTATTTTTATATAGCACTAACATATTCCGCAGCGCTTTACAGTTTGCACACATTATCATTACTGTCCCTGATGGGGCTCGCAATCTAAATTCCCTATCAGTATGTCTTTGGAATGTGGTAGGAAACCGGAGTACTGTGCTGCCCCACACATCAGCTTCTCCAGGTACACCTTCTCCAGAGAAGTAAGGCACAGAATAGAAACTTTATAGCTGGTATGGGAGGAAGATAGGAGAGGGTTTAAATAATAAAGGGGAGTAGTTCCAATAAGTCGCTACTGACACCCAAGCCAATGGAAAACTCAGCAGAGTTTAAACAAGGAATTCTTAACCCCTTCTATACCTCAAGAAACCATAAACCTGTCTAACTCATGAATGGCAGCACATATACCAAATAGGACCTGGGATCGGCTAACAGTTGTGATCTTCTAATCCTAGACGCACCACAGGTCCCAGTTAAAGCTGCATTTCCAGTTTTGGAAGCTCCTTCTGCTCAGCCTATTGTCCTCTTGTGTTGATCCAGAAAAAGGCAACATACCCACACACACAAGGCAGCAATGTAATTCAACTTTTGCCCTGTAGTGATTTAGTAGCCAACTCTAAAATCAACTAATTGCCCAAAGAAGTTGGAGCAAGGGCAGATAGAGACAAAAGGAGGCCCCTGTGCAAGACGTTTGTGGGCCCTTTACAGTCCAAGTCCAATAGTTCAGTATAATGTACCCCTTTATGTCCTGCTTGGTAGGTAAAATCAGGCCCCCTTACCTGTTGAGCCCTGTTGTGCCTGCAGAGATTGCGCCAATGGTAATTCCGTCCCTACATTGGAGCACAAGTTTGTAGTTTTCTGCAATGAGACAAACCTTTCAATGTAATTTTTTAGAATGCTATTTTTTTAAGAAAAAAAATGATTTGTTGTAAGTTGTCAATATTTTCAATTGCAAAATATATTTTAAAGTGTTTCTAAATATTTAAAAGCATTTTAATATTTCATCCATGAGACAGTTATGATGAACTGTCCCATTCCAGGTTCACCCAACCTCAGAAGATCTTGCCGGAAAATAATAGCTGAAAGTCTGACATGACATTGGTAACGCTATCTACCACTAAATAGTACCAACCATGCAGCAGTTAATGTAGCTTCTCATTTGCATCAGGAAATATAATAAGCGCCCCTAAAGCGTGTTAGCTTTTACAGTAAGAGAGTGAAAATGCGCTGAGAAGGAAGCTTGTCAAAGTCTGTGGGGAAATGCTGAGTGCTTGTGGGAATGATTTATTTGTAGCTGGATTAGCTTCAGGAAAGATTCAATTATTCCTGGAGACAGTAGAGAAGTATGACTGCAAAAGGAGAATCTTGATTTACATCTACACTATCTGGGCTAGGTTCGTAAGGCAGTTAATGGGTTAACGGTGCATAGAAACATAGGGGTGATTTAAGGATACTTTCTAAAAGCTATACATTTTCTTGGGGGTCCACAAATTGAATATTTTTGAAAAATGTGTTTAGAAGAATTATATATACATATCTACCTTACATGTCTTGTATACTAAGCTATGGGGCTGCCGTGACGCCTATAGAGGGTAGTTTCAGCTCAGCTTGACTCATTTTTCCCACATTATGAAACTTGCTCAGGATTCCCACCTATCACAGGTATCAAAAGGGCATTTGTGGGCAAGGGAGCAATAAAGATCTAGCCCCCTATCTCAGGGTGGGACAAGCATTATGATGACAAGCTCCATTTTACTTTTTACTTTGGTTTACCTGTCTGTTATATCATCTTAATGGAATTTTTTTGGCCTGAATTTTTAGCTATATTTTACTGACAAAACTATTGTTTGTATTCCATATGTAAAAAAGCCATGTATTTAAAAATACTTTTATAAAAAACCCTACATTTTTAAAGATACATATACTGTATATACATGCAAAGTTCACTGTCAACTTAACTAAAACTGTTCGGTTGCTCACCAAATTTTTCAAAATGTTGCACTAAATACAAAATGCTCTTTGGGCCCAGCTCATAATTGCATTTATGCCTTTTTTAGTGTAGGTGTTGGTGTTTTTCATCTCTTTTACATCTGTACTTTAATCTTCTTTTAATATGCTTGAATATGTTTTTTTACATTCTTGACCATGGGCAAAGTTTAAGTTTTACGTCTGAAATCTGTTTGCAAATCTTGCAACTTTGCAGCTAAACACACAACTTTTTACTCTAAAAGTCGCAAAAAAAGGTCAAAGGCAAACATGTTTTTTATTTTGTTCAAAATTCATGAACCACACGTGTCATTTTGAAAAATTTAGTGGAAAAAAATGTCAACGAATACAGCAAGGCAAAAAAAAGAAAATAATGAATCGGACCTTTCATTTTTGTTATTTTTTAATGTAAAATATTGCATATATTGCTTAAAGAGTTGCACAATTTACCAAAAAACATCTGGAAAACACAAGCCAGCAATGACAGACATTAAATAATAAGACAAACACATATAAATTATATCTTAGAAAGGTGCAGATTAAATGAAGAGAGGTGCAGATGAAAAACAGGCAAAAACTAGAGAAAAAAGCCATAAGTACAGCGTCGAATCGGGCGCATAAAGTTTTTGAGTCGCTTAAATGGGGATGAACTGCAATACCCAACCACATCCTAATAGTGGCGCTGGTTCTAGACAAAAGGAGCCCTTATTATCTATTTATATAAATGCCTTGTAATGTTTTCATTTCCTGTTCTGTCCAGATGTCACCGTTTCCCAGAATTCCAAGCGGAGGAAGTTCACTGACTGCCATATTGGGACACCCAAGTGATGGGTGTCTCAACATGGAAACTGCTGCTGGTACCAACCTATTGTGCGGTAAAACCAGCGGAACACACACTCACACACTCTATATGCCATATGCACCACACACACACATTCACACTCTATACGCCGTATGCACCATACTCACACACACTCTCACACTCATACACTCACACACTCACACACATTCACACTCACAGACTCACACTCTCACACTCAGTCATGGGCGGACCTACCGCCCGTGCAGACCGTGCATTGCACGAGGGCCCCGAGCGAGAGGGGGCCCCTCCAGCCTCCAGCCTCCAGCACCGCATGGCTAATTATGTCAAAATTCAAATTAGCCATGTGTAGTGCAATGAGGAGAGCAGTGCTGCAGGAGGCAAAGGGGCCCTTGCGAGGCAGGGGGGCCCGCCTGCCCCCAGCGCCGACTCCACCGCCCCGCCCCGCATTGAAGGAGGCAATGATGGAGCCTGGAGGAGAGAGCGTCAGCTGACGCTCCCTCTTCCATCACTCCCCGCTCTGCCTCTGACACAGCGGGTGCGCGATGACGTCACCACGCTCTCATTGTGTACCAGGCAGTGCAGGAGAGGAGACAGGAGCCGAGAGGAGACAGGAGCCAGGAGCAATGCAGGCATCCTCGAGGAGAAGGTGAGGAGTGTGTTGTTTTCTTTTTTTTTTAAATCAGTGTGAGTACTGGAATGTGGGGCCATGCTGGGGGGGGCTATATACCATGCTGGGCTATATACCATGCTGGGGGACTATCTACCATGCTGGGGGGCTATATACCATGCTGGGCTGTATCATACCATGCTGGGGGGCTATATACCATGCAGGGGGGCTATATACCATGCTTGCTGGGGGGTATATACCATGCTGGACTGTATTATACCATGCTGGGGGGGCTATATATCATGCTGGGCTATATACCATGCTGGGGGGGCTATATACCATGCTTGCTGGGGGGGCTATATACCATGCTGGGCTGTATTATACCATGCTGGGGGGCTATATACCATGCTGGGCTGTGGGGCCTTGCTGGGGGGGCTATATACCATGCTGGGCTGTATTATACCATACTGGGGGGGCTATATACCATGCTGGGCTGTATCATACCATGCTGGGGGGGCTATATACCATGGTGGGCTGTATCATACCATGCTTGGGGGGGCTATATACCATGCTGGACTGCGGGGCCATGCTGGGGGGCTGTATCATACCATGCTGGGGGGTTATATACCATTCTGGCGGGGTTATATACCATGCTGGGCTGTATTATACCATGCTGGGGAGTCTATATACCATACTGGGGGGTGCTATATACCATGCTGGGCTGTATTATACTATGCTGGAGGGGGTATATACCATGCTGGGCTGTATCATACCATGCTGGGGGGGCTATATACCATGTTGGGCTGTATTATACCATGCTGGGGGGCTATATACCATGCTGGGCTGTATCATACCATGCTGGGGGGGCTATATACCATGGTGGGCTGTATCATACCATGCTTGGGGGGGCTATATACCATGCTGGACTACGGGGCCATGCTGGGGGGCTGTATCATACCATGCTGGGGGGGCTATATACCATGCTGGGGGGTTATATACCATTCTGGCGGGGGTTATATACCATGCTGGGCTGTATTATACCATGCTGGGGAGTCTATATACCATGCTGGGCTGTATTATACCATGCTGGGGGGGGCTATATACCATGCTGGGCTGTATTATACCACGCTGGGGGGCTATATACCATGCTTGGCTGTTTCATACCATGCTGGGGGGCTATATACCATGCTGGGGGGCTATATACCATGCTGGGGGGGCTATATACCACGCTGGGCTGTATTATACCATGCTGGGGAGTCTATATACCATGCTGGGCTGTATTATACCATGCTGGGGGCTATATACCATGCTGGGGGGGCTATATACCACGCTGGGCTGTATTATACCATGCTGGGGAGTCTATATACCATGCTGGGCTGTATTATACCATGCTGGGGGGGGCTATATACCATGCTGGGCTGTTTTATACCATGCTGGGGGGCTATATACCATGCTTGGCTGTATCATACCATGCTGGGGGGGCTATATACCATGCTGGGGGGCTATATACCATGCTGGGGGGGCTATATACCACGCTGGGCTGTATTATACCATGCTGGGGGGGTCTATATACCATGCTGGGCTGTATTATACCATGCTGGGGGGCTATATTCCATGCTGGGCTGTATTATACCATGCTGGGGGGTTATATACCATGCTGGCTGTATTATACCATGCTGGGCTGTATTATACCATTCTGGGGGGCTATATACCATGCTGGGCTGTATTATACTATGGTGGGCTATATATATCATGGTGGGCTGTATACCATGGTGGGCTGGGCTATATACCATGTGGTGCTGGGCTATATACTATGCGGCTGTGTTATATACCATGGGGGGTACATTTTACATTATATTCTATAAGGGGAGGCTGTGTTATATAATATGTTGGGCTACATTATATTCTATGGGGAGGTGGGCTGTATTATATTCTATTTGGGGCTACATTATATTCTATAGGGGGCTGTATTATATTTATTATATTCTATGGGGGCTTCATTATACTATATGTGGAGGGCTATATTGTATTCTGTGGAGGGGCTACATTATACCATATAAGGGGCTGCCTTATATCTTATGTGGGGGTTGCCATATATTCTATGGAGGGGCTGCATTATACCACGAGTATATGGGGGGGACTGCATTATATTCTGTGGGGGGTTACCTTATGTTCTATACAGATATTATATCCAGCCCTGCATAGCCTCAATATTAGATGACAACAAATAACTTTGTTGCCCTATGAAGGGTTGGGGGGGCCCAAAAAATTTCTTGCACAGGGGTCCACTACAGTCTGTGTCTGCCCCTGCACTCAGTCACATTCACACTCTCACACGCAGTCACATTTACACTCTCACAGTCACACTCACACACTCACATTCACATTCTCACACTCTCACATGCACACTCACACTCATACACTCATACACTCTCACACTCTCACACACTCACACTCACACTCACACTCACACTCACACTCTCAGACTCAGACTCAGTCTCACACTCACACACTCACACACTCACACACTCACACACTCACACACTCACTCACACACTCACATTCACACTCATACTCTCAGACTCACACTCAGACTCACACACTCACACTAACTCTCACACTCATACACACTCACACTCACTCACACACACACACTCACACCCACACACACTCACACTCACTCTCACTCACTCTTACACACTTACACGCTCACACTCACTCATACTCTCACCCTCACACACTCACTCTCTCATACTCATACTCTCACACTCATACTCACACACTCACACTCACACTTACTCACTCTCACACTTACTCACTCTCACACTCACTCACTCTCACACACTCACACGATCACACTCACTCATACTCTCACCGTCACACCCTCACACTCTCACACTCATACTCTCACACTCACAAACACACACTCACACTCACACTCACGCAGCTTCTTGCAAGTACCACCAACGGAATACTGTCGCACTGTGCCTATGCAAATTCCACGCAGGTGCAGTGAAACATTCGGCTGATCCCAGCGGCAGATGCACGACGTGTCTATAGGCAGAGGAAGCCGGTCACATTGAAGGGGTTTTCCCACTAATGAAAGTTCATTTTAAAAATTGTCTGTGTCTGACCGTGTATGGAGCATACCAAATCTCCTGGGCAGGGGAGGAAGCAAAAGACAATACTGATATTACAGCAGGGGATCACAGAGGATTCATTTTGTGAGGTAAAATATTTCACTGACTGTTTTTAACAATATTTTACCTCACAAACTGTATCCTCTGCAATGTCCTGCTGTAATGTCAGTATTGTCTTTTGCTTCTCCCCTGCCCAGGAGTTGTGGTATGTTCTGTACACGGTCAGACACAAGGGTAAGAGAGACAGAGCACAGGGGGGAGACAGCTCAAATAGGACAGCACATGAGGGGAGAACACAGCACAAGAAGGAGAGACAGTAGACAAGGGGGATAACACATGGGGTAGACAGGTCAAAGAAGAGAGCACAGATGGGAGAAATCAGCACATGGAGAAAGAGAGAGCGGATAGGTGGATGAAACATGGTGGAAGAGATTCTCAACGCTGCAAAGCCTGCCCCCATCGTGACATTACCACCTTCCCTATGCGATAGCCGCGGGCCTCCATCTAGTGTTTTATATAACCTCTAAGTGAAAAAAAAAGTTGAAAACTTGGTAAAAAGTTTTGATATGGATGTACACAAAGTAACCATAAATCTAAGCATGGGTGGTGATGACAGTTTGTTTTCATATGCCATTACTACTGTGTTTTTTTCTCTAGTAACTCGCCCTTTTTAAGAAATAGCAACACTAGCTACATCATTGTGATTTACAAGCTAAACAAAAGCGGTTTATTTAGCTGGACCTCAACAAGTTCAAGAGGCAGATCTGAAGGACATATGTTATGTTGCTGCTATTCTTTTTTTTAACTTCTTAGGCCTTTGTGTTTCATTGGCTGCTAACTTTGTTTTAGCTGCCACCCAAATGACTAATAAAATGAAATTGGGGTGCAGTGCCCAAATTTTGAGCCTCTTCCAACTGTTAAATGGATCAATGTGACGTTTACTGCTAGCACAACAGCTTTTCCTGACCGCAGAAAGAATGCATCAGTTCTTCCAAGGTTGTTATGATTAGAGCTGAGTTGTAAAGATGTTTATAGAAGATGAAATGTTGCCAATTCTCAAAATCTGTTGTAAATATCTTCACATGTATCATGAATATATGTCTTGAATGGGAATCATTTTAGGTGACTTTAATATATATGGTTTCAGAAACATTAAACAGATTTCCATTGAAATGAAAGACATATTTTGGCCTTTTACTCATAGATCTGTCCAATGATCCATATAGTACATGTTCTACTGACTGGTGTATATTGCAAGTTCAGCAGGAATATGTTCATTATTTTTTATTGTTCCCTGCCTGTATAATCCAGTACTATTTATCAGTGGAGCATTACTCCTTAGAGTATGTTTCCAGGATTTCCCTGTTTGCACAAGCATAGATTATACAAAAAGAATATTAGTGAATGTACAAGAGAGGCAATTCTTGTCCCTTTTGCTTTTCTGCCTTCTACAATATAAGCCTCCACAATAATTTGGAGAAGATACTAAAGTTCCATAAAGACAAGGCATCCGCACCCATTAAACGATCACCGTTCGGCAAAATACAACCAGAATTCTATGCACAGAGAACAGCGCGTCTTCTGTTCCCATTAGATAATGTGCTGCCGACAGGGGATTAAAATCAGCTCTGTCATTTGAAATCACACAGGCCCATGTTGTTCCCATCCCCAAGAACTAGATGGGATATATTACTAATATTACCCTGGATAGAGGAAAGGAAGATTTACTACAAGACCAATATTTCTAATGATACCCGTTTCCTGCTGGGGTAAGTGACGGAGTCAGCGACTTTCTGCTCCATCACAACTCTTAGCAGTATGGGTGTCTGGAGAACACGGATTCTGTTAATAACGTAGCATACAAGGCAGCCCACGACCAGATAGGCCCTTCTGGCATTTGCCAGAATTGCCAGATGGCCAGTCCGGCCCTGGCTGCCGATAACGATGATTTTAATGTCGGAATGAACACTCCAATCACCTGACAGACAATCATTTTGGTGGTGATTGCCGGTGTTTTACATAAGCCATTATTCAACAAACAAGCACTTTAAGAGTATGTTGACACTTTGTATTTTAGCCTCGGAAACGACATGTGTTTTCCTGTACCAGCAAAATAAATGAGAAATCTGCTTATTATTTCCTTTGAAGATTTGAAGCAGTTTCAAATAGGCAGCATGTCAATTCTTTCAGTGTATTTCCAGGGTTTTTCACCCATTTAAGTGAAAGGGAAAACCCCCCACAAATAAAATATTGGAGCAAAAATGCATGCAAAAATGTAAGGAAAAAAATGAAAATAATTAGCATTTTTTTTCCTGCCAATACTCCAGTAGTTTCAGTCTGAGTGCAATCTGTTAAAACATTGGATCAATGAGGCCGTTTACATGTCAGATTCTTTCTTCAGACCGAGTTGTCTGTGAAAAATGTCACAGCATGCAAGATTTGCCTTTGATTATCAGATCGCATTCAGCCATTCAAGTCTACGAATCCGTGAAAAAAAATAATGAACCTCTGAGAAAATCAGATCAAATTTTGATCAAAATCAATTTTCTTGGATGTGGAGAAAATGGTCGTGTGACCTTTGCCTTACCAACACTCATTCTTGATTATCACCTAAAGTTCTGGAACTCCTAGGACCTTTTTGACATTATAGCAACACTGTGCACTGAGCCTCCAAGGTCAATAGGTCAGTTTCCCAAAATGAGAAAATAAGTTCAATATCTTTTTGTTCCATCTCTGGAACCAAGGGCTGCCAGAGTGAGCTCAATTCAAGTTCTACTTTTGGAAAGTAAAAGGGTTTTCCTTCCAGGAGAGCTCTTGACTGTTTCTTTCATATACTTGCGGTCACGTGTCCACTGCTCATGGTGCCAGAACTGGTGAATCCTCACAGTGCTACTCCAGTGTGTTGCAATTCCATACAAACTGCTCTTCAAAGTGATAAAGCAGGTATGAAGAAATAGAAGATTTAGCCTCCATGCTAGTTGGTCATGGGACTCAGAGTTGAGATAAGTATTAATCGTTTTTTGTGGCAAAACCTTTTGGATAAAACACTGCTTGTTGACGCCTAGAGACCAGATTTTTTCTTTCTTTCTTCGGCAACCTTCACACGGTCAGTATTTGGTCAGTATTTGACCTCAGTATTTGTAAGCCAAAACCAGGAGTGGAACAAACAGTGGAAAAGTATAATAGAAACTCGTCACCACTTCTGCATTTATCACCCACTCCTGGTTTTGGCTTACAGATACTGAGGTAAAATACTGACCAAACAAAGACTAGTGAATGAGGCCTTACATTGTCTTGGGCACGTTAAGATAAATTTTTATATTAGTGACAAACTCCATAAATATCTTTGATATGTGAGGATAATTTAGTATACAGTATGTTTATATTTGTAATGTTTGAAGCTTTTAAAACTTAATCTTCGGCTATATAAGTTACACGTATTCAACATTGACAGTGTATAACTTTGTCCTTTATAATGTGGAAGCAATGTTTCAGCTGGAGACACTCGAACACCACAATATGTGTATATACGAGCATTATTAGATATGCATTGGAAATATGTAGGTTGAGATTTCAGGTCACGTTATTTATGGAGATTCTCCTATAATCCTGGAAGGCTGTAGAAAAAGATTCTGACTGAAGTCACAATGTAAACTTTTTAACAAGCCATTCTTGTATGAAGTACTCTTATATAGATATGGTTATACATGCTGCAGTTTAGTATTTCAGTATAAGTTGTAAAACAATTGATGACATTCCACATGTTCAAATATACCCCATTTTGTCATAGAGCTAAAATATACATTAAATGCGTTTAACACAATTCTTCTGGCAACTAGATCGGGGGATTGCTGATCACAATAGCACAATTCTTCATTATCCAGAAAAAGAGAATGGGTACCACTCACCAATCTTGAAATTCCACACTTTATTGGTAACAATAAAGCATAATCACTGGGAGTGTAAGAAAAGGAGTGTGCAGGTGACGACGGCCGTTTCGTACTGTCGTGCTTCAACGGCTGTCGGGACCCATAGAAGAGCCACAGAGCGAAACGGCCACCGTCACCTGCACACTCCTTTTCTTACACTCCAGGTGAAGATAATAATAATAAATTTTATTTCTATAGCGCCGACATATTCTGCAGCACTTTATATTTCAGAGGGGATTTGTACAGACAATAGACATTACAGCATAACAATAATCACATAGATTATAACAAATACCAAGAGGATTTTTGTGGATTTGTTTATTTGATATCCATCTTCTCTGTTTTTTTTTAATATAATTGGAATATGCTTGTGCTACTTGTCTTATTATGTGTTCTTAGTGCTGCACCTGTTATATGAATATAATTGTGCGTGTTTGTATGTTTTTAATTTTTGGTTTGTCTTTGTGATTATGTTGCCATACATGCACCAATAACTGTTGTTAGAAGTGGGAGGTGTGTTCAGTCTTCGGCCATGCGCATGCGGTTTGTGCTTCCCAGTTGCCCTCCTCATGCGACCGGTGTCTTTTTGCCTCGGACGCTGGCGCCGGGATTATTAACCTGCGTGTGCGCTCTGACGCTGGATGCCTGTCTGCATGGTGGAGGACCTGGCAGCGGCACGGTGCATGCCTCGTTATGGCCGCTCTCATTGGCCTACACAGGTCACGTGACTTTGCATGTGACCGCTACTATGACTATATAAGGTCCTTTAGCTCATTATGGCCCCAACTCCTAAAGAAAGTGCCTCTTAGCGTGAAACATACGTCGGGAGTCTTGTCCATGGCTGGGGGTAACTGTGCACCATTTGGTAAGCTTTTCTTTTATGACTTTGACACAATGTATGATGAATACTATTGATTTAGCTTACCACTGTTAGCCCTATTGCCTGACTGTACACTGGCTGGCCATTTTTAGGTTAATCCTTTTCAGCCTATATGGTGATCATTATGCACCTGTGGCAGCCTGTGCACATGTCGGCATACTTTATAAACTACTCTGGCTAATGTTATGTAAAGGTGCAGTCATCTCTTTTACCCTTGCCTGCCGTTCCTGTTATTGGTGTCTGTTATCTGCAACTTTGCTTGCTATTTATATATGTTGTTTGTGCTCGCATTCAATAAAGAATTTGATATTTTTATATCACTTGGATTCGTTGGCTCCTCTTTTTTCTCCTAAATTTGTATGCTTATGGAGCGGAACTTAATAGTATTATGGCGGTTTATTTCTATGGATTGCCGCATTGTGGTTTTTTGAAAGTATTGGGCTCATGTCTATTTCTAATCCTGGAAGGCTGTAGAAAAAGATTCTGACTGAAGTCACAGTGCAAACTTTTTAACAAGCCATTCTTGTATGAAGTACTCTTATATAGATATAGTTATACATGCTGCAGTTTAGTATTTCAGTATAAAGGTACTGTCACACTTAACGATGCACCAGCAATCCCGACCAGCGATATGACGCGGTCAGGATCGCTGGTGCATTGCTAAGTGGTCGCTAGTGAGCCACCACACAGGCAGATCTCACCAGCGACATAGCAGCAGTCGGGGGTCGCTAATTACCTGTCAGACAAGACGATCCTGACGTCCTCCCGCCCGCGTCCACGCGTCACTCGTCGGCGCAACAGGAAGCCCAGCAGGAAGCTGACGACAAGAAACGGCCCAGGCTGTTCTCGCGCGATCAGTGATAATCAGTGGGGGAGCCGGTCGGAGGTAAGCATCACACATAGCGATATCTCTAGCAATATCACTATAACGTCACAAAAACCAGTGACGCTATAGCGATATTGCTAGCGATTTCGCTTAGTGTGACAGGCCCTTTAGTTGTAAAACAATTGATGACATTCCATGTGTTCAAATATACCCCATTTTGTCATAGAGCTAAAATATACACTAAATGCATTTAACACAATTCTTCTGGCAACTAGATCGGGGGATTGTTGATCACAATAGCACAATTCTTCATTATCCAGAAAAAGAGAATGGGTACCTCTCACCAATATTGAAATTCCACACTTTATTGGTAACAATAAAGCATAGTCACCGGGAGTGTAAGAAAAGGAGTGTACAGGTGACGATGGCTGTTTTGCACTGTGGCGCTTCAACTGCTGTCGGGACCCATAGAAGCGCCATAGAGAGAAACGGCCACCGTCACCTGCACACTCCTTTTCTTACACTCCCGGTGAAGATAATATTAATAATAATAAATTTTATTTCTATAGCGCCGACATATTCCGCAGCACTTTACATTTCAGAGGGGATTTGTACAGACAATAGACATTACAGCATAACAATAATCACATAGATTATAACAAACACCAAGAGGAATGAGGGCCCTACTCGCAAGCTTACAATCTATGAGGAAAAAGAGGAGACACGAAAGGTGGGTGATAACAATTGCCCTGATTGTTTGGACCAGCCATAATGTTAAGTGTGTAACAGTACAGACACAGAGGGCTAAAGGATGTATAAAGCATGTGGGAACATGATGCGGGGAACCTGGTTATGGTAAAACTTTTGACTGTGCCACCCAGGGATACATTAGGTTAATGTGTTAAGGCAGTAGGCCAGTCTGAATAAATGCATTTTCAGGGCATGCTTAAACTTGTGGGGATTGGGGACTAATCGTATTGACCTGAGAAGTGCATTCCAAAGAATTGGCGCAGCACATGTAAAGTCTTGGAGACGGGAGTGGGAGGTTCTGATTATTGAGGATGCTAACCTCAGGTCAACAGCAGAACGGAGGGCGAGGGTAGGGTGGTATACTGAAACAAGGGAGGAGATGTAGGGTGGTGCTGAGCCATGGAGAGCTTTGTGGGTAAGGGTAATAAGTTTGTACTGGATTCTGGAGTGAATGGGTAGCCAGTGTAATGACTGGCACAAGGTAGAGGCATCGGTGTAACGATTGGCAAGGAATATGATCCTGGCTGCAGCATTCAAGAGTGATTGGAGAGGGGAGAGTTTGGTAAGAGGGACACCGATTTTAAGAGAGTTGCAATAGTCGAGACGAGAATGAATAAGAGCAACAGTAAGAGTTTTTGCAGAGTCAAAAGTAAGAAAAGGTCGAATTCTAGAAATGTTTTTGAGGTGCAGATGACAAGAGCGAGCCAGTGATCGAATGTGGGGGGCAAAGGAAAGCTCGGAGTCAAGTATGACCCCAAGACAGCGGGCATGTTGCTGGGTAGTAATAGTGGAGCCACACACGGAAATGGCAGTGTTGGGTATAGGTACATTAGTAGAGGGAGGAAACACAAGGAGTTCAGTCTTTGACAGGTTCAGTTTCAGATATAGTGAGGACATGATGTTAGACACAGCGTTTAGACAATCACTGATGTTTCTAGAAAGGCTGGCGTGATGTCAGGAGAAGAAGCGTATAATTGGGTGTCATCAGCATAGAGATGGTACTGGAAACCAAATCTACTGATTGTTTGACCAATAGGGGCAGTGTACAAGGAGAAGAGGAGGGCGCCTAGAACTGATCCTTGAGGAACCCCAACAGTAAGGGGAAGGTGAGAGGAGGAGGAGCCAGCAAAAGATACAGTAAAGTAGCGGCCAGAGAGATAGGAGGAGAACCAGGAGAGAACGGTGTCCTTGAGGCCAATGGAACGGAGCATAGTGAGGAGGAACTGATGATCCACAGTGTGGAATGCTGCAGAGAGATCCAAGAGAATTAGCATGGAGTAATGACCATTTGATTTAGCTGTTAGTATATCATTAGAGACTTTAGTGAGGGCAGTTTCAGTAGATTGTAAAGAGAGGAAACCGGATTGGAGAGGGTCAAGAAGAGAGTTATCAAAGAGATAGCGGATAAGACGGGAGTGGACCAGGCATTCCAGGAGTTTAGAGATGAAGGGAAAATTAGAGACAGGTCTATAGTTAGCGGCACAGTTTTGGTCGAGGGATGGTTTTTTAAGTAGTGGATGTATGATGGCATGCTTAAATGAGGAAGGAAAGATACCAGAAGTGAGAGAGGTTAAATATTTTAGTTAGGTGAGGAGTGACAGCAGGGGAAAGGGACTGGAGGAGATGTGACGGAAATGGGTCACTGGTGCAAGTGGTTGGGCGAGAAGATGCAAGGAGCCTGCTTACTTCTTCTTCTGTGACTGGTTCCAATTCAGAGAGTGAGCTAGATGCAATGGGAGAGGGAGGACAGTGCATGGTATGAGGTGATTTATTGTTGCCAATAAAGTGTGGAATTTCAAGATTGGTGAGTGCTACCCATTCTCTTTTTCTGGATCTGCGATATTGATGTTTCTGGGTGAGCACCAGAAGTCTCGAGGTTTATGCCTGCAGTATTTTCTAACACCGCATTGATTTGCATAGTTGGAGCGGTATCAGCGGTGCTGTCCTCTTTCTTCTATTGGATATATGGACAATTCTTCATTATACTTCAAATACCTCTTTATGTGTAGATCAAACAAATAAAAAGCATTACTTTCTGAATGGATATAAAATAGACAGGAGCTTTCCTACAGCATGTATATCAGCAGCAAATATGTCTGCTATACCATAGGTAGAAAACAGGCTGTTGAAAAGTGCAGCTTGTATCCTGCTGACATACAAATGTGTTCTTGCCTGTAAACCAAACATATTCCATGATGTATGTGGCAGGATGTCGGGAGTTGTCCAACCTTAGGATACAAGTGTGCAGTCACTCTATGAACTGTCTGCTGTGAGGATTCTCCAGTGACTGCATCGGGAGCAGCGGACGTGTTGCCACAAGTCAGCAATTTGCAAATTCTCGTTGCATCCTGACTAGACTTGTGTCTGGCCTCATTAAAAAAACTTTCAATGAGCGAGGCCGCGCACGTCTATTCGGCACGTGACCACATGTATGCAAATCACATACTCCCCATCACATGTCCTCAACTCACAGCGCCAGAACTGGTGAATCCTCGCAGTGTGCGCGATATCAGGATTTACAAGTCTTCAGTCACATAGAGTGACTGCAGACTTGTACACAAAGGCCATACATCCCCATTAAACAAACATGTAAAAAATATATATTTTGAATAATTGTTATTCATCAGTCATCAGTCACCTATAGGCTTTTTTTTACTAGATAACACAAGATTGTACTAAAGTGGTTATCAGAACAGATCAATAAGGAATGGAAACTACTGCAGCTTGAGGGTTGCTATGCATAGCATTACTAAATTTGGTGCTTCTTTGGGACTATCTATTAACTGGGACAAGTCTATGTTGCTACCCCTGGACGTAGCGGCTCCTTTGACACTAGACCCTGTGATTCCCTTACGGTTGGTTCATGAGTTTAAATATTTGGGTATTGTGATTTCAGCTAAGATAGAGGATTATGTGCGGCTCAACCTGACTTCTTTGCTTGGGAAATGTCAGCAGAAGATTGGGGCCTGGAAGAGGCTATTTCTGTCGGTCGCAGGTAGAGTCAATCTGATCAAAATGATACTTATGCCTCAACTCCTCTACATATTGCATAATGCTCCAGTGTGATTGGCACAGAGTAAATTCTATAGGATTAATGCTCTATTTAGGGATTTGATTTGGAAGGGTAGACAGGCACGTATCAAATTAGAGTATCTGCAGAGATCAAAGGATGAAGGTGGTTTAGCTGTCCCTAACCCCTGGATTTATTATATAGCGTCCCAATGTCAGCATATGGTGGGCTCGGGAGATTCTAGCCAAAGTACATCAGCTGGGATAATCACTGAGTATATAGTGGGGAAGGGTCCAATTTTAGCTAGTTTGGAAGCGGGCAGATTTCGAATGAACCCAAAAAAATTTCCAACCGTAGTCATGATGGGGAAAGTTTGGCAGAAAATTAAACAGTGGAGGGCGGTAACGGAATTTACGTGATATGCGTCAATTTGGTTTGACCCTAGAATGGTGGAGCTCATGAGATTGCGTGGGTTTGGTCAGTGGAGGCATATAGGCATTTGGTTAGTGTCACAGTTGTTTGATGTTGGTGTTATCAAAATGTTTGGAATGCTCAGGAATGAGTTTCATTTGAGCCAGAAGATGTATTTCCAGTATCTGCAGTTGAGATATGCCCTAAATAAACAAAACAAAGTGTTGCCTGTGGTTCTGCAGTCAGATAGTTTGTTGAACCTCATAGGACCTCGGAGGAACATGAGGGGGTTCATTACTTTAATGTACAGGGGCCTCTTGGACACTTTTTTACTGAGACATCCGTTAATATTGAGGGAAACATGGATGGCAGCCTTGGGTTCCTTCTTTGAGTCTCAGTCGTAGTCCATACTACAATATATTCCCAAGGCTTCTTTAAGTGAGGCTAAAAGGGTGTCACAGTTATATTTGGTTTATAGAGTGTACAGGTCTTTGTTATGGATGATAAAGGCAGGACTGAGAGGAGACTCAAAATCCCCAAGGTGTTCTGAGAAAGGAGCCGACCTTCTACTCATGATGTGGTCGTGTTCTCGCCTTCAGCTCTTTTGGGTGAAAGTGCTCAATTTGATTCAAGAAGTGATGGGGGTAAATATTGTGTGTAACCCTCTGACTTGCCTCTTGGGATGTGTGGATGATATTGCAATGGATGAATGTGGGAGATTGGCTATTGCAAGATTGCTGTATGCTGCTAGGAAGCTTATTGCGATGCATTGGTTAGATGAAAAACCACCAGTCAAAAAAAATTTGTGAACAAAATAAACTTTATCGTCCTCATGTAAAGCAATATCTACATTAAGAGAGGTCAACACACAAAATTTGAAAATGTGTGGGGTGGATGGATGGATTATCCGGGTGTGGCGTCTGCTGAGTCGTTTAATTGCTTCTGTAGGAATTTCTACTTGTACAGTTGAGCTTCTGTATAGCTGTGTTTAAATTTATCAAGAGGAGATGTATCAGTTTGATAATATAGGATATAGGGATGGGGATTGGGGAGAGGTAGGAAGAGAGAGGGAGGGGTGGGTTACCAGGTAAGGGTGTTAGTTCATGTTAAAGGAAAATTTATTAATCTGCTTTGAACATTTTGTATCTGTCTGGAGTTTGTGTCAGACTGTGTTAGAATCTGGATATATGCTTTAATAAAAAGTACTAGATTAAAAAAGGAAACTACTGCAGCAATTCTCTGTTGTTGCATTACTATTCTAATATAACACGAATATTAATTTATTTATTTTACTCACTTATGTAGCACCATTAATTTCACAGCATTATCAACATCATCCCCTTCGGGACTCACAATCTAGATTCCCTATCAGTATGTCTTTGGAATACCCAGAGCAAAACCACGCAAAAACGGGGGGAACATACAAGCTCCTTGCAGATGTTGACCCCAGCGCTGGAAGGCTGCAGTGCTAACCACTGAGCCATCGTGCTGCCCACATCAGAGAGTTGCTATACGACATGCACTCTTTTTTGTACAGTTACTTGTCTGATATATTTGAAGGCTACTAACCTTCCTCAGGCAGTTCCTAAACTTACACTCAGTTGCCTAGGATTACATGCAGTCCCTTTAATTCCATCTATTTGTATCTGAGAGGGGTAAGTGTGACAGTTCTGTTTAGACATGGGGATTGCATAGAGTTTGCAGACAGATGTTAGGTGTTACGCTAGTAGATGATTGATTGCCAGTTGATTCAGTGCTTTTCAAGCCATGTTACTTGAATCTTTGTCTTAGCGTAGGATTATGTGGCCTGGTTTACTCTTAAAAGCAATGTTATTTAATTGTTTTTGGACAATTAGGATTACAGAAAAATGCCTATTCCATTAGTCACAGATGTGTTCTCTAATCCGGCACATACGGTAATTGAACTTTATGGAATCGATTTGTCATTTGCTGGGTTTTTTAAGTCCATTTTCTTTTTTTCTCTTGTGGTGCACTGTTCACTGACTTTTTTATGCCAAATCTATCAACATGGTGGACACATTTGAAAAATTTTGCGCAAAGTCAAAAATTGTCTTTATTTTTTGCCTTTAACCCTTTTTCAACTGTTTAGCCCCCAAAAATTGCATGATTTAAAAATATTTAAAAAAATTTGACTTTTAAACTGATGCACATAAGATCACAACGGGGAGAAAGGACACACTGTCATAAAGATCAGAAAACTAACAAATCAACAAAGACAACTTGAGAAAACCTGCAAATCATTTAATGAAATTATCGCAAATCAAAAAAATCACTATTTGATTGGTATTTATGCCAAAAAACAGATGGACATGCAAAGATGAATCAGACCCTATGTGCAGCAGGCCTAAAATGTCAAAGGGGTTGAGTGAGATGATAAAAATGGGTCTGCTTTACCAAGAAATAACACTACTCTTGACCATAGGCTGTATCTAGTATTGCAGCTAATTCCAAGAAAAATGAATGGAAATAATTTTTTGCAAAGTTAACATTCAGGGCCCGATTCATTATTGCATTTGCACTTTTTTTGTTTAGTTTATTTTTAATTTGCGCTTTTTTTAAAAAGTCTATTTGATATGTGTTTTGCTTGTGTTTTTTATGTTCATCATTGTGGCAGGGATTGGTGTTTACAGATATTTTCTCCTGATTCATCTTCTTTAATTGAGTCCTCAGAACCTTGAAAAATTATTTCAATATGAGGTTCAGTTTGTCGTGCTGATCAATTTGAAACCATAAGAACATTATCTTGATTTCAAAAAAGCAAGAAATGAATGTTTAAACTAAACAAGACATCTTGACATGTTGTCCTCACTGTTTGTTAGTCTGAAACATTTTAAGTATTGCCTTGAAAGGGTCACTCAAGTAGAGCTTTTTTGTAGAAAATGAAGGAGTTAATTTTCTCCTGATCAATTCCATCTTTCGTTGGTGGATAGCTTAATTAAAGTCCCCTGGAGGCAGGACTTTATTAAATTTGGCTTGCTACCGAGAGGGCACACCGTGGAGGCTTCTGCTGCGGCCAGTTGTCCTACAGTCAGACACAAAATAGTGAGAGAGAAGAGGGGGAAATGACTTCTTCAGACACACAGAGAATGATTTCTTTTCTTATTTCCCAATATGAGACAAAATAGGATCATAGAAAAATGTCAGATTAAGGACTCATGCAGACAACTGTATTTTCGGTCTAATCGTGGTCCAACAAAACATCGGATCACACTGGGACCAATATTACTCTATGGGGCTGTGCACACGTTTAATTTTCTCCTCCGACAGAATCTGTGAGAATAAAAAAAAACAACAGCGTGTTTGATTTGCATTTGATATTCGGTTCACACTCCACCGTGCTAGTCTATGGAAATCATTGGACTGCACTTAGATAACATCATCTAGTAGGAGAAGATGGATACTTGTCTTTCCCATCTTCTCCTCATCCAAGAAAATCTGACCGCAATCTGATCAAACTCTGATCAGAGTAGGAGTAACGTAATCAACCCGATTCTCTTGGATGAGAGAAAATACTATTTTGCTACCCCGGCCTTAGGGAGGAAGTAATGAAATATATTTTTCATTTTTAGAAGCCTTGCAGATTAATCTGTTACACTGGTTTGTTATCAGTAGAAGAAAAGAGCAGACAATGTGGAACACAAGGATCCTCTCTTTGGTGCTTATCAGGCCTTGGAGTAGGCATCACATAATACATCATTATGTCCTTTGGGGGAGTTACCTGCGCTAGTTTCACATTTACATGCATGCGTCGTTTTGACGGTGCAGCGACCCGTGTCAAACGCAACATGTTGGAATTTGATGCGGTCGCCGCATCATCAAAACATGACCTGCATCCCCAATGTTAAAGATAGGGTACGCAGGCCGCATGCAGAAGTATGCGGGTGTAGGCGGAGATAACCTGAGGAGTCCTAGCAGGGGGCGGAGCTTCACGGAGGAAGTCCGCAGCCCTCCGCAGCTCCTCCATATGCAAATGTGAAACTAGCCTTACTACAGCGACTACTTTTTGGCTTTTGTATGAGTTATGTAATTTACCCATAACCAATATATATGCCTTTGAAATTCCACTATTCTTATATGAATTCAATCTAATTATTACTGACTATAGCAAGTGAGCATTTTTCCAGGTAAGCCTGAGTGTATAAAAGGTGATTAAAGATTCAGAGGTCTGTCTCAATAGATGTAGTATCTCCGGCATCGTTCACATTACATCACTGAAGCATATGGTAATTAATACAGAGAAAAAAATGAGATGCTTTGTGACAACCTGAGTTGTGTTGGGAAACATAGGGTTTAAATATTTTACTGCTAACAACTCTGTCACACTGGTGGGGAACAATAGCGCCTGACTGAAGTCAGCATATGAACGCTGCTTGCGATGACATCTGGAGGCCTGTTGTATCTATAAGCACAGTTGTGGACAAATGAAAGAAGGCAGATGTAAGGCTAGGGTGGCATCTTTGCCTCGAGCACTCTCAGGCTGCACATTTTCCAGCGTGTCAAAAGCAGGGAGCTTTTTAGTTAGAGTAGAAACATTCTGTCACATCTGTGTACAAGCTGCTTTGCCTTCTCTCCGCTCCGAGGCAAAAGACAGCAGAGACTTTTTCCATGTTTAACTCAAGGCCAGAGTCAAAGTACCAGCACAGCATGGTCAGAAAGCTCCCGAGGAATATTGAATAGGAGCAACAAGTTGGCGCCAGCATTTTCAGCGCTCGGTAACTGAATATACTATACGTTACGTAATGCTATGCAAAAGGGCAAGATGTTGTGCTGCAATGCATCATGGAACTATTCTGAATACAGAAGAAAGTAGACACACTGATTTAAGCTTATGTCCGACAGTTGTAGTTTAGAGACAAGAGAATTAATTTACAGAAAAAGTGTAACTCTAGCAATACAATTCATTACTTTCAATGCACTGATCAGGGTCTATAAAAACATCCTCTTCTTGGAGCAATCTAAGACTTACAAAACATAAATTCACATTACAAATCAAACCCTCAAATAGTTTACGACCTCAAACGGTTAAATTTATCCAGAACCCCAGATCAGACCTAAAAAAATACATTTTGGCCATAGACCTTCCATTCCTTCCACCAGACCAGATCCCAAAAATGTTTCAGACCTCAGACCGGAGGGCTTCCGGATTTTTTCCAAATTCAGCCACAGGCACCTCTGAACTGGGGGATAAAAATAGATAGCTAGACTGACAGACAGATATATATGAGAGAGAAATGACAGAGAGAGATAGATGAGAGATATGAGATACACAGATATATATGAGATAGATATGAGATAGATAGATGAGAGATATGAGATAGATAGATAGATAGATATCAAGAAAAAACTGGAACAGCACCAAAGCAATACCTTATTGAAGTGCACGCTTCCCCAACCAGTGTTCAACTGGCATAGCAGGATATGTAGCAAAAAACAGAGAAACAAGGCTTGAAAAAGGATTTCACATCCGAAACGTTGCCACGCCATTGGGCATTAATGTTCACTTTTTTTACTTCATGTGCTGTTTCCCTGTTTTTTGCTACTTAGATAGATAGATATGAGATAGATAGATAGATAAATAGATAGATAGATAGATATGAGATAGATAGATATGAAATAGATATGAGATAGATAGATAGATATGAGATAGATAGATAGATAACTATGAGATAGATAGATAGATAGATAGATAGATAGATAGATATGAGATGGATAGATATATAGATAGATAGATGATAGATATGGGATAGATAGATAGATAGATAGATAGATAGGAGATAGACAGATAGATAGATAGATAGTTAGATAGATAGATATGAGACAGATAGATAGATAGATGATAGATATGGGATAGATAGATAGATAGATAGATATGAGATAGATAGATAGATATGAGACAGAGAGATATGAGATAGATAGATAGATGATAGATATGGGATAGATAGATAGATAGATAGGAGATAGATAGACAGATAGATATGGGATAGATAGATAGATAGATAGATAGATAGATATGAGACAGATAGAGAGATATGAGATAGATAGATAGAAAGATAGATAGAAAGATGATAGATATGAGATAGATAGATCAATAGATAGATAGATAGGTTAATGGCATAATATCTAATGTATCTATCTATCTATCTATCTTGAGATAGGCTTGAGAAAGGCTCAGTTGAGCTGAAATGTTGCCTTGATATGTGGGCTGAATAAAACTCACCTACCACTTTGAAAAAAGTTACTATGGAGTGCTGCCTTTTTTTGGAATGAATATTGAAATTGTGGCTGAAAATAGGACTTTCTGCCAGGGGCCGTGCACCCGAAGCTAAGTACTGTGCTGTTTCCCTTTTTTTCTATCTATCTATCTATCTATCTATCTATCTATCTATCTATCTATCTATCTATCTATCTATCTATCTATCTATCTATCGTGAGGCACTGACCAGTCACATGTAAGAGTCACTGTGTGTTCCCCCCAGAATGCGCACAGAGGTTTATTGAGGCCATGGCAGTGCATTGCAGTCACAGGCGTTGCAGTGATTGCAATGCAGAATAAAAGTGAGTATAGGTCTTGGACAAGCTATTTGTCTAGGGCAGATTTAATAAAACCTTCCAGGCTTTTCTTTTTTAAACAGACTACAGGATGGTAGCAGGGCTGTCTGTTTTCTCCTCCGGCCCGGGTCTACCATGTGGCCCATGGCCACAGATTCCAGTTAAAAACCCTGCAGTAAAGAGTTTGGATGTGTCAGTGTCAGTTTGTTTTTTGCAAGAGTGCAGAGCAAAAGGCTCTACAGAGATCCAACTGTGTGAAGCAACACAGGCAAGCGGAGCCAAACAGCCAAGGGAGCTGAAAGGTCTGGCACCCACAGCGTACACGGCAGTGCAGTCACCCACGGTAACAGTCTAGGAGGTAGACTGTCCTGTGCCCGACGGTGATCCGGAGGTGGACCGTCTTGTGCCCGGCTGTAAACCAGAGGTGGAATGGCGTGTTTATTGGCTGCAATGTGGAGAATATGTTTCAAGGCTGCGATCCGGAGGATATTGTGTGCTGTGTATTTTTTGTGAGTTGAGCATTAAAAGAGACTTTACTTTGAACTTCGCTTGTTCACTGCCCCATCACTGCTCAGTGTGGATACCGCTGCACTACACTATCTATCTATCTATCTATCTATCTCATATCTATCTATCTATCTCGTATCTATCTATATATCTATCTCATATCTATCTATTTATCATCTATCTATCTATCTCATATCTGTACCTATCTATATATCTATCTATTAATCTAAATGCATTTTTGGTATATAGATAAGATTAAATGTGTGCACTTTTGTGCATTTATTTGTATATTCTTTTGTATCTCCTTAGTTTTACCTTGCTGCTACTTACAGAAAGGGAGGCTTTACAATACTTTTGTTTGGAAAACAGAAGCATTATGTCATTAACCTAAGAAACACTACATTGTCCATTTCCTGCTCTGTCCCAGCCACACCACCATCAATCCACTAAGAGTGCTTTGTATTCAGAGCCCTTGGGTCCAGCGTAAGTGCCTTTGTGTATACAAAATGGCACTTTTTTGTTTTACATGCTGTTAGCACGGGGCAGAGGAAGCGAGAGTGTAATTGCGTAATGTACAGCAAATGGCCATTTGTACCTGCAAGGAACAAATGGTCCCGCTCAGACATATAGGGCAATCTTTAATACCACTTGAACGAGCTGATAGGCGAGGCAGAGATGTACCTGCTACACCAGAGACCCGAGGGCCCCTGTACCTGTGCATGACTTTTCACTTAAAAACCAGCACCGTGCTTCAGTGACTCCATCACTCTATTTGTGCTTCCTAGCTCATAGGAGCATACAAGCTTATCTTGTGAGTGCCTGGTCTGAAATTTTAATGTGGTGCTGGCAGGCCCCATGGCAATCTTCTCGTGTGTGAAAGAGCATAAGAATGGAAGAAATAAAGGGAGATTTTTGGTCTGTTAATAGGTAAAGTGTAGCTTTAGATGAAGTCCCACATTGTAACTATTGTGTTATGTCAAAAGTAGCTGTTTCTTTGACCTGCATAATTCTAGTAATGGAAACTTTCAAAAATACTATCCACACCCTATTCCTAGGGATATACACAGATTATCAATCTGTGTTTAGTTAACATTTGCTTGAGAATGTCACCTTAGTAAAAATAACATTTTCAGGATATGAGATTACAAAGTTGCTATATTCCCAACTGTTCCAGGCTTCCAAACTGGTCTGACAGCTGTCACATAAATGCTGACTACATCTGATAACCCCAACTCGAGTAGTTTCTAACCACCTTATAGACAGTGCAGTTTTAGAAGACTTCGGTGTACTATTATTACTATCGTGAGTGAAGATGGTTTCCACCTGCCACGAATTTCCAGAGGTGGTCCCTGGTCTGTGCTTCTTATGTTACGCCCTTTGTTCATTAATCATATTCAGTTCTTATCATCAATTTATCAATAATGATTAGAGATGAGTGAATAAATTTAAGTAAAATTGAATTGTATTTGAATTTGACAAAGATCCACATTCGCCAAAATGTTGTTTTTTTTCTCGTAACTTGCTTCCACGCGGATTGACACAAAGAAGGCCATTAAAAAACAATTTTAAATAATCCTTTTACTCACATCACCACTCACCTCTCTGGCCCCTCTTCTCCTTTCCGTTAACTCTCTGATCCTTGTTGCATCTTCTAATTACTGCCCCTCGAGCAACAATCCCCGAGCATCTCACAGTTAGCCAGGACTTCACTTCTGGATCGGATGAGGACATGGACTGTTCTGCAGATGGGTGCATCATCAGAGTAGGAATTCCTAGCTCACTGTGAGAGGCCTAGAAATTTCAACTGAGCGGAACAGATCAGAAGATGCGATGAGGATCAACTGGGTGACAATGAGGAATGGGGGTGGTAAGATGAGTTTAAGACCTCTGTCTGAGGTCTGAATGGACATTATATTTGTGGAGAATAAATTCTTTGTGAATTGTATTTCCCGAGAAAATCCGCACAAACAGCAGAATTAGATTTTTTTCTAATCTGCTCATCTCTAGTCATAATATCAGCTTTCTATTTTCTTCTAAAAAAAAGTCATTACTAGTTATATCTGAATTATGCAAATTGTCTCTTCAGAGAGGAAGAGGACCAGAATTCTAGTGCCACCTATTGGAAGTAGCAATCCTAAAAGTCAATGTCGACCATTTAATGAGCCTTGACTTAGGATAAAAGCCAAGCTTAGGATAAAAGCCAAACAAGGCTCATTAAAGGGTCGACATTGACTTTTAGGGTTGCTACTTCCAATAGAGTTCTAGTCCTCTTCCTCTCTGAAGAGACAATTTGCATAATTAGCATATTTCCCAGAGGAGCATTGCGGTTTTAAGTCTGCTCATCTCGACATGCTTAGCATGTCATTCTCCGCAAGGAGAAATGATACTTCTTGGATATTAGTTATATCTGTTAATGGAATTTTGTATCCTTATATGTTGCCTACTTGTTTTTTACATGTTATCATTTAAGGCCACTAAGATTAATATTGTAAGAGAGTCATCCACACTACAGTATCACTATAACCAAATTAACAAACTTACATCTTCCATGATGGTCTAGTCCGACTCGAGCAGGAAATAAGAAGTGAGTGGCCACAAATAAGTCTCTTATCCTGCATCAGAGAATGAAATAAGATGTGGTATGTACCTTAAAATTGGCAAGTCACAAATGCTTTTGTGTGGAGAGATGCATTTAGGTTACCCTTGTGAGGCAGCCACCAGTGTCATATGTGAGGGTCGCTGTATGTTTGCTAGTATGCGCACAGAATCATATTGAGGCCGCAGGAGTGCATTGCAGTCACAGGCATAGCTGTGATTGCAATGCAAAATAAAAGAGTCTTGGTCTTTGGGCACGCTGTTTGTCTAACACGGATTTAAGAAAGCCTGCTCTGGGCTTTTATTTTTGAAATGGGCTACAGGTTGGTAGTGGGGCGGTCTTTTTCCTTCCCGGAAATGTTTTCCATGTAGCGTATGGCCACAGGTTGCTTGTAAAAACCCCTGCAGCAGAGGATTTGTGGTGTCAGTGTGGAGTTTGTAATGTGCAGAGCAGAGGGCTCTGCAAAATCTCAGCCTGTGTGAGGGAACACAAAACCAAGCAGAGCGAACTCCTGGCATCCCTGCAGCCTAATACAGTGGTGCAGTCCCCCTCGGTAACCGGACGCATTTACAGACTGCCTTGTTTCCCGGCTGCGATCCGGAGGATACCATTTGTTATGTTGTGAGTTTTTGGACTTTAAACTACATTTACTTTTAACTTTTCCTAGGTGATTGCCTGTCTGTCACACTGCACCAACACCGCTGCACTACACCCTATAAAGGCATGTTGAATAGGGCTGCACAAGGTCTTTTTTGCAAGTTTAGAGACTTTTTCAAATCTGTAACCTTTCGTTGTCTCCTGTTAAATGTTGCCCTCTTGTAAATTGCATAAATTATTAACATGAGAATTACTGTACCTTTAGTGGAACTCCCACCTCTACCCAAGTGAGTCCCCCCTCTTACCATAACACCTATAGCACAATGAGGTTCTTTAATGAATTTTCCTACAATAGCATGGGAAACTCACAAGTGAAATGCTGTATGGAACAAAACTTGGAGACTGGTCATCCATTCTTAATTAGCTCATTTATTTTACAGGGTGACTGTTGTTTCCATTAACCTGCCAGGAAACACCGAACAAGGCTCTTAAAACTGTTCATCAACGCTCTGTAAAATGAACATAAACTCCTACCAAAAAATGCATCATAAGCTATCAATCCATTGTGACAAAGTGCTTCTGAGCCCCGTTCTCGGAATCAGTGGAGGAATAACCTTTCAACTTAGATCTTATCATTAAAAATATAACCTTGAAAAGCTAAACAACATTTTTCGATATTTCGAAGAATATTGAATTTTAGAAGGCTTTCATTTGCTACCGGCCTTGAGAATACAAGTATTATAATCTGATTGGTCAATCATTACCTCCATTGAAAATAATGGTGAATAAGATAAGTGACCATTCTAACGAGAATGAGGTATGGCATGCCACACTCCACCATTGGAGTATAGTGTCCATCCAGGCTTGAACCATGCAGCTGTTTTTTAAGACAGTCACGAAAGGATATCTTTGTGATGGATGTAACATAACAAACTTTTTGTGCATTACAGCATCATTGACCTCTCTGTGTGCCATATTAGAATTCAAATTAGATGTAATATGTATATGTGCAAGATGGACATCTGGATGGTAATGTTCCCAGGTCTGTGAACCACTACTCAACTGTACTATTACTACATTATACCATTGTACCTGCATTTCTGTGGAAAGTAATATATTTTTCTAAATGTGCATACAGTAATAGGTCAACCATTAACGATAATAAATTCCTTGAAAGCTGAATTGACTTACGTAACATGAACCCTCCTCTACGAGAAATGACCTGTGTATCTTGGACCGACATCTAAACAGGTGAACATTCTAATGAACCTCAGTTGCACTCATTGACATTTAGGGGTCATTTTTCTACCACTTCAAAAATGGCAAATATCATATCATTCGGGAAAAGTTAATGTGAAAGAGGAAAAACTGTTTTTTCACCTTATTTCAGGTCAAGTGGGTGCATTTCACGAGCATTAAATGCCTCTTCTGTTCCAAAACAATACTGTATAAATATCCTCCTTTGTTTCAACACGTACAATACTCCCAAACCTTCAGCATGAAAGATACGGAAGAAGCCAAATTAAAAAAAAAAGGTCTTTGATTTATTAATTTCCAGTGGATTAGATCTGCAAATGTTTCCTATCTTTTTAATTTGAGCTGTATACACAGCCGTAGAAGCTTTTAATTATGCATTTTGTGTAATGTGGCCCCGAATGAAGGAGAATAAAATTAAGATTGTGAATCAAATAGTAAATCTGGGGAGATGCAGAAGTGAGCTGTAGTGTAATGCTAATGGTTTTGTGTCTTCCTGGCATAATGTCAATAATAGCTCTAATGTCATTAGGTAGAGAGTGCATTAGTGTATTCTCTTCAGTACCATGCACCATAGCAACACATTCTACACCCTGAAAACAACTTTTATTTAATGACTTGTGTGTTTTTTTTTCCTTTCCAAATGCAGTCCCATATAGAAGGCAGGAAAGTGCAATGGCTAAATGGCCATCAACCGTATATATATATATATATATATATATATATATATAAAAAAAATCCTGAATCTGATCGATACTGAACCTTGCTGTGGTGGCACTGTATACAGAAGGACAATCAAAATTTGGACTAGAGAGATGTTTGTGTTAATCAGACAAAAGTGCCATATTTCACTATATGAAAACATGAAATGTCTGCCATATCTGTGAATATTCAGTATTATGTATGCATGTACCAATGCTCTTCACTTGCATTTCTTTTGCATTTCTTTATATAATTCTTTTAACGTTGGTATTCTATAGTGGGATGTATGGCATTTATAAATGTTTTTTAGCAGCAGAAGTGCAACTTTAGCGCAAAGAATATATTAAACATAGTAAGTAGAAATGTGTAGAGATGAGCGAACCTGAAACTGTAAAGTTAGGGGTTTGTACCGGGCACCGGTGCTGAATTCCAAACACGGACTTTTCTTGGAAGTCCGATTTAGTGTTCGGATGGAGGGTGATAGATTGATTCTGTGGGAGTAATCTGCTTTTTTTTGGCAGACCCTAGCCCTTACTAGGACCATTTTACAGCACCAAAGTTCGGGTCCCAATTGACTTCTATGGAGTCGGGTAGAATTCTGGTACTCGTACTGAAATTTAGAACTTCGGATTTAAGTTCGGTTGTACCCGATAAATCTAAACATCCAATAATGTTATCAAGCATAATTCAAATTGACATATTTGAGCATTTTTGCCATTCGCAGAGCAGTTATTTTCCTTTATTTTACAGTCCCTTATTATGACCTAGGGTCTCTCCAGTCCACAGATCATAATAAATGTAATATGTAAAAAAAATAAAGAAATCATTATACTCACCTCACAGCTCAGCTCTCTGGCTTCGGCTCTACTCACTGCCACCCATCTGATCTCATCACATCTTCATATGGGCGTAGGCAGTGGTGAAATTCAGGGACCTAGGTAGTTAGGCCAAGGTTCCAAATTCCATATGCCTAAGTGGTTTGTCTCTGCGTGGGCTGCAACCTTTGTGGATGCATGTGCTGAACCCTCCCAGGCCTAGCAAAAAGCAGCTGATGCCGATCTGAAGATGCAGCGAGGTTCAGACAGGTGGCAGTAAGGAGCTAATTGCCAGTGCTCACTGCAATAAAGTGCCCAAGGTTATAAACAATACATTAAGGCCTCATTCAGACATGATCATCATCAACATGATTTTCAGGGATAGAATATACCCCCATTATAGTCAGTGTGTCCGCAAAAATGTATTTGTTGTATTGCAATCAATAGGAACATTTTTACAGTTTATTTATTTGTTGTTTTTTTTTTCATACGAGAAAATCCCTGATAAAAAAAACTGATGGTGAAATCTGACACGCTGATCAAACAGTGATTAAAATATAGTCAAAAACACTTATGAAACTCAAATCATTTTTTGAGTACCTGAAAAATTCTGGACATTTAAATGAGGCCTAACGGTATGTGCACATGTCAAGTATTTGGTGCAGAAATTTCTGCATCTCTTGCCAGGAAAAATGCTGGCATGTTTCATGTATTTTTGCTGCACTTTTAATGCATTCTTTAACATGTGTCTTTGGTACCTTCCGGATCCTCATTAGCTTTGCTGGCATCAAGAAACCCTTCAGTCTTGTGACAAATCTGCGCAGAAGAAAAATGCAACAAATCTGCAACATGTGCACAGACTTAAGGCTATGTTCACGCTAAATTTTGTACGTGGATTTTGAAGTAGATTTTGCTCCTAAATCTGCGTGAAAAACTGCTTCAAATACTCATTAAATATACCCTAACCCAAGTCAATATTTTAGTATTTGAGATGTTTCTGCTTCAAAAAAACACTCTATATTTAACCTCCAAACTGAACAGATTACAACATCCCCATATGCAAAAACTGAATTAAAAAAAGTATTAAAATTTTTTTAAAAAATAGTATTAAAAAATGTTTTAAAAAAAATTTTTCTAAGGATTTTTTTGTGGATTATTCAGCCTGAAAAATCTTGGTCAAAAAACCTTATATGAACACACCATAAGTGAAAGATGTACAGTATATGCTATATGTGTCTATGTGTGACATAAGGTCCAGTATGCAGGAAACAACACTCTGACAAGCATCAAAAAACATGAAAAAAAGCATGGTTCCACTTCTGGTAGAATAGTAAACTGCAACTTTACTCAATCATTAAAAAGTACCAAAATGTTCTGCGGGGGACATGGAAACAACGCGTTTCGGATGCAGTCCAGCATTTTTTTAAAAAACCTGATGGGATCATTTTCCCATCAATCCTGTAAATCAGAGTGAATGAATCAAACATGGGTATAAAAATCACATTGCATATTAATCAGTGAAAGAAAACAAAAAAAATGCAGGACTATGCTAACATATGAAAAAACAGCAAGAGAATATGAAAACGATAAAAAAAATGACAAGATGCAAATCAAAATGTAAAAAGTTGCCTTTGTGTTTCCATGTTCCTTGCACAATATTTTGGTAATTTTTAATGATTAAATAAAGTTGGAGTTTTACCATTCTACCAGAAGCTGGAACCATCGTTAGGTCTATGTGTGACCAACTAGTGGTTGTAATGTGTGTTACAACCTGTCAAGGGTTTTGCAGACACTTTACCATAGTATTGAATTTTTGGTTATATGAAATTGGAGTCGTTAACTGAATTTGATCAATTTGATCAAAGATAAAGAAAGACTAATTTGTATTGGCAAAATAAGACACTTTTTAATATATAGTACAAAGCTGATCTTGTCATGTGGCACAATATTTTACAGATTAGGAGGCCACCATTGCGCCTCACTATGACTTTCGTAAGTATTTGTCAGAGATACAGTAAAGGTACTGTCACACTAAGCGATATCGCTAGCAATATCGCTATAACTTGTGACGTTATAGCGATATTGCTAGCGATATCGCTGTGTCTGATACTTACCTACGACCCGCTCCCCCGCTGGTTATCGCTGATGGCGCGAGAACGTCCTGGACCGCTTCTCGTCGTCAGCTTCCTGCGGCGCTTCCTGTGGAGAGACGAGCGACGAGTGTGGAGCCGGGCGGGAGGACGCAGGATCTCCTAGTGTGACAGGTAAGTAGCGACCCCGGTCCCCAGCGATGTCGCTGGTGAGATCTGCCTGTGTGGCAGCTCACTAGCGACCACTTAGCGATGTACCAGCGATCCTGACCGCGTCATATCGCTGGTCGGGATCGCTGGTACATCGCTAAGTGTGACAGTACCGTTACTACATGTTGGAGGGCAGAAGACTTTGTCCTCCTTTGATATATTTAGATAAAGCTGATTTATAACGTAGCAGTACATCAGAATTGCAATTATTTAACGGAAGACTTGACATATGGAGTTATTTAATTAATACTTTGATCAATTACTAGTAAATAAATTATTTTCTTAGTGTCTTACATTGCAACTAACTCCTTTAGGTTTTCATTCACGCCAAGTACCATAATTTTTTTCCTGTCTGGATTGACAGAAGATATTTAAAGGCCTTGTAAAGCAGCTAATTTCTGCGTATTGTAGCGACAGTACGGTTCTGCACACCAGTGTGTGTACACATTTATAATCTTTCATGTGAGACAGTTATGTTCCAGTAACTCTGTAGCAGACCGAATACATTGTTATATCCTGAAAGCACTTACAGTCTCGCACCTCAATGTATTCCCAAGGAGGCTCAGAGCCACTGGCATAGTCAGTACACAAATCGCATGTAGCTGACATCAAGGGCTGTTGCACTTTCGGAGCTTTGTTGGTTCATCAGAGCGTGCAGCCTCCTGTGAATCGAAAGTGTCACCAAAATCTCCATTTCAGACAAAGATGCTCATGCTGTGGCTCTGGGGACAACTTTCCTTGCTGCCGCTTACTGATGTAAGAGAAACATGGAGAGGGGATCAGAGACTTAAAACCCTTTTTCATTTGATGTTTTTTTATATATATATAAATAGAATATATAGGTAGTTGAGAAGAACGAAGTTGAATTGAGATTGATGCTAAAAAATGCTAACGTGACTAAGGTTCTGCTCAGATATCAGCAAAAATGGCATTAAATGCCAATATATTCACTACCTAAAGCAAATAAACATATTCCTGTTCCAGTATTTTTTCTCATTATAGTCTACTGGAAGCTAATTGAATAACTGAGGACATGTTAAAGGGCATCTTCGCTCCATTTTATTAAATATGTATAAATAATATCCACAGGAAAAGTGGTGTTATTTAGTGAATACTTTTCATTACATATTTTCACGTCTGTAATGTTCAAGCTTGTTTGTAGACAAGTGATATATTCACAATTCTGCTCATTGTTATTGAAAACTGTCAAAAAGCTAGAGATGAGCAGATCGATCCATGGAGAATCGAGTTTGTGTTGAATTTCTCGAAATTCACAGTTTCAGTCAAATTTGGATATTGTGAGATTCGATTTACAGTTTGCAAAAAATAACTTCCCCATTACCATTTCCCACACTGCTGAAACATCAGAGTGCAGGCCAAAGTAGCTTTGCATAGCCATGAAGGTTTTCCCTTAACGACTTGGAGCTATGGCTTCTAGCAGATTGTCATACCTTGTACAGTGGTGGTCAATACCTGAGTAATCATATATCAGCGGTTACCTGCGGATCACAGTTCTGCATAGTCATTTTCAATCTCTAGAGTCACTTTGTAAGTCTGTCTCTTCTGTGGAGTATAAGCTCTTATACTCAGTGACTTTATTTCTCTGTCTCTCTCCTTTAGAGAGTAAGCTCTTATGGTCAGCAGGTTCCTCTAGCTATCTCCTGCAGAGTGTAAGCTCTTATTGTTAGCAGGGTTCTCTCTCTCTCTCCTGTAGTGTGTAAGCTCTTATGATCAGCAGGGTCCTCCCTCTCTCCTGCAGAGTGTAAGCTCTTATGGTTAGCGGGGTTCTCTCTCACCTGTAGTGTGTAAGCTCTTATGGTTAGTGGGGTTCTCTCTCTTCTGCAGAGTGTAAGCTCTTAAGATTAGTGGGGTTCTCTCTCTCCTGTAGAGTGTAAGCTCTTATGGCCAGCAGGGTTCTCTCTCTCTCCTGCAGAGTGTAAGCTCTTATGGTTACCAGGGTTCTCTCTCACCTGTAGCGTGTAAGCTCTTAAGGCCAGCAGGGTCCTCTCTCTCTCTCTCTCTCTCTCTCCTGTAGAGTGTAAGCTCTTATGGGTAGCAATTACAAGCTTTCCAGTATTGAGATTCGTGCAAATTTATTCACCGCAATTCAAATTTTTTGGGAAAAATTATCTAAGTTGTTGAGTTTTAATTTCTCAATTACAATAATTCTGTGAGACAATTAGTTTTTCCTTCATCCAATTACTATGCAGTCTGGTTTAAAAAGTGCACTTCAAATAAAGTAAATCCCAAGAACAAGCTCTGTGTAAGTAAACATGAGCCAACAAGGAGTGCTGGGATATAGGGATGGACACAGACATAAGAGTACCCTTTTCCAAAAACAATAGGCCCTTTGCAGTCCAATAGCTCATCATAATGAATGCTTCCACTTGTTTTGAAAATGGGTCCAAAGCAGGTGAAATTGGACCCAACCTCTGCATGGGTTTCACCAATGGTTTGCCCTCCTCTGCCGGGAGATACTTTCAATAACTTATTCTTCAAGGTAAATATTTGGTTTGTTTTTATGCACCAAATAATTGAAGTGAGGTGGTTGAGATATATTACTATACACTTTACATTAGGCTGGGTCGACCCAGCAACTTTGGTTATGACAAAGGTCCTGTGACAAAAGATTTCTAAATGCCACTGCTACCTCACAACATAGTAATACCTGAATATTTGTGACATGGGCCTGACTTTGTGTGACTTGTTTGTTGTGATCGCATTACCACTTCACTTGCATTAAGCTGTTATGTAGCAGCAGCATAGAGCATCTTGGGCCTTGGAAATTGTGTTGCGGCCAAAGTCACCATGTAGTCCCAGCATATTGCCAAGCTAATCTGTTTGTGGTATTGATAGAAATGCCCTTTCCAAAAATAGACTTTTATAACATGGAGATAACAAGGCCACCAAGTTGCATTTTTGGTGTAGAGGTGGCCACCATTAAAACGGGTTTACAGACATTGAAAGATGCCGTAATTTTATGGGAAGTAACAAAAGGGCATACAGAGGTTGCAGTCACACCTGAGTCGAAAAGCCTGATGGCCCAGAAGATTTGGGGAACCTCACAAATTTTACAATCGGAGGCCCTTTTACAGATTTTTCACTGGAGCCTAGGAACTCATTTTTTGGGATTAGTATGGGACTCATCTGCCATAAAAGCCACTTTCAGATGAAGATCACCAAAATGTTAATTCATTGAAAATATAGATTTCCCATTGTAGATAGAGTATTTCCTTATATATTGAATATTTGCCCTTATTTCCCCTTCCAGCTTGTTTTACTCTAGCATATCAGAAATACTACAATACTATATGAAGACACTTTGATATCAAGATGAGTTTTAGGTGAGGACATGTTAATTTGTTTGGTTCCTTGTCAGCATAATTTGCAAGGCACGGGTATAGATATAAATATAGTCATACTAAATTCATTTCCAGTGACACAATGGCAGTTACACTGAGCAGAACCCTGCCTATGAGATAAAGTGGACTGAGTGACTTATGCAGTAATTAGGGGATAATTGTCATTAACCTCGCAAACAGTAGTTTACCCATATTGTTTCAAAGGCTCCAGGATGCATAATGACAAGGTAATCTGTCAAAGCGCTAGGGGGAAATATTAATGAGATTTGTGCAAGCCTGTATTGAAAATATGCAGAAAGCGGCCACATTAAGCTAATTGGTGGATGAATATACACTTGTAAAAGTGCTTCTAATGGCACGTTTGTTTCTCTCCAAATGACTGCTGTTAATGTGGAGAAGTGGGCTGCTCGGAAAGTCAGGACTGCTGGGACGAGAAGCGTATTAATATGTACAGACATAGTTATTAGTACTGTACATTGTTCGCGGCAGGACTGCAATATTAGCGCTATAATATTTATTGAACATTTCTAATGTGTCCTCAGAAAGAATGGGCGAGCGTTCATCCTTGATGTGTTTCAGGTGTCTGAAGGTAGTAGATACTGTTGATTGCTTAAGTATTGGACCCTAATTGCTTATGTCATGTAATTTTTAAATTTTGTTAAAGAAGCCCAAAATCTAATGCAATGTTTTTGGAATTCAGACTAGGAGATAAGTGTAAAATAAACTGATGATCATGGGGCATATATTGTTATGAAACTTCTTATGAGTAGTCTGAATATTGCTGGCCGTACACTTGAATTAACTGCTGGACGAACAATTGCTTGGCAGACTGTCTCTCCTTCCCCATACAGATGAGCATTGAGCCCAGCTCATGTTTTTATAAAAAGGAGATTGGAGAAATCCACTGACCACTCTGGCAAGGGTTTGCTTGCCTGAAAACAAGAGGATCATATGTTGAAATTCCAATGGTCTAATCCTTCTCTTCACCAGCATCATCTATCAGGGAAGAGTCAGGAGGCTCTCATGCAGATCAGATGGTTGGCTGATCAATTAAATTGTTGAGTTCAGCCACTCTCATTTAATGTTTAGGGGACTTAACATTACTAATGACCTTTTCTGCGCCACAGAGATGAGTTATATCAAAATGTAGCTGATCAGCTGGACAATTTTTTGTTTTTGGAAGGGGCAAGGATTTATTAAGGACGTCGTTTTGTATGCTATTCTTAACATGAAGTTAGTTGGGCTAATATGACTCAAAGGCTCCCAAAATCGACACCAGATGTGCAATGCTGGTTAAATCTACTTTACACATTTAAAGAGTTTGTCTTAGGACACCAACTCTTGTCTATATGCTCTACTGTTTTTGGGTATATGGCTGTCATTTAGGTTTCTTCCCTGTTGGAGACCCTCTTGATGTGCCAGAACAGCTCCCACTCTGGTGGACTAGTGTGTTCATGCAATAAACTCCATGAAGAGTAATTTTATACAGTAGATATCATGCAGTCACACAGCTGTGATATCCTGGAGAGGCTTCAAGTGTGTTCTCAGCGACCCAGACATTCACCTCACAGCTTCAAATCACTGCAGTGGATTTACTCACAGTGAAACTATTCCATGGAGTCAAATTGCAGAATTTTCAGATTCCTTCATCTAAACAGTACATTTGTGATTTATCTGATAAGCAGTTTTACAATCCCTGCTTGGTACAGTATACACTATGGAGCACTGCAGCTTGGAGTGAGTAGCACACCCTATGTAGCTCTGTGTTGTAATATCTTTGTCTGTGCTATATACAGTACATGAAACTGATGGTTTCAAACAAATGTAAGTATGAAAGATTAATAAGATATCATCTTTCCTAACATTGCCATTGGAGTGCATCTACATACTCTACAAGCTCCATTAGTAACAGCTGATAAATAATGTGATCTTTCAACATCAACATTACTATTTCTACCTATCATCACTGTGTTGTAAAGAAAGAATGGATCTAAAAACAGTGGCCCAGATTCTTCAAGATAGGCGTGAACAATAAAAGTCTTGAGGTGATGTGTTTGAGACAGACGTTCTTGATTCGTTAAAGGGCAATTCATTAGACGAACTGTGACTCCACAACCCTGTTCAGCCCTACCTACATCCCAGCTCTGCACAATTTTGGCAGAGATGGGCAAAAGTCACATGAAAACGCCAAAAATTGCAACATTTCTGCACAACTCTGCATTGTGCAAAAATGATGCCACTTTTCAAAGAGATGTATGCAAGAATTTTGGCATAGTCGATTTGATGAATCCAAGCCCATATGTTCTGCCTTATCTAGCATGATTGAACAATCCTATAAGTCTGAAGGTCCATATTAATATTACTTAATAGTCATCAGAACCCACCAATTTATGTGGCATCGGCCACCATTTAATGTGTGTATGCACTTTATGACTCTCCTTTTACAGATTATGTTGGGGAGAGAAGGATCCAGCTGCTAATCCTTTAGTTTGGTGGCAAGAAGACCTGCTGCTTGAGGAATATGGCAGAGACTTTCTCTTAGAGATCATAGGAACATTTGGCTGTGCCAAGCATTCTTGTGTTTTAGGGATTAAGGAGAGCTAATTGATATCTTATGTGTATGGCCAGCTTGGCATGCATAAGCCACTTCACTACACTTAAGGTAGATGGAGGTTACATATGAGGTAGAAGTCACTCAAATGCTATCACTACTGAAGCCATCTTACCCCTTTAAACTTGGTTTGGCCATGTGTGCTTTTTTTGCAACGGGGGATAGAGCAGTATGCAATTGCCAGACACATGGGTGGCAGCTTGTCTACTGGAAGGAAAAGAATCAAACTAATAAGGATTCTTTTAAACTACCGATCCAAATTTTGGGGTCACCCAGACAATTTTGTGTTTTCCATGAAAGATCATACTTTTATTAATCAAATGAGTTGCCAAATGAATTTAAAATCTAGTCCAGACATTGACATGGTTCAAAAAAAGATTTTTATTTGAAATAATAATTTTCTCCTTCAAACTTTGCTTTCGTCAAAGAAAGCTCCCTTTGCTGCAATTACAGCATTGCAGACCTTTGGCATTCTAGCAGTTAATTTGCTGAGGTAATCTGGAGAAATTTCACCCCATGCTTCCAGAAGCCCCTCCCACAAGTTGGTTTGGCTTGATGGGCACTTTTTGCATACCATACGGTCAAGCTGCTCCCACAATAGCTCAATGAGGTTGAGATCTGGTGACTGCGCTGGCCACTCCATTACAGATAGAATACCAGATGCCTGATTGTTCCCTAATACTTCTTGCATAATTTGGAGGTGTGCTTTGGGTCATTGTCCTATCCACAGGATATGGCTTAGCGTTGAAAAATGGATTGATAGCCTTCCATATTCAATATCCTTTTTACCTTGTACAAATCTCCCATTTTACCAGCACCAAAGCAACCCCAGACCATCACATTACCTCCACTATGCTTGACAGATGGCGTCAGGCACTCTTCCCGCATCTTTTCAGTTGTTCTGCGTCTCACAAATGTTCTTCTGTGTGATCCAAACATCTCAAATTTGGATTCGTCTGTCCATAACACTTTTTTCCAATCTTCCTCTGTCCAATGTCTGTGTTCTTTTGCCCATAGTAATCTTTTCCTTTTATTAGCCAGTCTCAGATATGGCTTTTTCTTTGCCACTCTGCCCTGAAGGCCAGCATCCCGGAGTCGCCTCTTCACTGTAGACGTTGACACTGGCATTTTGCGTGTACTATTCAATGAAGCTGCCAGTTGAGGACCTGTGAGGCGTCAATTTCTCAAACTACAGACTCTAATGTATTTGTCTTGCTTCTCACTTGTGCAGTGGGGCCTCCCACTTCTGTTTTTACTCTGGCTAGAGCCTGTTTGTGCTCTTCTCTGAAGGGAGTAGTACACACCATTGTAGGAAATCTTCAGTTTCTTGGCAATTTCTACCATGGAATAGCCTTCATTTCTAAGAACAGGAATAGACTGTCGAGTTTCACATGAAAGTTCATTATTTCTGGCCATTTTGAGAGTTTAATGGAACCAACAAATGTAATACTCCAGATTCTCAACTAGCTTAAAGGAAGGTCAGGTTTATAGCTTCTCTAATCAGCCAAACTGTTTTCAGCTGTGCTAACATACTTACACAAGGGTTTTCAAGGGTATTCTAACCATCCATTAGCCTTCTTACACAGTTAGCAAACAGAAAGTGCCATAAGAACACTGGAGTGATGGTTGTTGGAAATGGACCTCTATATACCTATGAACATATTGCAATACAAACCAGACGTTTGCAGCTAGAATAGTCATTTACTGCATTATCAATGTATAGAGTATATTTCTGAATCATTTAATGTTAGCTTCGTTGGAAAAACTGTGCTTTTCTTTCAAAAATAAGGAAAACCTTTTACATGGTAGTATATGCTGCAACATTATATGTCTGAGAAGAGTTGGTCAGCCTGCTGAAATCGTAGGGTTTGGCCTTTTCA
The DNA here is from genome assembly GCF_039654945.1 of Dendrobates tinctorius. Taxonomy (NCBI): domain Eukaryota; kingdom Metazoa; phylum Chordata; class Amphibia; order Anura; family Dendrobatidae; genus Dendrobates; species Dendrobates tinctorius. The sequence continues at coordinate 17,490,329 of NW_027361858.1, read as the reverse complement.
TTAACCTAACATGTATTGGGGCCTTTACGGTAAACCCTTACAATTATGAAATAATCATTGTGTCATAATTCAGAACTTAATTATCTGACAATTTCAGGTGTTGATGCCTGAATATAAAAGTGTTTGAATTTAGTAATGAAATGTCCGATAGAGCACCTTTGTCATCCTTTCTAGAGTGGCTCAGTGGTCAGCACTGCTGTACATTTGGCATTTAGCAAGAAATGTTTCTGTAGACCTCTGTTTGAATTGGAGACAATAGAATATAGGTTAGGGCCCCATAGGGGCCCATAATATGGGTGTCTACGGGTCTATGGGTGCCGTAATGTCGCTTCATGCAACATAAGATGGTAATATGTGCTGATAGTTGAAAGCTCAACTGTATCTTCTGCTTTTTAGGAATTTAGAAAACCTTTTATTCTGGGAGTTATTTCTCATTTTATCTGATCGACTTTATCCTTTATTTCTTGAGGGGAAAAAAGAGAAAGAGATGGCAATTTTTTTTTTACTAAATCCAGGAAATGTATAATGTTTCTTTAAAATGTCTTAACATCATTTCGGTACTTTAGTGAACTCAATGTTTGACTCCTTGTGCAAGATATTAAGATGACAGCTTGCATCTTCAAAGCTAATCATCTTCCACTCATCCCTTGCTACAGACGTGACTCAGATGTCAGGACAAAGTATGTCCTTATGTCTGGGTCACATCCTCACACATTTTATCCTTGCCTGCAGGTCAGCTGCAATCATATCATCAGTTCATAGGAGGGGAGCCCTGCACATTGTATAGTCTCCATAATGTTTTTCTCTTTACTGTGCAAGATGATAGGTCCAGCGCAGAGGTCATCTAACAGATGCTTTTAAAATTTAGTAACACAGTGGGGTTGAAGAGCCACAAAATGTACTTCCATTTTAATTGATTGCAAATGTGCATGTACATGAATAATACAACTAAATTAAACTAGCAGTGTAATGCAAGGTATGATTTCATAGAGGCGCATACTGTTAAAATGTCACTTCTGGATCACATGCTTACATTATGCTAAAGGGTTAATGAATGCAACTGCTTTTTTTACTTTGATTTTCTTAATAATGACAGATAAGAAGTGTTGCCCCTTTAATATGTTGATATTACTGTGTTATTGAATATCATATTTTGCTGTTTTTTTCTTACACAAATGTTGTTTTTGTAATCACACGGATGTTAAAATGCCTTGATATATTTTTGCAAATTTCGAGATAAAGTGGATGTAAATCTGTGCTGCCAAAGATCCACTATACGATGAGAGACCAAATGCAGTATGGATGAGGTTTTTATCTGTCAAGACGTTTCATACCTCTTCATCAGGACAGACCCCAATGGTGTTCATCACTGTGTGGTCTGTCCTAACAAAGAGGTTTTGGTGGATCTCCAGCAACCTTTTCAAACAAGCTAACTAAGGGGTTGTTACTGTCACAACCCCACCAGGTGAGCATATCCAGTTATACCTGTTTCTCTTGTAAACCGAATAAGACCCAATTGTGCTTATTCTTGTTCCAGCTGTTTTTTTTTTCTTTAATACATTTTTAACATCCAAGTTAAAGTGAACTTCTACGTTTCCAATTCTTGCTCAAATGTGCAAAAGTTTTACCTGGGAAATAAGGAGGCACTTTGTTATTCTGTTGTATGGGATCTGGATATTCAGTCTAAAGCGCCCGTTACACATAGCGATATCGCTAGCAATATCGCTGTAACATCACCGATTTTGTGACGTAGCAGCAATATTGCTAGCGATATCGCTACATGTGATACTTACTTCCGACCGGCTCCCCCGCTGGTTATCGCTGATCGCGCGAGAAGGTCCTGGACCATTTCTCGTCGGGGGCTTTCTGCTGGGCTTCCTGTGGCGCCGACGAGCGACGCATGGATGCGGGCGGGAGGATGTCAGTATCCCGCGTCTGACAGGTAAGTAGCGACCCCTGCTATGTCGCTGGTGAGATCTGCCTGTGTGGCAGCTCACTAGTGACCACTTAGCAATGCACCAGCGATCCATATCGTTGTCGGGATCTCTGGTGCATCGCTAAGTGTAACAATACCCAAAACTTGAGTAGTGGAACGTACAGTATGTAGCAACTATTGTCTACAGGTACCTGGAAATAGTTGCGACTGCTATCTCTGAACGCCTTATAGCTTTGCCAGTGTATATAACTAGATGCCAACATCAAGTATTACATCACTTAGGTTATGTTGACACCTCACGCTTTTGACCTCTTTTTCCCGCGTTGTAGCCGATAAAAAACGCAGCATTTCACAGTACCAGCAAAGTGAATGATATTTCTGCAATCTCATGCACATGTTGTTAATACTGTATGTTCCTTGCAGATTTGAAGCTGTTTTATATCTTTGGAATGTCAATTCTTTAAGCATTTTTTCAGCATTTTTCACCTGTTAAAATGAATGTTAAAATGCAATGTTTTTCCTTCCAACAGATAAGATTTTAATGGTGAAGTGCCTGCTGCAAATACTTAACGTGTGCACATACCCTTACCTGGAAAGTGTAGTTCTAGCAGATGAATAATGTATCCCCAAAAGGCATGCAAAATAAAAACACCAAAGAAAAAAAATATACATATATGCAAGGACAGAATATACAATTTTTGTGGGGGATTCCCACACCAGCTTACCAATCAATTTTAACTCTTTTTTTCTGTATTTTCGGGATTGTCTGCACACATGGTTCTTAATATTATATTTAATAAACTTTTAATATTTTCATACATTGAATAATTATTGTCCTGGCATATATTTTTTGGTTGTTTTGTAAAGCAAAACATGGCATTATTTATGTTAAGGTACATTCATATGCGTTTCTGAAAGTACAGTCCACTAGCTTTTACAATGTCATGCAAAGCAGGAGCTGCTCATCGCCTGTAAAAAAGGGGAAGACCCCCTCTATGACAGCTACTCTCCTCAACTATAAAATTGCAACACTAAAAAGGAAAAGTCATGAAATTATGGAAATCACAGACTTAACAGATATGTTCGTGATAAGCAAATGATAAAAAATTGGAGGAAAAAATTAAAATCTTTCAAATGAATCTTATGATTCGTATAATTATATGAGCACCACACAAAGAAATACACATACATATATGCCTTGGCATACAGTCAATGAGGTTGTTCACGGTTATTTGAGGAATGTATTTGTTGAATGCACTTGTGTACACAAATCATCAAGATCCACCTCTGGCAGCTCCCTTTGCAATTGCTGACTTATGACTTCCTAAATGAGTGCCATGGGAGGAAAGTCTGGGGACATTGCAAGCCATGGTAACACCTGAAGGCCATGCACACTTCTCACAGTAGGATAAGCAACATGCGCTCTGACTTTACGTGTCCAAGGGCTGCACTGCTCTATACTGAAATGATGCTACTATCACTCTTAGTAGACGTGCATTTTTCCAACATGACAATGATGCAAAACAAACAACTGTTGCATCTCTGAACAAGAATAAGATAAAAGTGATTTAGTGGCCAATTATGTCTCCTGATCTGAATCCAACTGAAACATGTATGGGGAATTCTGAAGAGACAAGCTGAGCATCACTCTCCATCTAGCATTCGGGTTCTAATAGAGGTCATTCTTGAAGAATGGAAAAAGATAGATAATGCAATATGTCATCAACTTGCTCATTCCATGCCTAGAAGACTTAGTGCTGCCCTTAACCCCTTCACCCCCAAGGGTGGTTTGCACGTTCATGACCGGGCCAATTTGTACAATTCTGACCACTGTACCTTTATGAGGTCATAACTCTGGAACGCTTCCATGGATCCCGGTGATTCTGACATTGTTTTCTCGTGACATATTGTACTTCATGTTAGTGGTAAAATTTCATTCAAATAACTTGCGTTTATTTGTGAGAAAAACGGAAATTTGGCGAAAATTTTTAAAATTTCGCAATTTTCCAACTTTGAATTTTTATGCCCTCAAATCACAGAGATACGGCACACAAAAAACTTGATATCTAACATTTCCCACATGTTTACTTTACATCAGCACAATTTTGGAACCAAAATTTTTTATTGTTAGGAAGTTATAAGGGTTAAAAGTTGACCAGCGATTTCTCATTTTTACAACACCATTTTATTTTTAGGACCACATCACATTTGAAGCCACTTTGAGGGGTCTATATGATAGAAAATACCCAAAAGTGACACCATTCTAAAAACTGCACCCCTTAAAGTGCTCAAAACCACATTCAAGAAGTTTATTAACCCTTTAGGTGCGTCACAGGAATTTTTTTGAATATTTAAAAAAAAATGAACATCTAACTTTTTTTCATAAAAAAAATACTTCAGGTTCAATTTTTTTTATTTTATCAAGGGTAAGGCTGGTTTCACATTAGCGCTTTTTAAGCGCACGCATGGCCGGGGGTAGCTCCGCCCCCGAGCCGGCTCTCTGCCCGGCGTGCCCGCCCCTTGCTTGTAGCGCCGCCTCCTAGCGCACAGCGGCGCCTGCGATCGGCGCACCCTATCTTTAGCATAGGGTGCGCAGATCGTGTGCAGGCCGTGCGCTAGTTGCGCTTTGACCTGCGCTGCGCACTTTTGACGGTGCGCCGTGCGCGCCAAAATCAAACTTTTCGGATTTCGGCGTGCTCGGCGCACCGTCAAAAGTGCACAGCGCAGGTCAAAGCGCAACTAGCGCACGGCCTGCGCACGATCTGCGCACCCTATGCTAAAGATAGGGTGCGCCGATCGCAGGCGCCGCTGTGCGATAGGAGGCGGCGCTACAAGCAAGGGGCGGGCACGCCGGGCAGAGAGCCGGCTCAGGGGCGGAGCTACCCCCGGCCGTGCATGCGCTTAAAAAGCGCTAATGTGAAACCAGCCTAACAGAAGAAATTGGACTGCAAAAGTTATTGTGCAATTTGTCCTGAGTACGCAGATACCTGATATGTGGGGGGAACCACTGTTTTGGTGCATGGCAGAGCTCAGAATGGAAGGAGCGCCGTTTGACTTTTTCAATGCAAAATTGGCTGGAATTCAGATTGGACGCCATGTCACGTTTGGAGCGTCCCTGATGTACCTAAACAGTGGAAACCCCCTACAAGTGACCCCATTTTGGAAACTAGACCCCCCAAGGAACTTATCTAGATATGTGGTGAGAACTTTGAACCCACAAGGGCTTTACAGAAGTTTATAACGTACAGCGGTACAATTAAAAAATCATATTTTTTCCACAAAAATGATCTTTTCACCCCAATTTTTATTTTCCCAAGGGTAACAGGACCCTAAAAGTTATTGTGCAATTTGTCCTGAGTACGCTGATACCCCACATGTGGGGGTAAACCACTATTTGGGCGCATGGCAGAGCTCGGAAGGGAAGCAGCGCCATTTGACGTTTTTGGCTGGAATTGAGATCGGACACCATGTCGCGTTTGGAAAACCCCTGATGTACCAAAACAGTGGAAACCCCCCACAAATGACACCATTTTGGAAACTAGACCCCCTAAGGAACTTATCTAGATGTGTGGTGAGAACTTTGAACCCCCATGGGCTTCACAGAAGTTTATAACATAAAGCCATACAATTAAAAAATCATATTTTTTCCACAAAAATGATCTTTTCACCCTCAATTCTTATTTTTCCAAGGGTAACAGGACCCTAAAAGTTATTGTGCAATTTGTCCTGAGTACGCTGATACCCCACATGTGGGGGTAAACCACTATTTGGGCGCATGGCAGAGCTCGGAAGGGAAGCAGCGCCATTTGACGTTTTTGGCTGGAATTGAGATCGGACACCATGTCGCGTTTGGAAAACCCCTGATGTACCAAAACAGTGGAAACCCCCCACAAATGACACCATTTTGGAAACTAGACCCCCTAAGGAACTTATCTAGATGTGTGGTGAGAACTTTGAACCCCCATGGGCTTCACAGAAGTTTATAACATAAAGCCATACAATTAAAAAATCATATTTTTTCCACAAAAATGATCTTTTCACCCTCAATTCTTATTTTTCCAAGGGTAACAGGACCCTAAAAGTTATTGTGCAATTTGTCCTGAGTACGCTGATACCCCACATGTGGGGGTAAACCACTATTTGGGCGCATGGCAGAGCTCGGAAGGGAAGCAGCGCCATTTGACGTTTTTGGCTGGAATTGAGATCGGACACCATGTGGCGTTTGGAAAACCCCTGATGTCCCAAAACAGTGGAAACCCCCCACAAATGACACCATTTTGGAAACTAGACCCCCTAAGGAACTTATCTAGATGTGTGGTGAGAACTTTGAACCCCCATGGGCTTCACAGAAGTTTATAACATAAAGCCATACAATTAAAAAATCATATTTTTTCCACAAAAATGATCTTTTCACCCTCAATTCTTATTTTTCCAAGGGTAACAGGACCATAAAAGTTATTGTGCAATTTGTCCTAAGTACGCTGATACCCCACATGTGGGGGTAAACCACTATTTGGGCGCATGGCAGAGCTCGGAAGGGAAGCAGCGCCATTTGACGTTTTTGGCTGGAATTGAGATCGAACACCATGTCGCGTTTGGAAAACTCCTGATGTACCAAAACAGTGGAAACCCCCCACAAATGACACCATTTTGGAAACTAGACCCCCTAAGGAACTTATCTAGATGTGTGGTGAGCACTTTGACCCCCCCAGTGCTTCACAGAAGTTTATAATGCCCGGGCGTGAAAATAAAAAATTCGTATTTTTTCCACAAACATGATCTTTTAGTCACCTTTTTTTATTTTGCCAAGGGTACCAGGAGAAATTGGACCCCAAAAGTTGTTGTCCAATTTGTCCTGAGTATGCTGATACCCCATATGTGGGAGAAAACTACTGTATGGGCACATGTCGGGGCTCGGAAGGGAAGTAGTGACGTTTTGGAATGCATACTTTGATGGAATGGTCTGCGGGTGTCATGTTGCCTTTGGAGAGCCCCTAATGTACCAAAACAGTGGAAACCCCCCACAAATGACCCCATTTTGAAATCTAGACCCAATAAGGAACTAATCTAGATGTGAGGTGAGCACTTTGAACCCCCAAGGGCTTCACAGAAGTTTATAATGCCAGGGCATGAAAATAAAAAAATCGTATTTTTTCCAGAAACATGATCAATTAGTCCCCAATTTTTTTCATTTTCCCAAGGGTAACAGAAGAAATTGGACCCCCAAAAGTTGTTGTCCAATTTGGCCTGAGTACGCTGACACCCCATATGTGGGAGAAAACTACTGTATGGACACACGTCGGGGCTCGGAAGGGAAGCAGTGACGTTTTGGAATGCAGACTTTGATGGAATGGTCTGCGGGTGTCATGTGCGTTTGGAGAGCCCCTGATGTACCTAAACTATTGAAACTCCCCACAAGTGACCCCATTTTGGACACTAGACCCCCCACGGAACTTATCTAGATGTGTGGTGAGCACTTTGAACCCCCAAGTGCTTCACAGAAGTTTATAACACTCGGACGTGAAAATAAAAAAAATCATTTTTTTCCACAAAAATGATATTTTTGCCCCCAATTTTTTATTTTCCCTAAGGGTAACAGGAGAAATTGGACCCCAAAAATTGTTTTGCAATTTGTCCTGAGTAGGCTGATACCCTACATGTGGGGGTAAAACACTGTTTGGGCGCATGGCAGAGCTTGGAAGGGAAGGAGCACCATTTTACTTTTTCAACTCAGAATTGGCTGGAATTGAGATCAGACGCCATGTTGCATTTGGAGAGCCCCTAATGTGCCCGAACAGTGGAAACCCCCCAATTATAACTCCAACCCTAACCCCAACACACCCCTAACCCTAATCTGAGCCCTAACCCTAACCCTAATGGGAAAATGGAGATAAATACTTTTTTTTTAATTTTATTATTTTTCCCTAACTAAGGGGGTGATATCGGGGGGTTTGATTTACTATTTATGGCGGTTTTTATATTTGGCAGCTGTCGCACGCTAAAAGACGCTTTTTATTGTAAAAATAGTTTATGCATCACCACATATTGAGAGCTATAATTTTTCCGTATTTTGACCCACCGAGTCATGTGAGGTCTTATTTTTTGCGGGATGAGTTGACGTTTTTATTGGTACCATTTTCGGGCACGTGACATTTTTTGATCGCTTTTTATTCCTATTTTTGGGACGCAGAATGAACAAAAACCAGCGTTTCATGAATTTCTTTTGGGGGGGTGCGTTTACACCGTTCCGCGTGCGGTAAAATTGATAAAGCGGTTTTATTCTTCGGGTCAGTACGGTTACAGCGATACCTCATTTACGTCTTTTTTTATGTTTTTGTCGGTTTTATGCAATGAAAACTATTTTATATAAAAAATAATTATTTTTGCATCGCTTTATTCTGCGAGCTATAACTTTTTTATTTTTTCGCTGATGATGCTGCGTGGTGGCTCGTTTTTTGCGGGACAAGATGACATTTTCAGCGGTACCATGGATATTTATATGCGTCTTTTTGATCGCACGTTATTACACTTTTTGTTTGGCGGTATGATAATAAATCATTATTTTTTGCTTCGTTTTTTATTTTTATTTTTAAGGGGTTCGCTAAAGGGGTTAACTAATGGGACAGTTTTATAGGGCGGGTCATTACGGACGCGGCGATACCTAATATGTGTACTTTTATTGTTTTTTTTTTTATTATTTCCAAAAAATGGATTTATTGGGGGAATATATATATTTTTTTTTTCTAATTTATTTGGCGATTTTTTTTAATTATTTTAACACTTTTTTTTATTTTTTTTTTACTTTATTAAATAGTCCCAGGTGGGACATCACTGTCCTGTGACAGATCGCTGATCTGTCACATCACAGATCACTGTGACAGATCAGCGATCTGACACAGGCACTGCAGAAGGCTTCCTCATGCCTGCGCTTTGCAGGCACTGAGGAAGCCAGCTTCCTCAGGCCCCCGAAGGCCCCCGTCGCCATCTTGGATTCGAGGGCCTGGAGGAAAGGAGCCCCCCGCAGCAGCGCTGCACATTGCGATGCCGTAGGGGGCTCAGGGAAGCACGGAGGGAGCCCCCTCCCTGCCGATGCTTCCCTTTAACCCCCGGTACACCGCGATCATGTTTGATCGCGGTGTGCAAGGGGTTAACGTGTCGGGGGCAGTCCGTGACCGCCCCTGACACATTGTGCCGGGTGTCAGCTGTGATAATCAGCTGACACCCGGCCGCGATCAGCGGCGCTCACCACGTGGGCGCCGCTGATCGCGCCGATGTACTATCCCGTCCATGGGCATAGGGGCCCAGGTCCCATGGACGGGATAGTACGTCGGATGGCAGAAAGGGGTTAAAAATCATGGAAGTCATACCAAATAGATGTTTTTGCATCAACTACATTTTTGCATGAGCTATTTTAAGAAAAAGAATTTGCAATGAAAGTTATAATATTAACTTTTTTCATGTTATGGGTTAAAACAAAAGTGCGCAGCGCACGCAAAAATCCTACTAGCGCACGGCCAGCGCATGGTCTGCGCACCCTATGCTAAAGATAGGGTGCGCAGATCGCATGCAGCTATGTGTGAAAGTAGGAGGAAATGACCGGATGGGGCGAGCAGGGGGCGAGGCTTAGCGGCATCGTGCGCTGCATGTAAAATGTGCTTGTCTGAAGCTAGCCTAAGATCTTACTTTTCAAAGAGCGTGTACCGATTTATGCTGAGCACGGTATATTTTTCTTTTTTTTCTGTTTTACTTTATTTTTTCAGTGCCATTAGGTGACTTGAACCTACACTCACTTGATAACTTATACTGTATACTGAAAATTAGCTAAGGGCTATTTTTTTCTTGACATAGCTTCCCATATACATCACACTTTGGAAGGCTGTGGTCTACTTTTACATTTGTGTGGAAGGTGTCCCGCCAATTATTGGATGATCTACGTCCCCTGATATAGATGAAAATTTTGAGAAACTACTAGTTTAAACATCTTGGAGGGAATAACACACTACTGTGCAGCTACAGCATGGAAGTCGATAAGCCTATATTTTGGAAATACAGGTGGAATTATCCAAAGAGTTTTACATCTGAAAAGCAAATTGAATTTTAACTCTAATGCTGGAAGTGCAGGGTACTATCTATTAAATCACTGTATTTATGTTCCATGTTCATAGAAGCATTATTAAAAGCTGTAAAAATAGTTTAAAGACTACCAAAATGTTGGAAGAGTTTAAAGCAGAATTCCTGTCTGGAAACACGCTTTATTTTTACAATAACCACAGGCTTATGTTCCAAAATACTACATTTTTTATTTGCCTTTAATTTCTTATCCAGACTGTGTTGTTGCTTAGAAACCTTTTGGATTTCTTCTTGTGAAAGTGCATTGATATTGTTTGGCACTGGCCTGTTTCAAAATCTTGCATGTCAGGTTTTGGCAATAGAAATTCATTGCAGTGGCATCGGACTAGATTCCTGCGAATATCAATAGCAGTATATTTACATCTGGGATTTTCGTTGTGTGTAACTTTTAACCAAGAACATACGACAAGGATTACAGACAGTATACACAACTATATACTGTACATGGCATATCAAATATCTAAGCTCTCACTGAAGCTGAGCGAGGATCGTCCATACAGCAAAGTAATGTAGTGGTTCTCTAGGCATGTGTGGAGCATAATCATACTTGGCAATAGTCAAGAATCCCACAATGTGAAAAAAGGGCAAGGGGGTATTTCAACACTGTCTGAAAATTAAGTTTTAACTGTGTTCCCATTTATTTTGGGGCGATTCATGGGGCAAGGAGTAAAAGTCACAATTTTGAAAATTAAATTATTGGTAAGTATGCATAATGAGAATTGAACTCAAGTTGCCTTGCTACTCGGGAAGTCTGGAAGTAATAGCATGCATAGGATAGAATTCATTAAATAGTTAAAAAAATAATTTTAAAACTCTTAAAAAAATTGCAATTATATTTTTAATGGTAGCTTTAAAAAAGAATAGTGTCATTAATAAAATATTATTTTTTTCTCATTGTTTATAATGTTCTAATATATTCTGATACTATCGTCATTCACATAAGTCTTTGTTTCCAATACACCTCAAAATCTACTTTTCCCATTTCAAGAAACACATACTAGGGTCAATTGCATAGACCATCAATTAACCAGACATATCTTTAGAGAGTGGGAAGAAGTCAAAAAATGAGACCCACATTAAAAAAGAGAGAACATACAAACTATGGCCCAAATTTCTTAAGACCAACAATTTTCTTGACGGTCTTGATGAAGGGCATGGTAGAGCCGGTTGCTCCTGATTCATGAATAGATGCCCACCTCTTAATGAATCAGGAGTAACTAAGAGTGACATGCTCTTCTGTGTGCCATCCAGAAATCTTACTCCAGTTGGGGACTGGAGTGAAATTTCTGGTGCAGTGAACACAACAGCTCCATACATTTTCATGGAGCTGGGACAAAATTGTCTAAAAATACAAAGTCTCAAAAGCATAGCTCATCTTTGAGTTGCACCAAAATTTGCAACTTTTCAAAGTTTTTACTCCACTTTTTTTCGTATTAAATCTTTGCTGAATATTTTCTTGGATTTGAACTCAGTACCCAAATCTCTGCAAAGCAACCATACTAAGCACTGAGCCACATTGCCATCAGTATAGTAAAAAAGTATTTTAGTCCAAATGCTGTTGTTGGAAATGGGATTAGGTTGTCAGGGATGGTATGCAGAATCTTAAATATACTTATTTTCCTGTTAGTTATATTTGGTATGAAAGATTTTTTATTTTGATAAACTTAGCAGTTTAACCTTATGATCAGGCGCATCTTATCAAGTTGAAATGTCTCATTGTAAAATTGCACATGTTGCTATCCTACATGTTCTTTACCATCGCATATACTTTTCTTTTAGGATACTGCTGGCAAGGTCCTGGATCGTTGGGCAATTATGTCTCGAGAAGAGGAGATTATCACTTTACAGCAGTTTCTACGGTTTGGAGAAACCAAATCCATTGTCGAGCTCATGGCTATTCAAGAAAAGGAAGGACAGGCAGTTGCTGTGGCTTCTTCAAAAGCTGATTCAGATATAAGAACTTTTATTGAAAGCAACAATCGTACGAGAAGCCCAAGTGTACTCTCACAATTGGAAAACAGTAACCCTTCTAGCATTCACCACTTTGAGAACATGCCCAATAGCCTTGCATTTCTCCTTCCATTCCAGTATATCAACCCAGTGTCTGCTCCTATGCTTGGATTACCTCCTAATGGGCTCATGTTAGAGCACCCTGGCCTGAGGTTGCATGAATCTAATAACTCAAATCACAATGAATGTGAAGAGACCAGTGAGTCGGAGGTCTCCCCCATGCCTTATAGTAGGAATGAGCAGACATCTAATAGAAACGCCTTGAGTAGCATCACAAATGTAGAGCCAAAAACAGAGCCAAACAATGCCTCCCCCACTCAAGCAGCTACCCCTGTGAGCGACATTAATAAATCTGAGCATGTCAAAAGTTCTTTCAAGATTCACCGAATGAGGAGGATGGGAGCTTCATCACGGAAGGGCAGGGTATTTTGCAATGCATGTGGCAAAACTTTTTATGATAAAGGAACACTAAAAATCCATTACAATGCTGTGCATCTTAAGATAAAACACAGATGTACTATTGAAGGTTGTAATATGGTTTTCAGTTCTCTTCGAAGTAGAAATCGGCATAGTGCAAATCCCAATCCTCGTCTTCACATGCCAATGCTAAGAAACAATAGAGATAAAGACCTTATTCGTGCAACATCTGGAGCTGCTACACCTGTAATAGCAAGCACAAAATCAAGCTTATCGTTAACCAGCCCAGGTCGACCACCCATGGGTTTTTCAACACCACCTTTGGATCCTCTTTTGCAAAATTCACTTTCCAGTCAACTAGTGTTTCCAGCATTAAAAACTGTACAACATGTTCCTCCTTTTTACAGAAGTTTACTAAATTCAGGAGACCTAGTTAGCCCTCCAACATCACTACCTACTAGCCCAATATTGCCAGCACCTTTAGGGGTAGAACAGCCTCTTCCTCCTCTGCCTCAAGAGCTGCAATCAACTGTGATCAACATGTCAGCACAGGACTCTAATACAGATCTTGCTCCTAAGAAAAAACCTAGAAAATCTAGTATGCCGGTTAAAATTGAGAAGGAAATCATTGATACTGCTGATGAATTTGATGATGATGATGATGATGAAGAAAATATTGATCATGGTCCATCCATAAATGATATTGGTCATGATTCTCAAGGTGAGGTGAGCCCAGGATTGTCAATTAACAGTTACTCAAAAACAAGCAGCAGGTGTATCATGCGTTCAGACACCAGAGCCAACAGCATGACATCTGAAGACCAGGAACATGAAAGAGATTTTGAAAATGAGTCAGAATCCTCTGAGCCAAAGTTTTGTGATGAACCAATGGAGGATGATAACATTCCAGTTCACAAAAATGGCAGTCTTAGGACAGAAAATGATAAATCTTATGAAAACCATATTGACAGTCATCAGCAGGCTGTCATAAAGGTAAAAGAAGAGTTTACAGACCCTACATATGACATGTTTTACATGAGCCACTATGGACTATACAATGGGGGCAGTGCTGGCATGGCTGCATTTCACGAAAGCTTAGCTTCATCTTTGAATTACGGAAGCCCTCAAAAATTTTCTCCAGAGGGGGACCTGTGCTCAAGCCCAGATCCTAAAATTTGCTATGTGTGCAAAAAGAGTTTCAAAAGCTCATACAGTGTAAAGCTTCACTACAGAAATGTTCACTTAAAAGAGATGCATGTCTGCACAGTAGCTGGTTGCAATGCTGCTTTCCCCTCACGCCGGAGTAGAGACAGGTTAGTAGCATTATTTTATTTATATTCATTATATTTTTGTATTCTCTCCACATTGCTATTCAGCGTTTCCTACAAACATCAATGTAGAAGAATTTAGTTATATTGCTTGAACTGGATGTTTAATTTATTCTTTTAAAAGAACAATTCTGTACTAATTATTTAGGCAAATCTAAATATGCAAAGACATATACAGTACATTGACAAGCAAAATGGTAACAATGTTTTGAACTTTTGGATTTTAGGCTCTATATCTCACCATCCACTACTACTTCAAATGTGAGACTACCATCATTTTATAGACCATGATCTTGGCTAGGCCTTACATAAATTTGACTTGCAACTATTTTCCATACAAACAGTTATTCAGATTATTGTTATGTCACTGTATTGTTACTGTTTTGCTCCTAAAAATCTAAACTTTACTTTGTATTATTGTGTTAGCGTTTTGGAAATCCACCTTTGGTTTTAAACACTGCCTGAATCTCTCTGTGCATGCTCTCAATCAGATTCAAGTATGTCTTGACCAGAGTCTGATTCCAGGTCTCTTCCACAAGTTCCCAAAGTTGTTGCATACTGGTCGACTCACTTGAGTATGTATACAGCTTTCTCTTCACAAGTGTTTGATTGGGTTGAGGTCTGGGAACTATGAGGGCCATTCCAGCACCTCTACTTCATTATCATTGAACCATTTCTTCACCAATCTCGATTTATGTTTTGGGTCATTGTCCTGCTGGAACATTATGCCATCCTTTTCATACCCATAATACTGAAGTGTACGAAGTCACTCATCTAGTATGATACTCACATATAGCTCAGCATTGAGACCACCATCGATCCTGGGTCAAGTATCCAACGCCTTTGGCTGTGAAGAAAACCCATATCATCAGACTTCCTCCACGGAACTTGACAGTTCCTTGAATTTTTTGATCTGTTAGCCCCTTTTTCCTTTGCTCCTTCCAGATTCATTTGCACCCATCAGAACCTAGTCTATTGATTTTCGTCTCATCACTCCAAATCACCTGTTTCCAATCTTCTACTGTCCACTTTTCTGCAATCTCGAGTGAAGCTTGTTTTGGCGATATTGAAGTCGGTGCTTTTTCGGGCCACCATTCCAGACTTGTGTAATGTTCCGTGCATGGTGCTTGCATGGAAGACTGTGATCTCACTATTACAAAGCAAACAAGCCATCTCTACTGCCGTGTTTGTTGCATCAGAACTGATAGGCCTTGTGATGAGTCAACTTGTTGACTCCAATATTTTGCCTAGACATCCAGTTCTTGGCTTTTGAATGGATGGACAGACTTCATTTTGTATTCTTACTACTGCTATGGCACTCACATGATGCAGTTTGGCAATTTTCTTGGCCGAGATCAATCAATGAGCTGGATCATGCCGTTTCTCTTTTTTTGAGAAATCTTTTTCATGGCTGCTCCTTGATTCAATCCAGTGACCTTTTATTTGGAAATCAACTTAATAACAAACTGAACTATTAGGGAATATAAAAACAGGTTGTAATTTGTAGTATACATGAAGAGAAATATTTTCCTTCCACCTGGAGCAGAACAGTAACAATGCAGTGGCATAACTAATCATTTGCAAGACAGTTGCAAGTTAAATTTACATATGAGATAGCCAAGATGATTGTCTATAAAATGATTTTAGTCTCAAGTTTGAAGCAGTAGTGGATGGTGAGATACGTAGCCTGAAAGTCAAAAGTTCAAAACTTTGTTACCAATTTTCTCATCAGTGAATTTAATTATTAGTATTCAGTCTTCCTTTCACCACCACTTGCCATGGAAGTGTTTGTTTAACCACATTAAACATTGTTTCATGCGTTTCAAATGCAAATTGATTAAACTTACTAATATATTTTAAAGGGTATCTGTGAGCAGAGTTTTGCTATGTATTCTGAGGACGGTATGAGGTAGGACACAGATTTAAGAGATGTGTCACTTATTAGGCTGTGTGCTGTTGTTTCTATACAAAGAATATTTAACCACCAGGAGGTTATCACTGCTCAGACTACAGCACAAGTGAGCGCTGGTCTGACAACGCCCCCTCCTCTGATAAGTAGCTTACCTTCAATATACAATGTACACAGAAAGCTGTGGTTTTGGTGGAATTAGCTTTTTAGCGCTGCTATATGCTACATCTAAAAACTCTGATATTGTAACAACTGCTGCACCCAGTAATCTAAGTGATACATCATTGGATTTAGCTTCTCCTTTGCTACGTTATGCTGCTCTAGATGAGGTAGCAAAAAACTTGGTGACAGATTCCCTTTAATCAGGAGACAGTCAAGTCAAGCCCTTCAAGATCATCACTAGGGATAGGTCCTTCTGTATGTCGGAACAAATTTGAAAGCAGAGAAGACTGATGCTAAAATTGGGACATTTAACTTTAATCAATATAATCTTATACACATTGAAACTAGCTTATTATGTTTCTTTGGAACACCTAAAATAAAAAGTATGACATAAATTCCTTAAACTCTTCCTAATGGTGGCTACAGGGAGCCAAAACTAATTTTCAAGAAAAGGTTGGTTATACATTGCACATCTTTGGCTACTTTCACACTTGCGTTTTTTGGGGCTGCGCTGCGTGCGCAGTGCAAACGAGTATAAAAATGCATCATGCATTTTTAATGCTTTTTTTGAGCATGGTTTTTACAAAAAAAAATGCATGCTTTTTTGCGCTGACGTGCGCATGACTATGCGCGAGTCAGCACTCCCATAGACTTTAATGGTTTTGGGTGAATTTCGTGCGCATTGCGTGCGCATGCGTTTTTTTGAGACAGGTCGGACGTACAAAAAATGCAACAGGATGCATTTTGTGCGCCCGGGCGCACACTACAAAAAAACACACGCGCATACAAACGCGTACAAACGCATGACAATGCGCACCCATGTAATATAGGGAAAAAAACGTATGCGCATTTATGCGCCAAAACGCAGCACAAAAAAACACAAGTGTGAAAGTAGCCTTATACATATATACAGTATATACAGTATGTATAAGTTGTGCAATGTATAACCACCCATTATATATATATTGCTCAAAAAAATAAAGGGAACACTATTCCATTTGCAATAGGCTGTTTGTGTTCCCTTTATTTCTTTGAGCAGTGTATATACTCCATATCAACCATATCTGTTTGCAATGTAGATTTTAAAAGAAATGATGTAGTACAATACTGAAACAAAAAGCACCACAAGATTGCCCTTACCTGCTAGAGGATGAGGTTCTTAGACATGGTGGGTAGTTTGGACATATTGTAATATCAATGAAATACATTATCACAAAGGAATTTCATATCATTCCTCTTTGTAGTATTTTTGACGAAACAGACTAACAAGCCACATACTAGTAGCACCACTGTAATCCTCCTTTAAAACAAATTTAGAAGTGGCTTCCTTCACCTCCTGGGGAATGAGTTAAGTTGTACAATATCTCCATACACTGTGTACTTATAATATTGCTGCTTTTGGTATCTCAATCACTTTAAATGGGAGAAAAGTTTATACCAATAAAACACATCTGACATACAGTCATGGCTAAAAGTTTTGAGACTGACAATTTATTTTTTCTGCTTTAATGTTTTTTGATATTTTAGCCAGATGTTTCTATGGCTATTGAAGTACAATTCTAAGCATTTTTTTTTTACTTTTTTAACAGATACATAACTCAATAGTGTTGACCCTAATATTTCAAAACTTCTGCAAATCACCCTAGCATGCTGGATATCAGCATTTGTGTCAAATCCTGACTGATGACAACCCATTCTTGTACAATCAGTGTTTGGTGTTTACACAATTTCTGTGTTATTGTTTGTCTACCCACTTTCTGAGGATTGACCATTTGTTCTAATGGGATTTCCTTATGGGAGTTTCCTGGCCATGGATCCAAAATATCTTCGAAGGAAGTGCGTGGACTGGACTTCAGAGGACTGGGATACATTTATTTTCTCTGATGAAGCCCCCTTCATACTGTTTTGTACAAATGGAAGAATGATTGTCCAGAGAAGAAAAGATAAGTGCTACCATGACTTCTGTGTCATGCCAAGTGTACAAGAGTAAAGGCTTCTGAGATTATTCATCTGTAGGGTTGCTTTTCAATGTAGTCTCACTCACATTTTTCCCTAAGAACACATGCATGAATAAAGAATAGCTTCTAGACAGCCCTCAAAAGCATTTTTTTTTCCCAGTGATCCAGTAGCAATTTGATGCTTCCTCAAACATAATGGAGACCATACTACAAGGCAAAAAGGGATAACTAATTGGCTCACTAAGCAAAACATTGAAATTTTGGCTCCATGGCCAGCAAATATCCCAGATTTCAATCTCATTAAGAACATATAGCCAAACCTCAAAAAGCGAAAGTACAGACAAAAAATACAGAAATTATAATAAACTCCAAGCATTGATTATCCAAGAATGGGTTGCCATCAGTCATGATTTGGCCCACAGGCTGTCATCCCACATGCCAGGGGGAATTGCAGAAGTCTTGAAAAATAAGGGTCAACGCTGTCTTTGAATAAACTTGATGTATTTGTCAGTAAAAGTATGAAAAGTTATGAAAGGCCTATAATTGTACTTCAGTATCTATAGAAACATCTGACCAAAATATCTAACAACACTAAAGCGGTAAACTTTGTGAGAACCAAAATTTCTGTCAATTTTCAAAACTTTTGGCCACGACTGTACAATATATAGATTTTGTTAAAATTATTAGCTACTGCCCATGCTGAGGTCTCATAGAATCCCATCTTGATTTGACCCCCTTTTGTCTATGTTAGGTCTCAGGCACATGACCATCATCACAATTGTGATCTGACAAAACAACTGATAGCAACTGGACCAATGTAATGCTATGGGGCCATGTGCATGTCCAGTTTTTTCCTTGGATAGAACCGATCCAGGAAAAAAATCAGTGTGCCCTAGTTTGATCAGATATTCAGGACAAACTCAGCCATGAAAGTCAATGAGTGCGTGGAAAGCATCGGACTGCAATGAGATGACATTTTTCACGGACTCACAGAATGGAGAAGATGGAGATTTTTTTTCTCCTTCTTCTCCTCATCTGAGAGAATCAGATCACGCTCTGATCAAACTCTGATCAGAGTGTTATTTACACAATTGATCCTATTCTCTCGGATAAGAGAATACATGGCCGGCTGCACCTGCCTAACAGCCAGGAGTGTTACCCTCATCAATACCTTTTTTCTCACAGTTTATTATCTGTGATTGTGTGTTAGACCAAATTCTGCTCCTCAAATGCACAGAAATCGACATTACAATATGCGAGGGTAAAGTTTTAAAATCATCCACATGTAGTTGACAAATTGTGCATGAAAATTCAGAATGCTACGGATTTTCAAATCTGCAGCATTCTCAAAGTGGATTTTCACAGTATATTTCCCATTTATCCATGGTAAATGTGGAGCACAATTTACAGCAAAGTACAGGTGCACTACAGCAGGCAGCTCACCTAACATTTCATCTACTGCGTGCAAACATGTACCACATCGTCATGTCAACTTCAACACAAGTTATTGTAGCTCCAACTCTGGCGTATTCATCTGTTCCTCCTCAGAATGTGTTTTTATTGTCTCAGCCTGCAGCAGTGTAAGTATTCAATGGTTACCCCCCATGGCATGCAAATAGTTAACATTTTGCAGCTTTCTATATACAACTGTATTATTTTTACTTTTATATATTATTGTTACACATTTCACCTTATTGCTACTAATATTCAGCAGCTTCAGCTTATTCTTCTGCTAAAGAGTCACATCTCAATTTTTGGGTCCCATAACCAAAGCCATTTATTACATTTAAAGGGAACCTGACACCATGAAAACGTGGTGCAATCTGCAGGCACCATATTATAGAGAAGGAGGAGATGAGAAGTTTGATATTTCGTTTTGTGAGAAAAGATTCAGTATAACCGGTGTTTTAACCATTTAAACCTTTGCTCTTTTAGAGTCTTTGATCCAGTGGGAGGTCATATCAGTGACTGACAGCTAAGTGAGCAGACAGAGATAGCTGCCAATCACTGATAGGACCGCCCTCTGGACCAAAAATCCCAGAAAGAGCAGAGGATTAAATGATTAAAACACAAGTAATACTGAATCTTTTCTCACAAAACTATATATCAATCTCCTCAGCTCCCCCAGCTCTATAACATGGTGGTTGCAGATTGGACTGCATTTTCGTGGTAACAGGTTCCCTTTAAAACAAATCCTTATGTCTTATTTTGCTTTTAATGACTGCTTTACACACAGTAATCTAAATGTTGTCACTATTAGGCGGTTGATCTTTAATCAGACATACTTTAAAACATTTAGTAATCATTTTCCACATTGAAAATTTTTTATGCATATCCATAATGCATCCTGCTGAAAGAGTGTTTTCTACTTAAATGCAGGTAAATGTGAAATCATTTTTGCAACTGGCTTTCATAAAAATTGTCCTGTTTGCCTTCTGTCACCTCTGTTATACTGTCTACTGCGGGCTGCTCCATGAGTTAACTGAGAATCGGTCACTAAGCCTGCTGTCAGTCAGATGGGGAGTTTGTAACTCTTTTATCTGTCCTTTTCTAAGCTTTTCTCAGCTTCTTTACATCCACAAAGCACATCAAAGTAGAATATATAGAGGAAAAAGCCTATAGCAGTCAAGTGATGCAAAAGATTTAATGAAAACCATTAGCAAAAAATTATTTTAACCCTAAATACATGCAGTTTAAGTAAAAAAAAATGTCCTCAGTGGTAGATAATGCCTTTAAATAGCTCTTTAAATAATACTAGCATTAATCTCAGTTATTTCCAACCTCATGGGGAACCACTGGAAAGGCTTTAGGAAGCTTGGTGTAAGGGACAGTAAAGCTTTCTGATATTTAAAGAGGTTATCCACTACTTTTTAATTGATCAGTGTCTGATCCATTGGGGTCCGACACCCAGTATAAAAAAGTATAAAACTAGCCTCTATATTTGTTTATTGTGCCAGAAGACAAGAAGAGATAGTGTAGCACGGTGCTGACAATTGTTTTTGTCTAATGTACACTATGTAGACAATAGTACTGGGAAACATCTTAATAATTGAATTTAGATTTTTTAATTCAGTCCCATTTCCACCTATGTGTAAGCACATCGGCATGAGGACTATATTTACAAACCTTTAGAAGCCATGGCTCTTTTAAAGAGCTCATTGAATTTTAGTATTGCACTGCTATAGGTTAGCATCGTCGCAACAAGTCATTTTGTGAAATTGCTTCAAACCAATTTATTATGATTGATATTATTGAAAAATGTAAGTGTTTAAGGAACCACAGCAACTGAGCCACAAAGTGGCAGACCATATAAAGTTGACCAGCAGGGTCGCCAAGTGTTGAGATGTGTATGTTCTCCCCGTGTTTGCGTGGGTTTCCTCCCGGCACTCCGGTTTCCTCCCACAATCCAAAGACATACTGATAGGAAATTTAGATTGTGAGACCCATCAGGGGACAGTGATGACAATGTGTTCAAACTGTAAATCACTGCGGAATATGTTAGCACTATATAAAAATAAGATTATTATTATAATGCATGAAACTGTTGGCTCCAAAGGTCCAACTCTCCTCTGACATTTAAGCGAATCTGTCAGTAGGTCAACCCTTCTAAGCTGTCTATATGGGCACACAGGTCATAGGAAGCTGAATAAAGTGATCCATTGATACCTGCAATCCGATGTCTTTTTCCAGAGAAATCCACAATTTTCTTATATGTAAATGAGCTGTTCAGATCTATGGGCTGTACGCAGATCTCTCTGAGAATCTGCCTCTAGAGCTTATTATAAATGACAGAGGGCTCTACCAGTGTGAGACATGTAATGGCAACTCTGCTCTCTTGATCTCAATGCAGAGCTGTGCCGGATCACAAAAGCATGTAAAAATTTGGTCTCATTCTGATCCAAGAGAGTGGGAAAATGTTTTCTCACTTGTGCAGTCCACATGCAATCCGTTTCTATACTCAGCAGTTATTCTTTTACAGAGCCATTTACAATTTCCTATCTTACAGAATTGTAATGTATCTGTTAAAACTGGAAGCCATACTGATGATCTGCATGATATCCTATTTTTTCTCGCACCCATCTGATTTCAGAGTGAAATCGCAACAGCTGCGATTTTTTTTCTCACAACGAATACAGCTAAGAAAAATAAATGCAGATCTGCTCTGCCTCAGTTAAATAACATTGATTCCAAGTGCAATTGTTTTTATATCGGATTGCACTCGCCTGAGTTATATGCGTGTATGAGGGAGCACGAACTGACACATCTGTGGGTGTCTTTTCAATGCTTCAGCTTCCATCTCACAGGCAGCCAGAGCAGAGCTGTGAGAGCTGCAGCTGCAAACGTGTTTGTATTGAGACGAATTTCAGTTCTACTGTACCATGATAGTTCTATGTCTCACACAGTGGTAACTCCCTCTTCATTTATAATAAGCTCTAGAGACAGATTCTCAAAGAGATCTATGTATGGCTCATAGCCCTGAACAGCTCATTTATATATACAGTATATTCTCTGGAATAAAACATCAAGTCACAGAAATCAACATATTTTATTCAGCTTCCTATAACCTACTTGCCCATATAGACGGCTTAGTAGGGTTCATCCTACTGACAGATTCTTTTTAATGTCACCATAAAAACTCTGTGTCAGAAGCTTCATTGTTTGGGTTTACATTACCAAACAGCTGCAAGCAAGCTTCACATCACCAAGCACAATTCCAAATATCAGATGGAGTGGGGCAAAGCAGGCAGCCAGTGGACTCTATAACTGTGAAAGCCTGTTCTCTGGAGAGACAAATCACACTTCTCTCACTGGCAATGTGATAGAGTCTGAGTTTGGCGAATGCCAGGAAAATGTTATTTGTTTGACTGCACTGTGCAAATTGGAAAGTTTAGTAAATGAGGGTTAATCTTATGGGGTTAATCTTCAGGGGTTGGCCTAGACCCCTTAGTTCTATTGAAGGAAAATCTTATTGTCTCTGTATGCCAAGACATTTTGGAGAATTGTATCTTTCCAACGAAGGCTGAAGGAATTGATTTACAACAAATTCAGTTCATTACAAATGTTGTAAATATATTCAGATTCAAGAAAATTAGAATTTTTAGGGATTTAATTAGCATGAGTCCTGCTGGCAATTTTCTCAGAAAATGTTGAAAACTAATAAAATGTTATACTTATCTGTCCTAGGTCTGCCCAATACCTGTCCTGCGGTTACAGCCCCCCACCCTATAATTTCGGATAGGTCTATGCTCCTTGGTTTTGATCTTCTAGCACTGAATATCCCACACATGGTTACATAGGGTGTAACACTCAAATAAATCCAGTCTAAAACAGATCGGAAGTAAGAAGAGGACGGGTGGGGAGCTGCAATAACAAGACAGGTGAGGGAGGGTCTAGAACAGGCAAGTATATATGCCTCTTTTTTGTTCTAGCATTACTGTGCCATTGTGCACAAAGCAAGGCCCTTATAGGCATGGAACTAGACTTTGATTGCAACCCCATGAAACACCTTTCTGATTAACTAGAGCAGAGCGAGGGCTGTCTTGTACAACATCAGTGCCTGACCTTACAAATGCTTTTCTGGATGAATGGGCAAAAAATTCAACATACAGTGCGTAAAAAAAAGTATTTAGTCAGCCACCAATTGTGCAAGCTCTCCCACTTAAAAAGATGAGAGAGGCCTGTAATTGACATCATAGGTAGACCACAACTATGAGAGTCAAAAAGAGAAAACAAATCCCAAAAATCACCTTGCCTGATTTGGCAAGATTTATTTTTCAAATTATGGTGGAAAATAAGTATTTGTTCACCTAAAAACATGCTATATTTCTGGCTCTTACAGACCTGTAACTTCTTCTTTAAGAGGCTCCTCTGTCCTCCACTCATTACCTGTAGTAATGGCACCTGTTTGAACGTGTTATAAATATAAAAGACACCTGTCCACAACTTCAAACAGTCACACTCCAAACTCCACTATGGTGAAAAACTGTCACGTGTACCTGCCCTGTGTGACACAACCCGCAGGTCGGTAACTGAAACAACAAGACTGTCACCTATCCCTGTCCTGTTGACACGACCTGCAGGTCGGTAACTGAAACAACAAGACAAAAGGGGAACACCAGAGAAACAGTTACAACGGTGGGCCCTGCAATAGGGAACGGGGACATGGAGACCTCCTGCACTCCCCTGAGGCAGTGTCCCTGAACACTCCTAACGTTCCCTATACAGGCTCTTCACCTGATGCCGACCAGGATACCTGAATCCCTCACTAGCCCTGCACCTATCCCTTACTAGAGAACTGGATAGTGCGGACACTGGTCCCACCGCTGCACTAATACACACAAAGGAAAATACACCAAAAGGAGGAAAAAAACAAAACACTTATCTTTCTCTGCTGCAGTCACTGGGCAGCAGAGTTCATCACCGGATTAGCTTTCAGCAGTGGCTCGACACCTAAGAGCCAGCTGCTACTTTCACCATCATCAGCAGTGGCTCGACACCTAAGAGCCAGCTGCTACCTTCACAATCTTTCTCTGCTGCAAACACCGGGCAGCAAACACCGGGCAGCAGAGTTCAGCACCAGATCAGCTTTCAGCAGTGGCTAAACACCTCAGAGCCAGCTGCTAACTTCACCGTGGTTGGAATCCACCAAGGACCTGCTATCACCAACACTAGCTAATACACCAGGTGACCTTATATAGCAAAGGAGGAGTGGTCACCATCAGCTGAGAAAGCAACAGACATGTAATAACCCCAGTGACCACCGGGGGAAAACAACCCATATTAAGGCTCCAAAGGCTTGAAAGGAAAAAAAAAGGATTTACATGAGGGAATCCAGAATCTGACACAGATCCAAGAATTGGACTGTGACAGTACCCCTCCCTCAATGAGGGGCCTCTGGACCCTCAACACTGTACTACACTGGAGACCACCTACCGTGAGGACGCCTTGCTCTACCAGAGTTCACTTCAGCAATCATCTGACACTCCAGATCATGGCAAGAGATGGCAGATGGAGGTGACGACGTATACTCTTGAGGTACCACAAATCTCCAGAGCGCTGACCTGGGGAATGAGCTAGGCCTGGGTATAACAAAGGGTAACTCCAGATAATAACTCGCTGGTGCAAGAATGGCAGACACCCATACAGACACCTACACACCCAGGTCCGGACCTGAACGTTTATTGTCATTCACTCTCTTGCCACCAGATGGTGAACTCCTCACAGAACCGACAACAGAGGCGTCCCCCCGTGTCGTAACACTCACACCCCCACAAGGCTCAGAGGTAACCACTCCTCTCTGCCCCCCCTCCTAAGAGGACTCCGACTCTGAGGGGCAGCTTGTGGTGAGGGTTGCGACTTGCCTCTACTCCCTGGCAGCACCCCTGCTGCCAATACTGCAGGAGAAGGGGACAGGAATATGGAGGAAATATACACTCCCTGGTCGTCTTTCTCCACACGACCAGGAGGGGGCAGCTTCTTCGAAGGTATAGTAGTTTCGGCATGAGCCCCGTGGACTAAGTCATCAGTCTGCTCACAACAGGGACGTGCCCCCTCACCACGGGGAACATCAGGCAGCACCTCGGGGACACTAACTTCTCCCACCTGCCTGGGTGTGCCCATGTGTATGAGCAAGTCCTGCTCCCTAGCAGGGACTACAGGGGCATATTCGCCAGAGCCACAATTGGGGAGAGAAAGATGAAGGAAATATGCTCTTCCTGGTCATCTTCCCCCACACGACCATGGGAAGGTGGCTTCTTCAGTAGTATAGAAGTTTCAGCGTGAGCCCCGTGGACAAAATTATCAGTCTGCTCACAACAGGGACTTTCCCCCTTACCACGGGGAACATCAGGCAGCACCCCGAAGACACCAACTCCTCCCGCCTGCCTGGGTGCATCCGCATGTATGAGCAAGTTCTGCTCCCTAGCAGGGACTACAGGGGGCATGTTTACCAAAGCCGCACATTGGGGTTTTGGTTGAGCCAGCGGAGAGGCCCCAGACCACGACAACTGCTGCTGCTGCTCCAACACACCGTGCAGCACCTCACTCTCCTCAGTGAGGACCAGAAGCAATTGGTCACAGGTCTGTACTTGGCCCATGGCTCACCAGAGAAAATAAGTGGTTGGTTATAAACTGTCACGTGTACCTGTCCTATGTGTCATGACCCACAGGTCGGTCACTGAAACAACAAGACAAAAGGGGAACACCGGGGAAACAGTTACAATGGTGGGTCCTGCAATAGGAAATGGGGATGTGGAGACCTCCTGCACTCCCCTGAGGCAGTGTCCCTGAACACTCCTAAAGTTCCCTATACAGGCTCTTCACTTGTCGCGGAACCAGGATACCTGAATCCCTCACTAGCCCTGCACCTATCCCTTACTAGGGAACTGGATAGTGCAGACACTGGTCTCACCGCTGTACTAATACACACAAAGGAAAATACACCAAATGGGGGAAAACACCAAAACACTTATATTTCTATCACCGGATTAGCTTTCAGCAGTGGCTCGACACCTAAGAGCCAGCTGCTACTTTCACCATCTTCAGCAGTGGCTCGAAACCTAAGAGCCAGCTGCTACCTTCACCATCTTCATCAGTGGCTCGACACCTAAGAGCCAGCTGCTACCTTCACCATCTTTCTCTGTTGCAAACACCGGGCAGCAGAGTTCAGCACCAGATCAGCTTTCAGCAGTGGCTAAACACCTCAGAGCCAGCTGCTAACTTCACCGTGGTTGGAATCCACCAAGGACATGCTATAACCAACACCAGCTGATACAGCAGGTGACCTTATATAGCAAAGGAGGAGTAGTCACCATCAGCTGAGAAAGCAACAGACATGTAATAACCCCAGTGACCACCGGGGCAAAAAAAACCCATATTAAGGCCCCAATGGCTTGAAAGGAAAAAAAAAGGATTTAAATGAGGGAATCCAGAATCTGACACAAATCCAAGAATTGGACTGTGACAAGACCAAAGAGTTGTCGAAGGATACCAGAATGCTGAGTTGCATCCAAAGAACACCATACCTACTTTGAAGCATGGGGGTGGAAACATCATGCTTTGGGGTTGTTTCTCTGCAAAGGGACCAGGACAACTGATTTATGTACATGAAAGAATGAATGGGGCCATGTATCGTGAGCTTTTGAGTGCAAACCTCCTTCTATTAGCAAGGGCATTGAAGAAGAAATGTGGATGGGTCTTTCAGCATAATGATCCCAAGCACAACACCAAGGAGTGGCTTCTTAAGATGCATATAAAGATTCTGGAGTGGCCTGCAAGTCTCCAGATCTCAACCCCATAGAAAACCTTTGGAGGGATTTGAAAGTCCGTGTTGCCCAGCGACTGGCCCAAAACATCACTGTTCTAGAGGAGATCTGCATGGAGGAATGGGCCAACATACCACCAACAGTGTGTGCCAACTTTGTGAAGACTTACAGAAACTGTTTGACCTCTGTCATTGCCAACGAAGGATATATAACAAAATATTGAGACAAACTTTTGGAAATGACCAATTACTTATTTTCCACCATAATGTACAAAATAAATCTTGCCAAATCAGACAAGGTGATTTTCTAAATTTGTTTTCTCATTTTGACTCTCATAGTTGTGCTCTACCTATGATGTCAATTACAAGCCTCTCTAAGCATTTTAAGTGGGAGAACTTTCACAATTGGTGGCTGACTAAATACTTTTTTCCCTACTGTACACTCCAAAATCTTGTACAAGCATATGCCAGAAAATCGAAAGCTATTTTTGCTGCAAAGAGGGCACCAACTCTGTATTAATACCTATGGATTTAGATTGGGATGTCATAAAAGCACCTATAATTTCATGTAGGTGTCCCAATTACTTTTTCTCTTTATTTATGTACACAGAAAATGGAGAAATAAAGAATTATTATGCATGCAGTGATCACAAAACTGACTGAGTAGAAATCTATGCGTAATTCAAACATACTCTAGCGATGCTCCTTTTGGTCTTAGACAGTGATAATTTATTCTTATTACTTTAAATTTATAGTCACACCAGATCAGAGTTGCCTAATAACATAAAACATGCAAAGCATGAAAACACTTTGCAGGTAAAAATACAACAGCTAAAGTAAAAACTGCACAAAACAACATTCGAGAACAGCACAACAGAACACAATGCAAATTTAAAAAAAACTTAAAAATGCCCATGTGTATTTTATCTGTAGATAACTCATCACTATCTAAAACATACCCATTCGGGGCTGCAATAGTGGTTACTTCATCCAAATGTCCTCTCCAGCTGATTACGTGGAGCAAAACTTCTGTAACAGGCCAAGTGCTCCAGATCTCCATATTTTATCTTTTCATGACCTTCTTATAGATGTTTAAATTAAATCTGACTTTAGAGGGGTTGTCCGGCCTATATGACTGCAGACTTGTGAAACTTCACATCGTGCCCATTGCACACTGTGAGGATTCTCTGGTGCCGGTTCTGAGTGTGGCATGTGCATGTCCACAAGCATGTATTTTGCATACATGCGGTCACGTTAAGATGTGCGCATCCTCGCTCAATGAAAGTGTTTTTAGGAAGGCCTTTGCAAACCGCACACTTACAGTGACATAACCACCCACTCCCGGCGGCAGTGAATCTTTACAGCACGCAATGCATGCGCTGTTAGGATTCACAAGTCTGCAATCACATAGAGTCACATAGGTGAGCGAATCCTAATAATAATGTTCAATAGCAAATGTTGCACCTATAGGACCGAAAACTATTGTTACTTATCTTTAAATGTGTCATGCATGATCTTTAATTATTGCAATTCTTTCAGTAATAAAAATGACTAAAAAAGATTTAAGAAAATATTCCATAAAGTATTTGTTCTTAAATCGAATTCACCTGTCCGCGAAACAAAGACTGCTCGAATTGCAGTGCTTGGCCTGATTGACCATTCTCCTGACCTGAGCTAACTGCTTCATAGTCATAGCAATGAACCCAACATAGGAAACAGTTTGCTTGGGCCTAGAATTATGCTCTTAGCACAGCAGGTGTTTTAAAGTTGCGTAAATTCGACCTCAGTGACATATAGACTGAGGGAAATGTGTTTAAAGTAGATAGTATGATAAAGAGATAGAAAAGTATAATTTTAAGCACATTAGCAGAAAATATTCTTTGTCTGCACATGATTTATTCTATGTTGTTCTATTTCTGATTTTCAAAATGTGTTTAAAAGACACATTAAAACTTAATTTGCTTATCCCCACTGTCTACTGTATATTGGGCATCAATTGATTAAAGTAGTCAGATAGACACAGTGGCTTTTGAAAGTATTCACCCCATTGGTTTTTACCTATTTTGTTACATTGCAACTTGTGTTTAAATATTTTTGTAATCCAATTTGTGATGCATCTGCATTAAATAGTTGTTAAAGTGAAGTGAGAAAAATATAGGCATAAATTAAATTTATGGGATCAAATAACCAAGAATTGGCATGTATGTAGAGCTATAAAGCTCTAAAGATTTCTGGTGCAAGCAATTACCTTCATTAGTCACATATCTAATTAAAGGAAGTACACCTGTGTGCAATCTAAGTGTCACATGGTCTGTCATTATATACATACTGTACCTTTTCTGAAAGGCCACAGAGGCTGCAACACCATTAAGCAAGAGGTACCACTAACCAAACAGCACCTTGAAGAACAAGGAGCTCTCCAAACAAGTCAGGGACAAAGTTGTTGAGAAGTACAAGTCAGAGTTGGGATATAAAAATAAATTTCCCAATCTCTGATGATTCCCCCGGAGCATCATCAAATGCATTATTATCACATAGAAAGAACATGGCACCACAACAAATCTGCCAAGAGAGGACCGCCCACCAAGATTCTCAGCCCAGGCAAGAAGGGCATTAATTGGAAATGCAGCACAGAGACCAAATGTAACTCTAAGTAGCTGCAGAGCTCGCATACAGAGATGGGAGTTTCTGTCCATATGAACACAATAAGCCGTACACTCCATTGAGGTGGTGTGAGATATGGGAAAATTATATCATTTTGATTTCTGATGGAATTCCCCATCAGGATACGTTTGGACTAAAAATACTTGCTTCACACCACTGAGACCCCTCCCTTGGCATTCATTCCCAAAAGGCCATAAAAAAACATGCAATGTATATCTTTGATTAAAAACCAGGAACAAACACTTTGAAGCTTGGTGACCACCAATTAACACCAGGGTGTGAACTCTCCTGCAGCTACAGGTAAACTGATTCAAGCACATGAAGACAGCCTGGCACTATAAGTCACAGCAGGCTCTGATGTATTGAATCTGGAAAATGACCTATAATAACAGAATGCAATACCAGGCGAGCACATAATCCGAAACAGCGTTCCTTCCCCCGTGCCTGGCAGCCACCTGTAGCACTCTGCATTATTGAGTTATGAAGCATAGTTACCAGAAATTACATACTGTAGGCATATTTAGTCTCTATGCACAAATAAAATCCAGTGGAACCCAGTGGTGGCACAGCCAACCCATTCAGAGCTTCAGGTGGAAAGTTATGGGCCATCAAGATTCTGGACAGAAAATCATATTCTCAGACATGGGAGGAGGGAGGCAGCCAACCCAGGGGTGGCAGCAGAGTGTGGGAAGGAACAGCCTAGGAGATATAAGACAGTCCCTCGTTTTGGACTTAGTTTTCTACTGGCAGGAGGACCCGTTATCTGATGCAGCCAAGGAAGTCACGTAACTAAGATTTAGACCTGTAATCCATCAGCACCTCCCTGTGGACACATGCTACATATCACAGTAATTGCAATCTATCTATACCCTTTCCTTGTACTACACTCCTGACTGTATATACTTCTTGTAAATAGATACCTGTATATTTCTAGTGTGCCTTTTCGGTGAATAAATATAAAATTAATCTTGGGCTGCCCTTTTACCTCTATTCAAGAATCCCCACGTCTGCACACGCCGTTGGTCAATTATACACTACCTGGGTGGTTTCTGACCTGATATAAGCCTGTTTTCGGATGGGGCTTATGTCGAATGAGGAACTGGTGAACTGGTGGCAGAATACCGTACTGTGTTAGTGGGGAACTCTGGCAGTGATGGCTGGGAAGTTTATATATATATATCCCCAGCCTGGACTGATGATATACAGTATATCCCCCCTCACTGGGAGCGCCTCAATAGCTCATACCTCTAAGGGAAGCCTTTCTGGTGACTATTTGCAATTGGTGCAGTTCCCTGACTGATCTGGGGCAAGTGGTGGTGCCAGAGAGCCGACCCCTGCTAGGTCCTTCTCTCCTCTCCCCTGAGGTGAGTGAAGTCGACACCCCCTTGCCCTGTGCAAATCCGTCACAAGCTGCTTTTATGGAAGAGTGGGCAGAAAAAAGCCTTTACTTACACAAAAATTGTAAGGCTCATTTTTTAATTTGCCAAAACACATGTGAGACACTCCCCAAATGTAAATAGAAAGGTGCTGTGGTCAGATGAGACCCAACTTTAACTTTTTAGCTGCCAAGGTAAACACTATGTCTGGTACCAAACCAACCCACCTCAGCACCCTAAGAACACCATCCCCACAGTGAAACATGGTGGTGGCAACAACACCATGCTGATGTTTTTCGGCTGCAGGGACAGAGTAAATGGTGTGAGTCGAGGGGAAGATGGATCATGCAAAGTACAGGGATTTTGTTGAACAAAAACTGTTTCAATCTGTCAGTGATTTGAGACTGGAACGGAGGTTCACCTTCCAACAAGTCAATGACCAAAGCATACTGCTAAAGCAACACTTGAGTGGTTTAAGTGGAAATGTGTAAATGTTTTGGAGTGGCATAGTCAAAGCTCAGACCTTATACTAATTGAGAATCTGTGGTCAGACTTGAAGATTGCTGCTCACTAGAGGAAACCATCTAATTTGAAGGAGCTGGAGCAGTTTTACCTTGAGGAATGGGCAAAAATCCCAGCGGCACGATGTGGAAAGCTCATAGAGACTTATTCAAAATGACTTATGGCTGTAATTGCTTCACTAGATGGCTCTACAAAGTACTAACTTATGCACACTGAAGTTTTCAGATTTTTTGTTCGATTTGCTTTTTGCTTCACAATAAA
This sequence comes from Dendrobates tinctorius, assembly GCF_039654945.1. NCBI lineage: Eukaryota > Metazoa > Chordata > Amphibia > Anura > Dendrobatidae > Dendrobates > Dendrobates tinctorius. The sequence continues at coordinate 17,458,394 of NW_027361858.1, read as the reverse complement.
AAGAAAACTAAATGTTCACAGTTGTAGACATGTTCTTTACATTGAACTGATGCAAACCTTCAAAAAGAAAAACAGTGAAATTCCAGGTTGTGAGGTAGCAAAACACAAAAAATGCCAAGTGGGGTGAATACTTTCCCAAGCCAATTTAAGTAGATAGTATATAAATATTTGAATAGATAGGTCACTGAAATTCAAAATATTCTACATATTTTATTAGCATATTTGACTTTTCTCAATGTTGGATATTTTATTTTTTTAGCTTGTCTGCTACTCTGTGACAAAAAGTAGATTTTTATGTTCTCTTGGCTTATATTAAGACAAATAGTTCAACTGGTAAAGTGATTTTTTATTGCTCTTGGAATGAAACATAAGTAATTATAAGTCCATAACAAATGCCAAATGAGCTTCTGCCATGAGATTGTTAGCACAACAAATGCAGACTGGGAAGGAAGACAAGCAGATTGCACCTAGGATTTGCATCCACCTTATGAATAACTCCTGGGGTCTTAAGGGTGCATTACAGGCACCCACAACACCCATCTGGTGCCAGATTACCTGGCTCCTGTATACAACAGGTGTGTTGGAATAAATTATCATGGTAGCTTGGATGAGCCACTGAATAACATTAACAGCATAGGTGATGATGTGAAAAGAACATTACCTGCCTCTTGTTAGCACTTATTAGCCTCTCCTGCTTTGGAAGTGATTCAGATAACTTTACTAAGATTTGATTAATTAGTTATCAAATACAAAGTATTCATAAAGTAAAAGCATCTCTATAGTCCTAGAGAAATAATTAACAAAAAATCTTGCAGCCTAGATAATAAGTTTTACATTCTTAAATACAATTTCATAGATGTACTATATTATTACAGTATTTTTTGTATTCCACAAATATGCCAATTGGAATTTCTTTTCTATTATTACATAGAAATATCTATGAGCGAATAACTTTATGAGGAAATTATAGAAGATTTATTTCAAATAAGTTGAGAAATGCTAGTAAACATTACATAATTTCATTGTTACCACTAATTTAGCCACTTCCTTTAGAATCACCCGTAACCGCTAATTTTACTACTTTCCTAGGAATAACTTTTGAACGTTATGTAAATACGCCTCTGATTTTGTTATGTGATTGCAAGTCTTGGCATTGGCCTCAAATGCTTTAATGGGAAACATCAATCCAAATCCTTTTGATTCCAGATTCCCTATCACAATAGAGTATAGACTCAAATACATTTTCCGTTACAATGTAGTAGATGACAAATTTTACAAAGACTACAATTTTTTTTTCCTGCCTCAGGCCCCAATCTGAATGTATTTATGAGTCTTGTACTTTGGGTTAGCAAATAGTACAAACACAATATTAAAATATGCCATTATTAACACTGATTTGCTTTTTTTATTTAATATATACACCATGTTTACCTTTAATTTTTTTAAAGATAGTGAATTTTTCTAGAACTTGCTTAAAACCCATAATATGGAAGTTGTACATTAAGCTATTTCACAACACTTTTGATATCAACTACTTCCGGTATATCTTCTTTTCTCGCATAGTGCAAGTAGATGTGAAGCCCAGGCTTGTAGATGTTAGCTGTGCTTTATATCTTTGCACTTATGGATTGCATTTAAAACTTTAATTGAAAAAAGTATTACTAGACCTTTCTGCTTTTTAGTATTTGTACATGTTTTTACTATATGTATATTAACATTATATACATTAAAAGGGCTGTCTCATGATCACAAATGAGTGCAATGCAAAGTGTTGTAAAAACAAGCAACTTTACAATGTACTTGTTCTTAAAAATGCTTTTTCTTAAAGGCGTGGTCCGAATCTTCATTGAATTTTAATCCTAAATCTCTATTTAATGTCATAATGATATATTTTTTCTAATATGCTTTAATTATAAATTCCCTGTCATTCCCTCACTACGCCATCTAAATGCTTTATTTATTTTTTCCACTTCCTATTTGATAATTCTTCATTTGAAAATGTCAGTGCATGATGGGATACTCAAATGATTCATCTTCAGGGGACAGCCTCTGCCCCCACCCTGAAACAATGCATCATCAGAGACGTCAGATTCAGGGGCTGTGTTAGTCCCTGCTCTACTAAGCAAGAATTGGTTTTCAATTCCAATGGATGGTCAGTAGGATATTGTCACTGTGCACTTTTCTTCTCAGTGCAGAGTGACAATGCGTTCTCTCGCCGACTGTGATCAAAAGTGATCAGCCGGCAACAGAGCGCACTGTCATTGCACAGCATACACAGAGAGCAGCACTGCCCCCTCAAGTGACATCACAGAGGGGCCCTGTTGCTGAGGCCTACACATATCACTAGAATGGCTATCTTTATCAGCCTTTTTGGCATCTCTTCAATTTAGCATCCATATTATTGCATGAAAAAGTAGTTTAGTTCTAAATAAAAGAGGTAAAACAGATTACAAGGAAGCATAGCACTAATTCCATTGATTTTCCATTGTTGGGACATCCCTTTGACTGTGTTTTAAACCAAAGTGTTCCTATAAATGTCCCTATTAATTTTCTTTGCTATTTTTCACAATTTTTCAAATAGGATGTTAACCTTTGCATGATATGGTCTAGCTGAAATTAAGTAGCATTTAGCATGTGTTGGATAAACTTTTCATGATCCTTTGCAGTTGAATGTCTCCTGAAAATAGAATCGCCATACCATAACTGCTAGTCATTCATTCATTATTATTAAAGTAACTTATATATAACACAGATCTATAACTCATGTTTATGAATAATTATTTTATATGCAGCTTCCTTTTTACTACATTCAGGTCTCTAAATGTAGGAAATTGTGCTATAAATTCATATCTTCTGTGTCTTCTGATGTTTTCAAGTGGCTTTACCTAGTTGTATCACAAAAAATCCAGACGAATGTCAAAGAATAAAACATGTCTTAAAAGAAGCATAGATCAAACGCTTGCCCTATTTTTTACATGGCATTATTTGATTTAGCAGACTGACTTTTTATTGCAATGACATTAGCACTCTAAGCTATATTAGCATCCATTTCAGTAGTTCAGTAATGGTATTAAAAAATCACTTAACATCAATGGTGAAGGTTTGCATGACAAGGTTATAAAAATTCACATTGAAAAATGTATGCACTTGTCCTGGCAAATAATTATTCTTTATTTTTATTTTCTATTTTGAAAACGTATTAAATGGAATGAGTGATTGAGCATAAAATATCCAAATAAATTATATATTTCCAGATGCATATTCATATTTGGATTAACACATTATTGAAAATTTGTTACATGAACAGTTTAGTTCTAAATTTCCTGTTTGTTTAAATATCAACTACTGTAAAACTTTAAAAATAATTTTTGCTGGAATAATACATGGAATTTTTATTGGTATTTATTAAACAGTTTTATTCAAAAGATATGGAAAAAAAAGTAATATGTGAGCTTCCCATGTCTATATTTTCACAGATGTCTTTCGATATCTGTTGGTGCCACTCCTGTTGTGGACTTCCAACTTGGTACATTATTTGAGGATTGGAGGATAACAGCACATGCATAAATTAAAAAAAACATACTTTTTTTTCTTTATTATTCATAAGAAATAGAAAAAAAAGATTACGGTAAATTTTATTTGATATGATCTGACAAATTTACTGACGCGTTTCTGTCATCCCAGTGCTACCAATACAACACTATGAATAAGGATGTTCAAACACCAGGAAAGCGTCAGTGAATTTTCAGACCATGCCATGTGAAATTAAATTTTTGATGAGATTTGTGGATGTGCCGTTTTCCTCTACTCCTCAAAAAGTTTAATCCAAAGCCAGGAATAGATCCAAAAGGAATGAAACAAGTATAGGAAGGCCATATTTCTTCTATTTTTTATCCACTCATTTACATGTAAATATGATGACAAATACTTAATATAATCAGAATACATGCTATCATTGAAAAAAAAATTAACTACTTTGGCTAAAAGGTTCCATTTTTATTCCGCTAATGCAGATGAAATAAGTATTACTTTTGCTGTATAAACATAATTAATCTTATTTTACATCTACTGTACTGCAGCCAAAACAAGGGTTAATGGCACCCCATGGTTTTGGAATCAGATATGCCACTGCAATTGTATGCAGCCACGTTTCTTTCACTAAGTGCTTTGGCAGTTTGCAGCCTGCACACGAGAGACGCCTAAGCTTGGTTCTAAATTTTGATTAAACACAATGCCATTAATCAACAGAAAGACACTGAGCAGTTGGCAAGGTCCAGAGCTGCAAAATGTTTAAGACATAAAACATTACCAAGTAATTAGAAAGCGTTCCTTTCGGAGGAACAGCGCCTTCAATAAAGAGGTAAATGATAGCATGTTTATTGTGGATGTAGGCAGGTAGTGCAATATGATAAATGCAGGAGATGCACATATCAGTAATCATCTGCATTATTAGAGCCATTAATCATAATTCCCAAAGTGAAGGGGCCGCCAACATTTATATTTGACCAAAGTTGCTGTCAGACAGCTTCTCCTTGACCACTATTAGGTCCCTGATAGACTTTTGCTACCATGTCTTACCATGAATCTCCGATTTGATATTGAGCTTGAGACCTGATGCCAATTAAGCTTGAGCAATTAGCTCCATCCCTCATAGGAAAATGTTTAATTCTTTAGTATTTCTACTGACAGAGGCCTTTAAACCTTCCCTAGCTATGGCCTTTTTAGATTGAAAATAGACATATGCCTGGTTGGTCCAGAGGATCACAGACAGTGCCAATGAAATAGCCTGCAGATTACTTTGTAACCAACAATAGAAATTAATTCAACATATACTTATTATTATTATTATTATTATTGTAAGCACAATAGCTTGTTTTATCAGCAAATGGTAAGTCCTTTTCACTTGATGGGACTCTGTGCCCTTTTGATGGTATATTGGCCTCTATAAACTGCTCAGGGTCACGTAGGGGCCAATTCATTAGGATGTTTAAGTCAGAATTTAGACTAAAACACCTTAATAAGTTGCAATATTGTTGCACAACTCAGAGGTTACCAAAAATATTGAGCCATTTGCAGTTTTCACTCTATTATTGGCAAGCTACACTAGTCTGGACATAACATCGTCAGGACATGGGTGAGACGGAGAGCGGCTTTGCCCACCCATCGAATTCATGAAATGTTGTGCCACTTTAGTGGAATACCTTACACCATATATGTACTATAGTCCACCTAATTTGTTAGGACTGATGTGCACAACACCAGTCTTAATGAATCAGTCCCTTAGTATGGAACAGTTATTGGACAATTTGCCAATTTTTGGCCTGCCCTTTTTTGCCTGTTTGGTCTTTATTGGTGCCTTGTAGTCTACAAACTGCCAGGAAACATTCAGCATTGAGCAATGGTTGTTTAGTACTCTTATTTTGTCTTTTTTCCTTCTTCTGGATTTTTCTACTTCACTTTCTAGAACCACGCTTTTAAGGATAATAATTAACAATACCCCCCTCATACACCCAATAAGGCCATAATACAGAAAATACAGTATAACAGATGTAATGGAACAAAATTATTTTTTATTATTTTATTCTTTAAATGACTACTTTTACTCATTTAAGGAAAGAAAATAACTGACAATACTTACATGCTGAGTTTAATATTGATTGGGGAATGTGACCTAAAAAATTAAATGGATATCCCAAGGAACAGAGCATTAGGTATATTTAGATATATAATTAGATAATCATTCATAATTATTCACTTTCTTAGAGTTCCTGCATTTTTAATTTAAGTTAGTACAATATCATACATTTTCAGTTCTTTTAAATGAAACCACAGGAAAACATTGAAAGTGCTGTAAAGCCAGTTATTAAATTATGTAAGATATTTTATCATTAGAATGGAAAATCTTTGGTTGAGGACTTTGGTCTGTTCAAGTATTAATTTATATTTTTTCAGCAGTCTATGTATGTAGCATGTAAATTATATCTTACATTTATGCATAGCAATAAGTAGACCTACTTGGTGTTAAATAGTACTAGAATGGCTTTGCAACTTTGAAAATATTATGTGGGTACTAATAGTAGGAGTACCTTTCCCAAGAAATGAGGATAATGTTGCTGTGAGATTTGCTTGGATAAGTGTGATGGGAAGCAAAATGCATGAAATCTTTTGTACATGACAGTATAATGTCCCAAAATTTGGGCTGTCAGTCCTGGACAACATTTTGTTAGAGGGATTCTGTCAGCAGGTTTTTGCTAAGTAATCTGAGGACAGAATAGAGTAGCAACTGAGATGTAGATTTTAGTTATGTCACCTATCCTAGGTCTTAAAGGAGGGTGTTAGTTTGGGGATAATGAACAATAAATTCCACAGATGGATGTTACCGGATTACCCCATAATACTCATTTTTCCCTGTTTACCCTAAACCCATAAAAGGGTTTTTCCACCCCCCTTCATACAATTATTTTGGGGATAGGCTCCCTTAATGAGAATTTCAGACAATGGGGGCATGAACATCTCCAACCCCTGGTAATTAGAACTCCAGGACATTTAAAGGACACATTTATAGTTGTTAATGTTTTCGATAAATTCATGCGACGCAATAAACCTATACTCCACCATTCCTCAATATCAATATCACCTTGACAAATATAGCAACTGTACAACAGGTCTTAAATATTTTATCATCATGGCCTTGCGTTATCTGTTATATCATAATTTTTTTATGTTCAACTTTTTTGTCCAGTTACTGGGTGCCCCAATGGGCCCTAAATTCTTTCCATCTTTTGCCATCCTCTACATATCCCGGTGAAATGAAATGTACATCTTTTCTGACAATAGTCCTTATTTAAATGACATCAACTGATTTGGGAGGTATGTGGATGACCGCCTGTTTATCTGGCAAGGCTACCCCATGGCTATTGGAAATTCACCACGCACCTCAACCCAAACAATTTTTCTCTGGTAATACTGTTCTCCTGTCTTCAAGTTCCCACCCCTGTCATACCACATGCGCAATCCCTATTTAACCACACAAAGAGAATCTGTTCTTCACATAGTTCCTTCATCAATGAAACTACCATAAATACCAAAAGGTTAACTGATAGGGGGCATAGCAAGCATGAGATCAAATGTGCCCTGGATATTGTCATCAAAAAACCTAGGTCTCTTCTATTTCAAAACAAACAACCTTTAGATACAAACACACATCCTCTATCACTTTCTCAACTGCCTATTGTCCGCAGTTCAATTATATAAAATCCATCATACTTAAATATCTCCCTGTAACTAGAGATGGGCAAACCTGTACCAAACACCTACTGTTAGGGCACAGACACTGAACATTGACTTCACCAGGAAGTCCGTGTTCAGTTCGGGTTTGGCCCACAGAACAACGGGTGTTTGTTGCGCTGTCATGTGTATGCAAACAGTTCTTCTGATCAGCGGTAAAATCATCACCGCCGATCATACAGCCACGGTTCCCATGCTGTCAAATGACAGTATGAGCCCACAGCTATGGTCGGATGTATAAAGATTACCTCCGGTCATTGATGTCAGCTGATGGGACTACTGCTCCCATCAGCCGACACCTGCTGGCGCTAATAACAGTGAGAGCAGGAGGCGGCTGATGGGAGTATTCATCAGCTGGTGCCTGCACTCTGCATAAATTAAAAAACCAGTTTGGATTCTCCTGTATATTTGATAACTAGCCAGGAAAAACTCACAGCTGGGGGCTGCAAGCTTCAGCAAAGCTCCTTATCAAGAATAGAGGGGTCCTCACGCCGCATTTTTTAATTATTTAAATAAATAATTAAAAAATGGTGTGGGGTCCCCCACATTTTTGTCAACCAACCTTGCTAAAGCAGACAACTGGGTACTGATATTCTCAGGCTGGTAAGGGGCCATGGATATTGGCTTCCTATCCTAAAAATAACAGCCTGCAGTCACCCAGAAAAGGTGTATCTATTGGATGCGCCAATTCTGGCATTTTGCCCGGCTCTTCCCACTTGCTCTGTAGCGTCTATAAGATGCCTATCCATTACTAATCCTACTGTTATAAGGTAAATTAAGACACAGCCAGAATAAAAACTTTTGTTTGAAATATAGCAAAACACTTTTACTTTTTTAAAAATAACAAACACAGTTATACTCACTTAACACCTAATTCCACTGAATCCCTCGTCTCTTGTAATAAAAAAAAATAAAAAACAATAAAATCTCTCACCTGTCCGTCATTCTGTCCCACGCAGTAATCTATGTCTAGGGGATAAACAGTTTTTAACCTGGATGGTGCCAAGATGCGACCGTCGAGGCTGAGAGCACTGATGATTGAGCTGCTGCGAGCGCAGCATTGGTGACTAGTGATGACATCATCGCGGTTACTGATAGTCACTGAGGCTGCGTTCCCAGCTGGGCTGAACTGCGGTGACCTTGGTGAGATCCCCGCTAGCACCATGAGAAAGTCTGATGGTGCAGGGGTGAGGTGAACTCGATGATGTCATTTGACAGTTTGGGAACTGCAGCTCTCTGACCAGCAGTATTGATTTTACCGCTGATCAGAAGCGATGTTTGTCACTCTGTCATGCACATGACAGCGTGGCAAACACTGGATGTTCAGGCACCCCATTCAAGTGAATGGGGTCTGGGTTCCAGTCCGGATACTATTCGGGTACCTGAACCCAAACATTTGTAACTCTTTGGTCGAACCCATCAGACCCGAACATCCAGGTGTCCTCCCATCTCTGCCTGTAATGAACCAAGATGACACTCTACGTAAAATCACCTACAATGGAAGTATACGCGTTACTAAAAGGGCACACCCTTGGCAGCTCATTGTCCCCTATTCTTTCCAGACAACCTACCAAAACTTCTAATTGGTTAACAATGAAAGGGTTCCACAAATGTGTTAGTAGTAGATGTAACCTATGCACATCTGCTCTAGACAAAACCACTTAACTCACAATATCTCCTACCATAAATTATAATATTTAGGCCGGGATCACACACAGCGAGATACAGCTGAGTCTCGCAGGTTAAAACCAAGCTCTGGCGTCGGCACTCCGGAGCGGAGCGTGCAGCCGCACAGCAATACATGGAGCTGCATGCTCCGCTCCGGAGTGCCGGCACCAGAGCTTGGTTTTAACCTGCGAGACTCAGCCGTATCTCGCTGTAGTGTGACTCCGGCCTTTACCCCTTTGCGACCTGCACTATACTAGTATGGCACAGATCGCTTCATTTCCTTTGATGTGTTCTCCGGTGGTGAGCCCACATCTTTCCTGGTACATTTCAGCTGTTTTGAACAGCTGACATGTGCTTGGAACAGCTGTGGGTGGAATCGCGATCCACCTACGTCTATTAACTCATTAAATGCCACTGGCAAACTCTGACAGTGGCACTTAACGTGCGCTTCCAGCCATCAGACCAGAAATCCACCCACCAGTGACCCCCCATCACGTGATCGCAGGTCACTGGTGGGTTGGCATGACAACCAGAGGTCTCTTGGAGGCCTCTATGTTTGTCTCTGCCAGATTGCTGTGAGCACCGCCAGCTCATAGCAAGTCAGCAATTCTGCTACATGCAGGTGATCTGATCATCGCTTGTATGTAGCAGAGTCGATCGGGTTATGGCAGCTTCTATTCTCTCATGGAGACCATTGAAGCATGCCAAAAGTAAAAAAAAAGTTTTTTTAAAATATAAAAAAATAAAAGTTTAAGTCATCCCCCTTTCACCCCATTCAAAATAAAACAATAAAATAAATCAAACAACACATATTTGGTATCGCTGCATTCAGAATCACCCGATCTATCAACAAAAAAAGGATTAATCTGATTGCTAAACAGCATAGTGAGAAAAAAAAGTCAAAATGCCAGAATTATGCTTTTTTGGTAGCCGCAACATTGCATTAAAATGCAATAATGGGCCATCAAAAGGTCGTATCTACACCAAAATGGTATCAATAAAAATGTCAGCTTGACATGCAAAAAATAAGCCCTCACACAACCCAAGATCACGAAAAATGGAGACGCTACAGCTATTGTGAAATGGTGCATTCTTTTTTTTTTTATAAAAATTTGTATTTTGTTTTCACCACTTAAATAAAAAAGAACCTGGACATGTTTGGTGTCTATGAATTCGTAATGACCTAGAGAATCATAATGGCAGGTCAGTTTTAGCATTTGGTGAACATGGTAAAAAAAAATCCAAAAGACCATTGTGGAATTGCACTTTTTTTGCAATTTCACCGTACTTGGAATTTTTTCCCATTTTTGAATACAAGATATGGAAAAACCAATGGTGTACAACTCGTCCCGCAAAAACCAAACCCTCACATTGCCAAATTGATGGAAAAATAAAAAAGTTATGGCTCTGGGAAGAAGGAAAAGGGGCAAGGTCTCAAAGGGGGTAATCTTTCATGAATGCGATGCCAAATATGTTGTACACTGCACACTATGCATGTCATGTCAAATATGGTTTACTGGCTGTACCACCCGTAAATTAAAGAAAAGGATCACCAAACACATGTCTAATATCAACAACAGAAAAAGCACTTATTCGGGGGCATCAAAACATTTTGTGTGTGTGCTCACAAAGAGGATCTTTCGTACTTTGCGTTTTTCTGCTTAGAGAAGGTTACATGGCCAAAGCGTGATGGATACTGGCAAAAACATCTTACTACCAGAGAAGCTTTTGGATTTTACATCTAGGCACTAAATATTCAAAGGCAATGAACTTCAAAAATTATTATTATTATATATATTAATTTGTGCCACTATGTAATTAATGATGTGTGTGGTCTGTTGTATGCACAGCTAGAGCCTGTTAAATGTCAGTATCATATATTGTTTGATTGGATCATTTCCTCTTTATATACCAGCTTCTATTTCTGTACTGACATCCTATGACTAAGGACAACTACTGCACTAGAAATGCATCAGGTGTTTTTAATTTTTCTCTATTTTACATTTGGCTAAATAAACTTTTTTTGTATTTTACATGGTTGGTGTGTGAACAAGAATCCATTTCTTTCCACCGTGTTACTTATTAGGCTTTGTGTTGTTTCCATGCAATAAAGATTATATAAGCAGGACATTATCACTGCCAGGACTAGTGCTCATGCCTCCTAGACCGATCTCGCCCCCTACTTTGATAAGCAGATCACTGTCAATAGACAATGTATATTGAGAGCCTGGTGTGGGCGGAATTAGCTTTCTCAGTTCTGCTTCATGCTAAAACTCTGATTCTGGCATAATTGCTACACACTCGTAAACTAAGTAATACATTGTTGCAGTGTCTCTCCTAAATTATGCTGCTCTCAGATGTGTTAGCAAAAACCCAGTGACATATTCCCTTTAAAACCTCTTTCCACATTGAAAGGTGTTATCCACCATAAGGGTATGTGCACACATTGCGGATTCTGCTGCAGATCCGCAGCAGATTCTGCTGCGTTGTACAGTACCATTAAAGTCTATAAGAAATGGAAAACGCAGTGCACATGCTGCGGATTTTTCAGCGCAGATTTTCTGCGGATTTAAATCCGCAGCATGTCAATTGTTTGTGCGGATCCGCAGCGTTTTGACACCTGCTCCATTATAGGAATCCGCAGGTGTCAAAACTCAGGGGAAATCCGCACAACATCTGCACTAAATCCGCAGGTAAAACGCGTCATTTTACATGCGGATTTAGCCAAATATGCCCGGAAAAATCCGCAGGGTAATTGGCAACGTGTGCACATACCCTTAGAGGCAAATATATTTTTTTTACTTAAGGCTGAGTTCACACGTAGCGGAACTCTCGCGGAAATTACCGCGAGAATCCCGGAATTCCATTCTGCGGGAAAATCACATTTTAAATTCCCGCGATTTTCCCGTGGAAAAACTAGCATTTTGCAAGCGTAATTAGCTTGCAGAATTGCTGGCGTTTTCCAAGCGATCTGGAGCATCGCTTGGAGAACTGATTGACAGGTTGGTCACACTCGTCAAACATAGTGTTTGACGAGTGTGACCAACTTTTTACTATTGAGGCCGCCTATGCGGCATCAATAGTAAAAGATAGAATGTAAAAAATAATAATAAAAAAAAATATTGTTATTCTCACCTTCCGACGTGCCGCGCAGCCTTCCCACCTCTCTCCACGCTCCCGATCCCAGAAATCCTTTGCGACAATTACCGCGATGACATCTGTTCTCGCGGGATCGAGACATCTCGCGGTCATTTGCGATGACGTTGCACGAATGACCGCGAGACTTCGCGATCCCACGAGAACAGACGTCATCGCTTGCAAAGGCTTACTGGGACCGGGAGCGTGGAGAGATGCGGGAAGGCTACGCGGGATGTCGGAAGGTGAGAATAACAATATTTTTTATTTTAAATTCTATTTTTTACAGGGATATGGTACCCAAAGCCCAGAGGACAGTCTCCTCTCTTCCGGACCGTGGGTACCATCCACAAATGTGCTGCTTACTTTTCGCATGGTGTGCACAGCCACATGCGGAAAGTAAGCAGAACAATGCATTCCTATGGGTGTGGGATTGCCGCGATTCCGCGAAAATAATGAGCATGCTGCGTTTTTTACCGTGAAGTGATTCCGCTGCGGTAAAAACCGCAGCATTAGCACAGCATTGTGGAATCCCATAGGAATGCATGGGATGCTTATTTTTCGCATTTTCGCGGCAAAATCGCGCAGTTAACACTGCAGCGGAAACGCGAAAAAAACGCCACGTGTGAACTCAGCCTAAATGCATGTGTTTTGTACTAAAATAATTTTTGCCATCGGGTTTTATTAAAACATTTTCACTGTTTGCCTTCTATGCCTCTGTGCTGAACTGTCTAATGATGGCTGCTGAATTAATTAACTGAGAATCCGTCAGTGAGGTCATTCTGATGGTCTGATAGGAGAGTTTGTAACTCTTTTATGTTTTTACTCTGAGCTCTTTTAAGCTGTTTTATGGTCACTGACCACATGAAAGATGCATGCTCAGGTAAACAAAGAGCCTGTGGAAGGCAAACGGTGGAAATGTGTTGATAAAAAGCAATTACAAAAATGAAAGTTAGTCATATATACATATATATGAGAAAAAATATGCCACAGAGGTGGACAATCCATGGTCCAGAACTTTTTTTTTCCCTTGGCCTAAAAATTAACAGGCAGGTAGATACTAACAGAGGCAACTACCTGCCTCTCCTACCTATCTCAGAGCATTCAATGACCACTCCTGACGGTGATTTAGCTGCTCCAGGTCAACAGAGCAGCTCTTCTTTTTTAGGTTTGTTTTGTCTACAGGGCAAGAGTGCCGATGTCAGCAGGGGTCAGCTATCAATATGAATAACATGGGCAGTAACACCCTGTCAACTGAGAGAAGAGAAGCTGCTCCTCTACCAGAGTGATGTCAACGGAAGCCACTGATTTGGCAGTAGGAGCAGACTGTGATCTGCCTGATAGTTGTTATGCCCAGAGTAAAAAATGATATAGTCCTGAATAACATCTTTAAATCTCCTGTTCACTCAAAACCTAAAAATTCAAATATGTGACTACAGTTACCCCAACTATCAGACAAGATTTAGGATGGAGAGCTATGAGGTGTCATGATCCAGGTTGAATCTGTCAGATTAAATGCACAAAGTAACCTTTTTTTCCTTTGGCTGTGTGCCAAAGATGGTTTTGCCCCCATTGGCCATTAGGGTCATTGCACTGTGGTGATTTCAGTTGTAGTTTTCCCCCCGGTGGCCATTAGGGTCATTGCACTTTGGTTACCTTTGTTTGTGCACGTAATTATGTAATAGGTGTGATTGCTCTATAAGAGAGTGTTAGGTGTGTTAATCACTTTTGGTGATAAGTTCCTCATTTGCAAGCAAGCCTAGGTAAAGAATGGAGCTGAAGGAGAGTCACAGGCAGCCCAGTCAGAGTGCTGGAGTAGCAGCTATGGTGTCTTCAAGGAGGGCTGGCATTGCTTGGTGGAGTGGCAGCTATGGTGTAGAGCTGCACTCAGGATGCTAGACTCGGTTGCTGAAAGTTGGACTCAAAATGTTGGACTCTTTGGCAGAAAAGCTGGACTCATTTGTTGGACTCTGTTTCGGGACAGCTGCACGCAGGTGTGGACTCTGTTTGCTCCAAGGCTGCACTATGGTGCTGAGAAGATCCGTTTGTGGACAGTGCACCCAGATGTTGGACGCGGTGGAGGAAAAGATGCACACAGGTGGTGGGCTCTGTTGCTGGGAGCATAAGCAACAGAGCAAAGCTAAGTGGTGTTCCCCTGTTTTGTCACTTTTCCTTATGTGTGTTTAGTGCAGTGGTGGGATTAGTTTCCGCACCGACCAATTCCCTAGTGAGGGTTTAGGTGCAGAGTAAGTCAGGGTTTTTAGGTTCCTGATTGGCGCCCGGTGCGGAACCAGCCTAGGGAATGTTAGGAGTGTAGAGACACTGACTCAGGGGAGTGCAGGAGGTCTCCACTTCCCCGTTCCCTATCGCAGGGCCACCATTGTTATTGTTACCCAGGTTTTCCCTATTCCCTTGTCTTATTGTATTAGTTTCCGGCCTGCGGGCCGCATCACAAAGGACAATTACACGTGCCGCGTCCTGTTGTATCAGTTACCGGTCTGCTGGCCGTGTCACTCAGGATGGGGCACGTGACATGAGGAGATCTTTTACAGGGTCTCTTAGATTTCCATAATCAAAAAATATAGTGTATTAATAATATGCACACTGAAATATAAATTCCTGACTACTCTTCTATACCACTGCTTGGGTCTCCTGCCAATCTCCTTGTTTTCTCTTCTAGTTATGACTGCTTCAGACAATCTGAAGCTGCAGTGGTGACCAATGGTTTATAGACCATGCAGGATAAAGTTGTAAAAAAGGGCTGGACAATCCCTTTAAATCATTAATTTATAGTCTGATTTTCTATAAAAAGTAAATCATTCTTGGCCACTTCTCCACAGGACCTTGTGAGGATATCCTACAGAACAACTCCACATATCTACACCTCTGGAAAAAATGTGCAAGAGGTTTTCTGTAATGTTTCAGTAACTCATAGACTTCAATTCTCAATCTCTTCTCCGTATTTAGTTACTTTGCCTGATGATATTTTCTAATAGATAAACTATGATAGCTTTGATTAGCAATGTATAACTTTCCATAATACATTACCTTGTCAGTCACCAGTTAGACAATCTTAGCTGGCTCTAACATAGTTTCCTACCACCGAGTAAAGCCCCTGTTACACACTGCGATATCGCTAGCAATATCGCTGTAAAGTCACCGATTTTGTGACGTTACAGCGATATTACTAGCGATATCGCTGCATGTGATACTTACCTCCGACCGGCTCCCCCACTGGTTATCGCTGATCGCGCGAGAAGCTGCTGGACCATTCCTCATCGTCCACTTCCTGCAGCGCTTCCTGCTGTGACGACGAGCGACACGTGGAGCCGGGCGGGAGGACGCAGGATCGCCGCGTCTGACAGGTAAGTAGCGATCCCCGTCCCCAGCGATGTCGCTGGTGAGATCTGCCTGAGTAGCAGCTCACTAGCGACCACCTAGCGATGCACCAGCGATCCTGACCGCGTCATATCGCTAGTCGGGATCGCTGGTGCATCGCTAGGTGTAACGGTACCCTAAGAGTTTGGAGACAATAGGTAGATATGGTCTATATGTTTTAAAAGGTAAATTTGTGCATATTTAATTCTTGCTGTTTGTTATCTTGTGAACTGAGAGACACTGAAATAAAAAAAAACTCCATGAGCTTAATATATGCATTTATGTAATCTTACCCAATATTACAAGGTAGATTTCCCCTGGCACAAAATGAATGCAAGAGCTAATATTTCGGGGTGTTTTGTTCACATGACAGCATGAGGTGCAAGATGATAATTACCATTCCTTGATTGGGCACATTAATGCTTTGCTTTAAGTTAAATGCTTTCTCCCGAGATTACCCCCTTGTTGACTAGACCAGGCTGTCAATTTTGTTTGCCTGCCACATTAGGTGTTCCCAGGAGGGATGAAAAAAGAGCAGCAGAGTAGGCAGCATAATTCATTGTGAATTGAGCAAAGAAGTCTAATTCAGATAAATGGCCGACCCCAATGCATCCTACCTGTTATTACAACAGACATGCAGTATCTGTGCAGTAAATTAGTCAAACCCCAAAAGGGCTGGGTGGGAGCTTATCTTCAAGTGTATAATTTGAGTGATGAGGGAGCTGCCTCCGTGACAAGACTAAGTGATTTGTTTCATATACAGTAGAAGGAGATTTAAGTAACTGTCTTCCAGCACGTTCTCCATGTCTTGTGTTCATATTACAGCTGTATTATTATTTTTTAAACCTATTATACTATACAGTTAAGAAGAAAATATAAAAATAAACTTGAGATTAGGGATCCTAGAAGGTTTTGCTTTGTGAGCATCTCCGTCTACCAAAAATATGATTTATATAAAATATAAATGCTGTCAAACTTGGTCGCTCATGAGCAGATGTCTGATTTGGGGTGGCTTTGTTTGTTTAGGTGGCTATAAGAATGAGCTATGTCCACAGCCTGTGCTGATGCCAGGGCAACCATCCATGGTAAGGACCATTGAAAAAGAAAGTGTACTGCACAGTATTCAATTTTTTTTTTCTTTGCAGTTGCCTTCAGTATAGGAAAATATAATGTGATGTATTTTTTATGCAGCAAAATGAACAGTAAGCAAATCCAAACATGCTAGATGGTGGCCTGAAGGACACTCTTAGGCTGAATGCACACTGCATTTGTGCACTTGGCCAAAATAATGAAATAATGAACATTCCTTTACAAGGAACCAAAGCGAAAAAAAAAAGAACATATAACATGTTGTACACTTTTTCAGTGGGTGCCCATGGTGAACTTATGCCATGTCATCTATCCATACTCTGACCACTGTTGGTTGCATACCTCATTAGCATATATGAATGTATTATTTGCTGGTTCTTAGAAATATATAGGCATTACAAGATGTAAACAACATTTTTGTATTTAGTAAATATGATATTTGCTGATAAGTATTTTTTAAGTGTGAAGTGTTAATTTTCTGCATCATGATATACAGTATGTGTAAAGTATTGGGTGTTGTCCAATTTTTGATCAGAGAGCACAAGGACCAATTTAGTATGTTCTATTCTGATCCTCAAAACCGGAGCAGAATAGGCCATACTCTGAGTCTTACTGATCTCACAAGCCATCTTTTTCACATAGAATTCTATGAGTCTGTAAGCCATCTGATTCATGAAAGTATTCTTAGGGCGCAGACAGACGTCCATATAACTCATGTGAGGATTGCGCTGCAATCCTAGTACTGGCTGTCTGCTCTCCGGACCTGAGCTTGACAGCTGCATAGAAATACATCACTCTGTTCTGCTCAGGTCAGGATAGGTGCCGGGCCAGTCTGTGCAGTGTGATGCAATCATCGCATGAGTTATAAGGCCGCCTGTTTGTGCCATTAGAGTGATTCTGTTAAATTGGACAGCATCTATTCAAAGAGAACCTGATATCTGATACATGCTGCTTAATCCATGGACACCATGTATCAGACAATGACTGTGTAATATCAGCCAGGTATGTTTGACTCTAAAATGCTGCGGCGTGACAGAGAAAAACGTAATTTTCATAGCCATTGTGAACTAAGCAGGGCAGCAGACTAGTCGGACAGGTGGGTCCCTGGTGACTTCTCCCCTATTGATGAGGTGAATTGGCATGCACATGTAAACAGAGATCCGTCAATCCCCAGGGCAACGAGCTGGGGGAACCTGCCTGTCTGACTAGATTGCCACGTGGCTGGTTCCCTAGTAGCTATTTAAAGTATGTTTGTCTCTGAAACACCACGGAGTTTTAGAGTCAAACATAAGTAGCTGAGATAATAGAGCTAGTGACGGATGCATGCGGCCCATTGTTTCGGCAGCATGTATCAGCTGTCAGGTTCAGTTTAAGCTTTACAGTACTATAGATGCTGAGAACTCCTACTATTACTATGCACCTTTATGGACAAAATTCCATAATCTAATATAATCTAATATGACAAGCATATTGCAAATTAAAAAATAACATTTCATCTAATCATGTAACTTTAACAGCTCAGACAATACGTAAAAAACGATTTAATTGTAAGAACTATAATAAATAGAAATACTTGTGTTAGTAAGAGTCTAAATGTTAACTTGCTCCCACCCCATGGGATAGCTAGATCTGAGGGACTACATAATTTGGTTGAGAGCTGTGTCACACTTTTGCTCTCTTCGTCCTCAGGATGACAGTGTGGGACAATTGTCTAAAATAGCACGGCAGCAACTCTCCTTATTGAAGCCATGTGAGAGTGGTGACATGGGTTCTTTAAACAGGGTCAACACTTTTTTTCTTTCTAGAGAATAATAGAGGCCTTAGGATCTAGGTATGTCAATATCTTTTGACATATTGACCTATCTGTGTGACATATTAGGTGGTATTATTTTGTATACAATATTGCTCATTTACTTTAAAGAGTTATATTCTAAAAAATATTATCCCCTATCATCAGGATATGTGATAACTTGCTGATCACTGAGACATCCACAACAATCCAAAATCGGAGATTTGGATTCACGAGAATGGGACTTTGCAGCCCCATTCTGAAGGGAGCAAAGGTGTGCATGCTCGACCTCCACTCCATCTTTCATCTATGGGACTGCTGAGTGCAGTGTTTGGCTATTTCTGGCAGTTCATAAACAATGATATCATGTCCATCTTTGCTTTATTCAGGATGGGGCTACAGAGTTCCATTCCCAGGGTTCCAAAGCCTCAGTTTTGGGTTTGCTGTTGGTATGAGCAAGTCTTCCCCTATTTTATGAATAGGAAATAACTTATTTTTTTGGACTAACCCTTAAAGCTTTTTCTTTTAGTGAAATGTCCCATTAAGAGCTTTGTTTCTACAGTACATACACATGCACTACTTTGTAAACCAAGAGCAGCTTGATTATTTATATAGCTTTACAAATGGCCTAAACTGTCTGTATAATGGGATACATGAAAATAATTTTTGCCAAATTGTTTCTGACTCCTCATCTCCATTTTTCCTTCTATCCACGTTCATCCCCATTGTCTTATTTAGTAACATTTGCACATACAAAGTGAGCCCTATGAGAATATTCAATAGGATGACCTGCAGGCTGAAAATGGAAGGGACAAAAATTGCAATGGGCAATGTTATAGGCCTCATTTTCACAGCCACTGACTATATTCAGCAAATAGCCTAATTTCATTTATGTATGAAGTTTTTGTTACTTTCAATAGAGACAAATTGGATGCAGTGATTCATTTGAATGTTTATATTGGGGCAGATTTTAATATGTAATGAGGTGTACATAATCATGACTATCATAAAAGTTTACTTTATGTTTTAAGTATAACTATGGCCTAGTTATATTGAAGTGTGTAAATACAGACAAATGGTAGCACTCCAAAAGTTGGTGACAGACTTTAGTATAGCAACTATTGCATTCTATGTCATAAAATACTTTCCTTCTGTTTCTTGTATAGATACTTCGATCACTTTCAATACAACTAGGCCTCAAAATCTGCCCCCAATGTCAGTTCTTATAAGACATGAAGGATATGTCTCTAGAGTTATGGGTGTGGTTTGTTTCTGTTTGTTTTTAATGCAGACCATCCGGATTGCACCCAGAGGATGAAGGAGCAATTGGGGCAATGGGAAAATTAGAAATGTAACTGGGTAAATATTATTTCTTATAAGACTAATTGCTAAGTTTATTGTGTGAAGCTTTTTTCAATTATTTTTTTTTTTTTACTTTTTTTCATATGTAGTGTTTGCTTTGCCATATAAGTACTTCCATTTTAAGCACTGTCCATTTGATGTGATCATTTGATAACATAGATAAAATGCTTGTAGTTACATATCAAATACTTTATAGAGTCATTTTCACATATCCCATTAGTGGTTGTCCATTATTGAATTCATAGGACCTGATTCATTAACACAGGCTATTTTCTCCCTCGCCGATCTTAATGAGGGGGCAAGGTAGAGTCAGATGTTCCTGATTTAATAAGAAGCGCACCCTTTTTTATAAATCAAAAGTGTCTGACAAGTGTCATGCACCTACATGAGCTACACAGTAATCTTACTCAAATACTATTATTGTTTTTGGGAACAACATAGTTAGTCATGAATTAAAAGGGCTATTGAGTCACGCCCTTGCTGCGCTTCACCTTCTTCCATTTTGGTGAATTAGAAATAACTGGTGTGAAAACACCAAAAGTCGCAAATAAACAAAACAATTTGTATCAGTACAATAGCGAAATTGATTTCATGAATTGAGGCTTAAGGTTTTAATGTTTGAAAAAAAAAAACATTGAGTTCAACCTAAAACCTAACACAATCTAGCGGAAGGTAAAACCCCCATAAGGCCCATGCAAATTGCCCCCCTGGTTTACTGGATCAATGTTCCATCACAGAATTTGATGCCCATAACCTCCTGTAATATTACATTTTTCCAAAACTATATCCAGGTTCCCTTGAACTTTTTTATTAAATCATGTGGCAGAGACATCCATAGTCACACCACTCATACAGTAAAGAATCTCTGTCTATGAGATGGCTATGAGAAAATGGAAACGGTCTTAGGAGCGCAGGAAAGAGACTCAGACAAGAGATGGGGTAAAACCACAACGCGTTTCGACAGAGAATCCGTCTTCATCAGGTGAAACTTCCACCTGATGAAGACAGATTCTCCATCGAAACGCGTTGTGGTTTAACCCCATCTGACCGTGTGGATGTAGCCTTAGATCCATTACTGCCTTTCACTAAAAAAACACTGCACCAAAAATGTGTTTTCTCCAAACAGCAATCTTTTTGAAACCAGGGTAAATCTAATCTATGTGATTTTCATGTGTTATATAAATGGGTACAAATATTAGGGAGGAGTCAGACTGCCTTATAAGGCTAGGTTCACATTCACGTATGGAGGAGCTGCGGCTGTCTGCAGACTTTCTCCGTGAAGTTCCGCCCACTTCCGCACCTCCTCCGGTCAGCTCCGCCTACGTCCGCATACTTCTCTATGCGGCCTGCGTACCCTATCATTAACATTGGGTATGCAGGTCGTGCGGATGTATGCAGATGCCTCCGCATGCATCATTTTGGCGATGCGGCGCCTGCATAAAATTCCAACATGATGCGTTTGACAAAGCGACGCATGCGGAGGCATCCGCATACATCCGCACTACCTGCGTACCCAATGCTAAAGATAGGGTACGCAGGCTGCATGCAGAAGTGTGCATATGTAGGCGGAGCTGAATGGAGGAGGTGCGGCCATGGGCAGAGCTTCACAGAGGAAGTCCGCAGACAGCCGCTGCGCCTCCATACGCAAATGTGAAGCCAGCCTAACTTGGGCGAGGATCGCAAAGCAATTCTCGGACTGGCATCAGCATGAATTTCCATGGAGCTGTCACACTTGGGTCGGGTGAGCAGATGGCCAGTCTGAGCATTGAGTTACGATTCTCATCTGAGTTATACGGCCATGTGACTCTTCCCTCACATTGTTAATATTGGTCTATAAAATAATCCTGTTTATTAATGACAATCAGTTCTAAAAAAATTTTGCTTCCAAAAATTTCACTACAAAATGTATTATTAATAATTTAACTTGAAGTAATAAAAACTGTCCACGTATGACCATGTCATTGTTTGGGGACATCAAAGTTAAGCCTCATTTGTTTGTGTGTTTGTTTTTGCATGAGGAAAAAAATGACCGTTTTTCATCAGTGTTGCCATATCCAATTTTCATCCATTTTTGGTCTGTGTCCATTTTTTACATTCAACATGGCATCTATTGTTCTCTTATTCAAATTAAAAAATATTTAAACCTTTCCTGCCCATTTAGCCATGTTCACATGGCAGTATTTTGGTATTTTACCTCAGTATTTCTAAGCCAAAACCAGGAGAGGAACAATCAGACAAAAAGTACAATAGAAACACGTCACCACTTTAGCATTTTTTCACCCAGTACTGGTTTTGGCTTACAAATACTGATGTGGAATACTGGCCAAATACTGATAGTCTGAACGTAGCCTTAGGCTGGGGTCATAATAGCAACTGCAATGCAAGAAACTCACGCGAATCTCTCGCCTCAATGCTCGGCACTGCCGCCGCCACTTGGGACCAGAGTGTGCAGTTGCATGCATTTCTATACAGCTGAACGCTCCAGTCCTGAATGCCGGCGACAGTGCTGAGTATTGAGGTGAGAGACTCGTGTGAGTTTCTCACATTGCAGTTGCAAGTGTGACCCCGGCCTTAAACATTAAATCATAGAATGCGTCGAATGACACAAACATATTTTTCCCGGACTCCTTGATTTGAATGGGCAAGTTTGATCCATGTCTCTGATCAAAGACATAAATTTCTCTTTTTTGCAGATGCTCTCTACACACAAAAATGAGTATAAACAATAAGGTTGCCATAATGAGCTTTTGCCCAGTTTTTGATATTGCAGATTTTCTGCACCCATTAAGTAAAATAGGCTACTTGTATTTTTTTTATTTAAAAAAGCAGTGTAAAAAATTTACTAAAAACTCATCATGCAAACGTAGCCTAATGGGCACATATTCTACTTGTAAAAATGAATATCTGAATAAGAATTAAATGTTTGCCAGATAATACAGATATTGAATAATTAACTAAATTGCCCTTGTTTGATGTGCAAGACCAATGCAATTGAGACAAAACCTCATGAAAAGAAAAGTTAGTGGTAAGAAGTCGAATTTAGTCATGTCTCTACTTTAGGGATAATATTGAAGTCTCACAGCAAAATAATGGCCTCCAGATTGCTTGTTTGACACGTTGTCTGCTTTTAAATTGTTTTTACAGATAGATATTGGTTATATGACAATAGAACGATTAATATGAGAGCCACCTGATTAATCAGAGCTTAATGCTTCATTAGGTGAGCACAGAACAATTCAAGTGCAGTACTCATTAGGATAGCCATCACTGGAAGATAAGTGTACTGGCTTGAGATGGAGGGGCTATTGCTGAAACATTATTAATTTCACTGAGGCTTAGTTATTCCGTCAGACTACATTCTAGTAACATAGCATCTCTTTCCTTGTATTATTTTAAACAACATTTATTGTATTTTGCATCTAGTAATGAAAATATTATTAGTACAGCAGATCAGAGTAGGGCCTTGGTCACAAATAGCATATGTGGTACAGATTTTCCATGTGGATTTGTCGGAACTAGGGATGAGCGGACCCATGGAAGTTTGGCTTCTGGTACTCAACAAAGTTCAGTTTGGGCACCAGAACTGTACCCAAAATTGAACCAGAACCTGAACCCCATTAAAAACAATGGAGACCTGAACTTTGGATCTGGGGAAAAAAATCTCCCTCTCTCTCTGCTCTCTCTGCAACGGACTTCCCCCTGAATCTCCAAACATTGCAACAGACTTCTGGGGAAAGTTCATGTTTGGTGTTTAGCGTCGGACACTAACTTTCCATAGCAAACACCAAACCTGTAAAGTTTGAGTTCTCTCAACTCTAGTTGGAACGTGTTCAAATCTGCAACACACCACAGTAATGGATGAGATTTTACCAGACGTCATCCACAGTGGAATTGACCTGCATTGTGTATTTTAAATCTACACTGTGTCAATCTATGCTGTGTATTTTGAGCTCTTATTTCACATTTTGGGATGCAATCAAATTCAGATTTAGGTAAATGTCACACATGTGTCCAGTCAGTATTTTACATCAGTATCTGTAAGACAAAACTAGGAGTGGAACAGTCAGAGGAAAAGGTATAATAGTATAATAGAAACACGTCACCCCTTCTGCATTTTCACCCATTCTTGGTTTTGGCTTACAAATACTGATGCAAAAAACTGGCCAAATACAAAAACTTGTGAATGTGGCGTTAATCTGGATTTAAGTCCACAACAAATGGACAATAAAATAAATGTACATCTGGAATCCCCTAGGGTATGTTCACATGGTGTGTTGTGATGCAATTTTTGCCAAGGATTTCCAAAAATATGGTAAAATTGATGTCTTTTTGCCATATTTTTGGAAAATTATGGTGAAAAAATGGAACAAGAATGTATTACGTGAACAAAACCTAAGGGAGTTAAGAAATAGTATGGACTAAAAGACAAATAGCAATAATTACATTTTCAATTCATGAAATCACAAGTAAATACCATTGGGACACTCATCTCAAGAACAACATGAGAATGGAAAGGTGGCCAAGAATGCTTTGATATGCTATGAATGTCCCAGATGGGTCAACCTCCTTAAATTAAAAAAATTATAACAACTAAAGATGAGTGAGTTTGTTCAGATTTTGTCCCCGAATCTGATTTTGACATATTCGTGCCATATTCAGCCACTATTCGTGCCGAATGTTTGTCTTATGATCGGTTCCAAACATATTCGGTAATTTCTACTCCCATTGACTCTATTGATGTTCGGCTGTGTTCAACGAATATTGCAAAAGCAAAATTCAATTCTGATCATATTCAGAACCGAATCCGAACAAATTTGCTCATCTCTAAGAACAACTATAAGTGATTGAATTTTTTGAAATTTGAATTTGACAGGTGAAATTAATTTTTCAAAAACATTTCATTCACAGCAAACAGATTTGATGTGAATTGAAAAACTGCTCTTAAAAGACATGTTTAAGGCTGTCGATTCTCTCGTGTGAGAGAATTGGGCCAATTATGGAAATGACCCTCAGCTCAAACTTTGTCAGAGTTTCAGCTGAGTGTCAATTCACTGTTCTCTCACTTGAGCGAATCGCAGCACAGGTGTGGAAGATGGAGAAAGCAATTTCTCCATCTTCTCCATTACCGGAGTCTGCAATAATCGGATTGCACTGGGATGACATCCGAGTGCAGTCTGATGTTTCACACGCATCCATAGACTTGTACAAGTGCATGCAATCTGATTTTCAGATGCACTCACAGCATGCTGTGATTGTTTTCTCATGCCAAATTGTCGTAAGAAAATAATCGCATATCCACACTGACCCCTTAGAATAACAATGGGGTGTGTGCTATCCCATAAAACGTTGGATAACACTCTGCTGTGTTATACACTCATGTGAATGAGCCCTAACACACTGAAGTTTACTAGGACTGCGTTAAACCCCTTTTAAACTGTCTAGCACAAACACAGCCTTCGTAATGTAGTAATGTCAAAGAGTCTTCCCATAAAAATGCATGGTTACCTGAAAGTAACTACCTACCCATTTAATAACACAATACACTGGCACACTTTTCATGTTTTTAAGAACTTAGAAATGATTCAAAAATTATCCTTCTTAGTAACTTGTCATAATAAAGACTATTTTTTGCACTAAAATTGGTGGTATAGCTGTTGGAAGGTAACATCATCCTGATGGGACTAAGACGAGTGATGTGGAATATATTTTACAACACCCTCTGCTTCCTCTCTAAAATAAATCCTGCTAAAGGCAAAGAAGGCTAATTGTGGTCTTAATTTGGTAGTACTACTGCCCAGACAGCTGGTGCCAGCAGTGGTGGTAGTTGGGCTGCTAGCGGCTTAGTGTGTTTTTTTTTTCTTTTATACTACCCCATTCATTGCCATTGCCACTTTTTCTTTTACCAGAAATTTTGTACAATACCAATATTAAATGTTGACAGTTTTTACCACCTGAATTATGCAACCATTGCCAAAAAACAACTTTAAAAAGACCAGTTAAATGATTACATATAAAAAATTGTTTTTAACTTAAATTCAAAGCCCTTTCCAAAAAGAATGTAATATGAAATGTTAGGTAAGTACACGGTCAAAAATCCAGCATTTATAAAAGGGTGTTGTACCAGTGTGGCGACTACAAATATAAAATTTAATAAATCTCATAGTCCTTTTTTAGAAAGGCAAAGTCACTTCAATACTGAGCTCAACATATTCCACAAGAAGGTATATCATGTGGAAAAAAAGTGAAAATAAGAGAAAATATAAAATTTGTCTATGAAAACTGAGATTATTTGTGAAGTGTGAGGTAGACAGTTGCAGTTAACAGTCTGGATTTTGTGGAATCTTGTTCAGTAGTTTTAAGAAAAATCCACTTCATAAAAAGGATTGCACAAGAAATGCAGAAAGTCAGCAAGCACACCAGGGGCGGACACAGACTGCAGAGGGCCCCTGTGCAAGATATCTTCCCGGGGCCCCTCCCCCAATACTGCAACAAATTTAAAGGGAAGCTGTCACCCCCCGCAGGCGTTTTTAAGTAAAAGAGTCACCTTGTGCAGCACTAATGCTGCATTCTGTCAAGGTGGTAATTTTATTTAGGGTGCCTTGCACTGCAGAAATAATCATTTTTAAAATTGGTCATACATAACTGATATTTGTCAGGGGGGCTGGTCTTTCCCCATCTGACAGAGACGCCTCACATCTGTCACTCATGTCTTCCTGCATTGTGTCTTCACCTCCAAATCTTTATTTTCAAATCCTGGCGCCTGCGCTGTACTATGCATTCTTGGTTACCATCGCCCGTTCTCTGTCATGACGTCGGCGGCCAGAGATCCGGCCCCGCAGTCACTTATGGTTTATTGACACTGCGCGGCAGGAATCTTGGGCATGTGCAGTAGTTATCTGCGCCCGAGATTCCCAGCCCCATAGTGTGAATAAACTATAAGCGACTGCGGGGCCGGATCTCTGGCCACCAACATCATGACAGAGGACTGGCGACGGTAACCAAGAATACATAGTACAGCGCAGGCGCCAGGATTTGAAAATAAAGATTTGGAGGCGAAGACACAATGCAGGAATACATGAGTGATGGATGTGAGGCGTCTGTGACAGATGGGGAAAGACCTGCCCCCCTGACAAATATCAGGTACGTCTGACCAATTTTAAAAACGATTATTTCTGCGGTGGAAGGTACCCTAAATAAAAAAAAAAACCTTGACAGACTGCAGCATTAGTGCTGCACAAGGTGGCTCTTTTACTTAAAGACGCCTGCGGGGGAGGGGGGAGTGACAGGTTCCCTTTAAGTAAACATATAGGTTGTATGAGCATGGGACTATGGGATGAAGGATAATCATTATAATTTGTTATAACTAACCACCGCTAGTTACTATGCCCTGGCAATGCCAGGCTCTTCAGGTAGTATATTTATGAACAGCATAGAATGAATTGAATTACAATGCAAAGAAGCAGTGTTATCACTCACCAGTCTGCAAATGTTGGCTGTAATCTCGGTGTATGGAGGCAGAATGGGGTTTTAGGCCTGTAGTATAATGATCCCTGGCTTTAACTTATCAGCTTCCGCAGATATATATATATATACAGTATATAGGGTAAGTAAGGGTACTGTTACACTTAGCGATGCACCGCGATCCCGACAACTATATGGATCGCTGGTGCATCACTAAGTGGTCGCTAGTGAGCTGCCACACAGGCAGATTTCACCAGCGACATAGCAGGGGTCGGGGGTCGCTACTTACCTGTGAGTCGCGGCGATCCAGATGTCCTCCCGCCTGCGTCCACGCGTCGCTCGTCGGCGCCACAGGAAGCCCAGCAGGAAGCGCCCGACGAGAAATGATCCAGGACGTTCTCGCGCGATCAGCGATGAGCAGCGGGGAAGTCGGTCGGAGGTAAGTATCAGACATAGCGATATCGCTAGCAATATCGCTATAACGTCACAAAATCAGTGATGTTACAGCGATATTGCTAGCGATATTGTTATGTGTAGCAGGGGCTTAAGAGTCTTCACCATAGCGTATAGCATCAAGAACACAATCTGTCTAAGGACACTGTCCGCAGTGTTGGAGGAGGACACTATGATGGATCTGAAGCATTCCCTGAAGTGCCTCCATAGTTCCGTCACAATCTTCTCCCGAAATTACCTCATTTCCGGTCAGCTTCTAGCACGTCACTTCCAGTGGAACGTCACGTGCAAATTTTAAAGTGCTCCTCGGGGCTTCGCCGTGTACTCCTATGTCCGCGGGAAAAGTAAGCTCCCAGCCAGGGCAGTGAGGCAGACTCTCTCTCAAAATCGGGACTGCCCCGCTGGGAGGTATGAATCCTCCCCACCATACACCTTGTACACATATGGCTCCACACACCACATACACACACGGTTCCACTTTTTATGCCTCGTACACAAACAGCTCCGCTCTGTACCCCTCGCACACATGGCACCACTCAGTACACACATGGCTCCACTCCGTAAAACTCGTACACATGCGGCTCTGCTCCGTACACCTTGTACACACGTGGCCACGCTCTGTAAACCTTGTACACACATGGCTCCACTCCGTAAACCTTGTACACTTGCGGCTTTGCTCCATACACCTTGTACACACGCAGTTCCTCTCCGTACACCTCGCACACACGCGGCTCCGCTCCATACACACATTGCTCCGCTTCGTACACCTCGTACACACACACAGCTCCGCTCCGTACACATCTCTGCTCCGTACACCTCGTACACATGCGGCTCTGCTCCGTACACCTCGTACACGTGCGGCTCTGCTCCTTACACCTCGTACATGTGCGGCTCTGCTCCTTACAACTCGTTCACATGCGGCTCCGCTCCGTACACATCTCTGCTCCATACACCTCGCACAAGCGCTGCTCCACTCTGTACACCTCGCACACGTGCGGCTCTGCTTCATACACACACCGCTCCGCTCCGTACACCTCATACACACGCGCAGCTCCGCTCCATACAGCTCACACGTGCGGCTCTGCTCCATACACACACGGCTCAGCTCCGTGCACCTCGTACACACACACAGCTCTGCTCCATACACCTCACACACACACAGCTCCACTCCGTGCACCTCGTACACACGCGGCTCTGCTCCGTACACCTCGTACACACATACTGTTCTTCTCCGTACACCTCACACACACACAGCCCCACTCCGTACACCTCGCACAAGTGCGGCTCTGCTCCATACACACACAGCTCCACTCCGTACACGTGCGGCTCCGCTCCGTACACCTTGTACACACATACTGTTCTTCTCCGTACACCTCATACACACACAGCCCCACTCTGTACACCTCGCACAAGTGCGGCTCTATTCCATACACACACAGCTCCGCTCCGTACACCTCGCACACAGGTGCCGCTCCGCTCCGTACACACGGCTCAGCTCCATACACCTCACGCACACAGTTCCGCTCCGCACACCTGACACACACACACGGGTCCGCTCCGTACACCTTGTACACACATGGCTCCGCTCTGTACACCTCGTACACACACACGGCACCGATCCGTACACCTTGTACACACACAGCTCCGCTCCTTACACCTCGCATACACATAGCTCCACTCTGTATACCTCGTACACACACAGCTCTGCTACATCCACTCTGTAAACTCCTCTGACCCCACACATAATCTTGCTTCTCCTCATCCAGCATGATGACAACCAGCACAGCAGAGTCCTGCATAAAACAAGGGCTAGGGCTGTGCACAGGACCTGTGATGAGGTCACAGGAGGGGATGAGTCAGGGGTCACATGATCAGGGTGCCTTGACTCCTACCCTCCCTCCTGTGACTTCATCAATTACAACAAACCTCTTGCAGGACCACAGCACCAGCGTGGAGAGGCTAAATTGTAGGTGCTGGGGTAGAGGAGCGCAAAATGCCACACCCTGCTGCCTGCCGCTTGAGCAGCTGGCTCAACTCCAATCATTATAGCTGTGCCCCTGCATGTGGTGCTGGAGGCTGGAGGGGCCCCCCCGGCCCCTGCCACCTCCTGCAGCGCTGCTCTCCTCTGCTCTCCTCCTTGCAGTGCTCCACAATGTCCACATGGCTAATTTGAATTGAATAATTAGCCATGTGCAGTGCAGGAGGCTGGAGGGGCCCCCTCTCTCCCGGCGCCCCCGTTCAATGCATGGACTGCACCTGCGGTAGGTCCGCCTCTGAAGCACACTGTCTTTGACTGACACTGATTTCAGATTTTTTTTATTTTTTTTAAGTTTTAAAGGGGTTGTACACTACTTGGACAAACCCTTCTCATACATCATGTTTGGCCCCGTTAAAACAGTTAAAATAAAAGCACCCATACTCACCTTTTGTGCCGACACCATCCCAGCAGTGTTGGAATTCACATTCCTGGGGATCACGTGAGGTTGTTGTGTCACATGAGCTCCAAATTATCCCCGACATCACTGTCCCCGCTTCAGACAGAGGCAGACAGAACGCAGCCACAGCCTTGACTTCCTGTTGATGTTCGATTTGTCTGAAGGTGGGGATAGTGAAGCCAGGGCTGATTGGGCACAGGGCCCATGTGACATAACAAAGTCATGTGAGCCCTAGGAACATGAGTTTCAACACCGCTGGAACAGCACCAGGACCAGAGATAAGTACAGATATTTTTACTCTAATGGAGCCAACCATTTGGAATGAGGAGTTGTCCAAGTAGTGGGCAAGCCCTTTAAATATTGTCTTTTTCTTTCTTTATAGTGCATTAAGAATGAAAAGCAAAATGTGTAATTGTAATTCAAAGGCAGTATTACAAATGACAGCTAGTTAACTACACTATATAACTGATCAATCACACGGAATCTGGCACTGCTGTTGGCACATCTGCCATCTCTCTCCCCATATAAGTGTATTTCCTGTATTAATCGCAGGCTACTTCATTCATGTTTGTCAGTGCTGCAGTTGTACAGCATATTACTATCTGGAGTATCTGTTTAATCTTTTAGGACTTTTTCTTCCTATCTCTATTGCTGTGCTGTGAGTTTTGACATTCTCTCACTATCATAAATAACCTTAAAATGGCTGCTGCAATCCCTTCCTTCACTTTTTTATAGACTATGATAGTCCCTTCTGTTTGGCTACTATACCATGTGATGTGATAGCTGCAAGTTATTGTGGGGAAGCCTGCATGATCATGCCAGAGGCCATATTATCCTTATAGGGCTCTTCTGAAATTTGTAAAAAAATGGCAGGATTTTTTCTTTGATCAAATCGTAAATTGTTCAAAATTGTTTGGGACCTGCGACTTTTATAAAATTTGACATAAATTTGATTTTCATCAAATCAAATTCCTCATCTTTAATAATCACTACACAGTATATAGTGTTTAGGAGACTGGAAGACCATGATATTTCCAGCTTGGGTGCACAGATCACGCTCCACTCCTGGCCTAGCTTTCATTAATGAACATGAATGCTATCTAAACATTTCTTTAGCATATAGTTGTGAAAATGGCTTTAATGATAGAGCTTTATATCATTTTGTAATTAGCATTGATTTATAAAATTGATGCAGATATATTTGTCTTCCCTACTGGCAATGCATAATCAATTGTGTAGGGATAAATACTTTGGCAGTGACAGAATGATTTTTAATGGGCTTCTCTCTTGGTTTCCATTACAGCAGATCTTCTGTGTTCTTCTTTGTGTTAAGAGCAGCAGGTCTAGTATTGTGTGGTTTAGGAATTTGCGGAGTATAAATTGCCTCATTACAGCACTGTCACCACTATAGGGACGAGAGGTTGCTATGCATTAGAGAATGGCTTACTGCGCTGATAACTTTCGAAACAGTTGCTGCTCTTCACACAGGTGATAAATAAAGTGCTAATATATCAATCTTCAAGGAGTCACCAAAACCCTCAGAGAGCACCAATTAAATGCGCTGCTAATTTCAGGATAACAGTAGTTCTAAGTGATTACAGCATGAGTGGCGGTTGTTTGTCACATGCTCTCATGTTCATAACAGGACACTGCTCATCATTCTGTAGGATACAGCAGAGATTAGCTTGCCATTTGGCACACTTGGAGTCATTTGGAGTTTATATGCTGACTTTCTAAGTGCAGCCATTACAATCGGTCATACGGTTTCACAGGTGAAATAACCGCTTCCTTGCAAGATAAAACCATTAACTAGAAACTCGTTTTTGGCCATGTTGTGCTACTGTCAGGACTAACTGCAAAGTAAACTTTCTTATTTGTCTATAACAGTCCTATAAAATTTTGGCCAATAGACTTGAATGTGTGAGTCGCATCGATTTTTTTTCACTAACAATTTGTCAGTAAAAAAAATTGTTTATCAGCACTGCCTCATTGGGCAACAGTGCTATCTGATAAAAAATTGGATACGCTGGTGTGAGCGAGCCCTATGGCCAATTTCTATACTCACAGCCTCTATTTATCAAATAGCACTGTGATTTCACTTTGAATTCTGATGCGACTCACACATTCAAGTCTATGGGTGCAAGGAAAACATCAGACTTGGATAACTTCCGTGAACTCACACACGTGATGGAGAAGATGGAGAAATTTTGTTCTCCATCTTCCCCTCACTGTTTGCTCCGATTCTCTCTTCTGAGAAAATCAGATCATACTACACTCACATCCAGATAAAACTATGATCAGAATTTGATCATAGTGTCATTAGCATAATCGACGTGATTCTCATGGATGAGAGAACCTACGGCCATTTTATCGCAGACTTAGTCATAGTCTTCCACTTTAGCTTTCCACCTTGGATCTGAAATCTGCTTTATCGGCCTTCATTCCTACATAGCTGTTAGAAATAGAGTATTCGGAAAAAATTACATTTGTCTTGAACTATTATTCGTCAGTGTACTGGGCAGATAAATGGCTAAACCAGTCTTTTAGCAAGTGGACAAATGACCACACATCTCCTCACTTTGCACATAAAAGTGAACTATGCTTCTAAAATTCATTAAAGTCTGAGTGACTTTAGGCCATGGCTTCAAATAATTTTTCTTTGTTAAGTGAATTTTAGCATATGAATAGGTAAAATGACCAGAAGGCGATCCAACTTTTGAGGAAACATCTTGTATAGATAGACAATGAGAGCCAAGTTAGTTTGTTGGAAGCTTCACAGGTCATTTTTTTTACACATACAGTGCTATTAAACAAAAGTGCAATAGATTAAAGAGTGACAAGAACTGTAGGGATCAATTCTTTTTCAACTGAGGTGGCATAATGGAAATCGACGTCTATGAATGAACTCTTGTTACAAAGTTATGAGGTGCAGAGCTAATGCACTGCCATGAGTTCATCTTTATTATTGTGTTACACCTGAATCAATTGACAAAGTCGTCTTTTTTTTTTCTTATTCTCCTTTCCTTTAAGCAAGAGATGGCACTTAATTCAATAAAAGTCAATGTAATTATATTAACAGACTGGTTGTTAGTGCTGACAGAGGGAGAGGGACACAGCCCTACAGAACTGCCGCTCGTGTGCATTCAGTTTGGCCTGGCCGAAAATTAATATGTCTACGCATTCTAATTAGATTGGTATATTTTTTTTAATTTTATATCACTGCAAGCAAACAGAAAGAAGAAGATACCCCTTTAGTGATGTAGCAATAACAGACAGCGCTGTTTCATGAATCATCTTTTGAAAAAAGACTGCACCCATCTGAGGAATTGCATTATTTTTCTCCAGTGTTATTTTATTCTGCTCTTCTTAAACCTAATTTTTTGCAAGCTCCTTTTTTAATTTCTAGATAATTACATAATAATAATGATAAAAATAAAATAATAATAATAATAATAATGCATTCAGATACAGTTTATTTTGGTATTATTCTTTTATAATTTTTTAACTCTTCTAGAGCAGGGTTCCCCAACTCCGGTCCTCAAGGCCCACCAACAGGTCATGTTTTCAGGATTTCCTTAGTATTGCCCAGGTGATAATTGCATCACCTGTACAATACAAGGGAAATCCTGAAAACATGACCTGTTGGTGGGCCTTGAGGACCGGAGTTGGGGAACCCTGTTCTAGAGCTTATACATTATGATTTTATCTATGTCCATTCACTCTCCAATTCCTTTGTTGACATGCGTCTTTTTCTACCGTATTTTGTAAAAAATTAACTATTGTTTCATCAGCTCTGATGAAATCAAACGACACTGCTTGCAAATAAAATAGTCATCAGAAAGGGACATTTTAAATGAGAGTTTGGGGATTTTACAAAACTTGACCGAAAATGGAATGTTATAAAATAAAAAAGTAACCATTACTTACTTCTTTCACCCCTGCTGTTCCAATGCTATTGCTTCGATGATTCAGTCTAGTCCTGAAGTGATGACCATCACATACATTTTACCACTGAGACTAGTAATTGCATGAATGATGTTTGCCGCTTGTTTGCTGCAGAACTGTCAGTGACTATGGAAGCAACAGAGAACTCAATGGCTAAGCAATGGCTTTTGCTTTATTCTTTACCTTTCCTAATTTTTGTAAAGTGTTGGAAAACCCCTTATTGATGGGTTGCAGAGCAAATGCACAATATATATGGTCTTTGTTTCATATTTCTTGTGAAAATAAAGGCATTTTTTGCACCACATCAATGTTTGACAATCCTTAGAGGAGACTCGGGACAATTAATGGGTTTTCCGTGTACTGCATGGATGTCCCGGGCCTCTAGTGAAAGAGATACTCTTTTTTTATATTCTCGTTAATAGATTAGGGTGCTTAATAGTGGGCATCTACTACTTCAAAATTTCTAGGTTGAGCATTTTGCAGTAAGATTTTCAATGCTGATGTGAGAATTTATATGAAGGGAATATGCAGGAGATAAAAGTTAAAAATGAACTTATACTCTACCTATACTTTCCTGCTTAATACTGCCTCAAGGAGCCTCATGTCATAGTTCTGGCACCCCTAAAGCTAAAAGCACCCTTCCTATTTGTGTTAATTGTAAATTTGAAAATAATGGCAGCTCACCTATATTTCCAAATCACGCAGGTCAGATGCGTCCTATGCCCAGAACATTTGAACCGCAGCAAGATGAATGTAGGACGAGATAAGATGCAGCAGTAGGACTTGAGCCTTATTGAAATGTAATATCTTTATTGTAGATCAGTTAAATAACTTAAATCATACAAGAGTTAAAACTCGCAAATGCAATTTAGAGCTACTTCCTTAATAGTTGCGTAAAGCCAAATTAACTTGTCAGTGCTTGACACTGATTAAGGACATAGCTCTGAATCGCGTTTGTTACTTTTAACTCGTCTATGATTTATTCCCAGTTGTTTTACTGATCTACATTAAAGAAGATGCATTTTAACAAGTCTTGAGTCCTTCTACTGCTGGATCTTATCTCTTCTTTGTGTCAACTGTGTGTATGATGGGGTTTGACTGACTGTCTCATTTCAGTAGCTACACCAACTGTTTTTTGGTGAATCAACAGAGATGGAGAAAGGTGATGTCATCCAAATGCAGTCCGATGGTTTCCACAAACTCATTGACTTGCATGGCTGAGTGCTATCCAAATACCAGATCAATCTTGGGCATGCAGCAATTTTTTTCTTGGACTGACATGTGCACAGTCCCATAGACTAACATTTGTCCAGGTATGATCCAATGTTTTGTCATATCACCCTTGGACCAATAATATGGCCACATGCACAAGCCCTTATTCAAATAATTAATTGCAATATAGATAGTATAACCATTTTGGCAAATCAGGAAGAAAAGAGACGGCGTGTGTCATTCCACTGGCTTGAGCCTCAGTATGCATATGGATATAGCAATAACTGTATTAACAGCTAATGCTTACAACTAACAGGGCATTACTCAGGACATAGTTGTAGCTATGAAGCCACTGCATATGACTTTAGCTACTACACTACCTTCAAATGTGTCATATTATTTACCTGTAAAATCAATTAAAAAAGTTAGCCAAATATCACAATAATCACCCAACTGAAAAAATGACCCCTTATTACTAGAATTTGGCTTATGCATAGTTTAAGCATATTTATTTGTATTATTCATTCTACATTCATGAGTTGATGAATCACAAGGCTGCTTAGTTCATGGCATGTTTTATGTGCATGTGCACTGTTGCATGTGTTTGCATAATGGTCTATTTAATTCCACAATATCGCCAAATAAGCTATAATTAAAGAATTAAAAAATAATAATCTTTTAGAGTACCCTTATTGATAGTATATGACATGTTTCAATTGCTGAATATTCAATTCAGAATATTATCTAATATAATATAATGAGAATATAATGTTATATATATATTTTTTTTATTTCAGACACAGTGCCAATATAAACCTTCATCGCAAACTGTTGACCAAAGAACTGGATGAGATGGGGCTGGACTCCTCTCAGCCTAACCTCCGAGATGAGTTCTTGGCAAAAATCTATGGCGGTCAACATTCCATGGGCCTGGATGTTAGAGAAGACACCACCTCGCCAGTTGGTACAGAAGATTCCCACATCAATGGATATGGGCGGTGCCTGGCAGATGACTACATGGTCTTAGACTTGAGTACAACCTCCAGCGTCCAGTCTAGCAGCAGCATCCAATCTTCTCGAGAGTCTGATGTAGGCAGTGATGAGGGTATCCTCCTTGATGACATTGATGGTGACAGTGACAGTGAGGAGTCTTCTCTGAAGGCTATTGCCTCTGCGCCGCTTATGGGACCAGGCAATGATGTGATCGAATCTTCCTTATACAACAGCTTTGCCATGAGCAACGGTGGAATAATGTGCAACATTTGCCACAAAATGTACAGTAACAAAGGAACCTTGCGGGTTCATTACAAGACAGTGCATTTGCGGGAAATGCATAAATGCAAAGTTTTTGGGTGTAACATGATGTTCTCCTCTGTACGCAGCCGAAATCGGCACAGTCAAAACCCTAATCTCCATAAAAACATTCCTTTTTCTGCTGTGGAATAGCTTCCAAATGGACAAATAAACTTCAGATTTCATAGAATGAACTGTTCCATATTTATATATATACGTACATATATAAAAATGTATATGTATGTTATATATCTATATATAAATATATATATATAAAAAATCTAGATATATATTCTTTTCTATCGAACAGAGAAAAAGAAAACTACAAAACACTAGGTGCTTTTTATTTTCACTAATTGGTGAAACGGCCCTGAAAAGGACAACCGAACTGACAAAACTAAAAACACGCAGTCACTTATCCCTTTCCTTTTTTTTCTCTTAATTTTGGTTTACGGAATGAAGTACTTGGTTATCTCCAAAGGTAGTGTCTTAATATACCAGTGACTATTGCTTGCAAAGAAAAATAATTATTATTTCTTTCTTTTCAATTTACAAATCATGTCGTTGCCAAGATATTTTTTGGAGGAGACTACACATGGCAGAAAAACCTGTAAATATGGAGTCCCATTAGTTGGACAGTATTGTATTGATGGTTGTGTACTCCTGGTATTCTGTTGAAGTCCCAGCAAGCTGTATACAGGATAACAAGCCGCTATCTAGCTCTTTTTTGTTCTTCCTTTTTGCTTTAATGCACATATTTGCAACACAGACATCGAAACATGATCATTTTCGGGCTACCTGCTACATGTAGTATCATCCTCGAGTTGCATGCTTAAAGCAATATACATTGTTCTTTTTTTTTTTCCTTTTTGTCTTTTGTACTATTTGTATGAAAGCAGTCATGCACTTTCCCCACCCAGACACTACGTTGGTGTATAATGATATTTTTATTTTAACTCTTCAGTGCTGAGAGAAGTATGATCTTGGCAAAACTCTACCACCTCTTGTGCTGAAGTGAGTAAAATAACATCATTATCTTGGGATGGCCTGATAGGGCTAGTAAATTAAACGGCATGGTTGCCAAACAGAAAAAAAAAGTATTAATAGCATTTTGCAAAATGTTACAACTGCCGATTTTGCACATATGACTAAACTGCGTAAATGTCTACTAAAATGTAAGCCATAGAAAATGGAGCTCTTGAAAAAAGTTATAATATTACAGACTAGTTACATTATGATAGTAGGGGAAAACGTACTTTGGCACTCCAGTCCTTGCCCCTTCGTTTCCCTAAGATTGAGATCATACCTAGCAGAATAAGGTTGCTTGTCTGCATAGTATATTCTCATAGAACAATCAATATTTTTCCAGGGCATGCAAAGTTCATCTACATAATTATTACACAAAGGGGCCAGAATATCAGTCAAATTATTGGATAATACATCATTAATTTTCTATATTTTTTGCAGTAGTAAATAAGTAGCTTTCTTAAACTGTATTTGCTTGTTTTCATGCAAATTAAATTTTCAGGGAATTGCAAAATTTTCTACAGAAAAAGAGGCTTAAGAAAGATGAGACGCATGTTAGGGTATATGCACACGACATCTATTACTGGCGAGCACAATACATAACCCACATACAAAAGGGGTAAAGAGATGCTAAAAATATTGAACATATGTACTGCAATGTAAAAATTATTTACTCTGCATATGTTCAGTCAGTCTATTTGAGCTTCTCTTAAAGAGAATCTGTCGACAAGTTTTTGCTATCTCATCTGAGAGCAGCATAATGTAGGAAAACAGAAGGTGAATCCATCGATGTAGATGTAGAATGCAGCAGAGCTGAGAAACCTAATCCCGCCCCACATCAAGCTCTGTATGTACAGTCTGTTGACAGTGATGTGCTTTATACAGGAGGGGGAGGAGCCAGAATAGAAAGTGCATCTCTTGTAGCCTGGAGAATGATAATCACAAGGTGCTAAAACCTTCATTGTAAGTAAGCCACAGCAGACAGCCTGATAATTCACACATCGTTGAAATCTGTGTTTTAACCCCTACCTTATGCTGTCCTTAGATTACATAGCAAAAACTTGATGAGTGATTCCCTTTAACTGCTCCAGATTTCTAAAGATTCAATGTGATTGAAAGCCACTTACTATTTTTTGGATACAGGTAAAAAAAAATACCAGAGGCAATAAACGTCAGAAGAGGCGCCAAAAAAGCTATTGATGAACTTCCTGAAGCGTCTTTTTCCTGAAGTGTCCTCAGCTTCAGAAACGAGTTTGCCCAAATTGAAAAGATGTTGTGTGCACATATCCTTAATTTGAAACCTGAACCTTTTTTTCTTATGAAATAAAAGATGCCATGAGAAATGTCAAGGTTGTAGCTTACTCCCTGCTTACCATTGAATACACATGAACACTCATGCCAAACTGAGCATGCATTTTCATTTGGAGGGGGTGAGAGAGGGTATCCAGGAGAAATAAAGTAGTTATCCTCAAGCTACATATATTGAAGGTATAGTTGACCTTTTGAACTTGATCCTGGTAGCCCTGAGAAACAAATTAAAATATCTTATTATCCCCAAAACGTTTTTAACTTGGCTTTGTTAATATTGATATTTCAGTGTTAATTTGCTATAGCAAAAACTCTACAAACGAATGTGCTCACTGATCACAGTAAAATAATCTTTTTGTAATTGAAACTTTTCCCTAAGAAACAGTTTTCCTAGTGCAAGATGTTTATCCCCCTGGAGGTAATTCGTATGTCGCAAGTCATCTTCCAGTAAAAGATTTTAATAATGCATCCCAATTTTACAAGGCTGGACCTGTATGTAATAAATAGTTCCAGATGATTCCCCTAACCTCTCCTGATATAAGATTCAGCCAAAGTCAATCCCTTGATATTTATTTCTCCAGAAACAGGCATGAGTATTAGTGATTTTTGCGCTTTTTGGCTTTGTCATGGGAATGAAGATATATAGGTTGGAAACCAACAAACACTTCTCTAAGCATTTGGGTGGTCACAAAGGCCTTGTGACTCTACAATTATCACAGGTTCCTCACGTTGGGTCAAAAGTTGAAGCACTTACAATGTAAAACTGAGAATCACATGCTTGACCTCAAATGGAACATATTTTCAATGAAAAAAAAAAGAAACAATAAAAAAGAGAGATATTGTTCCTTGTTTTCTTAGGGGATTTCTGCAGACTAGAAAAAAAAATGTAGAAAGTAATTTAAAATGAAAAATAGAAAAATAAAAAAAAGCGCAGAGCACTTTTTTCTTGAAACTTTGATGTGTTTCCGATGTTTACGCATGTTGCCCAAGCAAATGCACCATTACATTGCTGCAAACTCTTCTACGAGAAGCATATTTACCTGTCTTCAGCGTTCTGCCAAAATTGTAGATTTCTTTCAGCATTAAAGCCTCTGTTTCTGTTTTCCAATTAATACCTCTGTCAGCCATATGAACTCCGAGATGCATCAATGTACGTTCTTATGTGTAGAATTCCAAGGCTCTGAATATCATATGTTTAAGTTACAGCATCAGCTATTTATGATTATCCTCGCCTTTCTTATATTTGCAACAACTGTCTCATGTTTGCCAAAGGAATTTATTCTATGCGTTCTTTTTTGTTGTCTT
Source organism: Dendrobates tinctorius (assembly GCF_039654945.1). Lineage (NCBI taxonomy): Eukaryota > Metazoa > Chordata > Amphibia > Anura > Dendrobatidae > Dendrobates > Dendrobates tinctorius. The sequence continues at coordinate 17,418,248 of NW_027361858.1, read as the reverse complement.
ATTGTACCTGACATTCTTTATGGATTACAAACATACACATTTCTAGCAGACAGTATTTCCAATGACACTGATTGCTGAAAATTTTCTTTTTAAAGAACTGTTGGAGAAATTGGCCAAAAAGGAATGACCGGTTATGATTCTTCCTGGGTCAAAAAGTGATTAAAAGACTGAAAATACTTGTGTAAACAGTAAAAGACTTTTTTTTTATTTAAATTTACATTTGTCCAACACTAATGTTTACTGAGAAAAGCTGAGGAATTTTTGATGACCATTTTTTGGGAAATGTCACTGAGTTTTAAGTACTACTCTCGGTTAAACTGAATAGTATTCAGCTTAGTTTTTATACCGTTCATGTATACTGTATGTGTTTGTTAAATTGCAACCGGATTAAGTAAAGTGTACTCTTCTTACTCAGTTTGTATGTGTGTCCATGCTGAAATTCTCTTGTACTGCCTTTTATCTACAAAACAGGGGAACGTCACTGTTTCAAGAAATAATGAACCTTTTGATTTAAAAGATTTTTACTGTTCAATGCAAACATGATTTAATAATAAAAGCGCAAAGTGGCAAATACAAATAGATCATTTTTTCAATTCCAACAAGATATTTAACCAGATAGAGTAGAAACACACTATGATTGTGCAAATGTTGAAAACTTAGCTATGCTACTAGTTACTGAATTTACCTTGAGTTATAAAAATATTTTAATTTGTTAGAACTTAAAGGGAACCAGTCATGTGAAAAAACACTATTAGGCTGCAGATATGGAGTTAATCTGCAGGTTACTAGCGTTATGAACCTGCCCGGCACCCACACTTAGTGCCCTGCTGCCAGGAAGACATAATCTTTATTCCTACTTGCAGCGTTCAGGTTTCAGTACTGGTGTGGCGTGGGTTCAGTCACAGCTCTGTGCATAGAGAGCAGCTGCTGTAACTGTGCTCCCGACACTGACTGATAGCTGGATCAGCATTAGAGTCTGTTGTCAGGCAGTGCTGAGTGCATGGTACCAGCCGCAGCCCTCTTTACACAGACCGGTGACTGAACCCATGCTGATGCCAACCCTCTGACAGAGATCCAACTTCCTTATTTTTGGGGGGCAGTCACTCCTGTACAATTGATACTTCCGAGCATCTGAACCATTCCACTTCTAGCCTAAAATGTGTACTCTCTGATGCTGCTGTATAAGGCACTTTGCCTCTGCAGCATTGGATGCTGGTTACGATCAGGAACTAACCGTATAGTCCAGTAATCTTCGCCAGTCTCAGTGCAGTGTTTAAACTTCAGAAACAAACAGCTTGTAAGCACTACACATGTTCAGACACTAATTAATAAAATGAAAAGCTAATGAGAGTTGGAGAAATGAGAGGGCTTTTAACCCCTTTCCGATGTCAGGCGTAATAGTACACCGATGGCGGACTCCCTCCCTTTGTGGGCTCCGGCACTGAGCCCACATCTTTCCTGGGACATATCAGCTGTTTTGAATAGCTGACATGTACGTGGAATAGCCGCGGATGGAATGCTGATCCACCCGCGGCTAATAATCCAGTAAATGCCGCTGTCAACCGCTGACAGTGGCATTTAACTCACGCTTCTGGCCATCAGGCTATAAATTTGCCCACAAGTGACCCCCGTAATGTGATCGTGGGTCATCGGTTCTTTGGCATGACAACCAGAAGTCTCCTGGAGACCTCTATGGTTGTCATTGCCAGCTTGCTGTGAGGTGCTCATAGCAAGTGAGTAATTCTGCTATATAGAGACGATCTGATCATCGCCTCTATGTAGCTGAGCCGATCAGGTTGTGGCACCTTCTACTCTCCCATGGAGACTATTGAAGCATGACAAAAGTAAAAATAATTGTTTTTAAAAATATATAAAAATATATAAAACTTTAAATCACCCCCCCTTTCGCCCCATTCAAGATAAAACAACTAAAAAATCAAACATACACATATTTGGTATCGCCACATTCACAATCGCCCGATCTATCAATAAAATATTGATAGACTTATGTTTTTTTGGTAGCCGCGACATTGCATGCTAGTCTAAGGGGGTCAGATTCCTTGTAGGAATGCTCAGACCTGACACCCATAATGTGGTGGTGCACCATCTTGCTGGAAAAACTCAGGGAATATGCCATCTTCAGTACATAAAGAGGGCAACACATCATCATTTAGAATTTTCAGATATCCAGTGCCATTGAGGTTTCCATTGATGAAGAATGGCCCCACTATCTTTGTACCCCATATACCACACCATACTATCAATTATGGATGTCAGGTCCGAGCATTCCTACATGATCAGTTTCCTGCAAAGTGGATTGGTCATCGTGAGCCAGTTGAATGGCCACCAAGGTCTCCAGATCTGACTCCCTTAGACTTTTATCTTTGGGGTCATCAGAAGACAATTGTCTATGCTGTGAAGATACGAGATGTGCAGCATCTGAAACAACGGATACTGGAAGCCTGTGCTAGCATTTCTTCTGCGGTGTTGCTATCAGTATGTCAAGAGTAGGAGAAGAGGGTTTCATTGACAATCCAACACAATGGGCAGCACTTTGAACACATTTTATAAGTGGTCATAAATTTGTAAATAACTCATGAAAGAATAAAGTCATGTTAAAACCAAGCACAACATTGTTTTTCTTGTGAAATTCTCAATAAGTTTGATGTGTCACATAACCCTCTTCCCACTGGTAAAAATAAAGTTGTATCCAAAATGGTTGACTTCAAAATGGCCATCATCATCACTGCCTATCTTGAAAAGTTTCCCCCATCCCAGATACTAATGTACCACAAACAGGAAGTTGATATCACCAGCCATTCCCATTTTATTTAGGTGTGTCCATAGAAATACCCCACCCTGTAGATAGTCAAGGATCACACTAACAACTAAAAAAAGTAGAGTATGGAAAAATATATGTATATAAATATTCATTACAAATAGAAACAAAAAAGCTCCAAAATATAAACAATACCAACAAGAATCCATGGACCCATATAGGTTTGTGACCTATGCTACTATCCAGAGTTATAAGGTACCGTACAGTACAATGTGTTACACCCACAAGTGAGGCTTCCTCAGGGGTACTGGCATGTTTGCTTGGGTAAATATTTATAGTAGTCTTAACTGGTAATAAAAAAAGCTGCAGACAATAAAGTAATTATCCTATCTACCTGTTCTTGCTTGTTGTGGCTTCTCTTGATGATATTTTCTCCAAGAACCACCTCCTGGCAGAAGGCAAACATAGCCAAATGAGGTACCTTGTATGCAGGTGAGTTGCAGTTTTTTATTACGTTATTCATTTTACCATGTAATGTTAAAAAAAAGGATAGAAATGAAGAAAAAATTAAATTTTGCTATTGCTTAAGGGGTTTGGTTTTACGTCATTCACTTTGTGATACAAATTACCTGATAACTTGCCTGGGTTAGGATAGTTATGATGATGCCATGTTTATATATTTTTTTTGTTAAACTTCTTAACATACAAAAAAACCTTTCCCCCAAAAATTTGGTTTTAGTCCCCATATTGTGAGAGCCATTTATTTTTTAATTATCAGTCAAGTTGTATGAAGACTTGTTTTTTGCAAGATGATCTATAGTTTTTATTCGGACTATTTTGAAGTCAGTAAGACTTTCTGATCTCTAATTTTATTCCATTCATGGGGAGAGACGAAGCAACCAAAAAAACGCAATTCTCCAGTTGATTTTTTTTCTGTTTCAGTGTATGAGATAAATATTTTTTATCAGAAAAATAGAAGAAACTCAAAGTCGAATTTTTATTAATGCAAAAAATAAAGAAGTCCACAATATCAGAAAACAGACCCAAATGTGTACATATGTGTTCATCTGCGTTTTGGCGTAACATTACCTTTCTCAAGATACATCTGATCTGTAAACTACGGAATAATAATATAAAAGGGTCAAATAGCTGAAAAGGAACTATAGCTGTTTTCACTTGATAAAAAGAGGATATAACAATGCACCAGACAATTGGTTTCATTAATATGAAGAGGCTGCACACACTATGTCTAGAAGATGCTGATTAACTGTGCTAACACTAGTGACGACTTCATACCAAAGTGCGTCTAGTACATATGCTGGTGGCATATATATATACATGAATAATGTAAAATAAGAGGAAAGAAAACAGTGGGTTTAACATTAAATGTCCAAAAAGAAGTCAGGTGAGTAAAAAAAAATAGAACCAGCGGCATGTAAGGTAAAGTAAGAGAATTCTTAGAGAAATGTATTATTAACATATGCAGTTAAATAGTCTTACCAGTCAAATTCAGGGGCCCCAGGTGGTGGAGTAAGGAACCCACATACGCTGTTGTGTGATATGGTGCGAATGTGCATATTTATAGCCCGATCTGAAGTGATAATCAAGTGCTTCCGGGATTTTGTTGGACATTCTGGGAAAGAGTTCTGTGCATGCGTCGGCCGGAAACAGTTGGAAAGTGCCGAATCTCTGTGTGCAAGTGACCAAAGTCTTTTTGGGCCAGGATGGCGCATGGGTGCTGCCAGGGATATACAGTAAGTAAGGATGTTGAAGATCGGTATAAATAAGAAAATAGACAGGACTATTAAGTCTAAAGCAAGAGGTGAAGAACTAAAAATAGACGCTGTGCTTGGGCAAAAGGAAAGTGAGGAAATTTAAATATATCTATTTGAATATTATTATTATTATCATTTATTATTATAGTGCCATTTATTCAATGACCCTTTACATGTGAGGAGGGGTATACATAATACATACAAGTACAGTAATCTTAATTAACACAAGTCACGACTGGTACAGGATGAGAGAGGACCTGCCCGCGAGGGCTCACAATCTACAACGGATGGGATATATATAAAAAGGAACATGCTTGTGTAAATATCATATGTGTTATGTGTATGTAGACAAGATAACTGAAATAAAAGGAAGATAACTCAGACAAAAAAGGAAAAGAGGCAAAAGTATTAAGGTGCCTACTGATATCTATTCTGTGATTTGCATATAGAAAAGAAAATATGATTATTATTGTTATTTAATAATTAATACCCATTCAGTCTATCCCAAAGAAATGCTAACTAAGGCTAAGAGGTTGCCATCAGAAAACCTAAGAATATTAAACCATCTCACAATTCAATACAGTACCAAATGCAAATGTTGAGAAAAAAAGCTGATTAATATTGCACTTCATATTCCTTGTTGAGACCCAATGGGGAAAGTGTTTGTAAAGTATGAATCCAAAATGATTCTCGCTCTTTTAATTTTGTAACCCTGTGTTCTCCTATTCTGGCCAATGGGACATGATCTATGACCTGGTACTTTAATTGGGCTACAGTATAATTATAAGAAAGAAAATGGGCAAAGATTGGTAAAAGTGTATGTCCACATCTTATTGAAAATTTATGCTGAGAGACGTGGCCTCGGATATGCTGAGTAGTTTCCCCAACATATCAGAGACTGCAAGGACATTTAATAAGATAACTGACATAAGATGATTCACAAGTGAAATGTGCCTTGATGGGGTAACGGCGTCCCGATCTTGGGTGTGTAAAAGAATCACCTTTAGAGGTGTTGGAGCATTGTAAGCATTCAAAGCATGGGAAAGTGCCATTGCGTGGTGTAATGAAGGTTTGCTGTGTCGCTCCCATTCTGGAAAGGCCCACATCAGCTCTGACCAAATGATTTCAAATATTCTGGTGTCTTTTGTTGCACATAATTGGTTTGCAGCCAAATTCTGGTATATTGGGATATGAACTCTGCAGAATTCCCCCGTGTTTAAGTATAGACTGATTGATCCGTTGACTAAATGGGTGAAATGTGTTAGCAAAGGCCACTCTCTGTCCTTTCTCACTCGGTGAAGATGATCCCTGTGGAACTCTTAGCACCTCATTGGGATAACCCCTATTATGAAATTTTGCATCCATTTCACTGTGTGGAATAGCACAAACTGTTTGGTTGGAGACAATACTGCTAATTCTGTGGTGTTGGGATTTTAGACGAGCCCTTTTAGTGTGTTGGGGATGGCAACTTATATATTGAAGAGAACTATTTTTATCGGTTGGTTTGATGTAAAAATCATTTTCTATGGTTTTGTCAGCCGTAATGGTCACTACAGGGTCCAGGAAATTGATGGATCGGTCATCATGATGAATAGAACTGGTAAGACCTGGAATATAAGAATTCAGGTCCTTAAAGAAGAGGAGGAGGATCCTGTCACTACCTGTCCAAATAAGAAAAATATCATCAATGTATCTTTTCCAATACATGACAAAAGTGGAAAACAATGGATGAGTGTACACGAATATCATCTCAAATTTCGCCATAAATATATTCACATATGGGGGTGCCACATTGAACCCCATGGCTGTGCCCCTTCTTTGCAGGAAAAACTGGTCCTCAAAGAGAAATTTTTTTGTAAGAATCAATGTAAGTAAATCTTTACAGAATCGTAACTGGTTACTAGCAAACATTGTGTGTTTGGTCAGGAATGGGTTCACGGATTCTAAACCTTCATGGTGGCTGATGCTGGTGTATAAACTATTCACATTGAGGGTTACCAACTTACTACCCCATGGAATAGTGCCTAAAGTCCTAAGCGATTGTAAAAAATCTGATGTATCCTTCAGATAGTAGGCAATTTGAAGGACAAGAGGAGTCAAAATCCTTTCCAAGGTGATCACTAAGCAGGGCTATCTTGAATTATTGGAGGCAGCAATATGTCATCCGGGAGGTTTAAGAAGGTTCTTATGCACCTTGGGGAGAGTGTAAAACACTGGAATAACTGGATGTGGGTTTATAAGGTATTCATCTAATTTAAGGTCAATGATGCCCAACTGGCAATAGGGCTCCAATAAATTCATGATATGTCTCACTATTTCAAAAGTAGGATTATATGATATGGGCGTGTATGTGTTGGTATCATTCAACTGTTAACGAATTTCTGCGATATAATATGCCAGGTCTATTATAGCTATCACGCCCCCTATATCCGCAGGTTTGATAATTAATTATTTTTTAGATCTTAATGCTCTCAATGATCTGGGTTCCTCACGAGTAAGTTTATTTTTAACTCGTAGTTCCCCCTTGCTTTGGAGCATAACGTTTCTCTGATGTCTTGATGGACTAAATCAATGTACATTTCAATGGGATGATACAATCGTGGTGGTTGAAAATTACTAGAAATTAGTGAGGAGCGAGTATACTTGTTGCTTGTGTTCCCTGAGCACGCTCGTGAGTCCTCCAAGTATTTTGGCGTGCTTGGAGATTTAGTTTGTTTCAATGCAGCTGCATGATTTGCGGCTGCTAGACAGCCAGAATACATGTGGGGATTCCCTAACAAACAGGCAATCACCACATGTATTCAGGCTACCTAAAAGCTGCAAATCATGCAGCTACGTTGGCAAAAACTAAATCTCCGAGAACGACAAAATACCCAGGTGAAAACCTGAGCAATGAGTATACTCACTCATCACTGCTAGGAATGCATAAATTTAATGACTTGAGTGAAAAATTAGTTTGTATAATCTGTGTATCAGAATCATTTACAGACACCCGGTTGGAAAAAGGTGCCTTTAGACGCAAAGTCCTAAAGAACCAATGTAATTCTTGGTCCAATTGGAAAGTATTAAAGGTGGGTGTAGGACAGAAGGTGAGAGCCTTCTGAAATAATGCCATTTCTGAGTGGGAGTGACATTGCGATGAAATGTTATAAACGGTGTTGTTGAGGCTCCTACCTGTAACCTTGTCATCATTCTTTGTTGTTCTGTGGTAATGTCTCCTCCCCCTCCATTTCTTCCTCGATACTGGCGAGCCTGGCGTGGTTTTAAAAACTATTAAGTGCAGTGGGATGCTTCAAAGTCGCTGTCCGAGCTTGTTGGATGTAGGGCCGTATTCTCGTCAAAAGGGTCGTGAGTTCCTGAAGGTGACTGTAGAATGCCATCTGTATACCTGGTTGTGTTGGTAGTCGTTTTATCCCATAGGAACTTGGTCCTTTTCTTGGTCTGTAGGCTGTCATGAAATTCAGAAATTGTTTTATCAAGTTTAGTCTTAACTACCTTAAAGTCTTCAGTCGATGTAGTATTAATCAATTGTTGTTTGGTTGTAGTGATCTTGGAGTTCAGTTCCGTGATTTCTCTCTGTAAAAAGTCAATGGTAAGAATGATAAGGTCCATAGAACATTTATTTAGGATAGACTCAAAGTTGGCACAGTAAACAGTGTTCTCCTGAAATAGAGTTAGTTGTAGGGTGACTTTTAGGCCCCTGGGGATGCGATGTACCCAGTGGCATTCGGCCAAGGTGGTGCTATGAAGATTCAACACTGTTAATCTCCTCAAATTCTTTTCAAAATCTCTCATTTGTCTCATCTGTATTTCATCAGCTGGGGTATGTAAAAAAGAACCCGGTGTCGTGACTTTGGATATGATAGTGGACGCCTCCTTGCGGTTATATGATAATGTGGAGAAAGTCATATGCAGGACAGGAGTCAACACACAAAAAAGAGTAATATAAATTAGAAAAATGGGATGCTCACTGTAGAGTCGGTGCTCTGGAATAAAAAAAAAGTCAATTGGAAAAATAGAAGAAACGCCGGTACTCAATGATGAATTTTTGTTAATACAAAAAACAGACCCAAATGTATGCAGATGTGTTCATTGATGTTTCGGCGTGTGTAAATATCATATGTGTTATGTGTATGTAGGCAAAATAACTGAAATAAAATAAATAAAAGGAAGGTAACTCAGACAAAAAAGAAAAGAGGCAAAAATATGAAGATACCTGCTGGTATCTATTGTGCGAACTGGATAAAAAACTTGATAATCACCTGACTCCTTTTTGGACATTTAACGTTAAATCCACAGTTCTTTTCCCTCTTATTTTACATTATTTATTTATATGTATGCCACCAGTATATGTACAGACACACTTTGGTACGAAGTCGTCACTATTGTTAGCACAGTTAATCAGCATCTTCCAGACATAGTGTGTGCAGCCTCCTCATATTAATGAAACCAATTGTCTGGCACATTGTTATATCTTTCTTTTTTCATGCGTATATCAAGTGAAGATTGCTATAGTTCCTTTTCAGCTATTTGACCCTTTTCTATTATGTTATTATTCCATATTACTATTGTTCTATTTTACAGAACAGATGTATCTTGAGAAAGGCAATATTATGCCAAAATGAACACATATTTATACATTTGGGTCTGTTATCTGAAAATTGAGAACTTTTTTATTTTTGCATTAATAAAAAAATCAACTTTGAGTGCCGGAGTTTCTTATATTTTTCTGATTGACTTTTTTTTTTACTCCGGAGCACTGACTCTACAGTGAGCACTCCATTTTTCTAAAATATATATTTTTATATCAGACTATTACAAATGACTTACAGCAAATTTGTAACTTTTTAATTCTTTTCATTTGCCATACATGTAAGGGTTCCATTCCTAAGCTCCAATTACAAAATCAATTACAGAAGCCTAAAGGCCCCGTTACACACAGCGATCTCACTGGAGAGATCGCTGATTTTGTGACACATCAGCGATCTCTCCAGCGAGATCGCTGTGCGTGACATCCAGCAGCGACCAGTCCCCCTGCCGGGTATCTCTGATCGTGCTGGATCATCCTGGGCTGTATTTTCATCGCTGGTCTCCCACTGGCCAGCACGCATCGCTGCGTGTGGCAGTGGGAGCCAGCGATGTGCGATGCTGCACGCTGGTATCCAACCTAAACATCGGGTTTCTAAGAGCCGCGGGGCTCTTAGAAACCCGATGTTTACCCTAGATGCCAGCGTGCACTGCAGGCAGGGCAGGAGGCGGAGGCAGAGCGGAGCACAGACAGACCGGTGTAGCTCTGCTATCTGCTACACGGGTCTGACAGACTGGAGTAGCTCTGCTATCTGCTACTCGGGTCTGACAGACTGGAGTAGCAGATAGTAGAGCTACTCCGGTCTGTGTGCCGCTGTGCCTCCACCTTCCGCCCTGCCTGCAGTGCACGCTGGTATCTAGGGTAAACTTCGGGTTTCTAAGAGCCCCGCGGCTCTTAGAAACCCGATGTTCAGGTTGGTAACCAGCGTGTTCGCTGGTCCTGATCGCTGGAGGGGCTGTCTATGTGACAGCTCACCAGTGATCAGCTTAGCATGTCCCAGCGATCCCATCCATGTCGGATCATTGGTGGGATCGCTGGGACATCTTTATGTGTAACGGGGCCCTTAGACAGTATTTCCTAAAGCTACATAACACAGAAAATTCACTCAAAAAACAAAAACTTTTGGAGTGTGTACTAGGAAATCAGTCATGTTCTGCCTCCTCACAATTCTTTATCTGGCTTTAAGAAGACTAGCTGGAGCAGAAGCTTACCTACAGTGCCCGATGAGCCCCATTTCTTTGACCAAGGGGATGGACTTTGGCAGTCCACCAGCCGAAGATGGAGCTGAATAGCATTAGCTTAACTCCTTTGCTTTCTGCAAAATTTCTATATAGCATTTTAAAATTACACAGAAATTGCTGCAAACTAAAACCAGTGAGGGCAACTACAGTTGTTGTATTTTTAACCCCTTTACTCCCAAGGGTGGTTTGCATGTTATTGCCCGGGCCAATTTTTACAATTCTGACCACTGTCCCTTTATAAGGTAATAACTCTGGAACGCTTCCATGGATCCCAGTGATTCTGACAATGTTTTCTCGTGACATATTGTACTTCATGTTAGTGGTAAAATTTAATTCATATAACTTGCGTTTATTTGTGAAAAAAATGGAAATTTGGCGAAAATTTTGAAAATTTTGCCATTTTCCAACTTTGACTTTTTAAATCACAGAGATATGGCACACAAAAACTTAATAAATAACATTTCACATATGTTTCCTTTACATTAGCACAATTTGTGAACCAAAATTTTTTTATGTTAGGAAGTTATAAGGGTTAAAAGTTGACCAGCGATTTCTCATTTTTATAACACCATTTTATTTTTAGGGATCACATCACATTTGAAGTCACTTTGAGGGGTCTGTTTCGTAGAAAATACCCAATAGTGACACCTTTCTAAAAACTGCACCCCTCAAGGTGCTCAAAACCAGATTCAAGAAGTTTATTAACCCTTCAGGTGCTTCACAGGAATTTATTGAATGTTTAAAAAAATGAACATTTAACTTTTTTTCACAAAAAAAATTACTTCAGGTTTAATTTTTTTTATTTTACCAAGGGTAACACGAGAAATTGGACTGCAAAAGTAATTGTGCAATTTGTCCTGAGTATGCTGATATGCTGATATCTGATATGTGGGGGGAATCGCTGTTTGGGCGCATGGCAGAGCTCAGAAGGGAAGGAGCGCCGTTTGACGTTTTCACTGCAAAATTAGCTGGAATTCAGATCGGATGCCATGTCAAGTTTGGAGAGCTCCTGATGTGCCTAAACAGTGGAAACCCCCCACAAGTGACCCCATTTTGGAAATTAGACCCCCAAGGAACTTATCTAGATATGTGGTGAGCACTTTGAACCCCCAAGGGCTTCACAGAAGTTTATAACGTACAGCCGTACAATTAAAAAATCATATTTTTTCCACAAAAATGATCTTTTCACCCCAATTTTTATTTTCCCAAGGGTAACAGGACCCCAAAAGATATTTTGCAATTTGTCCTGAGTATGCTGATACCCCATATGTGGGGGTAAACCACTATTTGGGCGCATGGCAGAGCTCGGAAGGGAAGCAGCACCATTTGACTTTTTTTAGCTGGAATTGAGATAGGACGCCATGTCGTGTTTGGAAAGCCCCTGATGTGCCAAAATAGTGGAAACCCCCCAATTCTAACTCCATGCCTTACCCCAACACACCCCTTGTTAGGGCTGGTGGAACGCACCAAATTATAAATAATAGTAGGTGCGTTCGCAGCCCAGTGTCCACCGTGCAGAGGTGGTACACTGCTGCTAGGTAATGGCGGAAGAATAGAGCGGCGTGAAAACAGTCACACGAGGGTTACGTCACCCAGTGTGAACAGGAGCGAACTCTGTTGACTCACAGAGCCGCACAGCCGCTGAACGCAAATGCTGGAGCCTGTTTAGCTCACAGAGCCCGGCCAAAAAGCGCACAGAAAGCGGCCACAGATCTCTACCCCAAGGACACGGGGTTAGAGTTCCTCTAGGCCCTCTGAGCGCACGGCGTTGCTGCTGCGAATGCCTCTATAGACGCTGGCTATGGAGTGTGGAGCATGTGCACTGTGGCATTCCGAGTCACTAATGGGGACTAATGCCTGACTCCGACTCTGCCCTACCTACACCTAAGCCTGGGCGCTAGCAGGCTAGGCTGCACAATACATGCGTACCAAGGGTAGGGGATTCATAATGAGTCAGTCACCAGAGACATTCATACGTGCATACATCACTCACTCCTCATAGTCTGAGAATACAGTGTATCCTAGTGCATGGCCAAGCGGCCATGCGAACCATTTATAGCCGTGAGCGTCTAGGACCTTCCGGGCTTCTCGGATGGGCCAATCTGAAAAGGAGCAGGACCTGAGCATGTGACCTTCAATCTCCAATGGGAGATCACTCCATGGGCATGCTCAGTGGCCGACAAGAGGACGTAGTCCCTGGAGAATCTCGATGCTGAGCAGCCTGCATTGCCATAGCTGTGCCAGAGGTGGCAGCAGCAAGCAAACCCATGGAGGTGGTCTGGGCAGAGTGCTGGTACCCATGAGTTTGCTGAGCAAACTCCTCTGTGGTTGGGGAGGAATGGGAGACCGCCTGGAGCAGGGCTTGGGATTCCCACTGTGCAGCAACAGGAACCCGACGCCTAACACCCCTAACCCTAGCCCTAATGGGAAAATGGAAATAAATGCATTTTTTTTAACTTTATTATTTTTCCTAACTAAGGGGATGATAACGGGGGGTTTGATTTAATATTTATAGCGGGTTTTTATATTTGGCAGCTGTCGCACGCTAAAAGACGCTTTTTATTTTAAAAATAGTTTATGCATCACCACATTTTGAGAGCTATAATTTTTCCAAATTTTGACCCACCGAGTCATATGTGGTCTTATTTTTTGCGGGACGAATTGATGTTTTTATTGGTACCATTTTCGGGCACGTGACATTTTTTGATCGCTTTTTATTCCGATTTTTGGGACACAGAATGAACAAAAACCAGCGTTTCAAGAATTTCTTTTGGGGGGTGCGTTTACACCATTCCGCGTGTGGTAAAATTGATAGAGTGGTTTTATTCTTCGGGTCAGTATGGTTACAGCGATACCTAATTTATGTAGTTTTTTTATGTTTCGGCGCTTTTATGCAATGAAAACATTTTTAAATAAAAAATAATTATTTTTGCATCACTTTATTATGCGAGCTATAACTTTTTTATTTTTTCGCTGATGATGCTGTGTGGTGGCTCGTTTTTTGCGGGACAAGATGTCGTTTTCAGCAGAACCATGGTTATTTATATCCGTCCTTTTGATCGCACGTTATTGCACTTTTTGTTCGGCGATATGATGATAAAGCATTATTTTTTTCTTCATTTTTTATTTTTATTTTTTAAGAGGTTCAATAAATGGGTTAACTAGTGGGACAGTGTTATAGGGCGTGGCGATACCAAATATATGTACTTTTATTGTTTTTTTATTTTCAAAAAATGAATTTATTAGGGAATATTTTTTTTTAATTTATTTAGCGATTTTTTATAAATTATTTTTACACTTTTTTTTTACTTTATTACACTGTCCCAGGGGGGACATCACTGTCATGTGACAGATCGCTGATCTGTGACAGATCAGCGACTTGACACAGGCACTGCACAGGCTTCCTCATGCCCGCGCTCTGCAGGCAGTGAGGAAGCCAGCTCCCTGCAGGCCCCCGAAGATCCCCGCCACCATATCGGATCCGGGGACCTGCAGCGGGGGTCTCAGGGAAGCACGGAGGGAGCGCTTCTCTCCTATGCCGCCGGTACACTGCGATCATGTTTGATTGCAGTGTGTCGGGGGTTAATGTGTTGGGGTGGTCCGTGACCGCCCCTGACACATATTGCCGGGTGTCAGTTGTGATAATCCCCCCATGAGCGCCGCTGATCATGCTAGAAGTACTATTCCGTCCTTGGGACTTAGGTCACATGGTCGGAATAGTATGTCTAATGTAGGAAAGGGGTTAAAGTTATTATGCATAGTGAGAAGTCAGTTATAACAAAGGACATACATTATTATGCTTAACCTGTTAAAAACTTCGCGTAAGTGTTGGTGGTAGAACAACTAGATAAAATGGTGTGTACCTATATATGTACCATAGATTAAGAACCTATTGAAAATACTGCAGGCATATACCTCGAGACTTCTGGTGCTCACCCAGAAACAACAATATATCAGATCCAGAAAAAGAGAATGGATAGCACTCACCAATCTTGAAATTCCACACTTTATTGGTAACAATAAATCACCTCATACCATGCACTGTCCTCCCTCCCCCACTGCATCTAGCTCACTCTCTGAATTGGAACCAGTCGCAGAAGAAGAAGTAAGCAGGCTCCTTGCATCTTCTCGCCCAACCACTTGCATCAGTGACCCGTTTCCGTCACATCTCCTCCAGTCCCTTTCCCCTGCTGTCACCCCTCACCTAACTAAAATATTTAACCTCTATCTCTCTTCTGGTATCTTTCCCTCCTCATTTAAGCATGCCATCATACATCCACTACTTAAAAAACCATCACTCGACCAAAACTGTGCCGCTAACTATAGACGTGTCTCTAATCTTCCCTTCATCTCTAAACTCCTGGAGCACCTGGTCCACTCCCGTCTTATCTGCTATCTGTCTGATAACTCGACCCTCTCCAATCCGGTTTCCGCTCCTTACCCTGTACTGAAACTGCCCTCACTAAAGTCTCTAATGATATACTAGCATCTAAATCAAATGGTCTTTACTCCATGCTAATTCTCTTGGATCTCTCTATAGCATTCAACACTGTGGATAATCAGCTCCTACTCACTATGCTCCGTTCCATTGGCGTCAAGGACACCGTTCTCTCGTGATTCTCCTCCTATCTCTCTGACCGCTCCTTTACTGTATCTTTCGCTGGTTCCTCCTCTCACCTTCCCCTTACTGTTGGGGTTCCTCAAGGATCGGTTCTAGGCCCACTCCTCTTCTCCTTGTACACTGCCCCTATTGGTCAAACAATCATTAGATTTGGTTTCCAGTACCATCTTTATGCTGATGACACCCAATTATATGCTTCTTCTCCTGACATCACGCCAGCCTTTCTAGAAAACACCGGCGATTGTTTAAACGCTGTGTCTAACATCATGTCCTCACTATATCTGAAACTGAACCTGTCAAAGACTGAACTCCCTCTACTATTGTACCTATACCCGACATTGCCATTTCTGTGTGTGGCTCCACTATTACTCCCCAGCAACATGCCCGCTGTCTTGGGGTCATACTTGATTCCGAGCTTTCCTTTGTCCACCACATTCGATCACTGGCTCGCTCTTGTCATCTGCACCTTAAAAACATTTCTAGAATTTGACCTTTTCTTACTTTTGACTCTGCAAAAACTCTTACTGTTTCTCTTATTCATTCTAATCTCAACTATTGTAACTCTCTTCCAATCGGTCTCCCTCTTACCAAACTCTCCCCTCTCCAATCTGTGTTGAATGCTGCAGTCAGGATCATATTCCTCACCAATCATTACATCGAAGCCTCTACCTTGTGCCAGTCTTTACACTGGCTACCCATCCACTCCAGAATTCAGTATAAACTTATTACCCTCACCCACAAAGCCCTCCATGGCTCAGCACCACTCTACATCTCCTCCCTTGTTTCAGTATACCACCCTACCCGCGCCCTCCGTTCTGCTGAAGACATGAGGTTAGCATCCTCAATAATCAGAACCTCCCACTCCCATCTCCAAGACTTTACACGTGCTGCGCAAATTCTTTGGAATGCACTTCCCAGGTCAATACGATTAGTCCCCAATCCCCACAAGAGATGGGTGGGGTCTCTCAAATCATGCATTATGTGCATGTCACAAGTGTTTTTAATCCAGTTTTTTCCGTGCCTATGCATGATTTGAGAGACCCCACCCCTCTGTTGTGTGACATGCACATAAAGAGCTGGCTTACACCACGTGCCCATACCAGGAAGCGCCTGTCTTCATCCTGTTCATTTAGACAATGTTCACATGTTCAGGTTTTAAATACATTAGTTAGGGACTGCTTCAATAGGGGTTACCTTGACGCAGTGGAACGGCTTGATATAAATTTTTTTGCAAAAAAAGTATCGTCTAAATACCCTATATTTGTTATCATCTTTTTATCAGCACTTGCTGACTACTGTTACATGTTTTACTGCAGGATATTTTTGCACAATTGTCATTCTGTGCGCTCTGTTTGTGCTTATTTTTAAATGTAAGAAAGCGTTACCAGTGTGAGATATGTAAAAACTGTTCTTTTCATCTACATGCCTCACATAGGTAACACCCCTTTTAATTGAAAATAAGCTCTGGAGACAGATTTTCAGGAAGATCAGTGTCCGGCCCATAGATCTTAACAGCTCATTTACATATTAACCCCTTCATGACCCAGCCTATTTTGACCTTAATGACCTGGCCATTTTTTGCAATTCTGACCAGTGTCCCTTTATGAGGAAATAACTCAACTCAAGAACGCTTCAATGGATCCTAGCGATTCTGAGAATGTTTTTTCAGGACATATTGGGCTTCATGTTAGTGAAGGAAAAATGGACATTTTAATTTTTCCAGCAAAAATTTTCTTTTAGCATCAATTTTTTCATTTTCACATGAGCAACAGGAAAAAATGGATCTTAAAATTTATTGGGCAATTTCTCCTGAGTACACCGATACCTCATATGTGGTCATAAACCACTGTTTGGGCGCATGGCAGGGCTCAGAAGGGAAGGAGTGCCATTTGACTTTTTGAATGGAAAATATGCTGGAATATTTAGCGGTTGCCATGTTGCGTTTGGAGAGCCCCTGTGTGCCTAAACATTGGAGCTCCCCCACAAGTGACCCCATTTTGGAAATTAGATCCCCCAAGGAACTTATCTACATGCATAGTAGATAAGAACCCCCCATACATTGAACCCCCAGGTGCTTCACAAATTGATCCGTAAATAAAAAAAATATTTTTATTGTCACAAAAATTTTCTTTTTTAGCCTCAGTTTTTTCATTTTCACATAGGCAAGAGGATAAAATGCATCCTGAAATTTGTTGGGCGATTTCTCCTGAGTACACTGATTCCTCATATGTGGTCATAAACCACTGTTTGGACGCACGGCAGGCCCGGGAGGGAAGAAGCGCCATTTGACTTTTTGAATGGAAAATATGCTGGAATATTTAGCGGTTGCCATGTTGCGTTTGGAGAGCCCCTGTGTGCCTAAACATTGAAGCTCCCCCACTAGTGACCCCATTGTGGAAATTAGATCCCCCAAGGAACTTATCTACATGCATAGTAGATAAGAACCCCCTATACATTGAACCCCCAGGTGCTTCACAAATTGATCCGTAAATAAAAAAAATATTTTTATTGTCACAAAAATTTTCTTTTAGCCTCAGTTTTTTCATTTTCACATAGGCAAGAGGATAAAATGCATCCTGAAATTTGTTGGGCAATTTCTCCTAAGGTACACTGATACCTCATATGTGGTCATAAACCACTGTTTGGATGCACGGCAGGGCCCGGGAGGGAAGAAGCGCCATTTGACTTTTTGAATGGAAAATTAGCTCCAATCGTTAGCGGACACCATGTCGCGTTTGGAGAGACCCTGTGTGCCTAAATATTTGAGCTCCCCCACATGTGACCCCATATTGGAAACTAGACCCCCCAAGGAACTTATCTAGATGTGTGGTGAGCACTTTGAACCCCCAAGTGCTTCACAGAAGTTTATAACGCAGAGCAGTGAAAATAAAAAATCATTTTTTTTCCTCAAAAATGATTTTTTTAGCCCGCTATTTTTTATTTCCACAAGACTAGCAGGAGAAATTGGACCACAAAAGTTGTTGTGCAATTTGTCCTGAGTACACCGATACCCCATATGTGGGGGGAACCACTGTTTGGGCACATGGGAGAGCTCAGAAGGGAAGGAGCACCATTTTGGAATGATGACTTTGATGGAATGTTCTGCGGGCGTCATTTTGCATTTGCAGAGCCCCTGATGTGCCTAAACAATAGAAATCCCCCACAAGTGACCCCATTTTGGAAACTAGACCACCCACTGTTTGGGCACATGGGGCTCAGAATGTAGGGAGCACTGTTTGACTTTTTGAGCGCAAAATTGGCTTGAATAAATGGTGGTGCCATGTCGTGTTTGGAGACCCCACAATGTGCCTAAACAGTGGAAACCCCTCAATTCTAACTCTAACCCTAACCCCAACACACCCCTAAACCTAATCCCAACCCTAATCATAACCTTAACCACAAATCTAACCCCAACACACCACAAACCCTAATTCCAACTCTAACCCTAACCACAAGCCTAACCTTAATCCCAACTCCAACCCACCCCTAACCCTAATATTAACCCTAATATCAACCCTAATCCCAACCCTAACCCTAATACCAACCCTAATTCCACCCCTAACCCTATATCTAACCCTAACCCTAATTCCAACCCTAACCCTAATTCCAACCCTAACCCTAATTTCAACCCTAACCCTAATTCTAACCCTAATGGAATAATAAAAATATTGTCTTTATTTTATTATTTGTGCCTGCCTATGGGGGTGATAAGGGGGGGTGTGATTTACTTTTTTTATTTTGATCACTGTGAGAGTTTATCACAGTGATCAAAATAAAATAATGAATCTGCAGCAGGCAGATTCCAGCGGGCGCACTGATCTGGGATGGCAGGACACCGGGACGGCCATAGGGACATCGGAGGCACAGCGGAGGGTGGTGGGGGGTGATCGGAAGGTGGGGGGAGCGGAGGGAAGGGGAGGGGGAGCAGATGATGACGGCGGCGGCGGCGGACGAACAGCACTGTCAGTCGGTGGTGGCAGCGATCGGCCCCGTCAGTCGTGGGGGGGGTTGGATCTCGGTCCTCAGCCATGGCAGATGCTATTACAGTATTGGCCATGTCTGGATTGTAATATTTCATCAAATTTCTTTGTTGAAATATTACAATCACTCTGAATAAAATGTATACTTAATCAGCAGCAAACAAAGTTGAGTGCCAAGTTTTGTTTATTCACTCTATTGGTTTGGGACCCTACCTGAGCATCACACCAGTTGTGCCACGTTTCTTATCTTATAACACAGAAAAGGTGACAGATTCCCTTTATGAAAGCAATCGCATAAGATAATGCAACATTTTGTTTGGGAAGGTTTTTGCTTGTGCTGATTGCACTGTATTCATGATTTTCCTTAAAAAACCAAAGGGATTCCCCTCCCACTAGTGAGAATTGAGACTATGCTGTGTTTTTTTATTACAGCCTGAGATGTCACAATGTAACATTAGGAAAATATCTGTATAAAATGTTTCTGTAGCTTATCTTTGGAATACTACATATCGCCCGGTGGATAAAGCAGTCACTGAAATAGCTGATATGTAAATGGCATTCTTGAAAGATACACGGTCATGCAGAAGATCTGTTTATTTGCATATATTTTGAGTAGCACAAATGCCCCTAAAGATATATCCACTGTTCAAACAACTTTAAAATATAAACTTGGATTGCCCTACTTTAATGCAATTTCTACTCATTCTGCAATTGACAAAATTGTGCCATAACCTAGGGCTACAAAAATAAACAACTCTGCTAATATAAATTTGTGGCTGAGCTCACTCTCGGAAGCTAAAGGGAGTAAACAATGTATTGATTAAAAGTTATGGATGACACATACAAACCAAGAAACCAAAGTCATTTGCAAGTGGAAAACTCATTTAAAAAGTTATGTCTGCTTATTGTAATGAACCAGTAGCCTATTCTACAATCAATATCCTCCCATTTAACTTCAGAGTCCACATTAAAGTACAAGCAACTGCTTTGTGTACAAAACCCAAGATAATAGAGAGGACAAAGCTTAGTATCTAACAAAAATCTGCACTCTACATTTCTATTTTATGTAATTAATTATAGAAGCGATGGCTGTGAGTTTGGATGTGCCAAAAATGTTTATGTTGATATATTCAGTAATGCTGTTCTGAAAACATGTTTACAAGCATTTTTTCCTGTCCCCCATTTGAGCATATTTTATAATTTTTCCAACCAGTATGGTTTTGGAGCCTAGTAGTGATGAGCGAGTGTGCTCATTACTCGAGATTTCCGAGCATGCTCTGGGTGTTCTCCGAGTATCTTGGGTGTGCTTGTAGATTGTTTGTATCTCCGCAGCTGCATGATTTGTGACTGTTAGACAACCTGAACACATGCAGCGATTGCCTGTTTATTAGGAAATCCCCACATGCATACAGGCTGTCTAGCAGCCACAAATTATGCAGCTGTGGAGACACAAACATAATCTATGAGCACGCCGAAGATACTTGGAGAACACCCGAGCATGCTCAGAAAACTCGAGTAACGAGCACACTCGCTCAACACTAGAGCCTGGCCATTAAACTTTTAGTTTCAGTTAACGAGTTATATTTATAAAATTTGATTTGCTGTATGGAAATTGACTAATTTGACTAATTTGGAAATTTCCTTTAAAGGGTGAATTTGATTAGTTTAGCAAAACCATTTTGCACAGTTTGTTAGGGAATTTTCAGTTAATTGAGAGAAGAGATGAGGTTATCTTGTCAGGATCTTGCTGGCCAGTGTGAAGAACTTTTAGAAAGAATATCCCTCATTTGAATGGACTTTGCGTAATGCTTAATTTTCCCTGTGGGGGGGTGCTGCAAGGAATTGAACACTTACTGCCAGTGCCAGGTTTCCCTACAGGGATGTCAGAGGCCTTCTGGTGGCCTTGAGAGCATGTGAAGAGACTAAATGCATGTCAATGCGTTTGACAGCAGGATTTAACTAGTTAATAGGTGCGGGTGGATCACGATTCCACCTGCACCTATTGCGGGCACATGTCAGCTGTTCAAAACAACTGACATGTCCCGGCTTTGATGCGGGCTCATCAAAGGGGGGGTACTGCCATTGGATGTACTATTGCGTCCAATGGCAGTAAGGGGTTAACATCAACTGATCTTCACTGTCATATTAAAGGAATATAAGAATCCAGGCTATCTATTAACAAAAAGATAGTGAGAGAATACGTGGCTATCATAAATAAATTCAAGTCTCCAGGTCCAGATGAATTATACCTCAGAGTACTGAAGGACGTAGCAGAGGAAATTTTTGAACCACTCTCCATAAGTTCTTGGAGAACAGGAAAAGTCACAGAAGACTGGAGAAGAGCAAATGTTGTTCCTATCTTCAAAAAAGGGAAGAAGGTGGACCCAGGGACTATAGGCCAGTGAGTCTGACATCTATACCAGAAAAAATCTTTGAACAAATTATTACACAACATGTATGCACGTATCTGAATAATAATGAAGTGATTAACCAGAGTCAACATGGGTTTGTAACTGATAAGTCATGTCAGACTAACTTAATTTCCTTCTATGACACAATAACTGACTGGGTGGATCAGGGAAATGCTGTAGATATAGTATATCTTGACTTCAGCAAAGCATTTGACACCATCCTTATTGAAAAAATGACTAAGTATGAAATCGACAAGGTAACTCTTAGGTGGATTCGTAACTGGCTTAGTGATTGGACCCAAAGAGTGGTCGCAAATGGCTACACATCCTGTTAGAAGAATGTCTCAAGTGGGGTACCACAGGGCTCTGTCCGGTGCCCTGTATTGTTCAACATCTTTATCCATGATTTAGATGAAGGAATTGAGGGTAAACTGATTAAATTTGCTGATGACACAAAGCTAGGAGGGATAGCTAATACTAGAGAAGAGATTCAAAAAGATAAAAATAAACTGGAGCAGTGGGCAGCAACTAACAGAATGGTTTTTAACAGGGAAAAATGCAAGGTACTACATCTGGGCAATAAAAATGAAAAAAAGCATATACAGAATGGGAGGAATACGGCTAAGCAACAGCACATGTGAAAAAGACTTGGGTATACTAATAGATCATAAACTGAAAATGAGTCAACAGTGTGATGCAGCAGCATAAAAGGCAAATACAATTCTGGGATGTATTAACAGAAGCATACAGTCTAGATCACGTGTAGTCATTATGGCCCTCTACTCCTCTTTGGTCAGACCTCATCTGGAGTACTGTGTCCAGTTTTGGGCACCACATTTTAAAAAAAGAAACAAACTGGAGCAAGTTTGGAGAAGAGCGACCAGAATGGTGACCGATCTGCAAACCATGTCCTATTAGGAACAGTTACAGGATTTGGGAATGTTTAGCTTGCAAAAGAGAAGACTGAGAGGAGACTTAATAGCTGTCTACAAATATCTCAAGGGCTGTCACATTGTAGAAGGATCATCTTTATTCTCATTTGCATAAGAAAAGACTAGAAGCAATGAGATGAAATGGGAGGAGACACAGATTAGATATTAGAAAAAACTTTCTTTTTGACAGTTAAAGAGATCAATGAGAGGAACAGGCTGCCACAAGAGGTGGTGAGTGCAACTTCAATGGAAGTCTTCAAACGTAGGCTGGACAGACCTCTGTCTGGGATGATTTAGTGAATCCTGCTTTGAGCAGTGCGTTGGGCCAGATGACCCAGGAGGTCCCTTCCAACCCTACCATTCTATGATTCCATGATTCTTGGAGTCTATGATTCTTTCTTTGAGGTAAAATAATGCTTAAAACAGGCATTTGCTTTACCTCACAAAAAGAATCAGCTGTGATCCCATGCTGTCCTGTCTGTATTCTCCCTTTTGCTTCCTCCCCTGCCCAGGAACTGTGGTATGATCAGACTATGTCTCTGAATGGTCAGGCAGGGCCATTACACAGTACACAGCAGAGACACATCTATAACATTACTAGATGGTGGCCCGATTCTATCGCATTGGGTATGCTAGAGTCTCTGTTAAAATCTACTATATAATTGTCTAATTCTGTCTGTCTGTAATGGAATTCTTGCCTTGCTGATTGGTCACGGCAGTTAGGCTGCGACCAATCAGCGACAGTTGCTTAGTCATCGTGGCAACACGGCTGCATTGCTTATTGTACAGGCACATTACAGCCATTATAGGCATCACTGCTGCATCGCTCATTACACAGGCACAGTCCTGTACATATTATGGAGTACAATACATTAGGTAACAGCAGAAAAGTGACTGCAGCTCCAGGTGTAACTGGAGTACAATACATTAGGTAACAGCAGAAAAGTGACTGCAGCTCTGGGTGTAACTGTACTACAATACATTAGGTAAAAGCAGAAAAGTGACTGCAGCTCTGGGAGCAACTGGAGTACAATACATTAGATAACAGCAGAACAGTGACAGCAGCTCTGGGTGTACCTGGAGTACAATACATTAGGCAACAGCAGAAAAGTGACTGCAGCTCTTGGTGTAACTTGCGTACAATACATTAGGTAACAGCAGAAAAGTGACTGCAGCTCTGGGTGTAACTGGAGTGCAATACATTAGGTAAGATCTGAACAGTGACTGCAGCTCTGGGTGTAACTGGACTACAATACAATAGGCAAAAGCAGAACAGTGACTGCAGCTCTGGGAGTAACTGGAGTACAATACATTAGGTAAAAGCAGAACAGTGACTGTAGATTTGGGTGTAACTGGAGTACACTACATTAGGTAACAACAGAACAGTGACTGCAGATCTGGGTGTAATGGAGTACACTACATTAGGTAACAGCAGAACAGTGACTGCAGCTCTGGGTGTAACTTGAGTACAATACATTTGGTAAGATCTAAACAGTGATTGCAGCTCTGGCTGCAACAGGAGTATAATACATTAGGTAAAAGCAGAACAGTGACTGCAGCTCTGGGAGTAACTGGAGTACAATACATTAGATAACAGCAGAACAGTGACAGCAGCTCTGGGTGTAACTGGAGTACAATACATTAGGTAACAGCAGAACAGCGACTGCAGATCTGGGTGTAACTGGAGTACAATACATTAGGTAACAGCAGAACAGTGACTGCAGCTCTGGGTGTAACAGGAGGACATTAGGTAAGAGCATAATGGTGACTGCAGCTCTGGATATAACTTGCATACAATACATTAGGTAAGAGCAGAACATTGCAGCTCTGGGTGTAATTTGCGTACAATACATTAGGTAAGTGCAGAACGGTGACTGCAGCTCCATTTGTAACTGGACTACGATACATTATGTAAAAGCAGAACAGTGACTGAAGCTCTGGGAGTAACTGGAGTACAATACATTAGAAAACAGCAGAACAGTGACAGCAGCTCTGGGTGTAACTGGAGTACAATACATTAGGTAACAGCAGAACAGTGACTGCAGATCTGGGTGTAACTGGAGTACAATACATTAGGTAACAGCAAAACAGTGACTGCAACTCTGGCTGTAACTGGAGTACAATACATTAGGTAACAGCAGAACAGTGACAGCAGCTCTGGGTGTAACATGAGTATAATACACTAGATGGTGGCCCGATTCTATCGCATTGGGTAGTTTAGAGTCTCTGTTAAAATAAAAAATAGTTATATACTCACCTTTCGATGGCCCCCGGACTCTGTCCCGCCTCTCACCATGCTCCCGACATCTTCTGGTCCCAGTAATGATTAACGAGAAGGGCCGGAGAGGACGTCACTCTTGCGAGAGCGTGACGTCATCAGCGGTGTTTCGCAGAAAGCATTACTGGGACCGGAAGATGCCGGGAGCGTGGTGAGAGGAGGGACAGAGTCCGGGGGCCGTCGAAAGGTGAGTATATCACTATTTTTTATTTTAACAGAGACTCTAGAATACCCGATGCGATAGAATCGGGCCACCATCTAGTAAAAAATAGTTATATACTCACCATCTGACGGCCCCCGGACTCTTTCTCTCTTCTCCATGCTCCCGGCATCTTCTGGTCCCAGTAATGCTTTGCGAGAAACATCGCTGATGATGTCGCCCCCACGGGAGAGTGACGTCATCTCCGGCCCTTCTTGCTAAGCATTACTGGGACCGGAAGATGCCGGGAGCGTGATGAGAGGAGAGAAAGAGTCCGGGGGCCGTCGGAAGGTGAGTATATAACTATTTTTTATTTTAACAGAGACTCTAGAATACCCGATGCGATAGAATCTGGCCACCATCTAGTGTATTGTTACACCCGGAGCTGCTGTCACCGTTCTTCTGTTACCTAATGGATTGTACTCCAGTTACAGCCAGAGCTGCAGTCACTGTTCTGCTATTACCGAATGTATTGTACTCCAGTTACACCCAGAGCTGCTGTCACTGTTCTGCTGTTATCTAATGTATTGTACTCCAGTTACTCCCAGAGCTGCAGTCACTGTTCTGCTTTTACCTAATGTATTGTAATACAGTTACACCCAGAGCTGCAGTCACCGATGTGCTCTTACCTAATGTATTGTACTCCAGTTACACCCAGAGCTGCAGTCACTTTTCTGCTGTTACCTAATGTATTGAACTCCAGTTACTCCCAGAGCTGCAGTCACTGTTCTGCTTTTACCTAATGTATTGTAGTACAGTTACACCCAGAGCTGCAGTCACTGTTCTGCTCTTACCTAATGTATTATACTCCTGTTACACCCAGAGCTGCAGTCACTTTTCTGCTGTTACCTAATGTATTGAACTCCAGTTACTCCCAGAGCTGCAGTCACTGTTCTGCTTTTACCTAATGTATTGTAGTACAGTTACACCCAGAGCTGCAGTCACTGTTCTGCTCTTACCTAATGTATTATACTCCTGTTACACCCAGAGCTGCAGTCACTTTTCTGCTGTTACCTAATGTATTGTACTCCAGTTACACCCAGAGCTGCAGTCACTTTTCTGCTGTTACCTAATGTATTGTACTCCAGTTACACCCAGAGCTGCAGTCACTTTTCTGCTGTTACCTAATGTATTGTACTTCAGTTACACCCAGAGCTGCAGTCACTTTTCTGCTGTTACCTAATGTATTGTACTCCAGAATATGTACAGGACTTTGCCTGTGTAATGAGCGACGCAGCAGTGATGCCTTTAACGGCTGTAATGTGCCTGTACAATAAGCAATGCAGCCGTGTTGCCGCGACGACTAAGCAACTGTCGCTGATTGGTCGCAGCTTAACTGCCACGACCAATCAGCAACGCAGGATTTCCATTACCGACAGACAGACAAACAGAATTAGACAATTATATAGTAGATTTCAGCAGAGGAATTTAATTTTTTTAAACACGTCTGATAGTGGAACTTATTATTATTCCGAGATCTATTGTGTAAAATATACTTTTGTTTGTGGGAAAACCCCTTTAAAAGTATCTACACTTATCTGTAATTTTGCAATTGTTTTCTATCTATAGTAAAAAAAATGGAAGATTACAAATTATTGCAGTTTTCTCATTGTCAACTAAATATTAATACTAGACACACACTTCCCAATTCACACACTTCCGATGGACATATTGAAGGCTGCAATATGCTGCCTCTAACTCTTTGAATTTCTACAGCTGTAACATCACCTATTATGAGTATGAAGAAAAATCTCCAAAAGCACATTTTTAACACAACTGTAAATACACAGATAATGCCTCATCGAGTATCCATAGAGATGACTCTCAACCAAGTGAAAAAACAGGATAATGCCAGAGTCCAAAGCTTTATTCATAAATATGATTTTTTTTATTAGTGCAATTAAAGACACATGTGAGAAACAAGACATATATACTGATAAATCAAATGGTCAATGGGTAATTTAGCCTGAAACCATAAAAAAGAGCAGACCAGCGACCATCATTAGTAAATGACCAAATAGGATGACAATGAGAGGGGTAAGTAGTATTATGTGCCTATCACGCATCAAGTTGGAATAAAGAATGATCATACCCAGAAATCCCAATCTAATATATAAAGCTCATTGTTAGTGTTGAGCGATACCATCCGATATTGAAAAATATCGGATCGGATTGGATCGGCCGATATCCAAAAAGTATCGGGTATCATCGATTCCGATCCCGGAAGTCCCATTCAAGTCAATGGGACAGAAATATCGGAATTAAAAAAAAAACCCCTTTGTTTCCTTGTAGGTTAATTCTACATGAAGAAAAACAACTAATAATAATGTAGAATGTATTTGGGGAGGTGGAGGAGACATTAAAGCCATAGAGGTTTAGCCCAATCAAATGGAAAAGTAAGAATTAATTTTTTTTTAAAGACTTTTGGAGTTACAAAGATATTGACTATGTTAACCTCTTTTATATTTTGTCAGATATGTATGTTTCACTACTTCCATGCTCTTCACCTTCTTTTTTACTTCTCCCACACTTTCTCCTTCATGATCCTCAGCAGCAGCAGCAGCAGCAGCATCTTTTTCATCAACTTCTTCTTCACCTTATTCATCTTCTTCTTCTTCACCTTCTTCCTATTTTTCTTTTTTTTTCATTCTTCATATTCTTCTTATTCAACTATTATTCTTCTTCATATTCTACTTCTTCATCTTCTTCCTATTCTTCTTCTTCTTCATCACATTCTTATTTGTGACAGGCATTCCTGTAGTTGTTATCTATAAAAGTTTGAAGATTACACCTTCCGTTCTGCCTGTCACAAAAGATTTACAACAGGATTTGTCCGCGTTCAGTTTGGCCTGCAGCAGCAGGTATTTT
Organism: Dendrobates tinctorius; assembly: GCF_039654945.1. Lineage (NCBI taxonomy): Eukaryota > Metazoa > Chordata > Amphibia > Anura > Dendrobatidae > Dendrobates > Dendrobates tinctorius. Next base: position 17,390,576 of record NW_027361858.1, on the reverse strand, counting down.
CCAGGGGCACCACAAGTAGGAAAGGACTCACCCCCATACACTGCTTAGTCTTCTGTTTATAATTTAGATAATATCATTTGCTCTGATTTTTAGTCTTATGCTTAATGTTCTTCTGCTTTTGGTTTTTCTGCTTCTTGGTCTTCTGTCTCTTGTTGTTCCTAATCTTGGTGGTTGTCTTCATGTTCTTTGTCCTCTTGGTCATTTTCTTCAGGGTCATCTTTTTGGTCTTCTTTGGTGTGGTCTTCAGGGTCGTCGTCTTCAAGGTCGTCATCAGGAAGATCCAGAGTGAGAACCAAAAACCATTTCCACAAGCTCAAACTTGGAAAAGTAGCAGAAGGTACAAGAAGGCTGAGGAACTGCTGAGAACCACCTGACGGTACTGGAATCCGGATGGTTAGCAGAAGGAACAAGAGCAAATGGAACTAGCGAGGACCAGCTGACGGTGCTGGAACCCGGAGGGGCAGCATAAGGAACAAGAGCCAATGGCACAACCGTGGACCAGCTGACAGTGCTGGAACACGGTTACTAAGCAGGAGGTACCTGTGCTACAAAGCACTACCAAGGACCAGCAGACGTTGCTGGAACTCGGATACCGAGAAGGAGGCACCTAGGCCAAAGGCACTGCCGAGAACCAGCTGACGGTGCTGGAACCCGGATGGGTAGCAGAAGGAACAAGAGCCAATGGAACTAGCGAGGACCAGCTGACGGTGCTGGAACCCGGAGGGGCAGCAGAAGGAACAAGAGCCAATGGCACAACCGTGGACCAGCTGACGGTGCTGGAACACGGTTACTAAGCAGGAGATACCTGTGCTACAAAGCACTACCAAGGACCAGCAGACGTTGCTGGAACTCAGAGAGCGAGAAGGAGGCACCTAGGCCAAAGGCACAGCCGAGAACCAACTGACGGTGCTGGAACCCGGATGGGTAGCAGAAGGTACCCATGATAAACGAAGTTGCAAGGCCACGAGCAGGCCGCAGTTACTGTAACCTACAGTCCTAAAGGGGGTGCTTGTCCTATTGGCACTACGGAACCAGCCTTTATTACCAGAACCCGCAGCCCACATAGGAAGCACCTAAACTGCAGGCACCATAGGCTCGGCTAACCCGACCGCAACACGACAAGACAACGTATTGGTGGCAAAGTGACGTTGACACTCCCCGGAAACAGCAGGCATCCTGGAACCAGGATGGGCAGGAGGGAGTACCCGTGCCAAAGACACTTCTGAGCAGCAACTGGCGATGTTGGAGCCCAGGGTCAATCAGGGTGTAGGCTGAAGCCTAATTTCATCAAGTTTAATATCTCTTGTAGACTACTACTGATTTAAAACGTGCTCCAACTAAGCCTCTGGCTCCACTCTGTCTCTAGTATTTCCCCTGGCCTCCAACACCGCCAGTTGCTGCTCAGAAGTGGCGTCTGCACAATCCACACTTGTTCCTGTGTTACTGGGGTTCAGTAACGTCAGCTGTTCCCCTGATGTGTGTCCGGCAATGTCTCCTGCTCTGTCCACATTCCCACTACTAGTAGTGGGAATGTGGACAGAGCAGGAGACATTGCCGGACACACATCAGGGGATCAACTGACGTGACTGAGCCCCAGTAACACAGGAACAAGTGTGGATTGTGCAGACGCCACTTCAGAGCAGCAACTGGCGGGGTAGGAGGCCAGGGGAAATACTAGAGACAGTGGAGCCAGAGGCCTAAGTGAAGCACGGTTAAAAATCAGTAGTAGTTTGAATGTGGAGGGAGCAGGAGACTTTGCCATCCACACAGCAGGGGAGCAGCTGGCATTACTGAACTCCACTAACACAGGAGCTAGTGTTTTTCTCTGTGCAGACGACACATCTGAGTGACAACTGGCAGTGTTGGATCCCAGGGATTACAGTCCAGGTGGTAGAAACATGAACACAACAGGAGACTTGGATACTGTTGCCAACCAATTTATTTATTCTGGAAGAGGACTGGCAAATTCTGGCGAGATCCAGGCCTTGTTCATTTTCAAAAAAGTAAGCCGGTCAACGTTATCGGAGGATAGTCGCATGCGACGGTCTGTTAGTACACCACCTGCGGCACTAAAGACGCGTTCCGATAATACACTGGCAGCAGGGCAAGCCAGCACCTCCAATGCATACTGGCTAAGCTCTGGCCATGTATCCAGCTTAGAGACCCAAAACTTGAAGGGGGAAGAGCTGTCATGGAGTACACTGACAGGGCAAGACATGTAGTCTGTCACCATTTGACGGAAACGTTGCCTCCTGCTGACTGGAGCTGTCTGTGATGGTGTAGACATTTGTGGCGGACACACAAAACTTTGCCACATTTGGGCCATACTCGTCTTGCCTTGTGCTGAGGCGCTGCCTCTGCTCCCTCTTTGTGCAGAGCTTCCTCCTCTGCCTCGATGCACAGAGCTGCTTTGTAAAGCACTAGCAGCACTGCTCTCGGGTGGAATGGAGAAAATGATGGACTGCACCAGTGTGTCTTGGTACTCCCGCATTTTACGCTCCCGGTTCAACGGTGTTATGAGGCTTTGTAAGTTGTCCCAATAGTGAGGATCTAGGAGGGTGTACACCCAATAATCAGCCATGTTGAGAATGTGGGCGATGCGGCGGTCGTTTCTCAGGCACTGCAGCATGAAATCAACCATGTGCTGCAGACTCCCAACTGCCCAAGAAACGCTGTCCCCTGCTTGAGGCGTCATCTCTGCCTGCTCTGCATCACCCCACCCTCGCTGTACATACTGACTAGAGCATTGCCTACCTCCCTCCTCTGGAGAGAAGTCTTCCTCCTCCATTGACTCCTCCTCATCCTCCTCATAAAGTATCCCCTGCCTAGGCATTTGTGAGGAACCACATAGCGCAGACTGTCCAGAAGCAGATGGCATTTGTGACTCCTCATCCTCCACCTCTTCCAAAACCTCCTCCCTTAGTGCTTGCAGTGTTTTTTGAAGCAGGCAGATAAGGGGGACAGTCATGCTGACTAGTGCATCATCTCCACTCGTCATCCACATGGAATCATCGAAAGCACGCAAAACAAGGCAGATGTCCTTCATAGAGGCCCACTCAGTGGTGCTGAAGTGTGACCGGCGCACAGTGCGACTTGTTTGCGCCTGATGCAGCTGGTACTCCATTACTGCTGCCTGCTGCTCACACAACCGCTCCAACATATGTAACACTGAATTCCACCTGGTGGGTAGGTCACATATGATATGCTATGTTCTGGAAGGCGTAATCGGCGCAGCAGAGCTGCAAGGTGCGATCTTGCCGTGCTGGAACGCCGCAAGTGAGCGCACTCTACGCAGACCTTGTGCAGCAGTGCATCAAGATCCGGATAGTCCCTCAGAAAGCTCTGCACGACCAAGTTGAGCACATGTGCCAGACATGGGATGTGAGTGAGGTTGCCGAGGCCCAGAGCTGCCACCAGATTTCGGCCATTGTCACACACTACCAAGCCTGGCTGGAGATTCGCTGGCAGAAACCACACGTCGCTCTCCTGCTTGATAGCATTCCAGAGCTCCTGTGCTGTGTGGCTTCGATTCCCCAAAGAAATTAATTTCAGTACGGCCTGTTGACATTTGGCCACGGCTGTGCTCATATTGGTCGTAACAGGCTCCTGCAGCGCTGATTCTGCGAAACTTGAGTAGGAGGAGGAGTCAATGTGTACAGACTGGATTCCTGCAATCCATGGAGTTGGCAGAACACGTACAGCGCCACTCTCCTGATCTGTACCCAGCTCCACAACATTGACTCAATGGGCAGTGAGGGAAAGGTATCGTCCCTGTCCATGGTTACTGGTCCACGCATCGGTGGTCAGGTGGACCTTGCTACTGACGGCGTTTAGTAGCGCATGTTTTATTTTTCCCTCAGCATGCTTTTGCAGGGCAGGGATGGCTTGCCTGCTGAAATAAAAGCGGCTGGGCATGGTGTATTGTGGGACTGCCAATGCCATGAAGTTCCGGAAGGTGTCAGTCTCCACCAGCCTGAATGAGAGCATTTCAAGGGCCAGTAGTTTGGCAATGCCAGCATTCAGAGCCTGGGCTCTGGGATGGTTTGCCAAGTATAGCCGCCTTTTATCCCATGCCTGTGCTACCGATGGCTGTAGAGTGGCCTGGGAGTGTGAGGATGACTGGGAACGTGGTGCTGTGGGTGGAATGTCACTGGGTCTCTGGACAACAGCGACAGAGGTTCTTGCTTGGCGATCCTGTGAGGAAGCTGAACCAGCTGTGTGTGAGCTGGAGGAAGAGTCCCCAACACGAGCTGAAGAGGTGGTAGGTGGTGCTGTACGTTGGTCTACGTCTTCAGTGTGTCTGTGTAACTCCAGCTCGTGCTTGGTCCGCACATGTTTCCACATATTTGTGGTATTGAGGTTGCTGACATTTTTCCCTCTTTTGACTTTCTGATGACACAGCTTGCATTTGACAAAGCAAATGTCGTCTGCAACTGTGTCAAAAAAGGACCACGCACTGCAAGTCTTGGGAGCGCCCGTTTTGGCTTTTGGAAGAGGAATGCTCCTAACGGGTGCCGAAGTGGAGGCTACAGGCAACCAAGTCTGCCCCCTCCCTCTCCCTCCTGTTTTGGCCGTTCGTGGAATCTCTTTCTCAGAGCTGCTCCCACCACCTCCCTGTTCCTCACGCCATGATGGGTCAAGGACCTCATCATCTACACTCCCCTATTCAAACACCTGCTTCTCCTGGGTTGTCTCGCCAGCACCGTACGCACCAGAAAGTGGCACCTGAGTCTCGTCATCATCTGATGCATACTGAGGTGTGCTGACCATAGGCACTGGCCCACCCGCTTCTTCAGATTCAGAGGGACAAAGAAGTTGCGCATCACTGCATACTCCCTCTTCTTCACATTCTTGAATGCTGCTTGGCTGGCCCCCTCTTTCCAAGCCAACAGATTAAGAGAACAGAAATAGAGACTGTGATGGCTCCTATCCAGGGCTCTCTGACTGCCTGGGCACTTTGACAGGTGGTGAAGAGACAGATGGTTGCTCTTCAGTGCTCTGGCCCTGAGAGGATGATGTGGAAGTCATTGAAGTCGATACATTAGCTGCCATCCATCCAACAACGGCTTCAAATTGTTCCTCCCGCAGCAGTGGGGTACGGCGAGGTCCTACAAAGCTGCGCATAAAGGACTGTTGCCTGGTAAAACTGGTGGATGCTGACTCACTGGTGCCCGCAGCAGGCACAGAATACCCACGTCCTCTCCCTGCAGAATCCCCACGTCCTCTCCCTTCTGAAACTCCACGCCCATGCTCACGTGCCTTACTCCCTGCCTTCTTCATCTTGGTAGACTGATAAAGATAGGCAGAAAAGTACATAGGGGGGCTTAGTGTGCTTATTCCTGAACAGCTGCTAACAGGTATAAGAAACACTAATTTTATAAAATATGTGTGTGGACTACACTTTAATATGAGCTAATGTGGCCTACACAACTGTCAAATGGAGTGTTTGGTGAACTTTATTTTGTTTTATTTTTTTCAAAAAAATGAAAAGGATGTGACCAAAGATTTGAAAGCGATAGTATCACAAACTTTTTGGAGCTATTACAATGCAGGAAGGTAACCTACAATGCAAAAGATGAGGCTCCAAAAAATAGGGTAATACTAATCTGGCTGCAGCTGAAGGGCACAAGCCAGAAAAAAGGCTCCTCTATCTACTCCTATATAGTGTTTGCAACCAATATAGATGGATACAGATGGATGCACACTAATAGGAGAATGAAAAATGAGCTGCAATAAAAGAAAAATATGTGTGAGGCAGTGACGTACGCTGAGTGGCCTACAACCAGACGTAGTTGCAGGACACACAACAGCGTGAGCTGCACTCACACACAGAGACCTCTCAGACAGCCGTGAACAGTGCAGAAAACTGGGCACTAGCACTGAAAGGCTGTAGAGAGGCTCCACTGTCTACTCCTATAGTGCTTGCAGCCAACCAATGTAGATGGATACGGATGGATGCACACTAATAGGAGAATGAAAAATGAGCAGCAAAAAAAGAATAATATGTATGAGGCAGTGACACACGCTGAGCGGCCTACAACCAGACGTGGCTGCAAGACACACTACTCAGCGTGAGCTGCACTCACACAGACCTTGCAGACAGCTGTGAACACTGCTGCAAGGCAAAAGAAAGCTACAGTGGTTTTTTATGTAGCATGGGTAAAGCACACTATGATTGTGAAAATCTCTATCTCTAACTGTCCCTCACAGTCTTGAACAGCAGCCTGTCCCTTACTGAATTCACAGCAGAGTGAAACTGAAATGGCGGCGGCGGCTTTTATAGTGCATCATGACATCATTTCAGCAGCCAATCACAGCCATGCCATTAGTTAACATGCCTACATGCCTAACAGGATGTGCCCACACTTCTGAGGATTGTCATTGGCTGAATCAAATCAAACTGGCTCATAGCATTATGGGAACTTCCGATTCCGGTATTCGATATGCTAAAAGTATCGGAACTCAGTATCGGAATTCCGATACAGTGAATATCGGCCGATACCTGCGGTAACGGAATGCTCAGCACTACTCATTGTGTGTGTGTATATGTATGTCCGGGATTGACATCCGCACCGTTGTAGCTACAGCCATAAAATTTTGCACAGTCACACGTCTGGACCCCAAGAGCGTCATAGGCTATGTTGTGAGGTGAAATTTTAACCCAGCACATTCCAATTCACCAAACAATTTTGCCCCTAGGTACATAATGGGGAAAAAGTGAAAGGAAAAGTGTTGGAGGCAAATTGACAGCTGCCAGATGTGAACAAGGGGGACTTAAAGAATGAGAGTGATGGCGCCAAACAGTATATAACGTACAGTTGCTAAGGTGAACACACACACACAAAATGCGCCACACACTACCACGTGCTTCAAAACATATACCACCCTCAGCACACATTTCACCACACATACACCAACCTCGCCACATAAAAATCGAAACACAAAAGTCATCACTCAAAACTTGCCACGCTGTCCCAGAGCTGTTTAAAAGATGAAAAATGAGCTGTGATTGGTTGCTATCAGCAACAGTTTTCTTTGTAGACAGTTGTGGTAACTGAGGCCTATTATTCTTATAATTTCTATGGTGTTATAGTCCTTCTGTAAAGCTGGAAATAGCACAATTTATTACCGTGCCAACACAGACCACCCTCTGACACAGACTGCAGGGGGAGCCCAGTATCACACAGGATAGGATTAGATACACGGCTCAGCAGTCAGTATCAAACAGGATAGGATTAGATACACAGCTCAGCAGTCAGTACCACACAGGAGAGGATTAGACACACGGCTCAGCAGGCAGTATCACACAGGATAGGATTAGATACACAGCTCAGCAGTCAGTATCAAACAGGGTAGGATTAGATACACAGCTCAGCAGTCAGTATCACACAGGATAGGAATAGATACATGGCTCAGCACACAGTATCAAACATGATAGGATTAGATACACAGCTCAGCACACAACATCACACAGAATAGTATTAGATACACGGCTCAGCAGACAGTATCACACAGGATAGGAATAGATACACAGCTCAGCACACAGTATCACACAGGATAGGATTAGATACACAGCTCAGCAGACAGTATCACACAGAATAGGATTAGATACACGGCTCAGCAGTCAGTATCACACAGGATAGGATTAGATACACGGCTCAGCAGTCAGTATCACACAGGATAGGATTAGATACACGGCTGAGCAGTCAGTATCACACAGGATAGGATTAAATACACGGCTCAGCAGTCAGTATCACACAGGATAGGATTAGATACACAGCTCAGCAGTCAGTATCACACAGAATAGGATTAGATACACAGCTCAGCAGTCAGTATCACACAGGATAGGCTTAGATATACAGCTCAGCAGTCAGTATCACACAGGATAGAATTAGATACATGGCTCAGCAATCAGTATCACACAGGAGAGGATTAGACACATGGCTCAGCAGTCAGTAACACACAGGATATGATTAGCTGCACAGCTCAGCAGTCAGTATCACACAGGATAGGAATAGATACACGGCTCAGCAGACAGTATCACACAGGATAGAATTAGATACACAGCTCAGCACACAGTATCACACAGAATAGTATTAGATGCACGGCTCAGCAGACAGTATCACACAGAATAGGATTAGATAGACGGCTAAGCAGTCAGTATCACACAGGATAGGATTAGATACATGGCTCAGCAGTCAGTATCAAACATGATAGGATTAGATACACGGCTGAGCAGTCAGTAGCACACGATAGGATTAGGTACATGGCTCAGCAGTCAGTATCACACAGGATAGGGTTAGATACACGGCTCAGCAGACGGTATCACACAGGATAGGATTAGATACACTGCTCAGCACTCAGTATCACACAGGATAGGATTAGATACACGGCTCAGCAGTCAGTATCACACAGGATAGGATTAGATACACTGCTCAGCAGTCAGTATCACACAGGATAGGATTAGATACATGGCTCAGCAGTCAGTATCACACAGGATATGATTAGCTGCACAGCTCAGCAGTCAGTATTACACAGGATAGGAATAGATACACGGCTCAGCAGACAGTATCACACAGGATAGAATTAGATACACAGCTCAGCACACAGTATCACACAGAATAGTATTAGATGCACGGCTCAGCAGACAGTATCACACAGAATAGGATTAGATAGACGGCTAAGCAGTCAGTATCACACAGGATAGGATTAGATACATGGCTCAGCAGTCAGTATCAAACATGATAGGATTAGATACACGGCTGAGCAGTCAGTAACACACGATAGGATTAGGTACATGGCTCAGCAGACAGTATCACACAGGATAGGATTAGATAAATGGCTCAGCAGACAGTATCACACAGGATAGGATTAGATACACTGCTCAGCAGTAAGTATCACACAGGATAGGATTAGATACATGGCTGAGCAGTCAGTAACACATGATAGGATTAGATACACTGCTCAGCAGAAAGTATCACACAGGATAGGATTAGGTACACAGCTCAGCAGACATTATCACACAGGATAGGGTTAGATACACAGCTCAGAAACAGGATGTGCCAAAGGAGAGGACATTTTCATTCCAAGAATTCCACTCATTCCATCTGATTTGTTTTTTGATTTTAAACGCCTCCAGTTTCCAGTTCAACTGCTATTTGCAATGTCCATTAACAATGCTCAGGGACAGGCCTTGAAAGTAGTAGGGATCGATTTAAGTAGTAGGGATCGATTTGCAATCTCCATGCTTTTCTCATGGTCAACTTTACGTGATCTGTTCAAGAGTTGGAACTGCCAAAAATCTGTTCATCTTTGCACCGAAAGGAAAAACCAAACATGTTGTTTATCAAAAGGATCTTGAATGAGTTGAAAATAAAATACTATCAATACTTGGGTAATTGTTTAGTTAATTTGTGTTGCAAATCTGTAGTGTTGAATATATGATGTGAAATGTTTTTATGTGCAATATAATCATTATAATTTGTTATAACTAACCACAGTTTGTTACTATGCCCAGGCAACGCCGGGCTCTTCAGCTAGTTGGTTATAAAGATGTACAAAGAAAGATTAGGTAATAAATATATATTGACTATGCCCTAGATTGTAAGCTGCTGACACAGCGGTGGGGGATGCAGTCACAGCCGGCGCGACATGACTATGCTTCCTGCGGTATTTGGCACTATTTGCCTGTAATCACATCCAATCTAATCTGATGTACTAATCTTTCTTTGTACAGCTTTATAACCAGTTGGCATTTCTGGGTATGATCATTTTTTATTCCCACTTTATGTGTGATAGCCACAGAATAATACTTACCCCTCTCATTGTCGTCCTATTTGGTTTTTTACTAATGATGGTCGCTGGTCTGCTCTTTTTTATGGTTTCAGGCTAAATTACCCATTGACCATTTGATTTATCAGTATATATGTCTTGTTTCTCACATTTGTGTCTTTAATTGTACTAATAAAAAAATCGTATTTATGAATATAGCTTTGGACTCTGGCATTCTCCTGTTTTTTCACCTATTATGAGTAGTGGATTCCGTGTTATTTACTTTATATAAAGGTGTTACATTCATTGTAATCCTGCCTGTGATGATAATGACACTGCTGAAAAATAATCTTTGCTAAACGAAAAGTATGAGCCTAGTTTTAATCTTAGTCGCCAGTGTAAAATTGTTAGATTTCTTAACTTTTATTACTTGAACATGCCTTTTTTAACAATGGTAACTACAGTACTTACCTCTAAAATTCACTGAAAATGGAAACAAATCACAACAGAGCTGATTTATTAAGGTATTTATGCCAGAATTGGTGTAAAACACCTTAAAAAGTTTCAACATTTTTTATCAACTTGGAAGTTGCGCAAATATATTCTGACTTTTCTCATTTTCACATTTGTCTCGGCTAGCTTCGTCTAAATGGGTGAAGCATGAGCAGGATGGGGCATCGCTAGTTTAATTCATGAAAATTTACACCACTAAAGTGAAATAAATATGGCAGAAATGCACTCCTGTCTCTGACTAGAGTACATCTTTGGCGAAGGCACATGGCACTTGTAGATACATCTAATGCTTTAAGTAGCATTCACCTTTAAATTAATGAATTAAGCACATACTACGCCCGCCCAGTCATTAAGACTGATATGCACAATGCAAGTTTTAATCAATTGGCTCCATTGTGTTTAGAAAGGTAACATGGATACTAGAGAAACACAAATCTACCATAAAATATCCTTCTGCACAACTCACTGTCCAGTCCTCTTCACTCCAGTCTTCTGTGCTTCAGTGATTAGACCTAACTCGTTATGCATTTAGAAGAGGACGGGATGCATCTAGAAGAGGACCGGAGGACCAGGCAGGTTGTTGTGCAGTTAGCTGGGATTGATATTATATTTTATATTTTTTAACCCCTTCTGGCCCACTAGAATTTAGCAGAACAGGAGCTAGCTGTCTGTCAGCTGCCATTTTTTCCGGATTCACCCAAGAAAAAATTGTCTCATATCACCCCTAATTGTGAAGCAAAGCAGGTTTAAAGCTGTATTGTGATACCCTCATGTTTGCAGAATATATGCCTACATGTCATTTTTATGGAAAATGTCATCTCCCACAATTATTGTGTATCAGCATTTACATTTCTGTTTCTTTACCATTGGGACACTTCAGTCACTATATTCTAATAATAGTTATAAATTGGTTCTTTTACTATTTGTTCTGTTGTCAAAAGAAATCAATGCTGAGATATAGCTGTGACACCGCGTGACATTACCTTAATGTATATATTTAGTCTACTCATTTACTGTAATGACATCCACAGTTTCTCATACAATGCGAGACACTGTGGCTTCAAGAATGTTCCATATGAAATGGTTATTCTGCTTCAAAATGTGATTGCATATCACCTAGACATGCCATGAAGATCTGAAGTTGGAGGCTGTAATAATCACCTAGGCAGATTAACGATGCAACTCATTTTTATTCCTTACATCCGTGGTTTTACAACAACTTTGGTTAGATGGCCAGTATAGTCTGTAGTCACAGTCCATGCTCCTCTAGATGACAGGTAACAACCAAAGCCCATTTATTTAGCAGCAACAATCCTTAAGAAAGCCAGGCAACAGATCACTCAACAGTACATGTGTGTCCTGCCCAGTCAGCAACCAACATTCGTTTTTTATTGATATTTCTGTGAATCCTCAGGACCAAGGTCCAGGGGGCTCCGGAGGGGGCATGACTATGTGTGCCCCAGACACCCGTAGTAAGTCCCCTCGAACAGGGTCAGAATGGAATGCCTGGGGAACACAGGTGCTACCTCCAGTTAGACCCCGGACCCAGCGAGACAGATGGATAAGCAGGGTTATCAGATGTCGAGGAGCTGACCGTCTGGTTCAGGGTGTACGGGTATGAGCTGGCACAGGTGGTACTGGCGTTGTCCAGAGGTACGGATGGCTCAGTAGCAGGACATGACAGAACTGGCGTAGACAGTAAAAACGTCGTCCTGGATAGCCGAGTAACAGGTAGCTGACAGACTGCAGACACAAACAGTGTAAGCGGAGCACTGGCAGAACACTGCAGAAGAACAGGCACAACATTAGCGGAAACCGGAAGCTAGCAACAGAGGATACTTGTTGCTCTGGTGCCCTCCTTATGGCGGAGGGGATAGAAATAGTAATCACTAACAAGCCATTGGTCAGAAGTATTTTTGAAAAATGCGCACTGTCTCTTTAAGAGACCGGGAGCGTGTGCGCGTGACCTAAGCTCTCTACTCGGGGACCTGCTGGCCGTGCGCCAGGAAGCAGGAGGCAGCGAGGAAACAGAAGCTGCAGCAGAACAGCATGGGGCCGGCACAGAGTGGGAGTCCAGACAGGGACCCCGCGGAGGTAAGGGAACGGGTGTAACAGCATCAATCCATGTTGTCCAGCACCTCATCCTAGATCTTTTCCCTTCGATGTCACTTTCCCCAACTAAACATGTGGCTTCTTATTCTGCCTCCCCCTTAAAAATTTTCTTTTAGCTCAAACAATTAATATTATTCCAGAAGCACATCACCTGGTACTGCATGAAAGACCCCCTGTAGTGACAGCTCCATTGGGTCTACAATCCACATCCACACAATGGAACTAGTGCCTGGAAGAACAATGGAATGATTGAGTTTCTTGATTACTAATCTTCGGTTTGGCCTTATGTATGCATAAGATATAGCCTGAATGGAAACACTGATTCCTGAGGCTGAACTGACTAGCAAGCAAATCTCAAATAAAACACAGCAAATAAATCTCTAATAAAACACAATAATATTGTCACAACTGGTGCTCTGTGCTAGAAAAAGTCTGCATCCCTTAGAGCCATAGACTCCACTCTAAAGGCCCCGTCACACACAGTGACATCGCCAGCGAGATCGCTGATTTTGTGACGCCACAGAGATTTCACCAGCGATATCGCTGTGTGTGACATGTATCAGTGACCGCCCCCCGCCAGGTATCGCTGATCACGCTCGAACGTCCTGGGCCATTTTTTGATCGTTGGTCTCCCACTGGTTTCCAAGGTAAACAGTGGGTAACCAAGAGCAGTGCGGTTCTTAGGTACGCGCTGTTTACATTGGAAACCAGCTTGCTCTCTGGTCCTGATCGCTGGTGGGTCTGTCTATGTGACAGCTCACCATCGATCAGCTAACTATGTCCCAGCAATCCCATCCACGTCAGATCGTTGGTGGGATTGCTGAGACATTGATGCGTCTAACGGGGCCCTTAGTCCATTTATCCAATAGTCTTTAGTAAGTGGCCAGCTCCTCACACATACTATTATGTTTCAGTGGGTACGGAAAGTGTTCAGACCCCTTTAAATTTTTCACTATTTGTCTCATTGCAGTCATTTGGTAAATTCAAAAATGTTAACTTTTTTTCTCATTAATGTACACTCTGCACCCCATCTTGACTGAAAAATCAGAAATGTAGAAAGTTTTGCAAATGTATTAAAAAAGTAAAACTGAAATATCACATGGTTTTAAGTATTCAGACCCTTTGCTAAGTATTGAATAGAAGCACCCTTTTGAGATAATACAGCCATGCGTCTTCTTGGGAATGATGCAACAAGTTTTTCACACCTGGATTTGGGGATCCTCTGCCATTCTTCCTTGCAGATCCTCTCCAGTTCTGTCAGGCTGGTGGTGTACATTGGTGGATAGACATTTTCAGGTCTCTCCAGAGATGCTCAATTGGGTTTAGGTCAGGGCTCTGGCTTGGCCAGTCAAGAATGGTCACAGAATTGTTCTGAAGCCACTCATTTGTGATTTTAGCTGTGTGTTTAGGGTCATTGTCTTTTTGGAAGGTGAACTTTTGGCCAAGTCTGAGGTCCAGAGCACTCTGAAAGAGGTTTTCATCCAGGATATCTCTGTACTTGGCTGTATTCATGTTTCCTTCAATTGCAACCAGTCATCCTGTCCCTCAAGTTGAAAAACACCCCCATAGCATGATGCTGCCACCACCACCATGTTTCACTGTTGGGATTTTATTGTGCAGGTGATGAGCAGCGCCTGGTTTTCACCACACATACCACTTAGAATTATCACCAAAAAGTTCTATCTTCTTCTCATCAGACCAGACCAGTCCTTCATGTGTTTTTTAGCAAACTCTATGTGGGCTTTCATATGTCTTGCACTGAGGAGAGGCTTCTGTCGGTCCACTCTGCCATAAAGGTCTGACTGGTGGAGGGCTGCAGTGATAGTTGACTTTGCGGAACTTTCTCCCATCTCCCTACTACATCTGTGGAGGTCAGCCATAGTGATCTTTGGGTTCTTCTTTACCTATCTCACCAAGGCTCTTCTCCCGCGATTGCTCAGTTTGGCTGGATAGCCAGGTCTAGGAAGACTTCTGGTGGTCCCAAACTCCTTCCATTTAAGGATTATGGAGGCCACTGTGCTCCTTGGAACTTTGAGTACTGCAGAAATTCTTTTGTAACCTTGGCCAGATGTGTGCCTTGCCATAATTCTGTCTCTGAGCTAGTTGGCCAGTTCCTTTGACTTCATGATTCTCATTTGGTCTGACATGCACTGTGCACGGTGAGGCCTTTACAAATCAAGTCATATCAGTTTAACTAAACACAGTTGGACTCCAATGAAGGATTCAAGCTATCTTAAGGACGATCACAAGGAAATGGACAGCACTTAAAGATGAGTGTCTGAGCAAAGGTCAGAATACTTAAAATCATGTGTTATTTCAGTTTTTCTTTTAAATAAATTTGAAAAAATTTCTACATTTTTTTCAGTCAAGATGGGGTGCAGATTGTATATTAATGAGAAAAAAATGAACTTTTTTAAATTTTCCAAATGGATGCAATGCAACAGAGTGAAAAATTTACTTTAAAGAGTTCTGAATACTTTCTGTATCCACTGTATAATCATAAGGAGTCCGACTTCTGGTACCCTGCCAATCCTGAGAATGATGCTGTTATGGCTGCGGCCACAGACTCGGCCCAGCCAACGCCTCCACATCGCCAGACTACGACGACGTGGGGCGAACGTCCCAGATGGGAACGAAATGTGGACCCACTGGACCACAGAGGGGGACCTGGACCTGACCAGACTAGGGAAGGACAGTGAGCAGAGTCTGTGGCAGCTGAGCATGTGGAAAGATGGCAACATGCAGAACTAGATGACACTGCACAACTTCAGGTATAAAGAAACATAAAGTTTACTTAAACAAAGTCACAGTACATAAACAGAACATAACAATGCTAGTCTCCCGATTCCGCACATCAAGGATGGGTACACGTATCAGGTTAACAAACGAAGGCAGGAAGTCATCACGGGCTGATGCTGTCCAGGGTCATCTGGCATGGGCAAACTAGGAGGGCCTCTCTCTCAGGCCTCAGGTGTAGCAAAGGCTCAGCAGGAGAACATCAGACACATCTCGGACAGACATCAGACGATAGCTGGGGGTCATCACAGGTTGATGCAGTCTAGGATCATCTGGCATGGGCATACTAGGAGGGCCTCTCTCAGGCCTCAGGCGGAGCACAGGCTCAGCAGGAGAACATCAGACACCGACCTTGGACAGATGGCAGAGGATGGTAGGGGGCCATCATGGGTTGATGCAGTCCAGAAACATCTGGCACGGGCATACTAGGAGGACCTCTCTCAGGCCTCAGGCGTAGCACAGGCTCAGCAGGAGAACATCAGACTCCGAGTTAGGACAGACATCATCACAGGGTAGACCCCAGGGAAGCAGCGGAACATCGGAACACTGGCAGGATACGGACAGCACAGGATCAGGAACACTGGCTTGGCAAGTGAGGTCACCAGCTGGTCAGATCCAGGCAGACCCGTCACCGGAGAACAAGGGTGAAGACTTCCCAGGAATACAGGCAGGATCGACTCTGGACCTGGACACAGGCTGGACAACCAGGACCAGAGGCCGGACATCGGGACACAGGCTGGACATCGGGACACAGGCAGGACATCAGGGACATTGGAAGTACATAGGGAAGTAGTCGTCAGATTCGGGACATAGGCACGACCCGTACGCACCAGTCAGAGTTTGTCAGGCTCCAGGCACCAGACAGCGGACGCCAAACTCCGGACATCGGACACGACATCCAGGCACCAGACAGTGGTATTCAGGCTCCGGGCACCAGACAGCGGTCGCCAGACTCCGGACATCAGACACGATCTCAAGGCACCAGACAGCGATGGTCAGGCTCCAGGCTGTGGTCGTCAGGCTCTGGACATGGGACCTAGGAAGGAACTCAAGCGGGATGGTGCAAGCAAGGATTGGACTGGAGCTGGACAGAGCTAGCACCGCATAACAAGCTGAGCACAGTAGTAGTAGACGCTCAGCAAAAACACTGGACTCCATCTTCAAAAGACAAAACCAGGTTTGTTCACAGGACACCAGTAACAGGGAACTCACAGTCACTGGGTACATGGTTCCAAATAGCGAAGGACTTCAGGAACATAGCACAGCAGGAATCAAGACAATGACTTTGGTACCAACACATAGACAGGACAGGTCCAGAGACAAAAGACATCAGCTATCTTAGAACTGATCACAGGTAGAACAGGAGCTGAACACAAAACACACATGGCAAGGTTCAGGAACTTAATGCAAAGCTCTGGCAATGCCCAACAGGAAAGAGGTGCTTTATATAGGAGCTGCCCCTCAGCAATAGGCTGGGGACATCAATTCAAGTGCACACACTAACCCTAATAAAAGCAGGGAAGGTGTGGCCGCACGCACCTTATGCACAGACAGAAACCATTACAGCACAATCAGCACAGGAACTGAGGCTTAAGGCACCTGGCAGTGGCTGCAAGCCTGGACACATATGGAAAGTCATGCACCAGCCGCAGAGGACCTTGCAACCCGTGGATAGCCTCCTCAGCGGCAGCCAGGGAGCGCACATGTGGCTGGTCATGCAGCGGAGCAAAGACATCACAACATATGTACAGCTACGCAGCAAAGCAGGGAACTGAGCAGCATCCATACAGGTAACAGAAAACAGTATCCCAGCTAATTAGGGGAAAGGAGCAAAGGGTTAAAGCAGAGACATACAAAGTAACAACGGAAAAAATAGGTAAAAACACACCGGTGTTACAGATGCCCTGAATTAGTGCTGCAACTCTTTCACTGATTTTCCCTGCATTACAGTGCTTCAGGATACTGCAGTCCCAATTCTCAAGACTGGAAAGGTTTCCATATGTTGAACCCCACCAATCATAAAGTTATGATATATTCTAGGTGTCAGGGATAGGGATTGTTTGACCCTTTGGCCGCACAAGGCTATCACATGTGCAGGGGGGCTTATCTTAGTTATCCCACCGCTGCCAACAACGTGATGAAAACAGCAAGCTAGTCTTGCCCTAACAATTTACTGCAGGGGGGCTTATTTTAGTTATCCCACCACTGCCACACCACATCACGAACTTCCGGGATTAATGTATATCCCACTTTCCAATTCCACTTTGGAACTTGCAGCTCTCCGGCACCCTCATTACCCTCAGGTCAGTCAGGGGACTGCACCTAGGATAATTAGTCACCGGACGGGTCACGTGATGTGCACTGGCTATTAGGCATGCTGCAGTGAGGGAATTATAAATGCTTTGGCCGCAGCCACACAATCAGCTTATAAAACTCACTACATCACTGCCAGCGCTACTCCCCTAGCAAAAACACACTACGCTGCCACCAGCTTCCTATCTCTTTATTAATATTTATAATTAATAAAGGAGTACAAAGCCAACCCAAATTAGTAGCGTAATCACTTCAGGCACGTAAAAGTTTGGTATAGAGCATGGAGACGGAACTAATAATTTTACATTTTAATCCCAAAAGATAGGCAGTGTTTACAGAGCTATAGAAAGATTTTACAAAATGAGACAATTAATATATGTACAATGCGACTACAAATAAGAGGGGATTAATAGAAGAAATAAAACTCACATATTGCTTAGATCATCTTAGGCAGAACCATGCTGGTAGGGGGAGGGGTGACACATCCCAATACATCAGAAGGTCTGGATACAGCAGCTCCCAGACAAGAAGTGACTGCCCATGGAGGGAAAGTACATTATACCTCTGGGCTTGTGACATCACTAAAGGGGCTGGCTTGTGGTGATCCTCCCCTAGCTCAGAGTTAGATATGGTTCTGAAAACTTATAATACTCATATCTCGCAGAGGGTACCTCATATAGAAACGCACATAGTATCATCTTATTCAGCTTGTCACTGGCATTCATTCCAAACCAAACATGGTCTGTTCACCTCGGTTCAGGAGAAATCCATTTCTCCAGTTCTGTTGGTGCTGGAACCGGGAAAAACACTGGCTATGAAGCTTAGTCGACGCACGACCCAGATATGTTATTTTCATATTTCTGCCATTGACGGGGTCTGAGTTATGGCCTCTTTAATATCTCCCATACATACAGGCAAGCACATGTTGCAGACAAAGAACCCCCCTGCTGTGAGGCGGGAAATCACTCACTGGTGTCTCGGGTTACAATGAGTGTGTGTGAAGATGCAGGCAGAGGAGAACGCAACCCTGCAATGTGTGACAAGGGGGAAGGGAAGGAGAGATCGTTTGCCTCTGTGCAGCTATGAATCGTTCTAGAAAAGTGTAAGAACAAGGAACATCATACATGATAGGTACATTATCGTTACACTAGGTTATCCTAAATAACACCCCCCAATGAATGCTTTATAATGTATATATTTATGGGAATTCTAAACCATACTACTCCCCATAATACATTTGTGCACCTCTATATCATATACATTGAGTTTTCTAAAATATATGATTGTAAAAAGCATGTTACGAATTTTAAAATTTTAGCTAGTGCAGAGACCCCATTTTAAAGGGGTTTGGAATGAAAAAAGTTATCATCTGTACAAAGGATAGATGATAATTTTGTTGATCAGTGGTGGTCCTGCACTGATCTTCAAAATCAGAAGTGTTTATCCCTATTAGAATGGAGCAGCACTGTCTATGCTTGACAGCTCAGATTTTTCAGGCATCCCCATGGAGAATACAATGGAGGTCAGATGTCTGGTGTGCCTCTCTGTTTTGTAATGGAGTTGAAAGTTCCCTCTTCTGCCAGCCCATGTGGGTGCCAGTGATGGGACACCCATCAATGAGTAAGTTATCACCCTTCTGCAGCATTGGCGATAGCTTGTTTTCAGTGGACAAACCCTTTAAATGTACAGCAGGGGTCCTGATTCTTATTCCTGTGCCATAAAAAATTATAGTTTGGGGCTCAGCTGGATTTTGAGCTTAATGTCAGATGCCAGGCTGTCATATACTACTGTGCACCCAGGGGAGAAGGTGGAAGCAGAAGGTAATTACAGATATGTTGGTCACGCAAAAAAATGATACCAAAACTACTTTGATAGGCTAAAGAAAAAGGTTATAGCAATTAAACGAGTACATACTAAAACCATGCAGATACATATGCTTAATGCTTGAATCCCTGTAATGTTTTTGAGTGATTCAGTTTCTACAATAGAAGAGAAAAAAGTGAAGAGACTATAAAAAGGAATGTGATCCACGATGAATATATTTCTATATAAGATGTCTAGCTAATAAAAAAAAAGTTCAAGAGAATTCTTTGAGAAAATTTCACCGGGCATGCCCCTTTGTATCCGGGACATAAAATGCATAGAGCCAATAAACAGTCAACAGGTTTCCATATGCTGTTACAAGTATAGGACAGCTGTGCCGGATCATTGCCCTTTTGTTATGGTGACTGCAGCATAAAATGATTGCTATGTCATATATGATACAGTTTGTCCAGCTGTAGGCAGGCAGTGTCTTCTCATATTGGCAATATCAATTATTTTCCCATGCCATGATGGGTTTCTAGACAGTTCACTGACAATGGGGCTAAATTTTGTCATGGATTTAGAGCAAATTAACCTTAGCATTTCATAAATATGTGGAATAGGATAACTCCAGCTCATCAGCTTGTACACTTTTATTAAATTGTATGTGAATGCCAGGAATTATTTCAATCTATAGGAAATGTTGCAATCATAAAGCAGCTAACATGTTACTTTACAAAAATGTTTGCTATTGTTAGGTGGATTTTTATGGGAAATGATTACTGTTAAATGAATGCTACAACTTTCTTATGTTTAATATAATATACACTTTGTGGTTCAAAGCATTAGCATTTGCAAAAGCTTAGCTTGCTGCAAGTGAATGAAAACATTCTCTGTGAAAATTGAGACAAAATCAAATAACTTCATTACTTTCACAATGAGGCACAATACTCGTAATGCTTGATAGCACTTTAAGTGATGTTTAAAGGTTTCTTTCATACTTGGTAGATCATGTACAGTTCTACAGTAGAAGAAATGTAGAAAGTCTCACACACCTCCAGAAGGTAGCAGGCAAGATGACAGGTGCCTCTTGGGCAACAATTTATGTTAATATGCATCTTATAGGGAACCTGTCATGTGAAAAACAGTATTTGCCTACAGTTATATGATTAATCTGCAGGTTAATATCCTTCTGAGCCTACCCGGCGCTGGCACTTAAAACCCCACTTGTTATGAATGGGTCACCGAGGAGGATAGAAGCCCCAGGCTAAGCCACAGAAAACCAGAGAGGTTGGTAACTAAGCGGATGCAGACCCCTGATCCTGTCCACACAACTAGCAGTAGCCATGGAGCGTACCTACGATGATCCTAGATGCCTCAGCACAGCCGGAGAGCTAACTAAGCCTAAAGCAAGAAAGGGGAAATCTAAACTGCCCCGGAGCAGACCCCAAAGGAATAGATAGCCCCCAAACATACAGTCATGGCCAAAAGTATTGACACCCCTGCAATTCTGTCAGATTATATTCAGTTTCTTCCTGAAAATGATTGCAAACACAAATTCTTTGGTAATATTATCTTCATTTAATTTGTCTTAAATGAAAAAACACAAAAAGAATTGTCCTAAAGCCAAATTGGATATAATTCCACACCAAACATAACAAAGAGGGTGGACAAAAGTATTGGCACTGTTCGAAAAATCATGTGATGCTTCTCTAATTTGTGTAATTAACAGCACCTATAACTTACCTGTGGCACCTAACAGGTGTTAGCAATAACTAAATCACACTTGCAGCCAGTTGACATGGATTAAAGTTGACTCAACCTCTGTCCTGTGTCCTTGTGTGTACCACATTGTGCATGGAGAAAAGAAAGAAGACCAAAGAACTGTCTGAGGACTTGAGAAACCAAATTGTGAGGAAGCATGAGCAATCTCAAGGCTACAAGTCCATCTCCAAAGACCTGAATGTTCCTGTGTCTACCGTGCGCAGTGTCATCAAGAAGTTTAAAGCCCATGGCACTGTGGCTAACCTCCCTAGATGTGGCCGGAAAAGAAAAATTGACAAGAGATTTCAACGCAAGATTGTGCGGATGTTGGATAAAGAACCTCCACTAACATCCAAACAAGTTCAAGCTGCCCTGCAGTCCGAGGGTACAACGGTGTCAACCCGTACTATCCGTCGGTGTCTGAATGAAAAGGGACTGTATGGTAGGAGACCCAGGAAGACTCCACTTCTTACCCCGAGACATAAAAAAGCCAGGCTGGAGTTTGCCAAAACTTACCTGAAAAAGCCTAAAACATTTTGGAAGAATGTTCTCTGGTCAGATGAGACAAAAGTAGAGCTTTTAGGGCAAAAGCATCAACATAGAGTTTACAGGAGAAAAAAGAGGTATTCAAAGAAAAGTACACGGTCCCTACAGTCAAACATGGTGGAGGTTCCCTGATGTTTTGGGGTTGCTTTGCTGCCTCTGGCACTGGACTACTTGACCGTGTGCATGGCATTATGAAGTCAGAAGACTACCAACAAATTTTGCAGCATAATTTAGGGCCCAGTGTGAGAAAGCTGGGTCTACCTCAGAGGTCATGGGTCTTCCAGCAGGACAATAACCCAAAACACACTTCAAAAAGCACTAGAAAATGGTTTGAGAGAAAGTACTGGAGACTTCTAAGATGGCCAGACCTGAATCCCATAGAACACCTGTGGAGAGATCTAAAAATGGCAGTTTGGAGAAGGCACCCTTCAAATATCAGGGACCTGGAGTAGTTTGCCAAAGAAGAATGGTCTAAAATTCCAGCAGAGCATTGTAAGAAACTCACTGATGGTTACCGGAAGCGGTTGGTCGCAGTTATTTTGGCTAAAGGTTGTGCAACCAAGTATTAGGCTGAGGGTGCCAATACTTTTGTCCGGCCCATTTTTGGAGTTTTGTGTGAAATGATCAATGTTTTGCTTTTTGCTTCATTCTCTTTTGTGTTTTTTCATTTAAGACAAATTAAATGAAGATAATAATACCAAAGAATTTGTGTTTGCAATCATTTTCAGGAAGAAACTGAATATTATCTGACAGAATTGCAGGGGTGTCAATACTTTTGGCCATGACTGTATATTGTTGGTGAGACAAGATGAAAACACAAACGCAGGCAGAAAAATAGACTGAGCAAACGATGGGGCCCACACTGACTACACAGGACAGGAAAGGAAAGACACTGTTTGCAATCATGCAAAAACCCTGCAAAAAGTCAAACATGTCTGATGCACAAAAACACTGAAGTCGTACGACCTCGCCCCCACTATATCAGCACTCTGGTATATTCTGAAAGCAAAGCAAAAAGAGACCAATATAAAAGGGGACGAAACAAACTGGCACATGCAGTAACATATGGGCAGTGATTCAGCACAGCCCCAGCCGGTGCTAGCTGACCCGCACAAAGTAGAGATAAACAAAACCAGATCTGTTATGAATGAGTCACCGGAGGAGGAAAAAACAAAAATACAAGCTAAGTCCAGAAATCCGGAGAGGTTGGTAGCTAGTGGATTGCAGACCCCTGATCCTATTCACAACAACTAACAGTAGCCGTGGAGCGTTCCTACGGTGGTCCTAGATGCCTCATCACAGCCGGAGAACTAAATAAGCCTAAAGAAGGAAAGGGGAAATCTAAACTGCCCCAGAGTAGACCCCAAAGCAATAGACAGACCCCAACATGTATTGACGGTGAAAACAGATGAAAACACAAACACAGACAGAAAGACAGGCAGAGCAAACGATGGGGCCCAACTAACTACATAGGAAAGGACAGAAAAGATGCTGGCTGCAATCCGCAAAAACCCTACCAAAAATGTCCCAACACGTCTGATAGGAAAAACAGCTCTGAAGTCACAAGACTTCAAAATCCCTATATCAGCACTCCGATATATTCTGAAGACAGAGCAAAAGAGAATTAGCCGATCAGGGACAAAAATGGAAATTCAGCAAAGCCCCAGCCGGGGCTGGCTGAACACAAAACTAAGCAAATCAGACAAAATCGCATGGAACAATAACAGAGCAAAAACTTAGCTTTAGAAGACAGGAACTGAGCTAGAGGCCAGAGCTCAGAGCAGAGAAATCACCAGCAACCCTACAGGGCGTCGGCTGCCTTATATCCACTCAGAGATTCCGGATGTCCAATCGCAATCCACCTGATCAGGTGACAGGTTTCTCCCATCCAAATCAGTTCCACCACCTCCTTTCACCAGCAGAGGGAGTTCATCGGACATCAAAGGTGAACGAGAAAATGAGCTCATAACACAGATCAAATGCAAACAGAATAGCAAATGAACCACTTAGCTGAACTTGCAGGGAAACAGCAGGAGACATCAGACCTCAGGAGGCACTGGAAGAAAATCACCAGCAGGGATAGAGGGAGTCAGCTGTCTTAAATCCCAATCAAAAACCCCAGATCTCCAATTGTTTTCCTTATCATCAGGTGGCAAGCCTCTGTCAATCAGATCAGCTCCACTACCTCCAGTAACCACCAGAGGGAGCCCAGAAAGAGAACTCTCAATCTGACCAGCTCCACTATCTTCAGGAATCACCAGAGGGAAGCCAGAGAGAGAATTCACAACACCCACAGCTGTGAGGAAATTAACTTTATTCCTCCCGGCAGCTTTCAGGGTCCAGTCCCAGGGATGGCGCTGGCGTGGGTTCAGTCACCGCCTTGTGTATAGAGAGCCACTGCTATAACTGCACCCCCAACACTGACAGACAGCAGACACTAGGGATGAGCGAGCTGTCATTGAATGTTGGGGATGCGGTTACAGCTGTCACTATCTTTCATCTTCTCTCAAAGCCCACATGCGGACTCACAGGTCTTTCTATTTCTCGTGGGCTTACTAAACCCACCACAGACAGTAAACGTTTAGGCACTGATTCAACTACAGTGGCATGTAAAAGTTTGTGCACCCCTGGTCAAAATTACTATTATCATCAACAGTTAAGCAAGTTGAAGATTAAATTACCTCTAAAAGGCTTAAAGTTTAGATTTTAGGCAAATATACACAAGTTACAAAAAGGAAAATAGACCAATGCAAAAGTTTGGGTAACTTGTATGGTTAGTATTCCCTATTAAAGTATCACAGCTTGTAAACGCTTTTTGTAGCCAGACAAGAGTATTTAAATTCTTGTTTGAGGGATTTCCATTTATTTTTCCTTGGAAAATTCTTCCAGTTCTGAGAGATTCCTGGGTCATCTTTCATGCACTGCTATTTTGAGGACTAGCCATAAATAATAAAAAGCATTAAAACATTATGTTTCTCTCATTGTTCTGGCATTAGGCGAATATTAATAATTATGGTAATCCTAATTGACCTAAAACAGGAAAGGTTTATTCTGATTTCATGTCAGATATTGAGAAAAACATGCATATGTGTCTTTTTATAAAGTGCATGGAAACTTCTGGTTTCAACTGTAGCTAACTCAGTTTTTTGCTTTTTAGTTTGGGGAGGAGGCCCTCAAATGATACGACTGGCAAATAGAGTTGAACACCGGATGGGTATGGCTGTTATAGTTGTTTAGTCATCCAAAGGAATGGACAGGTCCTGTGGTATCCATGCCTGGTTCATTTTAAGGAATGGTAGCTTCCCCACATTTAATGTGGGCAGGTGGATGCGCATGTCTGTGAGGACACCCCCTGCTGTGCTACATACACGTTCAGACAGTACTCTTGCCGCAAGGCAGGCCAGCACCTCCACGGTAAAAAGGACAAGTTCAGTCGATTTGTCTAATTTGGAGACCCAGAAGTGAAATGAGGGAGACTCATTTGTTAGCACGTATAGACATGTGGACACATACTCTTCCACCAGGTTGTTGTAATGCTGCCTCCTGCTAATATGGACTGTATCAGATGGTGGTGCCAGATGTTGTGGCATGCTAATAAAGTTTGGCAGCATTTTGGCCATGCTAACCCTGCCTTCCGAGATGTTGGTGGTGCCCCAGCTGCTTTGGTGACTTCCTCCTCTACCTCTGCCTTGTTGTTTCACTGAGCCCCCGCTGTTAGATGGGAAAGCCATTAGTAGGTTTCTACCAGCGTGTGCTTGTCCTTGTAACGGCGATGCATCAAGGTGGCAACCCAGTAATCTGCATTGGTAACAACATGGGCAACTTGGCGATCATTCTGTAGGCACTGCAACAAGTTTTGGCTCATGTGGTCCAGGTTGCTCAGAGACAAAGACAATCTGTCCTTGGTGGGAGGTATATTCTCTGGGTACTCTGTATCCTCCCAACCATGCTCCAGTGATGCCCGTGAGCTGATCTGAGTGCCACACTGCTGTGAACATGGTTGACCTTATTTCCCTGTCTCTTCCTTCTCCACATAATTATCATCCTCCCAAATTTTCCCCTGGCTACCTGGCCAATGTTGGGACAGTAACCCACCCTTGGAGCCATGTATGAACGACAAGCCTGATAATGGTGTGAATTGGTGTTGCGCCTCCTCCTCTTCCTCCTGTGCCACCACCTCATCCATTATGGCCTGAATTGTTTTTTCTAGCAGTTATATAAATGGTATAGTAACCCTGAAGATGGTGTCATATTGGTGGAATATTCGAAGCAGAGCAGCACGGCACACATGTAACGCTTGGAAGCCCAGTCATTGGTGGTGAAGTGGTGATCTGCAGTGAGACTCAGTTGTGTGTGCTGCAGCTGAAACTTCACTATTGGCTGCTGCTCGCGCAGTGTCTCCAACATATGCAAAGTGGAATTCCACCTTGTTGGTATGTCGCATGTAAGCCGGTGACCGGGAAGGTTGAAGGGACACTGCAGCGCAAACAGGCATGCAGTAGCAGGGAGATAATGACAAAACTGCTCACAGACTCCTTGCACTTTCAGCAGCAGCTCCAACATTTGTGGGTAGTTTTTCAGGAAACTCTGCACCAGTTAAGCATATGTGTCAGACAAGGGATGCGCATGAAACCGGCTAGGCCCAGAGCTGCTATGAGATTTTGGCCATTATCACACCATGATCCCAGGCTTGAGGTTCAACGGCACCAACCACTCAACTGTTTGATACTAGTCCACAGCTCCTGTGCATTGTGGGATTTGTTCCCCAAAAAGAGGAGTTTAAGAACAGCTGTCATGTCCCCCTGGCTTTGCTCAAGTTGGTGGTGCAGGTCTTACTGTGACTGAATGACGAGGCGGTGGAGGAAGAAGAGTAGAAGAAGGCAACCTGGACAGATAAACATCCAGCAATACTAGGTGGTGGTAGCACATGAGCGGGAACGCCTTCTGCCTCTGTCCCTGCTGCCACTACATTTACCGAGTGAGTAGTTAGATATAATGTTCCCGGCAGTGCTTACTTGTCTATGTATCGTGATTATGTTGACCTTGCCACTGATGGTGTTGCACAGTGCACATTTCATTTGGTCTGCAACATATTTGTGCAGGGCAGGGATGGCCTGCCTGGAAAAGTAATGGCGGCTGGGAACAACATACTGCGGGACAGCCAAGAAAATCAGTTTTTTAAAACTGTCCATCTCCACCAGCCATAATGGCATAATTTGAAAGGACAGCAATTTGGAAATGCTGTCATTCAGGACCATGGCTTGCGGTTTCCTTGGGGATATCTCCTCTTTCTCTTGAGGATTTGGGGGATGGAAAGTAGAACATTTCCATCGGACGGTGTTGAGATGCTCAATGACACTGATGGTGATTAGAGTTGAGCGACTTTAGTCGGATCGGGTTTCATGAAACAAAATTCGTTTCAGATGAAACTGGTCCGACTAGGGCAAAAAAGGTCGGAGTTTCGTTGGAAACCCGACCCCAATGCAAGTCAATGGGAAATAAAAGTCGGCTTTGAGCGGATGAATGTCAGTAGTCCCTAGGCAGCAGCCCTCACACGACTGCCCCCAGCTGACTACTTCCCTCGCCCACCAATCTATCACCTCCGGTACTCCGCCAGCCAACACCTCTGCTGACATAGTACCTTGGGAGGGCAAAATGGAGGAAATATACACTCCCTGGTCACCTCCCTCCGAGTGACAAGGGGAATGCTGCTTCTGAGATGGCACAGATAATTTGGCGCGCATTGGACAATCCTTAAGGACATGACCAGTCTGCCCACAGTAAAAACATGCCGACACAACTCCCCGAACCGTAGGCAGCTCCGTACACAAACAAGCTCCTCCTACGTGCATAGGTTCGTCTAGAGACTTGGCACGCACTGGGCAGGCTCTCATTAAATGGCCCGACTTCCCACAGGAAAAGCATACCCCCCACCACGGCGAACCGCAGACAACCCCTTTTTTGTACCAACAACACCGGGCTGCTTGAGTTCCTCCATCCGCACTGGTGGGTCCTCCTCACTAGCGAGGACTACAGAGGGCACATTTTGTGTATGTCTCTCCCTAAGGCATCTATCCACCCGGATGGCAAGGGACATGGCAGCCTTCAGCAACCTGGGGGCGGCGTACTGCACCAGAGTATCCTGCAACTTTGGAGACAGACCCTGCACAAATTGACTCCTAAGTGCAGGGTCATTCCACTGAGTATCAGTGGCCCACCTCCTAAACTCTGAGCAGTACTCCTCAGCAACCCGGGCTCCCTGTTTACACCTACTGAGTCGGGATTCCGCCAGGGCGACACCATCAGGATCCCCATACACTAGCGCCAAAGCCGCAAAAAACTCATCCACGGACTCTAATGATGGTGAATCATCCGGCAGGGAGAAGGCCCAGGATTGGGGATCCCCCTTAAGAAGGGACATAATAATTCCCACCCATTGCTCTTCACTCCCTGATGAATGAGGGCACAGCCTGAAGTATAGTTTGCAGGCTTGCTGAAATACCAAGAATTGATCTCTCCCTCCAGAATACCTGTCAGGGAGGGATATGTTGGGTTCTGGCTGAGCCTGTTCCTGAACCAAGCCCTCAAAGCCCACCAACAGCTGCAGTTGCTGCACCAACTCACCGTGCAGCCCCCTAATCTCATCCGTAAAGATTTGCAGCCTTTGGGCAAAGGTCTGCATTGGGTCCATGGCTCAGCAGAACAAAAATGTATGGTTGGTGATAATGTGATGGTCAACGTGTGACTGGACACACCGCCTCCAGCAGGGCGAATTTCTATGGCACACGTGACCCTGGATACACCACCTCCACCAGGGCAAATTTAAATAATATAATGTGCAGCTGGATACACCGCCTCCAGCAGGTGAATTTCAGAAATACAGGTATAATTGGATACACCGCCTCCAGCAGGGTGAATTTAAATAATAAAGGGAAACACTAGGGAAACTGATACAATGGAGGGCCCTGCGATAGGGAACGGGGACATGGAGACCTCCTGCACTCCCCTAAGCCAGTCTCTACACTCCTAACAGTCCCTATACAGGCTCCGCACCTGTCGCCGAGCTGGAACCTAAGAGCCCTAGCTCGCCCTTCACCTAGCCCTTTCTAATGAAATGGACAGTGCAGAAACTAATCCCACCACTGCACTGAAACACACAAAAGGAAAGTTACAAAACAGGGGTAACACCACTTAGCTTTGCTCTGTTGCTCTTGCTCCCAGCAACAGAGTCCACCACCAGAATTCAGCTTCCACCTGAAGCTACTACACCAGAGCTCTGCCTGAGCTGCAAGGAACTCCTCTCTGCAGTTCTTTCCTTCACCAGACTTGGTTGGAAATGAGCAATATCACCATTAGTGAGTGAGAGAACAAGACACACCTATATAGTTAAACCAGAGCAATCACACCTGTTAGTGATAATCACGTGCACTAAACTAAAGTAATCAGAGTGCAATGACCCTACTGGCCACCGGGGGCAAAGCTAGAACTGAAATCACCACAGTGCAATGACCCTAATGGCCACTGGGGGCAAAACTACCTTAAAGCCAAGGCTTGAAGGAAAAAAAAAGGTTACTAGTGCATTTATCTGTTGTAATACAACCTGGATCATGACACCTCTTTTGCTGTGGCTGCATGGCCACCTCATCTTCCTCCGAACTCTGTATCTCACTAGGATGGCTTCATCTCTCTGTGGGGTCTAGGACCTCATTATCTTTCTCATCATCTTCCAATGACTCCTGAACCCTGCTCTCCTTGATGGTCTGCACAGCGCAGAAAGACGCTGCAGTTGGCAACTGATTTTCATCATCAGCTGACATGTCCTGTGGTGGTCCACTAACTGTGTGCACTAGCCCTCCCTTGTACTCATCATCCAACCTAACAAGTGGTTGGGCATCAGTGCACTGAGTCTCTTCCACTTCTGAAGCAGGGGCAGGTGGATAGACCACAAATCCTCAGCCAGCAGAGTCATCAAAAAGCAGAAGAGACTGCTGCATGACTTGGGGCTCAGAACTCTTGACTGATTTGCATCATGAACCTCAGGTGGAAAATTTCTGAACTGGATCGCTTGGAAGATAATGAGAAAGAATTAGAGCAACTCTCAGCCATACAACTTAACATATTTTCAACATTTTGTGGCCTCACCATTCGTGCAGCGAACATCCGGTCACCTGCATGTCCCAAAGGAAGGTGTTGTATTTTGGCACGTAGCAGGTACAGAATGATCATATCCTCTCCCTGCATCAGCTACACCACCATCACCATCAGCAGCTACATATAGGAGCACCACAACCACATCCATTTTCCTTATTCAATGCTCTCCTCATTTTTGGAAGTTGATTTTTCTAAATACTACTCACAAAGAGATGGTGGAAGTGTAGATTTATCTATTTGCAACAGTACTAGAAAAAACACAGCAGTCCTGAAAAATTATTTTTTTGGCCTAGAAATATCAACGACATGGCTGATGCCAGTTATTTTTTTTCCCAGACTAATAAAAAACACGCACCAGAACAGAAAAAAATATTTTTGGAACCTAGAAATGGCAAAAAATGGCTGATTCTAGATATTTATTTCCCAGGCTAAAAAAACACACCAGTCCTGAAAAATTATTTTTTGGGCAAATAAATGTCAACAAGATAGCTGATGTCAATTATTTATTTCTCAGACTATTGTAAGACCCTCAACAGTCCAAAGAAATTATTATTTGTAACTTTAAATGAAAAGTAGATGGATGATGCCAATTACTTATTCACTAGGCTAACAAAAACACACCAGTTCAGAAAAATATTTTTGGGTACTAGAAATGTCAACAAGATGGCTGAAGCAATACATTTATTTGCAAAATTACTAGAAAACACACTGCAGTCATGAAAAATTGTTTTTTTGTCCTACTAATGACAATGAGATGGCTGATGTCAATTATTAATTTCCCCGACTAATAAAAAGCACACACAAGTCCAGTAAAATGATCTTGGAGGCATAGAAATGGCAACAAGACAGCTGAGGAGATATATTTATTTGCAAAGCTACTTGAAAACACACAATGGTCCTGAAAAACATATTTCTTTGGCCTACTTGTAGTGCAGGTGACTGGATGCAATGCACAGATAATGCAAGACAAGGACAGTCAGTAAACAATATAATTCTGTTTAAATACAATAGTAATTTACAGTTGGTGATAATAGCTAGACAAATCAAGCAATACACCAAATATACAGCCCTGCAAAAATTAAGAGACCATTGCAAAATTTTCAGCTTGTCTGATTTTTCTCTTTATAGGTATGTTTTTGAGTAAAATGTAAATTGCTCTTTTATTCTATAAACTACTGACAACATGTCTTTGAATTTTCAAGCACGAAATTTTGTATTTATTTTCAGAAAACGAGAAATGGTCAAAATAACAAAAAAATGCAGTGCTTGCAGACCTCAAATAAAGCTAAGAAAACACGTTCATAATCATTTAGAAACAACAATACTAATATTTTAACTCAGGAAGAGTTCAGAAATCAATATTTTGTCTAATAGCCATGATTTTTAATCACAGCTTTCATGTGTCTTGGCATGCTTTCCACCAGTCTTTCACACTGCTTTTGGGTGACCTTATGCCACTCCTGGTACAAAAATTTAACAGTACTTTTGTTTGATGGCTTGTTACTATCCATCTTCCTATTGATTACATTCCAGAAGTTTTCAATGGGGTTCAGGTTTGGAGATTGGGCTGGCCATGACAGGGATTTGATGTGGTGGTCCTTCATCCATACTTTGGTTGACCTAGCTGTGTTGCATAGCGCATTGTCCTGCTAGAAAAACCAGTCCTCAGAACATTGCCTGAGCAGAAGGAATCAACTGTTTTTCCAGGATAACCTTGTATGCGGCTTGATTCATATGTCATTCGCAAAGATTAACCTGCCCAATTCCAGCCTTTCTGAAGCATCCCCAGATGATCATCGATCCTCCACCAAATTTCACAGTGTGTGCAAGACACTGTGGCTTGTATGCCTTTCCAGGTCTCCATCTAACCTTTAGACAGCCAGGTGTTGGGCAAAGCTGAAAATTAGACTCATTCGAGAAGATTACCTTACTCCAGTCCTCTATAGTCCAATCCTTATAGTCTTTGGCAAACTTCAGCTTGGTTCTCCTTTGCTTCTCGTTGATGAAAGGCTTTTTTCTAGCTTTACATTACTTGAGCCCTGCCTCTAGGAGCCTGTTGCGAACTGTTCTTGCCATGCACTTCACCCCAGCAGCCATTTGCCATTACTTTTGTAGGTCACTTGATGTCATCCTGCGGTTGCTGAGTGACATTTGAATAAGAAGATGGCCATCCCGTTCAGTGGAGAGTCATTTTCGCCCTCTGCCGGTCTGTAGCTTTGTTGTCCCCAATGTCTGCTGCTTGACCATGCTGTAATGGACTGCAGTCTTAGAAATTTTAAGGATGGAGGCAACATGATGCTCACTGTATCCCTCTGCTAGTAAAGCCAGAATTGATCCCTTTTTTTCCTCACTCAAGACTTTTCTTTTCAACTCTTTTGGCATGGTTAAAAGTTATGTTTTCATTCCTATTACTTTTGGGATATTACTAGCACTTGCTTTGCCATCCAGTTTTTCCTATTGCAAGAGAATTGTGAACACCACATCATGGTTTTTTATACTTTCCTTCGTTAAATAAGATTTGGTTCAGGTGATCATCTAATCAGAAGCACATTAAGTAGAATGAGGTGTACTCTGGTTGGAATTCAATTGACACTGGAATGGAATGGCTGTCAGACATGTAAAGAAGCTGATTTTATAAAACTGTGCAGTGGTCTCTTAATTTTTGCCAGAGCTATATATAATACTTTAATACTAATGTCCTCTTCATGAAGGTGGTACGCCCATTCATGTGAGTTACCTTGTAGATTCAATCTTTAAACCTTTTCCGACGTTGGGTATAATAATGCGCACATGTTGGAATCCATCCCTTTTGATGAGGGCTCTGGCGCTGAGCCTACATCTTTCCAGGCATATTTGAAGAACTGACAAGTGCCCCTAACAGCTGCTCATGGAATCGCGATCCACCCGCGGCTGTTAACCTGTTAAATGCCGCTGTCAGTCTCTGACAGTGGCATTTAACTCATGCTCACTGGAAGTGCACCGGAAATCCCGCCCATCGGTGACCCCGTCACGTAATCGTGGGTCATCGATGGGTTGGCATGACAACCAGATGTCTCCAGCAGATCTCTATCGTTGTCATAGCTATATCACTAAGAGCACCGCCCGGTGGTCGGCACTAGTGTTGAGCGATACCATCCGATATTGAAAAATATCGGATCGGATCAGCCGATATCCAAAAAGTATCGGGTATCGCCGATTCCGATCCCGGAAGTCCCATTCAAGTCAATAGGACAGAAATATCGGAATTAAAAAAAACCCTTTCTTTCCTTGTAGGTTAATTCTACATGAAGAAAAACAACTAATAATAATGTAGAATGTATTGTGGGAGGTGTAGGAGACATTAAAGCCATAGAGGTTTAGCCCAATCAAATGGAATAGCAGGAATTATTTTTTTTTTTTAAAGACGTTCGGAGTTACAAAGATATTGACTATGTTAACCTCTTTTATATTTTGTCAGATATGTATGTTTCACTACGTCCATGCTCTTCACCTTTTTTACTTCTCCCACACTTTCCCCTTCATGATCCTCAGCAGCAGCAGCAGCAGCAGCAGCAGCATCTTTTTCATCAACTTCTTCTTCACCTTATTCATCTTCTTCACCTTCTTCCTATTATTCTTTTTTTTTTACATTCTTCATATTCTTCTTATTCATCTATTATTCTTCTTCATATTCTACTTCTTCTTCATCATATTCTTATTTGTGACAGGCATTCCTGTAGTTGTTATCTATAAAAGTTTGAAGATTACACCTTCCGTTCTTTCTGTCACAAAAGATTTACAACAGGATTTGTCCGCATTCAGTTTGGCCTGCAGCAGCAGGCATTTTCCAGGGGCACCACGAGGAGGAACGGACTCACCCCTATACACTGCTTAGTCTTCTTCTGCTTATAATTTAGATAATATCATTTGCTCTGATTTTTAGTCTTATGCTTAATGTTCTTCTGCTTTTGGTTTTTCTGCTTCTTGGTCTTCTGTCTTTTGTTGTTCTATATCTTGGTGATTGTCTTCATGTTCTGTGTCCTCTTGGTCATCTTCTTCAGGGTCATCTTTTTGGTCTTCTTCGGTGTGGTCTTCAGGGTCGCCGTCTTCAGGGTCGTCGTCAGGGAGATCCAGAGTGAGAACCAAACACCATTTCAACAAGCTCGAACTTGGAAAAGTAGCAG
This sequence comes from Dendrobates tinctorius, assembly GCF_039654945.1. NCBI lineage: Eukaryota > Metazoa > Chordata > Amphibia > Anura > Dendrobatidae > Dendrobates > Dendrobates tinctorius. Next base: position 17,356,644 of record NW_027361858.1, on the reverse strand, counting down.
AAGGTACAAGAAGGCTGAGGAACTGCTGAGAAACAGCTGATGGTACTGGAACCAAGATGGTTAGCAGAAGGAACAAGAGCAACTGGAACTAGCGAGGACCAGCTGACGGTGCTGGAACTCGGAGGGGCAGCATAAGGAACAAGAGCCAATGGCACAACCGTGGACCAGCTGACGGTGCTGAAACACGGTTACTAAGCAGGAGGTAGCTGTACTACAAAGCACTACCAAGGACCAGCAGACGTTGCTGGAACTCGGATACCGAGAAGGAGGCACCTAGGCCAAAGGCACTGCCGAGAACCAGCTGATGGTGCTGGAACCCGGATGGGTAGCAGAAGCTGCAAGAGCCAATGGAAATAGCGAGGACCAGCTGACGGTGCTGGAACCCGGAGGGGCAGCATAAGGAACAAGAGCCAATGGCACAACCGTGGACCAGCTGACAGTGCTGGAACACGGTTACTAAGCAGGAGGTAGCTGTACTACAAAGCACTACCAAGGACCAGCAGACGTTGCTGGAACTCGGATACCGAGAAGGAGGCACCTCGGCCAAAGGCACTGCCGAGAACCAGCTGATGGTGCTGGAACCCGGATGGGTAGCAGAAGCTGCAAGAGCCAATGGAAATAGCGAGGACCAGCTGACGGTGCTGGAACCCGGAGGGGCAGCAGAAGGAACAAGAGCCAATGGCACAACCGTGGACCAGCTGACGGTGCTGGAACACGGTTACTAAGCAGGAGGTACCTGTGCTACAAAGCACTACCAAGGACCAGCAGACATTGCTGGAACTCGGATACAGAGAAGGAGGCACCTAGGCCAAAGGCACTGCCGAGAAACAGCTGACGGTGCTGGAACCCGGATGGGTAGCAGAAGCTGCAAGAGTCAATGGAACTACCGAGAACCAGCTGACGGTGCTGGAACCCAGAGTGACAGCTGAAGGAACAAGAGCCAATGGCACAACTGTGGACCAGCTGACGGTGCTGGAACACGGTTACTAAGCAGGAGGTACCTGTGCTGCAAAGCACTACCGAGGACCAGTAGACGTTGCTGGAACTCGGATACCGAGAAGGAGGCACCTCGGCCAAAGGCACTGCCGAGAACCAACTGATGGTGCTGGAACCCGGATGGGTAGCAGAAGCTGCAAGAGCCAATGGAAATAGCGAGGACCAGCTGACGGTGCTGGAACCCGGAGGTGCAGCAGAAGGAACAAGAGCCAATGGCACAACCGTGGACCAGCTGACGGTGCTGGAACACGGTTACTAAGCAGGAGGTACCTGTGCTGCAAAGCACTACCAAGGACCAGCAGACGTTGCTGGAACTCGGATACCGAGAAGGAGGCACCTCGGCCAAAGGCACTGCCGAGAACCAGCTGACGGTGCTGGAACCCGGATGGGTAGCAAGAGGTACCCATGATAAACAAAGTTGCAAGGCCGCGAGCAGGCCGCAGTTACCGAAACCCACAGTCCTACAGGGGGTGCTTGTCCTATTAGCACTACGGAACCAGCCTTTATTACCAGAACCCACAGCCCACATAGGAAGCACCTAAACTGCAGGCACCATAGGCTCGGCTAACCCGACCACAGCACGACCGGACAACGAGTCTGTGGCAAAGTGACGTTGACACTACCCAGAAACAGCAGGCGTGCTGGAACCAGGCTGGGCAGGAGGGAGTACCCGTGCCAAAGGCCCTGCCGAGAACCAGCTGACGGTGCTGGAACCCGGATGGGTAGCAGAAGCTACAAGAGTCAATGGAACTACCAAGAACCAGCTGATGGTGCTGGAACCCAGAGTGGCAGCTGAAGGAACAAGAGCCAATGGCACAACTGTGGACCAGCTGACGGTGCTGGAACACGGTTACTAAGCAGGAGGTACCTGTGCTGCAAAGCACTACCAAGGACCAGAAGACATTGCTGGAACTCGGATACCAAGAAGGAGGCACCACAGCCTAAGGCACTGCCGAGAACCAGCTGACGGTGCTAGAACCTGTATGGGTAGCAGAAGATACCCATGAAAAAGACAAAGTTGCAAGGCCGCGAGCCGGCCACAGTTACCAAAACCCACAGTCCTACAGGGGGTGCTTGTCCTATTGGCACTATGGAACCAGCCTTTACTACCAGAACCCGCAGCCCACATAGGAAGCACCTAAACTGCAGGCACCATAGGCTCGGCTAACCCGACCGCAGCACGACCGGACAACGAGTCGATGGCAAAGTGACGTTGACTCTACCTGGAAACAGCAGGCATGCTGGAACCAGGATGGGCAGGAGGGATACCCGTGCCAAAGAAACTTCTGAGCAGCAACTGGCGATGTTGGAGCCCAGGTTCAATCAGGGTGTAGGTTGAGGCCTAATTTCATCAAGTTTAATATCTGTTGTAGACTACTACTGATTTAAAACGTGCTCCAACTAGGCCTCTGGCTCCACTCTGTCTCTAGTATTTTCCCTGGCCTCCTACTAGTAGTGGGAATGTGGACAGAGCAGGAGACATTGCCGGACACACATCTGGGGTTCAGCTGACATTACTGAACCCCAGTAACACAGGAACAAGTGTTGATTGTGCAGACGCCACTTCTGAGCCGCAACTGGTGGGATTGGAGGCCAGGGGAAATACTAGAGACAGAGTGGAGCCTGAGGACTAGTTGGAGCACGTTTTAAATCAGTAGTAGTGTGAATGTGGAGGCAGCAGGAGATATTGCCGTCCACACAGCAGGGGAGCAGCTGGCATTACTGAACCCCACTAACACTAGAGTTAGTGTTTCTCTCTGTGTAGACAGCACTTCCAAGCAACAACTGGCTGTGTTGAAGCCCAGGATCAGACATGGAGTAGGCTGAGGCCTAATTGCAGCAAGTTTTATAGGTGATGTAGTTTGAATGTGGGGAGGCAGCAGGAGATATTGCCGTCCACACAGCAAGGGAGCAGCTGGCATTACTGAACCCCACTAACACTGGAGCTAGTGTTACTCTCTGTGCAGACGGCACTTCCAAGCAACAACTGGCTGTGTTGAAGCCCAGGAACAGTCATGGAGCAGGCTGAGGCCTAATTGCAGCAAGTTTCATATAGGTTGTAGACTACTACTGATTGTAACCTTGCTCCACTTCGGCCTCTGGCTCCACTGTCACTAGCATTTCCCCTGGCCTCCAACCCCGCCAGCTGCTGCTCTGAAGTGGCATCTGCACAATCCACACTTGTTCCTGTGTTACTGGGGCTCAGTCACGTCAGTTGATCCCCTGATGTGTGTCCGGCAAGGTCTCCTGCTCTGTTCCCATTCACACTACTAGTAATGGGAATGTGGACAGAGCAGGAGACATTGCCGGACACACATCAGGGGATCAACTGACGTGACTGAGCCACAGTAACACAGGAACAAGTGTGGATTGTGCAGACGCCACTTCAGAGCAGCAACTGGCGGGGTTGGAGGCTAGGGGAAATACTAGAGACAGTGGAGCCAGAGGCCTAAGTGGAGCTTGGTTAAAAATCAGTAGTAGTTTGAATGTGGAGGGAGCAGGAGACTTTGCCGTCCACACAACAGGGGAGCAGCTGGCGTTACTGAACCCCACTTACACAGGAACTAGTGTTTTTCTCTGTGCAGACGGCTCATCTGAGCAACTGCTGGCTGTGTTGAAGCCCAGGGATTACAGTTCAGGTGTTAGAAACATGAACACAACAGGAGACCTGGATACTGTTGCCAACCAATTATTTATTCTGGAAGAGGACTGACAAATTCTGGCGAGATCCAGGCCTTGTTCATTTTCAGAAAAGTAAGCTGGTCAACCGTATTGGAGGATAGTCACGTGTGACGGTCTGTTAGTACACCACCTGCGGCACTAAAGACGCGTTCCGATAATACACTGGCAGCAGGGCAAGCCAGCACCTCCAATGCATACTGGCTAAGCTCTGGCCATGTATCCAGCTTAGAGACCCAAAACTTGAAGGGGGAAGAGCCGTCTGGGAGTACACTGACAGGGCAAGACATGTAGTCTGTCACCATCTGACGGAAACGTTGCCTCCTGCTGACTGGAGCCGTCTGTGATGGTGTAGACATTTGTGGCGGACACACAAAACTTTGGCACATTTGGGCCATACTGGTCTTGCCTTGTGCTGAGGCACTGCCTCTGCTCCCTCTTTGAGCAGAGCTTCCTCCACTGCCTTGACGCACAGAGCTGCTTTGTAAAGCTCTAGCAGCACTGCTCTCGGGTGGAATGGAGAACATGATGGACTGCACCAGTGTGTCTTGGTACTCCCGCATTTTACGCTCCCGGTTCAACGGTGTTATGAGGCTTTGTAAGTTGTCCCGGTAGCGAGGATCTAGGAGGGTGTACACCCAATAATCAGCCGTGTTGAGAATGTGGGCGATGCGGCGGTCGTTTCTCAGGCACTGCAGCATGAAATCAACCATGTGCTGCAGACTTCCAACTGCCCAAGAAACGCTGTTCCCTGCTTGAGGCGTCATCTCTGCCTGCTCTGCATCACCCCACCCTCGCTGTACATACTGACTAGAGCATTGTGTACCTCCCTCCTCTCGAGAGATGTCTTCCTCCTCCATTGACTCCTCCTCATCCTCCTCACAAAGTGTCCCCTGCCTAGGCCTTTGTGAGGAACCACGCAGCGCAGACTGTCCAGAAGCAATCGGCATTTGTGACTCCTCATCCTCCACCTCTTACAAAACCTCCTCCCTTAGTGCTTGCAGTGTTTTTTGAAGCAGGCAGATAAGGGGGACAGTCATGCTGACTAGTGCATCATCTGCACTCGCCATCCGCGTGGAATCATCGAAGGCACGCAAAACGAGGCAGATGTCCTTCATAGAGGCCCACTCAGTGGTGCTGAATTGTGACCGGCGCACAGTGCGACTTGTTTGCGCCTGATGCAGCTGGTACTCCATTACTGCTGCTCACATAACCGCTCCAACATATGTAACATTGAATTCCACCTGGTGGGTGGGTTACATATGATGCGATGTTCCGGAAGGCGTAATCAGCGCTGCAGAGCTTTAAGTTGCAATCTTGCCGTGCTGGAACGCCGCAAGTGAGCGCACTCTATGCGGACCTTGTGCAGCAGTGCATCAAGATCCGGATAGTCCCTCAGAAAGCTCTGCACGACCAAGTTCAGCACATGTGCCAGACATGGGATGTGAGTGAGGTTGCCTAGGCCAAGAGCTGCCACCAGATTTCGGCCATTGTCACACACTACCAAGCCTGGCTGGAGATTCGCTGGCTGAAACCACACGTCACTCTCCTGCTTGATGGCATTCCAGAGCTCCTGCGCTGTGTGGCTTCGATTCCCCATAGAAATTAATTTCAGTATGGCCTGTTGACGTTTGGCCACGGCTGTGCTCATATCGGTCGTAACAGGCTCCTGCAGCGCTGATTCTGAGGAATTGAGTAAGAGGAGGAGTCAATGTGTATAGACTGGATTCCTGCAATCCGTGGAGTTGGCAGAACACGTTCAGCGCCACTCTCCAGATCTGTACCTGGCTCCACAACATTGACCCAATGGGCAGTGAGGGAAAGGTATCGTCCCTGTCCATGGTTACTGGTCCACGCGTCGGTGGTCAGGTGGACCTTGCTACTGACGGCGTTTAGCAGCGCATGTTTTATTTTTCCCTCCACATGCTTTTGCAGGGCAGGGACGGCTTGCCTGCTGAAATAAAAGTGGCTGGGCACGGTGTATTGTGGGACTGCCAATGCCATGAAGTTCCGGAAGGTGTCAGTCTCCACCAGCCTGAATGAGAGCATTTCAAGGGCCAGTAGTTTGGCAATGTCAGCATTCAGAGCCTGTGCTCGGGGATGGTTTGCCGAGTATGGCCGCCTTTTATCCCATGCCTGTGCTACCGATGGCTGTAGAGTGGCCTGGGAGTGTGAGGATGACTGGGAATGTGGTGCTGTTGGTGGAATGTCACTGGGTCTCTGGACAACAGTGCCAGAGGTTCTTCCTTGGCGATCCTGTGAGGAAGCCGAACCAGCTGTGCGTGAGCTGTAGGAAGAGGCCCCAACACGAGCTGAAGAGGTGGTAGGTGGTGCTGTACGTCTTCAGTGTGTCTGTGTAACTCCAGCTCGTGCTTGGTCCGCACATGTTTCCACATATTTGTGGTATTGAGGTTGCTGACATTTTTCCCTCTTTTGACTTTCTGATGACACAGCTTGCGTTTGACAAAGCAAATGTCATCTGCAACTGTGTCAAAAAAGGACCACACACTGCAAGTCTTGGGAGCGCCCGTTTTGGCTTTTGGAAGAGGAATGCTCCTAACGGGTGCCGAAGTGGAGGCTACAGGCAACCAAGTTTGCCCCCTCCCTCTCCCTCCTGTTTTGGCCATTCGGGGAATCTCTTCCTCAGAGCCGCTCCCACCACCTCCCTATTCCTCACGCCATGATGGGTCAAGGACCTCATCATCTACACTCCCCTCTTCAAACACCTACTTCTCCTGGGTAGTCTTGCCAGCACTGTATGCACCAGAAAGTGGCACCTGAGTCTTGTCATCATCTGATGCGACTGAGGTGTGCTGACCATAGGCACTGGCACACCCGCCTCTTCAGATTCAGAGGGACAAAGAAGTTGCGCATCGCTGCATACTCCCTCTTCTTCACATTCTTGAATGCTGCTTGGCTGGCCCCCTCTTTCCAAGCCAACACATTCAGAGAACAGAAGTAGAGACTGTGATGGCTCCTGTCCAGGGCTCTCTGACTGCCTGGGCACTTTGGCAGGTGGTGAAGACACAGATGGTTGCTCTTCAGTGCTCTGGCCCTGAGAGGACGTGGAAGTCATTGAAGTCGATGCGTTAGCTGCCATCTATCCGACAACAGCTTCAATTTGTTCCTCCCGCAGCAGTGTGGTACGGCGAGGTCCTACAAAGCTGCGCATAAAGGACTGTTGCCTGGTGAAACTGGGGGATGCTGACTCACTGGTACCCGCAGCAGGCACAGAATCCCCACGTCCTCTCCCTGCAGAATCCCCACGTCCTCTCCCTTCTGAAACTCCATGCCCACGCCCACGTGCCTTACTCCCTGCCTTCTTCATCTTGGTAGACTGATAAAGATAGGCAGAAAAGTACAAAGGGGGGGCTTAGTGTTCTTATTCCTGAACAGCTGCTAACAGGTATAAGAAACACTAATTTTATAAAGTGTGTGTGTGGACTACACTTTAATATGAGCTAATGTGGCATACACAACTGTCAAATGGAGTGTTTGGTGAATATTAGAGTTGAGCGACTTTTGTTTTTTTAGGGTCGCGTTTCGTTTCGTGAAACCCGACTTTTCCAAAAGTCGGGTCGAGCAAGATCGTCCGATTATAGGGAAAAGTCGGGGTCGTCCCGAAACACGAAACCCAATGTAAGTCAATGGGGAATAAAAGTCGGCAGTGAGAGGAGGACAGGAAACACACCTACAGTGCTCATTTGAATGCCAAAAGCATCAATTCTTCTTTCTTAAGCTTGTCAACCTTAATTAACTTCATAATACAAGTTACGCACTGAAAAATGGGGGTTATTTGGCTATAAACTGTGGGGGGGGAGGGCTGGCTCCAGGTTTTCATGTGCCCTGGGCGAAAGAGCGCCCCTTTAACACATACCACAACTCATCATGCTCCGATATGGCAGAGAAATAGCGGTATAGTCCAATGAAAAATACCTCACTTTTTACATCTCATGACGAGGCCCATCTATTTCTCCATACAGAATCATTGGTCCCATATAATGTTTGAAACAGTATATGATGAGCTCCACATAATGCTACAGTATATGTTGGTCCCCATGGATGAAGCTCCACTGTCTTATGGGCCCAAATAATGCTCCAAACATAATGGGCCCCATTTCTAATGCTCTAGTGTATAATGGGCCCTGTAAATGCTGCTCCAGTGTCTGATGTCCACCTTTGGAATGTTCCAGTGTATGGTGGGCCCCATCTATCATTCTCCAGAGTATAGTGCTCCCCAAAAATTGCTGTCCCAACATTGAAAACAATCAAATAAGTCTCCTCGCTAGGGAATCCCTGTACTTGTCTGGACAGGTGCTGTAGCTTGCTTAACAGCTCGCCAGCCGTTCTCACGCCCAGTATGGATTACACGTGATTGCACAAAGGTGAGAAAGGGTACCGTATCCCCAGATAACATGTATGGATAGCGTACACATTCAAAATATATGTCTCAGGAGGCAGGCTCAGACGGTGTTAGGCCCAGTATGGATTGCACGTGATTGCACAAAGGTTAGAAAGGGTACCGTATCCACGGAAAACATGTATGGATAGCGTACACATTCAAAATATATGTCTATACAGCATGAGGCAGGCTCAGACGGTGTTAGGCCCAGTATGGATTGCACGTGATTGCACAAAGGTTAGAAAGGGTACCGTATCCCTGGATAACATGTATGGATAGCGTACACATTCAAAATATATGTCTATACAGCATGAGGCAGGCTCAGACGGTGTTAGGCCCAGTATGGATTGCACGTGATTGCACAAAGGTTAGAAAGGGTACCGTATCCCCGGATAACATGTATGGATAGCGTACACATTCAAAATATATGTCTATACAGCATGAGGCAGGCTCAGACGGTGTTAGGCCCAGTATGGATTGCACGTGATTGCACAAAGGTTAGAAAGGGTACCGTATCCCTGGATAACATGTATGGATAGCGTACACATTCAAAATATATGTCTCAGGAGGCAGGCTCAGACGGTGTCAGGCACAGTATGGATTTGACGGCCCAGATTACACAGCGGAGGAGCAGGGAGAGGTAAAGATTGCAAATGCTGGGGCCCTGCCCAAGCAAGGGGGGCCCACTCGTGGGCGTCGGTACTGGCACTGGGCCCCTCATAGTAAAGCGGTGTGTCTGACGGCGGGTGTGCACCACCACCGTCAGAGACACTTGATTGCACTATGAGGGACCCTGTGCCAGTGCCCGCGCCCAAGAGTTGGCCTACCCACCTGTCCAGGGCAACGGCACTCGCACGGTGTTGTGCGCTATGTGGTGACCCCGGCCATGGGGGGGGAGGCAGCACAGTTAGGGAGTTTTAGAAAGTGGCATATGTTGATGTTGGACATTCAGCTGATGCAAAAGGCGAAATAGGTGAAGTACCAGGAAGAGGTGGACCAAAGCAAGCCATTTTTCTGTCACCCTATGTGTCATCAGGGGAAGGTGGGACAAAATCCTTGGAAACCCATGCGTGGTTCATTTTAATGAAGGTTAGATCATCCACATTTTGGGTTGACAGACGGGTCCTTTTTTCTGTCAGGATTGATCCAGCTGCACTGAAGACTCTTTCCGATAGCACACTTGCAGCTGGGCAAGCGAGCTCCTGTAAGGCATATTGGGCCAATTCAGGCCAGGTGTCCAGTTTAGCGGCCCAATAGTCAAAGGGGAATGACCTGTGTGGGAGAACATCGATATGGGAGGAAAAGTAGTTTGTAACCATAGTTGACAACTGCTGTCTCCTGTCACTTTCCATCGATGCAGTATTACCAGTTGTGTGAGCGGTATTTGAAAAATCAGTCCACAACATTGTCATGAAACCCCTGTCTCCAACGCCACTTCTGCTGTGTGCACCACGAACACCTCTGCCAAGCTGCCCCCGGCCCGTACGGCTCGTGTGAGAACCATAACCGCTGCTGTGTGCTGGGAATGCCTCAAGCAACCGATTTACCAGAGTTGCTTGTTTATTAGCCAATATTAGGTCAAGGTTCTCCTGTGGCATGATGTTTTGTAATTTGCCTTTATAGCGTGGATCCAGGATGCTGGCCAACCAGTAGTCGTCATCGTTCATCATTTTGGCAATGCGGGGGTCCCTTTTTAGGATCCGCAATGCATAATCTGACATGTGGGCCAATGTTCCCGGTGTCAATGATGCACTGCGAGTGCTGGGTGGAGGAGCACTTTCTGGCAAATCCACATCCCTCCAGTCACGCACAAACCCTGTACCAGACCTTGCCACGCCAACATTTTCACTTGCCCCACGAGATGCATCCTCCTCCCCTAAGTAATCATCCCCATCATCATCCTCCTCCTCCTCTTCTTCCTCCACCTCGTCCAGGAGAGGTCCCTGAGCAGACAATGGCTGAATGTCATCAAGGATTCCCTCCTCCTCTTCCTCCTCATCAACATTGGCTGCAGACGCCTGCTCCTTAAGGTGCGTCAAAGTTTGCATGAGCAGACGCATAAGTGGGATGCTCATGCTTAGGATGGCGTTGTCTGCGCTTACCAGCCGTGTGCATTCCTCAAAACACTGAAGGACTTTACAAAGGTCTTTCAGCTTCGACCACTGCACACCTGTCAACTCCATGTCTGCTCTCAAAGTTCCTGGCCGTGTATCCTCCCACAAATGCATTATGGCCTGCCTCTGCTCGCACAGCCGCTCCACCATGTGCAGGGTGGAGTTCCACCTTGTTGCAATGTCGATAATGAGGCGGTGGTTGGGAAGGTGGAGCAATCGCTGCAGCTTCTGCATACGAACGGAGTGTACAGGCGACCGGCGGATGTGCGCGCACAGTCTTCGCACCTTCTGGAGCAGGGCTGTTAACTCCGGATAATTTTTGAGGAAGCACTGCACCACCAGGTTCAAGGTGTGAGCCAAGCAAGGTATGTGGCTGAGTTTTGAAAGGGCTATGGCTGCCACAAAATTACGGCCGTTATCACTAACTACCTTGCCTGCCTCAAGATGTACACTGCCCAGCCATGACTTAGTTTGTCGCTTCAAGTACTCGGCCAGCACCTCGGTGGTGTGTCTGTCGCCCAAACACATCATCTGCAACACAGCCTGCTGACGCTTTCCACTAGCTGCTCGATAGGGGGACACATCGTGTGCAACAGTGGCAACTGCAGATGGAGTGCTCGTACGACTGCGCTCTGTGGACGAGCTTTCCCTTCTGGAGGAGGAGGAGGAGGGTCGAACGCCTACAGCCAACTGTTTCCTATACCGTGGGCTAGGCAGCACTGTCCCACCACCGCTGTCCCCGTGAACCCTGCATCCACCACATTAACCCAGTGCGCAGTGATGGACACGTAACGGCCCTGGCCATGCCGACTGGACCATGCATCAGTTGTGAGGTGCACCTTTCCGTTCACTGACTGCTTGAGTGCATGGACAATGCGGTCTTTCACATGATGGTGGAGGGCTGGGATGGCTTTGCGAGAGAAGAAGTGGCGACTGGGTAGGTCATAGCGTGGTACTGAATAGGCCATGATTTCGCGGAAAGCTACGCTTTCCACCAACCGAAAGGGCATCATCTCAAACGAGATTAGTTTGGCAATGTGGGCGTTCAAACCCAGTGTACGCGGATGAGAGACTGAGTACTTTCTTGACCTACTCATAGTGTCTGGGAGGGTGAGCTGGACTTGAGAGCTGCATATGGTGGAAGTAGCGGTGGACAGGGTGGACTGAGAGAGGGTTGATGATGGTGATGGAGTTGGTGTTCTTTCTGATGGCCTAGAATCAGTCTTTCGTTGATATAACAGTGGGATTCCCTGACTGCTGTGGTCTTGCAACGACACCTCAACATTTGCTGCTGTGCTAACCGGTGGGCTTACAGTGGGGGAAACAATGTAGCGTTGCTGACTACCTTCGTTGTGATCAGTTGCACATGTGGCACTTGAGGTTTGGTGTTGTGTCCACGCTTGCAAGTGCATGCTGGTTAAATGTCTAAGCATGCAACTGGTATTCAAATTTTTCAGATTTTTCCCTCGGCTAAAGGTCTTTGCGCACTTCTTACAGATAACCTTGGCCTGATCATGAGGATTTTGTTCAAAAAAGTGCCACACTGCACTCTTCCTACTTTGGCAGACATTTTGCGGCCTAGCACGCTATGATCTTTTGACCCTCTGGACAAGCTGTCCAGCAACTCTTTTGATGTTTGGAACCTGTCTTTGGAGTGCTCCGGGCCTGCCAGATAACAGCTGTTGCGATGTCGATGTCTGCTGTGGATGCTCCTCATCTGAGCTATTGGAAGCAGCACCCTCTTCCCCCAATGGATGCCAATCTGGGTCAACAACTGGGTCATCCATCACCTCCTCTTCTATGTCATGTGCACCTTCCTCTGTGTCACCGTGTATGGTGGTATAGTGTGCGGGAAGGGGCACCTGAGTCTCATCAGGGTCAGAATCTGGCTCTGTACACTGCGAGGACAATGTAGTGCTCTGAGTGAATGTACCAGCAGAATCATCCATCAGCGGCTGTGCATCAGTGCACTCCATGTCAGATTCATCTTGGCTTGGGTAATTCACCATTTCACTTGATAATCCAGGCATGGTATGTGAAAACAGCTCCATGGAGTAATCAGTAGTATGGCCTGCGTCATCCTTCAATCTTGGTTGGGGTGAAGGACACAAGGAAAGGTGTGGTTCATGAACATGAGCCTCCAATGACGACTCAGTGCTTTTACTTTTTACAACTGAAGAAGAGGAGGCGATAGAGCTGGAGGCTGAGTCAGCAATGTAAGACAAAACTTTTTCCTGATGCTCTGGCTTTAAAAGCGGTTTGCCAACTCCTAGAAAACTAAGCGTTCGAGGCCTTATGTAGCCAGACGATGACGCAGGGTCAGCACCTCCTGCATTCGGTCCTATTTTGCTCTTGCCACTACCATCAGATCCACCACCAACACCATCATTACCAGCTGCCAACCCCCACCCAATTCCACGGCCTCTTCCACCAGCCTTCCTCATTTTTGGTAGAAATGTAGACAAAATCCAACAAACTATATAGTAATGTAAAACAAGGTACAAGGTGTCTATAGGACAGGGGAGATTTTGAATTTCTGCACACACTATTGGACACTGGACACTTTTGGATTGTGTGAGGCCCACTGATATCTGAGCGCTATGTGACAGGCTCGATGGCACTGCTGTGACAAAAGTGACTAGAGGATAAGGGAGATTTTGAATTTCTGCACACACTTTTGGACACTGGACACTTTTGGATTGTGTGAGGCCCACTGATATCTCAGCGCTATGTGACAGGCTCGATGGCACTGCTGTGACAAAAGTGACTAGAGGATAAGGGAGATTTTGAATTTCTGCACACACTTGTGGACAGTGGACACTTTTGGATTGTGTGAGGCCCACTGATATCTGAGCGCTATGTGACAGGCTCGATGGCACTGCTGTGACAAAAGTGACTAGAGGATAAGGGAGATTTTGAATATCTGCACACACTTTTGGACACTGGACACTTTTGGATTGTGTGAGGCCCACTGATATCTCAGCGCTATGTGACAGGCTCGATGGCACTGCTGTGACAAAAGTGACTAGAGGATAAGGGAGATTTTGAATATCTGCACACACTTTTGGACACTGGACACTTTTAGATTGTGTGAGGCCCACTGATATCTCAGCGCTATGTGACAGGCTCGATGGCACTGCTGTGACAAAAGTGACTAGAGGATAAGGGAGAGTTTGAATTTCTGCACACACTTGTGGACAGTGGACACTTTTGGATTGTGTGAGGCCCACTGATATCTCAGCGCTATGTGACAGGCTCGATGGCACTGCTGTGACAAAAGTGACTAGAGGATAAGGGAGATTTTGAATTTCTGCACACACTTTTGGACACTGGACACTTTTGGATTGTGTGAGGCCCACTGATATCTGAGCGCTATGTGACAGGCTCGATGGCACAGCTGTGACCAAAGTGACGAGAGGATAAGGGAGATTTTGAATATCTGCACACACTTTTGGACAGTGGACACTTTTGGATTGTGTGAGGCCCACTGATATCTGAGCGCTATGTGACAGGCTCGATGGCACTGCTGTGACAAAAGTGACTAGAGGATAAGGTAGATTTTGAATATCTTCACACACTTTTGGACACTGGACACTTTTGGATTGTGTGAGGCCCACTGATATCTGAGCACTATGTGACAGGCTCGATGGCACTGCTGTGACAAAAGTGACTAGAGGATAAGGGAGATTTTGCATTTCTGTACACACTTGTGGACAGTGGACACTTTTGGATTGTGTGAGGCCCACTGATATCTGAGCGCTATGTGACAGGCTCGATGGCACAGCTGTGACAAAAGTGACTAGAGGATAAGGGAGATTTTGAATCTCTGCACACACTTTTGGACACTGGACACTTTTGGATTGTGTGAGGCCCAATGAATATCTGAGCGCTATGTGACAGGCTCGATGGCACAGCTGTGACAAAAGTGACTAGAGGATAAGGGGGATTGGATTGCTTTTAAAAAAGCAGTTTGCGGAGCAGTGGGTAAACAGCAATGCCAGCCTGTCAGGAAGCCTTAAAAGGCAGCCCAACAACCAACACCACTGATACACCACTATATAGCCTCCCCTTGCACTGCACACACAGTGACTGGTGTGTTGTGCAGGCCAAATCGCTAGCAGCAGAAGCAGTTTTTTTGTCTTCTTCCCTGCCTAACGCTCTCCCTACAGAATCAGCAGCAACCTCTCCCTATACTAAGATCGGCAGAAGTAAGATGGCGGTCGGCGTGCACGCCCTTTTATACCCCCTGTGACGCCCACCAAAGCAAGCCAATCACTTGCATGCCCTTCTGAAAGATGTGGTGACCCGTGCCTATGTCATCACGTTGCCCACAGTGTCCGTGGATCCTGATTGGCTGAAAAAGAGCGCAAAACAAACTTTTGAAACGCGACTTTGGTGCGTAAGTCGCCGACCTCGTGGCCGACCTCATCCTAGGGTCGGGTTTCGTTTCATGAAACCCGACTTTGCCAAAAGTCGGCGACTTTTGAATTTTTTCGACCCGTTTCGCTCAACTCTAGTGAACATTATTTTGGTCTTTTTTTTTTCAAAAAAACAAAAAGGATGTGACCAAAGATTTGAAAGTGATAGTATCACAAACTTTTTGGAGCTATTACAATGCAGGAAGGTAACCTACAATGCAAAAGATGAGGCTCCAAAAAATAGGGTAATACTAATCTGGCTGCAGCTGAAGGGCACAAGCCAGAAAAAAGGCTCCTCTATCTACTCCTATATAGTGTTTGCAACCAACCAATGTAGATGGATACGGATGGATGCACACTAATAGGAGAATGAAAAATGAGCTGCAATAAAAGAAAAATATGTGTGAGGCAGTGACGCACGCTGAGCGGCCTGCAACCAGACGTAGCTGTAGGACCAACTACAGCATGAGCTGCACTCACACACAGAGACCTCTCAGTCAGCCGTGAACAGTGCAGATAAGTGTGCACTAGCACTGAAAGGCTGCATAAAGGCTCCGCTGTCTACTATAGTGTTTGCAACCAACGTATATGGATACGGATGGATGCACACTAATAGGAGAATGAAAAATGAGCTGCAATAAAAGAAAAATATGTGTGAGGCAGTGACGCACGCTGAGCGGCCTACAACCAGACGTAGCTGTAGGACACACTACAGCGTGAGCTGCACTCACACACAGAGACCTCTCAGACAGCTGTGAACAGTGCAGATAAGTGGGCACTAGCACTGAAAGGCTGCAGAGAGGCTCCGCTGTCTACTCCTATAGTGTTTGCAGCCAACCAATGTAGATGGATACGGATGGATGCACACTAATAGGAGAATGAAAAATGAGCAGCAAAAAAAGAAAAATATGTATGAGGCAGTGACACATGCTAAGCGGCCTACAACCAGACGTGGCTGCAGGACACACTACTCAACGTGAGCTGCACTCACACAGACCTTGCAGACAGCTGTGAACACTGCTGCAAGGTAAAAGAAAGCTACAGTGGTTTTCTATGTAGCCTGGGTAAAGCACAATATGATTTTGAAAATCGCTATCTCTAACTGTCCCTCACAGTCTTGAACAGCAGCCTGTCCCTAACTGAATACACAGCAGAGTGAACCCGAAATGGCGGCGGCGGCTTTTATAGTGCATCATGACATCATTTCAGCAGCCAATCACAGCCATGCCATTAGTTAACATGCCTACATGCCTAACAGGATGTGCCCACACTTCTGAGGATTGTCATTGGCTGAATCAAATCAAACTGGCTCATAGCATTATGGGAACTTCCGATTCCGGTATTCGATATGCTAAAAGTATCGGAACTCAGTATCGGAATTCCGATACTGTGAATATCGGCCGGTATCGGAATGCTCAACACTAGTCGGCACTTATAGCAAGTGAGCATTTCTGCTACACACATGTGATCTGATCATCACCTGTGCGTGACACAAGCAATCAGGCAACTGAAGCTTCTAGTCTCCCTTGGAGATTATTGAGGCATGCAAAAAGTTAAAAAAAAAAGTTTTTAAAAATATTTAAAAAATTAAAAAAAATAAAAGTTCAAATCGCCCTCTTTCGCCACGTTCAAAATAAAACAATGACAACAAAAAACAAACACATTTTTGGTATTGCTTTATTCAGAATCACACGATCTATCAATATAAAAACAGAATAAACCCGATTAGTAAACGGGGTAACGAGAAAATATTTCAAAACAACAGAATTACAATTTGGTTGCCGCTACATGGCAATAAAATATAATAACGGGAGTTCAAAAGATCGTACCTACACCAAAATGGTATCAATAAAATGTCAGTTCGGTGTTCAGAGTCTAAAAGAGTTCAGTCTTAAGTGTTCACAGTCTAAAAGCTTGTTGATTGCCTGCACTGCTTTGTTTTTGTCTTATTAAATTTTGCACTGTCTTATTTTTCCAAAATGGTTTCTTTTTATTCTTTGTAAATTTTATTATCAGAGGGTATAACTTACAAGATTCCAGTAGAATTTCCTTAAACATGCCCTATTTATGTTCAGTATCCGCAGTTACCATGACATGGTCCTAGCCTGCATGATTAGGCTCTTCCCTTAACTTGCTGAAGTCAGCTTTCTTAAAGTTCCAGGTTTTTGCATTTCCCCTTTGAAATGTTGTATTGCATATTACATTGAAGTTACCATATTATGGTCACTGCATCCCAAATGCTCCCAGACCGTTAGATCTGAAATTGTATCTGGTCTGTTTGACAGGACCAGATCCAGCAGATTATTTCACCTGGTTGGTTCATCTACTAACTGAGGTAGTTGTCCTGAACTGCGGTAGGGAACGTGCAACTTTTAGCACATCCAAGAAGATTCTATGTCCCATTGAATGTTTGGATAGTTAAAACCCCCCTTAATAAAGACCCTATTATTATTTGCTGTCATTTAAAATTGTTGGAGCATTTCATCCTCTACCTGTTCAGCTATATTAGGGGGTTTGTAGCAAGCTCAATTTAGCAGTTTTCCATTGTTGCCATCCCGATGTACATTCACCCGTACTACTCTATGTTGTCGCAGCTCCCTCCAATATCATCATTGATCACAGGTCTTAAGTTGGATTTGACGAAAATACACACCCCTCCACTTTTTTGTCTCTTCTGTCCTTTCTGAATGTAGATTAACCCTCTAAGTTTGTTACCCAGTCATTGCTTTTGTTAAGCCAGGTTTCCGCAATGTCCACCATATCATATTCTGTTGGAGACATAAGACTCTCCAATTCATTCATTTTGTTTGCGAAGCTTCTTGCATTTGCCAGAAGACATTTAATATTATTGCAAATTGTCTCTTCAGAGTGGAAGAAGACTAGAATTCTAGTGCTACCTATAGGAAGCAGCAATCCTAAAAGTCAATATTGACTCTCCAATGACCCTTGTCACATGATTTAGGATAAAAGCCAAACCAAAATCTCAATTTGCAGACACTGTGTTTCGGGTACTGCCCCTCATCAGTGTAAAGTGTGAGATCTGGTTTGGCTGTGTGAGAGGCGTCTTATTGGTATCCAAGGGGTAACGTTTCTTCTTGTGGAGAGTGACATGTCAAGCCTGACAAGCCAAGGTGAGGAGACTTTTAAGCAGCAGTAATCCTCTGGGAAATATGCAAATTGTCTCTTCAGAGAAGAAGAGGACTAGAACTCTAAGGGTTCTGTCACATTTAGCGAGCACAAGCGATCTCAACAACGATACGACCCGGTCAGGATCGCTGGTGCATCGCTAAATGGTCGCTAGTGAGCTGCCAAACAGGCAGATCTCACCAGCGATGCAGCAGTGGTCGGCAGTCGTTACTTATCTGTTCACGCGACGCTCGTTGGCGCCAGCAGGAAGCCCAGCAGGAAGCGGCCGACGAGAAACAGCCCAGGACGTTCTCGCGCGATCAGCGATAGACAGCGGGGGAGCCGGTCGGAGGTAAGTATCACACATAGCGATATCGTTAGCAATATCGCTGCTGCTTCACAAAATCAATGACGCTTAAGCGATATCGCTAGCGATCTCGCTTAGTGGGACGGGGCCTTAATGTCACCTATAGGAAGTAGCATTCCTAACAGTAAATATCTGGCTGGGTGAGAGGCGCCTGACCGGAATCCAAGGAGTAACGTTTTTCTTTGTGGACAGTGACATGCGAGTGGCCTTTGCTGCACTGCTATTTCCTTCCTTTCTACAGCAGCCATTTTCCTGTTTGCTAGAAGCAAAGTCCTGCTGTAGTGATCCCACTCCTGGGCCTGCATTCCTAATAACAGCCAAACAGGTATATTTACTAGGTTGTGCCAGATCAGGACTGAGATCCCTGGCACTTTTCCCTCTATCATTTCTTCTAATTTGTTATGTAAGGGTTAATCACAGTTTACTGAATTGTTGGAGATTTGTGATGTATTATATGATCTGGCCAGTAGAGGGCAGCTGCGAGAGGCATAAGTTAGAGCACGTGAGTTTTGGTAGTTGGTTAGGGATTTGAGGGAGACAAAGAAGAGACCATAGGAAAGTGAAGGTGCGGATCCTTGGGAAAAGTCTGGAAAAGAGCAGCATGTGAGCCTGGATCTGATGTTAGTGATTCTGGGACTCATTGTTTGGCTTGACATGAGCTCGGTGAGGACAATCAAGTACACAGCTTTAGAGATGAGCGAATTTGTTCGGATTTTGTCCCTGAATCTGATTTTGACATATTCGAGCCATATTCGAACAATATTCATGCCGAATGTATGTCTTTTCATCAGTTCCGAACATATTCGATAATTTCTATTCCCATTAATTCGAATGACAATCTGCTGTGTTCGGTGAATATTGCAAAAGCAATATTCGATTCTGATCATATTCGGAACCGAATCCGACCAAATTCGCTCATCTCTATACAGCATCTTGGGCTAGGCCACGTGAGGCCTCATCTCTTAAGACTTAGGAAAGCCCTGTGTTGGAGAGATCGGCATTTCCTAAGAGCTTCAAAACGGCGTGTCTAATTATTGAGACTCAGCCCAGCAAGGACTCTTCTATTTTAGTTTCAGGATGATATAAATAGCCTTACAGAGGTCTAGTTATTTAGGAAAAAAGGGCTCTTTTGTCAGAGACATTTCGAAAACTGCTCTGAATAGGCGATCACTAAAGTAATGGCACAACACTGACATTTTATTGATTTATGTATAGAAAGGGTAAATCGCATTGTATTTTGCTCACATATAACTGTTAAATCTGGTTAAGTGTACCTGCATATACTTGGCGTTACTGAGAGGAACTGCTGTCATTGTATTTATTATTTATATACTGCTTATCTACCATCCTTTCATTTTTATAAACTGGTCAGTAAATATTTAAATTATATTATCTAATCTTTGTGCATGTCTGTTGACTGCTGCTATACCCCTTGTCCTGTGGCTGTCCTTCCTCCACGTATTAGTTACCAAGCTACCCACTTCTGGGTCCTGATCTTCACCTCCACCCGCCTCCATATCTCTGGCCCCAGCCAGAGCATGCTCAGTGAGCTCTAAACTTCTCTCCAGGTTTGCAATGCTCCCGAGTGTTGCAAGCTGCACATTTAAATCTGTTACCTGGGCATCCAGGAATATAACTTGCTGAGATCGAGCGCAGATATATTCGCCTTCAAATGGCAGTTCAAGGTATGCATATGGAGCACTTGATGCACGGTGTGCATGAGAGGGCACGCGCGTGCTGTGCAGGACCGTGGAGTATTCGGTACCGGGCCTGTCGACTTCAACGGGGACGGTGTCACGGCGGCGGCAACCCGGTCCGTGGCCCTGGGGCCTCCATTAAAAAAAAAGGATGAAAGGGGATGGGGAAAAGTTGTTGGTGATGTTGTTAGATGTGGTAGAAATGAAGGTAAAGTTTATAGATGATTAAATACGTGACGCCACCTGTGGTATTCTGGTCAGAGGTGTTGTTCCCCTGAGACTGTTAATGTGGCGAAGCTGAGGTGAAAATAGCTCTCCACAGGCAGAGCAATAGTCCCAGAGCAAAGATGTTAGATTAACCCCTTCACCCCCAAGGGTGGTTTGCACGTTAATGAACGGGCCAATTTTTACAATTCCGACCACTGTCCATTTATGAGGTAATAACTCTGAAATGCTTCCATGGATCCCGGTGATTCTGACATTGTTTTCTCGTGACATATTGTACTTCATGTTAGTGGTAAAATTTCATTCATATAACTTACGTTTATTTGTCAAAAAAACAGAAATTTGGTGAAAATTTTGAAAATTTTGCAATTTTCCAACTTTCAATTTTTATGCCCTTAAATCACAGAGATACAGCATGCAAAAAACTTAATAAGTAACATTTCCCACATGTTTACTTTACATCAGCACAATTTTGGAACCAAAATTTTTTTTTGTTAGGAAGTTATAAGGGTTAAAAGTTGACCAGCGATTTCTCATTTTTACAACACCATTTTATTTTTACGGACCACATCACATTTGAAGCCACTTTGAGGGGTCTATATGATAGAAAATACCCAAAAGTGACACCATTCTAAAAACAGCACCCCTCAAGGTGGTCAAAACCACGTTCAAGAAGTTTATTAACCCTTCAGGTGCTTCACAGGAATTTTTTGAATATTTAAAAAAAAAAATGAACATTTAACTTTTTTTCACAAAAAAAAATAATTCAGGTTCAATTTTTTTTATTTTATTAAGGGTAAAAGGAGAAATTGGACTGGAAAAGTTATTGTGCAATTTGTCCTGAGTACGCTGATACCTGATATGTGGGGGGAACCACTGTTTCGGGGCATGGCAGAGCTCAGAAGGGAAGGAGCGCCGTTTGACTTTTTCAATGCAAAATTGGCTGGAATTCTGATCGCACGCCATGTCACGTTTGGAGAGACCCTGATGTACCTAAACAGTGGAAACCCCCCACAAGTGACCCCATTTTGGAAACTAGATCCCCCAACTTATCTAGATATGTGGTGAAAACTTTGAACCCACAAGGGCTTCACAGAAGTTTATAACGTACAGCGGTACAATTAAAAAATCATATTTTTTCCACAAAAATGATCTTTTCACCCCCAATTTTTATTTTCCCAAGGGTAACAGGACCCTAAAAGTTATTGTGCAATTTGTCCTGAGTACGCTGATACCCCATATGTGGGTGTAAACGACTATTTGGGCACATGGCAGAGCTCGAGGGGGAAGCAGCGCCATTTGACTTTTTTGGCTGGAATTGAGATCGGACACCATGTCGCGTTTGGAAAGCCCCTGATGTACCAAAATAGTGGAAAACCCCCACAAATGACACCATTTTGGAAACTAGACCCCCCAAGGACTTATCTAGATGTTTGGTGAGAACTTTGAACCCCCAAGGGCTTCACAGAAGTTTATAACGTACAGCCGTACAATTATAAAATCATATTTTTTCCACAAAAATGATCTTTTCACCCTCAATTCTTACTTTCCCAAGGGTAACAGGACCCTAAAAGTTATTGTGCAATTTGTCCTGAGTACGCTGATACCCCACATGTGGGGGTAAACCACTATTTGGGCGCATGGCAGAGCTCGGAAGAGAAACAGCGCCATTTGACTTTTTTGGCTGGAATTGAAATCGGACACCATGTCGCGTTTGTAAAGCCCCTGATGTACCTAAACAGTGGAATCCCCCCACAAGTGACCCCATTTTGCAGACTAGATCCCCCAAGGAACTTATCTAGATATGTGGTGAGAACTTTGAACCCACAAGGGCTTCACAGAAGTTTATAACGCACAGCGGTACAATTAAAAAATCATATTTTTTCCACAAAAATGATCTTTTCACCCTCAATTCTTACTTTCCCAAGGGTAACAGGACCCTAAAAGTTATTGTGAAATTTGTCCTGAGTACGCCGATACCCCACATGTAGGGGTAAACCACTATTTGGGAGCATGGCAGAGCTCGGAAGGGAAACAGCGCCATTTGACTTTTTTGGCTGGAATTGAGATCGGACACCATGTCGCGTTTGGAAAGCCCCTGATGTACCTAAACAGTGGAATCCCCCCACAAGTGACCCCATTTTGGAAACTAGACCCCCTAAGAAACTTATCTAGATGTGTGGTGAGCACTTTGAACTCCCCCAGTGCTTCACAGAAGTTTATAACGCCCGGGCGTGAAAATAAAAAAATCGTATTTTTTCCACAAACATGATCATTTAGTCCCCAATTTTTTTATTTTTCCAAGGGTACCAGGAGAAAATCGACCCCAAACGTTGTTGTCCAGTTTGTCCTGAGTACACTGATACCCCATATGTAGGAGAAAACTACTGTATGGGCCCACGTCGGGGCTCGGAAGGGAAGTAGTGACGTTTTGGAATGCAGACTTTGATGGAATGCTCTGCGGGTGTCATGTTGCCTTTGGAGAGCCCCTAATGTACCTAAACAGTGTAAACTCCCCACAAGTGACCCCATTTTGGAAACTAGACCCCCCACGGAACTTATCTAGATGTGTGGTGAGCACTTTGAACCCCCAAGGGCTTCACAGAAGTTTATAACCCCCGGGCGTGAAAATAAAAAAATCATATTTTTTTCCCACAAAAATGATATTTTTGCCCCCAATTTTTTATTTTCCAAAGGGCAACAGGAGAAATAAGACCCTAAAAGTTGTTCTGCAATTTGTCCTGAGTAGGCTGAAACCCCATATGTGGGGGTAAAACACTGTTTGGGTGCATGGCAGAGATTGGAAGGGAAGGAGCACCATTTGACTTTTTCAACACAGAATTGGCTGGAATTGAGATCAGACGCCATGTTACGTTTGGAGAGCACCTGATGTGCCCAAACAGTGGAAACCCCCCAATTCTAACTTCAACCCTAACCCCAACACACCCCTAACCCTAATCTCAGCCCTAACCCTAGCCCTAACCCTAGCCCCAACCCTAGCCCTAGCCCTAACCCTAGCCCTAACACTAGGCCCAACCCTAGCCCTAACCCTAATCCTAGCCCTAATGGGAAAATGGAAATAAATACATTTTTTTAATTTTATTATTTTTCCCTAACTAAGGGGGTAATAACGGGGGGTTTGATTTACTATTTATGGCGGTTTTTATTTTTGGCAGCTGTCACACGCTAAAGGACGATTTTTATTGTAAAAATAGTTTTTGCATCACCACATATTGAAAGCTATAGTTTTTCCGTATTTTGACCCACTGAGTCATGTGAGGTCTTATTTTTTGTGGGACGAGTTGATGTTTTTATTGGTATCATGTTCGGGCACGTGACTTTTATGATCGCTTTTTATTCCGATTTTTGGGACGCAAAATGAAAAAAAACCCAGCGTTTCATGAATTTCTTTTGGGGGGTGCATCTACACCGTTCCGCGTGCGGTAAAATTGATAAAGCGGTTTTATTCTTCGGGTCAGTACGGTTACAGTGATACCTCATTTTTGTCATTTTTTATGTTTTGGCGCTTTTATGAAATAAAAACAATTTTATATAAAAAATAATTATTTTTGCATCGCTTTATTCTGCGAGCTATAACTTTTTTACTTTTTCTTTGATGACGCTGTGTGGCGACTCTTTTTTTGCAAAACAAGATGTCGTTTTCAGCGGTCCCATGGATATTTATATGCATCTTTTTGATCGCGCGTTATTGCACTTTTTGGTCGGCGGTATGAAAATATATCATTATTTTTTGCTTCGTTTGTTATTTTTATTTTTTAAGGGGTTCGCTAAAGGGGTTAAGTAATGGGACAGTTCTATAGGGCAGGTCGGTACGGACACGGTGATACCAAATGTGTACTTTTATTGTTTTTTTTTATTTTATTTTAAAAAAATGAATTTATTAGGGAATATTTTTTTTTTATTTATTTAGCGATTTTTTTAAAATTATTTTTACACTTTTTTTTAACTTTATTAGGTTGTCCCAGGGGGTCATCACTGTCCTGTGACAGATCGCTGATCTGTCACATCACAGATCACTGTGACAGATCAGCAATCTGTCACAGGCAGTGCAGAAGGATTCCTCATGCCTGCGCTTTGCAGGCACTGAGAAAGCCAGCTCCCTGCAGGCCCCCGAAGGTCCCATCGCCATTTGGATCCGGGGGCCTGCAGGGAAAGAGCCCCCAGCAGCAATGCTGCACATTGCGCTGCTGCGGGGGGCTCAGGGAAGCACGGAGGGAGCCCCCTCCCTGCTGATGCTTCCCTTTAACCCCCGGTACACCGCAATCGTGTTTGATCGTGGTGTGCAAGGGGATAACGTGTCGGGGGCAGTCCGTGACCGCCCCTGACACATAGTGCTGGGTGTCAGCTGTGATAATCAGCTGACAGCCGGCCGCGATCAGCGGCGCTCACCACGTGGGCGCCGCTGATTGCGCTAGACGTACTATCCTGTCCATGGGCATAGGGTCCCGGGTCCCATGGACAGGATAGTGCATCTGATGTCAGAAAGGGGTTAATAGTCAAAATGGCTGTGAACGTTGGGGTGCAGAGAAATGAGAGGAGGACAGAGAGAGGTGCAGTTTCTTTACCTTTTACTGGCAATTGGTTGCAATCCGGAGTACCACATACAGGTGACGGGATGAGTCCCGCTCACCTGGAGGCATTCAGGGGATCCACCTTGCCAGGTGGGGGTTTAGGTCCTTCCTTCTGTGCTTTGTGTGTGGGTCTCCGCTGTTTATAACTAAGCTGTGACCCTCAATTGCGTGATGATTTCACTAACCTGTATGGCTGTCAGCATGAGCGTATTCCACGGGTACCGTCCTTTTCACTGTCAGCCCTGGGCTCCTTTTCCGCTGCCGTGCCCTCAGGTGTTAAATGTCGCACAGAAATTTACAATACTCTGTACTTTCAGATTCAGCGGTCAAGACATACAGCTCCTGACCACCAAGGACTCTGACGTCCCTTTTCTCTCTATTAGCGCTTCGCTCTTGGGTCTGCTATACACGTTTTTTAGCTTCTCCGTCTCTGCTCGTATCCTTTCCCTCTTCACAGATCAGCTCTCCCTCACCAGCTCCTCACAGATCTGCTCCCTGTCTTGAACTGACTGGACCTTCCGGAAAGATCTTTTTACCTCACGTTTAACTGTCTTGTCATTTCCTCTCAGCTCACAGCTGCTCTCGTTTCCATGACAACCCCCTCAGCTCACTTCTAGCTGACTCACCAACCCCCTCTGCTGGCCAGAATTTATAAGGCAGCTTCCTTTTCTGACCTGCAGCAGGAATTGTGATTTAATCTATGTTACCTGGCATGGTGGCCCCTTTTCTGCCTCCAAGCATGACTTCACCTCTTAGAGGGAGGTAATGTCATTGTGACAACCGGACTCTGGGGTGTCACACATACATCTCAAAAGATGCACACCTGGTAGCATTGTCCATGGAACAAGTACTAAGTAGGGGTAAACAATACAGATAATAGCAGAGAAAACAATGGAAAGCTAGTAAGGAAAGCACCAAGCTATGCTCTTTTGTTAAACTATGATATTGTGTTTAACTATGCACTTACCTGCAGCCCCGAAATTAAAATGCAGCCCCCGCTCAGCTCTGGAGCCTCACTAAAGTCACTGACTTGTAGGTTTCCAACCAGCAAGGCACAAATATTACTCTAAATCAAGATGCTCAACTGTGCTGTTCTATTTTGACACATGTGATTAACCTTTTCGCTCCAGGGTCTGTTTTTGCCTTCATGACCGGGCCAGTGTCACTTTATGAGGTCATAACTCTAGAACGGTTCAATGGATTTTTTCATGACATATTGTACTTCATGATAGTGGTAAAATTTCTTTGATATGACTTGCGTTTATTTCTTAAAAAAATGGAAATTTGATGAAAATTTTGAAAATGTTGCAATTTTCAAACTTTTAATTTTTATGCCCTTAAATCAGAGAGTCATATCGCACAAAATAGTTAATAAATAACATTTCCAACATGTCTACTTTACATCTGCACATTTTTGGAAGCAATTTTTTTTGTTAGGAAGTTATAAGGGTTAAAAGTTGACCAGCAATTTCTAATTTTTTCAACAAAATTTATGAAACCATTTTTTTAGGGACCACATCACATTTGAAGGGGTCAATATGACAGAAAATACCCAAAGCTGACACCATTTTAAAAACTGCACCCCTCAAGGTGCTCAAAACCACATTCAATAAGTTTATTAACCCTTCAGATGCTTCACAGGAATGAATGGAATGTGGAAGGAAAAAATAAATATTTACTTTTCTTTCACAAAAATTTTCCTAGACCTATTTTTTACTTTCGCAAGGGTAACAGGAGATAATAGACTATACATTTTGTTTTGAAATTACTCCTGAACATGCTGATACCCCATATGTGGGGGAAATCTACTGTTTGGGCGCACTGCAGGGCTCGGAAGGGAAGGAGCGCCATTTGACTTTTTGAATGTAAAATATGCTGAAATAATTAGCGGACGCCATGTTGCATTTGGAGAGCCCCTGATGTACCTAAACAGTGGAAACCCCCAACAAGTGACACCATTTTGGAAAATAGACCCCTTAGGGAACTTATCTAGATGTGTATTGAGCACCTTGAATCCACAGGTGCTTCACAGAAGTTTATAGCATAGAGTCGTGTAAATAAAAAAAATAACGTTTTTCCCAAATAAATCTTTTTAGCTTCATATTTTGCATTTTCATAAGGGTAAAGGGTGAAGTTGCTCCATACAATTTATTTTGCAATTTCTCCTGAGCACACTGATACCCCATATGTGGGGGAATACTAATGTTTGGGCGCACGGCAGAGCTCGGAAGGGAAGGAGCGCCATTTGATTTTTTGAATGCAAAATTGGCTGGAATCAATAACGGACTAAAAAAATTAAAGAGCCAGCACTGCCAGTGGTCAGAACGCATAACATGAGGTGCACATGCACATATCTTACTGTATTCAAAATGAGACATTTAGCAAAATATTGATCAATATATTGAGCCACCCCGCCACGCCAAGGCAATCTCATATGGGGGTCCTACTCTACATTTTTATTTATTCACTGTGCCATTGCGGCCTCCTAAATGTTTTAAAAGCAAGACCATATCAAATGCAATCCATACCTGAAGCATATCTGCATCACTTCCGTGCAGCCAGATGGAGCAGGTGCAGATGAAGGCCAACCAGGTCTTAACACAGACATCTCAGGTTTGACCTCCACACACTGCCCAACCAGCAAACACAGATGAAGGGCAATGCAGGCTCAGACATGGATGCAAAAATAAATAAAGCCTGGGGCAGGGCGGGGCTGCCGTGAGTGTGCACAGCAGCCTAGATCAATCACAATAAACACAGAAAAGATGGCGAACATGACCCAGCGTGCACGGCAACAGTGGTGGTCAGCCACAAAACCAATTTGCAATAAAAAAAGAGAAGAGCCAGCACTGCCAGTGGTCAGAACGCATAACATGAGGTGCACATGCACATATCTTACTGCATTCAAAATGAGACATTTAGCAAAATATTGATCAATATATTGAGCCACCCCGCCACGCCAAGGCAATCTCATATGGGGGGTCCTACTCTACATTTTTATTTATTCACTGTGCCATTGCGGCCTCCTAAATGTTTTAAAAGCAAGACCATATCAAATGCAATCCATACCTGAAGCATATCTGCATCACTCCCGTGCAGCCAGATGGAGCAGGTGCAGATGAAGGCCAACCAGGTCTGAACACAGACATCTCAGGTTTGACCTCCACACACTGCCCAACCAGCAAACACAGATGAAGGGCAATGCAGGCTCAGACATGGATGCAAAAATAAATAAAGCCTGGGGCAGGGCGGGGCTGCCGTGAGTGTGCACAGCAGCCTAGATCAATCACAATAAACACAGAAAAGATGGCGAACATGACCCAGCGTGCACGGCAACAGTGGTGGTCAGCCACAAAACCAATTTGCAATAAAAAAAGAAAAGAGCCAGCAATGCCAGTGGTCAGAACGCGGCGGGGTGGCTTAATTGAATTGATCAATTTTTTTGCTAAATATCTCATTTTTGAATACAGCTAGACATTATGTGCATATGCACTCCAATTTATGTGTTCTAACCTTAAGCAGTGCTGGCTTCCCCCCCTATTTTCTTGTTGTTGGTTTGTGGCTCACCACCACTGTTGCCGTGCACGCTTGGTTATGTCCGCCATAATTTTTCTGTGTTCATTGTGATGGATTAGGCTGCTGTGCACACACACGGCAGCCCCACCCTGCCCCAAGCTTTATTTAATTGTGCACCTGTGTCTGGACCAACATCGCCCTTCATCTATGTTTGCTGGTCAGGCAATGTGTGGAGGCCATTCCTGATATGTCTGTGTTCAGACCTGGTTGGCCTTCATCTGCACTTGCTTCATCTGGCTTCATGGGAGCGATCCAGTAATGTTCAGGTACAGATTGCACTTGATGTGGTCATGCTCTAAATGTATTTAGGAGGCCGTAATGGCACAGCATTTATTAAAAATATATAGAGTAGGACCCCCCATATGAGATTGCCTTGGCGCGGCGGGG
The DNA here is from genome assembly GCF_039654945.1 of Dendrobates tinctorius. Classification (NCBI taxonomy): domain Eukaryota; kingdom Metazoa; phylum Chordata; class Amphibia; order Anura; family Dendrobatidae; genus Dendrobates; species Dendrobates tinctorius. The sequence goes on along the minus strand of NW_027361858.1, from coordinate 17,328,065 downwards.
TGGCTCAATTGAATTGATCAATTTTTTTGCTAAATATCTCATTTTTGAATACAGCTAGACATTATGTGCATATGCACTCCAATTTATGCGTTCTAACCTTAAGCAGTGCTGGCTTCCCCCCCTATTTTCTTGTTGTTGGTTTGTGGCTCACCACCACTGTTGCCGTGCACGCTTGGTTATGTCCGCCATAATTTTTCTGTGTTCATTGTGATGGATTAGGCTGCTGTGCACACACACGGCAGCCCCACCCTGCCCCAAGCTTTATTTAATTGTGCACCTGTGTCTGGACCAACATCGCCCTTCATCTATGTTTGCTGGTCAGGCAATGTGTGGAGGCCATTCCTGATATGTCTGTGTTCAGACCTGGTTGGCCTTCATCTGGCTTCATGGGAGCGATCCAGTAATGTTCAGGTACAGATTGCACTTGATGTGGTCATGCTCTAAATGTATTTAGGAGGCCGTAATGGCACAGCATTTATTAAAAATATATAGAGTAGGACCCCCCATATGAGATTGCCTTGGTGCGGCGGGGTGGCTCAATTGAATTGATCAATTTTTTTTGCTAAATATCTCATTTTTGAATACAGCTAGACATTATGTGCATATGCACTCCAATTTATGCGTTCTAACCTTAAGCAGTGCTGGCTTCCCCCCCTATTTTCTAATCAATAACGGACGCCATGTTGCGGTTGGAGATCTCCTGACGTGCCTAAAAATTGGAAACCCACAACAAGTGACCCCATTTTGGAAACTAGACCCCTCAAGGAATTTATCTGGTTGTCTAGTGAGCACTTTGAACCTCCAGGGACTTCAAAGAATTTGATAATATTGAGCCGTCAAAATAAAAAAAAAAAACATTTTTACCACCAAAATGCTATTTTAGCCCCTACTTTTTTATTTTCATAAGGGTAGAAAGAAAAAATGGACCCCAAAATTTGTTGTGGAATTTCTCCTGAGTTTGCCAATACCCGGTATGTAGTGGAAAACTACTGTCTGGGAGCACGGCAGGCCATGAAAGGGAAGGAGCACCATATTACAGTGCTGGTTTGGCTGCATTAGTTTGAGGGTGCCATGTCACATTGGCAGAGACCCTGAGGTGCCAGAACAGCAGAAACCCCTGTAGGTGATCCCATTTTGCAAAGTACACCTCTCACTGAGTTCATCTTGGGGTGCAGTGATCATATTGACACCACCAGTGTGTCACTGAATTTGATACCATTGGGCAGTGAAGAAAGAATAATTACATTTTTACCACAAAAAAATTGTTTTAGCCCCAGATTTTACATTTTCACGCTAGGAAATGGGTAAAAATGGTGCCAAAATGTGTTACACAATTTCTTCTGAACTTGGCAATACCCCATGGTACAGTACTGCTTAGCCATACAGCAAGACTTTGGAGGGACAGAATGCTATTTGACTTTTAGAGAACAAATTAGTTTGCAGACTATATAAAGAGCCCCTAGATGCCAGAAAAGCAGAATCCCCCCCTGAAGTGACCCCAGTTTGGAAATTACACCCTTTTAGGAATTTATCTACAAGTGTACTGATGATTTTGACTCCATAAATGTTTTCCAGAAACAAGCAGCAGTGGATGTTGCAGAGTAAAAAATGCAAACTGCTGTTGTAGTGACCAGTACATTGCAGTCACCAGTATGTTATGCCCAGACCGTGCTTCTGGATACATGCACCAATAAATTAGGCGGGCTCTCATCACTACAGAAATGCCAAACGTGGATGATATATGTGGTTTAGGTACACTGTGGGGCTCAAAAGGGAGGGGGGCATTTGAATTTGGCAGGACAGAATTTCTTTTTGCAGGTGAGAAGCCATTTCAATTTTCCAGAGCCTTTGTGCTACCAGTAATATGGAATCCCCCTAAATTTTCATTAACAGATGATGGACCTGAGTGAGGACTTGCTTTTTTGTGGAATGAATAGAAGCTTTTATTGGGAACATTTTACATAACGTTTGGGATCACATTTATCTGGCGCTCAACGCTGAGCACTTTGGGGTTTCTATCTAAATCTCTGAGTGACATGACAGAGGAAACCCCTGATCCATTCACTTTAATGAGGCAGCAGAGTTACTCTGGACTCTGTCTGGCCTCTGTTCAGTGGTGTCCTTCTTTTCAGAGGTGCACAAAACTGGCTGACTGCGCTTTTTTGTATGACTAAAAAGACTGACACCGTCGGATCACAGGTCCTATGGCGTCCTCAGTGTCTCCATCTGCCTCATTATAGGGAATCTTCCACCGGTGGTTCCGTCTGAATCACCTATTTCAGAGATTTACACAGAAACCTTGGTGTAAATGCTCAGTGCAGAGCGCAGGATAAATGTGTGCCGATCCTTACTGCGATTTTTGGGATGCAGAATGAGAAAACAAACAGCATGTGTAGAATTGGGTTATTTATTTTTACGCCGTTCCTTATTCGGTATAAGTGATTAGGTGACTTTATTCTTTGAGTAGGTGCAATTACAGCGATACCAGATTTATATTGGGTTTTTATGTTTGGCAGCTGTCACACACTAAATTACGCTTTTTATTGCAAAAATTTAGCACCACTATATTTTGAGAGCTATAAATTTTCCATAATTTTTCTGACAGAGTCATGTGATGGCTTGTTTTTTGTGGGACGAGCTAACGTTTTCATTGGTACCATTTCGGGCACATGAAAATTTTTGATCGCATTCCATTCCGATTTTTGGGAGACAGAATGATCTAACACCAGGAATTCAGGATTTTTTTTTTTTTAATGATGTTCTGTGTGCTGATGTTCTGTGTGCAGTAAAATTAAATGCAATTGCGGCATCTAGAAGATAGCAAAGGGCTAACATCCTCAGGACCTGATCTAATCAGGTCCCGATGATGTCACCTGTCAGAGCAATGGCTCTGCACATGAATCGCAGTGCATGCAGGACCCTGGGGGTCCTGAGCACTTTGAGACCACCCACCGTAGACAAACAGCGGCGCTTCACAAAGTCAAGGTAGCGCCGAAGTATACCGTCTACGGTGGGTGGTCATGAAGAGGTTAAATTGTTAAATTGCATGCACATAAATGCCGCATCGATATTATGGGCAGGCTGTATTTGTATTAGCCTTTTTTCCTGTCACATGTACTCTACCTAGCATTTCTGGTTTATTCAATAATTTTCTAGGATTGATTACATTTTTTATCTGAGTCTCGCAAATTAAATTGCAAATTGTTTAAATTTGCATGGAGCCATGAATTTGTGGAAAATTGCCCTTGGAACATGGCGGAAAGACTGCTTTTTTTCAGGTTATATTGTTTAAACAGGGAAAAATGTCTTCCTGGTAAAAGCACCTTCAGCTGAGAGAAGCTTTTTGGATTTTGACTCTGAATACAAAATATCCCAGTGGTATGAACTTCAGAAATGATTTGTTTTTCATATATTGAATAATGTTACTTTATTATCATGTATTTCCTGTTTATGATATTGGCTTATTTTTGTATTCTAATTAGTGATGGGCGAGTCCTAAATTACTCGGAATCGCTTGACTCTGGTGAGTCCGAGCCCGGGACTCGCTACTCGTTGCGAGTCTAGCGAGTCCAATGTTAATGAATGGGGAAGCGAGTCTTAGCGAGTAATGTGCGATTTACAAATTACAAAGGAACATAACAGATTCTATATTTGCGAGTCCCGAATCCAGTATACAGGACTCGGGATTCGTAGACTCGCTCAGACTCGCTCACAATCGCTGTGTGTTGACATAGGCTGTCTTGGAAACTTGTAGGAACATAACAGATTCTGTATAAGCGAGTCCCGAATCCAGTATACAGGACTCGGAATCGTAGACTCGCTCAGACTCGCTGTTGACAGCGATGTGATATAGCGAGTCTAGCGAGTGAGAAAAAAAAACTCTGACAAAACTAGGATTGCCATTGACTTGCATTGGACTCGTTACTGTGCGAGTAATCACTGGGAGACTCGCCGAGTAACGAGTCCAGCGAGTCCCTTACTATTCGCCGAGTAACGAGTCCTAGCGAGTAGACTCGCCCATCCCTAATTCTAATATTTTAGTGTTTAACATTTATTTTCCTTTAGTTTGTTCTTCAGTTTTTTGCATCATACACATATGATGTTTTTCACTAATTACACTTGTTCCCACATGATTGGTTTTATGTATTTTTATGAAGAGTCTTTATGATGATTCCTGTGGTTAACTTTGAATAAGGGATCACATAGTGCCTGAAATGCGTCAGTTTTTTTCTATCATATGGGATCACTTTTTAATGTGTTTACAATTAAAAAAATCTAATATTTTATGTGCTGAAAACTTTCCATTCCTTCTCCTCATTATTGAAGTATGGGATACTTTGAAATCTACTCTTGGCAGCTGATGAGGAACGTGTGTCACTTATTCAATCTGCTCAAAGAGGCTACAACATTTGTCAGTAGGAATAATTGTGGAATCACATATGTCACGCTACTTATATTTATCATGGAAAAAACACTACAATGCAAGAGGAAGAGGAGGAAAAACAGCTACTTGTATATGTTCAAGGTGCATGTTACATGCATATAAATTGAGGAGGAGGAGCTGCTACGTGTGGGGAGGGGACATAGGGTTGACGCTAATAGGGTATAAGTGAAAAAGACTATAATATTGGCCATGGCAACTAACTATTGCAGCTTTTTGTTGAATGTGAACCAACTGAGCCCTTGTTCATACTGGCAAGCATAGCAATATGTATGCTGGAATGCTTGTGGTATGACAGGCATATTGTTACCAGCAAGCAAAGAGATGACTATTGGATAGCCAAGCTTTTAGACACTTGCTATAAATCAGAATGCAGACTTTTTTCTTCTAAAATTGAGTCCTAATTGGTGTACTACCAGGAGAAACTCTGTTTTCTGCTCAGCAAAACTTTTTTTGCCTGATCTGAATTCTTATTACAAGCACGTTTGATTTGTTTTACAGAAACTCAGGGAAAATTCTTTGTTTGCTAAATTTGAAAAATGTCCTTTTTCTGTTCAGGAAATATTGTTCTTGTGGTTCATTGTGTCAGCTGAAGGGTTTAAAATGGACCCTGGGAAGGTGTAAGCTATAATTGATTGGGTTCAACTTCGTGATCTGATCTGAAAGCATTGCAACGATTCTTAGGGTTCGCTATTTACTGCAGAAAGTTTATTAAGGGTTTTTCTCAGATCTTAAAATCCCTTACTGACCTCACATGAAAGGGGAGAGATCTTAAGGTTTGGTTGTTGGATGCTGTTGGCTCCTTTGATAAATTAAAGGAGTGCATCATGTCCTCTCTAGTTTTGATTCAACCTGATCTTCAGAAATCATTCATCGTAGAAGTTGATGTCTCCAAGGTTGGGTAGTAGCTGTTTTGTCCCAAGGTTCCAAAACTCTCACCAACTTGGGTCCATGTGCATTTTTCTCCAGGAAATTTTCATCTGCTGAAAAAAATTATGATGTGGGGAATCGCGAGCTGCTCGCTGTCAAGTTAGCTTTTAAAGAATGGAGATATTTTTTTGAGGGAGCTATTCATCCTGTTACTGTGGTTACAGATCATAAAAATTTAGCCTGTATTGAATCTGCTAAACGTTTAACCCCTAGACAGGCCAGATGGTCCTTATTTTTGTCTACGTTAAATTTTTCCATTACGTTCATACTAGGGTCTAAGAATGTTAGGGCTGATGCTTTGCCACACAGCCTTGATTCGGTTTATCCTAAAGAACCTTCATCCTCCATTCTTCCTCTAGTAAATGTCATTTCTATGGTATCCTCAGAATTGGAAGCTGAAATTCAAGAGTTCCAGTTGTTGGCCCCATCCGCTACTTCTGAATTTAAATTATTTGTGCCTGTGAATCTTAGATTAGGTCTATTGCAGGAATTTCATGACTCGGTCTTAAGTGGTCACCTGGGAGTCACTGCTACTCTGAAAGTAGAGTTGAGCGAAACGGGTCGAAAAATTTCAAAAGTCACCGACTTTTGGCAAAGTCGGGTTTCATGAACCGAAACCCAACCCTAGGATGAGGTCGGCCACGCGGTCGGCGACTTACGCGCCAAAGTCGCGTTTCAAAAGTTTGTTTTCCGCTCTTTTTCAGCCAATCAGGATCCACGGACACTGTGGGCAACGTGATGACATAGGCAGGGGTCACCACCATCTTTCAGAAGGGCATGCAAGTGATTGGCTTGCTTTGGTGGGCGTCACAGGGGTTATAAAAGGGCGTGCACGCCGACCGCCATCTTACCTCTGCCGATCTTAGCATAGGGAGAGGTTGCTGATTCTGTAGGGAGAGCGTTAGGCAGGGAAGAAGAAAAAAAAACTGCTTCTGCTTCTTGCGATTTTGCCTGTACAACACACCAGTCACTGTGTGTGCAGTGCAAGGGGAGGCTATATTGTGGTGGATCAGCGGTGTTGGTTGTTAGGCTGCCTTCTAAGGCTTCCTGACAGCTGCATTGCTGTTTACCCACTGCTCTGCAAACTGCTTTTTTAAAAGCAATCCCAATTTTTTTTTTTGTCCTGCTGAGGTACTGAGCGTGCATTTTTTCACACCATACAGCGGTGTACGCTCCTCACACAGTACCGTGTAACGGCTGTTATCACAGCCACAGTGAAGCTGTGTGTCACTGTGGAAGGATAAGTGGAGGACTTGTTCCGTTCTTACAGACCTACACTCTAGGGAGATTCCTATTCTGCCCAATTCTACATACACCTTGTAGTTTGTGATACACTAGCCAATTTCTGCCTGTGACATAGCGCTCTGATATTCAGTGGGCCTCACACAATCCAAAAGTGTCCAGTGTCCACTAGTGTGTGCAGAAATTCAAAATCTCCCTTATCTTGTAGTCACTTTTTTCACACCTGTGCCATCGAGCCTGTGACATAGCGCTCTGATATTCAGTGGGCCTCACACAATCCAAAAGTGTCCAGTGTCCACTAGTGTGTGCAGAAATTCAAAATCTCCCTTATCCTGTAGTCACTTTTTTCACACCTGTGCCATCGAGCCTGTGACATAGCGCTCTGATATTCAGTGGGCCTCACACAATCCAAAAGTGTCCAGTGTCCACTAGTGTGTGCAGAAACTCAAAATCTCTGTGATCCTGTAGTCACTTTTTTCACAATTGTGCCATCGAGCCTGTGACATAGCGCTCTGATATTCAGTGGGCCTCACACAATCCAAAAGTGTCCAGTGTCCACTAGTGTGTGCAGAAATTCAAAATCTCCCTTATCCTGTAGTCACTTTTTTCACACCTGTGCCATCGAGCCTGTGACATAGCGCTCTGATATTCAGTGGGCCTCACACAATCCAAAAGTGTCCAGTGTCCACTAGTGTGTGCAGAAATTCAAAATCTCTGTGATCCCGTAGTCACTTTTTTCACACCTGTGCCATCGAGCCTGTGACATAGCGCTCTGATATTCAGTGGGCCTCACACAATCCAAAAGTGTCCAGTGTCCACTAGTATGTGCAGAAATTCAAAATCTCCCTTATCCTGTAGTCACTTTTTTCACACCTGTGCCATCGAGCCTGTGACATAGCGCTGTGATATTCAGTGGGCCTCACACAATCCAAAAGTGTCCAGTGTCCACAAGTGTCTGCAGAAATTCAAAATCTCCCCTGTCCTATAGACACCTTGTACCTTGTTTTACATTACTATATAGTTTGTTGGATTTTGTCTACATTTCTACCAAAAATGAGGAAGGCTGGTGGAAGAGGCCGTGGAATTGGGCGGGGGTTGGCAGCTGGTAATGATGGTGTTGGTGGTGGATCTGATGGTAGTGGCAAAAGCAAAATAGGACCGAATGCAGGAGGTGTTGAGCCTGCGTCATCGTCTGGCTCCACAAGGCCTCGAAGGCTTAGTTTTCTAGGAGTTGGCAAACCGCTTTTAAAGCCAGAGCTTCAGGAAAAAGTTTTGTCTTACATTGCTGACTCAGCCTCCAGCTCTATCGCCTCCTCTTCTGAAGTTGTAAAAAATAAAAGCACTGAGTCGTCATTGGAGGCTCATGTTCATGAACCACACCTCTCCTTGTGTCCTTCACCCCAACCAAGATTGAAGGATGACGCAGGCCATACTACTGATTACTCCATGGAGCTGTTTTCACATACCATGCCTGGATTATCAAGTGAAATGGAGAATTACCCAGGCCAAGATGAATCTGACATAGAGTGCACGGATGCACAGCCGCTGATAGATGATTCTGCTGGTACATTCACTCAGAGCACTACATTGTCCTCGCAGTGCACAGAGCCAGACTAATCTTGTTTGAGATGATGCCCTATCGGTTGGTGGAAAGCGCAGCTTTCCGCGAACTCATGGCCTTTGCAGTACCATGCTATGACCTACCCAGTCGCCACTTCTTCTCTCGTAAAGCCATCCCAGCCCTTCACCATCATGTAAAAGACTGCATTGTCCATGCACTCAAGCAGTCAGTGAGTGGAAAGGTGCACCTCACAACTGATGCATGGTCCAGTCGGCATGGCCAGGGCCGTTACGTGTCCATCACTGCGCACTGGGTTAATGTGGTGGATGCAGGGTCCACAGGGGACAGCGGTGGTGGGACAGTGCTGCCTAGCCCACGGTATAGGAAACAGTTGGCTGTAGGCGTTCGACCCTCCTCCTCCTCCTCCAGAAGCGAAAGCTCGTCCACAGAGCGCAGTCGTACGAGCACTCCATCTGCAGCTGCCACTGTTGCACACGAGGTGTCCCCCTATCGAGCAGCTAGTGGAAAGCATCGGCAGGCTGTGTTGCAGATGATGTGTTTGGGCAACAGACACACCGCCGAGGTGCTGGCCGAGTACTTGAAGCGACAAACTGAGTCATGGCTGGGCAGTGTACATCTTGAGGCAGGCAAGGTAGTTAGTGATAACGGCCGTAATTTTGTGGCAGCCATAGCCCTTTCAAAACTCAGCCACATACCTTGCTTGGCTGACACCTTGAACCTGGTGGTGCAGTGCTTCCTCAAAAATTATCCGGAGTTAACAGCCCTGCTCCAGAAGGTGCGAAGACTGTGTGCGCACATCCGCCGGTCGCCTGTACACTCCGTTTGTATGCAGAAGCTGCAGCGATTGCTCCACCTTCCCATCCACCGCCTCATTATCGACATTGCAACAAGGTGGAACTCCACCCTGCACATGGTGGAGCGGCTGTGCGAGCAGAGGCAGGCCATAATGCATTTGTGGGAGGATACACGGCCAGGCACTTTGAGAGCAGACATGGAGTTGACATGCGTGCAGTGGTCGAAGCTGAAAGACCTCTGTAAAGTCCTTCAGTGTTTTGAGGAATGCACACGGCTGGTAAGCGCAGACGACGCCATCCTAAGCATAAGCATCCCACTTATGCGTCTGCTCATGCAAACTTTGACGCACCTTAAGGAGCAGGCGTCTGCAGCCAATGTTGATGAGGAGGAAGAGGAGGAGGGAATCCTTGATGACATTCAGCCATTGTCTGCTCAGGGACCTCTCCTGGACGAGGTGGAGGAAGAAGAGGAGGAGGAGGATGATGATGGGGATGATTACTTAGGGGAGGAGGATGCATCTCGTGGGGCAAGTGAAAATGTTGGCGTGGCAAGGTCTGGTACAGGGTTTGTGCGTGACTGGAGGGATGTGGATTTGTCAGAAAGTTTTCCTCCACCCAGCACTCGCAGTGCATCATTGACACCGGGAACATTGGCCCACATGTCAGATTATGCCTTGCGGATCCTAAAAAGGGACCCCCGCATTGCCAAAATGATGAACAATGACAACTACTGGTTTGCCAGCATCCTGGATCCACGCTATAAAGGCAAATTACAAAACATCATGCCACAGGAGAACCTTGACCTAATATTGGCTAATAAACAAGCAACTCTGGTAAATCGGTTGCTTGAGGCATTCCCAGCACACAGCAGCGGTGATGGTTCTCACACGAGCCGTACGGGCCGGGGGCAGCTTGGCAGAGGTGTTCATGGTGCACACAGCAGAAGTGGCGTTGGAGACAGGGGTTTCATGACAATGTTGTGGACTGATTTTTCAAGTACCGCTCACACAACTGGTAATACTGCATCGATGGAAAGTGACAGGAGACAGCAGTTGTCAACTATGGTTACAAACTACTTTTCCTCCCATATCATTTTCTCCCACACAGGTCATTCCCCTTTGACTATTGGGCCGCTAAACTGGACACCTGGCCTGAATTGGCACAATATGCCTTACAGGAGCTCGCTTGCCCAGCTGCAAGTGTGCTATCGGAAAGAGTCTTCAGTGCAGCTGGATCAATCCTGACAGAAAAAAGGACCCGTCTGTCAACCCAAAATGTGGATGATCTAACCTTCATTAAAATGAACCATGCATGGGTTTCCAAGGATTTTGTCCCACCTTCCCCTGATGACACATAGGGTTACAGAAAAATGGCTTGCTTTGGTCCACCTCTTCCTGGGACTTGACCTATTTCGCCTTTTGCATCAGCTGAATGTCCAACATCAACATATGCCACTTTCTAAAACTCCCTAACTGTGCTGCCTCCCCCCCAATGGCCGGGGTCACCACCTAGCGCACGACACCGTGCGAGTGCCGTTGCCCTGGACAGGTGGGTAGGCCGACTCTTGGGCGCGGGCACTGGCACAGGGTCCCTCATAGTGCAATCAAGTGTCTCTGACGGTGGTGGTGCACACCCGCCGTCAGACACACCGCCGTACTATGAGGGGCCCAGTGCCAGTACCGACACCCACGAGTGGGCCCCCCTTGCTTGGGCAGGGCCCCAGCATTTGCAATCTTTACCTCTCCCTGCTCCTCCGCTGTGTAGTCTGGGCCGTCAAATCCATACTGTGCCTGACACCGTCTGAGCGTGCCTCCTGATGTATAGACATATATTTTGAATGTGTACGCTATCCATACATGTTATCCGGGGATACGGCACCCTTTCTCACCTTTGTGCAATCACGTGCAATCCATACTGGGCCTAACACCGTCTGAGCCTGCCTCCTGATGTATAGACATATATTTTGAATGTGTACGCTATCCATACATGTTATCCGGGGATACGGTACCCTTTCTCACCTTTGTGCAATCACGTGCAATCCATACTGGGCCTAACACCATCTGAGCCTGCCTCCTGATGTATAGACATATATTTTGAATGTGTACGCTATCCATACATGTTATCCGAGGATACGGTACCCTTTCTCACCTTTGTGCAATCATGTGCAAGCCATACTGGGCCTAACACCGTCTGAGCCTGCCTCCTGATGTATAGACATATATTTTGAATGTGTACGCTATCCATACATTTTATCCTGGGATACGGTACCCTTTCTCACCTTTGTGCAATCCATACTGGGCCTAACACCATCTGAGCCTGCCTCCTGATGTATAGACATATATTTTGAATGTGTACGCTATCCATACATGTTATCCGGGGATACGGTACCCTTTCTCACCTTTGTGCAATCACATGTAATCCATACTGGGCGTGAGAACGGCTGGCGAGCTGTTAAGCAAGCTACAGCACCTGTGGTTTGCACACGTAAGTTTTTCATTTTTTCAGGAATGACGGTTAGGCCTTATTCCGGAACTGCGGTTGACCTGCACTTACTGGGAAATCATCGTTCGCGGGTAATAATTGTAATCAGTGATCCCCATCACTAACGTTGTTCAGCGGGTTATCTGCACCTGTAAGCGACAAACGCTGGCCTTTTCAGTGTAGCGCACATGCAGCCACGGACATGTAAGGGCATGACACACCAGTTATTGGCCAATCTCATGTGCCCGAACCTCACGTGTCCCTCTAGTAAGCCGGACTCGGACCGCGGGGCATGACGGAGTCTCGTTCGTTAACGGAATTAAGCTTGCAATGTGTGCATCTGTTCTGTAGCTGGCATGGTTGAGGTTTCCCAGGTGGAGTCGAATTTAACCGTAGGCTCCACTCCTGGTGGTGCCCTTCTGGACATTCCTTTAAGGTTCAGCTTTGCAACCATACTGCCCATGTAAAACAAACACTTTGCCTTCATGAACGCTGTTTGGAGGGTCATGACTCGTGGGAATAACGCCGCCCAATCAGTTAACCTGCTAGAGAGATCCTTCGTTGCTCCCAAGCATGACATCACACTCCCTAGGAGGAAGGTAATACCGCTGTGGCGACCGTACTCCTGTGGACGACACAAGTGCACTGATGCCCAGCCACTGCTCGATGAATCTGCTGGTACATTGACCCAGACCACTACATACCCCTCGCACGCTACACGGCCTGAATCTGACCCTGATGAAACTCAGGTTACCCTTCCCATATACAGTTCCATCTTACACGGTGACAAAGAGGAAGCTGCAGATGAAAGTGCAGGTTCAGCCCACCCGCCATCAGACACACCACCGTACTATCAGGGGCCCTGTGCCAGTGCCGTCTCCAACGAGTGGGCCCCCCCCCGCTTGCTCAGGATCACAGCACTTGCAAGGTTGAAATACTGTGCAGTGAGATGGAAGATGGGGACGACGAGGAGTCCAGACTAGTACAGGGATTCCGTAGCGAGGAGACTTATTTGATTGTTTTCAATGTTGGGACAGCAATTTTTGGGGAGCACTATACTCTGGAGAATGATAGATGGGGCCCACCATACACTGGAACATTCCAAAGGTGGACATCAGACACTGGAGCAGCATTTACAGGGCCCATTATACACTAGAGCATTAGAAATGGGGCCCATTATGTTTGGAGCATTATTTGGGCCCATAAGACAGTGGAGCTTCATCCATGGGGACCAACATATACTGTAGCATTATGTGGAGCTCATCATATACTGTTTCAAACATTATGTGGGACCAATGATTCTGTATGGAGAAATAGATGGGCCTCGTCATGAGATGTAAAAAGTGAGGTATTTTTCATTGTACTATACCGCTATTTCTCTGCCGTATCGGAGCATGATGAGTTGTGGTATGTGTTAAAGGGGCTCTCTTTCGCCCAGGGCACATGAAAACCTGGAGCCAGCCCTAACCCCCCACAACTTTAGCCAAATAACCCCCATTTTTCAGTGCGTAACTTGTATTATGAAGTTAATTAAGGTTGACAAGCTTAAGTAAGAAGAATTGATGCTTTTGGCATTCAAATGAGCACTGTAGGTGTGTTTCCTGTCCTCCTCTCACTGCCGACTTTTATTCCCCATTGACTTACATTGGGTTTCGTGTTTCGGGACGACCCTGACTTTTCCCTATAATCGGCCGATCTTGCTCGACCCGACTTTTGGAAAAGTCGGGTTTCACGAAACGAAACTCGACCCTAAAAAAACAAAAGTCGCTCAACTCTATCTGAAAGCTGTTGCTAGACTCTTTTGGTGGCCATCCATCCTTAACAATATTAAGGAATTTGTATCCGTTTGTGAGATTTGTGCACGTGCTAAAGTCTGTCATAACAGGCCAGCTGGGGAATTGGCTCCATTGCCTATTTCAGAAAGATCATGGACTCATTTGTCCATGGACTTCATTACAGATTTGCCTTTATCTGGTGGAAAAACAGTTATTTGAGTGGTGGTTGATGGATTCAGTAAACAAGCTTGTTTTGTTCCATCATCTGGGTTACCTATTGCAGAAATACTTTCCAGGTTATTTATCAATCATGTGTTGAGATTGCATGGCATTCCTTTAAACATTGTATCTGATAGGGGGGTTCAATTTGTCTCCAAATTCTGGAGTGCATTTTGTAGGAAGTTAGGGATTGATTCTCTAGGATGATTTCTGGATGACCTGGAGTGGAGGTGACCATTCAAAAACTTGGGGATGTTTGGAGGGAGGTTCACAGGAATTTTGGGGTGACACAGTTTCGGCTATAAAGTTTAGTCATCATCCAAGTATATAAAGTTAAAAGTACCTTCAGCAAAGATGGGTCTGAAATTTGTTGGCCCATATGAGATTCTGGAGGTAATAAATTCAGTTGCCTTTAGATTAAAACTTCCACAGTCCCTTCATATCCCCGATGTTTTTCACAAATCCCTGTTTAGGAAATTTGTTCCTTCTGTGTTGTCTGTCTCTTCTCCTCCTCCTTCCGTCTCTGTTGTTGGAGGTTTTGAGTATGAGGTGTAGAGGATTGTGGATTCTTGGAGGGTCCAAAATTCCCTCCAATATCTTATTCACTGGTGGTGATACAGACCCGAGGAGAGATCCTGGGTTCTGGCTCATTCGGTGAAGGTTGATCGCTTTTTCAGAGCTTTTCATCGTAGGTTTCCTAGGAATCCTGGAGGTCTGAAGCCCCCAGCTGTCAGTTTTGCCTTCACTGGTTGTCAAAAATAGAAGGGACAGCACATAATTTTTTTCCATATATTTAGCGCACAGATGCCGGCTGGTGAATACTCTCTTCATCGTACGCCTTGTCTCACTGCTATCACTGAGAGAAGTCATACGATGATGAGAATAGTACTCTCATTAGGCAACACCTGTGACCATCGGTAACCTTTTTACCGCCGGTCAGAACTGCTGGCTCACATGCTTTCATCTGTATGGGAGCTGCAGCGCTCTAACTGGCGGTTTTGAACTTAGTGTGGGAAACACCCAATGTTCGGGCTACCAAACTCAAACAGAAACACTGACTTCCTGAAGAAGACTGTGTTCGAGGTTCGTGCATGGACACTAGGTGTTCTGTATGGACCCAAAACTTTACCGTTCAGGTTCGCCCATCACTATGTAGGAGTACCACTACATGACAATTTGAACATAACGCGCATGAATCCCTCCTTTATGTTTAATACAGGGTGTATCTGAGTCCCACTTCAATCTAATTTTTGGCAGTTCTTGCTTCCTTCATTAACTAAACTGAAATTCCCAAATTTTTAATAAAAATGTGGAAAAAATGTGGAGTAAAAGTGTGACACCCTTGTTTTCAGCAGTGATCTGGGAGTCAGAGATTATGCCAGTGGTCATCCCCATGCTGCTCTCCTGTGAGTCAGTACTTTTTCCACCCATTTCAATATTTTCACTGCCCCCTAGAGCTCCTTGTAGGGTTGCTGAAAAAATGCTCGGATTTCCCAATGTCTCCCATTATGCTTGTTACTCGAAGCAAGCATCCAAGCATTAGGAATTACTTTTTTCGAGTAACAAGCATCTGAGCATTTTAGTGCTCAATCATCACTAGTCGTGCCCAGTTTCAGAAAGCTGGGTTTGCTTCCTAGGACAATGACCCCAATCAAACTTTAAGAAGCACCCAGAAATGGATGGAAAGAAAGTGATGGAGATTTCTGAAGTGGCCTGCAACAAGTCCGGATCTAAATCCCATTGAACAGCTGTGGAGGCATCTTAAAATTGCTGTTGGGAAATGGCACCCTTCACATATGAAAGATCAGATTGCAAAAGTAGAGTAGTCCAAAACTCCAGTTGAGAGGTGAAGAAGATTGTTGATGGGTGTAGGAAGCTATTGATTGTAGTTATTTCTTCCAAAGGGTGTGAAATCAAATATTAAGTTGAGGGTGCCAAACATTTTGTCCTGCCAATTTTTGGAGTTTTGTGTGAAATAATGTCCAATTTCCCTTTTCATCTTTGTTTTTTTGTGTTATTCCAAAACACACAAATGAAATAATCATGTGTATAACAAAAAATATGCAATTGCAATAATTTTCTGGGAGAAATACTTTATTTTCTGGAACAATCTCAAGGGTGCCAATACTTTTGGCCATGGCTGTCTATGCCTTCTGGAAAAAAACAATTCAAGTGATGATGGATGAGGTGATGGCACAGGAGGAAGAAGAGCAAGGCTAATTGATACCATTATTAGGCCTGTTGTACACACATGGCTTGGAGAGTGGGTTACTCTCCTATAGCAGGTAGTCACCCAACTATCCAGCCAGGGGACAGTTTTGGAGCCTGAGGATGAGCAACCATGTTCATAGCAGGGTGGCAATCAAAGCAGCTCAAGTATGTCACTGAAGTTTGGCTTGGAAGGTTGTGTGATCACAGAAAAGCACATCTGCCTTTCCATATCCAAGGTTGGGAAACTAACATTAAATAAAATGAACCAGGAATGGATCCTACAGGCCTTGTCCATATCTTTGGCTGTCTAGCAAGATATTCCAGAGTAGAGATGAGCGACTTTGCCTTTTTTCGGGTCGAGTCGGGTTTCACGAAACCCGACTTTCGCAAAAGTCGGGTCGTACGAAATCGGCTGATTATTGTGAAAAGTCGAAGTCCGACTGAAACACAAAACCCAATGTAAGTCAATGGGGAAGAAAAGTCGGCAGTGAGTGGAGAACAGGAAACACACCTAGAGTGCCCATTTTAATGCCAAAAACATCAATTCTTATTCCTTAAGCTTGTCAACCTTAATTTACTTTATAATAATAGTTAGGCATTGAAAACTGGGGGGTTATTTGCTAAAGTTGTGGGGGGGGGGTAGTGCTGGCTCCAGATTTCCGTGGGCACAGGGCCAAAGAGTGTCACTGGGCTCCTTTAACACATGACACAATTCATGATCCTTTGATACGGCAGAGAAATAGCGGTACAGTACAATGAAAAATACTTCAATTCTTACATCACATGACTGATATCCATTTTAAATTCTCCAATAGCTCCAAAAACAGACAGTATATTCCTCCATACAGTATTATGGCCACCGCATAGTGTGCCATACAGAATAATGAGGCCCATATATTTCTCCATACAGAATCATTGGTCCCATATAATGTTCGATACAGTATATGATGAGCTCCACATAATGCTACAGTATATGTTGTTACCATGGATGAAGCTCCAGTGTCTTATGGGCCCAAATAATGCTCCATATATAATGGGCCCCATTTCTAATGCTCCAGTGCATAATGGGCCCTGTAAATGCTGCTCCAGTGACTGATATCCACCTTTGGAATGCTCCAGTGTATGGTGGGCCCCAGATATCATTCTCCAGAGTATCGTGCTCCCCAAAAATTGCTCCCAACCTTTAAAACAATTAAATAAGTCTCCTCGCTAAGGAATCCCTGTACTCTGGACTCCTCGTCGTCCCCAACTTCCATCTCTCTGCACTTGGATTGTTTAGGCAGAGGGCGTACAGACGTGATGTCATCGCGCTCTTTGACCTTAATGTCACTGTCAGGAAAAGTGTTTGGTTTCTGGGGGCAGTATGGCTGCAAATCTGAACCTTAAAGGAATGTCCAGAAGGGCACCACCAGGAGTGGAGCCTGCGTCTGAATTGGACTCATCACGGGCAACCTCAACCATGCCATCCACAAAAAAGCTGCACAGATTGCAAGCTTAATTCCGTTAACGAACGAGACTCAGGCATGCCCCCGCGGTCTGCGTCCAGCTTACTAGAGGGACACACGAGGCTCTGGCACACAAGATCGGCCAATAACAGGTCTGTCCTGCCCTTACATGTCCGGGGCTGCACGCATGCTACAATGAAAGGACCAGAGTGTATCACTTACAGGTACGGATAACACGCTGAACCCCGTTAGTGATGGGGATCTGGGATTACAATTCTTCCCCGCGAACAAGCATTTCCCAGTAAGTGCAGGTCAACCGTAATTCCTGAATTAGGCCTAAACGGCATTCCAGAAAGAATGTGAAAAAATTAAGTGTCCAAACCACAGGTGCTGTAGCTTGCTTAACAGCTGGGCTCCTCTGCTGAGTAGCACACAGTTCTTACATAAACAGGCAGCATAGCTTGGTTCACGGGTGGCCAACTCTGCTGAGTAGCATACACAGTTACTAGGCCCAAAGTATTAAGTGGTGTAAATGCAGTCAAAAACTGGTTCTTTCATAAACAGGCGGCATAGCTCGGTTCACGGGTGGGCTCCTCTTCTGAGTAGCAGACACAGTTACTAGGCCCAAAAGGATTTTCAGGACAATATGCGGTAAAAAATTATTAGAAACACACACGGTGTAGCTCCTTCACAGGTGTACTACCAGACACCACTACTATGCCCTAAAGCTGTCTATTATCATGGAAAACCATTATTAATGTGAAAAAAAAGACACGCTTTTGTTTAACGAAACGTTCTCGAACGGAAACTCGAACAGCCGAATTTTAATCAAAGTGTTGTAGTTTGACAAACGGATCTAACACCGCCCAAAACAGCTAGAATTTGAACTTGGCCACTCAAACACCACTCATCTGTAATCAGGAGGCAGACTCAGATGGTCTCAGGCACAGTATGGATTCGACAAGATTGCAGAAAGGGTACAGTATCACCGGATAACAGATATATATAGCATAGTTTAAACATTTAAAATCTCCGTGTTTATTTCCGGAGTCCGACAAAGACACTCACAGCCTCAGCATGGATTAGACAGCAATCTAAAAAGTAGAAAAAAGAAAATGTTTTCGAAGCGTACACCAGTATACTCTGTTGGGGTATTTTTAAATCTTCATATATATTTCTGTCTCAGTAAGACAGTCCAGACTCTCCGCAAGAGGAAACGAGATGGATAAAAGTACAGACATAAAGTCGAGTGATTGCAGAAATTTAGGAATTACTAATCACGGGAAAAACTCCCGGGAGAATTCTCAGAGGCGATGCTGACCCTCAATTACTTTGTGTGTGGAGACAGCGAAAACAGTTCTTTGTGAAGAAAGGGTTGCTGTATCGCAGTACCGTTGATCTCATCACCGTTACTCATCTCCATCAAATTTTGATCACAGGGAGAGATGTAGACATGGTCCTCACTGCCTATCATGATCTGTCAGGTAACTTTGGAGTGCAAAAGACAGAAGCCACAGGCTGTAGGCGATTCTATTGGATTGGCATGAGAAGGCACATTTAAAAATATGGGCAGGAATGTCACACGTTTGTGAGTAGGAAAACTGTGAAAGCTGATGATAAACCACCACTGCATCTCATTGTGAGTCGACGTCCATAAGAAATGGAAGTCATTGACCATCTGAAGCTAGAGCCCGGCCAGCAGGACAGGGCATAGCTACGTCTTAACCATCATCTATCAGTTCACCAAATTTGTAGTGGCAGTCCCAGGGAAGGATTTGACAGCCCAGACTACGCAGCGGAGGAACAGGGAGAGGTAAATATTGCAAATGCTGGGGCCCTGCCCAAGCAAGGGGGGCTCACTCGTGGGCGTCGGTACTGGCACTGGGGCCCTCATAGTACGCCGGTGTGTCTGACGGCGGGTGTGCACCCCCACCATCAGAGACACTTGATTGCACTATGAGGGACCCTGTGCCAGTGCCGGCACCCAAGAGTCGGCCCACCCACCTGTCCAGGGCAATGGCACTCGCACGGTTGCGTGCGCTAGGTGGTGACCCCGGCCATGGGGGGGAGGCAGCCCAGTTAGGGAGGCTTAAAAATGGCATATGTTGATGTTGGACATTCAGCAGCTGCAAATGGAGGAATTGGAGAAGTCCGAGGAAGAGAAGGACAAAAGCGAGCCATTTTTCTGGAAACCTATGAGTCATCAGGGGAAGGTGGGACAAAATCCTTTGAAACCCATGCATGGTTCATTTTAATGAAGGTTAGATTATCAACATTTTGGGTCGACAGATGGGTCCCTTTTTCTGTCAGGATTGAGCCAGCAGCACTGAAGACTCTTTCCGGTAGCACACTAGCCGCAGGGCAAGTGAGCTCCTGTAAGGCATATTGTGCCAATTCAGGCCAGGCGTCCAGTTTAGAGGCCCAATAGTCAAAAGGGAATGACCTGTGAGAGAGAACATCGATATGGGACGAGAAGTAGTTTGTAACCATAGTTGGCTACTGCTGTCTCCTGTCACTTTCAATCGATGCAGTTTTACCAGTTATGTGAGCGGGACTTGAAAAATCAGTCCACAACATGGTCATGAAACCCCTGTCTCCAACGCCACTTCTGATGTGTGCACCACAAACACCTCTTCCATGTTGCCCCCTACGGCTCGTTGGAGAACCATCACCGCTGCTGTGTGCTGGGAATGCCTCAAGCAAACGGTTTACCAGAGTTGCTTATTTGTAAGCCAATATTAGGTCAAGGTTCTCCTGTGGCATGATGTTTTGGAATTTGCCTTTATAGCGTGGATCCAGGATGCTGGCCAACCAGTAGTTGTCATCGTTCATCATTTTGGCAATGCGGGGGTCCCTTTTTAGGATCTGCAAGGCATAATCTGACATGTGGGCCAATGTTCCAGGTGTCAATGATACACTGCGAGTGCTGGGTGGAGGAGCACTTTCTGGCAAATCCACATCCCTCCAGTCACACACAAACCCTGTACCTGACCTTGCCACGCCAACATTTTCTCTTGCCCCATGAGAAGCATCCTCCTCCCTTAAATAATCATCCCCATCATTATCCTCCTCCTCCTCTTCCTCTTCTTCCTCCACCTCGTCCAGGAGAGGTCCCGGAGCAAACAATGGCTGACTGTCATCAAGGCTTCCCTCCTCCTCTTCCTCATCCTCCTCGGCTGCAGACGCCTGCTCCTTAATGTGCATCAAAGTTTGCATGAGCAGACGCATATGTGGGATGCTCATTCTTATGATGGCGTCGTCTGCGCTTACCAGATGTGTGCATTCCTCAAAACACTGAAGGACTTTACAGAGGTCTATCAGCTTCGACCACTGCACACCCGACAACTCCATGTCTGCCCTCAAAGTGCCTGGCCATGTATCCTTCCACAAATGCATTACAGCCTGCCTCTGTTCGCACAGCCTCTCAACCATGTGCAGGGTGGAGATCCACCTTGTTGCAACGTCGATAATTAGGCGGTGCATGGGAAGTTGGAGCAATCGCTGCTGCTTCTGCATACGACTGGAGTGTACGGGCGACCGGCGGATGTGCGAGCACAGTCTTCGGACCTTCTGGAGCAGGCCTGTTAACTCCAGACAATTATTGAGGAAGCAGTGCACCACCAGGTTCAAGGTGTGAGCCAGGCAAGGTATGTGTCGGAGTTTTGAAAGGGCTATGGCTGCCACAAAATTCCGGCCGTTATCACTAACTACCTTGCCTGCCTCAAGATGTAGACTGCCTAGCTATGACTCAGTTTGTCGCTGCAAGTAGTCGGCCAGTACCTCTGCGGTGTGTCTGTTGTTGCCCAAACACATCATCCTCAACACAGCCTGCTGACGCTTACCACTAGCTGTTCGATAGTGGGACACTGATTGTGCAGCACTGGCAGCTGCGGATGCAGTGCTCGTGCGAATGCGCTCTGTGGACGAGCGTTCGCTTCTGGAGGAGGAGGGGGGGTCGAACGCCTACACCCAACTCTTTCCTATACCATGGGCTAGGCAGCACTAGCCCACCGCCGCTGTCCCCTGTGGACCCTGCATCCACCACATTAACCCAGTGCGCAGTGATGGACATGTAACGGCCTTGGCCACGCCTACTGGACCATGCATCTGTTTTGAGGTGCACCTTTCCACTCACTGATTGCTTGAGTGCATGGACAATGCGGTCTTTCACATGAAGGTGGAGGGCTGGGATGGCTTTGCAAGAAAAGAAGTGCCGATTGGGTAGGTCATAGCATGGTACTGCGTAGGCCATGAGTTCGTGGAAAGCTTCACTTTCAATCAACAGGTAGGGCATCATCTCTAACGAGATTAGTTGGGAATGTGGGCATTCAAACCCAGTGAATGCGGATGAGAGGATGAGTACTTTCTTGTCCTACTCATAGTCTCTGGTAGGATGAGCTGGACTTGAGAGCTGCATATGGTGGAACTAGCGGTGGACATGGCGGACTGAGAGAGGGTTGATGATGGTGATGGAGATGGTGTTCTTTCTGATGGCCTAGATTCAGTCTTTCATAGCAATAACATTCTGATTCCCTGACTGCTTTGGCCTTGCAACGACACCTCAACATTTGCTGCTGGTGGTGTGCTAACCGGTGGGCTTACAGTGGGGGAAACGATGTAGCGTTGCTGACTACCTTCATTCGGAGCAGTTGCACATGTGGTACGTGAGGTTTGGTAGTCCATCCACGCTTGCAAGTGCATGGTGGTTAAATGTCTAAGCATGCAACTGGTATTCAAATTTTTAAGATTTTTCCCACGGCTAAAGGTCTTTGCGCACTTCTTACAGATAACCTTTGCCTGTTCGTTAGGATTTTGTTCAAAAAAGTGCCACACTGCACTCTTCCTACTATGGAAGACATTTTGAGGCCTTACATGCAGTGCTAATTTGACCGTCTGGCCCAGCTGTCCTGCAAATCTTTTGGTTTTTGTAACCCGTTTTTGGACTGCTCCGGGCTTGCCAGATAACAGCTGTTGTGCTGTCGATGCCTGCTGCCGATGCTCCTCCTCCTCTTCTGAGCTATTGGCAGCGGCACCCTCTTCCCCCAATGGATGCCAATCTGGGTCAACAACTGGGTCATCCATCACCTCCTCTTCAATGTCATGTGCACCTTCCTCTGTGTCACCATGTAAGGTTGTATAGTATGCGGGATGGGGCACCTGAGTTTCATCAGGGTCAGATTCTGGCTCAGTACACTGTGAGGACAATGTAGTGCTCTGAGTGAATGTACCAGCAGATGAATCTAGCAGTGGCTGTGCATCAGTGCACTCCATGTCAGATTCTTTTTTGACTGGGTAATTCACGATTTGACTTGATAACCCAGGCATGGTATGTGAAAAGAGCTCCATGGAGTAATCTGTAGTGTGGCCTGCCGCATCCTTTACTTTTGGTAGGGGTGAAGGACACATGGAAAGGTGTTGTTCCTGACCATGACCCTCCAATGACGACTCAGTGCTTTTATTTTTTGAAAGTTCAGAAGAGGAGGTGATAGAGCTTGAGGCTGTGTCAGCAATGTAAGCCAAAACTTGTTTCTGAAGCTCCGGCTTTCAAGCGGTTTACCTACTCCAAGAAAAGGTAGCCTTCGAGGCCTTGTGGAGCCAGACGATGACGCAGGCTCAACACCTCCTGCATTAGATGCTATTGTGCTTTTGCCACTACCAGCAGATCCACCACCACCACCAACACCATCATTACCAGCTGGCAACCCCCGCCCACTTCCACGGCCTCTTCCAACACACTTCCTCATTTTTGGGAAAATGTACCCAAAATACCACCAGCAATATGGTACTGTAAAACAAGGTACAAGGTGTATATAGCATTGGGGAGAATTTGAATCTCCCTACAGACTTGAGGACACTGAACTATTATCTCAGGCCCAGTGTAGATTACACCTCAATATAAAAGGCTGAAATTGGATGGTGTATAAAATGTCTATATAGGACTGGGGAGAATTTGAATCTCCCTACAGACTTGAGGACACTGAACTATTATCTCAGGCCCAGTGTAGATTACACCTCAATATAACAGGCTGAAATTGGATGGTGTATAAAATGTCTATATAGGACTGGGGAGAATTTGAATCTCCCTACAGACTTGAGGACACTGAACTATTATCTCAGGCCCAGTGTAGATTACACCTCAATATAAAAGGCTGAAATTGGATGGTGTATAAAATGTCTATATAGGACTGGGGAGAATTTGAATCTCCCTACAGACTTGAGGACACTGAACTATTATCTCAGGCCCAGTGTAGATTACACCTCAATATAACAGGCTGAAATTGGATGGTGTATAAAATGTCTATATAGGACTGGGGAGAATTTGAATCTCCCAAGAGATTTTAGGAAGCTAGCAATGATGTTCTCAGTCCCAAGTATGGCAGCAGGCAGCCTAATAAGCAGGACTGCTGCACACAAAAGTGTGGAAAAATGAACGCTTGGTAACTGGGCAAAAAAGAGGATGAAAAGTATTTTTGCTTTTAAAAAAGCAGTTTGCACAGCAGTGTGAAAACAGCAATGCAGCTATCAGGGAGCCTTATAAGGCAGCCTAATAACCAACAGAGCTGAATGCACCAAAATACAGCCTCCCCTTGCACTGCAACTGGTGTGTTGTACAGGCAAAATCGCTAGCAGCAGAAGCAGTTTTTTGTATCTTCTTCTCTGCCTAACGCTCTCCCTACAGAATCAGCAGCAGCAGCAGCTCTCCCTATTCTGAGATCAGCAGAAGTAAGATGGCGGTCAGCGTGCACACTCTTTTATAGCCCCTGTGACGCCACACAAAGCAAGCCAATCACTTGCATGCCCTTCTCAAAGATGGTGGTGACCGCTGCCTATGTCATCGCGTTGCCCACAGTGTGCGTACTTCATCATTGCCTGAAAAAGGGCGCTGGAAGCATCTTTTGAAACGCAACATTGGAGCCATGGTCACCGACCTCGTGGCCGACCTCACGCTATGGTCGGGTTTCGTTTCATGAAACCCGACTTTTGCAAAAGTCGGCGACTTTTGAAATTGACTGACCCGTTTAGCTCAACTCTATTCCAGATGTATAAGGTAATGTTTCGACCTTATCCCAGGTCTTTGTCAAACCTTACTTATGATGGAAGCTCAAAGGAGGTGAGAGGTTTTTAGGAGGTACAGGAGTCCCGTTAGGGGCTTATATGGTGCTGTGTCAGGAGACTGCGGTGAGGAATACCTTGCTTTCTCTACTGCAGTGAAGCATTATTTTTTGTGATTGAAATAAATCTTTTTCCACAACTATATGAGACATCGTGTGCGACTGTTTATCATATGGATTACGTTTTGTGGAATAACTCTATGTTCAGTCTGCACCTCTACAGCAAGAGTGGGCGTCTTTCCCTTCTCAACAGGCAAGATGGGCATTGTTCTTCACCAGGTTTATCTATTTTATTATATATAGGCCAGGGAACAAGAACATTAAGGCGGATGCCTTTATCTCATTTTTTTGG
Source organism: Dendrobates tinctorius (assembly GCF_039654945.1). Classification (NCBI taxonomy): domain Eukaryota; kingdom Metazoa; phylum Chordata; class Amphibia; order Anura; family Dendrobatidae; genus Dendrobates; species Dendrobates tinctorius. The sequence goes on along the minus strand of NW_027361858.1, from coordinate 17,303,481 downwards.
GGGGTGGAGATAATTTCAAACTGTTTCCTATACTGCAAAAAGGGATGGTTATTGCGCCTATATGCTTCCATCTTGAGAAAGTGGTTGTTGACGCTCAAGGAGATGCCCCTGCTGCCTGGCCTGTTAGGTAAACTATTTGTACCTGTGAATCTATATCTGAGAGTTCTTAGTGAACATTATGATTTGGTCGTGGCCAAACAGCCCGGTAATAAAGCCACCACAGATCTTCTACTTCGGCATATTGTCTGTGCATGTTCTAAAACCTCTCTTTCTCATGTGTCTGAGTCTCTCCAACTATTGGCGATTTCCAGTAGACCTTGGACTCATTTATCGGTCGATTTTATCACTGACTTACCCGTGTCGGCAGGTAATACTGTAATTTTTGTGGCAGTGGACAGATTCAGTAAGCTGAAGCCGCTTTACCTAACATCAATGTGAAAAATGAGGATGAATGAACTCATGGAGATCAACATCCAACACTGCGGAGACACCATCACATGTTTCTCAATGCAGTGATTCTAGAGTAATGCCCCCATCCCTTATGGGAAATATGTAAAAACATGCAAAACACAAGCCGTGGAGACACCATCACATGTTTCTCAACGCAAGCAATGACTAGCCAGGTCTTTCCCCGGGAAGGAACAGACACGGGAAGGGCAGTCTCCAATGAAGGAAACCACCTATGGCAAAACATGGTATCCATCCACAGACAGCTGTTTTGGGGTATTGCCCTTCCCTTCATCAGTGTGGAGTAGGAAATGGGCCAGTAGGAGCAATGCCTAGTAGAAGACTGTGAAAAATGAGGATGAATGAACTCATGGAGATCAACATCCAACACTGCGGAGACACCATCACATGTTTCTCAACACAAGCAATGACTAGCCAGGTCTAGCATTGCTCCTACTGGCCAGTTTCCTACTCCACAATGATGAGGGGCAATACCCCGAAACAGTTGTCTGTGGATGGATACCATGTTTTGGCATAGGTGGCTTCCTTCATTGGAGACTGCCCTTCCCATGGTTGTTCCTTCCCGGGGAAAGACCTGGCTAGTCATTGCTTGCATTGAGAAACATGTGATGGTGTCTCTGCAGCTTGTATTTTGCATGTTTTTACATATTTCCCATAAGGGATGGGGGCATTGCTCTAGAATCAATGCGTTGAGAAACATGTGATGGTGTCTCCGCAGTGTTGGATGTTGATCTCCATGAGTTCATTCATCCTAATTTTTCACAGTCTTCTACTAGTTTGGTTTGGGAAAGACATAGGTATAGGTCAAAACGTAACTGTTTAATACTCATACTTGGAATCTGATCTCTGTTTGTGGTGTTTTTTCACTTTTTTTGATTGATTGAAAAAATAAATAAAAATCATAATAATTCCTTTAATGACTCTGATGCAAGTGACATTCAATTTTGAGTGCGACTGTCTACCCGTTGACTTTTACCTGTGGTATATCCACGTTCAGTCAGCACCTCCTCCTACAGCACAAGTGCACGTCTTTATTTTTTCTAATCGGTAAACTGAACGGGTTAATCAGAATCTTGACACTTAGGCCAGAGTCACACTACAGCGAGATACGGCCGAGTCTCGCAGGTTAAAACCAAGCTCTGTCACCGGCACTCCGGAGCGCAGCGTGCAGCTCCAAGTATTGCTGTGCGGCTGCACGCTCCGCTCCAGAGTGACGGCGCCAGAGCTTGGTTTTAACCTGCGAGACTCAGCCGTATCTCGCTGTGTGTGATCCCGGCCTTACCTCACCTACTTATTTCTAGCCGAATTTGTGGTAATTGGTAAATAATCGTTGTCATGAGTGTACTGGTAAGTCCCCGTTATTCAGGACGTATGGGTTTCTTCAGTTCAGCTCATTTAATAGGAATTGTCCTCCTGGAATACCTAAAGATGGTTTTCATCATCAATTATGTCTGTGTGGTAAGAGGTTATTCATAATTTGAGGAAGTTGGGGTCCAAGTATGAGTGTGGCTGATCGGAGACATTTGGTGGGTCCGGGCCTGTGTGTTGATGACTTGGTGTGGTGGCCCTCAAGGAACATTAATTTGAAAGCAACCTCTTGGAAACTGGGTCCCAGGTTCATTGGTCCTTAAAAGATTGTGGCCATCATCAATCCCATAGAATTCCACCTTGCTTTGCCGCCCAAAATGTGTTTCATTGATCTCTACTAAAAAAATATGTTGTGTCCTCTCTACTATCACTGCTACTGCCATCTCCTGTCATTGTTGATGGAAATTTAGAATTTCAGATAGCTAAGATCATTGATTCTCTTTTAGTTAATTGGTCTCTTCAGTATCTGGTACACTGGAAGAGATATAATCCTGAAGAGAGGATGTGGGTACCAGGATCTGACATCCATGCAGCCAGGCTGATCCGGTCTTTTTACATGGCACACCCTGATAAACCCGGATCTGAGGTTTTGGAATTCCCTTGTAGAAGGGGGGGTACTGTCATGGGTTTAATGTGAAATAGAGGAGCCAGAAGACTGAAGAGTCTGATTTCTCCTACTCCTGCACTGTTTAGAAGCACTTCACCTTTGTATTAAATGGTGTAAATTTCTTTTTGGCAATGTAGGGGTTAATCTGCTCAGTTGAGAGTTTAGCTCTCAGCTGTGCACGGTTAGCTACTCCGATCTCCTGTATAAAGTAGGCCCTGGCTAGCACTCATTGTCAGAGTGGCTTTTGCTGCATGGCTGGAGGTTGTTGTTGGTTATTAAAGTAGGTGGCTAATGGATTTATCTGTGATTATTGCTATATTTTGAATGTGGGATAATTCCCTTTCTTCTCGTACTTTGGTTCAACCCCATCCTCCACTCCCTGGTGCATCCCTCTGTTATATGTGTGTGCATATTTGTATGTCTGGAATTTTTTGTTACCCTGTTCGCATTACCTTGCTGATGTATTATGGTACACTATTACTCTCCTTTTCCCTGGGTGCGGGAAGGGTACAGACTGAGGGCGGATTCAGGAGCTAAGGCAAGGTATGTGTCCCCAGCATCTTCACCACCAGAAGCAACCCGGGAAACAGTGAGCTAAGACATTTCTAGTGTTAGGAACAGGGAATGAAGCCCTGGTCCTGGGATTCCAACAGAGTAGTGACAGTATGTCTTTAGAGTGTGGAAGGAAAATGGAGTACCCAGAGGACACCCATACAAACATGGGGAAAATGTACAGATGATGTTTTTGGTGGGATTTGAGCCCAGGACCCCAGCACTGCAAGGCTGCAGTGTTAGACACTGAGCCTCTGTGCAATCAAAATTTACTCATTTAATGCCCATTTTTATCACAAATATTCCCAACAATATCACCTCATAAACTCCAGATATAATGCAATAACACATAATTCTTCTAGCTATTTATAGCAGAAAGAAACAACGAGTATTTAGGAAAAAATATGTAACCAATTTTATTGAAATATATTAAAAATATACACCAATAAACAGAGTTTCCCACTAGGCATATGACACGGGGTTAATCCAAAATAAACGGTACAGATAGTCTTAAATAGCTGAAACCATATATTATCAACCTGGAAGCATCCTAAAATGTGTTTATTTTTCCATACTGACATATAAAATGCAGATTTTTAACTATATGAATAGGCTCAATGCATAATCAAACCAAGTACAAAGTGCAAATAGTGCTTTTATAGTGTAAATAAGGCTAATTAATACACTGACAATAGAGTGTCATGCAATCTTCCAGTGCTAGCAAAATATTCGATACAAACTGAATACTACAACTAAATAAGCCCACTGCAGGTGGACAATTATATACTGCTGCCAGTGCTTAAACCGTGACCCAGCTATACGCTGTACTTACATCTAATATGTGGTCAAGGATTCCCCAGGCCTGCCGCCCCAACGTGCGTTTCACCGCTTCTTCCTCAGGAGGCGTGGCCTACAGCAGCCCCTGTGTTAGTATTTATAGGAAATGATGTCAAGAATGCTGACAAGCAATCAAAATTAGGTCATATAATGGCGCATGCGCAGATTCAGGACCGTCATCAATCCGGGACTTCCTCCTTGCGCTCATGGAACGCAAGCAGCCTGGTGCTGCTAAGCAACCAAAGTTGCTCGCAATTTCCGTCAAGCGCATAGAAGAATCAATCAAGGCCAGTTCTGGGCATGCGCACATGACCAAATTAAAAGCAAACATATCAGGTGCTTATTGACTCCTACAAAAACGGACTGTTAAATGCATGAATGTGAATAAAATGTGATATAAATTATTACCTATCAAATGCATAATGCATCATATTAATACTAAAATAAATTATATACCATGACAATTAATATTATAAAATAATATAAATGTATGGAAAATATACATACATAAAAAGATCTTTTTACATACATAAAAAATTAAAAATACATATCAAATAATGATATCCAAAATATGTGCAAACATATTATACTGATAATTTACACAAAAAAAGTGCACCAGGCTGCTTGTGTTCCATGAGCGCAAGGAGGAAGTCCAGGACTGATGACGGTCCTGAATCTGCGCATGCGCCGTTATATGACCTAGTTTTGATTGCTTGTCAGCATTCTTGACATCATTTCCTATAAATACTAACACCGGGGCTGCTGTAGGCCACACCTCCTGAGGAAGAAGCAGTGAAACGCGCGTTGGGGCGGCAGGCCTGGGAAATCCTTGACCACATATTAGATGTAAGTACAGCGTATAGCTGGGTCACGGTTTAAGCACTGGCAGCAGTATATAATTGTCCACCTGCAGTGGGCTTATTTAGTTGTAGTATTCAGTTTGTATCGAATATTTTGCTAGCACTGGAAGATTGCATGACACTCTATTGTCAGTGTATTAATTAGCCTTATTTACACTATAAAAGCACTATTTGCACTTTGTACTTGGTTTGATTATGCATTGAGCCTATTCATATAGTTAAAAATCTGCATTTTATATGTCAGTATGGAAAAATAAACACATTTTAGGATGCTTGCAGGTTGATAATATATGGTTTCAGCTATTTAAGACTATCTGTACCGTTTATTTTGGATTAACCCCGTGTCATATGCCTAGTGGGAAACTCTGTTTATTGGTGTATATTTTTAATATATTTCAATAAAATTGGTTACATATTTTTTCCTAAATACTCGTTGTTTCTTTCTGCTATAATTAGCTAGAAGAATTATGTGTTATTTCATTTAATGCCCAGTTGCAGTTTCACTGTTCCATCCATGTGTGAGCGATAGTGGTGTGAGTTTTTAGTGTACACTACTGGAGCTGGAATTACTGTGCCTGCTGGCACCAGATTTCCCGTCCAATAGATGCTCGTTAAAGGATTTAGCTACTCATTCCAATTACAGAGCCTCTAAATTGTCATGGATGGCTATTTTGTCTTGGAACATCAACTGCTGACTCAGTTGAGGAGTGGTAAATTTGCTTGACAGCTGCCTTCCTTGGATGTGAAACCTGTTTATCAGGCTGCCTCTCTGTAATAGAACCCTGATTCTCTGTTACGCATGGTCTCTATTTAAAAGAGCCCATACAGCATGAGGGGGTGCTCAGAAGGGAGAGTGGCTCACTTTGTGGGCAGGTCCTGAAGTGGCAGGCATACAGCAAACAACCCTTTTACAGGGAGGGAGAGGTTAATGAGGACACCACAGCCACCCTTCTTTGTGACCCACCATCCTAAGGGCACTGACAGGGTCACTGGGTTTAGGGACAAACGCATGAAGGCTTATGCGGTGCCTCTGTTAGGCTTAAATCTGCCTCGATCGCATGGGTATTTTTTAGTGATGAGTGAGTATACTCGTTGCTCGGGTGTCCTCCTGAGTATTTTGGCGTGCTCGGAGATTTAGTTTGTGTCGACGCAGCTGCATGATTTGCGGCTGCTGGACAGCCTGAATACATGTGAGGAATGCCTGTTTTTTAGGGAATCCCCAAATGTATTCAGGCTGTCTAGCAGCCGCAAATCATGCAGCTGCTTCAACACAAACTAAATCTCGGAGCACGCCAAAATACTCGGAGGACACCTGAGCATGCTCGGGAAAACCTGAGCAATGAGTATACTCGCTCATCACTAGTCTTTTATAATTCTATGTTACTTTAAGGCTATGTGCACATGATGCGCTTTTAATGCGTTTTCGCAGTGTTTTTTGACGCCTATAAATAGTCCAGAAACGTAAGGGAATACTTATGCAAGGTAATTCAATGACAATCCTGAAGTGTTGTGCACATGATCAGTAAATTTCCATCTGTATTTGCAACATTTTAATTTCTGCAGCATTTCAATTCTTTTTGCGTTTCTGCAGTGTTTTTGACTCATTTACTTCAACTGAGTCAGTCAAATCTGCAGCAAAAACGCAGGTATAAATAGGTTTGTGTTTTTGCTGCTTAATTGCTGCAGGTTTGCCACCAAAAATGCTGCGAATTGTCAAAGGAAATTATATCAGAAGGAGGAAGAGTGTGTGGGCGGAGAGTGTGTATGTGAGCGAAGAATATGTGCATATCTGTGTCTGTTTGCATGTGTCTATGTCTGTCTGCGTGTGTCTGTGTATCACTGCACTGCCATGAGAGTTCACTGGAGTTCATCAGCTGATCAGCTCCAGTTTTCACACAGCGGTATGGTATGTGAGAGCACCAGAGCTGATGAACTCCGTTGAACTCTCACTGCAGCGCATGTCATGATCTCAGTGCGGGTTTGACTCGCACATGTGGGGTTAATGTTTGGAACAAGTGCTGATGACTGGCACTTCTGGGGTTAAAGGTTATGATCCCAGTGCAGGCTTACCTGCACACCTGAGGCTCATTATTGTGGCCTCTCCCTGGTTCTGGGAAGGCTTCTTATGGCCTCAGGAAGCTCCTATCCCTGTCAGTTATACTTTCGCCCTTAGCACAGTGTGCTGACCCCTGAGTGTGTTTGTGCTGTGTTCTTGTTGCCTGATAACTTGGTGTACGACTCGGCCTGTTCTCTGGATACTGCTTGTTGGATTCTGCTTGGTACCTTCTATGTCTGTTTGGCTTTGACCACTGCCCGATTATCCGTTCTGTCTCATCCCTGTTACTTTACTGTTATCTCTGTGTATGTCCAGGTTTGTCTGACTTTGAGTATTCCTGTATAGTATTTTGCCTATCTCTGGCAGCAGGACGCTAAGCCCCGCCCTCTTGCAGTCACATGACCGTAGGTCCTTCACTGCTCACTGACTTCAGCTTCCCCAGGTCTTGTTTGCCTGAACTATCCGGCCGTGTCTGACCCCGGGCCCCTCTGCAGTGTGGGTGAGTCCTGGCTCAGCGGTGACTGCACGCCGACCCTAAGAGGACCGTGACATTATAACTGACCGTTAAGTTTTTGGGAGTTTTTTTCTCTGCTGAGAAATATGGATCCCATACAATCTCTGGTTGAACAGATGAAAAGTCTGAGTCAGTTGTTTCAGGGTTTATCTCTGGAGCAGCAAGCTCTTGCTCGTTCTCAGCAGCAGGTTTCTGAGACAGTGAGGGGGGCTTTAGCTGCTGAATCTCTGGGAGCTGGGGCGAGTGATGTTGTTTTGGTGTCCCCAGAACCACCTGTAAAACTGCCTGACTTCCTTTTTGGGAACAAAAAGGAGTTCAGGATCTTCATGGAGGGGTGCAAACTCTTCTTTAGTTTGAGGCCACGTTCCTCTGGGGACGAAAGTCAGAAGGTAGGGGTCATTATGTCTTTATTAAGAGGGTCCCCACAAGCTTGGGCTTTATCACTTCCTCCCACTGCCCCGAGAGAGTGTCTGTGAATGCATTTTTTGAGACCCTCGGGTACATATATGATGAGCCTGACCGAGTGCGATTGGCAGAGGACATGGTGATAAGCGTCTGTCAGGGGAAACACTCGACTGAGTGGTTTTGCACTGCATTCCGATGCTGGGCCGCAGAGGTCTCTTGGGACGACACCGCACTCCAAGGACTTTTTCGCAGAGGATTGTCCGAGCGGCTACAGGATGCCTTGGCACTACATCCCCACCTAACTCTCTCGAGGAAGCCATGACCCAGGCCGTCCAGATGGTTGCGGGCCAGGGGGATGATGCAGGTGGAAACTCCATTGTTCCCTAGTGGAAAAGAGATTGTTTCTGTGCCCATGGACGTAGGGGCTCTCTCCCTGAAGAAAAAGGAGAGACAACGCCGGAGAGAAAGGCAGTTATGCTTTTACTGTGTTAAAACGGGACATTGGAAAAGGGAGTGTGCTGATTGACCATCCTCGACCCGATCAATGGGAAACAACTAGGTCTGGGTAGTCAGCGGGGAGATTACTCAGACCCTCAGGTACCCTTTTCCTCGTTTTCTAAGGTGTTGCTTCATGTGGAACTGTTAGTGGATTGTTGTTTTTTTCCCTCTACAGTCTTTGTGGACTGTGGATCATCCATCAATCTTATTGACTCCCAATTGGTCACACGCTGTAAGATAGGGACAGTTAGACTCAAGGTTCCTATGAAGGTGGTGGCCATTGACTCCCCTCTCACTAAAGAGGGAATTCTCTTTATGTCTGAATTGTTTTTGCTCAGAGTAGGCGCTGCTCATGTGGAAAATTTAAGTTCTTTGGTTCTGGACAATCTACCAGCAGGAATGGTGTTGGCCATGCCCTGGTTACAACGCCATAACCCAGTTATTAACTGGAAAGCGGGGGAGATTCTTTAATGGGGGTTTAATGATTCGATGTTATGTGATAAATCTGCACTACTGGTCGAACCTGTTAAATCTGTATCTGTGTCATCTGTCGAGCTGGAAAGTATTCCGGAGTAGCTGAAAGAATTTGAAGATGTTTTCTCTGAAAGCGAGGCCGAGACGTTGCCACCACATACACCCTTTGACTGCGCTACCGAGTTAGTCCCGGGGGCTAAATTACCTAAAGCCCGTTAGTTTAATTTATCTGGCCCTGAGCGCTTGGCCATGAAAGATTACATTGCTTACATTGCTGAGAGTCTTCGAAAAGGACACATACGTCCCTCAGTCTCACCTGTGGCGGCAGGGTATTTTTGCGAAGAAAAAGATGGCAGTTTACGTCCCTGCCTCGATTTTCATGAGCTCAATAAGATTACTGTATGAAATACGTACCCACTTCCGTTGATTCCCGATTTGTGTAACCAACTTTCAGGGGCTAAATGGTTCTCCAAACTGGATCTTCGGGGGGCATATAATTTGATAAGGGTCCGGGGGGGATGAATGGAAAACCGCGTTCCTCACAACTGAGGGACTGTTTGAAAATTTAGTCATGCCGTTTGGTCTAACCAATGCCCCCGCCATATTTCAGAATTTCATCAACGTGGTGTTCTCGGATCTCATTGGTCGTTTTGTTGTCATTTACTTAGACAATATTCTGATATACTCTCCCGACAGTCAGTCTCATCAGAATCATGTACGAACTGTTCTTCAAAGACTGAGGGAAAATCACCTGTATGCCAAATTGGAGAAATGTGCGTTTTTTGTTCAAGAATTGTCTTTTTTGGGATTAATTGTGTCCTGTGAGGGTTTTCGCATGGACCCCAAGAAGGTGCAGGCCATTGCGGATTGGGTGCAACCCCGAGACCTTAAGAGTCTTCAACACTTCTTGGGGTTCGCCAATTATTACCGCAAATTTATTCGGGGGTTTTACAGGTGGTCAAACCCCTCACAGATCTTACATGTAAAGGTGCAGATGTGAAAAACTGGTCCTCGCTCGCAAAAGAGGCCTTTGCGACCCTGAAAAGATGCTTTGTGTCTGCTCCCGTGTTAGTGCAGCCAGATCCGTCCAAACCATTCGTCGTGGAAGTGGACGCCTCCGAGGTGGGGGTGAGGGCAGTGTAGTCCCAAGGGCCTGCCACTCTAACCAACCTCAGGCCATGTGCTTTCTTTTCCAAGAAGTTCTCTGCTGCGGAAAGAAATTACAACGTAGGCAATAGAAAGCTTCTTGTGGTCAAATTGGCGTTTGAAGAATGAAGGCACTTTTTGGAGGGGGCCAGTCACCCGGTTACTGTGATCACCGATCACAAAAATTTGTCATACATTGAGTCTACTAAAAGACTAATGCCCAGACAGGCCCGTTGGTCACTTTTTTTTCCTGTTTTCAGTTTACGATTACATTTCGTCCAGGGTCTAAGAATGTCAAGGCTGACGCCTTATCGCGCAGTTTTCAGCCAGTGGCTCCCCCCTGAGCCACCGTCCTCCATTCTTCACCCTAGGGATGTGTTAGGAGGGGTCTCGTCTGAATTGGAACTGGAGATTCAGGGGGCCCAGTTGCTGGCTCTGGCGGCCAAGTTGGGGGTAAGTTGTTTGTCCCAGAGCAACTTCGCCTGAATCTCTTGCAGGAGTTCCATGAATCCAAGCTGAGTGCTCACCCTGGTATTTCAGCCACGCGTCTGGTGGTGGCTAGGATCTTTTGGTGGCCTACCCTTGGTTCGGACATTAAAAAATTCATTTCTGGTTGTGGGGTCTGCGCTCATTCTAAAAGCTCTCATAGCCGGCCGGCAGGGGAGCTGATGCCCTTGGCAGTGCCCGAAAGACCATGGACTCACTTGTCCATGGGTTTTGTTACCAATCTCCCTCCGTCTAAGGGTAATACGGTGGTATGGGTAGTGGTGGACAGATTTTCTAAGAAGGCTAATTTTGTACCCCTATCCGCACTACCTTCAGCTGAGACTTTATCCAAATTGTTTGTGCAGCATGTGATCTGGCTGCTTGGGGTACCCCTGAATGTGGTGTCTGATCGTGGTGTGCAGTTTGTGGCTAAGTTTTGGCATGCTTTCTGCAAAAAATTAGGGATGTCTCTGTCCTTTTTGTCTGCATACCATCCTGAGAGCAATGGTCAGATGGAACGCACTAATCAGTCCCTGGAACAGATCCTCAGGTGTCTAACTTCTGCTAGACAGAATGACTGGTGCGATGCACTGCCGTTGGTTGAATTTGCCTTCAATAGTTGGGTGAGTCAATCCACGGGTATGACTCCTTTCTTGATCAATTATGTGTTCAGTCCTCATTTTGGTGAGTTTTCTCGTCTGGACTCGGGGTGTCCCGGGGCTGAGGACTCTGTTCAGCGATTAAAAAATATGTGGGCAGAAGTCCAGCACAAAATATCTAGGTCTCAGGGCAGGTATAAGTTTTTTGCGGACAGGAAACGAACACCAGGCCCCACGTTTCAGGGTGGAGAGAAGGTTTGACTCTCCACGCGAAACATTAAGTTGAAGGTTCCTTCAGCCAAGTTGGGGATCAAATTCATTGGCCCATACAAGATTGTGGAAAAAATCAATCCAGTGGCATATAGACTGTGCCTTCCACCTTCTTTCAAGATCCCTAACGTCTTCCATAAATCTCTACTGAAACCTTTTGAAGCAGTCCGGGGAGACTCCGAGTCCGCTGCTCCTCCAGTTTTGGTCGAGGGGCAGGTGGAGTACGAGGTGGGTCATATCGTAGATTCCAGATTGGTACAGCGGTCGGTACAGTACCTGGTTCATTGGAAGGGGTATGGACCGGAAGACAGGTCCTGGGTGCCGGCCCGGTTGATGCCTGCTGATCGCCTGGTGCGGGCTTTCCATGCTAAGTACCCAGGCAAGCCTGGGGGTCCAGAGGCCCCCCATTGAGAGGGGGGTACTGTCATGATCTCAGTGCGGGTTTGACTCTCACATGTGGGGTTAATGTCTGGAACCAGTGCTGATGACTGGCACTTCTGGGGTTAAAGGTTATGATCCCAGTGCAGGCTTACCTGCACACCAGGGGCTCATTATTGTGGCCTTTCACTTGTTCTGGGCCTCAGGAAGCTCCTATCCCCGTCAGTTATACTTTTGCCCTTGGCAGAGTGTGTTGACCCCTGAGTGTGTTTGTGCTGTGTTCTTGTTTGCCTGATAACTTGGTGTACGACTCGGCCTCTTCTCTGGATACTGCTTGTTGGATTCTGCTTGGTAACTTCTATGTCTGTTTGGCTTTGACCACTGCCTGTCCCCGACTATCCGTTCTGTCTCATCCCTGGTACTTTACTGTTATCTCTGTGTATGACCCGGTTTGTCTGACTTTGAGTATTCCTGTATAGTATTTTGCCTATCTCTGGCAGCAGGACTCTAAGGCGCCCCCGGAAGAAGCAGGTGGCGAAACGGGGTGAGGGGGCGCCGAGCGAACACACCATCTTTGATAGGTAATATGCATTTTTTATTATGAGACACTTTTTTTGGTATTGCGGTCATCTATTGCTATCTGGTGTGTATTGACGAGGATTTGTCACGGCTTACCTTATGGTGGGGACTTTCAGTTATATTTTATATGATTCAAGCTACTTTGCAGCATCACCTCTATGTATGTTACAGGGGGTGATATCTCTGGTATTTGTTTCCATCACGGGTTATTCACTCAGAATATTAATCATTTGGACTATTATGCCCATAGTATACTTGATATGTCTCAATAGAAACTGACCTGTAGATATTTATTGTATAAGTCCTTTTTCTACTTATTTGGATTAGGTATTAATATGTTGCAGTTACTCCAAGGAGCTCAGTGTCCCTTGGGCAGAATTTTTGCTTTTTTTACATTTTGTATTTTAACATTATTGACTAAATAAACATTGTGACTTTATATTGGGATCTCTTCCTTTTTCCTGTTTATTATTTGGCATATATGGGAATTTTTGTGTATGAATTTTTCCCTGCCTTACATGTCCAGGGAAATTAGCTACAATACCATGGGATGAAAACTTTTGGCTTACATTGCTCACTGTGGACAAAGGAACATCAAGATCTCTCTTTCTTGCAGAAACACTTCATTTTCTGGAAGAAATTCAAGGGTGTCAGTTTTGGCAATGACTGTACATGGCAGCTGACACCCTGGGGTATCGGCCTTGGATGGTTTTGGAGCTGATTGGGGCCAAATAGCTTCTTAACCCCTTTTCATCATGCATCAAACATGTAAGGCACTACAGGAACTGTGTTCCGTCAAACCACAGTACATGAATGATACTGCGATCGTGCAGGCCCACTCTGAGCGCCGCTGCGATCGGGTGCAGGTGGCAGCTCTGTGTGAGACTGACACCCTGCAGCAACTCCCATGATCAGTGGTAGCATTGATCGCAGATGTTTAACCCCTCTGCTACCATTGTCAATTGTGACAGCGACATCGAGAAGCATCACACAGAGAGTGAGCTTGCGTTGTGCTGATGGTCTCCATGGTGACTCCCAGCCGCAAGATGGCCCCGGGATCCTTCAGGGTCCTGCAAGGAAGGTGGCTTGTGAGCACCTAATAAGAGCAGGAGAGGACATGCCTCCTCCTCTGCCTGTCAGATGCTACTCCTATGTCCTGCAGTGCAGAAGTATTGCAGAGTATCAAATCAGCAATCTATCAGTATTTATCAAAAAGTTTAAAAATATTTAAAAAATGAAGAACAAAACAACGAAAAAATATTAATCCAATAAATACACTTAATTAAGTAAAAAAAAAGTACACATTTGGTATCGCCTTGTCCGGACTGACTCGACCTATAAAACTGTGGCACTAGTTAACCCCATTAGTGAACACCATAAAGAATAAATAAAAATGAGGCAAAAAAACAATGCTTCATCATCATATTGCTGAACAAAAAAATTGCAATAAAACGCGATCAAAAAGACAAATATAAATAAAAATGGTACTGCTGAAAACATCATTTTGTCCTGCAAATAACAAGTGAAGCTCCATCAGCGGAAAAATAAAAAAACTCTCAGGTATCTCTGTAATCATACTGACTCAAAGAATTAGGCTACTCAATTTTACCACACGTGGAATTATATTAAAATTATATTAAAAAAATAATAATAATTTCTGAAGTGCTGTTTTTTGTTCATGCTACCTCCCAAAAATCAGAATAGAAAGTGATTAAAAAGGCATGTGCCCAAAAATGGTACCAATAAAAACATCAACTCGTCCTGCTAAAACCAAGCCATCACAGGACGCTGTCGGCTGAAATATGTAAAAGTTATAGCTGTCTAAATATAGAGATGCAAAAACTTTTTTTTGCAATAAAAAGTGTCTTTTAATGTGTGACAGCAGCCAAACATACTGTATTTTTCAGACTAAAAGACGCACTTTTTCCCCAAAATGTTTTGGGGAAAATGAGGGTGCATCTTATAGTCAGAATGTACAGTACTTACAAGTAATGTGACGACAGTAGGAATCGGGTGATTCTGTGGTGGTCCGATGATCTCACACCCATCCCAGGCTGGTGCGTTAGCATTTGGGGGTGCTGGGACTCCGTCGACACATTGTGAAAGCCTTGACCCCCCGCATTTCCATTGCATTAATGCTGTGGCTTCTGGGATAATGGCCATCAGATGCAGAGCATGCGCAGATTGAGATTTTGGCAATGAGATCTCGGTGCCGAGTTCTCAATCTACGCATGCGTCGCCTCAGGCAGCCATTTTCCTGGAGGCTTCAGCATTGAGGCAATAGAAGTGCGGTAGCTCCAGGCTTTCACAAAATGTCAGCAGAGCTCCTGCACCACTAAGCACCACCGAACCTGCCACACAAGCCTGGGATGGGATTTCACAGGGGCTACCACATCGCAGCAATGGATGTGCGTTGCCTCCTGGCTTTCACAAAATGCTGGCAGCAAACCCCGCACCACTGAGCACCGCTGAATCTGCCGCATCAGTCTGGGGTGGGAGTCATATCATCACCGGACCACTGAACACCCCATGTGACTCCGCTCCATGAACGCTGACGATCCCCCCCGGTAAGCTGAATTCAGCATTTAAAATGGACCGCCATGTGACGCATTCATTTTTTTTCCCTATTTTCCTTCTGAAAACTTAGGGTGTGTCTTATAGTCTGAAAAATACGGTAAAAACAAGTGCAAATCTGCACCAACCTAACGCACGTAAAAAATAAATAAAACTAATTCTTCACCTAGTGTTGATTTTTTCATTCTGCCACTCAAAGATCGCAGTAAGGCTCGGCTCACATTTACAGTTGTGGCCAAAAGTATTGACACCCCTGCAATTCTGTCAGATAATACTCAGTTTCTTCCTGAAAATGATTGAAAACACAAATTCTTTGGTATTATTATCTTCATTTAATTTGTCTTAAATGAAAAAACACAAAGGAGAATGAAGCAAAAAGCAAAACATTGATCATTTCACACAAAACTCCAAAAATGGGCCAGACAAAAGTATTGGCACCCTCAGCCTAATACTTGGTTGCACAACCTTTAGCCAAAATAACTGCGAACAACCGCTTCCACTAACCATCAATGAATTTCTTACAATGCTCTACTGGAATTTTAGACCATTCTTCTTTGGCAAACTGCTCCAGGTCCCTGATATTTGAAGGGTGCCTTCTCCAAACTACCATTTTAGATCTCTCCACAGGTGTTCTATGGGATTCAGGTCTGGACTCATTGCTGGCCACCTTAGAAGTCTCCAGTGCTTTCTCTCAAACCATTTTCTAGTGCTTTTTGAAGTGTGTTTTGGGTCATTGTCCTGCAGGAAGACCCATGACCTCTGAGAGAGACCCAGCTTTCTCACACTGGGTCCTACATTATGCTGCAAAATTTGTTGGTAGTCTTCAGACTTCATAATGCCATGCACACGGTCAAGCAGTCCAGTGCCAGAGGCAGCAAAGCAACCCCAAAACATCAGGGAACCTCCGCCATGTTTGACTGTAGGGACCGTGTTCTTTTCTTTGAATGCCTCTTTTTTTCTCCTGTAAATTCTATGTTGATGCCTTTGCTCAAAAAGCTCTATTTTTGTCTCATCTGACCAGAGAACATTCTTCCAAAACGTTTTAGGCTTTATCAGGTAAGTTTTGGCCAACTCCAGCCTGGCTTTTTTATGTCTCGGGGTAAGAAGTGGGGTCTTCCTGGGTCTCCTACCATACAGTCCCTTTTCATTCAGACGCCGACGGATAGTACGGGTTGACACTGTTGTACCCTCGGACTGCAGGGCAGCTTGAACTTGTTTGGATGTTAGTCGAGGTTCTTTATCCAACATACGCACAATCTTGCGTTGAAATCTCTTGTCAATTTTTCTTTTCCGTCCACATCTAGGGAGGTTAGCCACAGTGCCATGGGCTTTAAACTTCTTGATGACACTGCGCACGGTAGACACAGGAACATTCAGGTCTTTGGAGATGGACTTGTAGCCTTGAGATTGCTCATGCTTCCTCACAATTTGGTTTCTCAAGTCCTCAGACAGTTCTTTGGTCTTCTTTCTTTTCTCCATGCTCAATGTGGTACACACAAGGACACAGGACAGAGGTTGAGTCAACTTTAATCCATGTCAACTTGCTGCAAGTGTGATTTAGTTATTGCCAACACCTGTTAGGTGCCACAGGTAAGTTACAGGTGCTGATAATTACACAAATTAGAGAAGCATCACATGATTTTTCAAACAGTGCCAATACTTTTGTCCACCCTCTTTTTTATGTTTGGTGTGGAATTATATCCAATTTGGCTTTAGGACAATTCTTTTTGTGTTTTTTCATTCAAGACAAATTAAATGAAGATAATAATACCATAGAATTTGTGTTTGCAATCATTTTCAGGAAGAAACTGAGTATTATCTGACAGAATTGCAGTGGTGTCAATACTTTTGGCCACAACTGTATCTTGTGCTCTACGCTGAGTGCTTACACCGGGGTTTCCGTGTAATTCTCTGAAATACGTGATTCAGTTGGAACACCTGGCGAATGATTCCAAATGGCAGATGGAGTCACTATGGACCTGTGATCTGGCAGTGTATAAAGGCTCATTCACACGTCAGTATTTGGTCAGTATTTTTCTTCAGTGTTTGTATGCCAAAGCCAGGAATGGAACTTACCAAGAAAAAAATATAATTGAAAGACTGATGTCTGTTCTTTGTTTCTCCTGGTTTTGGCATACAAATATTGATTAAATACTGATCAAAAATACTGATGTGTGAAAGAGGCCTAAAACCGCGGTCAACCACAGTTTTGTGCACTTCTGAAAGGAAATACAATACTGAATAGAAGCCCAAAAGAGTCCAAAGTAACTCTGCTGCCTCATTATAGTGAATGCATCCCTCGGGGATTTTATCTGAATCCCAGATGTAAGCGCTCAGTGTAGAGTGCAGGACAAATGTGATCCAAAACATTATGTAAAATATTCCCAATAAAAGCTTCAACTCAATACACACAAAAAACAAGATTGCACTCAAGTCCGTCATCTGCTAATGAAAATATACGGGGCTTCCACATTACTGGTAGCACAAAGGTTCTGGAAAAGCAAATGGCTTCTTGTCCCTCAAAAGAAATTCAGCAAATTTTGTGCTGCCAAATTCAATTGTCCCTTCATCCATCTGAGCCCCAGTGTGTCTAAACCAGATTTAGAGCCCAAATGTTTGGCATTTCTGTAGTGATGAGATCCCGCTTAATTTACGGGATTCGTGTTTCCAGAAGCATGAGCTGGGTATAATATGCTGGTCACTATAGCGCACTGGTCACTACAATGGCAGCTGGCAATTTTCACTTAGGAACATCTAATAATGCTTGCTTCTGGAAAACACCCATGGAGTCAAAATCATCACTACACCTGTAGATAAATTCCCAAAGGGATATAATTTCCAAATAGGGTCACTTGAGGGGGAATTCTGCTTCCTAGCATTTAGGGGCTCCATAGATGGTGTCCGCAAACTATTCTAGGATAATTGGTGCTCTAAGAGGCAAATAACACTTCATCTCTCCAGAGTCTTGCCGTGTGGCTAAGCGGTACTGCAGCCAAATTTGTGTTCCAAAATTCCATCTTATAGATGTGCCTTTTCTGGGGTGTCTGGGGGCAGATTTTTGTAGCTGGGGGGGCAAAAACAATGGCTATTAATATCTGCCCTCATTCACTGGCTTTCCCTCTCTGGTTGCGATTTTATCGCAGGAGCCCACACATTTTTTTTCAACGAATTAACCCCTTAATTTAACACCTAGATGTCCCAAACTTTACACACAAATCATAATCTAATTATTAGTCAAAGACATATAAAAAACTAAGTGAAATTAAATGGTTTATTGTATGTAAACCATGTGTCATTTCATGTCGGGTTTTGTATTGATTTTACAGAAGCCGGCAATTAATTTAGCGGCTATTCTACTATGAAGAACTCTATGAAATGTAAATATATATATATATATACTAGCTGAAGAGCCTGGCGCTGCCAGGGCATAGTAACTAACTGTGGTTGGTTATAGTAAATTATAATTATCCTCCATCCCTTAGTTTCGTGCCCATATACCCATCATACATATCCACGATCCCATAGGCCCGTGCCCATATACCCATCGTACATATCCTCCTCCATCCCATAGTCGAGTGCCCATATACCCATCACACATCCTCCATCCTATAGTCCCATGCCCATATACTCATCACACATCTTCCATCCCATAGTCCCATGCCTATATACCCATCATACATATCCACCATCCCATAGTTGAGTGCCCATATACCCATCATACAGCCTTCATCTCATAGTCCCATGCCCATATACCCATCATACATATCCTCCATCCCATAGTCCCGTGCCCATATACCCATCATACATATCCTCCATCCCATAGTCCCGTGCCCATATACCCATCACACATCCTCCATCCCAAAGTCAACCATTATGTCATCATAATGAGTGGTGGGGCTTGCAACCTATGATGACATCAGCGTCGCCATGGCAACCATTATGACATCATAATGAGGGGTGGGGCTTGATACACACACACTTTTTCCCCAGTATGTAGATAGGGGCAAAATTGTTTGGTGAATTGGAACGCGCGGGGTTAAAATTTCGCCTCACAACATAACTTAGGACGCTCTCGGGGTCCAGACGTGTGACTGTGCCAAATTTTGTGGCTGTAGCTGCGACGGTGCGGATGCCAATCCCGGACATACACACACACATACATACACACACTTGAGCTTTATATATTAGACTAGCTGAAGAGCCCGGTGCTGCCCGGGCATAATAACTAACTGTGGTTAGTTATAACAAATTATAATTATCCTCCATCCCATAGTCCCGTGCCCATATACCCATCATACATAATCACCATCCCATAGGCCCATGCCCATATATCCATCATACATATCCTCCATCCCATAGTCCCGTGCCCATATACCCATCATACATATCCTCCATCCCATAGTCCCGTGCCCATATACCCATCATACATATCCTCCATCCCATAGTCCTGTGCCCATATACCCATCACACATCCTCCATCCCATAGTCCCGTGCCCATATACACTGTGTTCCAAATTATTATGCAAATTGGATTTAAGTGTCATAAAGATGTAATTTTTTGTTTTTCAAATAAACTCATAGATGGTATTGTGTATCAGGGCTCTTTGGATCACTGAAATCAAATTCAAATGCCTGTGATAATTAGTTTACCAGGTGAGCCCAATTAAAGGAAAACTACTTAAGAATGATGTTCCACATTATTAAGCAGGGCACAGGTTTCAAGGAATTTAGGAAAGAAAAAGGATCTCCCTGCTGCTGAAAAGCATCAAATAGTGCAATGCCTTGGTCAAGAGATGAAAACATTAGATATTTCCCAAAAATTTAAACGTGATCATCGTACTGTTAAGAGATTTGTGGTTGATTCTGAGCACAGACATGTTTGTGCTGATAAAGGCAGAATGAGGAAGGTTTCTGCCAGGCAAATTCATCGGATTAAAAGAGCGGCTGCTAAAAAGCCATTACAAACCAGCAAACAGATATTTAAAGCTGCTGGTGCCTCTGGAGTCCCTCGAAACTCAAGGTGTAGGATCCTTCAAAGGCTTGCTGTGGTGCATAAACCTACTATTCAGCCACCCCAAAACAGTGTTCACAAGCAGATATGGTAGCAGTGGGCCCAGACTTACATGAAGACTAATTTTCATACAGTCTTGTTTACTGATGAGTGTCGAGCAACCCTGGATGGTCCAGATGGATGGAGTAGTGGATGGTTGGTGGATGGCCACCATGTCCCAGCAAGGCTGCGACATCAGCAAGGAGGTGGGGGAGTCATGTTTTGGGCCGGAATCATGGGGAAACAGCTGGTAGAGCTCTTTAAGGTTCCTGAAGGTGTGAAAATGACCTCTGCAAAGTATATAGAGTTTCTGACTGACAGCTGTCTTACATGGTATAAAAGGCAGAAACGTGCCTTCAGGAGCAAAATCATCTTCATACATGATAATGAACCATCTCATGCTGCAAAGAATACCTCTGAGTAATTGACTGTTATCATTGGGAGGTTTCTTCAATAAAATTTGATGTATACTCTAACGGGTGATGACTTTTATTAGACTGACTGTCATTTGTACCAACTATTTAGGAAAATCATAGAAAAAAATCATTTGCATAATAATTTGGAACACAGTGTACCAATCATACATATCCTCCATCCCATAGTCCAGTGCCCATATACCCATCACACGTTCTCCATCTCATAGTCAACCATTGTGACATCATAATGAGGGGCAGGGCTTGATACGCACACACTGTTTCCCCATTATGTAGATAGGGGCATTATGACAGTATAATGAGGGGTGGGGTTTGACACGCACACACTTTTTCTCCGGTATGTAGATAGGGGCAAAATTGTTTGGTGAATAGGAACGCGCGGGGTTAAAATTTCGCCTCACAACATAGCTCAGGACGCTTTCGGGGTCCAGACGTGTGACTGTGCCAAATTTTGTGGCTGTAGCTGCGACGGTGCGGATGCCAAACCCGGACATACACACACATACACACATATATACATACATACATACACACTTTGAGCTTTATATATTAGATATATATATAAATATATACTGTATATATATATATATATATATATATATATATACAGTATATACATGTGTGTCTCAATGACATGTGTATATATATATATATATATATATATATATATATATATATATATATATATATATATATATGCGTATATTGTGGTGTAGTGACCACTATGTCAGCTAGGGGGTGCTGTGTGGGTGTCCCAGGACGGGTGTACAGGCACATTCAGTGTGGTAACAGGAGCAGGGTCCTAAATGACCATTATGGGTCTCAAGGTGGGTGGCCTTGGGATGCAGGCTCCAGGGTGTATTGATCAGCAGAGGTACTGCTGATATTTCTGTTACACTGTGTCAGGGAAGCCTGTGTGTGTCTGTGCAATAGAACCTTTAGTGATGTCATAGCCATGTGATCACCTGTGGGTGTGGTTACAGGGCTATGTAATTGAGGTGTTTGGCACATGTGAGAGAGTGAGAGGGAGTCTGTCAGAGTGTGGACAGACTTCCCTGTGTCCAGGTGGGACCCTACAGAAAGTGGTCTGTGTTCTAAGGAAGGAGAAGCCTTCCTGTGTCTGCGGCTGCAGATGGAGCGCTGCTCTGGACATTGCCCTGGCCTGGGTATATTAGTTGTATATGGGGAGGACTACACCTCTCAGCATGTGCTGAGACTCTCGGTCCGAGTCTGAAGCCACGGACGTTTATGTTCTTTTGCCTAAGCTAGAGGCTATTTTGGTGATATGCAGATTTATGGTTTATGGAGCAAATAAACCTCATGAACTTTGGGAAGAACCTGTCTCCCGCTGTACTTGAGTGAGTCACATCCTTACAATATATAATGTATATACACAATGCTCGAAAAAATAAAGGGAACACTAAGATACCCATATCGTAGGTACAGTGCCTTGCCAAAGTATTCGGCCCCCTGGAACTTTTCAACCTTTTCCCACAGATCATGCTTCAAACATAAAGATACCAAATGTAAATTTTTGGTGAAGAATCAACAAGTGGGACACAATTGTGAAGTTGAATGAAATTTATTGGTTATTTTAAATTTTTGTGGAAATTCAAATACTGAAAAGTGGGGCGTGCAATATTATTCCGCCCCTTTACTTTCAGTGCAGCAAACTCACTCCAGAAGTTTATTGTGGATCTCTGAATGATCTAATGTTGTCCTAAATGACTAATGATGATAAATATAATCCACCTGTGTGTAATCAAGTCTCCGTATAAATGCACCTGCTCTGTGATAGTCTCAGGGTTCTGTTTGATGCACAGAGAGCATCATGAAGACCAAGGAACACAACAGACAGGTCCGTGATACTGTTGTGGAGAAGTTTTACCCCTTTCTGCCATCAGACGTACTATCCCGTCCATGTGACCTGGGACTTAATTCCCAGGGACGGGATAGTACGTCATAGCGATCAGCGGCGCTCACTTGGTGAGCACCGCTGATCGCGGCCGGGTGTCAGCTGATTATCACAGCTGACACCCGGCACAATGTGTCAGGGGTGGTCATGGACCGCCCCCGACAAGTTAACCCCTTGTACCCCGCGATCAAAAACACGATCGCGATGTACCGGGGGTTAAAGGGAAGCATCGGCAGGGAGGGGGCTCCCTCCATGCTTCCCTGAGCCCCCCACGGCAGCGCAATGTGCAGCGCTGCTGTGGGGGGGCTCTTTCCCTACAGGCCCCCGGATCCAAGATGGCGACGGGGACCTTCAGGGGACTGTAGGGAGCTGACTTCCTCACTGCCTGCAAAGCGCAGGCATGAGGAAGTCTGCATCAGTGCCTGTGACAGATCAGCGATCTGTCACAGGACAGTGATGTCCCACCTGGGACAATGTAATAAAGTAAAAAAAAAGTGTAAAAATAATTTTAAAAAATCGCTAAATAAATTAATAAAAAAAAAAAATATTCCCAATAAATTCATTTTTTGAAAAAAAAAAAAAAGAAAACAATAAAAGTACACTTGGTATCACCGCGCCCGTACTGACCCGCCCTATAAAACTGTCCCATTAGTTAACTCCTTTAACGAACCTCTTAAAAAATAAAAATAAAAAATGAAGCAAAAAATAATGATTTATTATCATACCACCAAACAAAAAGTGCAATAACGCGCGATCAAAAAGACGCATATAAATATCCATGGTACCACTGAAAAATGTCAGCTTGTCCTGCAAAAAACGAGCCGCCATACAGCATCATCAGCAAAAAAATAAAAAAGTTATAGCTCGCAGAATAAAGCGATGCAAAAACAATTACTTTTTATATAAAATAGTTTTCATTGTATAAAACCAACAAAACATAAAAAAAGACCTAAATGAGGTATCGCTGTAACCATACCGACCCAAAGAATAAAACCGCTTTATCAATTTTATCGCACGCGGAACGGTGTAAACGCATCCCCCCAAAAGAAATTCATGAAACGCTGGTTTTTGTTCATTCTGCGTCCCAAAAATCGGAATAAAAAGCGATCAAAAAATGTCACGTGCCCGAAAATGGTACCAATAAAAACGTCAACTCGTCCCGCAAAAAATAAGACCTAACATGACTCGGTGGGTCAAAATACGGAAAAATTATAGCTCTCAATATGTGGTGATGCAAAAACTATTTTTACAATAAAAAGCGTCTTTTAGCGTGTGACAGCCGCCAAACATAAAAACCGCCATAAATAGTAAATCAAACCCCCCCCCCCCGTTATCACCCCCTTAGTTAGGGAAAAATGATAAAATGAAAAAATGTATTTATTTATTTCCATTTTCCCATTAGGGTTAGGGCTAGGGTTAGGGCTAGGGTTAGGGCTAGGGTTAGGGGTGTGTTGGGGTTAGGGTTGGAGTTATAATTGGGGGTTTCCACTGTTTGGGCACATCAGGTGCTCTCCAAATGCAACATGGCGTCTGATCTCAATTCCAGCCAATTCTGCGTTGAAAAAGTCAAATGGTGCTCCTTCCCTTCCAAGCTCTGCCATGCGCCCAAACAGTGTTTTGCCCCCACATATAGGGTATCAGCATACTCAGGACAAATTGCAAAACAACTTTTGGAGTCCAATTTCTCCTGTTACCCTTAGGAAAGTAAAAAATTGGGGGCAAAAATATCATTTTTGTGGAAAAAAATGATTTTTTTATTTTCACGCCCAGGCGTTATAAACTTCTGTGAAGCACTTGGGGGTTCAAAGTGCTCACCACACATCTAGATAAGTTCCGTGGGGGGTCTAGTTTCCAAAATGGGGTCACTTGTGGGGAGTTTCAATAGTTTAGGTACATCAGGGGCTCTCCAAACGCACATGACACCCGCAGACCAATCCAACAAACTCTGCATTCCAAAACGTCACTACTTCCCTTCCGAGCCCTGACGTGTGCCCATACAGTAGTTTTCTCCCACATATATGGTATCAGCATACTCAGGACAAATTGGACAACCACTTTCGGGGTCCAATTTCTCCTGTTACCCTTGGGAAAATAAAAAAATTGGAGACTAATTTATCATGTTTGTGGAAAAAATACGATTTTTTTATTTTCATGCCTGGGCATTATAAACTTCTGTGAAGCCCTTGGAGGTTCAAAGTGCTAGCCACACATCTAGATAAGTTCCTTAGGGGATCTAGTTTCCAAAATGGGGTCATTTGTGGGGGGTTTCCACTGTTTAGGTACATTAGGGGCTCTCCAAAAGCAACATGACACCCGCAGACCATTCCATCAAAGTATGCATTCCAAAATGTCACTACTTCCCTTCCGAGCCCCGACGTGTGCCCATACAGTAGTTTTCTCCCACATATGGGGTGTCAGCGTACTCAGGACAAATTGGACAACAAATTTTGTGGTCCAATTTCTCCTTGTACCCTTGGGAAAAAAAAAATTGGTGACTAAAAGATCATGTTTGTGGAAAAAATACGATTTTTTTATTTTCACGCCCGGGCGTTATAAACTTTTGTGAAGCACTGGGGGGTTAAAAGTGCTCACCACACATCTAGATAAGTTCCTTGGGGGGTCTAGTTTCCAAAATGGTGTCATTTGTTGGGGGTTTCTACTGTTTTGGTACATCAGGGGCTTTCCAAACGCGACATGGTGTTCGATCTCAATTCCAGCCAAAAACGTCAAATGGCGCTGCTTCCCTTCCGAGCTCTGCCATGCGCCCAAATAGTGGTTTACCCCCACATGTGGGGTATCAGCGCACTCAGGACAAATTGCACAATATCTTTTAGGGTCCTGTTACCCTTGGAAAAATAAGAATTGAGGGTGAAAAGATCATTTTTTGTGGAGAAAATATGATTTTTTTAATTGTACGGCTGTATGTTATAAACTTCTGTGATGCCCTTGGGGGTTCAAAGTTCTCACCACACATCTAGATAAGTTCCTTGGGGGGTCTAGTTTCTAAAATGGTGTCATTTGTGGGGTGTTTCTACTGTTTTGGTACATCAGGGGTTTTCCAATCGCGACATGGTGTCCGATCTCAATTCCAGCCAAAAACGTCAAATGGCGCTGCTTCACTTCCGAGCTCTGCCATGCACCCAAATAGTCATTTACACCCACATATCGGGTATCAGCGTACTCAGGACAAATTGCACAATAACTTTTAGGGTCCTGTTACCCTTGAAAAAATAAAAATTGGGGGTGAAAAGATCATTTTTGAGGAAAAAATATGATTTTTTAATTGTACCGCTGTACGTTATAAACTTCTGTGAAGCCCTTGTGGGTTCAAAGTTCTCACCACATATCTAGATAAGTTCCTTGGGGGGTTTAGTTTCCAAAATGGGGTCACTTGTGGGGGGTTTCCACTGTTTAGGTACATCAGGGGCTCTCCAAACGCGACATGGCGTCCGATCTGAATTCCAGCCAATTTTGCATTGAAAAAGTCAAACGGCGCTCCTTCCCTTCTGAGGTCTGCCATGCGCCGAAACAGTGGTTCCCCCCCACATATCAGGTATCAGCATACTCAGGACAAATTGCACAATAACTTTTGCAGTCCAATTTCTCCTGTTACCCTTGGTAAAATAAAAAAAATTGAACCTGAAGTATTTTTTTTGTGAAAAAAGTTAAATGTTCATTTTTTTTTTAAATATTCAAAAAAAAAAAATTCCTGTGATGCACCTAAAGGGTTAATAAACTTCTTGAGTGTGGTTTTGAGCACCTTAAGGGGTGCAGTTTTTAGAATGGTGTCACTTTTGGGTATTTTCTATCATATAGACCCCTCAAAGTGGCTTCAAATGTGATGTGGTCCGTAAAAATAAAATGGTGTTGCAAAAATGAGAAATCGCTGGTCAATTTTTAACCCTTATAACTTCCTAACAAAAAAAAATTTTGGTTCCAAAATTGTGCTGATGTAAAGTAAACATGTGGAAAATGTTACTTATTAAGTTTTTTGTGTGCCGTATCTCTGTGATTTAAGGGCATAAAAATTCAAATTTGGAAAATTGAAAAATTTTTGCCAAATTTCCATTTTTTCACAAATAAACGCAAGTTATATGAATGAAATTTTACCACTAACATGAAGTACAATATGGCACGAGAAAACAGTGTCAGAATCACTGGGATCTATGGAAGCGTTTCAGAGTTATAACCTCATAAAGGGACAGTGGTCAGAATTGTAAAAATTGGCCCCGTCATGAACATGTAAGCCACCCTTGGGGCTTAAGGGGTTAAAGCCAGATTTGGATACAGAATGATTTCCAAAACTTTAAACATCCCAAGGAGCACTATGCAAGCGATCATATTGAAATGGAAGGAGTATCATACCACTGCAAGTCTACCAAGAACCGGCCATCCCTCTAAACTTTCATCTCAAACAAGGAGAAGACTGATCAGAGATGCAGCCAAGAGGCCCATGATCACTCTGGATGAACTGCAGAGATCTACAGCTGAGGTGGGACAGTCTGTCCATAGGACAACAATCAGTCGTACACTGCACAAATCTGGCCTTTATGGAAGAGTGGCAAGAAGAAAGCCTTTTCTCAAAGATATCCATAAAAAGTGTTGTTTAAAGTTTGCAACAAGCCACCTGGAAGACAAACCAAACATGTGGAAGAAGGTGCTCTGGTCAGATAAAACCAAAATCGAACTTTTTGGCAACAATGTCAAATGATATGTTTGGTGTAAAGGCAACACTGCTCATCACCCCGAACACTCCATCTTCACTGTCAAACATGGTGGTGGCAGCATCATGGTTTGGGCCTGCTTTTCTTCATCAGGGACAGGGAAGATGGTTAAAATTGATGAGAAGATGGATGGAGCCAAATACAGGACCATTCTTGAAGAAAACCTGTTGGAGTCTGCAAAAGACCTGAGACAGGGACGGAAATTTGTCTTCCAACAAGACAATGATCCCAAACATAAAGCAAAATCTACAATGGAATGGTTCACAAATAAATGTATCCAGGTGTTAGAATGGCCAAGTCAAAGTCCAGACCTGAATCCAATCAAGAATCTGTGGAAAGAGCTGAAAACTGCTGTTCACAAACGATCTCCATCAAACTTCACTGAGCTCGAGCTGTTTACCAAGGAAGAATGGGCAAAAAATTCAGTCTCTCGATGTACAAAACTGATAGAGACATTCGCCAAGTGACTTGCAGCTGTAATCGCAGCAAAAGGTGACGCAATAAAGTATGAAGTTAAAGGGGCCGAATAATATTGCATGCCCCACTTTTCAATTTTTTGTATTTCCACAAAAATTTAAAATAACCAATAAATTCCGTTCAGCTTCACAATTGTGTCCCACTTGTTGTTGATTCTTCACCAAAAATTTACATTTGGTATCTTTATATATGATGCATGATATGTGGGGAAAAGGCTGAAAAGTTCCAGGGGGCCGAATACTTTCACAAGGCACTGTATCATTGCATGAAATATCGCAGCTGCAAATCTTTATTCATTACATAGTGGCATTGAAAACAAGAAAACATAAAAATGATCAATGTAAATTAAAATGAATATCCCATGGAGGTCTGGATTTGGAAGGATACTCAAAATCAAAGTGGAAAATCAAATTACAGGCTGATCCAACTTCAGTGGAAATGCCTCAAGACAAGGAAATAATGCTCAGTAGTGTGTGGCCTCCACATGCCTGTTTGACCTCCCTACAACACCTGGGCATGTTCCTGATGAGTCGGCAGATGTTGTCATGAGGGATCTTCTCCCAAATCTGGACTAAAGCATCCGCCAACTCCTGGACAGTCTGTGGTGCAACATGAAGTTGGTGGATGAAGCGAGACATGATGTCTCAGATGTGCTCAATCGGATTCAGGTCTGGGGAACGGGTGGGCCAGTCCATAGCTTCAATGCCTTGATCTTGCAGGAACTGCTGACACACTCCAGCCACATGAGGTCTGGCATTGTCCTGCATTAGGAGGAACCCAGGGCCAACCGCACCAGCATATGGTCTCACAAGGAGTCTGAGGATCTCATCTCGGTACTTAATGACAGTCAGGCTACCTCTGGCGAGCACACCATTACTGACCCACTGCCAAACCAGTCATGCTGAAGGATGTTGCAGGCAGCAGATCACTCTCCATGGCGTCTCCAGACTCTGTCACATGCATTGGCGTATTTTGGCCGTAATACGATGACAATCGCAGCATGCTGCGATTGTCTCGGCCCGTAAACTACGGACGAGAAATATATGGCTGATGGGAGCTGCCCCATAGAGAAACATTAGACCGTGTGCAATCCGTTGTTTTTACACCTCTCACTCATACGTATTTCTCTCTAGTGTGATGCCGGCCTTTAACATCAGATCGCTAATCTGCACAGCAGCGTATCAGATCAGTATCTGACAGGCAGGGAAGGTGGTATACCGGCGCCTGCTCTCAGCAGGTGCTCACAAGTCATCTTCCCTGCAGGACTCGGAAGGACCCCGCAGCCATCTTGGAGACAGGGGTCTTCATGGAGACCATCAGGACAACACAATCGCATTGCGCTGTCCTGATGGAAGCGCACAAGGAGCCCCCTCCCTGCGCGATGCTTCTCTATGCCGCTGGCACTACTGACAGTGGCATCAGAGGGGTTAAATGCCCACAATTGGTTCTAACACTGATAGTGGGCTTTGCTGCAGTGTGTCAGCTGTCACATACAGCTGATATCCACACTCGATCGCTGCGGCCCTCAGCGTGAGGCGACGCATTCGTTGCGCAGTACTAGTACTGCTTTTTGCGCAAACGCAACTCCCACAGAGCAGTACTATTACGGCGCATGTCACGAATGGGTTAAATGAGCCTAATGCATGACATTTGTGAAAGGGATACATAATATGTAAAAATATCAGAAACCATCAGAAATTATATCTATCACCAGGTTTTTGCTAAGCCATCTGAGAGCAAAACGCCAGATTCCAATGATTAATCACTTCCTTTGCTGGCTGCTGCAGTTTTAATAAAATCCCTGTTTTATTTGCTGCAGTTCTGTGACTGATTTTTGTGTGCACTGTTCATAGGCAGAAAGCTGCCAATCCATGGTAGAGTTGGGGTAATGAAGAGCTCAGGTGTGTGGAGTACTACATGGGAGCAGGTTTACTAGACCTCTAGTGATAATCTCCTGCTGATAAAAGTGTAATTTTATTAAAACTGCACTATAATAAGTAGACGAGAAAGGCTGTGTGCACACGATGCAGATATCCAGCGGATCCACAGCGGATTTTACCGCGCAGAAACGTTGCATATCCGCATTGTGATGTACAGTAGCATGTTAGTCAATTGGAAAACCGCTGTGCAGACGCTGCAGATTTTTCCGCGCGGTTTTCTTGTGGTTCAAAATATGCAGCATGTCACTTCTTTTGTGCAGTTTTCCACCTGCTCCATTCTCCAAATCCGCAGGGGGAAATCAGCAGGGGAAACCGCACAAAAACCGCAAGAAAACAGGAAGAAATCCGCAGGAAAAATGCAGGTCATTTGACCTGCGGATTTCTTCAATTCTGCACGGAAAAATCCGCAGGGCAAAAAAGTACGTGTGCACTCAGCCTAAGTGATACATAGCTGGACTCAGGATCTCTGATCCTATATTATGCTGATTAGGTAGCTAGCAAAAAATGGAAATAACGAATGGTCATTACGGCATTAGCTGATGTTAGTATTTAAGCCTGAATCTGCAGCTAAATTAGCCAAGTCGCCTGCTGCATCTAGTTCTGTCACTTTTGATGTAATTATTATAGCTAATTTTACTATTAACTCTATGTGAAAGAAGAACAATGTTGAATCTACTGAAGCATGCTGAATTATAATCCCCTATGTCATAATGTGTCTTGTGTAGCTGAAAAGTGAGACATGAATGCATTGTGATGTACACAGCAGCGCCAGTGATACAAACATATCAGTGCCAGGGGAATGAAAGCTAAGCATCATACTGATAGAACTGCTTTGGCATTCATAGCCATACACATAAATACTGCATGAATATCAGACATGCTATTTCCATTAGTGATATCACGCAGTTAACCTTCTCAGTGCCAGATAAGGAATATTTTATGTAAAGCCGATACTGGTTTTATATCCGAATGTTGGTCTATTTTAATGCCCCCATTTCATTTTATTTAGTTCAAACATTCAGCCTGGCTGACATACATAGGTGGGATCCTGCTGTAAGGCCGGGGTCACACTTGCGCGTGTGATGCGAGAAACTTGCGCGAGTCTCTCGCATCAATACCCAGAGCTGCCGCCAGGACTCAGGACCTGAGTGTGCAGCCGGCGGCAGCGCTGGGTATTGATGCGAGAGACTCACGCAAGTTTCTCACATCACACTCGCAAGAGTGACTCCTGCCTAAGGCCGGGGTCACACTAGAGAGGAATACGGACAAGTGAGAGGCGTTAAAAGCACGCATTACACACGGACAAATTATTCTCTATGGGTTTGCTCCCAACAGCCGTATCTTTCTCGTCCGTATTCTACGGTCCGTGCCAATCGCAGCATGCTGCGATTGTCAGCGTACTACGCCCGTAGTACGCCACTGCAAGTCTATGGGTGCGCAAAAAATACGGATTACACACGGACCACACATGTGACTTGTGAGAAATACGCAGGTCTTTTTGCTGGAGACAGGAAATGGTCCAATCCATCATCAGGAAGCCTAGACATGCAAATGAGCTCAAAAACCGCTCCAGACATCCAGGAAGTACGCCTCCACGGAGCACAGCAGCGTCATGGCGCCATATTTCCTTAATGTGGAGATGCTCATTGTACTGGTTCAGGAGCGGCCAGAATTCTGGGATCAACTTGATGCCCATTATGCGAACCGGGCAAGAAAGGAGGCATCATTGAGGCGCATATGTCGCCAGATGTTCCATGATTTTGGTGATCGGCCACGTGAGGAGCAGCAGAAACTGAGTAAGTACAAGGCCAAAAACTGATTAAAATTACCTCACATCAAAAAATGCATACAGAATCAGCCCTCCCCCTTCCTATGCTTCTACTTTTTCCTCATGAGGCGAGTAGATTTTAATGTGACACATGGTTTGACACTGCCATAGTTTTGCCTAGGCCACAAGCTCCTCATCCTCTTTGCCAACCAAGTTATTAAGTGTAGTTACTTGATACATGAACTATTGTGACCCTGTGTATCTGGCCTGGATGACCCAAATAGATATGCCACCCAGGGTAGAAAGCACACCCCAGAAGGCCACATGCCTAGACTACTGATAGCAAATGTGACCGATCAAATATGTAAAATTGAGAATATTTCCTGTCACATTGCAGTGGAAGATGTGATGAAACACTGGCGCAGCATCCGCGATCAGTACAGGCGGGAACGTCAGCAGCGGTCCAGGAGTGGGGATGCGGGCTACGTCAAGCGAAAATACATTTATTATGACCGCCTCTCCTTCCTCGCTCCTATTCTGGATCTGAGACCATAAGTAGATACCTCACACCACATTACACCGATACTTTACAGGGCCAAAAATATTAATGTATTTTCGGCTCTGTTCTATTTCATAACAGAACTCACTCCAACCTTACGGATAGAGGAACGGGCTCATAATTGACCCTGTAGGGGATGAGGTGGCTGGCCCATCTTCTCCCCCTACAAGAAGCATGGGTGAAGAATCCTCTCAGGAGAACCCATTGCCTGCGCCCCAAACCCCACCACCAGGACCATCTGCTGCTGCACCATCACCGATACTGGAGGAGCAGGGCAACATGAGCAGCAGCCCAACTGCCCAGATCCGGGGCTCCCCACAGCCTGCTGGAACATCCCGGCGAGGACAAAGAAGGTGCCAGATCCCTGCCCAAGATACCAGGACCAATGTGGACACAGGGGTCCTAAATTATCTGGCTAGAGTGAATACAGATGATGGGGAGGAGGCATACTCACGAAGCCTGGCCCTTTATCTCCGTGCCCTTTCCCGTAAGGTGAGGCTCCGTATTCGAGGATGTTTTCAGATCCTGCTTGATGCAAGCACACCCCCCAATACCCCATATGAGCTGTTTGAATATCGGGAGAGGTGGCAGCTTTCCTCCCGAAATCTAATGCCTCTAGCCAACCCCACCAATATGGCCACTTTTTCCCACCCAGTGTTGCAGGCTGGTCCCAACCTGGTTGGGGACGACATGGCTTTATTGGTGGGTATGAGACACGGGCCTACCCAAGCCAACAAGATGCCCCTCTTCATTATTCCTCTGGCCAGTACCCCCAACAATCCCAGGAGGAAAGACACTACCCACATCATGGGCAACAGTATGCCCCCACACAGGGCAATGTTGGGCAAAGTAGCCAGCAGCAACCACAGGCTGCTCTTCCGCCATCTCCTTCCCCAACTTACCACAATTTATAAGGGCTTAAAAACATGCAAATTCTTTACACATACCGTACATCAGTGTCCATAAGCGGTCTGATGCCAGGAGATGTCCAGTGTGTTTCAACTGGTGCTCTAAATCCCAATACAAAGGAAAAAAGAGGTGTTCTCCATCATCAAAATTATATAAAAAAGATAAAACTCACATGTTACGTGTTACAGAACCACTCAGCACCCAGAATATGTTGTGCAGTTATATGTATGTATAATAGGTTCTATGTGAGATGCATGTCCCTAATGCATCAGCGCACAGGCTGCGCCCCTGGGCAGAGGGGACACGATATTCTCCTTTTGTCCACCATCCCTCCACCTTTGTAATTCCCACAGTAAACATCGGCAGGCTCCGGCCACCTGCGGCTTTTGTAATGCATGTCTGGCCTGCCGCTTTTCTATTGGCCTGCCCTCTGTATCTGTGTGATATATTCTGTGTCCTGTGAGTAAAGTGTTGTCAGACTGGAAATACGTGGAGAAGCAGTGACTAGTGTTGAGCGATACCACCCTATACTGAAAAATATCGGATCGGAATGGATCGGCCGATCTAAAAATAGTATTGGGTATCGCCGATTACGATCCCGGAAGTCCCATTCAAAGTCAATGGAACTGAAATATCGGAATTAAAAAAAACCTTTTCTTTCCCTGTAGGCTAATTCTACATGAAGAAACACAACTAATAATAATGTAGAATGTATTGTGGGAGGTGTAGGAGACATTAAAGCCATAGAGTTTTAGCCCAATCAAATGGAATAGCAGGAATTAATTTTTTTTTTAAAGACGTTTGGAGTTACAAAGATATTTACTATGTTAACCTCTTTTATATTTTGTCAGATATGTATGTTTCACTACTTCCATGCTCTTCACCTTATTTTTTACTTATCCCACACTTTCTCCTTCATGATCCTCAGCAGCATCTTTTTCATCAACTTCTTCTTCACCTTATTCATCTTCTTCTTCTTCACTTTCTTCCTATTTAAATTTTATTTTACATTCTTCATATTATTCTTATTCAACTATTATACTTCTTCATATTCAACTTCTTCAGCTTCTTCCTATTCTTCTTCTACATCATATTCTTATTTGTGTCAGGCATTCCTGTAGTTGTTATCTATAAAAGTTTGAAGATTACACCTTCCGTTCAGCCTGTGACAACAGATTTACAACAGGATTTGTCCGTGTTCAGTTTGGCCTGCAGCAGCAGGCCTTTTCCAGGGGCACCACGAGGAGGAACGGACTCACCCCCATACACTGCTTAGTCTTCTTCTGCTTATAAATTAGATAATATAATTTGCTCTGATTTTTAGTCTTATGCTTAATGTTCTTCTGCTTTTTGTTTTTGAGCTTCTTGGTCTTCTGTCTCTTGTTGTTCTGCATCTTGGTGGTTGTCTTCCTGTTCTTTGTCCTCTTGGTCATCTTCTTCAGGGTCATCTTTTAGGTATTCTTCTGTCTGGTCTTCAGGGTCGTCGTCTTCAGGGTCATTGTCAGGGAGATCCAGAGTGAGAATCAAAAACCATTTTCACAAGCTTGAACTTGGAAAAGTAGCAGAAGGTACAAGAAGGCTGATGAACTGTCGAGAACCAGCTGACGGTACTGGAACCCAGAGTGGCAGCAGAATGAACAAGAGCCAATGGCACAACCGTGGACCAGCTGACGGTGCTGGAACACGGTTAAAAAGCAGGAGGTACCTGTGCTCCAAAGCACTACCAAGGACCAGCAGATGTTGCTGGAACTCGGATACCAATAAGGAGGCACCTAGGCCAAAGGCACTGCCGAGAGCCAGCTGACGGTGCTGGAACCGGGATGGCTAGCAGAAGCTGCAAGAGCAAATGACACTAGCGAGGACCAGCTGATGGTGCTGGAACCCGGAGGGGCAGCAGAAGGAACAAGAGCCAATGGGACAACCGTGGACGAGCTGACGGTGCTGGAACACAGTTTCTAAGCAGGAGGTACCTGTTATGATGAGTCACCGAAGGAGGAAAAAAACAAAATACCAGCTAAGTCCAGAAAAACCAGAGAGGTTGGCAGCTATCGGATTGCAGGCCCCTGAACCTATCCACAACAACTATCAGTAGCCGTGGGGGGTTCCTACGGTGCCCTAGACCCCTCGATCACAGCCAGAGAACTATATAGCCTAAAGACAGAAAGGGGAAAAACTAAACTGCCCCAGAGCAGACCCCAAAGCAATAGGCAGCCCCCAACATATAATGACTGTGAAGCAAGATGAAAACACTAACACAGATAGAAAGATAGGTTGAGCAAATGATGGGGCCCAAGCTAACTACATAGGACAGGATAGGAAAGCTGCTGTCTGCCATCCGCAAAAACCCTATCAAAATGAGCCAACCGACTGATAGGAAAAACAGGCCTTGAAGTCGCTAGGCTTCAAAAGACTATATCAGCACTCAGGTATATTCTGAAGACAGAGCAAAATATCAACAGATCAGAGACAAAAATGGAGTTCAGCTCACCCCCGGCCGGGGATGGCAGAACTCCCAAAAAAACAAGGCAAAACAAAAACCAAACTGAAGTGTACAAAGCAGAGCAGAAAAACTTAGCTTTGAGATGCAGGAATCAGACTGGTCTCCAAGAATCCAGCAGGAAAATCACCAGCCAGGAAGAAGGGCGTCGGCAGCCTTATATCCAGTCCTCAATTCCAGCCACCCAGTCATCATCTAGCTGCCCATGTGTTTGGTAATCAGCCTCACTACCTTCCTTCACCAGAGGAGGGAGTTCATCAGACCTCAATGGTGAAGGGAAAAATGAACTCACAACAGTACCTCCCCCTTGAGGAGGGGTCACCGAACCCTCATCCATGCCACCAGGGCGATTCGGGTGAGCCCGATGAAAGGCACGCACCAATCTTTCGGCATGAATATCAGAGGCAGAGACCCAGGAATTATCCTCCTGACCATAACCCTTCCACTTAACCAAATACTGGAGTCTCCGTCTAGCCAGACGGGAATCCAGTATCTTCTCTACCTCATATTCCATGTTACCTTCAACCAATATAGGGTCAGGAGGTGCCACCACAGGAACTACTGGTTCAACAAATCTCTTCAACAAGGACTTAAGAAACACATTATGAATTTTAAATGTGACAGGAAGAGCCAACCGAAAAGAGACCGGATTAATAATCTCCAAAATCTTGTAAGGTCCAATAAATCTAGGCTTAAACTTAGGAGAAGCCACCTTCATAGCGATATTTTTTGATGACAACCAAACCATATCACCCACCTTAAACTGGGGACCAACTGTCCTACGCCGGTTGGAAAACCGCTCGGCCTTTACCTGGGAGAGAGACAACTTGTCCACTACTTGGTCCCAGATCTGGTGCATTCTCTCCACCACAGTGTCAACACCTGGGCAGGCTGAAGGCTCCACCTGCCCTGAAGAAAATCGAGGGTGAAAACCAAAGTTACAAAAAAAAGGTGACATCAAAGTGGCAGAACTAGCTCTATTATTTAAAGCAAATTCGGCCAAGAGCAAAAATGAAACCCAATCATCCTGATCGGCAGAAATAAAACATCAAATACGACTCCAAAGTCTGGTTTGTTCTCTCTGTCTGCCCATTGGTCTGAGGGTGAAACGCAGAGGAGAAGGACAACTGAATTCCCAGCTTGGAACAGAAAGTCCTCCAAAATCTAGACACAAACTGAACTCCTCTGTCAGATACAATATTCTCAGGAATCCTGTGCAAGCGAACCACCTGTTGCAAAAACAAGGGCACCAACTCAGAGGAAGATGGCAACTTAGGGAGTGGTACAAGATGGACCATCTTAGAGAATCTATCACAAATCACCCAAATAACTGTCATTCCCTGAGAGACAGGCATATCAGAGATAAAATCCATTGAAATATGGGTCCATGGCCTTCTGGGCACCGGCAAAGGCATCAACAAGCCACTAGAGCGAGAACAAGGTTTAGACCAGGAGCAAGTCCCACAGGACTGCACAAAATTCCTGACATCATGAGACAAGGCGGGCCACCAAAAAGACCGACTCACCAGATCTCTAGTACCAAAAATACCTGGATGACCAGCCAATGCAGAGCAATGAACTTCAGACATCACTCTCTTCCTCCACTGGTCAGGAACATACAACTTTCCACTGGGACAACGCTCAGGTTTGTCCTCCTGAAACTCTTCCAGAGCACGTCTCAAATCGGGCGAGATGGCAGAAAGAACTACCCCCTCGCCTAAGATGGTAGCAGGCTTAGTCACAACAGGAGAATCAGCAAGGAAACTCCTAGAGAGGGCGTCTGCCTTGACATTCTTAGTGCCCGGAAGAAAAGAGACCACAAAATCAAAACGTGTGAAAAACAAGGCCCACCTAGCCTGTCTAGGATTCAAGCGCTTGGCCGACTCCAGGTAAAACAAATTCTTGTGGTCAGTAAGGACCACGACTTTGGTGTTTGGCTCCCTCCAACCAATGTCTCCACTCCTCAAATGCCGATTTCATGGCCAACAGTTCCCGATTCCCCACATCATAGTTACGTTCGAATGGGGAGAACTTTCGGGAAAAGAAAGCACAAGGATTCATTTTAGATGTCACAGGATCTTTTTCGGACAACACCTCCTGCACCAATCTCAGAAGCGTCCACCTCCACCTGAAACGGGAGTGAGACATCAGGTAGCCGCAAAACCGGAGCAGAAGTGAATCTTCGCTTCAGCTCCTGAAAGGAAGAAACAGCCTCCGGAGACCAATTCAGCACATCAGCACCCTTCCTAGTCAAATCCGTCAATGGCTTGGCAATACCAGAAAAATTAGCTATAAATTTCTGATAAAAATTAGCAAAACCCAAAAACTTCTGGAGGGCCTTCAAAGAAGTGAGCTGAACCCAATCATAAATGGCCTGTACCTTGGCCGGGTCCATTTCAATAGTTGACGGAGACAAAATAAATTCCAAAAATGAAATCCTCTGTACCCCAAAAAGGCATTTCGATCCCTTGACATACAGGGAATTCTCCCTCAAAATCCGGAACACAGTCCGAACATGTTCCACATGAGAGTCCCAATTCTTGGAGAAGATCAAAATATCATCCAGATAGATAATCAAAAATTTATCCACAAAGTCTCGGAATATATCGTTCATGAAGCACTGGAAGACAGAAGGGGCAATAGTGAGCCCAAAAGGCATCACCAGGTACTCAAAATGTCCCTCCGGAGTAGAGTTGAGCAACTTTTGGTTTTTTAGCGTCGAGTTTCGTTTCATGAAACCCGACTTTTCCAAAAGTCGGGTCGAGCAAGATCGTCCGATTATAGGGAAAAGTTGGGGTCGTCCCGAAACACGAAACCAAATGTAAGTCAATGGGGAATAAAAGTCGGCAGTGAGAGGAGGACAGGAAACACACCTACAGTGCCCATTTGAATGCCAAAAGCATCAATTCTTCTTACTTAAGCTTGTCAACCTTAATTAACTTCATAATACAAGTTACGCACTGAAAAATGGGGGTTATTTGACTACAGACTGTGGGGGGGGAGGGCTGGCTCCAGGTTTTCATGTGCCCTGGGCGAAAGAGCGCCCCTTTAACACATACCACAACTCATCATGCTCCGATACGGCAGAGAAATAGCGGTATAGTACAATGAAAAATACTTCACTTTTTACATCTCATGACGAGGCCCATCTATTTCTCCATACAGAATCATTGATCCCATATAATGTTTGAAACAGTATATGATGAGCTCCACATAATGCTACAGTATATGTTGGTCCCCATGGATGAAGCTCCACTGTCTTATGGGCCCAAATAATGCTCCAAACATAATGGGCCCCATTTCTAATGCTCTAGTGTAGAATGGGCCCTGTAAATGCTGCTCCAGTGTCTGATGTCCACCTTTGGAATGTTCCAGTGTATGGTGGGCCCCATCTATCATTCTCCAGAGTATAGTGCTCCCCAAAAATTGCTGTCCCAACATTGAAAACAATCAAATAAGTCTCCTCGCTAGGGAATCCCTGTACTTGTCTGGACTCCTCGTCGTCCCCATCTTCCATCTCACTGCACAGTATTTCAACTTTGCAAGTGCTGTGATCCTGAGCAAGCAGGGGGGGCCCACTCGTTGGCGACGGCACTGGCACAGGGCCCCTAATGGTACGGTGGTGTGTCTGATGGCGGGTGGGCCGAACCTGCACTTTCATCTGCAGCTTCCTCTTTGTCACCGTGTAAGATGGAACTGTATATGGGAAGGGTAACCTGAGTTTCATCAGGGTCAGACTCAGGCCGTGTAGCGTGCGAGGGGAATGTAGTGGTCTGGGTCAATGTACCAGCAGATTCATCGAGCAGTGGCTGGGCATCAGTGCACTTGTGTCGCCCCCAGGAGTACGGTCGCCACAGTGGCATTACCTTCTTCCTAGGGAGTGTGATGTCATGCTTGGGAGCAACGAACGATCTCTCTAGCAGGTTATCTGATTGGGCGGCGTTATTCCCATGAGTCATGACCCTCCAAACAGCGTTCATGAAGGCAAAGTGTTTGTTTTACGTGGGCAGTATGGTTGCAAAGCTGAACCTTAAAGGAATGTCCAGAAGGGCACCACCAGGAGTGGAGCCTACGGTTAAATTCGACTCCACTTGGGAAACCTCAACCATGCCAGCTACAGAACAGATGCACACATTGCAAGCTTAATTCCGTTAACGAACGAGACTACGTCATGCCCCGCGGTCCGAGTCCGGCTTACTAGAGGGACACGTGAGGCTCTGGCACATGAGATTGGCCAATAACTGGTGTGTCATGCCCTTACATGTCCGTGGCTGCATGTGCGCTACATTGAAAAGGCCAGCGTTTGTCGCTTACAGGTGCAGATAACCCGCTGAACAACGTTAGTGCTGGGGATCACTGATTACAATTATTACCCGCGAACAATGATTTCCCAGTAAGTGCAGGTCAACCGCAGTTCCGGAATAAGGCCTAACCGTCATTCCTGAAAAAATGAAAAACTTACGTGTGCAAACCACAGGTGCTGTAGCTTGCTTAACAGCTCGCCAGCCGTTCTCACGCCCAGTATGGATTACACGTGATTGCACAAAGGTGAGAAAGGGTACCGTATCCCCGGATAACATGTATGGATAGCGTACACATTCAAAATATATGTCTATACATCAGGAGGCAGGCTCAGACGGTGTTAGGCCCAGTATGGATTGCACGTGATTGCACAAAGGTTAGAAAGGGTACCGTATCCCCAGATAACATGTATGGATAGCGTACACATTCAAAATATATGTCTATACATCAGGAGGCAGGCTCAGACGGTGTTAGGCCCAGTATGGATTGCACGTGATTGCACAAAGGTTAGAAAGGGTACCGTATCCCCAGATAACATGTATGGATAGCGTACACATTCAAAATATATGTCTATATACATCAGGAGGCAGGCTCAGACGGTGTTAGGCCCAGTATGGATTGCACGTGATTGCACAAAGGTTAGAAAGGGTACCGTATCCCCAGATAACATGTATGGATAGCGTACACATTCAAAATATATGTCTATACATCAGGAGGCAGGCTCAGACGGTGTTAGGCCCAGTATGGATTGCACGTGATTGCACAAAGGTTAGAAAGGGTACCGTATCCCCAGATAACATGTATGGATAGCGTACACATTCAAAATATATGTCTATATACATCAGGAGGCAGGCTCAGACGGTGTTAGGCCCAGTATGGATTGCACGTGATTGCACAAAGGTTAGAAAGGGTACCGTATCCCCAGATAACATGTATGGATAGCGTACACATTCAAAATATATGTCTATACATCAGGAGGCAGGCTCAGACGGTGTTAGGCCCAGTATGGATTGCACGTGATTGCACAAAGGTTAGAAAGGGAACCGTATGCCCAGATAACATGTATGGATAGCGTACACATTCAAAATATATGTCTATACATCAGGAGGCAGGCTCAAACGGTGTCAGGCACAGTATGGATTTGACGGCCCAGACTACACAGCGGAGGAGCAGGGAGAGGTAAAGATTGCAAATGCTGGGGCCCTGCCCAAGCAAGGGGGGCCCAATCGTGGGCGTCGGTACTGGCACTGGGCCCCTCATAGTACGGCGGTGTGTCTGACGGCGGGTGTGCACCACCACCGTCAGAGACACTTGATTGCACTATGAGGGACCCTGTGCCAGTGCCCGCGCCCAAGAGTCGGCCTACCCACCTGTCCAGGGCAACGGCACTCGCACGGTGTCGTGTGCTAGGTGGTGACCCCGTCCATGGGGGGGGGAGGCAGCACAGTTAGGGAGTTTTAGAAAGTGGCATATGTTGATGTTGGACATTCAGCTGATGCAAAAGGTGAAATAGCTCAAGTCCCAGGAAGAGGTGGACCAAAGCAAGCCATTTTTCTGTCACCCTATGTGTCATCAGGGGAAGGTGGGACAAAATCCTTGGAAACCCATGCATGGTTCATTTTAATGAAGGTTAGATCATCCACATTTTGGGTTGACAGACGGGTCCTTTTTTCTGTCAGGATTGATCCAGCTACACTGAAGACTCTTTCCGATAGCACACTTGCAGCTGGGCAAGCGAGCTCCTGTAAGGCATATTGTGCCAATTCAGGCCAGGTATCCAGTTTAGCGGCCCAATAGTCAAAGGGGAATGACCTGTGTGGGAGAACATTGATATGGGAGGAAAAGTAGTTTGTAACCATAGTTGACAACTGCTGTCTCCTGTCACTTTCCATCGATGCAGTATTACCAGTTGTGTGAGCGGTACTTGAAAAATCTGTCCACAACATTGTCATGAAACCCCTGTCTCCAATGCCACTTCTGCTGTGTGCACCACGAACACCTCTGCCAAGCTGCCCCCGGCCCGTACGGCTCGTGTGAGAACCATCACCGCTGCTGTGTGCTGGGAATGCCTCAAGCAACCGATTTACCAGAGTTGCTTGTTTATTAGCCAATATTAGGTCAAGGTTCTCCTGTGGCATGATGTTTTGTAATTTGCCTTTATAGCGTGGATCCAGGATGCTGGCCAACCAGTAGTCGTCATCGTTCATCATTTTGGCAATGCGGGGGTCCCTTTTTAGGATCTGCAAGGCATAATCTGACATGTGGGCCAATGTTCCCGGTGTCAATGGTGCACTGCGAGTGCTGGTTGGAGGAGCACTTTCTGGCAAATCCACATCCCTCCAGTCACGCACAAACCCTGTACCAGACCTTGCCACCCCAACATTTTCACTTGCCCCACAAGATGCATCCTCCACCCCTAAGTAATCATCCCCATCATCCTCCTCCTCCTCTTCCTCCACCTCGTCCAGGTGAGGTCCCTGAGCAGACAATGGCTGAATGTCATCAAGGATTCCCTCCTCCTCTTCCTCCTCATCAACATTGGCTGCAGAAGCCTGCTCCTTAAGGTGCGTCAAAGTTTGCATGAGCAGACGCATAAGTGGGATGCTCATGCTTAGGATGGCGTCGTCTGCGCTTACCAGCCGTGTGCATTCCTCAAAACACTGAAGGACTTTACAGAGGTCTTTCAGCTTCGACCACTGCACACCTGTCAACTCCATGTCTGCTCTCAAAGTGCCTGGCCGTGTATCCTCCCACAAATGCATTATGGCCTGCCTCTGCTCGCACAGCCGCTCCACCATGTGCAGGGTGGAGTTCCACCTTGTTGCAATGTCGATATTGAGGCGGTGGTTGGGAAGGTGGAGCAATCGCTGCAGCTTCTGCATACGAACGGAGTGTACAGGCGACCGGCGGATGTGCGCGCACAGTCTTCGCACCTTCTGGAGCAGGGCTGTTAACTCCGGATAATTTTTGAGGAAGCACTGCACCACCAGGTTCAAGGTGTGAGCCAAGCAAGGTATGTGGCTGAGTTCTGAAAGGGCTATGGCTGCCACAAAATTACGGCCGTTATCACTAACTACCTTGCCTGCCTCAAGATGTACACTGCCCAGCCATGACTCAATTTGTCACTTCAAGTACTCGGCCAGCACCTCGGTGGTGTGTCTGGCGCCCAAACACATCATCTGCAACACAGCCTGCTGACGCTTTCCACTAGCTGCTCGATAGGGGGACACCTCGTGTGCAACAGTGGCAGCTGCAGATGGAGTGCTCGTACGACTGTGCTCTGTGGACGAGCTTTCGCTTCTGGAGGAGGAGGAGGAGGAGGGTCGAACGCCTACAGCCAACTGTTTCCTATACCGTGGGCTAGGCAGCACTGTCCCACCACCGCTGTCCCCT
Source organism: Dendrobates tinctorius (assembly GCF_039654945.1). Taxonomy (NCBI): domain Eukaryota; kingdom Metazoa; phylum Chordata; class Amphibia; order Anura; family Dendrobatidae; genus Dendrobates; species Dendrobates tinctorius. Next base: position 17,260,842 of record NW_027361858.1, on the reverse strand, counting down.
GTGGACCCTGCATCCACCACATTAACCCAGTGCGCAGTGATGGACACGTAACGACCCTGGCCATGCCGACTGGACCATCCATCAGTTGTGAGGTGCACCTTTCCGCTCACTGACTGCTTGAGTGCATGGACAATGCGGTCTTTCACATGATGGTGGAGGGCTGGGATGGCTTTGCGAGAGAACAAGTGGCGACTGGGTAGGTCATAGCGTGGTACTGCATAGGCCATGAGTTCGCGGAAAGCTGCGCTTTCCACCAACCGAAAGGGCATCATCTCAAACGAGATTAGTTTGGCAATGTGGGCGTTCAAACCCAGTGTACGCGGATGAGAGACTGAGTACTTTCTTGACCTACTCATAGTGTCTGGGAGGGTGAGCTGGACTTGAGAGCTGCATATGGTGGAAGTAGCGGTGGACAGGGCGGACTGAGAGAGGGTTGATGATGGTGATGGAGTTGGTGTTCTTTCTGATGGCCTAGAATCAGTCTTTCGTTGATATAACAGTGGGATTCCCTGACTGCTGTGGCCTTGCAACAACACCTCAACATTTGCTGCTGTGCTAACCAGTGGGCTTACAGTGGGGGAAACAATGTAGCGTTGCTGACTACCTTCGTTGTGATCAGTTGCACATGTGGCACTTGAGGTTTGGTGTTGTGTCCACGCTTGCAAGTGCATGCTGGTTAAATGTCTAAGCATGCAACTGGTATTCAAATTTTTCAGATTTTTCCCTCGGCTAAAGGTCTTTGCGCACTTCTTACAGATAACCTTGGCCTGATCATGAGGATTTTGTTCAAAAAAGTGCCACACTGCACTCTTCCTACTTTGGCAGACATTTTGCGGCCTAGCACGCTGTGATCTTTTGACCCTCTGGACAAGCTGTCCAGCAACTCTTTTGATTTTTGGAACCTGTCTTTGGAGTGCTCCGGGCCTGCCAGATAACAGCTGTTGCGATGTCGATGTCTGCTGTGGATGCTCCTCATCTGAGCTATTGGAAGCAGCACCCTCTTCCCCCAATGGATGCCAATCTGGGTCAACAACTGGGTCATCCATCACCTCCTCTTCAATGTCATGTGCACCTTCCTCTGTGTCACCGTGTATGGTGGTATAGTGTGCGGGAAGGGGCACCTGAGTCTCATCAGGGTCAGAATCTGACTCTGTACACTGCGAGGACAATGTAGTGCTCTGAGTGAATGTACCAGCAGAATCATCCATCAGCGGCTGTGCATCATTGCACTCCATGTCAGATTCATCTTGGCCTGGGAAATTCACCATTTCACTTGATAATCCAGGCATGGTATGTGAAAACAGCTCCATGGAGTAATCAGTAGTATGGCCTGCGTCATCCTTCAATCTTGGTTGGGGTCAAGGACACAAGGAAAGGTGTGGTTCATGAACATGAGCCTCCAATGACGACTCAGTGCTTTTACTTTTTACAACTGAAGAAGAGGAGGCGATAGAGCTGGAGGCTGAGTCAGCAATGTAAGACAAAACTTTTTCTTGATGCTCTGGCTTTAAAAGTGGTTTGCCAACTCCTAGAAAACTAAGCCTTCGAAGCCTTATGGAGCCAGACGATGACGCAGGCTCAACACCTCCTGCATTCGGTCCTATTTTGCTCTTGCCACTACCATCAGATCCACCACCAACACCATCATTACCAGCTGCCAACTCCCGCCCAATTCCACGGCCTCTTCCACCAGCCTTCCTCATTTTTGGTAGAAATGTAGACAAAATCCAACAAACTATATAGTAATGTAAAACAAGGTACAAGGTGTCTATAGGACAGGGGAGATTTTGAATTTCTGCTCACACTAGTGGACACTGGACACTTTTGGATTGTGTGAGGCCCACTGAATATCTGAGCGCTATGTCACAGGCTCGATGGCACAGCTGTGACCAAAGTGACTAGAGGATAAGGGAGATTTTGAATTTCTGCAGACACTTGTGGACACTGGACACTTTTGGATTGTGTGAGGCCCACTGAATATCTGAGCGCTATGTCACAGGCTCGATAGCACAGCTTTGACCAAAGTGACTAGAGGATAAGTGAGATTTTGAATTTCTGCAGACACTGGACACTTTTGGATTGTGTGAGGCCCACTGAATATCTGAGCGCTATGTCACAGGCTCGATGGCACAGCTGTGACCAAAGTGACTAGAGGATAAGTGAGATTTTGAATTTCTGCTCACACTAGTGGACACTGGACACTTTTGGATTGTGTGAGGCCCACTGAATATCTGAGCGCTATGTGACAGGCTCGTTGGCACAGCTGTGACCAAAGTGACTAGAGGATAAGGGAGATTTTGAATTTCTGCAGACACTTGTGGACACTGGACACTTTTGGATTGTGTGAGGACCACTGAATATCTGAGCGCTATGTCACAGGCTCGATGGCACAGCTTTGACCAAAGTGACTAGAGGATAAGTGAGATTTTGAATTTCTGCAGACACTGGACACTTTTGGATTGTGTGAGGCCCACTGAATATCTGAGCGCTATGTCACAGGCTCGATGGCACAGCTGTGACCAAAGTGACTAGAGGATAAGTGAGATTTTGAATTTCTGCTCACACTAGTGGACACTGGACACTTTTGGATTGTGTGAGGCCCACTGAATATCTGAGCGCTATGTCACAGGCTCGATGGCACAGCTGTGACCAAAGTGACTAGAGGATAAGTGAGATTTTGAATTTCTGCAGACACTTGTGGACACTGGACACTTTTGGATTGTGTGAGGCCCACTGAATATCTGAGCGCTATGTCACAGGCTCGATGGCACAGCTGTGACCAAAGTGACTAGAGGATAAGGGAGATTTTGAATTTCTGCAGACACTTGTGGACACTGGACACTTTTGGATTGTGTGAGGCCCACTGAATATCTGAGCGCTATGTCACAGGCTCGATGGCACAGCTGTGACCAAAGTGACTAGAGGATAAGTGAGATTTTGAATTTCTGCTCACACTAGTGGACACTGGAAACTTTTGGATTGTGTGAGGCCCACTGAATATCTGAGCGCTATGTCACAGGCACGATGGCGGAGCTGTGACCAAAGTGACTAGAGGATAAGGGAGATTTTGTATTTCTGCAGACACTTGTGGACACTGGACAATTTTGGATTGTGTGAGGCCCACTGAATATCTGAGCGCTATGTCACAGGCTCGATGGCACAGCTTTGACCAAAGTGACTAGAGGATAAGTGAGATTTTGAATTTCTGCAGACACTAGACACTTTTGGATTGTGTGAGGCCCACTGAATATCTGAGCGCTATGTCACAGGCTCGATGGCACAGCTGTGACCAAAGTGACTAGAGGATAAGTGAGATTTTGAATTTCTGCTCACACTAGTGGACACTGGACACTTTTGGATTGTGTGAGGCCCACTGAATATCTGAGCGCTATGTCACAGACTCGATGGCACAGCTGTGACCAAAGTGACTAGAGGATAAGGGAGATTTTGTATTTCTGCAGACACTTGTGGACACTGGACAATTTTGGATTGTGTGAGGCCCACTGAATATCTGAGCGCTATGTCACAGGCTCGATGGCACAGCTGTGACCAAAGTGACTAGAGGATAAGTGAGATTTTGAATTTCTGCTCACACTAGTGGACACTGGACACTTTTGGATTGTGTGAGGCCCACTGAATATCTGAGCGCTATGTCACAGGCTCGATGGCACAGCTGTGACCAAAGTGACTAGAGGATAAGGGAGATTTTGAATTTCTGCAGCCACTTGTGGACACTGGACACTTTTGGATTGTGTGAGGCCCACTGAATATCTGAGCGCTATGTCACAGGCTTGATGGCACAGCTGTGACCAAAGTGACTAGAGGATAAGGGAGATTTTGAATTTCTGCAGACACTTGTGGACACTGGACACTTTTGGATTGTGTGAGGCCCACTGAATATCTGAGCGCTATGTCACAGGTTCGATGGCACAGCTGTGACCAAAGTGACTAGAGGATAAGTGAGATTTTGAATTTCTGCTCACACTAGTGGACACTGGACACTTTTGGATTGTGTGAGGCCCACTGAATATCTGAGCGCTATGTCACAGGCTCGATGGCACAGCTGTGACTAAAGTGACTAGAGGATAAGGGAGATTTTGAATTTCTGCAGCCACTTGTGGACACTGGACACTTTTGGATTGTGTGAGGCCCACTGAATATCTGAGCGCTATGTCACAGGCTCGATGGCACAGCTGTGACCAAAGTGACTAGAGGATAATTGAGATTTTGAATTTCTGCAGACACTGGACACTTTTGGATTGTGTGAGGCCCACTGAATATCTGAGCGTTATGTCACAGGCTCGATGGCACAGCTGTGACCAAAGTGACTAGAGGATAAGTGAGATTTTGAATTTCTGCAGACACTTGTGGACACTGGACACTTTTGGACTGTGTGAGGCCCACTGAATATCACAGCGCTATGTCACAGGCAGAAATTGGCTAGTGTATCACAAACTACAAGGTGTATGTAGAATTGGGCAGAGTAGGAATCTCCCTAGAGTGCAGGTTTGTAAGAACGGAACATGTCCTCGACTTATTCTCACAGAGTGACACAGATAGCTTCACTGTGGCTGTGATAACAGCCGTTACACGGTACTGTGTGAGGAGCGTACACCGCTGTATGGTGTGAAAAAATGCACGCTCAGTACCTCAGCAGGACAAAAAAAAAAATTGGGATTGCTTTTAAAAAAGCAGTTTGCGGAGCAGTGGGTAAACAGCAATGCAGGAATGTCAGGAAGCCTTAGAAGGCAGCCCAACAACCAACACCACTGATACACCACTATATAGCCTCCCCTTGCACTGCACACACAGTGACTGGTGTGTTGTACAGGCAAAATCGCTAGCAGCAGTAGCAGTTTTTGGTGTCTTCTTCCCTGCCTAACGCTTTCCCTACAAAATCAGCAGCAGCAGCAGCTCTCTCTATTCTGAGATCAGCATGAGTAACATGGCGGTCGGCATGCACACCCTTTTATACCCCCTGTGACGCCCCCCAAAGCAAGCCAATCACTTGCATGCCCTTCTGAAAGATGGTGGTGACCCGTGCCTATGTCATCACGTTGCCCACAGTGTCCCTGGATCCTGATTTGCTGAAAAAGAGCGCAAAACAAACTTTTGAAACGCGACTTTGGCGCGTAAGTCGCCGACCTCGTGGCCGACCTCATCCTAGGGTCGGGTTTCGTTTCATGAAACCCGACTTTGCCAAAAGTCGGCGACTTTTGAAATTTTTCGACCCGTTTTGCTCAACTCTACTCCGGAGTATTAAACGCCGTCTTCCATTCATCCCCATGCTTAATGCGAATAAGATTATACGCCCCCTGAGGTCAAGCTTGGTAAACCAGCAAGCACCTTTAACTCTGGAGAATAGATCAGAAATCAGGGGTAACGGATACTGATATTTAACAGTAATTTTGTTGAGGGCACAATAGTCAATACAAGGCCTTAATGAACCATCCTTTTTAGCCACGAAAAAAAACCCAGCACCTAAGGGTGAAGAGGATGGTCTAATATGACCCTTCTCCAATGCCTCCTTAATATAGGATCGCATAGCCTCGTGCTCGGGTACAGATAAATTGAAAAGCCGACCCTTGGGGAATTTACACCCCGGGTTCAGCTCAATTGTACAGTCATAACTCCTATGAGGAGGCAAAGACGCAGACTCATTCTCACTAAATACATCATAAAAGTCAGCCAAATAGTCAGGAACATCATGCGACTGGGGAGAGGTGGAGAAAACAGGAGCATCACTAAGGGCACACCGACAACCCCAACTCACCACAGACAAAGATTTCCAATCCAGAACTGGATTATGAATTTGCAACCAGGGAAACCCCAGAACAATGGTATCATGCAAATTATGCAACACCAAAAATCTGCAATTTTCTTGATGGTCTGGGGCGACCCGCATTACCACCTGGGTCCAAAACTGAGGTTTATTCTTTGCCAAAGGAGTAGCATCAATACCCCTCAAAGGGATAGGCGTCCGCAGAGGTGTCATAGGAAATCCACAACGTTTAGCAAAATCCAAGTCCATCAGGTTAAGAGCTGCTCCTGAATCCACAAAATCCTTGGGGGAAAATGTGGACAGGGAGCAGATCAGAGTAATTGCCAGAAGAAACTTGGGTTGAACACCACCCACAGAAAACGTGTGTGCGCAACGTTTCTCTCGTTTAGGGCAGACAGAAATAATATGCGAGGCATCTCCACAAAAAAAACACAGCTTATTACGCCTTCTGAACTCCTGACGTTGCGCCCTAGAAAAAACCCCAAGGCTTGAAAAAATGCGTTCACATTATTCAGAATAGGATCATCAGGTTTCAAAGAAAACGCCCAATCCTGGGGATCGCCGCGCAGCAAAGAGATGACAATTTTAACCTGCTGCGCGCAGTTCCCCGATGAGTTAGGCTTCAAGGCAAAAAATAATTTACAATTATTCTTGAAATTCAAGAATTTAGACCGATCCCCCAAAAATACATCAGGAGTAGGAATCTTTGGTTCAGCAGCATGTGAATGAGCAAGATAGGCGGAAATTCCCCCCACTTCAGCAGCGAGCTGCTCCACACGATCAGACAATTGCTTCATCTCCATTGAGAGAAAAGTTCCTCCTACGGCCTCAGAGATATAGAGGAAAAAATATGCACTCAAAAAAAAAAAAATTCTGACACTTTTCTTTTTCTCTTTTTATTTATTTATTTTTTTTTTTACAATTCTCTCCTGCTATTGAGTACCCTAGGATCTGCGGTATGGCTGGTGATTCTGTTATGATGAGTCACCGAAGGAGGAAAAAAACAAAATACCAGCTAAGTCCAGAAAAACCAGAGAGGTTGGCAGCTATCGGATTGCAGGCCCCTGAACCTATCCACAACAACTAACAGTAGCCGTGGGGGGTTCCTACGGTGCCCTTGACCCCTCGATCACAGCCGGAGAACTATATAGCCTAAGGACAGAAAGGGGAAAAACTAAACTGCCCCAGAGCAGACCCCAAAGCAATAGGCAGCCCCAACATATAATGACTGTGAAGCAAGAAGAAAACACTAACACAGATAGAAAGATAGGTTGAGCAAATGATGGGGCCCAAGCTAACTACAGAGGACAGGATAGGAAAGCTGCTGTCTGCCATCCGCAAAAACCCTATCAAAATGAGCCAACCGACTGATAGGAAAAACAGGCCCTGAAGTCGCTAGGCTTCAAAAGACTATATCAGCACTCAGGTATATTCTGAAGACAGAGCAAAATATCAACAGATCAGAGACAAAAATGGAGTTCAGCTCACCCCCGGCCGGGGATGGCAGAACTCCCAAAAAAAACAAGGCAAAACAAAAACCAAACTGAAGTGTACAAAGCAGAGCAGAAAAACTTAGCTTTGAGATGCAGGAATCAGACTGGTCTCCAAGAATCCAGCAGGAAAATCACCAGCCAGGAAGAAGGGCGTCGGCAGCCTTATATCCAGTCCTCAATTCCAGCCACCCAGTCATCATCTAGCTGCCCATGTGTTTGGTAATCAGCCTCACTACCTTCCTTCACCAGAGGAGGGAGTTCATCAGACCTCAATGGTGAAAGGAAAAATGAACTCACAACAGGTACCTGTGCTAAAAAGCACTACCAAGGACCAGCAGACGTTGCTGGAACTCGGATACCGAGAAGGAGGCACCTAGGCCAAAGGCCCTGCCGAGAACCAGCTGATGGTGCTGGAACCCGGATGGGTAGCGGAAGGTACCCATGAAAAAAACAAAGTTGCAAGGCCGTGAGCCGGCCGCAGTTACCGAAACCCACAGTCCTACAGGGGGTGCTTGTCCTATTGGCACTACGGAACCAGCCTTTATTACCAGAACCTGCAGCCCACATAGGAAGCACCAAAACTGCAGGCACCATAGACTCGGCTAACCCGACCGCAACACGACAGGACAACGTATCGGTGGCAAAGTGACGTTGACACTACCCGGAAACAGCAGGCGGGCTGGAACCAGGCTGGGCAGGAGGGAGTACCCGTGCCAAAGACACTGCTGAGAACCAGCTGACGGTGCTGGAACCCGGATGGGTAGCAGAAGCTACAATACTCTATGGCACTACCGAGAGCCAGCTGACAGTGCTGGAACCCAGAGTGGCAGCAGAAGGAACAAGAGCCAATGGCACAACCGTGGACCAGCTGACAGTGCTGGAACACGGTTTCTAAGCAGGAGGTACCTGTGCTAAAAAGCACTACCAAGGACCAGCAGACGTTGCTGGAACTCGGATACCGAGAAGGAGGCACCTAGGCCAAAGGCTCTGCCGAGAACCTGCTGACGGTGCTGGAACCCGGATAGGTAGCAGAAGCTACAATACTCTATGGCACTAACGAGAACAAGCTGACGGTGCTGGAACCCAGAGTGGCAGCAGAAGGAACAAGAGCCAATGGCACAACCGTGGACCAGCTGACGGTGCTGGAACACGGTTTCTAAGCAGGAGGAACCTGTGCTCAAAAGCACTACCAAGGACCAGCAGACGTTGCTGGAACTCGGATACCGAGAAGGAGGCACCTAGGCCAAAGGCTCTGCCGAGAACCAGCTGACGGTGCTGGAACCCGGATGGGTAGCGGAAGGTACCCATGAAAAAAACAAAGTTGCAAGGCCGTGAGCCGGCCGCAGTTACCGAAACCCACAGTCCTACAGGGGGTGCTTGTCCTATTGGCACTACGGAACCAGCCTTTATTACCAGAACCCGCAGCCCACATAGGAAGCACCAAAACTGCAGGCACCATAGACTCGGCTAAGCCGACCGCAACATGACAGGACAACGTATCGGTGGCAAAGTGACGTTGACACTACCCGGAAACAGCAGGCAGGCTGGAACCAGGCTGGACAGGAGGGAGTACCCGTGCCAAAGACACTGCCGAGAACCTGCTGACGGTGCTGGAACCCGGATGGGTAGCAGAAGCTACAATACTCTATGGCACTACTGAGAACCAGCTGACGGTGCTGGAACCCAGAGTGGCAGCAGAAGGAACAAGAGCCAATGGCACAACCGTGGACCAGCTGACGGTGCTGGAACACGGTTTCTAAGCAGGAGGTACCTGTGCTAAAAAGCACAACCAAGGACCAGCAGACGTTGCTGGAACTCTGATACCGAGAAGGAGGCACCTAGGCCAAAGGCTCTGCCGAGAACCAGCTGACGGTACTGGAACCCGGATGGGTAGCAGAAGGTACCCCTGATCAACAAAGTTGCAAGGCCGCGAGCAGGGCGCAGTTTCTGAAACACACAGTCCAACAGGGGGTGCTTGTCCTATTGGCACTACGGAACCAGCCTTTATTACCAGAACCCACGGCACCAAAACTGCAGGCACCATAGACTCGGCTAACCCGAACGCAACACGACAGGACAACGTATCGGTGGCAAAGTGACATTGACACTACCCGGACACAGCAGGCAGGCTGGAACCAGGCTGGGCAGGATGGAGTACCCGTGCCAAAGACACTTCTGAGCTGCAACTGGCGATGTTGGAGCCCAGGAGTCAATCATGCAGCAAGCTGAGGCCTACTTGGAGCGAGTTTTATATTGGTTGAACACAACTACTGATTTTAACCGGGCTCTACTTAGGCCTCTGACTCTACTGTCTCTAGTATTTCCACTGGCCTCCCGGTGAGGTCCTACAAAGCTGCGCATAAAGGACTGTTGCCTGCTAAAACTGGGGGATGCTGACTCACTGGTGCCAACAGCAGGCACAGAATCCCCACGTCCTCTCCCTGCAGAATACCCACGTCCTCTCCTTGCTGAAACTCCACGCCCACGGCCACGTGCCTTACTCCCTGCCTTCTTCATCTTGCTAGACTGAGAAAGATAGGCAGAAAAGTACAAAGGGGGGCCTTAGTGTGCTTATTCCTGAACAGCTGGTTACCGGTATAAGAAACACTGATTTTATGAAGTGTGTGTGTCGGCTACACTTTAATGGGAGCTAATGTTGCCTACACAACTTTCAAATGTAGTGTTTGGTGAACTTTGTTGTTTTTTTGGGGGGGGAAAAAAACTAAAAGGATGTGACTAGAGTTGAGCGATACCGTCCGATACTTCAAAGTATCGTATCGGATGGTATCGGCCGATCTTTAAAAAAAGTATCGGTATCGCCGATTCCGATACCGGAAGTCCCATTCAAGTCTATGGGACTTCCGGTATCGGAATAAGAAAAACCCTTTCCTGCCCTTGTACAGCCTCTCTGGGGTCTGTACGGGCCTTTCGGGAGGCTGTGCCGGCCTGCCAGGGGGTCTGTGCAGGCTCCGGTGGGCTGTGCCGGCCTGCCGGGGGGCTGTGCCGGCCTGCCGGGGGGCTGTGCCGGCCTGCCGGTGGTCTGTGCAGGCTCCGGTGGTCTGTGCCGGCCTGCCGGGGGGCTGTGCCGGCCTGCCGGTGGTCTGTGCAGGCTCCGGTGGGCTGTGCCGGCCTGCCGGGGGGCTGTGCCGGCCTGCCGGGGGGCTGTGCCGGCCTGCCGGTGGTCTGTGCAGGCTCCGGGGGGCTGTGCCGGCCTGCCGGGGGGCTGTGCCGGCCTGCCGGTGGTCTGTGCAGGCTTCGGGGGTCTGTGCAGGCATCGTCCGATGGGACTACAAGTCCCATCGGGCGATGCCTGCTACCATGACAGTGATTGACACATTAGCCAATGATGGGACAGTAATAGTCCTATCATCCGGCTAATGTGTTGAATGTAAAAAAAAAAAAATTACATGCTACATACATACAACATGCATACTACATACATGCTACATTCATACTACATACTACATACATGCTACATACATGCTACATTCATACTACATAAATACTACATGCAACATACATACTACATATATACTACATACATACTACATATATACTACATGCATGCTACATACATACTGCATGCTACATACATACTACATGCTACATACATACCACATATATACTACATACATACTACATACATACTACATGCATGCTACATGCATGCTACATGCTACATACATAACACATATATACTACATGCATGCTACATACATAGTACATGCTACATGCATGCTACATTCATACTACATGCTACATACTACATATATACTACATGCATGCTACATACATACTACATGCTACATACTACATATATACTACATGCATGCTACATACATACTACATGCTACATACATACTACATATATACTACATGCATGCTACATACATACTACATGCTACATACATACTACATATATACTACATGCATGCTACATACATACTACATGCTACATACATACTACGTATATACTACATGCATGCTACATACATACTACATGCTACATACATACTACATATATACTACATACATACTACATACATACTACATGCATGCTACATACATACTACATACATACTACATGCTACATACATACCACATACATACTACATACATACTACATGCTACATACATTCATACATATATACTACATGCATGCTACATACATACTACATATATACTACATGCATGCTACATACATACTGCATGCTACATGCATGCTACATACATACTACATACATACTACATGCTACATACATACCACATATATACTACATACATACAATACATTCATACAATACATACATAGACATACAGTACATATAACATAGAGTAACATACTTACCAATACTTGTCACATTGTTCCCCGAAGCCATTGTCTTTTCCGGAATAAATATTCAATGGCTTCGGGGAACAATGTGACAAGTATTGGTAAGTATGTAAGTAAGTATGTATGTAGCATGCATGTAGTATATATGTAGTATGTATGTAGCATGCATGTAGTATATATGTAGTATGTATGTAGCATGTATGTAGTATGTATGTGGTATGTATGTAGCATGTAGTATGTATGTAGCATGCATGTAGTATATATGTAGTATGTATGTAGCATGTAGTATGTATGTGGTATGTATGTAGCATGTAGTATGTATGTAGCATGTAGTATGTATGTAGCATGCATGTAGTATGTATGTAGCATGCATGTAGTATGTATGTAGTATGCATGTAGTATGCATGTAGTATGTATGTAGCATGTATGTGGTATGTATGTGGTATGTATGTAGCATGTAGTATGTATGTAGCATGCATGTAGTATATATGTAGTATGTATGTAGCATGTAGTATGTATGTAGTATGTAGTATGTATGTGGTATGTATGTAGCATGTAGTATGTATGTAGCATGCATGTAGTATGTATGTAGTATATATGTAGTATGTATGTAGCATGTATGTGGTATGTATGTAGCATGTAGTATGTATGTAGCATGTAGTATGTATGTAGCATGCATGTAGTATATATGTAGTATGTAGTATGTATGTAGTATGTATGTGGTATGTATGTAGCATGTAGTATGTATGCAGCATGCATGTAGTATGTATGTAGCATGCATGTAGTATGTAGTATGCATGTAGTATGCATGTAGTATGTATGTAGTATTTATGTAGTATATATGTAGTATGTATGTAGCATGTATGTGGTATGTATGTAGCATGTAGTATGTATGTAGCATGCATGTAGTATATATGTAGTATGTAGTATGTATGTGGTATGTATGTAGCATGTAGTATGTATGTAGCATGCATGTAGTATGTATGTAGCATGCATGTAGTATGTATGTAGCATGCATGTATGTATGTAGCATGCATGTAGCATGCATGTAGTATGTATGTAGTATGTATGTAGCATGCAGCATGTATGTAGCATGTATGTAGCATGTATGTAGTATGTATGTAGTATATATGTAGTATGTATGTAGCATGTAGTATGTATGTAGCATGTAGTATGTATGTAGTATTTTTTTTTTTAACATTTAACACATTAGCCGGATGATGGGACTACTACTGTCCCATCATTGGCTAATGTGTCAATCACTGTCATGGTAGCAGGCATCGCCAGATGGGACTTGTAGTCCCATCGGACGATGCTTGCACAGACCCCCGGACATCAGCACAGCCCCCCGGCAGGCCGGCACAGCCCCCCGGCAGGCCGGTACAGACCCCCACAGGGTGCACAGACCACCGGCAGGCCGGCACAGCCCCCCGGCAGGCCGGTACAGACCCCCACAGGGTGCACAGACCACCGGCAGGCCGGCACAGCCCCCCGGCAGGCCGGTACAGACCCCCACAGTGTACACAGCCCCCCGGCAGGCCGGCACAGCCCCCCGGCAGGCCGGCAGAGACCCCCGGAAGGCCCGAAATGACGGCGCATCATGATGCGCACACACCGCGCATCATGATGACGTCAGGCTGTCAATCAACTGAACTTCCGATTCCGATGCCGAATTCCGATATTGAAAAAATATCGGAAGTCGGTATCGGAATTCCGATACAGCAAGTATCGGCCGATACCCGATACTTGCGGTATCGGAATGCTCAACACTAGATGTGACCAAAGATTTGAAAGTGAGAGTATCACCAACTTTCTGGAGCTATTACAATGCAGGCAGGTAACCTACAATGCAAAAGATTAGGCTCCAAAAAAATTGGGTAATACTAATCTGGCTGCAGCTGAAGGGCACAAGCCAGAAAAAAGACTCCTCTATCTACTCCTATATAGTGTTTGCAACCAACCAATGTAGATGGATATGGATGGATGCACACTAATAGGAGAAGAAAAAATGAGCTGCAATTAAAGAAAAATATGTGTGAGGCAGTGACGCACGCTGAGCAGCCTACAACCAGACGTAGCTGCAGGACACACTACTCAGCATGAGCTGCACTCATGCACAGTCAGAGACCTCTCAGACAGCCATGAACAGTGCAGCTAAGTGGGCACTAGCACTGACAGGCTGCAGAAAGGCTCCGCTGTGTACTCCTAGAGTGTTTGCAACCACCGTATATGGATACGGATGGATGCACACTAACAGGAGAAAAAATGAGCTGCAATAAAAGAAAAATGTGTGAGGCAGTGACACGCTGAGCGGCCTACAACCAGACGTAGCTGCAGGACACACTACTCAGCATGAGCTGCACTCACACACAGTCAGAGACCTCTCAGACAGCCGTGAACAGTGCAGCTAAGTGGGCACTAGCACTGAAAGGCTGCAGAAAGGCTCCGCTGTCTACTACTAGTGTTTGCAACCAACGTATATGGATACGGATGGAAGGTCACTAGATAGAATTTAAGAAAAATAAGCAGCTCAAAAAGAAAAATATGTATGAGGCAGCAGTGATGCACGATGGGCGTCCTACAACCAGACGTGGCTGAAGGACCCACTCCACAGCGTGAGCTGCACTCACACAGCCCTTGCAGACAGCTGTGAACACTGCTGCTAGGGAAAAGCAAGCTACAGTGGTGGTTTATGTAGCCTGGGTTAAGCACTATATGTTTTGTGGAATCGCTATTTCTAACTGTCCCTCACAGTCTTCAACAGCAGCCTGTCCCTAACTGAATTCACAGCAGAGTGACCAGAAATGGCGGCGGCGGTGGCTTTTATAGTGCATCATGACATCATTTCAGCAGCCAATCACAGCCATGCCAATATTTAACATGCCTACATGCCTAACAGGATGTGCCCACACTTCTGAGGATTCCCATTGGCTGAATCAAAGCGAGCGGGCTGATAGCATTATGGGAACTTCCGATTCTGGTATCCGATATGAAAAAAGTATCGGAAGTCAGTTTCGGAATTCCGATACAGCTAATATCGGCCGATACCCGATACTTGCGGTATCGGAAAGCTCAACACTAGCAGTGATCTTTTATATGCGCCCATGTAACCAAGGAATTCCAGCCAGCGTCATTCATTCAGACTCCAGCCAATGCAGAGCGGACCTCCGAAAACACGGGGTGGTACTGAAAGTGGTACCCCAGCTTGGGTAGACCCCGTTACACTGGTGGCAGCAGTGGGATTTGATACCCCTTCTACAGGAGGAAAGGAATGAATGGAAAATAACTACCAGAAGTTAAAGAGGACTACATTAAATGATCTGGTGGAAGCCCGAGGGTTGATTGCCAGCAACAAAACAAAAGCGGATTTGATAGCAGCCATCATGGAACACGACAGTGCAGCGCCCCCAATGTGAATGTGGAGGAGACCAAATTCCAGAGGGAGGTAAAGAACAGACTGGCGTTCTATGGCCTAAACCCTGCAGTAGAGATCATACGAGAGGTGATGGCTGATGTGCGTACTGATCTGAAGGAAAAGATGGCCGAGCGGACCAGGATAGAGCTAGCCAAGATGGAGATGGCACAGAGGACCAAAGTGGAGCTGGCCAAGATGGAGATGGCAGATCGGAGAGAGGAGAGTCAGCGAGCAGGGGGAGCTCTGGCCTTCGACCAGGTACCTTCAACAGTAAGCCACAAAAAGATCCAGTATAATGCCTTCCGACAGTTCCAAGCTGGGGTACCTCTTTCAGTACTACCCCGTGTTTTCGTAGGTCCGTTCTGCGTTGGCTGGAGTCTGAATGAATGACGCTGGCTGGAATTCCTTGGTTACATGGGCGCATATAAAAGATCACTGCTTCTCCACGTATTTCCAGTCTGACAACACTTTACTCACAGGATACAGAATATATCACACAGATACAGAGGGCAGGCCAATAGAAAAGCGGCAGGCCAGACATGCATTACAAAAGCCGCAAGTGGCCGGAGCCTGCCGATGTTTACTGTGGGAATTACAAAGGTGGAGGGAGGGCGGACAAAAGGAGAATATCATGTCCCCTCTGCCCAGGGGCGCAGCCTGTGCGCTGATGCATTAGGGACATGCATCTCACATAGAACCTATTATACATACATATAACTGCACAACATATTCTGGGTGCTGAGTGGTTCTGTAACACGTAACACGGCTCCCCTTTTCAGCGACGCGATCGGCATACACAGCCTGATCCTCAACGGATCGGTTTGGGGATGACCGAAGTTTATGGGGTTGGTACAAGTTCCATTTGCCGACTTAGTCCATCGGCGTTACCATTTTGTTTGCCGGGTCTGTGGTGGATGGTGAAGTCCAGAGGTTGTAGGGCTAAACTCCACCGCAGCAATCTGGCGCTGTCTCCGGAGACCCGATTAAGCCAGACTAGGGGATTATGGTCCTTTAGGAGGGAAAACTGTCGTCCATACAAATATGGTTGCAACTTCTTGAGTGCCCATACTACCGCCAGGCACTCCTTCTCGGTGGCCGCATAGCTTACTTCACGGGGCAGTAGTTTCTGACTCAGGTAAGCTACCGGGTGTTCTTGGCCGTCCGGCCTGACTTGGCTCAGTAATGCCCCCAATCCAAACATAGAAGCATCTGTGTGCACAAGGAAACGTTTAGTTGGATCGGGTGCGGCCAATACAGGGGTATTGGTGAGGGTGTCCTTTAGTTGGCGGAAGGCTTCCTCACACTCTGAGGTCCAGGTTACCTGGCAGGGTTGGTTCTTATGGGTCAAATCAGTGAGGGGCTTGGCTACGCTGCTGTAATTGGGAACGAATTTCCTGTAATACCCCGCTGTCCCTAGAAACGCCATGACCTGGGTTTTAGAGCGTGGGATGGGCCATTTGGCTGTGGCCTCAATCTTGGCTGGTTCTGGTCGCTGTTTCCCACTTCCCACCCAATGCCCTAAATACTGAACCTCTGCTTTGCCCACGTGACACTTGTTTGGGTTCAGGGTGATTCCGGCCAGGTGGATCCTGTCCAATACTGTCTCTAGGTGATTTAGATGCTCTTCCCATGTCGCACTGTAGATGGCGATGTCGTCCAGGTAGGCACATGCATAGTCCTGGAGACCATGCAGAAGCCGGTCAGCCAGCCTTTGGAAGGTCACCGGGGCATTCTTCATCCCGAATGGCATAACTCGAAACTGGAATAAGCCGAACGGGGTGACAAATGCCGACTTGGGAATAGCGTCAGGACTAAGGGGAATCTGCCAGTAGCCTTTGCATAGATCGATGGTGGTCAAATACTTTGCCCCGGCCAGCCGGTCTAACAAATCATCCACACGCGGCATGGGGTATGCATCCGTCACTGTTTTCTCATTGAGCTTACGATAGTCTACACAAAGCCGTGTAGTCCCGTCCTTCTTGGGCACTAACACTACGGGGGATGCCCAGGGACTATCTGACTCTTCAATGACCCCTAAACGCAACATCTCTTGTATCTCTTGTCGCATCCCCTCTCGTACAGACTCAGGGACGTGGAAGGGGTTTTGTCGCAGGGGTGTCTGATCCTGGGTCTCAACCTTGTGTTGTGCCAGGCGAGTGTACCCCGGTCTCTCTGAAAACATCCTCTGTCGCAGCCTCAACAACGCCTCCGCCTGCTGTCTCTCCCGGGGGCCTAGGTCTTCACCCAAGTGTAGCTGGTCCCATGTTTTAGACTGAGTCGTTTCCCCTAAGACATCCGGCAAGGGAAGTCCGGCTAAATCCTCTGCTTCAGGTGTACAGATGGCCATTACCTCTTCAGGGCGCTCCCGGTAGGGCTTCAGCATATTCACGTGGAACATGCGGATAACCCTTGGGTCGTCACAATCGGCGACATTATAGGTTGTGTCGGCTATTTTCCCCACTACCTGGTAGGGCCCCTGCCATGCAGCTTGAAACTTATTCTTCTTAGTGGGCTCTAACACCAGGACCTTCTGTCCCATTTCCAAAGTGCGCTCTCTGGCCCTCCGATCGTACCATACGTGCTGGCGCCGCTGTGTCGCCTGCAGGTTCTCGCGTACAACCTGGGTCAGCTCCTGTAGGCGGTCCCAGAATTCCAGCACATAGGGTACAAAAGGTACCCCTTCTATGAGGCCCTCCCCTTCCCAGTGTTCCAGCACTAACTCTAGGGGTCCCCTTACCCGTCTCCCGTATACCAGCTCGAACGGGGAGATCCCCGTGGATTCTTGGGGCACCTCCCGATAGGCAAACAGGAGGTGTGGCAAGAATTTCTCCCAGTCGCTGTAGGTCCTGGTAAAAGTCCCAATGAGCTGTTTTAATGTCCCGTTAAAGCGTTCACACCACCCATTGGTTTGCGGGTGGTACGGGGCGCTTCTAATGGACTTTACGCCGCACAGCTTCCACAGTTGGTTGGTCACCTCTGCTGTAAACTGGGTACCCTGGTCCGATATAATCTCCCGGGGAAATCCAACCCGTGAGAAAACCTGGAGCAGGGCGGCTGCCACCGTCTCTGCCAGTATGTTAGGTAGCGCAACCGCCTCTGGATACCGTGTGGCATAATCTACCACTGTCAATATATACTTTTTCCCGGACGGACTGGGTTTGGCTAACGGCCCTATCAGATCGACCGCTACTCGGCTAAATGGTTCCTCCACAATGGGGAGGGGGCGTAATTTGGCCTTGCATAGATCCCCCCTCTTGCCAATGCGCTGACAACTGTCACAGGTCTGGCAGTACTGACGAACATCATAGGTTACCCCCGGCCAAAAGAAGTTTTGTGTCAGACGATGCCTGGTGTGACTGATGATGAGTTGCCCGGCCAAGGGTATATCATGAGAGATTCGCAGTGACTACTGCCTATACTTCTTGGGAACTACCAGCTGTCGTTTTATAGTGGGGCTTGTCCCTGTGTGGTGCTGCTCTGTGATCCGGTAGAGAAGTCCCTGCTTCCATACAAACTGTTGCCCTTCCAGTACTCCTCTCCCCTCCTGTGCCTTCCCACAATATCCCTCTAATGAAGGATCCTCAAGTAACTCCCTCTTAAATTCATTTGGGGTGGCCCAAGAAATGTGTCTGGCTATGGGAATACATGCAGGGCTGGGATGTCTTACCTGGGCCTCCTCTGAGTGTGATTCTGCCTCCGCAGCTCGAGCTTGTCTCCGGGTGGTCACAGGATAGGTCTCAGCCAGAGGGGCCACCAAGAATGCAGACAACATGGGCCCCAAGTCATTTCCCAGCAAGACGTCTGCAGGCAAATCCTCCATCAAGCCGACCTCAACAAGGCCATCCCCGACTCCCCAGTTCAGGTGAATCCTGGCAGTGGGTAGTCGATGTATAGCTCCCCCTGTTCCACGGACTGCCACTGTCCGGTCCGTCTTCTCTTGGTCCCGGACGAGATGAGGCTTCACAAGGGTCAAAGTTGCCCCGGAATCTCTTAGTCCCTGCATACGTTTCCCATTAACCCACACGACCTGTCGATGCTGTTGTCGATTATCTGCCCGGGCTGCCTGCACGGGGTCTGCTTCATGCAGCACTTCCTCCATCTCTTCCACCCCTTGGTTAGTCGTAGCCCCCAATGCCGGGTCAGCTTCGCCTTGGTAGCAGTGTACAGCAGCCCGGCTGAAGGTAGCTGTTCTGGCCTTTGGCCACTGTGTATGCTGAGTCCGGTTGGGACATTGTCTTTGCAGGTGGCCCAGCTGACGACAGGTGTGGCATCGCGCCCCAGGGGGACTGTGGGTTTCTAGCTGGTCCCCCTTCAATCTTCGGTGGTTTGGGGCCCTCCAGGTCCATGGGCGGGCCCCTAGTGACCACCTTTGATCTGGACAACTGCGGCCTCCTGGCATCATGATGTTCATCGGCCAGACGAACGGCTTCCTCAAGAGTCTTTGGCCGCCTGTCCCGAAGCCATTCCTGTGTCTCGGGGTTAAGTCCATTAAAGAATCGTTCTAACCGGAAGAGCTGGAGGACGTCCTCCTTAGTGGTTGCTTGGCTCCCTTGTACCCACTGTAGCAGTGATCGCCGTAATTTACAGGCCCATTCAGCGTGGGTATCGGTTACGCGTTTTATAAGTCCGCGGAACTTTTGGCGGTAGGCCTCTGGTGTCAGCACATACCGGGCCAAGATCACTTCTTTGATCCGCTCATAGTCCATACAGTCCTCATCAGGTACCGTGCGATAGGCGTCCGCTGCCCAGCCTGTCAGCTTGCTGGCCAGAATCTGAACCTGTTCCTCTGGCTTCACTTGATGAAGAGCACACTGCCGCTCAAAGTCCTGCAGAAAGCCATCAATGTTTTCCTCTGCCTCCCCCAACTGTCGGAAGGCATTATACTGGATCTTTTTGTGGCTTACTGTTGAAGGTACCTGGTCGAAGGCCAGAGCTCCCCCTGCTCGCTGACTCTCCTCTCTCTGATCTGCCATCTGCATCTTGGCCAGCTCCACTTTGGTCCGCTCTGCCATCTCCATCTTGGCTAGCTCTATCCTGGTCCGCTCGGCCATCTTTTTCTTCAGATCAGTACGCACATCAGTCATCACCTCTCGTATGATCTCTACTGCAGGGTTTAGGCCATAGAATGCCAGTCTGTTCTTTAACTCCCTCTGGAATTCAGTCTCCTCCACATTCACATTGGGGGGTGCTGCACTGTCGTGTTTAGTGTTGAGCATTCCGATACCGCAAGTATCGGGTATCGGCCGATACTTGCTGTATCGGAATTCCGATACCGACTTCCGATATTTTTTCAATATCGGAATTCGGCATCGGAATCGGAATTCAAAGTTGATTGACAGACTGACATCATCATGATGCGCGGTGTGTGCGCATCATGATGCGCCGTCATTTCGGGCCTTCCGGGGGTCTCTGCCGGCCTGCCGGGGGGCTGTGCCGGCCTGCCGGGGGGCTGTGTGGACTGCCTGGGGTCTGTACCGGCCTGCCGGGGGGCTGTGCCGGCCTGCCGGTGGTCTGTGCACCCTGTGGGGGTCTGTACCGGCCTGCCGGGGGGCTGTGCCGGCCTGCCGGTGGTCTGTGCACCCTGTGGGGGTCTGTACCGGCCTGCCGGGGGGCTGTGCCGGCCTGCCGGGGGGCTGTGCTGATGTCCGGGGGTCTGTGCAAGCATCGTCCGATGGGACTACAAGTCCCATCGGGCGATGCCTGCTACCATGACAGTGATTGACACATTAGCCAATGATGGGACAGTAGTAGTCCCATCATCCGGCTAATGTGTTAAATGTTAAAAAAAAAAAAAAAAAAAAATACTACATACATACTACATGCATGCTACATACATACTACATACTACATACATACTACATATATACTACATACATACTACATGCTACATACATACTACATACATACTACATGCATGCTACATACATACTACATACATACTACATACATGCTACATACATACTACATACATGCTACATACATACTACATGCATGCTACATACATACATGCTACATACATACTACATGCATGCTACATACATACTACATGCTACATACTACATATATACTACATACATACTACATACATACTACATACATGCTACATACATGCTACATACATGCTACATGCATGCTACATGCATGCTACATACATACTACATACATGCTACATACATGCTACATGCATGCTACATACATGCTACATGCATGCTACATGCTACATACATACCACATACATACTACATACATACTACATGCTACATACATACCACATACATACTACATACATGCTACATACTACATACATACTACATACATACTACATGCATGCTACATACATACTACATGCATGCTACATACATACTACATGCCACATACATACTACATACATGCTACATACTACATACATACTACATACATACTACATGCATGCTACATACATACTACATGCATGCTACATACATACTACATGCCACATACATACCACATACATACTACATACATACTACATACATACTACATGCTACATACATACTACATATATACTACATGCATGCTACATACATACTACATGCTACATACATACCACATACATACTACATACATGCTACATATATACTACATGCATGCTACATACATACTACATGCTACATACATACCACATACATACTACATACATGCTACATACATACTACATACATACTACATGCTACATACATACCACATATATACTACATACATACTACATACAATACATTCATACAATACATACATAGACATACAGTACATATAACATAGAGTAACATACTTACCAATACTTGTCACATTGTTCCCCGAAGCCATTGTCGTCTACGGAATAAATATTAACATAACAAACCACAAAAATACTCACCCACGATCCGAAGCAGTCCACGAGTGTGTCCCACGACGATCTTGGGTAGAGAACTGCAGCATCAGATGATGCTGCCATTCTCTACTGGCTGCAGGAATCCAATGACGGAAGGTAGGTATCCTTCCGCACTGTATTCCTCCGCCACTTAAAAAAAAAAAAGTCCCTAGTCTCACTTTATGCCATTGCTGCGTGGGAAATTCCCACACAGCAATGGCATAAAGTGAGACTAGGGACTTTTTTTTTTTTAAGTGGCGGAGGAATACAGTGCGGAAGGATACCTACCTTCCGTCATTGGTTTCCTGCAGCCCGTAGAGAACGGCAGCAACAGCTGATGCTGCAGTTCTCTACCCAAGATCGTCGTGGGACACACTCGTGGACTGCTTCGGATCGTGGGTGAGTATTTTTGTGGTTTGTTATGTTAATATTTATTCCGTAGACGACAATGGCTTCGGGGAACAATGTGACAAGTATTGGTAAGTATGTTACTCTATGTTATATGTACTGTATGTCTATGTATGTATTGTATGAATGTATTGTATGTAGTATGTATGTAGTATATATGTGGTATGTATGTAGCATGTAGTATGTATGTAGTATGTATGTAGCATGCATGCAGTATGTATGTAGCATGCATGTAGTATATATGTAGTATGTATGTGGTATGTATGTAGCATGTAGTATGTATGTAGCATGCATGTAGTATGTATGTAGCATGCATGTAGTATATATGTAGTATGTATGTAGCATGTAGTATGTAGCATGCATGTAGTATATATGTAGTATGTATGTAGCATGTAGTATGTATGTAGCATGTATGTAGCATGCATGTAGTATGTATGTAGTATGTATGTAGCATGTAGTATGTATGTAGCATGCATGTAGTATGTATGTAGCATGCATGTAGTATGTATGTAGCATGCATGTAGTATGTATATGGTATGTATGTAGCATGTAGTATGTATGTAGCATGCATGTAGTATATATGTGGTATGTATGTAGCATGCATGTAGCATGTATGTAGTATATATGTAGTATGTATGTAGCATGTAGTATGTATGTAGCATGCATGTAGTATATATGTAGTATGTATGTAGCATGCATGTAGTATATATGTAGTATGTAGCATGTAGTATGTATGTAGCATGCATGTAGTATATATGTAGTATGTAGCATGTAGTATGTATGTAGCATGCATGTAGTATATATGTGTTATGTATGTAGCATGTAGCATGCATGTAGTATGTATGTAGTATATATGTGGTATGTATGTAGCATGCAGTATGTATGTAGCATGCATGTAGTATATATGTAGTATGTATGTTGCATGTAGTATTTATGTAGTATGAATGTAGCATGTATGTAGTATGTAGTATGAATGTAGCATGTATGTAGTATGCATGTTGTATGTATGTAGCATGTAATTTTTTTTTTTTTTTTTTTTTTTTACATTTAACACATTAGCCGGATGATGGGACTACTACTGTCCCATCATTGGCTAATGTGTCAATCACTGTCATGGTAGCAGGCATCGCCCGATGGGACTTGTAGTCCCATCGGACGATGCCTGCACAGACCACCGGCAGGCCGGCACAGCCCCCCGGCAGGCCGGCACAGCCCCCCGGAGCCTGCACAGCCCCCCGGCAGGCCGGCACAGCCCCCCGGAGCCTGCACAGACCACCGGCAGGCCGGCACAGCCCCCCGGCAGGCCGGCACAGACCACCGGAGCCTGCACAGCCCCCCTGGCAGGCCGGCACAGCCCCCCGAAAGGCCCGTACAGACCCCAGAGAGGCTGTACAAGGGCAGGAAAGGGTTTTTCTTATTCCGATACCGGAAGTCCCATAGACTTGAATGGGACTTCCGGTATCGGAATCGGCGATACCGATACTTTTTTTAAAGATCGGCCGATACCATCCGATACGATACTTTGAAGTATCGGACGGTATCGCTCAACTCTAGTCGTGTTCCATGATGGCTGCTATCAAATCCGCTTTTGTTTTGTTGCTGGCGATCAACCCTTGGGCTTCCACCAGATCTTTTAATGTAGTCCTCTTTAACTTCTGGTAGTTATTTTCCATTCATTCATTTCCTCCTGTAGAAGGGGTATCAAATCCCGCTGTCTGCCACCAGTGTAACGGGGTCTACCCAAGCTGGGGTACCTCTTTCAGTACCACCCCGTGTTTTCGGAGGTCCGCTCTGCGTTGGCTGGTGTCTGAATGAATGACGCTGGATGGAATCCTTGGTTACATGGGCGCATATACATATAGATTACTGCTTCTCCACGTATTTCCAGTCTGACAACACTTTACTCACAGGACACAGAATATATCACACAGATACAGAGGGCAGGCCAATAGAAAAGCGGCAGGCCAGACATGCATTACAAAATCCGCAGGTGGCCGGAGCCTGCCGATGTTTACTGTGGGAATTACAAAGGTGGAGGGAGGGCGGACAAAAGGAGAATATCATGTCCCCTCTGCCCAGGGGCGCAGCCTGTGCGCTGATGCATTAGGGACATGCATCTCACATAGAACCTATTAGACATACATATAACTGCACAACATATTCTGGGTGCTGAGTGGTTCTGTAACACGTAACATCACATTTATTAGGAAGGTTTTCAAATCATATTAATAAGCCACCATGACAGGCAAGGCTACTTACGCGTTTCTGACACATATTGCATGTCTGTAAAAAAGACAATATTTCACCGCGCTATACAAAGGATCAAAATAGACTACTCACTTGATAATGCATAGAAAAGGCGTGCTGTCCTTATTCAATTAGTCACTTTTTTGGCAGCTAACTATATTCCCAAATCAAGGCGAACAGCCTCAATAACATCACGCTCTCTCTATGTATTATCAAGTGAGTAGTCTATTTTGATCCTTTGACTTTCCCAGTATAGCGCGGTGAAATATAGTCTTTTTTACAGACATGTAATATGTGTCAGAAACGCGTAAGGTAGCCTTGCCTGTCATGGTGGCTTATTAATATGATTTGAAAACCTTCCTAGTAAATGTGAGTTTTATCTTTTTTATATAATTTTGATGATGGAGACCACCTCTTTTTTCCTTTTGATTCTAAATGTCTAATGTAGCAATTTTGTTATTGCATTCTGTTATTTTTTGATATGTGTGAAAATTGTATTTTTCTAAAATGTTCACATCTGCAAAAATGCCAATTTGGCCCATTGCCCCAGTTTATCAAAGGGCAATAATATGTTTGCCTTTAAAAAAAAACAAAACAAAAAAAAGGCAAAAGTAAAAATTTGTCTAACACACTTTACGTCTCTGTCTCAATTCTCAAAAACCCTGTCAGCATACTAACATACGCTTTCCAATGCAATTAAACAGTCATAGAATCAGAAGGGGTAGAAATATATCTATTTAGACACCCATAAAACCAAAAATTATAACATAGATACAGCATGCTCTTGCCAAGAAGTTTCCCCCTCAGGTGACAAAGTAATTAGTGAAAATATCACGCACTTTGAGCCCAGAGAGCGGTCTACGTTGAGGGTTGATAGGTGGTCTCACCCTACGCACATTGTCCGGCCTACGCACAACACCAGCAGAGGAGGAACAATCATGTATCCTGGTGAAGTTATGAAGAACCACACAGGCTTTAACTACTTCATTAACATTTTGTTCACTCAGCTGAATGGCAGACTGGAGTACCCGCCATTTGGCACAAAGAATGCCAAAGGAACACTCCACCAGTCGCCGAGCACGTGATAGGCGCAAGTTAAAAATTCTGCGCCTGTGGTCAAGGTTGCGCCGGGGATATGGCCTCATGACATTGCATGTTAACTGAAACGCCTCATCTGCCACAAGGACATAAGGGACTGATTCTTGAGTGGAGCCTGGTAGTTGGCATGGTGGTGGTAGATCCAACTGGTTGGTGCGTAGCTGCCGAGCCATAATGGAAGTATTGAAGACTCTAGAGTCTCCCGTTCTTCTATAGGCCCCAATGTCAACAATTATAAACTTGTATTGTGAGTCTGCCAGAGCCAACAATACAACAGAAAAGTATTGTTTATAATTGAAGAATTGAGAGCCAGAGTTCGGCGGCTTACGCACCCGGATATGTTTGCCATCAAGGGCCCCAATACAATTAGGAAACTGGCATTCCTCCTCAAAGTCCCTTGATATCCTCAACCAGTCTTCCATCCTGGGCTTGGGCATAACGACTTGATGTAGTCTTGTCCAGATTTCAATACATGTTGACCTGACTATGCCAGAAATGGTAGATCTTCCAATGAGAAACTCATGGTGGAGGGCGGCATAAGACAGGCCAGTGGACAGGAAGCTGAAGAACAACAGAAAAGGAAGATTTTAGAATGCACAAATTACAAAAAAAACAGGTGCATACATACCAAACTAGATAGGAATTCAGATCGACTAACACACACATATTTGGTTGCACAATTACTAAGTGATATTCAGTACATATTACACATAACATTCTGGTCTGTAAGTTGAAACATATGTGGACTAAGATGAGGGCATTAAACTTAGTCCAAGGAGCCAACACATTATGAACATAGAGAATGTGGTTGGGTAGTACATAACGTATTGTGAGTAGAAGTCGCTCCTCTGCAGATATGGCTTTGCGCATCCTTGTGTTATGAAAGGTTATCCCAGGGCGCACTGTCTCCAAGAGTCGATCAAATGTTTCAAGGCTCATGCGACAGTATTGGTAGAATTTTACAGGATGCTCCCGCATAGAAGAATAGAGGCGGTGAAAATTACCTATTGTGAGTCGTTGCCTCAAAAGTGGATTTACCCACATGCGTCTCCTCCTCCGCAGATCCCCTATCACTGGGTATGGTTGGCCAAAGCGGCGTGACAAAAGCCAGTTGAAGAGAACCTGCTCAGCTGTGTTGAAACTCAGACTGTTTGCCATGTTGCACATACAACATCAACACACCTAGTGAAGGCAAGGTCACAAATGGCCAGAATGGAGGCAGCCACCTGTTCCTGAGGCAATAAATAGGGTGCAGGCTAATGATTTAAATAGTTAGCAGGCCTCAAAACCATTAAATGTCCATTTTGCAAGCCTGCGAGAAAATCTCGTCATACGGATTGCATACGGATGCCATACGGATTACATACGGATGCAGACATGCGCAAAATATGCGACCACACCTTGCTTACGGATGACATACGGAGCACTATTTAGGGGTCATTCATCCGTATTACACCTGTAAACTATGGACCGTATTTTGCATCGGTTAGTGTGACCCCGGCCTAACTGTGATGATCAGTGAAAACATTGATTCCTGCAGTTTAACCCTTCATAAGCCATTGTCAATAGTAACAACAGCACATGAGGAGTTTGTTGGAGGGCAAATTCTCTCCCTGTCAACCTATGAATAACGAACAGTGGAAACCGTGTCACTGCAGGCATCATGCGCACACTGTTTTGACGTCTGTAAGGACACTGCACAGCATTGTGCCCACACCTACTGCTGCATACCAGCGGCCGCATTTAAATGGGATATATTCCCCTACCTGTTTCATTGACCAAGGTCTTTTCCTATCTCTGAGCAGTCTGATAACTGATGAAGGCCACATGAGGCCGAAAGTTTTGTTTAATTTGGCTGCATTAAATATAACTGCATTCATTCAGAATTTGAGTGCCAAGTTTCTTTCTTACTTTACACAAGGTGTGGGACCCTACTTGTGCACCTCTCCAAGTAGTGCATACGGTGTTTTCTTATTAACCTATGGCAACTATGGCAAGATTAACTTGGCTTAGTGTCATTATAAGGGTGCACACAACGCCTTTTCCATGCAGGCGAACCTGCTGCCATTTTTTCCCTGAAGTGTCTTTGTCAGCATCTAGTTTTCTGGATTTTTTTTTAAACTCCTTTTAACAATGAAGAAACTGCTAACAGTTTTTCAGGTAAAAATGTTGGCAAAATGCTTAAGAAGAGCCTTGGTGCTTTCCAGGCCTTTTTTCCATCCTTCCCATTGACTTGTATTGCAAAAAATATAGCCTTTACAGAGTAAAAATTGACTGAAAAATTATTTGCTCACTTCTTTAATAATAATAATAATAATAATAATAAATTGTATTTCTATAGTGCCGACATATTCCGCAGCACTTTACATTTCAGAGGGGACTTGTACAGACGATAGACATTATAGCATAGCAATAATCACATAGATCATAACAGATACCAAGAGCAATGAGGCCCCTGCTCGCAAGCTTACAATTCTTTAATCCTATTGGCATTTTTGGACAGCTAAAGAAGGTAAAATATGCTTAAAAGACTGAGTGTTAGGCGCTGGGATTCTCCTGCTGCATGGGATGGATCTCAAGCCTTGTCTGGTGCTGTGTTCTCCTATTCGGGCTCGGCCACTGGGATGACTGCTCAGCACAGACTTCTGTCCCAGTGCCTTGCCAGGCTTGTGCTGCTGGCCCTCCAGCTAAGCCTCTGGTGACTACTAGTTTACACGTGCAGTGCTGTGCTCTGTCCAGATTTCACCTTACTGAGCATGTCCATGATATGATGCCTTCAAAATTAGTGCTCAGACGTCAGGTGCTCTGGTGATGTGGCAGCTTGAGATTGGTCCACAGGCAAGGTCCTGTCTGTCTGGACTTGAGCAAAGTATAAAAAGCTCTCAATGGCGCATGCCTGTGCGTTAGTATCATGTGTGTTTGGTGTGTTGGTGGCTACCATACCACCCTGTGTGCACGTATGCTGCTAATAGCACTGCGAGTGTTTTTCTAAACAGGCAGTGTAGGGTGGGAACTCCCGCTTGAACTTAGCATCAGCACTGGGCGTCCTCAGGCACACCAGTGTCAGAGCAGGTTAAACCACCAGCTTAGTTTTCCTTGGGAGGTTAAGCAATAGGGACCGCAATTAGTATAGTCCTTTGTGCGTTGCTTTTTAGCACTGCTCTGTGGTGTAACAGAGCTTGGTATTCTGTGCTCTGTGCACACTGAGTGACATTTAACTCAGTGTGCTTAAAGTGTTTTCTTGCAGCCTTGCTCCATAATTGTGTAAGAAGATGAGCTGAGACAGAGTCAGAGGATTCCGGTGCCCTTTAAGGCTGGAACTATCGGGACTGTCATCATTGTTGCCGGGGGAGGCTTTTTCTGGGAGGGAAGGACCTTCTCGCTGGACAGCAGGGGGCATGGGGTATATAAGGAGGGCTGAGTGCAGGAATGGGTCAGACTTGGCGGGAATGCGACAGGAAAAGGTTGACTTCCTCTACGCTGCAGCGGCTGACAACACCACGCCACTCATCCCTCAGCGTCCTGACTATAAGACTGATTTTGATGCTATTAAGTTATTGTCTGACCCTATTGTTTTGGACAGCCCTGTCCTGTCTGTGGTAACAGATAAGCTGCCTAGAGATTACCCCAAAGGACCACTGCTGCCGCGGTCTGTGAGTGTGCCATGGCTCGTGTTTGGCGCCATTCCAGAGGAATCCACATAGAGGACTGTTTCCACGTTCCAGCGCACTCAAGCCAAGCAGGACCAGATCCATCAACACTGTTGGGAGACATTGCTTCTCCTTCCTCCGTAACAGAGCCAAAGACTTTTTCCATTATTGGAGATGCCGTCGTGAGATTTTCCAGCCTTTCCCCTGCAAGAACTGCAAGCAATAAGTTACCTTATTTTTGTATATTTTATTCTCGAGCATTGTGTTTGTGTGCAGTTCCTGCCGCTGCCGTACTAGTCTCACCTCTCTGCGTGGAGTATTACCAGTTAAATGCCTGTTCAGTAAATCCTGTTATCACCTTCTCTGGCTCTTCACTGCATACAAAGAAACCTCTCTCTCTTACATTTTAACGTAGTCGACAGAATGCAGTCTATTAGCACTGAGGTGTTAGAACAGGCAGCTGGGCCCAGAACCAGATTCTCTCTGGGGGCCATGCTGAGTAACTTTTTGAAATTTACGGGGTCTTTTGTATGTTGTATGTTGTGTAGTTGGACAGAACGTATGAGGGATATGATGAGAATGCACCCTATGACCCCCGCACTCGAGGTTGAGGTAGCCATTATGGCTTTGGATGGGGAGGCTCAATACTCCGTGATGCTGTGTTCTCCTCGAGACCGTGATACGTTTGCTAAAGTGCTTCAAATCCTTTAGGTGACCCATGGGGAACTTAGGATGCAAAAAGAGAGGGAGACGGTTATGCAATATATGAATGCCCTACAAGAATTACACACCGCCATTGTCAGAAAAGACGGGATGGGGATAGGGCCGAAATATGTTATGCTGCGTGACTTGTTGGTGACTGGCCTGCGGGATGCCCTGACCAAACAGACCCTGAGAGAGCGGGTGTGGGTAGACCCTTGTATCACTTTTGCTGACATAGGGAGAGAGGTCCACTCACGTGAACAGGAGCAGGGGGTGACAGTGCCGGTAGGGAAGGTCCAGAGTGGTGAAGCAGCAGTACAATTGATAGTTGAACCTCAGTGGGTTGAAGAGATGAGATAAGAACTGTTGAACATTCAAGGAGAAACTGGCTCACATGAAAGAGAAAGTTGAGGCCGGCCAGTGCACCGCTTGTTACAACTGCGGAGAGATAGGACATTAGGCTAGGGAATGTCCGTGATGGACTGGTCCCCGGCCATGCTGCCCTTTAAACTAGAGGGCTCCAAGCCTGAGAGACGTTGCTCAGAGCCAGAATGGAAAGGAAGGAGTAGCAAAAGTCCCAAAAATCTGATGTCAACATGCCCACTGGTCTGGGCTTAGTTCGATGGCCAGGCCATGAGTTGCCTGGTGGATACTGGGTCTCAAGTGACCACTTTGCTGGAAGCGTATTTCCATTGGCACTTCCCAGAGACTCTTAGGCCTGAGTGGGGCCTGGTAATAAAGCTGATGGTGGCAAATCACCTGTCCATCCCGGTCGCAGGGGTGGTGTGGATGCAGGTCTCCTTGTGCGGAAGGATCTTGGACAGAGGGGTATCGTGCTGACCCAGAGAGAGGCTGGCCATGGTCATATTGTTACACTGGAGATGAATATCCTGAAAGAATTCTTAAAACAACTGAGTGTTGAGCCATCTCACTTTTAAACCAGTGGAGTCCGCACCCCCCAGCAGCAGGTGTTCCAACAATTAATTCGTACAGCCCGGGTACAGGAAGTCTCTAGCCAAGGGGAAACATTAGGAAAAGTGATTGTGCCGGACTCCACTCAACTCACCTTACCACCACGACAGACCGTACTAACCCTGCCCGTCCGAGCACATGCCCCGCTGGAGGGGGTGGAAGTCCAATTGGAACCTTCGGTAGTAGAACAACTGCCTGCAGAACTCTTGGTGGCCCGAACACTGGCTGTGGTATGAGAAGGGATGGTGCTGGTATGCTTCGTGAATTTGACAGACCAGGAGATTGTCGTCCCACACAGGGGTGAAGTCGCGTGGGTAATGGGCATGCAAAAAGAAGTCATATCGCCCCAGGTCATACAGTGGGCAGTGAATCCAGAAGACCCGTGGTTGGTGAAAGTCACTACCTCTTCAATGGCCGAACCTCAATACATCCAAGAGTGTCAACGCATCTTGGAACAGATGTGTGCTGAACTGTCCAAATTCACACCCACCCAAGTGCACCAAGTAGAAGCGTTACTGGGATGATATCAGTCCGTTTTTGCTAATCATGACGGTGACTTCGGCTACACCATGGCAATGAATCACGAGATACCAATGGGAGATACAGCACCCATTTGAGAACGCTACCAGCAGATTCCCCCCCTGTTACATCAGGAAGTGAGAGAACTGCTCAGTCAGATGCTGCAGGTGGGTGTTATTAGGGAGAGCCAGAGCCCGTGGGCAGCTCCCATTTTGCTGGTGCAGAAGAAGGACGGGTCACTGAGGTTCTGTGTTGAATACCGCAAGCTTAACGCCTGTACTGTACGGGATTCGTACCCTCTGCCCCGGATTGAGGAATCTCTGTCCGCATTGGGAAAGGCCAAATTCTTCTTGATGCTGGATCTCGCCAGTGGCTACTGGCAAGGGCCCATGTCCGAAAAGAATCGGGCGAAAACGGCCTTTACACTTCCCATGGGCCTCTTTGAATTCAACAGGATGCCGTTCGACCTGGCCAATGCCCCCTGTATGTTCCAAAGACTGATGGAGAGGTGTCTAGGTGATTTCAACTTTGAGGCCACACTCATCTATCTGAATGACATCATGGTATACGCTGCCTCGTTTGAAGATCATCTACGCAGACTGGAGTGTTGAGCCATTTACAGAAGTATGGGCTAAAAGTGAAACCCCAAAAATGTCACTTGTTCCCGACTCAGATCGAGTACCTTGGTCATGTCATTTCTGGTGAGGGAGAGAAGCTGTTACAGGAGAAGATTGCAGTGATTAGAGACTGGCCGACCCGGAAAACGTAAAGGATGTTCGGGTGTTCCTGGGATTGATGGGGTACTACCGTCGCTTCGTGAAGAATTTTGCCCAGGTGGTGCAACCATTACTCGAACTCTTAAAAGGGGCACCCCCAAATGCCAAGGGTCGATCCATCCATTGGGAGGAGAGGCAAGAGAAGGTGTTTTGTGATTTAAAGAAGGCACTGACCGAAGCTCCGGTAATGGCTAATGTGGACTTCTCTATACCATTCATTCTTCACACTGAAGGCAGCTTGCACATAATTGGGGCTGTGTTGTCGCAGGTGCAGGACAGAAGAGAAAGGGTGATCACCTGTGCTAGCCGGTCCCTTCACAATTCCGAAGGCAACCCGGATAACTACAGTTCCTTCAAGCTGGAGTTGCTGGTGTTGGTGTGGGCCATGATGGAGAGATTCGCAGACTCTCGCAGGAAAGAGTAAAGATGAGATGCTAGAGGAAGAGGATCGCTGGGATGGTGACGGCCATGCTGGACCAAATACATACCCCCCATCATGAAGGAGTGTTGGGAAGATCTCGGAATCATTGGGTTCGGTTGCAGCACTAAGATCGTGAACTTGCTCTGTTCAGTCACTGGGTGACACTGAAGAAGCTGCCTAGTCCGGAACAGCGGAGTGCTCTGATTTCAGACCCAATCCTAACCCTGAGCATATGAATAACAAGCCATTTTTATGTAAAAATGCATTGGTTCATTCTTTTAAGTGTTTAGTTATAGCTTTTTTTAAGGAACTGCAGAAACAAATGTAAGGCCGGGGCCACACTTGCGAGGAATACGGACAAGTGTTATGCAATAAAACATCGCACAGCACTTGGACCAGTATTCATCTATGGGGCAGCTCCCATAAACGTAATTTTTCTTCAGCCGTTTTCAGCCTCTGAGTGAAATCGCAGCATGCTGTGATTTGCACTGACACTCGGCTGAGTCTCGGCGCACTCGCACCCACATAAGCCTGTGGATGCAAGTGACACATTGCACATTAATCGGATATCATCTGAGTGCTGTGTGCTATACGCCGATGCCGTCAATGGACGAGATTGAGAAATTAGTTTCTATGCCTCCTGCACAGCTGTGCTCCGATCCTCTCTGTTCAGAGCAGGAGCCAAGGATCAATGGAATATCGCATCCGATGCTCTCACATTGGATGCCATATGCTAGTCTGACCATGGCCTAACACTCCTATTCACTTGGGAGTGATATGAGGTATTACATGATATGCGTTGGCTCAGTGGTTAGCATTGCAGGCTGGGGTCTTGGGTTCACATCCCACCAAGGACAACATCTGCAAGGAGTTTGTATGTTCTCCCTGTGCTTGTGTAGGTTTCCTCTGGGTTCTCCGGTTTCCTCCCACATTCCAAAGACATACTGATAGAGATTCTAGATTGTGAGCCCCATCGGAGACAGTGCCAATAATGTCTGTAAAACACTGTGGAATTAATGGCGCTAGATAAATTAGTAAAATAAATAAATATAAATTCTGGCTGGTTTATTGCAGTCCTCATAAACCACATCACAGAAATCTCAAATACAGCCTTTGTCCGGCTCAAGTACAACATAAATCATAGAGTCCATACAATACTGCTGGTTAGCCCACCTGACTAAGAGCTCACTTCTTACTCCATTCAGGTATTCTGAGAAAAACAGTTGTCAATTTATGCAGGGAACCACATCCAAGGATAGAGATATGGTGAACAACTATCCCAACTCACCTCTATATGTACTAAAGCATTACTTCAAGTTAATCTCCCAACCAATAGGTATCCAACAACCAGCTGACACAAGGCATGGACCGCACATCTAAAAATCATACATTATTACTGTTGGGCGAAAATTTACAAACCTGAACAAGAAGTTCTTAGGGCCCCCTCACACATAGCGATCTTGCTAGCGAGATTGCTGCTGAGTCACAAGTTTTGTGACACAACAGCGATCTCACCAGCGAGATCGCTGTGTGTGACAGCGATCAGCGACCGGCCCCACTGCCGGTATTGCTGATCGCTGTAGGAAAGCCCTGGACTTTTCTTTGGTGGCTGGTCTCCCGCTGGCCAGCACGCATCACTGCGTGTGACAGGCGGGAGACCAGCGATCAGCTGGTAACTAACATACACATCGGGTATCCAAGGGACGTGCGTCCCTTAGAAACCCGATTTGTACGATAGTTACCAGCGCGCTGATGCAGGGAGCTGGTAACTAAGGTACACATCGGGTATCTATGGGACGCACGTCCCTTGGATACCCGATGTGTACCTTAGTTACCAGCTCCCTGCATCAGCGCGCTGGTAAATAACGAACACAGCGATGCCGCGTGCTCGGCGTTGCTGTGCTGATTGCTGGTGAAGCTGACTGCTTGACAGCTCACCAGCGATCATGTAGCGACATCCTGACACGTTGATATCGTTGTCGGGATCGCTCGTGAGTCGTTATGTGTGACGGGGCCTTTAGTCTAACATTCGGATCAGAGTAAATAAAACCCACTATCACATCATGGTGAATCTCTCATTGGGCCCCTAGCCTTAAAGGTACAGAGTCAACCACCATCACAGCGACTGTGCAGTCAACCTGGTACCTCAC
The DNA here is from genome assembly GCF_039654945.1 of Dendrobates tinctorius. Lineage (NCBI taxonomy): Eukaryota > Metazoa > Chordata > Amphibia > Anura > Dendrobatidae > Dendrobates > Dendrobates tinctorius. The sequence goes on along the minus strand of NW_027361858.1, from coordinate 17,225,990 downwards.
TGCACCCATGCTGCAAGCTTAGTCCCCATGACTCCAGGCCACACCACTCCACAAGCACAAAACCACAACATATGTTCCATGTGAGGTGAGAGCAAAAGATAGGAAGAACCCTCTTGCAGTTAACTCTGTGCTAATTTTGATAGAGTACATGGTGATAAATGTTTTAAGATGTGCATGCTGACAAATAAATTTGACGTCCCTAATGCAACAGCCCTGGTATGGGGCCATTTCGTTCACTGTTATCCACCCCCACGCAGTGTACACAGCGGATTGAATAACCACAGACAACAGGTCTCGGGGATAACAGCTACTTTACTTCAGCAGAACGGGGAGAAATAACATGGAGTTATGGTAACAGTTCACTTGGGGAATCCACGGCCAATACAGTTCAGGATTGGATTCTGACACAGAATTGAGGTTCTGGAGCTTTAAGAACCTGTATTAGTTAGGTGCAGTACTTGCAGGTAATTATAAGAAGTTCAAAGTCTCTTGGTGGCATAAAGGCAGAAGAGGGAATGTATGGCAATATTTACAGACCTGAAATCCCGTATTCATTTTCTCAGCTGGTCACGGTACGTACAGAAATATTCTTGAAGTAAATAACTGATAATTGGCGGTGAGGCGGATGTAACGGGGTCTGCTGGGCTGTAATACCTCTTACATTACCACGCCGTGTTTGCCCGGCCAAGGGAATGTCATGAGAGATTCGCAGTAGCTCCTGCCTATACTTCTTGGGAACTACCAGCTGTCGTTTTATAGTGGGGCTCGTCCCTGTGTGGCGCTGCTCTGTAACCTGGTAGAGGAGTCCCTGATGCCATACAAACTGTTCCCCTTCCAGTACTCCTCTCCCCTCCTGTGCCTTCCCGCAATACCCCTGTAATGAGGGATCCTCAAGTATCTCCCTTTTAAACTCAGCTGGGGTGGCCCAAGAAATGTGTCTGGCTATGGGGATACGTGTAGGGCTGGGGAGTCTTACCTGGGCCTCCTATGAGTGTGATTCTGCCTCCGCAGCTCGAGCTTGTCTCCGGGTGGTCACAGGATAGGTCTCAGCCAGAGGGGCAACCGAGAATGCAGACAACATGGGCCCCAAGTCATTTCCCAGCAAGATGTCTGCAGGCAAATCCTCCATCAGGCCGACCTCAACAAGGCCAACCCCGACTCCCCAGTTCAGGTGAATCCTGGCAGTGGGCAGTCGATGTATGGCTCCCCCTGCTACACGGACGGCCACTGTCCGGTCCGTCTTCTCTTGGTTCCGGACGAGATGAGGTTCACAAGGGTCAAAGTTGCTCCGGAATCTCTTAGTCCCTGCATACATTTCCCATTAACCCACACCACCTGTCGATGCTGTTGTCGATTATCTGCCTGAGCTGCCTGCACACGGTCTACTTCATGCAGCACTTCCTCCATCTCTTTCATCCTCGGATTAGTCATAGCCGCCAATGCCGGGTCAGCTTCGCCCTGGTAGTAGTGTACAGCGGCCCGGTTGACGGTAGCCGTTCCCGCCTTTGGCCACTGGGTACGCTGAGTCCGGTTGGGACATTGTCTTTGCAGGTGGCCCAGCTGATGGCAGGTGTGGCATCGCACCCCAGGGAGACTCTGGTAAGCCGAGGTTTTAGCTGGTCCCCTGACAATATTCGGTGGTTTAGGGGCCTCCAGACCCATGGGAGGGCCCCTAGTGACAGTCTTTGATCCTGACAACTGAGACCTCCTGGCATCATGACGTTCATCAGCCAGACGAGCGGCCTCCTCAAGAGTCATTGGCAGTCTGTCCCGAAGCCAACTTGTGTCTCGGGGTTTAGTCCAGAATCGCTCTAACAAGAGCTGGAGGATGTCCTCCTTAGTGGTTGCTTGGCTCCCTTGTACCCACTGTAGTAGTGACCACCGTAGTTTACAGGCCCATCCAGTGTGGGTATCTGTTACCTGTTTTAGAAGTCCGCAGAACTTTTGGCGGTATGCCTCTGGTGTCAGCGCATACCGGGCCAAGATCACTTCTTTGAGCCGCTCATAGTCCATACAGTTCTCATCAGGTACCGTGCGATATGCGCCCGCTGTTCGGCCTGTCAGCTTGCTGGCCAGAACCTGAACCCAATCCTCTGGCTTCACTTGATGAAGGGCACACTGCTGCTCAAAGTCCTGCAGAAAGCCATCAATGGCTTCCTCTGCCTCCCCCAACTGTTGGAAGGCATTATACTGGATTTTTTTGTGGCTTACTGCTGACGGTACCTGGGCGGAGGCCAGAGCTCCCCCTGCTCGCTGACTCTCCTCTCTCCGCTCTGCCATCTCCATCTTGGCTAGCTCTATTTTGGCTAGCTCTACTTTGGTCCGCTCTGCCATCTCCATCTTGGCTAGCTCTATCCTGGTCCGCTCTGCCATCTTTTCCTTCAGATCATTCAGATCAGTACGTACATACGCCATCACCTCTCGTACAATCTCTACTGCAGGGTTTGGGCCATAGAATGCCAGTCTGCTTTTAACCTCCCTCTGGAATTCAGTCTCTTCCACATTCACATTGGGGGGCGTTGCACTGTCGTGTTCCATGATGGCTGCTATCAAATCCGCTTTAGTTTTGTTGCTGGCGATTATTCCTCAAGCTTCCACCAGGTCTTTTAATGTATTCCTCTTTAACTTCTGGTAGTTGTTTTTCATTCAGTCCTTTACTCCTATAGACGGGGTATCAAATCCCGCTGTCTGCCACCAGTGTAACGGGGTCTTCTGGGCTGTAATACCTCTTACATTACCACCCCGTGTTTCAGGAGGTCCACTCTACTTTTCCTCGCTTCTGAATGAAGGGTACTGGCTCGAAAGGCTTTGTAACATGGGAACATATAAAGGATCACTGCTACTACATGTATTTCCAGTATGACAACATTTTACTCATCTGCCTCAGAATATATATACATACAGGGGGCAGGACAATCAATGTGTGTCGTGCCAGTAGATAACAGGCTCCAACTAAGGGTACCGTTACACTTAGCGATGCACCAGCAATCCCGACAATGCTATGGATCGTTGGTGCATCGCTAAGTGGTCGCTAGTGAGCTGCCACACAGGCAGATCTCACCAGAGACATAGCAGGGGTCGGGGGTCGCTACTTACCTGTCAGATGTGGCGATCCTGACGTCCTCCCGCCCGCATCCACGCGTCGCTCATCAGCGCCACAGGAAGCCCAGCAGGAAGCACCCGACGAGAAATGGTCCAGGAACTTCTCGCGCGATCAGCGATAACCAGCAGGGGAGCGGTCGGAGGTAAGTATCAGACATAGCGATATCGCTAGCAATATCGCTATAACGTCACAAAAACCAGTGACGTTACCGCGATATTGCTAGCGATATCGCTATGTGTAACAGGGGCTTAAGACGCCAGACATACACTACAATAGCCGTGGGATTTACAAAGGTGGGGGGAAGTGGGATATCTTGTTTACCTCTGCCCAGGGGGTCGCAGCCGGTCGGTTGCTGCATTAAGGGCATACATCTCCTATTTGGTGTGCTGGGGGGTTCTGTAACAGCGGAGGACCCTCGATTTCCTCAACACGCAGAGCAATAGGTTCTTCTGTACACATTTAGTGCGACCTTATGCTGTAGAAACACTCCTTAAACCGGACAGCAGGGATCCAGGGTTAAAGAAAGGCTAAAAGTAGTGTTGAGCATTCCGATACCGCAAGTATCGGGTATCGGCCGATACTTGCTGTATCGGAATTCCGATACCAACTTCCGATATTTTTTCAATATCGGAAGTCGGCATCGGAATCGGAAGTTCAAAGTTGATTGACAGCCGAAATGACGTCATCATGATGCGCGGTGTGTGCGCATCATGATGCGCCGTCATTTTGGGCCTTCCGGGGGTCTCTGCCGGCCTGCCGGGGGGCTGTGCCGGCCTGCCGGGGGGCTGTGTGGACTGCCCGGGGTCTGTACCGGCCTGCCGGGGGGCTGTGCCGGCTTGCCGGTGGTCTGTGCACCCTGTGGGGGTCTGTACCGGCCTGCCGGGGGGCTGTGCCGGCCTGCCGGTGGTCTGTGCACCCTGTGGGGGTCTGTACCGGCCTGCCGGGGGGCTGTGCTGATGTCCGGGGGTCTGTGCAAGCATCGTCCGATGGGACTACAAGTCCCATCGGGCGATGCCTGCTACCATGACAGTGATTGACACATTAGCCAATGATGGGACAGTAGTAGTCCCATCATCCGGCTAATGTGTTAAATGTTTAAAAAAATAAATATATATACTACATACATACTACATACATACTACATGCATGCTACATACATACTACATGCTACATACATACCACATATATACTACATGCATGCTACATACATACTACATGCTACATACATACTACATATATACTACATGCATGCTACATACATACTACATGCTACATACATACCACATATATACTACATGCATGCTACATACATGCTACATGCTACATACATACTACATGCATGCTACATACATACTACATATATACTACATGCATACTACATATATACTACATGCATGCTACATACATACTGCATGCTACATACATACTACATACATACTACATACATACTACATGCTACATACATACCACATATATACTACATGCATGCTACATACATACTACATGCTACATACATACCACATATATACTACATGCATGCTACATACATGCTACATGCTACATACATACTACATGCATGCTACATACATACTACATGCTACATACATACTACATATATACTACATGCATGCTACATACATACTGCATGCTACATACATACTACATACATACTACATACATACTACATGCTACATACATACCACATATATACTACATACATACTACATGCATGCTACATACATACTACATGCTACATACATACCACATATATACTACATACATACTACATGTATGCTACATACAATACATACATAGACATACAGTACATATAACAGAGTAACATACTTACCAATACTTGTCACATTGTTCCCCGAAGCCATTGTCTTTTACGGAATAAATATTAACATAACAAACCACAAAAATACTCACCCATGATCCGAAGCAGTCCACGAGTGTGTCCCACGACAATCTTGGGTAGAGAACTGCAGCATCAGCTGATGCTGCCGCTCTCTACGGGCTGCAGGAATCCAATGACGGAAGGTAGGTATCCTTCTGCACTGTATTCCTCCGCCACTTAAAAAAAAAAGTCCCTAGTCTCACTTTATGCCATTGCTGCGTGGGAAATTCCCACACAGCAATGGCATAAAGTGAGACTAGGGACTTTTTTTTTTTAAGTGGCGGAGGAATACAGTGCGGAAGGATACCTACCTTCCGTCATTGGATTCCTGCAGCCCGTAGAGAGCGGCAGCATCAGCTGATGCTGCAGTTCTCTACCCAAGATCGTCGTGGGACACACTCGTGGACTGCTTCGGATCATGGGTGAGTATTTTTGTGGTTTGTTATGTTAATATTTATTCCGTAAAAGACAATGGCTTCGGGGAACAATGTGACAAGTATTGGTAAGTATGTTACTCTATGTTATATGTACTGTATGTCTATGTATGTATTGTATGAATGTATTGTATGTAGCATGCATGTAGTATGTATGTAGTATGTATGTAGTATGTATGTAGCATGTAGTATGTATGTAGCATGCATGTAGTATATATGTAGTATGTATGTAGCATGTAGTATGTATGTAGCATGCATGTAGTATGTATGTAGCATGCATGTAGCATGCATGTAGTATGTATGTAGTATGTATGTAGCATGTAGTATGTATGTAGCATGTAGTATGTATGTAGCATGCATGTAGTATATATGTAGTATGTAGCATGTAGTATGTATGTAACATGCATGTAGCATGCATGTAGTATGTATGTAGCATGCATGTAGTATGTATGTAGCATGCATGTAGTATGTATGTAGCATGTATGTAGTATGCATGTAGTATATATGTAGTATGTATGTTACATGTAGTATATATGTAGTATGCATGTTGCATGCATGTAGTATATATGTTGTATGTATGTTGCATGCATGTAGTATATATGTAGTATGTATGTTGCATGCATGTAGTATATATGTAGTATGTATGTTGCATGCATGTAGTATATATGTAGTATGTTTGTTGCATGCATGTAGTATGCATGTTGCATGTAGTATATATGTAGTATGTATGTTACATGTAGTATATATGTAGTATGCATGTTGTATGTATGTAGCATGTATGTAGCACGTAATTTTTTTTTTTTTTTTTTTACATTCAACACATTAGCCGGATGATGGGACTACTATTGTCCCATCATTGGCTAATGTGTAAATCACTGTCATGGTAGCAGGCATCGCCCGATGGGACTTGTAGTCCCATCGGACGATGCCTGCACAGACCCCCGAAGCCTGCACAGCCCCCCGGCAGGCCGTCACAGCCCCCCGGCAGGCCGGCACAGCCCCCCGGAGCCTGCACAGACCACCGGCAGGCCGTCACAGCCCCCCGGCAGGCCGGCACAGACCACCGGAGCCTGCACAGACCCCCTGGCAGGCCGGCACAGCCCCCGAAAGGCCCGTACAGACCCCAGAGAGGCTGTACAAGGCAAAAATAGGGTTTTTCTTATTTCGATACCGAAAGTCCCATAGACTTGAATGGGACTTCCGGTATCGGAATCGGCGATACCGATACTTTTTTTAAGATCGGCCGATCCATTCCGATCCGATACTTTGAAGTATCGGACGGTATCGCTCAACTCTAGTTAAAAGTCTTCAGCCATCTGGGCTGTAGAAGTTGGGGGAAGATCCAAGGCATTAGGCCTGGCTCTAAGTCTTGAGATGAAGAGAGGGATGAACCTCGAGGCTTGGAACCTGGAGGGGGGGTCAGGAGACCCCTCACATGAGGTCTGCTCTGGGTCACATCTTGAACCAGACTCCCCAGGGAACTTTCCAGAACCCTGTCTTGTCTCCATAGAGACTGGAGGTAGCTCCTCCCATTGAGCCTTGGTGACAGGGTCACCGACCAATAGGATAACTCTCAATTCTTGTGTCAGACTTCACATTGTGAGATTAATATATAAATCATGAATATATGAGATTAAAGAGTAATGGATTCATTTAAACCATATAACAGTAGAAGGATAACTTAGGGGTGAGTTGAGGTGTACAAAAGCTACTCACGGTCCAGGGTTACTTAAAGGGACACATCAAGTCTCGACCGGGTCACTACACTAATAATTGTCATTCGACTCTATGCACTCTTCCAGAAATACTACTTCTTTCAGAGTCAGACACTAGAGTAGCATTTCTGGCGTAGAAGACGCCACCTAATCTGTTAAATTTGATGGAAGGCATGCAGCCTGTTCATTTCTAGTTACTCCCCAATCTCTCACATTTCAGCGGGGTTGTTCCAAAGTTATGTGAAACTGCCAAAAGTTGCACAATTTTTGCACAACTTCGTGTTGCACAAAAATTTTGCCCCTTTCAAATCTTTTACGCCACTTCTGTGGCATAAAAGTTTTGAAGAATTGACACAGAGAGTTCAGATGGAGCCCAAATGAAAACTCTTAGTTGTTACGCATGCTGAAGCACAATAAAACATAGTGGTTATATGTCAGAATATTTTCAGTCTTCCACTATGAGATCACATAAATTGTAATATTTGTAATCATCCATATGGCCACAAAATACTAATTGAATTTACCTCGAAACATTATTTGTGGCGGTTGCTCCTAGAAAAAGTCCTTGATGTCTACCAGAGCTATCTACAAATCCAGCAAACACTTCTTAATACCTACCTTTCTTTTAGACATGATCTCTGGCTGTCAAGACCAGATATTCAAAGCGTCAGTCCCAGCTTCTCCACAGTTCCTTCTTTTACTGGTAAAACCACGCCTATGATTCTTGCCTTTCTTCCACTGTTCATTGACTCCAGCTTGTGCCATGGAAGGCAGTGTGTATTATTCATTTAATTTAGGCACCTGATGCTTTATGTTCACAAACTTAATCCCGCTAGCAGAACATTCCAGTCAGTGGTTCTTCAGCAACCATGGCAGATGTGTGTCAGCAGCTATCTGAGCAGATTTCCAAATGGCTGTGATAGGCCTGTTTCACACATCAGTTTTTTTGGTCAGTCAAAATCCGCTAAAATGGCAGATAGCGGATCCATTCCTGTACTGACCACAACGTTTGTCACCGTTATTTTAACGGATCCGTCAAAGGAAGAATTTTAAAGGAACCGCTGCCTGGGTAAAGAGAGAGAGAGATTTGTAAATTTCCGTCTATACTTCCGGAGTCGGACACAGACACTCACAGGCTCACTATGTATTACACCGAAATTGTAAAAGTAGAAAAAGGGAAAGGTATTCAAAGCGTACAACAGTATACAGTGTTGTGGTACTTTTAAATCTTCATATATATTTCACACTCAGTAAGCCAGTCCAGCCTCTCCGCTACTGGAAACTACATGGATACAAGTACAGACGGAAAGTTGAGTGTTAGCAAAAATTTGGGAATTACTCATCGTGGGAAAACCTCCCGGTAGATGTTGCAGAGGCGATGCAGACCCTCAATTACTGTGTCTGTGGAGACAGCGAAAACAGTTCTTTGTGAAGAAAGGATTGCTTTATCGCTGTAGCATGGATCACATCACCGTTACTCGTCACCATCAAATTGTGATCACAGGGAGAGATATAGACATGGTCCTCACTGCCTATCATGATGTGTCTGGTCATTTTGAAGTGCAAAAGACAGAAGCCACTGGCCGTAGGCGATTCTATTGGATTGGCATGTTTGGAGACATTGAAAAATGGTGGCAGGAATGTCACACGTCTGTGACTATCACAAGACTATCACAACTGTGAAAGGTGATCATAAAGCACCACTGCATCCGCTTGTAAGTTGACATACATTACAAATGGTAACCATTGATCATCTGAAGGTAGAGGCCAGCAGGACAGGCCATAGCTACATCTTAACCATCATCGATCAATACACCAAATTTCTAGTGGCCGTCCCTGTGAAGGATTTAACTGCCCAGATTACACAGCGGTAGAGCAGGGAGAGGTAAGTATTGCAACTTGCAAGTGCTGTGGCCATGACCAAGCAGGGGGGCACACTTGTGGACGTCGGTACTGGAACAGGGCCCCCCACCATCAGAGACACTGTATTTTACTATGAGGGGCCCTGTGCCAGTGCCGTCGGCCATCAGTGGGCCCATCCACCTGTTCAGAGCAACGGCACTTGCCCGGGTGCACCTGGTGTTGACCCCAGCCCTTGGGGGGGGTGAGCAGCCCAGTTAGGGAGGTTTAAAAAATGGCATATGTTGATGTGTAGGCTGGACATTCAGCTGCTGCATATGGCGGAATTGGGCAAGTCCGAGGAAGAGGAGGACAAAAGCAAGGCAGTTTTCTGGCAACCTATGTGTCATCAGGGGAAGGTGGTACAAAATCCTTTGAAACCCATGCATGGTTCATTTTAATGAAGGTTAGATCATCAACATTTTGGGTCGACAGACGGGTCCTTTTTTCTGTCACGATTGATCCAGCCAGCAGCACTCAAGACTCTTTCAGATACACTAGCAGCAGGGCAAGCGAGCTCCTGTAAGGCATAGTGTGCCAATTCAGGCCAGGTGTCCAGTTTAGAGGCGCAGTAGTCAAAGGGGAATGACCTGTGAGGGAGACCATCGATATGGGAGGAGAAGTAGTATGTAACCATAGTTGACAACTGCTGTCTCCTGTCACTTTTAATCGATGCAGTATTAGCAGTCGTGTAAGCGGTACTTGAGAAATCATTCCACAACACAGTCATTAAACCACTGTCTCCAACGCCACTTTTCTGTGTGCACCACGAACACCTCTTCCATTGTGCCCACTACAGGTCATGGGAGAACCAACACCACTGCTGTGCGCTGGGAAATCCTCAATAAAACGGTTTACCAGAGTTGCTTGTTTGTTAGCCAATATAATCTCTAGGTTCTCCTGTGGCATGATGTTGTGTAATTTGCCTTTGTAGTGTGGATTGAGGATGCTGGCCTGCCAGTAGTCATCATGCTTCATCATTTTGGCAATGTGGGGGTCCCTTTTAAGGATCCGCAAGGCATAATCGCACATGTGGGCGGGCCAGTGTTCCAGGTGTCAATAATGCACTGCCACTGTTGGGTGGAGGAGCACTTTCTGGCAAATCCACATCCCTACAGTCACGCACAAACACTGTACCTGACCTTGGAACGCCAACATTTTCTCTTGCCCCCTGAGAAGCATCCTCCTACCCAAAATAATCATCCCCCATCCTCCTCCTCCTCCTCTTCATCTTCTTCCTCCACCTCATCCAGGACAGTTCCCTGACCAGACAATGTCTGACTGTCGACAACGCTTCCCTCCTCCTCCTGTTCCTCCTCCGCTGCAGACGCCAGATCCTCAATGTGCGTCAAACTTTGCAAGAGCAGACGCATAAGTGGGATGCTCATGCTTATGATGGTGTCGTCTCCGCTTGCCAGCCGTGTGCATTCCTCAAAACACTGAAGGACTTTACAGAGGTCTTTCAGCTTTGACCACTGCACACCCGACAATTCCATGTCTTCCCTCAAACTGCCTGCCCTTGTATCCTCCCACAAATGCATTACAGCCTGCCTCTGTTCGCACAGCATCTCAACCATGTGCAGGGTGGAGTTACATCTTGTTGCAACATCTATGATTAAGCTGTGCTTGGGGAGATGGAGCAATCGCTGCAGCTTCTGCATACGAGTGGAGTGGACGTTTGAGCGATGGATAGACTTCGCACCTTATGGAGCAGGGATGTTAACTCCGGATAATTATTAAGGAAGCACTGCACCACCAGGTTCAAAGTGTGAGCCAAGCAAGGTATGTGTGTGAGTTTTGCACAGGCTATGGCTGCCACAAAATTATGGCCATTATCGCTGACTACCTTGCCTGCCTCAAGATGTAGACTGCCCAGCCATGACTCAGTTTGTCGCTGCAAGTAGTCGGCCAGTACCTCTGCGGTGTGTCTGTTGTCGCCCAAAGACATCATCTTTAACACAGCCTGCTGACGCTTACCACTAGCTATTCGATAGTGGGACACATCGTGTGCAACACTGGTAGCTGCGAATGGAGTGCTCGTGCAACTGAGCTCTGTGAACGAGCTTTCGCTTATGGAGGAGGAGGGTAGAAAGCCTACAACCACCTGTTTCCTATACCGTGGGTTAGGCAGCACTGTTCCACCGCCACTGTCCCCTGTGGAGCCTGCATCCATCACATTAACCCAGTGTGTAGTGATGGACACTTAAAGGCCCTGGCCATGCCTACTGGACCATGCATCTGTTGTGAGGTGCACCTTTCCACTCACTGATTGCTTGAGTGCATGGACAATGCAGTCATTCACATGCAGGTGGAGGACTGGGATGGCTTTTCGAGAAAAGAAGTGCCGACTGGGTAGGTCATAGCGTGGGACTGCGTACGCCATGAGCTTGCGGAAAGCTTCACTTTCAACCAAACGGTAGGGCATCTTCTCTAATGAGATTAGTTTGGCAATGTAGGCGTTCAAACACAGTGTACGCAGATGAGAGGATGAGTACTTTCTTGTCCTACTCAGAGTGTCTGGTAGGGTGAGCTGGACTGGAAAAGTTGCATATGGGGGAAGTAGCGGTGGACCGGATGGAGTGAGAGGGGGTTGGTGATGGTATTGGTGGTGATGGCATAGATTCAGTGTTGTGTTGCAAAACCATTGTGATTCCCTGAGTGCTTTGGCCTTGCGACGACACCTCAACATTTAGTGCTGGTGGTGTGCTTAACGGTGGCGGTGGTCTTACAGTGGGGGAAGCGATGGAGCATTGCTGGCTACCTTCAGTCTGAGCAGGTGCACATGTGCTACCTGAGGTTTTGTAGTCCGTCCATGCTTGTAAGTGCATGTTTATTAAATGTCTAAGCATGCAACTGGTATTCAAATTTCTGAGTTGTTTACCTCGGCTAAAGGTCCTTCCACACTTCTTACAGGTAACCTTTGCCTCATCAGTAGGATTTTGGACAAAGAAGTGCCACACTGCACTCTTCCTACTATGGTATACATTTTCTGGCCATGCACACTGTGCTAGGTTGACCATCTGGCCAAGCTGTCCTGTAACTCTTTTAGTTTTTGGTCCACGTTTTGGGACAGCTATGGGCCAGATAAACGCTGCTGCGATGTCAATGCCTCCTGCGGATCCTTCTCCTTATCTGAACTATTGCCAGCGCCACCCTCCTCCCCCAATGGATGCCAATCCGGGTCAAGAACTGGGTCATCCATCACCTCCTCTTCAAAGTCATCTGCACCTTCCTCTTTACCTTCCTCTGTGTCACCGTGTAAGGTGGTATAGTTTGCGGGAAGGGGCACCTGAGTTTCATCAGGGTCAGATTCTGACTCAGTAGACTGCGAGGGCAATGTAGTGCTCTGGGTCAATGTACCAGCAGAATCATCTAGCAGTGGCTGTGCATTAGTGCAATCCATGTCAGATACATCTTGGACTGGGGAATTCTGGATTTGACTGGATAACCCAGGCATGGTATGTGAAAAGAGCTCAATAGAGTAATCTGAAGTGTGGGCTGCCGCATCCTTAACTTTTGGTGGGGGTGAAGGACACAAGGAAAGGTGTTTTTCCTGACCAGAACCCTGCACTGACGACTCCGTGCATGCAGGTTTCGAACTTTCAGAAGAGGAGGCAATAGAGCTGGTGGCTGTTTCGGCAATGTATGCCAAAACCTGTTCCTGATGCTCCGGCTTTAAAAGCGGTTTTCCTACTCCAAGAAAAGGGAACCTTACAGGCCTTCTTGGGCCAGACAATGACGCAGGCTCAACATCTACTGCCTTAGCTGCTATTTTGTGATTTTGCCAGAACCAGCCGATGCACCACCACCATCAGTACCAGCTGCGCCCCCTACCCATGTACGCAGACTCTTCCACCACACTTCCTTATGTTTGGGAAAATGTACCAAAAATACCAGCAGAGAGATGGTACTGTATGAGGAGCGTCCAGCTGTGTAAGGTGTATTAAAAAAATTAAATCTATGTATATATTTAGTTAGTCACAGACGCTCTCCCAGTATGTATTTGACCGTAATCCAACAAGCAGATATACGAAACTGTATCAGAAGTGTACAGCTGTATATGTTTTTGTGTAACTAACAATCTCCGTATATGTATTTACGGAGTGTCACACACACGCTGACTCTGTATAGATGTGACTGTAATGCTCACGGCAGATATACAATACTGTTTGAGAATCGGACAGCTCTATATGGTGTCTGTATGGAAAATTGTAAATGTCCGACTATTTTTATGCGGAGTGACACATGCTGTCTCTGTATAGTTTTGACCGTACTCACACAGCAGATATACAAAACTGTTTGAAAAGCGGACAGCTCTATACGGTGTAGGTCTGGAAAAATGGAAAATCTCCTCATTTGTTTTTCCAGAGTGACACACAGATAGCTTGTATTTGTCCGTGATACCAGCCGGTACACGGTAGTGTGTGAGGAGCGTACACCACTATACGGTGTGTGAAAAAATGAACGCTCGGTAACTCACCAGAACAAAATAAAAAGAAGTTGGAGTGCTTTGAAAAAAGCAGTTTGAACAGCAATGTTCACACAGCAATGCAGCTATCAGGTAGCCTTAAAAGGCAGTCTAATTACCACCAACGTTGCTGCACACAACAAAAATCCTCCCCTTTCACTGCACACTAACTGTACAGTGAAAAGCGCTATCAGCAGAAGCAATTTTTGTTTCTTCTTCCCTGCCTAATGCTCTCCCTTATTCAGAATCAGCAGCAGCACCTCTCCCTATTCTAAGATCGGCATAAGTAAGATGGCGGTCGGCGGTCACGGCCTTTTATAGCCACAGTGATGCCACAAAAAGCCAGCCAATCACTTCAATGCCCTTCTCTAAGATGGTGGTGGCCACTGCCCATGTCATCAAATTGCCCATAGTGTGCGTCCTCCATCATTGGCTGAGAAAAGGCGCTGGAAGAATTATTTGAAACGTGACTTTGGCTCTCGGCGACCTCATGGCCGACCTCACGCTATGGTCGGGTTTCAATCGTCGAAACCCGACTTTAGCTAAAGTCGGCGACTTTTGAATTTGACCGACCCGTTTCGCTCAACTCTAATTGCTATATGTGTGAAAGATTAGAACTACTGTCAACAAATGAATGCAGAACCACCAGCAGTACATGAATACAGAGCCAGAATTACCAAAAGTACATGAATACAGCACTAGAACTACAGTCAGTACATGAATGCAGTGCCAGAACAACCGTCAGTACATGAATACAGAGCCAGAACCGCGTCAGTACATGAATGCAGCACCATAACCATCAGTACATGAATAATTCACCAAGCTTACCACAGTTATCAATTGCAGTGTTAGGTCAGCTCCATGTGCAATTGTATTGCATGAACTTACGACTCTCTTTATGTCTTTAACACTGGTAAGGAGATACTGGGAGTAGTTGTTAACAGCCATCATCAGGCCTTGAACCATATAGGAATAACAGCACTGATGAAAAATCACAAATAAACAATAAATCCATCTTATACCTTCTCCAAAATATCCCCTCTGACCTTTTGCTAATTTTATCCCCCTCGCTGGGCCTCTACAAAATTTCCCCCACACGCTCAAAGATTGCCCCTCTGAATACAGTACTCTCCTACTGCCTTTTGCAAAACTATGCCTCCTGTCACAATATTCACCCTCACAGTAAAACATTAACCTCATTCCACTCTCTTCCACAATGAATGAATTGTATTTATTCTTCAGCTCCTTGATGGAGCTCTTTCTGTTGCCCATGCTGTCTCTACTTCTCTGTGGCATTTTGATGTTGATGTGCCAGCAGCAGTGTGACGAGGTCACAGTGTTCTGATGTCATCACGCTGCTGCATGTTGAGGGTGTGGCCATCTGTCCCAGTCCCGGCATTGTAATGTTCAAATGTATTATTCTGAAAGATGCGAATACATTTGAATATAAGAAGAAGGTACAGCTTCTCACTTACAGCTCCATGGATCACACAAAATCCTTTGGCAGGCCACATGCGGCCCGTGGTCATATGTTGGGCTGGCCACTCTAAACCCCTCAACATAATAAAGGACATTCAATTCACAGAAAATTAATGTATTGCTAATCAAATTTTTCAGTATCAGTAAAAGTAGAGCAATTTGGCAAATGATAATTTTGTCAGATTCGGTCATCTCCAACTTTTTTCTTTTCTTAAATGTCCTTTTAACAGCATTTGTCACAGTGGCTCTGGGGCACATTCTCTTCATCAAAAGTGAGCACTGTCACACTGTACAAGGCCATCAAAATTGATGACCTGACTAGAACTAGTGGAGCAGCATATTAAACAAATTGATATTAGACTTCAGAAATATCTGAAGTACAAGTGAGCTAAATTGAATGGATTTTAAAGTCAGCATGAAGTCCACAATAATAAGACACCTGTAGTTCTACTAAAACCATTTGAAGACATAGAGGTTTAACCCCTTCATGACATGGGTCATACATGTATGGTGCTGCAGGAAGTGTGTTTCCGTACACCACTGTACATGCAAGGTCTGACGATCACGTAGGCTATATAGCAGAGCCAACAAAATCATTCTCGGTTGTCAGCTATATATCACAGCTGGTGTAGGGAGGAGGGCCCCGCAGAGTGTCTGGGCCAGAACCAAGGGGACCGCCATCTAGGTTCCTAAGGGAACTGTACCCGGGGAACGGAGGAGGAGAGTGGACTGCTGGGAGAGACAGGACAGCAAGGGGAGGAGCGAGTATGAAAGGGACAGGGAGCACGCAGGGGAGTCAGTTGGCGGAACGGCAGACACGAACCAAGAGACTGTGGGAGTTTGAGAGGGATAGAGTGACAGACGGTGACCAGAGAGGAGACCAGTGGCAGCGGGGAGATTTACAGTAGCCTGCGGAGAGGAAGCACCAAACTTACCGACAAGAGACTACCGCTTCACTCCAATCCGGGGTCACGACCTGCCCGTGGTCGTCCGCAGCCATTGCCGCTGTGCTCCAGCCCATTGCGGCCTGTCCGCCGCCTCTCGTGGCCGCTGCCGCTTTACTCCAGCCCACGGCTGTGGCCTGCCCGCTGCTGCCCTGCTTCAGCCCGCGGCTGCGGCCTGTTCATCGCCCGCAGCTGACATCACCCCGCTGCAGTCGGCAGTTGGGGCCTACTCCTTGCCTACGGAGAAACTCTTTGCCTAGGCCCTGGCCGTGCACATGGCCTGCCAACCGCCACTCCTGGTAACTGCGACACAACCCTGCTTGGGCACTGGAGTCTGATTGAACTCGCTAACTAGCGGAACCCCGCTGTTTCTACAGGGGGATACCTCATCAAAGGACTCCCTCAGGGCCTGTTGTGCCCCATCTCCTCCTGGGTGCTGGGTCACCCGAAGACTACGACAGATCTTCAGCAGCTGGGCCCAGTGGCTGCGATGCCAAGGCAGCTTAATCAGAAACGCCGAGGGACATCAGGACAGATAAGTGACACTATAGGAAATAAGGACCTGTAGTCGGCCATATCGTGGCCCTATAGTAACCGGCCTTTGCCGGGTTAGTCGTGATCTCTTTAAAAGTGTTTGGTTGTGCTGAGTCCCTGTGAGGACAATAGCTGTTACTTTGTTTTGGTTGCTTAGTATAGCCCTAGCAGCTTAAATTTATAAAAGTTTCTCCCAAAGTACATCTCAGTCTCACATCTCGTCACTGCATCCTGCGTACCTGCTATTACCTACACTGGCACTCTACAGTAATGCCCACAATTGGTACTAGCATCGATTGCAGGTATTTAAATTCTTTAATGTCATTGTTAATAGTGACAGAGTCATCAATCTGCTTATAGAGTGAGGGGGCTCACTCTTTGATCAGATCAGCACAACAAAATTGCATCATGTCAATGGTCTCCATGGTGACACTGGCTCGAATAATGACCACAGAGTCAACCAGGAACAGTGGCCTGTAAAGTCCTTCCACCTGATATGCCTCCTGACTGTGTGTGATTGACTGATTTAATACCTTGAGTATTAGGCCGGGGTCACACTAACCGACGCAAAATACGGTCCATAGTTTACATGCGTAATAGGGATGAATGACCCCTAAATAGTGCTCCGTATGTCATCCGTAAGCAAGGTGTGGATGCGTCTGCATCCGTATGTAATCCGTATGGCGAGATTTTGTCGCCGCCTTGCAAAATGGACATATAATGGAGCCCTATGACAGGGTTTCTAACAGAAATGAAATAATAGATATAGACACATAGAATGCATATATATATATATATATATATATATATATATATACACAGGTCATTGAGACAAAAATATATATATATATATTTATATTTCACAGAGTTCTTCATAGCAGAATAGCCGCTAATTAAATTGCCGGCTTCTTTCAAATCATTCCCCAAGCCGACATGAAATGACACATGGTTTACATTCAGTAAAGCATTTCATTTCATGTTTTTTAATATGTCCCTGACTAATAATTAGATGAGGGTTTGTGTGCAAAATTTGGGAGTTGTAGTTATTTTAAGGGGTTAATTCGTTGTTAAAAAATGCGTGGGCTTCCCATTGCCCTATAGTGGTGGCGAGTGGGTTAATCTAACAAAGGGTTAATGTCACCATTTGATTGTAAGGTGACATTTACTGAATGTAAACCATGTGTCATTTCATGTCGGGTTTGGGAATGATTTGATAGAAGTCGGCAATTTAATTAGCGGCTATTCTGCCATGAAGAACTCTTTGAAATATAAATATATATATATATGTTTGTCACAATGACATGTATGTATATATATATATATATATATGTGTATTCTATGTGTATATATCTATTCTTTCGTTTCTTTATTAAACCTGTCAGTGTGAGTTTACTGTATAGCTCACTGAATTGCCGGCTTTTCTAAAAGACACCGGGTGCGTATTTCTCGCAAGTCACATGTGTGGTCCGTGTGCAATGCGTATTTTTAGCGCACCCATAGACTTTCATTGGCGCATTACGGGCGTAGTACGCTGACAATCGCAGAGAATCATTTGTCCGTGTGTAATGCGTGCTTTTAACGCCTCTCACTCGTCCGTATTCCTCGCCAGTGTGACCCCGGCCTAAGACCAATGATCAGAGAAAGTTGATGTCCTATAGAGGCACTAGGTAAAAAAGTAAAAAAAAGTTTAAATAAAATGGATTAAAAAAATAAAAAATTAAATCAATCAATATATATGTTAATGTAAACACAAAAATACACAGTGTATACATAATTGGCTTTGTGTGTCCAGAATGACCTGATCTACAGAACTGTTACACTATTTCACCCCTTCAGAGAATACTGTAAAATAAAAAGAAAATGTGGCAAAAAACAAAACTTTTTCATCATACCGCTGAAAAAAATTAAAAAAAAAAACATGATAAGAAAGTTGAATGTTGTCAGAGACTTAATTTGACAGGACTTTCTTAATCCCACTAAGTCCTAATATTCCAGGTCAGGAAGGTCACGATTACCACCTGCTGTGATATTTGGAGCGAACCGCTCTCTGCTGCTCCCTATCATCCGGACAAATACACGATTGGCCGATGATCAATGGGGAAGGCTGCAGCCTGTTCGCACTACTAGGCCGGTTATTGGAAAACTAATGGTGAGCGTACGGTCTATTCACGTCTGGATTCCAACACTTGGAATATGTGTGTACACCCTGGTACGGTCAACACTAACTCAATGATAACCCCAGACTACTCGCTGCCACCATCAATCTGTCTCGGTTGATTGGACGTACTTTATGGTAGCTTCTGCTTCGATGCATGGTTTACAGAACAGAAGGAACAGAACTATTAAATGTTATATTTAATCTAAAGGGAGGCAGTGTTTATGAAAAATATACAAAAGATTTTACAATGGGAACAAACCAACGTAGCATAAATAGTTACAGAATATAAAAGGGATTAACAGGAGAACTTAATACACCGATCACAGAGACAATTTAGTTTAGCCAAAGGAGAGCTCTTTACTTTGGAGTCAATAAACAGGGTCCCTGCATACACGACATGTAACTCTGTGCACGAACAAAAAAAACAGCGCCCATTTTCTCCCGAGTCTCGCTGTGTGGCTAAGCAGTACTGTATAGCCATATACGTGGTATTGCCACATTCAGCAAAAATTGTGTGACAAACGCAGGTATCATATTTTTCCATTTCCCTGTGTGAAAGGAGTAAAAAAATACTTGCAAAATGAGTAACCAGCTGTTATTTTCATTTTGTAAGTATTTTTTACTCCTTTTACTAGTGGTTTATTTCGGTTCTTAGTCACCGCTGCAGTAAGCTACTTATTGAGAGCTGTGGATCTTTGCACTATGCAATTTATTTTTTTGTTGACTCCTCTATTTTGCCTTAATTTTTTTTGCCAGTGGCTTCATTCATTGCACTAGCACCTTATAGTATATAATCTTTATGCTGTTTTTTTTTTTTTAGTTGCACTATGATGAATCTGATTGCCTTGCTGCTACGTTTTTTAAGGAGTTTGATGTTATTTTTCAAGTGGCTGTAATTTTATGGTGATACTATCTCCCTGGACATTTTGTACTCAGTAATTCTGATGTTATTTATTATCATTGTACATTAATACAGTCAATATTAGGCTGGAGTCAGACATGACGTATAAAAATACGGACCGTATTTTACGGTCGTAATATGTAGAAATGTTTCCTGAACAGTGATCCGTATGTCATCCATGGTTGAGGTGTGGCTGCGTTTTTTGTGCATGTAAGCATCCATATGACATCCGTATGCCGAGATTTTCTCGCAGGCTTGCAAAATGGACATATAATAGATCCCAAAGACAGGTTAAAACACAAACGAAAGAATAGATATAGACACATAGAATACATATATATATATATATACATGTCATTGAGACACATATATATATATATTTCATAGAGCTCTACATAGCAGAATAGCCTCTAATTCAATTGCCGGTTTCTGTAAAATCAATACAAAACCAGACATGAAATGACACATGGTTTACTACATACAGTAAACCATTTCATTTAATTTGTTTTTTTTTAATGTCCCTGATTAATAATTAGATTAGGGTATGTGTGTAAAATTTGGGACATGTAGGTGTTAAATTAAGGGGTTAATTCGTTGAAAAAAATTGCGTGGGCTCCTGCGGTAATCTCGCAACCAGAGAGGGAAAGCCAGTGAGTGAAGGCAGATATTAATAACCTTGAGAGGGACCATTGTTTTGCCCCCCCGGCTACAAAAATCTGCCCCCAGACCCCCCATAAAAGACACTGCTCTCTGCTGATCACTTAGCCTAAGCCTAACTATCCTTGTGTTGCCCATTCAAAATTTTCTTCATAACCAGTATCCTTGTATCTTGTTTTTACATGCTTTATGCATTTAATAGCCCTCTGTGTCTGTCCTTTACACATACTGGTTGGTAACCGCTTAATGCAGCATTACATGAACACCCGATTTCTTACATTATGGTTGGTCAGATCAATGAAAGCAATTGAGACAATCCACCTTTCGTGTCTCCTCTCTTTCTTCATAGATTGTAAGCTTGCAAGCAGAGCCCTCATTCCTTTTGGTATCTGTTGATTATGTGAATCTTATTATTCTGTAATGTCTTTTATTGTCTGAACAAGTCTCCTCTAAAATGTAAAGTGCTGCGGAATATGTTGAATTATTATAATTATTTACATAAATAAAATTATTATTATTATTATTATTAAAGGTCAAATTATAGCATGTGGGCAAGTCACAAATCAGTCGGTCATGAGGCAAATTAAAGTGCTGCTGCAGCAAAGCTAGTCTGCTGAAAGCTGAGATGACAAGTAGGTCTGGCAAGTCAGTATATGTTTTTAAAAACCACTGGCATGCCGGGGAAAATAGTGACGGATGGTAATAGAGTTTTTTTTTCTTTTTTGGATGGTAATAGAGTACCATACGGCTGCCATCGCCAAGAGGTCGCGGAAAGACTCAGTTCCAACAAGTCAAAATTACAATGTTTCCAGGGCTACCATACTGGCTATGTGGGTGTTTAGCGTTTTGGCCTGTGAGTAGATGGGTCGATATTTCTGCTTTTTGTTAAATGTCTGGGGCAGGGACAAGTGAACGCTGTGCTGGGACAACGAACTGGATGTGGTTGCTGACTGTTGTGTCTGTGCAACTTCAGGTTGTGGGCAGGAGGCATCAGTGTCTGCTTCATGGACTGCAGATTGGGAAGGCCATAACACAGGGGAGGGGGCAGTGGCAATGTTTCACCATCAGACAAAGATTTTGTACCCAGGTGTTTGGGTGCTTGGCTACCATGTGATTTTGCATGCTGGTAATGCTCAGGTTAGCAGTGTTCTTGCTACTTCTTAGCTTGCTTTGGCAGATTATTCAAATTACAGTTGTTTTGTCTGAAGGAATTTCAGAAAAAACTGCCATACAGGGAAACAACGCACCCTTGGCCTGTTATCTAGCCGAGTGTAGGGTGCTCTGTAGAATGTAAGCCTGCAAGGGCAGGGTCCTCTCCACTCTGTCTCAATCTGTCATTGTTAGTTTGTTTACTGTAAATGATATCTGTAATTTGTAAGTAACCCCTTCTCATGTACAGCACCATGGAATCAATGGTGCTTTATAAATTAATAATAACCATTGACTGAGTTCTCCCTCTGGTCAAACCACTACCTCTTCTTGCCTGTTTTTGTGCTATGGAACAATCCCTGTCAGCACTGCTGTGCTAGCTAGGCATGCCACCATGCCAGGTTGGATCAGTGTTTCTCATCATCGACCACTTCATCTTCCTATTCCTCAATCTGATTCTCCTTCTGAGATGCAAATTTAGGCTGACCTGATGGCAACTCTGCGTCACAATTATCCTCCACCTCTTCAAACATGAATTGATATTCCCCAACGTGGCTTTTTCCTGGCTGTGGGTGCTCAAATGTTTGGGCATCACTGGACTCCACCTCCTCATGATCATCTTTAATGGTGCACGTTGAGAGGCCTGACAAATTATAAGGGAACGTAAACAGTTCCTCAGAGTGCCCAGCATTGGGGCCATATGTCTCCTGGGACTCTTGATGGTGGGAGGAATGAGGACAAGGTTGAGTATTCAGAGGCCCAGCCTCTTGGCTACTGAGACTGGACCGTGTGGAAGACTTTGTGGTGCTGCTTGTCAACACACTGGAGCATTTGTCTGCTATCCAACACACAACATCCTGGCAATTGTCTGGGTTCATCAATGGTGTACCGCGCTGACCACATTTTGACAGGAAGGTAGAACAAGATCCAGTCACATTCTGATCTGTAACACGGCATTGGCAGGCATCACCACATCCATGTCCCTTAACATCACCCTTTCTCATATTGAATGCTTTATACTTATGAAAAAATATTTCCTGGCTTTATTTTAGACAAGAACCCTAACAGAGGTGTTATAAACAAATTCAATATATCTTTCAATGTGTGGCATTTTTTAAGATATCAGCTTTATTACACACGGCAACAGCAGACTTATGAAAAGTAGAGATAGTCACATTTGCTTATCTTTGCAGGCTTTGCGCCAGTCACACACCTGCTAGATAAAGATACGCTGTTTATTATACCAATGGTAAATGCGTTGGCTTGTGCAGATTGGTCAATGGCCTTGAGAGGCTACTTCCAAGTAAAATGAAGCTTGTACATGTTCATGACATGGATTTCAGGCCTGACAGACTGATCACAATACAGGCCCTCGCTTGCATACACTGCATTCAGAAATTAACTCTAATGCTTTCAGTGTCTGGTAGAATCCAATTTACTGACATTGATCATACACCTCCCCCAACTCCTGTATTATATTCCCCTTATAGTGGCTTCACCCGCTAAGACAGTTGTTCCATTGGGATCCAATGGCAAAAATGAACTGCGGAGCTTACAAAACACCGGTTTCACAGCACCTGCTGGCCCTCTGCTAATTGTCAGCGAGGGCTGCTTAATGACATGGCGGTGGGCATGGTGGTGGTGGTGTGCAAAGCCCAAAATTCAAATGGGCATGTTTTAGCTGGCATTGTATAGTAATGGGGAATATGTATTCCACTATCTGGCTAACTATTTGTCATGAGCGTGAGAACCCTCACAAATGTTAAAGTAAAAAATAAACCAAAGCCAAAACGCTCCTTGTGAACATATGCTAAAGGGGAGGTACATATATTTTTTTTATTTTTATTTTGTAGTATACATGTAATTATGAAGAAAATAATGTTTCTTAGCATTTTCCCTTTACAAAATTTTTTAGTTTCGTAGGTCTTTTTAAAAATTAATAAAACCAGCGCAATAGTCTGACAACATTATTACCAGATACCATATGTGAGTTAGGCATGCAGGCATCCTCTCCATGCTCTTCCAATTTTTAGTTTTAGCTCTTTCCCATCAATTTCAGCTTTTTCCCATGCCCCCAAGACCTGTTTGTTGGGTCCAGCAGAAAAATATTTGGCTTTTCCATTGACTTGCATTGGATGCATTATTCGGTACGAATACACAGATATTAGAAATTATATGTGCTGATTTTCCCAAATCCGAATATTTCACTATTCGATCATCACTAGCTATGACTGGCTAGGATAGTGGTGCTGTATGATTGGTGGGTGGGACAGGGGGACATATTTGATGAGGGGAGCGGGTGTGTCTAAATCAGAGGAGCTGCGGAGTGTAGCCGTTTTTTCTTATTCTTTTTTTTCTTCTTAAATAGCTTAATGTGTGTACATTCTGGCAGCTAATCAGGGAGCTCACAACGTCATGACACATATTCTTCTGAGATTGGCTGCCAAAGTCACATATCCCTGTTCATATAAAAAGTAGACATATTGCTTTGTTGGTGCCGTTTTCTCAGTGTCACCATGTAGAGAAGCCATCTCCTGCTAGTGCTGCTGCTGAAAGTGAACTTGTCAATTCGCTAGATAGGATCCTGTGCTGTGTGAAATTGATCTTCCAGCATCTAACTAGATTGTACTAAAACTGTTTTGCAGTCTCAGTAGGCCCAATTTGCTAATGGAAATCATTTGTGATAAAATTTGTTTCAGTGAGAAATCAAGAGGCCAGATTTCTCTTAGAAATCATTAGGCCTAATATTGTGGTGCAGTCAGGAGGTCCAATTTGATAATCCAAATTGCTTGTGATAAAACTGTGCTTCAGTGAGAAATCAGAAGGCCAGATTCCACATAAATATCGTTAGGCCTAATATTTGGGTGCAGTCAGGAGGCCCAATTTACTAATACAAATCTTTGGAATAAAACTGTGTTTCTTGAGGACATGGTGGTCCCAGAGGAAGAGGTGGAAACAGAGGAGGATGAGGAAGGGATAACAATATCTCAAATTTCTGAACTGTTGTTGCAAAGTCTAGTGCCATTGGTGGGTGGCTTACAGCAATTAAGGGGGCTCATGTGATGGAGGAAGGACTGTAACAATAAAGATAACGGTGTCTCTGGGCCAGAACCATTGGGACTGCCACTAGTGTGTTGCAAGGGGACAGAGAACCTGACCGGGACAGACCTGTGACCCCTGCTGCCAAGGGTGAGTCTGTTATAAGAAGGGCTGTACGCGGGAACCCGGGGCTTTTAGTGGGAAGACAGGAGGTGCGGAAGGTGAATGTTAGTTCCCTCCTTGTGGGTAATCCAACAGTCTTCATACTACGCTTGAGTGCGTACTTCCCAGCATCCAGCAACAGCATCCCTGTCGCTTACCGCTGCCAAACGCCGACCGTACGCGACCGCAGGTAGGAAACACTGACCGTACTGCGGAACACTTGACTGCTGACAGCGTAGGGTGCATAACCCCCATCAGAGACTGGAACTCTACAGCCACGGCTGCTGCCATGATACCAGATCCCTCCGCCTCATTCTCTGGAACAATAGCCACTGGTACCCAGACATACAGCGGCCCACCAAAAGTTCCCAGACTCTTCGCCGCCGCTAAGAGACAGTGCCTTCAGTACATCCAGGAACGCTTCCTCAATGTGATGCGTCAGCTGCGGCGCCATCGTGGGATCTTCCAACCACCTCCCTCTAGGCGACAGAGTCTGATAAGTTGGACCCTACATTTTTCTTTCTCTCCGTTAGCAAGTCTATTTTTTTTACCATTGTTGACAGCTGAAGTCAGGCTGTCACTGCATTATACTGTACTTTCACATATTTGCCCACGTAATACTTCTGGGCATCTTGTATATATCAACACCCTGCGTGGAGAAAGCATTGTTATCTTTCTCTCTTGATTTATAAAAATACCCGTTAACACTTGCTCTGCCTCCAGCTCGTCACTGCATCCTACGCACCTGCTAGTAACCTACACATGGTACCAGACAAATGTAAGTGAATGTGCAGGAGCCAAGGAACAAAAGGAGGATGATGAGGAAGAGGTGATGGAGGCACAACAGTCAGGAGATGAAGAGAAAAATGATCCCCTTTCTTTTGTCTGCGGTTGGTGAGAGGGGACGGAGGAAGCAACCTTGAATGTTAGCTTGCTAAAAACACACCATCGTCTTGGACCTCATGGAAATGCCCAACACATGAGCACCTTCTTGCTGCACTATCTGCAACATGATGGCCGTTTTCTTAGGATTAGAAATAGTGCTGACTACTGGGTTGTCACTCTGTTAGATCCACGGTACAAGAGTACATTTTGCCACTAGATGTACTTAATTATTTGTACTAAATGTCCAACTAGGGGTCTGTATGTTGGGGAGACAGGGCAAAAGCTTAGAACAAGGATGAATTCTCATCGCCACACAATAAGAGAAAAAATAATGGATCTACCTGTGGCAAAACATTTTTGTATGCCTGATCACAGCATTATGGACATGAAATTACTGGTATTGAAAGGTAACCTCACATCTCAGAGAGACAGAAGAGTCTGTGAGTACAAAGTCATGATGACCTTTGACACACTCATTGCTGGAATGAATGGGTCGCATGGATTTATGTCTTTTTACATCAATTAAGGAATTTGCTCCTAAGACCTTGTGGAGGCATTACAACACAGAACCAGACCTCAATCAGAGGACAATAAAACTTTCACTCCTTATCTATGACCTGGTCCAATATTTATGACCATAACTGTCTATCACTCCCCCTTAATGATAGCTCTGCTTCACGTCACTTGTCTTATCTATTGCATTTTTTCTGTGCTGTGTTGTGCATAAATATGTGATTCTTCAGATTTTGTATTATTCAATGCCTCATGAGGAGACCTGAGTAGTTTCGAAAGCTTGCAATTTGTTACCATCTTTTCAGTTAGCCATTAAAATGTATCAACCACTGAGGACTCTAAATTCTGAATATTTTTCTATCTACTGGCTAACATCTTTCCTGCTATTTTAAGTAATTTTCCTATCCACATTTGTTTTTGCAGTGCCACTTTTCTGTCCTTTACCCCCATTTAGCTTCGTAGCCCTCTAGCCCTTACTATGACCATTTTGCAGCCGTTTTAAAGCAACAAAGTTCAGCTAAGTTCAGCTCTCCAATGACTTCTGTTGGTTTTTGGTTCGGGATCAAGTTCTGGCTCAAGTTCAAACCTGAACCGAACTTTTCACTCTATTTTGGCCAAACCTGAACATTCATTGGTTCACTCATTACTAATGGTGATGTAAAGTAGACATGTTGTTAATGTTATTCATTGCCAATTTTGTGTGATATAACTTTCTAGATTGAATTGTAAATTTTTATAGATTTTGTCAATTTTTTGATATTTTCATAAGTAAATGCAAATTATATCCACCTAAATTTACCACTATCTTGAAGTACAATGTATTATGAAAAAAAACAATCTAAAGAAAATCCTACTAGGGTATGTTGAACCGTTCCAGTAATAAAGCCTCATAAAGTGACACTGTTCAAAATTGAAAAAAAAAATGGCTTGTTGAGGAATGTGAAAACAGGCTTGGGGATGAAGGGGTTAAAAGAGGTGTCCACACAACATGGGTAACCGGAACAGTGGTAACAGAAAAATGGGGATAAAATAGGTGAAGAACATCTCAATTTTTATTTTACAATCATGCTTGCCTTCTTAAAAAATTAATAGGGCTTTTATGGTTGTAAACGAAAAAGAAAAGATCTTCATCTAATTATTGCACATTACCACTGCTCAGGTTACCCATCAGTCTCCTGGTTTCATCTTCTGGTGTGGATGGCAAGAAAGTGCAGAACCCAATCAGTGACCACAGCCCTGGATGCCTGCATCATTCATGTGTAATGCCAACTGGAAAAGGAAGCGACATTGATGGGGGACTTTTATAGCTGAATCAGAAGAACAGAAAATGATCAGTATGAGAATAGTTTTTCCTTTTTTTATTTTACCTCCATGTCAGGCCCTTTTAATAAAAGGTAATTGACAGTTATACTCATCCCAGTTCATTATCACAGAACTGAGGTGGATCTGGCATTATCTGTGACAGGGACAATTAAATTTTACTGTAGCACACCCTAGTGTGAAAGTATATTTCTAAAATGATATTGGTTCATGGACCCAATGCTCAACTGCTCGTTACTCAAACCGATCAGTTCCTAGTGCTCGGATACTCGTTTCAATGGGAAATCCAAGCATTTCTCCAGAACACCCTACAAAGAGGTCTGGTGAGCAGTGAAAATGTTGAACTGGATGTTAAATGGAAGAATAACAGCATATGGAAGACCCCTGGAAGCATCTTTGTCTCACAGATCATTGCTGAGAACACTGGTGTCACACTGTTACTCCATTTTAAGGACTGACAATAAAATATTCTAAATCGACGAGAAATTGGAGTTTGCAAGAAAAAAATGTACAGAAGCATTCTTTCCTGGATAATGACTTGTTTAAAAGGCAAAATTTAAAAAGAGATTTAAAAAAAAATAATTTAAGTAAACCAAAATTGAAATCTTTATTAAAAAAATTGGAAATTTCAGTGTAACTTATGATGGAAGCAAGAACTGCCAAAAATTTGATGGAAGAGGGACTCAGATATACCCTGTATTAGACGTAAAGGAAGCCTTGATACGCATTCTTTTCAAATTGTCATGTAGTGGTACTCCTACACTTATAAAGGCTATGCACTAAATGCAAAGGCTGCCAAAAAATAAAAGCAGGGTTATCCATACACCCTTGAAGGCACCAACTGTAGTACCTCATTGTGAACAAAGTGCAGTTACAGTACTCCCACACTCATAAAAGCTCTGCAAACAGTGCAAAGCTTTCCAAAAATTACAAGCAGGATCATCCATACATTTTTGAAGGCATCAACTGTAGTATCTCATTCAAATATTGTGAGCAAAGTTTAGCTGTGGTACTCCCACACTCATAAAAGGTATGAACACAGTGCAAAGCCAGAAAAAAAATTATAAGGAGGATCATCCATACAACCTTGAATGCACCAACTCGAGTGATTCATAAAAAAGATAAGAAAGTGTATTTGTGGAACCTCTACACTCATAAAGGCTTTGCAAACAGTAAAAAGCCAAGAAACAATTATAGGGAGGCAACAACTGGTGGGACTCATTAAAATGTATTGAATGATTAGTTGATGTACTCCTACTCTCATAAAGGCGTAGGAGAGGTGAGACAAGGCTTGTGTGGATACTAGTCTCTGTTGTGCTAGAAATCAGCTCTTGTTCCTCCTTCTCCTCACCCTCCACCTCCTCATTGTTACCTGATATGTGCTAAACTGATGAGATGAGGCAGGGCTGGGTAATATCTCTCTGTCTCATGTCTTCCTCCATCTCTATCTGTCTTCTCTGTGCGCATGTAAAGCTTCAGTTTTAATTGTGAACAGCGACTGTTTTATTAGGCACAGATGTGGAATTGTTGCACTGATTATGGCTCACCATCTTTGTGGAGTCCTTAAAGTCTTGAAAAACTTTGCAAATATCAGACATCCCATCCACCCATAGAAGCGCAAATTCAGCGCACAACGGCAGTCATCCGGTGCGTTTTCCACTTGAAAGCCTCCCAGCCGCTGTTTTACATGTATCCATAATAAAATACATTTGGGATGGTGAGTGCAATGCTCTCTTTTCTACATGGTGAATGTGGAGTGAATATTCATTATCTTAATGAGCTGGGACACGTGATAGAAAACAAAGAGTGGTTATTAATGGTGCATACTCAGATTGGGCCAGGGTTACTAGTGGGGTACCACAGGGTTCTGCATTGGGTCCCCTACTATTTAATATATTTATTAATGATCTAGTGGATGGCTCACACAGTAAAATATCAGTATTTGCAGATGGTACAAAACTATGTAAGGTAGTTAACACAAAGGAGGACAATTTGCAACTACAGACTGATTTGAGTAAATTGGAGAATTGGGCTGAAAAATGGCAAATGACGTTTAACACAGATAAGTGTAAGGTTACGCACATGGGAAGGAGAAACAGATGCTACAATTACTTACTAAATGGGAAACTGCTGGGGAAATCAGACATGGAAAAAGACTTAAGGTACTGTCACACTTAGCGATGCACCAGCGATCCCGACCAGCGATATGATGCGGTCAGGATCGCTGGTGCATCGCTAAGTGGTCGCTAGTGAGCTGCCACACAAGCAGATCTCACCAGTGACATCGCAGGGGTCGGGGGTCGCTACTTACCTGTTAGACGAGGCGATCCTGACGTCCTCCCGCCCGCGTCCACGCGTCGCTCGTCTGCACAGCAGCAAGCCCCAGCAGGAAGCTGACGACGAGAAACGGTCCAGGACGTTCTCGCGCGATCAGCGATAACCAGCGGGGGAGCCGGTCGGAGGTAAGTATCAGATATAGCGATATCGCTAGCAATATCGCTATAACGTCACAAAAACCAGTGATGTTATAGAGATATTGCAAGCGATATCGCTTAGTGTGACAGGCCCTTTAGGCATCTTAGTCAATAAGAAGCTAAATTGGAGTGCCCTGTGTCAGGCAGCTGCCACCAAAGCAAATAGGGTCATGGAATGCATTAGAAGAGGTGTGGGGACATGAGATGAAAACATAATTCTCCCTCTGTACAAATCACTCGTCAGACCACACGTGGAGTGTCATGTGCAATTTTGGATGCCGGTGCTCAAGAAAGACATTACTGAACTTGAAAGGGTTCAAAGGCGGGCTACTAAAATGATAAATGGAGTTGGTTCACTACAATACCCAGAAAGGTTATCAAAATTAGGTCTATTTACTCTAGAAAAGAGAAGACTTAGGGGAGACTTAATATATATGTACAAGTATATCAGAGGGCAATACAGAGATCTCTCCAATTAACTGTTTGTACCAAGGACTGTGACAAGAACAAGGGGGCATTCTCTTTGTTTGGAGGAAAGACAATTTCTGCACCAGCATAGAAGAGGGTTCTTCACGGTAAGAGCAGTGAGGCTCTGGAATTCTCTTCCTGAGGAAGTGGTGATGGCCAACTCACTGAATGAATTTAAGAAAGGAATGGATGCTTTTCTTGTGAGTAACAGTATAGAAGGTTACGAATAACAGAATATTATAGGTAGATGGTTGACGCAGCTTAGGGGAATGAATTTTTTTCCCTATGGAGAAAATTGGCTTCTACACTGAGGGTTTTTTTGCCTTCCCTAGGATCAAGAATGCAGAACAGCTGCACTAAAAATAGGCTGAACTAGATGGACATAAGGTCCATCAGCCTTCAAAACTATGTTACTGTGTTACGTGATCGCTCGGCTGGAAGAGCTGCTGGCACGGTACGAGATGCAGCGAGTTCTCGCAGGGATGTTAAGTAGGATGTGTGTTTTTTTTATAGGAGCCAGGTATACAAGGATAATAATGGGGAGCCATGCATACAAGGGCAGTTATGGGGAGCCATGTATACAAAGACAGTTATGGGGAGCCATGCATACAAGGATACGGGATAAGGAGCCATGCACACAAGGATAGGGGATAAGGAGCCATACATACAGGGATGGGGAGCCATGTATGCAAGGACAGGGATGGGGAGCCATGCATACAAGGATAGGGAAGGGGATCCATGCATACCATGATAAGGATGAGGGGACCATGCATACCAGGATAGGGATGAGGGGACAATACATACCAGGATAAGGATGAGGGGACAATGCATACCCAACTTATGCTGGAGTCAATAAGTTTTCCCAGTTTTTTGCAAAACTAGGGGCCTGGGTTTATACTCGGGTCGGCATATACTTGAGTATGTACGGTACCTGTTACAAACAGCAAAGCGCAGGATTAGACTGTTAATATGATGGTTCAGCATCAGCACCAGTATCAACACTAGAGGACTGTGATTAGTTAAAATGTGCACATACAGGCCTGGATAACTGCTCTCTCCCTCCAATCAGAACTATCCCTGAGCTGTGCAATGGAGTCAGTAAGCCTATCACGGCAGCGCCTGTCCTTTTATAACATCTGCCTGTCTGATGGCTACAGCATTACAGTGACTGTCATGCGATCCCTGTATGCTTATTGGCTGTGTAACAGGTGCCAAACATGCAGAGCAGGGATTCGAGCTACAAGTCCGAGCATTAGACAATGCTTGTCAAGTACTGAGAAAATCCGAGCACCCAGATACTCAAGTGATATCCAAGCATCACCGAGCACGTACGCTCATGCCTACAGCTTATGAAGAGCATATAGTAGTTGCCTGCTGTCCCAGATTTTGCAGGATCTCGTGGATCAAATGGAGACAAGGTTTATGTAAACATTTCCCAAAAGTGGATCAGGAGTGTTCACAGGAGAGCCAGGTGTAAGGTTGAGGGTATTTCATTGTAGGTGTTTTAATTCTATTTAACTTTTAATGCTACACTAGATGGAGGTCCAATGCTATCACATCGGGAGGGCAGTAATGTCACAATGGGGGCAGGCTTTGCAGCGCTGAGAATCTCTCCCCCCATGTGCTCACCCACCTATCTACTCTCTCTTTCTCCATGTGCTGACGTCTCCCGTCTGTGCTCTCTTCTTTGACCTGTCTACCCCATGTGCTGTCCCCCTTGTCTGCTGTCTCTCTCCTTCCTGTGCTGTGTTCTCCCCTTATATGCTGTCCCGTTTGAGCTGTCTCCCCCCTGTGCTCTGTCTCTCTTACCCCTGTGCGCTTTCACTCTCCCCATCTGCTGTCTCCTCCTCTCATATCATCTCTTCTTTGACCTGTGTACCCCATGTGCTCTCCCCCTTGTCTGCTCTCTCTCCACCACTGTGCTGTCTTCTTCCTTCATGTGTTCTCTTGTTTGAGCTCTCTCCCCCCCGTGTCCTCTTTCCTATCTGTGTCTGACCGTCTACAGAACATACCACAGCTCCTGGGCAGGGGAGGAAGCAAAAGACAATACTGACATTACAGCAGGAGATCACAGAGGATACATTATGTGAGGTAAAATATTGTTTAAAAGCAGTTATTGAAATATTTTACCTCACAAAATGAATCCTCTGTGATCCCCTGCTGTGATGTCAGTATTGTCTTTTGCTTCCTCCCCTGCCCAGGAGATGTAGTATGCTCTGCAGTCAGACACAGACAGTTTTTAAAATGAATTTTCATTCGTGGGAAAACCCTTTTATTGTGACCGGCTTCCTCTGCCTATAGACATGTCGGACATCTGCCGAATGTTTCACTGCGCCTGCGTGGTATTCATGCAGGCTCAGTAAATCAGACCGCTGCCATCTTTGTGCAGACAGATAGCGGCGGTCACATTAAAACTGCTTATGTGCTCCTTCTGTACAAAGATGGTGGCGGTCAGTGAATTATTCGGCTGATCCTGGTGGTGCCGTGTCCGCGACGGTGTTCCCCTGGTGGTACCACGCAAGAGGCTGTGTACAGAGTATACAGTGTGTGTGTGTATGTGTCGTGCGTATGGCATATACAGTGTGTGTTTGTGTGTGGTGCGTACGACGTATACAGTGTGTGTGTGGTGCAACGGTGTTCCGCTGGTGGTACTGCGCAAGAGGCTGGTACCACCAGCAGTTTCCATATTGAGACACCCATCACTTTGGTGTCCCAATATGGGGGTTGGTGACCTTCCGCCGCTTGGAATTCTGGGATCCGGACACATCTGGATGGAACAGGATGTGAAGACATTACAAGGTAAATATATATTAGATGGCATCCTCGATATACATAAACACTATTTCTCTACTTGGTGCCTGCTATAGTAACATAGTAACATAGTTATTAAGGTTGAAGGAAGACTTTAAGTCCATCTAGTTCAACCCATATCCTATCCTTACTTGCCCTAACATGTTGATCCAGAGGAAGGCAAAAAACCATGTAGCAATCAGTAAGCTTCACATTGGGGAAAAAAATTCCTTCCCGACTCCACATACGGCAATCAGACTAGCTCCCTGGATCAACGCAATATTAAGGAAACTAGTGTATATACCCTGTAATATTATACTTTTCAAGAAAGGCATCCAGTCCCTTCTTAAATTTTAGTAGGGAATCACTCATTGCAACATCATATTGCAGAGAGTTCCATAGTCTCACTGCTCTTACAGTAAAGAATCTGCATCTGTGAGTATGCTTAAACCTTCTTTCCTCCAGATGTAGAGGATGCCCCCTTATCCCCGTCACAGGTTTAAGAGTAAAAAAATAATTGGAAAGGTCTTTGTACTGTCCCCTCATATATTTATACATTATAATAAGATCACCCCTTAGCCTTCGTTTTTCCAAACTAAATAACCCCAAGTGTAATAACCTGTCTTGGTATTGTAGACCCCCAGTTCCCTAATAACCTTGGTCGCTCTTCTCTGCACCTGCTGCAGTTCAGCTATGTCTTTTTTATACACCGGAGACCAGAACTGTGTATAGTATTCTAAGTGTGGTTGCACTAGTGACTTGTATAGCGGTAAAATTATGTTCTCCTCATGAGCATCTTGCCTCTTTTAATGCATCCCATTATTTTATTTGCCTTTGCAGCAGCTGCCTGACACTGGCCACTAAATGTGAGTTTGTCATCCACCCATATACCCAGGTCTTTTTCAGTGACAGTTTTGCCCAGTGTTTTACAATTAAGCACATAATTATACATCTTGTTTGTTCCACCCAAGTGCATGACCTTACATTTATCCCCATTTAAGCTCATTTATCGGCCCAAGCATCTAGTTTACATAAATCCTCCTGTAATATAAAATTGTCCTCCTCTGTATTGATTACCTTGCAGAGTTTAGTGTCATCTGCAAATATTGAAATTCTACTCTCTATGCTCCTACAAGGTCATAAATAAATACCGTATTTTTCGGACTATAAGACGCACCGGACCATAAGACGCACCCCAATTTTCAATAGGAAAATAGGGAAAAAAAAAATATTGTGTCAAATGGGGGTCCGTCTTACAGTCCGAATTCAGCTTACCTGGGAAGGGATCCGGCACAGGTGGAGAAGTAGTCACAGGGGTCATTCAGTGGTCCAGGCTCGTGCGGTGGCGGCTCTGTGCTAGGGCAGGTTGGTTGTGCTGGGGCAGCTGCGCTGGGGTAGGGGCAGCTGTGCTGGGGCTGGGGCAGCTGTGCTGAGGCAGGGGCAGCTGTGCTGGGGCAGGGGCAGCTGTGCTGGGGCAGGGGCAGCTGTGCTGAGGCAGGGGCAGCTGTGCTGGGGCAGGGGCAGCAGTGCTGGGGCAGGGGCAGCAGCGCTGGGGCAGGGGCAGCAGCGCTGGGGCAGGGGCAGCAGGGCTGGGGCAGCTGTGCTGAGGCAGGGGCAGCTGTGCTGGGGCAGGTGGCCTCTGCGGTGGTGGCAGCGGGCGGCGCTCTGCGGTGCGGTGGTGGCAGCGGGCTGTGCTCCGGTGCAGGGGCGGTGGCTCCGCCGGCATTTCTTCGCAGCCCGGAGGCCCCCGCAGTTCCCTTGCTGGCCGCCACCATGTTGCGGTGGCCTCTGGGAGCATGAACGCCGGAAAGATGGCCGTCGGTCCGGGGACGGCGCATGCGCGGGATCAGATCTCGTCCCGAGATCTCGGGGGACGAGATTCAAATCTCAGCAATGAGATCTCGTCCCCCGAGATCTCGGGACGAGATCTGAAGCTGCGCATGTGCCGTCCCCGGACCGGCAGCCATCTTCCCGGCGTCCATGCTCCCGGAGGCCACCGCAACATGGCGGCGGCCAGCAAGGGAACTGCGGGGCCTCCGGGCTGCGAAGAAATGCTGGTGGAGCTGCCGCCCCTGCACCGGAGCACAGCCCGCTGCCACCACCGCACCGCAGAGCGCCGCCCGCTGCCACCACTGCACCGCAGAGCCCCGCCCGCTGCCACCAGCCACCAGGCTAGTACCGTGTATTGCGACCATAAGGCGCACCCCCCACTTTCCCCCAAAATTTTGGAGGAAAAAAGTGCGTCTTATGGTTGGAAAAATACGGTATGTTAAAAAGAAGCGGGCCCAATACTGAACCCTGTGGTACCCCACTGCTAACCGTGACCCAGTCCGAGTGTGCTCCATTAATAACCACCCTTTGTTTCCTATCCCAGAGCCAGCTCTTAACCCACTTACACATATTTTCCCCTATCCTCATTCTTCTCATTTTATGCATCAACCTTTTGTGTGGCACCTTATCAAAAGCTTTTGAAAAGTCCATGTACACCACGTCGACTGCATTCCCTTGGTCCAGTCCAGAACTTACTTCTTCATAAAAGCTTATTAGATTAGTCTGACAGGAACGGTCCCTTGTAAACCCATGTTGATATTGGGTCATGAGGTTATTCTTCTTCAGATACTCCAGTATAGTATCTCTTAGAAAACCCTCCAGGATTTTACCCACAGTTGAGGTTAAACTTACTGGCCTATAATTTCCAAGTTCAGTTTTCATCCCCCTTTTGAATATTGGCACCGCATTTGCCATATGCCAGTCCTGTGGTACAGATCCTGTTATTATGGAGTCTTTAAAGATTAAAAATAATGGTCTATCTATGACTGTACTTAATTCCTGCAGTACTCGAGGGTGTATCCCATCCGGGCCTGGGGATTTGTCAATTTTAGTGATTTTTAGACGCCGCCATACTTCCTGCTGGGTTAAGCAGGTGACATTTAATGGAGTTTCTTTTATCACTGATCATGTTATCCGTCATGGGATTTTCTTGTGTAAATACTGTTGAAAAAAAGTCATTTAGTATATTGGCTTTTTCCTCATCCTCATCCACCATTTCACCCAGACTATTTTTAAGTGGGCTAACACTATCATTTTTTAATTTCTTACTATTTATGTAGTTAAAGAATACTTTGGGATTATTTTTACTTTCTCTGGCAATGAGTCTCTCTGTCTCAATCTTTGCTGTCTTGATTTGCTTTTTACAGAATTTATTTAATTTTCTGT
The DNA here is from genome assembly GCF_039654945.1 of Dendrobates tinctorius. Lineage (NCBI taxonomy): Eukaryota > Metazoa > Chordata > Amphibia > Anura > Dendrobatidae > Dendrobates > Dendrobates tinctorius. The sequence goes on along the minus strand of NW_027361858.1, from coordinate 17,189,785 downwards.
ATTTATTTAATGCCTCATCACTATCTACTTGCTTTAATTCTCTAAATGCTTTATTTTTGTCACTTATTGCTCCCCTTACAGCTCTATTTAGCCATAGTGGTCTCCTCCTATTTCTAGAATGTTTATTCCCATACGGTATATATTGTGCACAGGTCCTATTCAGGATGCTAATAAACGTCTCCCATTTTCTTTGAGTATTTTTATGTCTCAGGATATCGTCCCAGTTAATTGCACCAAGATCATCTCTCATCCGTTGGAAATTTGCTTTCCTGAAGTTTAGTGTCCTTGTAACCCCTCTACTACACATCTTATTAAAGGACACCTGAAAACTTATTATTTTGTGATCACTATTACCCAAGTGACCCTCAACCCTTATATTCGATATGCGGTCTGGCCTGTTGGTTAATATTAGGTCTAGCAGTGCCCCCCCTCTTGTTGGGTCCTGAATCAGTTGTGAAAGGTAATTGTCTCTCATAGTTGTCAAAAACCTATTACCTTTGCTGGAACTGCAGGTTTCGGTTCCCCAATGTATTTCAGGGTAGTTGAAGTCCCCCATAACAATGACTTCTCCTTCTCCCTATAGACTTATGTATTTCCTATAGGAGTTATGTGTGGTTCAAACCAGCAACATGTATATTCTTTGTTTGTGCATTTGCTGGTTTTTACATGCATTAGGTAAGTCTTCCTTTTATTTGAGCAGCAGATGTACAGTAATCTTTTGTAGCTCTTTCTAAATAAATTATTATCTTATTTATCTGATTTTGCAGTTAATAAGCAGCTCCTTGTTCCAGGTCAGACATTGTCTTGTAAATTTAGTGAAATAATAGAAAATATGATCACTGTCATAGAAGAATCTGAAATCTAAGATAAAAAGAAAAGCTTTAAGTGACTCCGAAATCCATTCTCAGTGCAGTTTTTCTCCAGTGCCATTGATGTGTCAGAGCAGTTCTGCATGGAAGCCAAGGCATAATTATAATCTTTTCATGTGTCATAACACATCTCTAATTGGCATGAGTTCCCTCAAACAGATTTTTTTTTCACACACAGGTTTTCAGAACCAGTAAAGGGATGTACTCCAGCAGCCATACAGACAGCTTTTGGCAAAGAGTGAGAAAACTGCCTGGGCAATGGCCAACCAAACACCCACAGAGACACTTTAAAGCTTCCCGCCTGCTTATTCCGTCTTTCAAAATTGACAATACAACACTGGATTAAGTGCCACTAATTTAATAAAACTCATCTCATGAACATGTTCATGTGCAAGAATCTGAGAACACAAATGATCAGCCTCAAGGAGACTGTGTATTATAGTCCACCAGATTTCATGGATGCAAATGATTAAAAACCTATTCTGTGAAGAATGTTCAGTTTTTGAACATTTTCTTTAAATGGAGAGAAAGAAAATCCTCAAATCTTGGTAAAATAAATGGAATACGATATTGTAGATAGGTTACAGGATTTGCTACTGTTAATATTTATATGATTGTATGTATATGTATACCATGTATACCATGCGAGTGAAGATGGCTATAAGGTGCAATGATACACTGCGCTGCTGTAGGTATAATGCAAGGAGCTTTATTGGTGCCTACGCGTTTCCTGAGCTGTCCCAGCTCACTTCATCAGGGACAGCTCAGGAAACGCGTAGGCACCAATAAAGCTCCTTGAATTATACCTACAGCAGCGCAGTGTATCATTACACCTTATAGCCATCTTCACTTACAAGTCTTTGGACCCTGTGCAGACTGCAGCAGCTGTTTCATGCGTTTGTAGGTGTTGTGACCGAAGCTTCACAACCCTATCAGGTGAGTCTCTCCTTGCCTCACCATTGCAATTGTGTTTTAAAGGTTTCGCACAGTGGATTCGCCCTGGTTTGTTTCTTTTATGTATACCATGCGCACACACATACACATATGTACACACATATATAAGCGCACATGTATACCATGCACCTACATACACATTTATACACACATACATATACACACATATATATATATATATATATATATATATATATATATATATATATAAAAAGGGAAAAAATAGGCAGCACTCAAATTAAATGCGAAAACAGTGGACACTTTACTGATCCTCAGATGGCAACGTTTCAACGGTGAACCGTCTTTGTCAAAGACGGGTCACCGTTGAAACGTTGCCATCTGAGGATCAGTAAAGTATCCACTGTTTTCACATTTAATTTGAGTGCTGCCTATTTTTTTTCCTTTTGTTAATTTGGCTGTTCGGACACTGCTTAATAGGTTTTGCACCTACTATATTATTTTGGTAGTGCTGCCCTTTTTTCTTGATTTATATATATTTATAGATAGATAGATAGATAGATATCGTGCACACAAACAGTGGCTTGCCAAAGTACACACAGCAAACTAAATGGCCCTAACTCAATACTACCTGCCAGTAGAGATTGGCACTCTGGATATTCAAAATTGGCACCCCCACTCCTCGCCAGCTGTCCCATAGGGGCCCTATAGTGTATGTATGCCTCTAAATTTAATTTTAAACATATTGATAAAAAAGTAAAGTAAAAAAATAGTACGCATCTACATGCGCCTTCCTGTAAGTATCTCAATACGTTTTAGCATGCGGTCCATCAGGAGGCCTGATAAAATGTTGTCAAATCATGATATCTAATGTTCAGGTAGTATTAAGTTGATTACTACAATTTAGTCCTTCCCATTATAGGCATATTTTTTATTATATATTTTTCTATATGTGTATTGCTTCATGTCTCACCCCCTAATGTCTGCAAGATAAGATATAGACAGAGAGTTTTTGTTTGATCGTATTTACACCTCTGATTTAAGTTATCATGTTGTATTGGAGTTAAACAAGTAGGGTGTGGCAGGTACAACCGTAAATGAGCTGGGGCGCCATTTCACTACCTTAGGGTTGCCAACCTCCACTGTTAGGTGAAGGCAAAGAATAGGTATGATATCAGGATGAGTTATTTACTATCCAGTGTAAATATCAATTATTGCTTTTGTTGTGTGTTTTTTGTCACATTTTAGACTATTTTAAGGTGCATTAATAAAATATTCCATTTTAATAAGAAGAGTCTTTATATATGATAGGCTCATCTTACTACAGTACCTTCCTCCATACATTTGGGGAGTCTCCCACTTGTCTTTTGGCAAACTCAAAGCGAGCCTTACAATTTTTCTTTGTAAGTAAATGCTTTTTTCTGCCCACTCTTCCATCAAGGCCACCTCTATGGATTGTACAACTTATTGTGGATGTATGGACAGATATTCTAGTCTCTGATTGGGAACTCTGCAGCTCCTTCGGGGTTATCTTTTATTTTATATGCTGCCTCTCTGATTAATGCCGTCTTTGCCCCGGCTGAGAGTTTTGGTGGGTGGTCCTTTCTTGGCAAGTTTATTTTGGTACCATGTTCTACCAAACGGATTTGATGGTGCTCCGGGGATCACCAGAGATTGGGATTTTTTTTTATAACCCAATACTGACTTGTACTTCTCAACAACTTTGTCCCTGACTTGGAGATCTCCTTGGTCTTCGTGTTGGGATTTGGTTAGTGCTTCTCCTGCTTAATTTATGCTGCAGCCTCTGTGGCCTTTGAGAAAAGGTGTGTATATACTGACAAACCATGTTATGCTTAGATTGCACACAGGTGGACTTCCTTTACCCAAGCATGTGACTTATGAAGGTATTTGTTTGCATGAGACATTTTTAGGGGGTTCATCGTAAAAGGAATGAATACACATGTCAATTTTTAGCTATTTGATCCCATAAATTTAAATTGTGCCTATATTTCTCTCACTTTACCAACTTGGACTACTTAGTGCTGATGCATCACATACAATCTGGATTGCAAAAATATTAAAAGACAGGTTGTAATGTACCAATATATATCTAAATAGCCAGGTGGGGGGAGTACTTTTGCAAGCCATTATATATATATATATATTTTTTTTTTTTTTTTTTCTATTCAAAAATAGAAATAAAAAATTGCCATATTTTATTGGCAGCTACTAGTTTATAAGTACTATGCTTATTTGTGTTGTCTGTGTAGGGAAGGTGACCTGACGGACTGACTGACTGGTCAGGTTTCAAAGAGGTTTGCACTTGTCAGGCAGGATGTCAGTTATGACAGAAGGGAAAACAGCTTGGAAAATGTAGGTGACGTGCAGTACCTGGAATTGACATTAGAGGGCAGGGAGGAGTGTGAGCATAGGACTTGACATCAGCTTAGGGCTAAGAAACCGTTGGTCATGGGGGGCGAAGTTATAGGGAACCGGGAAAGCTATAAATTTGACAGGAGGGTTCCAGAAGATTCCAGTCCCCAGGGGGAGCTCAAGTGACGAGGAGACTGTGACAGTTAGTGCACTGTGAGGAGAACCTAACCAGGGGACTGAGGAGAAAGGAAGTCAGGAGGGTGGTCCTGACACGAAGTACCGCAGTATAGACGAGGCTCCGGGTGGAGGATACCGTATAAGGAACGACGTTTGATCAGTAAAATTACCATTGGTGTACAGGCCTAAGGCAGCCACGGTGGCGGAGCTGCCAGAGCATCACTAAGTGTAAAGGGACATTGTGTAAATATACGTCCCTGGCGAAAAGTACGGTATGTTGATGTATTCTGTAACCGGAGACCCTTGAAGAGGAACGTGGTGTGCTGTGAGGCCGTCAGGTGGACGGCAAGAGAATAAACTTGGACCTGTTGCACCCGAAACTTCCCTCCATCTTGTGTCTGTACGTCACTGCGCTGTACACAGAGGGACCACCCCCCCAGTCCGGCCCACGACCCTACACTTGGAGTAGTCGGCAGGATCAACGCCGCTAATACAATATCTTCTGCAGCAGGTCTGCCTCTGAGGAATGGAAATGGACTTGGACTGCACTGTTTGGATTATAAACACCTGTGGATTACAATTTACTAACCTGTGGATTACAAATTGGGAGTGCTGAGGCGTATCTGCGTTGCCAGCAGAGGATCGAGGGTGGTACCAGGCTCGGAGCAAGATGGCGGTGCTGCTTCAGCGCAGAGGAGAGGTCCGGGTGTTTGCAGTCGCTCTGGATGAACTGGGACCCCCTCCTACATACCCCTGGGGACAGCGATATGTACCAGGAGGCCAATGCTCCCACATACTGGACCCTGGCAGGTGGGTGGAAAGGCCTGCCGTCGCCTCGCCCAGCAGAGGGAGTGGCACCGAGGAAAAGATTGGCAGCGGCTGTTTGGCACCATTAGATTGCTGCCCACTGGATGGGATGTGACGCTGCGGTTGTCGAGGCATCGGCCACCTGGAGTGGCGATGGAGGCGGGAGGTCGAGCTTCGCCAGAAGATCTATACCTTGGAGTGACAGGCAGCCAGTCTGATCTCGGGGAGAGGAGTGGAGCCAGTCTGATCTCGGGGAGAGGAGCGGAGCCATGGTGGATCCCACGGGAGCGGCCGCCAAAGATACCAGCAGAGAGCCTCTCCGCGGAACCTCTGAGCCTGGAGGCCAGCCCCATCGGACGGTGGAGTAAAGAGCGGAGACTGCAGGAGCAGCCGCGGAAAGATGTGACGGAGACCACGGCACCGGGGAAGGTGAGAGTTCCCCAGGCTCTAGTAGCGGCTCCGCAAGCGGCCCCCACCACTCAGCTGCAGCACGCGGCCTCCTGTGATCCCGAAAGTCTGGTCAAGGAAAACCCACTGTCTATGCGGAGCTGAGTGGGGTGTCCACTCCCAGCCCCGAGCCACCCCGCCCGGTGATGCCATGCCCGGTGTCGCCGGTGCGGTGCCTGTCCCCAGAAGACGCTGTGGTGTTCCCCCTGCAAGTGGCGACATCCACCCCGAAACCGGCCGTTACTCCGGTTATGCCGGCTCCGACTGAAGCTCCAAATGCAGTTCACTCTGCGGCCGCAGCTATGCCGGCGTTGGAACTGGCTGTGGCCTATATGTCAGGCCCTGTGGCCCAACCTTTGGAAAACCTGACTGCCCTTATCTGCCACCCGGCCCCAGCGGCTGCTGGGCCGCTGACATCATAGGCCGCCTCTGCCCTGCCATCACCCTCGGCTAAGTCCCGCCCACCGGACTCCAGGGCTTACACCGGACCCTCTGTTTGGGTCGCAGAGGTTATAACGAAGAAGAAGGCCAGGGAGCAGGAAGTGTGGAACCAGCTCCACGTGAAGGGAGAGGCTGGTATGGCGGATACACGATCTTTGGGACGACTCGTGTACACGAATATACCCAAGGGGTATGGGTTCATACGTGATCTGGCTACCGGCCAGAAATTTTATATCAATGTGGCCTCTATTCGCCACGGCCAGGCTCTACATGAGGGGGACTTGGTGTCCTATTATAAGGAGTACTGCCGCCGCGGCTATTATGCGGTAGCCGTGCTTGCCGAACCAGAGGACCACGAGCCCCCATAGCAAAGACTCATAGGACACTCCCTACATCCTGGGAGCTCCACGGCTGTGGGGCCCCTTGTTGCCGGCTACTAGGAAGTGGCTTGAACTTTCGAGGCTTCGTTGCACTGTTGTGCAGATTAAAAGGACAGTTTGTGTCCAAGTTAATGAAAAAAAGTTTAATATAAAAGTTGAAGTTTGTGTTGTATTAAGCCTGGCAAAGCGGGGATGTAATGAGGGAGGAAGTGTCCATGTTAAAGGAAGGGGAAAAAAAAAAAGAAATCTGTCATGTTTTATTGTGTTTTGGTGTGTAATGGTTTTACAGCAATAGAAAAGATATATAAAAATGGGAACTTGTGTTGTTATAAAGTTGTTTGGGTATATAATATGCACAAGAAAATGCAACAGGTCCGTGTAAGAGAAGGTCGGTGTAACCGAAGGAAACGCGAGACCGAAGGGGTCTATGAGTTGAGAGGGTCTGGGAGACCGAGACACCGACCATGACTGGTAACCAAGAGAAAGACAAAGAGATGGAGGATGTGAAGCAGATAGTAGTCACAGGTCAGGTCCCTGACACCACGGACACCCCAGAAAGAGGAAGGCGGGTGCTGGCAATGATCTGGTAGGGGAAGATTATTGTCAGGGATGACAATAGACAAAGGAAGGGGGAGTGTAGGGAAGGTGACCTGACGGACGGACTGACTAGTCAGGTTTCAAAGAGGTTTGCACTTGTCAGGCAGGATGTCAGTTATGACAGAAGGGAAAACAGCTAGGAAAGTGTAGGTGACGTGCAGTACCTGGAATTGACAATGGAGGGCAGGGAGGAGTGTTAGCATAGGACTTGACATCAGCTTAGGGCTAAGAAACCATTCGTCATGGGGGCGGAGTTACAGGGAACCGGGAAAGCTATAAATTTGACAGGAGGGTTCCAGAAGATTCCAGTCCCCAGGGGGAGCTCAAGTGATGAGGAGACTGTGACAGTTGGTGCACTGTGAGGAGAACCTAACCAGGGGACTGAGGAGAAAGGAAGTCAGGGGGGTGGTCCTGACACGAAGTACCGCAGTATAGACGAGGCTCCGGGTGGAGGATACCGTATAAGGAAGGACGTTTGATCAGTAAAATTACCGTTGGTGTACAGGCCTAAGGCAGCCACAGTGACAGAGCTACCAGAGCATCACTAAGTGTAAAGGGATGGTGCGTAAATATACGTCCCTGGAGAAAAGTACGGTATGTTGATGTATTCTGTAACCGGAGAGCCTTGAATAGGAACATGGTATACTGTGAGGCCGTCAGGTGGACGGTAAGAGAATAAACTTGGACCTGTTGCACCCGAAACTTGCCTCCATCTTTTGTCTGTACATCACTGCGCGGTACACAGAGGGACCACCCCCCAGTCCGGCCCACGACCCTACATCTGTACTGTAATTTATGACATGTTACTGTCAGTATAATGTGAATATTTGATATTCATATCTGAAAACCACTAAAACAGCAACGCTCGCTGGAGGGTAGTGGCAGCCACTAAGGTCGAGTCTCGCATATTAATACCTGACACTGCCGCCAGCACTCGGGACCAAAGCGTGTGGCTCCATGTATTGCTATGCGGCCACACGCTCCGATTCGAGTGCCGGGTATTAACATGCGAGACTCGGCCGTGTTTTACGTATGTGTGATCACGGCCTAAGGAGTAGAATCTGTCATGAAATCCGAAGAAATGTGAAATATTTGAAATTGCAAAGTAGTCAAAAATCATCTACTCTTCTGTTTTACATAACAAAAATGTAAATTACTGTTATTCCTTAAACACAGGAATATTGCTGTGTTTAGCGTACTTTATTTGTGTATATGAGATATTATCTTAAGGACAATCAATGTTATTCTGATAACTGTCTAGTAATCTAGTTGGCTGCAGAGGGGGGACTTGTATTTTTGTGTGAAAGAAAAGACAATGCTTCCCAGATCTGCTCTTGAACCGTCAACGAAGATACTAATAAAAGAAGGGATCTCTTGCCTGGATACACTTTCAATTTGCAAGTGTAATACTTTAAGTAGCACAGTAGTGAAATGCATAAAATAAAATGTTAACATTGTAGTAAAGTTCAAAGTCTTAAATATATCAATTTTCTCATGGTTGCTTTTCATGGTATTGTTTAACACATTAAGTGGAACATTTTTAAAATCTACAGAAATAGAATGTTAGATGCTACTGTAAATTATACCTAAAATGCACAGAACTATGATACTTGATCCTTTTATTACTGATTATTTTGACCAAAAAAAACTACCGTATATAAAATCTTCATTGAACATCTTTTAAAAAGAAAAGATTCTGTTTTTCTATGCAGAAAAAAATAACTTATTAAAAACTTAGTTCCATTAACATATTCCTCAGCACTGTAGAGAGATTGTTCTGATTAACTCTCCCCAATAGGGCTCACAATCTAAACTCCCTATTTCATACTTGCTTAACCTCTCAAGGACCGAGCCACTTTGTAGGTTAATGACCGTGCCTCATCTTTTAAGTCTGACCAGTGTCACGTTAGGTAGGTAGTAATTTTGGAACGCTTCATCGTTTTCAAAATGTTAATTCTTATGCCCTTAAACCAGAGAATAATGTCACACAAAATAGTTACTAAATAACATTTACCACATGTCTACTTCACAATAAACACAATTTTTGAAACTATTTTGTTTTAGGAAGTCGAAAAGGTTAAAAGGGTTAAAAGTTAGCAAATTCTACTTTTTACAACAATATTTACAAAGACTTTTTTTAGGGACCACATCAAATTTGAAGTGACTTTCAGGGGTCTATATGACAGAAAATCCCAAAAAGTGACACCATTTTTAAACCCGCACCCTTCAATGTGCTCAATACCATATTCAAGAAATTTATTAACCCTTCAGATGCTTCAAAGGAATTAATGGAATGTTGAAGGAAAAAAATGTTTCACTTGTTTTTTGCCAAAAAATTAATTTAGACCCATTTTTTATTATAAGAGTAACAGGAGAAAGTTAGCCTAAAAATTTGTTGTGCAATGTCTCTTGAGTACGCCCATGCCTCAGATATGGGGAAAAACTACTGTGTGTGCACAGCAGGGCTTGGAAGGGAAAGAGCACAGTTTGGCTTTTTGAATGCAAAAATGGCTAGAATCAAGTAGTTTTACCCCATTGGAAACTAGACCCCTAAAGGAACTTATCTAGATATGTGGAGAGCACCTTGAACTCCCAGGTGCTTCATAGAATTTTACAATGTAGAGTCGAGAAAATAAAAAAAATCACTTTTCCCACAAAAATTTTTTCTTTTAGCCCCAAATTTTTCATTTTTACAAGGATCACTGGAGAAAATGGACCACAAAATGTGTTTAATTCCTCCTGAGTAGTGATGAGCGAGCACTAAAATGCTGGGGTGCTCGCTGCTTGGGTCGAGCAAATTGGAATACTTGGGTACTCAGATAGAACAATGAGCCCAATGTAAGTCTATGGGAGACCCGAGCATTTTTACCGAGAACCCCCACGGCGGTCCTTTTAAGATCTAAAAACATCTGAAAACGATGGAAACACTGCTAAAATGACAAGAGCCCATCATGGGGATCACCCTTGGAAACATTCCAGACTCCTAATTCACAGCTTTAAACAATGTTGTCAGAGTTTCATGCCATTTTTACCGGTGCACCAAAAAACATACCAAAACGGATTTTGCTGGGAAATTTGTTAAGGTACATCCTTCCCAAAATGTTCCTCCCCTGCTTGGGCTATGTTCAAATGCAGCATTTCTGAAGCGTTTTTCATCTTTAACATTGCTTTCATCCAATACAAATGCATTTACTGGGAAATGTCATTGTAACACTTAACAACCCTAGCTGGCCATGTGGTGTGTGACACATAAGCAGACACATCTTGTTTCATTTATGAAGGAGGGACTCTTAAAGTCACAGAGCCTATTTTTACCGGGGCATCAGGCAGCATTAATCTTCTTAAAGGGCCATTATTAAACAGTGGGTCTCCTAAACTGTTATTACCTATGCAGTGAGTGGATGGGCTGCCAAGAATTACCATGCACCCCAATACCCCTTTCATGAGAGATCCATCCTCTTTTCCTATGCATTGACTGCAAGGACTGCCCTGCTACCAAGTCATATGCAGCCCAATAAACCTTTGAACCCACACACTCGATGGGCACAGTAAAATCCACTTCACATTATTCATTTTGTACTCCCATTCTGTTTTCTTATGTATTGACTGCAAGGCCTGCCCTGCTACCAAGTCATATGCACCCCAATAACCCCAATCCCCCTAGGAAGAAACATGGAGGAGGTCATCTTAACAAAAAATGTCCCATTAAAAAGGAGCGGGTCTCCTAGACTTGTAATGTCCATAATCTAAGTGTATTGGGCTGACGAACATTTTCCCCTGTGGGGTACACTTCAACCTTTTCCATAACAAGTATTTTGCACCCAGCAAAACCACCTACCCTTGTTCTGAGTTCGACACTGCCTGTAGCAGCATGGAACATGTTAATGCAGGTGATCTAGTGGTGGCCGATGGTGAGACATTGAGGAAGGCCTGATTAAAAACTATGCCCAAGGATCGGGTCTCCTAGATATGGAATGCCCACACACTAAATGTGTTGGCTGTCAAACATTTTCCCCTGTGGGGTACACCTCAATCTTTTCCATAACAATTCTCTTACGCCCAGCAAAAATACCCACCCTTGTTCGGAATTTGACACTGGCTGTCGCAGCATGGCACACGTTAATGCTGGTGATCTAGTGGCTGCAGATGATGAGACGTGGAGAAAGGTCTGATTCAAAACTATGCCCAATTTAAAGGAGCGGGTCTCCTAGACTTAGAATGCCCTTACACTAAGTGTGTTGGCTGTCAAACTGTTTCCCCTGTGGGGTACACCTCATCCTCTTCCATAACAAGTATTTAGCGCCCAGCAAACCCCCCCACCCTTGTTAGGATTTTGACACTGGCTGTAGCAGCATGGAACACTTTAACTCTGGTGATCTAGTTGCGGAGGATGATGAGAAGTGGAGAAAAACCTGATTAAAAACTATTCCCAATTTAAAGGAGCCGGTCTCCTAGACTTGGAATGCCCATACACTAAGTGTGTTGGCTGTCAAACATTTTCCCCTGTGGGGTACAGCTCAACCAATTCCATAACAATTCTTTTATGCCCAGCAAAAACACCCACCCTTGTTCGGAATTCGAGACTGGCTGTATCAGCACAGCACGTTAACGCTGGTGATCTAGTGGCAGCAGATGATGAAATGTGGAGGAAAGCCTGATTAAAACTGTGCCCAATTTAAAGGAGCGGGTCTCCTAGACTTGGAATGCCCATACACTAAGTGTGTTGGCTGTCAAACACTTTCCACTGTGGGGTACATCTCAACCTTTTCCATAACAAGTATTTAACGCTCAGCAAAAAACCCCACCCTTGTTAGGATTTCGACACTGGCTGTAGCAGCACGGAACACGTTAAAGCTGGTGATCTATTGGCGGAGGGTGATGAGATGTGGAGGAAAGCCTGATTAAAAACTATGTCCAATTTAAAGGAGCGTGTTTCCTAGACTTGGAATGAACATACACTAAGTGTGTTGGCTGTTAAACATTTTCTCCTGTGGGGTACACCTCAACCTTTTCCATAACAAGTATTTAACACCCAGCAAAAACCCCCACCCTTGTTAGGATTTTGACACTGGCTGCAGCAGGACAGAACACGTTAATGCTGGTGATCTAGTGGTGGCGGATGATGAGACGTGGAGGAAAGCCTGATTAAAAACTATGCCCAATTTAAAGGAGCATGTCTCCTAGACTTGGAATGCCCATACACTAAGTGTGTTGACTGTCAAACATTTTCCCCTGTGGGGTACGCCTCAACCTTTTCCATAACAAGTATTTAACACCCATCATAACCATCCACCCTTGTTAGGATTTCAACACTGGCTGTAGTAGCATGGAACCCGTTAACGCTGGTGATCCAGTGGGGGCGGATGATGAGATGTGGAGGAAAGCCTGATTAAAAACTATGCCCAATTTAAAGGAGCGAATCTCCTAGACTTGAAATGCCCATAGACTAAGTGTGTTGGCTGTCTAACATTTTCCCTTGTGGGGCACACCTCAACCTTTTCCATAACAATTTTTTTGCGCCCAGCAAAAACCTTCACCCTTGTTAGGATTTCGACACTGGCTGTAGCAGCATGGCACATGTCATGGTGATGACAGGAATGGGAAAGTACTTGATTAATAACAGCAGTAACTATGGGAGGTATGAGATCCAGGATACAGCCAACAATGATTCGTCGCTTAGCCACCATAAATTACCATAATCGATTTCACGTCCATCATAGGATCAGTGTACCAGATGCGCATGTGAGACTCGTCCTTAGAAATGCCCATCCAAAATATGTTGCTAAACAACCACGTGTCTGTAAAAAAGGGCAAAGTTCAACATGTTCATGAGATGCTGAATTATACAAAGCAGATCAGTGTAGGAGGAAAACCAAACAAACTGAACTGATGGATGCTCGTGAAAAAGTAAGTTTAAAGAGGAGTGCACCGTCCGTAACTATAAACACACCCGTGCAACAAGCTTCTTCATCTTCACCCATACATATTAACAATAATATACAAATGTCACATTCTAAAAATATTTGTCCGAGTGTAACCAACACTGTTAAAGGAATGCCACAAAACGTAAATAACCACAACCCTTTGAAAAATCTGATTTCCTCTTTGCATCATATGGACGATGATGGTATTGCTGATGACTTAGAAAATTTCCACATCCACACCAAGAAGATGAAGATCACAGCTGCAAAAAATGTTCGAAAAAGGCATTGAATGTCTGGAAAATCATTTTCTCTAGGGCAAAGTTTACCTCTTACTAAAGTGGGACCGAATGAGGCATACACAGCTCTCTGGTGTCCTCAGCGTGAGATGCTTGACAGATGATGTATTCTGATTTGTCCATGTCCACTTTTTGAAAGTGAGCTGAAAAGAAGCATGATTGCGCGGGAAGATACGTGATTTTGGTCAGTAAGGAGGTGATGTCAGGTACAGATAGGTAGATCTGCATGTCATCGGCATAGTGATGATATTGCAAACCATGCCATTACATCAGCTGGCCCAGGCCAAAGGTGTAGATGGAGAAGAGTAGGGGTCCTAGAACAGAGACTTGTGGAACAACGAAAGGCAGGTGTCGAGGTGAGAAAATGGTGTGTTAGAAGGAGACAATGAATGTCCCCCTACCAGTCTTCTTGTTTTTTAAAGACTCTGCCGATAACCCCAAAAGGGACATTTGCACCAACAGCCATGGCCTCATCTGCAGGGGTTGAAAAACTACCAGCCTTACCACCACCAGCATGATCAGGTACATGGCAGCAAAGCAACAGACTTTGTTGGGTGAACGCCAGGCTCCATGAACAGTGTCTACGGGTAATACCACTGCTTTTTCCACTGTTGTACGTGCAAGCCAATCCCCTGTCCACGGTGCATGTGAAGATGCCTCCTGCACTGCCCTGCACCTGTCATTGACCACAGTCAAGTTGCACCATCATCAAGCACATCCACATCCATGTCCCAGCGCAGCCTTCAGTTGTTCATATCCTAGTCAATGGACCATAAGCGGAAAGAAGCAGCCAATGCCCCACAGGCCACAGTACTAAATTCACAAATTTCTCGTCTGCTTGCGCTCGAAATAATGCATTGTAGGTTCGTGGTAAATGGACGCTTTCTGCAACCTGATGGTGGTGACTGTAACAAGTTACTCAGTCCCTACCCGGCACTATTTCTCCCGGTCTGCCGTCACAATATTATACAAGCAAGCACGTGTCCCACAACATTACCCGGGCCATCAACAATGCTGGTACAGAGAAAGTGCACCTAACCACGGACACGTGGACAAGTGCTTATGGGCAGGGACAGTACATCTTGCTGACAGCACACTGTTTGCATAGAAAAAGTCATGACCCAATCAGATATTGGGAGACCATGTCACAGATGGATGGAGGAGACAGGTTGGGGAAGGCTTAGTATGTCATATTTAGGGTTTTGAACTGTAGCCTATAGGCAATAGGAAGGCAGTGAAGGGCATGGCAGAGAGGAGAGACTGTGGAATGTCATAGGGACAGTTGGATTACTCTGGCAGTATTGGATAGATTTGAGTGGTGCAACAGTGCTAGACGCGAGGCTACAGAGTATAAGGTTGTAATACTCAAGGCAGGAGATCATGAGGGTGTGCACAAACATTTTTTAAGTTTCTTGTAATGTACGGATCCAGGAAATGTTTTTGAGTTGGAATGGACAGGAGGAGGCAAGGGCTCCAACAACGCCAGTTGGTGCTCGGAAGTGCTGTCCACACAGAAAAAAACACTCGTTCATGTGAAAGTGGGGGTCAGTAACGTCAGCTGATCCCCTGCTGTGTGGAGGGCAAACTGCTGCTGCCTCCAAATTGTAACTACTTCTGATTTAAAACATACCCATCATTGTAAACACCAGAAGCACACTGACCAGGAGAGGCCCGACGTACATTTCGCGGTATAACCGCTTCCTCGGGGGTTGATGGGTATGTTTTAACTTTAACCCCTTCCTTTTTCTAAATGGGCTATGTGCAATTGTTTCATCGGTTCCTTCCACCCCATTCTGTTATGTTCTAGGACTATATGTCCAGGGTATGGTTATTGAAAGGGGATTGGAGGGTGCAGCAATTTTTGTTTATTTATATTAATTTGCCCGTTTTTTATGAGGGATTCCATCACTCTTACCCATATTCACAATGAATCACATTGCTCAGGTTCCTTTTTTGTATCCGGTGACTATGATATTTTTCTATTTGATCTTTTAATGCCTATTTGTGTCTTGTTCCTTTTGTCCTATACAATAAAAGCTGTTACTTTATAGTAGTTTTGGACTCTTTTTCTCCCCTTTTTTCTTAGTCTTGTGCGAGTCGTCTCTACGTTCTCATTACTTTTTGGGGCCTTTTTGTGCACTTGCACAAGCATGAATAAAAATGCATTTTGAGGGTTTTTTTCTCTTCTGTGCTCTGATATGTAAGGACTTGCAGTATGTAAAACATTTTGTGTGCTGTCAAGATTTAAGTATAAATATTCAATTTAGCACACACAGATTCAGAGGTGGGTCAACCACAAAATGTGAAATACAAACCCTACAAGGCTTTTTTTCTATATGTTGTGTATGACCTATTAATAATAGCAGGCAGCACATGATACATGTATACTAAGTCATTGGCGACCACGTTATAATTTAAACAACGTCATTTACACTTGCAGTGCAAACATTTGGTTGAATTTTCTCTCAGGAAATTAACACATTGCAAAATATGCCAGCCTAGTTAGGCCTAAGGGTACCGTTACACCTAGCGATGTACCAGCGATCCCGACCAGCGATATGACGCGGTCAGGATCGCTGGTGCATCGCTAGGTGGTCGCTAGTGAGCTGCCACACAGGCAGATCTCACCAGCGACATAGCAGGGTTCGGGGATTGCTACTTACCTGTCAGACGCGGCGATGCTGCGTCCTCCCGCCCGGCTCCACGCGTCGCTCGTCGGCGCCACAGGAAGCGCCGCAGGAAGTGACCGACGAGGAATGGTCCAGGAGCTTCTCGCGCGATCAGCGATAACCAGCGGGGGAGCCGGTCAGAGGCAAGTATCACATGCAGCGATATCACTAGCAATATCGCTATAACGTCACAAAATTGGTGACGTTACAGCGATATTGCTAGCGATATCGCAGTGTGTAACGGGGGCTTAAGGCTAGTTTCACACTTGCTTTTTTTTGCAGCGCGTTTTTCCCGCAAAAAAACGCATTGAAAAAACGCATACATAAGCATACAACTGCTGCGTTTTTTTCAAGCATTTTTATGAGCATGCATGAAAAAAACGCAGCGTTTTTATGCGTTTGTATGCGTTTTTAGCGCGTTTTTACCGCGTTTGCGTTTTTTTCCAACATTTTTAGGTGGCCCCTCACACTACCCAAACCATGACTTTACTAACCCTAACCCTGACCCTAACCCTAACCCTGACCCTAACCCTAACCCTAACCCTGACCCTAACCCTTAACCAAATCATACTTAACCCTAACCCAAACCCTAAACCCTAACTAACCCTAACCCTAACCCTAACCCTGACCCTAACCCTAACCCTAACCCTAACCCTGACCCTAACCCTAACCCTAACCCTGACCCTAACCCTTAACAAAACCATACTTAACCCTAACCCTGACCCTAACCCTAACCCTAACCCTAACCCTAACCCTGACCCTGACCCTAACCCTTAACCAAACCATACTTAACCCTAATCCTGACCCTAACCCTGACCCTAACCCTAACCCTAACCCTAACCCTGACCGTAACCCTTAACAAAACCATACTAACCCTAATCCTGACCCTAACCCTGACCCTAATCCTTAACAAAACCATACTTAACCCTAATCCTGACCCTAACCCTGACCCTAACCCTAACCCTAACCCTAACCCTGACCCTAACCCTTAACAAAACCATACTTAACCCTAATCCTGACCCTAACCATGACCCTAATCCTTAACAAAACCATACTTAACCCTAATCCTGACCCTAACCCTGACCCTAACCCTAACCCTAACCCTGACCCTAACCCTAACCCTAACCCTGACCCTAACCCTTAACAAAACCATACTTAACCCTAATCCTGACCCTAACCATGACCCTAATCCTTAACAAAACCATACTTAACCCTAACCCTGACCCAAACCCCAACCCTAACCCTGACCCTGACCATAACCCTAACCCTAAACCCCCTTAACTAACCCTAACTCTAACCCAAACCCCTAAATTCCATGGTTTAAAAAAAAAAACGCATATGCAAAAAAACGCATACATGAGCATGCCAGTGCGCACATATGCGCATCCATAGGCTATAATGGCCATTTTTAGCGCAAAACGTGCGCATATGTGCGCATGCGCTTTTTTGCAGGGCCAAAAAATGCAACATGCTGCGTCTGGAAAATCCCAACGCACACCCCAAAAAAACGCAGCGCATGAAAATCGCATACATGCGCTTACAAGCGCGCAGGTATGCGCACCCATGTTAAATATAGGGGAAAAAACGCATGCGCAGGTGTGCGTTTTTTTCCAGCGCTAAAAAACGCAAATGTGAAACCAGCCTAAGGCCCAAAAATGTGAGACATCTGTACAGATATGGTTTTATACAGTACAGACTGTTAAATATGATCTTACACATTTGTTAGGCCAGGGAACATTGCAAAAGTTCACATTCTTAACACGTCTGACAAGTATCCCTTGATTTAGCATGGTAAATGGTTTATTTTTAAAATTTATTATCCCTCAAAAAAATTGTGGACAGACATGAAGCTACTGAGCAGCACAAAAATACTGCCACAGACACACACTGCATGTTTTTGAAATTTTCACCAAGCATGGTTAATGATGAATTAGTAGATTAAATAGAGGGATGATACTATAAGCCTATGAATCTATGTAATATATATGATAATGTGATTAAACATACAAATGCAAAAAGCACATCATCTAATGTGTGTTTTGGTTAGACATGTAACCTGGCAAATATAAATCACCATGTCAATTCTTGACATATTGCAAAATTTTTGAAGTTGACTGTTAAAAAGGAACATCTATGGGGTAACTTAACAAACTTTGATGCTTGGCTGGTGAATATGTGGACCAACCAGGTCTGGGGTAGAGCTGTTCAGCTACAGCAAACCAAGCACGTTCTATGGCCAGCCTGCCATGGTATCCGTCGGATTGAGTCTCCCAAAGTTCGGGATGTTGCTCCAGCAGACTTATAACCTGTTCTGTGTCCACACAAGGGGGCCATAATTTTGTGAAAAATGACCATACTTCAAACATCCAACCACTGTGAGAAGAGTCCAACTTCACCTCACTCCAAAAAATGCTGTCCAGACTGTGAGCAAAGTTTTTTGCAGGCAATGTCTAGACACCTGGCTAGTATTGATACAATTGGTTTCAACTTTAACACTATATTTTGAAATACACACATGGACCGCACACGGACAGCATCCGTGTGCGGTACATGTTTACACGGACCCATTGACTTGTATTTTGCACACGGACACACAGTCCATGAAAACACGCTGACATGTGCATAGACACATTCATTTTAATAGGTCTACGTGTGTCAGTGTCTCCGCTACATGAGAAAACTGTCAATACACGTACCGAAGCCACTGACGTGTGAAAGAGGCCTAAGAGTCCGGAAACGGTGCAGAGCTGAGGGTCCAGAAATGTCAAATATACTGGCACTGAATATCAATGAGATTAGCTGAAGCGGGCTGAGCTTACATGTCCTAGCAGGCAGGCTGAAGCAGATGTGGAGAAACACACAGCTTGTAGCAGGAGCACCACTGCAAGCTGGGAAGGTTTGCTGGAAAAGCTGAGCTGGATTCTCTGGAGAAGATCAGTCACTTGCAACACAGAGCCAGAAATTCAAGCAGAATACACAAGTGTGGACTGGAAGGCAAACCGGGGTTATAAAGATAGGGAAGGCGGATCACATGAGCAGAATCGAGGCAGCAGACAAAATCGTAGAAAGCGGCAATAAGAACCACAGATGAAATCAGGAATCCAGAGTCCTGACAGGGGAAGTCCAAGGACCCATGGGGTCACTGAGGAGTTACCAATGGCTGCTGGTAAGGATTTAATTTGTTGAAGATGTCATGGTCCTGGGAACATAGCTGTCCATTGTCCTATGTCCACCAAACAGATGGACTGCAGAAAAAGGAGGCGCTATTTGTATTATGCCTAATCCAGCGTGTGATGGGCACAGTGATGGACCAGAGGCATGTCCTGTGACAAATTAATCAGGTACTGATGTCTGGACTCTTGGACTTGATTAGTTTGGTGACACTTGCAACGGCCATACTTCCCCACCACTTGATCCCTGGAAAGCTCGTGGACATCCTCTGTATTCAGCAATATACATAGAAACATCCTGTTGCCATAGTGACTATAAAAACAAACTGTAGAATTGAGTCCCATGAGGTTGGGGGAGTAAAGATCTGCTATACCCAGTGATAATAGGCCAGGACTATATCTTGGTCTGGGACCTATGGCAAAAGGTGGGGGTGCCAAGTTACTCAGGCAGGAGTCGGGTTCAACCATGAAGAATCCTGAACCCAGTCAGGGGTGGATGAGTTCCCCTTTGTGTCCTTGTTGGTGACAAGGATGAGATGGTGACCTATGAGTCTTGGGTTTCTGGGGGAAATTTTGGTACTGCACAAATGGAGGATCTTTTGTTAAAAGGGGCATTTGACCATGTTACTGTGATAAATGCGGTTGCTCAAGAGTCAGGGGCCGATACCAGGTTTCCATATTTTGAGGTAAATGAGGATTTGCAATATTGGGTCACTAAACTGAGAGGGGAAATAATAGAGCAGCTGTTAGTACCGGGGGTCCCTATAGGGTACTAGACCTGGCCCATTCCCATGTCTTCATTGGGAATATGGGCTTAGACAAAACCCAAGACAGAAGCCTTCAGAGGTTCTACTGGCTTGGATGTCACTGAGAGATTGTTAATTATTCTCAGAATTATTCTCAGTCCTGTCCTACCTATTAGTTAACTGCTCGGGGACGTGGACACTTCCACAGGCCTCTAGTGCCATTAACCATTATAGAGGTCCCATTTGACTGGATTTCCATGGATCTTGTTGAACCCCTAGTTAAGTCTGCCAGAGGGCACCAATATTTCCTGATGGTCATGGACTATGCAACACAGTACCCAGAGGGGATACCACTGAGGAACTCCTCTGCCAGGAGTATAGCCCGAGAGCTAGTCCATATTTTTTCCTGCACAGGCCTGCCAAAGGAGATCATGACAGACCAAGGAAATCTGTTCATGTCCAAAGTGCTGAGAGAGTTGGTAAGGCTCTCCAGATTACATAACTCAGGATGTCTGTGTACCATCCACAGACGGATGGCCAGGCGGAGAGTTCAATTAAACTTTGAAGTCTATGCTCAAGAAATTCATGGAGAAAGATGGCCCACACTCGGATTGCTTGCTCCCATACCTTCTGTTCTCTATAAGGGAAGTTCCACAGGCCTCTACAAGGTTCTCACCATTTGAGCTGTTATATAAAATGCTTCCTTGGGACTTCTGGAGACCTCGTAAGCAGAGGTTACACCCCACCGGAGCGTCATCGAGCATGTTGCCAAGATGCAGGACAGGATCACGAAGGTGATGCTAATTGTGAGGGAGAGCCTCCTTCAAGCTCAAGAGCCCCTAGCTAGGGTCTCCAATCTGTCAGCGAGGCTGAGATAATTTAGCCCTGGAGACCAGGTGTTGGTGTTGGTCCCCATGGTTGAAAGTAAGTTTCTGGCCAAGCTGCAGGTTCCATACAAGGTGGTCGAAGAGCAGAGTGATGTCAACTACTGTACAAGGTCCACCAGCCAGGGAGAAAAAAGCCATACCAGGTGTACCAAATCAACCTGCTTAAACTGTAGCAACACAGGGAACTGGTGGAAGCTATGTGCCTGGGGACCAATCCTGAAGCCAAGGTCGCGAATTTCACAGTGGGATAGATTCTGTCACCGGCCCAGAAACAACAATGCTGAGAACTGCTTCAGCGCTACCGGAACCTGTTTTCAGAGTTGCCAGAGTAGATTGTTGAGCATGAAATCCTTACAGAACCACATGTGTGGGTGAACCAAAAGCTATATCGAATTCCCGAAGCCCTCTGCGAGGAGATTTAGAAGGAGGTGAGTAGAATGTTGAGCCTGGGCGTCATCAAGGAGTCACAAAAAGCAGCTGGATGAGCCCCATTGTCCTGGTGCCAAATACTGATGGAGAATGGCATTTTTGTAATCATTACAGAAAGCTAAATGAGGTGTCCAAATTCAACACACATCCGATGCCCTCATTGATGAATTCATTGAGAGGCCAGAGTGTGCCAGATACATCACCACCCTGGACCAAATGAAAGGGTACTAGCAAATCCTCCTGGCCCAAAGTGCCAAGGAGAAGATGGCTTTCTCTATACCTGATGGTTGCTTCCAGTATACTAGAATGCTGTTCGGGCTGCAAGGAGCCCAGATACCTTCCAGAGGGCCATGGACCGGATTGTAGGTCTTCACAAAAAATACGTCACAGCTTAACTGGACGATATTGTGATCTTCAGCCCAAATTTGTAAAGTCATCTAAGGAAAGTCCAAGTGGTACTAGTTGCGCTGAGGAAGGCAGGGTTTACCATAAAGCCAAAGAAGTGCACCATGAGGAAAGAAGAGGCAAAATACTTGGACTATGTTGTTGGAAGGGGCAAAATAAAGCTGCAAGTGAATAAGGTAGAGGTGATCCAAAATTGTCAGCAAACGATCTCCAAGAAACAGGTTTGAGCATTTCTGGGAATTGTGGGATACTATTGGCAATTTATCCTGAACTTCACCATGATAGCCGTACCCCTGACTGACCTTCTTAAGGGCACAAAGACGTCGATGTTCAAGCGGTCTTTTCTTCTGAAGCGGAGAGGGATTTCCATTTGAAGCTTGCCCTGTGCGAACAGCTGGTCTTGGTCGCACTTGACTTCAGTAAGGAGTTCATATTCCAGACGGAGGCCTCAGAGATCAGTTGGGAGCCATGTTGTCCCATGAAATAAATGGGGACAAGCATTGAATCCGATATAGGAAACTCTCCTCCTGTGAAAAGAGCTATGCCATAGTAGAGAAAGAATACATGACCATCAAATGAGCAATTGACACGGAGCAGTATTACCTGTTAGGCCGGAAGTTCAGACTAGTGCCAGATCATGCACCCCTGAGTTGGTTGTGGAAAAGAAAGGGGAAAAATGCCTGCGTGACTTGGTGGTTTCTAGTGCTTCAGGACTTCAGCTTTCATATGGAGCACACTCCCTGGAAACTACACGGTAACTCAGATACATTGTCTCAATTTCCCTGTTTAGTGAATGAAGATGCCAAAACCTCTGGCTTTGGGCAGAGAAGGGGATAGGTGACAAGGTCATTGGTAAAGAACTGGAGGGGTGATATGTATCACTGAGGATATTAGCTTCAGTGATATGAACCTGGGGAAATGCTCCAGTGCACTAATTGCTGAAAGGGGTTCATCAGCCATGTTAAAGGCTGTTTTCTTTTCTGGGTGGGATCTAAAAGATAAATAATCAGCCTTCTGAATCATTCAGTGTTCGGTATGTCTATATTGAGATGTACCATTTAACTCACTATACTGTATGGCACTGTAGTGGTGTTTAAGTTCCTTGTTGATGCTTATATAGAATAATGCAGCAATGTTATTAAACTGTATAGTGGTTTTGTTCATTTAATTTATGGCAGTATTATCGGTTCTCACCTAAGGAAACAGAATAGCTAGAACACAGCCCTGCTCATGTACTAAAAGGGCATTTAGGCCCACTGAGACACCAAAGCATGGGTGCAACTACTACCTCTGTACCCCTTCCTAGATTAAGAAAAAAAAATCAGCAGCACAATATTGGAAGACAACTGATCCAGCTTTCAAGAGTACCTCATTTAGAGAGCTCTTTGTGCCAAATCCTATAACTAAGACATTTACAGGAAATGTAAAGGTAAATTATGCCAGGTATTAATTTCCTCAATGATTTTATGCTTTGTTAGGTATCATGATTTATGCAACATTACTCATTTTGCATAGTATATCTTTGGTCCATTAGTACAGGTATGCCTAACATGCCCCACAAAATTAATAAACACAATGTGTACCATTTTTTTAAGATTCATATATGAGCATTACTATTCATATATATCGTTAATCCTTTTATTTTGCAAATATTTCATTTTCTTCATAGAGTGAGAGGCAGCACTGAACCATACTATGATGCTGAGCATTAGATTACTTTTGCTGACACTCATAAATAGCAGTATGTTATTTGGAACTCTATGGAATAGTACTTGTCATTCTGGGAATAAGATGCATTGCAGTCTGTTACTGATAATGAACTTTAATAATTTGGGCATTGTGTTACTCTGGAGCCTACTACAGGCACATGCCATTATAATTATGTTTTAACATTTGACAAGCTACTGGCTTTTTGATAATCCTGTACAAACTTATTAAAGTATAAGTATTTTAATATAGGGATGCTTATAAAAACCACAAAGACCTCCATTCTCTTAAGAATTGTAATGAATAAATGAGGGCATCGTTAATCACTGCTGGACATTGGGAGCCAGTAAAGAAAAACTTCGAAGTTCAATTCATCATTATGTAAATCCATATTCTTGTGACAGGTCATGTCCAGGGATTGTTGCTTGTGAACTGAATTTCAGTTTATTACTCAAAGTTGTCATTTTCTAAAATAGGTTACATAGGTAATTGCTGATGGGCTAATTTATTGAACTCATAATGTATTTTAAGAAATTATTGCTAGCATTACCATCTTTCTAGAGTTTCTTTATGTATCACAGGTTTCATGTGCAGCAATTTTCTAATGCTGGATTAGAAATGATTTTTCTTATCAATTAAAGACTTTTTTTCTTGAAAGACATGCTATTCCAAGTTAAGGGTGCTGATATCTGGATGGGTCGCTGATCCATGGATTTGTTCTGCTTGGTATATTTTTATCAGGGAAGAATATGGATATGCAGCAGTTATCATCTAGCTCAGAGGTCCCCAACCTTTCCGACCTTGAGAGCCACATTCAGCTATGAAAGAGGGTCTCTAGCCACATTCAGCTTCTTCCCCACTCACAGTAGTGACAACCAGAGCCCCCATTACCGGTTTAATTACAGTCAAAGCTCTTCCACTGAAATCTCACCAAGGCAGTATGCCAAGTTCAGGATTTCCTATCTTACCGCCATTCGGATCTGCTCTTCTGTGCAGGTCTGCACACAAAAGTCACCATTTAGAGATCTGCTCTTAACAGCTGTTTGCTACACCTGGTGATGGTGCATCAAGCTGGCAGACAGTCGTGAGCCACACATCACGGACCTGCGATCCAGGGGTTGGGGACCCCTGATCTAGCTCATAGCGTTTTTTGTCTTCCTTTGGTAGAACATGGAAGGTTTATAGGTTTGGCATAATGGACCTGCCTCTGTTTTCAGTCTTTACAACTACAGTATATAGCTTAAGCTGCTTTTACATTTGCATTTAAACATTCCTCAAAATATAGCTGTTACACATCTGTCCTGAATCCGGGCTCTGCTCCCTTCACCCTGGTCTGCAGAACTCTGTTGTGCTCCATGTCAGGCTTTGCATAATCTCCCTCGGCCTTTTAAGGGACAATAACATACACATCAATGTCTTAGTATTAACACCTCAGTGTTTCGTGTGATCCACCATTTGTACTCCAACTCTGATCCTGCATTCCTGCAGCTTAGCAGGTTTATCCTCATTTTGCCATCTCTGCCTTCACCCTTTCTTCACTCCACTTCACTTGTAATTTTGGTCCTGAGTCTCCTCACTGTGCCGATTCCTTGTTTCTTATGTGCCTACTCTGTCTTTGGCTTCGGAGGATCCATCTCACCCGATGAGCTAAAACAACAGCAGATAAATGGACAAAGAAATGTGTTGCCTAACTGATGCATATAGAATTAGAGGGACCCCATTGATTATTGCGAATTCCATCTGGTTCAAACAAGAAGAAAGAAAAAAGAAACATGCCATATATACAGGGATTATCTTGAAATACAACAATATTTTATTGGTACTAAAGAAAGCCAGAAAACATTAAAAACAATTAAAAAGTCATGAAAGGATATGCAATGTATACAATAGCTCACAATAGAGCTACAGACATCACTCAATTTACACAAAATAAAGATTTATAGTGTAATATTCAAATCTCAATAATAATATAATAATAATAAATTTTATTTCTAGAGCGCCGACATATTCCGCAGCACTTTACATTTCAAAGGGGACTTGTACAGATGATAGACATTACAGCATAACAATAATCACATAGATCATAACAGATACCAAGAGGAATGAGGGCCCTGCTCGCAAGCCTACAGTCTATGAGGAAAAAAAGGTAGACGCAAAAGGTGGGTGGTAACAGTTGCCCTGATTGTATGGACCAGCCATAATGTTAAGTGTGTAACAGTACAGACACAGAGGGCTAATAGATGCATAAAGCATGTGGGAACATGATGCGGGGAACCTGGTTATGGTAAAACTTTTGACTGTGCTACACAGGGATAGTTAGGTTAATGTGTTGAGGTGATAGGCCAGTCTGAATAAATGCGTTTTCAGGGCACACTTAAAATTGTAGGGATTGGGGACTAATCGTATTGACCTGGGAAGTGCATTCAAAAGAATTGGCGCAGCACGTGTAAAGTCTTGGAGATGGGAGTGGGAGGTTCTGATTATTGAGGATGCTAACCTCAGGTCATCAGCAGAACGGAGGGCACAGGTAGGGTGGTAGACTGAAATGAGGGAGGAGATGTAGGGTGATGCTGAGCCATGGAGAGCTTTGTGGGTGAGGGCAATAAGTTTGTACTGGATTCTGGAGTGGATGGGTAGCCAGTGCAATGACTGGCACAAGGTAGATGCATCGGTGTAATGATTGGAGAGGAATATGATCTTGGCTGCAGTATTCAAGACAGATTGGAGGGGGGAGAGTTTGGTAAGAGGGAGACCGATTAGAAGAGAGTTACAATAGTCCAGCCGAGAATGAATAAGAGAAACAGTAAGAGTTTTTGAGGAGTCAAAAGTAAGAAAAGATCGAATTCTAGAAACGTTTTTGAGGTGCAGATAACAAGAGAGAGCCAGAGACTGAATGTGGGGGGCAAGGAAAGCTTGGAGTCAAGTATGACCCCAAGACAGCGGGCATGTTGCTGGGGAGTAATAATGGAACCACACGCAGAAATGGCAATGTCGGGTATAGGTACATTAGTAGAGGGAGGAAACACAAGGAGTTCAGACTTTGACAGGTTCACTTTCAGATATAGTGAGGACATGATGTTAGACACAGCGTTTAGGCAATCGCTGGTGTTTTCTAAAAAGGCAGGCGTAATGTCAGGAGAAGAAGCATATAATTGGGTGTCATCAGCATAGAGATGGTACTGGAAACCAAATCTACTGATTGTTTGACCAATAGGCGCAGTATACAAAGAGAAAAGGAGGGGCCTAGGACTGATCCTTGAGGAACCCCAACAGTAAGGGGAAGATGAGAGGAGGAGGAACCAGCAAAAGATACAGTAAAGGAGCAGTCAGAGAGATAGGAGGAAAACCAGGAGAGAACGGTGTCCTTGATGCCGATGGAGCAGAGCATAGTGAGGAGGAGCTGATGATCCTCAGTATTGAATGCTGCAGAGATCCAAGAGAATTATCATTGAGTAGTGACCATTAGATTTAGCTGTTAGTAGATCATTAGAAACTTTAGTGAGGGCAGTTTCAGTAGAGTATAAAGAGTGGAAATCGGATTGGAGAGGGTCGAGAAGAGAGTTATCAGAGAGATAGTGGATCAGACGGGAGTGGACCAGGCGTTCCAGGAGTTTAGAGATGAAGGGAAGATTAGAGACAGTTCTATAGTTAGCGGCACATTTTTGGTCGAGGGATGTTTTTTTAAGTAATGGATGTATGATGGCATGCTTATATGAGGAGGGAAAGATACCAGAAGAGAGAGAGGTTATATATTTTAGTTAGGTGAGTGGTGACAGCAGGGGAAAGGGACTGGAGGAGATGTGATGGAAATGGGTCACTGGTGCAAGTGGTTGGGCGAGAAGATGCAAGGAGCCTGCTTACTTCTGTGACTGGTTCAAAGTCAGAGAGTGAGCTAGATGCAGTGGGGGAGGGAGGACAGTGCATGGTATGAGGTGATTGGGAGATGATTTCCTGTCAGAAAAGGTCAATTTTTTCTTTGTTACAGACCTGTAAATATACTGTATATGATCGGCACACCTAAAAGAAAAATAATCCTCTATATATGGCTATGCAGAAGATTATAAAGTGTTACAGTGCTCTATAGTTATACACCACATAATGCTCATATACGCTAAAGAAGTCTCTAATAAATGGTCTGATAACCCAAGATATCAAGGAGTAAACAGCATAGCTTAAAAGAGCACAAAAACTGTCAGTGCATAAAAAACAGTGCCAAGTACTTGAACACTATATATGCAGAAACTGGAAGCCTAAGCATGGTTAGACTTGCAAAGCAACAATCCCCCATACACAGTGGATACGTAGAGTATTCAGACCACTTTACATTTTTCGCTTTGTTTCATTGCAGCCATTTAGTAAATTCAAAAAAGTTCATTTTTCTTTCTCATTAATGTACACTCTGTACCCAATCTTGACTGAAAAAAAACAGAAATGTAGACAGTTTTGCAAATTTATTAAAAAAGAAAAACTGAAATATCACATGGTCATTAGTATTCAGACCCTTTGTTCAGTATTGAGTAGAAGCACCCTTTTGAGCTAGTACAGCCATGAGTCTTCTTGGGAATGATGCAACAAGTTTTTCACACCTGGATTTGAGGTTCCTCTGCCATTATTCCTTACAGAACCTCTCCACTTCTGTCAGGTTGGATGGTGAGCGTTGGTGGACAGCCATTTTCAGGTCTCTCCAGAGATGCTCAATATGGTTCAGGTCAGGGTTCTGGCTGAGCCAGTCAAGAAAGGTCACAGAGTTGTTCTGAAGCCACTCCTTTGTTATTTTAGCTGTGTACTTAGGGTCATTGTCTTGTTGAAAGGTGAACCTTTGGCTAAGTCTGAGGTCCAGACCACTCTGGAAGAGGTTTTCATCCATGATATTTCTGTACTTGACCGCATTCATGTTTCCTTCGATTGCAACCAGTTGTCTTGTCCCTACAGCTGAAAACAATGCCCATAGCATGATGCTGCCACCACCATGTTTCACTGTTGGGATTGTATTTGGCAGGTGATGAGCAGTGCCTGTTTTTTCCACACATACTGCTTATAATTATCACTAAAAAGTTCTATCTTTGTCTCATCAAACCAGAGTATCTTATTTCTCATAGTCTGGGAGTCCTTCATGTGTTTTTTTGCAAACTCTATGCGGGCTTTTCATATGTCTTGCACTGAGAAGAGGCTCCCATCGGGTCACTCTGCCATAAAGGCCCAACTGGTGGAGGGCTGCGGTGATAGTTGACTTTGTTGAACTTTCTCCCATCTCTCTACTGCATCTGTGGAGCTCAGCCACAATGATCTTGGGGTTCTACTTTACCTCTCTCACCAAGGCTCTTCTCCCATGATTGCTCAGTTTAGCTGGACGGTCAGGTCTAGGAAGACTTCTGGTGGTCCCAAACTTCTTCCATTTAAGGATTATGGAGGCCACAGTGCTCTTAGGAACCTTGAGTACTGCAGAAATTCTTTTTTAACTTTGGCCAGATCTGTGCCTTGCCACAATTCTGTCTCTGAGTTCCTTGGCCAGTTCCTTTGACCTCATGATTCTCATTTATTCTGACATGCACTGGGAACTGTGAGGTTTTATATAGACAGGTGTGTGCCTTTACAAATCAAGTCCTATTGGTTTAATTAAACACAGCTGAACTCCAATCAAGGAGTAGAACCATCTCAAGGAGGATCATAAGGAAATGGACAGCATGTGACTTAAATATGAGTGTAAGAGCAAAAGGTCTGAATACTTATGGCCATGTGATATTTCCGTTTTTCTTTTTAAATCTATTTGCAAAAATTTCTATATTTCTGTTTTTTTCAGTCAAAATGGAGTGCAGAGTGTACATTAATAAGAAAAAAAATAACTTTTTTGAATTTACCAAATGGCTTCAATGAAACAGTGAAAAATTTAAAGGGGTTTGAATACTTTCTGTACCCACTGTATATTTATAATGTGCTAAAAATATGTACCCCTACGGGATAGTGTATGAGCATATGAAAAATGAACAAAAAATACATACAGAAATTCTGGGGAAGTAGATGTACATACCTATAAATTTATAAGCACAAATATATTGAGACCTAAGTGGACGCACATAATAATGTGATCCAGGCAGGTGGTTCAAGGTCAAAAGGACTGATTATAGAACTGCAAAGGTGGATACCTTATAAAGGTATCTGAATAAATTAGATAGTTGAAAGATAAGGGTTGTTAAAGGAGCCCCACGTGTTTTGCCACTAAAAGTGGTTCCTCAGGGGAATGTCTTGTTTATTTTTTTTAGAAAACAAAATAAAGTTTTGCTTTTTCTTCTGTTCTAATTAGAAACATATAAAGGAACCCATATGGACATCATAATTACCAATGGGCTTCCGTTTGCATCAGTTATGCAACAGATATTTAAATTTGGTCCTCAAAGAAGAACAGATAAATGGAGTGTCCAGACGGAAGTGTGTACATAGCTTAAGTGACTATTATTTGTAAAAAGAGGACATGATCCTCACAGGAAGATACACATAATAGAAAGTGATTGAATGGCCAAAGGCCAGTCTTCATCATATTGTAAAATATTAACTTTGCACTTTGGGTCCTTATGATTATAGCAAAACCAATTTTTTTTTTTATGTTTAACTACTTTTGCCCAACAAGGAAAACAATTTTTTTTTTTTACAAAAGAATTAGTTTTTTTCTGTTTGCACATTGCAAGATTTTCCATAATGTGATTTTTATATTGACTGAGCTGAAAAGGAGTTATTTACTTTATATTATTATTACTATTATTATTATATATTTAACCCCTTCACCCCCAAGGGTGGTTTGCACGTTCATGACCGGGCCAATTTTTACAATTCTGACCACTGTACCTTTATGAGGTCATAACTCTGGAACGCTTCCATGGATCCCGGTGATTCTGACATTGTTTTCTCGTGACATATTGTACTTCATGTTAGTGGTAAAATTTCATTCAAATAACTTGCGTTTATTTGTGAAAAAAATGGAAATTTGGCAAAAATTTTGAAAATTTTGCAATTTTCCAACTTTGAATTTTTATGCCCTTAAATCACAGAGATACAGCACACAAAAAAATTGATAACTAACATTTCCCACATGTTTACTTTACATCAGCACAATTTTTGAACCAAAATTTTTTTTTGTTAGGAAGTTATAAGGGTTAAAAGTTGACCAGCGATTTCTCATGTTTACAACACCATTTTATTTTTAGGGCCACATCACATTTGAAGCCACTTTGAGGGGTCTATATGATAGAAAATAGCCAAAAGTGACACCATTCTAAAAACTGCACCCCTTAAGGTGCTCAAAACCACATTCAAGAAGTTTATTAACCCTTTAGGTGCGTCACAGGAATTTTTTTGAATATTTAAAAAAAAATGAACATCTAACTTTTTTCACAAAAAAAATACTTCAGGTTCAATTTTTTTTATTTTACCAAGGGTAACAGGAGAAATTGGACTGCAAAAGTTATTGTGCAATTTGTCCTGAGTACGCTGATACCTGATTTGTGGGAGGAACGACTGTTTCGGCGCATGGCAGAGCTCAGAATGGAAGGAGCGCCGACTGACTTTTTCAATGCAAAATTGGCTGGAATTCAGATCGGACGCCATGTCACATTTGGAGAGTCCCTGATGTACCTAAACAGTGGAAACCCCCTACAAGTGACCCCATTTTGGAAACTAGACCCCCCAAGGAACTTATCTAGATATGTGGTGAGAACTTTGAACCCACAAGGGCTTTACAGAAGTTTATAACGTACAGCGGTACAATTAAAAAATCATATTTTTTCCACAAAAATGATCTTTTCACCCCAATTTTTATTTTCCCAAGGGTAACAGGACTCTAAAAATTATTGTGCAATTTGTCCTGAGTACGCTGATACCCCACATGTGGGGGTAAACCACTATTTGGGCGCATGGCAGAGCTTGGAAGGGAAGCAGCGCCATTTGACGTTTTTGGCTGGAATTGAGATCAGACACCATGTAGCGATTGGAAAACCCCTGATGTACCAAAACAGTGGAAACCCCCCACAAATGACACCATTTTGGAAACTAGACCCCGCAAGGAACTTATCTAGATGTGTGGTGAGAACTTTGAACCCCCAAGGGCTTCACAGAAGTTTATAACATACAGCCGTACAATTAAAAAATCATATTTTTTCCACAAAAATGATCTTTTCACCCTTAATTCTTATTTTTCCAAGGGTAACAAGACCCTAAAAGTTATTGTGCAATTTGTCCTGAGTACGCTGATACCCCACATGTGGGGGTAAACCACTATTTGGGAACATGGCAGAGCTCGGAAGGGAAGCAGCGCCATTTGACGTTTTTGGCTGGAATTGAGGCTAATTTCACACTTGCTTTTTTCTGCAGCACGTTTTTCCCGCAAAAAAACGCATTGAAAAAACGCATACAAACGCTGCGTTTTTTTCAAGCATTTTTATGAGCATGCATGAAAAAAACGCAGCGTTTTTATGCGTTTGTATGCGTTTTTAGTGCGTTTTTACCGCGTTTGCGTTTTTTTCCAACATTAGGTGGCCCCTCACACTAACCCAAACCATGACTTTACTAACCCTAACCCTAACCCTAACCCTGACCCTAACCCTGACCCTAACCCTTAACCAAACCATACTAACCCTAACCCTAACCCTGACCCTAACCCTAACCCTTAACCAAACCATACTAACCCTAACCCTAACCCTGACTCTAAACCCTAGCTAACCCTAACCCTAGCCCTAAACCCCCTTAACTAACCCTAACTCTAACCCAAACCCCTAAATTCCATTGTCCAACTAATGGTAAAAAAAAAAACGCATGTGCAAAAAAACGCATACATAAGCATGCCAATGCGCACATATGCGCACCCATAGACTTATAATGGGTGTCTTGCTGTAAAAAAACGCATTGCGCGCGCATGCGTTTTTTTGAGGCAAGTCGGACGCCCAAAAAATGCAACAGGATGCATTTTGTGCGCCCGAGCGCATACCGCAAAAAAACGCATGCGCGGAAAAACGCATACAAACACATGTGTATGCGCACATAAGCGCATCCCATGCAAAGTATAGGGAAAAAAACGCATGCGTTTTTTAGAGCTAAAATCCAGATCGGACACCATGTCGCGATTGGAAAACCCCTGATGTACCAAAACAGTGGAAACCCCCCACAAATGACACCATTTTGGAAACTAGACCCCCTAAGGAACTTATCTAGATGTGTGGTGAGAACTTTGAACCCCCAAGGGCTTCACAGAAGTTTATAACATAAAGCCGTACAATTAAAAAATCATATTTTTTCCACAAAAATGATCTTTTCACCCTCAATTCTTATTTTCCCAAGGGTAACAGCACCCTAAAAGTTATTGTGCAATTTGTCCTGAGTACGCTGATACCCCACATGTGGGGGTAAACCTCTATTTGGGAGCATGGCAGAGCTTGGAAGGGAAGCAGCGCCATTTGACGTTTTTGGCTGGAATTGAGATCGGACACCATGTCGCGATTGGAAAACTCCTGATGTACCTAAACAGAGGAAACCCCCCACAAATGACACCATTTTGAAAACTAGACCCCCTAAGGAACTTATCTAGATGTGTGGTGAGCACTTTGAACCCCCCAGTGCTTCACAGAAGTTTATAACGCCCGGGCGTGAAAATAAAAAATTCGTATTTTTTCCACAAACATGATCTTTTAGTCCCCAATTTTTTTATTTTCCCAAGGGTAACAGGAGAAATTGAACCCCAAAAGTTGTTGTCCAATTTGTCCTGAGTATGCTGATACCCCATATGTGGGAGAAAACTACTGTATGGGCACACGTCGGGGCTCGGAAGGGAAGTAGTGACGTTTTGGAATGCAGACTTTGATGGAATGGTCAGCGGGTGTCATGTTGCCTTTGGAGAGCCCCTAATGTACCTAAACAGTGGAAACACCCACAAATGACCCCATTTTGGAGACGAGACCCCCTAAGGAACTTATCTAGATGTGTGGTGAGCACTTTGAACCCCCAAGTGCTTCACAGAAGTTTATAACGCTCGGACGTGAAAATAAAAAAATCATTTTTTTCCACAAAAATGATATTTTTGCCCCCAATTTTTTATTTTCCTAAGGGTAACAGGAGAAATTGGACCCCAAAAATTATTTTGCAATTTGTCCTGAGTAGGCTGATACCCTACATGTGGGGGTAAAACACTGTTTGGGCGCATGGCAGAGCTTGGAAGAGAAAGAGCACCATTTGACTTTTTCAACTCAGAATTGGCTGGAATTGAGATCAGACGCAATGTTGCATTTGGAGAGCCCCTGATGTGCCCAAACAGTGGAAACCCCCAATTATAACTCCAACCCGAACCCCAACACACCCCTAACCCTAATCTCAGCCCTAACCCTAGCCCTAGCCCTAGCCCTAACCCTAACCCTAGCCCTAAACCTAGCCCTAACCCTAACGGAAATAAATACATTTTTTTTATTTTATTATTTTTCACTAACTAAGGGGGTGATAACGGGGGGTTTGATTTACTATTTATGGCGGTTTTTATGTTTGGCAGCTGTCGCACGCTAAAAGACGCTTTTTATTGTAAAAATATTTTTTGCATCACCACATATTGAGAGCTATAATTTTTCCGTATTTTGACCCACTGAGTCATGTGAGGTCTTATTTTTTGCGGGACGAGTTGATGTTTTTATTGGTACCATTTTCGGGCATGTGACATTTTTTGATCGCTTTTTATTCCGATTTTTGGGACGCAGAATGAACAAAAACCAGCGTTTCATGAATTTCTTTTGGGGGGGTGCGTTTACACCGTTCTGCGTGCGGTAAAATTGATAAAGCGGTTTTATTCTTCGGGTCAGTACGGTTACAGCGATACCTCATTTAGGTCTTTTTTTATCTTTTTGTCGGTTTTATGCAATGAAAACTATTTTATATAAAAAATAATTATTTTTGCATCGCTTTATTCTGCAAGCTATAACTTTTTTATTTTTTTGCTGATGATGCTGTGTGGTGGCTCGTTTTTTGCGGGACAAGATGACGTTTTCAGCGGTACCATGGATATTTATATGCGTCTTTTTGATCGCGCGTTATTACACTTTGTTTGGCGGTATGATAATAAATCATTATTTTTTGCTTTGTTTTTTATTTTTATTTTTTAAGAGGTTCGCTAAAGGGGTTAACTAATGGGACAGTTTTATAGGGCGGGTCGTTACGGACGCGGCGATACCGAATATGTGTACTTTTATCGTTTTTTTTTTTTTATTTCCAAAAAATGGATTTATTTGGGGGAATATTTTTTTTTTTTCTAATTTATTTGGCAATTTTTTTTTAATTATTTTAACACTTTTTTTTATTTTTTTTTTTACTTTATTAAATAGTCCCAGGTGGGACATTACTGTCCTGTGACAGATCCCTGATCTGTCACATCACAGATCACTGTGACAGATCAGCAATCTGTCACAGGCATTGAAGAAGACTTCCTCTTGCCTGCGCTTTGCAGGCACTGAGGAAGCCAGCTTCCTGCAGGCCCCCGAAAGCCCCCGTCACCATCTTGGATTCGGGGGCCTGCAGGAAAGGAGCCCCCCCGCAGCAGCGCTGCACATTGCGCTGCTGTGGGGGGGCTCAGGGAAGCACGGAGGGAGCCCCCTCCCTGCCGATGCTTCCCTTTAACCCCCGGTACACCTCGATCATGTTTGATCGCGGTGTGCAAGGGGTTAATGTGTCGGGGGCAGTCCGTGACCGCCCCTGACACATTGTGCCCAGTGTCAGCTGTGATAATCAGCTGACACACGGCCACGATCAGCGGCGCTCACCACGTGGGCGCCGCTGATCGCGGTAGACGTACTATCCCGTCCATGGGCATAGGGGCCCGGGTCCCATGGACAGGATAGTACGTCTGATGTCAGAAAGGGGTTAAAAAGCATCATTGATTCCATGGTGCTGCACATGAGAAGGAGTTACATACAAATTACAGATACCACTTACAGTAAAGAAACTAACACTCAGACTGATACAGAGGGGAGATGCCCCTGCCCTTGTGGGCTTACATTCTACAGGATGGTGGGGAGGAGACAGCAATAGGTTGGGGGGTTGCAGCATCTCCGGTGTTGGTAAGGCGGTAGCTCTGGTAGTGGTGAGGAGGCAGTTGGGTCATTGCAGGCTGTAAGCTTTCCTGAAGAGGTGGGTTTTCAGGTTCTGTCTGAAGGATTCGAATGTTGTTGATAGCCGGACGTGTTGGGGCAAAGAATTCCAGGGGATGGGGGATATTTGGGAGAAGTCTTAGAGGTGGTTTGGTGAGGAGCGAATAAGTGTGGAGGCGCGAAGGAGGTCTTGAGAGGACCAAAGATTACGTGAGGGAATATATCAGGAGATTAGTTCAGAGATATATGGAGGAGACAGGTTATAGAAGGCCTGGTAGGTCAGTATTAGTCATTTGAACTGGATACGCTGACGGAATAGGAGCCATAGAAGAGATTTGCAGATGAGAAAAGTAGAGTAGTAGCAAGGAGAGAGATGAATTAGTCAGGCATCAGAGTTAAGGATGGACTGGAAAGGTGCGAGGGTGTTAGCAGGTAGGCCACAGAAAAGGATGTTGCAATAGTCGAGGTGGGAAATGACGGCATGCACAAGCATTTTAGTAGATTGAGGGTTGAGGAAAGGATGGATTCTGGAAATATTTTGAGCTGGAGGTGACAGGAAGTGGAAAAAGCTTTGATGTGCATTTTGAAGGACATGGCAGAGTCAAGATTTACTCCGAGGCAGTGGACTTCCGGCACGGGGAAAGCGTGGTTTCTTTAATTGTGATAGGTGAGGTAATTAAGATCTGTGAGATGGAGGAAAGATGATGAGTTCAGATTTGTCCACATTGAGTTTGTAGAATTGAGAGGAGAAGAAGGAGGATATGGCTGATAGACACTTCGGGATTCTGGACAGCAGAGACGTGATGTCTGGACCAGAGAGGTAGATCTGAGTGTCATCAGCATAAAGGTGGTAGTGGAATCCATGGGACTTTATGAGTTGCCTTAGGCTAAGTGTATAGATTGACAAGAGTAGGGGTCCTAGAACAGAACCTTGGTGGACTCCAAAAGAGAGAGGGTGGGATGAGGAGGTAGTGTGAGAGTGGGAGATGCTGAATGTGCTGTTAAAATGGTATGAGGAGATCCAGGATAGGGTGAAGTCTTTGATGCCAAAGGAGGAAAAGATCTGTGGTAGGAGGCAGTGGCCAACTGTGTCGAAAGCATAGGACAGGTCTAGAAGGAGGAGTATAGAGTACTGTTAATTAGCTTTGGCTGTAAGTAGGTCGTTAGTAATTTTGGTCATATTATGCCAGAATATTGATATACAGTATATACTCGAGTATAAGCCGACCCAAGTATTAGCCGAGGTGCCTAATTTTACCTAAAAAAACTGGGAAACCTTATTGACTTGAGTGTAAGCCTGGTATACATTGTCCCCTCATCCCCATCCTGGTATGTACGGCCTCCTCATCCCCATCCTGGTATTCACGGGTTCCTCATACCTATTTTTGTTTGCATGGCTCCTCATCCCTATCCTTGTATGCAAGGCTCTTCATCCCTATCCTTGTAAGCATGGCTCCTCATTGCTATACTTGCATGCAAGGCTCCATCCCTATCCTTGAATGCATGACCCCATCCCTATCCTTGTATGAATGACCTTATCCCTATCCGTGTATGCATGACCCCATTCTTATCCTGGTATGATTGGCCCCCATCAAAAAACACAAAAAAAAAATTATACTTACCTTCCTGCGCTTCATCACAGGGTCTTGTTCCGGTGCCAGCAGCTGCTTTATGCTTGTAAGCAGTGCATGGCGGGAACATCATGCGCTGCTCACAAGCAGAGCACAGCTGCCGGAATACTCACTGCTCCCCACTCCTGATCTATGTGCGTGGATAACAGTGACTATTAAGTAGCGCGCACGGTGTCAGCCACCGGGTGTTCAAGTGTGACACTACTTAAGAGAAATGAATATTCACCTCTCTTAAGTAGTGGGCACACGTGACCTCCCAGCAGCTGCAGGAGGCGGCTGCTGTAACTGACACTGTGCGAGCTATTACAAAGAAATGAATATTCATTACCACTGCAGTGAATATTCATATCTCTTTAGCAGAGGGCACAAGAGTTAACCGCAGCATCCGGCTCCTACCTCTGTGACCCACTGCTCCACCACTGCCCCTCCCCCCCATCTCCATGTTCTGGACACCTCACTCAAGTATAAGCCAAGAGGGGCGCTTTCAGCACAAAAAAATGTGCTGAAAAACTCAGCTTATACTCGAGTATATATGGTAACTTACCCTTACTTTATACTTTTCAAAATATATGGTCTAAAGTGAAGAAGACATATGAGGAAACATCTCACCCCTCTATGCAAAACTGAAAATTAGTGGCAAAAAGTCACAATATTTGATGAGCATGAAATTATGCTCTAAAGTTTTCAGCTTCCTGCCCTTTTGTGACGATCAAACCCTTTTTTGTATTGATTATTTTTACTTTTTTTCAAAAGGTCTACAGTCCAAGGCAACGTTCATATGTTCAGTGTTTTACATCATTAGTAAGCCAAAATCCGGAGTAGAACAATCAGAAGAAAAAAATAATAGAAACACGTCACAACTAGAGTTGAGCGAAATGGGTCGGTCAAATTAAAAAATAGCCAACTTTAGCTAAAGTCGGGTTTCGCTGATTGAAACCCGACCATAGCGTGAGGTCGACCATGAGGTCACCGATCAGAGCGCCAAAGTCGCATTTCAAATAATGCTTCCGGCGCCTTTTCTCAGCCAATGATGGGGAGTGCACACTGTGGGCAACGCGATGACATGGGCAGCGGCCACCACCATCTTAGAGAAGGGCATTGAAGTGATTGGCTGGCTTTGTGTGGCATCACAGGGGTTATAAGAGGCTGTGACCGCCGACCACCATCTTACTTACTTCTGCCGATCTTACAATAGGGAGAGGTGCTGCTGCTGGTGCTGCTGCTGCTGATTCTGAATAGGGAGAGCGTTAGGCAGGGAAGAAGAAAAAAAAACTGCTTCTGCTGATAGCGCTTTTCATTGTACAGTTAGAGTGCAGTGAAAGGGGAGGATTTTTGCTGTGTGCAGCAGCGGTAGTGGTGATTAGGCTGCCTTTTAAGGCTACCTGCTAGCTGCATTGCTGTGTGCACACTGCTGTTCAAACTGCTTTTTTCAAAGCACTCCAACTTTTATCATTTTGTTCTGGTGGGTTACTGAGCGTTCATTTTTTCACACATCGTATAGCGGTGTACGCTCCTCACACACTACCGTGTATCGGCTGGTATCACGGACAAATAGAAGCTATCTGTGTGTGACTCTGGAAAAAAAGCCGAGGAGTTTTTCTGATTTTCCAGACCTACACCTTAGAGTGCTGTCCGCTTTCAAACAGTTTCATATATCTGCTGTTTGAAAACGGTCAAAACTAGACAGAGACAGCGTGTGTCAGTCCCTATACAAAATAGATGGAGATTGACAATTTTCCATACAGACACCGTATAGTGGTGTACGCTCCTCACACACTACCATGTACTGCCTAGTATCACGGACAAATAGAAGCTATCTGTGTGTGACTCTGGAAAAAAAGCCAAGGAGTTTTCCATTTTCCAGACCTACACCTTAGAGTGCTGTCTGCTTTTCAAACAGTTTTGTATATCTGCTAATTGACTACGGTCAAAACTAGACAGAGACAGCATGTGTCAGTCCCTATACAAATAGACGGAGATTGACAATTTTCCATACAGACACCGTATAGCAGTGTGCGCTCCTCACACACTACCATGTACCGCCTAATTTCACGGACAAATAGAAGCTATCTGTGTGACTGTGGAAAAAAAAAGCAGAGGAGTTTTCCATTTTTCCAGACCTACACCTTAGAGTGCTGTCCGCTTTTCAAACAGTTTCGTATATCTGCTGTTTGATGACGGTCAAAACTAGACAGAGACAACGTGTATCAGTCCCTATACAAATAGATGGAGATTGACATATTGTATATTTGCCGTTCGCATTACAGTCACATCTATACAGAGTCAGCGTGTGTGTGTGACACTCCGTAAATACATATATGGAGATTGTTAGTAACACAAAAAACGTATACAGCTGTACACTTCTGAAACCATTCCGTATATCTGCTTGTTGGATTACGGTCCAATACATATTGTGAGAGCGTCTGTGACTAACAAAATATATACGTAGATTTAATTTTTTTAATACACCTTACACAGCTGGACGCTGAGGTCGGTCATGAGGTAGCTGATCAGCGCACCAAAGTCGCATTTCAAATGATGCTTTCAGCGCCTTTTCTCACCCAATGATGGAGGACGCACACTGTGGGCAACATGATGACATGCGCAGCAGCCAGCACCATCTTAGAGAAAGACATTGAAGTGATTGGCTGGCTTTGTGTGGCGTCACAGTGGGTATAAAAGGCTGTGAACGTCGACCTCCATCTTACTTCTGCCGATCTTACAATAGAGAGAGGTGCTGCTGCTGATTCTGAACAGGGAGAGAGTTAGGCAGGGAAGAAGAAAAAAAACTGCTTCTGCTGATAGCGCTTTTCATTGTACAATTAGTGTGCAGTAGAGATGAGCGACTTTGCCTTTTTTCGGGTTGAGTCGGGTTTCATGAAACCCGACTTTCTCAAAAGTCGGGTCGCACGAAATCGGCCGATTTTCATGAAAGGTCGAAGGCCGACTGAAACACGAAACCCAATGCAAGTCAATGGGAAACCAAGGTCGGCAGGGAGTGGAGGACAGGAAACACACCTACAGTGCCCATTTTAATGCCAAAAACATCTAATCTTATTACTAAAGCTTGTCAACCTTAATTTACTTTATAATAATAGTTAGTCATTGAAAACTGGGGGTTATTTGGCTAAAGTTGTGGGGGGGGGTAGGGTTGGCTCCAGATTTTCGTGGGCCTTGGGCCAAAGAGTGTCACTGGGCTCTTAACACATGCCACAATTCATGATCCTCTGATATGGCAGAGAAATAGCGATATAGTACAATGAAAAATACTTCACTTCTTACATCTCATGACTGATATCCATTTTAAATTCTCCATTAGCTCCAAAAACGGACAGTATATTTCTCCATACAGTATTATGGCCACCACATAGTGCGCTATACAGAGTAATGAGGCCCATATATTTCTCCATACAGAATCATTGGTCCCATATAATGTTTGAAACAGTATATGATGAGCTCCACATAATGCTACAGTATATGTTGGTCCCCATGGATGAAGCTTCACTGTGTTATGGGCCCAAATAATGCTCCATATATAATGGGCCCCATTTCTAATGCTCCAGTGCATAATGGGCCCTGTAAATGCTGCTCCAGTGTCTGAAGTCCACCTTTGAAATGCTCCAGTGTATGGTGGACCTCATATATCATTCACCATAGTATAGTGCTCCCCAAAAATAGCTGTCCCAACATTGAAAACAATTAAATAAGTCTCCTCGCTAGGGAATCCCTGTACTAGTCTGGACTCCTCGTCATCCCCATCTTCCATCTCACTGCACTTGGACTGTTTAGGCAGAGGGCGTACAGACGTGATATCATCGCGCTCTCTGACCAGAATGTCACTGTCAGGAAACGCGGAAGACGTCACGGCGGTGGAGCAGGGAGAGGTAAGTATATCAACTTTGCAAGTGCTGTGATCCTGAGCAATCAGGGGGTGCCCACTCGTTGGCGACGGCACTGGCACAGGACTCCTTATAGTATGGCGGTGTGTCTGACGTCGGGTGGGCCCTCCTCCCCCTCCCACAGGCAGAGACACTTTTGCGTACTATGAGGGGCCCTGTGCCAGTGCCGCTGCCCATGAGTATACCCCCCCACATTCTCAAGGAACCTGCACTTTCATCTGCACCTTCCTCTTTGTCACCGTGTAAGGTGGTATAGTATGTGGGAAGGGGAACCTGAGTTTTTTTCAGGGTCAGATTCTGGCTGTGTAGAGTGCGAGGGGAATGTAGTGGTGTGGGTCAATGTACCAGCAGAATCATCTAGTAGTGGCTGGACATCAGTGCACTTGTGGCGCCCCAGGAGTACAGTCGCCACAGTGGCATTACCTTACTCCTAGGGAGTGTAATGTCATGCTTGGGAGCAAAGAAGGATCTCTCTAGCAGTTAAACCAACACACAACACAGTTCCCACTCCAGGCCAGCAGGGAGACCTCTGAACCTGACTGCTGAGAAGCTGCTCTCTGTGGTCGGGAGGAGGGAAGTTAAGGCAGTCTGTGAAGGGAAAGGGAGCTGGAGGATGAGCAGAGTTAAGGCTCACTCCTAGCTGGAGCGCATGGTCTGGATTCCGGTCTCCGAGTTTGTAGGGACACTGACGGTCCTGCAGCAGAAACCGGAGGAAGTAGCAGCTGTAAATGCTCTGTTCCCAACTAAGGCTCGGAGGCCCCAGCAGCGATGTGTGTGAGCCAGAAGGAAAAGGCTATGGCTGCCTGCCATACGAGAAAGTTCCAAAACAGAGTCAACAGGGGGAACTTCAGTGAACTCAGTACTGCGAGTACTTCAGATAAGCGCTAGAACAAAGGCCACACTACCTATCTGCAGAGAGAGAATTCCAAATTTGATTCCAGGCTGACCAACTCCTTCTCCATCTGTACTCTGGGTCCTGGATGGCACTTACCAAGTAGAAGTAAAGTAACTGCACAACTGTGTCTGTCATCTTTCCCCTGCGCCTGCACACGGCTCTGCTACATCCTGCACTGCACACCATCTACCAACTCTTTCATCTGCCCTGCGACTACGGCCCTACCTGTGCAGGGCTTCTACATCTTAGCTGCACCACAACATCTGTCCCAGAGAAGCGACACTGCAGCGCGGGTCAATCTGATCAGAAACCACAGGTGGCATCACGTATCATTCACCTATAAATGTTATTCACCCCTTTGCATGGACGCCCAGGGCCACGGAACGGGTCATCACCACCAACGTGACACATCCCTCTGAGACACCGGCCCGGTACCGATTAACCCCACTGCCCTGGCTGGCCACCCACACTCCTTGTCAGATTCATCTTGTACTGGGGAATTCACGATTTGACTTGATAACCCAGGCATGGTATGATAGAAAAAGCTACATAGACTAGTGTGAAGTGTGGCCGGCCTGTTGCATCATTCACTTTTGGTGGGGGTGAAGGACACAAGGAAAAGGGTTCTTCCTGACCAGGAGCCAGCACTTGATGATTCAGTGCTTTCATTCTTTGAAACTTCAGCAGAGTAGGGCATATTTGCTGGAGTCTGTTTCGGCAATGTAAGCCAAAACCAGTTTCTGATGCTCCGGCTTTGAAAGCGGTTAACCTACTCCCAGAAAAGGTAGCCTTCCAGGCCTTCTGGAGCCAGACCATGACGCAGGCTCAACACCTCCTGCCTTAGCTGCTAATGTGCTTTTGCCACTACCAGCAGATGCACCACCACCATCAGCACCAGCTGGCCCCCCACGCCCACGTCCGCAGCCTCTTCCACTAAACTTCAAAATGTTGCAGAACATGAACCCAAAATAACATCAGATATATGGTACTGTATCAGAAGCGTACAACTCTATACAGTGAAAGGATGATTGTCAATCTCCCTATTTATACCATCAGTCACACAGAGATGCTCACAGCCTCAGTATGGATTAGACAAGAATATAATAAGAAGAAAAAGTGTACAGTATCATCAGATAGCAGGTATATATAGTATAGTTTAAACATTCTAAATCTCTGTAGATATTTCAGGAGGCAGACACAGACGTTCTCAGGCTCAGTATGGATTACAACACAATATAAAAAGCCGTAAAACGTTAATGGATCTGAAGAGTACAGCTGTACACAGTGTAGGTGTCATTGTTGTCATTCTCAGTATTTATTTCCACAGTCAGAAAATAACTCTCACTTGGTCAGTTTGGATTAGACCAGAATATAAAAAGCAGTAAATGGGTAACGTATCACAGGCGTAGAGCTGTATACACTAGTGTTGGGGTAATTTTTAAATGTACATCTAAATTGCAGGAGTAACCCACAGACTGTCACACGCTCAGGATGGATCACACCACAATATAACAAGAAGATCTGCAAGAAATAATCACACATGTGGTACAATGTTCCAGGTGTCAATGATACACTTAGAGTGGTAGGTGGAGGAAGACTTCCTGGCAGAAAAGGTACAGTATCACCAGATGCCAGGTATATATACCATAGTTTAAACATTAAAAATGTACGTCTATATATTCAGGAGTAGTGTTGAGCCACCCCGCTAGCCCCTTAATTTCCAATGACATGCACAGTAGGTCATCAGTAGTGTTGAGCGATACCACCCGATACTGAAAAATATCGTATCGGAATGGATCGGCCGATCTAAAAAAAGTATCGGGTATCGCCGATTCCGATCCCGGAAGTCCCATTCAAGTCAATGGAACAGAAATATCGGAATAAAAAAACCCCCTTTCTTTCCCTGTTGGTTAATTCTACATGGAGAAAAACAATAATAA
Organism: Dendrobates tinctorius; assembly: GCF_039654945.1. Lineage (NCBI taxonomy): Eukaryota > Metazoa > Chordata > Amphibia > Anura > Dendrobatidae > Dendrobates > Dendrobates tinctorius. Next base: position 17,146,077 of record NW_027361858.1, on the reverse strand, counting down.
TAATGTAGAATGTATTGTGGGAGGTGTAGGAGACATTAAAGCCATAGAGCTTTAGCCCAATCAAATGGAATAGCAGGAATTTTTTTTTTTTTAAAGACGTTTTGTAGTTACAAAGATATTGACTATGTTAAAGTCTTTAATTTTTTGTCAGATATGTATGTTTCACTACTTCCATGCTCTTCACCTTCTTTTTTACTTCTCCCACATTTTCTCCTTCATCATCTTCAGCAGCAGCAGTATCTTCTTCTTCTTCTTTTATTCTTCTTTTATTCTTCTTCATATTCTACTTCTTCGTCTTCTTCCTATTCTTCATCATATTCTTATTTGTGTCAGGCATTCCTGTAGTTGTTATCTATAAAAGTTTGAAGATTACACCTTCCGTTCAGCCTGTCACAAAAGATTTACAACAGGATTTGTCCGCGTTCAGTTTGGCCTGCAGCAGCAGGCCTTTTCCAGGGGCACCAAGAGGAGGAACGGACTCACCCCCATACAGTGCTTAGTCTTCTTCTGCTTATAAATTTGATAATATCATTTGCTCTGATTTTTAGTCTTATGCTTCATGTTCTTCAGCTTTTGGTTTTTATGCTTCTTGGTTTTCTGTCTCTTGTTGTTCTGCATCTTGGTGGTTGTCTTCCTGTTCTTTGTCCTCTTGATCATCTTCTTCAGGGTCATCTTTTAGGTATTCTTCTGTGTGGTCTTCAGGGTCATCATCTTCAGGGTCATTATCAGGGAGATCCAGAGTGAGAATCAAAAACCATTTCCACAAGCTTGAACTTGAAAAAGTAGCAGAAGGTACAAGAAGGCTGAGGAACTGCCGAGAACCAGCTGACGGTACTGGAACCCGGAGGGGCAGCAGAATGAACAAGAGCCAATGGCACAACCGTGGACCAGCTGACGTTGCTGGAACACGGTTACTAAGCAGGAGGTACCTGTGCTCCAAAGCACTATCAAGGACCAGCAGACGTTGCTGGAACTCGGATACCAAGAAGGAGGCACCTAGGCCAAAGGCACTGCCGAGAACCAGCTGACGGTGCTGGAACCCGGATGGGTAGCAGAAGCTGCAAGAGCAAATGACACTAGCGAGGACCAGCTGACGGTGCTGGAACCCGGTGGGACAGCAGAAGGAACAAGAGCCAATGGGAGAACCGTGGACCAGCTGATGGTGCTGTAACACGGTTTCTAAGCAGGAGGTACCTGTGCTACAAAGCACTACCAAGGACCAGGAGACGTTGCTGGAACTCGGATACCAAGAAGGAGGCACCTAGGCCAAATGCTCTGCCGAGAAACAGCTGACAGTGCTGGAACCCGGCTGGGCAGGAGGGAGTACCCGTGGCAAACACACTTCTAAGCAGCAACATGCGATGTTGAAGCCCAGGGGTCAAGCATGCAGCAGGCTGAGGCCAACTTGGAGCGAGTTTTATATTGGTTGTACACAACTACTGATTTGCCTCTGGCTCTACTGTCTCTAGTATTTACCCTGGCCTCCAACCATGGCAGTTGCTGCTCTGCAGAGTTGTCTGCACAATCCACACTTGTTCCTGAGTTACTGGGGCTCAGTCACGTCAGTTGATCCCCTGATGTGTGTCCGACATGGTGTCCTGCTCTGTCCACATTCCCACAACTATTAATGGGAATGGGGACAGAGCAGGAGACATTGCCGGACACACATCAGGGGATCAACTGACGTGACTGAACCCCAGTAACACAGGAACAAGTGTGGATTGTGCAGACGGCACATCAGAGCAGCGACTGGCGGGGTTGGAGGCCAGGGGAAATACTAGAGACAGTACAGCCAGAGGCCTAAGGAGACCATGGTTAAAAGTCAGTAGTAGTGTGATGTTGGAGGCAGCAGGAGACGTTGCCATCCGCACAGCAGGGGAACAGCTGGCGTTACTGAACCCCACTGTCACGCGGGGCTTAGGTCAACTAAGGCAGAAATACCCGGGGCCCCTGTGATGTCCCTTTAACTAGGGGAAACCCTGTCTGACCCTCAACCCAGGGTTTTTGCTGAAGGTGCAAATGCCTGAGCCTCCACCCTTTCCTTATCTCCTGCTCAGCCCTAAGCTTAACCCTCCACCCAGTGAGGAGACAAACCACCAAAGCCCCAAACAATAAAGACAGACAGGGAGAACTTAAACTGCACCGCGCCGCATACACACAGGACTATACAGTAATGTGAACAGGGCACAACAAAACACAAATATGGGAAGGCGAGAAGGTAACAATGGATCATACGACACCAGATATGAATCTCTCTCTCTCTCCAACACCTCCACTCCAGACCGGAACCACTTGGTATGACACACAAGCTATAATCGGCGACGCCCATAGGCCAACACGACTATTTAAAGACCGTGGGCGTGACCAAACATCCAACCTGATCTTCAGCTAGATTAACCCCCGATAGCCTGAGAAACTCAAGCCGGCGCCACTGAGGCTATAGTGGACGGAGGTGGAACTACCTCTGCCTGCCGGACGCTGTGGTGTGAATAGCATCCGAGATGACAGTACCCAGTCTTCTACGAGGGACCCCAGGGCCCTCAAGACTCATAGGACCCGGCTTGTCCAGATGACGACGGTGAAAAGAACTGACCAGCCGATCTGCATGTATGTCCGAGGCTGGTACCCAAGACCTCTCCTCCGGACCATACCCCCGCCAGTGTACCAAATACTGAAGAGTACGGCGCACTACTCGAGAGCCCACTACCTTGGAGACCTCAAACTCTAAATCGCCATCCACCATGACTGGAGGTGGCATCGGCGTCGTGTCCACAGAGCCTACCACCTTTTTCAATAAAGCCCTGTGAAACACGTTGTGTATCTTGTATACTGCAGGGAGTTCCAACCGATAAGCAACTGGGTTAATGATGGCAGCAATCTTAAAAGGCCCAATAAACCTTGGACCCAATTTTAAAGATGGAATTTTGAGTTTTATATTTTTAGTCGCTAACCACACCCATTCACCCACACACAGGTCCGAACCTGGCACGCGTCTATTGTCAGCCACCTGCTTGTACCTAGCACTCATGCTCAACAATCGCTGTTTCACCCTCCTCCAGACCGATAATTGAGCTCCTAGCTGGTCCTCCTCCGGGACGCCCCCCGAGTCACCCTGACGTAAGGTACAAAATTGAGGATGTTGACCGTAAACACAAAAGAACGGAGACTCTCCTGATGTCTCTTGACGGTGATTATTTAACGCGAACTCGGCCAGAGGAAGGAAAGTAGACCACTCCTCTTGGTTGTCGGACACAAAGCATCGTAAATACTGCTCCAGATTTTGGTTCATGCGCTCAGTTTGACCATTTGACTGTGGATGAAACGCCGATGAATGTGACAACTTGATCCCCAAACGTGAGCAAAAAGCTTTCCAAAACCTCGCAACAAATTGAGTTCCCTTATCAGATACTATGTCCGACGGAAATCCGTGGAGTCTGACCACCTCCTGCACAAACACCTGAGCCAACGTCTTCGCATTGGGCAAGGAGGGCAATGAGACAAAATGCGCCATCTTTGAAAATCGGTCAACCACCACCAGGATGACCGTGTTCCCCCCCGAGACTGGCAAGTCAGTGATAAAATCCATGGAGATTTCTGTCCATGGCCTATTAGTTACCCCCAGAGGCTGTAGCATGCCAGCAGGACGGGCTCGGGGCGACTTGGCCCTGGCGCACGTGATGCAAGCTGCCACGTACGAGACCACGTCCTGCCGGATTTTGGGCCACCAGAAATGACGCGATACCAGCTCCAAGGTGCCCTTAACCCCTGGATGACCAGCCAGTACTGAGTCGTGATGTTCCCTCAACACCTTAAGACGAAGATGATGGGGTACAAATGATTTGTTGGCGGGAAGTCTTGGCGGTACCTCCTCTTGGGCCTCGGCAATCTCCGCCTCTACCTCAGTCGTGAGAGCCGAAACCACTACACCTTCCTGGAGGATGGGTACCGGCTCTTCCCGAGGTTCTACCCCCGGAAAACACCTGGACAAGGCATCCGCCTTGGTGTTTTTAGCCCCGGGATGGTAAGTCACCAGAAAATTGAAACGTGTAAAGAACAATGCCCAGCGAGCCTGCCTAGGAGACAGACGCTTGGCCGACTCCAGATAGAGCAGGTTCTTATGGTCGGTGATGACTGTGACCTGGTGAGCCGCCCCCTCCAGGAAGTGTTGCCATTCCTCAAAAGCCAATTTGATGGCCAACAACTCCCTGTTGCCGATATCATAATTCCGTTCGGCCGGCGACAGCTTCTTGGAGAAGTAGGTGCATGGATGCATATCGTTCAAAGATGAGCCCTGTGACATTACTGCCCCGACTCCCACCTCAGACACATCAACCTCCACCACAAAAGGTTTAGACACGTCCGGTTGCACCAGAATGGGGGCTGAAGCAAAACTGTTCTTCAGGCGCTCAAATGCACGTATCGCCACCTCAGACCAGCTAGTCAGATCGGTACCTCTCTTTGTCATGTCCGTGAGCGGTTTGGCTATAGTAGAAAAGTGTTTTATAAATTTCCTATAATAATTAGCAAACCCAAGGAACCGCTGGAGCGCTTTCAGATTATCAGGCCTTTCCCATTGTAGCACCGCTTGCACCTTAGCGGTGTCCATTTTAAACCCTGCGGCGGACACAATATATCCCAAAAAAGGCAACTCCTGAACAAAAAATAAGCATTTTTCCAGCTTAGCATAGAGCTTATTCTCACGGAGCAACTGTAACACCTGCCTGACATGCTCTAAATGAATGTCCCGGTCGCTCGAATAAATGAGGATATCATCCAGGTATACAATCACAAATTTCCCCAGGACATGAGCAAACACGTCATTAATAAAATGTTGGAAAACAGCAGGCGCGGTTGTCAACCCAAATGGCATAACCAGGCTCTCAAAATGACCCTCAGGAGTGTTAAAGGCCGTCTTCCACTCATCCCCCTGACGGACCCTTATGAGGTTATACGCCCCCCTGAGGTCAAGCTTGGAAAACCACTTTGCCCCCGCCACCTGGTTGAACAAATCAGGGATCAAAGGCATCGGGTATGGATCACGGATCGTAATCTGGTTTAACTCCCGGAAATCCAGACATGGCCGTAACCCCCCATCTTTCTTCTTAATGAAGAAAAACCCCGCTGCAACAGGCGAGGACGAAGGCCGGATGTGTCCTTTGCTCAGACTCTCCGCGATGTAGTCTTTCAAAGCTTGTCTCTCTGGACCGGAAATATTAAACATCCTGGCCTTAGGTAATTTGGCCCCAGGTTTTAACCTAATTGCACAGTCATAGACTCTATGTGGATGCAGTTCTGAGCAACCCTTCTCAGAGAAAACATCCGCGAAATCCTGCAAAGCCTCCGGAAGGCTGGGCGTCACAGCGGACACACATGTGGCCAAGCAATTGTCCTGGCAAAAACCACTCCATTGGACTATGTCCTGAGTTTTGCAATCAATCACTGGGTTGTGCCTGGACAACCATGGAAAACCCAAGACCATTTGTGCTGGGAGATTACGGAGGACCCTACATGTAACCCACTCCGAATGTAGGACCCCAATGTGGAGTTTCACCTCAGCCACAAACTCCGTAATCTCCCCCTGAGGGAGGGGAGCGGCATTAATGGTAACCACCTGAATAGGATGAGGGAGTTTTTCGATCTTAAACCCGGCAGTGCGTGCAAACTCCTCATCTTTGAGATTGGTGGCGGAACCGCTATCCACAAACACTGATATGGGTAGCTCTCTGCCCGCGATAATAACCTTGGCAGGGAGCATACATTGAGATACCATCATGGAGGATATGCATACGCTCAGTTGGGTCTCCTCCATACCCACTGAGCTTAGTAGTTTTCCGCCGGTGTGACCTTCTTCGGTAGCACAGGACAAGCGTTAACATAATGATTCCTTTTACCACAGTAAAAACATGCTTCGGGCTTCGTGAACCAAGGGACGCGACGCTTAACCTGTGACACCCCCGCAATTTGCATAGGTTCAGTGGGCTCACCTGCAGCAACCACACTTTCACCCCTGCTTTCCCCCAGGGGTAGCGTCTCCTGTGCCCCCTGACGTAAACGGCGATCAATACGTATAACTAGTGTTGAGCATTCCTATACCGCAAGTATCGGGTATCGGCCGATATTAGCGGTATCGGAATTCCGATACTTAGTTCCGATACTTTTGTCATATCGGATTCCGGAATCGGAATCGGAATAGGAAGTTCCCATCATGCTATGAGCCTGCTTGCTTTGATTAAGCCAATGGGAATCCTCCGAAGTGTGGGCACATCCTGTTATGCATGTAGGCATGTTAACTATTGGCATGGCTGTGATTGGCTGCCGAAATGATGTCATGATGCACTATAAAAGCCACCGCAGCCGCCATTTCTGGTCACTCTGCTGTGAATTCAGTTAGGGACAGGCTGCTGTAGAAGACTGTGAGGGACAGTTAGAAATAGCGATTCCACCAAACATCTAGTGCTTTACCCAGGCTACATAAACCACCACTGTAGCCTTCTTTGCCCTAGCAGCAGTGTTCACAGCTGTCTGCAAGGGCTGTGTGAGTGCAGCTCACGCTGTGGAGTGGGTCCTGCAGCCACGTCAGGCTGTAGGCCACCCAGTGTGATCACTGCTGCCTCATACATCTTTTATTTTTTGAGCTGCATTTTTTACATAATTTCAATCTAGTGTGCTTCCATCCGTATCCATATACGTTGGTTGCAAACACTAGTAGTAGACAGCGGAGCCTTTCTGCAGCCTTTCAGTGCTAGTGTCCACTTTGCTGCACTGTTCACGGCTGTCTGAGAGGTCTCTGACTGTGTGTGAGTGCAGCTCACGCTGAGTAGTGTGTCCTGCAGCTACGTCTGGCTGTAGGACGCTCAGCGTGCGTCAGTGCCTCACACATATTTTTATTTGAGTGCAGCTCATTTTTTCTTCTATTAGTGTGCATCCATCCGTCTCCATCTACGGTGGTTGCAAACACTATAAAGGAGTACACAGCGGAGCCTTTCTGCAGCCTGTCAGTGCCAGTGCCCACTTAGCTGCACTGTTGACGGCTGTCTGAGAGGCCTCTGACTGTGTGTGAGTGCAGCTCACGCTGAGTAGAGTGTCCTGCAGCTACGTCTGGTTGTAGGACGCTCAACGTGCGTCACTGCCTCACACATATTTGTCTTTGAGTGCAGCTCATTTTTTCTTCTCCTATTAGTGTGCATCCATCCGTATCCATCAACATTGGTTGGTTGCAAACACTATATAGGAGTAGATAGAGGAGCCTTTTTTTCTGGCTTGTGCCCTGCCGGCGCAGCCAGATTAGTATTACCCAATTTTTTTGGAGCCTCATCTTTTGCATTGTAGGTTACCTGCCTGCATTGTAATAGCTCCAAAAAGTTGGTGATACTATCAGTTTCAATTCTTTGTTCACATACTTTGAGTTTGTTTCCAACAAAGAAACCACAAAAAAAGTTCACCAAACACTACATTTTGAACTTGTGTAGGCCACATCAGCTCCTATTAAAGTCTAGTCCACACACACACACACTTCATAAAATTAGTGTTTCTTGTACCTGTAACCAGCTGTTCAGGAATAAGCACACTAAGGCCCCCCTTTGTACTTTTTTGCCTATCTTAAGCAGTCTTGCAAGATGAAGAAGGCAGGGAGTAAGGCGCGTGGGCGTGGGCGTGGAGTTTCAGCAGGGAGAGGACGTGGGGATTCTGCAGGGAGAGGACGTGGGGATTCTACAGGTAGAGGACGTGGGGATTCTGGGCATGCTGCGGGCACCAGTGGATCAGCATCCCCCAGTTTTAGCAGGCAACAGTCCTTTATGCGCAGCTTTGTAGGACCTCAACGTACCCCACTGCTGCGGGAGGAACAAATTGAAGCCGTTGTCGGATGGATGGCAGCTAACGCATCGACTTCAATTACTTCCGCATCCTCTCAGGGTCAGAGCACCGAAGAGCAACCATCTGTCTCTTCACCACCTGCCAAAGTGCCCAGGCAGTCAGAGAGACATGGACAGGAGCCATCACAGTCTCTACTTCTGTTCTCGGAATCTGTTGGCTTGGAAAGAGGGGGCCAGCCAAGCAGCATTCCTGAATGTGAAGAAGAGGGAGTATGCAGTGATGCGCAACTTCTTTGTCCCTCTGAATCTGAAGAGGCGAGTTGGCCAGTGCCTATGGTCAGCACACCTCAGTACGCATCAGATGATGACGAGACTCAGTTGCCACTTTCTGGTGCGTACAGTGCTGGCGAGACAACCCCGGAGAAGCAGCTGTTTGAAGAGGGGAGGGAAGATGATGAGGTCCTTGACCCATCATGGCGTGAGCAACAGGAAGGTGGTGGGAGCAGCTCGGAGGAAGAGATTCCCCTACCGGCCAAAACAGGAGGCAGAGGGAGGGGGAAGACTTGGTTGCCTGTACCCTCCACTTCGGCACCCGTTAGGAGCATTCCTCCTTCCAAAGGCAAACCGGGCGCTCACAAGAGTTGCAGTGCGTGGTCCTTTTTTGACACAGTTGCAGATGACATTTGCTTTGTCAAATGCAAGCTGTGTCATCAGAGAGTCAAAAGAGGGAGAAATGTCAGCAACCTCAATACCACAAATATGTGGAAACATGTGCGCACCAAGCACGAGTTGGAGTTGCAGAGACACCCTGAAGACGTAGGCCAACGTACAGCACCACCTACCACCTCTTCAGTTCGTGTTGGGCCCTCTTCCTCCAGCTCACACACTGCTGGTTCGGCTTCCTCACAGGATCGCCAAGGAAGAACCTCTGCCACTGTTGTCCGGAGACCCTGTCAGATTACACCCATAGCAGCACGTTCCCATCCATCACAGCCATCGGTAGCACAGGCATGGGATAAAAGGCGCCCTTACTCGGCAAACCATCCCCGAGCACAGTCTCTGAATGCTGGCATTGCCAAACTTCTGGCAGTTGAAATGCTGTCATTCAGGCTGGTGGACACTGACACCTTCCGGGACTTAATGGCATTGGCAGTCCCCCAATACAACGTGCCCAGCCGCTTTTATTTCAGCAGGCGAGCCGTCCCTGCCCTGCAGAAACATGTTGAGGGCAAAATAAAACATGCGCTACTAAACGCCGTTAGTAGCAAGGTCCACCTGACCACCGATGCGTGGACCAGTAACCATGGACAGGGACGATACCTTTCCCTCACTGCCCACTGGGTCAATGTTGTGGAGCCGGGTACGGATCTGGAGAGTGGCGCTGTACGTGTTCTTCCAACGCCACGGATTGCAGGACTCCAGTCTGTACACATAGACTCCTCCTCCTACTCAAGTTCCTCAGAAACAGCAGAGCAGGAGCCTGTTACGACTGATATGAGCACAGCCGTGGCCAAACGTCAACAGGCTGTACTCAAATTAATTTCTTTGGGGAATCGAAGCCACACAGCGCAGGAGCTCTGGAATGCTATCAAGCTGGAGAGCGATGTGTGGTTTGGGCCAGCGAATCTCCAGCCGGGCTTGGTAGTGTGTGACAATGGCCGAAATCTGGTGGCAGCTCTTGGCCTAGGCAACCTCACACACATCCCATGTCTGGCACATGTTCTTAACTTGGTCGTGCAGAGCTTTCTGAGGGACTATCCGGATCTTGCTGCACTGTTGCACAAGGTCCGCATAGAGTGCGCTCACTTGCGACGTTCCAGCACGGCAAGATCGCGCCTCGCTGCTCTGCAGCGACGATTTGGCCTTCCGGAACATCGCATCATATGTGACCTACCCACCCGGTGGAATTCAACGTTACATATGTTGGAGCGGTTGTGTGAGCAGCAGGCAGCAGTCATGGAGTACCAGCTGCATCAGGCGCAAACAAGTCGCACTGTGCGCCGTTCACACTTCAGCACCATTGAGTGGGCCTCTATGAAGGACATCTGCCTCGTTTTGCGTGCCTTCGATGAATCCACGCGGATGGCGAGTGCAGATGATGCACTAGTCAGCATGACTGTCCCCCTTATCTGCCTGCTTCAACAAACACTGCAAGCACTAAGGGATGAGGTTTCAGAAGAGGTGGAGGATGAGGAGTCCCAAATGCCATCTGCTTCTGGACAGTCTGCGCTACGTGTTTCCTCACAAAGGCCTAGGCAGGGGACACTTTGTGAGGAGGATGAGGAGGAGTCGATGGAGGAGGAAGACATCTCTCCAGAGGAGGGAGGTACACAAACCTCTACTCAGTATGTACAGCGAGGGTGGGGTGATGCAGAGCAGGCCGAGGTCACGCCTCAAACAGGGGACAGCGGTTCTTTGGCAGTTGGGAGTCTGCAGCACATGGTTGATTTCATGCTGCAGTGCCTGAGAAACGACCGCCGCATCGCCCACATTCTCGTCTCGGCTGATTATTGGGTGTACACCCTCCTAGATCCTCGCTACCGGGACAGCGTACAAAGGCTCATACCAACGTTGAACCGGGAGCGTAAAATGCGGGAGTACGAAGAGTCACTGGTGCAGTCCATAATGTTTTCCATTCCACCCGACAGCATTGTTGCTAGTGCTTTACAAAGCAGCTCTGTGCGTCGAGGCAGTGGAGGAAACTCTGCACAAAGAGGGAGCAGAGGCAGCGCCGCAGCACAAGGCAAGACCACTATGGCCCAAATGTGGCAAAGTTTTGTGTGTCCACCACAATTGTCTACACCATCAGCGACGCCTCGAGTCAGCAGGAGGCAACGCTTCCGTCAGATGGTGTCAGACTACATGTCTTGCCCTGTCGCTGTACTCCCAGATGGCTCTTCCCCCTTCAAGTTTTGGGTCTCTAAGCTGGATACATGGCCAGAGCTTAGCCAGTATGCATTGGAGGTGCTGGCTTGCCCTGCTGCCAGTGTATTATCGGAACGTGTCTTTAGTGCCGCAGGTGGTGTACTAACAGACCGTCGCACGCGACTATCTTCCGATAATGTTGACCGGCTGACTTTTCTGAAAATGAACAAGGCCTGGATCTCCAAAGACTTTGCCATTCCTCTTACAGACTAAATTAGTGGTTGGCAACTGTATCCAGGTCTGCTGGTGTGTTCATTTTTCTACCACCTGAACTATAATCCCTTTGCTTCAACACAGCCAGTTGTCGCTCAGATGTGTCGTCTGCACAGAGAAACACACTAGCTCCTGTGTTAGTGGGGTTCAGTAATGCCAGCTGATCCCCTGCTGTGTGGACGGCAAAGTCACCAGCTCCATCAACATTCAAACCACTACTGATTTTTAACCGTGCCCAACTTAGGTCTCTGGCTCCACTGTCTCTACTATTTCCCCTGACCTCCAACCCCGCCATCTACATCTCTGAAGTGGCGTCAGCACAATCTACACTTGTTCCTGTGTTCCTGTGGCTCAGTCCCATCAGTTTATCCCCTGATGTGTGTCCGGCAAGGTCTCCTGCTCTGTCCACATTCCCATAACCAGTAGTGGGAATGAGGACAGAGCTGGCGAACTTGCCGGACAAACATCAGGGGATCAACTGACGGGACTGAGCACCAGTAACACAGGAACAAGTGTAGATTGTGCTGACGCCACTTCAGAGATGTAGCTGGCGGGGTTGGAGGCCAGGGTAAATAGTAGAGACAGTGGAGCCAGAGGCCTAAGTGGAGCATGGTTAGAATCAGTAGTAGTCCACAACCTCCATAAAAACCGCTGCCCATTGGCCTCTGCATGCGGCATGCGTAATCCTGGGCTCCAACAGCTTCAGTTGGTGTTCAGAAGTGTCGTCTCCACAGAGCCAAACACATTCGTTAGAGTGTTAGTGGGGTTCAGCACTGCCAGCTGTTCCCCTGCTGTGGAGATGGCAAGTCTCCTGCTGCCTTCACCTGCCAAAATCCAGTAGGCCACAGCCTGCTCCTCGCCTAATCCTGGGCTCCAACAGCGTCAGTTGGTGTTCAGAAGTGTCGTCTCCACAGAGCCAAACACATTCGTTAGAGTGTTAGTGGGGTTCAGCACTGCCAGCTGTTCCCCTGCTGTGGAGATGGCAAGTCTCCTGCTGCCTTCACCTGCCAAAATCCAGTAGGCCACAGCCTGCTCCTCGCCTAATCCTGGGCTCCAACAGCGTCAGTTGGTGTTCAGAAGTGTCGTCTCCACAGAGCCAAACACATTCGTTAGAGTGTTAGTGGGGTTCAGCACTGCCAGCTGTTCCCCTGCTGTGGAGATGGCAAGTCTCCTGCTGCCTTCACCTGCCAAAATCCAGTAGGCCCCAGCCTGCTCCTCGCCTAATCCTGGGCTCCAACAGCGTCAGTTGGTGTTCAGAAGTGTCGTCTCCACAGAGCCAAACACATTCGTTAGAGTGTTAGTGGGGTTCAGCACTGCCAGCTGTTCCCCTGCTGTGGAGATGGCAAGTCTCCTGCTGCCTTCACCTGCCAAAATCCAGTAGGCCCCAGCCTGCTCCTCGCCTAATCCTGGGCTCCAACAGCGTCAGTTGGTGTTCAGAAGTGTCGTCTCCACAGAGCCAAACACATTCGTTCAAGTGTTAGTGGGGTTCATCATTGCCAGCTGATCCCCTGCTGTGGAGATGGCAGTCTCTCCTGCTGTCTCCGCATTACAAAGACAGTAGGCCTCTGCCTACACCCTCCTATTTCCTGGGCTTCAACACAGCCAGTTGTAGTTCGGAAGTGCCGTCCACACGGAAAGAGATACTTGCTCCCGTGTCTCAGTGGGGTTCAGTAATGTCAGCTGATCCCCTGCTGTGTGGATGGCAGTCTCTTCTGCTGTCACCTCATTCAAAATACAGTAGGCCTCTGCCTATACCCTCCTATTTCCTGGGCTTCAACACAGCCAGTTGTAGTTCGGAAGTGCCGTCCACACGGAAAGAGATACTTGCTCCCGTGTCTCAGTGGGGTTCAGTAACGTCAGCTGATCCCCTGCTGTGTGGATGGCAGTCTCTCCTGCTGTCACCTCATTCAAAATACAGTAGGCCTCTGCCTACACCCTCCTATTTCCTGGGCTTCAACACAGCCAGTTGTAGTTCGGAAGTGCCGTCCACACGGAAAGAGATACTTGCTCCCGTGTCTCAGTGGGGTTCAGTAATGTCAGCTGATCCCCTGCTGTGTGGATGGCAGTCTCTCCTGCTGTCACCTCATTCAAAATACAGTAGGCCTCTGCCTACACCCTCCTATTTCCTGGGCTTCAACACAGCCAGTTGTAGTTCGGAAGTGCCGTCCACACGGAAAGAGATACTTGCTCCCGTGTCTCAGTGGGGTTCAGTAATGTCAGCTGATCCCCTGCTGTGTGGATGGCAGTCTCTCCTGCTGTCACCTCATTCAAAATACAGTAGGCCTCTGCCTACACCCTCCTATTTCCTGGGCTTCAACACAGCCAGTTGTAGTTCGGAAGTGCCGTCCACACGGAAAGAGATACTTGCTCCCGTGTCTCAGTGGGGTTCAGTAATGTCAGCTGATCCCCTGCTGTGTGGATGGCAGTCTCTCCTGCTGTCACCTCATTCAAAATACAGTAGGCCTCTGCCTACACCCTCCTATTTCCTGGGCTTCAACACAGCCAGTTGTAGTTCGGAAGTGCCGTCCACACGGAAAGAGATACTTGCTCCCGTGTCTCAGTGGGGTTCAGTAATGTCAGCTGATCCCCTGCTGTGTGGATGGCAGTCTCTCCTGCTGTCACCTCATTCAAAATACAGTAGGCCTCTGCCTACACCCTCCTATTTCCTGGGCTTCAACACAGCCAGTTGTAGTTTGGAAGTGCCGTCCACACGGAAAGAGATACTTGCTCCCGTGTCTCAGTGGGGTTCAGTAACGTCAGCTGATCCCCTGCTGTGTGGATGGCAGTCTCTCCTGCTGTAAACTCATTCAAAATACAGTAGGCCTCTGCCTACACCCTCCTATTTCCTGGGCTTCAACACAGCCAGTTGTAGTTTGGAAGTGCCGTCCACACGGAAAGAGATACTTGCTCCCGTGTCTCAGTGGGGTTCAGTAACGTCAGCTGATCCCCTGCTGTGTGGATGGCAGTCTCTCCTGCTGTAAACTCATTCAAAATACAGTAGGCCTCTGCCTACACCCTCCTATTTCCTGGGCTTCAACACAGCCAGTTGTAGTTCGGAAGTGCCGTCCACACGGAAAGAGATACTTGCTCCCGTGTCTCAGTGGGGTTCAGTAATGTCAGCTGATCCCCTGCTGTGTGGATGGCAGTCTCTCCTGCTGTCACCTCATTCAAAATACAGTAGGCCTCTGCCTACACCCTCCTATTTCCTGGGCTTCAACACAGCCAGTTGTAGTTCGGAAGTGCCGTCCACACGGAAAGAGATACTTGCTCCCGTGTCTCAGTGGGGTTCAGTAACGTCAGCTGATCCCCTGCTGTGTGGATGGCAGTCTCTCCTGCTGTCACCTCATTCAAAATACAGTAGGCCTCTGCCTACACCCTCCTATTTCCTGGGCTTCAACACAGCCAGTTGTAGTTCGGAAGTGCCGTCCACACGGAAAGAGATACTTGCTCCCGTGTCTCAGTGGGGTTCAGTAATGTCAGCTGATCCCCTGCTGTGTGGATGGCAGTCTCTCCTGCTGTCACCTCATTCAAAATACAGTAGGCCTCTGCCTACACCCTCCTATTTCCTGGGCTTCAACACAGCCAGTTGTAGTTCGGAAGTGCCGTCCACACGGAAAGAGATACTTGCTCCCGTGTCTCAGTGGGGTTCAGTAATGTCAGCTGATCCCCTGCTGTGTGGATGGCAGTCTCTCCTGCTGTCACCTCATTCAAAATACAGTAGGCCTCTGCCTACACCCTCCTATTTCCTGGGCTTCAACACAGCCAGTTGTAGTTCGGAAGTGCCGTCCACACGGAAAGAGATACTTGCTCCCGTGTCTCAGTGGGGTTCAGTAATGTCAGCTGATCCCCTGCTGTGTGGATGGCAGTCTCTCCTGCTGTCACCTCATTCAAAATACAGTAGGCCTCTGCCTACACCCTCCTATTTCCTGGGCTTCAACACAGCCAGTTGTAGTTCGGAAGTGCCGTCCACACGGAAAGAGATACTTGCTCCCGTGTCTCAGTGGGGTTCAGTAATGTCAGCTGATCCCCTGCTGTGTGGATGGCAAAGTCTCCTGCTGCCTACACAGTCGTACCACTACTGATTTTTAACCGTGCTCCAATTAGGCCTGTGGCTCCACTGTCTCTCGTATTTCCCCTGTCCTCCAACCCTGCCAGTTACAGCTCCGAAGTGGCGTCTGCACAATCCACACTTGTTCCTGTGTTACAGGTGTTCAGTCCGGTCAGTTAATCCCCTGATGTGTGTCCGGCAATGTCGCCTGCTCTGTCCACATTCCCATTATGGGAATGTGGACAGAGCAGGCGACATTGCCGGACACACATCAGGGGATTAACTGACCGGACTGAACACCTGTAACACAGGAACAAGTGTGGATTGTGCAGACGCCACTTCGGAGCTGTAACTGGCGGGGTTGGAGGACAGGGGAAATACGAAAATCAGTGAAGCCACAGGCCTAAGTGGAGCTTGGTTCAAATTAGTAGTCTACAACCGATCTTAAAATTTCTTCAATGCAGTCTCAGCCTGCTCCGTGCTTGTCCCTGGGCTTCAACACAGCCAGTTGTTGCTCGGAAGTGCCGTCTTCACAGAGTAAAACACTAGCTCCTGTGTTTGTGGGGTTCAGTAACGTCAGCTGTTCCCCTGCTGTTTTGATGGCAATCTGTCCTGCTGCCTCCCAATTGACAGCACATCAGGCCTCAGCCTGCTAAGTGCTTGTCCTGGGCTCCAACATCGCCAGTTGCTGCTCATAACTGACTTTGGCACGGGTACTCCCTCCTGCCCAGCTTGGTTCCAGCCCTGCCTGCTGTTTCCGGGAAGTGTCAATGTCAGTTTGCCACCCCAAGTTGCCATGTCGTGTTGCGGTTGGGTTAGCCGAGGCTAGGGTGCCAGCAGTTTAGGTGCTTCCTATGTGGACTGCGGGTTCTGGTAAGAAAGGTTTGTTCCATAGTGCCAGTAGGACAAGCACCCCCTGTAGGACTGTGTGATTCGGTAACTGCGGCCAGCTTGCGGCATGCCAACTTTGCTTTTCAGGGGTAACTTCTGATACCCCTCCGGGTTCCAGCACCGTCAGCTGGTTCTCATCAGAGCCTTTGGCCTAGGTGCCTCCATCTCGGTATCCGAGTTCCGGCAACGTCTGCTGGTCCTTGGTAGTGCTTTGTAGCACAGGTACCTCCTGCTTAGTAACCGGGTTCCAGCACCGTCAGCTGGTCCTCGGTTGTGCCATTGGCTCTTATTCCTTCTGCTGCCCCTCCGGGTGCCAGCACTGTCAGCTGGTCCTCGCTATTTCCATTTGCTCTTGCAGCTTATGCTACCCCTCCGGGTTCCAGCACCGTCAGCTGGTTCTCGTCAGAGCCTTTGGCCTAGGTGCCTCCATCTCGGTATCCGAGTTCCGGCAACGTCTGCTGGTCCTTGGTAGTGCTTTGTAGCACAGGTACCTCCTGCTTAGTAACCGGGTTCCAGCACCGTCAGCTGGTCCTCGGTTGTGCCATTGGCTCTTATTCCTTCTGCTGCCCCTCCGGGTGCCAGCACTGTCAGCTGGTCCTCGCTATTTCCATTTGCTCTTGCAGCTTATGCTACCCCTCCGGGTTCCAGCACCGTCAGCTGGTTCTCGTCAGAGCCTTTGGCCTAGGTGCCTCCATCTCGGTATCCGAGTTCCGGCAACGTCTGCTGGTCCTTGGTAGTGCTTTGTAGCACAGGTACCTCCTGCTTAGTAACCGGGTTCCAGCACCGTCAGCTGGTCCTCGGTAGTGCCATTGGCTCTTGTTCCTTCTGCTGCCCCTCCGGGTGCCAGTACCGTCAGCTGGTTCAAGAGGACAAAGAACAGGAAGACAACCACCAAGATGCAGAACAACAAGAGAGAGAAGACAAAGAAGCATAAAAAAAACAAAGCAGAAGAACATTAAGCATAAGACTAATACTCTGAGCAAATGATATTATCTTATTTATAAGCAGAAGAAGACTAAGCAGTGTATGGGGGTGAGTCCGTTCCTCCTCGTGGTGCCCCTGGAAAAGGCCTGCTGCTGCAGGCCAAACTGAACGCGGACAAATCCTGTTGTAAATCTTTTGTGACAGGCAGAACGGAAGGTGTAAACTTCTAACTTTTCTAGATAACAACTACAGGAATGCCTGACACAAACAAGAATATGATGAAGAAGAATAGGAAGAAGATGAAGAAGCTGAATATGTAGAATAATAATTGTTGAATAAGAAGAATATGAAGAATGTAAGAAAAGGAAGAAGAAGAAGAAGAAGAAGAATGTAAAAAAAGGAAGTAGAAGAAGAAGAAGAAGAATGTAAAAAAAGGAAGTAGAAGAAGAAGAAGAAGAAGAAAGAAGAAGAAGACATACATGTCTGGCAAAATATAAATGAGGCTAACATAGTCAATATCTTTGTAACTCCTAACATCTTTAAAAAAAAAAGTTTAATTCCTGCTATTCCATTTGATTGGGCTAAACCTCTATGGCTTTAATGTCTCCTCCACCTCCCACAATACATTCTACATTATTCTTAGTTGTTTTTCTTCATGTAGAATTAACCTACAAGGAAAGAAAGGGTTTTTTTTAATTCCGTTATTTTGGCCCCATTGACTTGCATTGGTTCCCGGTATCGGAATCGGCGATACCGATACTTTTTTTTAAGATCGGCCGATCCATTTCGATCCGATATTTTCAAGTATCGGCTGGTATCGCTCAACTCTACGTATAACCAAACTCATGGCAGACTCCAACGATGCAGGAGTCTCATACATCAGGAGGGCCTGTTTAACTCTTCCTGAAACCCCATGAATAAACTGACTCCGCAGCGCTGGGTCGTTCCACTGTGTGTCTACTGCCCAACGGCGAAATTTGGAGCAATAGTCTTCCGCCATACGTTCCCCCTGACGGAGGGCGCGGATTTTAGATTCTGCTAGAGCTAATCTGTCGGGATCATCATAAATGAGCCCGAGTGCAGTAAAAACATTATCGACAGAATGAAATGTAGCAGAGTCAGCTGGTAAGGAAAATGCCCATGCTTGGGGGTCCCCACTCAGTAATGATAACACCAGGCCCACCCGCTGAGCCTCATTACCTGAGGAGACCGGGCGCATGCGGAAGTATAACTTGCAGGCCTCCCGAAATATGACAAATTTGCTGCGTTCCCCTGAGAATCGTTCTGGCAGCGGGATCTTCGGCTCTGCACCGACACCTGCAGATGCCGTTTGCACCTTCGCTACTACCAGGCCCTGCTGCTGAACTGCCCCTTTCAACTCGGAGACCTGTAAGGACAGCGCCGCCAACTGGCGGGTTATGGAATCCATGGGATCCATGGACTCCTGAAAAATGTGGGCCGATTATAATGTCACGCGGGGCTTAGGTCAACTAAGACACAAATACCCGGGGCCCCTGTGATGTCCCTTTAACTAGGGGAAACCCTGTCTGACCCTCAACCCAGGGTTTTTGCTGAAGGTGCAAATGCCTGAGCCTCCACCCTTTCCTTATCTCCTGCTCAGCCCTAAGCTTAACCCTCCACCCTCCACCCAGTGAGGAGACAAATCACCAAAGCCCCAAACAATAAAGACAGACAGGGAGAACTTAAACTGCACTGCGCCGCATACACACAGGACTATACAGTAATGTGAACAGGGCACAACAAAACACAAATATGGGAAGGCGAGAAGGTAACAATGGATCATACGACACCAGATATGAATCTCTCTCTCTCTCTCTCTCTCTCTCTCTCCAACACCTCCACTCCAGACAGGAACCACTTGGTATGACACACAAGCTATAATCGGCGACGCCCATAGGCCAGCACGACTATTTAAAGACCGTGGGCGTGACCAAACATCCAACCTGATCTTCAGCTAGATTAACCCCCGATAGCCTGAGAAACTCAAGCCGGCGCCACTGAGGCTATAGTGGACGGAGGTGGAACTACCTCTGCCTGCCGGACGCTGTGGTGTGAATAGCGTCCGACATGACACCCACAGACACAGGAGCGAGTGTTTCTATCTGTGCGGACGGCACTTCCAAGCTACAACTGGCTGTGTTGAAGCCCAGGATCAATGCTCCGAGCAGGCTGAGGCCTACTTGGAGCAAGTGGAAAATAACATGTAGTGTGATGTTGGAGGCAGCAGGAGACGTTGCCATCCGCACAGCAGGGGAACAGCTGGCATTACTGAACCCCACTAACACAGGAGCTAGTGTGTGTTTCTCTGTTAAGACGGCACTTCTGAACACCCACTGGCATTGTTGGAGCCCAGGATGAGGCATGGAGTTGGCTGAGGCCAACTTGCAGCACATTTTATAGAGGTTGTAGACTACTACTGATTGTAACCGTGCTCCACTTAGGCCTCTGGCTCCACTGTCTCTAGTATTTCCCCTGGCCTCCAACCCCGCCAGTGACAGCTCTAAAGTGGCGTCAGCACAATCCACACTTGTTCCTGTGTTACTTGGCATCAGTCCCGTCAGTTGATCCTCCGATGTGTGTCCGGCAAGGTCTCCTGCTCTGTCCTCATTCACACTACTAGTAATGGGAATGTGGACAGAGCAGGAGACCTTGCCGGACACACATCGGGGGATCAACTGACGGGACTGAGCCACAGTAACTCAGGAACAAGTGTGGATTGTGCAGACACCACTTCACAGCTGTAACTGGCGTGGTTGTTGGCCAGGGGAAATACTAGAGACAGTGGAGCCAGAGGCCTAAGTGGAGCACAGTTACAATCAGTAGTAGTCTGCAACCTCTATAACAGCACAGCAGGGGAACAGCTGGCATTACTGAACCCCACAGACACAGTAGCGAGTGTGTTTTTCTCTGTGAGGACAGGACTTCTGAACACCAACTGGCGCTGTTGGAGCCCAGGATGAGGCATGGAGCAGGCTGAGGCCTGATGGTGTTGGCATGTGGAGGCAGCAGGAGACTTTGCCGTCTACACAGCAGGGTAATAGCTGGCATTACTGAACCCCACTGACACAGGAACTAGTGTGTTTTTCTCTGTGAAGACGGCACTTCTGAACACCAACTGGCGTTGTTGGAGCCCAGGATGAGGCATGGAGCAGGCTGAGGCCTGATGGTGTTGGCATGTGGAGGCAGCAGGAGACTTTGCCGTCTACACAGCAGGGGAACAGCTGGCATTACTGAACCCCACTGACACAGGAGCTAGTGTGTTTTTCTCTGTGAAGACGGCACTTCTGAACACCAACTGGCGTTGTTGGAGCCCAGGATGAGGCATGGAGCAGGCTGAGGTCTGATGGTGTTGGCATGTGGAGGCAGCAGGAGACTTTGCCGTCTACACAGCAGGGGAACAGCTGGCATTACTGAACCCCACAGACACAATAGCGAGTGTGGTTTTCTCTGTGAAGACGGCACTTCTGAACACCAACTGACGTTGTTGGAGCCCAGGATGAGGCATGGAGCTGGCTGAGGCCAACTTGCAGCACGTTTTATAGAGGTAGTAGACTACAACTGATTGTAACCGTGCTCTACTATGGCCTCCGACTCCACTGTCTCTAGTATTTCCCCTGGCCTCCAACCCCGCCAGTGACAGCTCTGAAGTGGTGTCAGCACAATCCACACTTGTTCCTGTGTTACTTGGGCTCAGTCCCGTCTGTTGATCCCCTGATGTGTGTCCGGCAAGGTCTCCTGCTCTGTCCTCAATCACACTACTAGTAATGGGAATGTGGACAGAGCAGGAGACCTTGCCGGACACATATCAGGGGATCAACTGACGTGACTGAGGCCAAGTAACACTGGAACAAGTGTGGATTATGCAGACGCCACTTAAGAGCTGTCACTGGCGGGGTTGGAGGCCAGGGGAAATACTAGAGACAGTGGAACCAGAGGCCTAAGTGGAGCAGGGTTAAAAATCAGTAGTAGTTTGATTGTGCATGGAGCAGGAGACTTTGTCGTCCACACAGCAGGGGAGCAGCTGGCGTTACTGAACCCCACTAACACAGGAGCTAGTGTTTTTCTCTGTGCAGACGACACTTCTGAGCGACAACTGGCTGTGTTGAATCCCAGGGATTATAGTTCAGGTGGTAGAAACATGAACACAACAGGAGACCTGGATACAGTTGCCAACCAATTATTTAGTCGGGAAGAGGACTGGCAAATTCTTGGGAGATCCAGGCCTTGCTCATTTTCAGAAAAGTAAGCCGGTCGACGTTATCGGAAGAAAGTCGCATGCGACAGTCTGTTAGTACACCACCTGCGGCACTAAAGACGCGTTCCGATAATACACTGGCAGCAGGGCAAGCCAGCACCTCCAATGCATACTGGCTAAGCTCTGGCCATGTATCCAGCTTAGAGACCCAAAACTTGAAGGGGGAAGAGCCGTCTGGGAGTACACTCACAGGGCAAGACATGTAGTCTGTCACCATCTGACGGAAACATTGCCTCCTGCTGACTGGAGCCATCAGTGATGGTGTAGACAATTTTGGCGGACACACAAAACTTTGCCACATTTGGGCCATAGTGGTCTTGCCTTGTGCTGAGGCGCTGCCTCTGCTCCCTCTTTGTGCCGAGTTTCCTCCACTGGCTCGACACACAGAGGTGCTTTGTAAAGCACTAGCACCACTGCTGTTGGGTAGAATGGAAAACATGATGGACTGCACCAGTGTGTCTTGGTACTCCCGCAGTTTACGCTCCCGGTTCAACGTTGGTATGAGGGTTTGCAAGTTGTCCCGGTAGCGAGGATCTAGGAGGGTGTACACCCAATAATCAGCCATGTAGAGAATGTGGGCGATGCGGCGGTCATTTCTCAGGCACTGCAGCATGAAGTCAACCATGTGCTGCAGACTCCCAACTGCCAAAGAACCGCTGTCCCCTGCTTGAGGCGTGATCTCTGCCTGCTCTGCATAACCCCACCCTCACTGTACATACTGACTAGAGCTTTGTGTACCACCTTCCTGTGGAGAGATGTCTTCCTCCTCCATCGACTCCTCCTCATCCTCCTCACAAAGTGTCCCCTGCCTAGGCCTTTGTGAGGAAGCACGTTGCGCAGACTGTCCAGAAGCAGATGGCATTTGGGACTCCTCATCCTCCACCTCTTCCAAAACCTCATCCCTTAGTGCTTGCAGTGTTTTTTGAAGCATGCAGATAAGGGGGATAGTCATGCTGACTAGTGCATCATCTGCACTCTCCATCCGCGTGGAATCATCGAAGGCACGCAAAACGAAGCAGATGTCCTTCATAGAGGCCCACTCAGTGGTGCTGAAGTGTGACCGGGGCACATTGCGACTTGTTTGCGCCTGATGCAGCTGGTACTCCATGACTGCTGCCTGCTGCTCACACAACCACTCCAACATACAGTATGTAATGTTGAATTCCACCTGGTGGGTAGGTCACATATGATGCGATGTTCCGGAAGGCGTAATCGGCGCTGCAGAGCAGCAAGGCGCGATCTTGCCGTGCTGGAACGACGCAAGTGAGCGCACTCTATGTGGACCTTGTGCAGCAGTGCATCAAGATCCGGATAGTCCCTCAGAAAGCTCTGCACGACCAAGTTGAGCACATGTGACAGACATGGGATGTGATTGAGGTTGCCTAGGCCAAGAGCTGCCACCAGATTTCGGCAATTGTCACACACTACCAAGCCCGGCTGGAGATTTGCTGGCAGAAACCACACGTCGATCTCCTGCTTGATGGCATTCCAGAGCTCCTACGCTGTGTGGCTTCGATTCCCCAATGAAATTAATTTCAGTACGGCCTGTTGACGTTTGGCCACGGCTGTGCTCATATCGGTCGTAGCAGGCTCCTGCTGCGCTGTTTCAGAGGAACTGGAGTAGGAGGAGGAGTCAATATGTACAGACTGGATTCCTGCAATCCGTGGAGTTGGCAGAACACGTAGAGCGCCACTCTCCAGATCTGTACCCGGCTCCACAACATTGACCCAATGGGCAGTGAGGGAAAGGTATCATCCCTGTCCATGGTTACTGGTCCACGCATCAGTGGTCAGGTGGACCTTGCTACTGACGGCGTTTAGTAGCGCATGTTTTATGTTTGCCTCCACATGTTTCTGCAGGGCAGGGACGGTTCGCCTGCTGAAATAAAAGCGGCTGGGCACGGTGTATTGTGGGACTGCCAATGCCATGAAGTCCCGGAAGGTGTCAGTCTCCACCAGCCTGAATGACAGCATTTCAAGGGCCAGTAGTTTGGCAATGCCAACATTCAGAGCCTGTGCTTGGGGATGGTTTGCCGAGTATGGCCGCCTTTTCTCCCATGCCTGTGCTACCGATGGCTGCCGAGTGGCCTGGGAGTGTGAGGATGACTTTGAACGTGGTGCTGTGGGTGGAATGTCACAGGGTCTCCGGACAACAGTGTCAGAGGTTCTTCCTTGGCGATCCTGTGAGGAAGCCGAACCAGCTGTGTGTGAGCTGGAGGAAGAGGCCCCAACACGAGCTGAAGAGGTGGTAGGTGGTGCTGTACGTTGGCCTACGTCTTCAGTGTGTCTGTGTAACTCCAGCTGGTGCTTGGTCCGCACATGTTTCCACGTATTAGTGGTATTGAGGTTGCTGACATTTTTCCCTCTTTTGACTCTGTGATGACACAGCTTGCATTTGACAAAGCAAATGTCATCTGCAACTGTGTCAAAAAAGGACTACGCACTGCAAGTCTTGGGAGCGCCCGTTTTGCCTTTTGAAAGTGGAATGCTCCTAACGGGTGCCGAAGTGGAGGCTACAGGCAACCAAGTCTGCCCCCTCCCTCTCCCTCCGGTTTTGGCCGTTCGGGGAATCTCTTCCTCAGAGCTGCTCCCACCACCTTCCTGTTCCTCACGCCATGATGGGTCAAGGACCTCATCATCTACACTCCCCTCTTAAAACACCTACTTATCCTGGGTTGTCTCGCCAGCACCATACGCACCAGAAAGTGGTAACTGAGTCTCGTCATCATCTGATGCGTACTGAGGTGTGCTGACCATAGGCACTGGCCCACCCACCTCTTCAGATTCAGACAGACAAAGAAGTTGCGCATCACTGCATACTCCCTCTTCTTCACATTCTGGAAGGATGCTTGGTTGGCCCCCTCTTTCCAAACCTACAGATTCTGAGAACAGAAGTAAAGACTGTGATGGCTCCTGTCCAGGGCTCTCTGACTGCCTGGGCACTTTGGCAGGTGGTGAAGAGACAGATGGTTGCTCTTCGGTGCTCTGGCCCTGAGAGGAAGTGGAAGTCATTGAAGTCGATGCGTTAGCTGCCATCCATCCGACAACGGCTTCAGTTTGTTCCTCCCGCAGCAGTGGGGTACGGTGAGGTCCTACAAAGCTGCGCATAAAGGACCGTTGCCTGCTAAAACTGGGGGATGCTGACTCACTGGTGCCAACAGCAGGCATAGAATCCCCACGTCCTCTCCCTGCAGAATCCCCACGTCCTCTCCCTGCAGAATCCCCACGTCCTCTCCCTGCTGAAACTCCACGCCCACGGCCACGTGCCTTACTCCCTGCCTTCTTCATCTTGCTAGACTGAGAAAGATAGGCAGAAAAGTACAAAGGGGGGCCTTAGTGTGCTTATTCCTGAACAGCTGGTTACAGGTATAAGAAACACTATTTTAATGAAGTGTGTTTGTTGACTACACTTTAATGGGAGCTAATGTGGCCAACACAACTTTCAAATGTAGTGTTTGGTGAACTTTGTTGTTTTTTTTTGGGGGGGGGGAAACTAAAAGGATGTGACCAAAGATTTGAAAGTCAGAGTATCACCAACTTTCTGGAGCTATTACAATGCAGGCAGGTAACCTACAATGCAAACGATGAGGCTCCAAAAAAATTGGGTAATACTAATCTGGCTGCAGCTGAAGGGCACAAGCCAGAAAAAAGGCTCCTCTATCTACTCCTATATAGTGTTTGCAACCAACCAATGTAGATGGATATGGATGGATGCACACTAATAGGAGAAGAAAAAATGAGCTGCAATTAAAGAAAAATATGTGTGAGGCAGTGACGCAAGCTGAGCAGCCTACAACCAGACGCAGCTGCAGGACACACTACTCAGTGTGAGCTGCACTCACACACAGTCAAAGACCTCTCAGACAGCCGTGAACAGTGCAGCTAAGTGGGCACTAGCACTGACAGGCTGCAGAAAGGCTCCGCTGTGTACTCCTAGAGTGTTTGCAACCACCGTATATGGATACGGATGGATGCACACTAATAGGAGAAAAAATGAGCTGCAATAAAAGAAAAATGTGTGAGGCAGTGACACGCTGAGCGGCCTACAACCAGACGTAACTGCAGGACACACTACTCAGCGTGAGCTGCACTCACACACAGTCAGAGACCTCTCAGACAGCCGTGAACAGTGCAGCTAATTGGGCACTAGCACTGAAAGGCTGCAGAAAGGCTCCACTGTCTACTACTAGTGTTTGCAACCAACGTATATGGATGGAAGCACACTAGATAGAATTTTTAAAAAATAAGCAGCTCAAAAAGAAAAATATGTATGAGGCAGCAGTGAGGCACGCTGGGTGGCCTACAACCAGTCGTGGCTGCAGGACCCACTCCACAGCGTGAGCTGCATTCACACAGCCCTTGCAGACAGCTGTGAACACTGCTGCTAGGGAAAAGAAAGCTACAGTGGTGGTTTATGTAGCCTGGGTAAAGCACAATATTGTTTTGAGAATCGCTATTTCTAACTGTCCCTCACAGTCTTCAACAGCAGCCTGTCCCTAACTGAATTCACAGCAGAGTGACCAGAAATGGCGGCGGCAGTGGCTTTTATAGTGCATCATGATATCATTTCAGCAGCCAATCACAGCCATGCCAATAGTTAACATGCTTACATGCCTAACTGGATGTGCCCACTCTTCTGAGGATTCCCATTGGCTGAATCAAAGCGAGCGGGCTGATAGCATTATGGGAACTTCCGATTCCGGTATCCGATATGAAAAAAGTATCGGAAGTCAGTATCGGAATTCCGATACAGCTAATATCGGCCGATACCCGATACTTGTGGTATCGCAAAGCTCAACACTAGTCATCAGACATCTCCCCTGCTTTGATGAGGGCTCCGGCGCTGAGCCCGCATCAAAGCCTGGACATTTCAGCTGTTATGAACAGCTGATATGTGCCCACAATAGGCGTGAGCAGAATCGCTGTCCGCCCGTGCCTATTAACTAGTTAAATCCCACTGTCAAAGCTGACAGCGGGCATTTAAATAGCATTTCCGGCCGCCGGGCCAGAAATGACCTCATCGCCGACCCCCGTCACGTGATCGGGAGCCGGCGTCATGTTGCCTTGACAACCAGAAGTCTCTATGAGACCTCTATCATTGTTCCAGGCATATGGCTCTCAGCACCACCCAGTAGTTGGCGCTGAAAGCACAGCAGTAAATCTGCTACATATGGGCGATCTGCTCATCGCCCATATGTAGCAGGGCCGATCGGGTTGTGCATGCTTCTAGCCGCCTATGGAGGCTATTGAAGCATGCCAAAAGTAAAAAAAAAATGTTTAAAAATAAAAAAAATTTAAAAAAACCTAAAAGTTCAAATCACCCCCCTTTTGCCCCAATCAAAATAAAGCAGTAAAAAAAATCCCACATACACATATTAGGTATCGCCGCATTCAGAATAGCCCGATCTATCAATAAAAAAAGCATTAACCTGATCGCTAAACGGCATAGCGAGAAAAAAAATTAAAAATGCCAGAATTACGTTTTTTTGGTCGCCAAGACATTGCATTAGAATGCAATAACGGGCGATCAAAAGAATGTATCTGCACAAAAGTGGTATCATTAAAAACGTCAGCCCAGCGCGGAAAAAAAAAGCCCTCATCCGACCCCAGAATGGCAGGTCAGATTTAGCATCTAGGGAACCTAGCAAAAAAGCCAAGCAAAAAACAAGTGTGGGATTGCACTTTTTTTGCAATTTCACCGAACTTGGAATTTTTTCCCATTTTCGAGTACACGACATGGTAAAACCAATGGTGTCATTTAAAAGTACAACTCGTCCCGCAAGAAATAAGCCCTCACATGGCCATATAGACGGAAAAACAAAAAAGTTATGGCTCTGGAAAGAAGGGGAGGGAAAAATGAAAATGCAAAACCAAAAATACCCCTGGTCATTAAGGGGCTAGTGTTCCAGTTCATTTGTCGAACACGAGGCAAGTTCATCGAATGTTTGTCGAACGTTCGACGAACAATGTCGAACACCATTGAAAACAATGGCAGGCAAACACAAACACACACAAACACATAGAAAACAATTACAAAACACCTTAAAAGGTGTCCCAAAGCAGACAAAATGCTCAAGAGACACAAATAACATATTGAAAAGGGCAACTACATATAGAAAAGAGGTGGAGGAGTAAAAGGAGGAGGAGAAGACACAGATATAGGTATGTCATGACCTTATGAAGTCAAGAAAGGCTGGAATAAAAATGTAAAATACCAAAAAACAGTAAAAATCTGAAATTGAAGATGATCATATACCGTTTGACTTCCCACCATAAATTAGGCCAACTGCTGATCGGGCGGCGTTATTCCCACGAACCCCCGAACAGCGTCCATGAAGGCAAAGTGTTTGGTTTCCGGGGGCAGTATGGTTGTAAAGCTGAACCTTAAAGGAATATCCAGAAGGGCACCACCAGGAGTGGAGCCTGTGGCTTAATTCGACTCCACCCGGGAAACCTCAACCATGCCAGCTACAGAAAAGATTGACAGACTGCAAGCTTTGTTGATTCTGTGGGTGGTGGTGGATGTCCGTTTTTAGTTGTGCTAGCGATTTGTCAGCTTAATTCCGTTAACTAACGAGGCTCCGGCATGCCCCCGTGGTACACGTCAAGCTTACTAAAGGGACACGCGAGGCTCTGGCACGCAAGATCGATCAATAACAGGTCTGTCATACCCTTACATGTTCGGGGCTGCATATGCGCTACACTGAAAGGACCAGCGTGTGTCGCTTACAGGTGCGGATAACCCACTGAACCCCGTTAGTGATGTGGATCTGTGATTCCAATTCTTCCCCGCGAATGAGGATTTCCCAGTAAGTGCTGGTCAACTGGAATTCCGGAATTAGGCCTAACCGGCATTCCAGAAAGAATGTGAAAAAATTAAGTGTCCAAACCACAGGTGCTGTAGCTTGCTTAGCAGCTGGGCTCCTCTGCTGAGTAGCACGCAATTCTTACATAAACAGGCAGCATAGCTTGGTTCACTGCTGGGCTCCTCTGCTGAGTAGCAGACAGTGCTACAAGGCCCAAAAGGATTTTCTGGACAAGATGCGGTAAAAAATAATGAGAGACACACACGGTGTAGCCCCTTGACAGGTGTACTACACCGCTTGCTATCACACACCGCTGCTATGACATGAAACAGTCTATTAACATTGAAAACCATTATTAATGTGAAAATGAAGCTATGTTTTTGGTGAACGAACCGTTCTCGAACGGAACCTCGAACAGCTGAATTTTTAAGCAAAGTGTTCGAGTTTGACGAACGGCTCGAACACCGCCCAAAACAGCTTGAATTTTAACTTGGCAAACAGGCTTAACACCATTCATCTCTAATCAGGAGGCAGACTCAGACGTTCTCAGGCCCAGTATGGATTCGACAAAATTGTGCAAAGTTGAGAAAGGGTACATGAGAAAGTGTACAGTATCACCGGATAACAGGTATATATAGCATAGTTTAAACATTAAAAACCTATGTCTATATATCAGGAGGCAGACTCAGACGGTCTCAGGCCCAGTATGGATTCGACGTGATTGTAGAAAGTTGAGATAGGGTACAGTATGACTGGATAGTATAGTTTGAACATTGAACATCTGCGTGTATATTTCCGGAGTCCGACAAAGACACTCACAGCCTCAGTATGGATTAAACAAGAATCTAAAAAGTAGAAAAAGGGTTATGTATTCGAAGCATACACCAGTATACACTGTTGGGGATTTTTCAATCTTCATATATATTTCAGTCTCAGCAAGACAGTCCAGACTGTCCACAAGAGGAAACGATATTGATGCAAGTACAGAAGGAAAGTCGACTGATTGCTGAAATTTTAGAATTACTCATCACGGTAAAAACTCCCGGGAGAATTCTCAGAGGCGATGCTGACCCTCAATTACTTTGTCTGTGGAGACAGCGAAAACAGTTCTTGTGAAGAAAGGTTTGCTGTATCGCAGTACCGTGGAACCCATCACCGTTACTCATCTTCATCAATTTGTGATCACAGGGATAGATGTAGACATTGTTCTCCCTGCCTATCATGATCTGTCAGGTAACTTTGGAGTGCAAAAGACACAAGCCACAGGCCGTAGGCGATTCTATTGGATTGGCATGAGAGGACACATTTAAAAATGTGAGCAGGAATGTCACACGTCTGTGAGTCGGAAAACCGTGAAAGCTGATGATAAAACACCACTGCATCTCATTGTAAGTCGACGTCCATAACAAATGGAAGCCATTGATAATCTGAAGATAGAGCCCAGCAGGAGAGGGCATAGCTACGTCTTAACCATCATCTATCATTTCACCAAATTTGTATTGGCAGTACCAGTGAAGTATTTAACAGGGCAGACTACACAGTGGTGGAGCAGGGAGAGGTAAGTATTGCAAGTGCTGGTGCCCTGAGCAAGCATGGGGGGCCCACTCATGGGCGACAGTACTGGCACAGGGCCCCTCATAGTACGCCGGTGTGTCTGACGGCGGGTGTGCACCCCCACCGTCAGAGACACTTGATTCTACTATGAGGGACCTTGTGCCAGTGCCGTTGAGAAAGAGTGTGCCCACCCACCTGTTCAGGGCAACAGCACTCGCACAGGTGCGTGCGCCAGGTGGTGACCCAGGTCCTGTGGGGGGAGGCAGCCCAGTTAGGGAGGTGGAAAAAATTGGCATATGTTGATGCTGGACATTCAGCAGCTGCAAATGGAGTAATTGGAAAAGTCTGTGGAAGAGGAGGACAAAAGCAAGCCATTTTTCTGGCAACCTACGTGTCAGCAGGGGAGGGTGGGACAAAATCCTTTGAAACCCATGCATGGTTCATTTTAATGAAAGTTAGATCATCCACATTTTGGGTCGAGAGACGGGTCCTTTTTTCTGTCAGGATTGATCCAGCAGCACTGAAGACTTGTTCAGATAACACACTAGCAGCAGGGCAAGCGAGCTCCTGTAAGGCATATTGTGCCAATTCAGGCCAGGTGTCAAGTTTACTGGCCCAATAGTCAAAGGGGAATGATCGGTGAGGGAGAACATCGAAATAAGAGAAGTAGTTTGTTACCATAGTTGACAACTGCTGTCTCCTGTCACTTTCGATCGATGCAGTATTACCAGTCGTGTGAGCAGTACTTGAAAAATCAGTCCACAACATGGTCATGAAACCCCTGTGTCCAACGCCACTTCGGCTGTGTGCACCACAAACTTCTCTTCCATATTGCCCCTATGGCTCGTTGGAAAAACATCACCGCCGCTGTGTGCTGGGAATGCCTCAAACAAATGGTTTACCAGAGTTGCTTGTTTGTTAGCCAATATTAGCTCTAGGTTCTCCTGTGGCATGATGTTTTGGAATTTGCTTTATAGCGGGGATCCAGGATGCTGGCCAACCAGTAGTCGTCATCGTTCATCATTTTGGCAATGCAGGGGTCCCTTTTTAGGATCTGCAAGGCATAATCAGACATGTGGGCCAATGTTCCAGGTGTCAATGATGCACTGTCGTGGTGGGTGGAGGAGCACTTTCTGGCAAATCAACATCCCTCCAGTCACGCACAAACCCTGTACCTGACCTTGCCACGCCAACATTTTTTCTTCCCCCCTGAGAAGCACCCTCCTCCCCAAAATAATCATCCCCATCATCCTCCTTCTCCTCCTCTTCCTCTTCTTCCTCCACCTCGTCCTCGAGACTTCCCTGAGCAGGCAATGGCTTACTGTCATCAAGGCTTCCCTCCTCCTCTTCCTCTCGGCTGCAGAGGCCTGCCGTGACGTCTGCCTGCGGTCTGGGCTGCAGCCGGACAACACCCCGAGAAACACTGATACCCTTTACCCCTATACAGGGATCTGGATTTATAGCAGAGCCCAGGAGGTGCTGTCTGAATAGGAGCAATGACCAGAGCAGGATGGTCGCCAGAAAGGTGTTCCAACACAGGACACAAAGGCAATGATATCTGAGACTAAACCAGTCAGGCAGAAATGGTATAACAACGGTAGACAGCAGCAAAGACAGATACCAGGTCGAAGCCAGAGTCATAAACCAGGAGAGTCGCAGAAGTACCGAATCGTTAGACAGAAGCAGAGTCAGAATCCAGGCCGAAGTCAGTGTCATAAACCAGGAGAGTCGCAGAGGTACAGAATCGTTAGGCAGAAGCAGAGTCAGAATCCAGGCCGAAGTCAGTGTCATAAACCAGGAGAGTCGCAGAGGTACAGAATCATTAGGCAGAAGAAGGGTCAGAAGTCCAGGCAAAAGTCAGAGTCAGTCAACAGTAATTCACACAGTAACACGCAGGGGAACCAAGAATATATCCGGCGGCCTGCAAGAGCAGTCCCAAGGTATTTGAGGGATCAGGTCATCCCTTACAGGCCCGTGGGCTGGTGATGTCATCCGGACCGCCCCCAGGACCAGGCTGGATGGTACTGCACCAGCCCCTTCATGACTGACCGAGGAGCGAAGCCTGCGTCCAGCGGATGCCTGCGCAGGAGCCTCATGACTATTGCCGCCATCACTCGGGGTTGAAGCACAACGCCTCCCAGAGACCAAGGCCGAGACTGCAGGCCACGGGTCAGACGGTGATAGGACAGTCCGGCGCCTCCTAGTGGTCGAGGCCGGGACAGCAGGCCCTGAGTCTGACGGTGATGTGATAGTCCGGCGCCTCCTACTGGCCGAGGCCGGGACAGCAGGCCCTGAGTCTGGCGGTGCCGTGACACCTGCTCCTTAACGTGTGTCAAAGTTTGCATGAGCAGATGCATAAGTGGGATGCTCATGCTTATGATGGCATCATCTGCGCTTACCAGCCGTGTGCATTCCTCAAAACACTGAAGGACTTTACAGAGGTCTTTCAGCTTCAATAACTGCACAACAGACAACTCCATGTCTGCCTGCAAACTGCCTGCCCGTGTATCCTCCCACAAATGAATTACAGCCTGCCTCTGTTCGCACAGCCTCTGAACCACGTGCATGGTGGAGTTCCACCTTGTTGCAATGTCGATAATTAGGCGGTGCTTGGGAAGGTGGAGCAATCGCTGCAGCTTCTGCATACGACTGGAGTGTACGGGCGACCGGCGGATGTGCGAGCACAGTCTTCGCACCTTATGGAGCAGGGGTGTTAACTCCGGATAATTATTGAGGAAGCACTGCACTACCAGGTTCAAGGTGTGAGCCAGGCAAGGTATGTGTCTAAGTTTTGAAAGGGCTATGGCTGCCACAAAATTCTGGCCATTATCACTAGCTACCTTGCCTGCCTCAAGATGTAGACTGCCCAGCCATGACTCAGTTTGTTGCTGCAAGTAGTCGGCCAGTACCTCCACGGTGTGTCTGTTGTTGCCCAAACACATCATCTTCAACACAGCCTGCTAACACTTACCAATAGCTGTTCGATAGTGGGACAACTCGTGTGCAACACTGGCAGCTGCGGATGGAGTGCTCGTGCGACTGCGCTCTGTGGGCGAGCTTTCGCTTCTGGAGGAGCAGGAGGAGGGTCGAACACCTACAGCCAACTGCTTCCTATACCATGGGCTAGGCAGCACTGTCCCACCGCCGCTATCCCCTGTGGACCCTGCATCCACCACATTAACCCAGTGCGCAGTGATGGACACGTAATGGCCCTGGCCATGCCTACTGGACCATGCATCTGTTGTGAGGTGCACCTTTTCACTCACTGATTGCTTGAGTGCATAGACAATGCGGTCTTTCACATGCACGTGGAGGGCTGGGATGGCTTTTCCCGAAAAGAAGTGCCGACTGGGTAGGTCATAGCGTGGTACTGCATAGGCCATGAGCTCGCGGAAAGCTTTGCTTTCAACCAACCGGTAGGGCATCATCTCTAACTAAATTAGTTTGGCAATGTGGCCGTTCAAAGCCAGTGTACGCGGATGAGAGCATGAGTACTTTCTTGTCCTACTCAGAGTCTCTGGTAGGGTGAGCTGGACTTGAGAGCTACATATGGTGGAACTAGCGGTGGACACGGCGGACTGAGAGAGGGCTGGTGATGGTGATGGTCTTGTTGGTGGTGTTGCTGATGGCCTAGATTCAGTCTTTTGTAGCAATAACATTCTGATTCCATGACTGATTTGCCCTTGCGACGACACCTCAACATTTGCTGGTGGTAGTGTGCTAACCGGTGGGCTTACAGTGGGGGAAGTGATGTAGCGTTGCTGACTACCTTCATTCGGAGCAGGTGCACATGTGGTACGTGAGGTTTGGTAGTCCGTCCACTCTTGCAAGTGCATGGTGGTTAAATGTCTAAGCATGCAACTGGTATTCATATTTCTGATTTATCCCTCGGCTAAAGGTCTTTGCGCTCTTTTTACAGATAACTTTTGCCTGATCATTAGGATTTTGTTAAAAAAAGTGCCACACTGCACTCTTCCTACTATGGAAGACATTTTGAGACTTTGCACGCTGTGGTAATTTGACCGTCTGGCCAAGCTGTCCTGCAACTCTTTTGGTCTTTGTAACACGTTTTTGGACTGCTACGGTCATGCCAGATAACAGCTGTTGCGATGTCATTGCCTGCTGCGGATCCTCCTCCTCCTCTTCTGAGCTATTGGCAGCGGCACCCTCTTCCCCCAATGGATGCCAATCTGGGTCAACAACTGGGCCATCCATCACCTCCTCTTCAATTTCATGTGCACCTTCCTCTGTGTCCCCGTGCAAGGTGGTATAGTATGCGGGAAGGGGCACCTGAGTTTCATCAGGGTCTGCTTCTGCCTCAGTACACTGCGAGGACAATGTAGTGCTCTGAGTGCATGCACCAGCAGAAAAATCTAGCAGTGGCTGTGCATCAGTGCACTCCATGTCAGATTCATCTTGGACTGGGAATTCACGATTTGACTTGATAACCCAGGCATGGTATGTGAAAAGAGCTCCATGGAGTAATCTGTAGTGTGGCCTGCCGCATCCTTCACTTTTGGTAGTGGTGAAGGACACAAGGAAAGATATTGTTCCTGACCAGGATCCTCCACTGATGACTCAGTGCTTTTATTTTTTGAAACTTCAGAAGAGGAGGCGATAGAGCTGGAGGCTGTGTCAGCAATGTAAGCCAAAACTTGCTCCTGAAGCTCCAGCTCAACACCTCCTGCCTTAGGTGCTATTGTGCTTTTGCCACTACCAACAGATGCACCACCACCATCGGGACCAGTTGGCAACCCCCACTCACTTCCATGGCGTCTTCCACTATACTTCCTCATTTTTGTGAAAATGTACCCAAAATACCACCAGCTATATGGTACTGTAAAACAAGGTAGAAGGTGTATCTACTATTGGTGAGAATTTGAAACTCGCTATAGATTTGAGGATGCTGAACTATTGTCTCAGGCCCAGGAGAGATTACACCTCAATGTAACAGGCTGAAATTGGATGGTGTATGACAAGGAGTAGGGTGTCTATAGCATTGGTGAGATTTTGAATCTCACTATAGATTTGAGGACGCTGAACTATTGTCTCAGGCCCATGAGAGATTACAGGAAGGAAGAGGAAGTTCCAGCTCCATAAAATATACTTTCTTTATTTCATCTTGTTAAAATCGTAGCATGTTCTCATGTGGACAAGTAACATGGCATAGTAAGGCAACGCGTTTCGATCAAACAATCTTTCTCAAGCCACATCAATCAACTATGCATGGTTCATTAAATAGATTAAATGCACCAATGAAAATGTCCATGGAAATC
Organism: Dendrobates tinctorius; assembly: GCF_039654945.1. Classification (NCBI taxonomy): domain Eukaryota; kingdom Metazoa; phylum Chordata; class Amphibia; order Anura; family Dendrobatidae; genus Dendrobates; species Dendrobates tinctorius. The sequence continues at coordinate 17,111,350 of NW_027361858.1, read as the reverse complement.
ACATGATAAATCCAAAAATCCTGTTATCACAAAAGAATGTTAAAACAAAAGCAAATACATAATCACATAAATAGAACATTTAATAATGTAGCATGAGATCATATCGCTTGTTTAAACCCGCTGGATAACGAGTAGTTAATCAATTAATCCAATATGCCTCACGGGTAAGGCCTGTTTCACACTTCCGTTTTTTTGTGTCAGTTAAAGTCCGCCAAAATGGCGGAAAGCGGATCCGTTGTTAAGTGATGTGAACGGATGCCACGGACCGTTTTTTTGACGGATCCGCCGAATGAAGAATTTTAAAGGAACCGCTGCCCGGGAAGGAGAGAGAGAGAGAGAATTTTTTTCTGTCTGCCAGAAATGATTTCAAGGTTAAATTTCCTCCTGACTTTATTCCTCCGGGCATGCGCTGTATAAAAATGCGGATCCTACAGTACAAAAAACGTTACATGGTCCGTCCAGGCATCTCGGTGGACACAAAAAATTTGACGGATCCACAAAAAAACGGATCCAACGGATGGCCATCCGTCAAGATCCGCCGGTAATCCAAGTCAATGGGGAAAAAAACGGATCCGCCAAAAAAAATGGCGGATCCGTTTTTTGCAAAAACGGCGCATTTTGACTGATGGTCAAAAACGGAAGTGTGAAACAGGCCTAAGGAGACGCCGTTTGGAGTTTCCACCTCGTTCAGGCATAGTAACCCGTTCAATTCCTGACACTGCGAGCATGTTTTTCTATGAAGTGTTTAGACGCGGCAGAAACCCCCCGATTCTGACTAGTGATGTTAGTGATATCATACAGGTGTTCTCTAACCCTATTTTTAAGCTTCCTGGAGGTACATCCTACATAACTTAATTTGCATAGCCCACAATCCATTTTATAAATAACATTAGAGGTGTTACAATTAATGTAATGCTTGATATCAAAACTACCTGAACTATGTGCAACAGAAATTTTTTTTGTAACATAAGCATGACTACATGTTTTGCAATAGTTGCTACCACATTTATAAAATCCCGTACAACTCAGCCAAGTATTGGAAGTATTTTTCTTATTAGTAGTGAACTCACTAGGCGATATTTTGCTACCAATAGTTGGTGCTCTCCACGATACTACATTAATTCCATCTTTTAAAATAGTAGCCAATTTTTCATCTTCAAATAAGATCGGTAGAAATTTATTAACAATCTGTTTTAGTTTAGAAAACTGCGGACTATACTGAAAGCAAATATATGGTTTATTTGCTCTATTGTTTATCACTTGATTTTTAGAGGAAGAAATGAGATCTTTGCGATTCTTATTCTTAATAATATTTTTCGCCCTATCAATCATCCAATTTGGATAACTAAGATTGCTGAGTTTTTTTGACACATGCCTAAATTCCTCCTCAAGTTGCTGTTCAGCACTACAATTCCGTTTAATTCTTGTGAATTCTCCTACTGGTACTGATTTAATGGTATGCTTACTATGGCTACTTTTGGCATGTAATATAGTGTTCCCGCACAGCCTTTTGTGATGCGTTTTTGTTGAGACAATTGCCTGACTATTACCTGTGATATCCAAATCCAAAAAAGATATATTTTTAAAATCATGTTTATAAGTAAATTTGATGTTATAATTATTAGAATTAATGTAATGGATAAAGTCTGGTATGGCAGACACATCCCCCCTCCAAATGATGAGGGTATCATCGATGTATCTGCCATACCAGACTATGCAATCCAAAAACGGATTGGATACGGAGTACAAATGCTCCATCTCCCAAAAGGACATGACAAGATTGGCGAGGGAGGGTGAAAATTCGGCCCCCATCGCCACGCCCGCTTTTTGTAAATAATAAGTTCCATCATATGAAAAAAAATTATGAGACAGCAGATACTTAGTAACTACTAGGATAAAATAAATCAAATCATACGAATAAATACTATAGCGGGCCAAATGATATTGTAAAGCTCTAATCGCTAGGTCATGAGGGATACAAGTGTATAATGACACCACATCACAACATAGCCAAGAATATTGCGAAGACCATGCCATATTAAGTAATGTGCCCAACACTTGTTTAGAGTCTCTGATATATCCAGGAACTCTTTGCACCAGAGGTTGTAGCAAACAATCTACCCACTGTCCTAGTGGTTCATTAGCTGATCCTATACCCGATACTATGGGGTGCATAGACGGAATGCCGCTACCTTTATGAATTTTGGGTACCCCATAAATAATGGGAAGAACTGGGTTATCCACCTGTAAATAATCAACTTGTTTTTGTGTGAGTACACCTATACTTTTACCTTCCGATATAATTTGATCACCAATTTTTTTGTATTCATGCATAGGATTATTTTTTAATCTTTCATACACTGTATTGTCAGATAATAGCTCTATCATTTTATCATTGTAATCACTAGCATTTAATGCCACCACCACACCCCCCTTGTCTGACATTTTAATAACTAGATCTGACATTTGTTGTAGTTCTTTCAATGCTAAACGTTGCTGTGAAGAAAAATTATTTAGATACGTTTTTTCAGACTGCACATTTTTGTGGAGTAATTGTAGCTCCTTTTCTAACTGATCCTGAAACCGACTCATACAGTCCGATCTTGCTTGGACAGGATAAAAATAGGGATTTTTTGTGGTAAAGTTGATGGCATAATTGACAGGGTCTCGATTTCGATGCGATTCCTGATCCAAATCCTGTAGAGCAATGAGTGATACTTGTTCTGTAAAATTCAGATCTGAAAATTCATTGTGTGCATTCATATTTTTTATCTTGACCAGGATCTCCATTCTCCCCGCTACAGTCATCATTAAGAAAATGCTTCTTGACGGTCAGATTACGTATGAACTTGTTAATGTCCAGTATAGTATGGAATATATCAAAGTTTTGATCTGGTACAAAGTTCAAACCCAGGGATAATACCTGAGTTTGTTCTGATGTCAAATTACGAGAAGATAGATTTAACACATTAGTATAGCCTTCTGTCTCATTTGGTATTTCCTTCTGCGGGTGATTACACCTGAATCTGACACAATGTTTTCTGCCCCCCCCCCCCCCCCCCCGCCTATTGTGTTTCTTGGCGGGCGAAAATCCTTTTTTTGGGAACTAGAAAAACTCTCATTTTTTGAGATGTCTGAAGCACTCTGATAATTACCAGATGACTCTGGATCAGATGAAAAATTAACATGTGGCTTTTTTTGTTTTATACCTCTGGTAATTGCGTTTATAACGAGCATGACTATTTTTTAAAATAGATTTTGGTGTTGTGCTGCCTGATTCCCAGTTTCCCCAATCATAAACTTTATCAGCAGAATAGTCGTTTAAATCTCTGGTAAATTTGCATTTTTTTGTTTCCGTGGAATTGGGCGGGGGTTGGCAGCTGGTAATGATGGTGTTGGTGGTGGATCTGATGGTAGTGGCAAGAGCAAAATAGGACCAAATGCAGGAGGTGTTGAGCCTGCGTCATCGTCTGGCTCCATAAGGCTTCGAAGGCTTAGTTTTCTAGGAGTTGGCAAACCGCTTTTAAAGCCAGAGCATCAGGAAAAAGTTTTGTCTTACATTGCTGACTCAGCCTCCAGCTCTATCGCCTCCTCTTCTGAAGTTGTAAAAAGTAAAAGCACTGAGTCGTCATTGGAGGCTCATGTTCATGAACCACACCTTTCCTTGTGTCCTTCACCCCAACCAAGATTGAAGGATGTCGCAGGCCATACTACTGATTACTCCATGGAGCTGTTTTCACATACCATGCCTGGATTATCAAGTGAAATGGTGAATTACCCAGGCCAAGATGAATCTGACATGGAGTGCACTGATGCACAGCCGCTGATAGATGATTCTGCTGGTACATTCACTCAGAGCACTACATTGTCCTCGCAGTGTACAGAGCCAGATTCTGACCCTGATGAGACTCAGGTGACCCTTCCCGCACACTATACCACCATACACGGTGACACAGAGGAAGGTGCACATGACATTGAAGAGGAGGTGATGGATGACCCAGTTGTTGACCCAGATTGGCATCCATTGGGGGAAGAGGGTGCTGCTTCCAATAGCTCAGATGAGGAGCATCCACAGCAGACATCGACATCGCAACAGCTGTTATCTGGCAGGCCCGGAGCACTCCAAAGACAGGTTCCAAAAATCAAAAGAGTTGCTGGACAACTTGTCCAGAGGGTCAAAAGATCACAGCGTGCTAGGCCGCAAAATGTCTGCCAAAGTAGGAAGAGTGCAGTGTGGCACTTTTTTGAACAAAATCCTCATGATCAGGCCAAGGTTATCTGTAAGAAGTGCGCAAAGACCTTTAGCCGAGGGAAAAATCTGAAAAATTTGAATACCAGTTGCATGCTTAGACATTTAACCACCATGCACTTGCAAGCGTGGACACAACACCAAACCTCAAGTGCCACATGTGCAACTGATCACAAAGAAGGTAGTCAGCAACGCTACATTGTTTCCCCCACTGTAAGCCCACCGGTTAGCACAGCAGCAAATGTTGAGGTGTCGTTGCAAGGCCACAGCAGTCATGGAATCCCACTGTTATATCAACGAAATACTGAATCTAGGCCATTAGAAAGAACACCAACTCCATCACCATCATCAACCCTCTCTCAGTCCGCCCTGTCCACCGCTACTTCCACCATATGCAGCTCTCAAGTCCAGCTCACCCTCCCAGACACTATGAGTAGGTCAAGAAAGTACTCAGTCTCTCATCCGCGTACACTGGGTTTGAACGCCCACATTGCCAAACTAATCTCGTTTGAGATGATGCTCTATCGGTTGGTGGAAAGCGCAGCTTTCCACGAACTCATGGCCTATGCAGTACCACGCTATGACCTACCCAGTCGCCACTTCTTCTCTCGCAAAGCCATCCCAGCCCTCCACCATCATGTAAAAGACTGCATTGTCCATGCACTCAAGCAGTCAGTGAGTGGAAAGGTGCAGCTCACAACTGATGCATGGTCCAGTCGCCGTATACAAATACACGGAGCTTGACAATTTTCCTTACACACATCATATAGATTTGTCCGATTCTCCAACAGTATTGTATATCTGCCGTTCGCATTACAGTCACTTTTATACCTAGTCAGCGTGTGTGTGACACTCTGTAAATATATATATGGAGATTGTTAGTTGCACAAAAATTGTATACAGCTGTACACTTCTGATACAGTTCCGTATATCGGCTTGTTGGCTTATGGTCCAATAATATATGTTGATTTAATTTTTTTAATACACCTTAGATAGCTGGATGTTCCTCATACAGTACCATATCTCTGCTGGTATTTTTGGTACATTTTCCCAAACATGAGGAAGTATGGTGGAAGAGGCTGCGGACGTGGGCAGGGGGGCGCAGCTGGTACTGATGGTGGTGGTGCATCAGATGGTTCTGGTAAAAGCACAATAGCAGCTAAGGCAGGAGGTGATGAGCTTGCAGAAGGCCTGTAAGGTCGCCTTTTCTTGGAGTAGGAAAACCACTTTTAAAGCTGGAGCATCAGGAACAGGTTTTGGCGTACATTGCCGAAACAGCCACCAGCTCTAATGCCTCCTCTTCTGAACGGTTGAAACCTGCAAGCACGGAGTCGTCAGTGCAGGGTTCTAGTCATAACAAAACCCTTTCCTTGTGTCCTTTACACCCACCAAAAGTTAAGGATGTGGCAGCCCACACTTCAGATTACTCTATGGAGCTCTTTTCACATACCATGCCTGGGTTATCCAGTCAAATCCTGAATTCCCCAGTCCAAGATGAATCTTACATGGAGTGCACTGATGCACAGCCACTGCTAGATGATTCTGCTGGTACATTGACCCACAGCACTACATTGCCCTCGCAGTCTATTGAGCCAGAATCTGACCCTGATGAAACCCAGGTGCCCCTTCCCGCATACTATACCACCTTACACGATGGCACAGAGGAAGGTAAAGAGGAAGGTGCAGATGAGTTTGAAGAGGAGGTGATGGATTACCCAGTTCTTGACCCGGATTGGCATCCATTGGGGGAGGAGGGTGGCGCTGGCAATAGTTCAGATATGGAGAAGGACCCGCAGCAGGCATTGACATCGCAGCAGCGGTTATCTAGCAGTCCTGTAGTTGTCTTAAAACGTGGAACAAAAGCTAAAAGAGTTGCAGGACAGCTTGATCAGACGGTCAACTTAGCACAGCGTGCAAGGCCAGAAAAAGTTTACCATAGAAGGAAGAGTGCAGTGTGGCACTTCTTTGTCCAAAATCCTACTGATGAGGCAAAGGTTACCTGTAAGAAGTGCGGAAGAACCTTTAGCTGAGGTAAACAACTCAGAAATTTGAATACCAGTTGCATGCTTAGACATTTAATCAACATGCATTTGCAAGCGTTGACTGACTACAAAACCTCAGATAGCACACGTGCACCTGCTCCGACTGAAGGTAGCCAACAATGCTCCATCGCTACCCCCACTGTAAAACCACCGCCACCATTAAGCACACCACCAGCACTAAATGTGGAGGTGTCGGCGCAAGGCCAAAGCACTCAGGGAATCACAATGGTTTTGCAACACAACACTGAATCTAGGCCATCACCACCAATACCATCACCAACCCCCTCTCACTCCATCCGGTCCACCGCTACTTCCCCCATATGCAGCTCTCCAGTCCAGCTCACCCTACCAGACACTCTGAGTAGGACAAGAAAGTACTCATCCTCTGATCCACGCACACTGTGTTTGAACGCCTACATTGCCAAACTAATCTCATTAGAGATGATGCCCTACCGTTTGGTTGAAAGCGAAGCTTTCTGCGACCTCATGGCCTACGCTCTCCCACGCTATGACCTGCCCAGTCGGCACTTCTTTACCGAAAAGCCATCCCTGCCCTCCACAGGCATGTGAAAGACTGCATTGTCCATGCACTAAAACAGTCAGTGAGTGGAAAGGTGCACCTCACAACGGATGCTTGAACCAGTAGGCATGGCCAGGGCCGTTTCGTGTCCATCACTGCGCACTGGGTTAATGTGGTGGATGCAGGCTCCACTGGAGCAGCGGGGGTGGAACAGTGCTGCCTAGCCCATGGTATGGGAAACAGTTGGCTGAAGGCTTTCGCTCCTCCTCCTCCTCTATCAATGAAAACTTGTCCACAGAGCGCAGTCACACGAGCACTCCATTCTCAGCTGGCATTTTTGCACATGAGGTGTCCCACTATCGAACAGCTAGTGGTAAGCATCAGCAGGCTATGTTAAAGATGATGTCTTTGGGCGACAACAGACACACCGTGGAGGTACTGGCCGACTACTTGCAGCGACAGAGTCATGGCTGGGCAGTCTACATCTTGAGGCAGGCAAGGTAGTCAGTGATAACGGTCGTAATTTTGTGGCAGCCATAGCCCGTGCAAAACTCACACACATACCTTGCCTGGCTCACACTTTGAACCTAGTGGTACAGTGCTTCCTTAATAATTATCCAGAGTTAGCATCCCTGCTCCATAAGGTGCGAAGACTGTGCTTGCACATCCGTTGCTCGGCCGTACACTCCAGTCGTATACAGAAGCTGCAGCGATTGCTCCACCTCCCCAAGCACCACCTGATCATAGACGTTGCAACAAGGTGGAACTCCACCCTGCACATGGTTGAGAGGCTGTGTGAACAGAGGCAGGCTGTAATGCATTTGTGGGAGGTTACACGGGCAGGCAGTTTGAGGGAAGACATGGAATTGTCGGGTGTGCAGTGGTCAAAGCTGAAAGACCTCTGTAAAGTCCTTCAGTGTTTTGAGAAATGCACACGGCTGGTAAGCACAGACAACACCATCATAAGCATGAGCATTACACTTATGCGTCTGCTCATGCAAAGTTTGACGCACTTTAAGGATCAGGCGTCTGCAGCGGAGGAGGAGTGAAGCCTTGATGACAGTCAGCCATTGTTTGGTCAGGGAACTGTCCTGGACGAGGTGGAGGAAGAAGAGGAAGAGGAGGAGGATGAGGATGAGGGGGATGATTATTTTGGGCAGGAGGATGTTTCTCAGGGGGCAAGAGAAAATGTTGGCGTTCCAAGGTCAGGGACAGTGTTTGTGCATGACTGTAGGGATGTGGATTTGCCAGAAACTGCTCCTCCACCCACCACAATGGGCAATGCATTATTGACACCTGGAACATTGGCCCACATGTGCGATTATGCCTTGCGGATCCTAAAAAGGGACCCCCGCATTGCCAAAATGATGAGGGATGATGACTACTGGCTGGCCAGCATCCTCGATCCACGCTACAAAAACAAATTACACAACATCATGCCACAGGAGAACCTAGAGATAATATTGGCAAACAAACAAGCAACTCTGGTAAACAGGTTGTTTGAGGCTTTCCCAGCACACAGCAGTGGTGCTGGTTCTCTCACGAGCCATAGAGGGCACAATGGAAGAGGTGTTTGTGGTGCACACAGCCGAAGTGGCGTTGGAGACAGGGGTTTAATGACCATGTTGTGGAATGATTTCTCAAGTACCGCTCACACGACTGCTAATACTGCATTGATTAAAAGTGACAGGAGGCAGCAGTTGTCAGCTGTGATTACAAACTACTTTTCTTCCCATATCTATGTTCTCCCTCACAGGTCATTCCCCTTAGACTATTGGGCCTCTAAACAGGACACCTGGCCTGAATTGGCACAATATGCCTTTCAGGAGCTCGCTTGCCCTGCTGCTAGTGTGTTATCTGAAAGAGTGTTCAGTTTGCTGGATCAATCCCGACAGAAAAAAGGACCCATCTGTCGACCCAAAATGTTGATGATCTAACCTTCATTGCAATGAACCATGCATGGGTTTCAAAGGATTTTGTCCCACTTTCCCCTGATGACACATAGGTTGCCAGAAAAGTGCCTCGGTTTTTTCCTCCTCTTCCTCGGACTTGCCCAATTATGCCCTTTGCAGCAGCTGAATGTCCAGCCAACACATCTACATATGCCAATTTTTAAACCTCCCTAACTGGGCTGCCCACCCCTCCCCCAATGGCTGGGGTCAAGACCTGGCACACCCGGGCAAGTGCCGTTGCTCTGAATAGGTGAATGGGCCCACTGATGTCCGGCGGCAATGGCACAGGGCCCCTCATAGTACAATACAGTGTCTCAGATGGTGGGAGGGCCCACTCACCATCAGACACACCAGCGTACTATGAGGGGCCCTGTGCCTGTACCGTTGACCACGATTGTGCCCCCCCTGCTTGGTCATGGCCACAGCACTTGCAAGTTGCAATACTTACCTCTCCCTGCTCCACCGCTGTGTAGTCTGGGCAGTTAAATCCTTCACAGGGACTGGCACAAGAAATTTGGTGTATTGATCAATGATGGTTAAGATGTAGCTATGGCCTGTCCTGCTGGCCTCTACCTTCAGATGATCAATGGCTACCATTTGAAATGGATGTCAACTGACAAGCGGATGCAGTCGTGGTTTATGATCACCTTTCACAGTTGTGATAGTCACTGACTTGTGACATTCCTGCTACCATTTTTCAATGTCTCCTCTCATGCCAATCCTATAGAATCGCCTACATCCTGTGGCTTCTGTCTTTTGCACTCCAAAATGACCAGACACATCATGATAGGCAGTGAGGACCATGTTTACATCTCTCCCTGTGATCACAATTTGATGGAGACGAGGAACGGTGATGTGATCCACGCTACTGCGATAAAGCAATCCTTTCTTCACAAAGAACCTTTTTCACTTTCTCTACAGACACAGTAATTGAGGGTCTGCATCGCCTCTGCAACAACTACCGGGAGGTTTTCCCGCAATGAGTAATTCCAAAATTTCTGTTAACACCCGAATTTACGTCTATACTTGTATCCATGTAGTTTCCTGTAGCGGAGACTCTTGACTGGCTTACTGAGATTGAAATGTATACGAAGATTTAAAAGTACCACAACACTGTATACTGGTGTACGCTATGAATACCTTTCCCTTTTTCTACTTTTTTAATTCTGGTGTAATACATAGAGCCTGTGAGTGTCTGTGTCTGACTCCGGAAGTATAGATGGAAATTTAACCCTAGACTGGACACACCTGGTATGTGCTGATACAGTACCTTGTTTCAAATATTTGTATTAAGGTATCATCTGTAGGATAACCAACTGTGGGGGGGACCCTCTTCTTGCCGCAGACAAACACGAGACTGACACAGAGTTTGCATTGAACAGGTCTTTTTATAGTGCCCATCCTTCTGTCGACAACAGCAATTCACCACAGCCATTTCACATTTCTCTGTACTCAGGCCCCGGTACCTTCACTTCCTTTGTAACTATAATCGTGGCGTCCTCTGTGGCTCTTCCACTGTGGCTGGCATAGACCCAACCACCACAGCGCTGCACCAGTCTGAGCACACCGTCCGTATGATAGCCCCATGCCATCTTTGTCTGCAGCTACTGTCCTCTGGGCCACCCCCCCGTGACCGCCTCAGCTGTCAGTCCTCTCTGGAGCCTTTCCACTGTCTCTATTTCCTCAGCAGAGCTTCTTCTTTACTGTGCTCCCTTCGCTGACTGACTCTTCCAGAACCTTCCCTCAGCCTTTTATACTTCCAGTTCTGGTAACTCCGCCAACCATCACTTAACAGTTTCTCTGACCAATGGCAGTTATTCAGTCCCACTCCTACACTCTCCACTGCCCTCCAATGGGCAAGCTAAAACACTGCACCCTTTCTCTTTATCTTAGCGGTTTCACACCTAAACTGCGCTACACCTCTACTTCTCACTACAGGCTTGTTTGTCTGTCAGTCCACCTTCCCTACATCATCCATAGTGAGTGAGCGTGTGTGGGTTATGCCTTCTATATATACGGTGAATCAGAGAAGCAAATTTTTACACTATACTCGATACAGCTTGTATCTTGTTATACAGTACCTTTGTTCAACATTTTGCATTACGGTCAAATCCATACTGTGTAAGTGTCTGAGAGTGACAACGGGACTATTTATATGGAGATTTCAATTGTACCCTAAAAAATATATACTTGCTATCTTGCTATCCAGGACCTTTTTTACAACATTTTTTATTATCGTCAAAACCAAACTGAGTGAGCGTCTGAGGGTGACTATGGAAATATATACAGATATTTTCAATTTGGCCAGCACTGTATACAGCAGAATCCTTCTGATACAGTAACCTTTTTAGCTATTTAGATTCTGGTGTAATCCATAATGAGCCTGTAAACGTCTGTCTGTTACTCCGGCAATATATTTGGAACTTTAAGATTACCCCAACACTGTATACAGCTGTACGCTTGTGTTACATAACCCATTTACAGCTTTTCATATTCTTGTGTAATCCTTACTGGGCCTGAGAGCGTATGTGTCTGCCACCTGAAATGTAGACGGTGAATCTGAATGTTTACACTATACTATATATACCTTGTATCTGGTGATACTGTACCCTTTTTCAACTTGTTATTTTATTGGGTAATCCATACTGAGCCTGTGAGCATCTGTGTATGCCTCATTAAATATATACAGAGATTTACTGTTATCCCTAGACTGTATAGAGCTGTACGCTTCTGATACAGTACCATATATCTGCTGGTATTTTGGGTCCATTTTCAAAAACATGAGGAAGTATGGTGCAAGAGGACGCGGATGTGGGCGTGGAGGGCCACCTGGTACTGATGGTGGTGGTGGTGCATTTGCTCGTAGTGCCAAAAACACAATAGCAGCTAAGGCAGGAGGGGTTGAGCCAGCGTCATGGTGTAGCTCTGGAAGGCCTGTAAGGCTCCCTTTTCTGGGAGTATGTAGACTGCATTTAAAGCCGGAGTATCAGGAACTGTTTTGGCTTACATTGCTGAAACAGCCTACAGCTCTATCGCCTCCTCTTCTGAAGTTGTAAAAAATGCAAGCACAGAGTCGTAAGTGCAGGCTTCTGGTCAGGAGTAGTGTTGAGCATTCCGATACCGCAAGTATCGGGTATCGGCCGATACTTGCTGTATCGGAATTCCGATACCGACTTCCGATATTTTTTCAATATCGGAATTCGGCATCGGAATCGGAAGTTCAGTTGATTGACGGCCTGACGTCATCATGATGCGCGGTGTGTGCGCATCATGATGCGCCGTCATTTCGGGCCTTCCGGGGGTCTCTGCCGGCCTGCCGGGGGGCTGTGCCGGCCTGCCGGGGGGCTGTGTGGACTGCCCGGGGTCTGTACCGGCCTGCCGGGGGGCTGTGCCGGCCTGCCGGTGGTCTGTGCACCCTGTGGGGGTCTGTACCGGCCTGCCGGGGGGCTGTGCTGATGTCCGGGGGTCTGTGCAAGCATCGTCCGATGGGACTACAAGTCCCATCGGGCGATGCCTGCTACCATGACAGTGATTGACACATTAGCCAATGATGGGACAGTAGTAGTCCCATCATCCGGCTAATGTGTTAAATGTTAAAAAAAAAAAAAAAAAAATACTACATACATACTACATGCATGCTACATACATACTACATACTACATACATACTACATATATACTACATACATACTACATACATGCTACATACATACTACATGCATGCTACATACATACTACATATATACTACATACATACTACATACATGCTACATACATACTGCATGCTACATACATACTACATACATACTACATACATACTACATGCATGCTACATACATACTACATATATACTACATGCATGCTACATACATACTACATATATACTACATACATACTACATATATACTACATACATACTACATACATACTACATGCATGCTACATGCATGCTACATACATACCACATACATAACACATATATACTACATGCATGCTACATACATACTACATGCTACATACATACCATATACATACTACATGCATGCTACATACATACTACATGCATGCTACATACTACATGCTACATACATACTACATATATACTACATGCATGCTACATACATACTACATGCTACATACATACCACATACATACTACATATATACTACATGCATGCTACATACATACTGCATGCTACATGCATGCTACATACATACTACATACATACTACATGCTACATACATACCACATATATACTACATACATACAATACATTCATACAATACATACATAGACATACAGTACATATAACATAGAGTAACATACTTACCAATACTTGTCACATTGTTCCCCGAAGCCATTGTCTTTTCCGGAATAAATATTAACATAACAAACCACAAAAATACTCACCCACGATCCGAAGCAGTCCACGAGTGTGTCCCACGACGATCTTGGGTAGAGAACTGCAGCATCAGCTGTTGCTGCCGTTCTCTACGGGCTGCAGGAATCCAATGACCGAAGGTAGGTATCCTTCCGCACTGTATTCCTCCGCCACTTAAAAAAAAAAAAGTCCCTAGTCTCACTTTATGCCATTGCTGTGTGGGAAATTCCCACACAGCAATGGCATAAAGTGAGACTAGGGACTTTTTTTTTTTAAGTGGCGGAGGAATACAGTGCGGAAGGATACCTACCTTCCGTCATTGGATTCCTGCAGCCCGTAGAGAACGGCAGCATCATCTGATGCTGCAGTTCTCTACCCAAGATCGTCGTGGGACACACTCGTGGACTGCTTCGGATCGTGGGTGAGTATTTTTGTGGTTTGTTATGTTAATATTTATTCCGGAAAAGACAATGGCTTCGGGGAACAATGTGACAAGTATTGGTAAGTATGTTACTCTATGTTATATGTACTGTATGTCTATGTATGTATTGTATGAATGTATTGTATGTATGTAGTATATACACTCACTGGCCACTTTATTAGGTACACCATGCTAGTAACGGGTTGGACCCCCTTTTGCCTTCAGAACTGCCTCAATTCTTCGTGGCAGAGATTCAACAAGGTGCTGGAAGCATTCCTCAGAGATTTTGGACCATATTGACATGATGGCATCACACAGTTGGCGCAGATTTGTCGGCTGCACATCCCTGATGCGAATCTCCCGTTCCACCACATCCCAAAGATGCTCTATTGGATTGAGATCTGGTGACTGAGGAGGCCATTTGAGTACAGTGAACTCATTGTCATGTTCAAGAAACCAATCTGAGATGATTCGAGCTTTATGACATGGCACATTATCCTGCTCAAAGTAGCCATCAGATGCCTGTTCTTAGCTGAGAGGAGTGGTACCCAGTGTGGTCTTCTGCTGCTGTAGCCCATCTGCCTCAAAGTTCGACGCACTGTGCATTCAGAGATGCTCTTCTGCCTACCTTGGTTGTAACGGGTGGCAATTTGAGTCACTGTTGCCTTTCTATCAGCTCGAACCAGTATGCCCATTCTCCTCTGACCTCTGGCATCAACAAGGCATTTCCGGCCACAGAACTGCCGCTCACTGGATTTTTTTTCTTTTTCGGACCATTCTCTGTAAACCCTAGAGATGGTTGTGCGTGAAAATCCCAGTAGATCAGCAGTTTCTGAAATACTCAGACCAGCCCTTCTGGCACCAACAATCATGCCACGTTCAAAGGCACTCAAATCACCTTTCTTCCCCATACTGATGCTCGGTTTGAACTGCAGGAGATTGTCTTGACCATGTCTACATGCCTAAATGCACTGAGTTGCCGCCATGTGATTGGCTGATTAGAAATTAAGTCTTAACACACAGTTGGACAGGTGTACCTAATAAAGTGGCCAGTGAGTGTATGTGGTATGTATGTAGCATGTAGTATGTATGTAGTATGTATGTAGCATGCATGTAGCATGTAGTATGTATGTAGCATGCATGTAGTATATATGTAGTATGTATGTAGCATGCATGTAGTATATATGTAGCATGTATGTAGTATGTATGTGGTATGTATGTAGCATGTAGTATGTATGTAGCATGCATGTAGTATATATGTAGTATGTATGTAGCATGTAGTATGTATGTAGTATGTATGTGGTATGTATGTAGCATGTAGTATGTATGTAGCATGCATGTAGTATATATGTAGTATGTATGTAGCATGTAGTATGTATGTAGTATGTATGTAGTATGTATGTGGTATGTATGTAGCATGTAGTATGTATGTAGCATGCATGTAGTATATATGTAGTATGTAGTATGTATGTAGTATGTATGTGGTATGTATGTAGCATGTAGTATGTATGTAGCATGCATGTAGTATATATGTAGTATGTATGTTGCATGTAGTATTTATGTAGTATGAATGTAGCATGTATGTAGTATGTAGTATGAATGTAGCATGTATGTAGTATGCATGTTGTATGTATGTAGCATGTAATTTTTTTTTTTTTTTTTTTTTTTTTTTTTTACATTTAACACATTAGCCGGATGATGGGACTACTACTGTCCCATCATTCGCTAATGTGTCAATCACTGTCATGGTAGCAGGCATCGCCCGATGGGACTTGTAGTCCCATCGGACGATGCCTGCACAGACCCCCGGAGCCTGCACAGACCACCGGCAGGCCGGCACAGCCCCCCGGCAGGCCGGCACAGCCCCCCGGCAGGCCGGCACAGCCCCCCGGAGCCTGCACCGCCCCCCGGCAGGCCGGCACAGCCCCCCGGCAGGCCGGCACAGACCACCGGAGCCTGCACAGACCCCCTGGCAGGCCGGCACAGCCCCCCGAAAGGCCCGTACAGACCCCAGAGAGGCTGTACAAGGGCAGGAAAGGGTTTTTCTTATTCCGATACCGGAAGTCCCATAGACTTGAATGGGACTTCCGGTATCGGAATCGGCGATACCGATACTTTTTTTAAAGATCGGCCGATACCATCCGATACGATACTTTGAAGTATCGGACGGTATCGCTCAACTCTAGTCAGGAGCAACACCTTTCCTTGTGTCCTTCACCCACAACAAAAGTGAGGGATGTGGAAGCACACACCTCAGTTTACTCCATGGAGCTCTTTTCACATACCATGCCTGGGCTAATTAAAAATAGGGCCCATCATGTACTGGAGCAATGTAATTGGGGCAGATCAGACACTGGAGCAGCATCTAAGGGGCCCATTATACACTGGAGCATTACAAATGGGGCCCATTATATATGGAGCATTATGTGGAGCTCATCAGATACTGTCTGGAACATTATATGTGACTAATTTTTTGGTATGGAGAAATATATGGGGCTCATTATTCTGTATGGCGCACTATGTGGTGGCCATAACACTGTATGGAGTAATATTCTGTCCTGTTTTTGAGCTATTGTACAATTTAAAATAGATGAGTCATGTCATGTAAGCAGTGAAGTATGTGTCATTGTACTATACCTATATTTCTGTGGCGTATTGGAGCATCATGAGTTGTGGTATGTGTTAAAGGTGCGCACTGACACTCTTTGGCCCAGGGCACACGAATACCTGGAGCCAGCCCTACCCCCCACAACTTTAGCCAAATAACCCCCTGTTTTCAATGCGTAACTATTATTATGAAGTAAATTAAGGTTGACAAGCTTCAGTAATAAGAATTGATGTTTTTGGCATTGTAGGTGTGCTTACTGTCTTCCACTCCCTTCCGACTTTGCTTCCCCATTGACTTGCATTGGTTTTCGTGTTTCAGTCGGCCTCCTACTTTTCCCTATAGTCTGCCAATTTCGTTCGACCCGACATTTGCGAAAGTCGGGTTTCATGAAACCCGACTCGACCCGAAAAAAGGCAAAGTCGCTCATCTCTAATTATTATGTAAATTAAGGTTGACAAGCTTCAGTAATAAGAATTGATGTTTTTGGCATTGAAATGGGCACTGTAGGTGTGTTTACTGTCTTCCACTCCCTTCCGACTTTGCTTCCCCATTGACTTGCATTGGGTTTCGTGTTTCAGTCGGCCTCCTACTTTTCCCTATAGTCGGCCGAATTCGTTCGACCCGTCTTTTGCGAAAGTCGGGTTTCATGAAACCCGACTCGACCGGAAAAAAGGGAAAGTCGCTCATCTCTAATTATTAAGTAAATTAAGGTTGACAAGCTTCAGTAATAAGAATTGATGTTTTTGGCATTGAAATGTGCACTGTAGGTGTGTTTACTGTCCTCCACTCCCTGCCGATTTTGCTTCCCCATTGACTTGCATTGGGTTTCGTGTTTCAGTCAGCCTCCGACTTTTCCCTATAGTCGTCCGATTTCGCTCGACCCGACTTTTGAGAAAGTCGGGTTTCATGAAACCCAACTTGACCCTAAAAAAGGCAAAGTCACTCAACTCTACTGTTCTCCACTCCCTGCCAACTTTGCTTCCCCATTGACTTGCATTGGGTTTCGTGTTTCAGTCGGCCTCAGACTTTTCCCTATAGTCGGCCGATTTCATTCGACCCGACTTTTGAGAAAGTCGGGTTTCATGAAACCCGACTCGACCCTAAAAAAGGCAAAGTCGCTCATCTCTAGTCACCACTTCTACATTTATCACCCTCTCATTGTTTTTATTACAATTAGTAATGTAAAATGCAGACCAAATAATGAATGTGTGAACATGGCTTCTCACATCACACTCACAAGTGTGACCCCGGCCTTAGTTTTCCATATTTCTTACTCCCTTCAACAACAGTGTAAATTGATCGAAATGCCAAAATTTTAATGCTAGCAATTGGACTATGGAACAAATTGGTCTTCCTTTTCTTAGTCGTTCATTATGTCTGCTTAGCTCTCTATGACATGATCTAGACAAAATCATATGCCATATTTTGTGGACTATAAGATGCACCCCAAATTTTTGGGAGGAAAAAATGAAAAGGAGGGTCGCTGCTGCAGAAAGCTAGCGGTGGCAGCAGGTGTGAGGTGATGCTGTGGGCCCCTAGCTGGAAGGAAGGGGTGTTCAGTTGTGCAAGGCTGTGGCAGGCTCCAGGCTTTCAGAAAATGTAGGCAGAGTCCCCACACTTCCTTTTCAGGAGGCGGTGCATATGCAGATTGATATCTTGGGAGCCGAGATCTCAGGAGCAGAGATCTCAACCTGTGCAAGGTCAGCCTCTAGCAACCATTTTCCCGAAGTCTACCACAGCGAAAAGGATGGGAAGTGCGGGTACTTCACTGACATTTTGTGAAAACCTGTCACACTACCGAACACTCCCTCCTCCCAGCCCGGGGCTTGCAGTATTGCCCCACTCAAAATGCACCTATTTAGGGATTTGGAAATTTTTAAGTGTAAGAAAAAAATGGTGTAAAGTGAGTGAGATATAAGGGGGAAATTTATCCACCCCTCTGTTTATTGACATGAAACAGCATGAATATATTAAGACTTGAAGTATCCTGCTAATTAATTGTAAATGTGCGATATTTAGTGGAGCCATGATTTATATTAACAGATGCCCATTTATGTTACAAATGTATATTATTTATAGTTATCTTTCTTTATTTCTACATTGCATTTTTAAGGATTTTTCTTGTATTGTAAAACAGATGGCTTTAAATTGGTTGGAATATGTGGAGGAATATCTACATCCAAACTGTCACTTTAACTTTTATCACTTGCTGCTGCAGCAGTGGTTTACAATTCCCTAACCTGAAGCTCAGATACGCCAGATCGTTGAAACTAAACATGTTGTAATCCATAATTGTGCAGGATTTATTTAATTTAGTGCTTTATTTATAGTTGGATGGGGAATGTAACGTCTTTCTAGTGCTGTGCACTAAGAACTGTCAATTTTTATTGTGGATTTTCATTGAGTTCTTCTAGCTTAGAAGCCGGATCATTAAGAGGAATGCTTTATATCCAGTCTCACTTGTCAAGGTACGTCGTGAATAGAGATGAACTGAAGCAGAATCTCTCCTCCACACTTTTTTTTTAATAATTCTTGCACGTTAATATTGAGACCTGTTACTGAAGTAGGGAATAGCTCCACAGCTCTGTCTATAGAAATCTAATGTTTAGAAGATTCTGGTTTTAAGTGATTAACTGAATTAAAGGAGTTGCATAGTAGGTAAAAGTTATCTCCAAATATTTACAAAATGGCTAAAAATATAAAAGGCACAATACCCACCTCACCAATCCAACACTTCTTGATCCTCCAATGGTCTTTACCTTCTGCTACAGGAATGATGCCCCTAGACGAGAATATTTAACTGCAAGAATCCAGTCTCTGGCCATAGGGGGTCATCTTGATGCATGGAATCTGTGGCAACTGGCTGCAGTATGATGAGACCTAACAACTTTGAAGACTCTGGTGGCATAATGGGATTATGGGTCCAGTGATGGCTTTATAAGTACATATAAAACTATGATCTTTTCAAATGGCATTACAGAAAAATGGCTAATGATCTGTCATATGGATAATATATAAAAAAAAATCATCAATTGAAAGATTCAGAAAATAGATATTTTTTGACTATTTTACAATTTTTAAGTAGTGGTATCAAGAAGAGATATGAAAAGATATGAGGGATTATTGTCACAATCCATTTTTTCAGTGGCAGAACTGGTTTTCAGATTAAAACTTTTGTACTTTCAGGCCATCAGGGGTTAATGTTAGTATTTTCCCCACTGGCCTGCTGGTGTAATTGCATTGCTGCTGGGTTTGCTAATGTGGCTGGTGACCACTCCCACCATCCTTTAAGAGGTCACCTGATGCATCAGCAGACTGTGTTAGTTCATTCTACAGCGACCAAGCTGCAGGAAGGAGCTCTCTGGGTGCTGGTGTGCCTTGCTGAGTTCCCTTGTCTGGTGCCTTACTCTGCTGTGCGGTGTTTTGCAGCAGAGAAAAGCTAATTTGTAATATTGTTACCTTGTCCCTTTGATGTCTGTCAAGTCCCCCCTGGGTGTGTTATCTGCAGAGGTGAGGCTAGTGCTCCTTGCAGGCCAGTTCACTAGCCATGGCTGATCTAGGTGACAATTAAGGACGAGGTATCCTGACGTCGGCAGGGGGAAGGACCTGCATAGGGTGTTAGGTGAGATCAGGGACAGGCTCAGGTTGGAGCTCAGGAGGTGATCCTCACTGATTCCTCTAACCCTATTCCATCGGGTGGTGCCACATCAGCAATGGAATAGTCTTCAGTCTGTAGACAAATAAGTGGAAGAGCACAGATTGAAAGGGGTGCCAATGAAACAAAAATATGATAGAACTGCTAAGACTCAGCTTTTTGCCAACTAGGGCTTAGAGACACATGTTGTGTGTTTGCAATATCACATCAGGACATCATAATATGAGTCACTAGTGTCTAACTGGAAAGGGAAATATCAAATAAATGTGCTTCAATTGATGGAAGTTCGTGGCCAAGTTTGTGAAAACTGACAAATTTGAATCTTGGCAGATGCATCAATAACAAGCAGATATAAAGATTTACTTTACACAGGTAATACAGTGGATGTAAATGTTAAAATTCACATAAAATATATAAGTACAGGATAGCAAGGCCAATAGTAACATTCTAACATACCATGTCATAAATATAGGGTGGGCCATTTTTATGGATACACCTAAATAAAATGGGAATGGTGACAGTTTTCGTGCGTAGGGTGTCTTGCATTGAAATCTGCTGCAATGACCCAGATAATGTGGTCACCAGACATTAACACAATTTCTATTAGAACTAAAGGGTGAAACTGCACCTCTCAAATGTCAAAATCTTATAGACAAAGTTCCTGAGGCACACGTCAAATACCAGGGAGTCCAATCTGGAAAAATTCCATGACAATAAAAAGAAGACAGCGCCCCCGACCGGGGTGAAGAAATAAGTCTTACATTTATTCTGCCTCCTGTGGTGACGTTTCGGCCAAGAGACCTTTTTCAAGCACAGTACAAAAGTGTTCAAACCACCCTTATATACAATAGGAACCACCCACTAATTACCAGATCACCAAAAGAAAATACACATATAGTTACATAAAGGTTCAAATCCTAAAACATACTGTATATACTCGTGTATAGGCTGACCCATGTATAAGCCCCCCTAATTTTGCCACAAAAAACTGGGAAAACTTATTGACCCGTGTATAAGCCAAGGGTGGAATCCATAGACTATGCCCCCATATGCTTCTCCATAGTTTATGCCCCCATATGCTGCTCCATAGTTTATGCCCCCATATGCTGCTCCATAGAATATGCCCCCATATGCTGCTCCATAGGTTATGCCCCCATATGCTTCTCCATAGTTTATGCCCCCATATGCTGCTCCATAGACTATGCCCCCATATGCTGCCCCATAGAATATGCCCCATATGCTGCTCCATAGATTATGCCCTCATGTGCTTCTCCATAGTTTATGCCCCCATATGCTGCTCCATAGAATATGCCCCCATATGCTGCTCCATAGAATATGCCCCATATGCTGCTCCATAGATTATGCCCCCATATGCTTCTCCATAGTTTATGCCCCCATATGCTGCTCCATAGAATATGCCCCCATATGCTGCCCCATCGAATATGCCCCCATATGCTGCCCCATAGAATATGCCCCATATTCTGCTCCATAGATTATGCCCCCATATGCTTCTCCATAGATTATGCCCCCATATGCTTCTCCATAGTTTATGCCCCCATATGCTGCTCCATAGAATATGCCCCCATATGCTGCTCCATAGATTATGCCCCCATATGCTTCTCCATAGTTTATGCCCCCCATATGCTGCCCCATAGACTATGCCCCCATATGCTGCTCCATAGATTAAGCCTTCATATGCTGCTCCATAGAATATGTCCCCATATGCTGCTCCATAGATTATGCCCCCATATGCTGCTCCATAGATTATGCCCCCATATGCTTCTCCATAGTTTATGCCCCCATATGCTGCCCCATAGACTATGCCCCCATATGCTGCCCCATAGAATATGCCCCCATATGCTGCTCCATAGAATATGCCCCCATATGCTGCAAAAAAAAAGCCATACTCACCTCTCCTGGGTCCGTTACCGCTGTCTGCAGCTTCTAGTGTCAGTGACTGTTCAGCCAGCAGAGGGGCGGCGCGCACTATCCACGTCACCGCGCCTCCTGCTGCCTAAACGTCACTGACACAGGATGCAGCAGAGACAGCGGTGAGCAGCGATGAACCAGGGGACAGGTGTATATATCGCTATACTCACCCATCCTGCCGCGGTCTTTGCAGCCTCGCTTCTCCACTGTCTTCCTTCCTGTCTTCAGTGTTGATGTGGTACTGCTCATTACACTCATGAATATGCGCATATTCATGAGTGTAATGAGCAGTACTACGTGACCACTGAAGACAGGAAGGGAGACAGTGGAGATGCGAGGCTGCAGAGACCACGGTAGGACAGGTAAGTATGATTTCTGACACCCTCGCTCCCCTCCCCTGCCGACCCCCAGGTATATGACCCGTGTATAAGCCGAGAGGGGGACTTTAAACCCCCAAAAAATGGGCTGAAAATCTCGGCTTATACACGAGTATATATGGTAATTAAAAACAATCCTACTGAGTATCTGTGCTACTAATGGTTAAGTTGACATCAAAATCACTAGTTCTGATCACTGTTATACATAAAGGAAGATGCAAAAACCTATAACTAACTCCCAGAGATCACATGTAAACAAAGAAGGCATCCCACCAATCAATAAAGAGCATTCCCATTGTCACAGTGACAGCCACTCCCCCCAAAAGGCGGTCACAAATCCCCAGAACCAATCATAGAAAAACACAACAGCACATGTCAGTGTCATCATAGTAAACAACACTATAGCGAATCACAAAAGAATACAACGGAGCATGTCACGGCATCTTCACAGTGTATAGTATTGCACATATTCCTGCAGGCCTTGCTGAACTTACTTATTTACTCTATTTCTTTTTATCCCTGCAGTCCTTAGCACCACACAAGTCCAATCTGCTCACGCTGATGAATATGCCGCGCTGCTCCATATCACTGCAGATGTCCGAACATCTAAATTAGCAGCTCTCATGTTCTTGCATTGAATTCCACTGCGCATGTCGTAGTATTTTTGTCTAGTCGACTCCCAGGTGATTGGTTAACTGAAGATGCCCATAATAGTAATAAATGCCCCTATATGTATTAGACTGACACAAAGTAACGAAACCACATAATATGGGAAGAAATACCAGTACAACAGAAAAATCACATAAATCGGCAGGAACACCTATGGAAATGTAAAGCATTTCACTCAGGGTACAGTTCAAGCAAGCATAAAACCTTATAAACCTAATAAACGATCCCAAATAACCCACAAATACCCAAACCCAGAAAACTTAGACCAGGGATTCCCAGCTAGTCTCCAATGCCAGTACTGGTCCAGCCTCAAGCTGCTTAGCGGCTGCAATCCGACAAGGGCATACAACTTCAGCTTAGAATAGCTGCTGGCTCCACACTATGTAAATGTAGTTAGATACACATCCAATTAGATATAAATCTATCATAGAACAAGCAATGTAGGACAGACATAATAGGGGCTCATTTGCAGCATAATATCATTCAATTCGGGCGACAATGTAACCCGGGTACTAAGGTGGAATAAATCCACAATATCCATAAAGTTGTCAAACAAAGGTTATAAAAGTACCCAGGATGCCCTAATCCACCCTATCTAATCAGAAAAACACATAAAGATCAGTCCAAGTGAACTGTATTGCATACAAGAGTTACATACAAATAGAACTCCCCTAACCAACCACCCAATATTAACCATAGCCCCACAATACTCAGACAAAAATTATACTCAGTATTTAAACATGGTTAAAAACAATATACCGATGAGACGCCACCAAAAAACAACCCCAAAAAAGAAGCCAATAAACCCACGTTCCCCTATAAGAGACAGCTTTGGTTGTACTCAATATTCATGCCTTTAGGTTGCAGGTTATCCAGTTCTTAAATCCATATAAGTTCCTTCTTTTTCAGAAGGCAGCTCTAAAAAAGATTTGCAAACAACTTTAAGCCGTCCAGGCCTTGGTAATTTTCCTTGCCTTGGATGTGCTTGCTGCTACAATTAGGTGAAATGGGCCCATTTTTTTTTCATTCCCAAACAGGAGAATTTGGAAACGATATACCTGTACCAGTAATTTTGTTATTTATGTCCTGAGTTGTCCATGTGGTCTCTTCTATGTGGGGGAGACCACTATGGAGAGAGCACGATCATGACCGGTATGACGGAGCTTCCTGTACCGAGACATGTTCGCGATATGTGTCATTCTGTCAATCAATTACGGTACAGGGTGATTGATGATGTGCCTGTACTCAGATGAGGTGGGGATCGGATTACCCTTCTGAAAAAGAAGGAACTTATGTGGATTTTTGAACCGGACACCCTGCAACCTAAAGGCATGAATATTGAGTACAACCAAAGTTGTCTTGTAAAAGGGATCGTGGGTTTGTTGGCTTTTTTGGGGGGGTGTTTTTTGGTGGCGTCTCATCGGTATATTGTTTTTAACCATGTTTATAAACTGAGTATAATTTTTATCTAAGTATTGTGGGGCTATGGCTAATATGGGGTGGTTGGTTTAGGGGCGTTCTATTTGTATGTAACTTTTTTATGCAATACAGTTCACTTGGACTGATTCTTATGTGTTTATCTGATTAGATAGGGTGGATATATTCCACCTTAGTACCGGGTTACATTGAATGATATTATGCTGCAGATGAGCCCCTATTATGTCTGTCCTATACCGCTTGTTCTATGATAGATTTATATCTAATTGGATGTGTATCTAACTATATTTACATAGTGTGGAGCCAGCAGCTATTCTAAGCTGAAGTTGTATGCCCTTGTCGGATTGCAGCCGCAAAGCAGCTTGAGGCTGGTCCAGTACCGGCATTGGAGACTAGCTGGGAATCCCTGGTCTAAGTTTTCTTGGTGTGGGTTATTTGGGATCATTTATAAGGTTTTATGCTTGCTTGAACCATACCCTTAGTGAAATGTATTTAACCCTGCTATTCTGTTCGTTACCACTATACACTTGTTATGTTCCAGTCATTTTTGACCGGACCTAATAAGGTCTTGATTTTTAGCTAACTTAAGTATTTTAATTCAATAATTTTTGTAGTATTGTACTGTATGTGAACCTGGTTGTTTATAAACAAATGAAAAAAGGAAAGAAAAACTTCCTTTTTATTTTTTTTGTGTCAAAACATTTAACATGGCTTTATTGGAATTTTTTTGCATATTGCATATTTAACGATGATCCTTCAGAACTCTGTTGTCTGTATATGTCCTCTCTGCTCTCTCCAGCTGGACTGAAAATTAAACTGGATAGACTATTATGGCAATTGTCTACTGATAAGATAAAATAAAACACCCCCCACCCTTTAGGATAAGAGCTCAGAGTAAAACAAACACACTTTTCAGACAGAATTTATTAGTACTCTTTCAGGTCAGCATTTCACAGAAATTAGATCAGGGAACACAAGTAAAAAAAAGAGAATATGCTCATTTACAATATGAAATGTTGAGAACAGAATTGAGCTATTTTACATGAACAGCAGGGTGAAAAATATTTGGCACATAACTATACTGGAAGGTAATCCATCAGCAGTATTGCAATGAGAAAATGTATGTACTGTATGTGTAAATCTGCATGAACCAAAAGGACCTAAATAAATTGATAAATAGTAGTAGATGTAATATATAGTCTAAAATGAGGTTATAGCTCCTTTATTTTACTCATAAAATGGCTGGAGATCACTATAAAAGGCTATCGGCTATTTTTGCCTGAACAGTACAAGTGTATAAAAAATTGTGGAGCAAAACGTAAACAACAAAAAAAAAGTACCCATTGTAGGCACTAGAGATGAGCGACTTTGCCTATTTAAGGGTCGAGTCGGGTTTCATGAAACATGACTTCTCAAAAGTCAGGTCGAACGAAATTGGCCGACTATAGGGAAAAGTCGGAGGCCAACTGAAACACAAAACCCAATGCAAGTCAATGGGGAAGCAGGGAGTGGAGGACAGTAAACACACCTACAGTGTCCATTTCAATGCCAAAAACATCAATTCTTATTACTGAAGCTTGTCAACCTTAATTTACTTCATAATAATAGTTACGCATTGAAAACTGGGGGTTATTTGGCTAAAGTTGTGGGGGGGGTAGGGCTGGCTCCAGGTGTTCGTGTGCCCTGGGCCAAAGATTGTCAGTGCGCCCCTTAAACACATACCACAACTCATGATGCTCCGATACGGCACAGAAATATAAGTATAGTACATTGACAAATACTTCACTGCTTACATGACATGACTGATCTATTTTAAATTGTACAATAGCTCAAAAAAAGGACAGTATATTACTCCATACAGTATTATGGCCACCACATTGTGCACCATACAGAATAATGAGCCCCATATATTTCTCCATACAGAATAATTGGCCACATATAATGTTCCATACAGTATCTGATGAGCTCCACATAATGCTGCAGTATATGATGGTCCCCATGGACGATGCTCCAGTGTGTTATGGGCCCTAATAATGCTCCACATATAATGGGCTCCATTTCTAATGATCCAGTCATTAATGGGCCCCGTAAATGCTGCTCCAGTGTCTGATCTACCCCATTTGGAATGCTCCAGTATATGGTGGGCCTCATGGATGATGCTCCAGTGTATGATGGGCCCTAAAGATGCTCCATATATAATGGGCCCCATTTCTAATGCTCCAGTGTATCATGTGCACCATAGATGCTGCTCCAGTGTCTGATGTCCCCCATTTGGATCGCTCCAGTATATGATGGGCCCCATAGATGCTGCTCCAGTGTCTGATCTGCCCCATTTAGAATGCTCCAGTATATGATGGGCCCCATTTTTAACCCATGCATGGTATGTGAAAAGAGCTCCATGGAGTAATCTGAAGTGTGTGCTGCTGCATCCTTCTCTTTTGGTGTGGGTGAAGGACACAAGGAAAGTGGTTGCTCCTGACCAAAAGCCTGCACTTACGACTCAGTGCTTGCATTTTTTTAAACTTCAGAAGAGGAGGCGATAGAGCTGGAAGCTGTTTCAGCAATGTAAGCCAAAATCAGTTCCTGATGCTCTGGCTTTAAAAGCAGTCTACCTACTCCCTGAAAAAGGAGCCTTACAGGCCTTCCAGAGCTACACCATGATGCAGTCTCAACACCGCCTGCCTTAGCTGCTATTGTGCTTTTGGCACTACCACCAGATGCACCACCACCACCATCAGTACCAGGTGGTCCCCCATGCCCACTTACGCATCCTCTTCCACCATACTTCCTCATGTTTTAGAAAATTGACCCAAAATACCAGCAGATATATGGTACTGTATCAGAAGCATACAGCTCTATACAGTCTAGGGATAACAGTAAATCTCCGTATATATTTCATGAGTCATACACAGACGCTCACAGGCTCAGTATGGATTACCCATTAAAATAAAAAGGTGGAAAAGGATACAGTATCACCAGATACAAGGTATATATAGTATAGTGTAAACATTCTGAATCTCCGTATACATTTCAGGAGGCAGACACAAACACTCTCAGGCCCAGTATGGATTACACAAGAATATGAAAAGCTGTAAATGGGTAATGTAACACAAGCATACAGCTGTATACAGTGTTGACCAAATTTTAAATCTCGGTATATATTTACTGAGTCACCCTCAGACGCTCACTCAGTCTGGGTCTGACCATAATAAAAAATGCTGTAAAAAAGGTACTGGATAGCAAGTATATATATTATAGGGTACAATTGAAATCTCCATATACATAGTCCCGTAGTCACCCTCAGACGCTTACTCAGTATGGATTTGACCGTAATACTAAATGTCGAACAAAGGTACTGTATAACAAGATACAAGCTGTATCGAGTATAGGGTAAAAATTGGTATCTCCGATTCACCGTATATATAGAGCAGGCGTAAACCACACACGCTCACTCAGTATGGATGATACCGTAATACAAAATTTGGAAAAAAGGTACTGTATCAGCACATACCAGGTGTATCCAGTCTAGGGGTAATTGTAAATTTCCGTCTATACTTCCGGAGACAGACACAGACCCTCACATTCTCACAATGTATTACACCAGAATTTAGCAAGTAGAAAAAGGGAAAGGTAGTCGAAGCGTACCACAGTATACAGTGTTGTGGTACTTTTAAATCTTGGTATATATTTCAATCTCAGTAAGCCAGTCCAGACTCTCTGCTACTGGAAACTAACTGGATACAAGTACAGACGGAAAGTCGAGTGTTAGCAGAAATTTGGGAATTACTGATCGCAGGAAAACCTCCCGGTATATGCTGCAGAGGCGATGCAAACCCTCAATTACTGTGTCTGTGGAGACAGCGAAAACGGTTCTTTGTGAAGAAAGGATTGCTTAATCGCAGTAGCGTGGATCACATCACCGCTACTCGTCTCCATCAAATTGTGATCACAGGGAGAGATGTAGACATGGTCCTCACTGCCTATCATGATGTGTCTTGTCATTTTGGAGTGCAAAAGACAGAAGCCACAGACCGTAGGTGATTCTATTGGATTGGCATGAGAGGAGACATTGAAAAATGGTGGCAGGAATGTCACACGTCTGTGACTATCACAACTGTGAAAGGTGATCATAAACCACCACTGCATCAGCTTGTCAGTTGACGTCCATTACAAATGGTAGCCATTGATCATCTGAAGGTAGAGGCCAGCAGGACAGGGCATAGCTACATCTTAACCATCATCGATCAATGCACCAAATTTCTAGTGGCTGTCCCTGTGAAGGATTTAACTGCCCAGACTACACAGCGGTGGAGCAAGGAGAGGTAAGTATTGCAACTTGCAAGTGCTGTGGCCATGACCAAGCAGGGGGGGCACACTCGTGGTCGACGGTACTGGCACAGGGCTCCTCATAGTACGCTGGTGTGTCTGATGGCGAGTGGGCCCCCCACCATCAGAGAAACTGTATTGTACTATGAGGGGGCCCTGTGCCAGTCCCGTCAGCCATCTGTGGGCCCATCCACCTGTTCAGAGCAACGGCACTTGCCCGGGTGTGCCAGTTGTTGACCCCAGCCATAGGGGTGAGGTGGGCACCCCACTTAGGGAGGTTTAAAAAATGGCATATGTTGATGTGTTGGCTGCACATTCAGCTGCTGCAAAGGGCATAATTTTGTAAGTCCGAGGAAGAGGAGGACAAAAGAGAGGCAGTTTTCTGGCAACCTATGTGTCATCAGGGGAAGGTGGGACAAAATCCTTTGAAACCCATGCATGGTTCTTTTAATGAAGGTTAGATCATCAACATTTTGGGTTGACAGATGGGTCCTTTTTTCTGTCAGGATTGATCCAGCAGCACTGAAGACTCTTTCAGATAACACACTAGCAGCAGGGCAAGCGAGCCCCTGTGAAGCATATTGTGCCAATTCAGGCCAGGCGTCCAGTTTATAAGCCCAATAGTCAAAGGGGAATGACCTGTGAGGGAGAACATCGATATGGGAGAAGTAGTTTGTAATCATAGTTGACAACTGCTGTATCCTGTCACTTTTAATCGATGCAGTACTAGCAGTCGTGTGAACGGTACTTGAGAAATCATTCCACAACATGGTCATTAAACCCCTGTCTCCAACGCCACTTCGGCTGTGTGCACCACAAACACCTCTTCCATTGTGCCCTCTATGGCTCGTGAGAGAACCAGCACCACTGCTGTGTGCTGGGAAAGCCTCAAATAACCTGTTTTCCAGAGTTGCTTATTTGTTAGCCAATATTATCTCTATGTTCTCCTGTGGCATGATGTTGAGCAATTTGCCTTTGTAGCATGGATCAAGGATGCTGGCCAGCCAGCAGTCATCATCCCTCATGATTTTGGCAATGCGGGGATCCGCAAGGCATAATCGCACATGTGGGCCAATGTTCCAGGTGTCAATGATGCACTGCCAGTGGTGGGTGGAGGAGCACTTTCTGGCAAATCCACATCCCTACAGTCAAGCACAAACAGTGTACCTGACCTTGGAATGCCAACATTTTCTCTTGCCACCTGAGAAGCATCCTCCTGCCCAAAATAATCATCCCCCTCATCCTTTTCCTCCTCCTCTTCCTCTTCTTCATCCACCTCGTCCCGGACAGCTCCCTGACCAGACAATGGCTGACTGTCATCAAGGCTTCCCCCCTGCGCTGCAGACGCCTGCTCCTTAATGTGCGTCAAAGTTTGCATGAGCAGACGCATAAGTGGGATGCTCATGCTTATGATGGTGTCGTCTACGCTTACCAGCCGTGTGCATTCCTCAAAACACTGAAGGACTTTACCAGAGGTCTTTCAGCTTTGACCACTGCACACCCGACAATTCCATGTCTTCCCTCAAACTGCCTGCCCGTGTATCCTCCCACAAATGCATTACAGCCTGCCTCTGTTCGCGCAGCCTCTCAACCATGTGCAGGGTGGAGTTCCACCTTGTTGCAACGTCTATGATTAGGTGGTGCTTGGAGAGGTGGAGCAATTGCTGCGGCTTCGGTATACGAGTGGAGTGGATGTTTGAGCGACGGATGTGCGAGCACAGTCTTTGCACCTTATGGAGCAGGGATGTTAGCTCTGGATAATTATTAAGGAAGCACTGCACAACCAGGTTCAAAGTGTGAGCAAGGAAAGGTATGTGTGTGTGTTTTGCATGGGCTATGGCTGCCACAAAATTACGGCCGTTATCACTGACTACCTTGCCTGCCTCAAGATGTAGACTGCCCAGCCATGACTCAGTTTGTCGCTGCAAGTAGTTAGTCAGTACCTCCGCGGTGTGTCTGTTGTCACCCAAAGACATCATCTTTAACACAGCCTGCTGATGCTTACCACTAGCTGTTCGATAGTGGGACACCTCGTGTGCAACACTGCCAGCTGCGGATGGAGTGCTCGTGTGACTGCGCTGTGGACAAGCTTTCGCTGATAGAAGAGGAGGAGCGAAAGCCTACAGCCAACTTTTTCCTATACCGTGGGCTAGGCAGCAGCGCTCCACCGCCGCTGTCCCCAGTGGAGCCTGAATCCACCACTTTAAACAAGTGCGCAGTGATGGACACATAACGGCCCTTGCCATGCCTACTGGTTTATGCATCTGTTGTGAGGGGCACATTTCCACTCACTGACAGTTTTAGTGCATGGACAATGCGGTCTTTCTCATGCCAGTGGAGGGCAGGGATGGCTTTTTGAGAAAAGAAGTGCTGACTGGGTAGGTTGTAGCGTGGGAGAGCGTAGGCCATGGGGTCGCGGAAAGCTTCTCTTTCAACCAAACGGTAGGGCATCATCTCTAATGAGAGTTTGGCAATGTAGGCATTCAAACAAAGGACTTTCTTGTCCTACTAAGAGTGTATGGTAGGGTGAACTGGACTGGAGAGCTGCATATGGGAGAAGTAGCGGTGGACCGGACGGAGTGAGAGGGGGTTGGTGATGGTTTTGGTGGTGATGGCCTAGATTCAGTGTTGTGTTGCAAAACCATCGTGATTCCCTGAGTGCTTTGGCCTTACGACGACACCTCCACATTTAGTGCTGGTGGTGTGCTTAACGGTGGCGGGGGTCTTACAGTGGGGGAAGCGATGGAGCGTTGCTGGCTACCTTCAGTCGGAGCAGGTGCACACGTGCTACCTGAGGTTTTGTAGTCCGTCCACGCTTGCAAGTACATGTTGATTAAATGTCTAAGAATGCAACTGGTATTCAAATTTCTGAATTGTTTACGTCGGCTAAAGGTCCTTCCGCACTTCTTACAGGTAACTTTGCCTCATCAGTAGGATTTTGGACAAAGAAGTCACACTGCACTCTTCCTACTATGGTATACATTTTCTGGCCTTGCACGCTGTGCTAAGTTGACCGTCTGGCCAAGCTGTCCTGCAACTCTTTTAGTTTTTGTTCCAAGTTTTGGGACAGCTATGGGCCTGGCAGATAACCGCTGCTGCGATGTCAATGACCGCTGCAGATCCTTCTCCTTATCTGAACTATTGCCAGTGCCACTCTCCTCCCCCAATGGAGGCCAATCCGGGTCCAGAACTGGGTCATCCATCACCTCCTCTTCTAAGTCATCTGCACCTTCCTCTTTACCTTTCTCTGTGTCACCGTGGAAGGTGGTATAGTATGCGGGAAGGGGCATCTGAGTTTCATCAGGGTCATATTCTGGCTCAATAGGCTGCGAGGGCAATGTAGTGATCTGGGTCGATGTACTAGCAGAATCATCTAGCAGTGGCTGTGCATCAGTGCACTCCATGTCAGATTCATCTTGGACTGGGGATTTCTAGATTTGACTGGATAACCCAGGCATGGTATGTGAAAAGAGCTCCATAGAGTAATCTGAAGTGTGGGCTACCGCATCCTTAACTTTTGGTGGGGGTGAAGGACACAAGGAAAGGTGTTTTTCCTGACCAGAACTCTGCACTGACGACTCCGTGCTTGCAGGTTTCGAACGTTCAGAAGAGGAGGCAATAGAGCTGGTTTTCCTACTCCAAGAAAGGGCAAACTTACAGGCCTTCTTGGGCCAGACGATGATGCAGGCTCAACACCTCCTGCCTTAGCTGCTATTGTGCTTTTGCCAGAACCAGCCGATGCACCACCACCAACAGTAGCAGCTGTGCCCTCCTGCCCACGTCTGCGGACTCTTCCACCATACTTCCTCATGTTTCGGAAAATGTACCAAAAATACCAGCAGAGAGATGGTACTGTATGAGGAGCATCCAGCTGTGTAACGTGTATTGAAAACATTCAAACTACGTATATATTTTGTTAGTCACAGACACTTTCACAGTATGTATTGGTCCGTAATCCAACAAGCAGATATATGGAACTGTATCAGAAGTGTACATCTGTATACGTTTTTGTGTACCTAACGATCTCCGTATATGTATTTACGGAGTGCCACACACACGCTGACTCTGTATAGATGTGACTGTAATGAGAATGGCAGATATACAATACTGTTTGAGAATCGGACAGCTCTATACGGTGTGTGTATGGAAAATTGTCAATCTCCGTCTATTTGTATAGGGACTGACACACGCTGACTCTGTCTAGTTTTGACCGCAATCAAACAGCAGATATGCGAAACTGCTTGAAAAGCGGACAGCACTCTAAGGTGTAGGTCTGGAAAAATGGAAAAACTCCTCAGCTTTTTTTCCAGAGTCACACACAAAGCTTTTATTTGTCCGTGATACAAGGCAGTACACGGTAGCTTGTGAGGAGCATACACAGCTATGTGGTGTCTGTATGTAAAATTGTCAATCTCCGTCTGCTTGTATAGGGACTGACACACACTGTCTCTGTCTAGTTGTGACCGTGATCAAACAGCGGATATACAAAACTGTTTGAAAAGCGGACAGCACTCTAAGGTTTAGTCTGGAAAAATGGAAAAACTCCTCGGCTTGTTCTTCCAGAGTCACACCCAGATAGCTTCTATTTGTCCATGATACCAGCCAGTACACGGTAGTGTGTGAGGAGCTTACACCGCTATACGGTGTCTGTATGGAAATTTGTCAATCTCCGTCTATTTGTATAGGGACTGACACACGCTGTCTCTGTCTAGTTTTGGCCGTTATCAAACAGCAGATATACAAAACTGTTTGAAAAGCAGACAGCACTCTAAGGTGTAGGTCTGGAAAAACTCCTCGGCTTTATTTCCAGAGCAACACACACAAAGCTTCTATTTGTTCATGATACAAGGCGGTACACGGTAGTGCGTGATGAGTGTACACCACTATACCGTGTCTGTATGGGAAACTGTTAATCTCCATCTACTTGTATAGGGACTGACACACGCTGTCTCTGTCTAGTTTTGACCTTAATCAAACAGCAGATATACAAAACTGTTTGAAAAGCAGACAGCACTCTAAGGTGTAGGTCTGGAAAAATGGAAAAACTCCTCAGCTATTTTTTCCAGAGTCACACACAAAGCTTCTATTTGTCCGTGATACAAGGTGGTACACGGTAGCGTGTGAGGAGCATACACCGCTATACGGTGTCTGTCTTGAAAATTGTCAATCTCCGTCTATTTGTATAGGGACTGACACATGCTGTCTCTGTTTAGTTTTGACCGTGATCAAACAGCGGATATACGAAACTGTTTGAAAAGCGGACAGCACTCTAAGGTGTAGGTCTGGAAAAACGGAAAAACTCCTTGACTTTTTTTTCCAGAGTCACACACAAAGCTTCTATTTGTCCGTGATACAAGGCAGTACACGGTAGTGTGTGAGGAGCGTACACCACTATACGGCGTCTGTATGGAAAATTGTCAATCTCCATCTACTTGTATAGGGACTGACACACACTGTCTCTGTATAGTTTTGACCGTGATGAAACAGCAGATATACAAAACTGTTTGAAAATCGGACAGCACTCTAAGGTGTAGGTCTGGAAAAACTCCTCGCCTTTATTTCCAGAGTAACACACTTAGCTTCTATTTGTTCGTGATACAAGGCGGTACATGGTAGTGCGTGAGGAGCGTACACCGTTATACGGTGTCTGTATGGAAAATTGTCAATCTCCATCTATTTGTATAGGGACTGACACATGCTGTCTCTATCTAGTTTTGACCTTAATCAAACAGCAGATATACGAAACTGTTTGAAAAGCGGACAGCACTCTAAGGTGTAGGTCTGGAAAAATGGAAAAACTCCTTGACTTTTTTTTCCAGAGTCACACACAAAGCTTCTATTTGTCCGTGATACAAGGCGGTACACGGTAGTGTGTGAGGAGCGTACACCACTATATGGCATCTGTATGGAGAATTGTCAATCTCCATCTATTTGTATAGGGACTGAGACACACTGTCTCTGTATAGTTTTGAAAGTGATCAAACAGCAGATTTACAAAACTGTTTGAAAAGCGGGAAGCACTCTAAGGTGTAGGTCTGAAAAAACTCCTCGGCTTTATTTCCAGAGTAACACACACAAAGCTTCTATTTGTCCATGATACAAGGCGGTACACGGTAGTGTGCGAGGAGCGTACACCGCTATACGGTGTCTGTATGGAAAATTGTCAATCTCTGTCTGCTTGTATAGGGACTGACACACGCTGTCTCTGTCTAGTTTTGACCGTGATCAAACAGCAGATATGCCAAACTCTTTGAAAAGCGGACAGCACTCTAAGGTGTAGGTCTGGAAAATCGGAAAAACTCCCCGGCTGTTTTTTCCAGAGTCACACACACACACAAAGCTTCTATTTGTCCATGATGCAAGGTGGTACACGGTAGCTTGTGAGGAGCATACACCGCTATACGGTGTCTGTATAGAAAATTGTCAATCTCCGTCTATTTGTATAGGGACTGACACACGCTGTCTCTGTCTAGTTTTGACCGTGATCAAACAGCGGATATATGAAACTGTTTGAAAAGCGGACAGAACTCTAATGTGTAGGTCTGGAAAAGTGGAAAAACTCCTCGGCTTGTTCTTCCAGAGTCACACCCAGATAGCTTCTATTTGTCCGTGATACCAGCCGGTACACGGTAGTGTGTGAGGAGCGTACACCGCTATACGGTGTCTGTATGGAAAATTGTCAATCTCCGTCTGCTTGTATAGGGACTGACACACGCTGTCTCTGTCTAGTTTTGACCGTGATCAAACAGCAGATATGCCAAACTCTTTGAAAAGCGGACAGCACTCTAAGGTGTAGGTCTGGAAAACCGGAAAAACTCCTCGGCTGTTTTTTCCAGAGTCACACACACACAAAGCTTCTATTTGTCCATGATGCAAGGTGGTACACAGTAGCTTGTGAGGAGTATACACCGCTATACGGTGTCTGTATAGAAAATTGTCAATCTCCGTCTATTTGTATAGGGACTGACACACGCTGTCTCTGTCTAGTTTTGACCATGATCAAACAGCGGATATATGAAACTGTTTGAAAAGCGGACAGAACTCTAATGTGTAGGTCTGGAAAAGTGGAAAAACTCCTCGGCTTGTTCTTCCAGAGTCACACCCAGATAGCTTCTATTTGTCCGTGATACCAGCCGGTACACGGTAGTGTGTGAGGAGCGTACACCGCTATACGGTGTCTGTATGGAAAATTGTCAATCTCCGTCTGCTTGTATAGGGACTGACACACGCTGTCTCTGTCTAGTTTTGACCATGATCAAACAGCAGATATGCCAAACTCTTTGAAAAGCGGACAGCACTCTAAGGTATAGGTCTGGAAAACCGGAAAAACTCCTCGGTTGTTTTTTCCAGAGTCACACACACACAAAACTTCTATTTGTCCATGATGCAAGGTGGTACACGGTAGCTTGTGAGGAGCATACACCGCTATACGGTGTCTGTATAGAAAATTGTCAATCTCCATCTATTTGTATAGGGACTGACACACGCTGTCTCTGTCTAGTTTTGACCGTGATCAAACAGCGGATAAATGAAACTGTTTGAAAAGCGGACAGAACTCTAATGTGTAGGTCTGGAAAAGTGGAAAAACTCCTCGGCTTGTTCTTCCAGAGTCACACCCAGATAGCTTCTATTTGTCCGTGATACCAGCCGGTACACGGTATTGTGTGAGGAGCGTACACCGCTATACGGTGTCTGTATGGAAAATTGTCAATCTCCGTCTATTTGTATAGGGACTGACACACGCTGTCTCTGTCTAGTTTTGACCGTTATCAAACAGCAGATATACAAAACTGTTTGAAAAGCGGACAGCACTTTAAGGTGTAGGTCGGGAAAAATGGAAAAACTCCTCAGCTATATTTCCAGAGTAAGACTGTGTTCACACACAGCATTTTTTTAGTGGTTTTTACCGCGGTTTTCACTATAAAACCGCTAAAAATAAGCTGCACAGTCATTTCTATGCATTTTGCACTTTTTGTGCCCATTGATGCGTTTTTTACGGTGAAAAAACCGCATTGCGGTAAAAAACGCAGCATGCTCATTAATTTTGCGGATTTTCCCCGTTTTAGGCCTTTTCCATGCGGTTTTAAACCGCTGCGGAAAAAAACGCATCAAAACCGCGCAAAAAACGCAAGCGGAAAAATAGGTGCGGTTTCTGGGAAGGGATTCAGGTTTTTGAGCAGAAAATTTCTGCAACATGTGCACTTAGCCTAACACACAAAGCTTCTATTTGTTCATGATATAAGGCGGTACACGGTATTGGGCGAGGAGCGTACACCACTATACGGTGTCTGTATGGAAAATTGTCAATCTCCATCTATTTGTATAGGGACTGACACACCCTGTCTCTGTCTAGTTTTGACCGTGATCAAACAGCAGGTATACGAAACTGTTTGAAAAGCGGACAGCACTCTAAGGTGTAGGTCTGGAAAAATGGAAAAACTCCTCGGCTGTTTTTTCCAGAGTCACACACCCAAAGCTTCTATTGTTCTATTGATATGTCAAAAGTAAAAGAAAAGTCAAAGATGCTATAGGGGTTTTACAGTATGAAAATGATGAAATGGTAAGACAGGATGTTGAGAAGGCCGAACTTTTAAATTCCTATTTTGCATCTGTTTTCTATCAGAAAGGAAATGTAACATCAACTGTTCTTCCCTGTCCTATTAAGGGAATAGAAGAATCCAGGATATCTATAAACAGAAAGATAGTGAGGAAACACTTAGCTAACCTAAATGAATTCAAGTCACCAGGTCCAGATGAATTACACCCCAGAGTACTGAAGGAGATAGCAGAAGAAATTTCTGAACCCCTCTCCATAATCTTTGAAAATTCTTGGAGAACAGAAGTCCCAGAAGACTGGAGAAGAGCAAATGTTGTTCCTATCTTCAAAAAGGGGAAGAAGGTGGACCCAGGCAACTATAGGCCGGTGAGTCTGACTTCTATACCAGGAAAGATCTTTGAACAAATTATTAAACAACATGTATGTCAGTACCTGGATAAGAATGAAGTGATTAAACAGAGTCAGCATGGGTTTGTAACTAATAAGTCATGTCAGACTAACTTAATTTCCTTCTATGATGGAATCATTGATTGGGTGGATCAAGGAAATGCTGTAGATATAGTATATTTTGACTTCAGCAAAGCATTTGACAAAGTATCTCTTACAATCCTTATTGAAAAAATGTCTAAGTATGGAATGGACAAGGCAACTGTTAGGTGGATTCATAACTGGCTTAGTGATCGGACCCAAAGAGTGGTCATAAATGGCTGCACATCCAGTTGGAAGAATGTCTCAAGTCGGGTACCACAGGGCTCTGTCCTGGGCCCTGTATTGTTCAACATCTTTATCAACGATTTAGATGAAGGAATTGAGGGTAAACGGATTAAATTTGCTGATGACACAAAGCTAGGAGGGATAGCTAATACTAGAGAAGAGAGAGAGGATTCAAAAAGATATAAATAAACTGGAGAAGTGGGCAGCAACAAACAGAATGGTTTTTAACAGGGAAAAATGCAAAGTACTACATCTGGGCAATAAAAATGAAAAAAGCATATACAGATGGGAGGAATAGGGCTAAGCAACAGCACATGTGAAAAAGACTTGGGCATACTAATAGATCACAGACTGAATATGAGTCAACAGTGTGATGCAGCAGCAAAAAAGTCAAATGCAATTCTAGGATGTATTAACATAAGCATACAGTCTAGATCATGTGAAGTCATTATTTCCCTCTACTCCTCTTTGGTCAGACCTCATCTGGAATATTGTGTCCAGTTTCGGGCACCACATTTTAAAAAAGACATCAACAAACTGGAGCAAGTTCAGAAAAGAGCGACCAGAATGGTGACCGGTCTGCAAATCCTGTCTTATGAGGAAAGGTTGCAGGATTTGGGAATGTTTAGTTTGCAAAAGAGAAGACTGAGAGGAGACTTAATAGCTGTCTACAAATATCTAAAGGGCTGTCACATTGTAGAAGGATCAACTGTATTCTCATTTGCACAAGGAAAGACTAGAAGCAATGGGATGAAATTGAATGGGAGGAGACACAGATTAGATATTAGAAAAAACTTTTTGACAGTTAGAGTGATCAATGAGTGGAACAAGCTGCCACGAGAAGTGGTGAGTTCTCCTTCAATGGAAGTCTTCAAACAGAGGCTGGACAAACATCTGACTGGGATGATTTAGCGAATCCTGCTTTGAGCAGGGGGTTGGACCAGATGGCCCAGGAGGTCCCTTCCAACTCTACGATTCTATGATTTGTCCGTGATACAAGGTGGTACACGGTCGTGTGTGAGGAGCATACACCGCTATACGGTTTCTGTATGGAAAATTGTCAATCTCCGTCTATTTGTATAGGGACTGACACACGCTGTCTCTGCCTAGTTTTGACCGTGATCAAACAGCAGATATACAAAACTGTTTGAAAAGCGGACAGCACTTTAAGGTGTAGGTCTGGAAAAATGGAAAAACTCCTCGGCTTGTTCTTCCAGAGTCACACCCAGATAGCTTCAATTTGTCCGTGATACAAAGTGGTACACGGTAGTGTGTGAGGAGCATACACCGCTATACGGTTTCAGCATGGAAAATTGTCAATCTCCGTCTATTTGTATAGGGACTGACATACGCTGTCTCTGTCTAGTTTTGACCGTGATCAAACAGCAGATATACAAAACTGTTTGAAAAGCGGACAGCACTTTAAGATGTAGGTCTGGAAAAATGGAAAAACTCCTCGGCTTGTTCTTCCAGAGTCACACCCAGATAGCTTCAATTTGTCCGTGATACAAAGTGGTACACGGTAGTGTGTGAGGAGCATACACCGCTATACGATGTCTGTATGGAAAATTGTCAATCTCTGTCTATTTGTATAGGGACTGACACACGCTGTCTGTGTCTAGTTTTGACCGTAATCAAACAGCAGATATACAAAACTGTTTGAAAAGCGGACAGCTGTCTAAGGTGTAGGTCTGGAAAAATGGAAAAACTCCTCGGCTTGTTCTTCCAGAGTCACACCGAGATAACTTCTACTTGTCTGTGATACCATCTGGTACACGGTAGTGTGTGAGGAGCGTACACTGCTATACGGTGTGTGAAAAAATGAACGCTCAGTAACTCACCAGGACAAAATAATAAAAGTTGGAGTGCTTTGAAAAAAGCAGTTTGAACAGCAGTGTGCACACAGCAATGCAGCTAGCAGGTAGCCTTAAAAGGCAGCCTAATCACCACCAGCGCTGCTGCACAAAAACAAAAATCTTCCCCTTTCACTGTACACTAGCTGTACAGTGAAAAGCGCTCTCAGCAGAAGCATTTTTTCCTTCTTCCCTGCCTAACGCTCTCCCTGTTCAGAATCAGCAGCAGCACCTCTCCCTATTGTAAGATCAGCAGAAGTAAGATGGCGGTCGGCGGTCACAGCCTCTTATACCCACTGTAACGCCACACAAAGCCAGCCAATCACTTCAATGTCCTTCTCTACGATGGTGGTGGCTGCTGCCCATGTCATCGCGTTGCCCACAGTGTGCGTCCTCCATCATTGGCTGAGAAAAGGCACTGGAAGCATTATTTGAAACGTGACTTTGGCGCTCTGATCGACCTCACGCTATGTTCGTGTTTCGATCGGCGAAACCCAACTTTAGCTATAGTCTGCTATTTTTGAATTTGACTGACCCATTTCGCTCAACTCTAGTAAGAACCCCTCAAATGAGGAAAAATCAATCAACCACAAGTTTCAGA
This sequence comes from Dendrobates tinctorius, assembly GCF_039654945.1. NCBI lineage: Eukaryota > Metazoa > Chordata > Amphibia > Anura > Dendrobatidae > Dendrobates > Dendrobates tinctorius. The sequence continues at coordinate 17,071,060 of NW_027361858.1, read as the reverse complement.
ACCGGGTCTTGAATATTTTAAAAAATATTAAAGTTCAAAATTGGTCGTTTTTGACCGAACATAACAGCAGGGTTAATGATGAAATTATTTGCTTCTTTTTAATGTTATACCTGAGCTTTATATTTCCATAGTTGTTAATGCCGATTAATGTGATTTTTCTGTTGTACTGGTATTTCTTCCCATGTGGTTTCGTTACTTTGTGTCGGTCTAATATATAAAAAGGCGTTTATTACTATTATGGACATCTTTAGTTAACCAATCGCCTGGGAGTCGACTAAACAAAATACTGCGACATGCGCAGTGGAATTCAATGCAAGAACATGAGAGCTGCTAATTTTGATGTCCAGACATGTGCAGTAGTATGGAGCAGCATGAAATATTCATCAGCGTGAGCATATTGGACTTGTGCGGCGCTAAGGATTGCTGGGATGTGTGCAATACTATGCACTGTGAAGATGCTGTGACATGCACTGTTGTATTCTTTTGTGATTCGCTATAGTGTTGTTTACTATGATGATGCTGTGACATGTGCTGTTGTGTTTTTCTGTGATTAGTTCTGGGGATTTGTGACTGCCTTTTGGGGGAGTGGCTGTCACTATGATTGGTGGGATGCCTTCTTTGTTTACATGTGATCTCTGGGAGTTAGTTACAGTTTTTTGCATGGTCCTTTATGTATAATTATTTTTATTATTATTATTACTATTATTATGCATTTATATAGCGCCATTTATTCTATGGTGCTTTACATGTGAAAAGGGGAAATATAGACAAGTATAATAACATATCTAAGACAAGGGACACACAAGTACATGAGGAGAGGGGACCTGGCTCGCGAGGGCTCACAGTCTACAGGGATGGGTGAGGATACAGTAGGAGAGGGTAGAGCAGGTTGTGCGGTGGTTCAGTAGACCGAGGATCATTGCAGGCTGTAGGCTTGTCGGAACAGGTGGGTCTTCAGGTTCATCTTGAAGGTTTCCGTTGATGGTGAGAGTCTGATGTGCTGCGGCAGAGAGTTCCAGGGTATGGGGGGAAGCACAGGAGAAGTCTTGCATGCGGTTGTGGGAAGAAGAGATAAGGGTGAAGTAGAGAAGGAGATCTTGAGATCTTGAGATGATCGAAGGCTGCGTGTGGGTAGGTACCTAGAGACCATGTCACAGATGTATGGAGGAGACAGGTTGTGGATGGCTTTGCATGTCATGGTTAGGGTTTTGAATTGGAGGTTCTGGGCAATAGGAAGCCAGTGAAGAGCCTGGCATAGGGGGGAGGCTGGGGAATAGCGGAGAGACAGGTGGATTAGTCAAGCAGCAGAGTGTAGGATGGACTGGAGTGGTGCCAGAGTGCTAGAGGGGAGGCCAGAGAGTAGGAGGTTGCAGTAGTCAAGGCGGGAGATGATAAGAGCATGCACTAATGTTTTTGTGGTTTCGTGGTTGAGGAAATAGAGGATCCGGGAAATATTTTTGAGTTTGAGGCGGCAGGAGGAGGCGAGGGCTTGGATATGTGGTTTGAAAGAGAGCGCAGAGTCGAGGATCACCCCAAGGCACCGAGCGTGCGGGACTGGGGAAAGAGAGCAGCCATTGACATTGATAGATAGGTCTGGTGGAAGGGTAAAGTGAGATGGGGGAAAGATGATGAATTCTGTTTTGTCCATGTTCAGTTTGAGAAAGTGAGCAGAGAAGAAGGCTGAGATAGCAGACTGACATTGTGGGATTTCAGTCAGTAAAGAGGCGAGGTTGGATCCAGATAGGTAGATCTGCGTGTCATCGGCATAGAGGTGATACTGCAAACCGTGGGATTCTATGAGCTGTCCCAAGCCGAAGGTGTAGATGGAGAATAGTAGGGGTCCTAGGACAGAGCCTTGAGGAACACCGACAGACAGGGGGCGAGGTGAGGAGATGATGTGTGAGAGGGAGACACTAAATGTTCGGTCTGTTAGGTATGATGAGATCTAGGATAGGGCCAAGTCTGTGATGCCAAGAGATGAAAGAGTCTGTAGCAGGAGGGAATGGTCTATGGTGTTGAAGGCAGAGGACAGGTCCAGGAGAAGGAGGACAGAGTAGTGTCGCTTGCTCTTGGCGGTTAGTAAGTTGTTAGTGACTTTAGTTAGGGCAGTTTCAGTTGAGTGATGCGGTCGGAAGCCAGATTGTAACCGGTCAAAGAGGGAACAGGAGGAGAGGTGGGAGGACAGTATACATGCTGTTCCAGTAATTTTGAGGCATAAGGGAGAAGAGATATCGGGCGATAGTTAGACACAGAGGATGGGTCAAGGGAGGGCTTTTTGAGGATGGGTGTGATTGAGACATGTTTGAAGGATGAAGGAAAGACATCATTTGTAAGTAGAGTTGAGCGATACCAGCCGATACTTGAAAATATCGGATCGGAATGGATCGGCCGATCTTAAAAAAAAGTATCGGTATCGCCGATTCCGATACCGGGAACCAATGCAAGTCAATGGGGCCAAAATATTGGAATTAAAAAAAACCCTTTCTTTCCTTGTAGGTTAATTCTACATGAAGAAAAACAACTAAGAATAATGTAGAATGTATTGTGGGAGGTGGAGGAGACATTAAAGCCATAGAGGTTTAGCCCAATCAAATGGAATAGCAGGAATTAAACTTTTTTTTTTAAAGATGTTAGGAGTTACAAAGATATTGACTATGTTAGCCTCATTTATATTTTGCCAGACATGTATGTCTTCATCTTCTACTTCCTTTTTTTACATTCTTCTTCTTCTTCTTCTACTTCCTTTTTTTACATTCTTCTTCTTCTTCTTCTACTTCCTTTTTTTACATTCTTCTTCTTATTCCTTTTTTTACATTCTTCTTCTTCTTCTTCTACTTCCTTTTTTTACATTCTTCTTCTTCTTCTTCTTCTTCTTCTTCTTCTTCTTCTTCTTCTTCTTCTTCTTCCTTTTCTTACATTCTTCATATTCTTCTTATTCAACAATTATTATTCTACATATTCAGCTTCTTCATCTTCTTCCTATTCTTCTTCATCATATTCTTGTTTGTGTCAGGCATTCCTGTAGTTGTTATCTAGAAAAGTTAGAAGTTTACACCTTCCGTTCTGCCTGTCACAAAAGATTTACAACAGGATTTGTCCGCGTTCAGTTTGGCCTGCAGAAGCAGGCCTTTTCCAGGGGCACCACGAGGAGGAACGGACTCACCCCCATACACTGCTTAGTCTTCTTCTGCTTATAAATAAGATAATATCATTTGCTCAGAGTATTAGTCTTATGCTTAATGTTCTTCTGCTTTGTTTTTTTATGCTTCTTTGTCTTCTCTCTCTTGTTGTTCTGCATCTTGGTGGTTGTCTTCCTGTTCTTTGTCCTCTTGAACCAGCTGACGGTACTGGCACCCGGAGGGGCAGCAGAAGGAACAAGAGCCAATGGCACTACCGAGGACCAGCTGACGGTGCTGGAACCCGGTTACTAAGCAGGAGGTACCTGTGCTACAAAGCACTACCAAGGACCAGCAGACGTTGCCGGAACTCGGATACCGAGATGGAGGCACCTAGGCCAAAGGCTCTGACGAGAACCAGCTGACGGTGCTGGAACCCGGAGGGGTAGCATAAGCTGCAAGAGCAAATGGAAATAGCGAGGACCAGCTGACAGTGCTGGCACCCGGAGGGGCAGCAGAAGGAATAAGAGCCAATGGCACAACCGAGGACCAGCTGACGGTGCTGGAACCCGGTTACTAAGCAGGAGGTACCTGTGCTACAAAGCACTACCAAGGACCAGCAGACGTTGCCGGAACTCGGATACCGAGATGGAGGCACCTAGGCCAAAGGCTCTGACGAGAACCAGCTGACGGTGCTGGAACCCGGAGGGGTAGCATAAGCTGCAAGAGCAAATGGAAATAGCGAGGACCAGCTGACAGTGCTGGCACCCGGAGGGGCAGCAGAAGGAATAAGAGCCAATGGCACAACCGAGGACCAGCTGACGGTGCTGGAACCCGGTTACTAAGCAGGAGGTACCTGTGCTACAAAGCACTACCAAGGACCAGCAGACGTTGCTGGAACTCGGATACCGAGATGGAGGCACCTAGGCCAAAGGCTCTGATGAGAACCAGCTGACGGTGCTGGAACCCGGAGGGGTATCAGAAGTTACCCCTGAAAAGCAAAGTTGGCATGCCGCAAGCTGGCCGCAGTTACCGAATCACACAGTCCTACAGGGGGTGCTTGTCCTACTGGCACTATGGAACAAACCTTTCTTACCAGAACCCGCAGTCCACATAGGAAGCACCTAAACTGCTGGCACCCTAGCCTCGGCTAACCCAACCGCAACACGACATGGCAACTTGGGGTGGCAAACTGACATTGACACTTCCCGGAAACAGCAGGCAGGGCTGGAACCAAGCTGGGCAGGAGGGAGTACCCGTGCCAAAGTCAGTTATGAGCAGCAACTGGCGATGTTGGAGCCCAGGACAAGCACTTAGCAGGCTGAGGCCTGATGTGCTGTCAATTGGGAGGCAGCAGGACAGATTGCCATCAAAACAGCAGGGGAACAGCTGACGTTACTGAACCCCACAAACACAGGAGCTAGTGTTTTACTCTGTGAAGACGGCACTTCCGAGCAACAACTGGCTGTGTTGAAGCCCAGGGACAAGCACGGAGCAGGCTTAGGCTGCATTGAAGAAATTTTAAGATCGGTTGTAGACTACTAATTTGAACCAAGCTCCACTTAGGCCTGTGGATTCACTGATTTTCGTATTTCCCCTGTCCTCCAACCCCGCCAGTTACAGCTCCGAAGTGGCGTCTGCACAATCCACACTTGTTCCTGTGTTACAGGTGTTCAGTCCGGTCAGTTAATCCCCTGATGTGTGTCCGGCAATGTCGCCTGCTCTGTCCACATTCCGATAATGGGAATGTGGACAGAGCAGGCGACATTGCCGGACACACATCAGGGGATTAACTGATCGGACTGAACACCTGTAACACAGGAACAAGTGTGGATTGTGCAGACGCCACTTCGGAGCTGTAACTGGCAGGGTTGGAGGACAGGGGAAATACGAGAGACAGTGGAGCCACAGGCCTAATTGGAGCACGGTTAAAAATCAGTAGTGGTACGACTGTGTAGGCAGCAGGAGACTTTGCCATCCACACAGCAGGGGATCAGCTGACATTACTGAACCCCACTGAGACAAGGGAGCAAGTATCTCTTTCCGTGTGGACGGCACTTCCGAACTACAACTGGCTGTGTTGAAGCCCAGGAAATAGGAGGGTGTAGGCAGAGGCCTACTGAATTTTGAATGAGGTGACAGCAGGAGGGACTGCCATCCACACAGCAGGGGATCAGCTGACGTTACTGAACCCCACTGAGACACGGGAGCAAGTATCTCTTTCCGTGTGGACGGCACTTCCGAACTACAACTGGCTGTGTTGAAGCCCAGGAAATAGGAGGGTGTAGGCAGAGGCCTACTGAATTTTGAATGAGGTGACAGCAGGAGAGACTGCCATCCACACAGCAGGGGATCAGCTGACGTTACTGAACCCCACTGAGACACGGGAGCAAGTGTCTCTTTCCGTGTGGACGGCACTTCCGAACTACAACTGGCTGTGTTGAAGCCCAGGAAATAGGAGGGTGTAGGCAGAGGCCTACTGAATTTTGAATGAGGTGACAGCAGGAGAGACTGCCATCCACACAGCAGGGGATCAGCTGACGTTACTGAACCCCACTGAGACACGGGAGCAAGTGTCTCTTTCCGTGTGGACGGCACTTCCGAACTACAACTGGCTGTGTTGAAGCCCAGGAAATAGGAGGGTGTAGGCAGAGGCCTACTGTATTTTGAATGAGTTTACAGCAGGAGAGACTGCCATCCACACAGCAGGGGATCAGCTGACGTTACTGAACCCCACTGAGACACGGGAGCAAGTGTCTCTTTCCGTGTGGACGGCACTTCCGAACTACAACTGGCTGTGTTGAAGCCCAGGAAATAGGAGGGTGTAGGCAGAGGCCTACTGTATTTTGAATGAGTTTACAGCAGGAGAGACTGCCATCCACACAGCAGGGGATCAGCTGACGTTACTGAACCCCACTGAGACACGGGAGCAAGTATCTCTTTCCGTGTGGACGGCACTTCCGAACTACAACTGGCTGTGTTGAAGCCCAGGAAATAGGAGGGTGTAGGCAGAGGCCTACTGAATTTTGAATGAGGTGACAGCAGGAGAGACTGCCATCCACACAGCAGGGGATCAGCTGACGTTACTGAACCCCACTGAGACACGGGAGCAAGTATCTCTTTCCGTGTGGACGGCACTTCCGAACTACAACTGGCTGTGTTGAAGCCCAGGAAATAGGAGGGTGTAGGCAGAGGCCTACTGAATTTTGAATGAGGTGACAGCAGGAGAGACTGCCATCCACACAGCAGGGGATCAGCTGACGTTACTGAACCCCACTGAGACACGGGAGCAAGTGTCTCTTTCCGTGTGGACGGCACTTCCGAACTACAACTGGCTGTGTTGAAGCCCAGGAAATAGGAGGGTGTAGGCAGAGGCCTACTGTATTTTGAATGAGTTTACAGCAGGAGAGACTGCCATCCACACAGCAGGGGATCAGCTGACGTTACTGAACCCCACTGAGACACGGGAGCAAGTGTCTCTTTCCGTGTGGACGGCACTTCCGAACTACAACTGGCTGTGTTGAAGCCCAGGAAATAGGAGGGTGTAGGCAGAGGCCTACTGTATTTTGAATGAGTTTACAGCAGGAGAGACTGCCATCCACACAGCAGGGGATCAGCTGATGTTACTGAACCCCACTGAGACACGGGAGCAAGTGTCTCTTTCCGTGTGGACGGCACTTCCGAACTACAACTGGCTGTGTTGAAGCCCAGGAAATAGGAGGGTGTAGGCAGAGGCCTACTGTATTTTGAATGAGTTTACAGCAGGAGAGACTGCCATCCACACAGCAGGGGATCAGCTGACGTTACTGAACCCCACTGAGACACGGGAGCAAGTATCTCTTTCCGTGTGGACGGCACTTCCGAACTACAACTGGCTGTGTTGAAGCCCAGGAAATAGGAGGGTGTAGGCAGAGGCCTACTGAATTTTGAATGAGGTGACAGCAGGAGAGACTGCCATCCACACAGCAGGGGATCAGCTGACGTTACTGAACCCCACTGAGACACGGGAGCAAGTATCTCTTTCCGTGTGGACGGCACTTCCGAACTACAACTGGCTGTGTTGAAGCCCAGGAAATAGGAGGGTGTAGGCAGAGGCCTACTGAATTTTGAATGAGGTGACAGCAGGAGAGACTGCCATCCACACAGCAGGGGATCAGCTGACGTTACTGAACCCCACTGAGACACGGGAGCAAGTGTCTCTTTCCGTGTGGACGGCACTTCCGAACTACAACTGGCTGTGTTGAAGCCCAGGAAATAGGAGGGTGTAGGCAGAGGCCTACTGTATTTTGAATGAGTTTACAGCAGGAGAGACTGCCATCCACACAGCAGGGGATCAGCTGACGTTACTGAACCCCACTGAGACACGGGAGCAAGTGTCTCTTTCCGTGTGGACGGCACTTCCGAACTACAACTGGCTGTGTTGAAGCCCAGGAAATAGGAGGGTGTAGGCAGAGGCCTACTGTATTTTGAATGAGTTTACAGCAGGAGAGACTGCCATCCACACAGCAGGGGATCAGCTGACGTTACTGAACCCCACTGAGACACGGGAGCAAGTGTCTCTTTCCGTGTGGACGGCACTTCCGAACTACAACTGGCTGTGTTGAAGCCCAGGAAATAGGAGGGTGTAGGCAGAGGCCTACTGTATTTTGAATGAGTTTACAGCAGGAGAGACTGCCATCCACACAGCAGGGGATCAGCTGACGTTACTGAACCCCACTGAGACACGGGAGCAAGTATCTCTTTCCGTGTGGACGGCACTTCCGAACTACAACTGGCTGTGTTGAAGCCCAGGAAATAGGAGGGTGTAGGCAGAGGCCTACTGAATTTTGAATGAGGTGACAGCAGGAGAGACTGCCATCTCCACAGCAGGGGAACAGCTGGCAGTGCTGAACCCCACTAACACTTGAACGAATGTGTTTGGTTCTGTGGAGACGACACTTCTGAACACCAACTGACGCTGTTGGAGCCCAGGATTAGGCGAGGAGCAGGCTGGGGCCTACTGGATTTTGGCAGGTGAAGGCAGCAGGAGACTTGCCATCTCCACAGCAGGGGAACAGCTGGCAGTGCTGAACCCCACTAACACTTGAACGAATGTGTTTGGCTCTGTGGAGACGACACTTCTGAACACCAACTGACGCTGTTGGAGCCCAGGATTAGGCGAGGAGCAGGCTGGGGCCTACTGGATTTTGGCAGGTGAAGGCAGCAGGAGACTTGCCATCTCCACAGCAGGGGAACAGCTGGCAGTGCTGAACCCCACTAACACTTGAACGAATGTGTTTGGCTCTGTGGAGACGACACTTCTGAACACCAACTGACGCTGTTGGAGCCCAGGATTAGGCGAGGAGCAGGCTGGGGCCTACTGGATTTTGGCAGGTGAAGGCAGCAGGAGACTTGCCATCTCCACAGCAGGGGAACAGCTGGCAGTGCTGAACCCCACTAACACTTGAACGAATGTGTTTGGCTCTGTGGAGACGACACTTCTGAACACCAACTGACGCTGTTGGAGCCCAGGATTACGCATGCCGCATGCAGAGGCCAATGGGCAGCGGTTTTTATGGAGGTTGTGGACTACTACTGATTCTAACCATGCTCCACTTAGGCCTCTGGCTCCACTGTCTCTACTATTTACCCTGGCCTCCAACCCCGCCAGCTACATCTCTGAAGTGGCGTCAGCACAATCTACACTTGTTCCTGTGTTACTGGTGCTCAGTCCCATCAGTTGATCCCCTGATGTTTGTCCGGCAAGTTCGCCAGCTCTGTCCTCATTCCCACTACTGGTTATGGGAATGTGGACAGAGCAGGAGACCTTGCCGGACACACATCAGGGGATAAACTGATGGGACTGAGCCACAGGAACACAGGAACCAGTGTAGATTGTGCTGACGCCGCTTCAGAGATGTAGATGGCGGGGTTGGAGGTCAGGGGAAATAGTAGAGACAGTGGAGCCAGAGACCTAAGTTGGGCACGGTTAAAAATCAGTAGTGGTTTGAATGTTGATGGAGCTGGTGACTCTGCTGTCCACACAGCAGGGGATCAGCTGGCATTACTGAACCCCAGTAACACAGGAGCTAGTGTGTTTCTCTGTGCAGACGACACATCTGAGCGACAACTGGCTGTGTTGAAGCACAGGGATTATAGTTCAGGTGGTAGAAAAATGAACACACCAGCAGACCTGGATACAGTTGCCAACCACTAATTTAGTCTGTAAGAGGAATGGCAAAGTCTTTGGAGATCCAGGCCTTGTTCATTTTCAGAAAAGTCAGCCGGTCAACATTATCGGAAGATAGTCGCGTGCGACGGTCTGTTAGTACACCACCTGCGGCACTAAAGACACGTTCCGATAATACACTGGCAGCAGGGCAAGCCAGCACCTCCAATGCATACTGGCTAAGCTCTGGCCATGTATCCAGCTTAGAGACCCAAAACTTGAAGGGGGAAGAGCCATCTGGGAGTACAGCGACAGGGCAAGACATGTAGTCTGACACCATCTGACGGAAGCGTTGCCTCCTGCTGACTCGAGGCGTCGCTGATGGTGTAGACAATTGTGGTGGACACACAAAACTTTGCCACATTTGGGCCATAGTGGTCTTGCCTTGTGCTGCGGCACTGCCTCTGCTCCCTCTTTGTGCAGAGTTTCCTCCACTGCCTCGACGCACAGAGCTGCTTTGTAAAGCACTTGCAACAATGCTGTCGGGTGGAATGGAAAACATTATGGACTGCACCAGTGACTCTTCGTACTCCCGCATTTTACGCTCCCGGTTCAACGTTGGTATGAGCCTTTGTACGCTGTCCCGGTAGCGAGGATCTAGGAGGGTGTACACCCAATAATCAGCCAAGACGAGAATGTGGGCGATGCGGCGGTCGTTTCTCAGGCACTGCAGCATGAAATCAACCATGTGCTGCAGACTCCCAACTGCCAAAGAACCGCTGTCCCCTGTTTGAGGCGTGACCTCGACCTGCTCTGCATCACCCCACCCTCGCTGTACATACTGAGTAGAGGTTTGTGTACCTCCCTCCTCTGGAGAGATGTCTTCCTCCTCCATCGACTCCTCCTCATCCTCCTCACAAAGTGTCCCCTGCCTAGGCCTTTGTGAGGAAACACGTAGCGCAGACTGTCCAGAAGCAGATGGCATTTGGGACTCCTCATCCTCCACCTCTTCTGAAACCTCATCCCTTAGTGCTTGCAGTGTTTGTTGAAGCAGGCAGATAAGGGGGACAGTCATGCTGACTAGTGCATCATCTGCACTCGCCATCTGCGTGGATTCATCGAAGGCACGCAAAACGAGGCAGATGTCCTTCATAGAGGCCCACTCAATGGTGCTGAAGTGTGAACGGCGCACAGTGCGACTTGTTTGCGCCTGATGCAGCTGGTACTCCATGACTGCTGCCTGCTGCTCACACAACCGCTCCAACATATGTAACGTTGAATTCCACCGGGTGGGTAGGTCACATATGATGCGATGTTCTGGAAGGCCAAATCGTCGCTGCAGAGCAGCGAGGCGCGATCTTGCCGTGCTGGAACGTCGCAAGTGAGCGCACTCTATGCGGACCTTGTGCAACAGTGCATCAAGATCCGGATAGTCCCTCAGAAAGCTCTGCACGACCAAGTTAAGAACATGTGCCAGACATGGGATGTGTGTGAGGTTGCCTAGGCCAAGAGCTGCCACCAGATTTCGGCCATTGTCACACACTACCAAGCCCGGCTGGAGATTCGCTGGCCCAAACCACACATCGCTCTCCAGCTTGATAGCATTCCAGAGCTCCTGCGCTGTGTGGCTTCGATTCCCCAAAGAAATTAATTTGAGTACAGCCTGTTGACGTTTGGCCACGGCTGTGCTCATATCGGTCGTAACAGGCTCCTGCTCTGCTGTTTCTGAGGAACTTGAGTAGGAGGAGGAGTCTATGTGTACAGACTGGAGTCCTGCAATCCGTGGCGTTGGAAGAACACGTACAGCGCCACTCTCCAGATCCGTACCCGGCTCCACAACATTGACCCAGTGGGCAGTGAGGGAAAGGTATCGTCCCTGTCCATGGTTACTGGTCCACGCATCGGTGGTCAGGTGGACCTTGCTACTAACGGCGTTTAGTAGCGCATGTTTTATTTTGCCCTCAACATGTTTCTGCAGGGCAGGGACGGCTCGCCTGCTGAAATAAAAGCGGCTGGGCACGTTGTATTGGGGGACTGCCAATGCCATTAAGTCCCGGAAGGTGTCAGTGTCCACCAGCCTGAATGACAGCATTTCAACTGCCAGAAGTTTGGCAATGCCAGCATTCAGAGACTGTGCTCGGGGATGGTTTGCCGAGTAAGGGCGCCTTTTATCCCATGCCTGTGCTACCGATGGCTGTGATGGATGGGAACGTGCTGTTATGGGTGGAATCTGACAGGGTCTCCGGACAACAGTGGCAGAGGTTCTTCCTTGGCGATCCTGTGAGGAAGCCGAACCAGCAGTGTGTGAGCTGGAGGAAGAGGGCCCAACACGAACTGAAGAGGTGGTAGGTGGTGCTGTACGTTGGCCTACGTCTTGAGGGTGTCTATGCAACTCCAACTCGTGCTTGGTGCGCACATGTTTCCACATATTTGTGGTATTGAGGTTGCTGACATTTCTCCCTCTTTTGACTCTCTGATGACACAGCTTGCATTTGACAAAGCAAATGTCATCTGCAACTGTGTCAAAAAAGGACCACGCACTGCAACTCTTGTGAGCGCCCGGTTTGCCTTTGGAAGGAGGAATGCTCCTAACGGGTGCCGAAGTGGAGGGTACAGGCAACCAAGTCTTCCCCCTCCCTCTGCCTCCTGTTTTGGCCGGTAGGGGAATCTCTTCCTCCGAGCTGCTCCCACCACCTTCCTGTTGCTCACGCCATGATGGGTCAAGGACCTCATCATCTTCCCTCCCCTCTTCAAACAGCTGCTTCTCCGGGGTTGTCTCGCCAGCACCGTACGCACCAGAAAGTGGCAACTGAGTCTCGTCATCATCTGATGCGTACTGAGGTGTGCTGACCATAGGCACTGGCCCACTCGCCTCTTCAGATTCAGAGGGACAAAGAAGTTGCGCATCACTGCATACTCCCTCTTCTTCACATTCAGGAATGCTGCTTGGCTGGCCCCCTCTTTCCAAGCCAACAGATTCCGAGAACAGAAGTAGAGATTGTGATGGCTCCTGTCCATGTCTCTCTGACTGCCTGGGCACTTTGGCAGGTGGTGAAGAGACAGATGGTTGCTCTTCGGTGCTCTGACCCTGAGAGGATGCGGAAGTAATTGAAGTCGATGCGTTAGCTGCCATCCATCCGACAACGGCTTCAATTTGTTCCTCCCGCAGCAGTGGGGTACGTTGAGGTCCTACAAAGCTGCGCATAAAGGACTGTTGCCTGCTAAAACTGGGGGATGCTGATCCACTGGTGCCCGCAGCAGGCCCAGAATCCCCACGTCCTCTACCTGTAGAATCCCCACGTCCTCTCCCTGCAGAATCCCCACGTCCTCTCCCTGCTGAAACTCCACGCCCACGCCCACGCCCCCGCGCCTTACTCCCTGCCTTCTTCATCTTGCAAGACTGCTTAAGATAGGCAAAAAAGGACAAAGGGGGGCCTTAGTGTGCTTATTCCTGAACAGCTGGTTACAGGTACAAGAAACACTAATTTTATGAAGTGTGTGTGTGTGGACTAGACTTTAATAGGAGCTGATGTGGCCTACACAAGTTCAAAATGTAGTGTTTGGTGAACTTTTTATGTGGTTTCTTTGTTTGAAACAAACTCAAAGTATGAGAACAAAGAATTGAAACTGATAGTATCACCAACTTTTTGGAGCTATTACAATGCAGGCAGGTAACCTACAATGCAAAAGATGAGGCTCCAAAAAAATTGGGTAATACTAATCTGGCTGCGCCGGCAGGGCACAAGCCAGAAAAAAAGGCTCCTCTATCTACTCCTATATAGTGTTTGCAACCAACCAATGTTGATGGATACGGATGGATGCACACTAATAGGAGAAGAAAAAATGAGCTGCACTCAGAGACAAATATGTGTGAGGCAGTGACGCACGTTGAGCGTCCTACAACCAGACGTAGCTGCAGGACACTCTACTCAGCGTGAGCTGCACTCACACACAGTCAGAGACCTCTCAGACAGCCGTCAACAGTGCAGCTAAGTGGGCACTGGCACTGACAGGCTGCAGAAAGGCTCCGCTGTGTACTCCTATATAGTGTTTGCAACCACCGTAGATGGAGACGGATGGATGCACACTAATAGAAGAAAAAATGAGCTGCACTCAAATAAAAATATGTGTGAGGCAGTGACGCACGCTGAGCGTCCTACAGCCAGACGTAGCTGCAGGACACACTACTCAGCGTGAGCTGCACTCACACACAGTCAGAGACCTCTCAGACAGCCGTGAACAGTGCAGCAAAGTGGACACTAGCACTGAAAGGCTGCAGAAAGGCTCCGCTGTCTACTACTAGTGTTTGCAACCAACGTATATGGATACGGATGGAAGCACACTAGATTGAAATTATTTAAAAAATGCAGCTCAAAAAATAAAAGATGTATGAGGCAGCAGTGATCACACTGGGTGGCCTACAGCCTGACGTGGCTGCAGGACCCACTCCACAGCGTGAGCTGCACTCACACAGCCCTTGCAGACAGCTGTGAAAACAGCGCTGCTAGGGAAAAGCAAGCTACAGTGGTGGTTTATGTAGCCTGGATAAAGCACAATATTGTTTTTAGAATCGCTATTTCTAACTGTCCCTCACAGTCTTCTACAGCAGCCTGTCCCTAACTGAATTCACAGCAGAGTGACCAGAAATGGCGGCTGCGGTGGCTTTTATAGTGCATCATGACATCATTTCGGCAGCCAATCACAGCCATGCCAATAGTTAACATGCCTACATGCCTAACAGGATGTGCCCACACTTCGGAGGATTCCCATTGGCTTAATCAAAGCAAGCAGGCTCATAGCATGATGGGAACTTCCTATTCCGATTCCGATCCCGGAATCCGATATAAAAAAAGTATCGGAATTAAGTATCGGAATTCCGATACCGCTGATATCGGCCGATACCCTATACTTGCGGTATCGGAATGCTCAACACTATTTGTAAGTGAAAGGTTGAAGAGGTGTGTTAGAGATGGGATGAAGCCTGTGGCCAAGTTAGGGATAAGGTAAGATGGGAGTGGGTTGAGGGCACAAGTGGTGTGAGGTGTGATCTTGACAGAAGGGTGGAGAGCTGATCTTCTGTCATGGTGGAGAAGCTGGCTTTTGCAGAACAGGGCTGAGCGGCTAAGAGGGGCATTGGGGGCTGTGGGCCAAAGTTTTGTCTGATCGTGTCGATCTTTTGCTTAAAGAAGGAGGTAAAGTCTTCAGCAGAAAAGAGAGGAGGGGGAGAAGGTGCTGTGGGATGGAGTAGAGAATTGAAAGTGTTGAAGAGCTGTTTAGGGTTGTGAGACAGGGAGGATATGAGAGATGCAAAGTGAGGCTGAGTGCAGACGTACTTTTTGGACCTGCGGATTTTTCCGCGCAGAATGGAAGAAATCCGCAGGTCAAATGACCTGCATTTTTCTTGCAGATTTCTTCCATTTTTCATGCGGTTTTCTTGCGGTTTTTGTGCGTTTTTCCATCGCGGTTTTCCCTCTGCGGATTTGGTGACAGGGGAGATGGAAAACCGCACAAAAGAAGTAACATGCTGCGGATTTTGTACCGCGGGAAAATCGCGTGGAAAAATCTGCAGCGTCTGCACAGCATTTTTTTTTTACATTGATTTTAAGGCTACTGTACATCACAATGTGGATATGCAACGTTTCTGCCCGGTAAAATCCACTGCGGAACCGCTGCAAATCTGCATCGTGTGCACACAGCCTAAGTTTGTTTTACGGCAGAGAGCGTGGACTTAAAGCTGGCAAGGGACTGCTTGTATGTGCTGAAGTGCTCAGTAGAATGGATTCTCTTCCATCTCCGCTCAGCGGCCCTGGAAACTCGTCTCAGTTCTTTGGTCAGGCTGGTCAGCCAGGGCTGCCTGTTGATTGTTCGAGTTTTGCTCTGTGTGAGGGGGCAGCCGAATCAAGTGTTGTTGCTATTGTGGTGTTATAAAAAGTTGCAGCAGCATCAGTGTCATGAAGGGTGTCTGTAAGTGTCTGTAAGAGGGAGAAGGGACTGAGGTTGAGGTGTTTGAGATTCCTGCGAGGGTGAGCGAGTTTATGGAGCGGGGTTGCGCAGTAGGAGAGGAGAGGGAAGAGAATGTCAGTAGATTGTGGTCAGACAGGGGAAGGGGTGAGTTATGGAGATTAGTGAGGGAACACAGACGGGTGGAGATAAGGTCCAGCGTGTGACCATCTTTGTGAGTGGCCGCAGAGGACCATTGAGTGAGGCCGAGGGAAGCCATGAGCGATAGAAGTTTAGAGGCAGCTGGGGTAGAAGTGTCAATGGGGATGTTGAAGTCGCCCATGATAATGGTCGGGATGTCAGCAGAAAGGAAATGGAGTAGCCAGGTGGTGAAGTGGTCGAGAAAGGTGGAGATGGCTAGTTCTGGGGGGTGGTAGATGACAGCCAGTTGGAGGTTGGAGGGGGGATAGATGCGGACGGAGTGCACCTCGAATGAGGGAAGAGTAGCGGAGGGTGGCAAAGGAATTGGGGTAAAGGAGCAGTTATCGGACAGGAGCAAACCAACTCCTCCACCACATTTGTTGCTGGGGTGAGGGGTGTGAGAGATGGAATCCACCAGAGGAGAGCGCAGCTGGAGAGGCTGTGTCAGAGGGAGTGAGCCAGGTTTCAGTGATGGCAAGGAAGGAGAGTTTGTTGGTGATAAAGAGATCATAGATAAATGATAGCTTGTTGCAGACAGAGTGTCTGTTCCATAGGGCTCCAGGTAAGGGGGTTGGGGAAGTGGGGGCTGGATGAATGGGTATGAGGTTATCATGGTTGTGAAGACGTGTAGAGGATCGTGGCAGGGTGATAGAAGTGAGTGTAGGGATGTATTGAGGATGGCCAGGATTTTGGGATGCTTCGCCAGCAATGAGGAGTAGTAGACAGAGCATTAGAAGGTGGGAGCAGGATAGGATATGATGTGGCCGTGTGTGTCTGGAGAAAAAGGATTGTATGTGGAGAAACAGTTGTGACGAAGAGGTGAGATGGCTGGGAAGGATGGAGGGGGAAATGACAAGTTCCTTACTGGGTGGAGGGATTGCAGGAGTTAGGGAGAAATAGAGTAGTTTGGGGGTGATAGTAAAAAGATGTATAATAGCGATCAGAACTAGCGATTTTGATGTCAACTTAACCATTAGTAGCACAGATACTCAGTAGGATTGTTTTTAATTATGTGTTGGGATTTGTACTTTTATGTAACTATATGTGTATTTTCTATTGGAGATCTAGTAAATAGTGGGTGGTTCTTGTTGTATATAAGGGTGGTTTGAACACTTTTGTACTGTGCTTGAAAAAGGTCTCTTGACTGAAACGTCGCCACAGGAGGCAGAATAAATGTAAGACTTATTTCTTCACCACAGTCTGGGGCACTGTCTTCTTTTTTATTGTCATTAACACAATTTCTATCTGCTCCTCATGTGTTAACCTCTGCGACATGTCAATGGCTGTAAACAAAGAGAAACTTGTAAATAACTCATGAAAGAATAAAGTTACGTTAAAACCAAGCACACCATTGTTTTTCTTGTGAAATTCTCAATAATTTTGATGTCACATGACCCTCTTCCCATTGAAAAAATAAAGTTGGATCCAAAATGGCTGACTTCAAAATGGCCACCATGGTCACCATCCATTTTGAAAAGTTTTCCCCCTCCCATATACTAATGTGCCGCAGTTGATCTCACCAACCATTCCCATTTTATTTAGGTGTATCTATATAAATGACCCACCCTGTACAAATATTGGTCCTAAATGACAGATGAGCGATAAGGTGAAAATATGTGGGGGGTTTGTTACATCATACATTTATTATGCTCTGGGGTCTCGAGAAACCCCAGAGCATAAAAAGGGACAATTTACCGATAACAGCTTCATTGTGAATGAATTTCCCAGGAAAATCAGCATGATTTAAATTTTTTTTCAGATGAGCTCATATCTACTAAAGAGGGTAGTCCTCTAGTCCAGCCTCCATTGCTGTCTTACTCTGCACCATGATAGCCTTTGAGAGCAATAGCATGGGGACAATGGAAAACCTGTAGCTGGACATGTGATCCAATGTCTAATGCCTTCTGATGGTTTGTGTAGACACTATTTGACACATTAGGCTTGATATTTAATGTCTAATGTCTTCACAAGAGAACATCACTTCAGTCTTTCTTACGGGATTATGGTATGGGGTTGCATAATGTATGGTAGCTGAACAATTAAAGTCTTAATTCCTAGTACACTAATAGCTCAGTGTTAAACATTGATTTGGTAATGGATCCGGTATGACCATTTCCTAAAATAGTCCCAGGAGCCATTATTTAACACAAAAACACCAGGCCACATGTTGTGCATATTACTGTGATCATCCTGCTTGGTTTAAATGTACTACCATGGCCTACAGCATCTCAGGACTTGTCTACTATTGAGCACATCTGGGATGTCATTGTTTGGCAATTCCTAAGAGAGCTGCCAGCAGCAGATCTTGATAATTTTTGTGCCAAGGTACACTCAGAGAGGCAGAATATTCCACAGTCACCAATTAATAATTTCATTGATAGCATGCCAAGAGATGTAAGTGTATATATACATTGTGTTCATACTCAATACTGAATAAATTGCAATGTTTTTATAATTTGTTTTATATTTTTCATAATTCACATATTTATAATTCCACAGCTTTTCCTTCTTAGTTTTACAATTACAATGTTGAGGAGTCTATATATTATAAATAAAATGTTATAATTAAAGCATACTTTCTGTAAAATCAATCAAACATTAAATAAATGAAAAACATTTTAAAATGTAACTACACTTTTAGAATCATTCAAATGTCATAAAATTTTGATTGATGCAGGTTTAGCTGCTTCAAACCCCAATGATGGCTCAAATAAAGGTGTAAGTTGTATTAATTCTTTATAAAAATTATATTAAAAAATTGTGTTTTATTATTCATTTTTGTCACCATTTGTCACTTATTTGTCTCAAAGTGAATATATTAATGAGAATACCAACTTTATTTATTTTTTTATGTTTTAAAATGTTTGCTGGAAAAATAACTTTTTTTTTCACCATATTCTGAGACTTATAACTTTTTTTTTATCATTTCTTAGACTAATTATTTAATTTTTTGTTCATTTGTTTGCTGAGACGTGAACAGAAATATACAATTATGCCAATGTTTTATGTATTTTTTCATTTAGCATTTGGATAAATAAATACAAAGGTTTAGGCTATGTGAGCACGTTGTGGATTTGAATGCTTAAATTTCGGCACGATTTCTGCATCTCTTGACAGAAAACACAGTGGAAATTCCGTGCATTTTTTTGTGGATTTTAAGCATTTTTGATGGGGATTTACATGCAGATTTGTGTGAGCCTTTGTATGAGCATTATTTTTAGCTAAATAAAGATATAGTATTTAAAAAAAAAATGTGATTTCATTTCCTTGTTTAACCTCCATTGTTAATGTGCTTCAACCAAGATGGGCACTATTCCATAATCTTAACCCACACACTCTTCCTCCTTCTGACATCATTTCTTTTGACAAAACTACTGCGTTTTTAGCACCAAATCCGCAGAAAATCCACAAACCTTTTATACACCTGCATTTTTTCTGCAGATGTGAGGAAGTCAATGGGCGAAAAACACTGCAGATCTGCAAATTAAAAATTGACATGCTGTGGAAAATAAAACGCTGCAAATAAGGACAGAAATTTCCGCATTGTGTGCACAACATTTCAGGATTGTCATTGACTAACCTTGCTTTATTAATCCTTTGTGTTTTTGGTGCATTTCCAAGCAGAAAAAAATGCTGCGGAAATGCAACAAATCCGCATTGTGTCCACATAGCCTTAAAGTATAGAAGTTTGGGTCGATACATACAATTGAGAGCAGACACCATGTATAATGTGACTAAACAGTAGAAACTCCCAACAAGTAACTCTATTTTGGAAACTACACCCCTTAAGTAATGCATATGTCATAATCCAGTCCTGAGTTTCTTTTCTGCTGTCTTCTCTCTGGACTGGTCATGTGTGGGTTAATCTCCTCTGCCTCGTTTTGGAGCTGGCGGGGCTATTTCAGTCCTCTGCAGCCTGAGGGCCAGTGTCAGCTATAATTCATGCTTCATGGATTGAACCTCTGATCCTATACTGGTGGTGATCCTTCTGCCTCTGACTTCCCGACCTTGTTATGACTTGGTCTGATCTCTTGACTCTGCCTCTTGTTTTCCGTAATAAAGAAACCAACTGAAGATGGTGAGGAAAGACCTGGTAGAAGTCGTATATATAAATCAAGAAATGAAAGTGAAGAGAATAAAATTGCTTGATAAAAAAGCCTTTATTAAAAGATTATTTTTGGCTCAAAAACATACTAATTAATATAATAGCTGTAGCTTTGGAATCCGCTGCCCCACTTACACATACCAAAACTCGCAAAATCAACAGACAGCCCTGGCACACCAGCCTGACCAAAGAGCTGAGGCGAGCTTCCAGGGCTGCTGAGCGCAGATGGAAAAGATCCCACTCCAACGAGCATTTCATCGCATTCAAACAGTCCCTCACTACTTTCAAGACCACACTCGCCACAGCTAAACAAACCTACTTCTCATCTCTCATATCCTCCCTGTCTCACAACCCTAAACAGTTATTCAACACCTTCAATTCTCTCCTCCGCCCCCCAGCACCTCCTCCCTCCCCACTCATCTCAGCTGAAGACTTTGCCTCATTTTTCAAGCAGAAAATTGATAACATCAGGGACAGTTTTGGTCAACAACCCCCAGAGCCCTTCCTCCCGACTTCCCAGCCCTCCACCTTCAAAACCAACTTCTCCACCATTACAGAAGATCGACTCTCCACTCTACTCTCAAGATCACATCTCACCACCTGTGCACTCGACCCGATCCCATCCCACTTCATCCCAAACCTCACCACAGTCTTCATCCCAACCCTAACCCATCTC
The DNA here is from genome assembly GCF_039654945.1 of Dendrobates tinctorius. Classification (NCBI taxonomy): domain Eukaryota; kingdom Metazoa; phylum Chordata; class Amphibia; order Anura; family Dendrobatidae; genus Dendrobates; species Dendrobates tinctorius. Next base: position 17,050,874 of record NW_027361858.1, on the reverse strand, counting down.
TTCAACCTATCACTAACAACTGGTGTTTTCCCCTCAAGCTTTAAACATGCCTCCATCACACCTATCCTCAAAAAGCCCTCTCTTGACCCATCCTCTGTATCTAGCTATCGCCCTATATCACTTCTCCCATACGCCTCCAAGCTACTGGAACAACACGTCTACCTTGAACTGTCCTCCCATCTCTCTTCTTGCTCCCTCTTCGACCGCTTACAATCTGGCTTCCGGTCACACCACTCCACTGAAACTGCCCTTACTAAGGTCACCAATGACCTCTTAACTGCCAAGAGCAGGCGACACTACTCTGTCCTCCTCCTCCTGGACCTGTCGGCTGCCTTTGACACAGTGGACCATTCCCTATTATTACAGACCCTCTCATCCCTCGGCATCACAGACTTGGCCCTCTCCTGGATCTCATCATACCTAACAGACCGGACATTCAGCGTCTCCCACTCACACACCACCTCCTCACCTCGCCCCCTATCTGTCGGAGTCCCACAAGGTTCAGTCCTAGGGCCCCTGCTGTTCTCTATTTACACCTTTGGCCTGGGACAGCTCATAGAATCTCATGGCTTTCAGTATCATCTTTATGCTGATGACACACAGATCTACATCTCTGGACCAGATATCACCTCCCTACTAACCAGAATCCCTCAATGTCTGTCCACTATTTCATCCTTCTTCTCCACTAGATATCTGAAACTCAACATGGACAAAACAGAATTCATCATCTTTCCCCCATCTCACGTGACCCCCCCTACGAACCTATCAATTACAGTAAATGACTGCCCACTCTCCCCAGTCCCACAAGCTCGCTGCCTCGGAGTAATCCTTGACGCTGATCTCTCCTTCAAACCACATATCCAAACCCTTTCCACTTCCTGCCGACTTCAACTCAAAAATATTTCACGCATCCGTTCATTCCTCACCCAAGAATCTGCAAAAACCCTAGTCCATGCCCTCATCATCTCTCGCCTTGACTACTGCAACCTCATGCTCTGCGGCCTCCCCTCAAACACTCTCGCACCCCTCCAATCTATTCTAAACTCTGCTGCCCGATTAATCCACCTGTCCCCCCGCTATTCCCCAGCTTCTCCCCTCTGTCAATCCCTTCACTGGCTCCCAATTGCCCAGAGACTCCATTACAAAACCCTAACCATGACATACAAAGCCATCCACAACTTGTCTCCTCCATACATCTGTGACCTCGTCTCCCGGTACTTTCCTGCACGCAACCTCCGATCCTCACAAGATCTCCTTCTCTACTCCCCTCTTATCTCCTCTTCCCACAATCGCATACAAGATTTCTCTCGCGCATCACCCCTACTCTGGAACTCTCTACCACAACATATCAGACTCTCACCTACCATCGAAACCTTCAAAAAGAGCCTGAAGACCCACCTCTTCCGACAAGCCTATAACCTGCAGTAACCACCGATCGACCAAACCGCTGCACGACCAGCTCTACCCTCGCCTACTGTATTATCACCCATCCCTTGAAGATTGTGAGCCCTCGCGGGCAGGGTCCTCTCTCCTCCTGTACCAGTTATGACTTGTATTGTTTAAGATTATTGTACTTGTTTTTATGTATACCCCTCCTCACATGTAAAGCGCCATGGAATAAATGGCGCTATAACAATAAATAAATAATAATAATAATAATATAAAAACCGCTATAATATAGTGAGTAAATATACCAATACATAGGATCATACAACCAAAATAATAGATCCAGCCAATATATACTCAAATAATCATCATCTCTGTACCACATGAGTCAGCCACAGATAAAATTGAACCCATGTTAAAAACCAATGTCGTAGCAGCAAAAACAGACATAAAGTGCAAAATAGGGCAAGATATTACCACAACGGATACAAAAACCTATATAATGGTGCAAAGAGGCAGTGCAAAGGGTATAGAACATAAAAATAAGTTTACAAAAAAAATTTTGCAAAAGTGTAAACAAGATGCAAAAAATGTGCAAAAAGAGACCACAATAGTGATACTCAAATATGCAAAATGTGCGACAATTGCAAAAATACAAAATATATACCAACAAATCCATGAAGTGTGCAGCATATGTTAGGACAAACCACGGTAATGAATGTCAGATGTGCGCTGATATGTTAAAACATGGGCCAGTTAATAAAGCCACAAGAAGCAATAAAAAACACTGCTGAATACATGCGAGTCCAGGGCAAGTGGGAGAAGCGGTGTGCCTGTTGAACGCGCCCTGACGAGCGTTTCCGAAAGCTCCTTTGTCAGGGGGATGGTAGCAGCTCAGCTGGAGGGGTTATTTATAGTCCGGTGTATGAGACAATGCGGCGCATGTGTGGTCGGCGTGAACCGGAAGTGACATGGCAAGTGACGTCATGCGAGCAAACACCGCCCAGAGGACTTGTTACAACACATGAAGACGCCGTTGCCATGTGACAAATCGGCATGTCAGGCTGCTCATGCGCACTGCTCAATACCCAGGAAATAGACACCAGATGGAAGAACGCAAATTGAGTTCATGGTGACAACGTGGGGATGTGCAACAGGATGTGGTGCTAGCAGATGAGAAAATCGCAAGCAGCGATGTACTAGAGTGAATATGTACTGAACACTTGTATATATATAGATAAGTGTAAAGAGACAATATACAGCATCAAATATAATCAAAAACCGGAATATGAATATAAAGATAAGCCTATAAAGTGGAATATGAATAATAATCACATAAATACGTAATGTATAGTACGAAAGGCGTAACTTTATTTTTAGCAGAGAGTTAATCTTCTGTTGGCAGAGAGTTAATCTTCTTCTCTTGCGCCTTCAAATATACATGCTCATATGGAAGCATGCATATTCATAGAGATCCACAAATGTGGCGGCAAACCACATAAGCTGAGAATATGAAAAAAAGATAAAAGAATGTTTACAAAAACTGTTAAAAATACTAAAATTATAAAAATGGTATAAAGGAAAGACTCTCATTGAGACCCACTGGGTGTCAATGAGAGTCTTTCCTTTATACCATTTTTATAATTTTAGTGTTTTTAACAATTATTTAGCCCTATTTTTTATTGCTTCTTGTGGCTTTATTAACTGGCCAATGTTTTAAAATATTAGCGCACATCTAACATTCATTACTGTGGTCTGTCCTAACATACGATGCACACTTCACAGATTTTTTGGTATATATTTCGTACTTTTGCAATTGTCGCACATTTTGCATATTTGAGTATCACTATTGAGATCTCTTTTTGCATATTTTTTGCATCTTGTTTACACTTTTGCATATTTTGCACAATTTTTTATAAGCTTATTATTTATTTTTTATGTTCTATACCCTTTGCACTGCCTCTTTTACACCATCATATAGGTTTTTGTATCCGTTGTGGTAATATCTTGCACTATTTTATGCCCGTTTTTGCTGCTATGACATTGGTTTTTAACATGGGTTCATTTTTATGTGCGGCCGGCTCATGTGGTACAGAGATGATCATTATTTGAGTATATATTGGCTGGATCTATTATTTTTGTTGTATGATCCTATGTATTGGTATATTTACTCACTATATTATAGCAGTTTAATTGCCTCAAGCACTAATTTTGTATTTTTTATATTAATTTGTATGTTGTTGAGCCAAAAATAATCTTATAATAAAGGTTTTTTCATCAAGCAATTTTATTCTCTTCACTTTTATTTCTTGATTTATATATACGGCTTCTACCAGGTCTTTCTTCACCATCTAAAGTTGGTTTCTTTATTTCATACCGGATGGTCTGCCATCCATTTTATTGGGAGAGGGCACTTTGTTCACATAGGTGTTCATGACATTGAATTATTGAGTTTATCTGATACCATTTAAAGTGTTCTCCTCCCCCCTTTTCTACCTCTTGTTTTCCGTCTCTGATACCACGCTCTGACCAGTTTTGATTCTGGCTTGTACTCCGATTACGCCTTACATCTCATGTTTTTGACACTACGTTCCCGGGAGGTTCTGACTTTGGCTTTTCTGACCACTCTTTCATTACCTATGACTAGAGTTGAGCGAAACTTTTGGCAAAGTCGGGTTTCATGAAACGAAACCCGACCCTAGGATGAGGTCGGCGACGAGGTCGGCGACTTATGCGCCAAAGTCGCGTTTCAAAAGTTTGTTTTGCTCTCTTTTTCAGCCAATCAGGATCCACGGACACTGTGGGCAACTTGATGACATAGGCAGGGGTCACCACCATCTTTCAGAAGGGCATGCAAGTGATTGGCTTGCTTTGGTGGGCGTCACAGGGGGTATAAAAGGGCGTGCACGCCGACCGCCATGTTACTCATGCTGATCTCAGAATAGGGAGAGCTGCTGCTGATTTTGTAGGGAGAGCATTAGGCAGGGAAGAAGACACCAAAAACTGCTTCTGCTGCTAGCGATTTTGCCTGTACAACACACCAGTCACTGTGTGTGCAGTGCAAGTGGAGGCTATATTTTGCTGGATCAGCGGTGTTGGTTGTTAGGCTGCCTTCTAAGGCTTCCTGACGGCTGCATTGCTGTTTACCCACTGCTCTGCAAACTGCTTTTTTAAAAGCAATCCCAATTTTTTTTTTTGTCCTGGTGAGGTACTGAGCGTGCATTTTTTCACACCATACAGCGGTGCACACTCCTCACACAGTACCGTGTAACGGCTGTTATCACAGCCATAGTGAAGCTATCTGTGTGTCACTCTGTAAGGATAAGTCGAGGACATGTTCCGTTCTTACAGACCTGCACCTTCTAGTTTTCAAACAGTTAAATATATTTGCTGTTTGATCACATTCAAAACTATAGAGAGACAGCGTGTGTCAGTCCGTATACTTAAAAAACAGGGAGCTTGACAATTTTACGTACACCGGACAGCCGTGTACGTGCACGCTCCTCTCTCAGTACTGTGTAATGGCTGTTATCACGGCCACAGTGAAGCTATCTGTGTGTCGCTCTGTAAGGATAAGTCAAGGACATGTTCCGTTCTTACAGACCTGCACCTTCTAGTTTTGTCTAGTTTTCAAACAGTTAAATATGTTTGCTGTTTGATCACATTCAAAACTATAGAGAGACAGCGTGTGTCAGTCCGTATACTTAAAAAACACGGAGCTTGACAATTTTGCGTACACCGGACAGCCGTGTACGTGTACGCTCCTCTCTCTGTACCGTGTGACGGCTGTTATCACGGCCACAGTGAAGCTGTCTGTGTGTCGCTCTGTAAGGATAAGACGAGGACTTGTTCCGTTCTTACAGACCTACACTCTAGGGAGATTCCTATTCTGCCCAATTCTATATACACCTTGTAGTTTGTCATACACTAGCCAATTTCTGCCTGTGACATAGCGCTGTGATATTCACTGGGCCTCACACAATCCAAAAGTGTCCAGTGTCCACAAGTGTGTGCTGAAATTCAAAATCTCCGTTATCCTCTAGTGACATTTTTCACACCTGCGCATCGAGCCTGTGACATAGCGCTGTTATATTCAGTGGGCCTCACACAATCCAAAAGTGTCCAGTGTCCACAAGTGTATGCAGAAATTCAAAATCTCCGTTATCCTCTAGTGACATTTTTCACACCTGCGACATCGAGCCTGTGACATAGTGCTGTGATATTCAGTGGGCCTCACACAATCCAAAAGTGTCCAGTGTCCACAAGTGTGTGCAGAAATTCAAAATCTCCCCTGTCCTATAGACACCTTGTACCTTGTTTTACATTACTATATAGTTTGTTGGATTTTGTCTACATTTCTACCAAAAATGAGGAAGGCTGGTGGAAGAGGCCGAATTGGGCGGTGGTTGGCAGCTGGTAATGATGGTGTTGGTGGTGGATCTGATGGTAGTGGCAAAAGCAAAATAGGACCGAATGCAGGAGGTGTTGAGCCTGCGTCATCGTCTGGCTCAACAAGGCCTCAAAGGCTTAGTTTTCTAGGAGTTGGCAAACCGCTTTTAAAGCCAGAGCTTCAGGAAAAAGTTTTGGCTTACATTGCTGACTCAGCCTCCAGCTCTATCGCCTCCTCTTCTGAAGTTGTAAAAAATAAAAGCACTGAGTCGTCATTGGAGGCTCATGTTCATGAACCACACCTTTCTTTGTGTCCTTCACCCCAACCAAGATTGAAGGATGACGCAGGCCATACTACTGATTACTCCATGGAGCTGTTTTCACATACCATGCCTGGATTATCAAGTGAAATGGTGAATTACCCAGGCCAAGATGAATCTGACATGGAGTGCACTGATGCACAGCCACTGATAGATGATTCTGCTGGTACATTCACTCAGAGCACTACATTGTCCTCGCAGTGACAGAGCCAGATTCTGACCCTGATGAGACTCAGGTGCCCCTTCCCGCACACTATACCACCATACACGGTGACACAGAGGAAGGTGCACATGACATTGAAGAGGAGGTGATGGATGACCCAGTTGTTGACCCAGATTGGCATCCATTGGGGGAAGAGGGTGCTGCTTCCAATAGCTCAGATGAGGAGGAGGAGCATCCACAGCAGACATCGACATCGCAACAGCTGTTTTCTGGCAGGCCCGGAGCACTCCAAAGACAGGTTCCAAAAATCAAAAGAGTTGCTGGACAGCTTGTCCAGAGGGTCAAAATATCACAGCGTGCTAGGCCGCAAAATGTCTGCCAAAGTAGGAAGAGTGCATTGTGGCACTTTTTTGAACAAAATCCTCATGATCAGGCCAAGGTTATCTATAAGAAGTGTGCAAAGACCTTTAGCCGAGAAAAAAATCTGAAAAATTTGAATACCAGTTGCATGCTTAGACATTTAGCCAGCATGCACTTGCAAGCGTGGACACAACACCAAACCTCAAGTACCACATGTGCAACTGATCACAAAGAAGGTAGTCAGCAACGCTACATTGTTTCCCCCACTGTAAGCCCACCGGTTAGCACAGCAGCAAATGTTGAGGTGTCGGTGCAAGGCCACAGCAGTCAGGGAATCCCACTCATCAACTCATCGCCATCATCAACCCTCTCTCAGTCTGCCCTGTCCACCGCTACTTCCACCATATGCAGCTCTCAAGTCCAGCTCACCCAGACACTATGAGTAGGTCAAGAAAGTACTCAGTCTCTCATCCGTGTACACTGGGTTTGAACGCCCACATTGCCAAACTAATCTCGTTAGAGATGATGCCCTATCGGTTGGTGGAAAGCGCAGCTTTCCGCGAACTCATGGCCTATGCAGTACCACGCTATGACCTACCCAGTCGCCACTTCTTCTCTCGCAAAGCCATCCCAGCCCTCCACCATCATGTGAAAGACCGCATTGTCCATGCACTCAAGCAGTCAGTGAGTGGAAAGGTGCACCTCACAACTGATGCATGGTCCAGTCGGCATGGCCAGGGCCGTTACGTGTCCATCACTGCGCACTGGGTTAATGTGGTGGATGCAGGGTCCACAGGGGACAGCGGTGGTGGGACAGTGCTGCCTAGCCCACGGTATAGGAAACAGTTGGCTGTAGGCGTTCCACCCTCCTCCTCCTCCTCCTCCTCCAGAAGCGAAAGCTCGTCCACAGAGCGCAGTCGTACGAGCACTCCATCTGCAGCTGCCACTGTTGCACACGAGGTGTCCCCCTATCGAGCAGCTAGTGGAAAGCGTCAGTAGGCTGTGTTGCAGATGATGTGTTTGGGCGACAGACACACAGCCGAGGTGCTGGCCGAGTACTTGAAGCGACAAACTGAGTCATGGCTGGGCAGTGTACATCTTGAGGCAGGCAAGGTAGTTAGTGACAACGGCCGTAATTTTGTGGCAGCCATAGCCATTTCAAAACTCAGCCACATACCTTTCTTGGCTCACACCTTGAACCTGGTGGTGCAGTGCTTCCTCAAAAATTATCCGGAGTTAACAGCCCTGCTCCATAAGGTGCGAAGACTGTGCGCGCACATCCGCCGGTCGCCTGTACACTCCGTTCGTATGCAGAAGCTGCAGTGATTGCTCCACCTTCCCAACCACCGCCTCATTATCGACATTGCAACAAGGTGGAACTCCACCCTGCACAAGGTGGAGCGGCTGTGCGAGCAGAGGCAGGCCATAATGCATTTGTGGGAGGATACACGGCCAGGCACTTTGAGAGCAGACATGGAGTTGACAGGTGTGCAGTGGTCGAAGCTGAAAGACCTCTGTAAAGTCCTTCAGTGTTTTGAGGAATGCACATGGCTGGTAAGCGCAGACGACGCCATCCTAAGCATGAGCATCCCACTTATGCGTCTGCTCATGCAAACTCTGACGCACCTTAAGGAGCAGGCGTCTGCAGCCAATGTTGACGAGGAAGAAGAGGTGGAGGGAATCGTTGATGACATTCAGCCATTGTCTGCTCAGGGACCTCTCCTGGATGAGTTGGAGGAAGAAGAGGAGGAGGAGGATGATGATGGGGATGATCACTTAGGGGAGGAGGATGCATCTCGTGGGGCTAGTGAAAATGTTGGCGTGGCAAGGTCTGGTACAGGGTTTGTGCGTGACTGGAGGGATGTGGATTTGCCAGAAAGTGCTCCTCCAACCAGCACTCGCAGTGCATCATTGACACCGGGAACATTGGCCCACATGTCAGATTATGCCTTGCGGATCCTAAAAAGGGACCCCCGCATTGCCAAAATGATGAACAATGACGACTACTGGTTGGCCAGCATCTTGGATCCACGCTATAAAGGCAAATTACAAAACATCATGCCACAGGAGAACCTTGACCTAATATTGGCTAATAAACAAGCAACTCTGGTAAATCGGTTGCTTGAGGCATTCCCAGCACACAGCAGCGCTGATGGTTCTCACACGAGCCGTACGGGCCGGGGGCAGCTTGGCAGAGGTGTTCATGGTGCACACAGCAGAAGTGGCGTTGGAGACAAGGGTTTCATGACAATGTTGTGGACTGATTTTTCAAGTACCGCTCACACAACTGGTAATACAGCATCGATGGAAAGTGACAGGAGACAGCAGTTGTCAACTATGGTTACAAACTACTTTTCCTCCCATATCGATGTTCTCCCACACAGGTCATTCCCCTTTGACTATTGGGCCGCTAAACTGGACACCTGGCCTGAATTGGCACAATATGCCTTACAGGAGCTCACTTGCCCAGCTGCAAGTGTGCTATCGGAGAGAGTCTTCAGTGCAGCTGGATCAATCCTGACACAAAAAAGGTACCCGTCTGTCAACCCAAAATGTGGATGATCTAACCTTCATTAAAATGAACCATGCATGGGTTTCCAAGGATTTTGTCCCACCTTCCCCTGATGACACATAGGGTGACAGAAAAATGGCTTGCTTTGGTCCACCTCTTCCTGGGACTTAACCTATTTCGCCTTTTGCATCAGCTGAATGTCCAACATCAACATATGCCACTTTCTAAAACTCCCTAACTGTGCTGCCTCCCCCCCCCATGGCCGGGGTCACCACCTAGTGCACGACACCGTGCGAGTGCTGTTGCCCTGGACAGGTGGGTAGGCCGACTCTTGGGCGCTGGCACTGGCACAGGGTCCCTCATAGTGCAATCAAGTGTCTCTGACGGTGGTGGTGCACACCCGCCGTCAGACACACCGCCGTACTATGAGGGGCCCAGTGCCAGTACCGACGCCCACGAGTGGGCCCCCCTTGCTTGGGCAGGGCCCCAGCATTTGCAATCTTTACCTCTCCCTGCTCCTCCGCTGTGTAGTCTGGGCCGTCAAATCCATACTGTGCCTGACACCATCTGAGCCTGCCTCCTGATGTATAGACATATATTTTGAATGTGTACGCTATCCATACATGTTATCCGGGGATACGGTACCCTTTCTCACCTTTGTGCAATCACTTGCAAGCCATACTGGGCCTAACACCGTCTGAGCCTGCCTCCTGATGTATAGACATATCTTTTGAATGTGTACGCTATCCATACATGTTATCCGGGGATACGGTACCCTTTCTCACCTTTGTGCAATCACGTGTAATCCATATTGGGCGTGAGAACGGCTGGCGAGCTGTTAAGCAAGATACAGCACCTGTGGTTTGCACACGTAATGACGGTTACGCCTAATTCCGGAACTGCGGTTGACCTGCATTTACTGGGAAATCATCGTTCGCGAGTAATAATTGTAATCAATGATCCTCATCACTAACGTTGTTCAGCGGGTTATCTGCACCTGTAAGCGACAAACGCTGGCCTTTTCAGTGTAGCGCACATGCAGCCACGGACATGTAAGGGCATGACACACCAGTTATTGGCCAATCTCATGTGCCAGAGCCTCACGTGTCCCTCTAGTAAGCCGGACTCGGACCGCGGGGCATGACGGAGTCTCGTTCGTTAACGGAATTAAGCTTGCAATGTGTGCATCTGTTCTGTAGCTGGCATGGTTGAGGTTGCCCGTGTTGAGTCAAATTACGCCGTAGGCTCCACTTCTGGTGGTGCCCTTCTGGACATTCCTTTAAGGTTCAGCTTTGCAACCATACTGCCCACGTAAAACAAACACTTTGCCTTCATGAACGCTGTTTGGAGGGTCATGACTCATGGGAATAACGCCGCCCAATCAGTTAACCTGCTAGAGAGATCCTTCGTTGCTCCCAAGTATGACATCACACTCCCTAGGAGGAAGGTAATGCCACTGTGGCGACCGTACTCCTGGGGGCGACACAAGTGCACTGATGCCCAGCCACTGCTCGATGAATCTGCTGGTACATTGACCCAGACCACTACATTCCCCTCGCACGCTACACGGCCTGAATCTGACCCTGATGAAACTCAGGTTACTCTTCCCATATACAGTTCCATCTTACACGGTGACAAAGAGGAAGCTGCAGATGAAAGTGCAGGTTCGGCCCACCCGCCATCAGACACACCACCGTACTATCAGGGGCCCTGTGCCAGTGCCGTCGCCAACGAGTGGGCCCCCCCTGCTTGCTCAGGATCACAGCACTTGCAAGGTTGAAATACTGTGCATTGAGATGGAAGATGGGGACGACGAGGAGTCCAGACTAGTACAGGGATTCCCTAGCGAGGAGAATAATTTGATTGTTTTCAATGTTGGGACAGCAATTTTTGGGGAGCACTATACTCTGGAGAATGATAGATGGGGCCCACCATACACTGGAACATTCCAAAGGTGGACATCAGACACTGGAGCAGCATTTACAGGGCCCATTATACACTAGAGCATTAGAAATGGGGCCCATTATGTTTGGAGCATTATTTGGGCCCATAAGACAGTGGAGCTTCATCCATGGGGACCAACATATACTGTAGCATTATGTGGAGTGCATCATATACTGCTTCAAACATTATATGGGACCAATGATTCTGTATGGAGAAATAGATGGGCCTCGTCATGAGATGTAAAAAGTGAAGTATTTTTCATTGTACTATACCGCTATTTCTCTGCCGTATCGGAGCATGATGAGTTGTGGTATGTGTTAAAGGGGCGCTCTTTCGCCCAGGGCACGTGAAAACCTGCAGCCAGCCCTACCCCCCCACAACTTTAGCCAAATAACCCCCATTTTTCAGTGCGTAACTTGTATTATGAAGTTAATTAAGGTTGACCAGCTTAAGTAAGAAGAATTGATGCTTTTGGCATTCAAATGAGCACTGTAGGTATGTTTCCTGTCCTCCTCTCACTGCCGACTTTTATTCCCCATTGACTTACATTGGGTTTCGTGTTTCGGGACGACCCCGACTTTTCCCTATAATCGGCCGATCTTGCTCGACCCGACTTTTGGAAAAGTCAGGTTTCACGAAACGAAACTCGACCATAAAAACCCAAAAGTCACTCAACTCTAGTGTCCAGTTTACAAGCCCTATAGTCAAAGGGGAATGACCTGTGGGGGAGAACATCGATATGGGAGGAGAAGTAGTTTGTAACCATAGTTGACAACTGCTGTCTCCTGTCACTTTCAATCGATGCAGTATTACAAGTCGTGTGAGCGGTACTTGAAAAATCAGTCCACAACATGGTCATGAAACCCCTGTGTCCAACGCCACTTCGGCTGTGTGCACCTCTTCCATGTTGCCCCCTACGGCTCGTGAGAGAACCATCACCGCCGCTGTGTGCTGGGAATGCCTCAAACAAACGGTTTACCAGAGTTGCTTGTTTGTTAGCCAATATTAGCTCTAGGTTCTCCTGTGGCATGATGTTTTGGAATTTGCCTTTATAGCGTGGATGCAGGATGCTGGCCAACCAGTAGTCATCATCGTTCATCATTTTGGCAATGCGGGGGTCCCTTTTTACGATCTGCAAGGCATAATCAGACATGTGGGCCAATGTTCCAGGTGTCAATGATGCACTGCGAGTGCTGGGTGGAGGAGCACTTTCTGGCAAATCAACATCCCTCCAGTCACGCACAATCCCTGTACCTGACCTTGCCACGCCAACATTTTCTCTTGCCCCCTGAGAAGCATCCTCCTCCCCTAAATAATCATCACCATCCTCCTCCTCTTCCTCTTCTTCCTCCACCTCGTCCAGGGGAGTTCCCTGACCAGACAATGGCTGACTGTCATCAAGGCATCCCTCCTCTGCTTCCTCCTCGGCTGCAGACGCCTGCTCCTTAATGTGTATCAAAGTTTGCATGAGCAGATGCATAAGTGGGATGCTCATGCTAATGATGGCGTCGTCTGCGCTTACCAGCCATGTGCATTCCTCAAAACACTGAAGGACTTTACAGAGGTCTTTCAGCTTCGACCACTGCACACCAGACAACTCCATGTCTGCCCTCAAACTGCCTGCCCGTGTATCCTCCTACAAATGCATTACAGCCTGCCTCTGTTCGCACAGCCTCTGAACCATGTGCAGGGTGGAGTTCCACCTTGCAATGTCGATAATTAGGCGGTGCTTGGGAAGGTGGAGCAATCGCTGCAGCTTCTGCATACGACTGGAGTGTACGGGCGACCGGCGGATGTGCGAGCACAGTTTTCGCACCTTATGGAGCAGGGCTGTTAACTCCGGATAATTATCACCATATTGTACCTTTCAGGTTATCCCTCAACTACCCTCACTAGTCTTCCCTTCTTTTGAGGTCAATGCCATCAGGCTCTACACCCCCTTCTCCATGCGAGTGGCGGTGGTGTTTCGTCTTCCCGGCCCTTGTCAACAGTTCCTGGATCATTTTGCTACTTGGCTTCCACATTTTCTCTCCTGTGACATCCCTACCCTCATCATGGGAGATTTCAACATCCCCATTGCTCTTCCCCTCTCCCCATCTGCTACTTGCCTTTTATCTCTAACCTCCTCGTTTGGCCTTTTGCAGCTTACTAATTCTCCAACGCATGAAGACAGAAACTCCCTTGACTTGGTCTTCTCTCGGCTTTGTGCAGCGGATGGTTTTGCAAACTCCCCTCTCCTGCTCTCTAACCACAATCTTCTTTCATTCTCTATCAAGAACTGCCAGGCTTCTCAGGTCACATCCACTGTCCATACTCATAGACATACAGGCCATTAACACCCAGAAACTTATGAAGAACTTGCAGTCTTCATTGGCCTCTATCTCCTCCCTCTCATGTCCTGATTCTGCACTGAAGCATTACAATGAAACACTTCAAAGTGCCCTGGATGAATTTGCACCCCCTATAAATAGAACACCACAACACAGACGGCGACAACCCTGGCACACCCTGCAAACACGTTTCCTGCAGCGGTGCTCCAGGTGCCGACCGTCTGTGGAGAAAATCCAATCTACACTAAGATTTCATCTATTATAAGTTTATGTTTAGAACATACAACACTGCCCTTCATCTCTCCAAACAAATGTCTCTTTGACACTTTTCATTCTCTACTCAACCCAAGAGAACAGGCCCCAACCACGGAGCTCCGAGCTGACGATCTGGCCAATTACTTCAAAGAAAAAATTGACTAGATTCAACAGGAAATTATCTCCCAATCACCACATACCATGCACTGTCCTCCCTCCCCCACTGCATCTAGCTCACTCTCTGATTTTGAACCAGTCACAGAAGAAGTAAGCAGGCTCCTGGCATCTTCTCGCCCAACCATTTGCATCAGTGACCCATTTCCATCACATCTCCTCCAGTTCCTTTCCCCTGCTGTCACCCCTGACCTAACTAAAATATTTAACCTCTCTCTGTCTTCTGGTATCTTTCCCTCCTCATTTAAGCATGCCATCATACATCCACTACTTAAAAAAACATCCATCGACCAAAACTGTGCCGCTAACTATAGACCTGTCTCTATTCTTCCCTTCATCTCTAAACTCCTGGAACGCCTGGTCCACTCCCGTCTTATCCGCTATCTCTCGGATAATCTCTTCTTGACCCACTCCAATCCGGTTTCTGCTCCTTACACTCTACTGAAACTGCCCTCACTAAAGTCTCTAATGATCTACTAACAGTTAAATCAAATGGTCATTACTCCCTGCTAATTCTCTTAGATCTCTCTGCAGCATTCAACACTGTGGATCATCAGCTCCTCCTCACTATGCTCCATTCCATTGGCCTCAAGGACACCGTTCTCTCCTGGTTCTCCTCCTATCTCTCTGACCGCTCATTTACTGTATCTTTTGCCGGTTCCTCCTTCTCTCACCTTCCCCTTACTGTTGGGGTTCCTCAAGGATCGGTTCTAGGCCCCCTCCTCTTCTCCTTGTACACTGCCCCTATTGGTCAAACAAACATTAGATTTGGGTGTCATTAGACACCCAATTATACGCTTCTTCTCCTGACATCACGCCAGCCTTTCTAGAAAACACCGGCGATTGTCTAAACGCTGTGTCGAACATCATTTCCTCACTATATCTGAAACTGAACCTGTCAAAGACTAACTCCTTGTGTTTCCTCCCTCTACTAATGTACCTATACACGACATTGCCATTTCTGTGTGTGGCTCCGCTATTGCTCCCCAGCAACATGCCTGCTGTCTTGGGGTCATAATTGATTCTGAGCTTTCCTTTGCCCCCTACATTCGATCACTGGCTCGCTCTTGTCATCTGCACCTCAAAAATATTTCTAGAATTCGACCTTTTCTTACTTTTGACTCTGCAAAAACTCTTACTGTTTCTCTTATTCATTCTCGTCTCGACTATTTTAACTGTCTTCTAATCGGTCTCCCTCTTACCAAACTCTCCCCTCTCCAATCTGTCTTGAATGCTGCAGCCAGGATCATATTCCTCACTAATCGTTACACCGATGCCTCTACCTTGTGCCAGTCATTACACTGGCTACCCATCCACTTCAGAATTCAGTATAAACTTATTACCCTCATCCACAAAGCCCTCCATGGCTCAGCACCACCCTACATCTCCTCCCTTGTTTCAGTATACCACCCTACCCGCGCCCTCCGTTCTGCTGATGACCTGAGGTTAGCATCCTCAATAATCAGAACCTCCCACTCCCGTCTCCAAGACTTTACACGTGCTGCGCCAAATCTTTGGAATGCACTTCCCAGGTCAATACGATTAGTCCCTAATCCCCACAATTTTAATCGTGCCCTGAAAATGCATTTATTCAGACTGGCCTATCGCCTCAACACATTAACCTAATCTATCCCTGTGTGGCACAGCCAAAAGTTTTACCATAACCAGGTTCTCCGCATCCTGTTCCCACATGTTTTATGCATCCATTAGCCCTCTGTGTCTGTACTGTTACACACTTAACATTATGGCTGGTCCATACAATCAGGGCAACTGTTACCACCCACCTTTCATGTCTACCTCTTTCCTCATAGACTGTAAGCTTGCGAGCAGGGCCCTCATTCCTCTTGGTATTTGCTATAATCTATGCGATTATTGTTATGCTGTAATGTCTATTGTCTGTACAAATCCCCTCCGAAATGTAAAGTGCTGCGGAATATGTCGGCACTATAGAAATAAAATGTATTATTATTTATTATTATTACTATTATTATTATTATTATTATTATTGAGGAAGCACTGCACCACCAGGTTCAAGATGTAACCCAGGCAAGGTATGTGTCTCAGTTTTGAAAGGGCTATGGCTGCCACAAAATTCCGGCCGTTATCACTAACTACCTTGCCTGCCTCAAGATGTAGACTGCCCAGCCTTGACTCAGTTTGTCGCTGCAAGTAGTCAGCCAGTACCTCCACGGTGTGTCTGTTGTCGCCCAAACACATCATCTTCAACATAGCCTGCTGACGCTTACCACTAGCTGTTCGATAGTGGGACACCTCGTGTGCAACACTGCCAGCTGCGGATGGCGTGCTCGTGCGACTGCGCTCTGTGGATGAGCTTTTTCTTCTTCTTCTGGAGGAGGAGGGTCGAACGCCTAGAGCCAACTGTTTCCTATATTGTGGGCTAGGCAGCACTGTCCCACCACCGCTGTCCCCTGTAGACCCTGCGTCCACCACATTAACCCAGTGCGCAGTGATGGACACGTAATGGCCCTGGCCATGCCTACTGGACCATTCATCTGTTGTGAGGTGCACCTTTCCACTCACTGATTGCTTGAGTGCATGGACAATGCGGTCTTTCACATGCAGGTGGAGGGCTGGGAAGGCTTTTTGAGAAAAGAAGTGCTGACTGGGTGGGTCATAGCGTGGTATTGCGTAGGCCATGAGCTTGCGGAAAGCTTCACTTTCAACCAACCGGTAGGGCATCATCTCTAACAAAATTAGTTTGGCAATGTGAGCGTTCAAACACAGTGTACGCGGATGAGAGGATGAGTACTTTCTTGTCCTACTCAGAGTCTCTGGTAGGGTGAGCTGGACTTGAGAGCTGCATATGGTGGAACTAGCGGTGGACATGGCAGACTGAGAGAGGGTTGGTGATGGTGATGGTGTTGGTGGTCTTGCTGATGGCCTAGATTCAGTCTTTCGTAGCAATAACATTGTGATTCCCTGACTGCTTTGGCCTTGCGATGACACCTCAACATTTGCTGCTGGTGGTGTGCTAACCGGTGGGCTTACAGTGGGGGAAGCGATGTAGCATTGCTGACTACCTTCATTCGGAGCAGGTGCACATGTGGTACGTGAGGTTTTGTAGTCCATCCACGCTTGCAAGTGCATGGTGGTTAAAAGTCTAAGCATGCAACTGGTATTCAAATTTCTCAGGTTTTCCCTCGGCTAAAGGCCTTTGTGTACTTCTTACAGATAACCTTTGCCTGATCATTAGGATTTTGGTCAAAAAAGTGCCACACTGCACTCTTCCTACTATGGAAGACATTTTGAGGCCTTGCACGCTGTGCTAATTTGACCATCTGGCCAAGCTGTCCTGCAACGCTTTTCATTTTTGTAAACCGTTTTTGGACTGCTACGGGCCTGCCAGATAACCGCTGTTGCGATGTCGATGCCTGCTGCGGATCCTCCTCCTCCTCTTCAGAGCTATTGGCAGCGGCACCCTCTTCCCCCAATGGATGCCAATCTGGGTCAACAAGTGGGTCATCCATCACCTCCTCTTCTATTTCATGTGCATCTTCCTCTGTGTCACCGTGTAAGGTGGTATAGTATGCGGGAAGGGGCACCTGAGTTTCATCCGGGTCAGATTCTGGCTCAGTACACTGTGAGGACAATGTAGTGCTGTGAGTGAATGTACCAGCAGAAAAATCTAGCAGTGGCTGTGCATCAGTGCACTCCATGTCAGATTCATCTTGGACTGGGGAATTCACGATTTGACTTGATAACCCAGGCATGGTATGTGAAAAGAGCTCCATGGAGTAATCTGTAGTGTTGCCTGCCGCATCCTTCACTTTTGATGGGGGTGAAGGACACAAGGAAAGGTGTTGTTCCTGACCAGGAGCCTCCACTGACGACTCATTGCTTTTATTTTTTGAAACTTCAGAAGAGGAGGCGATAGAGCTGGAGGCTGTGTCAGCAATGTAAGCCAAAACTTGTTCCTGAAGCTCCAGCTTTAAAATCGGTTTACCTACTCCCAGAAAAGGGAGCCTTCGAGGCCTTGTGGAGCCAGACGATGATGCAGGCTCAACACCTCCTGCCTTAGCTGCTATTGTGCTTTTGCCAGAACCAGCCGATGCACCACCTCCATCAGTACCAGCTACGCCCCCCTGCCCACGTCTGCTGCCTGTTCCACCATACTTCCTCATGTTTGGGAAAATGTAACCAAAATACCAGCAGAGAGATGGTACTGTATGAGAAGCGTCCAGCTGTGTAAGGTGTATTAAACAAATTAAATCAATGTCTATATTATGTTAGTCACAGATGCTCTCACAGTATGTATTGGACCGTAATCCAACAAGCAGATATACGGAACTGTTTGAAAAACGGACACGACTCTAAGGTGTAGGTCTGGAAAAACGGAAAAACTCCTCTGCTTTTTTTCCAGAGTCACACACAGGTAGCTTCTATTTGTCCGTGCTAGAAGGCGGTACACGGTAGTGTGTGAGGAGCGTACACCGCTAGACGGTGTCTGTATGGAAAATTGTCAAGCTCTGTGTATTTGTATACGGACTGACACACGCTGTCTCTGTCTAGTTTTTACCGTAATCAAACAGCAAATATACAAAACTGTTTGAAAAACGGACACGACTCTAAGGTGTAGGTCTGGAAAAACGGACAAACTCCTCGGCTTTTTTGCCAGAGTCACACACAGGTAGCTTCTATTTGTCCATGATACCAGCCAGAATACACGGTAGTGTGTGAGGAGCGTACACCGCTGTGCGGTGTGTATGTAAAATTGTAAAACTCTGTTTATTTGTATACAGACTGACACACGCTGTCTCTGTCTAGTTTTTACCGTAATCAAACAGCAGATATACGAAACTGTTTGAAAAACGGACACGACTCTAAGGTGTAGGTCTGGAAACACAGACAAACACCTCGGCTTTTTTTTCCAGAGTCACACACAGGTAGCTTCTTTTTGTCCGTGATACCAGCCGGAATACACGGTAGTGTGTGAGGAGCATACACTGCTGTACGGTGTGTATGTAAGATTGTCAAGCTCTGTGTATTTGTATACAGACTGACACACGCTGCCTCTGTCTAGTTTTTACTGTAATCAAACAGCAGATATATGAAACTGTTTGAAAAACGGACACAACTCTAAGGTGTTGGTCTGGAAAAACAGACAAACTCCTGGGCTTTTTCTTCCAGAGTCACACCTAGATAGCTTCTATTTGTCCGTGATACCAGCCGGTAAACGGTAGTGTGTGAGGAGCATACACCGCTAGATGGTATGTGAAAAAATGAACCCTCAGTAACTCACCAGGACAAAATAATAAAATTTGGAGTGCTTTGAAAAAAGCAGTTTGAACAGCAGTGTGCACACAGCAATGCAGCTAGCAGGTAGCCTTAAAAGGCAGCCTAATCACCACCAGCGCTGCTGCACACAAAAAGAATCCTCCCCTTTCACTGCACTCTAACTGTACAGTGAAAAGCGCTATCAGCAGAAGCAGTTTTTTTTTCTTCTTCCCTGCCTAACACTCTCCCTGTTCAGAATCAGCAGCAGCACCTCTCCCTATTGTAAGATCGACAGAAGTAAGATGGCGGTGGCATTCACAGCCTTTTATACCCCCTGTGACGCCACACAAAGCCTGCCAATCACTTCAATGCCCTTCTCTAAGATGGTGCTGGCCGCTGCGCATGTCATCGTGTTGGCAACAGTGTGTGTCCTCCATCATTGGGTGAGAAAAGGCGCTGAAAGCATAATTTGAAATGCGACTTTGGCGCGCTGATCGGTGACCTCATGGCCGACCTCATGCTAGGGTCGGATTTCAATCGGCGAATCCCGACTTTGGCGAAAGTCGGCGATTTTTGAATCTGACCTACCTGTTTCGCTCAACTCTAGTTGTGCACTCTCCCAAACCCCCGATTAAGCTTCCTGTTAGCTTTTCTGGCGTAAAAGATAAATTTCATACGTTCAGGAAGATTTGTAAATTATTTTTTCTCTTGCACTTCTTGGGAAGAGACTCAGCGGGTACGGATTATTATCTCCTTACTTAGGGAGGGTCCCCAATCTTGGGCTTTCTCCCTGCCCCCTACTGCCCCTGAAAGTATGTTGGTAGATGGTTCTTTGAGGCCCTAGGACTTAACTATGACGAACCGGACCATGTCAGGGTGGCAGAGGACACTATTATGGGTCTGGTTCAGGGAAAGCGCTCAGCTGAGTGGAACAGCTCCGAGTTCCACCGATGTTCCACTGAAGTGTCCTGGGATGACTCCGTGCTGAGAGGACTGTTCAGGTGTGGACTGGCAGATAATCTCAAGAACTCTCTGGCTCTCCATCCACCTCCCAGCTCAGTGGAGAAAGCTATGACTCAGGCTATCCATATGGATCGGAGACTGCGTGAGAGAGGTATCGCACAGCGAGAGGTTCCGTTGCTCTCCACTGGTCCTATTGTATTGCCGCTGTCTAAACCTATGGAGGTGGGGGCCACCAACCTCTAGGAGAAAGAGAGGAGACGGCGGCGTGAAGGAAAATTGTGTCTTTTTTTGTGGAGATCTCAGACATTGGAAAAAGGACTGCTCCTCCGGTTCACCAACCAACAAGCGGCTGAGTCTGGGTGATTGTCATGGAGGTCACCCAGACTCTCAGGTACCTTTTTCTCCATTTTCAAAAATTTTGTTGGAACTATGTTGTGGGAGTGGCTCCACATCCACTTGTGCCTTCGTGGATTGCGGGTTGTCCATGAACTTTATTAACTCTGACTTGGTGTCCAGGTGTAAGTTAGGGATAGTTAGGCTGGAGACTCCTATCCATGTTGGTGCCATTGACAAAACACCACTGGCTAGGAATGGTATCAAATTTGTTTCAGAGGAGTTTCTCCTTAAAGTTAGTTCATTGCACCAGGAACATATTTCCTGTTTTGTTATGGACAATCTGTCTGCGGGCTGGTGTTGGGGTTCCCCTGGTTGCAGTTACATAATCGTGTGATTAATTGGGAATCTCGGGATATTGTTAAATGGGTCACAATTGTTATAAGACATGTCTTGTTATGGTATCTGTGTCATCCGTCAGTCTGGAGGGTATTCTGGAATACCTGAAGGACTATGAGGATGTGTTCTCTGAAAAGGAGGCCAAGATTCTACCACCACACCATCCTGTTGTGAGTTCATTCTCACCAGTTGTGAGTTCCCCTTTTGGACTCCCTCTGGTGGTGACGGGGGGTGGTGCGGCTGGTTTGATCGGTGGAGACCTGCCACCTGAGAATGAGGATGACGATTGGATCTCAGGATTCTCAGATTCGATTTAAGACAGCCGATGCCCTATTCAGTTGCTGGTGATTCCTTCTGGCTTGTCAGCTCTTGGTTTTCAGCTCTGTTCCAGTCATCTAAAGCTAAGTTTTTCTGCTAATGTTCACACTTGTTTTTGTTGGTCTATTCAGTTTTTTGAGTGGACTGCCAGCCCCGGCTGGGGGCTGAGCTGAATTTCCACTCTTATTTATCAGTATTTTGCCAATTGGCTTTTTGTCCCTTACTAGTTCGGTCTCTTTTTGCTCTGTCTCAGAATATTCCAGAGTGCTGATATAGTGGGAGAAGTCTAGTGACTTCAGGGTTACTTTTGCTATCAGAAGTGTTGGACATTATTTTTGTAGGGTTTTTTGCAGGTTGCAGACAGTGACTTGCCTTTCCTTTCCTGTCTAGTTAGTTTGGGCCCCATCATTTGCTCAGCCTATTTTCCTTCCTGTGTTTGTGCCTTCATCTTGTTTCACCGTCAATACATGTGTGGGGGCTATCTATTCCTTTGGGGTCTGCTCTGGGGAAGTTAGCTTTCCCTTTTCTTGCTTTAGGCTTATGTAGTCCTCCAGCCGTGGCGAGGCATCTAGGAACATCGTAGGCACGCTCCACGGCTACTGCTAGTTGTGTGGTAAGATCAGGGATCTGCAATCTGCATAGTTACCAACTTCTCTGGTTTTCTGTGGCTTAGCTTGTTTTGTTTTTATTTTCCTCGGTGACCCATTCATAACACCGTCCATTCGATTGAGCTGTTGATCTTGTTCCCTGTTCCAAATTGCCCAAAGCCCGTCTGTACAATCTCTCCGCCCCTGAGCGGGCTGTTATGAAGGAGTATATCTCTGATAGCCTCCGTAAGGGTCGCATTCAACCATCTGTTTCTCCTGTGGCGGCGGGGTTCTTTTTGGTTTATGCCCATGCCTTGATTTTCGAGAGCTTATTAAGATCACTATAAGAAACACTTATCCCCTTCCACTTATACCCGATTTGTACAATCAATTGTCAGGGGCCAAGTGGTTCTCTAAGTTGAACCTCAGAGGGCATACAATCTCATCCGTATGCAGGAAGGGGATGAGTGGAAAACTGCATTTCTCACCTCTGATGGTCTGTTTGAAAATTTGGTCATGCCCTTTGGCCTGATTAATGCGCCAGCAGTAGTTCAGAATTTCGTGAATCATGTTTTCTCAGATTTTATTGGGCATTTCTTGGTAATTTATTTGGATGACATTTTTATATATTCTTGTGACAAGCAGAGTCACATGGGCCATCTCCGTGCAGTTCTTCTGAGGCTTACGGAGAATTCACTATTTGCTAAACCGGGGTTCATTTTTTGCTCAGGAATTGTCCTTTCTTGGGGTCATTTTGTCTGCTGAGGGGTTTCGTATGGACCATAGGAAGGTACAGGCTATTGTGGATTGGGTGCAACCCAGAGATTTCAAAGGTCTTCAGCGTTTTCTGGGTTTCACCAATTATTATAGAAAATTCATTAAGGGGTTTTCTCAGGTTGTACAACCCCTCACGGATTTAACTCATATGGGGCTAATATCAAAAACTTGTCAGCTCCAGCTGTGGCAGCGTCTTCTTCTTTAAAATATTGTTTCATGACCGCCCCTGTACTGGTTCAACCTCATTTGTCTAAACCATTTATCGTAGAGGTGAAAAATGGGGGCTGTGTTGTCCCAGGGGCCCACCATGTTGAGTAACTTAAGTCCCTGTGTCTTCCTTTCGAGAAAATTTTCCTCTGCTGAGAGGAATTATGATGTGGGTAACTGGGAGCTATTGACCATTAAATTGGAGTTTGAAGAAAGGAGGCATTTTTTGGGGGGGCTGTCCATCGTATCACTGTCATTACGTATCACAAGAACCTGTCTTACATCGAGTCCGCCAAACATTTGACTCCGAGACAGACAAGGTGGTCACTTTTATTTCACGATTTCAGTTTTCTATTACTTTCAGACAATGGTCCAAGAATGTGAAGGCTGATGCTTTATCTCATAGCCTAGATCCAGTTTCACCTCCTTAACCTACTTCTTTCATTCTTCAGCATGGAGTGGTGGTGGCTGTAGTGTCCTTGGCATTGGAATGAGAGATTTGTGAGGCCCAATCTCTTGCTCCTTTGTCGGTACCCGACAATAAGCTCTTTGTGCTTGTTCAGTATCGGTTAAGGGTGCTTCAGGAGTTCCATGACTCAGCTCTGAGTGGGTAACCTGGAATCTCGGCCATGTGTAAAGCCATTACTAGGCTGTTTTGGTGGCCTTTGTTGGCTTCTGACGTCACTGGGTTTGTGTCTCTGCGAAACGTGTGCTCGTGCTACATCTTCTCGTAACCAGCAGGCCGGGGAATTGGTGCCACTGCCAATTCCAGATAGACCGTGGACTCATCTGTCCATGGATTTTATCACCGATCTTCCCTCCTCTAATGGCAAAATCGTGATCTGGGTAGTTGTTGATAAGTTCAGTAAACAGGTGCATTTTGTACCATTGGCGGGCCTCCCTAATGCTGAGACTCTATCTAAATTGAGCATGTGGTCCGATTGCATGGTATGCCTGTCAGTGTGGTGTCTGATAGTTTACATTTGGGAGCCCCTAAGGTGCCAGAACAGCAAAAAAAAAACCCAAAGTGACCCGATTGGAATAACTGCACCTCCCAATGAATTCATCTACTGCGTCAGTGACTACTTTATAACATCCATACCAGGCTTTTTTTCTGGAGAATTGGAAACCTGCCAGTCTAGTACCCTCACATTGTGTCCCCATACAGTGTAGAGCCCCCATATATTGTAGCGCCCTCATACATTATGTCCAGATTGTTCTTCTGGTGATACGCACCCATATATTAAGTGTCTTCTCTCTATTATAACAATGCCAAACATGGGGCCGCTTACTATGGTTTAGGCACAGTGGGGCTCAGAATGAGGGGGGGCATTGGATATGGGAGCGCAGAATTCACTGGATTTTATGTGTGGGGGCGGGAGCCATGTTGTTTTTCCAGAGTTTTTGTTCCAGCAGTAAAATGGGAAACTCTTATAGTTGCAGTGACAGATGACGTACCTTAGTGGGGGCTGGTTTTATAACTTAGGGTTTTTATTGGTAACATTTTTGTTAGGCATTGGATTCCTGGCACTGCACAGCGGGAATCCAGAGCCAGACATCCTGCGGTCTGCCATTCTCCTCCGACCGCTCAGACTCCTGCTCAGCAATCACGGCGAGCCAGGCATTCTCCTCAGACTCGTTCTGTGAGCCTGGATGTTGCTGCCACCTCCGGTGCAGCAGTGCTTTGCAGGGAACCGCTCCAGAGGCTAAGTCCTCGTGCCGTGCTACTGGGCATGCCCGCAACATGCCCTCTCAGTGGAGAGCAGGGGTCACATGTGCAGGTCCTGTGTCGGATCTGATTGGTCCTTCCCAAAGTATTGGAAGGTCCCGGAAGCGCATGGCTATAAAAGCCCCGCATGGCGGCTCGGCCATGCGCTAGTGTAGCATATTATTCTGTGTGTGTATGGTGATGGATGCATGGACTGGTGTCTGACTCATTATGAAACCCCTACCCTCTGATATTACGAGTGGTGACCGAGTGTGTATAGTCAGCTCCAGGGTTGTGGCAAGCTACATGCCACTTGCTCCACGCCTACACTAGCGTCCGTCGGTGCCCGGTCCTTTGGTCAATCCAAAATGGGACCCTTTTCACCCAAACTGGTGTTCCGGGGTACTTTAGATAGTGGGTCCTCCACCTGGGAGGCAGAGGTCACCCTGGATTCCGGGGCCGAGGGGAACTTTATGTCCTCGGCTTTTGCCCAGAGTCACGCTATCCCTCTGGTGTTACTCTCGCAACCTCTGTCCATTAGGGTGGTAAATGGGGCACCGTTATCGTCTCAGGTGACCCATCAGACAGTCCCACTCAGACTCTCTATTTCACCCTCACATCAGGAGACTCTGTCCCTGCTTATCATGACCAATGGCATCGATCAGGTGCTCCTCGGAGTTCCCTGGCTTCGTTGCCACTCCCCTCATGTTGACTGGGTTTCGGGGAGGATACTGGGCTGGGGCAAGGACTGTGAGGGAAGGTGTCTGAGGGGCAGTGTTCAGGTGGCTTCCACTGAAGTGCCTGTGGATCAATCCGCGCTCCCCAGGCCCTACCACCAGTACGCGGACGTCTTCTCTAAGAAGTCTGCGGAGACGCTCCCGCCGCACCGTTCCTATGATTGCCCGATCGATCTCCTGCCAGGCATAGAGCTTCCCCGAGGCTGTGTTAATCCGTTATCACTCCCTGAGACCGAGGCTATGTCTCAATATATCCGGGAGAACCTGGCTAGGGGTTTTATCAGGAAATCTGTGTCACCAGCTGGTGCAGGGTTCTTCTTCGTACAGAAGAAGAATGGAGAGTTACGTCCCTGCACTGACTACAGAGGTCTCAATGCTATCACGGTTAAAAACAAATACCCCCTACCGTTGATCGCGGAGTTATTTGACAGGTTGCGGGGGGCCCGGATCTTTACTAAATTAGATCTGCGGGGGGCATACAACCTGATCCGCATTCGCGAAGGAGACGAATGGAAGACAGCTTTTAATACTAGGGATGGCCATTACGAACACCTGGTTATGCCCTTTGGCCTTTGTAATGCGCCAGCTGTCTTCCAAGATTTTGTCAACGACGTCTTCCACGACATGCTCTCTACCTCGGTGGTGGTCTATCTGGATGACATACTCATCTTTTCGCCAGATTTGACCACCCACCGGAGAGACGTCTGCAGGGTCTTCGACCGTCTGCGGGCGAACTCGCTATTCGCCAAGCTGGAGAAGTGCCAGTTTGAGCAGGAGTCTTTGCCGTTCCTGGGCTATATCATCTCGGCCCAGGGGCTGGCCATGGATCCTGCCAAACTACAAGCGGTAATGGACTGGCAAGAACCCCATTCCCTCAAAGCGGTGCAGCGCTTTTTGGGGTTCGTGAATTACTACCGCCAGTTCATACCACACTTTTCCACACTGGTGGCTCCTTTGGTTGCTCTCACCAAGAAAGGAGCTAACCCCAATGCTTGGTCGGAACAGGTCTCCAAAGCCTTCTCGGCTATAAAATCGCATTTTACTGGCGCTCCCATATTACATCGTCCCAATGTGGATAAGCCGTTTATCCTTGAGGTAGACTCTTCTTCCGTCGGTGCAGGAGCAGTCCTTTATCAAGGTCGAAAGCATCCCTGCTTCTTCTATTCCAAGACCTTCTCACCGGCGGAGAAAAATTACTCCATCAGCGACAGGTAGCTGCTAGCCATGAAGTTGGCTTTTTCCGAGTGGAGACATCTCCTGGAAGGAGCCCGGTTCCCCTTTCAGGTATATACAGACCATAAAAACCAGGTCTACCTACAGACGGCCCAACGCCTGAATTCCCGTCAGGCCAGGTGGTCGCTCTTCTTTTCCCGATTCCGCTTCACCCTGCACTACCTCTCTGGAGAGAAGAACGTCCGTGCGGATGCTCTCTCACGCTCAGTGGTCTCAGCGGAAGAAGGAGAAGCTGAGCCTCGGTTAATTCTGCCGCCGGAGAGTTTTACGACCGTGGCTCCATTCGCTCTCGAGTCAGTACCACCGGGCAAGACCTTGGTGCCTCCTCAGCTACGGCCGGAGGTCCTCGCCTGAGCACATGCCTCCAGGGTGGGTGGCCATTTTGGCAATAAACAGACCACCGAACTCCTGGCAAGGTCATATTGGTGGCCACATATGGCTCGAGATGTCAAGGAATACGTGCAAGCATGCGTCTCGTGTGCTCGGAACAGACCCTCTAGACACAGGCTGGCGGGGTTGTTGTTTCCCCTGCCAGTGGCGGATAGACCATGGGAGATGGTTGGCATGGATTTCATAGTTGGCCTGCCCAAGTCTGGTGGCAGTACGGTCATCTGGGTGGTCACCGACCATTTTTCCAAAATGGTGCATCTGGTGCCACTCGCACGCCTGCCTTCCGCTCGAGGTCTGGCCACCTTGTTCATTAAGCATGTATTCCGTTTACATGGCATGCCAGACAAAATCGTGAGTGACCGAGGTACTCAGTTTGCGTCTCGGTTTTGGAGGGAGCTCTGCAGTTTACTTAGCATCGAGCTAAATCTATCCTCCGCCTATCATCCTGAGACGAATGGCTTGGTCAAGAGAGCCAATCAGACCTTGGTCACCTATTTACGGCATTTTGTCTCTGCCAGGCAGGATGACTGGGCATCCTTGCTACCTTGGGCTGAATTTGCCCTAAACAATGCGGTGGCTGATTCCACTGGTCAGACGCCCTTTCTCCTAAACTATGGTCAACATCCACGCATCCCTATCCCGATGCCAGTGTCCTCTACTGACTCCAGGGTGGCAGACTGGGCAGTGGAGGCCCGGGACATTTGGGATCGCACTCAGGATGCTATCCGGGCATCTAAAGAAAGGATGAGGGCGTCCGACGACACGCATCGGCGGCCCGCACCAAGCTTCTCCCCTGGCGGCATGGTATGGCTCTCTACCCGAAATATTAAACTGCGGGTCGAGTCTCCCAAGTTCGCACCACGATACATTGGACCATTCAAGGTCCTCGAGCGACTTAGCTCGGTGGTCTACCGCCTGGCTCTTCCTCCACATTTGGCCATTTCAGACGTGTTCCATGTGTCCCTCCTCAAACCAGTTCACATGATCCGGTTTTCTGAGTCATCTGCCGGGTCATCAGACTTATCGTCTGACGAGTTTGAGGTTAACGCCATCGTAGGGCGCATGTTTGTCCGTGGCAAAAAATTTTATTTGGTGGACTGGAAGGGTCATGGTCCCGAGGCTCGGACCTGGGAGCCGGTGGAAAACATTCATGCACCGCTCCTGATCGCGGCCTTTGAGCGCAGTGAGGATCGGGGGGGGGGGACATGTTAGGCGTCGGATTCCTGGCACTGCACAGTGGGAATCCAGAGCCAGACATCCTGCGGTCTCCCATTCTTCTCCGACCGCTCGGACTCCTGCTCAGCAATCACGGCGAGCCAGGCATTCTCCTCAGACTCGTTCTGTGAGCCTGGATTTTGCTGTCACCTCCGGTGCAGCAATGGTAGCGCAACCTGCTTTGCAGGGAACCGCTCCAGAGGCTAAGTCCTCGTGCCGTGCTACTGGGCATGCCCGCAACGTGCCCTCTCAGTGGAGTGCAGGGGTCACATGTGCAGGTCCTGTGTTGGATCTGATTGGTCCTTCCCAAAGTATTGGAAGGTCCCGGAAGCGCATGGCTATAAAAGCCCCGCATGGCGGCTCGGCCATGCGCTAGTGTAGCATATTATTCTGTGTGTGTATGGTGATGGATGCATGGACTGGTGTCTGATTCATTATGAAACCCCTACCCTCTGATATTACGAGTGGTGACCGAGTGTGTATAGTCAGCTCCAGGGTTGTGGCAAGCTACATGCCACTTGCTCCACGCCTACACTAGCGTCCGTCGGCGCCTGGTCCTTGGCACCGACGCTTGCGGCTTTCTCTGCCTCTGCGCTGTAGTAACAGCAGCTATTGGTGTTCGCGGCTGCGACGCCACACGCAGGTCTCTGTGACGCTAACAGGGCCCGCGCCTTTGCTTTAGTGTTCGCCAAGCGACTCTATGTTTGTACAGAGCCGCCCTTAGCGTTCGGGTGACGTTAACCCGAGCGCAGTACCGCACCTACTAGGTGCATCTGCCATTGTTCAGCAGCGGTCTTGTCACCTAACGCACGATGAACCCCGGGCGGCGAACGCACCTACTATTATTTATATTTGGTGCATTCCGCC
This sequence comes from Dendrobates tinctorius, assembly GCF_039654945.1. Classification (NCBI taxonomy): domain Eukaryota; kingdom Metazoa; phylum Chordata; class Amphibia; order Anura; family Dendrobatidae; genus Dendrobates; species Dendrobates tinctorius. The sequence goes on along the minus strand of NW_027361858.1, from coordinate 17,022,072 downwards.
GACCCTAACAATTTTGGGGTAGATTATATTTTTTGATCGCTTCCAGAATTATGTTGGACCACATTCTTGTGTTCTAAGGTGAGCACTTACCTCTGGGTTTCCATGTAAATCCCACAAAAAAGCGATTCAGACAAAACTCCCAACGGAACCACCCATCATGAGGAAGATGGAGACACTTTGTACTCCATCTGGCATGTGCTCTGGTTGTTATCCATATTTTTAGGCATGCATAGGTCTGTGGTCACCCACACTTGTGCACTAAAAAGATGACTAAAATGATGGGACACCGCTGGAACATAGAAAAGTCCAAAGTGACTCCATCTGCCTCATAAGTGAGTGTTTCTGAATTGCAGTTTTGGGGAATTTACATGGAAACCCCAATGCATGCGCTCAGCGAGAGCGCAGGATAAATGTGAGAAGAGCATTGTTCTGATTTTTGGGAGGTAGAATGAAAAAATAGGCACCAGTACAAGAGCAGTTCCTATTTTTATTTTTGTGCCGTTCACCGTGTGGTATAAGTGATGAGGCGGATTTATACTTCGGGTTAGTCCGATTACAGCGATACCAAATTTATATAGTTTTGTTTTAGATTTTGCTGCTATCACACAGTAAAATGCTTTTTTTATAAAAAAGTAAGAGTTTTTTGTCGCCATATTCTGATGAGAGCTGTATTTTTTCAGACCCAAAATTAACAAAACCAGCAATTAAATTATTGTTTCTATTTTATTTTTTTGTGCCGTTTACCTTGCAGCAAAAGTGATAAGACCAATTTGTTTGTCGTGTCAATACGTTTACAGTGATACCAGATTTATGTTGTTTTCTTTAAGCTTTGCTCTTTTTACAGACTAAAAGCAACATTTTTCAAAAATGATTTTTTTTTGCATTGTCATATTCCAGAGCTGTAAGTTTTCTATTTTTTTGCCAAATAACCCATATTCAGCTTTTTTTTGCAGAACAGTTTGGAGTTTTCATTAATATCATTTTTCTTTATATATGACTTTTTGATCGCTTTTTATTTACTTTTTTGTGTGTCAATATGATTAAAAAGCGTCATTTTTGGCATATTTTTTTACGGCGTTCATCAAACGGAATAAATATTGTGCCAGCTTTATAGAATGGGTCGTTCTGGATACGATGATACCAATTATGTGTACTTTTTATGTTTATTTCTGTTTTATCACAACTGTCAGTGTCTCACTGACTCATCCTGTAAGACTCAGCTTATTGCTGGATCTCACAGGCCACTGTACCCTCGGGTAATCACATAACTTCAGGGTACGATGGTGACCACCAGGACCCACAATTCACCCTGGGTTAATCACACTACCTCAAGGTAGCATGGTGACCACTGGGACCCGCGATTCTCATCATGGGTGGTCCTATGGTTACTAAGCGGGTCTTGTAAGCCCCTTGCAACCACTTAAATACCACTGTCACAATTGACAGAGGTATTAAGGGGATAATTGACCCTGATCGGTTGCAAAACAGTCAGGGTCTGATACTGCAGGGTGTCAGCTGTTATGCAAAGCTGACACCCGCAGGAATCACTGCGGCGCTATTACCTTATTCCCCATTGCTGTTTTAAAATGGCAATGAGGGAATAAATATCCTTAACGACCACCATTTTAATGCAAATCGGCAGTTGTTAAGGGGTTAAAGAAGGCAAACTGTAGGAAAAGAAAAAAAGATTGCCATCTAATATTTTTGCTATACCAAAGTAGAAAATCTGTAGTTTTCTAACAATTAGCAAGTATTTACATTGTCTGTCTTTCTTTGTACTTTTACTATTTTGTCCCACCCTGCTAATAAAATAAGAGGCCATAAATCTTAGTCAAACAATCACAGCTTGGAGCAGCTAAGTAGTCCTGACGTCCTCATTCCTTCTGAGAAAAAAACAAATTCCTAATTTCTTGTAATGTGAGCTCTCTAGGGTATGGCTATGTCAACCTATTAGACTTTTTACTTGGTTGTATTGATTCTGGTCTACACCAATGTGGTCCATAATGCTGCTTAATGTTATTGATGAGACATCAGTCACGTAGGATAGAATGAGGCCCGTAGGGCTAAGGAAACCACAGAAACATTTTGAAAAACAGTAATAACGAAACAAAAGGAAAAGGCAAACTGAAATGGCTCATTTCAAAGAGTAAAACATTAATGAAAGACATATGCTAAACTCAGTGAATGGACAGAAGCTTTTGAGGTTCTTGGTTATGAAATAATTATGAAGTCAAGGCTTTGTCGTGTGATGTCAGCAGTATATCCTCAATGAATGAGATCTCCATAACCTGACCTGAAGACACCTCTGCAATAAAGGATTTACTTACAGTGATTTGTAACAAAGTAATTCACCCAGAAATAACAGTGTATCTTCTGCATTATACAGTATGCACCGCACTATAAAAATCATTAAATTGTTGAATTGCACTTATCGAGTACCTGTCTGAATGCATCAATAAGCAACCTAGTTCTCCTCATCAGAAACTAAGTATAGTTCATATCTTACTTGAATGTCTGCACAGAACATCAAGACTCCAGAATAAACTTTTATGAGGATGCAGACAGAATATTTTTTAAATGGACCTCAAAAATCTCTTCTGCAGCATGTCTCGAATACAACCTACAGTATCAGACCAACATAAATTGTTCATAGTCCATAACAATTGTTTTTTTATCTTTTATATCACTGGGTGTATATATAACAAAAGCTTGTATAGGATTATCCAACCAAAATGACAACCGTTCTGTAAGAGATAGGATACAAGCAACAAAGGGTCATAATGGTGGGGGAAACTGTAAATTATGAGTCTTAGGCATGGCATGAAAAATGACACACAGAGGGGTGTCAGTCAAAATATATTTTTTCTTTGATGGTCAAAAATGTTTTTTGATACACCATCCTGAAGTAAAAGAGACAAATTATAGGAAACACTGTGAGTTGGGTCACATGCGATTTTTTCGTATGTGGACGTATCAGATAACAAGTCCATATCCATTTTATGATATAGCATCTTGTCCAATATGACAATGGATCCACCCTTGTCTGAGGTCAGATAACAATATTTTGATTGGCACAAAGTTGTGAAATAGCTTGCTTCTGTTTGAATGCAATATATTTCTTATCCCGCTTAGAGAAGAAAAATTGAGTAAGGTCTCTTTCCATGGTGTGCTGGAAGTCAGCCATAACCGATACTCTAGATTGAATGGGATATAATGAAGGGTTCAAAATTTTAGAAAGAGATGGAGTATCTCAATAGCTCGAGCAGTTGTCATTATGCAAATCAGTCAAAATGGATTGACTGAGCATTGTTTTTTAAAGATGAGAACAGAATTGAAATCAAGGTCTCTAATATCACTATTAGATGCAGCAGGAGTAACAAGTTGTTTTTGACTTACATCTCCTTTAAAAAGATGTATTTTGACAGTAAGTAGCCTCCTAAACCTGTTAGGTTATGTGCACACTTTGAGTATTTGATTGCAGAAAAAAATTTCACGTCGCTCAGACCATGCAAGTGTCGTCCAATTTTTACACACCTATGTCCTTGAAAACCCAACATTTCATCTGCTGCATACCATAAAATCACAGCATGACCGGACAAAATAGAATACCATATATACTCGAGTATAAGCCGACCCAAGTATAAGCCGAGGCGCCTAATTTTGCCACAAAAAACTTGGAAAACTTATTGACTCAAGTATAAGCCTACGGTGGGAAATGCAGCAGCTACTGGTAAATTTCAAGAATAAAAATAGATACCAATAAAAGCAAAATTAATTGAGACATCAATAGGTTAAATGTTTTTGAATATCCATATTGAATAAGGAGCCCCATATAATGCTCCATACAGTTCATGATGGGCCCCATAAGATGCTCCGTACAAAATACACCACATATATTGCTCCATAAAGTTTATGATGGGCCCCATAAGATGCTCCATAAAGTTCATGATGGCCCCCATAAAATGCTCCATATTAAAATATGCCTCATATAATGCTGCACAAAGGTTGATGATGGCCCCATAACATGCTCATATCTTGCACAAGCAATAGGATTAAATCCTATATTGCTTCTGCTGCTGCGATTAAAAGAAATGACATACTCACCTCTCGTCGCTGACCGCTGCTCCTCAGTGTCGTCGGCTCTCTGCAGTGACCGTTCAGGCAGAGCGCACATATTAAACACATCATCATGCCCTCTGACCTGAACGTCAAAGTCAGAAAACCCGGAAGCCAGAGCGCGGTGGTGGAACAGGGACAGGTGAATATCCCATGGCTCACCCTCCCCCAGTGCTACTCACCCTCCTGGTGCTGCTACATCTCAGTTTCTGCATCTTTGTCCAGGACGAGCAACGACATCTCTCTTCCTGTCTTCCTTCCTGTGCTGAGCTGTCATGTGGTAACGCTCATTAAAGTGGGAGCGGAGACGCGTGCATATTCATTACGTTAATGAGCAGTACCACGTGACCATTCATCACTGGAAGGAAGACAGGAAGAGAGGTTCCGGCGCCTGGACTGAGATGCAGGGGGATGCAGTAACGGACAAGAGGCAGACCAAGGGTTAACAAAGGGTTTAATTAAGGGGAGGTTACTCCTCGCAGGGAAAATATTTAAATGTGGGGGAGAGTTCTTCCCAAATGCAAAGAATACTTCCAAGGGGGTTTTAACTAATAGGGGAAGATAATATAAATTATACACTTATCCCTTTGGACTCCAGTCACAGAAGTGCCCCTCTCTTTAACTGGGGCCACTTGGAATGAGCCACAATGGGGATCTGTTACAGTCCTGTGGAAAGTGGGGGAAGCTTATCTGGCTTTCAGAATGTCCTCTTGTGGTCCTGACGGTATCAATGTCCTCTATAATACAGGCGATGACAGTGTCTTCTTTCGATCTGATGATGGCGATGATTGCCCGGGGTTCTAGCATGGGCACTGGCCCCAATGGATGCAGGGAAGAAGGAAGGATAGACTCTTCCCTCAGTGGTGAGAATCCTTGTACAATCGGGGACTGGGACACGGTCCCGACACAGTTCACAATGGCCTTTTCTGTCTGCTGTGTTGTACCGTTGAGCACCGGTATCCCTTACACAGACCTTGCATTCCCCGGTCAGTACCGTTGGCTGGGGCAGTTGTGTCAGCGTTGTCGGCCGAGTCTGCAGTCTCGTTAAGGTCCTTGATGCAGGCGGAGACAGCGGCATTAGTGGGGACAGCAGTACAATTTGGTGTGTCAGCAGGACCCCGTCGGTCGGTTCCTGTCAGCACGACCTCTCATCCCTGGCTTCTGTTAGCTCCACCTCCTCGCCTCACAGCTGAATTGACCTCACAGGACTGACGCGTGCTCAGCATTTCTGCCTCAACAGTTTGAATTTCTGTGCGTGCATTTTCTGCCTGATTAGCCATGCTCCCTTTTCTCGAGCACAGAGAACATCCAGTTACTCTAAGCGCTCCCCCCTGTAACTTAGGTGACAGACCCGACGGTTTTGGACCCGTTGCGGATGAGACAAGCCTGGCTTGCTTCTTCTCCTTACACAGTGATGATGTCAGGAGGGTGAGTATGATGTCATCTGCTCCTCCACCCCCCCTCCCCTGCCGGCAATGACTTGTGTATAAGCTGAGAGGGGCATTTTCAGCACAAATAAAGTGCTGAAAATCTCGGCTTATACACGAGTATATACAGTAGATAGAATAGATGTATACACATAGAATAGATAGATATAAAGATGTCAGTGACATATATAATTAGTGCAGTGCATGTGTAGCTTACTGTACATGTATTTAATCAACAAATTATTATTTTTCTGAAAAAAAATGTCATTGGCTCCCTCGTAGCCAGCAGGGAAAGTGGACAGCTGGGGGCAGATATTTATAGCCTGGGAAGGGGGTAATAACCATGGAGCTTTCCAGGCTACTTGTATCAGCTCACAGCTGTATACTTAGCCTTTCCGAGTTATTAAAATGAGGGACCCCAAAAAAATAACATAGGGTCCCCCTATATTTGATAACCAGCAAAAGCTAGTCAATACTGCAGGAATTAAGCACATTCATTGATAGACCATTGTTTTTAATCTTTAAAGATTCCATAATAACAGGGTCTGTACCACAGGACTGGCGTATGGCAAATGTGGTGCCAATATTCAAAAAGGGGTGAAAAACTGAACTTGGAAATTATAGGCCAGTAAGATTAACTTCTACTTTGGGTAAAATCATGGAGGGTTTTCAAAGAGATGCTATACTGGAGTATCTGAAGAAGAATAACCTCATGACCCAATATCAACATGGGTTTATGAGGGACTGTTCCTGTCAGACTATTCTGATCAGATTCTATGAAGAGGTAAGTTCCAGACTGGACCAAGGGAACGCAGTGGATGTGATGTATATGGACTTTTCAAAAGCTTTTACATACTGTAAAATGAGAACAATGTGGATAGGGGAAAATACAGTATGTGTAAGTGGTTTAGAGCTGGCTCAGGGATAGGAAATAAAGGGTGGTTATTAATGGAGCACACTTAGACTGGGTCATGGTTAGCAGTGGGGTACCACAGGGTTCGGTATTGGGCCTGCTTCTTTTTAACATATTTATTAATATATTAATCAATACAGAGGGTAATCAATACAGAGGAGGACAATTTAATATTACAGGAAGATTTATGTAAATAAGAAGCTTGGGCTGATAAATGGCAAATGAGCTTTAATGGGGATAAATGTAAGGTCATGCACTTGGATAGAACAAACAAGATGTACAATTATGTGCTTAATTGTAAAACACTGGGCAAAACTGTCACTGAAAAATACCTGGGTGTATGGGTGGACGACAAACTCACATTTAATGGCCAGTGTAAGGCAGCTGTTGCAAAGCCAAATAAAATAATGGTATGCATTAAAAGAGGCATAGATGCTCATGAGGAGAACATCATTTTACCTCTATACAAGTCACTAGTGTGACCACACTTAGAATACTGTGTACAGTTCTGGTCTCCGGTGTATAAGAAAGACATAGCTGAACTGGAGCAGGTGCAGAGAAGAGCAACCCAGTTTATTAGAGCACTGGGGGGTCTGCAATACCAAGACAGGTTATTAAACTTGACGTTATTTAGTTTGGAAAAATTAAGGCTTAGGGGTGATCCTATTACAATGTATATAAATATATGCGGGGACAGTACAAAGACCTTTCTAATGATCTTTTTACAGACCTGTGACGGGACAAGGGGGCACCCTCTACGTCTGGAGGAGAGAAGGTTTGATCATAATTACAGACGCAGATTCTTTACTGTAAGAGCAGTGAGACTTTGGAACTCTCAGCCATATGATCTTGTAATGAGTGATTCACTACTAAAATGTAATAAGGGACTGGATGCCTTTCTTGAAAAGTATAATCTTACAATTTATATATACTAGATTCCTTAACAGGGCGTTGATCCAGGGAACTAGTCTGATTGCCGTATGTGGAGTCGGGAAGGAATTTTTTTCCCCAATGTGGAACTTTTTGTTTGCCGCATGGATTTTTTTTTTGCCTTCCTCTGGATCAACATGTTAGGCTATGGGTTGAACTAGATGGACTTAAAGTCTCCCTTCAACCTTAAAAACTAGGTTATTACTGTATGTTACTGTCATCTGCGGGCTGATATTAATAGCCTGGGAAAGGGCCATGTATATTGTCCCCTTTCCAGACTTAAAACATCAACTCTCAGTCATCCCAGAAAAAGCACATCCATAAGATGCACCAATTCTGCCACTTAGCCTGGCTCTTTCCATTTGCCCCAGTTCTTTAGTAATTGGGGTGATAATATTGGAGTAAATGTCACCTTTGTATTGTCAGGTGGCATCAAACCTAGAAAGTTAGTAATGGAGAGGCATCTATAGGATGCCCCTATTACTAACTCCATCGTGATTTTGTAAAAAAAAACACTCCCAGAGAATAAATTTCTTTAATTGAAATAATGAAACAGACTCCTTTTTTAATCTAAATTAAACAATACTCACGTCTTCGTCTATTCCACTGAAGCTATCGTTTCTTGTTAATGAATTAAAAGAATAAACAGCAATTTTCCTCACCTATCCTCTGAGAAGATAATAATCTATAATGATTCTGAGAGCAGTCTCACACTGACAACAGCATATAAACTGTTAGGTGCGAGATTCCTTCAGCTGCACAGCAGGAATCCAGAGCCTTACACCCTGCAGTCTCCCATTCCTTTCTGACCGCTCAGGGACCTGCACAGCAATCTCTGTGATCCAGGTGCCCTGCTCAGACCAGCTCTCTGGGTCTGGATGTTGCTGCCACCTCTGGACCAGCAATGGTAGCGCAACCTGCTTTGCAGGAAACCATTCCAGAGGCTAAGTCCTCTCGCCGCACTACTGGGCATGCCCACGAGACGATCTCCCAGTGGAGATCGGGGTCTCATGCTCAGGTCCTTGTCGTAATCTGATTGGCTCATCTCAGAGGTCTGGAAGGTCCCAGGAGCGCATGGCTATAAAAGGCCCGCATGGCCGCTCGCCCATGCGCTAGTATAGGCTATACTTGCTATGTGTGAATGGTGACGGATCTATGATTCTGGTGACTGACTCATTTAAAACCCCGTCCCTCCTATATTACGCATGTGGATAGGGAACTAGAGAGATAGTCAACGCCAGTCAGTGGCAAGCTATAGGCCACAGTGCATACCGCACCTCTGCACTAGCATCCGATGGTGTCATGCCTCACGGCACTATCGTATTGCGGCAGTAGTTACCGCCGCACTGCAGTTAGCAGCACTTACCAGCGTCCGCAGTTGCAACGTCGCACGCACAGTAGGTCAAGACGGACACCGACCTCTGTCTTGGGCCATGTCCTGTGACCATATACCGTGTGTGCATGCCAGCTGAGACCTGTGAAGCTAACAGGCTCAGCGTTTATGCTTTAGGGCCTCTGTGAGTTTAACAGAGTCCGCTCTGTGCACCCCGGGTGACGTTTAACCTGAGCGCAGTATACCGCCATATAAGCGAGTCCGCCATTACTCAGCAGCGGTTGTTACACCTACTGCACGGTGGACCCCAGGTGGCGAATTCACTTCCTATTATTTATATTTAGTGCGTTCCGCCATCCCTAACATTATACTAGAACCAGGGTCTGGTTAGTAATGGCGGACCTGCAGCAGCTGCAGCGGTACATTCGGCAGCTGGAGAGCAGGTTGGCGGCTATCGAGAGCTCCACCTCAGCTGCGAATGCTACAGTAGCCGCTGCTCAGGCAGTGGCAGAGACAGTCTCACGCGTGACCACACTCACGCCTATACCGACAATATCTCGCCTCCCGCTCCCCGACAAATTTTCGGGTGACAGCGCCACCTGTAGGGGATTCGTGAGTCAGTGCTCTATCCAGCTTGAGTTACTGGCTGCACGGTTCCCTACAGAGCGGGCTAAGGTGGGGTTTATTGTTTCTCTTTTATCTGGCAGGGCATTAGAGTGGGCTACGCCATTGTGGGAGCGTGATGATCCCATGGTTCAGGGGGCTGCTCAGCTCCTCGCGGCTCTGAAGCAGGTATTTTTGGGACCACGGATCACGCACAACACCTCTCTCCAATTATTGGCCCTAACACAGGGGTCTCTCTTGGTCAGCCATTATGCCGTCCGATTCCGGACATTGGCTTCCGAACTAGAGTGGCCCGATAAAGCACTTATCCCTGTGTTTTGGAGAGGGTTAGCAGAGCATGTCAAAGATGCTCTAGCAACCAGAGAGGTCCCCACAAGTCTGGAGGAAGTGATTGTCATCTCCACCCGCATTGATCTCTGGTTTACGGAGCGCGGGCTGGAACGTGCGCAATCCAGACGAAGGGTTAACTTGGCTCCCACCTTCACCGAGCCGCTAATATCTTCCACTCAGGAGCTTACATTCTCCGAACCTATGGAGGTGTCTCGCACCGGCTCCAAGGCACGTCCGGTGCGAAGCTCCGTACGTTGTTACCGATGCCGGCAGTTTGGTCACTCAGCTAGCACGTGTCCTCTGCGATCGGCCAGACAAATATGAAACCCTTTTCTCCCAAACCGGTATTCCGAGGGACATTAGATAGTGGGGCCTCCACCTGGGAGGTAGAGGTTACCGTGGATTCCGGGGCTGAGGGGAACTTTACGTCCTCGACCTTCGCCCAGAAACACGCTATTCCACTGGTGTTACTGCCCCAACCTCTGACCATCAGGGTGGTTAATGGTGCACCTTTACCATCTCAGGTGACCCACCAGACAGCCCCACTTGGGCTCTCAATCTCACCCTCTCATCGTGATATTCTGTCCTTGTTCATTTTGCCAGATGGCATCGACCAGGTGCTAATCGGAGTTCCCTGGCTCCGTTGTCACTCCCCCCATATTGATTGGGCTTCGGGGAATATACTGGGTTGGAGCAAGGACTGCGAGGGAAGGTGCCTGAAGGGCAGTGTTCAGGTAGCTTCCACTGAAGTGCCCGCGGATCTCTCCGCACTTCCAAAACCTTATCACCAGTTCGCGGACGTCTTCTCTAAAAAATCTGCAGAGACCCTCCCGCCACACAGTCCTTACGATTGCCCGATAGATCTTTTGCCAGGCACCGAACCTCCTAGAGGCTGTGTGTATCCGCTGTCATTCCCTGAGACAGAGGCTATGTCTCAATATATCCGGGAGAACCTGGCCAGAGGTTTTATCAGAAAGTCGGTGTCGCCGGCTGGTGCAGGGTTCTTCTTTGTGCAGAAGAGCGGAGAGTTACGTCCCTGCATTGACTACAGAGGTCTCAACACCATTACAGTTAAAAACAAATACCCTCTCCCATAGATCTCTGAGCTGTTTGACAGGTTGCGAGGGGATTGTATCTTTACGAAATTAGATCTACGGGGGGCGTACAACCTGATCCACATTTGCGAAGGAGATGAGTGGAAGACAGCCTTTAATACCAGGGATGGCCACTATGAATATCTGGTCATGCCCTTTGCCCTTTGGCCTTTGTAATGCGCCTGCTGTCTTCCAGGATTTCATCAATGACGTCTTCCGCGATATGCTCACCATCTCGGTGGTGGTCTATCTGGATGACATCCTCATCTTCTGGCCAGAACTGACCTCCCACCGGAGAGACGTCTGCAGGGTCTTTGACCATCTGCGGGCGAACTCTCTTTTCGCCAAGCTGGAGAAGTGCCAGTTTGAGCAGGAGTCCTTGCCATTCCTGGGATACATCATCTCGGCCCAGGGGTTGGCTATGGATCCGGTCAAACTGCAAGTGGTAATGGACTGGCAGGAACCACACTCACTCAAAGCGGTGCAGCGCTTCCTAGGGTTTGTCAACTATTACCACCAGTTCATACCTCACTTCTCCACACTGGTAGCTCCTTTGGTTGCTCTCACAAAGAAAGGAGCTAATCCTAACGCTTTGTCTGAACAGGTCTCCAAGGCCTTCTCGTCTCTAAAATCCCATTTTGCTGGCGCTCCCATCTTACACCGTCCCGATGTGGATAAACCGTTTATCCTGGAGGTGGATGCCTCTTCTGTCGGTGCAGGAGCAGTCCTTTTCCAGAAGGATGCTCAAGGTTGGAAGCATCCCTGCTTCTTGCTCTCTAAGACCTTCTCACCGGCAGAGAAGAATTACTCCATCGGGGACAGGGAGCTGCTAGCAATGAAGTTGGCCTTTTCCGAGTGGAGACATCTCCTGGAGGGAGCCCGGTTTCCTTTCCAGGTGTATACGGACCATAAAAATCTGGTCTATTGACAAACGGCCCAGCACTTGAACTCTCGTCAAGCTAGGTGGTCGCTCTTCTTCTCCCACTTCCGCTTCACCTTGCACTATCTCTCTGGAGAGAAGAATATCTGTGCGGATGCTCTCTCGCGCTCGGTGGTCTCAGCGGAGGAAGGGGAGGCTGAGCCACGGTTAATTCTCCCTCCGGAGAGCTTTACGACCAGTTGCTCTCGAGTCAGTGCCACCGGGCAAGACCTTTGTGCCTTCTAAGCTACGGCCGGAGGTTCTCACCTGGGCGCATGCGTCCAGGGTGGGTGGTCACTTTGGCAATAAGCGGACCACAGAACTCCTGGCAAGGTTGTATTGGTGGCCGCACATGGCTCGAGACACTAAGGAATACATACAAGCATGCGTCTCGTGTGCACGGAACAGGTCTTCTAGACAGAGTTATTGTACCCTTTGCTATTGGCATGGATTTTGTGGTTGGCCTGCCCAAGTCTGGTGGCAGTATGGTCATCTGGGTGGTCACCGACCATTTTTCTAAAATGGTGCATCTGGTGCCACTCGCACGGTTGCCTTCCGCTCGTGGTCTTGCCACACTGTTCATAAAACATGTATTCCATCTGCATGGCATGCTGGACAAAATTGTCAGTGGTCGAGGTCCCCAGTTCACGTCCCGGTTTTGGAGGGAGCTCTGCAGCCTACTCAGCATTGAGCTAAACCTGTCCTCTGTTTACCATCCCGAGATGAACGGCTTGGTTAAGAGAACCAACCAAACCTTGGTCACGTACCTGCGGCATTTTGTCTCTGCCAGGCGGGATGACTGGGCATCCTTGCTACCATGGGCTGAATTTGCCCTGAATAATGCAGTGGCTGATTCCACTGGTCAGACGCCGTTCCTTTTAAATTACGGCCAGCATCAGCGCGTCCCTGTCCTGATGCCAGTGTCCTCCGCTGACTCCAGGGTGGCAGACTGGGCAGTGGAGGCTCGTGACATTTGGGATCGCACTCAGGATGCTATTTGTGCCTCTAAAGAAAGAATAAGGGCATCCGCCGACACACATCGGTGACCCGCTCCAACCTTTTCCCCCGGCGACTTGGTGTGGCTCTCTGCTCGAAACATCAAGCTGTGGGCCGAGTCCTCCAAGTTCGCATCATGATACATCGGACCTTTTAAGGTTCTCGAGCGAATCAGCTCGGTGGTCTACCGCCTGGCTCTTCCTCCACATTTAGCCATTTCTGACGTTTTCCATGTGTCCCTTCCCAAACCTGTTCACATAGCCTGGTTCTCTGAGTCATCTGCCGGGTCATCAGGGTTGTCTTTGGATGAGTTTGAGGTTAACGCCATTGTGGGACGCAGGATTGTGCGTGGCAAAAAGTTTTATTTGGTGGACTGGAAGGGTCACGGTCCAAAGGCCCGGACCTGGCAGCCAGTGCAGAACATCCACGCTCTGCTCCTTAATGCGGCCTTTGAGCGTAGCGAGGCTCAGAGGGGGGGCCATGTTAGGCGTCGGTGTTATGGATGAGTCACCAAAGGAGGAAAAAACAAAAATAATAGCTAAGTCTAGAAAACCAGAGAAGTTGGCAGCTATCGGATTGCAGACCCCTGAACCTATCCACAACAACTAGCAGTAGCCGTGGGGGGTTCCTACGGTGCCCTAGACCCCTCGAACACAGCCGGAGAACTAAATTAGCCTAAAGACAGAAAGGGGAAATCTAAACTGCCCCAGAGCAGACCCCAAAGCAATAGGCAGCCCCCAACATATAATGACTGTGAAGCAAGATGAAAAACACTAACAGAGATAGAAAGATAAGTTGAGCAAATGATGGGGCCCAAGCTAACTAAAAAGGACAGGATAGAAAAGCTGCTGTCTGCAATCTACAAAAACCCTATCCAAAAATGTACCAACAGACTGATAGGAAAAACAGGCCCTGAAGTCGCTAGGCTTCAAAAAGACTATATCAGCACTCAGGTATATTCTGAAGACAGAGCTAGAGATCAACAGATCAGAGACAAGAATGTAATTTAGCTCACCCCCGGCCGGGGATGGCTGAACTCCAAAAAACAAGGCAAGCAAAACCAGAACTAAAGTGTACAAAAGGCAGAGCAAAACTTAGCTTTGAGAAGCAGGAATCAGACTGGTCTCCAAGAATCCAGCAGGAAATCACCTGCAAGGTAGCAGGGCGTCGGCTGCCTTATATCCAGTCATCAGTTCCTGTGACCCAGTCATCATCTACCTGCTCAGCTGTTTGGTAATCAGCCTCACTACCTTCCTTCGCCAGTAGAGGGAGTTCATCAGACCTCACTGGTGAAGGAAAAAATTAACTCACAACAGTACCTCCCCCTTGAGGAGGGGTCACTGAACTCTCATCCATGCCACCAGGGCGATCAGGGTGAGTCCGATGAAAGGCACGCACCAATCTTTCTGCATGAATATCAGAGGCAAAGACCAAGGAATTATCCTCCTGACCATAACCCTTCCACTTAACCAAATACTGGAGTCTCCGTCTAGCCAGACGGGAATCCAGTATCTTCTCTACCTCATACTTCATGTTACCTTCAACCAATACAGGGTCAGGAGGTGCCACCCCAGGAACTACTGGTTCAACAAACCTCTTCAACAAGGACTTATGGAACACATTATGAATCTTAAACGTGACAGGAAGAGCCAACCAAAAAGAGACCGGATTAATAATCTCCAAAATCTTGTAAGGTCCAATAAATCTAGGCTTAAACTTAGGAGAAGCCACCTTCATAGCGATATTTTTTGATGACAACCAAACCATATCACCCACCTTAAACTGGGGACCAATGGTCCTATGCCGGTTGGAAAACCACTGGGCCTTTTCCTGGGAGAGAGACAACTTATCCACCACTTGGTCCCAGATCTGGTGCATTCTCTCCACCACAGTGTCAACACCTGGGCAGGCAGAAGGCTCCACCTGCCCTGAAGAATATCGAGGATGAAACCCAAAGTTACAAAAAAAAGGTGACATCAAAGTGGCAGAACTAGCTCTATTATTTAAAGCAAATTCGGCCAAGGGCAAAAATGAAACCCAATCATCCTGATCAGCCGAAATAAAACATCTCAAATACGACTCCAAAGTCTGGTTTGTTCTCTCCGTCTGCCCATTGGTCTGACGGTGAAACACAGAGGAGAAGGACAACTGAATTCCCAGCTTTGAACAGAAAGTCCTCCAAAATCTAGACACAAACTGAACTCCTCTGTCAGACACAATGTTCTCAGGAATCCCGTGCAAGCGAACTACCTGTTGCAAAAACAAGGGCCCCAACTCAGAGGAAGATGGCAACTTAGGGAGTGGTACAAGATGGGCCATCTTAGAGAATCTATCACAAATCACCCAAATAACGGTCATTCTCTGAGAGACAGGCATATCAGAGATAAAATCCATTGAAATATGGGTCCATGGCCTCTTGGGCACCGGCAAAGGCATCAACAACCCACTAGAGCGAGAACAAGGTTTAGACCGGGAGCAAGTCCCACAGGACTGCACAAAATTCCTGACATCACGAGACAAGGTGGGCCACCAAAAAGACCGACTCACCAGATCTCTAGTACCAAAAATACCTGGATGACCAGCCAATGCAGAGCAATGAACTTCAGACATCACTCTCTTCCTCCACTGGTCAGGAACATACAACTTTCCACTGGGACAACGCTCAGGTTTGTCCTCCTGAAACTCTTCCAGAGCACGTCTCAAATCGGGCGAGATGGCAGGAAGAACTACCCCCTCGCCTAAGATGGTAGCAGGCTTGGTCACAACAGGAGAATCAGCAAAGAAACTCCTAGGGAGGGCGTCTGCCTTGACATTCTTAGTGCCAGGAAGAAAAGAGACCACAAAATCAAAACGTGTGCAAAACAAGGCCACCTAGCCTGTCTAGGATTCAAGCGTTTGGCCGACTCCAGGTAAATCAAATTCTTGTGGTCAGTAAGGACCACGACCTGGTGTTTAGCTCCCTCCAACCAACGTCTCCACTCCTCAAATGCCCATTTCATAGCCAACAGTTCCCGATTCCCCACATCATAGTTACGTTCGGATGGGGAGAACTTTCGGGAAAAGAAAGCACAGGGATTCATTTTAGATGTCACAGGATCTTTTTGGGACAAAACAGCTCCTGCACCAATCTCAGAGGCGTCCACCTCTACCTGAAACGGGAGTGAGACATCAGGTTGCAAAGAAAACGCCCAATCCTGGGGATCACCGCGCAGCAAAGAGATGACAATTTTAACCCGCTGCGCGAAGCGCCCCGACGAGTTAGGCTTCAAGGCAAAAAATAATTTACAATTATTCTTGAAATTCAAAAATTTAGACCGATCCCCAAAAACACATCAGGAGTGGGGATCTTTGGTTCAGCAGCATGTGAATGAGTAAGATAGGCAGAAATTCCCCGCACTTCCGAAAGCGAGCTGCTCCACACGATCAGACAATTGCTTCATCTCCATTGAGAGAAAAAAAAATTCCCCCTACGGCCTCAGAGATATAGAGGAAAAAATATACACAAAGAAATTCTGACACCTTTTTTTTTTTTTTCCTTACAATTCTTTCCTGCTATTGAGTACCCTAGGATCTGCGGTATGGCTGGTGATTCTGTTATGGATGAGTCACCAAAGGAGGAAAAAACAAAAAATAATAGCTAAGTCCAGAAAACCTGAGAAGTTGGCAGCTATCGGATTGCAGACCCCTGAACCTATCCACAACAACTAGCAGTAGCTGTGGGGGGTTCCTACGGTGCCCTAGACCCCTCGATCACAGCCGGAGTGCTACATAGCCTAAAGACAGAAAGGGAAATCTAAACTGCCCCAGAGCAGACCCCAAATCAATAGGCAGCCCCCAACATATAATGACTGTGAAGCAAGATGAAAACACTAACACAGATAGAAAGATAGGTTGAGCAAATGATGGGGCCCAAGCTAACTAAATAGGACAGGATAGAAAAGCTGCTTTGAGAAGCAGAAATCAGACTGGTCTCCAAGAATCCAGCAGGAAATCACCTGCAAGGCAGCAGGGCGTCAGCTGCTTTATATCCAGTCATTAGTTCCTGTGACCCAGTCATCATCTACCTGCTTAGCTGTTTGGTAATCAGCCTTACTACCTTCCTTTGCCATAAGAGGGAGTTCATCAGACCTCACTGGTAAAGGGAAAAATGAAATCACAACACATCGGATTCCTGCAGCTGCACAGCAGAAATCCCGAGCCTTACATCCAGCGGTCTCCCATTCCTTTCCGACCGCTCAGGGACCTGCACAGCAATCTCGGCGAGCCAGGTGCCCTGCTCAGACCAGCTCTCTGGGTCTAGATATTGCTGCCACCTCTGGACCAGCATTGGTAGCGCAACCTGCTTTGCAGGAAACCATTCCAGAGGCTAAGTCCTCTTGCCGCGCTACTGGGCATGCCCACGAGACGATCTCCCAGTGGAGATCGGGGGTCACATGCTCAGGTCCTTGTTCTGATCCGATTGGCCCATCTTAGAGGTCTGGAAGGTCCCGGAAGCACATGGCTATAAAATGCCCGCATGGCCGCTCGCCCATGCGCTAGTATAGGCTATACTTGCTATGTGTGAATGGTGACGGATGTATGATTCTGGTGACTGACTCATTTGAAACCCCTTCCCTCTGATATTACGCATGTGGATAGGGAACTAGAGAGATAGTCAACGCCAGCCAGTGGCAAGCTATAGGCCACAGTGCATACCGCACCTCTGCTCTAGTGTCCGATGGTGTCACGCCTCACGGCACTATCATATTGCGGCAGTAGTTACCACCGCGCTGCAGTTAGCAGCACTTTCCAGCGTCCGCAGTTGCAACGTCGTGTCCTGTGACCATATACCGTGTGTGCACGCCAGCTGAGACCGGTGAAGCTAACAGGCTCAGCGTTTATGCTTTAGGGCCTCTGTGAGTTTAACAGAGTCCGCTCTGTGCACCCCGGGTGACGTTTAACCCGAGCACAGTATACCGCCATATAAGCGAGTCCGCCATTACTCAGCAGCGGTTGTTACACCTACTGCACGGTGGACCCCAGGCGGCGAATGCACTTCCTATTATTTATATTTAGTGCATTCCGCCGTCCCTAACAATAAACACTGTGATGAGAAAGTTTACTGAAGTTCATCAGCTGATGAGCCCCAGTGATCTCAGTTATGGCACCTCTGCTACGTGAGAACTTTCTCACGCAGTGGTGCCATAAGTGTGGTCACTGGGGCAGCTCAGCACACACACTGCGGGAGTGATTATACGCTTCTGTCAGTGTGACACCGGATGCTGGGTAGAGCAGTCTCATCAGCTGATGTGACTGTTCTCCAAGTTATCTTAATTATTGCAGGATAATATGGATTACAGTGGATAGGTGAGGGATATGGTGGTTTATTATTGAGGCTTTAAGGTGAGTATATGCTGCTTTTTATTTTAGACTTTTTACAGGAGATAAAGAGCTTCGGGGATTAGGTGTAAGGTGAGTATATACTGTGCTTTTTTTATTTTTATATCAATACTTATTTATATTAACTTTTATATATTTTTTTTTACTTTGAGTATAGGTGCCGCCTGCTCCCGCTATAATTAGTGACAGCAGGCATTGGCTGATGGGAGTAATAGTCTCTCATCATTTGATGCCTGAGACCTGCAGTAAGCTTTATACCACGGGTCACAGTCACATCTGCGGGGTCACGCTGACATCTGACAGCATGACCCCACAGCGCTCTAACTGACAGTAACGATCTACTGGTGGTAACGTTACCACCGATCAGAACCACCACCCAGTTGTTTGTCATGCTGTCACACAGAAGACAGAGTGGGAAACACTATAAGAAGTCTGTAAAACAAACAAAAGCTCAGTAAGTCCACAGCAGATCTGCAAATCTTTTTATACCTGCGTTTTTGCTGTGCAATTGAAGTCAATGGATGAAAAACGCAAGAAAAATGCGTGAAGAATTGACAAGCTGTGGATTTAAAAGCAGCATAAATCCAGAAAGGAAAATGACTGATCATGTGTACAGCACTTCAGGAATCCCATCGAATTTGCTGGCATAAGGATTCCCTGGTGTTTTGGGCCAAATCCAGGTGGAAAAACCACCACAACAAGGCACAGTGTGCACATAGTCTTAATGTTCAGGATTGTATCAAATCGATCTGCTTCTCTAGTAGGAAGAAAGTTCAAACCTTTAAAAACCTTGAAATTGCTCAGAAAAAAGAATAGTTGCAGACAGATTCAGAACCGTAATCTGATTTGAAATTACAGTTGTGCTCAAAAGATTTCATACCCCAGCAGAATGTTTGCTTTCTTGGCCTTTTTTCAGAGAATATGAATGATAACACCAAGACATTTTCTCCACTCATGACTAGTGGTTGGGCGAAGCCATTTATTGTCAAACTACTGTTTTCTCTTTTTAAATCATAATTACAATCCAAAACATCCAAATGACCCTGATCAAAAATTCACATTCCCTGGTGATTTTGGCATGATAACATGCAAAGAAGTTGACACAAATGGGTTTGTATGGCTACTATAGGTAACATCCTCACCTGTGACCTGTTTGCTTGTAATCAGTGTGTGTGCATAAAAGCTGAGTGAGTTTCTGGGATCTAGACAGACTCTTTCATTTTTCATCCAGCCACTGACATTTCTGGATTGTGAGTCATGGGTAAAGCAAAATAATTGTCAATGGATCTACAGGAAAAGGTAGTTGACATGTATAAAACAGGAAAGGGATACAAAAAGATATCCAAGGAATTGATAATAAATAATAATCTTTATATAGCGCTAACATATTCTGCAGCGCTTTACAGTTTAAACACATTATCATCACTGTCCCCGATGGGGCTCACAATCTAAATTCCCTATTAGTATGTGGGAGGAAACTGGAGTACCCAGAGGAAACCCACACAAACACAGGGAGAACATACAAACTCCTTGCAGATGTTGTCCTTGGTGGGATTTGAACCCAGGACTCCAGCGCTTGCAGCTAACCACTGAGCCACCGTGCTGTCCAAATGCCAGTCAGCAGCATTCAAACTGTGATTAACAAATAGAAAATCAGGGACTCTGAAAAAACAAAACCACGGACAGGTAAACCAACACAAATTTTGTCCACAACTGCCAGGAAAATTGATTGGGATGCAAAGGAAAAACCCACAAATAGCATCAGCTGAAATACTGGACTCTCTGAAAAATAGCAGTGTGGCTGTTCCAAGATGCACAATAAGGAGGCACTTGAACAATGGGCTGCATGGTCGAGTCGTCAGAAGAAAGCCATTACAGCGCAAATGCCACAAAGTATCTCGCCTACAATATGCAAAATGGCACAGAGACAAGACTCAAAACTTCTGGAACAATATAATTTGCAGTGATGAGACCAAAATTGAACTTTTAGGCCACAACCATAAACGTTACATTTGGAGAGAGGTCAACACGGCCTATGATGAAAGGATCACAATTCAAACTGTAAAGCATGGAAGTGGATCACTGATGTTTTGAGGGATGTGTGAGCTACGAAGGCACAGGAAATTTGGTCAAAGTTGAAGGAAAAATGAATACAGCATGTTATCAGCAAATACTGGAGGCAAATTTGCAATATTCAGCAAAAAGCTGCGCATGGGACGTACTTGGACGTTCCAACATTACAATGATCCAAAACACAAGGCCAAGTCGACCTGTCATTGGCTACAGCAGAACAAAGTGAAGGTTCTGGAGTGGCCATCTCTTTCTACTGACTTCAATATCATTGAGCCACTCTGGGGAGATCTCAAGCGTGTAGTTCATGCTAGACAGCCCAAGAATTTATAGGAACTGGAGGCTTTTGGCCTAGAAGTGTGGGCAGCTTTACCATCTGAGAAAATAATAAGCCTCATCCACAACTACCACAAAAGACTTGGAAGTGGAGAAAAAGTTTTGGTGTTATCATTCTTATTCTCTAAAAAAGGCCAAGAAAGGAAAAATTCTGCCGGGGTATGTAAACTTTTGAGCACAACTGTGTATTGGGGATTTAAATGTGTTATTGATTCTTGTCAAATACACATGGCTTATTTTTTGTGTTTCTTACCTGCCCTATGTTCTGGTTGTGTTTTGCTGGATGGGGTTGAATGTCTTGCAGAGAAACTAAGTTGGAGTGTCTTTTCTGCTTGGGTATGCTGTTGTCCAGTTCAGAACTGCTAGTGTCTGTTCTATCTGAACATACGTCAACAGAGTCAAATTCAGAAGAACTGAAGCTGACTTGAAATTGAAGAGGGCATTGTCGCATAGTGTGGGATTTAAGACTACATTTAGGACAATAGACCTTCCTCTCTGTGTGCCGTGTATATACAGAGATTTTTTTATAGACCCTTAGGTCTCAGTTAAATGTTCTTTATAGATTTGATGGATATTCATTATCATTGAGATTCTTTTGAAAACTCTCTTTAAGATTAGAAAAGTAATTATTCAGGCCAAGTTTATTAACAGATTTCGGGAGCTGAGAATTGGTAATCTCCAAATCTTTGAGTTTCAGTTGTTCATATTTTAAAATAAGTTGCATCAATTGAGATGAACGGTTACTCAAAATAATATTCCATTCCTTTTCAAAATCACCATAATATTGTGTGGTACATTTTTTCTTTATACTTATTCCCCTAGGAATCATGTTCATGTCTATGTATTTCTGCAAAGTAGTTGCATCCTACCAGGTACAATGTCTTTGTAATAATGATTTTTCTAGAGCCCAAAATAAACTTTTTAGAGAAGCAGCATATTGATCACCTCTTGAAGCACCAGTAGAAAAAGTTTGTGAAACCTTAGCTAGCCATGAAGACAAATCCATAGGTGAAAAATATTATGTGGGTTGGTAATGTTGGTTGAAAAAAAAAATGTTGGTTGTTTTCATTTTAGCAAAATATATATATAGACAAATTAAAAAACTCTACTGAATAAATTAGAAAAAAAGTTTAATTTTAGCCCATGGTATAGAATCTGGAAGCACGATAAGCCAGTAATAATGGGAAAAAAAGGAGGGAAAAGTTATATCGACTCACAAAGTGTAGAAAAAGCCTTTGATTAGGGTGCGGTGCTTAGAGGCTTCAGACCTACTCCTGGGCAGGAACTGCAGCAAAACCGAGGAAGAATCCAGCATCCGCAGAAAAAAGCAAGTTTAATACATGGTTTAGTTAACAACCATTAAAAAAGAGGGAGGAAAAATATCAGAAAAGAAACATGATAGACAAAATAGCTATACGGGTTTGAAACTGCAAAGAGACCTTCGTGCTGGCAAAGTGTGCGTTTAAAGTCCAAGGATTTATAGAGCGAATAGCGCCCACCTGAATGATGGCACTTGCACTCGTATAGGTGGATTTAACAGATAATGGTCATTCTTTTATCACAGCACATTCTATAGTTGTTGTATGATGTCAACTTAAATAGACCACAGCTACAGCCAGATGTAAAAAAAAAAAAAAAAGCTCTTGCTTCATATTCATAACCAGGGTTCAACTTGTTGAAGATATGGTGCAGGCTACATTACAAAAGTACACAAGTCTTTATAAATGTCTCTTGATGAACATTTTGGATTTTGTTGTCCTATGCTACTATCATGTGTACAGCAACACCTGTACAGGTGAATAATTTATAGTATTCCTTTATAAAGGCAACTACACTTGGAAGTATCACTTTTACTTTTCATCAATTTAGTAGAAAGGAAAATAAATATTTTTTACACTTTGTAATTATATATCGTATTTGAGTCAATACATGTCCTCATTTTCAGTAAAGTAAGAAAGAATATTATAATAGAATACCAAATGACAAACATTTTGTCTAGGCCAAACATTTTTCTGAATGCATGATTATAATACCAGTGTCAAAAACGAAAAAGTTGAAACTATTAATGGGTTAATAATAATAATACAGTGACATTGGGTTACAGACATAATCAATACTGCACAGAAGATATTACAAATTATAATTGATTTGTCTGCTTGAGAAGGATGCAAGGCTGAGCAGACCCAAGAGACATGAATTTGCAAAGTCTTACAGATATTTCATGGAAGAGACTTTATTGTTAAATTTATTATTATTATTTATTATTATAGAGCCATTCATTCCATGGCACTTTACACGTGAAAAGGGGTATACATAATAAGAATGAGTAAAGTAATCTTAAACAGTACAAGTCATGACTGGTAGATTTGAGTGACTTTGCCTTTTTTCGGGTCGAGTCGGGTTTCATGAAAGTCGGGTCGAACGAAATCGAACGATTATCGTGAAAAGTCAAAAGCCGACTGAAACACGAAACCCAATGCAAGTCAATGGGGAACCAAGGTCGGCAGGGAGTGGAGGACAGGAAACACACCTACAGTGCCCATTTTAATGCCAAAAACATCAATTCTTATTACTTAAGCTTGTCAACCTTAATTTACTTTATAATAATAGTTAGGCATTGAAAACTGGGGGTTATTTGGCTAAAATTGTGGGGTGGTAGGGCTGGCTCCAGATTTTTGTGGGTCCAGGGCCAAAGAGTGTTAATGGGCTCCTTTAACACATGCCACAATTCATGATCCCCTGATACGGCAGAGAAATAGCGATATACTACAATGAAAAATACTTCACTTCTTACATCTCATGACTGATATCCATTTTAAATTCTCCAATAGCTCCAAAAACGGACAGTATATTGCTCCATACAGTATTATGGCCATCGCATAGTGCGCTATACAGAGTAATGAGGCCCATATATTTCTCCATACAGAATCGTTGGTCCCATATAATGTTTGAAACAGTATATGATGAGCTCCACATAATGCTACAGTATATGTTGGTCCCCATGGATGAAGCTCCACTGTGTTATGGGCCCAAATAATGCTCCATATATAATGGGCCCCATTTCTAACGCTCCAGTGCATAATGGGCCCTGTAAATGCTGCTCCAGTGTCTGATGTCCACCTTTCGAATGCTCCAGTGTATGGTGGTCCTCATATATCATTCTCCAGAGTATAGTGCTTCCCAAAAATAGCTGTCCCAACATTGAAAACAATTAAATAAGTCTCCTCGCTAGGGAATCCCTGTACTAGTCTGGACTCCTCGTCATCCCCATATTCCATCTCACTGCACTTGGACTGTTTAGGCAGAGGGCGCACAGACGTGATGTCATCATGCTCACTGACCAGAATGTCACTGTCAGGAAACGCGGAAGACGTCACGGCGGTGGAGCAGGGAGAGGTAAGTATTTAAACTTTGCAAGTGCTGTGATCCTGAGCAAGCAGGGGGGCCCACTCGTTGGCGATGGCACTGGCACAGGGCCCCTCATAGTACACCTGTGTGTCTGACGGCGGGTGTGCACCCCCACTGACAGAGACACTTGATTCTACTATGAGGGACCTTGTGCCAGTGCCCTTGCCAAACAGTGTGCCCACCCACCTGTCCAGGGCAATGGCACTCGCACCAGTGCGTGAGCCAGGTGGTGACCCCAGCCCTGTGGGGGGGGGCAGCCCTGTTAGGGAGGTGGAAAAATTGGCAGATGTTGATGTTGGACATTCAGCAGCTGCAAATGGAGTAATTGGAGAAGTCCGCGGAAAAGGAGGACAAAAGCAAGCCATTATTCTGGCAACCTACGTGTCAGCAGGGGAGGGTGGGACAAAATCCTTTGAAACACATGCATGGTTCATTTTAATGAAGGTTAGATCATCAACATTTTGAGTCGACAGACGGGTCCTTTTTTCTGTCAGGATTGATCCAGCAGCACTGAGGACTCGTTCAGATAACACACTAGCAGCAGGGCAAGCAAGCTCCTCTAAGGCATATTGTGCCAATTCAGGCCAGGTGTCAAGTTTACTGGCCCAATAGTCAAAGGGGAATGACCGGTGAGGGAGAACATCGATATGGGACGAGAAGTAGTTTGTTACCATAGTTGACAACTGCTGTCTCCTGTCACTTTCGATCGATGCAGTATTTACCAGTCGTGTGAGCGGTACTTGAAAAATCAGTCCACAACATGGTCATGAAACCCCTGTGTCCAACGCCACTTCTGCTCTGTGCACCGTAAACACCTCTTCCATGTTTCCCCCTACGGCTAGATGGAAAAACATCACCGCCGCTGTGTGCTGGGAATACCTCAAACAAACGGTTTACCAGAGTTGCTTGTTAGCCATTATTAGCTCTAGATTCTCCTGTGGCATGATGTTTTGGAATTTGCCTTTATAGCGTGGATCCAGGATGCTGGCCAACCAGTAGTCATCATCGTTCATCATTTTGGCAATGCGGGGGTCCCTTTTTAGGATCTGCAAGGCATAATCAGACATGTGGGCCAATGTTCCAGGTGTCAATGATGCACTGCGATTGCTGGGTGGAGGAGCACTTTCTGGCAAATCCACATCCCTCCAGTCACGCACAAACCCTGTACCTGACCTTGCCATGCCAAGATTTTTTCTTTCCCCCTGAGAAGCATCCCCCTCCCCAAAATAATCATCCCCATCATCCTCCTCCTCTTCCTCTTCTTCCTCCACCTCGTCCACGAGACTTCCCTGACCAGACAATGACTGACTGTCATCAAGGCTTCCCTCCTCCTCTTCCTCCTCGGCTGCAGATACCTGCTCCTTAATGTGTGTCAATGTTTGCATGAGCAGACGCATAAGTGGGATGCTCATGCTTATGATGGCGTCGTCTGCGCTTACCAGCCGTGTGCATTCCTCAAAACACTGAAGGACTTTACAGAGGACTTTCAGCTTCGAACACTGCACACCAGACAACTCCATGTCTGCCTGCAAACTGCCTGCCCGTGTATCCTCCCACAAATGAATTACAGCCTGCCTCTGTTCGCACAGCCGCTCAACCATGTGCAAGGTGGAGTTCCACCTTGTTGCAATGTCGATAATTAGGCGGTGCTTGGGAAGGTGGAGCAATCGCTGCAGCTTCTGCATACGACTGGAGTGTACGGGCGACCGGCGGGTGTGCGAGCACAGTCTTCGCATTTTATGGAGCAGGGGTGTTAACTGCGGATAATTATTGAGGAAGCACTGCACCACCAGGTTCAAGGTGTGAGCCAGGCAAGGTATGTGTCTGAGTTTTGAAAGGGCTATGGCTGCCACAAAATTCCGGCCGTTATCACTAACTACCTTGCCTGCCTCAAGATGTAGACTGCCCAGCTATGACTCCGTTTGTCATTGCAAGTAGTCGGCAAGTACCTCCGCGGTGTGTCTATTGTCGCCCAAACACATCATCTTCAACACAGCCTGCTGACGCTTACCACTAGCTGTTCGATAGTGGGACACCTCATGTGCAACAGTGGCAGCTGCGGATGGAGTGTTCTTTCAACTGCGCTCTGTGGACGAGCTTTCACTTCTGGAGGAGGAGGAGGGTCGACCACCTACAGCCAACTGTTTCCTATACCGTGGGCTAGGCAGCACTGTCCCACCACCACTGTCCCCTGTGGACCCTGCATCCACCACATTAACCCAGTGCACAGTGATGGACATGTAACGGCCCTGGCCATGCCTACTGGACCATTCATCTGTTGTGAGGTGCACCTTTCCACTCACTGATTGCTTGAGTGCATGGACAATGCGGTCTTTCACATGCACATGGAGGGCTGGGATGGCTTTTCGAGAAAAGAAGTGCCGACTGGGTAGGCCATAGCATGGTACTGCGTAGGCCATGAGCTCGCGGAAAGCTTTGCTTTCAACCAAGCGGCAGGGCATCATCTCTAACGAGATTAGTTTGGCATTGTGGGCGTTCAAAGCCAGTGTACATGAATGAGAGGATGAGTACTTTCTTGTCCTGTCTCTGGTAGGGTGAGCTGGACTTGAGAGCTGCATATGGTGGAACTAGCGTTGGACATGGCGGACTGAGAGAGGGTTGGTGATGGTGATGATGTTGGTGGTGTTGCTGATGGCCTAGATTCAGTCTCTCGTAGCAATAACATTGTAATTCCATGACTGCTTTGCCCTTGTGAAGACACCTCAACATTTGCTGCTGGTGGTGTGCTAACCGGTGGGCTTACAGTGGGGGAAGCGATGCTGCGTTGCTGACTACCTTCACTCGGAGCAGGTGCACATGTGGTATGTGAGGTTTGGTAATCCGTCCACGCTTGCAAGTGCATGGTGGTTAAATGTCTAAGCATGCAACTGGTATTCTAATTTCTCAGATTTTTCCCTCGGCTAAAGGTCTTTGCGCACTTCTTACAGATAACTTTTGCCTGATCATTAGGATTTTGTTCAAAAAAGTGCCACACTACACTCTTCCTACTATAGCAAGAGGATGTGGAAACCACAAAAATTACGACCAATGGATCCAATTGTCAAAAGTTAAAATTAGATACTTTATTGAGAAATAATACAAGACGGGTAGTGGGGAACATGTGTACAGGAATAACAAAAGTGCAGCAGTACAAGAGGACACGTGGACTAGCCCTGGCCGTATATATCATATAAGCACAGAGTTTAAATAATAAAGTATCTAATTTTAACTTTTGACAGTTGGATCCATTGGTCGTAATTTATGTGGTTTCCACATCCTCTTGCTATATTATGTACGACTGATCCTTTGATTATCCTATATTATCAGCTTGTACTATACAGCATGCTGTTCTATACCTTTGCCTGCTTGTTCTACTCTTCCTACTATGGAAGACATTTTGAGACCTTGCACGCTGTGCTAATTTGACCGTCTGGCCAAGCTGTCCTGCAACTCTTTTGGTTTTTGTAACACGTTTTTGGACTGCTACGGTCATGCCAGATAACAGCTGTTGCGATGTCGCTGCCTGCTGCGGATCCTCCTCCTCCTCTTCTGAGCTGTTGGCAGCGGCACCCTCTTCCCCCAATGGATGCCAATCTGGGTCAACAACTGGGTCATCCATCACCTCCTCTTCAATGTCATGTGCACCTTCCTCTGTGTCACCGTGTAAGGTGGTATAGTATGCGGGAAGGGGCACCTGAGTTTCATCAGGGTCTAATTCTGCCTCAGTACACTGCAAGGACAATGTAGTGCTCTGAGTGAATGTACTAGCAGAAAAATCTAGCAGTGGCTGTGCTTCAGTGCACTCCATGTCAGATTCATCTTGGACTGGGGAATTCACGATTTGACTTGCTAACCCAGGCATGATATGTGAAAAGAGCTCCATGGAGTAATCGGTAGTGTGGCCTGCCACATCCTTCACTTTTGGCAGAGGTGAAGGACACAAGGAAAGGTGTTGTTCCTGACCAGGAGCCTCTAATGATGACTCAGTGCTTTTATTTTTTGAAACTTCATAAGAGGAGGCGAGAGAGCTGGAGGCTGTGTCAGCAATGTAAGCCAAAACTTGTTCCTGAAGCTCCAGCTTTAAAAGTGGTTTACCTACTCCCAGAAAAGAGAGCCTTCGAGGCCTTGTGGAGCCAGACGATGACGCAGGCTCAACAACGCCTGCCTTAGGTGCTATTGTGCTTTTGCCACTACCAACAGATGCAACACCACCACCATCGGGACCAGCTGGCAACCCCGCCCACTTCCATGGCGTCTTTCACCATACTTGCTCATTTTTGTGAAAATGTACCCAAAATACCACCAGCTATATGGTACTGTAAAAGAAGGTAGAAGGTGTATCTAGTATTGGTGAGAATTTGAATCTCACTAGAGAACTGAGGATGCAGAACTATTGTCTCTGGCCCAGTAGAGATTACACCTCAATGTAACAGGCTGAAATTGGATGGTGAATGACAAGGTGGAGGGTGGCTATAGGATTGGTGAGAATTTGAATCTCACTATAGATTTGAGGATGCAGAACTATTGTCTCTGGCCCAGGAGAGATTACACCTCAATGTAACAGGCTGAAATTTGATGGTGTATGACAAGGTGGAGGGTGTCTATAGGATTGGTGAGATTTTGGATCTCACTAGAGATTTGAGGACGCTGAACTATTGTCTCTGGCCCAGGAGAGATTACACCTCAATGTAACAGGCTGAAATTTGATGGTGTATGACAAGGTGCAGGGTGTCTATAGGATTGGTGAGAATTTGGATCTCACTAGAGATTTGAGGACGCTGACAATGCTGCTCTCAGTCCAAGTATGGACGCAGGCAGCCTAATAAGCAGGACTGCTGCACAGTGCGCACACAAAAGGTGGAAAAATGAACGCTTGGTAACTGTGCAGAAAAGAGGAAGAAAAATATTTTTACTTTTAAAAAAGCAGTTTGCACAGCAGTGTACAAACAGCATTGCAGCTATCAGGGAGCCTTATAAGGCAGCCTAATAACCAACAGAGCTGATGCACAAAAATAGAGCCTCCCCTGTCACTGCACACAAAGTGTTGTGTTGCAAGTGGAAATCGCTAACAGCAGAAGCAGTTTTTTGGTTCTTCTTCCCTGCCTAACGCTCTCCCTATAGAATCAGCAGCAGCAGCAGCTCTCCCTATGCTAAGATCGGGATAAGTAAGATGGCGGTCGGCGTTCACGCCCTTTTATAGCCCCTGTGACGCTGCACAAAGCCAGCCAATCACTTGCATGCCCTTCTCAAAGATGGTGGTGACCGATGCCCATGTCATTGCGTTGCCCACAGTGTGCGTCCTCCATCATTGGCTGAAAAAGGGCGCTGGAAGCATCTTTTGAAACGCCACTTTGGAGCTCTGGTCGCCGACCTCGTGGCCGACCTCACGCTATGATCGGGTTTCGTTACATGAAACCCGACTTCAGCGAAAGTCGGCGACTTTTGAATATGACCGACCCGTTTCGCGCAACTCTAATGACAGGGGGAGAGAGGATTTACAAGGGATGGGTGAGGATACAGTAGGAAAAGGTAGAGCTGGTCGTGCAGTGGCTTGATCGATCCATGGTTATGGCAGGTTGCAGGCTTGTCAGAAAAGGTAGGTATTCAGGTTCTCTTTGAAGGTTTCGATGGTAGGCGAGAGTCTATGTTGGGGTGGAGAGTTCCAGAGTAGGGGTGATGTGTGGGAGAAATCTTGCATGTGATTGTGGGAAGAGGATATAAAAGGGGAGTAGAGAAGGAGTTCTTGTGAGGACTGGAGGTTGCGAGTAGGTAAGTATCAGGAGATGAGGTCACTGATGTATGGAGGACACAGGTTGTGGATAGCTTGGTTGCCATGGTTAGGGTTTTGAACCGGAGTCTTTGGGTAATAGGGAGCCAGTGTAGGGATTGACAGAGGGGAGAGGCCAGGGAATAGTGGGGGGACAGGAGGATTAGTCGAGCAGCAGAGTTTAGAATAGATTGGAGGGGTGCAAGAGTGTTAGAGGGGAGGCCACAGATCAGGAGGTTGCAGTAGTGAAAGCAGAAGATGATGAGGGCTTGGACTAGGGTTTTTGCAGATTCTTGGTTGAGGAATGTATGGATCCGTGAAATGTTTTTGAGTTGAAGTCAGCAGGAAGTGGAAAGGGCTTGGATATGTGATTTGAAAGATAGATCAGTGTCAAGGATTACCCCGAGGCAGCGAGCTTGTGGGACTGGGGAGAGTGGGCAGCCATTTACCTTAATGGATAGGTTTGTTAGGGGGGTTGAGTGAGGTGGGGGAGAGATGAATTCTGTTTTGCCTATATTAACTTTTAGAAATATAGCGGAGAATAAGGATGAAATAGCAGACAGATATTGTGGGATTCTGGTTAGTAGGGAGGTGATATCTGGTCCAGAGATGTATATCTGTGTGTCATTAGCATAGAGGTGATACTGAAAGCCATTAGATTCTATGAGCTGTCTGAGGCCGAAGGTGTAAATGGAGAAGAGCAGAGGCCCTAGGACGGAACCTTGCGGGACTCCGACAGATAGGAGGTGAGGTGACGAGGTGGTGTGCGAGTTGGAGATGCTGAATGTCCAGACTGTTAGTATGTTTAACAGTAATCATAAAACATTGAGAAATTAATTAATTTATTAATTCAATTAATTAATTAATTAATGCAACTATGTGTTACTCAAAAGATACTGATTCAGTATACCTTGTTAAATTAAATTCCAGTTACAACCTTAAAAACTAATATTTTACTATATCAAACATGGCTTGTTTACAATATTCTGAATCAATTCATTTGGAAGTTGTGGGTTACTAGCAGGTGTGCAGGATGCAGTGGCGAGCAGGAGGCAGAGCAAGTGCTAACGGGTGTTTTTATACAACAAAAGGAAAAGATAACAGCGCTTTCTCCATGCAGGGGGTTAATATATACAAGATGCACAGAAGTATTGCGCAGGCAAATCTGTGGAAGTTCTGTATAATGCAGTGACAGCTTGACTTTAGCTGTCAACAACGTTAACAAAAAAGATTTGCTAATGGCGGAAAAGTTAAAAAAACACATGGTTCAACTTATCAGACTGTCGTCCGGAGGGAGGTGGTTGGAAGATCCCACGATGGCGCCACAGACGGCGAGTCACGTTGAGGAAGCGGTCCTGGATGTATCGGAGGCACTGTCTCTTAGCGATGACGAAGAGTCCAGGAAATTTTGGTGGGCTGCTGTATGTCCAGGTACCAGTGGCTGTTGATTCAGTGAATGAGGTGGAGTGTTCCTGTATCAAGGCCGCAGCCGCAGCTGTAAAGTTGAAGTCTCTGACGGGAGCCGTATACTCTATTCTGTCAGCAGTCAAGCGTGCGCAGTACGGTCAGCGTTTCCTGCCTGCGGTCACGTAGGGTCAGCATCTGGCAGTGGTAATCGGTCACTGGTGCTGTTGCTGGATGTTGGGGGATGCGCACTCAAGCACAGTCTGCCATCAGTAGTGTTACCCACCGGGAGGGAGTAAACCTTCACCTGCTGCACCTCCTGTCTTCCCGCCAGAAGCCCCAGGTTCCCACTCACAGCCCTTTTTATATCAGACCCGCCCTTGGCAGCAGGAGTCACAGGTCTGTCCCAGTCAGGTTCTCTCTCCCCCTGCAACACTAGTGGCAGTCCCAATGGTTCCAGCCCAGAGACACTGTTGACGCTATTGTTCCGGTCCTTCCTCCTACATTGTCACATAAAATTTGTAGAAATGTTATTATGTTTTTCTACTTGCAGTAAATCTCACAACTAGAGATGATCGGACCGATATGTGGAAAATAGACTTCGAGTCAAATATGTTGAAATTCATAAATCCTCATAAAATTTGAACAGTTTGTGATTCGTTTCACTAGCATCAGCAAAAAAAATGCCAGCACTATTTCACACACTGCTGAAAAAGTCATAGACCAGGTTGATGTCTTCTCCCTCCCCCTCCTTCTTCCCCTCTACATTGCATCTTATAAATATCAATTGTATTTTCCTATCTAAGTAATGAAAACAATCTGTCTTCACTGAATCCAGATTTTCCCGTGAATTGAGAATTTTAAAAATAAAAGATCAGTCCTATTAAAGAAAGAAGCAGATTTCTCTAGCAAGATAAATTACAAATATCATTCTGTGTTCAACTTTGGATCATGTCATGCCAAACATGATTGTGAGTCCCATTGAGAACAGCAATAATAATGTATGTAAAGCACTGTGATATATGATAGCGCTATATAAGCAATAAATAATAAATAAATAAGTAAACATATTGTTGGTGAAGGAGGCTCAACAGAGCCTTATAGGTCTGTTGATGGTGATGGCAAGTTGTAAATGTGGACATCTTATGCATGGCAGCTCTTTTGAAAATTGCTACCAGATGATTATTTGGCTCTATGCATGCTCTAGAAGAAGAAAATAAGCTGTGGATGTCCTGACTCGCATAGACTAGGAACTATGGCTGCCCAGCAGCACATGAAGCAACATCACTTGCTAATTTAGGATGAGCAAGGTGGCCAACGAACAAAGAAAGAATAAAGTTGTCACACTCATCTTTCTGTCATCTATGCCACAGCTTTGAGTAGTACCTGGTTGGTGTCATCATCACATCATCACTGTCATCCACCTCTATTGCTTGTTGTACTCAGAGTATGGCTCCGCCACCTTCTCTACTGCACCTGCAAATTTCTATCCCTGATTGTGTGTTGAGGAAACAGACGTACACTCCCAGTCATCTACTGGTTTGCCAGCTAATCTATCACTCTGTCAAGATGCTGATGGTGTAGACACTACTGTACCACTTTGTGGACTATGCTGCCCTTTTAGAAATAATATCATGCCCTCAGCCTCACTGGAGGATACACAGCCACCATTATTTCTCACAGGTGTTTGCTGTCTACTCTCGTGTGTAGGAGAATGGAAGCCACTCATTCAATTTGTAAATTTGTATTTGAGGAAAGTAATCCTCAAGATACCTAGAGCAGCAACTATGGGCAGAAAGAATATCTGAGTTTCACGGCCTACTGAGTAAATGATTGTAGCCGCAGCGATGCCCACCATAAAAGGAACAGGAAGTTAAAACACTGTGACTGGAAGCTACATATGTGTCCAATGACAGGTGGCAGTTATCTATCTCCTCTTATGGATCCTACTTAACAGATATGACCCCATTCCTAATAGCCACAGGCAACATCGTTGATTCCACACACCGACCTCTCTCATTTTGCTCATGCAAGATAAAGTTGTGCCAAGTTGTTTTACAGCTTGAAAACCTCAGTAACAAAAGCAACATAGAGGATGAATCACAACTGTGCATCAAGTAGCAACTCACATGCTGGTTGGCCCCTGTGATGTGCAGCTGGGAACTGTCATGAGTAGGGATGAGCTTTCCGATATTGAAATATCGGAAATCAGCCCGATATTTGCGATATCGGAATTCCAATTCCCGATTCCGATATTTTCTTCACATCGGAAATCGGAAATCCCATAATCCTTCAGCCTCTGAGCGCTCCGTGGAGCCATGTCAGTCAAACGGCATATTGACACCACCACCGGCAGTTTTAATTTAATAATATAAAATCACTAACCCTAACCCTAACTATCCCTCACCCCTAATGCTTAACCCTTAACACTAACCCTAACCAACCCTAACCACTAACCCTAACCCCTAACCCTTACCCTAACCCTACTAACCCTAAACCTAAACCCTAACCATAACTCTACTAATCCTAACTCCTAACCCTACTAACCCTAACCCTTAACCCTACTAACCATAACCATAACCCCTAACCCTAAACCCTAACCCTACTAACCATAAGCATAACCCTAACTAATCCTAACCCCTAACCCTTACTCTAACCCTACTAACCCTAACCATAACCCTTACTAACCCTAACCCCTAACCATACTAACCCTTAACCCTTACCACTAACCCTAACCCTAACTAACCCTAGCCACTAACCCTAACCCCTAACCCTTACCCTAACCCTACTAACCCTAAACCTAAACCCTAACCCCTAACATAACCCTACTAATCCTAACTCCTAACCCTACTAGCCCTAACCCCTAACCCTACTAACCATAACCATAACCCCTAACCCTAACACTTAACCCTACTAACCATAAGCATAACCCTAACCTTAACTAACCCTAACCCTTACCCTAACCCTACTAACCCTAACCATAACCCTAACTAACCCTAACCCCTATCCATACTAACCCTAACCATACTAACCCTAACCCCTAAACCTTACCCTAACCCTACTAACCCTAAACCTAAACCCTAACCCCTAACCATAACCCTACTAATCCTAACCCCTAACCTTAACCCTTCTAACCCTAACCCCTAACCCTACTAACCATAAGCATAACCCTAACCCTAACTAACCCTAACCCTTACCCTAACTCTAACCCTACTACGCCTAACCATAACCCTAACTAACCCTAACCCCTAACCCTACTTACCCTAAACCCTAACCCTTACCTTAACCCTACTAACCCTAAACCTAAACCCTAACCATAACCCTACTAATCCTAACCCCTAACCCTAATCCTACTAACCCTAACCCCTAACCCTGCTAACCATAAGCATAACCCTAACCCTAACTAACCCTAACCCCTAACCCTTACCCTAACCCTACTAACCCTAAACCTAAACCCTAACCCCTAACCAAAACCCTACTAATCCTATCCCCTAACCCTAACCCTAATAACCCTAACCCCTAACCCTACTAACCTTAAGCATAACCCTAGCCCTAACTAACCCTAACCCCTAACCCTTACCCTAACCCTAACCCTACTAACCTTAACCATAACCGTAACTAACCCTAACCCCTAACCCTACTAACCCTAACCCCTAACCCTTACCCTAACCCTTACCCTACTAACCATAAACCCTAACCCCACCACAACTAATCCTAACCCAAAGAAAAAACACCGCTGTTAAGAAGATGGTGACCAGTTTTCCTGCTGCAGCTTTCGCTCTGTGCATTTTTCTAGCGATTTTTTGCTCCTCTGCCAACCCCTTCCCCATTATCCTGAGGTGTTTCCCCTCCATTTTATCCATTATATAGCACTGTAGTGGTCATTTTGTAATTCCGATTTTTTTCTCCCATTGACTTGCATTGATATCGGAAATCAGAAATTCTGATATCCGATATTTTCGAATATCGGAAATAGGAATTCCGATACGATATTGGGCTATATCACTCATCCCTAGTTATGAGTGACATTGTATGCATTGTGGCTGCCATACAGTTGGGCAAAGTAACTCATGCATCTTGAATGGTCTATATCCTGAATTTAATACTGTATAGTGATAAGCGAGCATGCTCGCCGCTACTCGGTGCTCACCTGAGCATCTCACTGCTGGGGTTGCTCGGGGGGGAGCTCAGATCCCCGCCCTGCATGTTTCGTGCTCTTTAGAGAGCCAATGAACATGCAGGGATTGTCTGTCACACACTGTAAGGGTATGTGCACACGTTGCGGACTTGCTGCAGATCCAGTGGATTTGCCGCTGCGGATCCGCTGCAGATTTCTTAGTGATTTACAGTACAGTGTTAATCTATGGGAAATAAAAACCGCTGTGCACATGCTGCGGAAAAATCTGCATGGAAGCGCAGAAGTTTATTTTCTGCAGCATGCCAATTCTTTGTGCGGATTCCGCAGCATTTTTACACCCATTCCATTATAGGAATCCGCAAGTGTAAAAATGCAGGCCAAATCCGCACAAAATCCACAATAAATCAGCAATAAATCTGCAAGAAATCCGCAGGAAAAACATGCAGATTTTGACCTGCGGATTCTGCCAAAATACGCAGATTCCGCGAGGCAAATTCCGTACAGCAATCCGCAATGTGTGCACATACCCTAATGACTCAGCCATGTTGGATGTGGTATTACAGTGATTGTCTGGCAGCACAGCATCATCAGGTCTATATCAGGCCTGGCGCTGCCATGCTTGTCACAGTGTGCTCTGGAATCAGGCAGTGTAGGGACAGTTGCTGCTGAGCTAGGGCGAGATTGCTTGGTTCTTACTTAGTGTGGGTAAACCATATATAATACACATATACATCTCAACTAACAGTCCTTCTGATGACTAATAAAGCTGTATAGATATCAATGCTAGGCAGGCAGGCAGTGTATGTGGCAGACTGCAGTGCATTTAGCAAGAGGGTCCATTCCAGATCTGTCTGCTGCTGCTGCTATTAAAGATATTTCTAGACATAGCCCCATGTATCAGGGGTCAGGAATATTTTTTTACAGGCCTGCTATATACAACTGTGGTTTGTCTGTCACGTGGATCAGAGATAAAAAGTGGGCTCAAAATTCTGCCATTTCTGGCCTCCATTCAAATTTTGTTGCAGTGTGTCAGCAAAGTTATTGACACCTGTTTGCTGGTAAAAATAGTTACCTACAGGTCAGCTATTTACAACTGTGGTTTGTCCGTCACACAGATCACATATAACTGCGCTCAAAATTCTGCCATTTCTGCCCTCCATTTAATTTTTCTTGCAGTGTGTTAGCGAAGTTATTGACACCAGTTTGCTTGCAAAAATAGTTACCTACAGGCCAGCTATTTCAAAATGTGGTTTGGTCATCACACGAATCACATATATGTTTGCTCCAAATTCTGCGATTTGTAGTGAACGTGGAAAACATTTTCCTCCATTTAAAATGGGCATGGCATGTGGCAAGGGATGGGGAACTGGACGTGATGGTGATGGTGCATGCAGAGGCCAAGGCCGTGGCCATGGGCAAGCTGAAATTGTGCCACACCAAACACCGACATCTCCTCTCCTGACCTTCCTGTTTGATTTACTAGGGGACCGCAGCACACCACTATTGAACCCAGAGCAGTGTCAAAAGGTTGTTTGTTGGATAGTGGATAATGCTTACAGTCACTTTGCCACCACCACCACCACCCTGTCTTCCACATGGTCAAGTCTCAGTAGCCATGTGCCTGGACCGCATATCCCTCACCCTGATCCTCCTTGCTCCCATGATGCCGTGCACCTGGAGACAACAGATCCCACACTTGGACATTCCGAAGAGCTGTTCACTTTTCTAGTTAAAGATTCAGGCCTCTTGTCCAGTCAACTTTAAGTGGGGCAAGAGGAGATGTAGCGATGCCCAAATATTTGAGCATCCTCGGTCACAGGAAGGCGATGGTGGGGAAGTGCCACAAGAGATGGACGATGAAGAGACAAAATTGCCAGAAATTCAGGAGGAGGAGAATCAGGGTGCGGAAGTGGAAGATGAGGTGGTGGATGTTATAGTAACTGACCCAAGCTGGCTGTAGGACATGCAAAGCGAGGACAGCAGAACACAGGGGGAGGGAGGCATAGCACCCCAACAGGCAGGAAGAATCAGTGTGGTGGCCACAGACAGAAGGCAGGCAACCATTCCTCGTAACACCAACACGATGGAAGTTGCCAGCACAAATGTTAAGTCTGGTTGTTTTTTAAAGACACTACTAATAACCCCAAAAAGCCCATTTGCGCCACTTGCCAGGCCAGCATCAGCAGGGGTAGCAAAACTACAAGCCTGACCACCACCAGCATGATCAGGCAAATGGCAGCAAAGCACCCGACTTTGTGGCCCGAAACGCAGGGTCCAGGAACAGTGTGTGCGGCTTCTTCCGCTGTTGTGCGTGCATGCCAATCCCCATCCATGGTACATGCAAAGATGTCTCCTGCCCTGCACCTGTCATTGCACACACTCAACTAGCACCATCAGAAAGCACATTCACATCCTTTTCCCCAGCGCAGCGTTCAGTTATCCATACCCCAGTCCTTAGAACGCAAGTGCAAATACGCATCCAACACCCTACAGGCCACACTACTAAATTCACACGTTTCACGACTGCTTGTGCTTGAAATGTTGCCTTTTAGGCTCATGGAGACGGAAGCTTTCAGCAACTTGATGGCTGTCCCTCGGTACTTGGTCCCCAGCCGCCACTATTTCTCCCGGTGTGCCCTCAACAATGCAGTTACTGGGAAAGTCCACCTAACCATGGACATGTGGATTCGTGCCTGTGGGCAGGGATGGTACATCTCGCTGATGGCACGCTGCATAGCATAGTATTAGCATAGTGAAAGCCGGGACCCGGTCAGACCTTGAGATGGAACACGCCATCCCAATGCTAAGGATTGCGGTCCCTAATTCAATCAGGGTTGCTCTCACAGTCTACAGCTCCTGCATCTCATCCTCTTCCTCCTCTTCAGCCTCCATCTCCGAAATGACCACATCAGTCATTGCCTCAGCCAAGCGGCAACAGGCTGCGCTGAAGCTAATATGCTTAGGTGACAAACCACACAATACTGAAGAGTTGTGGACAGCTCTGAAAGAGCAGGCAGATCTGTGGCTGACACCACTGAACCTACATCCAGGCATGGTTGTGTGTGACAACAGCCAGAACCTGGTGGCAGCTATGAGTCGAGGCGAGCTCAAAACTACCCAGAGCTGCCGGATCTGCTTGTCAAAGTACACCACCTGTGTGCCCATTTTAGAAAGTCAGCTACAGCTTCCGCCACCTTGCTGTGCTTCAGCAGAGTTTGCAGCATTCGGCTCACCGACTAGTGTGTGATGTTCCCACACGTTGGAACGCTACACTGCGGATGTTGGAAAGGATTTGTGGGCAGAAGAGGGATTCAGTTCAGACTCAACACATAAGACCTCAGGAGTGGACATGGATGTCAGACATATGTAACATCCTCCAAAACTTTAAGGACTCCAACAAGATGGTGAGCAACGATGATGCCATAATTAGCTGCACCATCCCACTTCTCTGTGCTCTGAAACACTCTCTGCTCACAATCAAAGAGGATGAATTGCAAGCGGAGCACAATGAGATGGAGCAAGGAACCATACAGGGTGATTACACACAGTCCAGCCTCATCTTAGCCCAATGTGGATTGGGTGACAATGAGGAAGAGGTGGACAAGGAAGAACAGGAGCTAGTTTCATGTGCTATAGACGGTACTACCTGCACAACTGTCATACTGTCTGTTCAGCTTGGATGGCCTAAGGACAGGGAGGAGGAGGAGAGCATGTTCAGTCATCCTCTTGGTGAAGACATGGAAGTCTTGCCTGCTAGCAGTCTGGCACGCATGGCTGAGTTTATGTTGTGCTGCATTTCCTGTGACCTTCGTGTTCTCAAAATAAAAGTTTGGGTGAAAGTCATTACTGGTTCGTGACACTTCTAGACCCATGATACAAGGAGAACTTTCTATCTCTTATTCCCGAGGTGGACGGGTCTACTAAAATGGGGCAGCACCAGAGGGCCCTTGTTGCGGAATTATTAAAAAAAATCCCATCTGAAAACGCTGGGGGGCAGAGGTCACAGTTCATTGAACAACCAAGGAGTACAGGCGAGAGAGACACAACTCCAATTCAGCAGAGGCAGGGGAGCACTGTCAAGTTCGGGGAGAGTTTTCTCAGACTCTCGCACCGCACAGGTCCTGAGGCGCGGGGTACTCTCACAAGAAGTGCAAAGTTTGGGAAGATGGTGAGGGAGTACCTTGCTAACCGTACCAACATCCTCAGTGATACCTCAGTGCCTTATAATTATTGGGAATCCAAGCTGGACACGTGGCATGAACTGACTCTCTACGCCTTGGAGGTCCTGGCCTGCCCTGCCGCTAGCATTTTGCAGAACTGGTTTTTAGTGCCACAGGTGGAATTATAACTGATAAGCACATCTACCTGTCAACTGAAAATGCTGACAGGCTGACTCTTATAAAAATGAACAAGGGCTGGATTAAACCAGACTTCTTAACACCACCGAATGATAGCAGCATAATATAAACTCAAATCCAGTGTCTTTTTTGGGAGGTATATTCCCATGCACCTCTTCACACTCATATATGGGTATACGCTTCCTGATTTTGGCTATTTGCTGTTGTCCTCCTCCTTCTCCTCATCCTCATCCTCCACCACCATATCACCAGGGTGACGTTATGCAACACCCACATAATTTTTTTAAAGGGTGTTTATGATGCCCCTAAAAATATGGTTATACAGTATGCTCATTTGTATACATGAGCATACATTTACCCCAGGGGTAAATGTTTGTTAGCCCATACACTTAGAGCATGGGCATTACAAGTATAGGAGGCCTGCTCCTTTCTAATTGGAACTTTTTTATTAGGCTCTCCTCTACATCTCTTTAAAGAGGCATTGGAGTGCCTCCAAATTTTTGGCAGCCCTTGCAATCA
The DNA here is from genome assembly GCF_039654945.1 of Dendrobates tinctorius. NCBI lineage: Eukaryota > Metazoa > Chordata > Amphibia > Anura > Dendrobatidae > Dendrobates > Dendrobates tinctorius. The sequence continues at coordinate 16,982,011 of NW_027361858.1, read as the reverse complement.
ATGCATAGGCAAACACAATGGGAGACCCACTTCCTAATAATGGGAACATTTTTTCATGAGACCCTCCTCTACGTCTCTTCAAAGGGGCATTGGAGTGCCTCCAAATTTTTGGCAGCCCTTGCATTCACTACATAGGCAAACACTATGGGAGACCCACTTCCTAATAATGGGAACATTTTTTCACGAGGCCCTACTCTATGTCTCTTCAAAGGGGCATTGGAGTGCCTCCAAATTTTTGGCAGCCCTTGCATTCACTGCATAGGCAAATTCTATGGGAGACCCACTTCTTAATAATGGGAACATTGTTTTCAGGAGGCCCTCCTCTACATCTCGTCAAAGGGGTATTGGGGTGCGTCCAAATTTTTGGCAGCCCTTTCATTCACTGCATAGGCAAACAGTATGGGAGACCCACTTCCTAATAATGAGAACATTGTTTTCAGGAGGCCCTCCTGTACGTCTCTTCAAAGGCATATTGGGGTGCATCCAAATTTTAGGCAGCCCTGCCACTCACTGCATAGGTAAACACTATGGGTGATCCACCTCCTAATAATGGGAACATTCCTTCATGAGGCACTCCTCTACTCTCTTCAAAGGGGCACTGGAGTGGCTCCAAATTTTTGGCAGCTTTGCATTCACTGCATAGGCAAACAGCATGGGAGACCCACTTCCTTTTAATGGGAACATTGTTTTCAGGGGGCCCTTCTGTACATCTCATCAAAGTGATATTGGGTGTGTCCAAAGTTTGGGCAGCCCTGCCACTCACTGCATGGGCAAATACTATGGGAGACACACTTCCTAATAATGGGAACATTTTTTCATGAGGCCCTCCTGTACATCTCATCAAAGGGGTATTGGGGTGCGTCCTAATATTTGGCAGCGCTGCCACTCACTGCATACACAATAACAGTATAGGAGACCCACTGTTTAATATTGGGAACCACAAAGCATAGCCGGCTGATTCCTCGCTAAGAATAGTGAGGGCCAACTGCTGGCCCTATAGGAATAGTAAAGGCCATCTGATAACCCTATCAAAATACTGTAGGCTTTGTGACTTTCAGATTCCCTCCTTCATAAATAAAACAGGATGTGTCTGATGATGTGTCACATACCACATGTCCAGATAAGGTTGTAAAATGTTAAAACGACATTTCCCAGTGAATGCATTTGGCTTGGTTGAAAGCAATGCTAAAGTTCAAAAATGCTTCAAAAATGCTATGTGTGAAGATAGCCCAAGGTGTGGAGCAGTATTTTTGCTTTTAGTTATTTATTTTGCCTTATATACAAGTCATTACCCTGGAAAGGATGTTCCTTAACATATTTCCCAGGAAAATACATTTTGTTTTTGTATGTTTTATTGTGAGTATGTAAAAGTGGCGTAAGACCCTGACAACATTGTTCACAGCAGTCCCCATGCTGTTCCCATGTCATATGAGCATTGTTGCCATCAATTTCCACAATTTTTAGTCCATCTGCAGACCACCGGTGGGGAGGCCGGAAAAATGCTCGCATTTCCCATAGACTTACATTGGGCTCGTTGCTCGGGTCGAGCGCCCGAGCATTCTAATTTGCTCGACCCGGGCAATGAGCACCTGATCATTTTAGTGATCAGCCATCACTAATAGTGCAACATTTATTTCAGAAATATATCTACTTAACCCCTTTCCAACAACGGGTATAATAGTACCCGATGTTGGACTCCACCTGTTTGGTGCAGGCTCCAGGGCTGAGCCCGCATCTTTCCGGGCATATGACAGCTGATTTATACAGCTGACATGTACCCGCAACAGCTGCGGGTGGAATCCCGATCCACCTGTGGCTGTTAACCCATTAAATGCCTCTGTCAATCTCTGACATCTGCATTTAACTCGCGCTTCCCGCTATCGCACTGGAAATCCTGCCCATCAGTGACCCTGTCATATGATCACAGTTCACCAATGAGTTGATATGACAACCGGAGGTCTCCAGCAGACCTCTATGGTTGTCATAGCCAGACTGCTATGAGTGCCACCTGGTGGTCAGCGCTCATAGCTAATGAGCATTTCTGCTACATAAAGGTGATCTGATCATCACCTGTATGCAGCAGAGCCAATCAAAGTACTGCAGCTTCTAGACTCCCATGGAGACTATTGAAGCATGCAAAAAGTAAAAAAAAGTTTTTAAAAAAAATAAAAGTTCAAATCACCCCCCCTTCAAAATAAAACAATAAAAAAATAAAAAAAATAAAATATACACATATTTGGTGTTGCCACATTCATAATGGCCCATTTTGCCAATATACAAAAATAATTAACCCTATTGTTAAACGTCGTAACAAGAAAAACAGTCAAAACACCAGTATTACATTTCTTTGATCGCCGCAACATTGCATTAATATGCAATAAAGGGCGATCAAAAGATCAGCACAAAAATTATATCAATAAAAATATCATCTCAGCAGACAAAAAATAAGCCCTCACCCCACCCAAGATCATGAAAAATGGAGACGCTACCGGTATCGGAAAATGACGCATTTTTTTAACAAACTGTCATTTATTTTTACCACTTAAATAAAAAAGAACCTAGACATGTTTGGTGTTTATGCACTTGTAATGACCTGGAGAACCATAATGGCAGATCAATTTTAGCATTTAGTGAACATGGTATAAAAAAAAAAACAAGTCTGGGATTGTACTTTTTTTTTGCAATTTCATTGCACTTGGAATTGTTTTCCAATTTTCCAGTACAGAATATGTTAAAACCAATGGTGTCTTTCAAAAGTTCAACTCGTTCTGCAAAAAACAAACCTTCATATGGTTATTTTGACCAAAAACAAAAAAGTTATGGCTCTGGGTCTGGGAAGAAGATGAGCAAAAAGTGAAAATGCAAAAATAAAAATACCACTGGTCATTAAGGGGTTAAAGCCGTGGTGGCTAATTGCAAAATACAAAATGGACTGCCAAAGCAAAATTTCAGCAAAGATATTAAAGGGAGCATTAAAGGGGTTGTTCACCACAAGGACAACCCCTTCTCACATTGAATGTTTGACCTTTTTAAAATAAAAACACCTGTACTCACCTCGCGTGCCAGTGACCTTTCAGCAGTATCAGCATTCTCATTTCCAGGGCTACCGACTAACATCAAGGCTTGTTTCAAATACAGTAGATGCATTGCCTGCCCAGTAATGACATCAGAGAACACCTTCACCAACAAGGTAATAGGCAAATAATATCAAATTTGTTTTATTATACTTTATCTCCTCACAGACGCCGGGATTGACGTATGCGGGTCATCTATGTGCTATACGCACAGTCTGTCACATCACCCTATGCTGACATGTGCGTCTCATCTTTGCACTCTAACAAGTGGCACACCGGAAATGACTCGTGTGTTTCATCCGTGAACTCCAATGTCGGAAATGATGTTTCTCTCACCGCTGGAATGTTATTTAAATGGATGCTGGCACCATACTTTTAACAAGGTATTTTTCCCAACAGCTTGTTGTGGGAACCGTACATCTCAATGATCACGGCTGACATCTCATCCTCCATCCGGTCTCTGTATCCCTAAAGATTGATATATGAAACGTGGCAGTACCGCAGGGCACCTTTACTTTTCATCTTTGGGATAATACTGTGGGAGATGTGAGGCTTCCCTGTGATGGCACCCCCCTACCCTTACACTATACAAGAGATCATCTGACCCGAACCAACCTAATAGGACATCACCGGGACCTACGGTGGGATCATTCCTTTTTCTAATTTTGCATACAGCTTTTGTATATATTTTAGTACATTCTACTCTGCTGAAACTGAAATTGATATTCTGATTGGTAGTTCACAACTAGTTTATCCGCAGGTACCTGTACCAGCAGAGCAGAGAGTGCAATAGCACTAGGATTCACAAGACTAAGTTAGGAAGTAGCTGATGATTCTTGGTAACAAGCAGGAGTTGGCTAGGGAGATGATTAGACAACTGAGTGAAGTGGATTTGGGAAAGGGTGATGATGCCAGTGGTATTTGCAAAGTTACAGTAACCCAACATCAACTAGCACAAAAGGAGACAGTCATAGGGGAAGGAAACAAAGGCTGGCACCTGAGCCAGGCAAGGTAAGCAACAATGGTCAAATTATATTAAGATCTTTTGCCCTGCTTCTCTTATTAGGGGTTAAATGTTCCAATAACAAAAAGCAACACATTAGATTAGTTCATGGTCAATGCCCTATAAAATATTCAAGAAATCCTTAGTGCTCAGTGTCATTGAGGTGACCTTGTTAGAAGCCTTTGACATTGCCATTTTAGCATTAGCATATGACAGTTTATGAGATGACTAGATCAGAATTGGCTGGCTTCTTTGAGTACATTAGGTCATGTCTAATAGTAGTATCAGATCAATCAGTATTTTATATCCACTGATATGGAACTCAAAAGCATTCTGGCTTTAGAAAATGGACCTTGCACTAAATTAGTACAAAAAAATCAAAATTATATTATGTTTCTTTTTGCATTTAAAGTAGATATCAAACCACTACACAGTCCAAGGCAAATATGAGATATTATGTTTAAATATTTACAGAATGCCTACTATTTTCGAAACTTAGAAAGAACTAAGTCTTCCAGCTGTAAATATGTCATATATTAATTTAACCTTTGATCCTTTTTTTAGATATTGATATAGTCCACAATGCTTCTCTGGGAAGATCTCTCTGTAATAAAGCATCTGATGAAGTAAATAATGCTTATTTGCAGACATTAACAGAAAATCCTTGTAAAAATCTGTAATTTTCTAATAGTGTACAAGGGCATCACTAGCCGCTTGCATGAGCCCTGAATCAAATGTCTGGTGCCCCAAACCATGTGAGGGCACCTTTTCTCTAGACCAGTCTCACAGCAGTGCTGTCTTTCCTAAGTCCTCTCCTGAGCCTGGGAGTACAATTATATTAATGTGGTTGCTCCTGCATGTGCTGGTACTCTGCTCAGGAATGGAGCTAGGACAGAGCCAAGAGCAGATGGCACTTATGCAATCAGCATTCTGCTCTGGGTGCTGATATTTTCAGACATTGAGATGCCACATGTGCACAGGTTACTGCAACGGTGCAGACAATGAGAAGACAGTGATAATCTACCAACACTTCTTGATTGAACAACACAGAAAGAAAATCTATCTATAAGTATGTATATATATATATACACTCACTGGCCACTTTATTAGGTACACCATGCTAGTAACGGGTTGGACCCCCTTTTGCCTTCAGAACTGCCTCAATTCTTCGTGGCAGAGATTCAACAAGGTCCTGGAAGCATTCCTCAGAGATTTTGGACCATATTGACATGATGGCATCACACAGTTGGCGCAGATTTGTCGGCTGCACATCCCTGATGCGAATCTCCCGTTCCACCACATCCCAAAGATGCTCTATTGGATTGAGATCTGGTGACTGAGGAGGCCATTTGAGTACAGTGAACTCATTGTCATGTTCAAGAAACCAATCTGAGATGATTCGAGCTTTATGACATGGCGCATTATCCTGCTGAAAGTAGCCATCAGATGCCTGTTCTTACCTGAGAGGAGTGGTACCCAGTGTGGTCTTCTGCTGCTGTAGCCCATCTGCCTCAAAGTTCGACGCACTGTGCGTTCAGAGATGCTCTTCTGCCTACCTTCGTTGTAACGGGTGGCAATTTGAGTCACTGTTGCCTTTCTATCAGCTCGAACCAGTATGCCCATTCTCCTCTGACCTCTGGCATCAACAAGGCATTTCCGGCCACAGAACTGCCGCTCACTGGATTTTTTTTCTTTTTCGGACCATTCTCTGTAAACCCTAGAGATGGTTGTGCGTGAAAATCCCAGTAGATCAGCAGTTTCTGAAATTCTCAGACCAGCCCTTCTGGCACCAACAATCATGCCACGTTCAAAGGCACTCAAATCACCTTTCTTCCCCATACTGATGCTCGGTTTGAACTGCAGGAGATTGTCTTGACCATGTCTACATGCCTAAATGCACTGAGTTGCCGCCATGTGATTGGCTGATTAGAAATTAAGTCTTAACACACAGTTGGACAGGTGTACCTAATAAAGTGGCCAGTGAGTGTATATATATAAATATATATTCAAACAATGTGAAAAACATATAGCCAGCTCACCATAAAGGAGTTCCTCTTGATGCAGTAATCGGTGTTCACCCTGTGCTTTGCACGGATCCAGGCAGGGAGTATGCCCCAACAAATAGAAATATGAGGAAATTGGGATCCAGCAAAAGGATGAAAGATCCCTTGCTGGAATGCTACTAATTGATTGGAGTTCCTCATACTTTTTATGACATAATGGATTAATAAAGAAGAAGTTTTTACAAATCTGGTGAACTTTCATCCTTTTGCTGGATCCCAATTTCCTCATATTATATATATATATATATATATATATATATACAGTCATATGCAAAAGTTTGGGCACCCCTATTAATGTTAACCTTTTTTCTTTCTAACAATTTTGGTTTTTGCAACAGCTATTTCAGTTTCATATATCTAATAACTGATGGACTCAGTTATATTTCTGGATTCAAATGAGGTTTATTGTAGTCACAGAAAATGTGCAATCTGCATTTAATAAAAATTTGGCTCGTGCAAAAGTATGGGCACCCTTATCATTTTCTTGATTTGAACACTCCTAACTACTTTTTACTGACTTCCTGAAGAACTAAATTGCTTTTGTAACCTCATTGAGCTTTGAACTTCATAGCCAGATGTATCAAATCACGAGAAAAGGTATTTAAGGTGGCCACTTGCAAGTAGTTCTCCTATTTGATTCTCCTATGAAGAGTGGCATCATGGGCTCCTCAAAACAACTCTCAAATGATCTGAAAACAAAGATTATTCAACATAGCTTTTCAGGGGAAGGATACAAAAAGTTGTCTCAGAGATTTAACCTGTCAGTTTCCACTGTGAGGAACATAGTAAGGAAATGGAAGAATACAGGTACAGTTCTTGTTAAGCCCAGAAGTGGCAAGCCAAGAAAAATATCAGAAAGGCAGAGAACAAGAATGGTGAGAGCAGTCAAGGAAAATCCACAGACCACCTCCAAAGACCTGCAGCATCATCTTGCTGCAGATGGTGTCACTGTGCATCGGGCAACAATACAGCGCACTTTGCACAAGGAGAAGCTGTATGGGAGAGTGATGCGAAAGAAGCCGTTTCTGCAAGCACGCCACAAACAGAGTCGCCTGAGGTATGCAAAAGCACATTTGGACAAGCCAGTTACATTTTGGAAGAAGGTCCTGTGGAATGATGAAACAAAGATTGAGTTGTTTGGTCATACAAAAAGGCGTTATGCATGGAGGCTAAAAAACACAGCATTCCAAGAAAAACACTATTTTTATGATGCTGCAGGTCTTTGGAGGTGGTCTGTGGATTGTCCTTGACTGTTCTCACCATTCTTCTTCTCTGCCTTTCTGATATTTTTCTTGGCCTGCCACTTCTGGACTTAACAAGAACTGTACCTGTGTTCTTCCATTTCCTTACTATGTTCCTCACAGTGGAAACTGACAGGTTAAATCTCTGAGACAACTTTTTGTATCCTTCCCCTAAAAAGCTATGTTGAATAATCTTTGTTTTCAGATAATTTGAGAGTTGTTTTGAGGAGCCCATGATGCCACTCTTCATAGGAGAATCAAATAGGAGAACTACTTGCAAGTGGCCACCTTAAATACCTTTTCTCATGATTGGATACACCTGGCTATGAAGTTCAAAGCTCAATGAGGTTACAAAACCAATTTAGTGCTTCAGGAAGTCAGTAAAAAGTAGTTAGGAGAGTTCAAATCAAGAAAATGATAAGGGTGCCCATACTTTTGCACCAGCCAAATTTTGATTAAATGCAGATTGCCCATTTTCTGTTACTACAATAAGCCTCATTTGAATCCAGAAATATTACTGAGTCCATCAGTTATTAGATATATGAAACTGAAATAGCTGTTGCAAAAACCAAAATTGTTAGAAAGAAAAAAGGTTAACATTAATAGGGGTGCCCAAACTTTTGCATATGACTGTATATATATATATATATATATATATACACACAGTGGGAAAAAAGTATTTAGTCAACCACCAATTGTGTAAGTTCTCCCACCTAAAAAGATGAGAGAGGCCTGTAATTTAATTGACATCATAGGTAGGCCACATCTTATGAGAGTCAAAATGAGAAAACAAATCAAGAAAATCACCTTGTCTTATTTGGTAAGATTTATTTTGCAAATCATGGTGGAAAATAAGAGAATAGTCAAAAAACACACCAGCGCTTACTCCAAAGTAGATGGGGTTAAGTTCTGAGCTGCTGAGGTCAAGTGAGGGTAGGTGTCAACCCCGACTGTGGTAAAATGACAAATACTTATTTTTTGTAAAATTACAAAAAAGTAGATATGACCCACGCTCAAGGACACCCCTTGGTGTCCTTGAGCACGGGTCATATCTACTTTTTTTCATAGTAGAAAATAAGTATTTGGTCACCTAAAAAACATGCAAGATTTCTGGCTCTCACAGACCTGTAACGTCTTCTTTAAGAGGCTCCTCTGTCCTCCACTCATTACCTATAGAAATGGTACCTGTTTGAACTTGTTATCAGTATAAAAGACACCTGTCCACAACCTCAAACAGTCACTCAAAACTCCACTATGGTGAAGACCAAAGAGCTGTCAAAGGACACCAGAAACAAAATTAAAGTCCTGCACCAAGCTGGGAAGACTGAATTTGCAATAGGCAAGCAGCTTGGTGTGATGAAATCAACTGTGGGAGTAATAATAAGAAAATGGAAGACATACAAGACCACTGATAATCTCCCTCAATCTGGGGCTCCACACAAGATCTCACCCCATGGGGTCAAAATGATCACAAGAACAGTGAGCAAAAATCCCAGAACCACATGGGGGAACTAGTGAATAACTTGCATAGAGCTTGGACCACCGTAACAAAAGCTACCGTCGGTAACACACTACGCCACCAGGGACTGTAATACATTTCAGTAAGCATCAAACATCAAATGTCCAGAAGAGACATTTATTGTCAAATTGCTGCAAAATAACCACTACTGGGGACTGATAACAAAAGGAAGAGTCTTATTAGTTTCAAACAAGACAAGGACTGGACTTTTGTCCAGTGGAAATCTATGCTATGGTTGCTGAGTCAAAATTTAAGATACAGTACTTGGTGCCAATTGCCATGTCTTTTGAGACACTGAAAAGGTTAGCAGATAATTTCTAGATATGTGTTGACCATGGTGAAGTATGGAGGGGGAGGTTTGATAGTGTGGGGGTTTTGCTAGTGACATGGTTGATGATTTATTACAAATTCAAAGCAAATTTACCATTCTTGGCTATCACAGTATTTTGCAACAACATTCAATCCCATCTAGTTGGCACTTAGTAGAATCATCAATGAACCAAAACTCATCCAGGCTGTATAGGGGCTATATGACCCAGAATAAGAATCACAGAGAGGTGTGTCAGGTTTGGCCAGGACTGCAGTCTTGGACCAGGACTCTGGGGCAACGGAGCCCTGGCCTCCCCTCACATATACATGATAGTTCTCTGTTAGCATACCTGTAGCTCCATTCTTCTCACCCTCAAGGCCTTCTCCAGGTGACAGTTCATCTTTTTCTACTCTTTTGGAAAAAACAGAGACACAGTCAAATTCCAACTTTGAACAAGGAACTTTACTTATTTGTGTTCTCAGTCCTTCCAGTACGTTTACAGCATGCACATCAGGTAACACACAACTTACCTTTCTCTCTTTCCCTATTTCCTCACTGTCATCTTCCAGAACATTCCTGGGACATCCCGTCCCATTCAGCATCACAGCATCCTCTCTGTCCAGCTTCACCATCTTTGGGAGTTCCCCTGTCTGTTTCACCCCAGACAAAAGGGCATCTGCCCACGTAGCAAACTGCCTCATAATGAGCGATCTGTGCTGCCGTACTTCTGCCAACTGTCTCATTACCATCTGCAGTGTAGTGCTCGGTACTGCAATGTTCTACATTTCTGTCATCAGTGGCCCTCAGGCCCTGAACAGCTGGGCTCGTATCCTTTGATGTTACGGGCTACCTGCCCGGTCAGGGCTACTAAGCCCAACTGACTAAAATGCCAGATGCTCCCTGGCTTAACCACAGATAGCCCCTCCTACATTAACTATTTACAGGTAGAGTATGCGCTTCACCCCCATCTAGTGGCCTAAGTGGGGTACTATGCTTTCTGTAAAACTATAACAGTAGTTATACATAGCATTTACATACTATAAACATGCACAACACCAGACATTACAGTATCATATTTACAAACACCTCCTTGTGCCCCTTACAGCTGAATCATATGAAATAGCCTCAATAATCACCTAACCCAGCCCAATTGAAATGGTTTTGGATGGGTCGTACTCCAGATTGAAAGCCAATCAGCCAAGTGTTCAGCATCTCTGTGAACTCCTTCTAGACTGTTGGAATAACATTTCAGGTAATTACTTGATGAAGCGTAAAAGGGATGGGGGAGTGCTTTAAGGAATCTGAAGTTTAACACGTATTCTTGTTTGTTTCACAAATGTTAATTTAATCCTTCCTTGTTTCTATATTAGCCCTTTGTGGCTTTGTTGCCTTCAATCTAAATATACAATTTGCACATACCAATAAGAACAAGAAAAATAATTGTATAAACACGTGCCCAAACCTTTGAACGGTATTATATGTCATATTGTAAGTTAGGGGCTTCTGTTTTTTTTTACTTATTTATTATTATTATTTATTTTTCTCATACCTTTGTCCCTATGTTTATTACTGAGCAATATTAAAATAAAAAAATATTGACAATTATAATATCATTGATGTTTCATAAATATGCTGGGTAAGAAAATACAAACTGCATAGTGATAATTTCTGGGAAATGCTGAAACAGGCAAATCCAGTAAAATCAGCTCATGTATTGACATATGTTTAAACATCTGTGCCACTGATTCACATAGCATATTTACTGCTGTGTTCCTTGCAAAGCCTGCTACGATAGCTAAAGTACTGTCATTGTGATGCCAAGGCTTACATAATGATAGAAAAGGAAATCTCAGCAGCGCGTGGCATATTGTAGCTCATTTTGTGGTATACTTTATATGTATACAAACATAAGTGTATCCAATATTTTCAAGTGGCAGAGACATGACAGTTATCACAATTCTAGTACCATCTGGGTCATTGTTATATTAATATCTGATATTAGAAGCGTCTGTTCGTCTTGCTGTGCTTGACACCCGCGCTGGAATATCATTACTGACTTGTAATCAAGTCATTACACCTTCTTTTCACCAGATGTCCTCATGAATCCTAAGCAGTTACTCAGATACAGCAGTGTGACACAGTTGGTTCTGAAGCCTAAGGGATAAAATGATGGATTATATTACAGGAACATTCAATAACGTCTTTCTAAATAGAGAATTATTAAATACAATGAACAATCGTTATATGCGGCAGGGAAGAAAGCTGAATAGAGTTGGACTTTATTCTACGTGGTTGACACCACTAGTTTAACATCAGATCTCTCTGAGTTATAGGCAAATTAAGGTGCAACCCCCACATGATCGTAGAGTTAGGTCAGGGTCAGACATGCGAGAAACTTGCACGAGTTTCGCAAGTCAATACCTGACACAGCCACCGCCATTCGGACAGGAGCGTGCGGCTACATGTATTTCTATGCAGCCGCACACTCCAGTCCCGAGTGCCGGCGGCAGTGCCGTGTATTGAGACGTGAGACTCGTGCGAGTTTCTCGCATGTCTGACCCCGGCCTTAAACTTAAAATCATTCACTGGTGAAAACAAATCATTTATTGACAGGATAGGTGATTAGTAACTGATAGCTGTGAGTATGACAGCTGGAACCTGTACCGATTAGCAGAATAGTGAATTTTTATCCTAATTATAAAATGGAGTGGCAGGTCAGATGCGTGACCACCACATTATTCATTCTCTGTGGGGCTCTCGGAAGAAGCTGAGTACAGCTCGACGGAAACCAATGGGGAATGAAAACAGTCAAGCATACGCACTGCAGCTTCATTCCATCAAGGATAAAGGTTACCTGTTCTGCCAATTGGTGCAGCTCACAGTGGTCGGACCCCATTCATCAACAAGTCATCTGCTGGATATCACTTATCGTTTGGATCGGTAATAACTTGTCTTCACCAAACAACTTCTTTAGGTTGTGGTGTAGAGATGAGAGAATCAATTTATAGCAAGTCATATTTGACGCAAATCTTCCTCTTGCCCTTTGCATTGCAAGAAATTTTGGAGGAATTGGACGGCATGAATCAAGCAAAATGGCTGGAAGGAATTAAAAAATAGCAAAGCATATGTTGACCAGTTCTACTGCAGCAGCTCCTGTCTCTGCCTTCTGCTCACTTGAAATCAGTCTTCTGATTGTTCTTTGAACAGTAAATCGGTCATTGATCCAAATATTCCAGTGCGGACAAGGCCTGATATTCATGTGTGTTCATGTGTGGTGTATTTTTAAGTCACTTTTCTCTTTGTCTTGAGGTATGCATTGAAGTTTTTTTTACACCAAATTCTTTAAAATGATGCATTTGGTTTACAAATTTTGCAGAAAATGCAAAATGATAATTCTTTGTCTTTATTCTTTTTTGACCACTACAAAGTAAAAAGTCACATGTTCCTTTGAAATGACACACACACATTGTGCAAAAATTTAGAAAAAAATTACTCTAGAGACAGACTGGAGTGAGTCCCAATTAATGAATTGGCCTCAAATATTTGGAAAACAAAACCCTGCCCACAATGGCGAACTTAAAAAACAACAACAGGTGAACATATAGAAAATAGAACTTAAAACAGCACAAATTAAAAAATTATGTGGAGAAAAAAGAATAACAAGCTAGACAAAAACAGGTGCAAATGCAATGATGAATTGGGGCCTTGGTGTAAAAAAAAAAACCTTACTACTTTTACATACTACTAACTCGAGTATTTTCAAAACGAGTTTATTCCTCAGATACAATAACATACACATAGTGTTTAATGGTGGCATAAGGACTACAATCTTGGGGCTATAGGGAACACGGCACAAGTTAATTTGAATACAGAGGTCTGCAAAGGTTACAGTGAAATGGGTCACTTTGGGAATTGCTTTGTTAAATTAGGTCTAGTGGATGGCTTGCGGCTTGTGGAAATTCAATTTTTTTCTTATTTTTTTGGGTGCAACCAAAAGTCTCTAAGGTTTTTGTTGCATTATAAATAAATCATGAGAGGTGATCATAGGCTGATGGGATGAAATGTGTAGTATATTCTGTCCCGGCAGTAAAACACACACACATGACCTTTTACTTTAATCCCATGAAGATAAATATGGACCTCAGGGAAATGTTTGAGTTGAAAGCCTTCATGGCTCCTCAAGAGCTGGATTCTCTGGTAAAACAGACACATTTACAATGTGATTGCAATGTATTCTATAAAAGATAAATACTTGTTCCAATGGTTATTTCATATCATCTAGGACCTAAAAGGGATTTTCTTCTTTAGCTAAGCTCTTTCTACCTGCTATAATAGGACATGTTAAATTATTGAACTAAAAGATGTGCTCTGGTAGATTGTGCAAATCTATTGCGATTCGTGAGGACAAAGTAAACCATAGGCTCTGGACTAATCTCCCAACCAGGTTGATCACTTCTTCCTCATTACTGCCTTGCCACATTGTCAGGGTAATATGGTTTTAGTCTACTTACTCATTGTGGTCATATGACAATTTAGCCAAAATTTCTCAAAGCCATTTGCTGCAAGTTTGCGAAACTTGTGATACTATGACTTGATTATGGTGTATGGGGTTCAGTCTAACACTAGTAGGGGCTGATCAAGTACTTAAAAAGTTGTTTAGTTTTTATTGCATAAATCAGTAGTAGACTTGAAAAGGTAAATCAGTAAAGTCTTTCAGGAGGGATGAGGAAGAAGCTTTCTCCTGTCTACGTAGAATCTCATCAGTAGCAATTGCCATCTCCCATCTCAGTAATGGGAAAGTCTGTCTTCACACAATACAGAATTTAACTGTGAATTAATAATAATAACAATAATAATAATCTTTATTTATATAGCACCAACATATTCCGCAGCACTTTTCAGTTTTAGGCTATCTACCCACGTTGCAGAAATGCTGGGGAAATTTCCACAACATTTCCGCAACTCCCACCGTGGGTAAAACGCATGCAAATTTGCATGCATTTTTCCCATGAAAAACAAGCATTTTGCAAGCGTTTTTCACTTGCGGAATGCTTGCGCATTGCAAGCGATTTCAAGCATCGCTTGGAAAAGTGATTGACAGGTTGGTCACACTTGTCAAGCATAGCGCTTGACAAGTGTAGCCAAATTTTTACCATTGATGCTGCCTATGCAGCATCAATAGTAAAAGATAGGATGTTAAAAATAATAAAAAAATAAAAAATAGTGATATTCTCAACTTCCGATAACCGCCAGAGCCTTCCCGCCTGTCCGCCATGCTGCCGGCATCTTCTGGTCCCAGTAATGCTTTGCGCGAAGGACCTGAGATGACGTCACGCTCACAAGAGCGCGATGTCATCAGCGGACTTTTGCACAAAGCATTACTGGGGCCGGAAGATGCCGGGAGTGTGGCGGACAGGCGGGAAGGCTCCGGCGGCTGTCGGAAGGTGAGAATATCACTATTTTTTGTTTTCATTCTGTTTTTTTACAAGATTTTGGTATCCAGGGCATGGAGGAGAGTCTCCTCTCCTCCAGACCCTGGGTACCATCCGCACATTGAGCACTCACTTTAAGCATGGTGGGCATAACCACATGTGTAAAGTGAGCATTTTAATGCAATCCTATGGGTGCGGAATCGCCGCGATTCCGCAAAAAGAATGAGCAAGCTGCGTATTTTTCTGCTATGCGATTCCGCAGCGGAAAAATCCACAGCATTAGCACATTGCGGAATCCCATAGGATTGTATGGGATGCGTTTTCGCAGCGCTTTTCCACTGCGGAATTGCCGCGAAAAAGCAAAGAAAAAAAACGCATTGTGTGCACACAGCCTAACAGTTTCAAAACACAAGTCATAAGTAACAACGTTAACAATACAATAATTAAAGCAAAATTAGACAACCCTGCTCGTGAGAGCTTTCAATCTACAATGAGGTGGGGGAGATACAAAGTACAGGTGTGCATTTACAGTGATGTATTTACAATGATGGTCAATGATGGGGGATAGATGGAGATAGTGAATGGGCTACGCATGCACACTTCCACATAAAATGACTTTGATTAGTGAACGTGATAGGCCGCTCTGAACAAATGTGTTTTGAGGGAGCGCCTAAAACTAAGCAAACTGTGAATAGTCCTAATTGGCGCAGCGCGGGAGAAGTCTTGGAGCCGGGAGTAGGAGGTATGGATTAGTGCTGAGGTTAGTTGAACATCGTTTGCAGAGCACAGCAGTCGCTTAGGCCGATAGACAAAAATGAGAGAGGAGATGTAGGGGAGGTGCAGCACTGTGGAGAGCTTTGTGGGTGAGAACAAGTACTTTGAATTGGATCCTATAATGAATAGGCAGCCAATGCAATGATTGGCGAAGAGCAAAAGCGTCCGAGTGCCGATTAGCCAGATGGATGACCCTGGCTGCTGCATTAACCCCTTCCTGACTTTTGACGCCTACTTAGGCGTCATGAAAATCCATGCCATTCCGACCTATGATGCCACATTGGCGTCATGGCAGAATTGCGTTCCTGCTGGTCAGGTGACCGGGGTCACTGAAAGGTCACCAGATCCGCAGGTACAGGAGGACTTGTACTTGAACCTGGGGTTGTGGCTTTGCCCCACCATGGCCACGATCGCTCTGATTAGCTGTTTCACTTTTAACAGCCAATCAGAGCAATTGTAATATTTCACCAATGAAACTAGGTGAAATATTACAATCTAGCTATGGCCGATGCTGCAATATCATCGGCCATGGCAGGGGACCGGGATCTGCTGTCACCACTGACTGATGGTGGTGATCTGCTGCCATGATCAGTATATCCTCCCCCCGGCTTGTCTTCCGCTCCCCTCTCCTGCCCTCTGCTCCCCCCACTATCCGATTCCATGCCCTCCCCCCGGTACCTCCTGGTGTCCCTCCATCTCCAGGCCTTCCTTCATGGGTGCCGCCATCTTCTTCCAGTTTCAGATAGAGGGCAGACATGATGTTGGAGACTGCGGAAAGACAGTCACTGGCATTCTGTAGTACAGCGGGGGGGTAAGGTCAGGGTATGACGTGTATAGTTGTGTGTCATCAGCATAAAGATGGTACTGAAAGCCAAATCTGCTGATGGTCTGTCCAATAAGGGCCATGTAGAGAGAGAAGAGAAGTGGGCCAAGGACAGTACCCCAACAGTGAGAGGAAGAGGAAATGAAGTGGAGCCAGCGAACAAAACACTGAAGGAGCGGTCAGAAAGATAATAATAATAATAATTTTTATTTATATAGCGCCAACATATTCCGCAGCACTTTACAATTAAGCGGGGACATGTACAGACAATAAATTCAATACAAGTTAAGACAATTCAAACAGTGACATTAGGAGTGAGGTCCCTGCTCGCAAGCTTACAATCTACAAAGATAGGAAGAGAACCAGGATAGAGCAGTGTCCTTAATGCCTAGTGACTGGAGCCTAGAGAGTAGGAGACGGTGGTCAACAGTGTCAAAAGCTGCAGAAAGGTCGAGAAGAATGAGCAGAGAGTGTTCACCGTTACATTTTGCTGTCAGAAGGTCATTGGTAACTGTGATGAGTGCATTTTCAGTTAAATGTAAGGGGCGGAAGTCGGACTGTGAAGGATCTAGGAGGGAGTGAGTGGAGAGGTAACGGGTAAGGCGGGAGTAGACTAGGCGCTCCAAGAGTTTAGAGTTGAAGGGGAGATTGGAGACTGGTCTGTAGTTTGTGTAGGATGGGTAGAGAGTGGGTTTCTTTAATAATGAAGTAACGATAGAGTGTTTGAAGGAGGATTGGAAAATGCCCAAGGAGAGGGAGAGATTAAAGATTGTAGTTAGGTGAGTTGTGACGACTGGAGAGAGAGACTGGAGTAGATGTGAGGGAATGGGGTCGGTAGTGCATGTAGTCGGACGAGAATAAGAGAGGAGTCTGGAGACTCTGTGATGGGATCAAATGTGGAGAGTGAGCCAGGGGAAATGCAGGGAGGGATGGGAGTCACAGCACTTAGTGGTTGGGAGCGGACAGATGTTATCTATTTTCTCTATAAAGTGGGAGGCCAGGTCATGAGCACAAATGTCTGTGATAGGGGCTTTTGCTTTTGGCCTGAGGAGGGAGAGAAATGTGTCAAAGAGATTTTTGGGTTGTTGGATAGTGAAGAGTTCAGTGTGGTGAAGTAGGTCTGTTTGGCGAGGTGAAAGGCAGAGTTATAGGTTCTTAACATAAATTTGAAGTGGATGAAGTCTTCTAGTGTGCGGGTTTTCCTCCATAAGCGTTCAGCACTCAAAGAGCATCGCTGGAGAAGTCGAGTTTGCAATGTGAGCCAGGGCTGTTTTAATCTGTGTTTGGAGGTTCTGAGGGTGAGGGATGCTAAATACTTTCAGATTGAAAGATCCGTTTAGGAAGAGAAAGAAGCAGATTTCTTCAATAAAAAGTGTTACAAAGCTTATCATTTTTATGTATATTATTATTAAAATGACAGTTACTCTTTAACATTTGGTATAAATGTTTCAGCAACACTGAGAAAAGAAAAGACATATCATGGTAGAATACAGAAACATTCATGCCAATTAGAGGTGAGCGAATAAATTGGATTTTAATTAAATTTGACTATAATTTTGCAAAAATCAAAATTTGCCAAAATACTGATCTTTTATAATTTGCTTCTGAGCAGAATCAGTAAAATGATGCTCATTGACTGTCAATTTTGTAAACCATAAACTGCCATCAAAATGTAAAAAAAAAAAAATTAAAATTATCATCGTCAACTCTCTGGACAAAAAAAAATTAAAATTATCATTGTCAACTCTCTGGACATTGTCACTTCTTCTGATCCCTGTCCCTTGCCTTGAAATTCCCAGGACTCTGTCTCTAATGAGCTCCAGGATAGTTCTGTGCATGCACACCAAAGCATGAGCAGAAACCTCCCAGGCCTCATCAGAGCTGGATGTCCCAGCTCAGTGTGAGAGGTGCTAGTGGTGGTGATCATAAGAAGGGACAAGGACTACATTAGATGGGTAAGGGAGAGAAGTGGAAGTGCCATAGAGATTCATGGTGAGGTGAGTATAAGTTTTTTTTAAACATCTTATATTTATTATTGTTCGAAATGATGAATCGCAATTTTCAAAATGTAATTTTTATGCCCTTAAATCAGAGAGGCATATCGCACAAAATAGTTAGCAAATAACATTTCCCACATGTCTACTTTACATCAGCACAATTTTGGAAACCTAATTTTTTTTTGTTGACCTGCGATTTCTCATTTTTACAGCAAAATTTGCATTTTTTTAGGGACCACCTCACATTTGAAGTGACTTTGAGGGGTCTATATGAGAGAAAATACCTAAAAGTGACACAATTCTAAAAACTGCACCCCTCAAGGTACTCAAAATCACATTCAAGAAGTTTATTAACCCTTCAGGTGCTTTTCAGGAATTTTTGGAATGTGGAAGAAAAAAATAAACATTTACTTTTCTTTCTCAAAAATTTTCCTTTAGACCTAATTTTTTATTTTCTCAAGGGTAACAGGAGAAAATGGACCATACATTTTGTTGTGCAATTTCTCCTGAGCATTCTGATACCCCATATGTGTTGGAAAACCACTGTTTTGGCGCACAGCAGGGCTTGGAAGGGAAGGAGCGCCATTTCACTTTTTGAACGTAAAATTTGCTGTCATAATTAGTGGGCGCCATGTCATGTTTGGAGGGCCCCAGTTGTGCCTAAACAGTGGAAACCCCCAACAAGTGACACCATTTTGGAAACTAGACCCCTTAGGGAACTTATGTAGATGTGTTTTGAGCACCTTGAACCCCCAGGTGCTTCACAGAAGTTTATAACGTTAAGCTGTTAAAAAAACAAATCACATTATTCCCACATACATCTTTTTTAGCTCCAAATTTTGTATTTTCATAAGGGTAACAAGAAAAATTGCTCCATAAAATTTATTGTGCCACATTTTAGAAATTATAACCCTTTGGGTATTTATCTAGAGATGTAGCAATGATTTTGACTCTGTATGGGGTGTGCAGACAGCTGGTTTGGGCCCTGCATTCCTGTGCATGCCTGCCTAATGAAACCGGGTACGTGTTATGTTTATTATGTACACTGTATAATATGATGATAGCTGACACTGTCCTGAAGTGAACTGATGCACCTGTGTTTATATCTTTGTATGTTAGTGGGTCGCCCTCATACCCAGGGCTGTGGGGTACTCGGTACCGGGCCTGGTGTATCTCAAAGGGAGTTGTCACGGTAGCTGTGGCCCGGCCCGTGGCCCTGGGCGCCCATTGCAAATGTTCATTGTCAATGAATAAGTCGTGACGCCACCTGTGGTGTTCGGCAATGTAGATGTTAGGCCGACGCTGCAGACAGATCCTCTGGGACAGATGGTGTGGTGCAGCAGTGATGGTATAGCCCTCCACAGGCAGGGCTGTTGTCCCAGGGCAGAGTAGGTATGGTGACACTTAGGTGCTGTAGTGTCAGGCGCAGGGGATGTAGCAGTGCCTGGCAGGTTGACGCAGGAATAAGTGGAGGGCACCAGAGCATGTAGTTCAAAAACTTTACTCACAGTCTGTTGTACAAACAGGTGCCTGCCTCCGTGCCGTGTCCTCCGGGTCTGGGACTCAGTCAACCTCCAGGCAAGATGAAGCACTCCTTTCCAACACTCCGCCAACTTGTGCTTTTCTGAACATCTCCTCTTATAGCGCCTTTAGATGAAGTACTCCTAGTACTGAGGTACAATGGAGTTCCTCTCGTCTGATGTTCCTATGAACGCTACTTGTACGGCAGACAGTTGTAGCCTGCTTCGGGGACTCCTTGCTACTGAGTCCCGGCTCACTATCCAGTTGCTGTTGTGCCCCCAAGTCTTATGTGGGAATAAAGTGGTCACTACTTCTATTCCTCCGGTGCCTGCTGCAGGACCATTAGTATCCATGCAACCTCGGGGACCAGGCCCCAGCCTTGCGCTTAGAACTTCTAGGAAGGGTTCTCTTCTCACCCATGTCCTCTGTTCTCTTTTACTCCTCACGTTCCATACTAATCCTTTCTTTCTATGGAGAGCCAGGCTTTCAGTCTATGTTGCTCTCTTTCTCCCTTTCCCGTGCCAGCAGACCCAGGTCACTGAGATCTGCTGCAGCACTTCCATTCATCTATCCCTCTCTCTAGGGATCTTCTTCTCTCTCCCACCAACTACTGACTGACTCACTTAAACTCTTCCCGCTCCTTGAAATGTAATCTAACTCCACCCACCTCCCAGCACGTTTTCTGTTCCAAGCAGGGAACCGCCGAAGGTGCTTTGCTACACTACTTTGTGGTGTGGGGTGCAGGTGTCGGAGCATGGTCAGGAGTCTCCACCTTACCTGGATGGTGGGGTACCACACCTCAGGAGGAGGTGCAATACCTCTGTGGTGACTGAACTCTCAGGGGTGCCACATACCCCCCGTTAAACCCAGCACATCTGCGGGCTGGAAGGCAAAGTTGACAGACACAGGCACATACAAAATTTTTGCAATGCTTAGTAAACAGTACTTATCTAATATTCTCAATGTGAAAGGCACTCATTCTTGAACGTTGCAAACAATTCTTAATTAACTATCTAAAGTCTTAATTCAAAAGTGCAAGTTTCATCATCAACACATTTCTTCATCACCTTCCTTGTTCACATTTTCTACATTTTCTATCATTAGCTTAAAGTGACAACCACTGATACCTGGTTCATCATCTGCATCTTCCAAATCTTCATTCTTTCTTCAAATCTCTCATCTCTTTTTTAAAACATTCCTAAATCCTATATAAAAGCTATTATAAGACACATTATCAAATACTTCACATTAAAACATCAATAATTATTATACGTGCTGGACAGCGCTCCCAGCCGGGATCTCTTGCAGTGTCCTTTGATTGATGAGGTAGACCTTATCTTCGCAAAGTGTCTATTAGTGTTGAACATTCCGATACTGCAAATATCGGGTATTGGCCGATATTCGCTGTATCAGAGTTCCGATACCGAGTACCGATATTTTTACAATATCGAATACCGGAATCGGAAGTTCCCATAATGCAATGAGCCAGTTGTGTTAGCCATGTTAACTAATGGCATGGCTGTGATTGGCTGCTGAAATGATGTCATCATGATGCGCGGTCTGTGCGGGCCTGCAGGGGGTCTGTGCGGGCCTGCCGGGGGTCTGTGCGGGCCTGTCGGGGGTCTGTGCGGGCTGCCGGGGGTCTGTGCGGGCCTGCCGGGGCTCTGTGCGGGCTGCCGGGGGAGTGTACGGGCCTGCCAGGGTCTGTGCGGGCCTGCCGGGGGTCTGTGTGGGCTGCCAGGGATCTGTGCGGGCCTGCCAGGGATCTGTATGGGCCTGCCAGGGGTCTGTGCGGACCAGCCGGGGGTTGTGTGTGTGTGCAGGCATCGTCCGATGGGACTACAAGTCCCATCGGGGTATGCCTGCTACAATGACAGTGATTGACACATTAGCCAATGATGGGACAGTAGTAGTTCCATCATCCGGCTAATGTATAGAATGTAAAAAAAAACATACATACTACATACATACTACATACATACTACATATATACAACATTCATACAACATACATACATACTACATACTACATACAGTGGGGCAAAAAAGTATTTAGTCAGTCAGCAATAGTACAAGTTCCACCACTTAAAAAGATGAGAGGCGTCTGTAATTTACATCATAGGTAGACCTCAACTATGGGAGACAAACTGAGAAAAAAAAATCCAGAAAATCACATTGTCTGTTTTTTTTTCATTTTATTTGCATATTATGGTGGAAAATAAGTATTTGGTCAGAAACAAAATTTCATCTCAATACTTTGTGATATATCCTTTGTTGGCAATGACAGAGGTCAAACGTTTTCTGTAAGTCTTCACAAGGTTGCCACACACTGTTGTTGGTATGTTGGCCCATTCCTCCATGCAGATCTCCTCTAGAGCAGTGATGTTTTTGGCTTTTCGCTTGGCAACACGGACTTTCAACTCCCTCCAAAGGTTTTCTATAGGGTTGAGATCTGGAGACTGGCTAGGCCACTCCAGGACCTTGAAATGCTTCTTACGAAGCCACTCCTTTGTTGCCCTGGCGGTGTGCTTTGGATCATTGTCATGTTGAAAGACCCAGCCACGTTTCATCATCAATGCCCTTGCTGATGGAAGGAGGTTTGCACTCAAAATCTCACGATACATGCCCCCATTCATTCTTTCATGTACCCGGATCAGTCGTCCTGGCCCCTTTGCAGAGAAACAGCCCCAAAGCATGATGTTTCCACCACCATGCTTTACAGTAGGTATGGTGTTTGATGGATGCAACTCAGTATTCTTTTTCCTCCAAACACGACAAGTTGTGTTTCTACCAAACAGTTCCAGTTTGGTTTCATCAGACCATAGGACATTCTCCCAAAACTCCTCTGGATCATCCAAATGCTCTCTAGCAAACTTCAGACGGGCCCGGACATGTACAGGCTTAAGCAGTGGGACACGTCTGGCACTGCAGGATCTGAGTCCATGGTGGCGTAGTGTGTTACTTATGGTAGGCCTTGTTACATTGGTCCCAGCTCTCTGCAGTTCATTCACTAGGTCCCCCCGCGTGGTTCTGGGATTTTTGCTCACCGTTCTTGTGATCATTCTGACCCCACGGGGTGGGATTTTGCGTGGAGCACCAGATCGAGGGAGATTATCAGTGGTCTTGCATGTCTTCCATTTTCTAATTATTGCTCCCACAGTTGATTTCTTCACTCCAAGCTGGTTGGCTATTGCAGATTCAGTCTTCCCAGCCTGGTGCAGGGCTACAATTTTGTTTCTGGTGTCCTTTGACAGCTCTTTGGTCTTCACCATAGTGGAGTTTGGGGTCAGACTGTTTGAGGGTGTGCACAGGTGTCTTTTTATACTGATAACAAGTTTAAACAGGTGCCATTACTACAGGTAATGAGTGGAGGAAAGAGGAGACTCTTAAAGAAGAAGTTACAGGTCTGTGAGAGCCAGAAATCTTGATTGCTTGTTTCTGACCAAATACTTATTTTCCACCATAATATGCAAATAAAATGAAAAAAAACAGACAATGTGATTTTCTGGATTTTTTTTTCTCAGTTTGTCTCCCATAGTTGAGGTCTACCTATGATGTAAATTACAGACGCCTCTCATCTTTTTAAGTGGTGGAACTTGCACTATTGCTGACTGACTAAATACTTTTTTGCCCCACTGTACATACTTCATATATACTACATTCATACAACATACATACATGCTACATACTACGTACATACTACATATATACAACATTCATACAACATACATACTACATGCATACTACATATATTCTACATTCATACAACATGCATGCATACTACATACTACATACATAGTACATATATTCTACATTCATACAACATACATACAGTGGGGCAAAAAAGTATTTAGTCAGTCAGCAATAGTGCAAGTTCCACAACTTAAAAAGATGAGAGGCGTCTGTAATTTACATCATAGGTAGACCTCAACTATGGGAGACAAACTGAGAAAAAAAAATCCAGAAAATCACATTGTCTGTTTTTTTTTTTCATTTTATTTGCATATTATGGTGGAAAATAAGTATTTGGTCAGAAACAAGCAATCAAGATTTCTGGCTCTCACAGACCTGTAACTTCTTCTTTAAGAGTCTCCTCTTTCCTCCACTCATTACCTGTAGTAATGGCACCTGTTTAAACTTGTTATCAGTATAAAAAGACACCTGTGCACACCCTCAAACAGTCTGACTCCAAACTCCACTATGGTGAAGACCAAAGAGCTGTCAAAGGACACCAGAAACAAAATTGTAGCCCTGCACCAGGCTGGGAAGACTGAATCTGCAATAGCCAACCAGCTTGGAGTGAAGAAATCAACTGTGGGATCAATAATTAGAAAATGGAAGACATACAAGACCACTGATAATCTCCCTCGATCTGGTGCTCCACGCAAAATCCCACCCCGTGGGGTCAGAATGATCACAAGAACGGTGAGCAAAAATCCCAGAACCACGCGGGGGGGACCTAGTGAATGAACTGCAGAGAGCTGGGACCAATGTAACAAGGCCTACCATAAGTAACACACTACGCCACCATGGACTCAGATCCTGCAGTGCCAGACATGTCCCACTGCTTAAGCCTGTACATGTCCGGGCCCGTCTGAAGTTTGCTAGAGAGCATTTGGATGATCCAGAGGAGTTTTGGGAGAATGTCCTATGGTCTGATGAAACCAAACTGGAACTGTTTGGTAGAAACACAACTTGTCGTGTTTGGAGGAAAAAGAATACTGAGTTGCATCCATCAAACACCATACCTACTGTAAAGCATGGTGGTGGAAACATCATGCTTTGGGGCTGTTTCTCTGCAAAGGGGCCAGGACGACTGATCCGGGTACATGAAAGAATGAATGGGGCCATGTATCGTGAGATTTTGAGTGCAAACCTCCTTCCATCAGCAAGGGCATTGATGATGAAACATGGCTGGGTCTTTCAACATGACAATGATCCAAAGCACACTGCCAGGGCACCGAAGGAGTGGCTTCGTAAGAAGCATTTCAAGGTCCTTGAGTGGCCTAGCCAGTCTCCAGATCTCAACCCTATAGAAAACCTTTGGAGGGAGTTGAAAGTCCGTGTTGCCAAGCGAAAAGCCAAAAACATCACTGCTCTAGAGGAGATCTGCATGGAGGAATGGGCCAACATACCAACAACAGTGTGTGGCAACCTTGTGAAGACTTACAGAAAACGTTTGACCTCTGTCATTGCCAACAAAGGATATATCACAAAGTATTGAGATGAAATTTTGTTTCTGACCAAATACTTATTTTCCACCATAATATGCAAATAAAATGAAAAAAAAAACAGACAATGTGATTCTCTGGATTTTTTTTTCTCACTTTGTCTCCCATAGTTGAGGTCTACCTATGATGTAAATTACAGACGCCTCTCATCTTTTTAAGTGGTGGAACTTGCACTATTGCTGACTGACTAAATACTTTTTTGCCCCACTGTACATACTACATAATACATACATACTACATATATACTACATTCATACAACATACATACGAGTATATACATACATACTACATACTACATACATACTACATATATACTACATTCATACAACATACAAACATACTACATAATGCATACATACTACATATATACTACATTCATACAACATACTACATACATACTACATATACTACATTCATCAACATACATACATACTACATACTGCATACATACTACATATATACTACATTCATACAACATGCATGCATACTACATACTACATACATACTTCATATATACTACATTCATACAACATACATACATGCTACATATATACTACATATATACTACATTCGTACAACATACATACATACATACTACATATATACTACACTCATACAACATACATACATACATACTACAAACATACTACATTCATACACCATACATACATTCATACAACATACATACATACATACTACATATATACTACATTCATACAACATACATACTACATACATACTACATATATACAACAAACATACATACTACATACAACATACATACTTCATATATACTACATTCATACAACATACATACATACTACATATATACTACATTCATACAACATACATACATACATACTACATACATACTACATACATACTACATTCATGCAACATACATACATACATAGTACATACTACATACATACTACAGACATACAACATACATAAAACATGCTACAGACATGCTACAGACATGCAACATACATACTACATACATGTTACATACATACTACATACAATATATTCATACATTCATACAATACATACATATAGACATACAGTACATATAACATAGAGTACATACTCAACATCACTTGTCACTTTGATCCCCAAGCCAGTGTCATTCTCACTGTAAAAAATATTAAAATAACAAACAACCAATATACTCCCTGATCCGCAGAAATCCATGAGTGTCCCACGACAATCTCCTGCAGTGCATCACTGAGAGGTTACTATAGTTCACTGGTTTCACTTTATGGCAAAAGCTGCGTGGGAACTTTCTCGCACAGCAATGCCAAAAGTGAGACTAGGGACTATTTTTTTTACAGTGGCGGAGGAATACAGTGCGGAAGGATACCTACCTCCTGTCATTGCATTCCTGGTGCCCCTAGAGAGCGGTTGCATCAGCTAATGCTGCTGTTCTCCACGGGAGATCGTTGTGGGACATAGAATCCCCATGTTCACCCCTATAGAATCCCCATGTTCACTTCCATAGAATTCCCATTTTCACATCCATAGAATCCCCATGTCCACTTCCATAGAATCCCCATGTTCACCCCAATAGAATCCCCATGTTCAATTACATGGAATCCCCATGGTCACTTCCATGGAATCCCCATGTTCACTTCCATAGAATCCCCATATTCACCCCCATATAATCCCCATGTTCACTTCCACAGAATCCCCATGTTCACCCCCATAGAATCCCCATGTTCACCCACATAGATTCCCCATGCTCATACACATGAAAAAAACACACCACATACTCACCTCGGTCTCGTTCCCAGGTGCCCAGCTTCTGCTTCTGTTGCCATCTCCGATGCACTGACTCTCTGGCGGTACACAGCTGACATGATGAAATGACATCGCGTCAGCTGTTTCACACGCTGATTGGTGGAGAAAGTGGCCAGAGGCCCCTCCTCCACCAATGCTTTCTCTGTGTAGGGAGACAGCGAGTGGGCGGGCACGGTGCGGCCGGCGGACCTCAGGTTTCCAGCCCCATGGCTGTCTTGGTCTGCGGGGTGGACTGTTTGCCCAGGTCTGGTCTAAAACACCTGGATAAACAAAGTTGCATAGGTAAAAAAAAAGACTAAAAAAGTAATTTAAAAGTGGCACAAAATGTATATAAGGCACAAATAATAAAGCCAATAAAAATTGTGGGTCCTTTAGCTGTGATGTACTTTGAATAGTTAAAATATCCCTAAAATGATATATTTGGTAATTTAGCCCGGAAAAAAGTTAAAGGGGAGGTAGAAGACAATGCAGACTTTTGCAACTTCATGCAACGTCATGGCGTTATACAGGCTTTGACCTCTGGTGCCAATGTAAACAGAAGCATCAGGGATGAGAATCTGGAATGGAGCAAGATAGGAGATTATATCATAGTTCACTATATTGCATGCATTGCTGCCCATGTACCAAGTTTTATGATCTCAGACAACCCTTTTAAGAGAAACAACACAGTTTGATAGTGTAGGGAAAAGGAGGTTCATTTGCATTGAATGACCACATCATGAAAGATGAGCATATAAATGTACATTTTAGAATTAAGCAAGGTGACCATAAATATTGAACATTTAAGTGTGTCTCCTACTAGAGCTTCTAGCAGCTGCCAATAATTTACAATACATTTTAGCTTCAATTTGATCAATATTGTTTTATAAAAAGTGAAGAACTCTTTTACATAGACAGAAAATATGATTTTATATCATGTCAGCAGAAAGGGTCTATACATTAATCACACATTTAACATATTGGTAGCAATACTTAAATGGAGTCCATCACCCCCCAAAATGCAATTAAATGAGGTATACAGAGTTATAAGAGACTTAGCTCCTATAAAAACAATACTAGCACTGTACCTGTTACTGGTACAGTGCCCTAGAAAATAACTTAATTCATATGCAAAAGAGGAGGCTTCAGTGAAGCCAAGAGATTGGTGCACCGATATGCCTCCTTATTTGCATATTGAGGGCCTTTACCCACTTCTGATTGTCAGTTCTCACTTCCCAGAGCAACCACTGTCTAACTTCTTTTAATTCTGTCTAATAATTTTAGGCTGGGGGTCAATAACCATGGCACTTAACCAGCCTGAGAATGCCAGCTCCCAGCTGTCTGCCTTAGTTTGGCAACTTGTCAGAAATGGGGGACCCCAAGCTATTTTTTAAAATTATTTATTTTAGTTTTGCCTGTCTGGTTATCAAAAAATACAGGTAAACCCACTTCGTTTTTTTATAAATTATTTATTTAGAGCGCAGGTGCCGGCTGATGAATAGTCCCATCAGCTGCCGTCTGCTCTTACACCTATTAGTGAACACAGGTGTAGGTTGATGTGATTAGTAGAGATGAGCGACTTTGCCTTTTTTCGGGTCGAGTCGGGTTTCACGAAACCCGACTTTCGCAAAAGTCGGGTCGAACGAAATCGGCCGATTATCGTGAAAAGTCGAAGGCCGACTGAAACACGAAACCCAATGCAAGTCAATGGGGAAGCAAAGTCTGCAGGGAGTGGAGGACAGGAAACACCCCTACAGTGCCCTTTTGAATGCCAAAAACATCAATTCTTATTACTGAAGCATTTCAACCTTAATTTACTTCATAATACTAGTTACGCACTGAAAAATGGGGGTTATTTGGCTAAATTTGTGGGGGGGGTAGGGCTGGCTTCAGGTTTTCATGTGCCCTGGGATAAACAGCGCCCCTTTAACACATAGCACAACTCATGATGCTCCGATATGGCAGAGAAATAGCGGTTTAGTACAATGAAAAATACTTCACTTTTTGCATCTCATGACTGATATCCATTTTAAATTCTCCAATAGCTCCAAAAACGGACAGTATATTACTCCATACAGTATTATGGCCACCGCATAGTGCGTTATACAGAGTAATGAGGCCCATATATTTCTCCATACAGAATCATTGGTCCCATATAATGTTTGAAACAGTATATGATGAGCTCCACATAATGCTACAGTATATGTTGTCCCCATGGATGAAGCTGCACTGTCTTATGGGCCCAAATAATGCTCCTTATATAATGGGCCCCATTTCTAATGTTCTAGTGTATAATGGGCCCTGTAAATGCTGCTCCAGTGTTTGGTGGGCCCCATATATCATTCTCCAGAATATAGTGCTCCCCAAAAATTGCTGTCCCAACATTGAAAATAATTAAATAAGTCTCCTCAAATAAGTCTCCTCACTAGGGAATCCCTGTACTAGTCTGGGCATACAGACGTGATGTCATTGTGCTCTCTGATCAGAATATCACTGTCAGGAAACGTGGAAGACGTCATGGCAGTGGAACAGGGAGAGGTAAGTATTTCAACTTTGCAAGTGCTGTGATCCTGAGCAAGCAGGGGGGCCCACTCGTTGGAGACGGCACTGGCACAGGGCCCCTCATAGTAAGGAGGTGTGTCTGACGGCGGGTGTGCACCCCCACCATCAGAGACACTTGATTGCACTGTGAGGGACCCTGTGCCAGTGCCCGCGCCCAAGAGTCGGCACACCCACCTGTCCAGGGCAATGGCACTCGCATGGTTGCATGCTCTAGGTGGTGACCCCGGCCATGGGGGGAGGAGGCAGCCCAGTTAGGGAGGTTTACAAAATGGCCTATGTTGATGTGGGACATTCACCTGCTGCTAAAGGCGAAATTGGTCAAGTCCCAGGAAGAGGAGGACCAAAGAAAGCCATTTTTCTGGCAACCTATGTGTCATCAGGGTAAGGTTTGACAAAATCCTTGGAAACCCATGCATGGTTCATTTTAATGAAGGTTAGATCATCCACATTTTGGGTCGAGAGATGGGTCCTTTTTTCTATCAGGATTGATCCAGCAGCACTGAAGACTCTTTCCGATAGCACACTTGCAGCTGGGCAAGCGAGCTCCTGTAAGGCATATTGTGCCAATTCAGGCCAGGTGTCCAGTTTAGCGGCCCAATAGTCAAATGGGAATGACCTGTGAGGGAGAACATCGATATGGGATGAGAAGTAGTTTGTAACCATAGTTGACAAGTGCTGTCTCCTGTCACTTTCAATCGATGCAGTATTACCAGTCGTGTGAGTGAGACTTGAAAAATCAGTCCACAACATGGTCATGAAACCCCTGTCTCCAACGCCACTTCTGATGTGTGCACCACCAACACCTCTTCCAAGCTGCCCCCGGCCCCTACGGCTCGTGTGAGAACCATCACCGCTGCTGTGTGCTTGGAATGCCTCAACCAACCGGTTTACCAGAGTTGCTTGTTTGTTAGCCAATATTAGGTCAAGGATCTCCTGTGGCATGATGTTTTGGAATTTGCCTTTATAGCATGGATCCAGGATGCTGGCCAACCAGTAGTCATCATCGTTCATCATTTTGGCAATGTGGGGTTCCCTTTTTAGGATCTGCAAGGCATAATCTGACATGTGGGCCAATGTTCCCGGTGTCAATGATGCACTGCGAGTGCTGGGTTGAGGAGCACTTTCTGGCAAATCCACATCCCTCCAGTCATGCTCAAACCCTGTACCAGACCTTGCCACGCCAACATTTTTTCTTGCCCCACGAGAAGCATCCTCCTCCCCTAAATAATCATCCCCATCATCATCCTCCTACTCCTCTTCCTCTTCTTCCTCCACCTCGTCCAGGAGAGTTCCCGGAGCAGACAATGGCTGACTGTCATCAAGGCTTCCCTCCTCCTCTTCCTCATCATCCTTGGCTGCAGACGCCTGCTCCTTAATGTGCGTCAAAGTTTGCATGAGCAGACGCATAAGTGGGATGCTCATGCTTAGGATGGCGTCGTCTGCGCTTACCAGCCGTGTGCATTCCTCAAAACACTGAAGGAATTTACAGAGGTCTTTCTGCTTCGACCACTGCACACCTGTCAACTCCATGTCTGCCCTAAAAAGTGCCTGCCCGTGTATCCTCCCACAAATGCATTACGGCCTGCCTCTGTTCACACAGCCGCTCAACCATGTGCAGGGTGGAGTTCCACCTTGTTGCTACGTCGATAATTAGGCGGTGCTTGGGAAGGTGGAGCAATCGCTGCAGCTTCTGCATACGACTGGAGTGTACCAGCGGATGTGCAAGCACAGTCTTTGGACCTTCTGGAGCAGGCCTGTTAACTCCGGATAATTATTGAGGAAGCACTGCACCACCAGGTTCAAGGTGTGAACCAAGCAAGGTATGTGTCTGAGTTTTGAAAGGGCTATGGCTGCCACAAAATTCCGGCCGTTATCACTAACTACCTTGCCGGCCTCAAGATGTAGACTGCCCAGCCATGACTCAGATTGTCGCTGAAAGTAGTCGGCCAGTACCTCCGCGGTGTGTCTGTCGCCCAAACACATCATCTTCAACACAGCCTGCTGACGCTTTCCACTAGCTGATCGATAAGGGGACACCTCGTGTGCAACACTGGCAGCTGCGGATGGAGTGCTCATGCGACTGCGTTTTGTGGATGAGCTTTCCCTTCTGGAGGAGTAGGAGGAGGAGGGTCGAACGCCTATACTCAACTGTTTCCTATGTCGTGGGCTAGGCAGCACTGTCCCACCACCGCTGTCCCCTGTGGACCCTGCATCCACCACATTAACCCAGTGTGCAGTTGTGGACACGTAACGGCCCTGGCCATGCCTACTGGACCATGCATCAGTTGTGAGGTGCACCTTTCCACTCAATGATTGATTGAGTGCATGTACAATGCGGTCTTTCACATGAAGGTGGAGGGCTGGGATGGCTTTGCGAGAAAAGAAGTGGCGACTGCGTAGGTCATAACGTGGTACTGCGTTGGCCATGAGTTCGCGGAAAGCTGCGCTTTCAACCAACCAATAGGGCATCATCTCTAACGAGATTAGTATGGCAATGTGGGCGTTCAAACCCAGTATACGCAGATGAGAGGATGAGTATTTTCTTGTCCAACTCATAGTCTCTGGTAGGGTGAGCTGGACTTGAGAGCTGCAAATGGTGGAACTAGCGGTGGACATGGCGGACTGAGAGAGGGTTGATGATGGTGATGGAGTTGGTGTTCTTTCTGATGGCCTAGATTCAGTCTTTCATTGCAATAACAGTGTGATTCCCTGACAGATTTGCCCTTGCGACGACAACTCAACATTTGCTGCTGGTGGTGTGCTAACCGGTGGGCTTACAGTGGGGGAAACAATGTAGTGTTGCTGACTACCTTCTTTGGGAGAATTTGCACATGTGGTACGTGAGTTTTGGTAGTCCGTCCATGCTTGCAAGTGCATGTTGGCTAAATGTCTTAGCATGCAACTAGTATTCAAATTTCTCAGATTTTTCCCTCCGCTAAAGGTCTTTGCGCACTTCTTACATATAACCTTTGCCTGATCATTAGGATTTTGTTCAAAAAAGAGCCACACTGCACTCTTCCTACTATGGAAGACATTTTGAGGCCTTGCACGTTGTGCTATTTTGACCGTCTGGCCAAACTGTCCTGCAACTTTTTTGGTTTTTGTAACCTGTTTTTGGACTGCTCCGGGCCTGCCAGATAACAGCTGTTGTGATGTCGATGCCCGCTGCGGATGCTACTCCTCCTCTTCTGAGCTATTGGCAGCGGCACCCTCTTCCCCGAGTAGATGCCAATCTGGGTCAACAACTGGGTCATCCATCACCTCCTCTTCAATGTCATGTGCACTTTCCTCTGTGTCACCGTGTATGGTGGTATAGTATGCAGGAAGGGGCACCTTAGTTTCATCAGGGTCAGATTCTGCCTCAGTACACTGCGAGGACAATGTAGTGCTCTGAGTGAATGTACCAGCAGAATCGTCTATCAGTGGCTGTGCATCAGTGCACTCCATGTCAGATTCATCTTGGCCTGGGTAATTCACGATTTGACTTGATAACCCAGGCATGGTATGTGAAAACAGCTCCATGGAGTAATCTGTAGTGTGGCCTGCCGCATCCTTCAATTTTGGTTGGGGTGAAGGACACAAGGAAAGGTGTGGTTCATGATCATGAGCCTCCAATGACGACTCAGTGCTTTTATTTTTTAAAACTTCAAAAGAGAAGGTGATAGAGCTGGAGACTGAGTCAGCAATGTAAGCCAAAACTTGTTCTTGAAGCTCCGGCTTTAAAAGCGATTTACCTACTCCCAGAAAAGGGAGCCTTCAGGGCCTTGTGGAGCCAGACGATGACGCAGGCTCAACACTTCCTGCATTATGTGCTATTTTGCTTTTGCCACTACCAGCAGATCCACCACCAACACCAACACCATCATTACCAGCTGCCAACCCCCGCCCACTTCCACGGACTTTTCCACCACACTTCCTCATTTTTGGGGAAAACGTACCCAAAAAACCACCAACTATACGGTACTGTAAATCAAGGTACAAGGTGTATATAGGAGTAGGGAGAATTTGAATCTCTCTAGACTTCAGGACACAGTTGGTTTCTGTCAGGCCCTGTTTATATTACATCGCAATGTGACAGGCAGATTCTGGATGGTGTAAGAAAGGTGTATAGAGGACTGTGGAGAATTTGAATCTCTCTAGACTTCAGGACACAGTTGAATTCTGTCAGGCCCTGTTTATATTACACCGCAATGTGACAGGCAGATTCTGGATGCTGTAAGAAAGGTGTATAGAGGACTGTGGAGAATTTGAATCTCTCTAAACTTCAGGACACAGTTGGATTCTGTCAGGCCCTGTTTATATTACACCGCAAAGTGACAGGCAGATTCTGGATGGTGTAAGAAAGGTGTATATAGGAGTGGGGAGAATTTGAATCTCTCTAGACTTCAGGACACAGTTGGATTCTGTCAGGCCCTGTTTATATTACACCGCAATGTGACAGGCAGATTCTGGATGGTGTAAGAAATGTGTATAGAGGACTGGGGAGAATTGGAATCTCTCTAGACTTCAGGACACAGTTGGATTCTGTCAGGCCCTGTTTATATTACACCGCAATGTGACAGGCAGATTCTGGATGGTGTAAGAAAGGTGTATAGAGGACTGGGGAGAATTGGAATCTCTCTAGACTTCAGGACACAGTTGGATTCTGTCAGGCCCTGTTTATATTACACCGCAATGTGACAGGCAGATTCTGGATGGTGTAAGAAAGGTGTATAGAGGACTGTGGAGAATTTGAATCTCTCTAGACTTCAGGACACAGTTGGATTCTGTCAGGCCCTGTTTATATTACACCGCAATGTGACAGGCAGAATCTGAATGGTGTAAGAAAGGTGTATAGAGGACTGTGGAGAATTTGAATCTCTCCAGACTTCAGGACACAGTTGGATTCTGTCAGGCCCTGTTTATATTACACCGCAATGTGACAGGCAGAAATTGCCTAATGTATGACAAACTGCAAGGTGTATATAGAATTGGGTAGAATTGGAATCTCCCTAGAGTGTAGGTCTTTAAGAATGGACAAACTCCTCGACTTTTCCTTACAGAGTCACACACGTAGATAGCTTCAATTTGGCCGTGATAACAGCCGTTACATGGTACTGAGAGAGGAGCGTGCACGTACACCGCTGTACGTGTATGTAAAATTGTCAAGCTCCATGTTTTTGTATACAGACTGACACACACTGGCTCTCTCTAGTTTTGAATGTAATCAAACAGCAAATATACTAAACTGTTTGAAAAACGGACAAAACTATAAGGTGTAGGTCTGTAAGAACTGACAAACTCCTCGACTTTTCCATACAGAGTCACACACGTAGATAGCTTCAATTTGGCCATGATAACAGCCGTTACACGGTACTGAGAGAGGAGCGTGCACGTACACCGCTGTATGGTGTATGTAAAATTGTCAAGCTCCGTGTTTTTGTATACAGACTGACACACTCTGTCTCTCTCTAGTTTTGAATGTAATCAAACAGCAAATATGCTAAACTGTTTGAAAACGGACAAAACTATAAGGTGTAGGTCTGTAAGAACGGACAAACTCCTCGACATTTCCTTACAGAGTCACACACGTAGATAACTTCAATTTGGCCGTGATAACAGCCGTTACACGGTACTGTGTGAGGAGCGTACACCGCTGTACGGTGTGTGAAAAAATGAAGGCTCACTACCTCACCAGGACAAAACAATACAATTGCTTTTAAAAAAGCAGTTTGAACACTAGTGTGCACACAGCAATGCAGCTAGCCTTAAAAGGTAAGCTAATCACCACCAGCGCTGCTGCACAAAAGCAAAAATCTTCACCTTTCACTGCACAGTAACTACAGTGAAAAGCGCTAGCAGCAGAAGCAGTTTTTTTTTTCTTTTTGCCTTCCTAACGCTCTCCCTACAGAATCAGCAGCTGCAGCAGCTCTCCCTATTCTGAGATCAGCATGAGTAACATGGCGGTCGGCATCGCCGCCCTTTTATACCCCCTGTGACGCCACACAAAGCAAGCCAATCACTTGCATGCCCTTCTCCAAGTTGGTAGTGACCGCTGCCTATGTCATCATGTTGCCCACAGTGTCCGTTCTTCCTGATTGGCTGAAAAAGGGCGCAAAAGCATCTTTTGAAACGCGACTTTGGCGCAATGGTTGCCGACCTTGTGGCCGACCTCACGCTAAGGTCGGGTTTCGTTTCATGAAACCCGACTTTGGCGAAAGTCGGCGACTTTTGAATTTTTTCGACCCGTTTCGCTCAACTCTAGTGATTAGTAGTCCATTCAGCTGACACAAGTGACTGGAGGTAAACTTTTTATCTCTGATCACAGCTGTGGACTCATGCTGTCATTTCACAGCGTGGGAATCGCAAATCTCTGACCGGTGCTACAACAATCAGAGGCAGTGTTTGCCGCACTCTCATGTCCATGACAGAGTGAGAAACAAGCATTGTTCAGGGGTGCTGAACCCAAATAGCAGCACAAACATTCTGGTGAAGGCCGTGTTCGGGGTCCATCCCAGAACAGTTGGTGTTCGGTACATACAGCGAATTTTACTGTTCGGGTTCACCCATCTTTACTAACGAGTAGTAATGGGCGAATCCCTGGATAGTCAGGTCCAGCAGGTTCAGTCAAACATTTAAAAAAAGTTTGGTTTGGGTACCAAAACAGTACTCAAACTCAAACCCAAACCTGGACACCATTCAGATGAATGTGGGACCCGAACATCTGCTGTTTGCCATGCTGTCATCTGCATGACAGTAGAGCAAACTTCTGATCGGTGGTAAGATTATTACCTTCGGTCAGAGAGCTGTGGTTCCCATGCTGTCTGTTGACAGCGTGAGCTAGCAGCTGTGACCAGCGGTAAAAAATTTACCTTGAGTCACAGAGGCATTGGCTAATGAGAGAGTACTATACCTGTTGCCGCTATTAACAGTAAAGGCAGGCATGGCTGATGGGAGTGTTCATCAGCAGCACCTGCGCTATAACGTGGGGTCTTTTATTTTTGATAACCAGCATGACAAAACTGACAGCTGCAGGCTGTGATCCTCAGATGTCATCTTTATCATGGCTGATTTTCAAGAATAAAGGGGTCCTCACACCATTTTATAAATTAATTAAATAAGATGCACTAACTTTGGTGCTTTGCCTGGCACTTTCCACTTGCCCTGTGACAGTGGTGAGTGGGGTCCATATTTGTGGGGTTAACGTAACCTTCGTATTTTCAGCTGACATCAAGTCTAGCAGTTAAAAATGGAGAGTAATCTATAAGACATCTGTCCATTACTAACCCCATAGTCTTATTGTTAATAAAAAACACCCAGATTAAAGTCCTTTATTTGAAATAAAGATACAATTGTTTTACAAATTTATTTAAAAATAGCAAACACAG
The DNA here is from genome assembly GCF_039654945.1 of Dendrobates tinctorius. Taxonomy (NCBI): domain Eukaryota; kingdom Metazoa; phylum Chordata; class Amphibia; order Anura; family Dendrobatidae; genus Dendrobates; species Dendrobates tinctorius. The sequence continues at coordinate 16,945,316 of NW_027361858.1, read as the reverse complement.
TTATACTCACTTTTCACCCATTACATTGAAGCCCTGGTCACCTGCAAAAAAACCTGAAAATAATAAACAAAAATACTCAGCTAACACCCACTCCATTGAAGTCCTGGTCTCCTGAACAAAAAATAAATAAAAGACAACAATACACCTTACCTGTCCGACATACTGTTCTACCCCGTAATCCATGTCTGTGATAATACAAATGTGACATCGACCTCACAAATATGAACACCACTTGCCATCTCCACAGGGCAGCAAAGCACCAGAATTGGAGCATCTAATAGACTGGCCCGTTACCATGGCCCCTTACCAGCCTGAGAATAACAGCCCCCAGCTGGTTGTCAAAAATGAAAGGGGACCCCATGTCATTTTTTTAAAGCTTTTTATTTAAATAATTAAAAAAAAAAATGGTATGGGAATCCTTTTATTATTGATAACCAGCCATGATAAAACTGAAATCTGAGAATTGTAGCCCAAGCGCAGGTGCCAACAGATGAATACTCCTATCAGCCTATGCCTGCTTTTGCTGTTATTAGAGGCAGCAGGCATAGGATGATGAGAGTAGTACTCTGAACATCTGGAGACAAACTTTTTACCGCCGATCACAGAGCTGAACAGCAGCTGTTTTCCATTCATCTCCTTCCCGAATTCGGATCAAATTGTAGGCCCCTCTGAGATCCAACTTGGTGAACATTTTGGCCCCTCGGAGGTGGTCGAACAGTTCTGAAATGAGAGGCAAAGGGTACCTGTTTTTTACCATGATCTGGTTAAGTCCCCTCTGATGATTTTTGGATAAATCCTCTGGCCAAATTCTCCTGGATGTAGTCCGACATAGCTTGAGTCTCTGCTTGATAAAAAGGGTAAACTCTCCTGCGGGGAGGAGATGTTCCAGGAAGAAGATCTATTGGACAGTCATACGACCTGTGGGGGGAGTCTCTCAGCCTCCTTTTTCCCGAAGACATCCGAGAAGGACCAGTATGAGGATGGTAACCCAGGCAGGGTAGCAGGTTGGACAGGGGGCAAACCAGGTTCAATCCGGGTTAAGCATCGGTCTGTGCAGGAATCTCCCCAATGCAGAATCTCACCTGTTCTTCAATTAGGGACTGGCTCGTGTTTCTGGAACCATGGCAAACCTAAAAGCAAGGGGTGAGACAAACCAGGGTACACATAAAAACAGTTTCTTTCAGAATGCATTAGACCTACCCGGAGTTCCACTGGCTCAGTCTGGAACTGGACAGGTTCGGTCAGTGGCTTGCCATCAACAGCGGTCACCCACAATGGATTGGGAAGAGGCTGGACTAGTAAGTGTAATGATCCAGAAGCGTCTGCTGAATAAAATTCCCGGTGGCTCCGCAATCCAATAGACAGAGTCCAGAAAATTTTATTGCTCCGCAGAACATGGAGACCGAGATCTGCAACGAAGGAGAGGAATATTCTCTACCTAGGGAAGCCTATCCTACCGAACCTAGGCACTGGAGTTTCCCGACTCCTTTGCACAGGAGCGGATCAGGTGTTCAGAACTACCACAATAGAGACATCTTCCTTCTTTGCAACGCACCTCCTGGCAGTGGCTGGGCAAACTTACTCGGTCAACCTCCATAGCCTCGGGAGAAGGAGGAGGGGTGGCAATTTTGGAAGAGCTAGAGTCCGGTTGGTAGGACCTCTTGTCTCGCTTGATCTCCATGGAACGCTCTTGAAAACACAGGTCAATCCGGGTTGCCATGGATATCAGATCACCCAAGGTGGTAGGCCTGTCCTGTCCTGCCAGCTCATTCTTGATTTTTCCAGATAGGCCCTCCCAGAAGGTAGCCACCAAGGCCTCATTGTTCCAGGATAACTCAGACGAGAGAGTGCAGAACTTAACAGCATACTGAGCCACCGTGAGAGTTCCTTGGTCTAAGCGAAGCAGGGCAGAAGCGGTCGACGTGACACGGCCAGGTTCATCGAAGGTTCTGTGAAAAGTCTCTAAGAAAAATTGAAGATCATTAACCAGCGGGTCTCCTCTCTTCCATAATGGGTTTAGCCAGGCGAGAGCTTCTCCTGATAGATGTGACATAATGAAGCCCACTTTGGCTCGGTGAGAGTCAGCGCGGGGACCAGGAGTAACACATTCCCCTTACTGGCAGGGCTCCTCAAGGTTCCCTCCTAGGCCCCCTCTTTTTCCCCTTGCACACAGCCTCTGTTGAACAAACAATTAGCGATGAACAAGTACCCTAATATTCGTAATCGCTATACTCGTAACGAGTACTTTGTAAAAATCGCGCATTCGTTCAGAAAAGTAAGTACAATGCAAGTCAATGGGAAATGCGAGTAATTTTCTGCTGGAGCATACAAAGGGGTCTGGGGGCCTGAGGAAAAGGCTGAAATGGATGGGAAAGTGATGAAACAGAATGGAAAGAGCCTGGAGAATATGCCTGCATTCATTTCTGACTCGCATATGGTATCTGGGAATAAGTTTGTTGCAGTATTATGCCATTTTTACAGATACACAAGAACAACTACCAAACCTAGATTTCTATTGAATATGTATCCCCTATGTCAGTCACAATGTGGGACAACCTGTCACAAAGACCTCCAATGACAAATATTAGCTTGGTCGGACCACTCTGCAATCAAGATTTGTCCACTGCACAATGTGCATAGGGTTTGTAAAAATTAGCCGTATGGGTTGAGTCATGGTTGACGCAGGAAGCCACCATCCCAAAGGCCTCCAATCACAAATAGTAGTTAGGCTGGAGTACGAATACTTTCCTGGTTTGTCCAGTGCACAATGTGCACAGGGTTTGTAAAAATTAGCAGTATGGGCTAAGTCATGGTTGACGAAGGAAGGAAACTGGTATTTATGGGAAGGGGTTGATGCTAACAGCAGTAGCATGAATCAGCATTTTTGGTGAATTTAGGTTGGCTTGCTGTCATCTGGAGGGATTGCAAACTGTGGAGATATCCAGTCCTTGTTGAATTTAATCAGAGTAAGTCTGTCTGCATTTTCCGTGGAGAGGTGTGTGCGCCTATTAGTGATGATTGACCCAGCGGAACTGAAAACACGCTCTGACATCACACTAGCAGCCGGGCAGGCCAGCACCTCCAAGGCATATAAGGAGAGGTCTGGCCAAGTGTTCAGCTTGGACACCCAATAATTAAAGGTAACTGAAGCATCAGAAAGGACACACGTATGGTCACTTAAGTACCCCTTGACCATGTTCTGCCACTTATCCCTCCTTGGCATTGTTACGGGCACAGATAGCCCTTGCTGTTGTGCTGGTTTATTTAAAATTGCCCAATTTGTGTACATTTTCCCCCCACCTCTGTTGGACCTGGCGTTCGTGTCTCTCCCCATTATCCCTTGGTGTTGAAAACCGCCGCTACCTCTGCCACCAGCATTGTCTGAGGGTGATGTTTTCATCAACTGATCTACAAAGGCCCTCTTGAATGATTCCATTGTAAAACTCTTTGGTGACTCCAAAACGAGAGAAGAAAATTTCTCCTTGTACCGTGGATCGAGAAAGGTGACCAACCAGTATTGGTTGCTGGATAAATTGTGTATCACGCAAGGATTTTGACACAGACACTTACACATGAACTGTGCCATGTCAGCCAAGCTGCAAAAAGGCAAATGTTCTGTGTCCCCAACAGTAGGAACAGTACCCAGCCTCTCCTCATGCTGAGTCGTCTCCTCCTCCTCCACCTCCTCCTCTCCAGCCCATCCTGGCTGCACAGACATGAAATTTGGGTTGAGCATCCCCTCTGTAGCATTAGGAGTCCCCTCGGTAGCACAGAAAAACAAGTCCTCTCCTTCCTCATTCTCCTCATCTTCCTCCTCATCACCCAATGTTGCCTCAGAATATTGGCTGGGCTGGGTAGTATCATCCATTGTGAAATCTGGCTCCATAACAACATGCTGGCCACTCAAAGCTACCTCTTTTTGAGATTATGGAGTGATTGTTTTAAGAGACACAGCAGCGGGATGGCTAGGGCTCATGCTCATGCTTTCAGGCGATGAAATCGGACTTATTCAATCATATAAAAAAATCGGATTGTATTTGTACCAATGTTAATCAATCATGGTGTCTTCATCTGTGTTTTTTTTCCTGCTCGGATTTTATCAAGATTGGACTGGAAAAAAAATCGCAGCATGCTGCGATTGAAATCGCAATACGGATCACATCGGTTCGCATCCCCCAATAGAAGTCAATGGGTGGATAAAAAAATCACACAGGATTCGCACAGCACTCGTGAAAAGCCGGTAATTCATATGTGGTTATACAGTGAAATCACACTGACATGTTAAAATAGAAAATATAGAATACATGTACAGACATAGAATAGGTGTATATATATATATATATATATATATATATACCGTATATACTCATGTATAAGCCGAGATTTTCAGTCCATTTTTTTGGGCTTAAAGTCCCCCTCTCGGCTTATACACGGGTCATATACCTGGGGTCAGCGGGGGAGGGGGAGTGGGGATGTCAGAGATCATACTTATCCGGTCCTACCGCGGTCTCTGCAACCTCGCTTCTCCATTGACTCCCTTCCTGTCTTCAGCAGTCACGTGGTACCGCTCATTACACTCATGAATATGCACATATTCATGAGTGTAATGAGCGGTATCACATGACCGCTGAAGACAGGAAGGGAGACAGTGGAGAAGCGAGGCTGCAGAGACCGCAGCAGGATGGGTGAGTATAGGGATATTCACCTGTCCCCCGGTCCATCGCTGCTCACCGCATTCTCTGCTGCATCCTGTGTCAGTGACGTTTAAGAAGCAGGGGGCGCGGTGACGTGATTAATGTGCGCCGCCCCTCTGCTGCCTGAACAGTCACTGACACAAGAAGCGGCAGACAGTGGCGATGGACCCAGGAGAGGTGAGTATGGGATTTTTTTTGCAGTATATGGGGGCATATTCTATGGAGCACCATATGGGGGCATAGTCTATGGAGCATCATATGGGGCATATTCTATGGGGCAGCATATGGGGGCATATTCTATGGGGCAGCATATGGGGCATAGTCTATGGAGCACCATATGGGGGCATAGTCTATGGGGCAGCATATGGGGGCATAAACTATGGAGAAGCATATGGGGGCATAATCTATGGAGCAGCATATGGGGGCATAATCTATGGAGCATCATATGGGGGCATAAAATATGGAGAAGCATATGGGGGCATAAACTATGGAGAAGCATATGGGGGCATAAACTATGGAGTAGCATATGGGGGCATATTCTATGGAGCAGCATATGGGTGCATATTATATGGAGCAGCATATGGGGGCATAAACTATTGAGCAGCATATGGGGGCATAGTCTATGGATTCCACCCTCGGCTTATACATGAGTCAATAAGTTTTCCCAGCTTTTTGTGGCAAGGGGGGTCGGCTTATAAACGAGTATATACGGTATATATATAGCAGTGACATATATATATATATATATATACACAGTATATATTTGATAGAGATATAGATAGTAGAACAGCCGATAATTTAGTTGTCGGCTTCTGTAAAATAATTGCAAAGCCGACAGGATATGACACATGTTTTACATACAGTAAACCATTGCATAACATTTTGATTTATATATGTCTCTGACTACTAATGTTATTAGTGTATGTGTGTAAAAATTTGTAGCTGTAGGTGTTAAATTAAAGAATTAAATCAGGGAAAAAAAATTGCGTGGGCTCCCGTGCAATTTTCTTCGCCAGAGAGATGGTGAACTCTGCACTGTGGGAATGTGACAGTTCATTTTCCCATGCTGCCGAGTTCATTGCAGGTCAGGCTGGGAGGCAGTGCAGCATCAGTGATGTCAGCACAGCCTCCCAGCCTGACCTGTGATAAACTCGGCAGTGTGGGAAAATAATAATAATAATAATAATAATAATAATTTTTATTTATATAGCGCCAACATATTCCGCAGCACTTTACAATTAAGCGGGGACATGTACAGACAATAAATTCAATACAAGTTAAGACAATTCAAACAGTGACATTAGGAGTGAGGTCCCTGCTCGCTAGCTTACAATCTACAAGGAAATGGGGGGACACAGTAGGTGAGAAGTGCTTGTTAATTCAGGTCTGGCAATTATAATAAATAGGGATTTTCATATAAAGCTGCATGATCCGGTCATCAGCCCGTGTGTTTAAGTGCAATAGACAAGTATCAAGTGCAGTTATCGTGTGCATGGAGGGTGTGGAGACAGATGAATAGTAGGGTGCAGATTCAGAATAATATTTGGAAGGAGGGAACAGGGCAAAGTTAGTTTGCTGAGTAGTTGATGTGGTAGGCTTGTTTGAAGAGATGGGTTTTCAAAGCGCGCTTGAATAGGTCAGGGCTAGGTATCAGTCTGATCGTCTGGGGAAGTGCATTCCAGAGAGCTGAAGCAGCACGAGAGAAGTCTTGGAGACGGAGTTGCGAGGTTCGGATTACGGGGGATGTTAGTCTTAGGTCATTTGTAGAACGGAGGGCACGTGTAGGGCGATAGACAGAGATGAGAGAGGAGATATAAAGCGGTGCAGAACAGTGGAGAGCTTTGTGGGTGAGAGAGATGAGTTTATACTGGACCCTGTAGCGAATAGGTAGCCAGTGTAATGACTGGCACAAGATGGAGGCATCAGTGAAGCGGCTGGACAGAAATATGACCCTGGCTGCCGCGTTCAAGATGGATTGGAGAGGAGAAAGTTTGGTAAGAGGGAGACCGATCAGAAGAGAGTTGCAGTAGTCCAGACGAGAATGAATAAGAGCGACAGTAAGAGTCTTAGCAGTTTCAAAGGTGAGAAAAGGTCGGATTCTGGAGATGTTTTTAAGATGCAGGTGACAAGAGCGACTGAGTGATTGGATGTAGGGAGTAAAGGAAAGTTCAGTGTCGAATATGACCCCAAGACAGCTGGCATGCTGCTTGGGAGTTATGGTTGAATCCTCCAGGGTTATTTCGATGTTAGGTAGAGTGAGGTTAGTAGAGGGGAGAAACACAAGAAGTTCAGTTTTGGAGAGATTTAGTTTCAGATATTAGGGAGGACATGATGCTAGAGACAGCAGACAGACAATCCTTGGTATTTTGAATTAGGGTAGGGGTGATGTCAGGGGAAGAAGTGTATAATTGGGTGTCATCGGCATAGAGATGATATTGGAACCCAAATCTGCTGATTGTTTGTCCAATAGGGGCAGTGTATAAAGAGAAGAGGAGGGGGCCTAGGACTGAGCCCTGCGGGACCCAGATAGTAAGGGGACGAGGAGAGGAAGAGGAGCCAGAAAAAGATACAGTGAAGGAGCGGTCAGAGAGGTAGGAGGAGAACCAGGAGAGGGCTGTGTCCTTGAGGCCTATAGAGCGGAGCATAGTGAGGAGGAGCTGGTGATCCACAGTGTCAAATACGGCAGAGAGATCCAGGAGAATCAGCAGGGAGCAATGACCTTTCGATTTAGCTGTTATTAGATCATTAGAGACTTTAGTGAGGGCAGTTTCAGTAGAGTGTAAAGAGCGGAAACCAGATTGTAAGGGGTCGAGAAGAGAGTTATCCGAGAGATAGCGGATTAGACGGGAGTGGACCAAGCGTTCCAGGAGTTTAGAGATGCAGGAAAGGTTAGAGACAGGTCTGTAGTTAGCAGTGCAGTTCTGGTCCAGGGATGGCTTTTTAAGTAAAGGGGTTATGATGGCATCTTTAAATGAGGAGGGAAATATACCTGAAGAAAGAGAGAGGTTAAATATTTTAGTCAGGTGAGTGGTGACCACTGGTGAGAGAGACTGCAGGAGCTGTGAAGGAATGGGGTCACTGTTGCAGGTTATAGGCCGAGCAGAAGCGAGGAGCTAAGAAACTTCTTCTTCTGAAATAGGCTCAAAGATGTCTAATGAGCTTGAGGTGCGGCAGGGAAGGGGATCCAGGCACTGAGAAGATTGGGCTGAGATATCCTGATGGATGTGGTTGATTTTTTCTAGGAAATAAGTGGCCAGATCCTCACCGCTGAGGTTGGTGATGGGGGCCTGTACTTTAGGTTTCAGGAGGGAGTTTAAGGTTTCAAAAAGTTGTCTTGGGTTGTTGGATAGTGAGGTGATGAGGGTGGTGAAGTAGGATTGTTTGGCCAGATGAAGGGCAGAGTTATAGGTTTTGAGCATGAACTTATAGTGGGTGAAGTCTTCTGCTAAGAGAGATTTTCTCCACTGCCGCTCCGCTTTAACCCCTTGAGATGGATTGCAGAGTGGGACTTGACTGTACAGCCGACAAGTATGGGATATTGTTGCTTTTTTATTTTTATTTTTACAGAACGATGGCTTCAATTGGATTGGGAGTTTAATAAAGATGGCAAAAATGTGTGTTTAATTATTTCATGAAAAGTCTTTATTCTTAATGTCTGTGTATATCTTTGACCCTTTCATACTATTGGATTAATAATGGATAGGTGTATTATTGACACCCCTCCATTATTAACCAGGTTTAATGTCACCTTACAATAGCAAGATGACATTAACCCCTTATTATCCCATATACCACCCACTACAGGGCAATGGGAAGAGAGAGACTAAGTGCTAGCAAAGGCTTTCAGTATCCGTTGTTTTAGATGCTGCACATCTCATATCTTCACAGCATAGACAATTGCCTTCAGATGACCCCAAAGATAAAAGTTTAAGGGGGTCAGATTGGGAGACCTTAGTGGTCATTCATCTGGCCCACGATGACCAATCCACTTTCCAGGAAACGGTTCATGTAGGAATGCTTGGACCTGACACCCATAATTGATGATATGGTGTGGTATATGGGGTACAAAGATAGAGGGGCCATTCTTTATCAATGGAAACCTCAATGCCACTGGATATCTGAAATTGCTACATGATTATGTGTTGCCCTCTTTTAGCACTGAAGATGTCACGTTCCCTGAGTTTTTCCAGCAAGATGGTGCACCGCCACATTATGGGTGTCAGGTCCGAGCATTCCTACAAGGAATCTGACCCTCCTAGACTAGCATTTCTTTTGCGGTGTTGCTATCAGTGTGTCAATAGTGGGTGAAGAGGGTTGCATTGACAATCCAACTTAATGAGCAGCACTTTGAACACATTTTATAAGTGGTCATGGTCATAAACTTGTAAATAACTCATGAAAAAATAAAGTTACTTTAAAACATAGCGAACCATTGTTTTTTTGTGAAATTCTCAATAAATTTGATGTGTCACATGACCCTCTTCCCATTGGAAAAAATAAATTTGGATCCAAAATGGCTGACTTCAAAATGGCCACCATGGTCACCACCCATCTTGAAAATACTAATGTGCCACAAACAGGAAGCTGATATCACCAACCGTTCCCATTTTATTTAGGTATATCCATATAATTGGTCCACCCTGCATATATATACTGTATATATATATATATATATATATATATATATATATATATATATATATACAAGGGTTGGACAAAATAGTGGAAGCACCTAACATTTTGGCATCATAATCTTCGAACATGTTATAAACATGCAAACCGTGACATATGGTAATGTTTTGTAGTTGATTATTTGTGTTATGTGATATGTGTATGTAAATTAACTGTTTGTTTTGCAGAATTGTAAGAACATTGATGAAAACCTGATAGCAATGGCAGACCTACTGGATTTTCAAAGAGGCCAAATTGTTGGTGCTTGTATGGCAGGTGTTAGTGTAACAGAAAGTGGCCAAATGCTTGGCGTGTCAAGAGGTACTATCTCCAAAGTAATGACTGCGTTTGAAAGAGAAGGAAAAACATCCGCAGCAAAGCACAGGTCCGGCCGAAAGTCGAAGTTGACTGAGAGAGACCGTCGGACTCTAAAGCGAATTGTGAGAGAGGATCGCAAGACCACCGCTCCGAAAATCACTGCTGAGCTCAATGAACACCTACAGAATCCAGTTTCCATGAAAACTGTTCGTCGGGAGCTGCACAAATCTGGATTCCACGGAAGAGCTGCAATTCGAAAACCGCTGCTGTCAATGACAAATGTTTCCAAGCATTTAGAGTGGTGTAGAAACCTTCAGAATTGGTCCCTCGAGCAGTGGAAACGTGATATTCTCAGACGAATCATCGTTTACCCTATTTCCGACCTCCGGTCGAGTGTATGTTTGTAGACAGCCGAAAGAAGCATTCCATCCAGACTGCCTTCTCCCAACCGTAAAACATGGCGGAGGTTCTGTGATGATCTCTGGTGCTATTTCGTGGAGATCCCCCGGGCCAATGATATCCCTTCATGGAAGAATTAACAGCCGCGAATATTTAGGTATTTTGGGCGACCAAGTGCATCCTATGGTTCATGCACTGTTCCCGGAGTGGAACACCATCTTTCAGGATGATAATGCACCAATTCATACAGCTAGAATCGTTAAAGCATGGCACGAAGAACATTGTAATGAAGTTGAGCATCTAATCTAGCCGCCACAATCCTCAGACCTCAATATTATTGAGCATTTATGGTCGATTTTAGAGATTCAAGTTAGAAGTTGATTTCCGCTGCCATCGTCGCTCAGAGAACTGGAGGGTGTTTTAACTGAAGAATGGGCTACAATTCCTTTGGAAACAATTCACACCTTGTATGAATCCATACTTCGGAGAATTGAGGCTGTAATCACCAAAAGGTGGACCTACACCATATTAAACTAATTTTTGTGATGTTTCCAGGTGTTTCCATTATTTTGTCCAACCCCTGTATATATACTATATATATATATATATATATATATATATGTATTATATATACACTATGGTTCAAAAGTTTAGGGTCACTTAGAAATTTCCTTATTTTTTAAAGAAAAGCACAGTTTTTTCCAATGAAGCAAACATTAAATGATTCAGAAATACACTCTATACATTGTTAATGTGGTAAATGACTATTCTAGCTGCAAACGTGTGGTTTGTAATGCAATATCTTAATAGGTGTATAGAGGCCCATTTCCAACAACCATCACTCCAGTGTTCTTATGATACTTTGTGTTTGCTAACTGTGTAAGAAGGCTAATGGATGGTTAGAATACCCTTGAAAACCCTTGTACAAGTATGTTAGCAAAGCTGAAAACAGTTTGGGTGATTAGAGAAGCTATAAACCTGATTTTCCTTTCAGCTAGTTGAGAATCTGGAGCATTACATTTGTTGGTTCCATTAAACTCTCAAAATGGCCAGAAAAAAAGAACTTTCATGTGAAACTCGACAGTCTAATCATGTTCTTAGAAATGAAGGCTATTCCATGCGAGAAATTGCCAAGAAACTGAAGATTTCCTATAACGGTGTGTACTAATGACATCAGAGGAGAGCACAAACAGGCTCTAACCAGAGTAGAAAGAGAAGTGGGAGGCCCCTCTGCACAACTGAGCAACAAAACAAGTACACTAGAGTCTTCAGTTTGAGAAATCGACACCTCACAGGTCCTCAACTGGCAGCTTCATTAAATAGTACACATAAAACGCCAGTGTCAACATCTACAGTGAAGAGGCGACTCCGGGATGCTGGCCTTCAAGGCAGAGTGGCAAAGAAAAACCATATCTGAGACTGGCTAATAAAAGGAAAAGATTAATATGGGTAAAAGAACACAGACATTGGACAGAGGAAGATTGGAAAAAGTGTTATGGATAGACAAATCCTAGTTTGAGGTGTTTGGATCACACAGAAGAACATTTGTGAGATGCAGAACAACTGAAAAGATGCTGGAAGAGAGCCTGACGCCATCTGTCAAGCATGGTGGAGGTAATGTGATGTTCTGGGGTTGCTTTGGTGCTGGTAAAGTAGGAGATTTGTACAAGGTAATGGGGATTTTGAATAAGGAAGGCTATCACTCCAATTTGCAACGCCATGCCATACCCTATGGACAGCGTTTGATAGGAGCCAATTTCACCCTACAACAGGACAATGACTCAAAGCACACCTCCAAATTGTGCAAGAACTATTTAGGGAAGAAGCAGGCAGCTGGTATTCTATCTCTAATGGAGTGGTCAGCGCAGTCACCAGATCTCAACCCCATTGAGTTGTTGTGGGAGCAGCTTGACTGTATGGTATGCAAAAAGTGCCCATCAAGCCAAACCAACTTGAGGGAAGGGCTTCTGGAATGATGGGGTGAAATTTCTCCAGATTACCTCAACAAATTAACTGATAGAATGCCAAAGGTCTGCAATGCTGTAATTGCTACAAAGGGAGCATTCATTGACAAAAGCATAGTTTGAAGGAGAAAATTATTATTTCAAATAAAAATATATTTTATTTGAACCTTGTCAATGTCTGGACTAGATTTTAAATTCATTTGGCAATTCATTTGTTAATAAAAGTATGAGTTTTCATGGAAAACACAAAATTGTCTGAGTGACACCAAACTTTTGAACAGTAGTGTATGATGTGTAAATGACAGAGAAGTGCTCTATGTAAAAGTTCATGTTGTTAGGCATTGGATTCCTGCCTCTGCACAGGAGGAATATCGAGCCTTGCCTTCAGCGGTCTCCCATTTAGTCCCTGCCGCAGAAGAGCCTGCTCAGCAAAAATGTCATTCCCAGCATCTTGCTCAGATTAGTGAAGTCAGGTTGGTTGCTGCTTCCTCCTCTGGGTCAGCTTTGGCAATCTGCACTAGCCAGCAGTGAGCAGCTCCAGAGGCTAACTCCTCTTTGCAGCCTTCTGAGCATGCCCATGGGACGACCTCTCACTGGCTGCACTAGCCGCTATGACTGTCCTATTGACCTTTTGTCTGGTGCTGAGCCTCCCCGGGGTCGAGTCTACTTTGTCTCTCCCAGAGACAGAGGCCGCATCTCAATACATCAGGGAGAATCTGGCAAGGGGATTCATTAGGAAGTCAGTATCACCAGCAGGGGCGGGATTCTACTTTGTCCAGAAGAAGAATGGAGAACTCCGCCCCTGCATCAATTACAGGGGTCTTAACGCCATCACCGTTAAGAACAAGTATCCTCTGCCCCTGATATCGGAACTGTTTGATAGGCTACGGGGAGCAAGAGTGTTTACCAAACTTGATCTGTGGGGGCTTACAACCTGATTCGCATCCGTGAGGGGGATGAATGGAAGATGGCATTTAATACCAGGGATGGGCACTACGAATACCTGGTGATGCCCCTCGGGCTCTGTAATGCCCCGGCCGTCTTCCAAGACTTTGTGAATGATATCTTCTGGGATATGCTTACCACCTCGGTAGTAGTCTATCTGGATGATATTCTCATCTACTCTCCCAGATATAGACTTCCTGGGCTATATCATCTCTGCCCAGGGATTGGCCATGGATTCTGCCAAGCTACAGTTGGTGATGGATTGGCAAGAACCCCACTCCCTTAAAGCGGTGCAGCGCTTTATGGGGTTCATAAATTACTATCGCCAATTTATCCCCCTCTTCTCGACTTTGCTAGCCCCCTTGGTGGCCCTCACCAAGAAGGGTGCATATCCCAAGTTGTGGTCAGAACCTGTCTCCAAGGCCTTCTCCTTTATTAAGTCCCATTTCGCTAGCACTCCCATTCTACATCGCCCCTTCATTCTGGAGGTGGATGCCTCTTCCGTCGGTGCAGGACCGGTCCTGTTCCACAAGGACTCACAAGGTCGGAAGCACCCATGCTTCTTTTTCTCCAAGACCTTCAAACCGGCAGAGAGGAATTATTCCATTGGGGACAGGGAGTTGCTAGAGATGAAATTGGCATTCTTGGAGTGGAGACACTTCCTGGAGGGGGCTCACCACCCTTTCCAGGTGTTCACTGACCACAAGAACTTGGTGTATTTGCAGACAGCCCAGCGGCTAAATTCTCACCGGGCCAGATAGTCCCTGTTCTTCTCCCAGTTCCACTCCATTTCCTCTCCGGTTAGAAGAACATCCGAGCCGATGCTCTCTCCCGCTCCATGGTGTCATCAGAGGAGGAGGAGGAGCCTCGGCTGATTGTCCCTTCAAAGAGCCTGAGGACCGTGGCTCCAGTCGCTCTTGAGTCTGTACCCCCGGGCAAGACATTTGTCCCTGCCCATCTGTGACCGGAGGTCCTCTCTTGGGCTCACTCATCCAGGGTGTGTGGACACTTTGGGACAAAACGGACCTCTGAGCTTCTGACGAGGGCGTACTGGTGGCCGCATATGGCCTGTGACGTCAGGGACTATATTGGGGCGTGTGTCTCCTGCGCCCAGAATACGTCCCCTCAGCAATGGCCTGCTGGGCTACTTTACCCCCTGCCGGCAGCGGACAGGCCCTGGGATATGGTCGGTATGGATTTTGTGGTGGGACTGCCCAAGTCCAGGGGCAGCATGGTCATTTGGGTTGTCACCCACCATTTCTCTAAGATGGTGCACCTGCTGCCTCTTTCCCGGTTACCTTCTGCACGGGGCCTGGCAGCGATGTTCATTAAGCATGTCTTCCGCCTGCACGGTATGCCAGCCAAGATTGTCAGCGACCAGGGTCCCCAGTTCGCGTCTCGCTTTTGGAGAGAGTGATGTCATCTGCTCAGTAATGAGCTGATTATCTCCTCGGCTTATCACCCAGAGACAAAAGGGTTGGTAAAGAGGGTCAACCAGACCATGGTCACATATCTTCGACATTTTGTCTCGCCCAGGCAGGATGACTGGGCATCCTTGCTGCCATGGGCGAAGTTCACTTTGAACAACACTGTGGCCGATTCCACCGGTCACACCCCATTCCTGCATAATTACAGCCAGCATCCGCGCGCTCCTGTGCCCATGCCCATGTCGTCCACTCACTCTAGGGTGGCAGACTGGGCAGTGGAGGTACGTGACATTTGGGACCGCACTCATGATGCCAAATGGACCTCCAAGGAGAGAATGAGGTCTTCCGCTGATGCTCACCAGCGCCCTGCTCCCACCTTTGCTCCCGACGACTTGGTGTGGCTCTCTGCTCATAACATGAGGCTGCGGATTGAGTCCACTAAGTTCGCACCTCGCTTTATAGGTCCCTTCAAGGTCCTTGAGAAATTTAACCCTGTGGTCTACCGTCTGGCCCTTCCTCCACACATGGGTATCACGGATACCTTCCATTGTGTCTCTCCTTAAGCCTGTTCACTTGTCCCGATTTTCCTGAGTCATCAGACTTGTCCTCGGATGAGTACGAGGTGAACGCCATTGTGGGGTGTAAGGTGGTACATGGCAAAAGGTATTACCTGGTGGACTGGAAGGGTCATGGCCCAGAGGATAGGACCTGGGAGCCTGTGGAGAATATTCACGCTCCCCTGCTCATTACGGCCTTTTTAGCATAGCGAGGTGCAGGAGGGAGGGGGCCATAGGAGCGGGTAATGTTAAGCGTCGGATTCCTGCCTCTTCACAGGAATTGCCTTCTGCGGTCTCCAATTCAGTCCCAGCTTCAGAGGAGCCTGCTCAGCAAAGACGTCATTCCCAGCGTCTTGCTCCGGCTAGTGCAGTCAGGTTGGTTGCTGCTGCCACTTCTGGGTCAGCTTTGGCAATCTGCACTAGCCAGCAATGAGCAGCTCCAAAGGCTAACTCCTTTTTGGAGCCTTCTGAGCATGCCCGTGACACGACCTCCCATTGGAGGTCGGAGGTCACACGCTCAGGTCCTTCTCCAGCTCGGAATGGACCATCAGGAAGGTCCCAGAAGGACGCTGCTATAAAAGGTTTGCATGGCCACTCGGCCAAGCGCTAGTATAGTCTGTAATTTGTAGTAGTGTGTGTGATGATGGATGCTTGTGAACCGCTGACTGACTCATTATGAAACCGCTTACCTCTGATACGCATGTTAGTAGGGTTTAGTGTCTCGAGTCAGTGCCGAGTACTAGCACTGCCTAGCACCACAGTGCCTCCGGCTCCTATCACATGTTAGCACCAGTGTGCGCCACACTACATTAGGCACTACGGTACCGCACGTTCAGCAATATCAATCAGAGCGTTGCCATGCGCCATTAATGCGCTTTCCAGACCAAAGCTTAGGCTGGTTAGTGGTGTCTGCCAGAGCTGTGCTGTACATACTTCGTGTAGTATTCTTCTTTCAGCTGCACCCTGTGTCTGTTAACAGGGCACAGCGTTCAGTAAGGGTCTCTCCCTGGCATCGCAGTTGCGGCACTGAACGCTAGTTGGTCTAGAGGGACTCTAACCCCGTGTCCTTGGGGCAGGTTCCTGTGACCAAGACACTAGCGTTCACTCTGCGGTATCGCGGCCCTGTGAAGCAACAGGGTCCGCCTCCTATTCACCTGGTGAAGTTAACCCGAGTGTGTTTGCTATACCGCCAGTTTCTGTCCGCCATTACCGAGCAGCAGTCTACCATCTCTGCACGGTGGACCCCGGGCTGCAAACGCACCTCATTACCATCTTTTATTATTTGGTGCATTCTGCCAGCCCTAACACATACAGTATTAAAATGGCATTGCAGTCTGATAGCAATCAAACTGCATTCGGAAGGAAATCGGATGCTATGTGTGAAAAATCTGTACTCGCACAAAAAACGCATGACACTCGCATGACAATTGCATTACACTCGTTCGACTCTCCTGCATCAAAATCAGACCGTTGTTTTAATCTATAGTGTGTCTCTGCCCTTACGCTGATAATAGTCTGATCACGGCTCACGAGGTTGGTGCAGTATTCAAAGTTCTCAAGAACCTCACAAATGTCAGCGATCCACACCCACTCAACAGTTGTTATGTGTGGTGGCTGACTCTCAGTCTGACGGGCATATTTAAGCTGGTATTTAGCTACTTCCCTCTCTTACTTACTAATCCTCACCAACACATGATAGGTTGAGTTCCACCATATGGGCAGGTTGCAAATGAGTTGGTGACTTGGCAAATTCAAGCGCTATTGCAGTGCTGTAAGACTAGCAAAAGCGGTAGAGGAATGGCAGAAATGGGCACTATAATGGCGCACCTTCTCAAGTTGGCTTTTGTGTTATCAAGTCTCTTCCTATGTTTGTAGTTGCAATGTGTGCAAAATGGCAGCAGCAGGGCTCACATAGACCCTATGACGCTGGGCGGCCAGCCAATCACAGTAATGCCACAACCAAGATGTCTGCGGCATTACTGTGATTGGTTAAGAAGGCCAGCATGTTTACTGGCTGCAAAGTAGATGCCAAAACTGCAGGGTGGGACATCCGAATATAGCGAGGCGAGTACATAAATTCTCACAATGTAACAAGCAACCCGAATACCGTTTTATTCGTGCGAATAGTAACGAATATGCTCGCTCATCACTACAATCAATAGATTCAGTTTTCTGTATCATCTCTATTCTGATGTCACCCAATTATGCACATCTCCTGACATCACCCCTGCATTAATAAAAAATACCAGTGATTGTCTTTTCGCTGTCTTTAACATTATGTCCTAAAACTGAATCTGTCAAAAACTGAACTCCTTGTGTTTCCTCAATTCACTAACCTACCTATGTCCGATATTGCCATTTCCTTATTTGGTTCCATTATTACTATCCAGCAACATTCTCACTGTCTTGGTGTCATATTTGATTCAGATCTTTCCTTCACTCCCTACACCTAATCCCTCACCCACTTATGTCACCTACACCTCAAAAACTTCTCTATAATTCAACCTTTTTTTTTACCTTTTACTCAGCAAAAACTCTTACTGTAGCACTTATTCAGTCTCATCTGAACTATTGCAACTCTCTAATAATTGGTCTCCCTCTTACTAAACTCTCCCCTCTCCAATGCATCCTGAATGTAGCACCAGGATCATATTCCTTTCCAACCACTATACCCATGCCTCTTCCCTGTGCCAGTCAATACAGAGTTGAATATAAACTTAGTGCTCTCACCCAACAAAGCGTTTCACTGTTCATCACAACCCTACATCTGCTTCTTCGTCTCATTCTACCTCCCTACCCATGTCCTGCATTTTGCTAATGAAATAGAAACTAAAATCCTCAACAATCCGAACCTCCAATTCCTGTCTCCAGGATTTTGTGCGTTCTGCACCAATTCTTTGGAATGCACAACCCAGGACAATTCGATTAATTCTCAATAGCCACAGTTTTAAGCATGGTCTAAAAATGCATTTATTTAGACTGGCATATTGCCCCACCTTACTTATCTAACTATCCCCTTTAGCACATACACATGCACATACTGCACTTTCCCGGTATAAAACAAATATAAAGGAACATTATTTACACATTTTAGGGGGACATATAATAACGACATTACGAAGCAACATTATACATAGTAGCATGAAATATACATTACATACATTTTACATTGGGACATGTTTAGGGGTTCAGGACAACTTTCCCAACCCTACTACATTCTCCCTTCCTTAAAGAATGGTAATCCCTGACCATTCCTGGATAAAACTTTATTATTTACAAACACTTACTCCATGCAAGGAGAAATATGTTAATTTGAGGTAGCACACTTATTTTGAGCTGCATCCATATGGAGTAAATGTCCACTCCACTGAGAAAACAAGTACTCAGATGGTGTCCATATTAGTACCAAATGTTCCATTTGCAGCCCACACACCGTTCTGTTGCTCCGGTAAATTGAAGTTCAGCTGTCCAGCAGAAAAGCGCAACAGGCGCAACAAAAAACCCAAAAAAACTGTATTTCCCAAAAATATTGCTCCCATCTTTGGAAGCACATCTGGGCTTCTTTACCTGTGGGGATGCAGAACAGTCCTGAAATATACCTATAAAGCAGAGTGAAACAAGCACAAGTTTTCACACTTTGTGATTATACACATTTTTCATTGGCACGCATCCTGTGCCATTTTCTCATCAGAGCTCCATGCTCGTGTGCGGGCCGAATAGGACTTCTGCAGCTGCAGAGTCGGTGGGCTGCCAGGTTGCAGCAGGGTTAGTGCTGGAGGCAGATGACACATGGGGCACAAATTGCTCCTGTCGTAGGCCCGCATGTAGCTCCAATCTGTCATTCTCCTGACACAGTGTCACCGCTACCGCATAGTAACCTCTTGGCCAGTCCTCTTTAAAGTAAGAGACCCACTCTCCTCCCATTAAAGGTCTCCCTTGTTTAACAGAGGCAGCGTTGATGTAAACCTTATCATCCGTGCCTGCCTCACGGATAAATCCAAATCCCTGATCCACGTTAGCGTAGACCAGTTGTCCACGAGAGCGACACCTGGCCATAGTACCCACTCCATATTGATGTAACTGGGCCCACATTTCCTTCTCCTGTCTTTTCTTTTCAGCTATGATGTCCACTATCCATGCGGACTGACCCAGCGGTAGGGACTGACCCTGCTCTGGGCTGCGAACCCGGGGAGCACCCGATTCCGCACCTACGCCTTCCATGGGCCTGCTCTCCTGTCCTTGATGGCTGGGGATTAAATCTAAGGGCTCGCTCCGAGGGACAGAGGGTCGTGAGCCAGGATGGATTGGTGGGGGGGAAGACCGCGGTAAGGACCAACCCTCAGGTTTCAAGGGTAGGGGTTCACTCACCACTGTGGATGGTGGAGCACGGTCTGTACTCATCCTGCTCGGTCTGGATCCTTCCGGAGTCAGTGGCCACTGTAATCTTACTGCTGGAGACCTTGATGCAACATCCGCAGCCATCCCGCAGGTGTCAGATCCTTCCGCAGGCGCGGAGGCATGCTTCAGGTCCCATTGGCAAAGTTACAGCATGGCCTCTACTTCCGGTCCAGGCTCCACAGAGATTGTCACTGCCTCCGGTCCCTGCTGTGGCTGCGAATCATGCTCCGGACACAAGGGTTCCGCCTTTTGATGAGGTTCCTGCTCCGGTCGTCATGGAAACTGCAACTCTGCTTCCCGTGGCTCCAGAGTGGCATGTTCCTCCGACAGGTGCTCTGTCAGGGTGGATGATGGTTTTGGCACCAGGGGATGGCATTCCCGCTCACGGTGGCTTGATGATTCAGGCCCTGGAAGCCACCAGGGATCCTTGTTTGTAGGTAACAGGTCTTGCTCAGATGTTTTGTCCCATCTTCACATGGGTCATGTTCTTTCTTCCCCCTGCCATCATTTCCACTCTATGCGGCCTATGCCGCTGCAGTGTCAGATTTATGAATGGTGCATCGCTGCCGGCGCCGTGTCACGTAATGACACCGGGCAGCTGCACACGGGTTGTTCTTCTGGGCCCCACCCGTTTCAGGGTGGAGTCACTTCCAGCCGCTCCACCCATTTTCTGGAATTCTGTTGTAAGAGGTGGGTTCTTCTTCTTCTTAGACTTTCCCACCAGGGGCAGGCACCAGGATTAGCCCCCAGACGCTGCCAGACAACTTTTAGTGCCAATTCTCCATCAGGACACCAACAAAGGCAGGGGTCAAGGTTGTCGTTCTCCTTCTGTGCACCATTATCTGCCATCTTTGGGGCCACCATCTTGGCTATCACCCTGTCAGTCTCTATTATGTTTTTTGTCAAGTACAGTATGTCAGTCACAACTGGTAAATTAACAGCATCCTCAAAATCTTCATCTCTTTCTTTTCTGTCCACAGCAATCACATCACTTGTGGCATTTCCCTGTTGCACAGTGTCGGGATCCTGCTGACTATGCCAAGTGTAGGAGTCGGCCAGGGTAGTAGTTGTGGCTGAGCTTAACTGGCTTTGTATGCCCTGGCCCCCTTCTACATAAATAGGTTGCTTCTTATTATGCATGAAACAATCTGCACTCACAGTGCTGGTAGAGTCTTCTCCATCTCGCTGGAGTCCGGTAGCCACAGGTTTCTGCTGAATAAATATACAGTCCAGTGCAAATCTTAACTGAACAACTTTCATTGCTTCAGCACACAGCACATAAAGTTCTGACACAGCATTTCACTCACAGTTTACGCAGCACATCCTTTCGTCTTACCCTTCCCTTTTCCCCGAGTCACCTAGCAATTGCACAAGATAGCATGTCCCAGATGGCCCCACAGGGTCCTCCACGTTCAGCATTACCTCAGTAAAGCGCTCTCCTGCCCGCTTCGTTCCGGTCAGGAGAGATTCAGCCCAGGAGGTGATCTGCCACATTTTGAGCAACCCTTCTGCACACTGCTACTGTGTCCTTTTCTGTGTTCTCTCTGCTTTCTTCCTATTTTTGCTGCTCTGTCTGTGGGAGTTGCTGCAGTATAATCTTCTCCTAGTTGTTGTGGATAGGTTCAGGGGTCTGCAATCTGATAGCAGCCAACCTCTCTGGTTTTTCTGGACTTAGCTGGCATTTTGTTTTTTCCTCCTTCGGTGACTCATCATAATAGAATCACCAGCCATACCGCAGATCCTAGGGTACTCAATAGCAGGAGAAAATTGTAAGGAAAAAAAAAAAAGGAAAAAAAAAGTGTCAGAATTTTTTTTTTTTTGTTTGTGTGCATATTTTTTCCTCTATATCTCTGAGGCCGTAGGGGAATTTTTCTCTCAATGGAGATGAAGCAATTGTCTGATCGTGTGGAGCTGAAGTGCGGGGAATTTCCGCCTATCTTGCTCATTCACATGCTGCTGAACCAAAGATTCCCACTCCTGATGTGTTTTTTGGGGATCGTTCTAAATTCTTGAATTTCAAGAATAATTGTAAATTATTTTTTGCCTTGAAGCCTAACTCGTCGGGGAACAGCAGGTTAAAATTGTCATCTCTTTGCTGTGCGGCGATCCCCAGGATTGGGCGTTTTCTTTGAAATCTGATGATCCTATTCTGAATTATGTGAAAGCATTTTTTCAAGCCTTGGGGTTGTTGTATGATGAACCTAATGCTATTGATCAGGCTGAAAAGACCCTGTTGGCATTAAGCCAGGGTCGGGATTCGGCAGAGTTGTACTGTCAAAAATTCTGAAAGTGGGCGGTCCTTACTAGCTGGAATGATGGTGCCTTGGCAGCCCTCTTTCGGAAGGGCTTGTCAGAAACTGTAAAAGATACTATGGTGGGATTTCCTGTTCCCTCTGGTCTTGACGATTCTATGTCATTAGCCATTCAGGTGGATCGGCGTTTACGTGAACGCAAAACTACATGAGAGATGTTGCCACCTGTTGAACAAATGTCTGAACCTATGCAATGTGATAGAGTTTTGTCTAGGGCGCAACGTCAGGAGTTCAGAAGGCATAATAAGCTGTGTTTTTTTTGTGGAGATGCCTCGCATATTATTTCTGTCTGCCCTAAACGAGAGAAACATTGTGCACACACGTTTTCTGTGGGTAGTGTTCAACCTAAGTTTCTTCTGGCAATTACTCTGATCTGCTCCCTGTCCACATTTTCCGCCACGGCTTTTGTGTATTCAGGAGCAGCTCTGAACCTGATGGACTTGGATTTTGCTAAATGTTGTGGATTTCCTATGACACCTCTGCGGATGCCTATCCCTTTGAGGGGTATTGATGCTACTCCTTTGGCGAAGAATAAACCTCAGTTTTGGACCCAGGTGGTAATGCGTGTCGCCCCAGACCATCAAGAAAATTGCAGATTTTTGGTGTTGCATAATTTGCATAATACCATTGTTCTGGGGTTTCCCTGGTTGCAAATCCATAATCCAGTTCTGGATTGGAAATCTTTGTCTGTGGTGAGTTGGGGTTGTTGGTGTGCCCTTAGTGATGCTCCTGTTTTCTGCACCTCTCCCCAGTCGCATGATGTTCCTGACTATTTGGCTGACTTTTATGATGTATTTAGTGAGAATGAGTCTGTGTCTTTGCCTCCTCATAGGAGTCATGACTGTGCAATTGAGCTGAACCCGGGGTGTAAATTCCCCAAGGATCGGCTTTTCAATTTATCTGTACCCGAGCACAAGGCTATGCGATCCTATATTAAGGAGGCATTGGAGAAGGGTCATATTAGACCATCCTCTTCACCTTTAGGTGCTGGGTTTTTTTTCGTGGCTAAAAAGGATGGTTCATTAAGGCCTTGTATTGACTATCATGCCCTCAACAAAATTACTGTTAAATATCAGTATCCGTTACCCCTGATTTCTGATCTATTCTCCAGAGTTAAAGGTGCTTGCTGATTTACCAAGCTTGACCTCAGGGGGCGTATAATCTTATTCGCATTAAGCATGGGGATGAATGGAAGACGGCGTTTAATACTCCGGAGGGACATTTTGAGTACCTGGTGATGCCTTTTGGGCTCACTAATGCCCCTTCTGTCTTCCAGTGCTTCATGAACGATATATTCCGAGACTTTGTGGATACATTTTTGATTATCTATCTAGATGATATTTTGATCTTCTCCAAGAATTGGGACTCTCATGTGGAACATGTTCGGACTGTGTTCCGGATTTTGAGGGAGAATTCCCTGTATGTCAAGGGATCGAAATGCCTTTTTGGGGTACAGAGGATTTCATTTTTGGGATTTATTTTGTCTCCGTCAACTATTGAAATGGACCCGGCCAAGGTACAGGCCATTTATGATTGGGTTCAGCCCACTTCTTTGAAGGCCCTCCAGAAGTTTTTGGGTTTTGCTAATTTTTATCAGAAATTTATAGCTAATTTTTCTGGTATTGCCAAGCCATTGACGGATTTGACTAGGAAGGGTGCTGATGTGCTGAATTGGTCTCCGGACGCTGTTTCTTCCTTTCAGGAGCTGAAGCGAAGATTCACTTCTGCTCCGGTTTTGTGGCAACCTGATGTCTCACTCCTGTTTCAGGTGGAGGTGGACGCTTCTGAGATTGGTGCAGGAGCGGTGTTGTCCCAAAAAGATCCTGTGACATCTAAAATGAATCCTTGTGCTTTCTTTTCCCGAAAGTTCTCCCCATCCGAACGTAACTATGATGTGGGGAATCGGGAACTGTTGGCCATGAAATGGGCATTTGAGGAGTGGAGACATTGGTTGGAGGGACAAACACCAAGTCGTGGTCCTTACTGACCACAAGAATTTGATTAACCTGGAGTCGGCCAAGCGCTTGAATCCTAAACAGGCTAGGTGGGCCTTGTTTTTCACACGTTTTGATTTTGTGGTCTCTTTTCTTCCGGGCACTAAGAATGTCAAGGCAGACGCCCTCTCTAGGAGTTTCCTTGCTGATTCTCCTGTTGTGACTAAGCCTGCTACCATCTTAGGCGAGGGGGTAGTTCTTTCTGCCATCTCGCCCGATTTGAGACGTGCTCTGGAAGAGTTTCAGGAGGACAAACCTGAGCGTTGTCCCAGTGGAAAGTTGTATGTTCCTGACCAGTGGAGGAAGAGAGTGATGTCTGAAGTTCATTGCTCTGCATTGGCTGGTCATCCAGGTATTTTTGGTACTAGAGATCTGGTGAGTCGGTCATTTTGGTGGCCCGCCTTGTCTCATGATGTCAGGAATTTTGTGCAGTCCTGTGGGACTTAGAATCATAGAATCATAAAATCATAGAATCGTAGAGTTGGAAGGGACCTCCTGGGCCATCTGGTCCAACCCCCTGCTCAAAGCAGGATTCGCTAAATCATCCCAGTTAGATGTCTGTCCAGCCTCTGTTTGAAGACTTCCATTGAAGGAGAACTCACCACTTCTCGTGGCAGCCTGTTCCACTCATTGATCACTCTAACTGTCAAAAAGTTTTTTCTAATATCTAATCTGTGTCTCCTCCCATTCAGCTTCATCCCATTGCTTCTAGTCTTTCCTTGTGCAAATTAGAATAAAGTTGATCCTTCTACAATGTGACAGCCCTTTAGATATTTGTAGACAGCTATTAAGTCTCCTCTCAGTCTTCTCTTTTGCAAACTAAACATTCCCAAATCCTGCAACCTTTCCTCATAAGACAGGGTTTGCAGACCGGTCACCATTCTGGTCGCTCTTTTCTGAACTTGCTCCAGTTTGTTGATGTCTTTTTTAAAATGTGGTGCCCAAAATTGGACACAATATTCCAGATGAGGTCTGACCAAAGAGGAGTAGAGGGAAATAATTACTTCACGTGATCTAGACTGTATGCTTCTGTTAATACATCCTAGAATTGCATTTGCCTTTTTTGCTGCTGCATCACACTGTTGACTCATATTCAGTCTGTGATCTATTAGTATACCCAAGTCTTTTTCACATGTGCTGTCACTTAGCCCTATTCCTCCCATTCTATATATGCTTTTTTCATTTTTATTGCCCAGATGTAGTACTTTGCATTTCTCCCTGTTAAAAACCATTCTGTTAGTTGCTGCCCACTTCTCCAGTTTATTTAAATCTTTTTGAATCCTCTCTCTCTCTTCTCTAGTATTAGCTATCCCTCCTAGCTTTATGTCATCAGCAAATTTAATCAGTTTACCCTCAATTCCTTCATCTAAATCGTTGATAAAGATGTTGAACAATACAGGGCCCAGGACAGAGCCCTGTGGTACCCCACTTGAGACATTCTTCCAACTGGATGTGCAGCCATTTACGTCCACTCTTTGGGTCCGATCACTAAGCCAGTTATGAATCCACCTAACAGTTGCCTTGTCCATTCCATACTTAGTCATTTTTTCAATAAGGATTGTATGAGAGACTTTGTCAAATGCTTTGCTGAAGTCAAGATATACTATATCTACAGCATTTCCTTGATCCACCCAATCAGTAATACCATCATAGAAGGAAATTAAATTAGTCTGACATGACTTATTAGTTACAAACCCATGCTGACTCTGTTTAATCACTTCATTCTTATCCAGGTATTGACATACATGTTGTTTAATAATTTGTTCAAAGATCTTTCCTGGTATAGAAGTCAGACTCACCGGCCTATAGTTGCCTGGGTCCACCTTCTTCCCCTTTTTGAAGATAGGAACAACATTTGCTCTTCTCCAGTCTTCTGGCACTTCTCCTGTTCTCCAAGAATTTTCAAAGATTATGGAGAGGGGTTCAAAAATTTCTTCTGCTATCTCCTTCAGTACTCTGGGGTGTAATTCATCTGGACCTGGAGACTTGAATTCATTTAGGTTAGCTAAGTGTTTCTTCACTATCTTTCTGTTTATAGATATCCTGGATTCTTCTATTCCCTTAATAGGACAGTGAATAACAGTTGATGTTACATTACCTTTCTGAGAGAAAACAGATGCAAAATAGGAATTTAAAAGTTCAGCCTTCTCAACATCCTGTCTTACCGTTTCATCATTTTCATCCTGTAAAAATCCTATAGCATCTTTGACTTTTCTTTTACTTTTGACATATCTCCAAAATCCTTTATTATTGCTTTTGACATCTCTTGCAAGCCTCAATTCATTTTCAGCTTTAGATAATCTGATTTGTGCCCAGCAGGTTCTGCAGACAACATTATATTCTTCTTTAGATATGCCTCCCTCTTTCGATTTTATAAACATTTTTTTCTTCCTTTTTAGCATGTGCTTAAGTTCTGTGTTCATCCATCCTGGTTTCCTTAAATGCTTCCTATTCTTCCCTCTTTTCGGAATTGTTAACAACTGTGCTTTGAGAATTTCATTTTTCAAGATTTCCCATCCTTCCTGGACATTTTTGTCTTTAAGGATATCCAGCCATTGGATCCCTCCAATTCTCTTTCTGAATCCCTTAAAATCTGCCTTTCTGAAATCTAACCTTGACGTCTGAGTCTTCACAGGTCTTCCGCCTCTAGTTATCCAAAATTCTAAAATAGCATGGTCGCTACCTCCTAGGGTCCCAGCCACTTTTACCTCCTCAACCATTTCCTCCCTGTTTATAAGGATTAGATCCAAGGTAGCAGTTCCCCTTGTTTTCTCCTTTACCTTTTGGAAGATAAAGTTGTCAGCAAGAGAGGATAAGAATTTCCTTGACCTGTTAGTTTTGCCTGAGAGAGATTCCCAACAAATGTCTGGATAGTTGAAATCTCCCATGACAACTATGTCATATTTTTTGGAGAACTTGGCCATTTGATGCATAAAGAGTTCATCCATATCTTCAGCTTGCACAGGCGGCCTGTAGTAAATGCCTACAATGGTGTCCTTTCCATTGTTCTGTCCTTGTATTCTTACCCAAACAGTTTCCACAGAACTCCCAGTCTCTGAAGCTTCAATCTCTGTGCAGATATACGCATTTCTAGCATACAATGCGACACCCCCTCCTCGTTTATCAAGTCTGTTTCTTGCAAATAAGTTGTATCCTTCTAGTCTTGTATTCCAATCATGTGTATTGTCCCACCAAGTTTCAGTGATTCCAATGACATCATATTTCTTTTCCTGTGTTAGTAGTTCCAATTCTCCTTGTTTGTTGCCCATGCTTTGTGCATTAGTATAGAAACATTTTAGTTTGTGATTGGTTTCTCTTTCTCCAATATTTTTATTAATTAGATTCTTTCGTCTTTGTTCTTCCTTTCCACTTCTAATAGCAGAGTTCTCAATAGCATTTGTCAGGTGTATGGCTTTTTCTGGTCTTTTGCTTCCCTTCCCATGTTGTTCTAGTTTAAAGTTCTTCTTACAAGTGTAACAAGGCGACTTCCAAATACCTGCTTTCCAGTCTTCGTAAGGTGCACCCCATCTCTAGCAAGTAGTCCATCGTATAAGTAGTTCACTCCGTGATCCAGAAATCCAAATCGTTGCTGACGGCACCATCGACGTAGCCAGTTGTTCACCTGCAGAATCTTATTCCACCTCCTTGTTCCATGGCCATCCACTGGGAGGATGGAAGAGAAGACCACCTGCGCTCCCAGTTCTTTCACTTTCTTGCCTAAGTCTTCAAAGTCTCTGCAGATGGTTTCCAGGTCGTTTCTTGCGGTGTCATTTGTCCCCACATGTAGTAGCAGGAATAGGTAGTCATCTGTAGGTCTGAAGAGTCCTGATATCCTGTCAGACACATCTTTAATTTTTGCACCTGGAAGACAGCACATTTCTCTTGAAGTTATATCCGGTCTGCAGATAGCGGCCTCTGTTCCTCTCAACAGGGAATCCCCCATGACCACCACTCTCCGTTTCTTCTTCACAACATTTTTCTTTCTCCATCCAGGAGGACTCTGAAGGCGTACAAGGTTGCTGTTTGTTGGCAAAGTCTTATCCTGATGTATTTATTCATCGTTTTCCTGCGTGAGAGCCTGGTACTGGTTTCTGAGCAGTATGGGTGCTGACTGCCTCCTGATCCTCCTGCTTCTCTGGGTCACATGTCTCCATTCCTCTGTTTCTTCAGGTGCACTTCGAATTTCTTCTCTTTCTGTAACATGAAGAGATAATTCTGCTCTGTCCAAGAACTCTTCACCTTCCTTATGATCTTCAACGTAGCTAACCTCTCTTCGAGATTTTGCAACTTTTCCTCCAACAGGGTCACAAGCTTGCATTTGTGGCATGTGAAGTTTGGCTTTTCCACTGGTAAATCTGTGAACATGTAGCAAGAAATGCAGCTCACCAAATGGCTCCTGGCCTCTTCCATCTTGAGATTTCTTAAAAACGATGAAAAATGAGCCAAAATTCGGCACGCGGTTTTCCGATTTCCTCTTTTCAGCTGCAACGGCCAAAACCCAGTGATCGTTGAGCTCGCGGAGACTCTTCACTTATCCCAGAAGGCACTGGGAATATGCAAATGATTCCTCAAGACTCTTCCCCTTGCTCCCGGTCTAAACCTTGTTCTCGCTCTAGTGGCTTGTTGATGCCTTTACCGGTGCCCAGGAGGCCATGGACCCATATTTCAATGGATTTTATCTCTGATATGCCTGTCTCTCAGAGAATGACTGTTATTTGGGTGATTTGTGATAGATTCTCTAAGATGGTCCATCTTGTACCACTCCCTAAGTTGCCATCTTCCTCTGAGTTGGTGCCCTTGTTTTTGCAACAGGTGGTTCGCTTGTACGGGATTCCTGAGAACATTGTATCTGACAGAGGAGTTCAGTTTGTGTCTAGATTTTGGAGGACTTTCTGTTCCAAGCTGGGAATTCAGTTGTCCTTCTCCTCTGCGTTTCACCCTCAGACCAATGGGCAGACGGAGAGAACAAACCAGACTTTGGAGTCGTATTTGAGATGTTTTATTTCTGCCGATCAGGATGATTGGGTTTCACTTTTGCCCTTGGCCGAATTTGCTTTAAATAATAGAGCTAGTTCTGCCACTTTGATGTCACCTTTTTTTTATAACTTTGGTTTTCACCCTCGATTTTCTTTAGGGCAGGTGGAGCCTTCTGCCTGCCCAGGTGTTGACACTGTGGTGGAGAGAATGCACCAGATCTGGGACCAAGTAGTGGATAAGTTGTCTCTCTCCCAGGAAAAGGCCCAGCGGTTTTCCAACCGGCATAGGACCGTTGGTCCCCAGTTAAAGGTGGGTGATATGGTTTGGTTGTCATCAAAAAATATCGCTATGAAGGTGGCTTCTCCTAAGTTTAAGCCTAGATTTATTGGACCTTACAAGATTTTGGAGATTATTAATCCGGTCTCTTTTCGGTTGGCTCTTCCTGTCACATTTAAAATTCATAATGTGTTTCATAAGTCCTTGTTGAAGAGGTTTGTTGAACCAGTAGTTCCTGTGGTGGCACCTCCTGACCCTATATTGGTTGAAGGTAACATGGAATATGAGGTAGAGAAAATACTGGATTCTCGTCTGGCTAGACGGAGACTCCAGTATTTGGTTAAGTGGAAGGGTTATGGTCAGGAGGATAATTCCTGGGTCTCTGCCTCTGATATTCATGCCGAAAGATTGGTGCGTGCCTTTCATCGGGCTCACCCGGATTGCCCTGGTGGCATGGATGAGGGTTCGGTGACCCCTCCTCAAGGGGGAGGTACTGTTGTGAGTTCATTTTTCCCTTTACCATTGAGGTCTGATGAACTCCCTCTTCTGGTGAAGGAAGGTAGTGAGGCTGATTACCAAACACCTGGGCTGCTAGATGATGACTGGGTGGCTGGAATTGAGGACTGGATATAAGGCTGCTGACGCCCTTCTTCCTGGCTGGTGATTTTCCTGCTGGATACTTGGAGACCAGTCTGATTCCTGCGTCTCAAAGCTAAGTTTTTCTGCTCTGCTTTGTACTCTTCAGTTTTGTTTTTGTTTTGCCTTGTTTTTTGGGAGTTCTGCCATCCCTGGCCAGGGGTGAGCTGAATTCCATTTTTGTCTCTGATCTGTTGATCTTTTGCTCTGTCTTCAGAATATACCTGAGTGCTGATATAGTCTTTTGAAGCCTAGCGACTTCAGGGCCTCTTTTTCCTATCAGTCGGTTGGCTCTTTTTGATAGGGTTTTTGCGGATGGCAGACAGCAGCTTTCCTATCCTGTCCTATGTAGTTAGCTTGGGCCCCATCATTTGCTCAACCTTTCTATCTGTGTTAGTGTTTTCATCTTGCTTCACCATCATTATATGTTGGGGGCTGCCTATTGCTTTGGGGTCTGCTCTGGGGCAGTTTAGTTTTTCCCCTTTCTGTCTTTAGGCTTTGTAGGTCTCCGGCTGTGATCGAGGGGTCTAGGGCACCGTAGGAACCCCCCACGGCTACTGCTAGTTGTTGTGGATAGGTTCAGTGGTCTGCAATCCGATAGCAGCCAACCTCTCTGGTTTTTCTGGACTTAGCTGGTATTTTGTTTTTTCTTCCTTCGGTGACTCATCATAACATTCTCCCCTAAACCCTGGATAGCTGGGCATGTACTTAAATGTTGCGGGGTATCTGTTCCTTCCAAGGGCACTTAAGCCCGTCTGAGCCCTATGGGTGCTCAGCTCCTTCTGACTAAAATCTAGGAAGATCCCCTACTACATTAACTATCTACACTAATGAACTCCTATACTATACTACAGTATGTACACTAATATATCACTATCTAGAGGCCGGTTACTAATACAGCACTTTCCCTGTAAAAAACACATATAAAAGATCATTATTTACACATTTTAGGGGGACATACATTAACGACATTACAAAACAACTTTATACCTAGCAGCTTGAAATATCCATTATATACATTTTACATTGGGACATGTTTAGGAGTTCAAGACAACTTCCCCGACCCTACTACAAAGGGATGTGGCAATAAACACTGAAATGTGCTATAAGACCCGTAACTGGAGTTCAGGGATGTAAATTGATGCTCCTGCCTTAACACTAAGGTAGGTAGGCTGAAGCTGAATAAAGATAGTGTCATGCTTTCATGGTCTTCAGTAAGGCAGAGGGGCCTCAAACTGTCCCTGGAACTGGGACCCTAACTATAGCTGTCCCGGGAGTACAGTTGAAAGTAGAGAGGCCCAGGTCTCTGACCTTACTCTGCTCCTGTTTAACCCTAAGCTGTCCCCTCTCCCACCTCATGAGGCATGGGACAGAAATGTAAGGTGAACAAGACACAAAGACAAAACAGGAATAATAGAAAACCTTTATCATACAAAAGCACTCACCAAAAATAGGAAGGGGGATAGGGACAGGGAAAAATAAAATAAATGGGAATTAAGACCAGGAAATAAACACACAAGTAATTCAGCAAACTGCAGATCACTGCAACTAAAACTAAGCTTTAGCACTCAGCACAGGAAGATGAATCTTTCACCTGCAAGGACTAAATGCCCAGAGCCAGAATATATAGAGGAAGTAAATGGTAAGCACTTGCAGCTGAGATCAACCAGGCAGTATGGTTTCAACCAGCATGGAAAGATTCTTTCCTCTGAGCACTGAAGAAAAGGAAATTCCTTTTAAAATAGAACATGAATCACTCTATCTTTAAAGAAAACCTGCAATTCATTACCCTATGTTACTGTCTAACTGTATGTCTTCAAGGGGTCATGACACCTTCTTGACAGATATCTGCTCTATGTGTGCAGTGTTTGGAAGACCACAAGCATAAACATCTTCCCTTGAATATCAGAAAATGGAAAAAAATAACAGTAATTGTTATATCTATAGCGCCAACATAATCTGTAGCATTTTACAATTCAATCATGATTTTTGTCAACGTTGATCATCTTGCAGACTTACACCACATATCTCAGGAAAGAAAGGACTCATGTTTTTGCTTTTGTTTTGAGTATTCAAAAACTTTTCCCCTTTAAACAATTTCTTTCTATTTTTATTTATCCCCAGCGATAAAAGATTATAGGTTCTCCACTGCTAGATCATCCAATAATCACTGTGAGAAAACCGAATTCCTATTAAAATAAATGGTCTATCCGTGATTTGCAGAGACATACAAGATTATTCAAAGCAAGCTGCTCACTTCTTTGGCTAATAGATGAAGATAATGAACTTGAGACTCCACCATAATCCACAATTCTCTGGTAAAAAAAAAAAAAAAAAGAAAACCTTATAAAAGATCTACTGTAGCTTGAAAGTTCTCGGCAATCTCTCATACTATTTTACTCATAGTTCATCTAAAATAAGTTGAACTTCACTTTATTGTCATTGCTCTAAAGGCTGCTTGAACAAATCTTTGACTGTTTTAGTTACATATGTAGGCACAAATATATGTATAAAATATGAGGGGCAGAAGTTTTTAAGTTCCATATGCTCTTTTTCAAATACTCTCTGTCCTATGATTCATTGCGCTGTAAAAAAAACACGTCATTTTATCTTTTGAGCATCTTCACCTTCTTTTTGCTTCAAAATAAGAACAAATGAACCACTTAAACTTCTGTATGTAGCATAAATCTAAACAACAGAAGAGATCTTGAAGCTAAAAGCAGGAATGTACCATCTTATATACTTCGTTGTTGTCATCTGTGAAAGAACATCTTTTGATGCTTTTATACCGCCACATATAAATCAGCCTCGGCAAAAAGTTTACCATGCTGTAAATTTTAGAAGCGAGGACTTTTACTTGTTTCAATCGACTACATTTTAGTGAATAATATAGCGATTTATCCATAGATTTCCACCAGAGTCAATTTTATTCTGAGATAAGCTACCATCCCTTCTAAAGAACTCCCTTCTGATGCCTCCTAACCATTAAAAGTATTTACAGAACAGCTTAAACAGCAGATGTCTTTTTACTGTTGGGGGTTTGGATTAAATTGTGATGTAAACCTCAATAGAAAGATTACACTCATTAAAAAGAATCTCTCACCCAGCAAACTTGGATTTCTTTCAAATCCTGCTCCACTTCCTTTGTTTGGTCATGGCAGATAGGTTTTTATTTACTTGTGCAGTACGACAGACAACTGCTGCTTAGTAATATACTCGCTACATCATCTCCAACAGTTTACAGGAATCTGGATATTTACTGCATGTGCTGTACTAATGCTATGAAAAGAAAATGTGCTGAGAAGTAACCATGCAGAACTATTAGAATGTGAATTCAAAGAATGTATACTGCATACAACAGTTTATGACAAGTGTTTGATAGTATCACTCACTTGTATATAATATATACAATAATGGCAAAAATTAAGAAACCACTGCAAAATTTTCAGTTTGTCTGATTTTTCTCTTTATAGGTATATTTTGAGTAAAATGTAAATTGCTCTTTTATTCTATAAACTACTGACAACATGTCTCCAAATTTCCAAGCACTAAATTTTTTATTTATTTTCAGAAAAGGAGAAATGGTCAAAATACCAAAAAATACAGTGCTTGCAGA
Source organism: Dendrobates tinctorius (assembly GCF_039654945.1). Taxonomy (NCBI): domain Eukaryota; kingdom Metazoa; phylum Chordata; class Amphibia; order Anura; family Dendrobatidae; genus Dendrobates; species Dendrobates tinctorius. Next base: position 16,912,132 of record NW_027361858.1, on the reverse strand, counting down.
TGTTAATGCTAAGAAAACAAGTTCATAATCATTTAGAAACAACAATACCAATGTTTTAACTCAGAAAGAGTTCAGAAATCAATATTTTGTGGACTAACCATGATTTTTAATCACAGATTTCATGCGTCTTGGCATGCTTTCCACCAGTCTTTCACACTGCTTTTGGGTGACCTTATGCCACTCCTGGTACAAAAATTTAAGCAGTTCTTTCTTTGATAGCTTGTGACTATCCATCTTCCTCTTAATTACATTCCTGAGGCTTTCAATGGGGTTCAGGTCAGGAGATTGGGTTGGCAATGACAGTGATTTGATGTGGTGGTCCTTCATTCACACATTGATTGACCTAGCAGTGTGGCATGGCACATTATCCCACTGGAAAACCAGTCCTCAGAGTTGCGGAACATTGCCTGAGCAGAAGGAGTCAACTGTTTTTACAGGATAACTTTGTATGTGGCTTCATTCATACGTCCTTCGCAAATATTAACCTGCCCAATTCCAGCTTTGCTGAAGCATCCCCAGATCATCACCAATCCTCCACCAAATTTCACAGTAGAAGACACTGTGGCGTGTATGCCTCTCCAGGTCTCCTTCTAACCATTAGATGGCCAGGTGTTGGGCAAAGCTAAAAATTAGACTCATCAGAGAAGATTACCATAATCCGTTTCTCTATGGTGCAATCCTCATGGTCTTTGGCAAACTTCAGCCTGGGTCTCCTTTGCTTCTCATTGATGAAAAGCTTTTTCTAGCTTTACATGACTTGAGCCCTGCCTCGTGGAACCTGTTACTGTGGCACCCCAGGAGTCCGGTTGCAACAGTGGCATTGCCTCCCTCACTGGGGTGATGTCATGCCTGGAAGCAAGGAGGGTTTCCTTAGCCAGGTAATGCCAACATCCAACACTTTTCCTACTCAAAACCAGAAGGGGGAGCTCTAAACCCAGTTTCAGGGCAGCTTTCCTATCAGTTCTGGGCTGGAGGTAGTGTTAGTTAGTTGGAGTCTGTGAGAGTCTGTACAAGGGACAGGAGCTGTGAGGAGCTTGTCCCAAGAGCAGAGTGAAGATAGAGGAAAGTGGAAGTTTAGGAAAGCCTGGGGATTGGAGCTGTGACCAAGCTCACCCCAGGGAAGAGCGCTTGACACCGGATACCAGAGTCCGTGGCTGCACGGGTACAACAGCCCCAGCAGCCAAATGCAGAAGGCAGGAGACTGCAGGCCTCATGGCCCCATCACACACCTGAAGGCACAGCAGCATACCAGAGTCAGTGTCACCACGAAGTAGTGACACCAGTAAAAGGCTCAAGCTGCCTGGCATACAGTGAAGGAATAAAGAACAGTAAGGAACAGAGACCTGAGCATAGCTTCAGGCACCAAGGACCTCAGAGAACAGTGCAGTAAGGAGGCCTCCAACACCATCTGGCTTAGGGGATCCTAAATTGCTTTCAGGCTGCCTTGATCTCCATTATCATTTGTAATCAGTGCTTTGGACTGCACCACAAACCATGAGTAAAAGTGTGAAGACTGCATCCTGCTGTGTCCCTCCCATCTGCACTACAACCATCACTCTGCACTACAACCATCACCACTATCTTTAACATCATAAGTGTCCTGGGACTAAGCTCTACCTGTGGAGAGCTGTACCAACTCTGCTGCATCACCATCAGCCCCAGCGCTCTCTTTAAGCAGCGTCGGCTATCCCTTGCGTCATGAACTATATCTTATAAACTTTATTCCATTTTATCATCACTTTCATTGGATGCCCAGGGCCACGGATCGGGTCCCTGCTGCCATGACGCATTCCCTTAAGAACTGGCCCAGTACCGAGTATCCCCACGGCCCTAGCAGGCGCTCCATTGCGAACTGTTCTTGCAGTGCACTTCACCCCAGCTGCAATTTGCCATTCCTTTTGTAGGTCACTTGATGTCATCCTGCAGTTGCTGAGTGACATTTGAATAAAATGATGGTCATCCCAGTCAGTGGAGAGTCTTTTTCACCCTCTGCTGGTCTGTAGCTTTGTTGTTCCCAGTGTCTGCTGCTTGACCTTGTTGTAATGGACTGCCATTTTAGAAATTTTAAGGATGGATGCAACATGACGCTCAATGTATCTTTCTGCTAGTAAAGCCAGAATTGAGCCCCTCTTTTCCTCACTCAAGACTTTTCTTTTCAACTCCTTTGGCATGGTTAAAAGTTATTTTTTCACCATCTCGGATCATTCCCCAGTTCTCACTGAGTTCCTCATGGGTCCTCTCTCTGACAAGCCATTCCGCTGAAAACTTAACCCAGCCTTGTTATATATACCAGAGTACAAGCAAGAGATAGAAAACATTCTCTTAAACTACTTCAAGGAAAATGTATCTGGTGAAGTTGATCAGTTCACGGTCTGGAACGCCCATAAGACGATCCTGAGGGGATTGCTTATGCAGATCCTCTCTAAACATAAGAGAAATAGGGAAAAAATTACAAACCTACAGGCCCAAATTAATGATCTGGAAAAACAACAAACCAACTTGAAAGTTCCTTCCCAAACCATCCAGGCTGAGATTTTGAGACTTTAGACAGAGTCTGAGATCTAAAATCTACCAGGAATACGATGCAGCCATCTAAGCATCTAGGTATAAATCGTATGCATCTCTCAACAAGCCCCGAGAGGATACAGTACTATAGGCCAATCTCGCTCATAAACAGCGATATTAAAATCTACTCAAAGATCATCACAAACCAACTAAAAAACATCTTTTAATGTTTGTTGGTGGATGACCAAATAGGGTTCACAGAGGGCCGCCAGGCCACAGACGGGACTAGAAGTTTGTTGAACCTGATAAATTTAGCTAAACACTCGAGAACCCAAACTGCTTTTCTGGCACTGGACGCCGAGAAGGCATTCGATAGACTAAACTGGCTTTATTTAAAAGCAACTCTCTCTAGATTTGGCTTTGACGAGAAGTTTCTATCAACAGTCTTCGCCATATATTCGGGTCCTAGTGCCAGGATCTATGCAAACAACTTCCTTTCTGACTCGTTCGACATTACTAATGGCATGAGACAGGTGTGCCCCCTGTCTCCCCTTCTATTTGTGCTTGCCATAAAGCCCCTAGCCAAAAAAATTAGATTAAACAATGATATTAAAGGCTTTGAACTGCAATCACGAAATTTTAAAATTGGGTTATTCGCAGATAATTTATTCCTCACACTACTTGATCCTGCAAATTCCATTAAAGCCCTTTCAGATGAACTAGAAAAATTCTCTAGAGCCTCCTATTTTAAGATAAACCCACACAAATTGAAATTTATAACTCTAAACATGAAACAATCCGAAATTAACGAAATAAAGACTCAAACCCAGTTAATTTGGGAGGAGAAAGAGATTGTCTATCTAGGGATTAGAATAGCAGGATCAATCCAAGCCAGAGTTAGGGCCAATCTAGACAGCATTATAAAGACTCTTAAGGCCCCGTCACACTAAGCGACTCACCAGCGATCCCGACACCGATATGAAGGTGTCAGGATCGCTGGTAAGTCGCTATGTGATCGCTGGTGAGCTGTCACACAGACAGCTTCACCAGCGATCAGCACAGCGATGCCGAGCGCCCGGCATCGCTGGCTATCGCTGTAGAAAATAGTATCAAAATAAAAAACATAGTTATTCTCACCTTCCGATGTCCCGTTCAGCCATCCCGCCTCTCTCCACGCTCCGGTCCCAGTGATCCTTTGCACGAATGACCGCGAGATGTCACGGTCTCGCGGGATAACAAAGTCTCGCGGTCATTCATGCAAAGGATCACTGGGACCGGAGCGTGGAGAGAGGCGGGATGGCTGAACGGGACATCGGAAGGTGAGAATAACTATATTTTTTATTTTTTTTATTATTTTTTTACACCTGATCGCTGGTCTCCCGCTGTCACACACAGCGATGCGTGCTGGCCAGCGGGAGACCAGCGACCAAAGAAATGTCCAGAGGTTTCTTGCAGCGATCAGCGAAACCGGCAGGGGGGCCGCTCGCTGATCGCTGTCACACACAGCGATCTCGCTGGTGAGATCGCTGTTACGTCACAAAAGTTGTGACTCAGCAGCGATCTCGCTACCGAGATCGATTAGTGAGACGGGGCCTTTACAGGCAATCTATCCTTTTTGGCTCAGCTAGAGACTTCCATTTTTGGGAAGATACTGGCAGGCAAAGCCTTTATCCTCCCCAAAATTTTATACATATTTAGGACTTTGCCAGTTAGCTTTCCGCGCCAAACCATTGATAAAAGTCAAGAGCTCATCCAACTATTTATTTGGAAAGGTAAGAAAGCAAGAATATCTGCAGACTTACTTTATAAAAATAAAAAACATGGGGGTGCAGGCCTGCCCAACACATATGCTTATTATCAGGCCTCACTTATTAAACAGAGCTGGCACTGGTTTACGGAAAACATGACACATCCTGCTTGGTATGGCTTGGAGAGAGATGCTAGTGATAGAGGTTCCACGCAAAAGCTTTTCTTTTACTTCCTTCTGCAAAAGCACAGTGCGAACTCATCGCATCCTATATTTCAGTCGATAATCTCAGCCTGGAGGGAACTCATTAAGTCAACCAAAAATATCAAAAAAAAGAGCAAATCTTAAAATTACCCCTATCTTCATTGCCACTGATGGATGATCTCCCGATACCGGAGGTATGGGTGAAATCTGCAATCATAAAGGTGGGGGATGTTTTTAGTGGAGTGGAGTTCTTGAAATTCAGTGAGATCAGGGCTAAATATAATCTACCGTCATCTGAGCTGGTCTTTTACATCATGTTGAAATACAGAATTTGGAAAATCATATAAGGGAAGACTTTAAATTATGAAATGCTATCTCCACTACTGTGCAACCTTAAAAATAACAACCTCTGGAGTCTGCGTAATTTGTATAGATCTGTCGTCAAGGACCTAACGAGCCACAAAAACACATATATGAAGACATGGGAGTCCGATTTAGGTGCTGATATCCATCTCGAGAATTGGAACGATGCCATCAAAACACTTACAATTCCAACATATCAATGGCTCTTCACGAGGGTTATTTTAAACTGTTAAATAGATTCACTGATTCACACTATAGGAACGGAGAGAAGCGCAAATAGGGTCTTATCCGATAAACAGGGTATGAAAGGTATTAAAATTCTACTCACCTGATATAGGAGAGGTTCTAGTGCATGAAATTATCACTCAGCTGCCGCACATCCACAGGTCAGACCAGTGACCGCCGAAACATATAGTTTAATGGAACATTTTTATGGATTTAGAGCACTGTTTGACATGACACACAAATACTTGTGTATTAACAGATTGATGTTTTATTCATTTTCCCAACGCGTTTCGAAGTACAAATCACTTCTTCCTCAGGGGATGATATAGAGTAGAAAATAGCGTTGCTTGCAAGTTAAATACACTTGACATTTGGAAAAAAAACTGGCGCCAATAGTCACATGTTTTTGGAAGAAAAATAAGGATTGGCGATTTTCTTTTCCTTTTACGTTGCTATATGCTACTTAATGTCTATTTGTGGGTTCCCTAGTTTTAATTTTTCTCCGCACCTGTACAAGGTTCTTTACTTCCCATTCCCTTTCCTCCCTTCCTACCTTCCATCCCTTACCCTGTTTAATTACTAAAAACCAATAAAATTATTTGAAAAGAAGCAGTGTCCTGTGACCTCACGCTAGCGCATCTCTAGTCGTAGCCTGAGAGGTTTAACAGGCTTCGGCATAGGTTTCTGCGGACTCTGTGCAGTAACAGAGCCCGTTTCCCATCACACCGGCTCAGTGGTTACCTGCCGGTGTCAAGCGAGCACTTTACTACTCGCCGTCCATTATTGTATAGCAGCAGTATACCATCTCTGCACGGTGGACCCTGGGTTGTGATCATACCTTTTCATAATTTATATTTGGTGCAATCCACAAGCCCTAACATATATATATATATATATATATATATATATATACTGAGGTTGGACAAAATAATGGAAACACCAGGAAACATCAACAAAAGTTAGTTTAATATGGTGTAGGTCCACCTTTTGCAGCGATTACAGCCTCAATTCTCTGAGGTATGGATTCATACAAGGTGTGAATTGTTTCCAAAGGAATTTTAGCCCATTCTGCAGTTAAAACACCCTCCAGTTCTTTGAGCGACGATGGCAGCGGAAATCGTCGTCTAACTTGAATCTCTAAAATCGACCATAAATGATCAATAATGTTGAGGTCTGGGGATTGTGTGGGCCAGATGAGATGCTCAACTTCATTACAATGCTCCTCGTGCCATGCTTTAATGATTCTAGCTGTATGAATTGGTGCATTATCATCCTGAAAGATGGCGTTCCCCTCCAGGAACAGTGCTTGAACCATAGGATGCACTTGGTCACCCAAAATGCCTAAATATTCGCGGCTGTTAATTCTTCCATGAAGGGATATCATTGGCCCGGCGGATCTCCACGAACTAGCACCACAGATCATCACAGAACCTCCACCATGTTTTACGGTTGGGAGAAAATGATACACTGCGCTGCTGTAGGTATAATTCAAGGAACTTTATTGGTGCCTACATGTTTCCTGAGCTGTCCCATCTCACTTCATCAGGGCATCCTGATGAAGTGAGCTGGGACAGCTCAGGAAACACGTAGGCACCAATAAAGTTCCTTGAATTATACCTACAGCAGCGCAGTGTATCATTGTACCTTAAAGCCATCTTCACTTACAAGTCTTTGGACCCTGTGCAGACTGCAGCAGCTGTTTCATGCGTTTGTAGGTGTTGTGACCGAAGTTTCACAACCCTATCAGATGAGTCTCTCCTTGCCTCACCATTACAATTGTGCTTTAAAGGTTTCACACAGTGGATGCGCCCTGTTTTGTTTCTTTTATTTACAGTTGGGAGAAGGCAGTCTGGATGGAATGCTTCTTTCGGCTGTCTCCAAACGTACACTCGGCCGGAGGTCGGAAATAGGGTAAACGATGATTCGTCTGAGAAAATCACATGTTTCCACTGCTCGAGGGACCAATTCTGGAGGTTTCTGCACCACTCTAAATGCTTGGAAACATTTGTCATTGAGAGCAGCGGTTTTAGAATTGCAGCTCTTCCGTGGAATCCAGATTTGTGCAGCTCCCGACAAACATTTTTCGTGGAAACTGGGTTCTGTAGGTGTTCATTGAGCTCAGCAGTGATTTTTGGAGCCGTGGTCTTGCGATCCTCTCACAATTCGCTTTAGAGTCCGACGGTCTCTCTCAGTCAACTTCGACTTTCGGCCGGACCTGTAATTTGCTGCGGATGTTTTTCCTTCTCTTTCAAGCGCAGTCACTACTTTGGAGACAGTACCTCTTGACACACCAAGCATTCGGGCACTTTCTGTTACACTAGCGCCTGCCATACAAGCACCAACAATTTGGCCTCTTTGAAAATCCGAGAGGTCTGCCATTGGTATAAGGTTCTCATCAATGTTCTTACAATTCTGCAAAACAAACAGTTAATTTACATAAACAAATCATATAACATAAATAATCAACTACAAAACATTACCATATGTCACGGTTTCCATGTTTATAACATGTTCGAAGATTATGATGCCAAAACGTCAGGTGTTTCCATTATTTTGTCCAACCCCTGTATATATATATATATATATATATATATATATATATATAAAGCATTCAATCCTTGCCCAAAACTAGACAGGAAAACAAAAATCAAGGCAGCACTCCATGGTATTTCCATGTGAAAATGAAATTAGATTTATTCAGACCCACATGTCAGGGCAACGTTTCGGCTCACACTTGAGAAAGGCCCATGGAGTGATGCCTTGATTTTTGTATATATATATATATCTATATATATATATATATATATATATATAGATATATGTAAATATATCTATATATATATATAACATACCTATACAAAAAAAGGAACAGCACAATATAAAGTTGAGAAAGGCTCAGTGTGAGCCGAAATGTTGCCATACTATGTGGGTTTGAATGAACCACATTTTTTCATCTAAGTCTATTCAGTGCTGCCTTCATTTTTTCCTCTTTCTCTCTCTTTATATATATGCATGTTGTAACCTTATGTGCTCATATGCAACCACTGACCCAGGTCTCATGAGAGCTGAAGTCCCTACCTAGCATGAGAGGCTAGAGGATTTCACCACTCATAGTGACTGTGAGAACATATATCTTGGAAGTGTTATGAGGCTATTTCCAAACAATTTTGAGTCCATCTTTTCTAAGAAAAAATATTCACAAGTACAAAATATTCAGTAGGATTTGCAATCTACCCAGGAGTGGATGTTGCTGCAAACTCACCTCAAGTTCAGACCATACAATTCTCAGAGCAAGTGACAAAAAAAAAACAAGCTTGATATATAACTCACAAGTTAAAAGCCTCAGCTTATTAAATGTTCTAGTTCATGACAGTACAAAAAGAAAGAGACTGAACAAACATGGATTCTTTGTAAAGGTTGCCAGAAGAAATCGTCTTTCTAAAATGAAAATAGCAGTACAGCTATAGTTTATAGAGTTGCATCTGAACAAACCACAACACTTCTGGAACAATGTCCTATAGACAGAAAGCATCAAAGTAGAGATATTCGGTGTTAATGGTCTGCATCAAATTAGGTGAAAACTAACCACAGCATGTCAACTCAAACATCTTTTACTGACTGACAAACGTGATTGTGGAGGGAAGATGATTTGGACTTGTTTTATAGCCATAGGACCCAGGCACCTTGCAGTCTTTGAGTCTAACATGAACCTCTCTATTTACCAAAGAGATGTCAAATGCAAGTCCATCTATCCAAAAACTAAAGCTTAGCTAAAAGTGGGCAGGTATCAGGACAAAGGTTCTAAGAACACCAGCAAATCTATATCAGAAAGACTGAAAAAATAATTAAGGTGTATAGGAAAGCCAGGTATGACAGGGTTGAAATCTTAGCACTAGAGGTCATGTGTTCATTTGAGTCTTTGTCAGCTAGTGAAGCTGAGCAGTGTGAAGTGTTGGAGCTGGTGAGTAACCAGTGAAGGAGAGCACACTGACCCTAAAGCATGACCTGAATTGCTGTCTGGGTGAGACCCTGTTACTGTTTTACCTTCGTTGGAAAAAGACAGTGATTGTTATTATGTTTGTGCTGAAAAAAAGACTCTTTTCGTTTAAAGACGTGTGCATATTTCTGGAGTTCAATAAACCTCACTTTGTTTTGACACAAGACATTATGCTGATTAAAATGATACCTTGGTTGATTAAATCCGTCTTGTGATTGTTGTTTAATCTTTTTCTTTTCAGTTTTGAGTTAATGAGTGTCACGTGCTTCGGGGCAGGCTTCTGGGGGGGTCTTCATAAGGTGCTCTGATTATGTATTCATGTGTATGGCTTTTGATAGGTCACTGATGTCTAATTGATTTGCCCCATATTTAGAAATATGAATATTATATATATACAGTATCTTAGAAAAAAATCCCCTTCTGCAGGCAGGCACTGGCGATGGCACCTGCGCTGCAGCATGATCGCATACGTATTGTGTATATAATTCATTTGTTTGAGGCTATCCTGAAATTAATTAAAAAAAAGTCTGTTTTAAATTGGCGACGGCCGTGCTTGCGCATTAGCAGCTATCGGTGATTTGGTGACAATTTGGAAAATTTCCCAATTTTCAAACTTTTAATTTTTATGTCCTTAAATCAAAGAGTCATATTGTACAAAATAGTTAATAAATAACTGGAAATGAGGGAGAATCCATTTTGGATTATAGGTTCAGGACATCTCCGGCCTTTCATGGAATGTGCCTCCACTCTTGCGTTCCACCAGGCCATAAAAGTCAATGCAATGTTTTTCTTTAATTAAAAATCCAGGGACAAGTTCTTTGAAGCTTGGTCCTCACCAATTAGCACAGGGGAGTGAACTCATGTTCAGCTGCAGCCAAACTGGATTCTTTGTATGACTCAAGCACATGGAAACATTGTGGCACAAGAAGTCACAACACGGTTCTGATGTATTGAATCTGGAAATAACCTATAATAAAAGAATGCAATATCTCTGATCCTAACCGAGCACATTCTCGGAACCAGCATTCCTTCCCCCACACGCCCCTGCCCGGCAGTCACCTGTAGCACTCTGCGTTATTGAGTTATAAAGCCTAGCTACCAGGGATTACATATGGTAGGCATATTTGATCTCAATGCACAGACAAAATCCAGCAGAATCCAGTGGCACCGCTGCCAGTTGATTCAGAGCTTCGGGTGGAAAGTTAGGAGTCTCCATGGTTCTGGACAGAAAATCATACTCTCAGAGATGGGAGGAGAGAGGCTGCACAAGACCAATTGTGGGCACAAATTGTGGAAGGGAACAACCTAGGAAATAAGAGACAGCTGCTCATTTTGAGCTTAGTTTTCTACTGGCAGGTGAATCCGTTAGCTTTCGCAGCCTGGAAAGCCTGTAACTAAGATTTGGACCTGTGTTCCATCAGCGTCTCCCTGTGGTCACATGCTACATAACACGATAATTGTAACCTATCTACACCCTACCTTTGTAATAGTCTCTTGACACCATACTTGTATACAGTTCTGTAAATATATGCCTGTATATTTCTAGTGCGCCTTTTCAGCGATTAAATATAAAATTAATCTTGGGCTGCTCTTTGATTTAAATTCACGAATCCCCACATCCGCACGCTCGATTGGTCAATTATACACTACCCGGGTTGGTTTCTGACCTGATATAAACCTGTTGTCGGACGGGGCTTATGTTGAACAAGGAACTGGTGGCAGAATACTGTACTGTGCTAGGCCTCTTTCACACTTCCGTTTTTGACAGTCAAGATCCGCCAATTTTGGAAAAAAACGGATCCGCCATTTTTCTTTGCGGATCCGTTTTTTTCCCCATTGACTTTCATTATTGGCGGATCCTGACTGATTGCCGTCCGTTAAATCCGTTTTTGTGAGGATCCGCCACAATGTTAGTGTCCGTCAACATCCTCAAAGATTTCCAAACGGAGCTTGCAACGTTTTTTTGGCCGGCGGATCCTCCAGACACTGAATTAACCCCAAATTCTGTCTGGGTGCCGGACAAAAAAAAAATTCTCTCTCTCTCCCTCTCTCTCTCTCTCTCTCTCTCTCCTTCCCGGCCAGCGGTTCCTCTAAAAACGGATCCTGTGCCATCCGTTCACATCAGTTGAGAACGGATCCGCTTGTCTGCCTTTTTGGCAGATTTTAACTGATGCAAATAACTGAAGTGTGAAAGAGGCCTTAGGCTGGTTTCAGACTTGCATTAAGGAGGGCTGTGGTTGACAGCCTACTTCCTCCTTTCTTCCTCCATGAAGCTCCACCCATGCTCCTCTTACTTCCTCATTCATGCAGCGCTTCCCTGCATATCAATCTTTAACATTGGGTACGCAGGGAAATGCGTTGTATGCGGATGCGTTGACATGTGGCGTTTTGACGTGTGCGGCGAAAGCACTGAAGCGCAAATTTTTTTTAGTGATACTCAATTTATATTTCTTTTCTGCTTTGGCTCTTTCACGCAATAAAAACTATTCTAGAGAAAAAATAATTATTTTTGCATCGCTTTATTCTGAGAGTTATACAGGTGGTACTCAGGTTCAGAACATTTATTTCTGTCTTCAGGGTCTCATTTCACAGAGTGCAAACCACCTGTAGCTTGTCTGCAGCATATTCCCTGAGGAAATGCCACGCCGGTTAGCTGTTTTGAGCTTTCTTTGGTGTGCTGATTTCAGCGGCACGTTGGGCAGTAGCAGACAACATACTGGCTAGGGGCCGCCCACTATGCCTTTGTACCCTGCTCTCTCTTTTGCTGTGCTGCTGTGGCATTGTGGTCACCTCCTCTTCCTCCAAACTGCTCACATCACTAGGATGGCCTCCGCTCCATGTTGGGTCTAGGACCTCATCATCCCCTGCATCATCTTCCACCAATACCTCAACCTTGCCCTACTTGCCAGTCAGCACACTGCAGAAAGATGCAGAAGGTGGCAACTGAGTTTTATCATCATCTGGCATGTGCTGCAGTGGTCCACTAACCATATGCACTAGCCCTCACATGCACTTATCCTCCAATATAGTGGTTAGGTATCAGTGCTCTTAGTCTCTTCTACTTCTGGGGCAGGGATATTTGGATAGGCCACAAAATCACAACCAGTCATCAAAAAGCTAAAGATACTGCTGCATGACTTGAGAACCAAAATCCTTGGCTGATTTGCAAGGAGATGAGGTGGAAGCCAAATGACCATGGTCCTCAGCTGCTACTGTGCGATTTCGGCAGTGGACTGGGTGGAAGATAATGTAAAAGAATTAGAGCCACTCTCATGCATTCAATCTAACACCTTTTCAACATTTTGTGGCCTCACCATTTGTGCAGTGTTATTCAGGCTGGTTTCACACTAGAGTTTTATCGCGCAGCGCATCGTGCACTATTGGTTGCACACGCAATTGTCCCCTATCTTTAAAATGGTGGGCGCAGTGTCTAGCTATTGCACGCGTGTCTCAGCGTTTTCGTGTGCTGCGCATTTTCCAGGTGTGTGACCAGACGCGCCGGACGCTGCATGTTGCATTTTTTGTTCCGCCCAACATTGCTAAAAAAATCGCATGCGCGCATGTGCACACACAATGCGCAAAAAAATAGCATTAGAGTCTATGGGGTCGCTGACGAGCGCTGTGAAGTGCGCACATCAGCGCTTTGTGAGCACGTGTGATTTCAGAGTAAACAATGTCTAGACACTTGTTTAATCCAGCCTCTAAACAAACAACATTGTTTTGGATGAGTGTACCTAAAAGAAGGGGTCTGTAGTGCCAGACCACACTCTACAGACAGTCTGCAAGAGATAAGAAACCCTGCAAGAGACAATACACCCACCCAGCAAGAGACAAGACTCCAGTTTGGATTACAGCTTCAGCAGCTAAAATGTGAGTATTATAAAATCTATATATGTGTGCCTCTCCTTTAACCCCTTAGAGACATAGCCAGTTTGCAGCTTAATGACCAGGCCAATTTTTACAATTCTGACCACTGTCACTTTATGAGGTTATAACTCTGGAACGCTTTAATGGATCCTGCTGATTCTGAGATTGTTTGTTCGTGATATATTGTACTTCATGTTAGTGGTAAAATTTCTTCAATAAGTCTTGTGTTTATTTATGAAAAAAAACGAAAATATGGCGAAAATTTTGAAAATTTTGCAATTTTAAAACTTTAAATTTTTATGCCCTTAAATCAGATAGATGTGTCACAGAAATTTCTTAATAAATAACATTTCCCACATGTCTACTTTACATCAGCACAATTTTGGAAGCAAAATTTACAAAACCATTTTTTTTTAGGGACCACATCATATTTAAAGTCATTTTGAGGGGTGTACATGACAGAAAATACCCAAAAGTGGCACCATTCTAAAAATTAGACCCCTCACGGTACTCAAAACCACATTCAAGAAGTTTATTAACCCTTAACATGCTTCACAGGAACTAAAGCAATGTAGAAGGAAAAAATTAACATTTAACTTTTTTTTGCAAAAAATTAACTTCAGAACCCATTTTTTTTATTTTCATAAGTGTTAAAAGAGAAAATCAACCACAAAATTCGTTGTACAATTTCTCCTGAATGCGCCGATACCCCATATGTGGGGGTAAACCACTTTTTCAGCACACGGCAGAGCTCGCAAGGGATGGAGCGCCGTTTGACTTTTTCAACGCAGATTTGGCTGGAATTGAGATCGGATGCCATGTTGCGTTCGGAGAGCCCTTAATGTGCCTAAACAGTGGAAACCTCCAACACGTGACCCCATTTTGGAAACTAGACCCCTTAAGGAACTTATTTAGATGTGTGGTGAGCACTTTGAACCTTCAAGTGCTTCACAGAAGTTTATAACGTAGAGCCGTGAAAATAAAAAATCCATTTTTTTTCCACAAAAATGATCTTTTCGCCCCCGAATTTTATTTTTACAAGGGTAACAGGAGAAATCATACCCCCAAAGCTGTTGTGCGATTTGTCCTGATTACGCTGATACCCCATATGGTGGGGGGGAACCATTGTTTGGGCACGTGGGAGAGCTTGGAAGGGAAGGAGTGCCATTTTGGAATGCAGACTTTGATGGAATGGTCTGCGGGCGTCATGTTGCATTTGCAGAGCCCCTGATGGGCCTAAACAGTGGGAACCCCCAACAAGTGACCCCATTTTGGAAACTAGACTCATTAAGTAACTTATGTAGATGTGTGGTGAGCACTTTGAACCTTCAAGTGCTTCACAGAAATTTATAACGTAGAGCCGTGAAAATTAAAAGTCTTTTTTATTTCCACAAAAGAGATTTTTTAGACCCCAATTTTTAGACCCCCAAAGTTGGTAAATAATGGAAACCCCTCATTTCTTGCTCCAACCCTAACCCCAACACACCCCTAACCCTAATCCCAACCCTAACCCTAATCCCAACCCTAATCCCTAATCATAATTCTAACCCTAGCCCTAGCCCTAACTCTTGCCCTAGCCCTAGCTCTAACCCTAGCCTTAACCCTAGCCCTAGCACTAGCCCTAGCCCTAACCCTAGCCCTAGCCCTAACCCTAGCCCTAACCCTAGCCCTAGCCCTAGCCCTAACCCTAACCCTAATGGAAGACTGAAAAAAAAAATATTTTCTTTATTTCGTTATGTTGGCCTAACTAAGGGGGTGATAAACAGGGGGGTTATGTACTATTTTTTTTATTTTGGTCACTATGATAGTTTATCATAGTGATCAAAATGAATGAATGGAATCTGCCAGCCGGAGCCGGCAGATTTCCGGTGGGCACACTGCGCATGCGCCCGGCATTTTCTTCTGGATCCAAGATGGCGGCGCCCACTGGTGTAAGCCGTCGGGACGTTGGACTACCGGGAGGGGACCCTGGACTACGGAGAGGTACCGGGGGATCGGGGACCCTAGTTCACTCTCCTCTGATGTGCGATCACATCAGAGGAAAGAGAAATTTAATGCAAAATTGTGGTTCTTTTTTTTGCGGTCGCTGTTATAGGGTTGAAAACGGCGATCGCAAAAGCGGGGTCAGTGAAAAGCGGCGCTGTGGTTTATGTACACTTAATTACCGCCGTTAAAAGGCGTATCGGCGGTCACTAAGGGGTTAAAATATATTATGTACTAATGTTTTTTGTTTTTATTGTTCCAGCATGTCTTCTGGATGTGAATATGCGCTATCCGAAGAAGAACTGGCCCAAGCTGACCAGGAGGTGAGGATTTTGCTGCCTTTGTGTAAGTATAGCTGCTGCCTCTACAAATGGGTAATATTTTGTGTTCTTTTACAGACCTCAGCATCGGAACCGGCAAGTGAGGCGGAACAGCGGGAGCAGCCTAGCCAAGTCACGGCGAGGAGACGCATTGTAAGTATCAAGTCTTTTAAGGTCCCTTTTTTTAAAAAGTTTTTTCTATTCCTTATTTCTGACCTGTTTTTCATCTTCTATATTTTTCTTCTTTTCTGTTTCCTTTTTTTTCAATGTGATTCTCACCAATTTCCAAGATTATAATTTTTTTCTCTAGGTTCCACAACGGGATGAAGACATCTATCTCGACAATGAGCACCTGATCCGCCTTGTCCAGGACCATGTCCCGTGACCAGCAGTACAAACACCTTGTGGTGACCCGGCAGCTATGGAATGAGGTGGCCGCAGCTTTGATGGAGGGCTGGGACAGCGCCTCTGCAGCTTCAAAAAAGGCATTTAGTAAGTATTTCCCTGCTGTTTGATGCTACAATGACTCTTGTTCCTGAGGATACTTTTGTGTTTCCTGATAGAATAGAATAGTGTCCTCAGGAACAACAGTGACTGCATTGTAGATTGTAATGCTGTATTGATCATGTTTTCACTCTTGCTCCTGAAGGTACTGGTGTGTTTGTTGCAAGATATAATCTTGCATCAAACACACCAGTGTCCTCTGGATCAACAGTGACTGCTTTGTGTATTTGACTGCTGTATTGATACTGTTTACACTCTTGCTCCTGAAGGTACTGGTGTGTTTGTTACTAGATATATTCTTGCATCAAACACACCAGTGCTCTCTGGATCAACAGAGACTGCTTTGTGTATTGGACTGCTGTATTGATTCTGTTTTCACTCTTGCTCCTGAAGGTACTGGGGTGTTTGTTGCAAGATATATTCTTGCATAAAACACACCAGCATCCTCTGGATCAACAGTGACTGCATTGTAGATTGTAATGCTGTATTGATTCTGTTTTCACTCTTTGCTCCTGAAGGTACTGTTGTATTTGTTGCAAGATATATTCTTGCTTCAAACACACCAGTGCTCTCTGGATCAACAGTGACTGCATTGTAGATTGTAATGCTGTTTTGATTCTGTTTTCACTCTTGCTCCTGAAGGTACTGTTGTGTTTGTTGCAAGATATATTCTTGCATCAAACACACCTGTGCTCTCTGGACCAACAGCGACTGCTTTGTGTATTTGACTGCTGTATTGATTCTGTTTTCACTCTTTCTCCTGAAGGTACTGGTGTGTTTGTTGCAAGATATATTCTTGCTTCAAACACACCAGTGCTCTCTGCATCAACAGTGACTGCATTGTAGATTGTAATGCTGTATTGATTCTGTTTTCACTTTTGCTCCTGAAGGTACTGGTGTGTTTGTTGCAAGATATATTCTTGCATGAAACACACCAGTGCTCTCTGGATCAACAGCGACTGCTTTGTATATTGGACTGCTGTATTGATTCTGATGTTCGTGCTGAGGGACAGGTTCGCAGTGGTTCAGCGGCAAGGACCAGAACAAAGTACCGCTATCATTGCGAGTTGGCTTTCCTGAGACTGGTCCTTGCCACTAGAGCGCAAGTATTTTTTTGTTTTTTATTATTTTTACTTTTTAATAACCTGTGCTTTTCTATTCCACAGCTGATGCTTCTAGTAAATGCATTATAATAATGTTTTACTTTTCTTTCCACAGCACCTGGAGCAGCACCCTGCAACCTGTCCCTGGAGCAGTCCTTCATCGATAGACCTCGGACCCGTCCCAGCCATCCGACAGCCAGGAAGCAATTTGCAGGTCAGCAACACGGACAGCTGGTGACCAGGAAGCTGGTCCATCAGGTGTTCCCCCATCCCAGGTTTCTGCTACTGGTTATGCGGGCACTACCCGCCAGTGGCAGAGGGCCTCGGACAGGCCTGTCTTGCCCGAGTTCATGTACTTGAGCGAGGCCTTTCATGCCAGCCTCAAGTCGCTGTCCGACAGAGTGAAAAGCGATTTTTCACTCATGGAACATGATTTTACCCACATGGAACACCGCTTCCACTCTGTCGACCAGCACCTTGACCAGCTGGAGGCCGACCTCAACAGACCAGCACACCATTTCTTTAGTATGATTGAACAGGACATGGCGGAACACCTTAGTTCTGAGCAACAGCTGAATGTGTTACAGGCCTGCAACACTGCTTTCTTACAGGCTATGCAGCAGAATCAGTACGTGCAGCACTCAGTGGTGTCATTCCCTCCAGTGCCACCACTGTCTCACTTCACAACAGTACCGACTTCGGCTGCATACCAAAGCACGGCCACCTACATTCCTAGCCAAGCCGGATACCACTGCACCACACAAATGCCGAGTGCTGCTGGACACTCCACCCCCCGCCACCACCATGGCAAGTGCTGCTCCTGTCTGGAACACCACTACCGCCACCGTTCTGACATCTTGGCGCACCGCCACTGCACAACCAGCTTGGGCCACCACCACCTATTCTCCTGTTCGGAGCACCGACGCAACATCTCTGTCTAGGAGCACCGCCACCACTCAGCATCAGCATGGGAGCACCGCCACCACTCCTCATCATAGGAGCACCGACACCACTTTGCCTCATCGGAGCACCGCCACCACTCCTCATCATCGGAGCACCGCCACCACTTCACCTTCTAGGAGCACTGCCACCACTCCTCATCATCGGAGTACCGCCACCACTTCACCTCATAGGAGCACCGCCACCACTCCTCATCATAGGAGCACCGCCAACACTTCACCTACTAGGAGCACCGCCACAACTTCTCCTACTAGGAGCACCGCCACCACTTCTCCAACAAGAAGCACCGAGAACACTTCTCCTTCTATGAGCACCGACACCACATATTCTACTCTCTTTTCTGCTGCAATATATCCAAATAGTAATCAACTGAGCCACCCTGCATGTATTTACTCCACTCACTGATAGCAAGCAGCCTGAATGGTACAACTTCCCACCTCTACTGCCTCTCTTTTCTGCTGCAATATATCCAAATAGTAATCAACTGAGCCACCCTGCATGTATTTAGTCCATTCACTGCTAGCAAGCAGCCTGAATAGTACAACTTCCCACCTCTGCTGCCTCTCTTTTCTGCTGCAATATATCCAAATGGTAATCAACTGAACCACCCTGCATGTATTTACTCCATTCACTGCTAGCAAGCAGCCTGAATGGTACAACTTCCCATCTCTGCTGCCTCTCTTTTCTGCTGCAATATATCCAAATGGTAATCAACGGAGCCACCCTGCATGTATTTACTCCATTCACTGCTAGCAAGCAGCCTGAATGGTACAACTTCCCACCTCTGCTGCCTCTCTTTTCTGCTGCAATATATCCAAATGGTAATCAACTGAGCCTCCCTGCATGTATTTACTCCATTCATTGCTAGCAAGCAGCCTGAATGTTTCAACTTCCCACCTCTGCTGCCTCTCTTTTCTGCTGCAATATATCCAAATGGGAAAACGGCACTTATACATGGCAGTTAGTCAGGGCAGGAGTCAGGTAACCCACACTTTGCTCTCCCCTTTAACCATGTGCTTTATTTTTATCCTCCTGTGTTCCTTTGCCATCCACATTCATCACCCTATCCCCCCTCCATCACGACTCATACACATCAGCCCCTCTATACTTCCCTTTCCCATGTACAGCTCCCATGCACTCCTCACCTTCCTGAGAAACCTCAGACCATCTTGTCCAAACACATCGCAGAAAGAAACTACTTACAATTCCAACAACTATTTGCTCTTTATCTTCCTACTCCTACTGATTTCAGGGGACATCTCCCCCAACCCTGGTTCACCATCCCCCAACCTCAACCCCTACCCTACCTCATATCAAAACCATCATAATCTTATTAATATTACTTGCACTCCCTCATCTCCATCTTTTAATTGTGGCCTCTGCAATCCACGGTCTGCTTGTAACAAACTTCCTTTCCTACACAACTACTTTCAGAACAACTCTCTTAATCTGTTGGTCCTCACGGAAACCTGGATTCAGAATTCTGACACTATCTCTCCTGCTGCCATTTCCAACGGTGGCTTACAATTCTCTCACTCCCCGAGACCCACAAACAGACATGGTGGTGGAGTCGGAATACTCCTGTCCCCACAGTGCATTTTCCAGGTCATCCCCCCAGTTCCATCACTCTTATTCCCTTCTTTTGAGGTCCATAACATCAGGCTCTTCCGTCCCCTCTCCCTCAGAGTAGCGGTCATATACCAGCCCCCAGGCTCACCCACCCACTTCCTTGACCACTTTTCAGCCTGGCTGCCGCACTTCATGTCCTCAGAACTTCCAACCCTTATCCTGGGAGACATCAACATCCCCATTAACAGCCCTACTTCCACATCTGCATCCCAGCTTCTATCACTAACCACCTCTCTAGGCCTCTCACAGCTTTCAACCTCTAAGACACACAAGGACGGTAACACCCTTGATCTGGTCTTCGGCCGGCTCTGTTCAGTCTCCCACCTAAATAACTCACTGCTTCCACTCTCTGACCACAACATTCTCTCCTTCACGCTCACAAATCCTTGCCCACCCCAGCTCACTACTACCTACCACACAGTCAGAAATCTACACGCCATTAACCCTCAGACACTGTCAGACTTCCTTCACTCATCACTGTCCCCAATCTTCTCTTTTTCTTGTCCTAATCTGGCTGATCATCACTACAATGACACTCTTAG
This sequence comes from Dendrobates tinctorius, assembly GCF_039654945.1. NCBI lineage: Eukaryota > Metazoa > Chordata > Amphibia > Anura > Dendrobatidae > Dendrobates > Dendrobates tinctorius. Next base: position 16,892,183 of record NW_027361858.1, on the reverse strand, counting down.
AAGAACCCTTGACCAAGTAGCTCCCCTCACCCTCAGAACCTCCAAGCACAGAGTAAAACAGCCCTAGCTCACATTGCAAACTCAACTTCTCCAGCGATGCTCTACGAGTGCTGAACGCCTATGGAGAAAAACCTGCACACCAGAAGACTTCATCCACTTTAAATTTATGTTAAGAACCTATAATAAATTTATGTTAAGAACGCTGCCCTTCACCTCGCCAAACAGACCTACTTCACCACCCTGATCTCCTCACTAGCCAACAACCCCAAGAAACGTTTTGACAGTTTTCACTCCCTCCTCAGGCCAAAAGCACAAGCCCCTATCACAGACATTTGTGCTGATGACCTGGCCTCCCACTTTACAGAAAAAATGGATAATATCCGTCAGGAAATCTGCTCCCAACCACCAAGTGCTGTGACTCCCACCCCTTCCTGCATCTCCCCTGGCTCACTTTCCACATTTGATCCCATCACAGAAGAACAAGTCTCCAGACTCCTCTCTTCTTCTCGTCCGACTACATGCACTACCGACCCCATTCCCTCATATCTACTCCAGTCTCTCTCTCCAGTCATCACAACCCACCTAACTACAATCTTTAATCTCTCCCTCTCCTCGAGCATTTTCCAATCCTCCTTCAAACACGCCATCGTTACTCCATTACTAAAGAAACCCGCTCTCGACCCATCCTGCACAAACAACTACAGACCCGTGTCCAATCTCCCCTTCATCTCTAAACTTTTGGAGCGCCTAGTTTACTCCCGCCTTACCCGATACCTCTCCACTCACTCCCTTCTAGATCCTTCACAGTCTGGCTTCCGCCCCCTACATTCGACTGAAACTGCACTCATCAAAGAGACCAATGACCTTCTGACAGCAAAACGTAATGGTGACCACTCTCTGCTCATTCTTCTTGACCTATCTGCAGCTTTCAATCCTGTTGACCACCATCTCCTACTCTCTAGGCTCCAGTCACTAGGCATTAAGGACACTGTTCTCTCCTGGTTCTCTTCCTATCTCTCTGACCGCTCCTTCAGTGTTTTGTTCTCTGGCTCCTCGTCATCTCCTCTTCCTCTCGCTCTTGGGGTACCTCAGGGCTCAGTCCTTGGCCCCCTTCTCTTCTCTCTCTACACAGCCCCAATTGGACAGACCATCAGCAGATTTGGCTTTCAGCACCATCTTTATGCTGATGACTCACAACTATATACGTCTTCCCCCGACCTTACCCCCGCTATACTACAGAACACCAGTGACTGTCTGTCCGCAGTCTCCAATATCATGTCCACTCTCTATCTGAAACTCAACCTCTCCAAAACTGAACTTCTGCTTCCGCTGTCTACTAACCTCCCTAAATCTGACATTTCCCTCTCCGTGGGTGTTACCACAATAACTCCCCAGCAGCATGCGCGCTGTCTGGGTGTTATGTTTGACACTAATCTCTCCTTCACATCCCATATACAATCTCTTGCCGCTTACAGCTAAAGAACATCTCTAGAATGCGCCCTTTTCTCACCTTGGAAACAACAAGAACCCTTACTGTAGCATTGATCCACTCCTGCCTGGATTACTGCAACGCTCTATTAATTGGCCTCCCTGTCACTCGACTATCCACTCTCCAGTCCATACTTAATGCAGCAGCCAGGGTCGTCCATCTGGCTAATCGGTACTCGGACGTGTCCGCTCTTCGTCAGTCATTACACTGGCTGCCCATTCATTATAGGATCCAATTCAAAGTACTTGTTCTCACCCACAAAGCTCTCCACAGTGCGGCATCCCCCTACATCTCCTCCCTCATTTCTGTCTATCGGCCTAGCCGATCGCTGCGCTCTGCAAACGACTTTCGACTAACCTCTGCACTAATCCATACCTCCCACTCCCGACTCCAAGACTTCTCCCGTGCCGATCCTATCCTCTGGAATGCTCTACCCCAAGAAATTAGGACTAACCACAATTTGCATAGTTTTAGGCACTCCCTCAAAACACATTTATTCAGAGCGGCTTATCACGTTCACTAATCAAAGTCATTCTATGTGTGAGTGTGCGTGTATAGCCCATTCACTATCTCCATCCATCCTTCACTCCCTCAAGATGGCTGGACCTTCACAGTAAATATACAATTATAAATACACCCCTGTACTTTGCATCTCCCTCACCTCATGGTAGATTGTAAGCTCTAGCGAGCAGGGTCTTCTTATTTCATCTTACTTCATCTTATTTTGCATTAATTATTGTATTGTTAATGTTGTTACTTATGACTTGTGTTTTGAAACTGTTAAACTGTAAAGCGCTGCGGAATATGTTGGCGCTATATAAATAAAGATTATTATTATGTTACTATTACTTCAAGGAGCACCGCCACCGCCACCACCGAGCAGCAGAGGGGTGACCCACATTCTATCTTTTTCTCTTCACGGACACAGTCCACATCTCCAGGCGGGGAAGCAATGTAAGGCGGTGACAAGGTGGTAGTCGGTCCAGGCAGGTGACTCCTGCCCCAAAGAAGACCAAAAAATAAAAGACTTTGTCAGTCCCCCCTCTCCTTCTGTTTCTCAACCTGCCTCCGTTTTCATCCCTGATCTCCCTTCCCCCACTACTTTAGTCGCCCCTTCACCTAGAACCCCTTCCTCAACTTCCAGCCATTCCTCTTCTCTCCACACCCCCAAAGTATCCCACTCTTCCCCCAAACGTCCTTCAAAATAATTTTTTTTTTTTAAATAAATGTGCAATTCTGCTTTAAATAAAAACTGTTTCATTAATGTTTCTTTCGCCGCCTACACACCGTACACTTAGCGTTTTTGTCACCACATAGCTCCATTACTTCCACATGTTTTTTGTGTCATTCTTGGAGATATGTGTAGTCAAAAACACAAATCAATATGACTTGTATTTTCCACACCAGTCTCTTGAGTCAGCTAATATTACACATACTGAATAGAGGATGTTGTTGAGTGCAAGGTGTATCTATTGTTACCTTGCCAGGTATCATCAAAAGTTAATTGACTATGGTGTGTTTTTACCAACATCATTTAACTTTTTGTGATACAAGGCAAAGTGATTCTAGATATACCTTGTAATTAACCACATCCTCTATTCAGTGTGTGTTGAGAAACTGAGGAGATGACAGGGAAAATACAAGCCATATGTACAATACCCTGCCCTTGTATCATAACTATTACACATGGCAAGGTGAATACACATGAGTTTTAACCTGCAGCATCGCTTCAGTCTGCATATATTTCTATCAGACTGTAGCGATGCTGCAGTTTTCCTCTTATGTGTATTCTCCTGCATCTTGTGTGATAACCTTCTGAAGTCTGGATGCGTTACTTTTGGCGTCCTCACTTCAGCATGACACCAGGCCTGGGTATTGCATTAGTTGTATAAATTTTATTATGACTACTGTCTGCGTTCAAACTGGAGCCACAGTGATGATACAACAAATAATATTTATAGTCAATGCGTTAAGTGTCATAAATAGAGTTGAGCGAAACGGGTCGAAAAATTTCAAAAGTCGCCGACTTTTGGCAAAGTCGGGTTTCATGAAAGTTTGTTTTGCGCTCTTTTTCAGCCAATCAGGATCCACGGACACTGTGGGCAACGTGATGACATAGGCACGGGTCTCCACCATCTTTCAGAAGGGCATGCAAGTGATTGGCTTGCTTTGGTGGGCGTCACAGGGGGTATAAAAGGGCGTGCACTCCGACCGCCATCTTACTTCTGCCGATCTTAGCATAGGGAGAGGTTGCTGCTGATTCTGTAGGGAGAGTGTTAGGCAGGGAAAAAGAGAAAAAAACTGCTTCTGCTGCTAGTGATTGTGCCTGTACAACACACCAGTCACTGTGTGTGCAGTGCAAGGGGAGGCTATATTGTGGTGTATCAGTGGTGTTGGTTGTTGGGATGCCTTCTAAGGCTTCCTGACAGCTGCAATGCTGTTTACCCACTGCTCTGCAAACTGCTTTTTTAAAAGCAATCCCAATTTTTTTTTTGTCCTGCTGAGGTACTGAGCTGCAAACTGCTTTTTTAAAAGCAATCCCAATTTTTTTTTTTGTCCTGCTGAGGTACTGAGCGTGCATTTTTTCACACCATACAGCGGTGTACGCTCCTCACACAGTACCGTGTAACGGCTGTTATCACAGCCACAGTGAAGCTATCTGTGTCACTCTGTGAGAATAAGTCGAGGACATGTTCCGTTCTTACAGACCTGCACTCTAGGGAGATTCCTACTCTGCCCAATTCTACATACACCTTGTAGTTTGTGATACACTAGCCAATTTCTGCCTGTGACATAGCGCTGTGATATTCAGTGGGCCGCACACAATCCAAAAGTGTCCAGTGTCCACAAGTGTCTGCAGAAATTCAAAATCACCCTTATCCTCTAGTCACTTTGGTCACAGCTGTGCCATCGAGCCTGTGACATAGCGCTCAGATATTCAGTGGGCCTCACACAATCCAAAAGTGTCCAGTGTCCACAAGTGTCTGCAGAAATTCAAAATCTCACTTATCCTCTAGTCACTTTGGTCACAGCTGTGCCATCGAGCCCGTGACATAGCGCTCAGATATTCAGTGGGCCTCACACAATCCAAAAGTGTCCAGTGTCCACTAGTGTGAGCAGAAATTCAAAATCTCACTTATCCTCTAGTCACTTTGGTCACAGCTGTGCCATCGAGCCTGTGACATAGCGCTCAGATATTCAGTGGGCCTCACACAATCCAAAAGTGTCCAGTGTCCACAAGTGTCTGCAGAAATTCAAAATCTAACTTATCCTCTAGTCACTTTGGTCACAGCTGTGCCATCGAGCCTGTGACATAGCGCTCAGATATTCAGTGGGCCTCACACAATCCAAAAGTGTCCAGTGTCCACAAGTGTCTGCAGAAATTCAAAATCTCACTTATCCTTTAGTCACTTTGGTCACAGCTGTGCCATCGAGCCTGTGACATAGCGCTCAGATATTCAGTGGGCCTCACAAAATCCTAAAGTGTCCAGTGTCCACTAGTGTGTGCAGAAATTCAAAATCTCCCCTTTCCTATAGACACCTTGTACCTTGTTTTACATTACTATATAGTTTGTTGGATTTTGTCTACATTTCTACCAAAAATGAGGAAGTCTGGTGGAAGAGGCCGTGGAATTGGGCGGGGGTTGGCAGCTGGTAATGATGGTGTTGGTGGTGGATCTGATGGTAGTGGCAAGAGCAAAATAGGACCGAATGCAGGAGGTGTTGAGCCTGCGTCATCGTCTGGCTCCATAAGGCTTCGAAGGCTTAGTTTTCTAGGAGTTGGCAAACCGCTTTTAAAGCCAGAACATCAGGAAAAAGTTTTGTCTTACATTGCTGACTCAGCCTCCAGCTCTATCGCCTCCTCTTCTTCAGTTGTAAAAAGTAAAAGCACTGAGTTGTCATTGGAGGCTCATGTTCATGAACCACACCTTTCCTTGTGTCCTTCACCCCAACCAAGATTGAAGGATGACGCAGGCCATACTACTGATTACTCCATGGAGCTGTTTTCACATACCATGCCTGGATTATCAAGTCAAATGGTGAATTACCCAGGCCAAGATGAATCTGACATGGAGTGCACTGATGCACAGCCGCTGATGGATGATTCTGCTGGTACATTCACTCAGAGCACTACATTGTCCTCGCAGTGTACAGAGCCAGATTCTGACCCTGATGAGACTCAGGTGCCCCTTCCCGCACACTATACCACCATACACGGTGACACAGAGGAAGGTGCACATGACATTGAAGAGGAGGTGATGGATGACCCAGTTGTTGACCCAGATTGGCATCCATTGGGGGAAGAGGGTGCTGCTTCCAATAGCTCAGATGAGGAGCATCCACAGCAGACATCGACATCGCAACAGCTGTTATCTGGCAGGCCCGGAGCACTCCAAAGACAGGTTCCAAAAATCAAAAGAGTTGCTGGACAGCTTGTCCAGAGGGTCAAAAGATCACAGCGTGCTAGGCCGCAAAATGTCTGCCAAAGTAGGAAGAGTGCAGTGTGGCACTTTATTGCACAAAATCCTCATGATCAGGCCAAGGTTATCTGTAAGAAGTGCGCAAAGACCTTTAGCCGAGGGAAAAATCTGAAAAATTTGAATACCAGTTGCATGCTTAGACATTTAAACACCATGCACTTGCAAGCGTGGACACAACACCAAACCTCAAGTGCCACATGTGCAACTGATCACAACGAAGGTAGTCAGCAACGCTACATTGTTTCCCCCACTGTAAGCCCACCGGTTAGCACAGCAGCAAATGTTGAGGTGTCATTGCAAGGCCACAGCAGTCAGGGAATCCCACTGTTATATCAACGAAAGACTGATTCTAGGCCATCAGAAAGAACACCAACTCCATCACCATCATCAACCCTCTCTCAGTCCGCCCTGTCCACCGCTACTTCCACCATATGCAGCTCTCATGTCCAGCTCACCCTCCCAGACACTATGAGTAGGTCAAGAAAGTACACAGTCTCTCATCCGCGTACACTGGGTTTGAACGCCCACATTGCCAAACTAATCTCGTTTGAGATGATGCCCTTTCGGTTGGTGGAAAGCGCAGCTTTCCGCGAACTCATGGCCTATGCAGTATCACGCTATGACCTACCCAGTCGCCACTTCTTCTCTCGCAAAGCCATCCCAGCCCTCCACCATCATGTGAAAGACCGCATTGTCCATGCACTCAAGCAGTCAGTGAGCGGAAAGGTGCACCTCACAACTGATGCATGGTCCAGTCGGCATGGCCAGGGCCGTTACGTGTCCATCACTGCGCACTGGGTTAATGTGGTGGATGCAGGGTCCACAGGGGACAGCGGTGGTGGGACAGTGCTGCCTAGCCCACAGTATAGGAAACAGTTGGCTGTAGGCGTTCGACCCTCCTCCTCCTCCTCCAGAAGTGAAAGATCGTCCACAGAGCGCAGTCGTACGAGCACTCCATCTGCAGCTGCCACTGTTGCACACGAGGTGTCCCACTATCGAGCAGCTAGTGGAAAGCGTCAGCAGGCTGTGTTGCAGATGATGTGTTTGGGCGACGGACACACCGCCGAGGTGCTGGCCGAGTACTTGAAGCGACAAACTGAGTCATGGCTGGGCAGTGTACATCTTGAGGCAGGCAAGGTAGTTAGTGATAACGGCCGTAATTTTGTGGCAGCTATAGCCCTTTCAATACTCAGCCACATACCTTGCTTGGCTCACACCTTGAACCTGGTGGTGCATTGCTTCCTCAAAAAGTATCCGGAGTTAACAGCCCTGCTCCAGAAGGTGCGAAGACTGTGCGCTCACATCCGCCGGTCGCCTGTACACTCCGTTCGTATGCAGAAGCTGCAGCGATTGCTCCACCTTCCCAACCACCGCCTCATTATCGACATTGCAACAAGGTGGAACTCCACCCTGCACATGGTGGAGCGGCTGTGCGAGCAGAGGCAGGCCATAATGCATTTGTGGGAGGATACACGGCCAGGCACTTTGAGAGCAGACATGGAGTTGACAGGTGTGCAGTGGTCGAAGCTGAAAGACCTCTGTAAAGTCCTTCAGTGTTTTGAGGAATGCACACGGCTGGTAAGCGCAGACGACGCCATCCTAAGCATGAGCATACCACTTATGCATCTGCTCATGCAAACTTTGACGCACCTTAAGGAGCAGACTTCTGCAGCCAATGTTGATGAGGAGGAAGAGGAGGAGGGAATCCTTGATGGCATTCAGCCATTGTCTGCTCAGGGACCTCTCCTGGACGAGGTGGAGGAAGAAGAGGAGGAGGAGCATGATGGGGATGATTACTTAGGGGAGGAGGATGCATCTCGTGGGGCAAGTGAAAATGTTGGCGTGGCAAGGTCTGGTACAGGGTTTGTGCGTAACTGGAGGGATGTGGATTTGCCAGAAAGTGCTCCTCCAACCAGCACTCGCAGTGCATCATTGACACCGGGAGCATTGGCCCACATGTCAGATTATGCCTTGCAGATCCTAAAAAGGGACCCCCGCATTGCCAAAATGATGAACGATGACGACTACTGGTTGGCCAGCATCCTGGATCCAAGCTATAAAGGCAAATTACAAAACATCATGCCACATGAGAACCTTGACCTAATATTGGCTAATAAATAAGCAACTCTGGTAAATCGGTTGCTTGAGGCATTCCCAGCACACAGCAGCGGTGATGGTTCTCACACGAGCTGTACGGGCCGGGGTCAGCTTGGCAGAGGTGTCCGTGGTGCACACAGCAGAAGTGGCGTTGGAGACAGGGGTTTCATGACAATGTTGTGGACTGATTTTTCAAGTACCGCTCACACAACTGGCAATACTGCATCGATGGAAAGTGACAGGAGACAGCAGTTGTCAACTATGGTTACAAACTACTTTTCCTCCCATATCGATGTTCTCCCACACAGGTCCCCTTTGACTATTGGGCCGCTAAACTGGACACCTGGCCTGAATTGGCCCAATATGCCTTACAGGAGCTCGCTTGCCCAGCTGCAAGTGTGCTATCGGAAAGAGTCTTCAGTGCAGCTGGATCAATCCTGACAGAAAAAAGGACCCGTCTGTCAACCCAAAATGTGGATGATCTAACCTTCATTAAAATGAACCACGCATGGGTTTCCAAGGATTTTGTCCCACCTTCCCCTGATGACACATAGGGTGACAGAGAAATGGCTTGCTTTGGTCCACCTCTTCCTGGGACTTGACCTATTTCACCTTTTGCATCAGCTGAATGTCCAACATCAACATATGCCACTTTCTAAAACTCCCTAACTGTGCTGCCCCCCCCATGGCCGGGGTCACCACCTAGCGCACGACACCGTGCGAGTGCCGTTGCCCTGGACAGGTGGGTAGGCCGACTCTTGGGCGCGGGCACTGGTACAGGGTCCCTCATAGTGCAATCAAGTGTCTCTGACGGTGGTGGTGCACACCCGCCGTCAGACACACGGCCGTACTATGAGGGGCCCAGTGCCAGTACCGACGCCCACGAGTGGGCCCCCCTTGCTTGGGCAGGGCCCCAGCATTTGCAATCTTTACCTCTCCCTGCTCCTCCGCTGTGTAGTCTGGGCCGTCAAATCCATACTGTGCCTGACACCGTTTGAGCCTGCCTCCTGATGTATAGACATATATTTTGAATGTGTACGCTATCCATACATGTTATCTGGGGATACGGTACCCTTTCTAACCTTTGTGCAATCACGTGCAATCCATACTGGGCCTAACACCGTCTGAGCCTGCCTCCTGATGTATAGACATATATTTTGAATGTGTACGCTATCCATACATGTTATCTGGGGATACGGTACCCTTTCTAACCTTTGTGCAATCACGTGCAATCCATACTGGGCCTAACACCGTCTGAGCCTGCCTCCTGATGTATAGACATATATTTTGAATGTGTACGCTATCCATACATGTTATCTGGGGATACGGTACCCTTTCTCACCTTTGTGCAATCACGTGTAATCCATACTGGGCGTGAGAACGGCTGGCGAGCTGTTAAGCAAGCTACAGCACCTGTGGTTTGCATACGTAAGTTTTTCATTTTTTCAGGAATGACGGTTAGGCCTAATTCCGGAACTGCGGTTGACCTGCACTTACTGGGAAATCATTGTTCACGGGTAATAATTGTAATAAGTGATCCCCATCACTAACGTTGTTCAGCGGGTTATCTGCACCTGTAAGCGACAAACGCTGGCCTTTTCAGTGTAGCGCACATGCAGCCACGGACATGTAAGGGCATGACACACCAGTTATTGGCCAATCTCATGTGCCAGAGCCTCACGTGTCCCTCTAGTAAGCCGGACTCGGACCGTGGGGCATGACGGAGTCTCGTTCGTTAACGGAATTAAGCTTGCAATGTGTGCATCTGTTCTGTAGCTGGCATGGTTGAGGTTTCCCAGGTGGAGTCGAATTTAACCATAGGCTCCACTCCTGGTGGTGCCCTTCTGGACATTCCTTTAAGGTTCAGCTTTGCAACCATACTGCCCACGTAAAACAAACACTTTGCCTTCATGAACGCTGTTTGGAGGGTCATGACTCGTGGGAATAACGCCGCCCAATCAGTTAACCTGCTAGAGAGATCGTTCGTTGCTCCCAAGCATGACATCACACTCCCTAGGAAGAAGGTAATGCCACTGTGGTGACCTTACTCCTGGGGGCGACACAAGTGCACTGATGCCCAGCCACTGCTCGATGAATCTGCTGGTACATTGACCCAGACCACTACATTCCCCTCGCACGCTACACGACCTGAATCCCTTCCCATATACAGTTCCATCTTACACGGTGACAAAGAGGAAGCTGCAGATGAAAGTGCAGGTTCGGCCCACCCACCATCAGACACACCACCGTACTATCAGGGGCCCTGTGCCAGTGCCGTCGCCAACGAGTGGGCCCCCCCTGCTTGCTCAGGATCACAGCACTTGCAAAGTTGAAATACTGTGCAGTGAGATGGAAGATGGGGACGACGAGGAGTCCAGACAAGTACAGGGATTCCCTAGCGAGGAGACTTATTTGATTGTTTTCAATGTTGGGACAGCAATTTTTGGGGAGCACTATACTCTGGAGAATGATAGATGGGGCCCACCATACACTGGAACATTCCAAAGGTGGACATCAGACACTGGAGCAGCATTTACAGGGCCCATTATACACTAGAGCATTAGAAATGGGGCCCATTATGTTTGGAGCATTATTTGGGCCCATAAGACAGTGGAGCTTCATCCATGGGGACCAACATATACTGTAGCATTATGTGGAGCTCATCATATACTGTTTCAAACATTATATGGGACCAATGATTCTGTATGGAGAAATAGATGGGCCTCGTCATGAGATGTAAAAAGTGAGGTATTTTTCATTGTACTATACCGCTATTTATCTGCCGTATTGGAGCATGATGAGTTGTGGTATGTGTTAAAGGGGCGCTCTTTCACCCAGGGCACATGAAAACCTGCAGCCAGCCCTCCCCCCCCCCACAACTTTAGCCAAATAACCCCCATTTTTCAGTGCATAACTTGTATTATGAAGTTAATTAAGGTTGACAAGCTTAAGTAAGAAGAATTGATGCTTTTGGCATTCAAATGGGCACTGTAGGTGTGTTTCTTGTCCTCCTCTCACTGCCGACTTTTATTCCCCATTGACTTACATTGGGTTTCGTGTTTCGGGACGACCCCGACTTTTCCCTATAATCGGACGATCTTGCTCGACCCGACTTTTGGAAAAGTTGGGTTTCACGAAACGAAACGCGACCCTAAAAAACCAAAAGTCGCTCAACTCTACCTGGGAGTCATTCCCACGGCCAAATGCCCCAATGTCCACTGCGATAAACATACAGTCTGCATTAGAAATGGCCATGAGTACTGTAGAAAAGTACTTTTTATAGTTATAGTACTCAGAGCCTGTTGTTTTTGGTCTTATAATACGGATGTGTTTCTCATCAACGGCATCCAAACAGGGAAATTGCAGACTGTCCAGAATCTTTCAGGAATTTCAAACCACTTTTCCACGGTGGGCAGGGGCATAAATTCGGGACAGAGAACATCCCACAAAGCCCGACAGGTGTCCGCATCTATTCCAGACAAGGTTGATATTCCAATACGGTAGTGCAGTGAAGAGAGGCTCTCACCAGTAACCAGGAATCTGTGAAACCGAGAAACAAAAAAAAATAATTTTTGTGCATATGGATTGTTTAGAACCACAAAAAATACATAGCACAAGAAAAAAACAAAGGCATACAAATATATATGCAGCCTTTTCTTTACTACATGGCATAACAAAAAAAAATTCAGCCTTTGGTTAACTACATGGCTGAACAATAATTCTGCCAGCTTTGGAATAGTCCATGTGAGAACAAAGAAAATTATGCAGGCATTGTTTTTGCAATACTACGTACCGCAATGTGACCAGGAGCCGTTCCTCGGGAGGAATCGCACGACGGAGTTATGTATCCTGTCTCCAGATGGCATCTTGGACATGACCAAGCAAATACCTGAAGGTTTGCTGGGACATCCGTGTGTAATCAGTAAATTTATCTGGGTTTGCCTGGAGCTTGCTGTAGAGGGAGTGGTATGCCCCACGGCTCTCCCGGAGTTCAATAATTGGATGTATCCACAAACGCATGGGCAGCCATACCGCCAGTTCAGCCGGTGCAATGCACCGGGGCCCAGAGGTGAAAGGGAGCCCCTGAGCGTACTACCCATAGCAGCAGAGTATGCAGCCGTTATGGGGCCAGAGTTATTATCCCTCGGTCAGGCGCAATAGATCTGACAGGCACACAGTAATTAGTTTCACTTCTCTCTCCTTGCCCACTTATCAGAAAACCCCACCCCTCCTAGTTATCTCCTGACTCTACAGGCTCTGTGAAACCTGATATCACAGTGACTCAGCAGACCTTCTAGTGAGCAGATATCAACACTTTGGCTTCTCAGGCACATTGCGCCTGATTTCAACACAAATTGAAAGGTTAGTATTTTCTTTTTTTATTCATCACGATTGTGTATTTAGCTTGTTTTATGAAGGATTAATGCTAAGTTAGTGTACATAAGTACTGTTTTCTTAGACAAAAGGAGGGTGGCTTCTAAGGCACATTGCGCCCTAACACATACTCTTTCTCTCTTGCTTCAGATTTTCTGCTGCAATGGCCAGAAAACAGTATGATTCATCTAAACCCCTTCATTTAGAAGAAATGAAGATTTTTTTGTTAGAAGATGATGAGGAAGAACCAGCAGTAACTGAGGATTTAGAGGAATCTAGTGACATTTCATCTGAAGATGAGGTAGCAGAATGTAACACTGATTCTGGAACAGAGCAGGATGGTGATGACACTGATACAGAGGAAACAGACACAGATCTAGCTTATTATTTGGGCAAAGATAAAAATACAAAGGACGTCCCAAGGACGTTCCAGAACAAACACCGACTCTACCACCTTCTAAAAGACGCAGTTGTACTACCTGCTCATTTGTATCTGGTTTCAGAAGGCTTTCTAAATATGACTGCAAAATATGTAAAGAATCAATCTGCCTTTCCCATGCAACTTTCGTCTGCCAGCCTTGCTTTTCTAAGTGTACCTGTGCTGCTTCTGCTGCAATTGAAACCACTGAAGATGAGTAGAAAATAATTAAGTAACATCTAAGTGCAATATCCTTTAAGTTTTTTTTCCATAATTTTATATTTAAGCAATAGTTAAGTAAAGATAACTGGAGCCTATTTGGCGGTACTACCGAAAAGTGGTACTTTTAGTTTTAATAAGTTTATGGTTAATAAATCTGATTTGGTGTAATCTCTTTTAATACATTCCTATGAAGGTCACTGACTACTTCTATAGTCCTGAAATTGAAATATGTAGCTACTATAGGTGGTTTTCTGACCTGTGCTTGTCAGGCACATTGCGCATGAACTGAGGAGAATCTATATTGCGCCTGACGGAGGGTTAAGCAGCATTGGCCCCTCTCACTTCCTGCTGTAATCATGTGAACACCCAGAGCTGGGGAGAGAGCAGCGCGGGAGAGCAGGATTTCAAAAAGGGGTGTGTCATGCAGGAAGAGACGCTGACCAATGAACGCTTTCCTCACCAGACTGAGGAGAGCGCTCACTGGCTGTCATCTGTCCTCCTGCATAGCGTGTCCCAATGGTGAGTACTCACTGGTTGTCAGGGGCCCGGGCCACACAGCACACAGGGGACTGCAGTGAAAGAAGAGCAGGACTTACAGTGTGTACTGTATTCTGCTTCCTCCACTGTGCCATTCCAGGCAGGCTGCAGCATCGAGGATCACAGGTCAGGTGAAGAGGCTCTCTGCACGGGACATCTCCCAGAGGAGGTCGGGGGAGGGGAGCTCCCTGCACAGTGCACTGGAGAGCTCTGCAGCAGCAGGGTACTGAAATCCTCTGTGCTCTTTGTCCACATCCCCCACAGTGGGCCCTGCAGTCATCTCCAGGCTCCAGCTTATCTCTACATGGCTCAGCTGAACAGAACACCTGAGGCCGTAGATTATTATGTGTGTATATTTACATGTGTGTGTACAGTGTATGTATGTGTGTGTGAATGTATATGTGTGTATCTGTGTATGTATGTGATATATGTGTATGTATCTGTGTACAGTTGTGGCCAAAAGTATTGACACACCTGCAATTCTGTTAGATAATACTCAGTTTCTTCCTGAAAATGATTGCAAACACAAATTCTTTGGTATTATTATCTTCATTTAATTTGTCTTAAATGAAAAAACACAAAAGAGAATGAAGCAAAAAGCAAAACATTGATCATTTCACACAAAACTCCAAAAGTGGGCCAGACAAAAGTATTGGCGCCCTCAGCCTAATACTTGGCTGCACAACCTTTAGCCAAAATAACTGTGACCAACCGCTTCCGGTAACCATCAATGAGTTTCTTACAATGCTCTGCTGGAATTTTAGACCATTCTTCTTTGGCAAACTGCTCCAGGTCCCTGATATTTGAAGGGTGCCTTCTCTAAACTGCCATTTTTAGATCTCTCCACAGGTGTTCTATGGGATTCAGGTCTGGACTCATTGCTGGCCACCTTAGAAGTCTCCAGTGCTTTCTCTCAAACCATTTTCTAGTGCTTTTTGAAGTGTGTTTTGGGTCATTGTCCTGCTGGAAGACCCATGACCTCTGAGGGAGACCCAGCTTTCTCACACTGGGCCCTATATTATGCTGCAAAATTTGTTGGTAGTCTTCAGACTTCATAATGCCATGCACACGGTCAAGCAGTCCAGTGCCAGAGGCAGCAAAGCAACCTCAAAACATCAGGGAACCTCCGCCATGTTTGACTGTAGGGACCGTGTTCTTTTCTTTGAATGCCTCTTTTTTTCTCCTGTAAACGCTATGTTGATGCCTTTGCCCAAAAAGCTCCACTTTTGCCTCATCTGACCAGAGAACATTCTTCCAAAACATTTTAGGCTTTTCTGGTAAGTTTTGGCAAACTCCAGCCTGGCTTTTTTATGTCTCGGGGTAAGAAGTGGGGTCTTCCTGGATCTCCTACCATAGTCCCTTTTCATTCAGACGCCGACGGATAGTACGGGTTGACACTGTTGTACCCTCGAACTGCAGGGCAGCTTGAACTTGTTTGGATGTTAGTCGAGTTTCTTTATCCAACATCCGCACAATCTTGCGTTGAAATCTCTTGTCAATTTTTCTTTTCTGTCCACATCTAGGGAGGTTAGCCACAGTACCATGGGCTTTAAACTTCTTGATGAAACTGCACACGGTAGACACACGAACATTCAGGTCTTTGGAGATGGACTTGTAGCCTTGAGATTGCTCATGCTTCCTCACAATTTGGTTTCTCAAGTCCTCAGACAGTTCTTTGGTCTTCTTTCTTTTCTCCATGCTCAATGTGGTACACACAAGGACACAGGACAGAGGTTGAGTCAACTTTAATCCATGTCAACTGGCTGCAAGTGTGATTTAGCTATTGCCAACACCTGTTAGGTGCCACAGGTAAGTTACAGGTGCTGTTAATTACACAAATTAGAGAAGCATCACATGATTTTCCAAACAGTGCCAATACTTTTGTCCACCCTCTTTTTTATGTTTGGTGTGGAATTATATCCAATTTGGCTTTAGGACAATTCTTTTTGTGTTTTTTAATTTAAGACAAATTAAATGAAGATAATAATACCAAAGAATTTGTTTTTGCAATCATTTTCAGGAAGAAACTGAGTATTATCTGACAGAATTGCAGGGGTGTCAATACTTTTGGCCACAATTGTATATCTCTGTGTATGCATGTATGGTGTATGTATGTACTGTATATAAGTGTTTATCTGTGGGTATGTATGATGTATGTATGTATATGTGTGTATGCATGTACAGTATATGTGTGTATATATGGTGTGTATGTGCATGTACAGTATGTGTATCTGTGTGTGTATGTACGGTATATGCATGTACGTTGTATGTGTGATCCAGCAGATCATGGATAACTTGCTGATTACTGGGGATTCAACTACTGGGCCCCCAGCTCTATTCATTATCTATAGCGCTGCTGAGCACTGCGCTCGGCTATTTTCATCAGTTCCATAGACAATAAATAGAGCAGAAACCAGATGATACAGGCACCAGACATAAAATGTAATATATACATTGTTGGGCTCTACCACGAGGAGTCGCTCTGCATACTTTCTGTCATGTGCCACCTAAAGTGTCAGCCATGTCTCCAGTGTTCTAGTAACTGACATAGTGGACACTAGTTGTCACCTGACTGCAAGACTGACTGCCCTGGAGCCAGCAGAACTGCATGATAACGGATATATATATTTATGAATTACACACACAGTATATATATCCATCTCAGTGAAAAAATATAAATAAACATATTTTTTAGATGTATGGGGGCCCAAATAGCACTTTTGCTATTGGGCCTTGTGATTGCTATGTACGCCCCAGCTTGCAGGGCAGTAATAATGAGGGTGATCTTGCTTGTTTCTCGGAGCCCGAGGCTCTAGGGGTCTCATTGCTAGATTGCTCTCATCATAAGATACGTAGCAGGCAGGGAGGGGGGCCCAGACACATTTTTTGCACAGGGGCCCCAATTTGTCAGTGTCCGCCCCAGCACAAACGCCACCACTGCCGTCTTCACTGTCTCTCGCTCTCCCTGATGGCAAGCAATTGCATAAGCCTGAGCCATCCTGATGTCCAGATCCAAGTTGAAGTGAAAACTCTTCCAGCGCAGATCCATGTTCTCAAGAGAAAATCCAAGAAAATGTGAAGAATTCAGCTGTAAACTGAGTCTATATAAAGAATTTCCATAATACAAGCCCACTGCTGTCCCATTGGTGGTGTCTGTTGCAAGAATTTTTCTAGAATTTTCCTCCTGTGCTTGTGACACCATGCGCGTAAAAAACGCAATCTCATAGAAAACGCATACAAACGCTGCGTTTTTTTGTCGTAATGCGCACGATGATGCGACGAAAAAATGCAGTGTTTACAAGTGTTAGTAAGCGTTTTTTGCTTGCGATTCATGTGCGCTCAAAACGCTGTTCAAAAAGGCGCAAGTGTGAAACTAGCCTAAGACCTACAAAAGGATGCATAATGTCCTGTTGCCTGAATATACCAGAGGAAGGTATTGTACTGTATTTGGGCATGCAGCAGGTACAGGACGATCATGTCCTCTCCTCCCTGAATCAGTTGCACCACCTCCATCATCAGCAACTACACCAGCCCCATCACGACCACGTCCACGTCCCCTATTGGATGGTCTCCTCATTTTTGGAAGTAATTTTTATAAACACTACTCGCAAAGAGATTGTGGAAGAGTCGATTTTTTTTTATTTGTAAGAGTACTAAAAATCACACACTACTCCAGAATAAATATTTTTTGTGCATAGAAATGGCAACTAGATAACTGATGCCAATTATTTGTTTCCCAGACTACTAAAAAGCTTCCATTATTACAGAAAAAAAAATATTTTTGGGGCCTAGAAATGGCAATGTGACAGTTGATAGTAATTGTTTTTTTTTGTAATTGTTAAAAAACACACACTAGTCCATAAAAATTATATTTTGTCCCTAGAAACTATTCACTGTACATTATTTCCAAGACTATGAAAAAACAGACACTAATCCAGGAAAAAAAAAATTTTGTGCCTAGAAATGGCAACTGGACATCTGATGCCAATTACTGATTTCCCAGGCTGCTAAAAAACACACGAGTCCAGAAAAAATATTTTTTGTGCCTAGAAATGGCAACTAGAAAGCTGATGCCAAATATTTATTTCCCAAACTACTAAAAAACACACACTAATCCAGAAAAAATATTCCTAGGGCCTAGAAATGGCAATGAGACGGTTGATGCCAATTATTTATTTCTCAGAGTACTAGAAAAAACACAGCAGCTTAAAGGACAGTACTCCCCTAAGGCAGCAGGGTGCAAAGTACACAAAGTGGCTTAAAGGATAGTATTCACACAGATATGAGTGCAGAGTACACACAGCAGCTTTAAACACAGTAGTAGCACAGTCCTACAACAGATGTGGGAGTACTCACAGCATTTTTTTTGCAAAGTGCACAGTCACAATCTGTCCCTCACTCCAGCTGCATCCTATCCCTACACTAATGAGAACACAATGGTAGTGGTACTTGTGGTCTGGCCTTTATATGGGTCGCCCTCGCACACCCAGGGCAGCGGGGTACTCGGTACTGGGCCGGTGTCAAGGCGGGAATGTGCCACAGCAGCGGTGACCCGGTCCGTGGCCCTGGGCGCCCAATATCAATGGCGGTGATGTTAATGATGTTAAAGCTTATATGTATAGTTCGTGACGCCACCCGTGGTGTTTGGCAAGTAAGATGGTAAGCCAACACTGCATACAGATCCGCTGGGACTGATGGTGTGGTGCAGCAGAGATGGTATAGCTCCCCACAGGTGGAGCTGTAGTCCCAGGGCAGTGTAGGTGCAATGGATAAGGAGAGGCGCAGAATGGCAAAGATGTTGTTACCCAGATGTAGCGGTGCTGGAATAACTGGAGGACACCAGAGTATGCGGTTCCAAAGCTTTACTCACTGTTTGCAGTTCACACCACTGCCTGCCACCGTACTGTGTTCTCCAGGTCAGGGCTCCAGCCAACCTCCAGGCAGGATTGGATTCTCCCTTCCACACTCCGCCAACATGTACCTTACTGAACGACTCCTCCAATGCGCCTTTAGGTGCGAAGCACTCCAGTACTTAGTTACCCTGGAATGCCTCTCTCTAGGTGTTCCTAGTCTTTACTTGTATGACAGACAGCTGTAGCCTGCTTCGGGGACTCCTCACTGCGTCCCGGCTCTCTATTCAGTTGCTGTTGTGTCCCAAGTCCATGATGGGAGCAAGGCGTTAGCGGCTCACTACTCCTCCGGTGTCTGTTGCAGGACATAAAGATCCAATCAACCTCGGGGACTGGGCCCCGGCCTTTGTGCTTTCTGGACTGGAAGGGTTATCTCTCTTTCTCAACCTGCTTCCCACCGTCCTTCTATTCTCCTTCGTTCCGATCTGTTCTATCTCTCTTATGGAATCTGTAGTCTCCAGTCTATGTCTCTTTTTCCTTCTCTTCCTTCCCTAGGGAGCTCGTTCCACTAAGACCAGTCCTCAGCCTCTCCTGACTTACTGCCTTCCTCCGCCTTGAGCTCCTCTCAGGCTGACCTGCTGTCACAGCCTGCTCTCTCTCTGGGACTCACCCCAGTCTGACCTGAAATCCTACACCTTCCCTCTCTTTTATATCTAACGCCACCCGCCTCCCCAGCACCTCTCGTGTTACGAAGCCAGGGACCACAAAAGGCACCCTATGACCTTTCCAGCATAAAGCATGGATGGGTCCCTGCTGAACTATCCTGTGTATGGGGTGCAGGTGTTGGAATGCGGAAAGGAGTTCCCAGCCTACCTGGATGGTGGGGCACTACACCTTAGGAGAAGGTGCAGTACCTCTGTGGCGACTGAAGTCTCAGGGGCGCCACATATACAGTCCGGGTCACGCAATGCGCTGGCAGATCATGTGCATGCCTGTACTTGACTTGGCTTTGATGGCTCCAGAAGTGCCCACAGTCTAAAATCATGTTGATTGGCTGTGCTGCTGCCTTTCAACAAGATTTATTAGACTGGTGTACCCAAACAGGAAATCGAACAAACAATAAAAAGTCCGCATTCGGGTTTTGATAACGGATACTAGGTGTTCGGTATGGACCCCAACTTTCCCGTTTGCGTTTGCTCATCCCTTGTCATCATCTTATTGTGAAAAAACAACTTTAAAGAATTGCTGTCCTATCTCACATACTGTGATAGTCATGTGAGTAATTAATTTTTGCACTGAATATTGTTTTCTATTTTCTGAGTAGCCAAGAAGCACCAGTGAACCATCGGTGAGCCATCCAGAGAACCCATGTGTTACATTTTATATGATAACCATGTGTTACATTTAACCATGATAAAGCTAATAGTAAATATTAAAGGTATAGCTTATGCACTTTTTTCTATTGTGTAATCCCCTATTTCAGCATATGTGGTCTATTGCAGCTGCAGATTTGTCTATGTAGAGGTACATAATGCCACTGTGACCTATTGATTTGTCATATCTGTTTCATGTGGAAAAGCCAGTACTTGAATCTGATATGCTTTTAATCCATTCAGTAAGACAGTGCAAAATGTCATTATTAGGGGAAAGTGACCTAAAAAAAGCCCAGATAAACATTACACAATCTTTTAAGAAGGACACCTGAAACTAAAATGTCACCAAGAGATGGGTGAAAAATGTCTGATGGCTTGCTGAATCCCTTCTCTGTGTCTATGTTACACCAAATTAATTCAGGTCTTTAAGTCTTCATACTGGCCAACATTCACCGAATACATTTAAAAGGCAATATCCAGTGTACTTATTTGACACACATTTAGCTTCAATCTTTGAAAAATATACATAGCAATTTGCCATAATATATACGGTAAATCTTTTATTATGTAAGCCTCTTTCATGCCAACAATACAGCTCTGCCTCTGACCCATTGAAGCATGGTCTACAGAACTTCAGAAGATATTCTGTGGAATTTAAAACCAAGCAGATACCAGAGCTTACCTTTTAAGTTGTGAGGATGGATTGAACCTTTACCACTTTGTCATGTTCCTCAGTCCATTTCAGTACAATTTTAAGGCTATGTGCACACGTAAGCAGATTTTTCCTGAGCAAAACCTGACTCCTTCCCAGGAAATCCGCAATTTTATTTTTCGCGTTTTTGTTGCATTTTTTTGCGCAGTTTTTACGCTTTTTTTTGCATTTTTTTCCAGAGCATCAACCTTCTCAGTGAAATGCAGATTTTTCCGCAAAATTAATGAACATGCTTGCGCTTTTCTCGTGGAAAAAGCGCATCATGTGCACAAAAATTGCAGAATGCATTCTAAGAATGGGATGCTTAATGTATTCGATTTTTAAGTGTTTTTGCAGGGAAAAAACACTTAAAAAACGCGAAAAAAACGGTAACGTGTGAACACAGCCTTATTATGTGGCAATATGCTTTACCCTGATGAAATAGTCATTGAATTTAGAAAAAACCATTATCATTAAACATTATTCTTGGACTGCATAATGATTTTGTAAGTGGTACAAGTAAAAGCAATGTTGACATGACTACCAGGGCACAAGGTTTAATAAAGGAGCAATACTGAAGCATAAGCCTAAGGCCGGGGTCACACTAACCGACGCAAAATACGGTCCGTAGTTTACAGGCGTAATACGGATGAATGACCCCTAAATAGTGATCCGCATGTCATCCATAAGCAAGGTGTGGTCGCGTATTTTGCGCATGTAAGCATCCGTATGTAATCCGTATGGCATCTGTATGCTGAGATTTTCTCGCAGGCTTGCAAAATGGACATATAATGGAGCCCTATGACAGGTTTTATAACACAAACGAAAGAATAGATATAGACACATAGAATACATATACATATATATATATATACACATGTCATTGAGACACACATATATATATATATTTATATTTCACAGAGCTCTTCATAGCAGAATAGCCACTAATTCAATTGCCGGCTTTTGTCAAATCATTCCCCAACCCGACATGAAATGACACATGGTTTACATACAGTAGACCATTTCATTTCATGTTTTTTTTGTATGTCTTTCATTAGTAATTAGATGAGGGTTGATGTGTAAAATTTGGGAGGTGTAGGTGTTAATTTAAGGGGTTAATTTGTTGTAAAAAAATGTGTGGGCTCCAGCGGTAATTTGTCAATGCGGGAGCCCACACTTTTTTTAATTTTTTAACAGGGTTAACACTAAATGATATAGGTTTTCACTGGATATAAATTGTAGCAATAGAATTGGCTCATCTTATCTCTACATACAGTGGGGAAAATAAGTATTTAATACACTGACAATTTTGCAAGTTTACCCACTTACAAAGAATGGAGAGGTCTGTATTTTTTATTGTTGGTACACTTCTACTATGAGAGACAAAAACCAGAAAATCACATTGTATAATTTTTAAACAATTAAATTGAATTTTGTTGCATGAAATAAGTATTTGGTCACCTACCAACCATCAAGAATTCTGGCTCTCACAGACCTGTTTTTCTTTAAGAAGCCCTCCTACTCTGCACTCATTACCTCTATTAATTGCATCTGTTTAACCCCTTAATGTCCAACGACGGACACAGTTCATCATGGCTGGGTGTCAGTTCCCGCACCAGGACGGACTGTGTCCATCATGCATTTAAACTACTACTGCGTGTAAACACGCAGTGATAGTTCAGTGCCAACAGCTGTCTATGAAAACTGAGAGGCACAGCAAGGGATGCAGGGACCCGTGCTGTCAGTCCCCGCACCCACATTGCTGTGATCAGTCAGTCAATCTGACTGACCGATAACAGCATAATCGCGCAGGAGATGCTGAAATATCAGCACCTCCCACCCGATCAGTGCAGGAGTTCAGCACTGCCAGTGGATTAGCTTCTGCACTAACAGCCAGGAGCAGTGTCCGTGCCACCCCTGGCTGTTAACCCCCTAATTGCTGTGATTGAGCGTGATCACAGCATTCAGGAGGCAGGCAGAGGGATGGGAGCTACCTCTGCCTTCAGATCAGCGTCCCCGCTCTGTTATCACGGGGCCCAATCGTTGCCATGGTGACTGGGGGGGTCGTCATGATTACCCCCGGGTATCAAGCTACAGGAAGCCTCTGAGACCATGCCCACAGCATGGTCTCAGGAGCTTTTAGTACAGGTATAATGCACTGCACTGCACTGCATTGTAATGCATTATACCTGCAATCAAAGTTAAAAAGTGAAAGTCCCATAAAGGGAATAGGTAAAAAGAAAACTTCTTTTAAAAATATGTACAAAAAAATTACAAAATAATAATTTTAAAAAATCCACTAATAAATACACATTTTTATGGAAAAAAAAATTAAATAAACAAAAAAAGTACATGAGTTTGGTATTGCTGTGTCTGGAAAAATCTGATCTATAAAAGTGTCACACTAGTTAATGCCTTCAGTGAACGCTGTTAAATAAAACAAAAAAAATAGCAAATTATGCTTTATCATCATGCCGTTTGGAAAAAGTGGAATAAAACGCGATCAAAAAGACAAATGTAAATAAGTATAGTATAAATAAAAACACCATCTTGTCCCGCAAAAAAAC
Source organism: Dendrobates tinctorius (assembly GCF_039654945.1). Lineage (NCBI taxonomy): Eukaryota > Metazoa > Chordata > Amphibia > Anura > Dendrobatidae > Dendrobates > Dendrobates tinctorius. Next base: position 16,869,084 of record NW_027361858.1, on the reverse strand, counting down.
AAGCAGCCATACAGCTCCATCAGTGGAAAATTGAAAAAGTTATAGCTCTCAGAATAAAGCAATGCAAAAGCAACTATTTTTTCAAAAAAAGTTTAAATTGTGCAAAAATGCCAAAACATAAAAATCTATATAAATGTGGCATCACTATAATCATACTGACCCAAAGAATAAAACTGCCTTATCAATTTTACCACACGCAGAACAGAGGAAAAAAAAACAATTCTTGAATTGCTGATTTTTGTTCATTCTGCCTCAACAAAAATTGGAATAGAAAGCAATCAAAAAACGTCATGTGCCTGAAAATGGTTCCAATAAAAAAATCAGCTCGTCCCGCAAAAAACAAGCCCTCACATGACTCTGTGGGCTGAAATATGGAAAAATTATAACTCTCTAAATATGGCGATGCAAAAACTTCTTCTTACAAAAAAAGCGTCTTTTAGTGTGTGACAGAAGCTAAACATAAAAATGGATATAAATCTGGCATCACTGTAATCGCATCAACCCGAAGAATAAAGTCGCCTAATCACTTATACCGCAAGAAGAATGGCATAAAAAATAAAACCAATTCTTCAACTTTTCTGGACTTGTTCATTCTGCCTCCCAAAGATCACAGTAAGGCTCGGTGCACATTTATCCTGCTCTCTATGCTGAGTGCTTGCCTCAGGGTTTCCATGTAAATCTCTGAAATAAGTGATTCAGACAGAATCACCAGTGGAAGTTTCCATAATGAGGCAGAGAGAGGCACTGTGAATGCCATAGGACCTGTGAACCAGTGGTGTCAGGTTTTTTCGGCGTGCGTAAAAACGCAGTCCACCATAGTTTTGTGCACCTCTGAAAGGAAGGACGACACTGAACAGAGACCAGATGAAGACCAGAGTAACTCTGTTGACTCATTATAGTGAATGGATGCCTCAGGGGTCTCATCTGCCATGTAGCTCAGAGATTTAGATGGAAACCCCAAAGTATGTTCTCAGCATAAAGTGCCGGATAAATGTGATCACAAACGTTGTGAAAAGTGTTCCCATTAAAAGCTTCAACTCAATCCACAAAAAAAGACCCCACTCAGGACTGTCATCTGTTAACAGAAATATAGGAGGCTTCCACGTTACTGGTAGCACAAAGGCTCTGGAAATGCCAAACGAAATTCAGCAAATTCTGTGCTCCCAAATCCAAGTGCCCCCTCCATTCTGAGCCCCAGTTTGCCAAAACCACCTTTAGCATTCACATTTGGCAGGGGTATAATTTCCAAAATGGGGTCACTTGGCAGAAAGGGGGATTCTGCTCTCTAGCACTTAGGGGGCTCTGTATATGGAGTCCACAAACTATCCGAGGAAAATCTGCGCTCCAGGAGGCAAATAGCTTTCCATCCCTACCGAGACTTTCCTTGTGGATAAGCATTACTGTATAGCCACATATGATGTATTTCCATATTCTGAAACTGTGGGACACATTCTGGTGCCAATTTTACCCACTTCTTGTGTGAAAATGTTAAATGTGGGGCTAAAGCAACATTTTTGTGGTAAAAATGTAATTATTTTTTCTTTACTGCCCAATAGCATAAAATTCTGTGACACAACCTTGGTATCAATATGATCATTACACCCCTAAATTAATTCATTGAGAGGTGTAGTTTGTAAAATGGGGTCACTTATGGGACATTCTATTGTTCTGGCACCTCAGGGGCTCTCCCAGTGGGTCATTGTACCCTCAAACCATAATAGTAAAATCTGCACTATAATATGGCGCTCCTTCCCTTTTGAGCTTTGCACTGTGCATCAAAAGTAGTTTTCACCCACTCATGGGGTATTGGCACACTCAGGAGAAATTTCGCAACAAATTCTGGTGTCCATTTTCTCTATTTACCCTTGAAAAAATAAAAAATTTGGGGGTAAATTAGAAATTTTGCGGGAAACATTTTTTTTTAAGTTTCTTAGCTCTGTTATAAACTTCTGTAAAGCACCTGGTGGTTCAAGGTTGCATACCATGCATCTAAATACTTTCCTTGAGGGGTCTAGTTTCCAAAATGGGGTCACTTGTGGGGGATTTTCACTGTTTAGGCACATCAGGGGCTCTCCAAATGCAACATGGCATCCAATCTCAATTCCAGCCTATTTTGCGTTGAAAAAGTCAAACAGCGCTCCTTTCCTTCTGAGCTATGCCATGTGCCCAAACACTGGTTTACCTCCACATATGGGGTATCAGCATACTCAAGACAAATTGCACAACTTTTGGGATCCAATATCTTCTGTTAGGCCAGGTTCATACTGCGTTAATGCAGTCCGTTCAATGCATAGCGTTGATGGACTGCGTTAACGCTATAGCATAACACGATCACGTTATGCTATACCGCTAGCAGTGATGGACCCTCGGATACTGCAGACTGCGTCCGAGGGTCTGTCACTGAATTACGGCACATTGCTAGTGCATGCTGATTATGGCATACATTAGCGATGCGCTCGATAATGGGAGTGAATGGCAGCATTAACGGATTGCGTTACATCGCATTATGCCACGGTGTAACGCAATCTGTTAAACAACTGCATTAACGCAGTATGAACCCAGCCTTACCATTAAGAAAATAAAAATTGAGAGCAAAAAATATCATTTTTGTGGAAAAAATATGATTTTTTATTTTCACGGTTCTACATTATTACAGTAACTTCTGTGAAGCACTTGAGGGTTCAAAGTGCTCACCACACATTGAGATAAGTTCCATGGGGGCTTAGTTTCCAAAATGGGGTCACTTATGGGGGGTTTCCACTGTTTAGGAACATCAGGGACTCTCCAAACGCGACATGGCATCCGTACTCGATTCCATCCAATTTTACGTTCAAAACCTCAAATAGTGCTCTTTACCTTCTTAGCCCTGCCGTGTGCCTAAAGAGTGGTTTTCCTCCACACATGGGGTATCGGTGTATTCAAGAGAAATTGCACAACAAATATAGTGGTTCGTTTTCTCCTGATATCCTTGACAAAATAATAAAATTGTGTCCAAAGTAAAATTTTTGTGAAAAAAAGTTAAATGTTAATTTTTTCCTTCCACATTGCTTCAACTCTTGTGAATCACCTAAAAGGTTAAAAAACTTTTTGAATGTGGTTTTGAACACCATGGGGGATGCAGTTTTTAGAATGGTGTCACTTTTGGGTATTTTCTGTCATATAGGCCCCCAAAGTGACCTCAAATTTGAGGTGGTCCCTAAAAAGTGGTTTTGAAAATTTTGTAGAAAAAAATGAGAAATTGCTTGTTAAATTTTTACCCTTATAACTTCCTAAAAAAAAAGTTTCAAAAATTGTGCTTATGTAAAGTAGATATGTGGGAAATGTTTTTTATTAACTATTTTGTGTGACATAATGCTCTGATTTAGGGGCATAAAAATTAAAAGCTTGAAAATTGTGAAATTTTCAAAATTGTTGCCAAATTTACATGTTTTCACAAATAAACACAAGAAATGTTACTACTGTCATAAACTACAAAATGTCATGAAAAAACAATCTCAGAATCAGTGGGATACGTTGAAGCGTTCCAGAGTTGCAACCACATAAAGTGACATTGGTCAGAATTCAAAATAAAGACCTGGTTATTAACCTACATACCAACATATTGGCTTAGTCCTTAAGGGTTTAAAGGGGTTGTCTGGGCTTTTCACATAATCTCAGTACATATCTGGGCTGCAGAATTATGGCAGTAAGTAATTTACTTTCTGTCACTAGTTTGCATGGTTTTCTAGATATTCTGAACAGAACGTCCAAAGGGGGGGTGTTATGGCATTGAAATGAGAACTAGTCATAACCTCCTACTCTACTCCAAACATACCCTCTATAGCAACAACCCCACCCTCCATAGCTACAGTCCCTCCCCATCCACATGAAGAAGCCCTCATCACACAGTAACAAATCCTCCCCATCGAGCAGCCTCACTGCAGAGAGCAGAGAGCTGATCCTCCCCCAGACAACACGCTGAACAGTCTTCTATGGAAAGTGAAACTAGTGAGGAGGGAAAATTGTCCTGTATTCTGGGCCACTCCATGATTACAATACATAACTCATTATCAGTAATTCCTTCCCTCACTGTCCCAGGCTGCTGACAGCAGTGAGAACAGACTGTGTGATGGCCAGTGATGGGGGTCTGCAGCTTCTAATCTGCACAGGGGATGGCAGTCACTGATGTAATCTGTTGTGTGAATGAGACAGCTCTGTTTCACTGATGTCTTCACACAGCAGCAGATTTGGTGCACTGTATGTGTTAGCACTGTGTCTCTAATGACACAAATACTGATGGGAGCAGCCTGTCCCAGAATACAGGATGATTTTCCCTCCTCACTAGTTTCACTTTCATTAGAACACTGTTCAGCATGTGTCTGGGGGAGGAGCAGCTGCTCTCTGCAGTGAGACTGCTAGAGGGGGAGGATTTGTTACTGTGTGATGAGGACTTCTTCATGTGGATGGGGAGGGCCTGTAGCTATGGAGGGTGGGGTTGTTGCTATAGAGGGTATGTTTGGAGTAGAGTAGGAGGTTACGACTAGTTCTCATTTCAATGCCATAACACCCCCCCTGGACGTTCTGTTCAGAATATCTAGAAAACCGTGCAAACTAGTGACAGAAAGTAAATTACTTATTGTCATAATTCTGCAGCCCAGATATGTACTGAGATTATGTGAAAAGCTCAGACAACCCCTTTAAACTTGTTATCTGTATAAAAGACACCTGTTCACACATTCAATCAATCACACTCCCCCTCTCAATCATGGCCAAGGCCAAAGATCTGTCTAATGACACCAGAGACAAATTTATAGGCCTGCACAAGGCTGCGATGGGCTACAGGACAATAGTCAAGCAGCTTGGGGAAAAGGCAACAATTGGCACATTTAATAGAAAATGGAAAAAATATAAGATGACTGTCCATTAGTGATGAGAAAGCACTAAAATGCTTTGCACTCGTTACTCAAGTCGAGCAAATCGTAATGCTCTAGAGCTTGACCCGACTCCCGAGTAATGAGTATAATGTAAATCAAAGGGAAATTCAAGCATTTTTCCAGCGCCCCTCCCCCTGGAGACCTGGAAGGGGTCTAAAAATTGCTGAAATTGATGGAAACAGTGCTGAGGTGGCATGGAAACAGCATGGGAAGACCCCTGGAAAAATCTCTGAATCCCAGGTTCCTGCTGGGAACAATGTTATCAGATTATTATGACACTTTTATGGACTGACAATAAAACATACAAAACCAAAGTTATAATGGATTTTACTGGAAAAAATGTTGAAAAACATTCTTTCCAGGATAATGACTTGTATATAAGTCAAAATAAATAATAAATAAGAGGAAAAAAAATACTCCACACCTTGGGCTATGTTCACACGTAGTGATTTCCTGCGTTTTTGCACATCTGCATTTCTTTCAATGGGGAAAAAAATGTAAAAAGTAAAATTTCAACATTTTACTACCTTTTCTGGCCATGTTGTGTGTTAGACATGTACAGATACATTCTATTTTATGAAGGAGGGACGTTTTTTTCCAGGGCCATCAGGCCCTGCAACAATTGCTATTGTTAGAGGGCCAGCAGGCCTTCAGTTATTTTAGAGGATCAGCAGCTGACCCTCACTCAACAGTTTTAGAGGGCCAGCAGCCAATCATCATTAAGAATTTTAGGAGACAAGCAGCGGGCTTTGCTTTGCATAGCCGTATATTGCTGCTGCAATATAATTTATCCATCTGAGGTGGGCAAATTTTCTTTTTCATAGCAACACTGTAAAATTTGAAACTTGGAGGGCCAGCAGGCAGCCCTCACAGTGTATAGAGGGCGAGCAAGCGGTCCTCACTATTTTTGGAGAGCCAGCAGGCATCTTGAAGACAGAAAAGACCAAGATACAACTCTTTGGTAAAGCACATTATTCTACTGTTTACTGTAAATTGAAAGAGGCCTACAAAATAACAGTAATTACAGTCAAATATGGTCGAGGTTAAAAGATATTTTGGGGTTGTTTGGTTGCCTCTAGCACTGGGTGCTTTAATTGTGTGCAAGGCATCATTAAATTTGAAGATTCCCAAAGGATTTACAGTCGCAATGTAGTTTTCCATGTCAGAAAGCTGGGTTTGTGTCATAAGTCACAGGTCTTCCATCAAGACAATGACCACAAGCCTACTTCAAGAAGCCCCCAGAAATGGACGGAATCAAAAGCACTGAAGGTCAGAAGTGGAAATTCCAGCTCCAATACTGTAAAGTCACTCACCACTACATCTTACATACAGCTGCCCCAGTGAAAATGCTAATAGACACAATAAATCCGTTAATTTAGCCTGCTTTGACGAATTTCTTAGTACACATTAGAGTTGAGCGAAACGGGTCGAAAAATTTCAAAAGTCGCCGACTTTTAGCAAAGTCGGGTTTCATGAAACGAAACCCGACACTAGGATGAGGTCGGCCACGAGGTCGGCGACTTACGCGCCAAAGTCGCGTTTCAAAAGTTTGTTTTGCGCTCTTTTTCAGCCAATCAGGATCCACGGACACTGTGGGCAACGTGATGACATAGGCAGGGGTCACCACCATCTTTCAGAAGGGCATGCAAGTGATTGGCTTGCTTTGGTGGGCGTCACAGGGGGTATAAAAGGGCGTGCACGCCGACCGCCATCTTACTTCTGCCGATCTCAGTATAGGGAGAGGTTGCTGCTGATTCTGTAGGGAGAGCGTTAGGCAGGGAAGAAGACAAAAAAACTGCTTCTGCTGCTAGCGATTTGGCCTGCACAACACACCAGTCACTGTGTGTGCAGTGCAAGGGGAGGCTATATAGTGGTGTATCAGTGGTGTTGGTTGTTGGGCTGCCTTCTAAGGCTTCCTGACATTCCTGCATTGCTGTTTACCAACTGCTCCGCAAACTGCTTTTTTAAAAGAAATCCCAATTTTTTTTTTTGTCCTGCTGAGAAGAAAAAAAAACTGCTTCTGCTGCTAGCGATTTGGCCTGTACAACACACCAGTCACTGTGTGTGCAGTGCAAGGGGAGGCTATATAGTGGTGTATCAGTGGTGTTGGTTGTTGGGCTGCCTTCTAAGGCTTCCTGACATTCCTGCATTGCTGTTTACCCACTGCTCCGCAAACTGCTTTTTTAAAAGCAATCCCAATTTTTTTTTTTTGTCCTGCTGAGAAGAAAAAAAAACTGCTTCTGCTGCTAGCGATTTGGCCTGCACAACACACCAGTCACTGTGTGTGCAGTGCAAGGGGAGGCTATATTGTGGTGTATCAGTGGTGTTGGTTGTTGGGCTGCCTTTTAAGGCTTCCTGACAGGCTGGCATTGCTGTTTACCCACAGCTCTGCAAACTGCTTTTTTAAAAGCAATCCAATCTCCCTTATCCTCTAGTCACTTTTGTCACAGCTGTGCCATCGAGCCTGTGACATAGCGCTCAGATATCAGTGGGCCTCACACAATCCAAAAGTGTCCAGTGTCCACAAGTGTCTGCAGAAATTCAAAATCTCCCTTATCCTCTCGTCACTTTTGTCACAGCTGTGCCATCGAGCCTGTGACATAGCGCTCAGATATCAGTGGCCCTCACACAATCCAAAAGTGTCCAGTGTCCACAAGTGTGTGCAGAAATTCAAAATCTCCCTTATCCTCTAGTCACTTTGGTCACAGCTGTGCCATCGAGCCTGTCACATAGCGCTCAGATATTCATTGGGCCTCACACAATCCAAAAGTGTCCAGTGTCCACAAGTGTGTGCAGAAATTCAAAATCTCCCTTATCCTCTAGTCACTTTGGTCACAGCTGTGCCATCGAGCCTGTCACATAGCGCTCAGATATTCATTGGGTCTCACACAATCCAAAAGTGTCCAGTGTCCACAAGTGTGTGCAGAAATTCAAAATCTCCCTTATCCTCTCGTCACTTTTGTCACAGCTGTGCCATCGAGCCTGTGACATAGCGCTCAGATATCAGTGGGCCTCACACAATCCAAAAGTGTCCAGTGTCCACAAGTGTCTGCAGAAATTCAAAATCTCCCTTATCCTCTAGTCACTTTGGTCACAGCTTTGCCATCGAGCCTGTCACATAGCGCTCAGATATTCATTGGGCCTCACACAATCCAAAAGTGTCCAGTGTCCACAAGTGTCTGCAGAAATTCAAAATCTCCCTTATCCTCTAGTCACTTTGGTCACAGCTGTGCCATCGAGCCTGTCACATAGAGCTCAGATATTCATTGGGCCTCACACAATCCAAAAGTGGCCAGTGTCCACAAGTGTGTGCAGAAATTCAAAATCTCCCTTATCCTCTAGTCACTTTGGTCACAGCTGTGCCATCGAGCCTGTCACATAGCGCTCAGATATTCATTGGGCCTCACACAATCCAAAAGTGTCCAGTGTCCACAAGTGTGTGGAGAAATTCAAAATCTCCCTTATCCTCTAGTCACTTTGGTCACAGCTGTGCCATCGAGCCTGTCACATAGCGCTCAGATATTCATTGGGCCTCACACAATCCAAAAGTGTCCAGTGTCCACAAGTGTGTGCAGAAATTCGAAATCTCCCTTATCCTCTAGTCAGTTTGGTCACAGCTGTGCCATCGAGCCTGTCACATAGCGCTCAGATATTCATTGGGCCTCACACAATCCAAAAGTGTCCAGTGTCCACAAGTGTGTGCAGAAATTCAAAATCTCCCTTATCCTCTAGTCACATTGGTCACAGCTGTGCCATCGAGCCTGTCACATAGCGCTCAGATATTCTTTGGGCCTCACACAATCCAAAAGTGTCCAGTGTCCACAAGTGTGTGCAGAAATTCAAAATCTCCCTTATCCTCTAGTCACTTTGGTCACAGCTGTGCCATCGAGCCTGTCACATATCGCTCAGATATTCATTGGGCCTCACACAATCCAAAAGTGTCCAGTGTCCACAAGTGTGTGCAGAAATTCAAAATCTCCCTTATCCCCTCGTCACTTTGGTCACAGCTGTGCCATCGAGCCTGTGACATAGCGCTCAGATATCAGTGGCCCTCACACAATCCAAAAGTGTCCAGTGTCCACAAGTGTGTGCAGAAATTCAAAATCTCCCTTATCCTCTCGACACTTTTGTCACAGCTGTGCCATCGAGCCTGTGACATAGCGCTCAGATATCAGTGGCCCTCACACAATCCAAAAGTGTCCAGTGTCCACAAGTGTGTGCAGAAATTCAAAATCTCCCTTATCCTCTCGTCACTTTTGTCACAGCTGTGCCATCGAGCCTGTGACATAGCGCTCAGATATCAGTGGGCCTCACACAATCCAAAAGTGTCCAGTGTCCACAAGTGTGTGCAGAAATTCAAAATGTCCCTTATCCTCTAGTCACTTTGGTCACAGCTGTGCCATCGAGCCTGTCACATAGCGCTCAGATATTCATTGGGCCTCACACAATCCAAAAGTGTCCAGTGTCCACAAGAGTGTGCAGAAATTCAAAATCTCCCTTATCCTCTAGTCACTTTGGTCACAGCTGTGCCATCGAGCCTGTCACATAGCGCTCAGATATTCATTGGGCCTCACACAATCCAAAAAGTGTCCAGTGTCCACAAGTGTGTGCAGAAATTCAAAATCTCCCTTATCCTCTAGTCACTTTGGTCACAGCTGTGCCATCGAGCCTGTCACATAGCACTCAGATATTCATTGGGCCTCACACAATCCAAAAGTGTCCAGTGTCCACAAGTGTGTGCAGAAATTCAAAATCTCCCTTATCCTCTAGTCACTTTGGTCACAGCTGTGCCATCGAGCCTGTCACATAGCGCTCAGATATTCATTGGGCCTCACACAATCCAAAAGTGTCCAGTGTCCACAAGTGTGTGCAGAAATTCAAAATCTCCCTTATCCTCTAGTCACTTTGGTCACAGCTGTGCCATCGAGCCTGTCACATATCGCTCAGATATTCATTGGGCCTCACACAATCCAAAAGTGTCCAGTGTCCACAAGTGTGTGCAGAAATTCAAAATCTCCCTTATCCTCTCGTCACTTTGGTCACAGCTGTGCCATCGAGCCTGTGACATAGCGCTCAGATATCAGTGGCCCTCACACAATCCAAAAGTGTCCAGTGTCCACAAGTGTGTGCAGAAATTCAAAATCTCCCTTATCCTCTCATCACTTTTGTCACAGCTGTGCCATCGAGCCTGTGACATAGCGCTCAGATATCAGTGGCCCTCACACAATCCAAAAGTGTCCAGTGTCCACAAGTGTGTGCAGAAATTCAAAATCTCCCTTATCCTCTCGTCACTTTTGTCACAGCTGTGCCATCGAGCCTATGACATAGCGCTCAGATATCAGTGGGCCTCACACAATCCAAAAGTGTCCAGTGTCCACAAGTGTCTGCAGAAATTCAAAATCTCCCCTGTCCTATAGACACCTTGTACCTTGTTTTACATTACTATATAGCTTGTTGGATTTTGTCTACATTTCTACCAAAAATGAGGAAGGCTGGTGGAAGAGGCCGTGGAATTGGGCGGGGGTTGGCAGCTGGTAATGATGGTGTTGGTGGTGGATCTGATGGTAGTGGCAAGAGCAAAATAGGACCGAATGCAGGAGGTGTTGAGCCTGCGTCATCGTCTGGCTACATAAGGCCTCGAACGCTTAGTTTTCTAGGAGTTGGCAAACCGCTTTTAAAGCCAGAGCATCAGGAAAAAGTTTTGTCTTACATTGCTGACTCAGCCTCCAGCTCTATCGCCTCCTCTTCTTCAGTTGTAAAAAGTAAAAGCACTGAGTCGTCATTGGAGGCTCATGTTCATGAACCACACCTTTCCTTGTGTCCTTCACCCCAACCAAGATTGAAGGATGACGCAGGCCATACTACTGATTACTCCATGGAGCTGTTTTCACATACCATGCCTGGATTATCAAGTCAAATGGTGAATTACCCAGGCCAACATGAATCTGACATGGAGTGCACTGATGCACAGCCGCTGATGGATGATTCTGCTGGTACATTCACTCAGAGCACTACATTGTCCTCGCAGTGTACAGAGCCAGATTCTGACCCTGATGAGACTCAGGTGCCCCTTCCCGCACACTATACCACCATACAAGGTGACACAGAGGAAGGTGCACATGACATAGAAGAGGAGGTGATGGATGACCCAGTTGTTGACCCAGATTGGCATCCATTGGGGGAAGAGGGTGCTGCTTCCAATAGCTCAGATGAGGAGCATCCACAGCAGACATCGACATCGCAACAGCTGTTATCTGGCAGGCCCGGAGCACTCCAAAGACAGGTTCCAAACATCAAAAGAGTTGCTGGACAGCTTGTCCAGAGGGTCAAAAGATCACAGCGTGCTAGGCCGCAAAATGTCTGCCAAAGTAGGAAGAGTGCAGTGTGGCACTTTTTTGACCAAAATCCTCATGATCAGGCCAAGGTTATCTGTAAGAAGTGCGCAAAGACCTTTAGCCGAGGGAAAAATCTGAAAAATTTGAATACCAGTTGCATGCTAAGACATTTAACCAGCATGCTCTTGCAAGCGTGGACACAACACCAAACTTCAAGTGCCACATGTGCAACTGATCACAACGAAGGTAGTCAGCAACGCTACATTGTTTCCCCCACTGTAAGCCCACCGGTTAGCACAGCAGCAAATGTTGAGGTGTCGTTGCAAGGCCATAGCAGTCAGGGAATCCCACTGTTATATCAACGAAAGACTGATTCTATGCCATCAGAAAGAACACCAACTCCATCACCATCATCAACCCTCTCTCAGTCTGCCCTGTCCACCGCTACTTCCACCATATGCAGCTCTCAAGTCCAGCTCACCCTCCCAGACACTATGAGTAGGTCAAGAAAGTACTCAGTCTCTCATCCGCGTACACTGGGTTTGAACGCCCACATTGCCAAACTAATCTCGTTTGAGATGATGCCCTTTCGGTTGGTGGAAAGCACAGCTTTCCGCGAACTCATGGCCTATGCAGTACCACGCTATGACCTACCCAGTCGCCACTTCTCTCGCAAAGCCATCCCAGCCCTCCACCATCATGTGAAAGACCGCATTGTCCATGCACTCAAGCAGTCAGTGAGCGGAAAGGTGCACCTCACAACTGATGCATGGTCCAGTCGGCATGGCCAGGGCCGTTACGTTTCCATCACTGCGCACTGGGTTAATGTGGTGGATGCAGGGTCCACAGGGGGCAGCGGTGGTGGGACAGTGCTGCCTAGCCCACGGTATAGGAAACAGTTGGCTGTAGGCGTTCGACCCTCCTCCTCCTCCTCCAGAAGCGAAAGTTCGTCCACAGAGCGCAGTCGTACGAGCACTCCATCTGCAGCTGCCACTGTTGCACACGATGTGTCCCCCTATCGAGCAGCTAGTGGAAAGCGTTAGCAGGCTGTGTTGCAGATGATGTGTTTGGGCAACAGACACACCGCCGAGGTGCTGGCCGAGTACTTGAAGCGACAAACTGAGTCATGGCTGGGCAGTGTACATCTTGAGGCAGTCAAGGTAGTTAGTGATAACGGCCGTAATTTTGTGGCAGCCATAGCCCTTTCAAAACTCAGCCATATACCTTGCTTGGCTCACACCTTGAACCTGGTGGTGCAGTGCTTCCTCAAAAATTATCTGGAGTTAACAGCCCTGCTCCAGAAGGTGCGAAGACTGTGCGCGCACATTCGCCGGTCGCCTGTACACTCCGTTCGTATGCAGAAGCTGCAGCGATTGCTCCACCTTCCCAACCACCGCCTCATTATCGACATTGCAACAAGGTGGAACTCCACCCTGCACATGGTGGAGCGGCTGTGCGAGCAGAGGCAGGCCATAATGCATTTGTGGGAGGATACACGGCCAGGCACTTTGAGAGCAGACATGGAGATGACAGGTGTGCAGTGGTCGAAGCTGAAAGACCTCTGTAAAGTCCTTCAGTGTTTTGAGGAATGCACACGGTTGGTAAGCGCAAACGACACCATCCTAAGCTTGAGCATCCCACTTATGCATCTGCTCATGCAAACTTTGACGCACCTTAAGGAGCAGGCGTCTGCAGCCAATGTTGATGAGGAGGAAGAGGAGGAGGGAATCCTTGATGACATTCAGCCATTGTCTGCTCAGGGACCTCTCCTGGACGAGGTGGAGGAAGAAGAGGAGGAGGAGGATGATGATGGGGATGATTACTTAGTGGAGGAGGATGCATCTCATGGGGCAAGTGAAAATGTTGGCGTGGCAAGGTCTGGTACAGGGTTTGTGCGTGACTGGAGGGATGTGGATTTGCCAGAAATTGCTCCTCCAACCAGCACTCGCAGTGCATCATTGACACCGGGAACATTGGCCCACATGTCAGATTATGTCTTGCAGATCCTAAAAAGGGACCCCCGCATTGCCAAAATGATGAACGATGACGACTACTGGTTGGCCAGCATCCTGGATCCACGCTATAAAGGCAAATTACAAAACATCATGCCACAGGAGAACCTTGACCTAATATTGGCTAATAAACAAGCAACTCTGGTAAATCGGTTGCTTGAGGCATTCCCAGCACACAGCAGCGGTGATGGTTCTCACACGAGCCGTACGGGCCGGGGGCAGCTTGGCAGAGGTGTTCGTGGTGCACACAGCAGAAGTGGCGTTGGAGACAGGGGTTTCATGACAATGTTGTGGACTGATTTTTCAAGTACCGCTCACACAACTGGTAATACTGCATCGATGGAAAGTGACAGGAGACAGCAGTTGTCAACTATGGATACAAACTACTTTTCCTCCCATATCGATGTTCTCCCACACAGGTCATTCCCCTTTGACTATTGGGCCGCTAAACTGGACACCTGGCCTGAATTGGCACAATAAGCCTTACAGGAGCTCGCTTGCCCAGCTGCAAGTGTGCTATCGGAAAGAGTCTTCAGTGCAGCTGGATCAATCCTGACAGAAAAAAGGACCCGTCTGTCAACCCAAAATGTGGATGATCTAACCTTCATTAAAATGAACCACGCATGGGTTTCCAAGGATTTTGTCCCACCTTCCCCTGATGACACATAGGGTGACAGAAAAATGGCTTGCTTTGGTCCACCTCTTCCTTGGACTTGACCTATTTCACCTTTTGCATCAGCTGAATGTCCAACATCAACATAAGCCACTTTCTAAAACTCCCTAACTGTGCTGCCTCCCCCCCCCATGGCCGGGGTCACCACCTAGCGCACGATACTTGCGAGTGCCGTTGCCCTGGACAGGTGGGTAGGCCGACTCTTGGGCGCGGGCACTGGCACAGGGTCCTTCATAGTGCAATCAAGTGTCTCTGACGGTGGTGGTGCACACCCGCCGTCAGACACACCGCCGTACTATGAGTGGCCCAGTGCCAGTACCGACGCCCACGAGTGGGCCCCCCTTGCTTGGGCAGGGCCCCAGCATTTGCAATCTTTACCTCTCCCTGCTCCTCCGCTGTGTAGTCTGGGCCGTCAAATCCATACTGTGCCTGACACCGTCTGAGCCTGCCTCCTGATGTATAGACATATATTTTGAATGTGTACGCTATCCATACATGTTCTCTGGGGATACGGTACCCTTTCTAACCTTTGTGCAATCACGTGCAATCCATACTGGGCCTAACACCGTCTGAGCCTGCCTCCTGATGTATAGACATATATTTTGAATGTGTACGCTATCCATACATGTTATCCGGGGAAACTGTACCCTTTCTAACCTTTGTGCAATCACGTGCAATCCATACTGGGCCTAACACTGTCTGAGCCTGCCTCCTGATGTATAGACATATATTTAGAATGTGTACGCTATCCATACATGTTATCCGGGGAAACGGTACCCTTTCTAACCTTTGTGCAATTACGTGCAATCCATACTGGGCCTAACACCGTCTGAGCCTGCCTCCTGATGTATAGACATATATTTTGAATGTGTACGCTATCCATACATGTTATCTGGGGATACGGTACCCTTTCTAACCTTTGTGCAATGACGTGCAATCCATACTGGGCCTAACACCTTCTGAGCCTGCCTCCTGATGTATAGACATATATTTTGAATGTGTACGCTATCCATGCATGTTATCCGGGGAAACGGTACCCTTTCTAACCTATGTGCAATCACGTGCAATCCATACTGGGCCTAACACCGTCTTCCTGCCTCCTTATGTATAGACATATATTTTGAATGTGTACGCTATCCATACATGTTATCTGGGGATACGGTACCCTTTCTAACCTTTGTGCAATCACGTGCAATCCATACTGGGCCTTACACCGTCTGAGCCTGCCTCCTGATGTATAGACATATATTTTGAATGTGTACGCTATCCATACATGTTATCCGGGGAAACGGTACCCTTTCTAACCTTTGTGCAATCACGTGCAATCCATACTGGGCCTAACACCGTCTGAGCCTGCCTCCTGAGACATATATTTTGAATGTGTATGCTATCCATACATGTTATCCGGGGATACGGTACCCTTTCTCACCTTTGTGCAATCACGTGTAATCCATACTGGGCGTGAGAACGGCTGGCGAGCTGTTAAGCAAGCTACAGCACCTGTGGTTTGCACACGTAATTTTTTCATTTTTTCAGGAATGACGGTTAGGCCTAATTCCTTAACTGCGGTTGACCTGCACTTACTGGGAAATCATTGTTCGCGGGTAATAATTGTAATCAGTGATCCCCATCTCTAACGTTGTTCAGCGGGTTATCTGCACCTGTAAGCGACAAATGCTGGCCTTTTCAGTGTAGCGCACATGCAGCCACGGACATGTAAGGGCATGACACACCAGTTATTGGCCAATCTCATGTGCCAGAGCCTCACGTGTCCCTCTAGTAAGCCGGACTCGGACCGCGGGGCATGACGGAGTCTCGTTCGTTAACGGAATTAAGCTTGCAATGTGTGCATCTGTTCTGTAGCTGGCATGGTTGAGGTTTCCCAGGTGGAGTCGAATTTAACCGTAGGCTCCACTCCTGGTGGTGCCCTTCTGGACATTCCTTTAAGGTTCAGCTTTGCAACCATACTGCCCACGTAAAACAAACACTTTGCCTTCATGAACGCTGTTTGGAGGGTCATGACTCGTGGGAATAACGCCGCCCAATCAGTTAACCTGCTAGAGAGATCGTTCGTTGCTCCCAAGCATGACATCACACTCCCTAGGAAGAAGGTAATGCCACTGTGGCGACCGTACTCCTGGGGGCGACACAAGTGCACTGATGCCCAGCCACTGCTCGATGAATCTGCTGGTACATTGACCCAGACCACTACATTCCCCTCGCACGCTACACGACCTGAATCTGACCCTGATGAAACTCAGGTTACCCTTCCCATATACAGTTCCATCTTACACGGTGACAAAGTGGAAGCTGCAGATGAAAGTGCAGGTTCGGCCCACCCGCCATCAGACACACCACCGTAGTATCAGGGGCCAGTGCCGTCGCCAACGAGTGGGCCCCCCCTGCTTGCTCAGGATCACAGCACTTGCAAAGTTTAAATACTGTGCAGTGAGATGGAAGATGGGGACGACATGGAGTCCAGACAAGTACAGGGATTCCCTAGCGAGGAGACTTATTTGATTGTTTTCAATGTTGGGACAGCAATTTTTGGGGAGCACTATACTCTGGAGAATGATAGATGGGGCCCACCATACACTGGAACATTCCAAAGGTGGACATCAGACACTGGAGCAGCATTTACAGGGCCCATTATACACTAGAGCATTAGAAATGGGGCCCATTATGTTTGGAGCATTATTTGGGCCCATAAGACAGTGGAGCTTCATCCATGGGGACCAACATATACAGTAGCATTATGTGGAGCTCATCATATACTGTTTCAAACATTATATGGGACCAATGATTTTGTATGGAGAAATAGATGGGCCTCATCATGAGATGTAAAAATGAGGTATTTTTCATTGTACTATACCGCTATTTCTCTGCCGTATCGGAGCATGATGAGTTGTGGTATGTGTTAAAGGGGCGCTCTTTCGCCCAGGGCACATGAAAACCTGCAGCCAGCCCCCCCCCACAACTTTAGCCAAATAACCCCCATTTTTCAGTGCGTAACTTGTATTATGAAGTTAATTAAGGTTGACAAGCTTAAGTAAGAAGAATTGATGCTTTTGGCATTCAAATGGGCACTGTAGGTGTGTTTCCTGTCCTCCTCTCACTGCCGACTTTTATTCCCCATTGACTTACATTGGGTTTCGTGTTTCGGGACGACCCCGACTTTTCCCTATAATCGGACGATCTTGCTCGACCCGACTTTTGGAAAAGTCGGGTTTCACAAAACGAAACGCGACCCTAAAAAACCAAAAGTCGCTCAACTCTAGTACACATCACTGTAAAAAGCACGAATCTGTCAATGAGTGTATAGAAAAAAGCAGTAGCAAGGATAATAATTTTTAAGGCAATAATCCCTATGAGAGGTATTATAGAAGATTGTAGAAGGAAATTGAACTGGCCCTGAAAAGCTATTTTCTTGTACGTCGCTACAGCAAACTCTGGAGGAGCGCAAGCAATGCTGTCACCTTTGATGAATTTCTGAGTACAGATCACCATAAAAACATGAATCTATCAATGAATGTATGGAAAAAGCAGCAGAAAAGATTATAATTTACAAGGCTATAATCCCTGACTAGATGGCTGTAATACATTATCCCTTCTGCCACACCTCAACCTAGACGAATTGCAGGTAAGAGCTGTATTATTGTATAATATAGAAGGAATTTGAACCAGCACTGAAAAGATATTTTCTTGTACGAGGCAGCAACAAACTCTAGAGGAACTCAAGCACCGCTGCTAGCTTTGATGATTTTTTAAGTACAGATGACCGTAAAGTATACGAATCTGTCAATGAGTGTATGGAAAAAAGCAGCATCAAGGATTATAAATTATAAGGCAATAATTCCTGACTAGACAGCTGCAATACACTATCCCTACAGCAACACCTCTCTTTAGATGAATTTCAGATAAGAACAGAATATTGTAGAATATACAAGGGATTTGAACCGGCCCTGAAAGTATTAAGTTACTTACCGGTAACGGTATTATTCGGAAGCCCATGACAGCACCACGAGAGAGGGGATCCGCCCTTCGGGAACAGGAAACCTACAGATACAAAAGGGCGGCACCTCTCCCACGCATCAGTTGGATTGCAGAGCTTGAGAGGCTTCCATGGTTAGTACACCGCATATACACAATATATACATCCTATCTATCCTATTTAAAATTCTTTAAACCATCTCCCACATAAGGTGAACTCGCGAAAACCATCCTCTAAAGGAGTGCTCCCCTATAGGTGAACAAGGGAGGGAACTAAGGGTGCTGTCATGGGCTTCCGAAAAATACCGTTACCGATTGGTTGGATTAGGGAGGAAGGAAGGCAGAACTATCTCTTGTGTCCTATGAAAATGAGATGCTACCTTGGGAAGGTATGCCGGGTCTGGCCTTAGGATTACTCTATCCTGTAAGAACTCTGTGTAAGGGGGCAATCTGGAAAGTGCCTGTATGTCGCTTATTCTATGTGCAGATGTTATTGCTACCAAAAAGGCTGTCTTAAGTGATATCATTTTTAGTGAAGCAGAATCCAGAGGTTCAAACGGTTTCTCTGTCATGGCTGTCAGGACTAAATTTAAGCCCCAAGGCATACACCTATCTTTGAGTATGGGTCTCGATCTGGTAACTGCCTTTATGAATCTCGCTACCCAATGGTTACCGGCAATGTCGCATGCAAATAGGGCCCCTAAAGCTGAAACTTGTACTTTCAATGTACTAGTGGAAAGGCCCAACTCGAGACCCCTCTGGAGGAAATCTAGAATCTGTTTTACGGGTTTTCCATCCCTGATATTAAACTCACAGGTGGACAGGAATCGCCTCCAGGTTCTAGCATATATACCTGTGGTGGTTTGTTTCCTACTTTTTAGGAGTGTATCGATTACATTTTTTGAGAACCCTCTATCCCTCAATAGTGTCCTCTCAAACACCATGCCGTCAAACGGAGTCCCGCTACTTGTGGGTGGTTGACTGGCCCCTGGTAGAGGAGATCTGGAAGGTTCGGCAGTACCCAAGGATCGCCTACTGACATGGTCCTCAACCATGCAAACCAGGTCCTTCTGGGCCAGAAGTGGGCAATCAATATGACTCTTGCCCCGTCTTCCCTGATCTTCCTCACTACCAGAGGTAGAAGGTTCAAGGGCGGAAAGGCATAAGCCAGCGAGAAGTCCCATTTTATTAGGAGGGCATCCACGGCCAGTGGATTTTCCCTGGGATTTAGGGAACAGAAAGTTTTTTCCTTCCTGTTTTCCTTGGTGGCAAAGAGGTCCACCTCCGGGTGACCCTATTTGCGGACAATCTGGTTGTAGATGTCTGAGTTTAAGGCCCATTCTCCCTGCCTTAGGGCCCTGCGGCTTAGAAAGTCTGCCTTCATGTTGTCTTTTCCGCTGATGTGGAGCGCGGTTAAAGATAGAAAATTTTTCTCTGCTATCTGAAGGAGACGTTCCGTTATCCACATCAGAGCGTTGGAGCGGGTTCCACCTTGGTGGTTGACATAGGCTACCGCTACCTGGTTGTCCGAGAGCATCCTCACATGATGGCCCTGTAGATACATAATGAGTTTTTTAATGGCCAATTCAATCGCCAGCAGCTCCCTCTGATTAGATGAGATCTCAGCATCGGAGTCCCACTGTCCCTGTACCACTATGTCCCCCATATGGGCCCCCCAACCCCAAGGACTAGCGTCTGTGGTTATTACGCGGGTTATCTGTATCACCCAGGGCACCCCCGAGGCTAAATTTCCAACATCGAGCCACCACCTAAGAGATGTAATAGTTGAGGGGCTTAGCAATACCTGACCCTGCAAGAAGCCCTCTAAGGTTCTGCTATTAACCAGGACGTCATTCTGAAGGGCCCTAGTGTGGAATTGTGCTCACTTGACCGCTGGGATACATGAGGTTAGGGAGCCTAACAGGGACATGGCCTGCCTGAGCGTCATGGAGGGTCTATCGATTGCCCGAAGAACCTGCTGCTGTATCTGCTGTAATTTATCTACGGGTAACAGACACTGCTGTGTTTCTGAATTTAACAGCAAGCCTAGAAACGTCTGGATCTTTAAGGGCTGAAATTGGGACTTCTCGTAATTTATTATCCATCCGAGGTTCTCTAATCTGGACTTAGCTTTTTTTATCTGAGATAGACAATGGTCCACTGAATTTCCCACAATCAAAAAATCATCCAAGTATGGGATAACTAAGATGTCAACTTCCCGTAAATGAGCCATAACTTCGGCCACTATTTTTGTAAATACCTGGGGCGCTGCTGAGAGACCAAAGGGAAGGGCTCTATATTGATAATGATGGATTATACCGTCTATTGATACCGCCACTCTCAGGAACTGCTGGAAATCTGCGTGGATGGGCACATGATAGTATGCGTCTTTTAAGTCCACTACCGCCATAAAACACCCTTCAAACAGCATCTTTATTGTAGAACTAATGGATTCCATTTTAAAGGTGTGTTTAACCAAAAATTCATTAAGGAAACGTAAATTAATAATCGTTCTGAATGTTTTATCCGGCTTTTGGATTAGGAATAAGGGAGAGTAGAATCCTCTTCCTCTCTCAGACTCTGGAACCTCTATCAGAACGTTTTTTAGACACAGGCCTGCGCAGTGGCGCCGCCGACCCGGAAGCGCCCCGAGGCTCCGCCCTCTGACGTCACCGCGACTCCGACGTGAACGTACGTCACGCGGGACGCCCGGGCGCTCCACCATGGAGCGCTCCCCGGCCCCAGCGCCCTGCAGCTGCGCCGGCCCCCTCAATCCGCCGCGATCGCGCCGCCGGAGCTGGGAGCCCCTGGGGGGCCCTCACACGGGATAGTACAGAGTTTTGCCCTGGACTGAATATCTCTTGGCCAGCACTTCAGCCACAGGGCTTTCCGAGCCGCATTAGAAAGTCCTGCTGCCCTGGCGGCCATTCTGACTGCATCAGCCGAGGCATCCGCTAGGAAGGCTGCGCCATCCTGGATTATTGGTAGGGCCCCAAGGATTGCCTGTCTAGATGTTCCTTGCTCTGGTTGGGACAGGGATTTTAGGGTTTCCTTCATCTCTGCCCTTACTATATCCCTTAAACACGCTGCTACTGCGGGCGACTCCTCCGCCACTGTCTGCTGGATACAGGGGGACATAACTTTTTGGGGCATAAATCTGGTAACGGGCATGCACAGTTCCCTATTCCCCACATCATAGTTACGTTCAGATGGAGAGAACTTTCCGGAAAAGAAAGCACAGGGATTCATTTTAGATGTTACAGGATCCTTTTGGGACAAAACAGCTCCTGCACCAATCTCAGAAGCATCCACCTCTACCTGGAATGGAAGTGAGACATCAGGTTGCCGCAAAACCGGGGCGGAGGTGAATCTTCGCTTCAGCTCCTGAAAGGAAGAAACAGCCTCCGGAGACCAATTTAACACATCAGCACCCTTTTTAGTCAAATCAGTCAATGGCTTGGCAATACTAGAAAATTTGCTATAAATTTCCGATAAAAATTAGCAAAACCCAAAAACTTCTGGAGGGCCTTCAAAGAAGTGGGCTGAACCCAATCGTGAATGGCCTGTACCTTGGCCGGGTCCATTTCAATAGTTGACGGGGACAAAATAAATCCCAAAAAAGAAATCCTCTGTACTCCAAAAAGGCATTTAGATCCCTTGACATACAGGGAATTCTCCCTCAAGATCCGGAACACAGTCCGAATATGTTCCACATGAGAATCCCAATCCTTGGAGAAGATCAAAATATCATCCAGATAGATAATCAAAAATTTATCGACAAAATCTCGGAAAATATCGTTCATGAAGCACTGGAAGACAGAAAGATAGACTCAGCAAAGACGGGGCCCCAAAACTACCTAGATAGGAAAGGACAGGAAGGCTGCTGTCTGCAATCTGCCAAAACCCTATCAAAGACATAAGCCAACCAGCTGATATGAAAAAGGCCCTGAAGCAGCTAGGCTTCAAAAACTAAATCAGCACTCAGATATTTTCAGAAGACAGAGCTAAATGAATTCAGCACACCCCAGCAGGGAATGGCAGAAATCCATAAAAACAAAGCAAAAAACAAAGTCAAAACACAAAAGCAAAAGGCAGAGCAGCAAACTTAGCTTTGGAGGAGCAGGAATTCAGACTGGTCTCCAAGGATCCCACAGAGAAATCACCCGCAGGGCAGAAGGGCGTCGACAGCCTTATATCCAGTCCGTAACTCCACTCAGCCAGTCATCATAATCAGCCTCTGGTGTCTGACAATCAGGCTCACTACCTTTCTTCACCAGAAGAGGGAGTTCCCCGGGCCCCAGTAATGAAGGGGAAAATGAACTCACAACACCCCCCTGTATATGCATCCATCCAGATCCCCCATTCCCTGTATGGGCATCCATCCAGGCCCCCCCTGTATGGGCATCCATCCATGCCCCCCTGTATGGGCATCCATCCAGGCCCCCCCTGTTATGTGCATCCATCCAGGCCCCCCTGTATGTGCATCCATCCAGCCCCCCCACATCCCCTGTATGGGCATCCATCCAGGCCACCCCTCTATGGGCATCCATCCAGGCCCCCCGTTATATTCATCCATCCAGGCCCCCCCTGTATGTGCATCCATCCAGCCCCCCATCCCCTGTATGGGCATCCATCCAGCCCCCCCCTGTTTGTGCATCCTTCCAGCCCCCCCATTCCCTGTATGTGCATCCATCCAGGCCCCCCGTATGTGCATCCTTCCAGGCCCCCCCGTTATGTGCATCTATCCAGGCCCCCCTGTTATGTGCATCCATCCAGGCCCCCCATTATGTTCATTCACCCAGGCCCCCCTCGTTATGTGCATCCATCCAGGCCCCCCATTATGTGCATCCATTCAGGCCCCCCCATTGTGTGCATCCTTCCAGGGCCCCCCCCTCCCAAGAGAGAGAGAAGAAAAAAAATCATTTACTCTTACCTGCCTGTGCTCCCGGCAGCGTCGTCGTAATTCCCTATCCACATGCATAATATCAGAGGGAAGGGGTTTCTTAATGAGTCAGTCACCAGAATCATACATCCGTCACCATTCACACATCTAGCAAGTATAGCCTATACTAGTGCATGGCCAAACGGTCATGCACGCGTTTTATAGCTGTGCAGGACCTTCCAGATCTCCGAGATGGACCAATGAGATCTGGAGCAGGACCTGGGCACATGACTCCTGATCTCCAATGGGAGATCGCCTCGTGAGCATGCCCAGTAGCACAGAGGAACTTAGTCTCTGGAGCGGTCTGCTGCAAAGTAATCTTCTCTGCAGTAGATAGACAGCAGGAGATCACAGAATGTGAGGCTCTGGATTCCTGCAGAGCAGACGCAGAACCCAGACGCCTAGCAGAATCCATCCAGCCCCCCATCCCCTGTACGTGCATAAATCCAGGGTCCCCCCATCCCCTACGTGTACATCCATCCAGTACCCCCATCCCCTGTATGGGCATCCACCCAGGCCCCTCACGTATGTGCATCCATCCAGCCCCCCATCCCCTGTATGGGCATCCACCATCCAACCCCTCCATCCCCTGTATGGGCATCCATTCAGGCCCCCCCCTGTATGTGCATCCATCCAGCCCCCCATCCCCTGCATGGGCATCCATCCAGGCCCTCCCTGTATATGCATCCATCCAGCCACCCATCCCCTGTATGGGCATCCATCCAGGCCCCCCCTGTATATGCATCTATCCAGCCCCCATCTCCTGTATGGGCATCCATCCAGGCCCCCCACGTATGTGCATCCACCCAGCCCCCCATCCCCTGTGTGGGCATCCATCCAGGCCCCCCTGTATGTGCATCCATCCAACCCCCCATCCCCTGTATGGGCATCCATCCAGGCCCCCCTGTATGTGCATCCATCTAGCCCCCCATCCCCTGCATGGGCATCCATCCAGGCCCTCCCTGTATATGCATCCATCCAGCCACCCATCCCCTGTATGGGCATCCATCCAGGCCCCCCTGTATATGCATCCATCCAGCCACCCATCCCCTGTATGGGCATCCATCCATGCCCCCCCTGTATATGCATCCATCCAGCCCCCCCTATCCCCTGTATGGGCATCCATCCAGGCCCCCCCTGTATATGCATCCATCCAGCCCCCCCTATCCCCTGTATGGGCATCCATCCAGGCCCCCCCGTATGTGCATCCATCCAGCCCCCCCATCCCCTGTATGGGCATCCATCCAAGGCCCCCCATTCCCTTTATGTACATCCATCCAGCACCCCCATCCCCTGTATGTGCATAAATCCAGGGCCCCATCCCCTGCATGTGCATCCATCCAGCCCTCCCCCTCATGCCCTGTATGTGCATCCATCCAGCCCCCCATCCCCTGTATGTGCATAAATCCAGGGCCCCCCATCCCCTGTATGTGCATAAATCCAAGGGCCCCCCATCCCCTGTATGTGAATCCATCCAGCCCCCCATCCCCTGTACGTGCATAAATCCAGTGCCCCCCCATCCACTGCATGTGCATCCATCCAGCCCCCCATCCCCTGTATAGGCATCCATCCAGGCCCCCCTGTATGCATCCATCCATGCCCCCCATCCCCTGTATGGGCATCCATCCAGGCCCCCCCACGTATGTGCATCCATCCAGCTGCCCATCCGCTCTATGTGCATCCATCCAGGCCCCCCTGTTTATGTATCCACTTGCCATCAGACACACCAGTGTACTATGAGGTGCCCTGTGCCAGTACCGTCGACCGCGAGTGTGCCCCCCTGCTTGGTCATGGACACAGCACTTGCAAGTGGCAATACTTACCTCTCCCTGCTCCACCGCTGTGTAGTCTGGGCAGTTAAATCCTTCACAGGGACGGCCACTAGAAATTTGGTGTATTGATCGATGATGGTTAAGATGTAGCTATGGCCTGTCCTGCTGGCCTCTACCATCAGATGATCAATGGCTACCATTTGTAATGAACGTCAACTTACAAGCGGATGCAGTGGTGCTTTATGATCACCTTTCACAGTTGTGATAGTCACAGACGTGTGACATTCCTGCCACCATTTTTCAATGTCTCCTCTCATGCCAATCCAATAGAATCGCCTACGGCCTGTGACTTCTGTCTTTTGCACTCCAAAATGACCAGACACATGATGATAGGCAGTGAGGACCATGTCTACATCTTTCCCTGTGATCACAATTTGATGGAGTCAAGTAACGGTGATGTGATCCACGCTACTGCGATAAAGCAATCCTTTCTTCACAAAGAACCATTTTCGCTGTCTCCACAGACACAATAATTGAGGGTCTGCATCGCCTCTGCAACATCTACCGGGAGGTTTTCCCGCGATGAGTAATTCCCAAATTTCTGCTAACACTTGACTTTCCGTCTGTACTTGTATCCATGTAGTTTCCAGTAGTAGAGAGTCTGGACTGGCTTACTGAGATTGAAATATATACTAAGATTTAAAAGTACCACAACACTGTATACTGTTGTACGCTTCAACTACCTTTCCCTTTTTCTACTTTTTAAATTCTGGTGTAATACATAGTGAACCTGTGAGTTTCTGTGTCTGACTCCGGAAGTATAGACGGAAATTAACAATTACCCCTAGACTGGATACACCTGGTATGTGCTGATACAGTACCTTTGTTCAAAATTTTGTATTACGGTATCACCCATAGTGAGTGAGTGTGTGTGGTTTACGCCTTCTATATATACGGTGAATCAGAGACACCAATTTTTACCCTATACTCGCAGCTTGTATCTTGTTATACAGTACCTTTATTCGACATTTAGTATTACGGTCAAATCCATACTGAGTAAGCGTCTGAGAGTGACTACGGGACTATGTATATGGAGATTTCAATTGTACCCTATAATATATATATTTGCTATCTTGTTATCCAGTACCTTTTTTACAAAATTTTTTATTATGGTCAAACCCAGACTGAGTTAGCGTCTGAGGGTGACTCAGGAAATATATACCGAGATTTAAAATTTGGCCAACACTGTATACAGCTGTACGCTTCTGATACAGTAAGCTTTTTAGCTATTTAGATTCTGGTGTAATCCATCATGAGCCTGTGAACGTCTGTCTGTTACTCCGACAATATATTTGGAGCTTTAAGATTACCCCAACACTGTATACAGCTGTACGCTTGTGTTACATTACCCATTTACAGCTTTTCAAATTCTTGTGTAATCCATATTGGGCCTGAGAGCGTTTGTGTCTGCCTCCTGAAATGTATACGGAAATTCAGAATGTTTACACTATACTATATATACCTTGTATCTGGTGATACTGTACCTTTTTTCAACTTTTTATTTTATTGGGTAATCCATACTGAGCCTGTGAGCGTCTGTGTATGACTCATGAAATATATATGGAGATTTACTGTTATCCCTAGACTGTATTTTGGGTCAATTTTCCAAAACATGAGGAAGTATGGTGGAAAAGGATGCAGACGTGGGCGTGGGGGGCCACCTGGTACTGATGGTGGTGGTGGTGCATCTGCTGGTAGTGCCAAAAACACAATAGCAGCTAACGCAGGAGGTGCTGAGCCTGCATCATGGTGTAGCTCTGGAGGGCCTGTAAGGCTCTGTTTTCTGGGAGTAGGTACACTGCTTTTAAAGCCGGAGCATCAGGAACTGTTTTTGGCTTAATTTGCTGAAACAGCCTCCAACTCTATCGCCTCCTCTTCTGAAGTTTAAAAAAATGCAAGCACTGAGTCGTAACTGCAGGCTTCTGGTCAGGAGCAACCCCTTTCCTTGTGTCCTTCACCCACACCAAAAGTGAAGCATGCGGCAGCACACACTTCAGCTTATTCCATGGAGATCTTTTCACATACCATGCCTGGGTTAATTAAAATGGGGCCCATCATATACTGGAGCATTTCAAATGGGGGACATCAGACACTGGAGCAGCACTTACGAGGCCCATTATACACTGGAGCATTAGAAATGGGGCCCATTATATATGGAGCATTATTTGGGCCCATAACACACTGGAGCATCATCATTAAGGACCATCATATATTGTAGCATCATGTGGAGCTCATCATATACTGTATGGAACATTATATGTGACCAATTATTCTGTATGGAGAAATATATGGGGCTCATTATTCTGTATGGCGCACAATGTGGTGGCCATAACACTGTATGGAGTAATATACTGTCCTGTTTTTGAACTATTGTACAATTTAAAATAGATCAGTCATGTCATGTAAGCAGTGAAGTATTTGTCATTGTACTATACCTATATTTCTGTGCTGTATCGGAGCATCATGAATTGTGGTAAGTGTTAAAGGGTCGCACTGTCATTCTTTGGCCCAGGGCACACGAAAACCTGGAGCCAGGCCTACCCCCCACAACTTTAAGGATACAAAAAAATTGTCGGACTTATGTACTCATATTGCTGAACTGAACTGAAGAGACCCAGCAATGATAAAAACACAAAGTTTACTGAAATAATTTAAAATTACTTAAAAAAGACAAAATGCCCAGCAGGAGGAATTAAAACGCCTAAAAGGCAACAAAAATTATAGTCTATATATAATGTAGGTAATCCTATATATAAATACCATATATCTTAGGCAATTAAGCATAAATTAGCGGCTGAAGGTGCAGACACTACACTGTGTTCCAAATTATTATGCAAAACATATTCCCTCATATTTTCTCTAAATTACCTATATGAATTGCAGTCATTGTTATTTTCCAGTCATCTAATATTCTAGTTTTTGAACAAACTGCCTATGAAAACAGTATATTTTTAAAAATAAGAAACACTCAAAATGCATGTTCTAAATTATCACAGCAGAGTTTTCAACCTTTTTATTTTTATTTTGAACAAAAAAATGGTCAATTGTGTAATTATAAGCATTATCAGCTTATTACAAAATGAAATCAAACAGTTTTCAAGTCAAAACTTTATTCTAGGTGATGTTACATTTGCACATAGGACCCCTTGTTGGAAAGAAGCTTCTGAACTCTCTCATCCATTGAATTTGTCAGTTTTTGGATGGTTTGTGCTTCAATTGTTTTGCATGTGGACAGAATACCCTCCCAGAGCTGTTGCTTAGATGTGAACTGCCTCCCGCCATCATAGACACTCCTTTTGATGATGCTCCAGAGGTTCTCAATGGGGTTGAGGTCAGGGGAAGATGGTGGCCACACCATAAGTTTGTCCTATTTTATGCCCATAGCAGCCAGAGATGCAGATGTGTTATTTGCAGCATGAGACGGTGCATTATCATGCATGAAAATGATCTTGCTGCAGAAAGCATGGTTCTTCCTCTTGAACCATGGCAGGAAGTGCTGTTTTAGAAACTCCACATAGATTATGGAGTTCATCTTTACCCCTTCAGGGATCCTAAAGGGGCCGACAATCTCCCCATAATTCCAGCCCAAAACATTACTCCACCTCCTCCTTGTTGGCACCTTAGCCGTGTTTTCATGGGGTGTCCAACAACCAGCCATCCTTCACTCCATCCATCTGGACCATCGAGCGTTGCACGGCACTCATCGGTGAACAAAACAGTTTGGAAGTCAATCTTCATGTATCGTTTGGCCCACTGGAGCCGTTTATGCTTATGTGCAGTGGATAGAGGTGGTCGACAGGATGGCTTATGCACAGCTGCAAACCTCTGAAGGACCCTGCATCTTGTTGTTCGGGGGACGTTGGAGGCACCAGCAGCTTCAAAAACTTGTTTGCTGCTATGACAATGCATTTTTGCAGCTGCTCTTTTAACCTGACGCAATTGCCTGTTGGAAAGAGTCCTCAATTTTTCCTTATCAGCACGCACACATGTGTGCTGGGAATCAGCTACATACTTCTTGATTGTGCGATGATCACGATGAAGTGTCTTGGCAATGTTGATTGTAGTCATGCCTTGACCTAAATACTCCACAATTTGTTGCTTCTCAGCAGCCGACACATCCTTTTTCTTTCCCATTTTGGCAAAAAATGTAGGCTGCTTAATAATGTGGAACAGCTTTCTTAAGTAGTCTTGCCTTTATTTGGACACACCTGCCAAACTAATTTGCACAGGTATCTGCAATTGCTTTCAGTGATATAAAGAGCCCTGACACACTTCACCATCAATGAGTTTAAATGACAAACAAAAAATTTCTAACCTTATCACTCCTAAACTCTTTTTGCATAATAATTTGGAACACAGTGTATGTTAACTATATGCTAATTACATGTAGACCTAAGCCCCCATTACAGACTGCGATATCGCTAGCAATATCGCTGTAAAGTCACCGATTTTGTGACATAGCAGCGATATTGCTAGCGATATCGCTACATGTGATACTTACCTCCGACCGGCTCCCCCGCTGATTATCGCTGGTCGTGCGGTCGTGCTGGGCTTCCTGTGGCACCGACGAGCGACAGGTAAGTAGCGACCCCCGACCCCAGCGATGTTGCTGGTGAGATCTGCCTGTGTGGCAGCTCACTAGCGACCACTTAGCGATGCACCAGCGATCCATATCGTTGTCGGGATCACTGCTGCATCGCTAAGTGTAGTGCACAAACGGTGCCAACACAATCCAGTCCCATCAGCATAACTAACGTCATCATGGATAAACAATCCTAAGTGTAATGAAGAAAAAAGTACAAAGGGACAATTATCTCATGTAAGCAGGCGTCTGTGACAGTGAGTGGCGTGACCTCTCCTCCCCTAGTTTCAATAAACTTAGTGTTTTTATCATTGCTGGGTCTCTTCAGTTCGGCAATATGAGTACATAAGTCCGACAATTTTTTTGTATCCTTATAGTTAATGAAGTGCCAGTATACTGAGTATAAGGACTATTTGTTGGTTCCCCCACAACTTTAGCCAAATAACCCCCAGTTTTCAATGCGTAACTATTATTATGAAGTAAATTAAGTAATAAGAATTGATGTTTTTGGCACTGAAATGGGCACTGTAGGTGTGTTTACTGTCCTCCACTCCCTGCCGACTTTGCTTCCCCATTGACTTGCATTGGGTTTCGTGTTTCAGTCGGCCTCCGCCTTTTCGCTATAGTCGGCCGATTTTGTTCGACCCGACTTTTGTGAAAGTCGGGTTTATTGAAACCCGACTCGACCCTAAAAAAGGCAAAGTCGCTCATCTCTATTCCTGACCATTAAATTTTTTTCTTGTAATGAAAACTCTTTATCATATATATCCTGCTTTCTGTATTTTGAATGACCGTTATTTTTTGCATTTTCCTGTCCCCATTTTTAAATATGTTGTACAAATTTTAATGTTATATCAATAAATTTGGTGATTTTATGGCATAAAGACTTCATTTTTTCTTCTTTGATGATGTTCTAAACAACCAATTCTGGCTTTTTCATTTTGAATAAATGGCGTATAATATTTCCCTGCTTAAAAAATTGCAGGATTAGTATCACAGGAAAAGTTGCCCACTTCAGATGGACTGGTTACACTGCCAGCGCAATATAGCGGTGCTATTTCTAACCAACCAAGTCTGGATTTTTTATTTTGATGCACAACTGGTGCAGTTTAAATGTTGTATGACATTTTTCTGCTGAAAAAAATGTATGAATACTAGCACATGAAAATTTGCCCACCTCAGAAGGACTTGATACAGTGCTGGAGCAATACAGTGATACTATTTTTAACCAACCAAGTCTGGCTTTTTTATTTTGATGCACAGCTGGTGCAGCATAAATGCCCTATTATATCTCTCTGCTGAAAAAAATTGTAGGAATACTAGCACATGAAAAATTGCCCACCTCAGATGGACTTGTTAAAGTGATGGAGCAATATAGTGATGCTATTTGTAACTAATCAAGTCTAGGTTTTTTATTTTGATGCACAACTGGTAAAGTACAAATGGCATATAATAGTTCTCTGCTGAAAAAAATTTGCAGGAATTCTAGCATAGGGAAATTTGCCCACCTCAGATGAACTTGCTACAGTGCCAGAGCAATAAAGTGATGCTGATTCTAACCAACAAGTAGATTTAATTTGATACACATCTGCCACAGTATAAATGCCATATTTCTTTTTTCTTCTGAAAAAAATTTGCAGGAATACTGGCACACAAAAATTTGCCTATCTCAGGTGGACTTGTTACAGTACTGATGCAATACAGTGATTTTATTTCTAACCAAACAAGTCTGGCTTTTTTATTTTGATGCACAACTGGTGCAGTATAAATTATATTTTTCAGCTGTAAATAATTTGCAGGATTACTATTGCAGGAAAATTTGCCCACCTCAGATCGACTTATTACCCTGCAGGAGCAATATAGTGATGCTATTGATAACCAAAGAAGTTGCACAACTGTCACAGTATAAACGGCGTATAATATTTCCCTGCTCAGAACAATTTGCACCATTAAGAGCAAAAAGAATATCATTAGCCATGAGAATTGCTTTTGGTATGAGTTGCAGGAGAAAGAAAGTGAAATTAACCTTATCCTGTCTTACATTATCCCTTCAGCACAATCTCCCCCTAAGTGCTGCTAACAGCAGTATGAATATTGATTATAACTAGCCCTAACAAGGGCTGTTGTTGCAGTTGAAACTGTTGTGCAATCCTTGATTATGTACAGCTAAAATTATCTCCCTATTTAACCAGCACCTCTCCCTGCTCTGCCTGTTTCCTGGTTACAGTACAGTAAAGCATCATGGGTCTTATATAAACCCGTTGACGCTATGCAGCCAGTCAATCACAGTAATGCCACAACCAAGATGGCATCACAGTAACTGGCAGACAATCCCCACATGTTTATTGTATGTCTAAAAAGTGCCAAACATGTGGGGTGTGGATTAGTGCTTGCGCTCGAGCATTTAAAAAATGCTAATAATAAGCATCTCAAGCACACTGATGCTCGAGCGAATAATGAGCAGTGTTGACCATGCTTGCTCATCACTACTGTCAATGTTACTCGGTCTGGGGCTCCATGAATGATCTCACCTTGTATGAAATGATTCTGGTACGGATGCTTCTGAGATAGGTCAGGAATCAGCCCATAACTACATGGGAGGATCTGGTCAATGACTTGAAGAGAGCTGGGACCATGGTCTCAAACATTACCATTAGTAACACACTATGCTGTCATGGATTAAAATTCTGTAGGGCACGATAGGTATCCCAGCTGATGCCAGCACATGTCCAAGCCCATTTGACGTTTGCCAATGACCATCTGGGTCATCCATGTGGTCAAATGATACCAAAACATAATTTTTGGTATCATTTCTGCCATGCTTGGAGGAAGAAGAAGACTGAGTACAACTGCAAGAACATCATCCCAACCATGAAGCATGGTGGAGGAAACATCAAACCTTTGTCAGTGCTTTTCTGGAAAGGGGATAGGATGACTGCACCATATTGAAGGGAGGATGGATGGGGCCATGTACCACGAGATTTTGGCCAACAACTTCGTTCCATCCATCAGTAAAAGGATTAATGATGGGTTGTGGCTTGGTCTTCCAGCATGACAATAACCCAACACACAGCCAGGGCAATAAGAAGTGGCTCTGTAAGAAGCATTTCAAGGTCCTGGAGTGGCCTAGCCAGTTTCTAGACCTAAAACCAAGAGAAAATCTTTGGAGGGAGCTTAAACTCAATGTTGCCCAGTGACAGCCCCAAAATCTGAAAGATCTAGAGAAGATCTGTATGGAGAAATGGGCCAAAATCCCTGCTGCAGTATGTGCAAACTTGGTCAGGAACTGCAGGAAACATTTACCTCTGTAATTGCAAAGATTTCTGTACCAAATATTAAGTTCTTTTTTTCTATTGTAGCAAAAACTTAAAACAAATTAATTATGTAAAAATTAGTGATAAGCGAGTGTGCTTGCCCCTACTCATTACTCGTTCAAGCAATAGTGTGGTTGGGAATGCTAGTTATTCAGCAAGTTTTTTTTAATGTTAGCGCGGGAGATTGAGTCCTTGCCCCTCATGTTTGGTACTTTATAGACAGCAAATGAACATGTGGGGATTGTTTGCCAGTAACTGTAATGCCGTAGCCATCTTGGTTGTGGCATTACTGTGATTGGCTGGCTGCATAGTGTCATAAGGTCTATATAAGACCAGTGATGCTATGCTTTTCACACAGTACCCTGAAACAGGCAAAGTAGGGAGAAGTGCTGTAAAAGAGGGACAGAATTGTAGCTGCATATTAGCCAGGGACTCAACCACATTTACATTTCTTTTAAGTTCAACAACTAAGGGCTAATATAATAAATAGTAATACAGATGTTAGCAGCACTTAAGGAGAGATTATGCTGAAAGGATAGTGTAGGACAGGATATGGTGAATTTCATGTCCATTATACTGCAGCCTGCAACTCATACCAAAACCCCTTCTGAGGGATAGCAATATTCTTTTTGCTCTTAGGCTTGCTTCAGACTAGCGTTTTGGCCCGCAGCGCATGGCCGCCGCTAAGGCTGGTTTCACACTTGCGATTTTTGTGCTGCTTTTTAGCGCAAAAAAATGCATGTGTTTTTTCCCCCTATACTTTAACATGAGTGCGCATACGTGCGCATACATGCGCATGTACGCGTTTGTATGCGTATGTGTTTTTTTGCAGTGTGTGCTCGGGCGCACAAAATGCATCCTGTTGCATTTTTTTGTGCATCCGACTTGCCCCAAAAAGACCAATGCGTTTTTTTACAGCAAAACATCCATTAAAGTCTATGGGTGCGCATACGTGCACATTGTAATGTGCCACCTGTGTGCAAAAAAGCATGCGTTTTTTTTTAAAAATGCACCAAAACCTGCAAAAAAACGCACACAAACGCATGATGCGTTTTTTTCATGCGTTTGTGTGCGCAAAAAACGCACAGCAAAAATACGCAAGTGTGAAAGTAGCCTAAGCCCCGCCCCCTGCTGCGCCCCCTCTGGTCATCTCCTCCTAGTGTCGCACATCGCTGCATGCGATCTGCACACCCTATCTTTAGCATAGGGTGCACAGACCATGCGCTAGTAGGATTTTGAGTTCGCTGCGCCCTTTCTACGGTGCTCCGAGCACACCAAAATGCAACATGGTGTGTTCTGGGCACGTCGGCGCACAGTCAAAAGGGCGCATCGCATGCAAAATCCTACTAGCGCATGGCCAGCGCACGGTGATGACCGGAAGGGGAGTGGCAGTGGGCGGGGTTTAGCGGCGGCCGTGCGCTGCAGGCCAAATTGCTAGTCTGAAGCTAGCCTTAATCCTGCAAATTGTTCTGAGCAGGGAAATTTTATTCTCCATTTTTACTGGATCTCAATAGCATTGCTATATTGATGCTGCAGACTTACATGTCCATCTGAGAGGGGCAAATGTACTTGGCATTGTAATACAGTACTCCATTTATCATGCTAGCCTCAAAATTCCCTTCAAGAAAAATAAATTGATTGCTAAAAATATAGCATTGCTATATTAATACTGCAGTGTTTTATGTCCATCTGAAGTGAACACATTTTGCTGGCAATGTAATACTGCAATTTTTTTTCTGCAGTGACATTTTAGAATGAATTTATCATGCTATAGTTGGGCCCCAAAACCCTCTCCCCAAAACATTTTTTGTTTAACCCCTTTCTGACATCCAGCGGTGAGCCCATATCTTTCTCGGCACATATCAGCTGTTTTGAACAGTTGACATGTGCCTAGAAAAGCCATGTGTGGAATCGTGATCCACCCACGGCTGTTAACCCCTTAAATGCTGCTGTCAATCTCTGACAGCGGTATTTAGTATGCACTTCCGGCAATTGTGCTGGAAATCCACCCATCGGTGATCTCCGTCATGTGATTGCGGGTTATCAATGGGTCGGCATGACAACCAAAGGTCTCCTGCAGACTGATTGCTAGATTTCTAGGAGCACCATCTGGTGGTCGGTGCTCACAGCAAGTCAGCAATTCTGCTACATACAGGTGATCTGATCATCGCCTGTATCTAGCAGAGCCAATCGGGTTATGGCAGCTTCTAGTCTCCCATGGAGACTATTGATATGCAAAAATAAGGAGACAGGAAGCGCACATGAAAAAGACCTGATGGTCTAGAGGGCTATATATCTGTGTGGGCCAAAGGACCACTCACCTCTTGAGGTTGTGCACTCCTCCACAACCCCAGTTTGCTCATGGAGGTGAGGAAGATTGGACCTCCGTTCTGTACGGCTCTTCCTGGTGAGATCACGGAGTCCAAACACGTGTCTGGGGGGAGGCGTCACGGGAATCCACGTCACCGCAGGTCCTTGAGCCACAGTGAAGAGGACTCTGAGCTCAGAGCTGCTCCTACCACATACCCGTGAAAGAGACGTGAGTATGGAAGCAAGAATAACACGGTCTTTAGGAGCGCTTGACCCTAAGTTTAGAAAATCCACCTCACCAGATTAACCAGTTTGACAACCTCAAACTGGTTCATCTGGTGAGGTGGATTTTCTAAACTGAGGGTCAAGCGCTCCTAACGTCCGCGTTATTCCTGCTTCCTTGGAGAGCTATTGAAGCATGACAAAAGTAAAAAAAAAATGCTTTTGAAAATATTAAAAAAAATAAAAATATATAAAAGTTAAAATCACCCCCTTTCGCCCCATTCAAAATAAAACAATAAGAAAAATCAAACATACACATATTTGGTAACACCGTGTTCAGAATCACCCGATCTAGCAATATAAAAAAAAAATTAACTCGATCGCTAAACGGTGCAATAAGAAATAAATTCAAAACGACAGAATTATGTTTTTTTGGTTGCCCCAGCATTGCATTAAAATGAAATAGCGGGCGATCAAAAGCTCATATGTGCACCAAAATAGTATCATTAAAAACATCACAAAAAATAAGCCCTCACCTTACCTGAGATCATGAAATATTTTCCAATGGGAAAAGGGTCATGTGAAGCATCAAACCTATTGAGAATTTTACAAGAAAAACAATGGTGTGCTTGGTTTTAACGTAACTTTATTCTTTCATGAGTTATTTACAAGTTTCTCTTTGTTTACAGTCATTGACATGTCATAGAGGTTAACACATGAGGAGCGGATAGAAATTGTGTTGATGTCTGGTGAACGTGGGTCGCCCTCCCAGGGCTGTGGGGTGCTTGGTACCGGGCCGGTATCTCAGAGGGAAGTGTCACAGTAGCGGTGACTCGGTCCTTGGCCCTGGGCGCCCATGTAAAAGGGATTAAGTGATGGAATAAAGTTTTTCAGTGAATGATTCCTGACGCCACCTGTGGTGTTCGGCAATGAAGATGTTAAGCCGACACTGCAGACAGATCCCCTGGGACAGATGGTGTGGTGCAGCTATGATGTTGTGGCCCTCCACAGGTAGGGCAGTGATCCCAGGGCAGTGAGGATAGGTGTTGAGGGAGAGGGTGCAGTGTCTGGCACAGGGAAGAAGCAGTGCTGACGGGGTTGCAGGAAGAAGGCAAGGACACAACAGGGTGCAGTTTCTTTACCTTTACTTTGCTTGGCAAATGCAGTCCAGGGTCCAGATTACAGATGGCACAGGAGCTGGCTAGCCAGGAAGCAATTTAGGAATCTCTCTATGCAGATGGGTTGTGTAGTCTCCTTCCTAGCGCTTATGGTGAAGTACTCACAGTACTGAGTTACACTGGAGTTCCTCCTGCTTATTCTCTTTAGAACTCCCTCGTATGGCAGACAGCTGTAGCCTTCCTCTTCTGGCTCACACGTCGCTGTTGTGCCTCCGAGTATTATGTGGGAATAGAGCATTTACAGCTTCCTATTCCTCAGGTTTCTGTTGCAGGACCATCAGTGTCTGTACAGCCTTGGAGACCGGGATCCAGATCATGTGCTCTAGCTGGGAATGAGCCTGAACTCTCTGCTCAATCTCCCAGCTCTTCTCCTCCACGTCCACACACCTTGCCCTCCTCACACGAACTCCCCAATCTTCCTTCCTGGCCCCCAGAGAGTAGCTCCTCCCCCAGTTTTGGTTCAGAGCTCCCTCTGCTGACCTGGAATGGAAACTGTGTTGTGTGTTGTGGTTAACTGCCAGAGAGATCCTTTATTGCTTCCAAGCATGACATCACACTCCCTAGGAGGAAGGCAATGCCATTGTGGTGACCATACTCCTGGGGGCGCCACAAACGCAGTACCCGGGTCATTGCAGCAGATTTCAATGCAAGAAACCCTATGCAAGAAAACTGTCACAATTCCCATTTTATTTAGGTGAATCCATATAAATGGCCCACCTAAAAAAGTTTGCCTCATCACTGAACATAATGTTCTGTGTAAACTGAGGGTCCTGTTCCAATTTTTGTTTTGCCCATTCTGCAAATTCAGAGCGTGGATCTGGGTCATCCTCATTGAGATGCTGCAGCAGCTGGATTTTGTAAGGGTGCCATTTGTGAGCAGCTAATATCCGCTGAAGGGATGTTCAACTGATGCCAAATTGATGCAGAATGGGAAAAACAAAATTTGGAACTGTTAGGGTTGTGGATCGCACTAAATATATAATATAAATATAAAATATAAGAAAGTGCGATCGCAACCCGGGGTCCACCGTGCAGAGATGGAAAACGGCTGCTTAGTAATGGTGGAGTACTAAGTGAACACCGGCGGGTAAACCACTGACCTGGTGTGCACAGGGGTGAACTCTGTTAATTCACAGAACTGCTAAAATAAGGGCCGGAGCCTGTTAACTCCAAAGGACTCAGCAGAATAAGCGCATAGCGTAAGGTCACAGGACTCAGCCCTTAGACCGCACGATTGGAGTCGCTCTAGACCGCAAGCACTCGGCACCGCGACTGCGGTGCCAGCAAGAGTTACTATATTAGGTAACGCATGCAAGTGTGCACAAAGCCGCTCAGGCAGATGCCACTAATCACCCAGGATTGGGCCGGATAAGCGCACTGGATGTGCAAGGCATTGCACAGGCGTGGCTGTCACTTGTCACGGTATGATAGTGCCCTGCAGTGGGCGACACCATCGGACGCTAGTGTGCAGGCTGGAATGCACTGTGGCGTATACACTAGCCACTGACAGGCGCTGACTCTAACCGCTAAACCCTAACAACAGACACAACCAAGGGTAGGGGTTTCATGAGGAGTCAGTCACCAGATACATGCATCCATCATCATACACTCCATAAGTATTTGAGTCTATATTAGCACATGGCCGAGCGGCCATGCAAACCTTTTATAACAGCGTCCTTCCGGGACCTCCCTAGTGGTCCAATGGGTGCAGCATTAGGACCTGAATACGTGACCTCAGACCTCCAATGAGAGGACTTCCCACGGGCATGCTCAGTGGGTAAAAAGAAGGACTTGGTCCCAAGAGCTGCTCGCTGCTGGCTATCGCAGGTTACCAATACTGAACCCTGTTTGGCAGCAGTAACCAAGCCACCAGTAGTAGACTGAGCAAGATGCTGGGAATGATGTCTTTGCCGAGCAGGCTCCTCTCTGGCTGGAGAGGAATGGGAGACTACAGAAGGCAAGGCCCCGCATTCCTGCTGTGCAGAGACAGGAACCTGATGCCAAACAGGACCCTCAGTTGACACAGAACATTATGTTCAGTGATGAGGCAAACATTTTTGGGTGGGCCATTTATACGGATACACCAAAATAAAATGGGAATGGTGACAGATTGCTTGCGTAGAGTCTCTTGCATTGAAATCTGCTGCAATGACCCGGGTACTGCATTCACCAGACATCAACACAATTTCTATCCGTTCCTCATGTGTGAACCTTTACGACATGTCAATGGCTGTTCAACGTGCACACCAATCTTCTGTCCATGATGCAGGCGAAGGTGCCTGCCATCCTGCACCTGTTGTTGCAAACTTGCAAACACCATCAGCAACCACATCCATATCCATGTCCCAGCGCAACGTTCAATTGTCCCTACTTCAGTCCTTGAACCGCAAGCGTAAATACGCAGCCAACAATCCACAGCTTACAATTTTAAATGGCTACATTTCCAGACTTCTTACCCTCAAAATGTTGCCATTTAGGCTTTTGGAGACTGAACCTTTCCGCAACTTCATGGCAGCAGACAGCCCTCGGTATTCAGTCCCCAGTCACCATTACTTCTCCTGGTGTGCAGTCCCCACCTTACAAAAGCACGTGTCCCAAAACATCAGCTGTGCCCTGGAAAGAAAATGTGCTACCGACACCGAGGATTGCGGACCCTTATTTAATCAGGGTTGCCCCCACCTTCTATAGAAGTTCCTGCACCTCCTCCTCCTCACCCTGCATCTCACAAATGTCAACAACATCAGTCACAAGCTGTTAGCAC
Source organism: Dendrobates tinctorius (assembly GCF_039654945.1). NCBI lineage: Eukaryota > Metazoa > Chordata > Amphibia > Anura > Dendrobatidae > Dendrobates > Dendrobates tinctorius. The sequence goes on along the minus strand of NW_027361858.1, from coordinate 16,830,020 downwards.
TGCAGCACTGGCTTGACCAAGAGGCAAAAAGGTCTGATGAAGATGATCTGCTTAGGTGACAAACCACACATGGACTCAACTTGTTGAAAGGTCTAACAGACCAGACTGATCTGTGACTTTCGACCATGAACATACAATCAAGCAGTGTCATATGTGACAATGGCCGTAACCTGGTGGCAGCTCTGAAGCTTGGCAACCTCGCATACGTACCATGCCTGGTCCACGTGCTCAACTTACTGGTTCAGCGGTTTCTCAAAACCTACCCAGATCTGCCTGAACTACTTGCAAAAGTACATTCATAAATGTGTCGTGTCCACCTGGGAGATCTGGGGATAGCCTATTTTTACATACTGTGAATCACAGTTCTTCTATTTAGCCTGTGTTTTGTTCCTCATTTTAAATTGACTTTGTTTCCTTCTGTGCTGAAGAGGTTAATGACTCTTTGTATGCTGGATAGAGATATGCAGCTCTGTCTCACAGCTGCTCCTGACCTGTTCTTTCACTCTCTCTATAAAAACTGGCCAGACCTTCTCTTCCCTGCCTATAAAAGTTTTGCTACCTAGCTTGTTGGAGTTGGAGTTAGTATTTGCTGCTGGAGATTGCTGTTTGCTGTTTTTGGGTTTATGCTTTCTCCATGATCCTATTCCCATTTAGTTTGTACCTTCTTATCTTTCCCTTTATTCCTCTCTACCCTTGGTGAGTGTTTTAGTATGTAAGTTGCTTTTTGTTATCCCTATTTGTCTTACTCATTTATACACATATCTGCCCAAGCCTCCTCCTTCTCAACCATTTATTGTTGAGATTGATGTTTCGGTGGTGGGGATCGGGGCTGTTTGTCTCAAGGGTCATCACCTAGTAAGTGGTGTCCATATGCCTTCTTCACTAAAAAGTTGTCATCGTCTGAAAGAAACTACACTCCTCAAAAAAATAAAGGGAACACTCAAATAACACATCCTAGATCTGAATGAAAGTAATATTCTCATTTAATACTTTGTTCTGTACAAAGTTGATTGTGCTGACAACAAAATCACACAAAAATCATCAATGGAAATCAAGTTTATTAACCAATGGAGGCCTGGATTTGGAGTCACACACAAAATTAAAGTGGAATGTAATGTCCTTAAAACAAGTCAAAATGATGCTCAGTACTGTGTGTGGCCTCCACTTGCCTATATGACCTCCCTACAATGCCAGGGCATGCTCCTGATGAGGCAGTGGATGGTCTCCTGAGGGATCTCCTCCCAGACCTGGACTAAAGCATCTGCCAACTCCTGGACAGTCTGTGGTGCAATGTGATGTTGGTGGATGGTGCGAGACATGATGTCCCATTTGTGTTTAATCAGATTCAGGTCTGGGGAGTGGGCAGAGCAGTCCATAGCTTCAATGCCTTCATTTTGCAGGAACTGCTGGCACACTCCAGCCACATGAGGTCTGGCATTGTCCTGCATTAGGAGGAACCCAGGGCCAACCGCACCAGCATATGGTCTCACAAGGGGTCTGAGGATCTCATCTCGGTACCTAATGGCAGTCAGGCTACTTTGGCGAGCACATGGAGGGCTGTGCAGCCCTCCAAAGAAATGCCACCCCACACCAATACTGACCCAGTGTCAAACCGGTCATGCTGAAGGATGTTTCAAACAGCAGATCACTCTCCATGGCATCTACAGACTCTGTCATATCTGCCACATGTGCTCAGTGCGAACCTGCTTTTATCTGTGAAGAGCACAGGGCGCCAGTGCCGAATTTTCCAATCCTAGTGTTCTGTGGCAAATACCAAGCGCCCTGCACTATGTTGAGCTGTGAGCACAACCCCCATCTGTGGACGTCGGTTTCTAACCATTTGTGCAGACACATGCACATTTGTGGCCTGCTGGAGGTCATTTTGCAGGGCTCTGACAGTGCTCCTCCTGTTTCTCCTTGCACAAAGGCTGAGGTATCGGACCTGCTGCTGGGTTGTTGCCCGACTATGGCCCCCTCCACATCTCCAGGTCTACTGGCCTGTCTCCTGGTAGTGCCTCCAGCATCTGGACACTACACTGACAGACACAGCAAACTGTTGTGAATTCTTTTGATCTCACTTCTGAGTCGGGGCTCCCTCTGGGGGTTACTGCGGGTAGTGGAACTGGCCGGGTTGACAGAAGTCTGCCACCTGACGATGATGATTGGAAATCAGGGGTTACTGACTGGGAGGATATAAGTGAGCAGGCTTCCCTCAGTTGCTGCTGGTGATTAGTTTCTTCTGTGCATTTTGAGGTCTGCTGTCTCCTGCGTGATCCAGCAATTTTCAGTTAAGTTTTTCATTTGCTAATCCTTTGCATCTGATTTGGCTTTGCCTCTTTCTGCTTTGCTGTGAAGGTTAAGCGTGCTCTCTGCTGGGGCAATGCTGGACCCCGCTCCATATGGTACAGCTTGTGTCAGTTTGTTCAGTCCCCTGTTATATTAATCTCTTTTGCTTTGCTGCCAGTTCACACCAGAATGCTGATATAGTGGGGGAGTACATCAGACGTGTTGGATTTTTTAGGGTTTTTGCGTGATTGCAGGCAGGGTCTTTCCTTTCCTATCCTATCTAGACAGTTTGGGCCCCATCATTTGCTCAGTCTATTCTCTGCCTGTGTTTGTGCCTCATCTTGTCTCACCGACAATATATGTTTGGGGGCTATCTATTTCTTTGGGGTTCTACTCTGGGGCAGTTTAGATTTCACCTTTCTTGCTTTAAGCTTAGTTAGTTCTCCGGCTGTGCCGAGGTGTCTAGGGCATCGTAGATATGCCCCATGGCTACTGCTAGTTGTGTTGCTAGGATTAGGGGTCTGCAATCCACTAAGTTACCAACCTTTCTTGTTTCCTGGTGGCCTAGCCTATTCCTGCTATCCTCCTCGATGACCTATTCATAGCAGCAAACCTTCTTTCCACAGCTCGCATTGATGTGCCATCCTCAATGAACTGCACTATCTGAGCCACTTGTGATGGGTTGTAGAGTCCGTCTCATGCTACCACAAGTATGAAAGCACAACCAACATTCAAAAGTGACCAAAACATCAGCCAGAAAGCATTGGTACTGAGATGTGGTCTGTGGTCCCCACCTGCAGAATCACTCCTTTATTGAGGGTGTCTTGATAATTGCCAATAATTTCCATCTGTTGTCTATTCCATTGGCACAACAGCATGTGAAATTGATTGTCAAATAGTGTTGCTTCCTAAGTGGACAGTTTGATTTCACAGAAGTTTGATTTACGTGGAGTTATATTCTGTTGTTTAAGTGTTCCCTTTATTTCCTTGAGCAGTGTATATAATGCATGTTTGCAAGATTCATTAAGTATTTATGTATGGGCTATTGATATGGGATATTGTTCTATATGAGGTTGTAATTATGTCCTAGTATCCAATACAACATTTATGCTGTGGTTTCGCTTGTTTTGTTATTTTGTTTCTTCCTTTTTTATGCCATTTATATTTTAATACATTACCAATAAAAATTATATTTTTTAATAGCTTTTCCTTATTTGGTTTATTCACTAAGGCTGGTTTCAGATTTACATTCAGGAGAGGAAGAAATGAGGAAGTAGGCTGCCATCCACAGCCCTCCTGAATGCAAATTTGAATCTAGCCTAAGTTTTAGTAGGTTATATAATTATGTGTTAGGCATCAGGTTCCTGCATCTGAACAGGAGAAACCCTGAGCCTTGCCGTCTCCCATTCCTCTTTGGCCGCAGAGGAGCCTGCTCAGTAAAGATGTCGTTCCCAGCGTCTTGCTCAGTCTACTACTATTGGCTTGGTTACTGCTGCCAATCAGGGTTTAGCTGTGGTAACCTGCAATAGCCAACAGCGAGCAGCTTTTGGGACTAAGTCCTTCTTCCGACTCACTTAGCATGCCCTATTGAAGTCCTCTCATTGGAGGTCTGAGGTCACATGCTCAGGTCCTATTGCTGCTCCCATTGGACCACTAGGAAGGTCCCAGAAGGACGCTGCTATAAAATAGTCGCATGACCGCACGGCCATGCGCTAGTATTGACTCAAATGCTCATTGTGTATATGATGATGGATGCATGTATCTGGTGACTGACTCATTGGAAACCCATGCCCTTGGTTGTGTCTATTATTATAGGGATTTAGAGTTAGAGTCAGCACCAATGGGTGGCTGTGCATACACCACTGTGCTCCTGAGACTCTGCACACACTAGCGTCCAATGGTGTCGCCCACCGCAGGGCACTATCGTGCCATGGCAAGTTACAGTCACCGCATGTGCAGTGCCGTGCACAAGGTTAGCGCTTTCGTCCCTAGTCTGGGTGGTTAGTGGCGTTTGCCAGAGCAGTGCTGTGCGTACATAGTGCGCTTTATCTATTTATTTGTTTTCTCCTTGCACCGCAGTTCTGGTGTCGAGCACTAGTGTGTCTAGAGGGACTCTGACCCAGTGTCTCAGGGGTAGAATCCTGTGACTATATACTAGTGTTCGCACTGCCGTGCTCTGTGAGCATAAACAGGCCACGGCATTTATATTTGGCGACTGTGCGGCTCTGTGAGAAAGCAGAGTCCGCCACTGTACACACAGGGTGAAGTTAACCCCATGTGTTCCTCTATTATACCGCCATATCACGTCCACAATTACAAGCAGCAGTTTACCATCTCTGCACGGTGCGAACACACCTAGCCTCTACTTTATATTATTTGGTGCGTTCTGCAAGCCCTAACATTATGTGAGTGAATATCCAGTACATGAAATATGATTTAGAGCTAGTCTCTATTGGTGTTGCCTATATATGAGGAAACTTGCAAAATCGGCAGTGCATCAAATACTTATTTTCCCCACTGTATGTACAGTATATATACATATATATATATTCATACACTGCTCAATGTTGAAATGTGCCATGGAGGAAAGGTCATGGAGTTTTGGAAATCATGGGATCGATATACAAGTTAATGCAAATAGTGAAAAAGATGTTTTTTCCTTTAAAACTTATTGATTTATTCATTTTTGAGTATGTACATGCAGAAATACTCTCTTACATGCTTTGGCTTGCTATTTCTCCAAATTATCACAGGAGCTATTTTTCAACACAATAATACGAGGATGCATGCAGCTGGTGCTGCTGGTGCTACTGTAAGCATCCTGCATGGCCTAAATGTTTTACCAAGGCCTGCAGTGTCTCTAGACTTTTCTCCCATCGAGCACATAAGGGACATCATTGGTCGGAAATTGCAAAGGAAGCTGTTAGCAGTTGGTCTTGATGATTTTTTTGCCTGAATACAATGTAGCAGAACATTCCTCAGAAAACCATTAGTAACCTCATCAATACCATGCCAAGGTGTATGTGTGTGAATATCTACGTGTGGTACTTATGTTTTGAAAATTTTGTTTTAATAATTTCATCATAGGCATACCAGTAAAATGTCTTCCAATCCTTTGATTTTCTATAATTTCTTGTCTTTGTCTTCTTCGTGTTACAATTTCAATGTTGCGGAGTGTTGTTGAATATTATAATCGTGTCATATCATTGCTTTTTCAAGAACTGTACTTGTTACCAGCTGTAATAAGGGAGAGTAAATGGTAAAAGCTTTCCCTCAAGTATTTTACTTAATATAAATTGTCCTTTTTCATGTGCATAGAGTGGTGGGCTTTCTAAGAGTCAATTTCGTATCAGTTTGTTCAGGTAAAGACACTCGAGGTCACCAGCAAGAGGAGATATAACACTTACAAACATATGTTATAGTGCCAAACTAATCTGTAATTAAATAGTGATCTTCAAATGACATTTCTCTGTGAATCATAAACCAGCTGCAAAAATACATCTGACATTTCCACTGAGAATAGATTATTTTACAATCAAAAGTGCAGGGCTAGTAATCAGAATACTGCTAGAGGGGAAGAGGAGATTTGTGTTTATAATATTGAATTATCTTTCACGAGAGTTGAATATTAGTTTTTGAACTGGTTCTAAAGTATTCATTATTTTTATATATTGTTTTCTTTCGTTCTGTCATGGCATGTACTTCAAAACCTGAAAATCTTTAAGTTTGACTGTGCTTAATGGATATTTTCATTTAAATAAAAGCAGATTTATTGCACTATGTCGATGTTACAGTGGTGGTGTCCAAATCTCAGTTTATAGACCCCTGCTATATATATTATTATATGACAATATAATATTTAAAAAGAACAAAATAATTAAAGTAAAATAAAAAATAGTAAATTGCAATTTTGAATACAGTAGCTTTAGGCTATGTTTCCACGATAACTATTTGGTGAGTTTTTAACCCATTTACCCCCAAGGGTGGTTTGCATGCTAATGACCGGGCCAATTTTTACAAAACTGACCACTGTCCCTTTATGAGGTAATAACTCTGGAACGCTACAACTGATGTCTTTTTTTTTCATGACATATTGTACTTCACGTTAGTGGTAAAATTTCTTCAATATAACTTGCGTTTATTTGTGTAAAAAATGGAAATTTGGCGAAAATTTGAAAAATTTTGCAATTTTCAATTCTTTAATTTTTATGCCCTTAAAACCGAGAAATATGTTGCACAGAATAGTTAATAAATAGCATTTCCCAAATGTCCACTTTACATCAGCACAATTTTGGAAACAAAATTTTTTTTTGTTAGGAAGTTATAAGGGTTAACAGTTGACCAGCGATTTCTCATTTCTACAACAAAATTTACAAAACCATTTTTTAGGGACATTTGAAGTCACTTTGAGGGGTCTATATGGCAGAAAATACTCAAAAGTGACACCATTATAAAAACTGCACCCCACAAGCTGATCAAAACCACATTCAAAAACCCCCCAAGTGATTCACTAAAGTTTATAATTTTCGGGGAGCGAGGTCAAAACGAGGTCCGCATTGGGGTGTGCTGGTTCACCTTCTGAAATGGTGGGCACTGCCTTATCTTCTGTCCTGGGATGTCTGCATAGCAGTTACGCAGGACCCGAGGAAGAAGATGAGGAGGAGGAAGACAATGAGGATGAAGAATCCGAAAAGTAAAGAAATGTGGGATCCTCTCCCTTGCTATCAGTGTCGGAGCATATGCATCCTCCTATGAACCGCGTTGTTGGGATGAACATGATGAGCGGGACATTTTTGTGAATTTGGTGCTTTGTGTGTACTTTATTTATAACTATATGTGGGGGGGGGAATAGTGTTTAGTGCAAGCTTTTATCTGAAAAGAAAAAGCTAAAAGTAAAAAGCAAATAGGGAGAAAAAAATCCCCTTGAAAAGAAGAGTGTAAAACAGCAGGCATGTGCTCTGATAAGTGAACTACATTACTTATCAAAGTTTCGCAGCTGCTAGATGTGCACACGGAGGAGGTGCAAAGGGGGGTGAAAAAAAGGAAAACGGAAGGCATGAGCTCTAATAAGTGAACTGCGTCAATTATCAAAGTTTGGTAGCTGCTGGATGTGTGCACGGAGGTGGCACAAAGGGGGGGTGAAAAATGAAAGCGAGCATGAGTGTTGATCGGTGAACTGCGTCACCAATCAAAGCTCAGCGGCGCAAAGGGGGATGAAAAAGAAAAGCGAGCACGAGTGTTGATCGGTGACCTGCGTCTCCAGTCAACGCTTGGCAGATGCTAAATGTGCGCACAGAGGTGGTGCAAACGGGGGTGGAGGGGGTAAAAGAGGGGGAAATGGAAGGGGGAAGGGGGATGGGGAATTGGGGTTGATGAAGAGAGATCGGGCAGGGATCAGTGATCAAGACTTACGGCTGTAGTCTCTCCTCTGTCTTCTTTCTCCTGTCTTCTTTCTTCTGTCTTCAGCAGGGATTTTGGTGTCATAGGGTTCTGTGGTACCACAAGGCCCAGCACAGGAGGGGACCTGGTAGTGTGACCGCTCTGGAGGAATCCTCAGCTAGTGTGAGGACCTGCAGAACAGTCACACACAGGTCAGAGACAGGTGTTAGACAGATCACAGAGCGGTCATACTGCTGCTGTGACCTGTCATTGGTGGGATTGATGATCACATCGATCCCACCAATCAGAGCTGGCCTTGTTGACGCCAGTGTTGCTGGGCACCAGCCTAGAATCAGAGCTCACAGCTCTGATCCTAGGCAGGTCACTGGTAGGTAGCCAGCAAGGCACAGTGCGGTCACACCATGGCTGTGCCCTGTGATTGGTGTGATCGACGATAACGTCGATCGTGCCAATCAGCAGCTGCAGGCCATGCTAGGCCTGTCCTAGGCACCGGCCTAGGATCAATGCTGTTACAGCACCGATCCAGTCAATTACGGGGAGGGCAAGGCGCGGTAACACCACTGCTGTGCCCTGTGATTGACGTGGTCAAATTGATCATCAATCTGAGCAGTTTTGATCGATACCTGGCTACTTGATACTTGATCCTAGCCTGGGACCTCACTGTTTCAGCTAATCTGATTGGCTGAAAAATGAGAAAGGTTGCAATTGGCTTTTCAGAATAGGAGGGCCAGGTGGAGGGATGGGTGGGCGATTGGAGGTCTGGGTGGGCGGGGACAGCCCCCGGGAAGCCGACCCCATCTTCCTACAGTTAAGATGGCGTCGGAATTTTAATGCAATCACCGTGACTTAAGTTGCAGCGTCAAATTAAAGGGCATGACGTACAATCCCATCCATGGTCAGAAAGGATCTGGTCACATGGACTGGATAGTACGTCGGATGTCAGTGAGGGGTTAATGTAGATTTTCTGCAACATTTCTGCTTCTATTAGTTAAATTAAGTTAATTGCCTTTCTTCCAATGCTTTTGAGTGCATTTTCTTCACATGCATTTTTATTGTGTTTTTGACAGTCTTTTTCACTTTTTGGTATAAAGCTGATTTGTTTTTTTTAAACTTTCTTGTATGTGGCTTTGACAAATTTTCATTGATATAGTCATATGAGGATTACGTGTTGAAACACGTTAAAGACACATGAGTGTTTTTTACCTGCAGATTTTCTGCGGAATTGCATATAAAACTCAAAGCACTTACAGAGAAATTGACATTAAACATGGCTCAACAACAGTGAGGGTAGAATTATCAATATATGAATATATAGGGAATAGTTAACACAAAATATCCATACTGCTACTGAAATGGCAGACTGTATCGGATAGAACGTCATAATGAGAGACATGAAAACTAAAAGAAAAAACGATTGCTTTTTAATAGTTAATTTATGGTTTAAATAATTTTAAATTTGACAGATTGGACTTAATGACCATGAATATAACAAATACTGAAGGTCCCACTTACCATGGCAGCTCACCAGGGGGCTGATGGGAGCCAGTGCATATAGCCACTGGCAACAAGTCCATTTAAATGCTGCTGTCAAGGATTTGCAATGGCATCAATTTGGCTAAACAGCAGTGATCTGAGCTAACTTTGGTTACTTCTGTTGCAAGAAGATGCGGGCTGTGAATCACAGCAAACATCTGCTAGGTATGGTGCGGGCTTAGCTCTTGAGCCTGTTCCACACACGAACGCCCTGACTATGAAATACAATCAGGGTGCAAAGGGATTAAGCAGTGTAAAGATCTCTTTTGACAATCCCACCAACTTTGACCTTATCCATCAATGTCTATCCTTGGAAACCCTTAATGCCCTTTTACATAGCCTGAAATTCAGCTGAAAATGTGTTCATGAGAACTCTTGTCCTCAAGTGATTGGCCTTGTAAACCATGGCAATATTCAATTAGCAAACAGCTTAAATAAAGGCCTAAAAAAAAAAATCACTTTTTGTTACCTTCATACAGTTTGGATTGGCTTGTGGAAAAGGAACTTTAGATAAGCATTAATAATTTCGGTTACTTTATGTTGATGATGTGGGCAGATATGTAAGGAAAGTAGAAACTTGCAGTACAATTTTTTCCCAGTACAATCCTTTTCTTACTTTGGGTAATAAGCAGAACCGTCATGTTTTTCATGATCCATATTAGCAAGATACTGCAATTAGTTACTGCTCTAACACCTAACTTTATCCTGCAGGAAGATCCGGGGATGGTAGTCCGTAAAGAGGTCATGCCTTTCTTCACGCTTTGTTATTCATTCCACAGAGAATGAACCCAAAACTGACTTTTAGACATTTGTGCGCTCTCTGGATAGATATATATATTATCTCTTTAGTAAAGTAAACATTCCAGCAGGTAACGACTAGACAGTAGGACATGTTATACCTCTATGTAAAGCTTATTTTTTTTCATTTGCATTCGTAAGCCATACTTGATCTTGCAACAGTGACTAAAATGAAGTGTTAGAAGAAGAGTTATTGACAGCACATGTGTCACTTCTACTCTGTTTCCAATGTCATTTAAAGGTTTCATCCTGGCGAAGAAAGATTGGAAAGAAACTGACTCTGGGGAAAAACTTTGAAACCAAAATAGGAAAAAAAAAATCTTCAGATAAAAATTGCAAAGTTAGCTTTGCATACTTGTCCACTTTCTAATAAATCATATTGTATACATATAATCAATAACCAGTAAACCAGCAACGTCTTATTAATATAAAACCAAGACATGCTGTTAAAGTAAAAAAAAGGCCAAAATATAAATTAGACAATAATGCATAAAATTACACTTCCTGTGCTTTTATAGATTAGCATAGTAAACTACAAATACGAAATATCATTATTTATGCATATTCCTTTAAATTCTTTATTCTGGACAAGTCATTAAAGCTTTGGTGTTTTTACAGTTTGTACAGTGCTCACAAGGAGATGACAAATATTCAGTACTACACAGTGCAGAATAAAAGTGTTACATTTATTTTTTAACAGGTATATCACCTCTTAAATCAGGATCACCACCTACTGAATCAAAGATATCACCTATAAACAGGCTTGATCCCTCCTGGGGATTCAATGCATTGCATTTGGAGACAGATTTATCAGCTCTTGAATCTTATACCTCACCTTGTAAATCATGTAGTTATCACAAGCGCTGTGTGTTCAACAGCTGTATAGTAGATAAAGATAACAAATTACTTGCTAGAGTTGACACACCATTTAAACAATTATGCAAAAAAATAGCCCTAACATATCACTCATTTTTTTAGCAGTACATGGGAAATGTTTAGCGACAGAGCATTCCTTGTTCTAGACCTTTTTTTATTTGAAAAGCAAACCCAGGGTTAATAAGACTTAATTAAAATGTCATGTAAATCATTGATACAGGAAAAATATATCTTTGTACCATGTTAACCAGAAAAATATTACAATTTGAGAGTCCTCAGTCGTTGATACGTTTTAATGGTTAACAAAACAAAAAAAAGGACATTATTACTCTTTGTTCTAATTGTATAAATAAAAATGTTACATCATAAAAATAAAAGTAATAATGATATTAGTGCTACCAAAATAAAATTATACTACCGATTTAACACATTACTATGCATTTACCTTTTATTTCCTACAAGGTACAAGGTTTTGGAATTCTTTTTTCTAACCTGTGACTTAAATTTAAAAAGATTTTAAGAACACATCTATACAATATACTGTATACTGTGTGTGTGTATATATATATATATATATATATATATATATACAATATATATACCAGGATGTACAATAAAAGTGTTATGTTTATTTATAAAACTCTCACTTCTTTAGATTGTGTTCACATGTGAACTATTGTCTGCTTCTTCTTTCTATTTCTTTAATACCAGGTAAAGTTTGCTGTGTTATATTTGTAGTAAAAAAAAATGTAAGATGAAAATGCAATTCTTTTTGGGGCTGCTTTCACACATCCGGTGTCAGGGGTGCGGCGAAAAGCCGTACCGCTGGAGCAGGCCTGCAGCGGTGACACCTGATGCAGATGCGGCGCCTGATCCGGTTGGAAAGCATTTAAAGGAGCCGCACCGTGGACGAGAGAGTCAGCGGTATGCAGGGGGGGGAGAGAGATACACGCACGCCCGCCGGGCACTTGTGGGTTAAACCTCACAGTGTCTGCGCATGCGCTGTTGAAAAAGCCGTTCCGGCGCTGCAAAAAAACGTTGCAGGCAACGTTTTTTGCTGACGCCGGACGGCGCAGATTTTATGCTTCTGGCTAAAAATGGAGGCGCCGCATGTCCATCCGGCACGATGCGGCGATCATTAAATTCTATGTGCCAAAACCGGATCCAATTCCAGATCCGGTTTTCACACTTTTCGCCGCATCGTGCCGGATTCAAAAAGCCGGATGTGTGAAAGCAGCCTAACAGACTTCGTTCCATTAAAATAAGAAGCCAAGATGCTAATAAAAACAGATCATTATTATACTTTTCATGAAATTTTGTCAGAGAGGTAGAAATTAGTTATTTATATGCTGTTATTCATTGAAGTACACTTCCAAGCACTCCTTACTACATGCAATAAAAAGGAAAAAAAAAGAAATAGAAAAGAGAGAAAAGAAATGGCTGGAATCTGAGAAGCTACCTGTCAGTCAAGCACTAACTACCTTAACCCCTTAGCAACCGCCGATACGCATTAAAACGGCAGACAGTAAGGGTACTTAACAGTAAGGGTACTTATCCTATCATCGCCGTTTTAAAATGGTGATCAGTAGAGTTGAGCGAAACGGGTCGAACAATTTCAAAAGTCGCCGACTTTTGGCAAAGTCGGGTTTCATGAAACGAAACCCGACCCTAGGATGAGGTCGGCCACGAGGTCGGCGACTTACGTGCCAAAGTCGCGTTTCAAAAGTTTGTTTTGCGCTCTTTTTCAGCCAATCAGGATCCACGGACACTGTGGGCAACGTGATGACATAGGCAGGGGTCACCACCATCTTTCAGAAGGGCATGCAAGTGATTGGCTTGCTTTGGTGGGCGTCACAGGGGGTATAAAAGGGCGTGCACGCCGACCACCATCTTACTTCTGCCGATCTCAGTATAGGGAGAGGTTGCTGATTCTGTAGGGAGAGCGTTAGGCAGGGAAGAAGACAAAAAAACTGCTTCTGCTGCTAGCGATTTGGCCTGCACAACACACCAGTCACTGTGTGTGCAGTGCAAGGGGAGGCTATATAGTGGTGTATCAGTGGTGTTGGTTGTTGGGCTGCCTTCTAAGGCTTCCTGACATTCCTGCATTGCTGTTTACCCACTGCTCCGCAAACTGCTTTTTTAAAAGCAATCCAATCTCCCTTATGCTCTAGTCACTTTTGTCACAGCTGTGCCATCGAGCCTGTGACATAGCGCTCAGATATCAGTGGGCCTCACACAATCCAAAAGTGTCCAGTGTCCAAAAGTGTGTGCAGAGATTCAAAATCTCCCTTATCCTCTAGTCACTTTGGTCACAGCTGTGCCATCGAGCCTGTCACATAGCGCTCAGATATTCATTGGGCCTCACACAATCCAAAAGTGTCCAGTGTCCAAAAGTGTGTGCAGAAATTCAAAATCTCCCTTATCCTCTAGTCACTTTGGTCACAGCTGTGCCATCGAGCCTGTCACATAGCGCTCAGATATTCATTGGGCCTCACACAATCCAAAAGTGTCCAGTGTCCAAAAGTGTGTGCAGAGATTCAAAATCTCCCTTATCCTCTAGTCACTTTGGTCACAGCTGTGCCATCGAGCCTGTCATATAGCGCTCAGATATCAGTGGGCCTCACACAATCCAAAAGTGTCCAGTGTCCAAAAGTGTGTGCAGAGATTCAAAATCTCCCTTATCCTCTAGTCACTTTGGTCACAGCTGTGCCATCGAGCCTGTCACATAGCGCTCAGATATCAGTGGGCCTCACACAATCCAAAAGTGTCCAGTGTCCACAAGTGTCTGCAGAAATTCAAAATCTCCCCTGTCCTATAGACACCTTGTACCTTGTTTTACATTACTATATAGTTTGTTGGATTTTGTCTACATTTCTACCAAAAATGAGGAAGGCTGGTGGAAGAGGCCGTGGAATTGGGCGGGGGTTGGCAGATGGTAATGATGGTGTTGGTGGTGGATCTGATGGTAGAGCAAAATAGGACCGAATGCAGGAGGTGTTGAGCCTGCATCATCGTCTGGCTACATAAGGCCTCGAACGCTTAGTTTTCTAGGAGTTGGCAAACCGCTTTTAAAGCCAGAGCATCAGGAAAAAGTTTTGTCTTACATTGCTGACTCAGCCTCCAGCTCTATCGCCTCCTCTTCTTCAGTTGTAAAAAGTAAAAGCACTGAGTCGTCATTGGAGGCTCATGTTCATGAACCACACCTTTCCTTGTGTCCTTCACCCCAACCAAGATTGAAGGATGACGCAGGCCATACTACTGATTACTAGTGTTGAGCATTCCGATACCGCAAGTATCGGGTATCGGCCGATATTAGCGGTATCGGAATTCCGATACTGACTTCCGATACTTTTGTCATATCGGATTCCGGAATCGGAATCGGAAGTTCCCATCATGCTATGAGCCTGCTTGCTTTGATTAAGTCAATGGGAATCCTCCGAAGTGTGGGCACATCCTGTTAGGCATGTAGGCATGTTAACTATTGGCTTGGCTGTGATTGGCTCCCGAAATGATGTCATGATGCACTATAAAAGCCACCGCAGCCGCCATTTCTGGTCACTCTGCTGTGAATTCAGTTAGGGACAGGCTGCTGTAGAAGACTGTGAGGGACAGTTAGAAATAGCGATTCCACCAAACATCTAGTGCTTTACCCAGGCTACATAAACCACCACTGTAGCCTTCTTTGCCCTAGCAGCAGTGTTCACAGCTGTCTGCAAGGGCTGTGTGAGTGCAGCTCACGCTGTGGAGTGGGTCCTGCAGCCACGTCAGGCTGTAGGCCACCCAGTGTGATCACTGCTGCCTCATACATCTTTTATTTTTTGAGCTGCATTTTTTACATAATTTCAATCTAGTGTGCTTCCATCCGTATCCATATACGTTGGTTGCAAACACTAGTAGTAGACAGTGGAGCCTTTCTGCAGCCTTTCAGTGCTAGTGTCCACTTTGCTGCACTGTTCACGGCTGTCTGAGAGGTCTCTGACTGTGTGTGAGTGCAGCTCACGCTGAGTAGTGTGTCCTGCAGCTACGTCTGGCTGTAGGACGCTCAGCGTGCGTCAGTGCCTCACACATATTTTTATTTGAGTGCAGCTCATTTTTTCTTCTATTAGTGTGCATCCATCCGTCTCCATCTACGGTGGTTGCAAACACTATATAGGAGTACACAGCGGAGCCTTTCTGCAGCCTGTCAGTGCCAGTGCCCACTTAGCTGCACTGTTGACGGCTGTCTGAGAGGTCTCTGACTGTGTGTGAGTGCAGCTCACGCTGAGTAGAGTGTCCTGCAGCTACGTCTGGTTGTAGGACGCTCAACGTGCGTCACTGCCTCACACATATTTGTCTTTGAGTGCAGCTCATTTTTTCTTCTCCTATTAGTGTGCATCCATCCGTATCCATCAACATTGGTTGGTTGCAAACACTATATAGGAGTAGATAGAGGAGCCTTTTTTTCTGGCTTGTGCCCTGCCGGCGCAGCCAGATTAGTATTACCCAATTTTTTTGGAGCCTCATCTTTTGCATTGTAGGTTACCTGCCTGCATTGTAATAGCTCCAAAAAGTTGGTGATACTATCAGTTTCAATTCTTTGTTCACATACTTTGAGTTTGTTTCCAACAAAGAAACCACAAAAAAAGTTCACCAAACACTACATTTGGAACTTGTGTAGGCCACATCAGCTCCTATTAAAGTGTAGTCCACACACACACACTTCA
The DNA here is from genome assembly GCF_039654945.1 of Dendrobates tinctorius. Lineage (NCBI taxonomy): Eukaryota > Metazoa > Chordata > Amphibia > Anura > Dendrobatidae > Dendrobates > Dendrobates tinctorius. The sequence goes on along the minus strand of NW_027361858.1, from coordinate 16,814,424 downwards.
TAAAATTAGTGTTTCTTGTACCTGTAACCAGCTGTTCAGGAATAAGCACACTAAGGCCCCCCTTTGTACTTTTCTGCCTATCTTAAGCAGTCTGGCAAGATGAAGAAGGCAGGGAGTAAGGCGCGTGGGCGTGGGCGTGGAGTTTCAGCAGGGAGAGGACGTGGGGATTCTGCAGGGAGAGGACGTGGGGATTCTGCAGGTAGAGGACGTGGGGATTCTGGGCCTGCTGCGGGCACCAGTGGATCAGCATCCCCCAGTTTTAGCAGGCAACAGTCCTTTATGCGCAGCTTTGTAGGACCTCAACGTACCCCACTGCTGCGGGAGGAACAAATTGAAGCCGTTGTCGGATGGATGGCAGCTAACGCATCGACTTCAATTACTTCCGCATCCTCTCAGGATCAGAGCACCGAAGAGCAACCATCTGTCTCTTCACCACCTGCCAAAGTGCCCAGGCAGTCAGAGAGACATGGACAGGAGCCATCACAGTCTCTACTTCTGTTCTCGGAATCTGTTGGCTTGGAAAGAGGGGGCCAGCCAAGCAGCATTCCTGAATGTGAAGAAGAGGGAGTATGCAGTGATGCGCAACTTCTTTGTCCCTCTGAATCTGAAGAGGCGAGTGGGCCAGTGCCTATGGTCAGCACACCTCAGTACGCATCAGATGATGACGAGACTCAGTTGCCACTTTCTGGTGCGTACGGTGCTGGCGAGACAACCCCGGAGAAGCAGCTGTTTGAAGAGGGGAGGGAAGATGATGAGGTCCTTGACCCATCATGGCGTGAGGAACAGGAAGGTGGTGGGAGCAGCTCGGAGGAAGAGATTCCCCTACCGGCCAAAACAGGAGGCAGAGGGAGGGGGAAGACTTGGTTGCCTGTACCCTCCACTTTGGCACCCGTTAGGAGCATTCCTCATTCCAAAGGCAAACCGAGCGCTCCCAAGAGTTGCAGTGCGTGGTCCTTTTTTGACACAGTTGCAGATGACATTTGCTTTGTCAAATGCAAGCTGTGTCATCAGATAGTCAAAAGACGGAGAAATGTCAGCAACCTCAATACCACAAATATGTGGAAACATGTGCGCACCAAGCACGAGTTGGAGTTGCAGAGACACCCTGAAGACGTAGGCCAACGTACAGCACCACCTACCACCTCTTCAGTTCGTGTTGGGGCCTCTTCCTCCAGCTCACACACTGCTGGTTCGGCTTCCTCACAGGATCGCCAAGGAAGAACCTCTGCCACTGTTGTCCGGAGACCCTGTCAGATTCCACTCATAGCAGCATGTTCCCATCCATCACAGCCATCGGTAGCACAGGCATGGTATAAAAGGCGCCCTTACTCGGCAAACCATCCCTGAGCACAGTCTCTGAATGCTGGCATTGCCAAACTTCTGGCAGTTGAAATGCTGTCATTCAGGCTGGTGGACACTGACTCCTTCCGGGACTTAATGGCATTGGCAGTCCCCCAATACAACGTGCCCAGCCGCTTTTATTTCAGCAGGCGAGCCATCCCTGCCCTGCAGAAACATGTTGAGGGCAAAATAAAACATGCGCTACTAAACGCCGTTAGTAGCAAGGTCCACCTGACCACCGATGCGTGGACCAGTAACCATGGACAGGGACAATACCTTTCCCTCACTGCCCACTGGGTCAATGTTGTGGAGCCGGGTACAGATCTGGAGAGTGGCGCTGTACGTGTTCTTCCAACGCCACGGATTGCAGGACTCCAGTCTGTACACATAGACTCCTCCTCCTACTCAAGTTCCTCAGAAACAGCAGAGCAGGAGCCTGTTACGACCGATATGAGCACAGCCGTGGCCAAACGTCAACAGGCTGTACTCAAATTAATTTCTTTGGGGAATCGAAGCCACACAGCGCAGGAGCTCTGGAATGCTATCAAGCTGGAGAGCGATGTGTGGTTTGGGCCAGCGAATCTCCAGCCGGGCTTGGTAGTGTGTGACAATGGCCGAAATCTGGTGGCAGCTCTTGGCCTAGGCAACCTCACACACATCCCATGTCTGGCACATGTGCTTAACTTGGTCGTGCAGAGCTTTCTGAGGGACTATCCGGATCTTGATGCACTGTTGCACAAGGTCCGCATAGAGTGCGCTCACTTGCGACGTTCCAGCACGGCAAGATCGCGCCTCGCTGCTCTGCAGCGACGATTTGGCCTTCCGGAACATCGCATTATATGTGACCTACCCACCCGGTGGAATTCAACGTTACATATGTTGGAGCGGTTGTGTGAGCAGCAGGCAGCAGTCATGGAGTACCAGCTGCATCAGGAGCAAACAAGTCGCACTGTGCGCCGTTCACACTTCAGCACCATTGAGTGGGCCTCTATGAAGGACATCTGCCTCGTTTTGCGTGCCTTCGATGAATCCACGCGGATGGCGAGTGCAGATGATGCACTAGTCAGCATGACTGTCCCCCTTATCTGCCTGCTTCAACAAACACTGCAAGCACTAAGGGATGAGGTTTCGGAAGAGGTGGAGGATGAGGAGTCCCAAATGCCATCTGCTTCTGGACAGTCTGCGCTACGTGTTTCCTCACAAAGGCCTAGGCAGGGGACACTTTGTGAGGAGGATGAGGAGGAGTCGATGGAGGAGGAAGACATCTCTCCAGAGGAGGGAGGTACCCAAACCTCTACTCAGTATGTACAGCGAGGGTGGGGTGATGCAGAGCAGGCCGAGGTCACGCCTCAAACAGGGGACAGCGGTTCTTTGGCAGTTGGGAGTCTGCAGATAATGGTTGATTTCATGCTGCAGTGCCTGAGAAACGACCGCCGCATCGCCCACATTCTCGTCTCGGCTGATTATTGGGTGTACACCCTCCTAGATCCTCGCTACCGGGACAGCGTACAAAGGCTCATACCAACGTTGAACCGGGAGCGTAAACTGCGGGAGTACGAAGAGTCACTGGTGCAGTCCATAATGTTTTCCATTCCACCCGACAGCATTGTTGCTAGTGCTTTACAAAGCAGCTCTGTGCGTCGAGGCAGTGGAGGAAACTCTGCACAAAGAAGGAGCAGAGGCAGCGCCGCAGCACAAGGCAAGACCACTATGGCCCAAATGTGGCAAAGTTTTGTGTGTCCACCACAATTGTCTACACCATCAGCGACGCCTCGAGTCAGCAGGAGGCAACGCTTCCGTCAGATGGTGTCAGACTACATGTCTTGCCCTGTCGCTGTACTCCCAGATGGCTCTTCCCCCTTCAAGTTTTGGGTCTCTAAGCTGGATACATGGCCAGAGCTTAGCCAGTATGCATTGGAGGTGCTGGCTTGCCCTGCTGCCAGTGTATTATCGGAACGTGTCTTTAGTGCCGCAGGTTGTGTACTAACAGACCGTCGCACGCGACTATCTTCCGATAATGTTGACCGGCTGACTTTTCTGAAAATGAACAAGGCCTGGATCTCCAAATACTTTGCCATTCCTCTTACAGACTAAATTAGTGGTTGGCAACTGTATCCAGGTCTGCTGGTGTGTTCATTTTTCTACCACCTGAACTATAATCCCTGTGCTTCAACACAGCCAGTTGTCGCTCTGATGTGTCGTCTGTACAGAGAAACACACTAGCTCCTGTGTTAGTGGGGTTCAGTAACGCCAGCTGATCCCCTGCTGTGTGGACGGCAAAGTCACCAGCTCCATCAACATTCAAACCACTACTGATTTTTAACCGTGCCCAACTTAGGTCTCTGGCTCCACTGTCTCTACTATTTCCCCTGACCTCCAACCCCGCCATCTACATCTCTGAAGTGGCGTCAGCACAATCTACACTTGTTCCTGTGTTCCTGTGGCTCAGTCACATCAGTTTATCCCCTGATGTGTGTCCGGCAAGGTCTCCTGCTCTGTCCACATTCCCATAACCAGTAGTGGGAATGAGGACAGAGCTGGCGAACTTGCCGGACAAACATCAGGGGATCAACTGACGGGACTGAGCACCAGTAACACAGGAACAAGTGTAGATTGTGCTGACGCCACTTCAGAGATGTAGCTGGTGGGGTTGGAGGCCAGGGTAAATAGTAGAGACAGTGGAGCCAGAGGCCTAAGTGGAGCATGGTTAGAATCAGTAGTAGTCAACAACCTCCATAAAAACCGCTGCCCATTGGCCTCTGCATGCGGCATGCGTAATCCTGGGCTCCAACAGTGTCAGTTGGTGTTCAGAAGTGTCGTCTCCACAGAGCCAAACACATTCGTTCAAGTGTTAGTGGGGTTCAGCACTGCCAGCTGTTCCCCTGCTGTGGAGATGGCAAGTCTCCTGCTGCCTTCAGCTGCCAAAAGCAACAGGCCCCAGCCTGCTCCTCGCCTAATCCTGGGCTCCAACAGCGTCAGTTGGTGTTCAGAAGTGTCGTCTCCACAGAGCCAAACACATTCGTTCGAGTGTTAGTTGGTTTCAGCACTGCCAGCTGTTCCCCTGCTGTGGAGATGGCAAGTCTCCTGCTGCCTACACCTGCCAAAATCCAGTAGGCCCCAGCCTGCTCCACGCCTAATCCTGGGCTCCAACAGCGTCAGTTGGTGTTCAGAAGTGTCATCTCCACAGAGCCAAACACATTCGTTCAAGTGTTAGTGGGGTTCAGCACTGCCAGCTATTCCCCTGCTGTGGAGATGGCAAGTCTCCTGCTGCCTTCAGCTGCCAAAAGCAACAGGCCCCAGCCTGCTCCTCGCCTAATCCTGGGCTCCAACAGCGTCAGTTGGTGTTCAGAAGTGTCGTCTCCACAGAGCCAAACACATTCGTTCGAGTGTTAGTGGGGTTCAGCACTGCCAGCTGTTCCCCTGCTGTGGAGATGGCAAGTCTCCTGCTGCCTACACCTGCCAAAATCCAGTAGGCCCCAGCCTGCTCCATGCCTAATCCTTGGGCTCCAACAGTGTCAGTTGGTGTTCAGAAGTGTCATCTCCACAGAGCCAAACACATTCGTTCAAGTGTTAGTGGGGTTCAGCACTGCCAGCTGTTCCCCTGCTGTGGAGATGGCAAGTCTCCTGCTGCCTTCAGCTGCCAAAAGCAACAGGCCCCAGCCTGCTCCTCGCCTAATCCTGGGCTCCTACAGCGTCAGTTGGTGTTCAGAAGTGTCGTCTCCACAGAGCCAAACACATTCGTTCGAGTGTTAGTGGGGTTCAGCACTGCCAGCTGTTCCCCTGCTGTGGAGATGGCAAGTCTCCTGCTGCCTTCAGCTGCCAAAAGCAACAGGCCCCAGCCTGCTCCTCGCCTAATCCTGGGCTCCAACAGCGTCAGTTGGTGTTCAGAAGTGTCGTCTCCACAGAGCCAAACACATTCGTTCGAGTGTTAGTGGGGATCAGCACTGCCAGCTGTTCCCCTGCTGTGGAGATGGCAAGTCTCCTGCTGCCTACACCTGCCAAAATCCAGTAGGCCCCAGCCTGCTCCTCGCCTAATCCTGGGCTCCAACAGCGTCAGTTGGTGTTCAGAAGTGTCGTCTCCACAGAGCCAAACACATTCGTTCGAGTGTTAGTGGGTTTCAGCACTGCCAGCTGTTCCCCTGCTGTGGAGATGGCAGTCTCTCCTGCTGTTACCTCATTCCAAATACAGTAGGCCTCTGCCTACACCCTCCTATTTCCTGGGCTTCAACACAGCCAGTTGTAGCTCGGAAGTGCCATCCACACGGAAAGAGACACTTGCTCCCGTGTCTCAGTGGGGTTCAGTAACGTCAGCTGATCCCCTGCTGTGTGGATGGCAGTCTCTCCTGCTGTCACCTCATTCCAAATACAGTAGGCCTCTGCCTACACCCTCCTATTTCCTGGGCTTCAACATAGCCAGTTGTAGCTCGGAAGTGCCGTCCACACGGAAAGAGACACTTGCTCCCGTGTCTCAGTGGGGTTCAGTAACGTCAGCTGATCCCCTGCTGTGTGGATGGCAGTCTCTCCTGCTGTCACCACATTCCAAATACAGTAGGCCTCTGCCTACACCCTCCTATTTCCTGGGCTTCAACACAGCCAGTTGTAGCTCGGAAGTGCCGTCAACACGGAAAGAGATACTTGCTCCCGTGTCTCAGTGGGGTTCAGTAACATCAGCTGATCCCCTGCTGTGTGGATGGCAGTCTCTCCTGCTGTCACCTCATTCCAAATACAGTAGGCCTCTGCCTACACCCTCCTATTTCCTGGGCTTCAACATAGCCAGTTGTAGCTCGGAAGTGCCGTCCACACGGAAAGAGACACTTGCTCCCGTGTCTCAGTGGGGTTCAGTAACGTCAGCTGATCCCCTGCTGTGTGGATGGCAGTCTCTCCTGCTGTCACCTCATTCCAAATACAGTAGGCCTCTGCCTACACCCTCCTATTTCCTGGGCTTCAACACAGCCAGTTGTAGCTCGGAAGTGCCGTCCACACGGAAAGAGATACTTGCTCCCACGTCTCAGTGGGGTTCAGTAACGTCAGCTGATCCCCTGCTGTGTGGATGGCAGTCTCTCCTGCTGTCACCTCATTCCAAATACAGTAGGCCTCTGCCTACACCCTCCTATTTCCTGGGCTTCAACACAGCCAGTTGTAGCTCGGAAGTGCCGTCCACACGGAAAGAGACACTTGCTCCCGTGTCTCAGTGGGGTTCTGTAACGTCAGCTGATCCCCTGCTGTGTGGATGGCAGTCTCTCCTGCTGTCACCTCATTCCAAATACAGTAGACCTCTGCCTACACCCTCCTATTTCCTGGGCTTCAACACAGCCAGTTGTAGCTCGGAAGTGCCGTCCACACGGAAAGAGACACTTGCTCCCGTGTCTCAGTGGGGTTCAGTAACGTCAGCTGATCCCCTGCTGTGTGGATGGCAGTCTCTCCTGCTGTCACCTCATTCCAAATACAGTAGGCCTCTGCCTACACCCTCCTATTTCCTGGGCTTCAACACAGCCAGTTGTAGCTCGGAAGTGCCGTCCACACGGAAAGAGACACTTGCTCCCGTGTCTCAGTGGGGTTCAGTAACGTCAGCTGATCCCCTGCTGTGTGGATGGCAGTCTCTCTTGCTGTCACCTCATTCCAAATACAGTAGGCCTCTGCCTACACCCTCCTATTTCCTGGGCTTCAACACAGCCAGTTGTAGCTCGGAAGTGCCGTCCACACGGAAAGAGATACTTGCTCCCACGTCTCAGTGGGGTTCAGTAACGTCAGCTGATCCCCTGCTGTGTGGATGGCAGTCTCTCCTGCTGTCACCTCATTCCAAATACAGTAGGCCTCTGCCTACACCCTCCTATTTCCTGGGCTTCAACACAGCCAGTTGTAGCTCGGAAGTGCCGTCCACACGGAAAGAGACACTTGCTCCCGTGTCTCAGTGGGGTTCAGTAACGTCAGCTGATCCCCTGCTGTGTGGATGGCAGTCTCTCCTGCTATCACCTCATTCCAAACACAGTAGGCCTCTGCCTACACCCTCCTATTTCCTGGGCTTCAACACAGCCAGTTGTAGCTCGGAAGTGCCGTCCACACGGAAAGAGATACTTGCTCCCGTGTCTCAGTGGGGTTCAGTAACGTCAGCTGATCCCCTGCTGTGTGGATGGCAGTCTCTCCTGCTGTCACCTCATTCCAAATACAGTAGGCCTCTGCCTACACCCTCCTATTTCCTGGGCTTCAACACAGCCAGTTGTAGCTCGGAAGTGCCGTCCACACGGAAAGAGACACTTGCTCCCGTGTCTCAGTGGGGTTCAGTAACGTCAGCTGATCCCCTGCTGTGTGGATGGCAGTCTCTCCTGCTGTCACCACATTCCAAATACAGTAGGCCTCTGCCTACACCCTCCCATTTCCTGGGCTTCAACACAGCCAGTTGTAGCTCGGAAGTGCCGTCCACACGGAAAGAGACACTTGCTCCCGTGTCTCAGTGGGGTTCAGTAACGTCAGCTGATCCCCTGCTGTGTGGATGGCAGTCTCTCCTGCTGTCACCTCATTCCAAATACAGTAGGCCTCTGCCTACACCCTCCTATTTCCTGGGCTTCAACACAGCCAGTTGTAGCTCGGAAGTGCCGTCCACACGGAAAGAGACACTTGCTCCCGTGTCTCAGTGGGGTTCTGTAATGTCAGCTGATCCCCTGCTGTGTGGATGGCAGTCTCTCCTGCTGTCACCTCATTCCAAATACAGTAGGCCTCTGCCTACACCCTCCTATTTCCTGGGCTTCAACACAGCCAGTTGTAGCTCGGAAGTGCCGTCCACACGGAAAGAGATACTTGCTCCCGTGTCTCAGTGGGGTTCAGTAACGTCAGCTGATCCCCTGCTGTGTGGATGGCAGTCTCTCCTGCTGTCACCTCATTCCAAATACAGTAGACCTCTGCCTACACCCTCCTATTTCCTGGGCTTCAACACAGCCAGTTGTAGCTCGGAAGTGCCGTCCACACGGAAAGAGACACTTGCTCCCGTGTCTCAGTGGGGTTCAGTAACGTCAGCTGATCCCCTGCTGTGTGGATGGCAGTCTCTCCTGCTGTCACCTCATTCCAAATACAGTAGGCCTCTGCCTACACCCTCCTATTTCCTGGGCTTCAACACAGCCAGTTGTAGCTCGGAAGTGCCGTCCACACGGAAAGAGACACTTGCTCCCGTGTCTCAGTGGGGTTCAGTAACGTCAGCTGATCCCCTGCTGTGTGGATGGCAGTCTCTCCTGCTGTCACCTCATTCCAAATACAGTAGGCCTCTGCCTACACCCTCCTATTTCCTGGGCTTCAACACAGCCAGTTGTAGCTCGGAAGTGCCGTCCACACGGAAAGAGACACTTGCTCCCGTGTCTCAGTGGGGTTCAGTAACTTCAGCTGATCCCCTGCTGTGTGGATGGCAAAGTCTCCTGCTGCCTACACAGTCGTACCACTACTGATTTTTAACCGTGCTCCAATTAGGCCTGTGGCTCCACTGTCTCTCGTATTTCTCCTGTCCTCCAACCCCGCCAGTTACAGCTCCGAAGTGGCGTATGCACAATCCACACTTGTTCCTGTGTTACAGGTGTTCAGTCCGGTCAGTTAATCCCCTGATGTGTGTCCGGCAATGTCGCCTGCTCTGTCCACATTCCCATAATGGGAATGTGGACAGAGCAGGCGACATTGCCGGACACACATCAGGGGATTAACTGACCGGACTGAACACCTGTAACACAGTAACAAGTGTGGATTGTGCAGACGCCACTTCGGAGCTGTAACTGGCGGGGTTGGAGGACAGGGGAAATACGAGTATCACTGATATTATGGGAATGTGGACAGAGCAGGTGACATTGCCGGACACACATCAGGGGATTAACTGACCGGACTGAACACCTGTAACACAGGAACAAGTGTGGATTGTGCAGACGCCACTTCGGAGCTGTAACTGGCGGGGTTGGAGGACAGGGGAAATACGAAAATCAGTGAAGCCACAGGCCTAAGTGGAGCTTGGTTAAAATTATTAGAAGTCTACAACCGATCTTAAAATTTCTTCAATGCAGCCTCAGCCTGCTCCGTGCTTGTCCCTGGGCTTCAACACAGCCAGTTGTTGCTCGGAAGTGCCGTCTTCACAGAGTAAAACACTAGCTCCTGTGTTTGTGGGGTTCAGTAACGTCAGCTGTTCCCCTGCTGTTTTGATGGCAATCTGTCCTGCTGCCTCCCAATTGACAGCACATCAGGCCTCAGCCTGCTAAGTGCTTGTCCTGGGCTCCAACATCGCCAGTTGCTGCTCATAACTGACTTTGGCACGGGTACTCCCTCCTGCCCAGCTTGGTTCCAGCCCTGCCTGCTGTTTCCGGGAAGTGTCAATGTCAGTTTGCCACCCCAAGTTGCCATGTCGTGTTGCGGTTGGGTTAGCCAAGGCTAGCAGTTTAGGTGCTTCCTATGTGGACTGCGGGTTCTGGTAAGAAAGGCTTGTTCCGTAGTGCCAGTAGGACAAGCACCCCCTGTAGGACTGTGTGATTCGGTAACTGCGGCCAGCTTGCGGCATGCCAACTTTGCTTTTCAGGGGTAACTTCTGCTACCCCTCCAGGTTCCAGCACCGTCAGCTGGTTCTCGTCAGAGCCTTTGGCCTAGGTGCCTCCATCTCGGTATCCGAGTTCCGGCAATGTCTGCTGGTCCTTGGTAGTGCTTTGTAGCACAGGTACCTCCTGCTTAGTAACCGGGTTCCAGCACCGTCAGCTGGTCCTCGGTTGTGCCATTGGCTCTTATTCCTTCTGCTGCCCCTCCGGGTGCCAGCACTGTCAGCTGGTCCTCGCTATTTCCATTTGCTCTTGCAGCTTATGCTACCCCTCCGGGTTCCAGCACCGTCAGCTGGTTCTCGTCAGAGCCTTTGGCCTAGGTGCCTCCATCTCGGTATCCGAGTTCCGGCAACGTCTGCTGGTCCTTGGTAGTGCTTTGTAGCACAGGTACCTCCTGCTTAGTAACCGGGTTCCAGCACCGTCAGCTGGTCCTCGGTTGTGCCATTGGCTCTTATTCCTTCTGCTGCCCCTCCGGGTGCCAGCACTGTCAGCTGGTCCTCGCTATTTCCATTTGCTCTTGCAGCTTATGCTACCCCTCCGGGTTCCAGCACCGTCAGCTGGTTCTCGTCAGAGCCTTTGGCCTAGGTCCCTCCATCTCGGTATCCGAGTTCCGGCAACGTCTGCTGGTCCTTGGTAGTGCTTTGTAGCACAGGTACCTCCTGCTTAGTAACCGGGTTCCAGCACCGTCAGCTGGTCCTCGGTTGTGCCATTGGCTCTTATTCCTTCTGCTGCCCCTCCGGGTGCCAGCACTGTCAGCTGGTCCTCGCTATTTCCATTTGCTCTTGCAGCTTATGCTACCCCTCCGGGTTCCAGCACCGTCAGCTGGTTCTCGTCAGAGCCTTTGGCCTAGGTGCCTCCATCTCGGTATCCGAGTTCCGGCAATGTCTGCTGGTCCTTGGTAGTGCTTTGTAGCACAGGTACCTCCTGCGCAGTAACCGGGTTCCAGCACCGTCAGCTGGTCCTCGGTAGTGCCATTGGCTCTTGTTCCTTCTGCTGCCCCTCCGGGTGCCAGTACCGTCAGCTGGTTCAAGAGGACAAAGAACAGGAAGACAACCACCAAGATGCAGAACAACAAGAGAGAAGACAAAGAAGCATAAAAAAACAAAGCAGAAGAACATTAAGCATAAGACTAATACTCTGAGCAAATGATATTATCTTATTTATAAGCAGAAGAAGACTAAGCAGTGTATGGGGGTGAGTCCGTTCCTCCTCGTGGTGCCCCTGGAAAAGGCCTGCTGCTGCAGGCCAAACTGAACGCGGACAAATTCTGTTGTAAATCTTTTGTGACAGGCAGAACGGAAGGTGTAAACTTCTAACTTTTCTAGATAACAACTACAGGAATGCCTGACACAAACAAGAATATGATGAAGAAGAATAGGAAGAAGATGAAGAAGTTGAATATGTAGAATAATAATTGTTCTACATTATTATAAATAATGTAAAAAGAAGAATGTAAAAAAAGGAAGTAGAAGAATTTAAAAAAAGGAAGAAGAAGAAGAATGTAAAAAAAGGAATAAGAAAAAGAATGTAAAAAAAGGAAGTAGAAGAATGTAAAAAAAGGAAGTAGAAGAATTTAAAAAAAGGAAGAAGAAGAAGAATGTAAAAAAAGGAATAAGAAAAAGAATGTAAAAAAAGGAAGTAGAAGAATGTAAAAAAAGGAAGAAGAAGAAGAAGAAGAAGAAGAATGTAAAAAAAGGAATAAGAAGAAGAAGAAGAAGGTAAAAAAAGGAAGAAGAATAAGAAAGAAGAAGAAAGAAGAAAGATGAAGACATACATGTCTGGCAAAATATAAATGAGGCTAACATAGTCAATATCTGTGTAACTCCTAACGTCTTTAAAAAAAAAAGTTTAATTCCTGCTATTCCATTTGATTGGGCTAAACCTCTATGGCTTTAATGTCTCCTCCACCTCCCACAATACATTCTACATTATTCTTAGTTGTTTTTCTTCATGTAGAATTAACCTACAAGGAAAGAAAGGGCTTTTTTTAATTCCGATATTTTGGCCCCATTGACTTGCATTGGTTCCCGGTATCGGAATCGGCGATACCGATACTTTTTTTTAAGATCGGCCGATCCATTCCGATCCGATATTTTCAAGTATCGGCTGGTATCGCTCAACTCTACTGATTACTCCATGGAGCTGTTTTCACATACCATGTCAAGTCAAATGGTGAATTACCCAGGCCAAGATGAATCTGACATGGAGTGCACTGATGCACAGCCGCTGATGGATGATTCTGCTGGTACATTCACTCAGAGCACTACATTGTCCTCGCAGTGTACAGAGCCAGATTCTGACCCTGATGAGACTCAGGTGCCCCTTCCCGCACACTATACCACCATACACGGTGACACAGAGGAAGGTGCACATGACATTGAAGAGGAGGTGATGGATGACCCAGTTGTTGACCCAGATTGGCATCCATTGGGGGAAGAGGGTGCTACTTCCAATAGCTCAGATGAGGAGCATCCACAGCAGACATCGACATCGCAACAGCTGTTATCTGGCAGGCCTGTAGCACTCCAAAGACAGGTTCCAAACATCAAAAGAGTTGCTGGACAGCTTGTCCAGAGGGTCAAAAGATCACAGCGTGCTAGGCCGCAAAATGTCTGCCAAAGTAGGAAGAGTGCAGTGTGGCACTTTTTTGAACAAAATCCTCATGATCAGGCCAAGGTTATCTGTAAGAAGTGCGCAAAGACCTTTAGCCGAGGGAAAAATCTGAAAAATTTGAATACCAGTTGCATGCTTAGACATTTAACCAGCATGCACTTGCAAGTGTGGACACAACACCAAACCTCAAGTGCCACATGTGCAACTGATCACAACGAAGGTAGTCAGCAACGCTACATTGTTTCCCCCACTGTAAGCCCACCGGTTAGCACAGCAGCAAATGTTGAGGTGTCGTTGCAAGGCCACAGCAGTCAGTGAATCCCACTGTTATATCAACGAAAGACTGATTCTAGGCCATCAGAAAGAACACCAACTCCATCACCATCATCAACCCTCTCTCAGTCCGCCCTGTCCACCGCTACTTCCACCATATTCAGCTCTCTAGTCCAGCTCACCCTCCCAGACACTATGAGTAGGTCAAGAAAGTACTCAGTCTCTCATCCGCGTACACTGGGTTTGAACGCCCACATTGCCAAACTAATCTCGTTTGAGATGATGCCCTTTCGGTTGGTGGAAAGCACAGCTTTCCGCGAACTCATGGCCTATGCAGTACCACGCTATGACCTACCCAGTCGCCACTTCTTCTCTCGCAAAGCCATCCCAGCCCTCCACCATCATGTGAAAGACCACATTGTCCATGCACTCAAGCAGTCAGTGAGCGGAAAGGTGCACCTCACAACTGATGCATGGTCCAGTCGGCATGGCCAGGGCCGTTACGTGTCCATCACTGCGCACTGGGTTAATGTGGTGGATGCAGGGTCCACAGGGGACAGCGGTGGTGGGACAGTGCTGCCTAGCCCACGGTATAGGAAACAGTTGGCTGTAGGCGTTCGACCCTCCTCCTCCTCCTCCTCCTCCAGAAGCGAAAGCTCGTCCACAGAGCGCAGTCGTACGAGCACTCCATCTGCAGCTGCCACTGTTGCACACGATGTGTCCCCCTATCGAGCAGCTAGTGGAAAGCGTCAGCAGGCTGTGTTGCAGATGATGTGTTTGGGCAACAGACACACCACCGAGGTGCTGGCCGAGTACTTGAAGCGACAAACTGAGTCATGGCTGGGCAGTGTACATCTTGAGGCAGGCAAGGTAGTTAGTGATAACGGCCGTAATTTTGTGGCAGCCATAGCCCTTTCAAAACTCAGCCACATACCTTGCTTGGCTCACACCTTGAACCTGGTGGTGCAGTGCTTCCTCAAAAATTATCCGGAGTTAACAGCCCTGCTCCAGAAGGTGCGAAGACTGTGCGCGCACATCCGCCGGTCGCCTGTACACTCCGTTCGTATGCAGAAGCTGCAGCGATTGCTCCACCTTCCCAACCACCGCCTCATTATCGACATTGCAACAAGGTGGAACTCCACCCTGCACATGGTGGAGCGGCTGTGCGAGCAGAGGCAGGCCATAATGCATTTGTGGGAGGATACACTGCCAGGCACTTTGAGAGCAAACATGGAGTTGACAGGTGTGCAGTGGTCGAAGCTGAAAGACCTCTGTAAAGTCCTTCAGTGTTTTGAGGAATGCACACGGCTGGTAAGCGCAGACGACGCCATCCTAAGCATGAGCATCCCACTTATGCGTCTGCTCATGCAAACTTTGACGCACCTTAAGGAGCAGGCGTCTGCAGCCAATGTTGATGAGGAGGAAGAGGAGGAGGGAATCCTTGATGACATTCAGCCATTGTCTGCTCAGGGACCTCTCCTGGACGAGGTGGAGGAAGAAGAGGAGGAGGAGGATGATGATGGGGATGATTACTTAGGGGAGGAGGATGCATCTCGTGGGGCAAGTGAAAATGTTGGCGTGGCAAGGTCTGGTACAGGGTTTTGTGCGTGACTGGAGGGATGTGGATTTGCCAGAAAGTGCTCCTCTACCCAGCACTCGCAGTGCATCATTGACACCGGGAACATTGGCCCACATGTCAGATTATGCCTTGCAGATCCTAAAAAGGGACCCCCGCATTGCCAAAATGATGAACGATGACGACTACTGGTTGGCCAGCATCCTGGATCCACGCTATAAAGGCAAATTACAAAACATCATGCCACAGGAGAACCTTGACCTAATATTGGCTAATAAACAAGCAACTCTGGTAAATCGGTTGCTTGAGGCATTCCCAGCACACAGCAGCGGTGATGGTTCTCACACGAGCCGTACGGGCCGGGGGCAGCTTGGCAGAGGTGTTCGTGGTGCACACAGCAGAAGTGGCGTTGGAGACAGGGGTTTCATGACAATGTTGTGGACTGATTTTTCAAATACCGCTCACACAACTGGTAATACTGCATCGATGGAAAGTGACAGGAGACAGCAGTTGTCAACTATGGTTACAAACTACTTTTCCTCCCATATCGATGTTCTCCCACACAGGTCATTCCCCTTTGACTATTGGGCCGCTAAACTGGACACCTGGCATGAATTGGCCCAATATGCCTTACAGGAACTCGCTTGCCCAGCTACAAGTGTGCTATCGGAAAGAGTCTTCAGTGCAGCTGGATCAATCCTTACAGAAAAAAGGACCCATCTGTCAACCCAAAATGTGGATGATCTAACCTTCATTAAAATGAACCATGCATGGGTTTCCAAGGATTTTGTCCCACCTTCCCCTGATGACACATAGGGTGACAGAAAAATGGCTTGCTTTGGACCACCTCTTCCTGGGACTTCACCTATTTCGCCTTTTGCATCAGCTGAATGTCCAACATCAACATATGCCACTTTCTAAAACTCCCTAACTGTGCTGCCTCCCCCCCCATGGCCGGGGTCACCACCTAGCGCACGACACCGTGCGAGTGCCGTTGCTCTGGACAGGTGGGTAGGCCGACTCTTGGGCGCGGGCACTGGCACAGGGTCCCTCATAGTGCAATCAAGTGTCTCTGACGGTGGTGGTGCACACCCGCCGTCAGACACACCGCTGTACTATGAGGGGCCCAGTGCCAGTACCAACGCCCACGAGTGGGCCCCCCTTGCTTGGGCAGGGCCCCAGCATTTGCAATCTTTACCTCTCCCTGCTCCTCCGCTGTGTAATCTGGGCCGTCAAATCCATACTGTGCCTGACACCGTCTGAGCCTGCCTCCTGATGTATAGACATATATTTTGAATGTGTACGCTATCCATACATGTTATCTGGGGATACGGTACCCTTTCTAACCTTTGTGCAATCACGTGCAATCCATACTGGGCCTAACACCGTCTGAGCCTGCCTCCTGAGACATATATTTTGAATGTGTACGCTATCCATACATGTTATCCGGGGATACGGTACCCTTTCTAACCTTTGTGCAATCACGTGCAATCCATACTGGGCCTAACACCGTCTGAGCCTGCCTCCTGATGTATAGACATATATTTTGAATGTGTACGCTATCCATACATGTTATCCGGGGATACGGTACCCTTTCTAACCTTTGTGCAATCACGTGCAATCCATACTGGGCCTAACACCGTCTGAGCCTGCCTCCTGAGACATATATTTTGAATGTGTATGCTATCCATACATGTTATCCGGGGATACGGTACCCTTTCTCACCTTTGTGCAATCACGTGTAATCCATACTGGGCATGAGAACGGCTGGCGAGCTGTTAAGCAAGCTACAGCACCTGTGGTTTGCACACGTAAGTTTTTCATTTTTTCAGGAATGATGGTTAGGCCTAATTCCGGAACTGCGGTTGACCTGCACTTACTGGGAAATCATTGTTCGCGGGTAATAATTGTAATCAGTGATCCCCATCACTAACGTTGTTCAGCGGGTTATCTTTTCAGTGTAGCGCACATGCAGCCACGGACAAGTAAGGGCATGACACACCAGTTATTGGCCAATCTCATGTGCCAGAGCCTCACGTGTCCCTCTAGTAAGCCGGACTCGGACCGCGGGGCATGACGGAGTCTCGTTCGTTAACGGAATTAAGCTTGCAATTTGTGCATCTGTTCTGTAGCTGGCATGGTTGAGGTTTCCCAGGTGGAGTCGAATTTAACCGTAGGCTCCACTCCTGGTGGTGCCCTTCTGGACATTCCTTTAAGGTTCAGCTTTGCAACCATACTGCCCACGTAAAACAAACACTTTGCCTTCATGAACGCTGTTTGGAGGGTCATGACTCGTGGGAATAACGCCGCCCAATCAGTTAACCTGCTAGAGAGATCCTTCGTTGCTCCCAAGCATGACATCACACTCCCTAGGAAGAAGGTAATGCCACTGTGGCGACCGTACTCCTGGGGGCGACACAAGTGCACTGATGCCCAGCCACTGCTCGATGAATCTGCTGGTACATTGACCCAGACCACTACATTCCCCTCGCACGCTACCCGGCCTGAATCTGACCCTGATGAAACTCAGGTTACCCTTCCCATATACAGTTCCATCTTACACGGTGACAAAGAGGAAGCTGCAGATGAAAGTGCAGGTTCGGCCCACCCGCCATCAGACACACCACCGTACTATCAGGGGCCCTGTGCCAGTGCCGTCGTCAACGAGTGGGCCCCCCTGCTTGCCCAGGATCACAGCACTTGCAAAGTTGAAATACTGTGCAGTGAGATGGAAGATGGGGACGACGAGGAGTCTAGACTAGTACAGGGATTCCCTAGCGAGGAGACTTATTTGATTGTTTTCAATGTTGGGACAGCAATTTTTGGGGAGCACTATACTCTGGAGAATGATAGATGGGGCCCACCATACACTGGAACATTCCAAAGGTGGACATCAGACACTGGAGCAGCATTTACAGGGCCCATTATACACTAGAGCATTAGAAATGGGGCCCATTATGTTTGGAGCATTATTTGGGCCCATAAAACAGTGGAGCTTCATCCATGGGGACCAACATATACTGTAGCATTATGTGGAGCTCATCATATACTGTTTCAAACATTATATGGGACTAGAGTTGAGCGACTTTTGCTTTTTTAGGGTCCCGTTTCGTTTCGTGAAACCCGACTTTTCCAAAAGTCGGGTCGAGCAAGATCGTCCGATTATAGGGAAAAGTCGGGGTCGTCCCGAAACACGAAACCCAATGTAAGTCAATGGGGAATAAAAGTCGGCAGTGAAAGGAGGACAGGAAAAACACCTACAGTGCCCATTTGAATGCCAAAAGCATCAATTCTTCTTACTTAAGCTTGTCAACCTTAATTAACTTCATAATACAAGTTACGCACTGAAAAATGGGGGTTATTTGGCTAAATGTGTGGGGGGGGAGGGCTGGCTGCAGGTTTTCATGTGCCCTGGGCGAAAGAGCGCCCCTTTAACACATACCACAACTCATCATGCTCCGATACGGCAGAGAAATAGCGGTATAGTACAATGAAAAATACCTCACTTTATACATCTCATGACGAGGCCCATCTATTTCTCCATACAAAATCATTGGTCCCATATAATGTTTGAAACAGTATATGATGAGCTCCACATAATGCTACAGTATATGTTGGTCCCCATGGATGAAGCTCCACTGTCTTATGGGCCCAAATAATGCTCCAAACATAATGGGCCCCATTTCTACTGCTCTAGTGTATAATGGGCCCTGTAAATGCTGCTCCAGTGTCTGATGTCCACCTTTGGAATGTTCCAGTGTATGGTGGGCCCCATCTATCATTCTCCAGAGTATAGTGCTCCCCAAAAATTGCTGTCCCAACATAGAAAACAATCAAATAAGTCTCCTCGCTAGGGAATCCCTGTACTTGTCTGGACAGGTGCTGTAGCTTGCTTAACAGCTCGCCAGCCGTTCTCACGCCCAGTATGGATTGCACGTGATTGCACAAAGGTTAGAAAGGGTACCGTATCCCTGGATAACATGTATGGATAGCGTACACATTCAAAATATATGTCTATACAGCATGAGGCAGGCTCAGACGGTGTTAGGCCCAGTATGGATTGCACGTCATTGCACAAAGGTTAGAAGGGGTACCGTATCCCCGGATAACATGTATGGATAGCGTACACATTCAAAATATATGTCTATACAGCATGAGGCAGGCTCAGACGGTGTTAGGCCCAGTATGGATTGCACGTCATTGCACAAAGGTTAGAAGGGGTACCGTATCCCCGGATAACATGTATGGATAGCGTACACATTCAAAATATATGTCTATACAGCATGAGGCAGGCTCAGACGGTGTTAGGCCCAGTATGGATTGCACGTCATTGCACAAAGGTTAGAAGGGGTACCGTATCCCCGGATAACATGTATGGATAGCGTACACATTCAAAATATATGTCTATACAGCATGAGGCAGGCTCAGACGGTGTTAGGCCCAGTATGGATTGCACGTCATTGCACAAAGGTTAGAAGGGGTACCGTATCCCCGGATAACATGTATGGATAGCGTACACATTCAAAATATATGTCTATACAGCATGAGGCAGGCTCAGACGGTGTTAGGCCCAGTATGGATTGCACGTCATTGCACAAAGGTTAGAAGGGGTACCGTATCCCCGGATAACATGTATGGATAGCGTACACATTCAAAATATATGTCTATACAGCATGAGGCAGGCTCAGACGGTGTTAGGCCCAGTATGGATTGCACGTCATTGCACAAAGGTTAGAAGGGGTACCGTATCCCAGGATAACATGTATGGATAGCGTACACATTCAAAATATATGTCTATACAGCATGAGGCAGGCTCAGACGGTGTTAGGCCCAGTATGGATTGCACGTCATTGCACAAAGGTTAGAAGGGGTACCGTATCCCCGGATAACATGTAGGGATAGCGTACACATTCAAAATATATGTCTATACAGCATGAGGCAGACTCAGACGGTGTTAGGCCCAGTATGGATTGCACGTCATTGCACAAAGGTTAGAAGGGGTACCGTATCCCCGGATAACATGTATGGATAGCGTACACATTCAAAATATATGTCTATATAGCATGAGGCAGGCTCAGACGGTGTTAGGACCAGTATGGATTGCACGTCATTGCACAAAGGTTAGAAGGGGTACCGTATCCCCGGATAACATGTATGGATAGCGTACACATTCAAAATATATGTCTATACAGCATGAGGCAGGCTCAGACGGTGTTAGGCCCAGTATGGATTGCACGTCATTGCACAAAGGTTAGAAGGGGTACCGTATCCCCGGATAACATGTATGGATAGCGTACACATTCAAAATATATGTCTATACAGCATGAGGCAGGCTCAGACGGTGTTAGGCCCAGTATGGATTGCACGTCATTGCACAAAGGTTAGAAGGGGTACCGTATCCCCGGATAACATGTATGGATAGCGTACACATTCAAAATATATGTCTATACAGCATGAGGCAGGCTCAGCCGGTGTTAGGCCCAGTATGGATTGCACGTCATTGCACAAAGGTTAGAAGGGGTACCGTATCCCCGGATAACATGTATGGATAGCGTACACATTCAAAATATATGTCTATACAGCATGAGGCAGGCTCAGACGGTGTTAGGCCCAGTATGGATTGCACGTCATTGCACAAAGGTTAGAAGGGGTACCGTATCCCCGGATAACATGTATGGATAGCGTACACATTCAAAATATATGTCTATACAGCATGAGGCAGGCTCAGACGGTGTTAGGCCCAGTATGGATTGCACGTCATTGCACAAAGGTTAGAAGGGGTACCGTATCCCCGGATAACATGTATGGATAGCGTACACATTCAAAATATATGTCTATACAGCATGAGGCAGGCTCAGACGGTGTTAGGCCCAGTATGGATTGCACATCATTGCACAAAGGTTAGAAAGGGTACCGTATCCCCGGATAACATGTATGGATAGCGTACACATTCAAAATATATGTCTCAGGAGGCAGGCTCAGACGGTGTCAGGCACAGTATGGATTTGACGGCCCAGATTACACAGCGGAGGAGCAGGGAGAGGTAAAGATTGCAAATGCTGGGGCCCTGGCCAAGCAAGGGGGGCCCACTCATGGGCGTCGGTACTGGCACTGGGCCTCTCATAGTACAGCGGTGTGTCTGACGGCGGGTGTGCACCACCACCGTCAGAGACACTTGATTGCACTATGAGGGACCCTGTGCCAGTGCCCGCGCCCAAGAGTCGGCCTACCCACCTGTCCAGGGCAACGGCACTCGCACGGTGTCGTGCGCTAGGTGGTGACCCCGGCCATGGGGGGGAGGCAGCACAGTTAGGGAGTTTTAGAAAGTGGCATATGTTGATGTTGGACATTCAACTGATGCAAAAGGCGAAATAGGTGAAGTACCAGGAAGAGGTGGACCAAAGCAAGCCATTTTTCTGTCACCCTATGTGTCATCAGGGGAAGGTGGGACAAAATCCTTGGAAACCCATGCGTGGTTCATTTTAATGAAGGTTAGATCATCCACATTTTGGGTTGACAGACGGGTCCTTTTTTCTGTCAGGATTGATCCAGCTGCACTGAAGACTCTTTCCGATAGCACACTTGCAGCTGGGCAAGCGAGCTCCTGTAAGGCATATTGGGCCAATTCAGGCCAGGTGTCCAGTTTAGCGGCCCAATAGTCAAAGGGGAATGACCTGTGTGGGAGAACATCGATATGGGAGGAAAAGTAGTTTGTAACCATAGTTGACAACTGCTGTCTCCTGTCACTTTCCATCGATGCAGTATTACCAGTTGTGTGAGCGGTATTTGAAAAATCAGTCCACAACATTGTCATGAAACCCCTGTCTCCAACGCCACTTCTGCTGTGTGCACCACGAACACCTCTGCCAAGCTGCCCCCGGCCCGTATGGCTCGTGTGGGAACCATCTCCGCTGCTGTGTGCTGGGAATGCCTCAAGCAACCGATTTACCAGAGTTGCTTGTTTATTAGCCAATATTAGGTCAAGGTTCTCCTGTGGCATGATGTTTTGTAATTTGCCTTTATAGCGTGGATCCAGGATGCTGGCCAACCAGTAGTCGTCATCGTTCATCATTTTGGCAATGCGGGGGTCCCTTTTTAGGATCCGCAAGGCATAATCTGACATGTGGGCCAATGTTCCCGGTGTCAATGATGCACTGCGAGTGCTGGGTGGAGGAGCACTTTCTGGCAAATCCACATCCCTCCAGTCACGCACAAACCCTGTACCAGACCTTGCCACGCCAACATTTTCACTTGCCCCACAAGATGCATCCTCCTCCCCTAAGTAATCATCCCCATCATTCTCCTCCTCCTCCTCCTCTTCTTCCTCCACCTCGTCCAGGAGAGGTCCCTGAGCAGACAATGGCTGAATGTCATCAAGGATTCCCTCCTCCTCTTCCTCCTCATCAACATTGGCTGCAGACGCCTGCTCCTTAAGGTGCGTCAAAGTTTGCATGAGCAGACGCATAAGTGGGATGCTCATACTTAGGATGGCGTCGTCTGCGCTTACCAGCCGTGTGCATTCCTCAAAACACTGAAGGACTTTACAAAGGTCTTTCAGCTTCGACCACTGCACGCCTGTCAACTCCATGTCTGCTCTCAAAGTGCCTGGCCGTGTATCCTCCCACAAATGCATTATGGCCTGCCTCTGCTCGCACAGCCGCTCCACCATGTGCAGGGTGGAGTTCCACCTTGTTGCAATGTCGATAATGAGGCGGTGGTTGGGAAGGTGGAGCAATCGCTGCAGCTTCTGCATACGAACGGAGTGTACAGGCGACCGGCGGATGTGCGCGCACAGTCTTCGCACCTTCTGGAGCAGGGCTGTTAACTCCGGATAATTTTTGAGGAAGCACTGCACCACCAGGTTCAAGGTGTGAGCCAAGCAAGGTATGTGGCTGAGTTTTGAAAGGGCTATGGCTGCCACAAAATTACGGCCGTTATCACTAACTACCTTGCCTGCCTCAAGATGTACACTGCCCAGCCATGACTCAGTTTGTCGCTTCAAGTACTCGGCCAGCACCTCGGCGGTGTGTCTGTCGCCCAAACACATCATCTGCAACACAGCCTGCTGACGCTTTCCACTAGCTGCTCGATAGGGGGACACATCGTGTGCAACAGTGGCAGCTGCAGATGGAGTGCTCGTACGACTGCGCTCTGTGGACGAGCTGTCGCTTCTGGAGGAGGAGGAGGGTCGAATGCCTACAGCCAACTGTTTCCTATACCGTGGGCTAGGCAGCACTGTCCCACCACCGCTGTCCCCTGTGGACCCTGCATCCACCACATTAACCCAGTGCGCAGTGATGGACACGTAACGGCCCTGGCCATGCCGACTGGACCATGCATCAGTTGTGAGGTGCACCTTTCCGCTCACTGACTGCTTGAGTGCATGGACAATGCGGTCTTTCACATGATGGTGGAGGGCTGGGATGGCTTTGCGAGAGAAGAAGTGGCGACTGGGTAGGTCATAGCGTGGTACTGCATAGGCCATGAGTTCGCGGAAAGCTGTGCTTTCCACCAACCGAAAGGGCATCATCTCAAACGAGATTAGTTTGGCAATGTGGGCGTTCAAACCCAGTGTACGCGGATGAGAGACTGAGTACTTTCTTGACCTACTCATAGTGTCTGGGAGGGCGAGCTGGACTTGAGAGCTGCATATGGTGGAAGTAGCGGTGGACAGGGCGGACTGAGAGAGGGTTGATGATGGTGATGGAGTTGGTGTTCTTTCTGATGGCCTAGAATCAGTCTTTCGTTGATATAACAGTGGGATTCCCTGACTGCTGTGGCCTTGCAACGACACCTCAACATTTGCTGCTGTGCTAACCGGTGGGCTTACAGTGGGGGAAACAATGTAGCGTTGCTGACTACCTTCGTTGTGATCAGTTGCACATGTGGCACTTGAGGTTTGGTGTTGTGTCCACGCTTGCAAGTGCATGCTGGTTAAATGTCTAAGCATGCAACTGGTATTCAAATTTTTCAGATTTTTCCCTCGGCTAAAGGTCTTTGCGCACTTCTTACAGATAACCTTGGCCTGATCATGAGGATTTTGTTCAAAAAAGTGCCACACTGCACTCTTCCTACTTTGGCAGACATTTTGCGGCCTAGCACGCTGTGATCTTTTGACCCTCTGGACAAGCTGTCCAGCAACTCTTTTGATGTTTGGAACCTGTCTTTGGAGTGCTCCGGGCCTGCCAGATAACAGCTGTTGCGATGTCGATGTCTGCTGTGGATGCTCCTCATCTGAGCTATTGGAAGCAGCACCCTCTTCCCCCAATGGATGCCAATCTGGGTCAACAACTGGGTCATCCATCACCTCCTCTTCTATGTCATGTGCACCTTTCTCTGTGTCACCGTGTATGGTGGTATAGTGTGCGGGAAGGGGCACCTGAGTCTCATCAGGGTCAGAATCTGGCTCTGTACACTGCGAGGACAATGTAGTGCTCTGAGTGAATGTACCAGCAGAATCATCCATCAGCGGCTGTGCATCAGTGCACTCCATGTCAGATTCATCTTGGCCTGGGTAATTCACCATTTGACTTGATAATCCAGGCATGGTATGTGAAAACAGCTCCATGGAGTAATCAGTAGTATGGCCTGCGTCATCCTTCAATCTTGGTTGGGGTGAAGGACACAAGGAAAGGTGTGGTTCATGAACATGAGCCTACAATGACGACTCAGTGCTTTTACTTTTTACAACTGAAGAAGAGGAGGCGATAGAGCTGGAGGCTGAGTCAGCAATGTAAGACAAAACTTTTTCCTGATGCTCTGCCTTTAAAAGCGGTTTGCCAACTCCTAGAAAACTAAGCGTTCGAGTCCTTATGTAGCCAGTCGATGACGCAGGGTCAGCACCTCCTGCATTCGGTCCTATTTTGCTCTTGCCACTACCATCAGATCCACCACCAACACCATCATTACCAGCTGCCAACCCCCGCCCAATTCCACGGCCTCTTCCACCAGCCTTCCTCATTTTTGGTAGAAATGTAGACAAAATCCAACAAACTATATAGTAATGTAAAACAAGGTACAAGGTGTCTATAGGACAGGGGAGTTTTAGAATTTCTGCACACACTTGTGGACAGTGGACACTTGTGGATTGTGTGCGGCCCACTGATATCTGAGCGCTATGTGACACGCTCGATGGCACAGCTGCCTGTGACCAAAGTGACGAGAGGATAATGGAGATTTTGAATCTCTGCGTACACTTGTGGACAGTGGACACTTGTGGATTGTGTGCGGCCCACTGATATCTGAGCGCTATGTGACACGCTCGATGGCACAGCTGCCTGTGACCAAAGTGACGAGAGGATAATGGAGATTTTGAATCTCTGCGTACACTTTTGGACACTGGACACTTGTGGATTGTGTGCGGCCCACTGATATCTGAGCGCTATGTGACACGCTCGATGGCACAGCTGCCTGTGACCAAAGTGACGAGAGGATAATGGAGATTTTGAATCTCTGCGTACACTTGTGGACAGTGGACACTTGTGGATTGTGTGCGGCCCACTGATATCTGAGCGCTATGTGACACGCTCGATGGCACAGCTGCCTGTGACCAAAGTGACGAGAGGATAATGGAGATTTTGAATCTCTGCGTACACTTGTGGACAGTGGACACTTGTGGATTGTGTGCGGCCCACTGATATCTGAGCGCTATGTGACACGCTCGATGGCACAGCTGCCTGTGACCAAAGTGACGAGAGGATAATGGAGATTTTGAATCTCTGCGTACACTTTTGGACACTGGACACTTGTGGATTGTGTGCGGCCCACTGATATCTGAGCGCTATGTGACACGCTCGATGGCACAGCTGCCTGTGACCAAAGTGACGAGAGGATAAGGGAGATTGGATTGCTTTTAAAAAAGCAGTTTGTGGAGCAGTGGGTAAACAGCAATGCCAGCGTGTCAGGAAGCCTTAAAAGGCAGCCCAACAACCAACACCACTGATACACCACAATATAGCCTCCCCTTGCACTGCACACACAGTGACTTGTGTGTTGTGCAGGCCAAATCGCTAGCAGCAGAAGCAGTTTTTTTGTCTTCTTCCCTGCCTAACGCTCTCCCTACAGAATCAGCAGCAACCTCTCCCTATACTAAGATCGGCAGAAGTAAGATGGCGGTCGGCGTGCACGCCCTTTTATACCCCCTGTGACGCCCACCAAAGCAAGCCAATCACTTGCATGCCCTTCTGAAAGATGGTGGTGACCCGTGCCTAGGTCATCACATTGCCCACAGTGTCCATGGATCCTGATTGGCTGAAAAAGAGCGCAAAACAAACTTTTGAAACGCGACTTTGGCGCGTAAGTCGCCGACCTCGTGGCCGACCTCATCCTAGGGTCGGGTTTCGTTTCATGAAACCCGACTTTGCCAAAAGTCGGCGACTTTTGAATTTTTTCGACCCGTTTCGCTCAACTCTATATGGGACCAATGATTCTGTATGGAGAAATAGATGGGCCTCGTCATGAGATGTAAAAAGTGAGGTATTTTTCATGTACTATACCGCTATTTCTCTGCCGTATCGGAGCATGATGAGTTGTGGTATGTGTTAAAGGGGCGCTCTTTCGCCCAGGGCACATGAAAACCTGCAGCCAGCCCTCCCCCCCCACAACTTTAGCCAAATAACCCCCATTTTTCAGTGCGTAACTTGTATTATGAAGTTAATTAAGGTTGACAAGCTTAAGTAAGAAGAATTGATGCTTTTGGCATTCAAATGGGCACTGTAGGTGTGTTTCCTGTCCTCCTCTCACTGCCGACTTTTATTCCCTATTGACTTACATTGGGTTTCGTGTTTCGGGACGACCCCGACTTTTCCCTATAATCGGACGATCTTGCTCGACCCGACTTTTGGAAAAGTCGGGTTTCACGAAACGAAACGCGACCCTTAAAAAACAAAAGTCGCTCAACTCTAGTGATCAGTAATAAGGCTGTAGCACCCCTCAGAGTTCGAAAATCTCTAGGATCTCGGCTACCAAGGGTAGCTGAGACCTTGGAAAACATGATTAGGGCCGAATTATTGGATTATTTGGTGCCCAATCATGTGATCACTGTTTTTCAGTGAATAACGGCAATCACAAGAAAAAAAATGTTCCCACTGAATGATTTCTCTCTCATCTGATATGATATACATGTCAGAGGAGTGAGAAATGGTGACCTTCGAGACACCCCGATACCTTAGACATCCCTAAGCCCTCCTAATCCACATAATCTTACTGAAAAAAAATGGCAGGCGCATTTCCCAGTGCCCCCGCCGAGATCTGTCTCCCGGTACCTGAGAACAATAGGACATTTTTTCCTATTGATTCCTTTTGATTACTGTGATAGATCCTATCACAGTGATCAAAATAAAAAAAAACAAATCCCTTTTGTCAACCCCTTAGTTAGATAAAAATTAGAGTATATATACAGTACAGACCAAAAGTTTGGACACACCTTCTCATTCAAAGAGTTTTCTTTATTTTCATGACTGCGAAAATTGTAGATTCACTCTGAAGGCATAAAAACTATGAATTAACACAAGTGGAATTATATAATTAACAAAAAAGTGTGAAACAACTGAAAATATGTCTTTTATTCTAGGTTCTTCAAAGTAGCCACCTTTTGCTTTGATTACTGCTTTGCACACTCTTGGCATTCTCTTGATGAGTTTCAAGAGGTAGTCACCAGAAATGGTCTTCCAACAGTCTTGAAGGAGTTCCCAGAGATGCTTAGCACTTGTTGGCCCTTTTGACTTCACTCTGCGGTCCAGCTCACCCCAAACCATCTCAATTGGGTTCAGGTCTTGTGACTGTGAAGGCCAGGTCATCTGGCGTAGCACCCCATCACTCTCCTTCTTGGTCAAATTGCCTTTACACAGCCTGGAGGTGTGTTTGTGGTCATTGTCCTGTTGAAAAATAAAGGATGGTCCAACTAAACGCAAACCGGATGGAATAGCATGCTGCTGCAAGATGCTGTGGTAGCCATGCTGGTTCAGTATGCCTTCAATTTTGAATAAATCCCCAACAGTGTCACCAGCAAAGTACCCCCACCATCCCACCTCCTCCTCCATGCTTCACGGTGGGAACCAGGCATGTAGAGTCCATCCGTTCACCTTTTCTGCGTCGCACAAAGACATGGTGGTTGGAACCAAAGATCTCAAATTTGGACTCATCAGACCAAAGCACAGATTTCCACTGGTCTAATGTCCATTCCTTGTGTTCATTAGCCCAAACAAGTCTCTTCTGCTTGTTGCCTGTCCTTAGCAGTGGTTTACTAGCAGCTATTTTACCATGTTGGCCTGCTGCACAAAGTCTCCTCTTAACAGTTGTTGTAGAGATGTGTCTGCTGCTAGAACTCTGTGTGGCATTGACCTGGTCTCTAATCTGAGCTGCTGTTAACCTGCGATTTCTGAGGCTGGTGACTCGGATGAACTTATCCTCCACAGCAGAGGTGACTCTTGGTCTTCCTTTCCTGGGGCGGTCCTCATGTGAACCAGTTTCTTTGTAGCGCTTGATGGTTTTTGCTATTGCACATGAGGACACTTTCAAAGTTTTCTCAATTTTTCGGACTGACTGACCTTCAATTCCTAAAGTAATGATGGCCACTCGTTTTTCTTTACTTAGCTGCTTTTTTCTTGCCATAATACAAATTCTAACCGTCTATTCAGTATGACTATCAGCTGTGTATCCACCAGACTTCTGCACAAAACAACTGCTGGTCCCAACCCCATTTATAAGGCAAGAAATACCACTTATTAAACCTGACAGGGCACACCTGTGAAGTGAAAACCATTTCCGGTGACTACCTCTTGAAGCTCATCAAGAGAATGCCAAGAGTGTGCAAAGCAGTAATCAAAGTCAAAGGTGGCTACTTTGAAGAACCTAGAATATTAGACATATTTTCTGTTGTTTTACACTTTTTTGTTAATTATATAATTCCACATGTGTTAATTCATAGTTTTGATGCCTTCTGAGTGAATCTACAATTTTCATGTCATGAAAATAAAGAAAACTCTTTGAATGAGAAGGTGTGTCCAAACTTTTGGTCTGTATTGTAAATATATATATATATATATATATATATATACAACCTATAGCAGAACATAGAGTTAATAGCCCACATCAAAAATGCAAGTCATATATCACTCTCTGCAAATTGTGTGAGAAAAATGTACACTTTATTAGTAATATTATGAGAACAAGTACACAAAAATGAGTCTATATGTTGGAGACTAAAACAATGTCTCACCAGGTGCAAATACAGAAAAGGTGTGAATAACAGCTAGGCTTATTCCAGTGAGGCCAGTATTGCACAAGGGCAGTAAATAAACATCGTTTAGATAGACGTTTGCATGTAACTGCTAGGCCCAGACTAATATTTATACAAAAATAGTAAATGGGCAAAATATGCATAATAGTGCCATATCTAATTGCAATATAGTCAAAGGCTCACATAAGCACATGCAAATAAAGACTATCATGAGAAGTGTAACCCCTGCCCCTTAGTGCTGAAGAGTCATGCTGCCGCAGAAAAAAAACATATACATAGATGCACCTAAGCTGCAAAAAAGCTCCTTACCCATGTGGTGACCCGGTGAGACCAGCGACACGCCCGACACTTTTCGCCAAATCGGCTTCTTCCCAGGGCCCTCTTGAGTGGTCGGCTTCAGCTGTAGCAGCTCAGGCAGCTAGCAAAGAAGCCTCTATGATTTCTGCTGCGGCATCTTTTCCACCTGTACCATGTTTTTTGCTGCCCTATAAATTTTCTGGGGACAGCAAGGCCTGCAGAGGTTTCGTAAATCAGTGCTCAATTCACTGCAGTTAATGGCTGCACGATTCCCAGCTGAGAGAACCAAGGTGGGATTTGTGATTTCCCTTTTTGACAGTCAGAGCGTTGGAGTTTGTTATGTCATTATAGGAGCGAGATGACCAACTGATTCTTAATGCCTCTCAATTTTTCGTAGCCCTGAAAGAGGTCTTTTTGGGGCCATAAGTAACCCATGATACTGCACTCCAACATCTGTCATTAACTCAGGGTTCATCCATGGTTAGTCAATTTGCTGTCCAATTTCGTACTCTGTCTTCTGAGTTGGAGTGGCCTGATAATGTCCTGATTCCTATCTTTTGGAGGGGTTTAGCAGATAATATCAGGGATGCTCTGGCCATTAGGGAGATTCCCACTACTCTGGAGGAATTAATATCCGTGTCCACTCGCATAGATCTTTAGCATGCTGAGCAGGGATTGGAACGAGCTCAGAGTAGATCTGGGATTCGGTTGGCTCTGAACTTCACCAATCCCATGGATCCTCCAACTCAAGTTGATGACCCTGTAGAGCCCATGGATGTCTCTCGAGCAGAATCAATCACTCGCTCTGTACATCCACAACCAACTTATTTGCCTGCAGGTAAACCAGCCATTTTGCCAATAAATGTCCCAAGCGTCAGAGGGAGTCACAGCGTCTAGTGGCTTAGGGAGAGGCTTACTAGTTCCAGTTGATGTGTCTTTCAAATTGGCCTTTGGGGTTTCTTTGATGTTTGGGTTGACTAGTCTCAAGGCTGAGGCTTGCGTGGACTCTGGGGCTAAGGGCAATTTCATGTTTGCCACCCTCACTGTTGTGAGTTCATTTTCTGGTCTAGTAGTTGTGAGTTCTTCCAGGCTCACTCTGGTGGTAACAGCAGGTAGTGAGGCTGATTTAATCAGTGGAGATCTGCCACCTGATAAGGAGGATGACGATTGGACCTCAGGAATCTCAGACTGGATTTAAGACAGCCGACGCCCTATTCTGGTGCTGGTGATTCCTTCTGGCTTGTCAGGTCTTGGTTCTTAGCTCTGCTCCAGTCAGCTCAAGCTAAGTTTTTCTGCTAATGTTCACACTTGATTTTGTTGGTCTATTCAGTTTTTTGTGTGGTCAGCCAGCCCAGGCTGGAGCTGTGCTGAATTTCCACACTTATTTATCTGTATTTGCCAATTTGCTTTTTGTCCCTTATTAGATTGGTCTCTTTTTGCTCTGTCTCAGAATATTTGAGTGCTGATATAGTGGGAGAAGTCTAGTGACTTCAGGGTTAATTTTGTTATCAGAGGTGTTGGACATTATTTTTGTAGGGTGTTTGGCAGATTGCAGACAGTGTCTTTCCTTTCCTATCCTTTCTAGTTAGTTTGGTCCCCATCGTTTGCTCAGCCTATTTTTCTGCCTGTGTTTGTGCATTCATCTTGTTTCACCGTCAATACATGTGTGGGGGCTGTCTTTCCTTTTGGGTCTGCTCTGGGGCAGTTAGTTTTCCCCTTTTCTTGCTTTAGGCTTACTTAGTCCTCCGGCTGTGATGAAGCGTCTAGGTTCATCGTAGGAACGCTCCACGGCTGCTGCTAGTTGTGTGGTTAGGATCAGGGATCTGCAATCTGCATAGTTACCAACCTCTCTGGTTTTCTGTGACTTAGCTTGTTTTGTTTTTTCCTCCTCGGTGACCCATTCATAACACCTCACCCAGCGGCACGCAATTCCATTAGTGATGCTTCCTAAGTCGATGTCCATTTGGGTAGATAATTGATCCATTTTACCAACTCCGATTTGCCATCAGACTATACCTCTTACTCTCACTATGTCTCCATATTTCTTTGCCTGTGTGGATTAGATAGATTGACAGATTGATAACAACTTGATAAATATATTTATTTTCAAAATTGGTGACGTGTTCAATACTTAGTTCATCTGCAGTTTAAATATATAGTATACATACAGTTAAAAATTAGAGTATATACAGTATACAGTACAGACCAAAAGTTTGGGCACACCTTGTCATTCAAAGAGTTTTCTTTATTTACATCAGGGTTCCCCAACTCGAGTCTTCAAGTCCCACCAACAGATTATATTTTCAGGATTTCCTTTGTATTGCACAGGTGATGCAATTATCACCTGAGCAATACTAAGGAAATCCTGAAAACATGATATGTTGGTGGGGCTTGAGGACTGGAGTTGGGGAACCCTGATTTTCATAACTATGAAAATTGTAGATTCACTCTGAAGGCATGAAAACTATGAATTAACACATGTGGAATTAAATAATTAGCAAAAAAGTGTGAAACAACTGAAGATATGTCTTATATTCTAGGTTCTTCAAAGTAGCCACCTTTTGCATTGATTACTGCTTTGCACACTCTTGGCATTCTCTTGATGAGCTTCAAGAGGTAGTCACCGGAAATGGTCTTCCAACAGTCTTGAAGGAGTTCCCAGAGATGCTTAGCACTTGTTGGTCCTTTGGCCTTCACCCTGCGGTCCCAAACCATCTCGATTGGGTTCAGGTCTTGTGACTGTGAAGGCCAGGTCATCTGGCGTAGCACCCCATCACTCTCCTTCTTGGTCAAATTGCCCTTACACAGCCTGGAGGTGTTTGTGGTCATTGTCCTGTTGAAAAATAAATGATGGTCCAACTAAATGCAAACCGGATGGAATAGCATGCTGCTGCAAGATGCTGTGGTAGTCATGCTGGTTCAGTATGCCTTCAATTTTGAATAAATCCCCAACAGTGTCACCAGCAAAGCACCCCCACACCATCACACCTCCTCCTCCATGCTTCACGGTGGGAACCAGGCATGTAGAGTCTATCCAATCACCTTTTCTGCATCGCACAAAAACACGGTGGTTGGAACCAAAGATCTCAAATTTGGACTCATCAGACCAAAGCACAGATTTCCACTGGTCTAATGACCATTCCTTGTGTTCATTAGCCCAAACAAGTCTCTTCTGCTTGTTGCCTGTCCTTAGCAGTGGTTTACTAGCAGCTATTTTACCATGAAGACCTGCTACACAGTCTCCTCTTAACAGTTGTTGTAGAGATGTGTCTGCTGCTAGAACTCTGTGTGGCATTGACCTGGTCTCTAATCTGAGCTGCTGTTAACCTGCGATTTCTGAGGTTGGTGACTCGGATGAACTTATCCTCCGCAGCAGAGGTGACTCTTGGTCTTCTTTTCCTGGGGCGTCCCTCATGTGAGCCAGTTTCTTTGTGGCGCTTGATGGCTTTTGCCACTGCATTTGGGGACACTTTCAAAGTTTTCCCAATTTTTCGGACTGACTGACCTTCATTTGTTAAAGTAATGATAGCCACTCATTTTTCTTTACTTAGCTGCTTTTTTTCTTGCTATAATACAAATTCTAACTGTCTACTCAGTAGGACTATCAGCTGTGTATCCACCAGACTTCTGCACAACACAACTGATGGTCCCAACCCCATTCATAATGCAAGAAGTCCCACTTATTAAACCTGACAGGGCACACCTGTGAAGTGAAAACCATTTCCGGTGATTACCTCTTGAAGCTCATCAAGAGAATGCCAAGAGTGTGCAAAGCAGTAATCAAAGCAAAAGGTGGCAACTTTGAAGAACCTAGAATATAAGACATACAGTATTTTCAGTTATTTCACACTTGTTAATTATATAATTCCACATGTGTAAATTCATAGTTTTGATGCCTTCAGAGTGAATCTACAATTTTCATGTCATGAAAATAAAGAAAACTCTTTGAATGTGAAGGTGTGTCCAAACTTTTGGTCTGTACTGCATAATTCGGCTATCACTGCACGTGTGTCAGTTGCCTTGCCTCAGATGTGTCACAATTGATTCAGTCAGAAAGAACTCCAGTGGTTAAGAGCAACTTTCAGCAACCTTCTTAGTATTTAAGGGAGCCTTCAAGAAGTATTAAATGTCTTATGGTCATACTTAGGCACAGGTGGAATTAAGTTTTATCTCTGGTATTTCTTCTGAAGAGGAATCTTCATCCAGTTCAGATACTGTGACAAATGACTTATATCTCTGCCATAGTGATAGAACACCAAATCTCTCAAATGAAGTCAAACATGTAGTTGAATTAGCAAAAAATATAGAAAATAAAAAAGCTATTTCTCCTTTTCCTTTAAACAAGGAAAATGTTTTTCCAGGTCACCCAGCTCTGAAAGAGTGCCTGCAGAAAAAATGGCTTAAATCTGATAAGTGGATTGACTAAGGTGTCAGATTTAAAGCACTCTACAAACTAAACCGAAAAGATGTAGTCAAATGGGAGTTTCCGTCTTGCCATCAGATGAAGTATCTTTATTGAAATATTCCATGGATCGTAAGGCTGAATCTTTTCTGAAAAGAGACTATTCTGTGGCTACCTTTATGTCTAAGATTGCTCGTTTAACAGTTTCTGTGACTTCAGATATTCGGGATGGAGTGTCCAGAGAAGAATTACTTGAAAACTTGCCACTTATTAAATTAGCGACAGATTTTTTGCTTGAACCACTCTTCGATTTTAAAATGTCTTTACATTTTCCTCAAAAAACATGGCCACCTCTAATGCTGCAAAAAGAGCTTAATGGATTAATGAATGAATTGGGGACATCCCCTCTAAAAGTCAGCTTGCAGTCTCCCCTTCCAGCCGTCAAATCTTTTTTGCTTTCAGAAGAAATATTGAAAACTCTCAGTGAGGTTAAAGAAATATCCTTCTCGCAGGTTAAGAAACCATTATCCAAACCCTTTCATACCTCATTTAAAAATTAGTTAAAAAAAGTGTAGTCAGCTTTGTAAAGTTGTAGCTGCCTCTGACTTGAGCTGGATCACATTCCTTCTTCTCTCGTTCATTTAAAAATTCACCAAGTTTTGAAAGGTGATTTAAGGTAAAAAGATAATTAATCTTAAGAAACGACTTTACCTTTAAAAATATATCAGCTCACCAAATGTACATTGCCTCTAACAATTGTGGTGCAAGGAGACTCCAGACAAGCTTCTGGGTGGTATCAGTAATAAGAAGGAAAAAAATCCAGCATCCGCAGCAAGGTTTAGTAAAGTTAATTTTATTGTGACAATAAAACAAAAAATAGGTAAAAAAACATGTAAAAAAAAGAGGAAAAGGAAAGGCGGTGGGGGGTTAAAGGATCCAGGGAGACAAAGGTCTACGTGTTTCGAGCACACGTTCTTAGTCCTGACTGACTGAATAGCAAAAAGTTATGAAGCCAAAGCTGCATTACCACCTGTGGAAGGAAGATTATCAAAATTTTCTCATGCGTGTTCCACCACATCCAAAGATGCTTGGGTTATCTCGATCATAAGGAGGGGTTACTCTACAGCTGAATCAGACTTATCCAGACAGAGTTCTTCTAAATACAAATGCTTTTCATTTATTCTTGGAACAAAAAAATGAATAAAAGCACCCAAAAATAAATTCAGTCAAGACTTGAGTTTGTCCGGCAAAAAATGTCCTAAAATAACTTTCTAAAGAATAATGAAAAAGTCAATTATCTAGAATGGTGAGCGGTGTTTATAAAAATGTATGCATATATGGTATATTCCAGAATCTGAGTTTTTTTCTTCATTCCACTACCCAAAAAGTGTAATAAATTTTAAAAAAAAAAGGTATCTATAAGGCCTCTTTCACACATCCGGTTTGTGCCGTCAGGCACAATCCGGCATGTGTGTAAAAAAACGGATCCGGTTTTTTTTACCGCCGGATGCGTTTTTTTGTCATTGAGAAGCACATGCGCCGGATCGCGTCGCATGTGCTTCCGTTTGTTCCGGTTTTTACCGGATCCGGCTGAATTCCTCTGTCCGGCGGCCGGACAGGACGGGTGCTGCAGCGTTTTTTTGTCCGGCGAAAAAAGCCGGACATGGACGTATGCGGCCCTTCCGGCTCTGCGGGACAATGTTTCTCAATGGCACATTCCGGCCGCCGGATCAGACTTCTACCTGATCCGGCCACCGCATGCACGGTTTTACCCTGTGCGCATGCCCGGATATCTCTCTCTCTCTCTTTAACCCGTTCTCTCTCATACCCCGGTCTCTCTCTCTCTTTCATATCCCGTTCTCTCTCTCTCTCTCTTTCATGCCCCGTTCTCTCTCTCTCTCTTTCATACCCCGTTCTCTCTCTCTCTCTTTCATGCCCCGTTCTCTCTCTCTCTTTCATACCCTGTTCTCTCTCTCTTTCATACCACGTTCTCTCTCTTTTTCATACCCCGTTCACCGGCTCCTGGATCCTTTTCTTCCCTGGTGACCCCTTTGCAACATAGCCGTGTCAGGCGCCGTAAGATGCGCCGCATATACTTCCGGTCCCTCCGTTCACGGCTGGATCCGGCACTCCATTTTTTTGCCGCATGGCGCCGGAATGCCACCGACAGACATGTGAAAGTAGCCTTACACACATGAAAACTTGCCATGAAGAGATAAGCTCTAACACAGCTCTATTGATGGAAACATGTTAAACTTGCACTGAGTCCATAAGGCCATATTAAAAATTGGGCAAATTATGTCTGCAAATTGCGGACATAATTAGCTACGTATGATTTTCTGCACATTGGACTTGTCAGCTCTGTTAATCAGTCTAAACTGTAATGCTGCTGCAGTGCAGTATAGCGCAACCTCCGCCAGTGGATCAAGGTGAGGGAAGAGAGGGTGCACACACATTGTAGTGCCACTGAGCAGCAGCACAGGTGCCACCAGGTGGCGAAACATTGGTCAGATAAGCCGAGTCACAAACACTCAGGAAAAGCAGGACCAGAGGAAAAAGCAATACATGTGGTCAAATACAAGACAGAAGTCAGAGCCAGATGGGAGCAGAGATAACAGAGACATGAGACAGTCAAACAGGTCAGTAGACAAGCCAGGTCACATGCCAAGAGGTCCAAGCACAGGGAGCAAACACTAAGACAAATGGGGTGGCAGGAAAGGGAAGTCACGGGATCAGAGTAAACAGGCAGAGGACAAAACACTGCATCAAGGGGTCAACTGCTCTAGCCTGTGAGCATGAACTATCACTGACGTTGGTCTGTAGGCCACAGTAGACTGAAATAGCCAAATAGAACCCAAAACGAGGCAGAGAAGGTTAACCCCCGCACGACCAGACCGGGGAGAGAAAAACAAGAAACAAACCCCGGCCTGGATCATGACATAAACTAGTGCATGCTGTGATTTTACACATGCAGACTGTAGGTCTGTGTGGAAAATCATCCACGTGTACTAACACATTAGCTTAGTGGGTGCGTGTTTAATTCGTGTGCGGTGCATAGCACAATGACAGCATATCAGTAAAATATGCTTGTTTAAGCAAGCTCTGATGACTATCAGAAAATGGTGACACAAAAAAACTTTTTTTTTCAAAATGTGTTTGAAACTAGAGTTGAGCAAATTTGTTCAGATTCGGTACCAAATACGATCGGCAGCGAATATTGTTTTTGCAATATTCGTCGAACACAGCTGAACATTATTAGAGTCAATGGAAGTAGACATTACTGAATATGGTCGGAACTGATCATTAAACATACATTCGGCACGAATAGGGAATCAATATGGCAACAATATGCCAAATTCAGATTCGGTGATCAAATCCGAATAAATTTGCTCAACTCTTTTAAAACCCCAATTGAAAAATTATGCTAGCTCAATTTGCATTACAAGCTGTGCGGCCACTCTACTGGAGGCCGGGCTACCAGAAGGAAAGTAACTTTAATCCTCCTGGCAGCATCAGACTTTCAATCATAGAGTCGAGGCTTCAGTCAGTGCTCAGTAAATAGTGTATATCAGCTGTAACCACACCACGGCTGGGACTGACAGCCAGCTCTACACGTAATCGGCTATCAGTAATTGCTGGGGGTGTGATTAAAAGCGCTTCTCACTATGTACTGAGAGGTGACTAAAGCATTATCGGCCACTCCTCTATAACTGAAAGTTGAATAAAGATCATATACTCCCAGCAGTCAGGCTTCCAGTGTTGCTGCTGCATGAATTAACCCCTTAAGCCCCAAGGGTGGTTTGCACGTTAATGACCAGGCCAATTTTTACAATTCTGACCACTGTCCCTTTATGAGGTAATAACTCTGAAACGCTTCCATGGATACCGGTGATTCTGACATTGTTTTCTCGTGACATATTGTACTTCATGATAGTGGTAAAATTTCATTCAAATAACTTGCGTTTATTTGTGAAAAAAATGGAAATTTGGCAAAAATTTTGAAAATTTCGCAATTTTCCAACTTTGAATTTTTATGCCCTTAAATCACAGAGATATAGCACACAAAAAACTGAATAAGTAACATTTCCCACATGTTTACTTTACATCAGCACAATTTTGAAACCAAAATTTTTTTTTCTTAGGAAGTTATAAGGGTTAAAAGTTGACCAGCGATTTCTCATTTTTGCAACACCATTTTATTTTTACGGACCACATCACATTTGAAGCCACTTTGAGGGCTCTATATGATAGAAAATACCCAAAAGTGACACCATTCTAAAAACTGCACCCCTTAAGGTGCTCAAAACCACATTCAAGAAGTTTATTAACCCTTTAGGTGCGTCACAGGAATTTTTTGAATATTTAAAAAAAAAATGAACATTTAACTTTTTTTCACTAAAAAAATCAATTTTTTTTAATTTACCAAGGGTAACAGGAGAAATTGGACTGCAAAAGTTATTGTGCAATTTGTCCTGAGTACGCCGATACCTGATATGTGGGGGGAACCACTGTTTCGGCGCATGGCAAACCTCAGCAGGGAAAGAACGCCATTTGACTTTTTCAATGCAAAATTGGCTGGAATTCAGATCGGACGCCATGTCACGTTTGGAAAGCCCCTGATGTACCTAAACAGTGGAAACCCCCCAAGTGACCCCATTTTGGAAACTAGACCCCCCCAAGGAACTTATCTAGATATGTGGTGAGAACTTTGAACCCACAAGGGCTTCACAGAAGCGGTACAATTAAAAAATCATATTTTTTCCACAAAAATGATCTTTTCACCCTCAATTCTTATTTTTCCAAGGGTAACAGGACCCTAAAAGATATTGTGCAATTTGTCCTGAGTGCGCTGATACCCCATATGTGGGGGTAAACCACTATTTGGGCGCAAGGCAGAGCTCGGAAGGGAAGCAGCGCCATTTGACGTTTTTGGCTGGAATTGAGATCGGACACCATGTCGCGTTTGGAAAGCCCCTGATGTACCAAAACAGTAGAAACCCCCCATAAATGACACCATTTTGAAAACTAGACCCCCCAAGGAACTTACCTAGATGTGTGGTGAGCACTTTGAACCCCCCAGTGCTTCACAGAAGTTTATAATGCCCGTGCGTGAAAATACAAAAATCTTATTTTTTTCACAAACATGATCTTTTAGTCGCCAATTTTTTCATTTTCCCAAGGGTACAGGGAGAAATTGGACCCCAAAAGTTGTTGTCCAATTTGTCCTGAGTACGCTGATACCTCATATGTGGGAGAAAACTACTGTATGGGCACACGTCGGGGCTTGGAAGGGAAGTAGTGACGTTTTGGAATGCAGACTTTGATGGAATGGTCTGCGGGTGTCATGTTGCTTTTGGAGAGCCCCTGATGTACCTAAACAGTGGAAACCTCCCACAAGTGACCACATTTTGGAAACTAGACCCCCTAAGGAACTTATCTAGATGTGTGGTGAGAACTTTGAACCCCCAATGGCTTCACAGAAGTATATAATGCCCAGGCATGAAAATAAAAAAATCGTATTTTTTCCACAAACATGATCAATTAGTCTCCAATTTTTTTATTTTCCCAAGGGTAACAGGAGAAATTGGACCCCAAAAGTTGTTGTCCAATTTG
This sequence comes from Dendrobates tinctorius, assembly GCF_039654945.1. Classification (NCBI taxonomy): domain Eukaryota; kingdom Metazoa; phylum Chordata; class Amphibia; order Anura; family Dendrobatidae; genus Dendrobates; species Dendrobates tinctorius. The sequence continues at coordinate 16,775,518 of NW_027361858.1, read as the reverse complement.
TCCTGAGTACGCTGATACCTCATATGTGGGAGAAAACTACTGTATGGGCACACGTCGGGGCTCGGAAGGGAAGTAGTGACGTTTTGGAATGCAGACTTTGATGGATTGGTCTGCGGGTGTCATGTGCGTTTGGAGAGCCCCTGATGTACCTAAACTATTGAAAATCCCCACAAGTGACCCCATTTTGGAAACTAGACCCCCCACGGAACTTATCTAGATGTGTGGTGAGCACTTTGAACCCCCAAGTGCTTCACAGAAGTTTATAACGCCTGGGCGTGAAAATAAAAAAATCATTTTTTTCCACAAAAATGATATTTTTGCCCCCAATTTTTTATTTTCCTAAGGGTAACAGGAGAAATTGGACCCCAAAAGTTGTTTTGCAATTTGTCCTGAGTATGCTGATACCCTATATGTGGGGGTAAAACACTGTTTGGGCGCATGGCAGAGCTTGGAAGGGAAAGAGCACCATTTGACTTTTTCAGCGCAGAATTGGCTGGAATTGAGATCAGACACCATGTTGCATTTGGAGAGCACCTGATGTGCCCAAACAGTGGAAACCCCCCAATTATAACTCCAACCCTAACCCCAACCCACCCCTAACCCTAATCTGAGCCCTAACCCTAGTCCTAACCCTAGCCCTAGCCCTAACCCTAGCCCTAACCCTAACCCTAACCCTAATGGGAAAATGGAAATAAATACTTTTTTTTAATTTTATTATTTTTCCCTAACTAAGGGGGTGATAACGGGGGGTTTGATTTACTATTTATGGTGGTTTTTATGTTTGGCGGCTGTCGCACGCTAAAAGACGCTTTTTATTGTAAAAATAGTTTTTGCATCACCACATACTGAGAGCTATAATTTTTCCGTATTTTGACCCACCGAGTCATATGAGGTCTTATTCTTTGCGGGACGAGTTGACATTTTTTTCGGTACCATTTTTGGGCACGTGACATTTTTTGATCGCTTTTTATTCCAATTTTTGGGACGCAGAATGAACAAAAACCAGCGTTTCATGAATTTCTTTTGGGGGGGTGCGTTTACACCGTTCCGCGTGCGGTAAAATTGATAAAGCGCTTTTATTCTTCGGGTCGGTACGGTTACAGCGATACCTCATATAGGTCTTTTTTTATGTTTTGTCGGTTTTTTGCAATGAAAACAATTTTATATAAAAAATAATTATTTTTGCATCGCTTTATTCTGTGAGCTATAACTTTTTCATTTTTTTGCAGATGATGCTGTATGGCATCTCGTTTTTTGCGGGACAAGATGACGTTTTCAGCGGTACCATGGATATTTATATGCGTCTTTTTGATCGCGTGTTATTGCACTTTTTGTTTGGTGGTATGATAATAAATCATTATTTTTTGCTTCGTTTTTTATTTTTATTTTTTAAGGGGTTCGCTAAAGGGGTTAACTAATGGGACAGTTTTATAGGGCGGGTCGCTATGGACGTGGTGATACCAAATATGTGTACTTTTATTGTTTTTTTTTTTATTTTCAAAAAATGAATTTATTGGGGAATATTTTTTTTTTTTTACTAATCTATTTAGCGATTTTTTTTAAAATTATTTTTACACTTTTTTTTTTTTTTTTTACTTTATTACATAGTCCCAGGTGGGACATCACTGTCCTGTGACAGATCGCTGATCTGTCACATCACAGATCACTGTGACAGATCAGCAATCTGTCACAGGCAGTTCTGCAGACTTCCTCATGCCTGTGCTTTGCAGGCAGTGAGGAAGTCAGGTCCCTACAGGCCCCCGAAGGCCCCCATCGCCATCTTGGATCCGGGGGCCTGTAGGGAAAGAGCCCCCCGCAGCAGCGCTGCACATTGCGCTGCCGTGGGGGGCTCAGGGAAGCACGGAGGGAGCCCCCTCCCTGCCGATGCTTCCCTTTAACTCCCGGTACACCGCGATCGTGTTTGATCGCGGTGTACAAGGGGTTAACGTGTCGGGGGCGGTCCGTGACTGCCCCTGACACATTGTGCCGGGTGTCAGCTGTGATAATCAGCTGACACCCGGCCGCGATCAGCGGCGCTCACCACGTGGGCACCGCTGATCACATTAGACGTACTATCCCGTCCTTGGGAATTAAGTCCCAGGGCACATGGACGGGATAGTACGTCTAATGGCAGAAAGGGGTTAAGAAAGGTATTAACCTGCCGATCAACCCCATATATGCAGGTTAATAGCATTTTTTTAAAGAGACAGGTTCACAATCGTTAATGCCACAACAATACTGCTGACTATTGCTGTAAATTACTTTTTGTTACGTAGCAGTTTTTTATGCTGGGTTGAACTTTTTTTGTCAAGGGTGGTAGATTTTTAAACCAAAACATAGTTAAGTTTGTTAGCAAAGTTTAGAAATAAATTTGTTGTACTTTTGTCTAAAATGTATGCTAAATGCACACACTGCACAGGAAATGGACAAGGCAGGGCAATAGGAGAAATTTAAAATCAAAGAAAAGAATTTGGTTGCCGCTAGCAGCAGCTCTACTACCGTCAATATTGCTGGCAGCAACCTTTCTAGCAGTAGTACCAAACGTAAGTCGCACTTGCCCTCCTTTACAAATTCTGTCAAGCGCATTTGCGAGGAGAAAGCAGAGGACATAATGTAGCATATGTGTCATTGCTCATTTTCACAAAAATGAAGGTTCTTAGTGCATATATTGGCCAATTCATATATGCCCATCAACCATGGCAAGGTGACCTCCCTCTGATGGGACCCTGTTCTACTGTACATGCCACTCTCGGGCTATTAACCTACAGTTAAATAAACATGTCTCCCCTGGGTTTTTGAGCCTACAATTTATGGGCAGGTAGAACTGATTACGGCCACATGCAAGTCAATGGGAGGAGTTCAGAATCAGGCTGGAGGCAGCCAACATCCGATAGTTAAATATACGACCTGCCCAGGACCCAGTAGAGACATGTTTGTTCATTTAACTGTAGGTTAATAGCCTGAGAGTGACATGTACAGTAGAATAGGGACCCATCAGAGGGAGATTGATGGGCATAAATGGATTGGCCAATTTATGCGCTAAGAACCTTCATTCTTGTAAGTACATTATTTTCGAGTAGTACAATCTAGATTTCATGTTCTTAATGTTTTTCAGTGTTTTCACAAGGCCTAAACGCATACATAGTGCAGCTGGGCCTTCTTTTTCTATATAATGCAGTCTTGGCAGCTTGCATATGTTCACACTTAGGAGGTTCTGGCCAGGATTTTTTCTGTATATCTATTTATCTATCTATATACTGTATCTATCTATCTACCATAATGTAAAATACATTAGTGGCAATGCAATTATTTTCCCGCACCTTTACCAAATTTTACCGACTATTCCCGATGTTAAGAAAAAATGCTCGTGTTTCCAATCACAAATCCAAATGTGCCATATTTGTGTCGAATTTATGTTTGGCGATCATTTTCTGAACATATTCGCTCATCTATAATCATTAACTGTCATTGTATTTATTAAACCCATATTCTCTTTTGGAATAATTGTTGTAAAAGTTTTTAACCATAATAAAAAGAATAATTAAGCAGAAAGGTGATATATATTAAAAAAATATATTTTTAATTTTTTTATTCATGAATCTGAAGACATTCATTCAGAGTGCTTGCCCTGTTATGTTTGTGTTGGTTGGCGAGTATCTACCGCCATCTGCAAAAGTAGGTTAGCAATGACATAAGTGTAAGGAGATAGACCAGACCATTGGTAGCTGCATGCCGGGTCCGGAACAGAAAGCGCTGCATCCTCTGTTCCTGCGGGGAAGCCTGAGAGGGGAGGACCTTCCCCTGAAGCCTTGGGGAAGCCCTAGGGAGACGGAGTTTCCTGCTGACTGGAGGGGGCTGGGAGAGGCAGAAAAGGGCATGCAACATCAGGGGGATAAAAGGAAAAAGCGGGTGAAGGACTGCAGTCTGGCACTGGCGGGGACCAGTGCAGAGAGCAGCTCGCTCTGCATCCCCTACCTGAGAGGACTGACTTGGCGACCAGCTGTATGGAATGAGCCCCCGTTTTCTGCAGAGCAGAGTTGTGACAGCAGAGAGAGTAGTCCAGATCAGAGCCGTGCCAGCAGAGCAGAGCTGTGCCAGTAGAGAGAGCCATGCCAGCAGAGCATAGCCATGCCAGCAGTGAGAGCCGTACGGAGCAGAGCTGTGCAGAGCCGTGCTCCCAGAGTGGAGCCAAACCGGGTGTCGCAGCAGTCCAAGAGAGGAGTGCTCCGGCTGGGAGTACCAGCGCCAGGCAGACCAGCATTGCCCGCTGCCAACAGCAGGGACTAGGGAGAGCGGGACGTGTGTCCAGTGACAGCTAGAGAGTACCAGGTGCCGTACACGACCTGACCGTGAGTACCGCACACACGCTGCCTAAGAGAGACCACATAGGACTGACACTTGTACCCTGACGTGGACACAGAATAGTTGTCCTGACCTTTGTGACCTCACTACCTCAGTTAAAACGGTTAAGGAGCCACGTTGGGCTCGTAACATTCTATGGCCCGTGCCTTTAATAGCCACAGCAGTATATGGACAAGGGGCAGTGAAAGGTACCAGAGATCAACCACTGTTACCAGAAGACGAGGTATTGTCATCTATCTGACCCCACTAGAGAGGAAACCGCGCCAGCCATTGTGGGGCAATTGAGCTCACGGCAGGAGCTGCAGTATAAGGACTGCCTTACCTCTATGCTAACGAACTACCACCATCTGAACCATTGTTATATCCTTTGCCTTTAATGTAACATTTGTCTCCCCTGTCTACCCCTTTATCTTCCAACTGTTTAACTATTACTATTTACCTTTCTGCCTGGAGTATTCCCCTGTAAATAAACTTGTTAACCCTTGCTCTGCCTGCGTCCCATCACTGCATCCCGCGTTCCTGCTCGTACTCTTACATAAGCATGGAAACTAAGTTGAAAAAATTCCCACAATAGGGTCACATGTAAAATGGTTGTTATGCAAGGATGCAGAAACTGAAGTGGATCTGTGTGCATTAAGGCCAGTAGTATTGTGGACTATATCTGCTCTCAGAATAGAATATAGCAAGCCAAGGGTTATGGACTGTATCAATTAATGAGTTATCTTTAACGATTAGAAAAATCTTTACCCCGAAACCCAGCAGTAGCCTTTAGGAGAGCTCCCTGTAATAAAAATATTTTAGTTCCCAGTCAACTCAGGAACAACAAAAGAGATCCTTTAATATCTGTTTGTTCATTCAACAGAGTTGTCAAATGTAACACAAAAAAATGTTTATGCTGCCAGGCCATCTGCCAGGGACTTTCTTCCTTTACTCATGATCCCACAAGATAAACATTCTCCATAAATAGCCCAATGTCTTTTTCCACTAATATTGCAGTTTATGTTATTATTTGTTTGCATTGTATTGTATGTTGTATGTTGGAAGAACTATTCAACCTCTGCGTAAGAGGTTAAACTCACATAGGTCCAATATCCAGAAGGGATTTCTCAATCATGGGCTGTCACGCCACTGTATGATCAAGCGTAATAAGGAGTATAAGCAGTCATACATTTTTCCCATTGCACATGTTCCCTCATATATACAGAATCGCATTGAGTAGCTGAACAGAAAGGAGAAATATTGGATTTACAGGCTAAACTTACTCACTTCTAACAAGTTCAATGAGATCACAGATTCATATTTCATATGTTTTATAATTAACTGAAAGTTCATTATTTGCAAGTTCATTACATTTATTTTAGATTTCATAATTTATAATAAATGTTAGCTTATTAATATGTTGCTAATATATTTATATTGTATTAGGTATGATAGAGCATGCTCGGTGATGTTTGGATATCACTCAAGTATTTGGGTGCACTTATGTGCTCGGCACTTCATGAGCAATGGCTGGTGCTCAGAATTGAAGCTCTAATCTTTGCCCCACATGTTTGGCACCTGTTATGGAGCACCCTCACTCACCAGGGCCGTGGGGTACTCGGTACCGGGCCGGTTGATCTTCTAAACGGGGGTTGTCACGGCAGCGGTGACCCGGTCCGTGGCCCTGGGGCTCCATTGCAAAGGGGGGTTGTCTCAGTGCGCTTATGGTGGTGAAAGTTTATAAGTGATTCGTGACGCCACCTGTGGTGTTCGGCAATAGAGATGTAAGCCGACGCTGCAGACAGATCCTCTGGGACAGATGGTGTGGTGCAGCAGAGGTGTTATAGCCCTCCACAGGCAGGGCTGTAGTCCCAGGGCAGTGTAAGTGAAGTGACACGTAGATGGTGTAGTGTCAGGCGCAAGGGATGTAGCAGTGCTGGGCAGGTTGGCGACGGAATAAGCGGAGGACACCAGGGCATGTAGTTCCAAAGCTTTACTAACAGTCTGTTGCAGGTACAGGTGCCCGCATCCATGCCGTGTCCTCCGAGTCAGGAGCTCAGCCAACTTCCAGACAAGATGAAGTACTCCTTTCCAACACTCCACCAGCATATGTGCCTTTTCTGAATGTCTCCTCTTATAGCGCCTAAGAATGAAGTACTCTCAGTACTGAGTTACACTGGAGTACCTCCTGTCAGATGTTCCTATGAACTCTACTTGTACGGCAGACAGCTGTAGCCTGCTTCGGGGACTCCTTGCTACTAAGTCCCGGCTCACTAATATGTTGCTGTTGTGCCCACAAGTCTTGTGTGGGAATAAAGTGGTCACTACTTCTATTCCTACGTTGTCTGCTGCAGGACCATTAGTATCCGTACAACCTCGGGGACCGGACCCCGGCCTTGTGCTTAGAACTTGAAAGGGTTTTCCTCTAACACTGGTCCTTGTTTTCTTATTCTCCTCACGTTCCGTTCTAATCATTCTTCCCAATGGAGAATCAAGCTTCCTTTCTCTATCTGCTTCCTGTGCCAGCAGACCCAGATCACTGTGGCCTGCTGCAGCACGTCCTCCTTCCATCCCTCTCCCGGGGATCTTCTCTGTCTCACACTCCGTCCGTCTACATCCTCACTCTCTGACTGACTGACTGACTAATTCAACTCTTCCCGGCTCTTTTATGTGAACTAAACTCCACCCACCTCCCAGCAGGTTTCGTTTTCCAAGCAGGGAGCCACCAAGGGGTGCTATGCTATACTCCAAGAAGGGAGCCACCGAAGGTGCTTTGCTGCACTACTTTGTGGTGTGGGGGGTGCAAGTGCTGGAGCATGGTCAGGAGTCTCCACCTTACCTGGATGGTGGGGTACCACACCTCAGGAGGAGGTGCAGTACCTCTGTTGGGACTGAACCCCCAGGGGCGCCACAGTTACACAGCCAATAAGCATGCAGGATTGCCTACCAGTTACTGCAATGCCGTAGCAAATTTGATAGTGGCAATGCTGTGATTGACTGGCCACATTACCTCATCAGAGGTTGTAAAAGGACAGGCGCTGCAATGATCGGCTCACTGATGCTCCTGCATAGCTCAGAGACAGTTGTGATTGGAGGGAGAGAGTACTTGTCCAGGCATGTGTGTGCATAGATTAACCCATCCGAGTTCTCTAGCGTTCATACTTGTGCTGATGCTGAACCATCACGCTAACAGTCCTGCTAAGAGATAATCTGTCATGGTTTACTGGGTTCTCAGATTAGGTAGTTGCAGGGTTAACTCTGATGGCCTCTTTCTGGGTCCTGGGAGGCTTTTTATAGCCTCACTGTGAGATCATTCTTTGTCGTTTATACTCTGACCCTTGGCTGAATGTGTCTGACCCTGCTGTGCTTTGTGCCTGTGCTATTTTCTATTTGTCTGGTTTCGATCTGGTTCCATGCCTGTTGTGATTCTTGCCTGCCGTTTTTGTACCGTTTATTGCCCATCCTGGTTAATTGATCTCTTGCTACGTTCTGACTATCCTTCTGACTGCCCCTGTGTACTGCGTTGCCCTCTCTGTGTTTGGCTTGTGTGACTACATTACCTCGCTTCCCCTTTAACATCCCTGGGACCTCCTCTGACTCTCTGTCACGTGACTGCAGGTCCTGTCTGCCTTATCCTGCGAGCAACTAGCTGCCTCAGCACCGCTAGTACCGCTCGCATTCGCTGCTCCCCGGTGCCACGGGCTTACTGCCAGTGAGTTCCCATCAGGCAGCGGGTCCTGACATAACCCTGTGCTGTTTGCATAAGATACATTCTGCATTTAGCCTATGGACAGTTGCAGGATCAGGAAGATTGGCAAAATACAGCCGCTAGACAGGGCTTAGGACTTTGCAGTCTGTAGCTAAATATACAACTGCTACAAGTGACCACATTTTTTTTTATGGGTGAAAAAATTGACTATATTATCATCCATACAGTTTAACGTGCTTATGGTGGTTTATAAAACACCAACGAGTTCAAACTTTTTTCTGGATTCAATTAGTCATCCATAGCGTTTAACGTGATTAGTGTTACATTATGGTGATATATAAAACTTGAAAAAAGTTTAAAAAATTGATTCTGGATTCAATTAGTCACCCATACAGTTTAACGTGCTCTGTATAAAATTACAGTGGCTTAAAAATTTTAAAAAGCGCTTGGCCTGCTACAGTTGATCAAATTTGTTGGTTCACTAAATTTTTTTAGCTTAAATGAATAATGGAAACTTTGTTTCAAGAGATCTAGCAATTAGAAAATGCTTAAGGTGTGTGATAAGGGACGGGGACATGCTGATGATGGTGCACGCAGATGTCAACAACATAGGGCAGATGTGATTACGCCTGTTGCAGGAGCACAAGAAACGTGCCAATCCACGACACATAGCTTCCTGTCTACTTTGCAGTAAGGCACGGGACACCACTTCTGAAGCCACACCAGTGGGAACAGGTGGATTGGATAGCAGATAATGCTTCCAGCATGCTTGTCTTCCACATAGTCCAATCTCACCAGCTAACAGCCTGGATCACTTAATCCTCACACTGGTCCTTCTTCCTCCCACCATACTGATTCCCAGGAGACCAGTAACCTCAAACTAGGACACTTTGTGGAGCTCTTTACAACATAATTTCTTGATTGTGGCCTCTCAACCTGCATGTTCTAAGAGGGACAGGAGGAGATGTTGTGTATTGATGCACAAAACTTAGAGCAGCCATGGACACAAGAAAATGATGGTGGAGAATGGCAAATTTTATTTAAGGAGGTACATGATAATGAGACACAGTTGCCAATAGTCAGGTTGGAGTTTTAGCATCAAGTCAGGAGGACCAGGGTGAAGCGATGGAAAACTAGGTGGTGGATTATGAAGTCACCGACCCAACCTGTGAAGCTGGCGTGCAGAGCATCCGATTCGGTGGGTCAAACGCCTGAGTCTATGATTTGTGCAATTGGGTGACATCATTCCTTCATCCCTTGTGCTTGGTGCTTCCCAATCCCCTGTCCAAGACACTGTTGCAGATGCCTCCCGCCCTGCATTTGTCTGAGGCATCATCATCAGACACTTCCAAAAACTTGTTCCAGCACAGCGCTTAGCTGTCTCTACCCAAGACCTTGAAACAAAAAAGAAAGAACCCAGCCAACCACAGACCCAAATGCTAAACGGACACATTTGCAGGCTGCTTGCCATGGAAATGTTGTTGTTTAGGCTTGTAGACATTGAAGTTTTCTGCCTACTCATGGAGGTAGCAGTTCCTCGGTACTCGGTCCCCAGCCACCACTATTTCTATCAGTCAGGCATCCCCACCTTCTACCAGCACATATACAGGAACATTACTCGTGCCCTTGCAAACCCAGTTACTGAAATTGTACACTAAGTGATAAACGTGTGAACAAGAGATTGTGGCCAGGGACGCTACCTTTCCCTCTCAGCACACTGGGTGAACATTATGAAGGCTAGGGCCAAGTCCTATGTTGGCATAGCACATGTGCTTCCGATTAGAGATGGGAGGATCCCTGGATGTATCTGGGTGGGTTCAGACAAACAGTTTAAAAAAGTTCAGGTACCAGAACAGTACCTGGACCAGAACCTGAATCAGGACCCCATTCACTTGAATATGGGGCCCGAACATCCAGTGTTTGCCTCGCTGTTATGTGCATGACAGCGTGGCAAACACTGCTTCTGATAAAATGACAGTGTGTGCCTGCAGCTGTTGTTGGAAGTAACTGGCGCAGGCTGATGAGCCTACTACTCCCATCAGCCAATGCATGCTGCCACTAATAACAGAAAGAGCAGGTGACTAATGGCAGTATTCATCAGCCGTTGCCTGCGCTCTAAATAAATAATTTAAAAAAACTGCATGGGTTCCCCTGTATTTTTGATGGTCAGCCATGCAATCCTCACAGCTGGGGGCTGCATCTCTCAGCCGTCAGCTTTGGCAAGGGTAATTATCAAGAATAAAGGGAAAGTTCAGCGGTTTCTTATAGCCTACCCCGATTTTCAGAGCCTCTGGTCAAGATACACTGCATCAGAACCCATTTCCACATGACGGCTACAGCTGCAGCTGCTCTGGCAGTGCTGCCGCAGTGCTTGCAAGTGCCAGCTCACCGTCTAGTGTGTGACCTGCCCACATGCTGGAAATCTACACTGCACATGCTGGCAAGGCTTTGTGTGCATTATAGAAAACAGTTGTTTATTATCCAGCACAAACACGCCTGTCGGGATTCTGGGAAGCCTCCGCACATAACAACTGAAGAGTGGTTATAAATGTCTAACATTTCTGCAGCTCTTCAATACTTTGAGGACTCCACAAAGATGTTAAGTGGCTATGAAGCCATAATCAGCTCAGCGATACAGTCATTTCTTTCTTCAGTATTTGGCACCGCCTCATCAGCTTCTTTTGAAATCGTGGCGCTTGCGCTGTAGTATATATTCTTGGGCATGCGCAGTTAGCACTGCCCGTTCTGTCTCATCACATCCTGCCAATGCTATCACACCTGCGTGTGATCCCACCCCACAGTCGCTAATGATTTATTCACACTGCGGGGCTGGGAATCTTGGGCATGAAAGACGCAGAGAACTACTGCACATGCCCAAGATTCCCAGCCCTACAGGGAGAATAAATCGTAAGTGACTGCTGAGCAGGATCTCTGGCTGCGCGATAGGAAGGCCGGGATGTGATGTGAGAGCACAGGCAGCGCTAACTGCGCATGCCCAAGAAGATATAGTACAGCGCAGGTGCCAGGATTTCAAAAGAAGCTGAGGAGGTGGCGCCAAATATTGAAGAAAGAAATGACTGATTGCTAGGCGTCTATCAGAGGAGGAAAGACCTGCCCCCCTGTCAAAATTCAGGTATTTTTGACCAATTTTAAAAACAATTATTTATGCGGTGGAAGGGATGCTAAGCAACAGAGCCACATTGACAGAATGCAGCATTAGTGCTGCACAAGGTGGCTCTTTTACTTAAAACCGCCTGGGAGGGTGACAGGTTCCCTTTAAATGGTAGATGCTCACAATTAAGACTGAAACTTTTTATGTATACCAGATGGAGATGGTTGAAGACACAAGACAGGGAGATACTATCCTGCCACATCACATCTCCTCAGGGTGGATTGGGTAACAATGAGGAAATGGAGGCTGAGGAGGAGCAACTGGAACTGGTTGCAGGCACAACAGAGGCTGGCACACACACAAGCTTCGTCCCATCTCCTATATGGATGGGCTGAGAAGGAAAATGAGGAAGAAGAGATGGAGGAGGAAATAAAGATTAGTCAACATTAGTGATGAGCGAATTTGTTCAAAAAACAATATCCAACCATAAAATATGGTTTCGTGTTCGGATTCGTGATCCGAAACAAAAGCAAAATTTTATAAAATCGGAAAAAATCGGAAACATTTGGTAAAAAGTGAAGGAAATATTTGCATTGCCAGTAAAGTATTTTGATCACTTTATCTATGATAATAATGGTGTATGATGGGCGTGGGACATGTGTTTGATGAGGGTAGGGGGTTGGCAGGGCTCAGAGGAGTGGCGTGCTTGTAAACTTTTTTCTTCTAACTTTGTGTGCACATTGCGGCTAGCCAATCAGGGTGCAGGAAACATTCACAATGTGCTGACACAATGGCTTGTGTCATTGGCTTCTGAAATCTCATACCTCTGCATATAAGTAGTGGACATTCTGTCTTAGTGTCATTTTGTCTGTATATCAGCACAGAGAGGCTGCTCCTGATGCTGCACCTGGTTGCTGATAGAAATAACTGCCTAGCTAACTAGCTATAATCTAAGTCAGATAGTACAGATAGCTAGTGTGCTATGAGGCTGTGAAATCGACCTTCCAGCATTTTTTTTCCTTGTGCCATTAGGTCCACAAACGTGATACAACACACCATATCCCACCTTCTAATTTTGTGTTGATGAAATACATCTGTTTGCAGAGTTGTTAAAAAGTAAAAAAAAAACTATTTTTTATGTTACAATTGTGATACAGCACATCATATCCCACCTTCTCATTTTGGGGTGGTGTAATTCATCTGTGTACAGAGCTGTTACGGAGTAAAAAACTTTTTTTTCTTTTGCTAACATGATTCAGCAAGGCATATGTCAACTTGAGATTTAGTGCCGCTGAACTTCAGCTGTGGACAGAGCTGTTGCAGAGTTTAAAATATGATTTTTTTTTCAGTTGCTAAGGTGATTCAGTACACCTTGTCATCTAGTGGTGGTGAAATTCATCTGTGTGCTGAGCTGTTGCAAGGTAAAAAATATATATTTTTTTCTGTTGCTAACCTGATTTAGCAAGACATATGTCACCTGGTCATTTATTGCTGCTGTTGCAGAGTTAAAAAAACTATTTTTTCAGTTGCTAATGTGATTCAGCAGCCAATATCTCACTTTGTTATTCAGTGGCAGTGAAATAAATCTGTGTGCAGAGCTGTTGCAGAGCAAAAAAACATATTTTTTTCTGTTTCAAATGTGATACAACATTCCATATCCCACCTTCTCATTTTGTGGCAATGAAATTCACCTGTGTGCAGAGCTGTTGCAGAGTAAAAAAACCGTTTTTCGTCTGTTCCAAACATGTTGCAGCATGCCATATCACACCTTCTCATTTTGTGGTGGTGAAATTCATCTGTGTGCAGAGCTGTTGCAGAGTAAAACCACTTATTTTTTTCAGTTGCTACTGTGATTCAGCACACCATATCTTATCTTGTTATTTAGTGGTGGTGAAATTCATATGTGTGCAGAGCTGTTGCAGAGTAAAGAAAACTATTTTTTCTGTTACAAACGTGATAAAGCACGCCATATTCCACCATCTCATTTTATAGTGGTGAAATTCAGCTGTGTGTAGAGCCCATGCAGAGTAAAAAAAAATATATTTTTTTCTGTGATAAGCGTGATACAGCAGGCTAGATCTGAGTTTAAAATTGTTTGGGGCACATATTCTATTGTATACATGCCTTTTCTACAGTAAAAAATATTTTGTTCTGTTAGTAATCTCAGGATAGAAGTCAGTTTGAAATTGTTTGGAGCATATCTTCTATGTTATACAGTACTCAGCCACACTAAAAAAATAGTTTCTTCTGTTGCTAACATGATACAGTAGAGGAAATCTCAGTTTGTTTCCCTTGTTTGCACCCGCATCACAAGTCTCCAACCGCCCAACTGACTTTAGGGAACCACAGATGGGTGAGTATGTAGAGCTGTTCACACATTCTATGCCATGGGCATCAGAAGTGTACTCAAAAGCTTCACAGTGTCAAGAGGAGGAAATCATCTGCACTGATGCTCAAAATTTTGGTAGCTTGGATCCAGGGCAGGATAAAGTAGGGTCTGAGCAGCATCCTGGCCCTCATCACCAGACGTTAACCCCAGGGTGGGGGGTGATCCAGATGAGACTCAATTATCTGAAGCTCATGCAAACTGTACTGGGCTATCAGAGCAGGAGGAGGAGGAGGGTGACTGTCAGGTCGAAGAATGGGATAACACAGAGGACGACAATGAGGTCCGGTTCTTTACTCACTCCAGTGAGAGCCCATCAGATGTAACGGAAGCAGACATTCCTGCTGTTTTTGACCTGATGTCAGAGAATGAGCACATCACTATTTTATCAATTCACCATAACATCTCCGCCTGCACATCGCTCACGGTCCAGGTTCACCGTACTCCACCCTCTCTCAGCACTGCAGCCAGCCTTCAGTTCTGCAATTGTGGTCACAGAAAAGATTGTTTCCTCCTACACATGACAAAGCTAAAAGGTTGAACTTCACCATATCCAATCTGTTGGCCACGGAAATGCTGCCATACCCCCTGGTAGATACAGATGGTTTCCAAAAGCTGATGGCCATTGCAGTCCCCCACTAACTGTTGCCCAGTCTACATTACTTTTCTTAGACAGCTGTGACTGCGCTACACCAGGATGTCGCAGACAACATCTCCCGTTACTTGACTAAATCTAAGTCTGCCAGGGTGCATTTCATCACAGATACTTGGATGAGTAAGCATGGCCAAGGGTGTTGCATCTAGCTGACTGGGCACAGTGTGACTGGTGGCTGTGGGGGCTGACAGGGAAGGGGCTGCTTCACAAGTCTTGGAATCCTCAAGGCTTGCAGGACAAACCTCAGTATTTTATTTCACACTTCCGCCCACTGCTTCTCAATCCTCAACCTCCTCTAGACCCTCCACCTGCACCTTCAAACTCTGCCTTATTAAGACATGCGTTCCCACAGTGCAGAGCGAATCCCCACCACCTCTGTACCACGCAGCCAGCTCTCACCATGGTCAGTCAGTGTTAAAATTTATGTACCTTGGAGATCGCAGTCATACAACTGAAGAGTTGTGGGCAGAGGGACTGGGCTCTCCTTCACTGCATTTTAGCTGCCATGATCCAGGTAATGTCTCCATGATCATTTTTTTCTTTAAGAAGCCTTTGCATGGCTTTACATTTAAGCCACATACTTACCATGAGCGGGGCTGATATAATTTAGTTGTGTATGGATCATAGTTTATAATATACTGTAAACAGCACATGTCAGTCTCTGATGGTATAATAAGAATAGGCATTTGTGCCTTTGTGATATTTTGCAGCAACATAGAATCCAATTAATTTATTGGTGCAGTATAGACCACAATATTTTATAAAATGGATTTTTATGGTTGCATTTTTTACAAATCAGTCACTGATCATGTTAATATGAGTCACTGTAACATTTTGTGATCATGGCTTCTTACCAGACAGCATGTAATTAATATTTGTTGCGACCCAATGTCCCTTTTTCTGGTTCCTGTACTTTTCTTAATTTTAAAAAGTGTTTAATTTATGGACTAATAAAATTGTATATTTTGTTTAAGAAAAAGTCTCACTCCTCTTTTTTCTTCAAAGAGATATAGTTTGAAGAAATTGTGTTAGTGTATTAGAGTTGTGGACAGCTCTACAGGCTGAGTTTGAGCAATGGCTGTCTCCGCTGAACCTGGATCTAGGGAAAGCTGTGACTGAAAATGGTGTAAACCTGATAGCATCCCTATGCTGAGGCAAGCTCACACACGTGCCGTGCATGGCTCACATTCTCAACTTGGTGGTACAGCATTTTCTCTGCCACTATCCTTGCCTGGGTGAGCTGTTGCAGAAAGTCTGGAAGCTGTGTGCTCACTTCCACCTTTCGCACCCCTTAGGTTATCAAATTACATCAACACAGAGGTCTTTGTACATGCCAGTTAACAGGTTGATATGAGATGTGTACAGTAGAGACAGTGGAATGCCACTCTGCAGATGTTGTAGCAACTGTGGGAATGAGCCCTAAGGCAGTATGTCATGTTGTATAGCCTGGGCCAATGCAGTATGGATGTGGGGTCATATGACGTTTATGGAGTGAACATAGATTAAGGACCTCTGCACCGTTTTGAAATGGTTACTAAGATGGTTAGTTCTGATGATGCCATCATCAACATCACTCTTATGGTCATCTACATGATGGAGCAGACTTTGAATAGCCTATGGGAGGAGGTGGTAGTCCCAGAAGAAGAGGAGGAAGCAGAGGAGAATGCTGAAAGGATAACATTGTCTCAAATTTCCAGACTGTCGCTACTCGCCTCGGTGCCAAGGGAGGGTGGATTACTGTGATTGAGGGGAGCTGGCAATAAAAGACAAACTGTTATTGATGGTGCAAGAGCCAAGGAACAAATGGAGGAGCAAGAGGTGATGAGCAAGCAACTGTCAGGAGATGAAGAGGACAATTGTACTCTTTCTGCTGTTCATGGCAGGCAGTAGGGGACAGAGGAAACAAGCCTCAGTGTTACTCAGCCACCAACACCACATAAGCTTGGACCTCATGGAAGAGCCTGACATATGATTGCCTCTTTGCTGCACTATCTACAATATGATCCCCGCATAGTTATGATTCAAAATAGTGCTAACTACTGGGTTGCCACTCTGTTAAATCCACATTGTAAAACAAAATTTTGCCAGATGCTTCCTGTCCTGGAAAGGGACCTGTGAATGCTGGAGTATCAAAGCACACTTTTACACAACCTTAAGAGAGGTTTTCCCCAAGACAGCAGTAAGGCACACAGTGTGTATTGCAGTTCTAGACTTATAAGCTCTATCACATCAATTTGTCAACACCAAAACATTAGCATCAGCAGTAGTGTAAGTGGCAGAAGCAATTTCTTTGAGACCTTTGACACATTTTTTAGACCAGCTCGTGCAGCAGCACAACAGTCTAAGTCTGACACATGGTGAATGACTGAAGAGGATGGTGTAGGAGTATCTTGAACTCAAAATCAATACCAACAGGGAGGGTTTGAACCTTTTTAAATTTTGGTCTTCAAAAATGGGTGAGGGACCTGAGCTCGCCTGTCAAGTCTTGTAGGTTTTATCATGCACATCAGGCAGAGTTCTCTCAGAACATGTCTTCATCTGCTGGGTTGGCTGTAGTGGAAGAGATCGCGCTCCCCATTAAACAATTTCTACTCTGGTGAAATTGATGGCAGTTTGTTGGTGTCTGCCACTAATTTTTGGAAATATAAACACTCCAGGTTGCGTTTCCATCTGCTGGGTTGGCTGTAGTGGAAGAGGTGTCATGCCGATTGTACTTTTTCTACTCTGGTGAAATTGATGCCACTTTGGTGGTGTGTGCCCCTAATGATTTTAAATTTGAAGTTTCCTGATTGGGTCTCTCCATCTGCTGGGTTGTCTGTAGTGGAAGAGATGTCGCTCCCCATTACACTACTTCTACTGTGGTGAAATTGATGCCACTTTGTTGGTGTCTGCACCTAATTTTTGTAAATGTGGATACTCCCGATTGGGTCTCCATCTGCTGGGTTGGCTGTAGTGGAAAATACCTAAGTCCCCATTATATTATTTCTACTGTGGTGAAATTTATGCCACTTTGTTGGTGTCTGCCACTAATTTTTGGAAATATAAACACTCCTAGTTGGGTTTCCATCTGCTGGGTTGGCTGTAGTGGAAGAGGTGTCATGCCTATTGTACTTTTTCTACTCTGGTGAAATTGATGCCACTTCAGTGGTGTTAGACCCTAATTTTTAAAAATTTTAAGACTCCTAATTGGGTTTTCATCAGCTGGGTTGACTATATTGAAAGAGGTGTCGATCCCCATTATATTAGTTAAACGCTATTGAAATTTATGCCACTTTGTAGGTGTCTGCCAATAATTTTTGGAAATGTGTATGCAGACTACTGGTTGGGTCTCCTTCATGTATGTTGCCTGTAGCAGTAGGCCTCCAAGACCTGCAGACCTCCACTCCCTAAGAGTTAACTACCCGTGTTACTATCCTTACATTTTTCTGACAATAGTAGTCTACCTACGAAACTGATATTCGTGCCACCTGAGTGTAGCTGAGCACAAAAGCAGGTTGAGCTGTTGCATGTGGTATCTGGGCTCCCAGCACAGCAGGCCTACACAAATGCTTTACCCGCCATGTCTTAATTTGAAGTTCAATTAAAAACTAAAATCCCGGCCCTGACCCTGATATTATTATTATTATTATTTATTGTTATAGCGCCATTTATTCCATGGCGCTTTACATGTAAGGAGGGGTATACATAATAAAAGCAAGTACAATAATCTTAAACAATACAAGTCATAACTGGTACAGGAGGAGAGAGGACCATGCCCACGAGGGCTCACAATCTACAAAGGATGGGTGATAATACAGTAGGCGAGGGTAGAGCTGGTTGTGCAGCGGTTTGGTCCATCGGTGGTTACTGCAGGTTATAGGCTTGTCAGAAGAGGTGGGTCTTCAGGCTCTTTTTGAAGGTTTCGATGGTAGGTGAGAGTCTGATATGTTGTGGTAGAGAGTTCCAGAGTAGGGGTGATGCGCGAGAGAAATCTTGTATGTGATTGTGGGAAGAGGAGATAAGAGGGGAGTAGAGAAGGAGATCTTGTGAGGATATCTCATGCATGGCTGATTGCTGCTGTGACATTCTAAAATTTGTTCTGTGGGTCAATTGAGGCCACTTTCCAGATGTTTGCCCCTAATTTGATCTGTACTGGCAGCTTTTGGGCCCGTTTGAAGGTGTTGTGTAAGCGTTTTTTGCCTCCCATTGTTTCCAATGGCGTTCGGCTATGTTTGTTGAATATTGCAAAATTGGCGAGCATAATTCGAACCGAACATTGATATATTCGCTCATCTCTGTTTATAATGAGATATAGGTTGGTTCTAATGTTCCGTGTTAGCTCCATTTCTTACACTATTAACTCCCCATTTAATTCCTTAACAACCTAGAGCTTTTTTCGATTTTGCATTTTCATTTTTCACTCCCCTCCTTTCCAGAGCCATAAATTTTTTATTTTTTATTTTTCCGTCAATATGGCCAAGGTTAGGGCTTATTTCTTGTGGGACGGGTTGTAACTTGATTGACACTATTGGTTGTACCATGTCGAGTACTAGAAAATGGGGAAAAAAAAATCCAAGTGCAGTGAAAATTCCAAAAAAAAGTGCAATCCCACACTTGTTTTTTGTTTGGCTTTTTTGCTAGGTTCACTAAATGCTAAAACTGACCTGCCATTATGATTCACCAGGTCATTATGAGTTCATAGACAACAAACATGTCTAGGTTTTTTTCTAAGTGGTGAAATAAAATTCATAGATTTTGTACTGTATTTAGCCGTATTTTTCTGTGTAACATGGTAGGGTTGGTTTGACAGGCATACTATGTATTGGCATAATTTTATGAGGGATGTTAATTTGGGTAATAAATATGTGGGAGTAACCCGTACTATACTTGCACTGGGTCACTTTAGTTTAGTATGTGTTATATGTAATATATAGTGTTGAGCATTCCGATACCGCAAGTATCGGGTATCGGCCGATACTTGCTGTATCGGAATTCCGATACCGACTTCCGATATTTTTTCAATATCGGAATTCGGCATCGGAATCGGAAGTTCAGTTGATTGACGGCCTGACGTCATCATGATGCGCGGTGTGTGCGCATCATGATGCGCCGTCATTTCGGGCCTTCCGGGGGTCTCTGCCGGCCTGCCGGGGGGCTGTGCCGGCCTGCCGGGGGGCTGTGTGGACTGCCCGGGGTCTGTACCGGCCTGCCGGGGGGCTGTGCCGGCCTGCCGGTGGTCTGTGCACCCTGTGGGGGTCTGTACCGGCCTGCCGGGGGGCTGTGCCGGCCTGCCGGGGGGCTGTGCTGATGTCCGGGGGTCTGTGCAAGCATCGTCCGATGGGACTACAAGTCCCATCGGGCGATGCCTGCTACCATGACAGTGATTGACACATTAGCCAATGATGGGACAGTAGTAGTCCCATCATCCGGCTAATGTGTTAAATGTTAAAAAAAAAAAAAAAAAAAAAAAAATACTACATACATACTACATGCATGCTACATACATACTACATGCATGCTACATACATACTACATATATACTACATACATACTACATACATGCTACATACATACTGCATGCTACATACATACTACATACATACTACATGCATGCTACATACATACTACATATATACTACATACATACTACATACATGCTACATACATACTGCATGCTACATACATACTACATACATACTACATGCATGCTACATACATACTACATACATACTACATGCATGCTACATACATACTACATATATACTACATACATACTACATACATGCTACATACATACTGCATGCTACATACATACTACATACATACTACATACATACTACATGCATGCTACATACATACTACATATATACTACATACATACTACATACATGCTACATACATACTGCATGCTACATACATACTACATACATACTACATGCATGCTACATACATACTACATACATACTACATGCATGCTACATACATACTACATACATACTACATACATGCTACATACATACTGCATGCTACATACATACTACATACATACTACATACATACTACATGCATGCTACATACATACTACATATATACTACATACATACTACATACATGCTACATACATACTGCATGCTACATACATACTACATACATACTACATACATACTACATGCATGCTACATACATACTACATATATACTACATGCATGCTACATACATACTACATGCTACATACATACTACATATATACTACATACATACTACATACATGCTACATACATACTGCATGCTACATACATACTACATACATACTACATACATACTACATACATACTACATGCATGCTACATACATACTACATGCATGCTACATACATACCACATACATACTACATGCTACATACATACCACATATATACTACATACATACAATACATTCATACAATACATACATAGACATACAGTACATATAACATAGAGTAACATACTTACCAATACTTGTCACATTGTTCCCCGAAGCCATTGTCTTTTCCGGGATAAATATTAACATAACAAACCACAAAAATACTCACCCACGATCCGAAGCAGTCCACGAGTGTGTCCCACGACGATCTTGGGTAGAGAACTGCAGCATCAGATGATGCTGCCGTTCTCTACGGGCTGCAGGAATCCAATGACGGAAGGTAGGTATCCTTCCGCACTGTATTCCTCCGCCACTTAAAAAAAAAAAGTCTCTAGTCTCACTTTATGCCATTGCTGTGTGGGAATTTCCCACACAGCAATGGCATAAAGTGAGACTAGGGACTTTTTTTTTTTTAAGTGGCGGAGGAATACAGTGCGGAAGGATACCTACCTTCCGTCATTGGATTCCTGCAGCCCGTAGAGAACGGCAGCATCAGCTGATGCTGCAGTTCTCTACCCAAGATCGTCGTGGGACACACTCGTGGACTGCTTCGGATCGTGGGTGAGTATTTTTGTGGTTTGTTATGTTAATATTTATCCCGGAAAAGACAATGGCTTCGGGGAACAATGTGACAAGTATTGGTAAGTATGTTACTCTATGTTATATGTACTGTATGTCTATGTATGTATTGTATGAATGTATTGTATGTATGTAGTATATATGTGGTATGCATGTAGTATGTATGTAGTATGTATGTAGCATGCATGTAGTATGTATGTAGCATGCATGTAGTATGTATGTAGTATGTAGCATGTAGTATGTATGTAGCATGCATGTAGTATATATGTGTTATGTATGTAGCATGTAGCATGCATGTAGCATGCATGTAGTATGTATGTAGTATATATGTGGTATGTATGTAGCATGCAGTATGTATGTAGCATGCATGTAGTATATATGTAGTATGTATGTAGCATGTAGTATGTATGTAGCATGCATGTAGTATATATGTAGTATGTATGTAGCATGTAGTATGTATGTAGCATGCATGTAGTATATATGTAGTATGTATGTAGCATGCATGTAGTATGTAGCATGTAGTATGTATGTAGCATGCATGTAGTATATATGTAGTATGTATGTAGCATGTAGTATGTATGTAGCATGCATGTAGTATATATGTAGTATGTAGCATGTAGTATGTATGTAGCATGCATGTAGTATATATGTGTTATGTATGTAGCATGTAGCATGCATGTAGCATGCATGTAGTATGTATGTA
Source organism: Dendrobates tinctorius (assembly GCF_039654945.1). Lineage (NCBI taxonomy): Eukaryota > Metazoa > Chordata > Amphibia > Anura > Dendrobatidae > Dendrobates > Dendrobates tinctorius. Next base: position 16,753,652 of record NW_027361858.1, on the reverse strand, counting down.
GTATATATGTGGTATGTATGTAGCATGCAGTATGTATGTAGCATGCATGTAGTATATATGTAGTATGTATGTTGCATGTAGTATTTATGTAGTATGAATGTAGCATGTATGTAGTATGTAGTATGAATGTAGCATGTATGTAGTATGCATGTTGTATGTATGTAGCATGTAATTTTTTTTTTTTTTTTTTTTTTTTTTACATTTAACACATTAGCCGGATGATGGGACTACTACTGTCCCATCATTGGCTAATGTGTCAATCACTGTCATGGTAGCAGGCATCGCCCGATGGGACTTGTAGTCCCATCGGACGATGCCTGCACAGACCCCCGGAGCCTGCACAGACCACCGGCAGGCCGGCACAGCCCCCCGGCAGGCCGGCACAGCCCCCCGGAGCCTGCACAGTCCACCGGCAGGCCGGCACAGCCCCCCGGCAGGCCGGCACAGCCCCCCGGAGCCTGCACAGACCACCGGCAGGCCGGCACAGACCACCGGAGCCTGCACAGACCCCCTGGCAGGCCGGCACAGCCCCCCGAAAGGCCCGTACAGACCCCAGAGAGGCTGTACAAGGGCAGGAAAGGGTTTTTCTTATTCCGATACCGGAAGTCCCATAGACTTGAATGGGACTTCCGGTATCGGAATCGGCGATACCGATACTTTTTTTAAAGATCGGCCGATACCATCCGATACGATACTTTGAAGTATCGGACGGTATCGCTCAACTCTAGTAATATATGGTCTAGCCATTATGAAATAGCACAATTTATATTTATGTTTACCTATTGGTTCATTTTAATGAGCACCTATATAATGGAATACTGATTATAATTTTTCTACCTGTATATTCTATAATATTGAATATTAATATTCACACTGAATTTTAGTATGTGATTTCTTTATATATATACAGTCATATGTTAAAGTTTGGGCACCCCTATTAATATTAACCTTTTTTCTTTAAAACAATTTTGTTTTTTGCAACAGCTATTTCAGTTTCATATATCTAATAACTGATCAACTCAGTTATATTTCTGGATTCAATTGAGGTTTATTGTACTAACAGAAAATGTGCAACCTGCATTTAAACAAAATTTGACCGGTGCAAAAGTATGGGCACCTCAACATAAAAGTGACATTAATATTTCGTAGATCCTCCTTTTGCAAAAATAACAGCCTCTAGTCGCGTCCTGTAGCTATTAATGAGTTCCTGGATCCTGGATGAAGGTATATGTGACCATTCCTGTTTACAAAACAATTCCAGTTCAGTTAAGTTTGATGGTCGCCGAGCATGGATAGCCCGCTTCAAATCATCCCACAGATGTTCAATGATATTCACGTCTGGGGACTGGGATGGCCATTCCAGAACATTGTAATTGTTCCTCTGCATGAATGCCTTAGTAGATTTGGAGCGGTGTTTTGGATCATTGTCTTGCTGAAGAATCCATCCCCTGCGTAACTTCAACTTCGTCACTGATTCTTGCACATTATTGTCAAGAATCTGCTGATACTGAGTAGAATCCATACGACCCTCAACTTTAACAAGATTCCCGGTGCCGGCATTGGCCACACAGCCCCAAAGCATGATGGAACCTCCACCAAATTTTACTGTGGGTAGCAAGTGTTTTTCTTGGAATGCTGTGTTTTTAAGCCTCCATGCATAACGCCTTTTTGTATGACCAAACAACTCAATCTTTGTTTCATCAGTCCACAGGACCTTCTTCCAAAATGTAACTGGCTTGTCCAAATGTGCTTTTGCATACCTCAGGCGACTCTGTTTGTGGCGTGCTTGCAGAAACGGCTTCTTTCGCATCACTCTCCCATACAGCTTCTCCTTGTGCAAAGTGCGCTGTATTGTTGACCGATTGTGACACCATCTGTAGCAAGATGATGCTGCAGGTCTTTGGAGGTGGTCTGTGGATTGTCCTTGACTGTTCTCACCATTCTTCTTCTCTGCCCTTCTGATATTTTTCTTGGTCTGCCACTTCTGGGCTTAACAAGAACTGTACCTGTGTTCTTCCATTTCCTTACTATGTTCTTAGTGTTCTGCTACTGACTACGGGAAGATGTCTGGTCGCGGTAAAGGAGGGGAAGGACTCGGGAAGGGCGGTGCCAAGCGGCACAGGAAGGTGCTCCGTGATAACATCCAGGGCATCACCAAGCCTGCCATCCGCCGTCTGGCTCGCAGGGGAGGCGTCAAGCGCATCTCCGGCCTCATCTATGAGGAGACTCGCGGTGTCCTGAAAGTCTTCCTGGAGAACGTGATTCGTGACGCTGTCACCTACACCGAGCACGCCAAGAGGAAGACCGTCACCGCCATGGACGTGGTGTACGCGCTCAAGCGCCAGGGCCGCACTCTCTACGGCTTCGGAGGTTAATGCGTCTCCGCTCCATCCTCACCCCCCAGCTCACTCACTTACTATGTTCCTCACAGTGGAAACTGACAGGTTAAATCTCTGAGACAACTTTTTGTATCCTTCCCCTGAAAAGCTATGTTGAATAATCTTTGTTTTCAGATCATTTGAGAGTTGTTTTGAGGAGCCCATGATGCCACTCTTCATAGAAGAATCAAATACAAGAACTACTTGCAAGTGGCCACCTTAAATACCTTTTATCATGATTTGATACACCTGGCTATGACGTTCAAAGCTCAATGAGGTTACAAAACCAATTTAGTGCTTCAGGAAGTCAGTAAAAAGTAGTTAGGAGTGTTCAAATCAAGAAAATGATAAGGGTGCTCATACTATTGCACTGGTCAAATTTTGTTTAAATGCAGATTGCACATTTTGTGTTAGTACTATAAACCTCATTTGAATCCAGAAATATAACTGAGTCCATCAGTTATTAGATATATGAAACTGAAATAGCTGTTGCAAAAACCAAAACTGTTATAAAGAAAAAAGATTAACATTAATAGGGGTGCCCAAACTTTAACATATGACTGTGTATATATATATATATATATATATATATATATATAGACACTTATATTCACTTAGTGCTGTTAATTACACTTCTCTGCATATCAGAATATTGATGTCATTTAAATATAACTTCACTTGGTATATATATATTTTTTTCTGGGGCATGTGGCCCCTTTACCCCTCATATTTCTCCTGGCAGGCACTGTGGTGGATGTGTTCACTAGGTTAGCTGATGCGGTCACTCTGTCCTGACATGTCGGACGGAGGTGTGGCTAGGCGGCCAGTGACGTTATCTCGCAGTGTTGTGCGTTTCCCTGGAGACACGTCCTGCTTTGTTCACTGCGGCTGCTTCCTTGTCCTGATGTGGCGGATGGGGTTGTGGCTGAGCGGCTGGCGGATGCACTGTGAGGTGACGTCACACTGCACCCTCACATGTGAAAGGTAATTCCACGGCAGAAGACATGTATATACTGTATATTATAGGGTACAATTGAAACCTCCGTGTTTTGCCCTCGGAAGAAGCTAGAACGAAACAAGTGTTGGGGTGAAGGAGGTCGCGTCATTCACACTCACCAGAGACCTGGCATCAGCGTTTTCATAGGTATTACCTTTTTTTCCCTTTATGTAAAACCTTTGTGGATTTATGCAGCAATCACCTAGTACTTTCTCAGCCGTGATATTATTCAATTGTGCTGACATTGAGGTTATTTTTACCTGCAGTATATATCAGACTGGGTGACCATCATTCAGGTGCAATTTAATGTGGGTTTCTATTGCATTCAGAGTGAGTTGCCTGTAGTGTTGTCACATATTATTTCCACACAGTATTTTTGGATCTTAATGTTAAACCTTTGAGGCTTTATGCAGCAATCCTCTAGCACTTTTTCAGCTGTGATACTATTCAATCTTGCTTATATTGAGGCTTTTTATTTTAACCTGCAGCATGTATCAGATCAGGCCACGACCATTCAGGTGCAATTTAATGTGGGTTTCTAGTACTACACTGTATTTTTGTATTTTTTTCAGCCATGATATATTTAGTTATTTTGACACTGAGTTTATTTAATTAAGTTACATATATCGGGCCTGATTTATATTCAATATATTTTTTTAAACTGTGGTGTGAATATTCCCTACATTTATAGAGATTATAAAATTGGAAATTATTTATAATTACTTATGTGCAAGGATTCACATTTGCCTGTGTGACTCTAATAACCAATGGCATGAATGTTTTGAGCGCCTCCTGCTGGGTATTTTTGTAATTTTATAGTATTTTTAAGGTATTTTCAATAAAATTTGATATTTTATTCTCATACTGGATCGCTTCATGATTTTTGGTGCCGTCATGGTATATTGGCCCAAAAATGTTTCTGATATATATTATAGGGTACAATTGAAATCTCCATATACATAGTCCCGTAGTCACTCTCAGACGGTCACTCAGTATGGATTTGACCGTAATACTAAATGTCGAACAAAGGTACTGTATAACAAGATACAAACTGTATCGAGTATAGGGTAAAAATTGGTATCTCTGATTCACCGTATATATAGAAGGCGTAAACCATGCACGCTCACTCACTATGGATGATACTGTAACACAAAATTTTGAACAAAGGCACTGTATCAGCACATACCAGGTGTATCCAGTCTAGGGGTAATTGTTAATTTCCGTCTATACTTCCGGAGTCAGACACAGACACTCACAGGCTCACTATGTATTACACCAGAATTTAAAAAGTAGAAAAAGGGAAAGGTACTCAAAGCGTACAACAGTATACAGTGTAATGGTACTTTTAAATCTTCGTATATATTTCAATCTCAATAAGCCAGTCCAGACTCTCCGCTAATGGAAACTACATGGATACAAGTACAGATGGAAAGTCGAGTGTTAGCAGAAATTTGGGAATTACTCATCGCGGGAAAACCTCCCGGTAGAAGTTTCAGAGGCGATGCAGACCCTCAATTACTGTGTCTGTGGAGACAGTGAAAACCGTTCTTTGTGAAGAAAGGATTGCTTTATCACAGTAGCGTGGATCACATCACCGTTACTCGTCTCCATCAAATTGTGATCACAGGGAGAGATGTAGATATGGTCCTCACTGCCTATCGTGATGAGTCTGGTCATTTTGGAGTGCAAAAAACAGAAGCCACAGGCCGTAGGCGAATCTATTGGATTGGCATGAGAGGAGACATTGAAAAATGGTGGCAGGAATGTCACACGTCTGTGACTATCACAACTGTGAACGGTGATCATAAAGCACCACTGCATCCGCTTGTAAGTTGATGTCCATTACAAATGGTAGCTATTGATCATCTGAAGGTAGAGGCCAGCAGGACAGGCCATAGCTACATCTTAACCATCATCGATTAATACATCAAATTTCTAGTGGCCATCCCTGTGAAGGATTTAACTGCCCAGACTACACAGCGGTGGAGCAGGGAGAGGTAAGTATTGCAACTTGCAAGTGCTGTGGCCATGACCAAGCAGGGGGGGCACACTCGTGGTCGACGGTACTGGCATAGGGCTCCTCATATTATGCTGGTGTGTCTGACAGCGAGTCGGCCCCCCCACTGTCAGAGACACTGTATTGTACTATGAGGGGCCCTGTGCCAGTGTCGTCGGCCATCAGTGGGCCTATCCACCTGTTCAGAGCAACGGCACTTGCTCGGGTGCACCAGGTGTTGACCCCAGCCTTTGGGGGGTGGGTGGGCAGCCCACTTAGGGAGGTTTAAAAAATGGCATATGTTAGTGTGTTGGCTTGACATTCAGCTGCTGCAAAGGGCGGAATTGGGCAAGTCCGAGGAAGAGGAGGACAAAAGCGAGGCAGTTTTCTGGCAACCTATGTGTCATCAGGGGAAGGTGGGACAAAATCCTTTGAAACCCATGCATGGTTCATTTTAATGAAGGTTAGATTATCAACATTTTGGGTCGACAGACGGGTCCATTTTTCTGTCAGGATTGATCCAGCAGCACTGAAGACTCTTTCAGATAACACACTAGCAGCAGGGCAAGCGAGCTCCTATAAGGCATATTGTGCCAATTCAGGCCAGGTGTCCAGTTTAGAGGCCCAATAGTCAAAGGGGAATGACCTGCGCGGGAGAACATCGATATGGGAGGAGAAGTAGTTTGTAACCATAGTTGACAACTGCTGTCTCCTGTCACTTTTAATCGATGCAATATTAGCAGTTGTGTGAGCGGTACTTGAGAAGTCATTCGACAACATGCTCATTAAACCCTTGTTTCCAACGCCACTTCGGCTGTGTGCATCACGAACACCTCTTCCATTGTGCCCACTGCGGCTCGTGGGAGAACCAGCACCGCTGCTGTGTGCTGGGAAAGCCTCAAACAAACGGTTTACCAGAGATACTTGTTTGTTAGCCAATATTATCTCTAGGTTCTCCTGTGGCATGATATTGTGTGATTTGCCTTTGTAGCGTGGATCGAGGATGCTGGCCAGCCAGTAGTCATCATTCCTCATTATTTTGGAAATGTGGGGGTCCCTTTTTAGGATCCGCAAGGCATAATCACATATGTGGGCCAATGTTTCAGGCGTCAATGCTGCACTGCCACTGCTGGGTGGAGGAGCACTTTCTGGCAAATCCACATCCCTACAGTCACGCACAAACACTGTACCTGACCTTGGAACGCCAACATTTTCTCTTGCCCCCTGAGAAGCATCCTCCTGCCCAAAATAATCATCCCCCTCATCCTCCTCCTCCTCTTCCTCTTCTTCCTCCACCTCGTCCAGGACAGTTCCCTGACCAGACAATGGCTGACTGTCATCAAGACTTCCCTCCTCCTCCTCCTCCGCTGCAGACGCCTGATCCTTAATGTGCGTCAAACTTTGCATGAGCAGACGCATAAGTGGGATGCTCATGCTTATGATGGTGTCATCTGTGCTTACCAGCCGTGTGCATTCCTCAAAACACTGAAGGACTTTACAGAGGTCTTTCAGCTTATACCACTGCACACTCGATAATTCCATGTCTTCCCTCAAACTGCCAGCCCGTGTATCCTCCCACAAATGCATTACAGCCTGCCTCTGTTCGCACAGCCTCTCAACCATTTGTGTGTTGGAGTTCCACCTATGATTAGGCTGTTTTTGGGGAGGTAGAGCAATCGCTGCACCTTCTGCATACGAGTGGAGTGGATGTTTGAGCGATGGATGTGCGAGCACAGTCTTCGCACCTTATGTAGCAGGGATGTTAACTCCAGAAAATTATTTAGGAAGCACTACACCACCAGGTTCAAAGTGGGAGCCAGGCAAGGTATGTGTGTGAGTTTTGCACGGGCTATGGCTGCCACAAAATTACGGCCGTTATCACTAACTACCTTGCCTACCTCAAGATGTAGACTGCCTAGCCATGACTCAGTTTGTCACTGCAAGTAGTCGGCCAGTACCTTCGCGGTGTGTCTGTTGTCGCCCAAACACATAATCTTTAACACAGCCTGCTGACGCTTACCACTAGCTGTTCGATAGTGGGACACCTCGTGTGCAACACTGCCAGCTGCGGATGGAGTGCTCATGTGACTGCACTCTTTGGGCGAGCTTTCGCTGATGGAGGAGGAGGGTCAAAAGCCTACAGCCAACTGTTTCCTATACCGTGGGCTAGGCAGCACTGTTCCATGACCGCTGTCCCCTGTGGAGTCTGCATCTACCACATTAACCCAGTGCACAGTGATGGACACATAATGGCCCTGGCCATGCCTACTGGTCCATGCATCTGTTGTGAGGAGCACCTTTCCACTCACTGACTGTTTTAGTGCATTGACAATGCAGTCTTTCACATGCCGGTGGAGGGCAGGGATGGCTTTTTGAGAAAAGAAGTGCCGACTGAGTAGGTCATAGCGTGGGACAGCTTAGGCCATGAGCTCGTGGAAAGCTTTGCTTTCAACCATACGGTAGGGCATCATCTCTAATGAGATTAGTTTGGCAATGTAGGCGTTCAAACACAGTGTACGCGGATGAGAGGATGAGTACTTTCTTGTCCTACTCAGAGTGTCTGGTAGGGTGAGCTGGACTGGAGAGCTGCATATGGGGGAAGTAGCGGTGGACCAGACAGAGTGAGAGGGGGTTGGTGATGGTATTGGTGGTGATGGCCTAGATTCAGTGTTGTGTTGCAAAACCATTGTGATTCCCTGAGTGCTTTGGCCTTGTGACGACACCTCCACATTTAGTGCTAGTGGTGTGCTTAACGGTGGCAGTGGTCTTACATTGAGGGAAGCGATGGAGCGTTGGTGTCTACCTTCAGTCGGAGCAGGTGCACATGTGCTACCTGAGGTTTTGTAGTCCGTCCACACATGCAAGTGATGTTGATTAAATGTCTAAGCATGCAACTGGTATTCAAATTTCTGAGTTGTTTACCTTGGCTAAAGGTCCTTCCGCACTTCTTACAGGTAACCTTTGACTCATCAGTAGGATTTTGGACAAAGAAGTGCCACACTGCACTCTTCCTACTATGGTATACATTTTCTGGCCTTGCACGCTGTGCTAAGGAGACCGCCTGGCCAAGCTGTCCTGCAACTCTTTTAGTTTTTGGTCCACGTTTTTGGACAGCTACGGCCTGTCAGATAACCACTTCTGAGATGTCAATGCCTGCGGCAGATCTTTCTCCTTATCTGAACTATTACCAGCGCCACCCTCCTCCCCCAATGGATGCCAATCCGGGTCAAGAACTGGGTCATCCATCACCTCCTCTTCAAAGTCATCTGCACCTTCCTCTTTACCCCCCTACCTGCTCAAGGAACCTGCACTTTCATCTGCACCTTCCTCTTTGTCACCGTGTAAGGTGGTATAGTATGCGGGAAGGGGTACCTGAGTTTCATCAGGGAGAGAGTCTGGCTCAATAGACTGCGAGGGCAATGTAGTGCCATGGGTCAATGTACCAGCAGAATCACCTAGCAGTGGCTGTGCATCAGTGCACTCCATGTCAGATTCATCTTGGACTGGGGAATTCTGGATTTGACTGGATAACCCAGGCATGATATGTGAAAAGATCTCCACAGAGTAATCTGAAGTGTGGGCTGCCGCATCCATAACTTTTGGTGGGGGTGGAGGACACAAGGAAAGGTGTTTTTCCTGACCAGAACCCTGCACTGACGACTCCGTGCTTGCAGGTTTCGAACGTCCAGAAGAGGAGGCAATAGAGCTGGTGGCTGTTTCAGCAATGTACGCCAAAACCTGTTCCTGATGCTCCGGCTTTAAAAGCGGTTTTTGTACTCCAAGAAAAGGTAACCTTACAGGCCTTCTTGGGCCAGACGATGATGCAGGCTCAACACCTCCTGCCTTAGCTGCTATTGTGCTTTTGCCAGAACCAGCAGATGCACCACCACTATTAGTACCAGCTGCGCCCCCCTGCCCACGTCCATGGCCTCTTCCACCATATTTCCTCATGTTTGGGAAAATGTACCAAAAATACCAGCAGAGAGATGGTACTGTATGAGGAGCGTCCACCTGTGTAAGGTGTATTAAAAAAATTAAATCTACGTATATACAGTATTTTGTTAGTCACAGACACTCTCACAGTATGTATTTGACCGTAATCCAACAAGCAGATATACGGAACGGTATCAGAAGTGTACAGCTGTATACGTTTTTTGTGTAACTAACAATATCCGTATATGTATTTACAGAGTGTCACACAAACACACGGTGACTTTGTGTAGATGTGATTGTAATGCGAACGGCAGATATACAATACTGTTTGAGAATCGGACAGCTCTATACAGTGTGTGTATGGAAAATTGTCAATCTCCATTTTTTTTATATGGACTGACACACTGTCTCTCTCTAGTTTTGACTGTAATCAAACAGCAGATATACAAAACTATTTGAAAAGCGGACAGTAGTGTTGAGCGACTTTTGGTTTTTTAGGGTCGAGTTTCGTTTCATGAAACCCGACTTTTCCAAAAGTCGGGTCGAGCAAAATCGGCCGACTATAGGGAAAAGTCGGGGTCGTCTTGAAACACGAAACCCAATGTAAGTCAATGGAGAATTAAAGTCGGCAGTGAGAGGAGGACAGGAAACACACCAACAGTGCCCATTTGTATGCCAAAAGCATAAATTCTTGTTACTGAAGCTTGTCAAACTTAATTAACTTCATAATACTTGGTACGCACTGAAAAATGGGGGTTATTTGGCTACAGTTGTGGGGGGGAGGGCTGGCTCCAGGTTTTCGTGGGCCCAGGGCCAAAGAGCACCCCTTTAACACATACCACAACTCATGATGCTCCGATACGGCAGAGAAATAGCAGTATAGTACAATGAAAAATACTTCACTTCTTACATCTCATGACTGATATCCATTTTAAATTCTCCAATACCTCCAAAAACGGACAGTATATAACTCCATACAGTATTATGGCCAGCGCTTAGTGCGCTATACAGAGTAATGAGGCCCATATATTTCTCCATACGGAATCATTATTCCCATATAATGTTTCAAACCGTATATGATGAGCTCCACATAATGCTACAGTATATTTTGGTCCCAATGGATGAAGCTCCACTGTCTTATGGGCCCAAATAATGCTCCATATATAATGGGCCCCATTTCTACTGCTCTAGTGTATAATGGGCCCTGTAAATGCTGCTCCAGTGTCTGATGTCCACCTTTGGAATGCTCCAGTGTATGGTGGGCCCTATATATCATTCACCAGAGTATAGTGCTCCCCAAAAATTGCTGTCCCAACATTGAAAACAATTACATAAGTCTCCTTGCTAGGGAATCCCTGCACTACTCTGAACTCCTTGTCGTCTCCATCTTCCATCTCACTGCACTTGGCTGTTTAGGCCCTCCCACCGGCAGAGACACTTTTGCGTACTATACGGTGCCCTGTGCCAGTGCCATCGCCCATGAGTATGCCCCCCCACCTGCTCAAGGAACCTGCACTTTCATCTGCACCTTCCTCTTTGTCACTGTGTAAGGTGGTATAGTATGCGGGAAGGGGAACCTGAGTTTCCTCTGGGTCAGATTCTGGCTGTGTAAAGTGCGAGGGGAATGTAGCGGTCTGGGTCAATGTACCAGCAACATCATCCAGCAGTGGCTGGGCCTCAGTGCACTTGTGGTGTCCCCAAGAGTACGGTCACCACTGTGGCATTGCCTTCCTCCTAGGGAGTGTGTTGTCAAGCTTGGGAGCAACAAAAGATCTCTCTAGCAGTTAAACCAACACACAACACATTTCCCACTCCAGGCCAGCAGGGAGACCTCTGAACCTGACTGCTGAGGAGCTGCTCTCTGTGGTCGGGAGGAGGTAAGTTAGGGCACTCTGTGCAGGGAAGGGGAAGTGTGTGGACGTGAGAAGGGGAGCAGGAGGATGAGCAGAGTTAAGGCTCACTCCTAGCTGGAGCGCATGGTCTAGATTTCGGTCTCCGAGTTTGTAGAGACACTGATGTTCCTGCAGCAGAAACCGGGGGAAGTAGCAGCTATAAATGCTCTGTACCCAACTAAGGCTCGGAGGCCCCAGCATCGACGTGTGCGAGGCAGAAGGAAAAGGCTACAGCTGTCTGCCATACAAGTAAAGTCTGAGGAACATCTGTTAGACAGGAGGCGTTTCAGTGAACCACAGTCCTGTGAGTGCTTCCCCCACAAGCGCTAGAAAGGAGACGTTCAGGAAGGTACATGTTGGCAGAGTGTTGGAAGGGAGCTTTCCATTCTGGTCCCGGAGGTTGGCAGAGGTCCTGACCCGGAGGACACAGCACGGAGGCAGGCATCTGTGTAACCTGCAGACTGTGAGTAAAGCTTTGGAACTGCACGCTCTGGTGTCCTACAGTTATTCCAGCACCGCTACATCTGGGTACCAGCACCTACACCACCTGTGCCTTTCCCCCATCACTACATCTACACTTCCCTGGGACTCCAGCTCCACTTGTGGGGAGCTTCACCATCTTTGCTGCATAACACCATCAGTCCCAGAGGATCTGCATGCAGCGTCGGCCTAACATCTATGTTGCCGAACACCACAGGTGGCGTTAAACTATCTATATAAACTCTTTACCATTATACCACGCCATTTACATGGGCGCCCAGGGCCACCGTCCGGGTCACCGCTGCTGTGACACATCCCACTGACACCGGCCCGGTACCGAGTACCCCACAGCCCTGGGAGGGCGACCCATATGCCGACTGCTGATCGGGCGGCGTTATTCCCACGAACCTCCAAAGAGCGTCCCTGAAGGCAAAGTTTTTGGTTTCCGGGGGCAGTATGATTGCAAAGCTGAACCTTAAAGGAATGTCCAAAAGGGCACCACCAGGAGTGGAGCCTGTGGCTTAATTGGACTGCACCCGGGAAACCACTACCATACAAGCAACAGAAAAGATGGACAGATTGCAAGCTTTGTCGATTCTGTGTGTGGTGTGGTATGTCCATTTGTAGTTGTGCTAGCGATTTCTCAGCTTTATTCCGTTAACGACCGAGACTCCGGCGTGGCCCCGCAGTACGCGTCAAGCTTACTAGAGGGAAACGCGAGGCTGTGGCACGTGAGATCGAGCAATAACAGGTCTAGCATTCCAGTACATGTCCGGGGCTGCATGCACGCTACACTGAAAGGACCAGCTTTTGTCGCTTACAGGTGCAGATAACCTGCTGAACTCCGTTAGTGATGGGGATCTGGGATTCAGATTATTCCCCGTGAACGATGATTTCCCAGTAAGTTCAGGTCAACCGCAATTCCGGAGTTAGGCCTAACCATCATTCCTGAAAAAATTACGTGTCCAAACCACAGGTGCTGTAGCTTGCTTAACAGCTCGGCAGCCATTCTCAGGCCCAGTATGGATTCAACAACATTGTAGAAAGTTGATAAAGGGTACAGTTTCACCGGATAACACGTATATATGTAGCCTAGTTTACACATTAAAAATATATGTCTATAGATCAGGAGGCAGACTCAGATGTTCTCAGGCCCAGTATGGATTTGACCAGATTGTACAAAGTTGAGAAAGGGTACTTTATCACTGGATAGCAGGTATATATAGCATAGTTTAAACATGTAAAATCTCCATGTTCTCAGTATGGATTACACAGCAATCTAAAAAGTGGAAAATAGGAAATGCATTTGAGGCATAGACAACTATATACTTTTGGTGTTATTTTTAAATCTTCATATATATTTCTGTCTCAGTAATACAGTCCAGCCTCTCCGCAATAGGAAATGAGATGCATACAATTAGTGACATAAAGGTTATTGATTGCAGAAATCTAGGAATTATTATTCACGGGAAAAACTTCCATCACAATTCTCATAGGCGATGCTGACCCTCAATTAATTTGTGTGTTGAGACAGTGAAAACATTTTTTTGTGAATAAAGTCTTGCTGTATCGCACTTCCGTGGATTCCATCACTGTTACTCATCTCAATCCAATTTTTATCACAGGGAGCGATGTAAACATGGTGCTCACTGGCAATCATGATCTGTCACGTAACTTTGGAGTGCAAAAGACAGAAGCCACAGGCCGTAGGCGATTCTATTTGATTGGCATGAGAGGGCACATTTTGAAATGTGCGCCCGAATGTCACACGTTTGTGAGTAGGAAAACAGTGAAAGCTGATGATAAACCACCACTGCAAGTAATTGTGAGTCGACGTCCCTAAGAAATGGAAGCCACTGATCATCTGGAGCTAGAGCCCGGCCAGCAGGACAGGGCATAGCTACATCTTAACCATCATCTTTCAGTTCAATCAATTTGTAGTGGCAGTCCCAGTGAAGGATTTGACAGCCCAGACTACACAGCGGAGGAGCAGGGAGAGGTAAACATTGCAAATGCTGGGGCCCTGTCCAAGCAAGGGGGGCACACTCGTGGGCGTCGGTACTGGCACTGGGCCCCTCATAGTACGGCGGTGTGTCTGACGGCGGGTGTGCACCACCACTGTCAGAGACACTTGATTGCACTATGAGGGACCCTATGCCAGTGCCCGCGCCCAAGAGTCGGCCTACCCACCTGTCCAGGGCAACGGCACTCGCACGGTTTTGTGCGCTAGGTGGTGACCCCAGCCATGGGGGGGGGCGCCCACTTAGGGAGGTTTACAAAGTGACATATGTAGATGTGGGTCATTCAGCTGCAGCAAAAGGCGAAATAGGTCAAGTTCGCGGAATAGGAGGAGGACCAAAGCAAGTCATTTTTCTGGCAACCTATGTGTCATCAAGGGAAGGTGGGACAAAATCCTTGGAAACCCATGCATGGTTCATTTTAATGAAGGTTAGATCATAAACATTTTGGGTTGACAGACGGGTCCTTTTTTCTGTCAGGATTGATCCAGCTGCACTGAAGACTCTTTCCGATAGCACACCTGCAGCTGGGCAAGCGAGCTCCTGTAAGGCATATTGCGCCAATTCAGGCCAGGTGTCCAGTTTAGCGGCCCAATAGTCAAAGGGGAATGACCTGTGCGGGAGAACATCGATATGGGAGGAAAAGCAGTTGTTAACCATAGTTGACAACTGCTGTCTCCTGTCACTTTCCATAGATGCAGTATTACCAGTTGTGTGAGCGGTCCGTGAAAAATCAGTCCACAACATTGTCATGAAACCCCTGTCTCCAACGCCACTTCTGCTGTGTGCACCACGAACACCTCTGCCAAGCTTCCCCCGGCCCGTACGGCTCGTGTGAGAACCATCACCGCTGCAGTGTGCTGGGAATGCCTCAACCAACCGGTTAACCAGAGTTGCTTGTTTAGTAGCCAATATTAGGTCAAGGTTCTCCTGTGGCATGATGTTTTGTAATTTGCCTTTATAGCGTGGATCCAGGATGCTGGCCAACCAGTAGTCATCATCGTTCATCATTTTGGCAATGCGTGGGTCCCTTTTTAGGATCTGCAATGCATAATCTGACATGTGGGCCAATGTTCCCGGTGTCAATGATGCACTGCGAGTGCTGGGTGGAGGAGCACTTTCTGGCAAATCCACATCCCTCCAGTCACGCACAAACCCTGTACCAGACCTTGCCACACCAATATTTTCATGCCCCACGAGATGCATCCTCCTCCCCTAAGTAATCATCCCCATCATCATCCTCCTCCTCCACCTCGTCCAGGAGAGGTCCCTGAGGAGACAATGGCTGAATGTCATCAAGGATTCACTCCACCTCTTCCTCCTCGTCAACATTGGCTGCAGACGCCTGCTCCTCAAGGTGCGTCAAAGTTTGCATGAGCAGACGCATAAGTGGGATGCTCATGCTTAGGATGGCGTCGTCTGCGCTTACCAGCTGTGTGCATTTCTCGAAACACTGAAGGACTTTACAGAGGTCTTTCAGCTTCGACCACTGCACACCTGTCAACTCCATGTCTGCTCTCAAAGTGCCTGGCCGTGTATCCTCCCACAAATGCATTATGGCCTGCCTCTGCTCGCACAGCCGCTCAACCATGTGCAGGGTGGAGTTCCACCTTGTTGCAATGTCGATAATGAGGCGGTGGTTGGGAAGGTGGAGCAATTGCTGCAGCTTCTGCATACGAATGGAGTGTACAGGCGACCGGCGGATGTGCGCGCACAGTCTTCGCACCTTCTGGAGCAGGGCTGTTAACTCCGGATAATTATTGAGGAAGCACTGCACCACCAGGTTCAAGGTGTGAGCCAAGCAAGGTATGTGGCTGAGTTTTGAAAGGGCTATGGCTGCCACAAAATTACAGCCGTTATCACTAACTACCTTGCCTGCCTCAAGATGTACACTGCCCAGCCATGACTCAGTTTGTCGCTGAAAGTACTCGGCCAGCACCTTGGCGGTGTGTCTGTCGCCCAAACACATCATCTGCAACACAGCCTGCTGACGCTTTCCACTAGCTGCTCGATAGGGGGACACCTTGTGTGCAACAGTGGCAGCTGCAGATGGAGTGCTCGTACGACTGCGCTCTGTGGACGAGCTTTCGCTTCTGGAGGAGGGTCGAACGCCTACAGCCAACTGTTTCCTATACCATGGGCTAGGCAGCACTGTCCCACCACCGCTGTCCCCTGTGGACCCTGCATCCACCACATTAACCCAGTGCGAAGTGATGGACACGTAACGGCCCTGGCCATGCCGACTGGACCATACATCTGTTGTGAGGTGCACCTTTCCACTCACTGACTACTTGAGTGCATGGACAATGCAGTCTTTCACATGATGGTGGAGGGCTGGGATGGCTTTGCGAGAGAAGTAGCGACTGGGTAGGTCATAGCGTGGTACTGCATAGGCCATGAGTTCGCAGAAAGCTGCGCTTTCCACCAACCGATAGGGCATCATCTCTATCAAGATTAGTTTGGCAATGTGAGCTTTCAAACCCAGTGTACGCGGATGAGAGACTGAGTACTTTCTTGACCTACTCATAGTGTCTGGGAGGGTGAGCTGGACTTGAGAGCTGCATATGGTGAAAGTAGCGGTGGACAGGGCGGACTGAGAGAGGGTTGATGATGGTGATGGAGTTGATGTTCTTTCTGATGGCCTAGATTCAGTCTTTCGTTGATATAACAGTGGGATTCCCTGACTGCTGTGGCCTTGCAACGACACCTCAACATTTGCTGCTGTGCTAACCGGTGGGCTTACGGGGGGGGAAACAATGTAGTGTTGCTGACTACCTTCTTTGTGATCAGTTGCACATGTGGCACTTGAGGTTTGGTGTTGTGTGCACGCTTGCATGTGCATGCTGGTTAAATGTCTAAGCATGCAACTGGTATTCAAATTTTTCAGATTTTTCCCTCGGCTAAAGGTCTTTGCGCACTTCTTACAGATAACCTTGGCCTGATCATGAGGATTTTGTTCAAAAAAGTGCCACACTGCACTCTTCCTACTTTGGCAGACATTTTGCGGCCTAGCACGCTGTGATCTTTTGACCCTCTGGACAAGCTGTCCAGCAACTCTTTTGATTTTTGGAACCTGTCTTTGGAGTGCTCCGGGCCTGCCAGATAACAGCTGTTGTGATGTCGATGTCTGCTGTGGATGCTCCTCCTCCTCATCTGAGCTATTGGAAGCAGCACCCTCTTCCCCCAATGGATGCCAATCTGGGTCAACAACTGGGTCATCCATCACCTCCTCTTCAATGTCATGTGCACCTTCCTCTGTGTCACCGTGTATGGTGGTATAGTGTGCGGGAAGGGGCACCTGAGTCTCATCAGGGTCAGAATCTGGCTCTGTACACTGCGAGGACAATGTAGTGCTCTGAGTGAATGTACCAGCAGAATCATCTATCAGTGGCTGTGCATCAGTGCACTCCATGTCAGATTCATCTTGGCCTGGGTAATTCACCATTTCACTTGATAATCCAGGCATGGTATGTGAAAACAGCTCCATGGAGTAATCATTAGTATGGCCTGCGTCAGCCTTCAATCTTGGTTGGGGTGAAGGACACAAGGAAAGGTGTGGTTCATGAACATGAGCCTCCAATGACGACTCAGTGCTTTTATTTTTTAAAACTTCAGAAGATGAGGCGATAGAGCTGGAGGCTGAGTCAGCAATGTAAGACAAAACTTTTTCCTGAAGCTCTGGCTTTAAAAGCGGTTTGCCAACTCCTAGAAAACTAAGCCTTCGAGGCCTTGTGGAGCCAGATGATGACGCAGGCTCAACACCTCCTCCTGCATTCGGTCCTATTTTGCTTTTGCCACTACCATCAGATCCACCACCAACACCATCATTACTAGCTGCCAACCCCCGCCCAATTCCACAGCCTCTTCCACCAGCCTTCCTCATTTTTGGTAGAAATGTAGACAAAATCCAACAAACTATATAGTAATGTAAAACAAGGTACAAGGTGTCTATAGGACAGGGGAGATTTTGAATTTCTGCACACACTTGTGGACACTGGACACTTTTGGATTGTGTGAGGCCCACTGAATATCACAGCGCTATGTCACAGGCTCGATGTCGCAGGTGTGAAAAATGTCACTAGAGGATAACGGAGATTTTGAATTTCTGCACACACTTGTGGACACTGGACACTTTTGGATTGTGTGAGGCCCACTGAATATCACAGCGCTATGTCACAGGCTCGATGTCGCAGGTGTGAAAAATGTCACTAGAGGATAACGGAGAATTTGAATTTCTGCACACACTTGTGGACACTGGACACTTTTGGATTGTGTGAGACCCACTGAATATCACAGCGCTATGTCACAGGCTCGATGTCGCAGGTGTGAAAAATGTCACTAGAGGATAACGGAGAATTTGAATTTCTGCACACACTTGTGGACACTGGACACTTTTGGATTGTGTGAGGCCCACTGAATATCACAGCGCTATGTCACAGGCAGAAATTGGCTAGTGTATGAAAAGCTACAAGGTGTATATAGAATTGGGCAGAATAGGAATCTCCCTAGAGTGTAGGTCTGTAAGAACGGAACAAGTCCTCGACTTATCCTTACAGAGCGACACACAGATAGCTTCACTGTGGCCGTGATAACAGCCGTTACACGGTACTGAGAGAGGAGCGCGCACGTACACGGCTGTCCGGTGTACATAAAATTGTCAAGCTCCATGTTTTTTAAGTATACAGACTGACACACGCTGTCTCTCTATAGTTTTGAATGTGATCAAACAGCAAATATATTTAACTGTTTGAAAACTAGACAAAACTATAAGGTGTAGGTCTGTAAGAACGGAACATGTCCTCGACTTATCCTTACAGAGCGACACACAGATAGCTTCACTGTGGCCGTGATAACAGCCATTACACGGTACTGTGTGAGGAGTGTGCACCGCTGTATGGTGTGAAAAAATGCACGCTCAGTACCTCACCAGGACAAAAAAAAAAATTGGGATTGCTTTTAAAAAAGCAGTTTGCAGAGCAGTGGGTAAACAGCAATGCAGCCGTCAGGAAGCCTTAGAAGGCAGCCTAACAACCAACACCGCTGATCCAGCAAAATATAGCCTCCACTTGCACTGCACACACAGTGACTGGTGTGTTGTACAGGCAAAATCGCTAGCAGCAGAAGCAGTTTTTGGTGTCTTCTTCCCTGCCTAACGCTCTCCCTACAAAATCAGCAGCAGCAGCAGCTCTCCCTATTCTGAGATCAGCATGAGTAACATGGCGGTCGGCGTGCACGCCCTTTTATATCCCCTGTGACGCCCACCAAAGCAAGCCAATCACTTGCATGCCCTTCTGACAGATGGTGGTGACCCCTGCCTATGTCATCACGGTGCCACAGTGTCCGTGGATCCTGATTGGCTGAAAAAGAGCGCAAAACAAACTTTTGAAACGAGACTTTGGCGCTTAAGTCGCCGACCTCATCCTAGGGTCGGGTTTCGTTTCATGAAACCCGACTTTGCCAAAAGTCGGGGACTTTTGAAATTTTTCGACCCGTTTCGCTCAACTCTAGCGGACAGCTCTGTAAGGTGTAGGTCTGGAAAAATGAAAAATCTCCTCGGCTTTTTTTTCCAGAGTCACACCCAGATAGCTTCTATTTGTCCGTGATAAAAGCCAGTACACGGTAGTGTGTGAGGAACACACACCACTATACGGTGTGTATGGAAAATTGTCATTCTCCGTCTCTTCTTATACAGACTGACACACGCTGTCTCTGTCTAGTTTTGACCGTGATCAAACAGCAGATATACGAAACTGTTTGAGAAGCGGACAGCTATATACGGTGTATGGGAAAAATGGAAATGTCCGTAAACGTATTTCCAGAGTCTCACACACACACGCTGTCTCTGTATAGATGTGACCGTAATGCGAACAGCAGATATACGATACTGTTTGAGAAGCGGACAGCTCTATATGGTGTATGGAAAAATGGATATGTCCGTATATGTATTTCCAGAGTCTTGCACACACACGCTGTCTCTGTATAGATATGACCGTAATGCGAACAGCAGATATACGATACTGTTTGAGAAGCGGACAGCTCTATATGGTGTATGGAAAAATGGAAATGTCCATATATGTATTTCCGGAGTCTCACACACACACGCTGTCTCTGTATAAACGTGACCTTAATGTGAACAGCAGATATGTGATACTGTTTGAGAAGCGGACAGCTCTATACTGTGTATGGAAAAATGGAAATGTCCATATATGTATTTCCGGAGTCTCACACACACGCTGTGTCTGTATAGATGTGACCGTAATCCAAACAGCAGATATACAATACTGTTTGAGAAGCAGACAGCTCTATACTTTGTATGTATGGAAAATTTTAAATCTCCGTCTATTTTTTCCGGAGTCACACACACATGCTGTCTCTGTATAGATGTGACCGTAATCCAAACAGCAGATATACGATACTGCTTGAGAAGCGGACACCTCTATATGGTGTATGTATGGAAAAATGTAAATCTCCATGTATTTTTTTACTGAGTCACACACACATGCTATCTCTGTATAGATGTGACCATAATCCGCAAACAGCAGATATACAATACTGTTTGAGAAGCGGACACTTCTATATGGTGTATGTATGGAAAATGTAAATCTCCATGTATTTTTTTACGGAGTCACACACATATAGCATGCATTTGTCAATGATACCAGCCGGTACACGGTTGTGTGTGTGGAGCGTACACCTCTATACGGTGTGTGAAAAAATGAATGCTCGGTAACTGTGCAGAGAAAAGGAATAAAAGTATTTTTGCTTTGAAAAAAGCACTCTGCACAGCAGTGTGCACACAGCAATGCAGCTATCAGGTAGCCTTGTAAGGCAGCCTAATCACCACCAGCGCTGCTGCACACAAAACAATCCTCCCCTGTTACAGCACACTAACTGTAGTGTACAGGCAAAATCGCTATCAGCAGAAGCACAGATTATGTTTGAGAACGAGCAGCAGCAACCTCTCCCTATGCTAAGATCGGCAGAAGTAAGATGGCGGTTGGCATTCAGGGCTTTTATAGCCACTGTGATGCCACACAAAGCAAGCCAATCACTGCAATGCCCTTCTCTAAGATGGCGGTTGTCGCTGCCCATGTCATCGCATTGCCCACAGTGTGTGTCCTTGATCATTGGCTGAGAAAAGGCGCTGGAAGCATTATGGGAAACGCGACTTTGGCGCTCGAGTCGGCGACCGCATGGCCGACCTCACGCTATGGTCGGGTTTCGATCAGCGAAACCCGACTTTAGCGAAAGTCGGCGACTTTTGAATTAGACCGACCCGTTTCGCTCAACTCTACTGTCTACCTTTAAGCTTGAAGCTGAAGCTGAGAGGAAGCTACAGATGTGTCCCTTATAATCACACACAGCTCTGCAGTGAGATCAGGAGAGCAGGGAGCGGTCATTACATATCACATTGCTAACACTGGTAACCTTTACAGATCACACTGGTAACAATAGTAACCATTACACATCACACTGGTCACTCCCCCATTCATTTAAAATAACATCTGGAGGCAGATTGTCAGTGAGGTCTATGTCCGGACAATAGTCCTGAGCAGCTCAGTTACGTATAAGAAAAATGTGAATTTATTTGGCATAAGACGTAGGATCACAGGTATCAAGATATCATTTCATTCAGCTTCCTATGACCTGCATGCTCATATAGGCAGCTTAGGAGGGTTAATTTTACTGATAGATTCCCTTTAATTTTTATAAGAAGATAACAAACTAACTTTTTAACCCTCTTACAAACTGAGGAGGCCCAAAGACACTATTATTTTTAACAGCAAAATTACATTTTGCACTGAGTCCTGAGAGTTTCAAAAGTATGAAAAACAGGTCTTAAGGAAATATTACAATGCTACAATAAATCATGTAAGAGGTGAGGAGTTAATTTTTTATTCCAGTTGCAAGAGAGGGAAATAATAAACCGCTATGTTGTGCCGTCTGCTGTGCTAAATTCTGCTCCTTCTGTAGCTAATTGTTGGTATACAAGCAGCATTTAATATGTGTTGTGTTAACGTACTAATCTTATTTGCTATATTCGTGTAAGCAGGAAGTTTGTTTCTTCATTTTAGAAGTAAAATATACAGCTGCTATTAAAAGATTTGTCTTGCAGGCTCGTGTAAAAAATGTTTTATGATTTAGAACAAAGCTTTGATACTGTAGAGTGTTGTATTGAATTGTAATTGCAGTAGACTTTAAAAAATGTTTGATCTGAGTCCTCTAGGGCTGTTGTCTCTAAGGATGGCTGAAGATTCAGTGTAGGGAGATGTTCCACATGAGTAACCAGCTTCTGAAGGAGAGCAGCAGATATAAAGTAGGGGAGCTCCTAGTATGTGATAAATGCAATGCCAAGCTACGTGCTTTGGTATATTTTTTTAGACTTTGACTATATATTGAAGAAGTTATTACTTTGAGATGAAAATTGTGACCTGAAATGTGAAATTAAAAAACAGGTAATGTTAAAAAAATGTTAATTGAACTCCATCTCCATTCAAATTATAAAACTTTCATTAGCTTGAATATTATTCTAGTTTGCCAGTTACGAGGGGCGTTCATTAAAGATTTCCCCTGACTCACTGCTTGTGGACTGAAAGCAATGAAATTTGGCACAGTTATTAGTCCTTCTCTACATATGTGCCACAGAGGGACACACAGCTCTCCCATGGAGTGTTTGGAGTATCTAAAGGGGTGCTTGGGGTATCTAGATAGAGGTAGCAGCTCTGGTGGGGGGCTTGCCGTGTCCTTTCTGGACAGCTCTTCCATCTTTGGTCCTCAACTGATGCTCAACTCTCACCTGTACCTCCAAGTAGCTGCTAGCATGCGGCAGTGGGTATATCCCAGAACACCACCTTGGCAGGCGGACCAAACCAGGTGAAAGTAGCTGTTGGGTTTCTTTGATGCCTACGGTGATTTTCAAGGGTTTGCCTTCCCATGCATGTGAAGACTGGATATGGCAGACTGTGCAGAAGAAACCATTCAAGATTCAACGGACAGACAAGCGATTCCCAGCACAGCGCTGTGAAGCGCTGAGAGGGCGCAGAGAGGCACATAAAGAATACTGCTGGCCATCCACTGCACCCTGACCTATCTCCAGTTGTCTCATCTAGTTCTTGCTACTGGGGCTCGATAGGTAAGGGCGAGAGAGTGAGGTTGACGACTTGTGCAACTCTTCCATACTTTAATCAAAGCAAAGCACAAGTCATGATTAGTGTTGAGCGATACCACCCGATACTGAAAAATATCGGATCGGAATGGATCGGCCGATCTAAAAAAAGTATCGGGTATCGCCGATTCCGATCCCGGAAGTCCCATTCAAGTCAATAGAACTGAAATATCGGAATTAAAAAAACCCTTTCTTTCCCTGTAGGTTAATTCTACATGAAGAAACACAACTAATAATAATGTAGAATGTATTGTGGGAGGTGTAGGAGACATTAAAGCCATTGATCCCCTGATGTGTGTCTGGCAAGGTCTCCTGCTCAGTCCTCATTCACACTACTAGTAATGGGAATGTGGACAGAGCAGGAGACCTTGCCGGACACACATCAGGGAATCAACTGACGTGACTGAGCCACAGTAACTCAGGAACAAGTGTGGATTGTGCAGACGCCACTTCAGAGCAGGAACTGGCAGGGTTGGAGGCCAGGGGAAAAACTAGAGACAGTGGAGCCAGAGGCCTAAGTGGAGCACGGTTACAAATCTGTAGTAGTTTGCATGTGGATGGAGCAGGAGACTTTGCCATCTACACAGCAGGGGAACAGCTGGCATTACTGAACCCCACTAACACAGGAGCTAGTGTGTGTTTCTCTGTGAAGACGGCACTTCTGAACACCAACTGGTGTTGTTGGAGCCCAGGATGAGGCATGGAGCAGGCTGAGGCCAACTTGCAGCACGTTTTATAGAGGTTGTAGACTACTACTGATTGTAACCGTGCTCCACTTAGGCCTCAGGCTCCACTGTCTCTAGTATTTCCCCTGGCCTCCAACCCCGCCAGTGACAGCTCAGAAGTGGCGTCAGCACAATCCACACTTGTTCCTGTGTTACTTGGGCTCAGTCCCGTCAGTTGATCCCCTGATGTGTGTCTGGCAAGGTCTCCTGCTCAGTCCTCATTCACACTACTATTAATGGGAATGTGGACAGAGCAGGAGACCTTGCCGGACACACATCAGGGGATCAACTGACGTGACTGAGGCCAAGTAACACTGGAACAAGTGTGGATTGTGCAGACGCCACTTCAGAGCTGTCACTGGCGGGGTTGGAGGCCAGGGGAAATACTAGAGACAGTGGAGCCAGAGGCCTAAGTGGAGCAGGGTTAAAAATCAGTAGTAGTTTGAATGTGGATGGAGCAGGAGACTTTGCCGTCCACACAGCAGGGGAGCAGATGGCATTACTGAACCCCACTAACACAGGAGCTAGTGTTTTTCTCTGTGCAGATGACACATCTGAGTGACAACTTGCTGTGTTGAAGCCCAGGGATTATAGTTCAGGTGGTAGAAACATGAACACAACAGGAGACCTGGATACAGTTGCCAACCAATTATTTAGTCGGGAAGAGGACTGGCAAATTCTGGGGAGATCCAAGCCTTGTTCATTTTCAGAAAAGTAAGCCGGCCGACGTTATCGGAAGAAAGTCGCGTGCGACGGTCTGTTAGTACACCACCTGTGGCACTAAAGACGCGTTCCGATAATACACTGGCAGCAGGGCAAGCCAGCACCTCCAATGCATACTGGCTAAGCTCTGGCCATGTATCCAGCTTAGAGACCCAAAACTTGAAGGGGGAAGAACCATCTGGGAGTACAGTCACAGGGCAAGACATGTAGTCTGTCACCATCTGACGGAAACGTTGCCTCCTGCTGACTGGAGCCGTCAGTGATGGTGTAGACAATTGTGGCGGACACACAAAACTTTGCCACATTTGGGCCATAGTGGTCTTGCCTTGTGCTGAGGCACTGCCTCTGCTCCCTCTTTGTGCCGAGTTTCCTCCACTGGGTCGACGCACAGAGGTGCTTTGTAAAGCACTAGCACCACTGCTGTCGGGTGGAATGGAAAACATGATGGACTGCACCAGTGTGTCTTGGTACTCCCGCAGTTTACGCTCCCGGTTCAACGTTGGTATGAGGGTTTGCAAGTTGTCCCGGTGTACACCCAATAATCAGCCATGTAGAGAATGTGGGCGATGCGGCGGTCGTTTCTCAGGCACTGCAGCATGAAGTCAACCATGTGCTGCAGACTCCCAACTGCCAAAGAATCGCTGTCCCCTGCTTGTAGGCGTGATCTCTGCCTGCTCTGCATCACCCCACCATCGCTGTACATACTGACTAGAGCTTTGTGTACCTCCCTCCTCTGGAGAAATGTCTTCCTCCTCCATCGACTCCTCCTCATCCTCCTCACAAAGTGTCCCCTGCCTAGGCCTTTGTGAGGAACCACGTAGCGCAGACTGTCCAGAAGCAGATGGCATTTGGGACTCCTCATCCTCCATCTCTTCCAAAACCTCATCCCTTAGTGCTTGCAGTGTTTTTTGAAGCAGGCAGATAAGGGGGACAGTCATGCTGACTAGTGCATCATCTGCACTCGCCATCCACGTGGAATCATCGAAGGCACGCAAAACGAGGCAGATGTCCTTCATAGAGGCCCACTCAGTGGTGCTGAAGTGTGACTTGTTTGCGCCTGATGCAGCTGGTACTCCATGACTGCTGCCTGCTGCTCACACAACCGCTCCAACATATGTGACGTTGAATTCCACTGGGTGGGTAGGTCACATATGATGCGATGTTCCAGAAGGCGTAATCGGCGCTGCAGAGCAGCAAGGCGCGACCTTGCCGTGCAGGAACGCCGCAAGTGAGCGCACTCTATGCGGACCTTGTGCAGCAGTGCATCAAGATCCGGATAGTCCCTCAGAAAGCTCTGCACGACCAAGTTGAGCACATGTGCCAGACATGGGATGTGAGTGAGGTTGCCTAAGCCAAGATCTGCCACCAGATTTCGGCCATTGTCGCACACTACCAAACCCGGCTGGAGATTCGCTGGCACAAACCAGACGTCGCTTTCCTGCTTGATGGCATTCCAGAGCTCCTGCGCTGTGTGGCTTCGATTCCCCAAAGAAATTAATTTCAGTACGGCCTGTTGACCTTTGGCCACGGCTGTGCTCATATCGGTCGTAACAGGCTCCTGCTGCGCTGTTTCTTAGGAACTTGAGTAGGAGGAGGAGTCAATGTGTACAGACTGGTTTCCTGCAATCCGTGGAGTTGGCAGAACACGTAGAGTGCCACTCTCCAGATCTGTACCCGGCTCCACAACATTGACCCAATGGGCAGCGAGGGAAAGGTATCATCCCTGTCCATGGTTACTGGTCCACGCATCAGTGGTCAGGTGGACCTTGCTACTGACGGCGTTTAGTAGCGCATGTTTTATGTTTGCCTCCACATGTTTCTGCAGGGCAGGGACGACTCGCCTGCTGAAATAAAAGCGGCTGGGCATGGTGTATTGTGGGACTGCCAATGCCATGAAGTCCCGGAAGGTGTCAGTCTCCACCAGCCTGAATGAGAGCATTTCAAGTGCCAGTAGTTTGGCAATGCCAGCATTCAGAGCCTGTGCTCGGGGATGGTTTGCCGAGTATGGCCGCCTTTTCTCCCATGCCTGTGCTACCGATGACTGTCGAGTGGCCTGGGAGTGTGAGGATGACTTGGAATGTGGTGCTGTGGGTGGAATGTCACAAGGTCTCCAGACAACAGTGCCAGAGGTTCTTCCTTGGCGATCCTATGAGGAAGCCGAACCAGCTGTGTGTGAGCTGGAGGAAGAGGCCCCAACACGAGCTGAAGAGGTGGTAGGTGGTGCTGTACGTTGGCCTACGTCTTCAGTGTGTCTGTGTAACTCCACCTCGTGCTTGGTCCGCACATGTTTCCACATATTAGTGGTATTGAGGTTGCTGACATTTTTCGCTCTTTTGACTCTCTGATGACACAGCATGCATTTGACAAAGCAAATGTCATCTGCAACTGTGTAAAAAAAGGACCACTCACTACAAGTCTTGGGAGTGCCCGTTTTGCCTTTTTGAAAGTGGAATGCTCCTAATGGGTGCCAAAGTGGAGGCTACAGGCATCCAAGTCTGATCCCTCCCTCTCCCTCCGTTTTTGGCCGTTCGGGGAATCTCTTCCTCAGAGCTGCTCCCACCACCTTCCTGTTCCTCACGCCATGATGGGTCAAGGACCTCATCATCTACACTTCCCTCTTCAAACACCTGCTTCTCCTGGGTTGTCTCGCCAGAACCGTACGCAACAGAAAGTGGCACCTGTGTCTTGTCATCATCTGATGCGTACTGAGGTGTGCTGACCATAGGTACTGGCCCACCCACCTCTTCAGATTCAGAGGGACAAAGAAGTTGCACATCACTGCATACTCCCTCTTCTTCACATTCTGGAATGCTGCTAGGCTGGCCCCCTCTTTCCAAACCAACAGATTCCGAGAACAGAAGTAGAGACTGTGATGGCTCCTGTCCAGGGCTCTCTGACTGCCTGGGCACTTTGGCAGGTGGTGAAGAGACAGATGGTTGCTCTTCAGTGCTCTGGCCCTGAGAGGATGTGGAAGTCATTGAAGTCGATGCGTTAGCTGCCATCCATCCTACAAAGCTGCGCATAAAGGACTGTTGCCTGCTAAAACTGGGGGATGCTGACTCACTGGTGCCAACAGCAGGCACAGAATCCCAACGTCCTATCCCTGCAGAATCCCAACGTCCTCTCCCTGCTGAAAGTCCACGCTCACGGCCACGTGCCTTACTCCCTGCCTTCTTCATCTTGCTAGGCTGTGAAAGATAGGCAGAAAAGTACAAAGGGGGGCCTTAGTGTGCTTATTCCTGAACAGCTGGTTACAGGTATAAGAAACACTAATTTTATGAAGTGTGTGTCGACTACACTTTAATGGGAGCTAATGTGGCCTACACAACTTTCAAATGTAGTGTTAAGGTGAACTTTCTTGTTTTTTTTTTTGGGAAGAAAAACTAAAAAGATGTGACCAAACATTTGAAAGTGAGAGTATCACCAACTTTCTGGAGCAATTACAATGCAGGCAGGTAACCTACAATGCAAAAGATGAGGCTCCAAAAAAATTGGGTAATACTAATCTGGCTGCAGCTGAAGGGCACAAGCCAGAAAAAAGGCTCCTCTGTCTACTCCTATATAGTGTTTGCAACCAACCAATGTAGATGGATATGGATGGATGCACACTAATAGGAGAAGAAAAAATGAGCTGCAGTTAAAGAAACATATGTGTGAGGCAGTGACGCACGCTGAGCGGCCTACAACCAGACATAGCTGCAGGACACACTACTCAGCGTGAGCTGCACTCACACACAGTCAGAGACCTCTCAGACAGCCGTGAACAGTGCAGCTAAGTGGGCACTAGCACTGACAGGCTGCAGAAAGGCTCCGCTGTGTACTCTTATAGTGGTTGCAACCACCGTATATGGATACGGATGGATGCACACTAATAGGAGAAAAAATGAGCTGCAATAAAAGAAAAATGTGTGAGGCAGTGACACGCTGAGCAGCCTACAACCAGACATACCTGCAGGACACACTACTCAGCGTGAGCTGCACTCACACACAGTCAGAGACCTCTCAGACAGCCATGAACAGTGCTGCTAAGTGGGCACTAGCACTGAAAGGCTGCAGAAAGGCTCCACTGTCTACTACTAGTGTTTGCAACCAACGTATATGGATACGGATGGAAGCACACTAGATAGAATTTAAGAAAAATAAGCAGCTCAAAAAGAAAAATATGTATGAGGCAGCAGTGATGCACGCTGGGCGTCCTACAACCAGACGTGGCTGAAGGACCCACTCCACAGCGTGAGCTGCACTCACACAGCCCTTGCAGACAGCTGTGAACACTGCTGCTGGGGAAAAGCAAGCTACAGTGGTGGTTTATGTAGCCTGGGTTAAGTACTATATGTTTTGTGGAATCGCTATTTCTAACTGTCCCTCACAGTCTTCAACAGCAGCCTGTCCCTAACTGAATTCACAGCAGAATGACCAGAAATGGCAGCGGCGGTGGCTTTTATAGTGCATCATGACATCATTTCAGCAGCCAATCACAGCCATGCCAATAGTTAACATGCCTACATGCCTAACAGGATGTGCCCACACTTCTGAGGATTCCCATTGGCTGAATCAAAGCAAGCGGGCTGATAGCATTATGCAAACTTCCAATTCCGGTATCCGATATGAAAAAAGTATCGGAATTCAGTATCGGAATTCCGATACAGCTAATATCGGCCGATACCCGATACTTGCGGTATCGTAAAGCTCAACACTAGTCATGATGTATCTAAAGTTCTGTGGCGATGGGAGAGTGGCAAAGCAGCAGGTGTGGAATCACTGAAATCTGTAGTCACGAACTTGCGTATAGGCGGCCCAGGCCATATGGTCGCTCCCCATGGGACCGAAGCAGCAGTGAAGTTCGGCAGCCTCCTGGGTGTTTGAGCAGGCCTGTGTAAGGTCACTCTGCTCACCTCAAAATGCAGACAGGGCTAGAAAAGGTGCCTCAAAGATAGTCTGCTTCATTTCATCTGGCTAGCCTTCCACAGCTGGCGGGTCTCTCATACAGCGGTCGACACGCAATAAAGAAAAAGAAAATGATGGTACTTAACCTTGGCACATGGAATGTGAGAACACTGTTGGATAATACTAAGGCAGACAGGCCAGAGAGAAGAACGACATTGGTTGCTAGGGAGCTAGCTCGTTACAACATTGATATAGCAGCTCTCAACGATACACACCTTGCAGACAAGGGTCAATTGACAGAGCATTGTGGTGGATATACGCTTTTCTGGAGTGGTCGAGGCAGCACTGAAAAACGAGAAGCAGGTGTGGGATTTGCTATCAAAACTCATCTTGTTCGTAAACTTACCAGGCTTCCGGAGGGCATCAATGACTGTCTGATGACATGTCAGCTCCCACTTACAAACAAGAAACATGCAACTCTGATCAGTGCCTATGTTCCCACTATGACTAACCCGGATGACATTAAAGATAATTTCTATGATGAACTTGACACACTTATTTCAGCAATCCCACAGGCAGACAAGCTCATTATACATGGAGACTTTAATGCCAGAGTGGGAACAGACCATCAAAACTTGGAAGGGGTCATTGGGAGACACTGCACTGGCAAGTGTAACAGTAATGGCCTGCTACTCCTCAAGATGTGTGCCACACATGACCTTGTCATCACCAACACCCTATTCCATTTACCCACGCGCAAGAAGACACCATGGATGCACCCACGCTCGAGGCATTGGCATCTAATTGATTACATCATTGCCAGGAAAAGGGATGGGATGGACTTTTAGAGTGACGAAGGCCATGTGTGATGCAGACTAGAGTTGAGCGAAACGGGTCGGTCATATTCAAAAGTCGCCGACTTTCACTGAAGTCGGGTTTCTTGAAACGAAACCCGACCATAGCGTGAGGTCAGCCACGAGGTCGGAGACCAGAGCGCCAAAATTGCGTCTCAAAAGATGCTTCCAGCGCCCTTTTTAAGCCAATGATGGAGGACGCACACTGTGGGCAACGCGATGTCATAGGCATCGGTCACCACCATCTTTGAGAAGGGCATGCAAGTGATTGGCTGGCTTTGTGTGGCGTCACAGGGGCTATAAAAGGGAGTGAACGCCGACCGCCATCTTACTTATGCCGATCTTAGCATAGGGAGAGCTGTTGCTGCTTCTGATTCTGCAGGGAGAGCGTTAGGCAGGGAAGAACCAAAAAACTGCTTCTGCTGTTAGCGATTTCCACTTACAACACTACACTTTGTGTGCAGTGACAGGGGAGGTTCTATTTTTGTGCATCAGCTCTGTTGGTTATTAGGCTGCCTTATAAGGCTCCCTGATAGCTGCATTGCTGTTTGCACACTGCTGTGCAAACTACTTTTTTAAAAGCAAAAATACTTTTCTTCCTCTTTTCTGCACAGTTAACAAGGGTTCATTTTTCCACCCTTTTGTGTGTGCACTGTGCAGCAGTCCTGCTTATTAGGCTGCCTGTGTCCATACTTGGACTGAGAGCATCATTGTCAGCGTCCTCAAATCTCTAGTGAGATCCAAAATCTCACCAATCCTATAGACACCCTTCACCTTGCCATACACCATCCAATTTCACCCTGTTACATTGAGGTGTAATCTCTCCTGGGCCAGAGACAATAGTTCTGCGTCCTCAAATCTATAGTGAGATCCAAATTCTCACCAATCCTATAGACACCCTACACCTTGTCATACACCATCCAATTTCAGTCTGATACATTTAGGTGTAATCTCTACTGGGCCAGAGACAATAGTTCTGTGTCCTCAAATCTATAGTGAGATTGAAAATCTCACCAATCCTATAGACACCCTCCACCTTGTCTTCACCATTCAATTTCAGCCTGTTACATTGAGGTGTAATCTGTACTGGGCCTGAGACAATAGTTCAGCATCCTCAAATCTATAGTGAGATTCAAATTCTCACCAATCCTATAGACACCCTACACCTTGTCATACACCATCCAATTTCAGTCCGTTACATTGAGGTGTAATCTCTACTGGGCCAGAGACAATAGTTCTGCGTCCTCAAATCTATAGTGAGATTCAAAATCTCAGCAATCCTATAGACACCCTCCACCTTGTCATACACCATCCAATTTCAGCCTGTTACATTGAGGTGTAATCTCTCCTGGGCCAGAGACAATAGTTCTGCGTCCTCAAATCTATAGTGAGATTCAAAATCTCAGCAATCCTATAGACACCCTCCACCTTGTCATACACCATCCAATTTCAGCCTGTTACATTGCGGTGTAATCTCTACTGGGCCTGAGACAATAGTTCAGTGTCCTCAAATCTCTAGTGAGATTCAAATTCTCACTAATAGTAGATACACCTTCTACCTTGTTTTACAGTACCATATAGCTGGTGGTATTTTGGGTACATTTTCACAAAAATGAGCAAGTATGGTGGAAGACGCCATGGAAGTGGGCGGGGGTTGCCAGCTGGTCCCGATGGTGGTGGTGGTGGTGTTGCATCTGTTGGTAGTGGTAAAAGCACAACAGCACCTAAGGCAGTAGGTGTTGAGCCTGTGTCATCGTCTGGCTCCACAAGGCCTTGAAGGCTCTCTTTTCTGGGAGTAGGTAAACCACTTTTAAAGCCAGAGATTCAGGAACAAGTTTTGGCTTACATTGCTGACACAGCCTCCAGCTCTCTCACCTCCTCTTCTGAAGTTTCAAAAAATAAAAGCACTGTGTCGTCATTGGAGGCTCCTGGTCAGGAATAACACCTTTCCTTGTGTCCTTCACCCCTACCAAAAGTGAAGGATGTGGCAAGCCACACTACCGATTACTCCATGGAGCTCTTTTCACATACCATGCCTGGGTTAGCAAGTCAAATCGTGAATTCCCCAGTCCAAGATGAATCTGACATGGAGTGCACTGATGCACAGCCACTGCTAGATTTTTCTGCTGGTACATTCACTCAGAGCACTACATTGTCCTCGCAGTGTACTGAGGCAGAATCAGACCCTGATGAAACTCAGGTGCCCCTTCCCGCACACTATACCACCTTACAAGGTGACACAGAGGAAGGTGCACATGAAATTGAAGAGGAGGTGATGGATGACCCAGTTGTTGACCCAAATTGGCATCCATTGGGGGAAGAGGGTGCCACTGCCAAAAACTCAGAAGAGGAGGAGGAGGATCCGCAGCAGGCAACGACATCACAACAGCTGTTATCTGGCATGACCGTAGCAGTCCAAAAACATGTTACAAAAACCAAAAGAGTTGCAGGACAGCTTGGCCAGACGGTCAAATTAGCACAGCGTGCAAGGTCTCAAAATGTCTTCCATAGTAGGAAGAGGGCAGTGTGGCACTTTTTTGAACAAAATCCTAATGATCAGGCAAAATTTATCTGTAAGAAGTGCGCAAAGACCTTTAGCCGAGGGAAAAATCTGAGAAATTTGAATACCAGTTGCATGCTTAGACATTTAACCACCATGCACTTGCAAGCGTGGACGGACTACCAAACCTCACGTACCACATGTGCACCTGCTCCGAATGAAGGTAGTCAGCAATGCTACATCGCTTCCCCCACTGTAAGCCCACCGGTTAGCACACCACCAGCAGCAAATGTCGAGGTGTCGTCGCAAGGGCAAAGCAGTCATAGAATCACAATGTTATTGCTACGAAAAACTGAATCTAGGCCATCAGCAACACCACCAATACCACCACCATCACCAACCCTCTCTCAGTCCACCATGTCCACCACTAGTTCCACCATATGCAGCTCTCATGTCCAGCTCACCCTACCAGAGACTCTGAGTAGGACAACAAAGTACTCATCCTCTCATCCGCGTACACTTCCTCTGAACACTCACGTTGCCAAACTAATCTCGTTAGAGATGAAGCCCTACCGGTTGGTAGAAAGCAAAGCTTTCCGCGAGCTCATGGCCTACGCAGTACCACGCTATGACCTACCCAGTCGGCACTTCTTTTTGCAAAAAGCCATCCCAGCCCTCCACATGCATGTGAAAGACCACATTGTCCATGTACTCAAGCAATCAGTGAGTGGAAAGGTGCACCTCACAACAGATGCATGGTCCAGTAGGCATGGCCAGGGCCGTTACGTGTCCATCACTGTGCACTGGGTTAATGTGGTGGATGCAAGGTCCACAGGGGACAGCAGCAGTGGGACAGTGCTGCCTAGCCCACGGTATAGGAAACAGTTGGCTGTAGGCGTTCGACCCTCCTCCCCCTCATCCTCCTCCAGAAGCGAAAGCTCGTCCACAGAGCACAGTCGCACGAGCACTCCATCCGCAGCTGCCAGTGTTGCACACGAGGTGTCCCACTATCGAACAGCTAGTGGTAAGCGTCAGCAGGCTGTGTTGAAGATTATGTGTTTGGGCGACAGCAGACACACCGCAGAGGTACTAGCCGACTACTTGCAGCGACAAACTGAGTCATGGCTGGGCAGTCTACATCTTGAGGCAGGCAAGGTAGTTAGTGATAACGGACGGAATTTTGTGGCAGCCATAGCCCTTTCAAAATTCAGACACATACCTTGCCTGGCTCACACCTTGAACCTGGAAGTGCAGTGCTTCCTCAATAATTATCCGGAGTTAATACCCCTGCTCCATAAGGTGCGAAGACTGTGCTCGCACATCTGCCGGTTGCCCGTACACTCCAGTCGTATGCAGAACCTGCAGCGATTGCGCCACCTTCCCAAGTACCGCCTAATTATCGATGTTGCAACAAGGTGGATCTCCACCCTGTACATGGTTCAGAGGATGTGTGAACAGAGGCAGGCTGTAATTCATTTGTGGGAGGATACACGGGTAGGCAGTTTGAAGGCAGACATGGAGTTGTCTGGTGTTGTCATGTCGGACGCTGTTCACACCACAGCATCCGGCAGGCAGAGGTAGTTCCACCTCCAGCCACTATAGCCTCAGTGGCGCCGGCCTGATCTTCAGGCTCTCGGGAGTTAATCCTGCTGGAGACCAGGTTGGATGGTTAGTCACGCCCACGGTCTTTAAATAGTCATGCTGGCCTATGGGCGTCGCCGATTATAGCTTGTGTTTCATACCAAGTGGTTCCGGTCTGGAGTGGAGGTGTTCAAGAGAGAGAGATTCATATCTGGTGTCGTATGATCCGTCGTTATCCTTTCTCCTTCCCATATTTGTGTTTAGTTGTGCCCTGTTCACATTACTGTTTATTCCTGTGTGTGTGCGGCGCAGTGCAGTTTAAGTTCTCCCTGTCTGTCATTATTTGTGTGGGAGCTTTGGTGGTGACTTCTCACTGGGTGGAGGGTGGATGGTTAAGTGCAGGGCTGAGCAGGAGATAAGGAAAGGTCGGAGGCTCAGGCATTTGCACCTTCAGCAAAAACCCTGGGTTGAGGGTCAGACAGGGTTTCCCCTAGTAAAGGGACACCACAGGGGCCCCGGGTATTTCAGCCTTAGTTGAACTAAGCCCCCGTGACATTATAATCGGCCCACATTTTTTCAGGAGTCCATGGATCCATTAGATTCCATAACCCGCCAGTTGGCGGCGCTGTCCATACAGGTCTCCGAGTTGAATGGGGCAGTTCAGCAGCAGGGCCTGGTAGTAGCAAAGGTGCAAACGGCATCTGCAGGTATCGGTGCAGAGCCGAAGTTTCCGCTGCCAGAACGATTTTCAGGCGATCGCAGCAAATTTGTCGTATTTCGGGAGGCCTGCAAATTATACTTCCGCATGCGGCCAATATCCTCAGGTAATGAAGCCCAGCGAGTAGGGCTGGTGTTGTCATTACTGAGTGGTGACCCCCAAGCATGGGCATTTTCCTTACCACCTGACTCTGCTACATTTCATTCGGTCGATAATGTTTTTTCTGCCCTCGGACTCATTTACGATGACCCTGACCGACTGGCTCTAGCGGAATCTAAAATCCGCGCCCTCCGCCAGGGGGAGCGCTTGGCAGAAGACTATTGTTCGGAATTTCGCCGCTGGGCTGTAGACACACAGTGGAATGACCCAGCACTGCGGAGCCAGTTTATTCATGGGGTATCAGGGAGGGTGAAACAAGCCCTCCTGATGTATGAGACTCCGGCATCATTGGAGTCTGCCATGAGTTTGGTGATACGTATTGATCGCCGTTTTCGTCAGGGGGCACAGGAGACGCTACCTCTGGGGGAAAACAGAGGTGCAGGTGTGGTTGAAGTAGATGAGTCCCCTGAACCTATGCAGATTGCTGGCGTGGCACAGGTTCAGCCTCGCGCTCCGGGAGTCCGGAAGTCCGGAGCATGTTTCTACTGTGGTAAAGGAGGTCATTATGTTAACGTTTGCCCGGTACTACCTAAGAGGGTCACACCGGCGGAAAACTGTTAAGCTCAGAGGGTATGGAGGAGACCCAACTGAGCGTATGCATATCCTCCATGATGGTATCTCAATGTATGCTCCCTGCCAAGGTTATTGTCGCCGGCAGAGAGCTACCTATATCAGTGTTTGTGGATAGCGGTTCCGCCACCAATCTCATAGATGAGGAGTTTGCACACACCGCCGGGTTTAAGATTGAAAAACTTCCTCACCCCATACAGGTGGTGACCATTAATGCTGTTCCCCTCCCTCAAGGGGAGATTACTGAGTTTGTGGCAGAGGTGAAACTCCACATTGGGGTCCTACATTCTGAGTCGGTTACATGTAGGGTCCTCCGTAATCTCCCAGCTCAAATGGTCCTGGGTTTTCCATGGCTGTCCAGTCACAACCCGGTAATTGATTGGAAAACTCAGGACATAGTACAATGGAGTGGTTTCTGCCAAGACAATTGCTTGGCCACATGTGTGTCCGCCGTGACGCCCAGCCTGCCGGAGGCTTTGCAGGATTTCGCGGATGTTTTCTCTGAGAAGGGTTGCTCAGAACTGCCTCCACATAGAGCCTATGACTGTGCTATTAGGTTAAAACCCGGGGCCAAATTACCTAAGGCCAGGATGTTTAATATTTCTGGTCCTGAGAGACAAGCTCTGAAAGACTACATTGCGGAGAGTCTGAGCAAAGGTCACATCCGGCCTTCCTCCTCGCCTGTAGCCGCGGGGTTTTTCTTCATTAAGAAGAAAGATGGGGGGTTACGCCCGTGTCTGGATTTCCGAGAGTTAAACCAGATTACTATCCGTGATCCCTACCCAATGCCGTTGATCCCGGATTTGTTCAACCAGGTAGCGGGGGCAAAATGGTTTTCCAAGCTGGACCTCAGGGGGGCGTATAACCTCATAAGGGTCCGTCAGGGGGATGAGTGGAAGACGGCGTTTAACACTCCTGAGGGTCATTTTGAGAGTCTGGTTATGCCGTTTGGGTTGACCACCGTGCCTGCCGTTTTCCAACATTTTATTAATGATGTCTTTGCTCATGTCCTGGGGAGATTTGTGATTGTATACCTGGATGATATCCTCATTTATTCTAGCGATCGGGACACTCATTTGCAGCATGTTAGGCAGGTGTTACAGTTGCTCCGGGAGAACCAGCTCTATGCTAAGCTGGAAAAATGTTTATTTTTTGTCCAGGAGTTGCCCTTTTTGGGATATATTGTGTCCGCAGCTGGTTTTAAAATGGACACCGCTAAGGTGCAAGCGGTGTTGCAATGGGAGAGGCCGGAGAGTCTGAAAGCACTCCAGCGGTTCCTTGGGTTTGCGAATTATTATAGGAAATTTATAAAACACTTTTCGACTGTCGCCAAACCGCTCACGGACATGACAAAAAAGGGTGCCGATCTGGCGAACTGGCCTGAGGTGGCTATACGT
This sequence comes from Dendrobates tinctorius, assembly GCF_039654945.1. Lineage (NCBI taxonomy): Eukaryota > Metazoa > Chordata > Amphibia > Anura > Dendrobatidae > Dendrobates > Dendrobates tinctorius. Next base: position 16,716,678 of record NW_027361858.1, on the reverse strand, counting down.
GCATTTGAGCGTCTGAAGAATAGTTTTGCTTCAGCCCCCATTCTGGTGCAACCAGACGTGTCTAAACCTTTTGTGGTAGAGGTTGATGCGTCGGAGGTGGGAGTGGGGGCAGTACTGTCTCAAGGCTCGTCCTTGAGCGAGATGCATCCATGCGCCTACTTCTCCAAGAAGTTGTCGCCGGCCGAACGGAATTATGATATCGGCAACAGGGAGTTGTTGGCCATCAAACTGGCTTTTGAGGAATGGCGACACTTCTTGGAGGGGGCGGCTCACCAGGTCACAGTTATCACCGACCATAAGAATCTGCTCTACCTGGAGTCGGCCAAGCGTCTGTCTCCTAGGCAGGCTCGCTGGGCATTGTTTTTTACTCGTTTCAATTTTCTTGTGACGTACCGTCCCGGGGCTAAAAACACCAAGGCGGATGCTTTGTCTAGGTGTTTTCCGGGGGGAGAACCTCGGGAAGAGCCGGTACCCATCCTCCAGAAAGGGGTAGTGGTCTCGGCTCTCACGACTGAGGTAGAGGCGGAGATTGCCGAGGCCCAAGAGGAGGTACCACCAGGACTTCCCGCCAACAAATCATTTGTACCCCTGCATCTTCGGCCTAAGGTGTTGAAGGAACACCACGATTCGGTACTGGCTGGTCACCCAGGGGTGAAGGGCACCTTAGAGCTGGTATCGCGTCGTTTCTGGTGGCCCAAAATCCGGCAGGACGTGGTCTCGTACGTGGCAGCTTGCATCACGTGCGCTAGGGCTAAGTCACCCCGAACCCGTCCTGCTGGCACGCTACAGCCTCTGGGGGTACCCAATAGGCCATGGACAGAAATCTCCATGGATTTTATCACTGACTTGCCAGCCTCGGCAGGGAACACGGTCATCCTGGTGGTGGTTGACCGTTTTTCAAAGATGGCGCATTTTGTGGCGTTGTCCTCTTTGCCCAATGCTAAGACGTTGGCTCAGGTATTTGTGAAGGAGGTGGTCAGACTCCACGGAGTACCGTCTGACATAGTATCTGATAGGGGTACGCAATTTATGGCGAGGTTTTGGAAAGCTTTTTGCTCAAGGTTGGGGATCAAGTTGTCACATTCATCGGCGTTTCATCCACAGTCTAATGGACAAACTGAGCGCATGAACCAAAATCTAGAACAGTATTTACGATGCTTTGTGTCCGACAACCAGGAGGAGTGGTCTACTTTCCTTCCTCTGGCCGAATTCGCATTAAATAATCACCGCCAAGAGTCATCAGGAGAGTCTCCATTCTTTTGTGTGTACGGTCAACATCCTCAGTTTTGTACCTTACGTCAGGGTGACTCCGGGGGTGTCCCGGAGGAGGATCAGCTAGGAGCCCAATTGTCATCAGTCTGGAGGCGGGTGAAACAGCGTTTGTTGAGCATGAGTGCCAGGTACAAACGGGTGGCTGACAGTAGACGCGTGCCAGGTCCGGACCTGTGTGTGGGTGAATGGGTGTGGTTAGCTACGAAGAACATAAAACTCAAAATCCCTTCTTTAAAACTGGGTCCAAGGTTTATTGGGCCTTTTAGGATTTCTGCCATCATTAACCCAGTAGCTTATCGGTTGGAACTTCCCGCGGTGTACAAGATACACAACGTGTTTCACAGGGCTTTATTGAAAAAGGTGGTAGGCTTGGTGGACACGACGCCGATGCCACCTCCAGTCATGGTGGATGGCGAGTTAGAGTTCGAGGTCGCCAAGGTAGTGGACTCTCGAGTAGTACGCCGTACTCTTCAGTATTTGGTGCACTGGCGGGGGTATGGTCCAGAGGAGAGGTCTTGGGTTCCAGCCTCAGACATACATGCGGATCGGCTGGTCAGTTCTTTTCACCGTCGTCATCCGGACAAGCCAGGTCCTATGAGTCTTGAGGGCCCTGGGGTCCCTCGTAGAAGAAGGGGTACTGTCATGTCGGACGCTGTTCACACCACAGCATCCGGCAGGCAGAGGTAGTTCCACCTCCAGCCACTATAGCCTCAGTGGCGCCGGCCTGATCTTCAGGCTCTCGGGAGTTAATCCTGCTGGAGACCAGGTTGGATGGTTAGTCACGCCCACGGTCTTTAAATAGTCATGCTGGCCTATGGGCGTCGCCGATTATAGCTTGTGTTTCATACCAAGTGGTTCCGGTCTGGAGTGGAGGTGTTCAAGAGAGAGAGATTCATATCTGGTGTCGTATGATCCGTCGTTATCCTTTCTCCTTCCCATATTTGTGTTTAGTTGTGCCCTGTTCACATTACTGTTTATTCCTGTGTGTGTGCGGCGCAGTGCAGTTTAAGTTCTCCCTGTCTGTCATTATTTGTGTGGGAGCTTTGGTGGTGACTTCTCACTGGGTGGAGGGTGGATGGTTAAGTGCAGGGCTGAGCAGGAGATAAGGAAAGGTCGGAGGCTCAGGCATTTGCACCTTCAGCAAAAACCCTGGGTTGAGGGTCAGACAGGGTTTCCCCTAGTAAAGGGACACCACAGGGGCCCCGGGTATTTCAGCCTTAGTTGAACTAAGCCCCCGTGACAGGTGTGCAGTGGTCGAAGTTGAAAGACCTCTGTAAAGTCCTTCAATGTTTTGAGGAGCGCACACGGCTGGTAAGCGCAGACGACGCCATCATAAGCATGAGCATCCCACTTATGCATCTGCTCATGCAAACTTTGACACACATTAAGGAGCAGGCGTCTGCAGCCGAGGAGGAAGTGGAGGAAGGAAGTCTTCATGACAGTCAGCCATTGTCTGCTTCACGGAACTCTCTTGGACGGGGTGGAGGAACAAGAGGAAGAGGAGGAGGAGGATGATGGGGATGATTATTTTGGGGAGGAGGATGATTCTCAGGGGCAAGAAAAAATGTTGGGGTGGCAAGGTCAGGTACAGGGTTTTTGCGTGACTGGAGGGATGTGGATTTGCCAGAAAGTGCTCCTCCACCCAGCACTCGCAGTGCATCATTGACAACTGGAACATTGTCCCACATGTCTGATTATGCCTTGCAGATCCTAAAAAGGGACCCCCGCATTGCCAAAATGATGAACGATGACGACTACTGGTTGGCCAGCATCCTGGATCCACACTATAAAGGCAAATTCCAAAACATCATGCCACAGGAGAACCTAGAGTTAATATTGGCTAACAAACAAGCAACTCTGATAAACCGTTTGGCATTCCTAGCACACAGCGGTGGTGATGTTTTTCCAACAAGCCGTAGGGGGCAACATGAAAGAGGTGTTCGTGGTGCACACAGCCGAAGTGGCGTTGGACACAGGGGTTTCATGACCATGTTGTGGACTGATTTTTCAAGTACCACTCACACGACTGGTAACACTGCATCGATCGAAATTGACAGGAGACAGCAGTTGTCACCTATGGTAACAAACTACTTCTCCTCCCATGTCGATGTTCTCCCTCACCGGTCATTCCCCTTTGACTATTGGGCCAGTAAACTTGACACCTGGCCTGAATTGGCACAATATGCCTTACAGGAGCTTGCTTGCCCTGCTGCTAGTGTGTTATCTGAACGAGTCTTCAGTGCTGCTGGATCAATCCTCACAGAAAAAGGACCCGTCTGTCGACCCAAAATGTTGATGATCTAGCCTTCATTAAAATGAACCATGAATGGGTTTCAAAGGATTTTGTTCGGGAGGCGTGGTTTGCAGGGGAAGGTAGCAGACCTGTGCTTCAGGAGCTCCTGAAAAATCCCCTATTTAAGCTACTAAAAGCTTACTAAAAGTGGAATTTTTTAGATTAAAAGCTGAAGAAATATCCCTGGAACTGACTACAGGATGCATGGACTCGGATCTACAAAGAAAAATCCCCTAACAATACATGTGAATGGTTGGGGAGAACCTGGAAGGGGCCCACTCCCAGCTGGAGGACAACACAGACCGATGCTACAAGCAAAAGCCTCCAGCTCACCAGCAGTAAAATCGGGACTCCCAAGAGACTTACAGGCCCATGGGTCGCCCTCGGAGAAGCCGACGCATGTTGCGGCTCCACTACCAGCTGACGGTAATGTGAGGAAGCGCTCAGGCATCAGGAAACCACTGATGTGGCAGGGAAGAGACAATGGTGACTCAGCAGCTTCAGCCCTGGGGCCACAGCTGATTGTAGAGACTTCCATAGCGCAGGGAGAACCAGGAGAGACCCACCATCTGGATGCCCCAGGAGACTCACCAGTCCACAGGTTGCCCTCAGAGGAACTGAAGTCTGTATCTGCTCTGCTGCCTCCTGGCAGCAATGTGAGGAAGTGCCCAGGAGCCACAGTGTGTTCAGAAGCAGGGGAACAGCTGATGAGGCCGGGTAGAGAGAGCAGTGACTCAGCAACTTCAGCTCTGCAGTCAAAGCTGATTACAGAGACTTCAACAGCACTGCCAGACACAGCAGGGACCCTCAGTTTAGATGCCCCAGTGTTTGTGCCAAGATCAGCTCATAGTGAAGAGAGTCGGGCATTGGAACCGCAGGTAAAACCAGAGGAGGGTGCCTGTCAGCTGCTGCACACCAGGGAGAAACGAGACTGCCACTCCGGGGAGGGGGATCACTGTGAGGCTGGGAAGAGACAGATTTTAGGCAATGAACCCCCTGTGTATACCACAAATAAAGATGAGCTTTTTACTTTAATTAGAGAGACTGCTAATTTAATACAGGAGATGGGAAGCAACACACAGCAATTCTTTCATACACCCACAGAGCTAAAATCTCCCCCTGATGACAAAATACAAGCTGACAGGTCAGAGGAATATAGATCTGTTCCAGGGGCTAATAATGGAGAGATATCCCCTAACCCATTTGTTAGTATTCCTATGCTTAAAGGGGAAGTGTATCAATTTACTGAGGGAGTGCAGCAGAATGGAGCTGCTAACACACATGATGGTAAAAGTTCTGATCTTACTCAGTCATCCTTGGGGGACTATTAAGACATGAATCTCCATTTGGATCAAGGCGGAAATTCTTTAAGTTCCTCAAGTCCTTTGGAAGATCTTGATAGTCTGTATTCAGAGGAGTTTGTGGCTGATTCATATAATGATCATGGGAGCGATTCCTCTATGGACAGGGTGTCTAATGAGACTTCTTCCTCACGTTCATCTTTAGAAGTAAAGGACAGGCTCGAGAAAATTACCTCATTATTAGATGACATACCTGCCTCAGATGACTATCCCACAGAAGGCTTTGTAGCCAGGATGTTTAGAGCTTTTTTGGAATCTTTGGATGTTTCCGTTGGAAATCACGTTGTCCAGGGAAACCCGCTTAAGCAACATACAGAATCTAAGGCATCTGAGGTTTTTGTAAAAAATTTCTTTAAAGACACCTTGCTGCGTTTAACTGATGATTCATATCCAAATTCCACTAAGGATTTTAATAAATTTACAAAAAAATCAAAAAATACCGGATTCTCTTAAAAATCATGACACTATAGATTCAAAACTACCTCAGATCCTCCCTACATTCACGGAATCAATGGATAAATTACGAAAAGACATTATCACCTTTAGGGATTCCTTGGCTAGTTTTGAGGATTATAAGCGGAGAAATAACATAAAGATTAGAGGAATCCCTGAATCAGTGCAGTCCTCACAACTGAAAGAATACATTTCCATGATGACCTCCCATTTGATCCCAAATCTTAAAGAAACCAATTTGATTGAAAAAGCTTTCAGAATACGTAGACCGCCTTCACTGCCCTCAAGTGTAAGCAGAGACGTTATTGTCTCATTTTACCCCAATTGGGTAAGGAATACACTTTTAGGGATATCAATAGACCCGCTACTACTAGTCTCCATATAAACACCTGATGTTCTTTAAGGACCTGTCTAGATCAACCCAACAAAAACGCAAGCTGTTTCAATTTACCACCCGTAAGCTCCTGTGTAGCGGAATCTCTTATAACTGGACTCAATTTTCTACTTTGCAAGTGAAGTTTGCATCCAAAATAATTCCTGTTTCCTCACCAGAAGAGGGAATCGACTTTTTAATATCTGCTGGAATAATCTCTTCTGGGGCCTCAATTGGATCCTCCTCGCCGCCCAATTGAGATCCGTGTCCAAACTGAGTGTCTTGAGGTTTATAAGTATTTTGATTGGCAAAGAAGTATTTTCCACTTTATGGCTTTTGAATGAACCGGACTTTACCTCCCCAAGGTCTTAGGGTCACTTATATGTGTACCCGGACGCGACAGGTCTATATATATTTATTAAGCGATTACTTACAGTGATCTGTAGTCTCAAGTATTGTAAAACTATATACTTTGTGTACTGTCTTTTTGTTTTTTTAACAAGTGTTGGCGTTTATAATGAGCAACTTTCTCAGCTTCTGTATTAAACTGTATGTGTTTTGTTAGGAGTAACTTAGGATTCATTGAGTTATATTATTGTATTGCTTTTTTATTTACAGGTGTTGGTGTTTGTAATAAGCAACTTAAACCTTGTGTAGATTTACTGTATGATATGCACACAATCCTTTACTGGATACTTTATTAAGCTTTACGTGTTCAACTGTATATAACCCATGATAGTGTATATATGTATGCCTGTCTTTCCCCTATCTTTATAGGGTTTTTTTGTTTTTTTTTTACTTTTTTCCCCATCCCTTCTTTCCCTTGTTCCATTGCCCTTTCCTCCTTATCACCTTACTTTCCTACCTCTTTTCCCTACCCTTTACCCATACCTTTAAAAATTTAAAATACCAATAAAGATCATTTGAAAACAAAGGATTTTGTTCCACCCTCCCCTGCTGACACATAGGTTGCCAGAAAAATGGCTTGCTTTTGTCCTCCTCTTCAGCGGACTTCTCCAATTACTCCATTTGCAGCTGCTGAATGTCCAACATCAACATATGCCAATTTTTCCACCTCCCTAACTGGGCTGCCTCCCCCCACAGAGCCGGGGTCACCATCTGGCGCACGCACCCGTGCGAGTGCCGTTGCCCTGCACAGGTGGGTGGGCACACTGTTTGGCAACGGCACTGGCACAAGGTCCCTCATAGTAGAATCAAGTGTCTCTGATGGTGGGGGTGCACACCCGCCGTCAGACACACCGGCGTACTATGAGGGGCCCTGTGCCATTGCCGTCGCCAACGAGTGGGCCCCCCCTGCTTGCTCAGGATCACAGAACTTGAAAAGTTGAATTACTTACCTCTCCCTGCTCCACCGCCATGACGTCTTCTGAGTTTCCTGAAAGTGACATTCTGGTCAGAGTGCGCGATGACATCACATCTGTACGCCCTCTGCCTAAACAGTCCAAGTGCAGTGAGATGGAAGATGAGGACGACGAGGAGTCCAGACTAGTACAGGGATTCCCTAGCGAGGAGACTTATTTAATTGTTTTTAATGTTGGGACAGCTATTTTGGGGAGCACTATAATCTGGAGAATGATATATGAGGCCCACCATACACTGGAGCATTCCAAAGGTGGACATCAGACACTGGAGCAGCATTTACAGGGCCCATTATGCACTGGAGCATTAGAAATGGGGCCCATTATATATGGAGCATTATTTGGGCCCATAACACAGTGGAGCTTCATCCATGGGGACCAACATATACTGTAGCATTATGTGGAGCTCATCATGCACTGTTTCAAACATTTTATGGGACCAATGATTCTGTACGGAGAAATATATGGGCCTCATAACTGTATAGCGCACTATGCGGTGGCCATAATACTGTATGGAGTAATATACTGTCCGTTTTTGGAGCTATTGGAGAATTTAAAATGGATATCAGTCATGAGATGTAAGAAGTGAAGTATTTTTCATTGTACTATACCGCTATTTCTCTGCCGTATCAGAGGATCATGAATTGTGGCATGTGTTAAAGGAGCCCATTGACACTCTTTGGCCCTGGGCCCACAAAAATCTGGAGCCAGCCCTACCCCCCCCACAACTTTAGCCAAATAACCCCCAGTTTTCAATGCCTAACTATTATTATAAAGTAAATTAAGGTTGACAAGCTTAAGTAATAAGAACTTATGTTTTTGGCATTAAAATGGGCAATGTAGGTGTGTTTCCTGTCCTCCACTCACTGCTGACTTTTCTTCCCAATTGACTTGCATTGGGTTTTGTGTTTCAGTCGGCCTTCGACTTTTCACGATAATCGGCCCATTTTGTTCGACCCGACTTTTGAGAAAGTCGGGTTTCATGAAACCCAACTCGACCCGAAAAAAGGCAAAGTCGCTCATCTCTAGTGCAGACTGCTGGACTGACCATCGCCTCATTTTGTCTAAGTTCAGGCTTCGCATCCTGCCAGTGAGGAAACCAAAAGGGCAGAAAACTACAAAGAGGCTGAATGTCTATAAGCTGCAAAATAAAAGAATGGCAGAGGAATTTGCCAATGACCTTGATGGCAGACTGTTATATATACTGCAGGCAGAGGAGACCAGCATTGAGGAACAGTGGACAATTCTGAGAGATGCTGTTTACAATACTGCCCTGCAGCATCTCGGATCAGTAGCCAGAAATAATCAAGATTGGTTCGATGAAAATGATGAGGAAATAAAGACACTCCTAGAAGAGAAGCATCAGCGGTACAAGGTGTATCAAAATGACCCCACGTCGCTAGCTAAGAAAGATGTCTTTATCAACATAAAAAGAAAGGTACAAATCAAGCTACGCGAGATGCAGGATAATTGGTTTAGCAAGAAGGCTGATGAATTTCAGGGCTATGCAGATACCCATGACCAGAAACGCTTCTACGATGCGCTCAAAGCTGTAATATGGACCCCAGTCATCAAGCATCTTTGCTTAAAGCAGATGGAATAAGCTGCTGACAGAAAAGAAACAAATTTGGGAACAGTGGGCTGAACACTTTAGTAATATTCTGAATAGCCCTGCCCATATCAATGACGAGGATATTGCTCGCCTGCCCCAGGATGAAATCAACAAGGACCTTGATGTTCTTCCAAGTGGAGTGTAAGGTAGCACTTGTTATTCAGGTAGGGGATACTCGCTAGGCAGCCGATAAATCAGATCCGGCACAGGTTTCTCAACATAATTCAGTCCATGCGGTTTATTATGCAGCATAGACCATCAAACAGCAACAGAAAGTTCATATCAAATCAGCATAGCGTCCATGACAGAGCTCTGCTCTGTTGTCCCTGTGGTCACACAGGCTTTGTTATGTGCAGTACACAGGCTCTCTAGCCTCACAGTTATATCCCCTGTCAGGGTTACCTCATAGCTGCTTCTCAGTGCAGATGTTCATTCCCTCCTGGGAACACACGTCTCCACGTGCACTCAGGAAGGCAGACACATCAGCCAGACGAGACCTTCCATACGGACCAACCAGGTCCAAGCATCCACTCTTGTGACCTACCCTGTTCACCTTATAGGGTCCACAGCCACGCCCCCCGGATCACATGGCTATGACCTCATCACAGGTCCTTCAATCATTCACACACATATACTTTACTATGGCATTCTAGACACCCACCCCTAGGTGGGTTTGTAGGTGATTGATCCCACCTGTCTCATCAATCACCTGAAGGTTTCTCCCTAACACATTGGAACAAAAGATCAACTCTGCTGATCAGCACATAATCAAGCCTTCATCCCAAGGCCACCCACCTTGGGATATATAACGGTCATTTAGGACCCTGCTCTTGTTACCACTCTGGACATGGCTATCCGTCCATCCTGGGACACCCACACAGTGCCCCCTAGCGAACACAGTGGTCACTACACCACAGGAGATTAAGTCAGCAAAGCAGTAAAGCAACTTTATTGTAGAAATGCTCCCAGAAGCGATGCTATACCTGCTGAGGTAAATAAAGCTGGCGGCCCTGTTCTGATGCAAACGGTGACTGAACTATTCCAGTATGTGTGGAAAAAGGCGCTATGAAAATAAAAACTATTATGTAATGTAAAGTGCTGCGGAATATGTTGGCGCTATAGAAATAAAAATTATTATTATAATAATAATAATTATTATTATAAAGGAACAGGTTCCACAAAAGCTGAAAGATGCCAGCATAATTCACATATACAAGAGAAAAGGTAATCGCCAATCTAGTGACAACCATCGCGGTATCTCTCTTCTGTCCACTGCAGGATAGATATTGGCTCGTCTCTTGCTCAACCGCCTTCTACATCATCTTGAGCAAGGCCTATTACCGGAAAGCCAGTGTGGTTTCCTTGCTAAACGTGGAACAGTAGATATGGTCTTTGCAGCACGTCAACTTCAGGAAAAGTGCCAGGAGCAATACAGTGACCTTTATGTGACTTTTGTCGATTTGACCAAGGCTTTTGACACAGTCAGTAGAGTCGACCTGTGGAAGATCATGGAAAAATTCGGCTGCCCCAGCAAGTTCATCTCAATCGTCTGGCAGTTCCATGATGGCATGATGGTGAAGGTTCTGAACGACGGAGAAGAATCTGAGGCTTTCACAGTAACAAAAGGCGTAAAACAAGGCTGTGTGCTTGCTCCAAACCTGTTCAGTATGCTATTCTCTGCAATGTTAAGTAATGCCTTTAACAACTGTGAAGATGGAATCCAGGTTAGGTACAGGACTGATGGCAAGCTATTCAATCCAAAACACCTGAAGGCGGTTACGAAGGTGCATGAGACTATTATAGGTGAATTATTATTTGCTGATAACTGTGCAATTAATGCTAGCACAGAACAGCAGATGCAGCATGAAATGGACTGTTTTTCTCAAGCTTGTGACAATTTTGGTCTCGAAATCAACACTACAAAAACTGAAGTCATCAATCTGTTCCAGGGAAGCTAGACAAGAAGCCACGTATCATGGTGAAGGAGCAAGACCTCAAAGCAGTCAATAACTTCACCTACTTAGGCAGCACACTTTCCCATGAAATAACCATAGACGCTGAGGTTAATAACAAAGCCAGTGCTGCCTTCGGGAGACTGCATAAAAATGTCTGGAAACGACGGGGACTCAGCCTTACCACCAAGCTGAAGGTCTACTGCGTGGTGATCCTCACCACACTTCTCTATGCTAGCAAGACATGGACAGTCTACAGCCAGCATGCTAAACAGCTTAATCATTTTCTCATGAGTTGCCTCCGCAGACTCCTCCACATTAGGTGGCAAGACAATGTCCCGGACACGGCAATTCTGGAACAAACTGGGCTCTGCAGCATTTACACTCTCCTGCTGAAAGTACAAGCCAGGTGGGCTGGACATGTGGTCAGAATGCCTGACAGCTGACTACCAAAACAACTGCTGTATGGAGAACTGTACCAAGGAAAGTGAGCAGTTAGTGGACAGAAGAAGCACTATAAAAACTGTTTTAAGTTATCTCTCAAAAACCTGGAAGTCAACATCAATGAATGGGAAGAGCTTGACCTGGATCGTCCAGGTTGGCAGGGCAGGATCACCTCAGGAGCATGTGCAGCTGAAGATAGGAAAATCTTGGATGCAGAAAGAAAGCGTGCTGTCCGCAAGGCACAAGCAGAATCTGGTGTGCTGACCACATCTACTTCCTTATGTCAAATATGTGGACAAACCTTCAGGGTCCGGATTGGCCTCATCAGCCACCTCTGGACCCATAACTATTAATTCTCTTCTACCCCAGAAGCTATGGTCATCTTCGACTACAAACTATGAACATCATCAATTGCAGTAGACTTTAAAAAAATGTTTGTTTTGAGTCCTCTAGGGCTGTTGTCTCTAAGGATGGCTGAAGATTCAGTGTAGGGAGATGTTCCACATGAGTAACCAGCTTCTGAAGGTGATCAGCAGCCATAAAGTAGGGGAGCTCCTAGTATGTGATAAATGTAATGCCAAGCTACGTGCTTTGGTATACAGTATATTTTTAGACTTTGACTATATATTGAAGAAGTTATTACTTCAGGATGAAAATTGGGGCCTGAAACATGTAATTAAAAAATGGGTAAGGTTAAAAAAAGTTAATTGAACTCCATCTCCATTCAAATTATAAAACTTTCATTAGCTTGAATATTGCTCAAGTTTGCCAGCTACGAGGGGCATTCATTAAAGATTTCCCCTGACTCACTGCTAGTGAACTGAAAACAATGACATTTGGCACAGTTATTAGTCCTTCTTTACATATGTGCCACTGAGGGACACACAGCTCTCCCACCTCTTTAAGCAACGGTAAACACCTCGCTTGTAGAAGTCGACTGGTTGCTCCAAAAGCCATGTTGTGACTTTGAAAATCCAAGTCTCATCATCTGAAAAATGCTTGCCCTTCAAAAATAACTTCATTGTTGGATAGAGGTGGAAGTCAAAGGTGGGAGGTTGGGTGAATAAGGGGATGGGGTAGAATTTCAAAGCCACATGATCATGCTTCCATTTGGGGAACATGTGGTTGAGAACTGGCGCATTGTCTTGCAGAAAGCGGACACCTTTGGTGAGCATGCCATGTCTCTTGGTTTTGATGGCCTCCTGCAATTTCTGCAGCAGTGAAGCATAGTATGCCCCAGTGATCATAGTACCCTTTGCTAGGTAATCCATCAATGCTACTCCCAGCAGGTCCCAAAATACTGTGAGCTTGACCTTGTCTGCCAAGGGTTAGGCACATGCTTTACTTGGAGTCAATGAGTCGTGATGCTTCCATTGCATCGATTGGACTTTAGTCTCAGGAACATAGTGAAGGAATGAGCTTTCATTTTGTGCGCATTAGACATGTTCCTGCTTCTGAAAAGGTGTGAGCAACCAGGGAAAACTGTGAACAGATTTCTTATGCATGTGAAGATGGTCTTGGATGATTTCTTCCACAGACCCCACACTAATCTTAACATTTTGGGCCAGATGGCGAATGGTTACACGGCGATTTTCCAAAATGGCGACCTCCATTTGTTGAATGGTGTGTTCATCACTTGCAGAGTGGGGTCGCTCTGAAATTGGAGCTGTTTGCACCAAAGTCCGACCACATTTGAATTGACGATGCCAGTTCTTGCTTACATCTTATGATGGGGAACCATCGCCATAAACATCTTTCATCTCATCGAACGTCTTCTTTAGTGTGCGGCCTTTCAATTAAAGGAACTTGATGACTGCTCTGTATTCCACTGGATCCATTATCAAACCTCACACCACTTCAGCACCTGTAAAATCATGACTGTTATTAGTTCTGAGTTTGAAATTGGTACGTAGCCTATAGAGACTTATATCATTGCACATGTGCAGTTTCAGCATCCTGTGATAAATAGACGTGGGTCATGGAAATCTTTAACCCCTTTCCTACAATGCATGTAATATTCCGTCCATGTGACCTGGGACCTAATTCCCATGGATGGAATATTACATCTAATGCCATCAGCTGCGCTCACGGGGGGGGGAGCGCAGCTGATCGCGGCCGGGTGTCAGCTGATTATCACAGCTGACACCCGGCACAATGTGTCAGGGGTGGTCACGGACGGCCCCTGACACGTTAACCCCTGGCACACCGCGATCAAACACGATCGCGGTGTACCGGCGGTTAAAGGGAAGCATCGGCAGGGAGGGGCTCCCTCCATGCTTCCCTGAGCCCCCCACAGCAGCGCAATGTGCAGCGCTGCTGTGGGGGTCTCCTTCCCTGCAGGTACCCGGATCCAATATGGCGGCGGGGACCTTTGGGGGCCTGCAGGGAGCTGGCTTCCTCATGCCTGCAAAACGCAGGCAAGGAGGAAGCCTGTGTAGTGCCTGTGACAGATTGCTGAACTGTCACAGCAATCTGTGATGTGACAGATCAGCGATCTGTCACAGAACAGTGATGTCCCACCTGGGACAATGTAATAAAGTTGAAAAAAAAGGTGTAAAAATAATTTTAAAAAAATCGCTAAATAAATTAAAAAAAAAATATTCCCTAATACGTAAATTCATTTTTTGGAAATAAAAAAAAACAATAAAAGTACACATATTTGGTATCGCCGCATCCGTAACGACCCGCCCTATAAAATTGTCCCATTAGTTAACCCCTTTAGCAAACCCCTTAAAAAATAAAAATAAAAAATGAAGCAAAAAATAATGATTTATTATCATACCGCCGAACAAAAAGTGCAGTAACACGCGATCAAAAAGACGGATATAAATATCCATGGTACCGCTGAAAACATCATCTTGTCCTGCAATAAATGATCTGCAACACTGCATCATCAGCGAAAAAATAAAAAAGTTATAGCTTGTAGAATAAAGCGATGCAAAAATAATTTTTTATAGAAAATTGTTTTCATTGCATAAAAGCGCCAAAACATAAAAAAAGACATAAATGAGATCACTGTAACCGTACTGACCCGAAGAATAAAACCGCTTTATCAATTTTACCGCACGCGGAACGGTGTAAGCGCATCCCCCCCAAAAGAAATTCATGAAACACTGGTTTTTGTTCATTCTGCGTCCCAAAAATCGGAATAAAAAGCGATCAAAAGATGTTACATGCCCGAAAATTATACCAATAAAAACGTCAATTCGTCCCGCAAAAAATAAGAACTCACTTGACTCAGTGGGTCAAAATATGGAAAAATTATAGCTCTCAATATGTGGTGATGCAAAAACTATTTTTACAATAAAAAGCGTCTTTTAGCGTGTGACAGCTGCCAAATATAAAAACCGCCATAAATAGTAAATCAAACCCCCCATTATCACCCCCTTAGTTAGGGAAAAATAATAAAATTAAAAAAAGGATCTATTTCTATTTTCCCATTAGGGTTAGGGCTAGGGATAGGGTTAGGTGTAAGGAGTGGCGGAAGGCAGTAAATAAAAATATAAATAAAGTACCTTCGCCACTCGGGGTCCACCGTGCAGAAGATGTAATAACTGCTGCTAGGTGACGGCAGAGCAATCTGGCAGTAATGTGTACAGGGGTTAATGGCACCCAATGTGCACTGTTCAAACTCTGTTGAACTCACAGAGTCCCAGAAACAAAACACAAAAAACGCTGAGTCTGTTTAGGACATAGAACTACAGCGCTGCACCCGCGGTATCTGGTCACAGGAGTAGCACTAGATGGCGGTACTTACTCCGTCTAGACCTACCGACAAGGATTGAGTGTAGAGCGTCGCGGACGCATGAAAAGCTGTAACTGCAGTGCGGCAAAGACAGAGCCGCTGTAATGGCACTGCTAACTTGCAGGCGCAATGCTGACGCTAGGCTGCTGAGGCAATGGAGCAATAGCACGCTGGCGCTGGCGCTGATGCTGGCAATAACACAGGCACTCTCACAAACGTAGTATCAGAGGGTAGGGGTTTCCAATGAGTCATTCACCAGTCCATGCTTCCATCAAACAAACATACAGTAGCAGTATGGCTATACTAGCGAATGGCGGAACAGCTATGCGCGCTTTTTATAGCGAACGGGACCTTCCGGAAATCTCCAGGTCTCCAAGAGGAGCCAATGGGATCCGACACAGGACCTGAACACCTGACTCCTGAACTCCAATGGGAGTTCGTCCCATGAGCATGCACAGACACAGGAGTAGAGGACTTAGCCTCTGGAGAGAGTTGCCGCAAGGCAATCTCCTTTGCAGTCTCCTCTACAGCAGATGAGGAGCAGGAGACTGCAGAATGTGAGGATCTAGATTTCAGCAAAGGAGATGCAGAAATCTGACTCCTAACATTAGGGATAGTGTTAGGGCTAGGGTTAGGGCTGAGATTATGGTTAGGAGTGTGTTGGGGTTAGGGTTGGAGTTAGAATTGGGGGGTTTCCACTGTTTGGGCACATCAGGTGCTCTCCAAACGCAACATGGCATCTGATCTCAATTCCAGCCAATTCTGCGTTGAAAAAGTCAACTGGTGCTTCTTCCCTTCCAAGCTCTGCCATGCGCCCAAACAGTGTTTTACCCCCACATATGGGGCACCAGCCTACTCAGGACAAATTGCAAAACAACTTTTGGGGGCCAATTTCTACTGTTACCATTAGGAAAATAAAAAATTGGGGGCAAAAATATCATTTTTGTGGAAAAAAATATGATTTTTTTTTCACGCCTGGGCGTTATAAACTTCTGTGAAGCACTTTGGGGTTCAAAGTGCTCACCACACATCTAGATAAGTTCCATGGGGGTCTAGTTTCCAAAATTGGGTCACTTGTGGGGAGTTTGAATAGTTTAGGCACATCAGAGGCTCTCCAAAAGCACATGACACCCGCAGACCATTCCATCAAAGTCTGCATTCCAAAACGTCACTACTTCCCTTCCGAGCCCCGACGTGTGCCCATAAAGTAGTTTTCTCCCACATAAGAGGTATCAGCATACTCAGGGCAAATTGGGCAACAAC
The DNA here is from genome assembly GCF_039654945.1 of Dendrobates tinctorius. Classification (NCBI taxonomy): domain Eukaryota; kingdom Metazoa; phylum Chordata; class Amphibia; order Anura; family Dendrobatidae; genus Dendrobates; species Dendrobates tinctorius. Next base: position 16,700,531 of record NW_027361858.1, on the reverse strand, counting down.
TTTTGGGGTCCAATTTCTCCTGGTAACCTTGGGAAAATAAAAAAATTGGGGACTAAATGATCATGTTTGTGGATAAAATACGATATTTTTATTTTCCCGCCCGGGCATTATAAACTTCTGTGAAGCCCTGGGGGGGTTCAAAGTGATCACCACACATCTAGATAAGTTCCTTGGGGGGTCTATTTTCCAAAATGGTGTCTTTTGTGGGGGGTTTCCACTGTTTTGGTACATTAGGGGCTTTCCAAACGCGACATGGTGTCCGATCTCAAGCCAGCCAAAAAAGTCAAATGGCGCTGCTTCCCTTCTGAGCTCTGCCATGTGCCCAAATAGTCATTTAAACCCACATATGGTGTATCAGCATACTCAGGACAAATTGCACAATAACTTTTAGAGTCCTGTTACCTTTGTGAAAATAAAAATTGGGGGTGAAAAGATCATTTTTGTGGCAAAAATAAGATTTTTTAATTGTACCGCTGTACGTTATAAACTTCTGTGAAGCCCTTGTGGGTTCAAAGTTCTCACTACATATCTAGATAAGTTCCTTGGGGGGGTCTAGTTTCCAAAATGGGGTCACTTATGGGGGGTTTCCACTGCTTAGGTACATCAGGGGCTCTCCAAACGTGACATGGCGTCCGATCTGAATTCCAGCCAATTTTGCATTGAAAAAGTCAAACGGCGCTCCTTCCCTTCTGAGCTCTGCCATGCACCGAAACAGTGGTTCCCCTCATATATCAGGTATCAGCATACTCAGTACAAATTGCACAATAACTTTTGCAGTCCAATTTCTCCTGTTACCCTTGGTAAAATAAAAAAAATTGAACCTGAAGTATTTTTTTTGTGAAAAAAGTTAAATGTTCATTTTTTTTAAATATTCAAAAAATTCCTGTGAAGCACCTGAAGGGTTAATAAACTTCTTGAGGCTGTGTGCCCACGTAGCGATTTTTAAGTGTTTTTGCCGCGATTTTTGGCGCGAAAACGTTTAAAAATTGTGTACAGAACGCCCCCCATGCATTCCTATGGCATTCCGCACATGCTGTGCTAATGCTGCGCTTTTTTCCGCGGCGGAATCGCATCGTGGAAAAAAATGCAGCATGGTCATTCTTTTGTGCGGAATCGCAAAGAATTGCCGCGATTCCGCACCCATAGGAATGCATGAGAATCGCTTATTTCCCGCATGTGGCTATGCCCACCATGCGGGAAGTTAAGCGTCTCATGTGCGGTTGGTACCCACGGTGTGGAGAGAGGAGACTGTCCTCCAGGCCCTGGGTACCATACCCCTGTAAAAAAAAGAATAAAAAATAAAAAATCGGGGTATATTTACCTTCCGACGTCCCGCGCTGCATTCCCGGCCTAAGTGTTCCCAGTAATGCCTTGCGGCAAGGTCCTGTGATGACGTAGTCTCTCGTGACTCTAGCGGTCTCGCGAGATCGCTATAGCAACGCGAGACCAACGTCATCACAGGTCTCGCAAGGCATTACTGGGAACGCTGAGGCCCTGGATGGCAGAGCGGGAAGGTAAATATACCACGATTTTTTATTTTTTTTTAGCATTTTAACATTCTATCTTTACTATTGATGCCGCATAGGTGGCCTCAATAGTAAAAACCTGGTCACACTTGTCAAACACTATGCTTGACGAGTGTGACCAACCTGTAAATCGCTTTCCAAGCGATGCTTCAAATCGCTTGGAAAGTGCTTGAATATCGCACGCGAAAATCGCGGGAAAATAGCGATCATAATCGCGGTAAAATCGCAGTGAAATCGCTCGGAAAAAAACGCGCGATTTCTGGGAAGGAGTCCGGTTTTTAGTGTCCAGAATAAAACGCTACGTGGGCACTTAGCCTGAATGTGGTTTTGAGCACCTTAAGGGGTGCAGTTTTTAGAATGGTGTCACTTTTGGGTATTTTCTATCATATAGACCCCTCAAAGTGGCTTCAAATGTGATGTGGTTCGTCAAAATAAAATGGTGTTGCAAAAATGAGAAATCGCTGGTCAACTTTTAACCCTTATAACTTCCTAACAAAAAAAAATTTTGGTTCCAAAATTCTGCTGATGTAAAGTAAACATGTGGGAAATGTTACTTATTAAGCTTTTTGTGTGCCATATCTCTGTGATTTAAGGGCATAAAAATTCAAAGTTGGAAAATTGCAAAATTTTCAAAAGTTTTGCCAAATTTCTGTTTTTTCACAAATAAAAGTTATTTGAATGAAATTTTACGACTAACATGAAGTACAATATGTCACGAGAAAACAGTGTCAGAATAACCGAGTTATTACCTCATAAAGGGACAGTGGTCAGAATTGTAAAAATTGGCCCGGGAGTTAACGTGCAAACCACCCTTGGTAGTGAAGGGGTTAATGAACGCCCCTCATATTTCTAATTTTTACAACAAAATTAACAAAACCATATTTTAGGGATCACATCACATTTGAAGTGACCTTGATGAGCCTATATGACAGAAAATGACCCAAAGTGATACCATTCTAAAACCTGCAACCCTCAGGGTGCTCAAAACCACATTCAAGAACTTTATTAATCTTTCAGATGCTTCACAGGAATTAATGGAATGTGGAAAGAAAAAAATGAACAAAAATTTTATTTTAGACACAAACTAGGGAAACAGAAAAAAATGGACCCCAAAATTTGTTGTGCAATTTTTGCTTAGTACCCTATATGTGGCAGAAAACTGCTGTTTCAGAGCATGGTAGGGCTCGGAAGGGAAGGAGCGTCATTTGACTTTTTGAATGTAAAATTTACTGAAATAATTAACAGTTGATATGTAGCATTTGAAGAGCCCATGATGTACCTAAACAGTGAAAACGCCTCAAAAAATGACCCAATTTTTGGAAGCTAGACCCCCTCAGGTAACTTTTCTACATGTTTGGTGAGCGCTTTCAACCTCTCAGGTTCTTTAGAGAAGTTTATAGTTTTTTAGCCCCAAATTTTGCATTTTCAAAAAGGTAACAGGAGAAATTGCACCATAAAATTTGTTGTGCAATTTCTCTTGAGTATGCTGATACCCCACAGGTGGTAGAAAACTACTGTTTTGGCTCATGGAAGGACTCAGAAGGGTAGGATCACCATTTCAACTTTTTGAATTTTTCTGGAATCATTAGCGGACACCATGCCGCATTTGGAGAGCCCCTGATGGGCCTTAATAGTGGAAACTCCCCACGCGTGATCTCATTTTGGAAACTATACCACTTAGGGAACTTATCTAGATGTGTGGTGAACCCCAGGTGCTTTACAGAAGTTTATTATGTGGAGCTGTGAAAATAAAATATCAAATTTTTCCCACAATAATGGTCTTTTAGCCCTTTCACAAGGTTAACAGGAGAAAATGCACAATACAATTTGTTGTGCAATTTCTTCTGATTATGCAGATACCCAATCTATGGAGTAAAACTACTGTGTGAGCGCACGGCAGGCGAATGAGTGCCATTTGACTTTTTGAATGCAAAAAATTGCTGGAATCATTAGTGGACGCCAAGTCATGTTTAGAGAGTTCCTGAGGTGCCTAAAGTGTTTAAACCCCCCCCAACAAGTTATCCCATTTTAGAAACTAGACTCCTTAAAGAACTTATCTAAATGTGTAGTGAGTACCTGAAACCTTCTTGTACTTAATAGAAGTTTATAACATTAAGAGGTGAAAATAAAGAAAATCACATTTTCCCCACAAAAATGTATTTTAGCCACAAAATTTTATTTTCAGAAGAGTAACTGTAGAAAATGGACTGCAAAATTTGCTGTGCAAGTTCTCCTGAGAACACATATGTCTCATATGTGGGGGAAAACTACTGTTTGGGCACATGGCAGGGTTCATAAAAGATGGAGGGATGTTTAGGACAGCAAATTTTGATGGAATATTCTCTTGGTGTCATGTAGCATTTGGAAAGCCCCTGATGTAACTAAACAGTGAAAATAAGAAAAAAAAAATCACATTTTTTTCTCACAAAAATTTTCTTTCAGCGCCAAATTTTTAATTTTCTCAAGGTTAACTGGAAAATGGACCTCAAAATTTGCTGTGCAATTTCTCCTGAGTACACAAAAACCCCATATGTGGTCAAAAAATACTTTTAAGGCACAATGCAAAGCTTTGGAGTTCAAATTTTGCTGGACTTGTTTGAGAGTGCCTGCCATATTACATTGGTAGAGCCCCTTAGGTGCCAGAACAGCAGAACTCACCATAAATGACCCTATTTTACAAGCTACACATCTCAATGAATTCATCTATGGGTGCAGTAATCATATTGACACCACAGATGGGTCTCATAAATTTATACCATTGGGCAGTGAAGAAAAAATAATTAAATTTTAATCACCCAAATTTTGTTTTAGCCCCAGATTTTACATTTTCACACTGGGAAAATGGGTAAAATGGCACCAAACTGTGTTCCACAATTTCTGCTGAATGTAGAAAAACCCCCATATATGGCTTTACAGTACTGCCTAGCCATATGGTGAGGCTCGGGAAGGATAGAGCTCTAACCAGGGGAAGAGTCTTGAGGAGATCATTTGCATATTCCCAGTGCCTTCTGGGATAAGTGAAGAGTCTCCGCGAGCTCAACGATCACTGGGTTTTGGCCGTTGCAGCTGAAAAGAGGAAATCGGAGAAACCAGGGGAAGAGTCTTGAGGAGATCATTTGCATATTCCCAGTGCCTTCTGGGATAAGTGAAGAGTCTCCGCGAGCTCAACGATCACTGGGTTTTGGCCGTTGCAGCTGAAAAGAGGAAATCGGAGAAACCAGGGGGAGAGTCTTGAGGAGATCATTTGCATATTCCCAGTGCCTTCTGGGATAAGTGAAGAGTCTCCGCGAGCTCAACGATCACTGGGTTTTGGCCGTTGCAGCTGAAAAGAGGAAATCGGAGAAACCAGGGGAAGAGTCTTGAGGAGATCATTTGCATATTCCCAGTGCCTTCTGGGATAAGTGAAGAGTCTCCGCGAGCTCAACGATCACTGGGTTTTGGCCGTTGCAGCTGAAAAGAGGAAATCGGAGAAACCAGGGGAAGAGTCTTGAGGAGATCATTTGCATATTCCCAGTGCCTTCTGGGATAAGTGAAGAGTCTCCGCGAGCTCAACGATCACTGGGTTTTGGCCGTTGCAGCTGAAAAGAGGAAATCGGAGAAACCAGGGGAAGAGTCTTGAGGAGATCATTTGCATATTCCCAGTGCCTTCTGGGATAAGTGAAGAGTCTCCGCGAGCTCAACGATCACTGGGTTTTGGCCGTTGCAGCTGAAAAGAGGAAATCGGAGAAACCGAATTTTGGCTCATCTTTCATCTTTTTAAGAAATCTCAAGATGGAAGAGGCCAGGAGCCATTTGGTGAGCTGCATTTCTTGCTACATGTTCACAGATTTACCAGTGGAAAAGCCAAACTTCACATGCCACAAATGCAAGCTTGTGACCCTGTTGGAGGAAAAGTTGCAAAATCTCGAAGAGAGGTTAGCTACGTTGAAGATCATTAAGGAAGGTGAAGAGTTCTTGGACAGAGCAGAATTATCTCTTCATGTTACAGAAAGAGAAGAAATTCGAAGTGCACCTGAAGAAACAGAGGATTGGAGACATGTGACCCAGAGAAGCAGGAGGATCAGGAGGCAGTCAGCACCCATACTGCTCAGAAACCAGTACCAGGCTCTCACGCAGGAAAACGATGAAGAAATACATCAGGATAAGACTTTGCCAACAAACAGCAACCTTGTACGCCTTCAGAGTCCTCCTGGATGGAGAAAGAAAAATGTTGTGAAGAAGAAACGGAGAGTGGTGGTCATGGGGGAATCCCTGTTGAGAGGAACAGAGGCCGCTATCTGCAGACCGGATATAACTTCAAGAGAAATGTGCTGTCTTCCAGGTGCAAAAATTAAAGATGTGTCTGACAGGATATCAGGACTCTTCAGACCTACAGATGACTACCCATTCCTGCTACTACATGTGGGGACAAATGACACCGCAAGAAACGACCTGGAAACCATCTGCAGAGACTTTGAAGACTTAGGCAAGAAAGTGAAAGAACTGGGAGCGCAGGTGGTCTTCTCTTCCATCCTCCCAGTGGATGGCCATGGAACAAGGAGGTGGAATAAGATTCTGCAGGTGAACAACTGGCTACGTCGATGGTGCCGTCAGCAACGATTTGGATTTCTGGATCACGGAGTGAACTACTTATACGATGGACTACTTGCTAGAGATGGGGTGCACCTTACGAAGACTGGAAAGCAGGTATTTGGAAGTCGCCTTGCTACACTTGTAAGGAGAGCTTTAAACTAGAACAACATGGGAAGGGAAGCAAAAGACCAGAAAAAGCCATACACCTGACAAATGCTACTGAGAACTCTGCTATTAGAAGTGGAAAGGAAGAACAAAGACGAAAGAATCTAATTAAAAAAAATATTGGAGAAAGAGAAACCAATCACAAACTAAAATGTTTCTATACTAATGCACAAAGCATGGGCAACAAACAAGGAGAATTGGAACTACTAACACAGGAAAAGAAATACGATGTCATTGGAATCACTGAAACTTGGTGGGACAATACACATGATTGGAATACAAGACTAGAAGGATACAACTTATTTGCAAGAAACAGACTTGATAAACGAGGAGGGGGTGTCGCATTGTATGTTAGAAATGCGTATATCTGCACAGAGATTGAAGCTTCAGAGACTGGGAGTTCTGTGGAAACTGTTTGGGTAAGAATACAAGGACAGAACAATGGAAAGGACACCATTGTAGGCATTTACTACAGGCCGCCTGTGCAAGCTGAAGATATGGATGAACTCTTTATGCATCAAATGGCCAAGTTCTCCAAAAAATATGACATAGTTGTCATGGGAGATTTCAACTATCCAGACATTTGTTGGGAATCTCTCTCAGGCAAAACTAACAGGTCAAGGAAATTCTTATCCTCTCTTGCTGACAACTTTATCTTCCAAAAGGTAAAGGAGAAAACAAGGGGAACTGCTACCTTGGATCTAATCCTTATAAACAGGGAGGAAATGGTTGAGGAGGTAAAAGTGGCTGGGACCCTAGGAGGTAGCGACCATGCTATTTTAGAATTTTGGATAACTAGAGGCGGAAGACCTGTGAAGACTCAGACGTCAAGGTTAGATTTCAGAAAGGCAGATTTTAAGGGATTCAGAAAGAGAATTGGAGGGATCCAATGGCTGGATATCCTTAAAGACAAAAATGTCCAGGAAGGATGGGAAATCTTGAAAAATGAAATTCTCAAAGCACAGTTGTTAACAATTCCGAAAAGAGGGAAGAATAGGAAGCATTTAAGGAAACCAGGATGGATGAACACAGAACTTAAGCACATGCTAAAAAGGAAGCAAAAAATGTTTATAAAATGGAAAGAAGGAGGCATATCTAAAGAAGAATATAATGCTGTCTGCAGAACCTGCAAGGCACAAATCAGATTTTCTAAAGCTGAAAATGAATTGAGGCTTGCAAGAGATGTCAAAAGCAATAATAAAGGATTTTGGGGATATGTCAAAAGTAAAAGAAAAGTCAAAGATGCTATAGGATTTTTACAGGATGAAAATGATGAAATGGTAAGACAGGATGTTGAGAAGGCTGAACTTTTAAATTCCTATTTTGCATCTGTTTTCTCTCAGAAAGGAAATGTAACATCAACTGTTATTCACTGTCCTATTAAGGGAATAGAAGAATCCAGGATATCTATAAACAGAAAGATAGTGAGGAAACACTTAGCTAACCTAAATGTATTCAAGTCTCCAGGTCCAGATGAATTACACCCCAGAGTACTGAAGGAGATAGCAGAAGAAATTTTTGAACCCCTCTCCATAATCTTTGAAAATTCTTGGAGAACAGGAGAAGTGCCAGAAGACTGGAGAAGAGCAAATGTTGTTCCTATCTTCAAAAAGGGGAAGAAGGTGGACCCAGGCAACTATAGGCCAGTGAGTCTGACTTCTATACCAGGAAAGATCTTTGAACAAATTATTAAACAACATGTATGTCAATACCTGGATAAGAATGAAGTGATTAAACAGAGTCAGCATGGGTTTGTAACTAATAAGTCATGTCAGACTAATTTAATTTCCTTCTATGATGGTATTACTGATTGGGTGGATCAAGGAAATGCTGTAGATATAGTATATCTTGACTTCAGCAAAGCATTTGACAAAGTCTCTCATACAATCCTTATTGAAAAAATGACTAAGTATGGAATGGACAAGGCAACTGTTAGGTGGATTCATAACTGGCTTAGTGATCGGACCCAAAGAGTGGTCGTAAATGGCTGCACATCCAGTTGGAAGAATGTCTCAAGTGGGGTACCACAGGGCTCTGTCCTGGGCCCTGTATTGTTCAACATCTTTATCAACGATTTAGATGAAGGAATTGAGGGTAAACTGATTAAATTTGCTGATGACACAAAGCTAGGAGGGATAGCTAATACTAGAGAAGAGAGAGAGAGGATTCAAAAAGATTTAAATAAACTGGAGAAGTGGGCAGCAACTAACAGAATGGTTTTTAACAGGGAGAAATGCAAAGTACTACATCTGGGCAATAAAAATGAAAAAAGCATATATAGAATGGGAGGAATAGGGCTAAGTGACAGCACATGTGAAAAAGACTTGGGTATACTAATAGATCACAGACTGAATATGAGTCAACAGTGTGATGCAGCAGCAAAAAAGGCAAATGCAATTCTAGGATGTATTAACAGAAGCATACAGTCTAGATCACGTGAAGTAATTATTTCCCTCTACTCCTCTTTGGTCAGACCTCATCTGGAATATTGTGTCCAATTTTGGGCACCACATTTTAAAAAAGACATCAACAAACTGGAGCAAGTTCAGAAAAGAGCAACCAGAATGGTGACCGGTCTGCAAACCCTGTCTTATGAGGAAAGGTTGCAGGATTTGGGAATGTTTAGTTTGCAAAAGAGAAGACTGAGAGGAGACTTAATAGCTGTCTACAAATATCTAAAGGGCTGTCACATTGTAGAAGGATCAACTTTATTCTCATTTGCACAAGGAAAGACTAGAAGCAATGGGATGAAGCTGAATGGGAGGAGACACAGATTAGATATTAGAAAAAACTTTTTGACAGTTAGAGTGATCAATGAGTGGAACAGGCTGCCACGAGAAGTGGTGAGTTCTCATTCAATTGAAGTCTTCAAACAAAGGCTGGACAGACATCTAACTGGGATGATTTAGCGAATCCTGCTTTGAGCAGGGGGTTGGACCAGATGGCCCAGGAGGTCCCTTCCAACTCTACGATTCTATGATTCTATTTTCCTCCTGGAGCGCAGAATTTTGTATAATACTTTGTAGACTCCATATACAGAACTCCTAAGTGGTAGAAGAGCAGAATCCCCCCCTCAAGCGACCTCATTTTGGAATTTACACTCCTTAGGGAACTTATCCATAGGTGTAGTGACTATTTTGACTTTATGGGTGTTCTCCAGAAGCAAGCAGCAGTGAATGTTGCTGAGTGAAATTGCAAACTGCCACTCTAGTGCCCAATACGTTGTAGTCACTGGTATGTTGTAGTCAGCAATACATTGTTATGCCCAGCTCATGCTTCTGGAGACATGCACCTGTAAATTAGGAGGGCTGTCATCGCTACAAAAATGCCAAACATGTAATCATTAATTGTGATTTAGGCACACAGTGGGCCTCAGAAAATAGAGGGGCATTTGGATTTGGGAGTGTAGAATTCGCTGAATTTCTTTTGAAGGGTGAGGAGCTATAGTGCTTTTCCAGGGTTTTTGTACTTCCAGTTATGTAGAAGCCCAGTATATTTCCGTTAACAGATGATAGAGATGACGGGTCTCGCGTTTTTGTGGATTGAGTTTAAGCTTTTGTTGGGAACATTTTACATAACATTTGGGATCATATTTATCTGGCGCTCTATGCTGAGCACTTACATCAGAGTTTCCATCTAAATCTCCAAGTGATGTGATTCAGATGAAATCCCTGAGGGATCCATTCACTATAATGCGGCAGCAGAGTTAGTCTGGACTCTGTCTGGCCTCTCTTCAGCATTGTTCTTATTTTCAGAATTTCACAAAACTGAGGTGGACCGTGCTTTTATGCAGGCCTAAAAATATAGGGAATCTTTTGATGTTCCATCTGAATCACGCTTGTCAGAGATTTACATGGAAACTCCGGTGTAAGCGCTCTGAGTAGAATGCAGCCTAAATGTGATCCGAGCCTTACTGCGATCTTTTGGAGGCAAAATGAACAAATCAACAGCAGGTGAAAAAATTGTTTTATTTATTTTTCACATCGTTCCTTGTATGGTATATGCAATTAAACAACTTTATTCTTTGGGTCAGAGTGATTTCAGCAATACTAGATTTATATTGGGTATTTTATGTTTCACTACTGTTACACACTAAAATCCACTTTTTTTGCAAAAACAAGTTTTTGCATCGCCATATTTTGATGGCTTTAATTTTTCTATATTTCAGCCCACAGAGCCATGTGAGGGCTTGTTTTTTGCAGAACGAGTTCACGCTTTTATTGGTACCATTTACAGACACATGACATTTTTTCATTGCTTTCTATTCTTATTTTTGGGAGGCAGAATGAATATAAACGAGCAATTCAGGAATTTTTTTGTTTTATATATGCTCATCTTGCATGTGGTAAAACTGATAAGGCAGCTTTATTCTTCGGGTCAGTATGATTACAGCGATGTCACATTTACATAGTTTATATATTTTTTATGCTTTGGTGCTTCTACACAATAAAAACTATTTTACAAAAATAATTAGTTTTGCATCGCTTTATTCTGAGAGCTTTAATTTTTTCCTTTTTTCCACTGATGTAGCTCTATGGCGTTTTCAGAGAAACCATTTTTATTTACATTCTTTTTTTGATCATGTTCCATTCCACTTTTTTGTTGATAAAGCATCGTTTTTTGCCTAATTTTTTATTTATTTTTTAACGGTATTCAATGAAGGGGCTACTTAGCGGGACAGTTTTATAGGTTGGATCGTTCCAGATGCAGCGATAGATACAAATATGTGTACTTTTTTTTACATAAATAAACATATTTATTGGATTATTTTTCTTTCTTTATTTTGTGATTTTTTTAAAAATATTTTTTACAATTTGTATTAACTTTTCTTTAAACTTGTTTACATTTTCCCAGTATGGGACATCAATTTCTCACTGACAGATTGCTGATATAATTCTCTGCAATGCTTGTGCATTGCATAGCACCACCACCACCGCTCTTGCTGATCTCTCATATGGTGGACTACACTTTTCTTATACCCCAAGAACGAACAGCAGAGCAGGGGAGGCGTTGGTCTGCTCCTATCACCCAAATATACCTTTCAGGTTTTCCCTCAAGTACTCTCACTTGTCTTCTCTTCTTTTGAGGTCCATGCCGTCAGACTCTTCACCCCCTTCTCCATGCGACTGCCAGTGGTGCATCGCCCTCCCAGTCCCTCCCATCAGTTCATGGATCACTTTGCAAACTGGATTTCACATTTTCCCTCCTGTGACATCCCCACCCTTATCCTGGGAGACTTCAACATCCCTACTGCTTTTCCCCTCTCCCCATCTGCTACTCATCTTTTATCTCTAGCCTCTTCCTTCGGCCTTTCGCAGCTGACTAACTTCCAGTGCATGAAGACGGAAACTCACTCAACTTGGTCTTCTCTCGGCTTTGCTCAGTGGATGATTTCACAAACTCCCCTCTCCCACTCTGACCACAACCTTCTTTCATTCTCTATCAAGAACTGCTATCCCATTCAGGTCACCCCTACTTTCCACACTTATAGAAACATACAGGCCATTAACACCCAGAAACTTATGAAGAACTTGCAGTCATCATTGACCCTAATCTCCTCCCTCTCATGTCCTGATTCTGCGCTGAACCATTACAACGAAACCCTGCAAAGTGCCCTGGATGAAACTGCACCTCTTATACATAGAACAATATGGCACAGACAGCGACAACCATGGCACACGCTGCAACAACATTTCCTGCAGCGGTGCCCCAGGTGCGCCGAATGTCTGTGGAGAAATTGCATTCTACCCGAAGATAGTGCAAACTTATTATCCTCACCCACAAAGCACTCCATGGCTCAGCACCACCCTACATCTCCTCCCTCATCTCAGTCTACCACCCTACCTGTGCCTTCCATTCTGCTGATGACCGGAGGTTAGCATCCTCAATAATGAGAACCTCCCACTCCCGTCTACAAGACTTTTCACTTGCTGAGCCAATTCTTTGGAATATATTACCCAGGTTATTACGAATAATCCCCAATCCCCACAGTTTTAGGCATGCCCTAAAAATGCATTTGTTCAGACTGGGCTACCATCTCAATGAATTAACCTAATTAACCTTGTGTTGCCCATTCAAAATTTTTACTATTACCAGGTTCCTCGCATCATGTCCTCACATGCTTTATGCATTTAATAGCCCTCAGTGTCTGTACTGTTAGGCTGATAATCGGTTCATGCAGTATTTACATTAACATCCGATTCTTACACTTTGGCTAGTCCGAACAACAAAAGCAATTGTTACCATCCACCTTTCATGTCTCCCCTTTTCCTCATAGATTGTAAGCTTGTGAGAAGGGCCCTCATTCCTCTTGGTATCTGTTTTGAACTATGTGTTATTTTTATGCTGTAATGTCTACTGGCTGTAGAAGTCCCCTCTAAAATATAAAGTGCTGCGGAATATATCGGCGCTTTAGAAATAAAATTATTATTATTATTAGAGTTGAGCGAAACGGGTCGGTCAAATTCAAAAGTCGCCCACTTTCGCTAAAGTCGGGTTTCGCCGATCGAAACCCGACCATAGCGTCAGGTCAGCCATGCGGTCGCCGACCCGAGCGCCAAAGTCTCGTTTCCCATAATGCCTTCAGGCGCATTTTCTCTGCCAATGAGCAAGGACGCACATTGTGGGCAACGCGATGACATGGGCAGCGGCCACCACCATCTTAGAGAAGGGCATTGCAGTGATTGGCTTGCTTTGTGTGGTGTCACAGTAACTAAAAAAGCCCTGAACGCCGACCGCCATCTTACTTCTGCCAATCTTAGCATAGGGAGAGGTTGCTGCTGCTCGTTCTCAATAGGGAGAGTGTTTAGGCAGGAAAGAAAAAAAAAATCTGTGCTTCTGCTGATAGCGATATTCACTGTACAGTTAGTGTGCAGTGACAGGGGAGGATTGTTTTGTGTGCAGCAGCGCTGGTGGTGATTAGGCTGCCTTATAAGGCTACCTGATAGCTGCATTGCTGTGTGCACACTGCTGTGCAGAGTGCTTTTTTCAAAGCAAAAATACTTTTATTCTTTTTTTCTGCACAGTTACCGAGCGTTCATTTTTTCACACACCGTATAGAGGTGTACGTTCCTCACACACTACCATGTACCAGCTGGTATCACGGACAAATACATACTATATGTGTGTGTGACTCTGTAAAAAGATAGACGGAGATTTGAAATTTTCCATACATACACCGCATAGAGCTGTCCGCTTCTCAAACAGTATCGTATATCTGCTGTTTGGATTACGGTCACATCTCTACAGAGACAGCGTGTGTGTATAAGACTCCGGAAATATATATACGGACATTTTCAATTTTCCATACACCGTATAGAGCTGTCCGTTTCTCAAACACTATCGTATATCTGCTGTTTGGATTACGGTCACATCTATACAGAGACAACGCGTGTGTGTGACTCTAGAAAAAAATAGACGGAGATTTAAAATTTTCCATACATACACCGTATAGAGCTGTCCGCTTCTCAAACAGTATCGTATATCTGCTGTTTGGATTACTGTCACATTTATACGGAGACAGTGTGTGTTTGTGAGTCCGTAAATATATATACGGACATTTCCATTTTTCCCATACACTGTATAGAGCTGTCCGCTTCTCAAACAGTATCGTATATCTGCTGTTCGGATTACGATCACATCTATACAGTGACAGCGTGTGTGTGAGACTCCGGAAATACATTTACGGACATTTCCAATTTTCCATACACCATATAGAGCTGTCCGTTTCTCAAACACTATCGTATATCTGCTGTTTGGATTACGGTCACATCTATACAGAGACAGCAAGTGTGTGTGACTCTGGAAAAAAATAGATGGAGATTTAAAATTTTCCATACATACACCGTATAGAGCTGTCCGCTTCTCAAACAGTATAGTATATCTGCTGTTTGGATTACGGTCACATCTGTTGTGAGTTCATTTTCCCCTTCACCATTGAGGTCTGATGAACTCCCTCTTCTGGTGAAGGAAGGTAGTGAGGCTGATTACCAAACAGCTGAGCAGAATGATGATGACTGGGTGACTGGAATTGCTGACTGGATATAAGGCAGCCGACGCCCTTCTGTCTTGTGGGTGATTTCTCTGAGGGATTCTAGGAGACCAGTCTGATTCCTGCTCCTCAAAAGCTAAGTTTTCTGCTCTGTTTTTTGCATTTGTGTTTTGGTTTCACCCCTGCTTGGTGAGCTGAATTCCTTTTTGCTATGTCTTCAGAAAATACCTGAGTACTGATATAGTCTTTTTGAAGCCTAGCGTCTTCAGGGCTTTTTTCCCTATCAGTCTGTTGGCTCTTGTTTTTGAGAGGGTTTTGGCGGATTGCACACAGCAGCTTTTCTATTCTGTCCTATTTAGTTAGCTTGGGCCCCATCATTTGCTCAGCCTATCTTTCTATCTGTGTTAGTGTTTTTTCATCTTGCTTCACCGTCATTATATGTTGGGGGCTGCCTATTGCTTTGGGGTCTGCTCTGGGGCAGTTTAGATTTCCCTTTCTGTCTTTAGGCTATGTAGTTCTCCGGCTGTGATTGAGGGGTCTAGGGCACCGTAGGAACTCCCCACGGCTACTGCTAGTTGTTGTTGTTAGGTTCAGGGGTCTGCAATCCGAAAGCTGCCAACTTCTCTGGTTTTCTGGACTTAGCTAGTATTTCTGTTTTTGCCTCCTACGGTGACTCATTCATAACACACATCTATAAAGAGACAGCATGTGTGTGTGTAAGACTCCCAAAATACATATACAGACATTTCCATTTTTCCATACACCGTATAGAGCTGTCCGCTTCTCAAACAGAATCGTATATCTGCTGTTTGGATTACTGTCAGATTTATACAGAGACAGCGTGTGTTTGTGAGTCCGTAAATATATATACGGACATTTCCATTTTTCCATACACCGTATAGAGCTGTCCGCTTCTCAAACAGTATCATATATCTGCTGTTCGGATTACGATCACATCTATACAGAGACAGCGTGTGTGTGTGAGACCCCGGAAATACATATATGGACATTTCCACTTTTCCATACGCCATATAGAGCTGTCCGCTTCTCAAACAGTATCGCATATCTGCTGTTCGGATTACGGTCAAATCTATACAGAGACAGCGTGTGTGTGTGAGTCCGTAAATACATATACAGACATTTCCATTTTTCCATACACCATATAGAGCTGTCCTTTTCTCAAACAGTATTGTATATCTGCTGTTTGGACTACTGTCACATCTATACAGAAACAGCATGTGTGTGTGTGACTCCAGAAATACAACTACGGACATTTCCATTTTTCCATACACCGCATAGAGCTGTCTACTTCTCAAACAGTATCGTATATCTGCTGTTCGGATTACGGTCACATCGATGCTGAGACAAGGTGTGAGACTCCGGAAATACATATATGGACATTTCCATTTTTCCATACACCATATAAAGCTGTCCGATTTTCAAACAGTATCGTATATCTGCTGTTCAAATTACTGTCAAATCTATGCAGAGACAGCGTGTGTGTGTGAGTCCGTAAATACATATACGGACATTTCCATTTTTCCATACACCGTATAGAGCTGTCCGCTTCTCAAACAGTATCGTATATTTGCTGTTTGGATTACAGTCACATCTATACAGAGTCAGCGTGTGTGTGTGAGACTCTGGAAATACATATACAGACATTTCCATTTTTTTATGCACCATAAAGAGCTGTCCGCTTCTCAAACAGTATCGTATATCTGTGGTTCGGATTGCGGTCAAATCTATACAGAGACAACATGTGTGTGTGTGTGAGTCGGTTAATACATATACGGACATTTACATTTTTCCATACACCATATAGAGCTGTTCGCTTCTCAAATAGTATCGTATATCAGCTGTTTGGATTAGTGTCGCATTTATACAGAGACAGCGTGTGTGTGTGAGACTCCAGCAATACATGTATGGACATTTCTATTTTTCCATACACCATATAGAGCTGTCCGCTTCTCAAACAGTATCGCATATCTGCCGTTTGGATTACAGTCACATCTATACAGAGACAGCGTGTGTGTGTGAGACTCCAGAAATACATATACGGACATTTCCATTCTTCCATACACCATTAGAGCTGTCCGCTTCTCAAACAGTATCGTATATCTGCTGTTTGGATTATTGTCACATCTATACAGAGACAGCGTGTGTGTATGAGACTCCTGAAATACATATATGGACATTTCCATTTTTCCATACACCATATAGATCTCTCCTCTTCTCATACAGTACCTTATATCTGCTGTTTAGATTACGGTAAAATACATACTGAGACAGCGTCTGTGTGTGACAATGGTAAGAAATAGACTTAGATTTTCATTTTTCCAAACATACACCGTATAGAGCTGTACGCTCCTCACACACTACCGTGTACCGGCTGGTATCACGAACAAAAACATGCTATCTGTGTGTGACTCCGTAAAAAAATAGACGGAGATTTTCATTTTTCCATACATACACCGTATAGAGCTGTCCGCTTCCGATACAGTACCGTATATCTGCTGGTTGTATCACGGTCAAATTCATACTGGCAGAGCGTCTGTGTGTGACTCCGGAAACAAATATATGGAGATTAACATTTTTCCCAAAAACGTATACAGCTGTACACTTCTGATAGAGTACCGTATATCTGCTGGTTGGATTACGGTCAAATACATACTGGGAGAGCTTCTGTGATTAAGGAAATATATACGGAGATTTAAATTTTTTCATACATCTTATACAGCTGTACGCTCCTCATACAGTAGAATATCTCTGCTGGCATTTTTGGTACATTTTACCAAACATGAGGAAGTATGGTGGAACAGGCCACGTACGTGGGCAGAGGGGTGCAGCTGGTACTGATGGTGGTGGTGGTGCATCTGCTGTTTATGCCAGAAGCACAATAGCAGCTAAGGCAGGAGGTGTTGAGCCTGCATCATCGTCTGGCATAAGAAGGCCTTTAAGGTTCCCTTTTCTGGAAGTAGGTAAACTGCTTTTAAAGCCGGAGCATCAGGAACAGATTTTGGCTTACACTGCCGAAACAGCCTCCAGCTCTTTTGCCTCCTCTTCTGAAGTTTCAAAAACAGCAAGCACTGAGTCATCAGTGCAGGCTTCTTGTCAGGAACAACACCTTTCCTTGTGTCCTTCACCCCCACCAAAAGTGAAGGATGCGGCAGGCCACACTTCAGATTACTCCATGGAGCTCTTTTTGCATACCATGCCTGGGTTATCAAGTCAATCCTGAATTCCCCAGTCCAAGATGAAGCTGACATGGAGTGCACTGATGGACAGCCACTGTTAGATGATTCTGCTGGTACATTGACCCAGAGCAATACATTTCCCTTGCAGTCTACTGACTCAGAATCAGACCCTGATGAAACTCAGATGCCCTTTCCCACATACTATACCACCTTACACGGTGACACAGAGGAAGGTGCAGATGAAATTGAAGAGGAGGTGATGGATGACCCAGTTGTTGACCCAGATAGGCATCCATTGGGGGAAGAGGGTACCATTGGCAATAGCTCAGAAGATGAGAAGGATCCGCAGCAGGCATCGACATCGCAGCAGCGGTTTTCTGGCAGGCCCGTAGCTGTACAAAGACTTGCTAAAAAAGCTAAAAGAGTTGCAGGACAGCTTGGCCAGATGGTCAAATTAGCACAACGTGCAAGCCCTGAAAATTTTTACCATAGTAAGAAGAGTGCAGTGTGGCACTTTTTTGACCAAAATCCTATTGATGAGGCAAAGGTTATATGTAAGAAGTGCAGAAGGACCTTTAGCTGAGGTAAAAATCTCTGAAATTTGAATACCAGTTGTATGCTTAGACATTTAACCACAATGCACTTGCAAGCATGGACGGACTACAAAACCTCAGGTAGCACATGTGCACCTGCTCCGACTGAAAGTAGCCAGAAACGCTCTATCGCTTCCCCCACTGAAAGCCCATCAGTAAGAATACCACCAGCAAGAAATGTTGAGGTGTCGTCGCAAGGCCAAAGCAGTCAGGGAATCACAATGTTTTTGTGATGAAAGACTGAATCTAGGCCATCACCACCATCACCATCAGCAACCCCCTCTCAGTCCATCAGGTCCTTCGCTAGTTCCCCCATATGCAGCTCTCAAGTCCTGCTCACCCTACCAAACACTCTGAGTAGGACAGGAAAGTACTCATCCTCTCGTCTGCGTACACTTGCTTTGAACGCCTACATGGCCAAAATGATCTCATTAGAGATGATGCCCTTCCGTTTGGTTGAAAATGAAGCCTTCCGAGAGCTCATGGCCTACACTGTCCCATGCTGTGACCTACCCAGTCGGCACTTCTTTTCTCAAAAAGCCATCCCTGCCCTCCACCTGCATGTGAATGACCGCATTGACCATGCACTCAAGCAATCAGTGAGTGGAAAGGTGCACCTCACAACAGATGCATGGGCCAGTAGGCATGGCCAGGGCCTTTATGTGTCCATCACTGTGCACTGGGTTAATGAGGTGGATGCAGGCTCCACAGGGGACAGCAGCAGTGGAACAGTCGCACGAGCACTCCATCCGCAGCTGCCAGTGTTGCACACGCCACTATCGAACAGCTAGTGGTAAGCAGCAGCAAGCTCTTTTAAAGATGATGTGTTTGGGCGACAGCAGACACACCGCGGAGGTACTGGCCGACTACTTGCAGCAACAAACTGAGTCATGGCTGGACAGTCTACATCTTGAGCCAGGCAAGGTAGTCAGTGATAATGGCCAGAATTTTGTGGCAGCCATAGACCTTGCAAAACTCAGACACATACCTTGCCTGGCTCACACCTTGAACCTGGTGGAGCAGTGCTTCCTAAATAATTATCCGGAGTTAACAACCCTGCTCCACAAGGTGCAAAGACTGTGCTCGCACATCCGTCGCTCGCCCATACAGTCCAGTCGTATGCAGAAGCTGCAGTGATTGCTCCACCTCCCCAAGCACCACCTAATTATAGATGTTGCAACAAGGTGGAACTCCATCACGCACATGGTTTAGAGGCTGTGTGAACAGAAGCAGGCTGTAATGCATTTGTGGGAGGGTACACAGGCAGGCAGTTTGAGGGCAGACATGGAGTTGTCGATTGTTCAGTGGTCAAAGCTGAAAGACCTCTGTAGTCTTTCAGTGTTTTCTGGAATGAACATGGCTGGTAAGCGCAGATGACGCCATCATAAGCATGAGCATCCCACTTATGCATCTGCACATGCAAACGTTGACGCACATTAGGGATCAGGCGTCTGCAGCAGAGGAGGAGGAAAAGGAGGAGGGAAGCCTTGATGACAGTCAGCCATTGTCAGTGAGGGCAACTGACCAGGATGAGGTGGAGGAAGAAGAGGAAGAGAAGGAGGAGGTTGAGGGGGATGATTATTTTGGGGTGGTGGATGCTTCTCAGGGGGCAAGAGAAAATATTGGCATGCCAAGGTCAGGTACAGGGTTTGTGTGTGACTGGAGGGATGTGGATTTGCCAGAAAGTGCTCCTCCACCCACCACTGGCAGTGCATTATTGACACCTGGAACATTGGCTCACATGTGTGATTATGCCTTGCAGATCCTAAAAAGGGACCCCCGCATTGCCAAAATCATGAAGGATGATGACTACTGGTAGGCCAGGATCCTCAATCCATGCTATAAAGGCAAATTACAGAACATCATGCCACAGGAGAACCTAGAGATAATATTGGCTAACAAACAAGCAACTCTGGTAAAACATTTGTTTGAGGCATTCCCAGCACACAGCAGTGGTGCTGGTTCTCCCACGAGCCGTAGAGGTCAAAATGGAAGAGGTGTTCATGGTGCACACAGCCGAAGTGGCATTGGAGACAGGGGTTTCATGACCATGTTGTGGACTGATTTCTCAAGAAGCGCTCACACGACTGGTAAACCTGAATCGATTGCAAGTGACAGGAGACAGCAGTTGTCAACTATGGTTAAAAACTACTTCTCCTCCCATATCGATGTTCTCCCTCACCGGTCAATCCCCTTTGACTATTGGGCCTGTAAACTGGACACCTGGCCTGAATTGGCACAATATGTCTTACAGGAGCTCGCTTGCCCTGCAGGTAGTGTGCTATCTGAAAGAGTCTTCAGTGATGCTGGATCAATCCTGACAGAAAAGAGGACCCATTTGTCGACCCAAAATGTTGATGATCTAACCTTCATTAAAATGAACCATGCATGGGTTTCAAAGGATTTTACCTTCCACCTTCCCCTGATGACACATAGGTTGCAATAAAAATGGCTCGCTTTTGTCCTCTTCATCGGACTTCTGCATTTCCTCCATTTGCAGCTGCTGAATGTCCATCCTACACATCAACATATGCCATTTTTTCAACCTCACTATATGGGCTGCCCCCCCAGGGCCAGGGTCACCACCTGGCGCACCCGGGCAAGTGCCGTTGCCCTGAACAGGTGGGTTGGCCCACTCTTCGGCGACGGCACTGGCACAGGGCCCCTCATAGTACAATAAAGTGTCTCTGATGTTGGGGGGTCCACTTGCTTCAGACACACCGGCGTACTATGAGGGGCGCTGTGCCCATACTGCCACTCATGAGTGGGCCCCCCTGCTTGCTCAGGGCCCTAGCACTTGCAATACTTACCTCTCCCTGCTCCACCGCTGAGTAGTTTGGGCAGTTAAATCCTTCACAGGGACGGGCACTACAAATTTGGTGAACTGATCGATGATGTTTAAGACTTAGCTATGGCCTGTCCTGCTGGGCTCTACCTTCAGATGATCAATTGCTACCATTTGTAATGGACGTCAACTCACAATCAGATGCAGGTGCTTTATGATCAGCTTTCAGTTTTCCTAGTCACAGATGTGTGACATTCCTGCCACCATTTTTCAATGTCTCCTCTCATGCCAATCCAATAGAATCGCCTATGGCCTGTGGCTTCTGTTTTTTGCACTCCAAAGTGACCAGACAGATCAAGATAGGCAGTGAGGACCATGGCTACATCTCTCCCTGTGATCACAATTTGATGGAGGCGAGTAACGGTGATGGGATCCACGCTACTGCGATACAGCAACCCTTTCTTCACAAAAAAACGTTTTCGCAGTCTCCACAGACAAAGTAATTGAGGGTCAGCATCGTCTCTGCGAATTCTCCCGGGAGGTTTTCCCGTGATTAGTAATTCCAAAAATTTCTGCCATCACTCCACTTTCCGTCTGTACTTGTATACATCTAGTTTCCTGTAGCGGAGAGTCAGGACTGGCTTACGGAGACTGAAATATATAGGAAGATTTAAAAGTACCCCAACACTGTATACTGGTGTACGCTTTGAATACATTTCCCTTTTTCTACTTTTTATATTCTGGTGTAATCCATACTGAGCCTGTGAGAGTTTGTGTCTGACTCTGGTAAACTTTGCTGCAGATGTTTTTCCTTCTCTTTCAAATGCAGTAATTACTTTGGAGACAGTACATCTTGACACGCCAAGCATACGGGCACTTTCTGCTACACTTGCGCCTGCCATACGAGCATCAAAAATTTGACCTCTTTGAAAATCAGAGAGGTCTGCCCTTGGTATCTGGTTTTCATCAATGTTCTTACAATTATGCAAAAGAAACAGTTAATTTACATACACATATCACGTAACACAAATAATCAACTACAAAACATTACCATATGTCACATTTGCATGTTTATAACATGTTTGAAGATTATGATGCCAAAACGTTAGGTGTTTGCATTATTTTGTCCAACCCCTATATATACGTAGTGTGTATAAAAGCCTTCACCGCCGACCAACATTTTTCTTCTGCCCATCTTTACATTAGGGAGAGGTTGCTGATGCTGTTTATCATTTGGGAGACACTTAGGCCTGTAAACAGAAGTTCTTATTTGCTTGTGCTGAACGCAATTGTTGTGTACAGTTTGTGTGCAGTGACAGGGGAGGATATTCTTGTGTGCAGCAGCGCTAGTTATTAGGCTGCCTGACAGTGACAGGGAGGATTTTCTTGTGTGCAGCAGCGCTGATTATTAGCCTGCCTTATAGCAGTATTGCTGTGTGGACACTGCTGTGCAGACTGCTTTTTACACAGCACTCCTACTTATATTCTGTTTTTCTGCACAGTGAATGAACTTTCATTATTTCCCACCCCATATAGAGCTGTACGCTCCTCATACACTACCATGTAGAAGAGGTAAGTTCCGGACTGGACCAAGGGAATGCAGTGGACGTGGTGTACATGGACTTTTCAAAAGCTTTTGATACGGTGCCACACAAAAGGTTGATATATAAAATGAGAACAATGGGGATAGGGGAAAATATGTGTAGGTGGGTTAAGAGCTGGCTCAGGGATAGGAAGCAAAGGGTGGTTATTAATGGAGCACACTCGGACTGGGTCACGGTTAGCAGTGGGGTACCACAGGGGTCAGTTTTGGGCCCGCCTCTTTTTAACATATTTATTAATGACCTTGTAGGGGGCATAGAGAGTAGAATTTCAATATTTGCAGATGACACTAAACTCTGCAGGGTAATCAATACAGAGGAGGACAATTTTATATTACAGGAGGATTTATGTAAACTAGAAGCTTGGCTAATAAATGGCAAATGAGCTTTAATGGGGATAAATGTAAGGTCATGCACTTGGGTAGAACAAACAAGATGTATAATTATGTGCTTAATTGTAAAACACTGGGCAAAACAGTCACTGAAAAAGACCTGGGTGTATGGGTGGACGACAAACTCACATTTAGCGGCCAGTGTCAGGCAGCTGCTGCAAAGGCAAATAAAATAATGGGATGCATTAAAAGAGGCATAGATGCTCATGAGGAGAACATAATTTTACCTCTATATAAGTCACTAGTGCGACCACACTTAGAATACTGTGTACAGTTCTGGTCTCTGGTGTATAAGAAAGACATAGCAGAACTGGAGCGGGTGCAGAGAAGAGCGACCAAGGTTATTAGGGAACTAGGGGGTCTGCAATACCAAGACAGGTTATTACACTTGAGGTTATTTAGTTTGGAGAATCGAAGGCTTATGGGTGATCTTATTACAATGTATAAATATATGCGGGGACAATGCCAAGACCTTTCTAATGATCTTTTTACTCTTAGACCTGTGACAGGGACAAGGGGGCATCCTCTATGTCTGGAGGAAAGAAGGTTTAAGCATACTCACAGACGTGGATTCTTTACTGTAAGAGCAGTGAGACTGTGGAACTCTCTGCCATATGATGTTGTAATGAGTGATTCCCTCTTAAAATTTAAGAAGGGACTGGATGCCTTTCTTGAAATGTATAATATTACAGGGTATATACACTAGTTTCCTTAATATTGCGTTGATCCAGGGAGCTAGTCTGATTGCCGTATGTGGAGTCGGGAAGGAATTTTTTTCCCCAATGTGAAGCTTACTGTTTGCCACATGGGTTTTTTTTGCCTTCCTCTGGATCAACATGTTAGGGCAAGTTAGGATAGGATATGGGTTGAACTAGATGGACTTAAAGTCTCCCTTAATAACTATGTTACTATGTTACTATGTACCGGCTGGTATCACGGAGAAATACATGCTGACTATCTGTATGTGACTCCGGAAATATATAGGGATATTTACATTTTCACTTATACTATATACACCTGGTATCTGCTGATACAGTACCTTAGTTCTAAATTTTTTATTACGGTATAATCCATACTGAGTGAGCATGTGTGGTTTACTCCTTCAATATATACGGAGATAAAAATTTTACTCTATACTATATACACCTCCTATCTTGTGATACAGTACCTGTTACGAGTGGCGGAAGGCACTAAATAAAAAATAAATGAAGTGCCTTCGCCACTCGGGGTCCAACGTGCGGCAGGTGATATAACCGCTGCTAGAGAGGGAGAGCACTGTGGCGGTAATGTGCACGGGGTTAACTGCACCCTATGTGCACTGAAGCGAGCTCTGTTATGCTCACAGAGCTGCAAGCAAAAGTATAAACTAATACGCTAAGTCGGTTCAGGGACACAGACTTACAGCGAAACTGTCACGGTATTTAGAGTCACAGAAGTAGCCTTAGGTAGCAGGACTACTCCCTCTCTAGACCTACCGTTAAATAAGACAGGAGGCGTCGCAACTGCAGACGCAGGAGAACTGCCATCGCAG
Organism: Dendrobates tinctorius; assembly: GCF_039654945.1. Classification (NCBI taxonomy): domain Eukaryota; kingdom Metazoa; phylum Chordata; class Amphibia; order Anura; family Dendrobatidae; genus Dendrobates; species Dendrobates tinctorius. The sequence continues at coordinate 16,676,179 of NW_027361858.1, read as the reverse complement.
CGCGGTGTGAACAGAGCCACAGAGGAAATACCGCAATATCGCTGGCACGATGCAGGATGCTGGCTGCTGAGAAGGTATAGCTGGAGCACGCTGGTGCTAGCGCTGCTACTGGCAGCTGCCCAATCACTCACACAATCGTAATAACCAAGGAGGGAGATATTTAATGAGTCAGTCACCAGTCCAAGCATCCATCACCAAACACACAGCAGCAAGTATGAAAAATACTAGCGCATGGCGGAACAGCCATGCGCACTTTTTATAGTGACCGGGACCTTCCGGAGATCTCCAGAGCCCTGAGCTGAAACAATGGAATAAGGAGCAGGACCTGAGCACCTGACTCCTGAACTCCAATGGGAGCTCATTCCAGGAGCATGCTTAGAAGTTGGCTGAAAGGTCTTAGCCTCTGGAGACAAATGTGAGGGTCTGGATCTCTGCATAAGTATGGCAGGACACAGATTCCTAACATTACCTCCCCTCCTAAGGCCCCCTCCTCCCCGAACCCTCCGGGCGAATACCCTGTGCCCTACGGTGGCATAGGGCTCAAACTCGTCCGAGGGCAAGCTTGGTGTCCAGGTAGGGGTTACCATAACCCGAGACACCTGGAAGGCATCAGAGGAACCGAGGTCACCAGGTTTCAAGAGGGACACTTGGGAGATAGTAGGAGCGGGAGTGACAGAGGCACGCTGCCGCGTGTCGGCAGATGTCGCCATCCTCTGTCTAGGAGGATTAGGCTGAGCACATAAGGTGCAAGCCTGAATAAATTTTTTTATGTCCCGAGCTCTATGGGGCCACCAATACACATCAGCCAACAGTTTTGATACCTGCATATAGTCCCAATGGTGGTGCGTATTAGACGCATGCGCCCAGGCGAGCACCTGAGCCCTGAGATGAGGAGGGACAAAGGTCTCGATAGCCAGTTCAGACTCCAACCTTTGCGGGGAGCCGGCTTCCGGAGAAACCGCACAGACATGGTGACAACCGAAGATGGATTCCTGGTCAGAGTCTGTATTAAAGTTGGTGCGACACACCTCCATGGGCTTAGGGGGTAGAACCTCCGGCTCGTCTAGCTCAAGGGGTACAAAACATTTGGGAGCCGAAACGGATTTGCGCTTGGAGTGAGCCCGCTCCATACCGCGCTCCGAAAAGTGGAGATCGATACGTGAGGAGACTGAGATTAGCTCTTCCAAGCTAGTGGGAATCTCTCAAGTAGAGAGAGCATCCTTCACATGCTCCGCTAGACCTCGCCAAAAAGCGGGGATTAGGGCCTTGTCGGACCATTCCAACTCAGATGCCAGTGTCCGAAAATGGACGGCATACTGGCTAAGCGAGAGAGACCCCTGAGTAAGGGCGAATAACTGCAGGCACGTATCATGCGTGACCGAGAAAAACTTGCCTAGTGGCAGTTAGCAAGTTAGCCGCGGACCGAATCTCGGGGTCACCACGCTCCCACAGAGGCCTAGCCCATTCCAGCGCCTTGCCCGACAGAAGGGAGATAACAAAAGCAACCTTAGCCCGCTCCGTAGGGAATTGCGCAGCCAGCAGCTCCAGGTGTATCGAGCACTGGCTAATAAAACCCCTACAGGAGGCGCCATCCCCAGCATATTTATCGGGCAACGGGAGGCGGGTAACTGTCGGTGCAAGGGAGGACATGGACATACGTCCTACCGCATCTGTGAGTGCCTGGACGGCAGCATCTGTAGCCTGCGCAGCTGCGAGAGACCTCTCAAGGGCAGCAAGACGAGCCTCGAGCTGACGCACAAGCTGTAACAGCTGCTGCTGTTCTGCCATCTCTAGCCAGACCCTGGCGCTAGTATTATGTTACGAGTGGCGGACGGCACTAAATAAAAAATAAATGAAGTGCCTTCGCCACTCGGGGTCCACCGTGCGGCAGGTGATATAACCGCTGCTAGAGAGGCAGAGCACTGTGGCGGTAATCTGCACGGGGTTAACTGCACCCTAAGTGCACTGAAGCGAGCTCTGTTATGCTCACAGAGCTGCAGGCAAAAGTATAAACTAATACGTTGAGTCTGTTCAGGGACACAGACTAACAGCGAAACTGTCACAGAAGTAGCCTTAGGCAGCAGGACTACTCCCTCTAGACCTACCGTTAAATAATCACCAAATTGGCCCAAAAAGCATGAATCCATGCATAATACACTACAGTATCATATTATTACTTTTGTGGTAGCAACGTAGAAAAATGTTGACCCCCACACAATAGTGTATACTTAAAAAGTTTTATATTTTATTGCACAAAAAGACACAAATATACACAAGAAAAGTGCTGGAACATGAAATAAGGAGGGACTACAAGTTCATGAAATCTCACATCCTAGCACCACAATTCACCAAAGAACAAATAAAGGGATACACCCAATATATTAAGACATTTCATTGCTGCATAAAAGCAGCTGTATCTGAATATCCCCAAAAGTAAACCTCAATGGAGGTAAGAGTAATGCTGGTGAATATAGTAAAGGCTGGACGATTCTATACCTGCGACTGCGGGTGGAGATGCCTGGACGTCCCTCGGCCCCGACGCTCGTTTCGCACTGCTTCTTCGGGAGACGTGTCAGGGCAGGGGGAGATCTGGTTAATATACCAGTACCACACGTGCATAATCATTAAAAATTGCGCAAACCTGCGTTTACTATGTCCACCATAATAGATCGCTCCTGGCGCCTGCGCAGAAATCAATTAACCATTGTGAGAAATCAATGGCGGTGCCTGCGCGGTATAGGTCTATAGTCTATGATCACTACACCAAATAATCAACTGCGCCTGCATGTGATGAACACCAAAGGTCCTGCTCAAATCCCAACACTGAGGTATTGATGACGCATGCTCTGCATCACGTGGGACGTAAGGTCCAATGGGAATAATACTTCGCGGTCACATGACAAGGTATCGCCAGGTCCTATGTGGAGATGTGCGCATCCAATTCATGATTTGTGCACTGAATTGTGGTGTTAGGATGTGAGATTCCATGGAATTGTAGTCCCTCCTTATTTTATGTTCCAGCACTTTTCTTGTGTATATTTGTGTCTTTTTGTGCAATAAAATATAAAACTTTTTAAGTATACATTATTGTGTGGGGTCAACATTTTTCTACATTGCTACCACAAAAGTAATAATACTACCGTTAAATAAGACAGGAGGCGTCGCAACTGCAGATGTGGGAGAACTGCAATCGCAGTGTGGTGTGAACAGAGCCACAGAGGAAACACCGCAATATCGCTGGTGCGATGCAGGATGCTGGCTGCTGAGAAGGTATAGCTGGAGCACGCTGGCACTAGCGCTTCTACTGGCGGCTGCCCAATCACTCACACAATCGTAATAACCAAGGAGGGGGATATTTAATGAGTCAGTCACCAGTCCAAGCATCCATCACCAAACACACAGCAGCAAGTATGAAAAATACTGCGCATGGCGGAACAGCCATGCACACTTTTTATAGCGACCGGGACCTTCTGGAAATCTCCAGAGCCCTGAGCTGAACCAATGGAATCAAGAGCAGGACCTGAGCACCTGACTCCTGAACTCCAATGGGAGCTCATTCCAGGAGCATGCTCAGAAGCTGGCTGAAAGGACTTAGCCTCTGGAGACAAATGTGAGGGTCTGGATCTCTGCATAAGTATGGCAAGACACAGATTCCTAACAGTACCTTTGTTAGACATTTTGTATTACGGTCAAATCCAGACTGAGTGAGCGTCTGAGGGTGACTACGGAAATATATGAGGAGATTTAAATTGTACCCTACAATATATATACTTGCTATCTTGTTATCCAGTTTTTAAACATTTTGCATTATGGTCAAATCCAGACTGAGTGAGCGTCTGAGGGTGACTCTGGAAATTTATACCGAAATTTAAATTTAGCCCAGCATACTTGTGGGTGACGGCACCGGCACACGACCCCCATAGTAAGCAAAAGTGTCTCTGCCGGTGGGAGGGCCCACTCACCGTCAGACACACCGGCGTACTATGAGAGGCCCTGTGCCAGTGCCATCGCCCACAAGTGGGCCCCCCTGCTTGCTCAGGGCCACAGCACTTGCAATACTTACCTCTCCCTGCTCCACCGCCGTAACGTCTTCCGAGTTTCCTGACAGTGACATTCAGGTCAGAGAGCGCGATGACATCAAGTCTGTATGCCCTCTGCCTAAACAGTCCAAGTGCAGAGAGCTGGAAGATGGCGACGCTGAGGAGTCCAGAGTAGAGCAGTGCCCAGCGAAGAGAGGAATTATTTTTTTTAAAGGTTGGGAGCAAATTTTGGGGAGCACTATACACTGGGGAATATGGGGCCCATCATACACTGGAGCATCATCCATGAGGCCCATCATATACTGGAGCATTCCAAATGGGGGACATCAGACACTGGAGCAGCATTTACGGGGCCCATTATACACTGGAGCATTAGAAGTGGGGCCCATTATATATGGAGCATTATTTGGGCCCATAAGACACTGGAGCATCATCCATGGGGCCCATCATATACTGGAGCATTCTAAATGGGGCAGATTATATATGGAGCATTATTTGGACCCATCATACACTGGAGCATCATCCATGAGGCACATCATGTACTAGAGCATTCCAAATGAGGGACATCAGACACTAGAGCAGCATTTACGGGGCCCATTATACACTGGAGCATTAGAAATGGGACCCATTATATATGGAGCATAATTTGGGCCCATAAGACACAGGAGCATCATCCATGGGGACTAACATATACTGTAGCATTATGTGGAGCTCATCATATACTGTATGGAACATTATATGGGACCAATTACTCTGTATGGAGAAATATATGGGGCTCATTATTCTGTATGGCGCACTATGTGATGGCCATAATACTGTATGGAGTAATATACTGTCCGTTTTTGGAGCTATTGTAGAATTTAAAATAGATATGAGTCATGTCATGTAAGAAGTGAAGTATTTTTCATTGTACTATACCAATATTTCTCTGCCGTATCGGAGCATCATGAATTGTGGTATGTGTTAAAGGGGCCCACTGACACTCTTTTACCCGGGGCACACGAAAACGTGGAGCTAGCCCTACCCCCCCCACAACTTTAGCCAAATAACCCCCAGTTTTCAATGCGTAACTATTATTATAAAGTAAATTAATGTTGACAAGCTTAAGTAATAAGAATTGATCTTGTTGGCATTGAAATGGGCACTGTAGGTGTGTTTACTGTCCTCCACTCCCTGTCGACTTTGCTTCCCCATTGACTTGCATTGGGTTTCGTGTTTCAGTCGGACCTCCAACTTTTCCTGATAGTCGTCCAATTTCGTACGACTCGACTTTTGAGAAAGTCGGGTTTCATGAAACCCGACTCGACCCTGAAAAAGGCAAAGTCGCTCATCTCTAATTATTATTATTATTATTATTATTATTAATGCACTGCAATACTAGTTCATTGCCATGCATTATACCTGCAATCAAAGTGAAAAAAGTGAAGATCATTTAAAAAAATGACAAAATAATAATGATAATAATAAAAATCCACTAATCCAGAACAATCCGATCTATAAAAGTGTCACACTAGTTAACCTCTTCAGTGAACACCGCTAAAAACAGAAAAGTAGGAATTTATACTTTATCATCATACCGCTAAGACAAAGTGTAAAAACGCAATCAAAAAGATGAATGGTAATAAAAGTAGTATAATTGAAAGCGTCATCTTGTCCCACAAAAAACAACCTGCCATACAGCTCCATCAGCGGAAAAATAAAAGTTATACCTCTCAAAATAAAGCAATGCAAAAATATTTTTTTTCTGCATAAGTTTTTGTTGTGGGAAAGTGCCAGAATATAAAAAAAAGATATAAATGTGACATTGCTGTATTCATATTGAAGAATAAAACTGCCTTATCAATTTTACCACACGCAGAACGGAGAAAAAAAACCAAAACAATTCCTTAAATGCTGGTTTTTATTCATTCTGTCTCCATAAAAATTGGAGTAGAAAGTGACCAAAAACTGTCATGTGCCCGAAAATATTACCAATAAAAATATCAGCTCGTCCCGCAAAAAGCAAGCTCTCATATGACTCTGTGGGCCTAAATATGGAAAAATTATAACTCTCAAAATATGAAGATGTAAAAACTTCTTCTTACAAAAAAAAAGCATCTTCTAGTGTATGACAGAAGCTAAACATAAAAAAAGGTTATAAATCAGGTATCGCTGTAATCGCACCGACTTGAAGAATAAAGTCACCTAATCACTTATACCGCACGAGGAACGACGTAAAAATAAATAACACCAATTTTTCACCTGCTGTGGACTTGTTCATTCTGTCTCTATGGGTTTCCATGTAAATCTCTGAAATACGTGATTCAGACAGAAGACAGAACCACTGGCAGAAGATTCCCTATAATGAGGCAGATAGAGGCACTATGAACACCATTGGACCTGTGATCCGGCGGTGTCCGTCTTTTTCAGTGTGCATAAAAACCCACTCCATCATAGTTTTGTGCAACTCTGAAAGGAAGACAAAGCTGAGGCAAATAGCGCTCCATTCCTACCGAGACTCTCCGTATGGCTAAGCAGGACTGTATAGCCACATATGATGTATATCTATATTCAGCAGAAATTGTGGGACACATTCTGGTGCCAATTTTATCCACTTGTTGTGTGAAAATGTTAAATCTTTGGCTAAAACAAAATGTTTGTGGTAAAAATGTAATTATTTTTTATTCACTGCCCAATGGTATAACATTCTGTGACACACCCTTGGTAACAGTATGATCATTACTCTCCTAGATTAATTCAATGAGAGGTGTACCTTGTAAAATGGGGATACTTATGGGGTATTCTACTGTTCTGTCACCTTAGGGGATCTCCCAGTGGGTCATGGCACCCTCAAACCATAATATTAAAATCTGCACTATAATATAGCGCTCATTCCCTTTTGGGCTTTGCACTGTGCCTCAAAAGTAGTTTTCACCCACACATGGAGTATTGGCACACTCAGGAGAAATTGCACTACAAATTCTGGAGTCCACTTTCACCAGTTACCCTTGAGAAAATAAAAAATGTGGGGCTAAAAGAAAAATTGTGGGAAAAATGTGGGTTTTTTTAAGTTTCTTAGCTCTGTTATAAACTTCTGTAAAGCACCTGGTGGTTCAAGATGCTCACCACACATCTGGTTAAATTCCTTGAGGGGTTTAGTTTCCAAAATGGCATCGCTTGCATGGGGTTTCCACTGTTTAGGCACATCAAGGGTCCACCAAAAGTGATATGGCATCTGCTCTCGATTTCAGCCATTTTTATGTTCAAAAAGTCAAACCTTTCTCCTTCCCTTCCGGGTTCTGCCATGCGCCCAAACAGTGGTCTTCCTCCACACATGGGGTATCAGCGAACTCAGGAGAAATTGAACAACAATTTTTGGGGTCCATTTTCTCTTCTTACCTTTGTTAAAATAAAAATTGTTGCTAAAAAATGATTTTTGAAGAAAAGATTATTTTTAATTTTTAAGGCTCTGTTATAAATTTCTGTGAAGCACCTGCGGGTTCAAGGTGCTTACCATGTGTTAGGGTTGGCGGATCGCACTAAATAAAATTAATTGTAAGGTGCGATCAGAACCCGGGGTCCACCATGCAGAGATGTAAAACTTCTGCTAATGTGAACAATGACGAACTAAATACAGCAAGTGAACTCCATAATAGAACTGTGTCGACTTCATGCAGTCTGAACAGAACACACAATACTCAGCTCTGTTAGCTTCACAGAAAGGTAGAGCTAACAAGTTGAGCTCGCTCTGTGACTTATCCATGCTAATCGCACACATAGCTGACATAGATGCCGAGTCAAAAGAAAAAACACAAAAACTGATGCTAACTACAAGCCCTGTTGACTTCACAGGGGAGTAGAGCTCTTTGGTTGGATCTTGCCCTGTATGTCCTCTGTGCTAGCCGCACACATGTGGGAAATATACTAAGCCAAGTGGGTACAAAAAGCCTTAACTGGGTAAAACTCAGGTATCTAAACACACTCACATGCATACAGAGTGATAGCATATCCACTCACACACACCAACCTTAAATGATACTAGCACACCATGTGCTTCTGAGAGCCTTTATACATTAGACTCATGTCCAGACAGAGAGGACCTTGCCCATGACCAATCCGGGGCTGCCACATCACCAGAGCAGCTGACATCCGAACTTCAATAGGAAGACACCACATAATGGACATGCTCAGTACGGTGATCTCTGGACTTAGACTCCAGGACGTAATGCGGTGCGTGCAATACACTGGTTACCATAGACTTGACTGGAGAGCCGACAGTAACGAATATCACAAGCCTGAGCCCCATTTATGGGGTATCAGCATGCTCAGTATGAATTACACAATGACTTTTGGGGTCCAATTTCCCCTGTTACCCTTGGAAAAATAAAAATTGAGGGCAAAAAGATCATTTTTGTGGAAAAAAAAAAGGTTTTTTTTATTTTCACAGCTCTATGTTGTAAACTTCTGTTTAAGCACTTGGGGGTTAAAAGTGCTCACCACACATCTAGATACGTTCCTTGGGTGGTCTAGTTTCCAAAATGGGGTCACCTATGGGGAGTTTCTACTTTTTTAGATACATCAGGGACTCTCCAAATGCAACATGGCATCCAATCTCAATTCCAGCAAATTTTGTGCTGAAAAAGTCAAACGGCGCTCCTTCCCTTCTGAGGTCTGCCACGTGCCAAAACAGTGGTTCCATCCCACATATGGGGTATCATCATACTCAGGACAAATTGCATAACAACTTTTGGGGTCAAGTTTATCCTGTTACCCTTTGGAAAATAAAAAATTGGGGGCAAAAGGTCATTTTTGTGGAAAAAATATGATTTCTTTATTTTCACAGCTCAACATTATTAACTTCTGTGAAGCACTTGGGGGTTCAAAGTGCTCATCACATATGTAGATAAGTTCTTTGGGGGTCTAGCCTCCAAAACAGGGTCACTTGTCAGGATTTTCCACTGTTTAGCTACATCGGGGGTTCTTCAAACATGACATGGCATCTGTGAGGGAGTGCCAAGGCCGTAGTCATGGCCAAGATTAACGCTTCTGGTGTACCCTGACCTCCCAACACATATAAACAGTGTCCATTACTCTGCATACCTGTGGCTTTACTTTCTGTGCCATCAGGGTCCTCTCTGCATTGCTGAAGGTTCCCTATAGACATTTCCGCATAAATAGAGACACAGTTCTTCCTCTTTCCCTGTACTTCTCTCTCTGTCACACAGCATGTACCCGAGTCGGACCGTATCATAGGGTTCCTCAGCGTCCTCCCTGTTCACCTCTGCTGCGGTTAGACATTCCCCAGTCTGTTTCACCCCAGACATGGGAGTATCAGCCTCCAAAGTCAGCTGCCACACAGTGAGTGGCCTGCCCTTCTGCACTGTCTCCTGCAGTGATGGAGCATCCTTCCAATCCAAACTCACTGCACCTGGGAGTTCCCTCAGCTGTTTTGCCCTGGATCTGAGGGCATCAGCCCATGCGATAAGTTGCCACATTATGGAGCCACCTGTGTCCCCGTACTGCCCTGGCCTTGTCCTTGGCCTCTATTCCAATACTGATGTAGCCCGCTGCTTTTCTGGCCTGCTGCTGTGGATGGCTGAGCTTCTTCCTTAACAAACATTGCAAGGTCACTGCTTCTATGACGGGCTGTATAGCCCGTTCAAACGGATTCGGCACCCTGGCCCGACTAACCCTGAGAGGAAGTCCTCCCTTCCTTAACTGCAGCTGACCCCTTCTATGGTTAACTATTTGCAGTGCTATACCTAGAACTATAATGTATACCATCTTGCAGCTAAATTTGTGTACTGCACTTTCCCTATGTAAAAATTATAATACAGTACATAGCAAAACAAGTGTATGTACATTTACACAAATACAAGCATAAAGAATATTTACACTAAGGAAGGGCGTGGAGTATTACATTATCCAAGTATACCCCTTACTCGTCCACTCTCAATTACAGTCAGTTTGTTCATTCAAAACCTCAAATGATGCTCCTTCCCTTCCAAACCCTGCCATGTGTCTAAAGAGTGGTCTTTCTCCACACATGGGGTATCGGTGTACTCAGCAGAAATTGCACAACAAATATTGTGGTTAATTTTCTCCTGATACCCTTGACAAAAAAATTGTGTCCGAGGTAAAATTTTTGCGAAAAAAAGTTAACTGTTCATTTTTTTCCTTCCACGATGCTTCAATTCTTGTGAAGCACCTGAAGGGTTAATAATCTTCTTGAATGTAGTTTTGAGCACCTTGAGGGATGCAGTTTTTAGAATGGTGTCATTTTTGGTTATTTTCTGTCATATAAACCCCTCAAAGTGACTTCAAATGTGAGGTGTTCTCTTTAAAAAATGGTTTTGTAAATATTGTTGGAAAAATAAAATTCACTCGTCAAGTAATATCCCTTATAATTTCCTAACAAAAAAAATTATGTTTCAAAAATTGTGCTGATGTAAATTAGACATGTGAGAAATGTTATTTATTAACTATTTTGTGTGACATAACGCTCTGATTTAGGGGCATACAAATTAAAAGTTTGAAAATTGTGAAATTTTCACATTTTTTACCAAATTTACATTTTTTTCACAAATAAATACTAGAAATTTTGAAGAAATTTTGCCACCATCATAAAGTATAATATGTCACTAAAAAATCTCAGAATCAGCAGGATCTGTTGAAGCTTTCCAGAGTTATAACCACATAAATTGACAGTGGTCATATTTCAAAATTAAGTCTTGGTCATTAACCTACAAAGTGGCTTGGTCCTTAAGGGTTTAAGCCACATGCAGATGTGAGTGATTTTTTTGTGACCATCAGTGATTTGGTACTGATTTTGATCAGTGATTGGTCAGTGTGTCAGTTTTTATCATCAGGGATTTTCTACTAGGAAACAAAAAAATTGCAAAGCTTCTCGCACTCATTGCAGTGTTAAAAAAGGATAGCACGTATAGACTTGAATGGGCGATTTTGTCATGCATTACAATCAGCTGTCTCGGTGATTTTTTCGTGGACAGTCCAAGAAAAAACACATGCAAAATACAAGCCGCGGAGACACCATCACATGTTTCTCAACTTAAGCAATGACTAGCCAGGTCTTTCCCTGGCAGTGGAGACTGCCCTTCCCGTGGTTGTCCCTTCCCGGGGAAAGACCTGGCTAGTCATTGTTGCATTGAGAAACATGTGATGGTGTCTCCGCAGCTTGTATTTTGCATGTTTTTACATATTTCCCATAAGGGATGGGGGCATTGCTCTAGAATCACTGCGTTGAGAAGCATGTGATGGTGTCTCCGCAGTGTTGGATGTTGATTTCCATGAGTTCATTCATCCTCATTTTTCACAGTCTTCTACTAGGCATTGCTTCTACTGGCCAGTTTCCTACTCCACACTGATGAGGGGCAATACCCCGAAACAGCTGTCTGTGGATGGATACCATGTTTTGGCATAGGTGGTTTCCTTCATTGGAGACTGCCCTTCCCATGGTTGTTCCTTCCCGGGGAAAGACCTGGCTAGTCATTGCTGGCATTGAGAAACATGTGATGGTGTCTCCGCGGCTTGTATTTTACATGTTTTTACATATTTCCCATAAGGGATGGGGGCATTGCTCTAGAATCACTGCGCTGAGAAACATGTGATGGTGTCTCCGCAGTGTTGGATGTTGATCTCAATGAGTTCATTCGTCCTCATTTTTCACAAGAAAAAACACAGACATGTGTATAGTACAATAATTAGTACATGTTTTATCAGTGCAAAACATGAATAAAACACAAAAGTGAATCACACATGTCTGATTGAGGCTTAAAGCTGTGTAATTGATGCCGAATGCATTTTGGACATGAGCCAATAGTATAGAAAAGATTACCTGCTAGTGGTTGGATTAAATGCCGGTGGTACAATTATTCACAGAAGGCTATCAGGCAACAGCTATATTATAGCTACTAAATCTCTATCATTTCAAATGTAAGCACATGACCAGGAAAGATTGCAAACTCTAATGTCTCATTCAGGCATCCAGGTGTAATTTTAAAAAAATGAAACAATCTTCATCAGTATATTGGATCAAGTTTTGATCACTGTTTGGTCAGTGTGTCAGATTTTGTCATCAGCGTATCATCAAGGATTTTCACATATGCGAAAACAAGAAGAAAAAAAATTGTTAAAATATTAGCTTTAATTATAGGAATTGAAAGCACAAAGATAATAATAATAAATAATAATAATAATTTTATTTCTATAGTGCCGACATATTCCACAGCACTTTACATTTCAGAGGGGACTTGTACAGACAATAGACATTACAGAATAACAATAATCACATAGATCATAACAAATACCAAGAGGAATGAGGGCCCTGCTCGCAAGCTTACAATCTATGAGGAAAAAAAGGGGACGCGAAAGGTGGGTGGTAACAGTTGCCTTCATTGTTTGGACCAGCCATAATGTTAAGTGTGTAACAGTACAGACACACAGGGCTAATAGATGCATAAAGCATGTGGGAACATGATGCAGGGAACCTGGTTATGGTAAAACTTTTGTCTGTGCCACACAGGGATAGTTAAGTTAATGCATTGACGCGGTAGGCCAGTCTGAATAAATGCGTTTTCGGGGCACGCTTAAAATTGTAGGGATTGGGGACTAATCGTATTGCCTGGGAAGTGCATTCCCAAGAATTGGCGCAGCACGTGTAAAGTCTTGGAGACAGGAGTGGGAGGTTCTGATTATTGAGGATGCTAACCTCAGGTCATCAGCAGAATGGAGGGCACGGGTAGGGTGGTAGACTGAAACAAGGGATGAGATGTAGGGTGGTGCTGAGCCATGGAGTGCTTTATGGATGAGGGTAATAAGTTTGTACTGGATTCTGGAGTGGATGGGTAGCCAGTGTAATGACTGGCACAAGGTAGAGGCATCGGTGTAACGATTGGCAAAGAATATGATTCTGGCTGCAGCATTCTGAACAGATTGGAGAGGGGAGAGTTTGTTAAGAGTGAGATTGCATAAAATGCATAGATATATTTCACATATACATAGGAGCTGGTTATCTAGATCGAAGGTCACCAGGAATGCCTGTTTCTCAATAATTGAGCAGTGTAAACAGGCTGCTGATGAATCGATGAAGAAAAATGCTTGATCGTCAGGTGAAATGATCTTTCGGTTTGTTCAACTTTCTCAGAAGCCTATCATCTTAGCCTATGCATCTTGAAAGATCTATTACTGACTGTTCAATGTGCATCTTAAGTAAGAGTTGCCTGTCTTTACAGGCTATTAAACAAATGCCGACAAACAAAACATGTTGCTAATCACTGCTTGTCCCTTAACACCACCAGTCAGCTGGTGCAAACCTTTCTTTATTCTTGTTATATCATGAGGAGGTAAGTGAAATAGTACAGTAAGAAAAAATACCTAAAACAAAACACAATAAATTATCAAGAGGTATTAATAAAGATCTAATGTAATAAAGTCTAATGCAATCGATGAGATATTTTAAAAACTTTGTCACGCTTGCTGCTATCAGTCAAAAAGCCTTTGAATATGCTAAATCCTCAATCAGTATACAGCCTAAGACCCCAATGACTGTACACAGAAGTGTTAGTCCAGATAAATCCTCCAAGGTTTCAGAGATTTGAAAATCCCTGGCACTTCCTTGTATTTTCCCTGCCCTTTGTCCTCTTCTCCATGATGTCATTATTGAAGTTTTACACTCACAATACAAGCTCCAAGTTGACATTGACAGTTTCAACGCTTTCACATTGACTCTGGAGATTTCTTAGCTTTGAAGCTATTTGGCCTTGAGCAGAAAATTCTCTCTTTTTTTCCAGATCTCACACTGGCTCGTAATCTCTGAGAAAGGGCTTTTAGATTTACTGCAGCCTTGGGTGATTTCTCAAAAAAGAGAAAGATAGACTTGTTCACATTGAAATAAAATGCAAACTTGCAAACTTCATTAAATAACATGACAGACACAACAAAGAATGGCATAAAAGACATTTTCTGTAATAAAAGAACAGTGCAAATTGCAGCCTGTTGTCAAATAGAATGGGACAGTCATATGCATTTATTTTTAGCAAAATCATGCCAGTATTAAAAAAGTTAGTTTATGTCTAAACAAAACATAAAAAGCTTAACCACAGAGAAATATGGTTAATATAGTTAAATAAATACTACATATCAGCTGAGATTAGTACAGAGTATCATGCCTATAATTGATCAAAACATTGGACTTCAGTCCAAAAGGGCAACTCAATAATCAGACACACAACCAGAGAACCAAATGAGTTCAAAGAATACCCAAATAGTGATTATTACAATGACATACACTAAACACACAAAGAGCTGTATCTTGTGCAAAAGGTATAAATATTTTATTCAGAAAAACACATCTCTAATATATCAGTGAATACAAAACATGAGTCAATATATGGTGGAAGACTATATGGCCAGACCACCCGACAATGAGAACTGGTACAATACTTGGATGAACAAAGGCTCTAAGGAAAGGGTTAAGATACCTATGGAGGAGTACTATATATAAATATGAGTTAAGGCACAATGGCCAACCTAATAACCCCACATACTGCATCCTGCATCCCCCTACGCATTTCGCACACAAAGGGCTTCCTCGGGGGGGGGGGGGGGGGGGCGTATGCGTGTCAGCTGAGATTAGGTAGCAAAGAGAGTTCAATGATCTGGTAACTATTAATGCAGGAAATCATGGAATCTGAGAACAATATCTAATTATAAAAGTACACTATTTCTTGTTATAATGGTTTACATTGAAAAATTGAGTTTTTGTCAACAAAGGTCTTACTATCTCTGGGTCATTAGTATTTCACATTAGTGCATCTGCACAATAGTCAAATACGGGGATAGAAATAAAGAAATTTTGCCCTAGAGATGGGCCATCACAGGTCAGTGGTTCCCAGACCACTCCTGAAGAAGGCAGTGCCGAAACTCATTTTGTGGCTAACGCCATTTCAGTTATCCAGGCACATTCTGGTATGGGTCTATTTTTTTTTTACTTTATATAATCATGTTGATTATTTTGAATTCATAGAATCATAGAATCATAGAATCGTAGAGTTGGAAGGGACCTCCTGGGCCATCTGGTCCAACCCCCTGCTCAAAGCAGGATTCGCTAAATCATCCCAGTCAGATGTCTGTCCAGCCTCTGTTTGAAGACTTCCATTGAAGGAGAACTCACCACTTCTCGTGGCAGCCTGTTCCACTCATTGATCACTCTAACTGTCAAAAAGTTTTTTCTAATATCTAATCTGTGTCTCCTCCCATTCAGTTTCATCCCATTGCTTCTAGTCTTTCCTTGTGCAAATGAGAATAAAGTTGATCCTTCTACAATGTGACAGCCCTTTAGATATTTGTAGACAGCTATTAAGTCTCCTCTCAGTCTTCTCTTTTGCAAACTAAACATTCCCAAATCCTGCAACCTTTCCTCATAAGACAGGGTTTGCAGACCGGTCACCATTCTGGTCGCTCTTTTCTGAACTTGCTCCAGTTTGTTGATGTCTTTTTTAAAATGTGGTGCCCAAAACTGGACACAATATTCCAGATGAGGTCTGACCAAAGAGGAGTAGAGGGAAATAATGACTTCACGTGATCTAGACTGTATGCTTCTGTTAATACATCCTAGAATTGCATTTGCCTTTTTTGCTGCTGCATCACACTGTTGACTCATATTCAGTCTGTGATCTATTAGTATACCCAAGTCTTTTTCACATGTGCTGTCACTTAGCCCTATTCCTCCCATTCTATATATGCTTTTTCCATTTTTATTGCCCAGATGTAGTACTTTGCATTTCTCCCTGTTAAAAACCATTCTGTTAGTTGCTGCCCACTTCTCCAGTTTATTTAAATCTTTTTGAATCCTCTCTCTCTCTTCTCTAGTATTAGCTATCCCTCCTAGCTTTGTGTCATCAGCAAATTTAATCAGTTTACCCTCAATTCCTTCATCTAAATCGTTGATAAAGATGTTGAACAATACAGGGCCCAGGACAGAGCCCTGTGGTACCCCACTTGAGACATTCTTCCAACTGGATGTGCAGCCATTTACGACCACTCTTTGGGTCCGATCACTAAGCCAGTTATGAATCCACCTAACAGTTGCCTTGTCCATTCCATACTTAATCATTTTTTCAATAAGGATTGTATGAGAGACTTTGTCAAATGCTTTGCTGAAGTCAAGATATACTATATCTACAGCATTTCCTTGATCCACCCAATCAGTGATACCGTCATAGAAGGAAATTAAGTTAGTCTGACATGACTTATTAGTTACAAACCCATGCTGACTCTGTTTAATCACTTCATTCTTATCCAGGTATTGACATACATGTTGTTTAATAATTTGTTCAAAGATCTTTCCTGGTATAGAAGTCAGACTCACCGGCCTATAGTTACCTGGGTCCACCTTCTTCCCCTTTTTGAAGATAGGAACAACATTTGCTCTTCTCCAGTCTTCTGGCACTTCTCCTGTTCTCCAAGAATTTTCAAAGATTATAGAGAGGGGTTCAAAAATTTCTTCTGCTATCTCCTTCAGTACTCTGGGGTGTAATTCATCTGGACCTGGAGACTTGAATTCATTTAGGCTAGCTAAGTGTTTCCTCACTATCTCTCTGTTTATAGATATCTTGGATTCTTCTATTCCCTTAATAGGACAGTGAATAACAGTTGATGTTACATTTCCTTTCTGAGAGAAAACAGATGCAAAATAGGAATTTAAAATTTCAGCCTTCTCAACATCCTGTCTTACCATTTCATCATTTTCATCCTGTAAAAATCCTATAGCATCTTTGACTTTTCTTTTACTTTTGACATATCCCCAAAATCCTTTATTATTGCTTTTGACATCTCTTGCAAGCCTCAATTCATTTTCAGCTTTAGATAATCTGATTTGTGCCCTGCAGGTTCTGCAGACAGCATTATATTCTTCTTTAGATATGCCTCCCTCTTTCCATTTTATAAACATTTTTTTCTTCCTTTTTAGCATGTGCTTAAGTTCTGTGTTCATCCATCCTGGTTTCCTTAACTGCTTCCTATTCTTCCCTCTTTTCGGAATTGTTAACAACTGTGCTTTGAGAATTTCATTTTTCAAGATTTCCCATCCTTCCTGGACATTTTTGTCTTTAAGGATATCCAGCCATTGGATCCCTCCAATTCTCTTTCTGAATCCCAGAATTATCAATCAATCAAATCAATCAATCAAATTTATTATCGCCAAGTACATATTACATATATACAAGGAATTCTTTGTGGCAAAGAGGCAACATAATATATAACAACAGATACAACAAGTAACATCTAACAAGACAGATACAGTATATAGTCTACACATGACGATTTAATTGTTGAACAGAGAGTGGATAGAAGCTGTTCATATGGCGGTTGGTGCTGCATTTGGGGACTCTGAAGCGACGTCCTGAAGGGAGTAGTTGGAATGAGGAGTGTCCCGGGTGAGAGGGATCGGATGAAATTTTCAATGCATGGGATCGAATACTCTTATCATAAAGGTCCTGGATTTTAGGCAGGGGGGAGCCTATAATTCTCTCTGCTGTTCTGAAAGTCCTTTGTAAGCGGAGTTTGTCATGCGCAGTGGCTCCCCCATACCAGACTATCAGAGAGGAACAAATCACAGATCTGATGACAGCATTAAAGAATAAGATCAGCAGATTCTTAGACAAACCATATCTTTTCAGCTGACGCAGGAAGAACATCCTCTGTTGTGCTTTTCTTATAACAGCATCCACATTTTTCCCCCATTTAAGATCATGAGAGATGATAACACCAAGGAATTTGGTCTCTGTGACCCTAAGAACCACTTCGTCATGGATGTAGATTGGAAGTATCTCATGTTGATCTTTCCTAAAATCCACAACCATCTCAGCAGTTTATTTAGTGTTGAGTACAAGATTATTGGCTTTACACCAGTCACATATTCTTTCCACCTCACTCCGATACAAGTCTTCAGCATTTCCCCTGATGAGACCAATCAGTGTCATATCATCGGCAAATTTCAAGATTTTTACTGAGTCTGCTGAAGAGATGCAATCATTCGTATAGAGAGAAAACAGTAATGGGGACAAAACACACCCCTGAGGTGCCCCGATGTTTGTGACCAAGGTGTCCGAAGTGAATGGTCCAACTTTTATACTCTGTATCCTGGCTGTCAGGAAGTTATAAATCCACAAGCATAAGTTGAGAGGGACTCCAAGAGCTACCATTTTCTTATGAAGTAAATTCGGATCAATTGTATTGAACGCTGAGCTAAAGTCCATGAAAAGAATCCGGACATATGAGTGCCGTTCATCTGTATGATCCAAAATGTACTTCAGTGCCAGATTGACAGTGTCGTTTGCCGAACGATTCTCCTTATAGGCAAACTGAAGCGGGTCCCATAGCTTCTGCGTGAATTTTATCAGGTGGGACATCATAATTCTTTCGAAGACTTTCATAGCTACAGATGTGAGTGCTACTGGTCTATAGTCATTCAACTCAGAGGATCCCACTTTCTTGGGGACAGGGATAATTGTGGAATTTTTCCAACACTGAGGTACAACGCACTCTTTCAGTGACACATTGTATATATTTGTCAGTATAGGGGCAAGCTGGGTAGCACATACTTTCAGACACATTGGAGATACACCATCAGGGCCAGGTGCCTTTTTGACCTTAAGTCCCTTCAGGATGCGTATCACCTCTGCCTCGGAGATCACTACTTGGGTGTTGCACAATGAATGATCTTTATATGAACAGACTGAGGAGCTTAGAGATGAATAGCCACTGTGTGTAGAGCTTGCCTCACATCTGCAGTAGAATTCATTTAACTCTGCTGCCAGACTTCTGCTGGGGTTCACTATAGTGGGGTGGCTTTTATAATTGGTGACCTCTCTTAATCCTCTCCATGCAGATCTAGTATCTTTTGATGAGAACCTTTCCTCCAGAATCTTTGCATACTCGTGTTTGGCTAATGTTATTGTTATTTGGCACTTTATCATATTTGGATTGGCTGTGGATCAATATTGTGTATATATTGTGTATATACACAATATTGTGTATATACACAATATTGTGTATATATACTTTATGTTTTATAATGTGATCCATATAGTTCTATCCAAGTAGTTTATAATACTTGTTACATTGACACTTACGTGCCATATCACTTGTTGCATTATAACTATACAGGCACCTATATTATATCTTGCAATTACATAATTGTGCATTTATCTCCCATACCTGTAAAATATTAGCATTGCATGTCACATATAACACTATATTGCCGGAATTAAAGAGAATTTTTTTCCTCTTTAATAATGGTCAAAAAGTTTGACAGTGATATTAAATTCCGGCAATATAGTGTTATATGTAACATGCAATGCTAATATTCTCATTACACGTGGAAGAAAGGCGATTCCAGCAACTAAAGAGGAAAGGTTCTTTCCAGTTAGAGCAGTCAGACTGTGGAATGCGCTACACAAGAGGTAGTAATGTCAGACACAGACAATTTTTAAAAAAATGCTGGATAATTTCATTGATACACATAAAATTGTGGATTATAGTTAAATTAGTGACAAATGTACACTTGGTGGAGAAAGGTTGAACTTGATGAACCTAGATATTTTTTCAACCTGTGCAGCTATGTAACTATGTAGAGGCATGGTTTCGTTGTAGGAAATTGCATGGGTGATGAGAAGCCTCTTCTTTTCAAATAATTTTATTAATTTTTAGTAATTAAACAGGGGAGGGGAAGGAAGGTAGGAAGGGAGCATAGGGAATGGGAAGTAAAAAACCTTATACAGGTACGGGAAAAATTAAAACTAGAGAACCCACAAATAGGCATTAAATAGCATATTGCGAATAACAACATAAAGAAAAAAAATCGCCAATCGTTATTATGGGGTAGCATTCTTGGAAGGAGATACAACATCTCGGTACTACAACGGCCATATTAAGGCCTCAGAATATAATACCTCTTAATAGGTCTATTTGATATGGAATTTGTTGTTCCAAGTCTCCCATTTTTTTGTATATTTGTGAATGTGATTGTTGTTAATCACGAATCTGCGTTCTAAATCACTATGTTGGCCCATCTTATCAGGTATGTCCGAAAACTTAGGAACCACGACTTTCTTCCACCATTGTTTTAACTTGGTCTTAGTCACTAAGAGGATGTGTATGATAATGTATCTTACCGAATCATCAAATTGTTGCAAGTCTAATAAAAGAAGTGCTCTTTCAGGCGTAATTGTGAAGTCCTTAGCAATGAGGTTAATGCGCTGTGTCACCTGAAACCTGAGGTTTTTGATTTTTGAACATCCCCAAAATATATGGTAGAGGTTCCCTTGATGTCCACAGCCTCTCCAGCACAAGGAAGATATTTCTGTGTTAAAATGTGATAACCTTGTCGAGGTATAGTACCACCTATTTAACAGTTTAAAATAACCCTCGTGAAGAGCCATTGATATGTTAGAGTTGTAAGTGTTTTTGATGGTATCGTTCCAGTTCTCGAGAGGGATATCAGCACCTAGATCGGACTCCCATCTCTTCATATATATGCTTTTGTAGCTCGCTAGATCCTTGAACGACAGATCTATACAAATTACGCAAAGTCCAGAGGTGTTTATTTTTAAGGTTGCACAATAGTAAAGATAGCATTTCAAAATTTAAAGTCTTCCCTTTTATGATTTTCAAGATTCTATCTTTCAACATGGTGTAAAAGACCAGCTCAGATGACGGTAGATTATATTTAGCCCTGATCTCACTGAATTTCAAAAACTCCACTCCACTAAGAACATCCCCCACTTTTTTGATTCCAGATTTCCCCCAAACATCCAGTATCGGAAAATCATCCATCAGTGCCAATGAAGATAGGGGTATTTTTAAGATTTGTTCTGCTTTTTTGATATTTTTCGTCAGCTTAATGAGATCCCTCCAGGCTGAGATTATCGACCGAAATATAGGATGCAATGAGTTTTCACTGTGCTTTTGCAGAAGGAAGTAAAATAAAAGCTTTCGCTAGGAGCCTCTATCGCTAGCATCTCTCTCCAAGCCAAACCAAGCTGGATGTGTTGTGCTTTCAGTAAACCAGTGCCAGCTCTGTTTAATAAGTGAGGCCTGATAATAAGCGTATATATTGGGCAGTCCTGCGCCCCTATGTTTTTATTTTTAAAAGAGTAAGTCTGCCGATATTCTTGCTTTCTTACCTTTCCAAATAAATAGTCCGATGAGCTCCTGAATTCTATCAATGGTTTGGCACAGAAAGTTAACTGGCAAAGTCCTAAATATATATAAGATTTTAGGAAGGATAAAGGTTTTGACTGCCAGTATCTTCCCAAAAATGAAAGTCTCTAGCTGAGCCAAAAAGGATAGATTGCTCGTAATAGTCTTTATAATGCTGTCTAAGTTGGCCCTAACTGTGGCTTGGATTGATCCTGCTATTTTAATTCCTAGATAAACAATCTCTTTCTCCTCCCAGATGAACTGGGTTTGAGTCTTTAAATTTTAAATTTCAGATTGGGTCATGTTCAGAGTTATAAATTTGGATTTGTGTGAGTTTATCTTAAAATAGGATGCTCTAGAGAATTTTTCTAGTTCTTCTGAAAGGGCTTTGATTGAGTTTGCAGGATCAAGTAGTGTGAGGAATAGATCATCTGTGAATAACCCAATTTTAAAATTTCATCATGGCAGTTTATAGCCTTTAATATCATTGTTTAATCTAATTTTTTTGGCTAGGGGCTCTATGGCAAGCACAAATAGAAAGGGAGACAGGGGGCACCCCTGCCTCGTGCCATTGGTCATAGAGGAAGTTGTTTCCATAGATCCTGGCACTAGGACCCGAGTGTAGAGCGAAGACTGTTGATAGAAACTTCTCGTCAAAACCAAATCTAGCGAGAGTTGCTTTTAAGTAAAGCCAATTCAGTCTATCAAACGCCTTCTCGGCGTCCAGTGCCAGAAAAGCAGTTTGGGTTCTCGGGTTGTTAGCTAAATTTATCAGATTCAGCACCCTTCTAGTTCCGTCTGAGGCCTGGCGACCCTCTGTGAAACCAATTTGATCATCCACCAACAGACGTGGAAGGATATTTTTCAGTCAGTTTGCGATGATGTTTAAGTAGATTTTATTATCGTTATTTATGAGCAAGATTGGCCGATAATTCTGTATCCTCGCAGGGTCTCCCCCCTCCTTTGGAATCATGATAATTGTTGCCTCTAACATCTCCTTTGGGAAGGAGCCCTGAGAGGATGCCAGATCAAAGACGGAAGCTAACTGTGGAGCCAAAATTTTTGAAAAGGATTTATAGTATTCTCCAGAGAAGCCATCTGGTCCTGGAGATTTTTGGGGTTGCAGTTTCTTAATAACGTCAACTATTTCACTCTCTGTAAAAGGGTTATTGACACCGGTGTTTGGGGGTCATCTTTTAGGTTACAGAGATTTTTAAAGAACTCTGCAAACGAGTTTACAATGTCCCTAGGGTGAATTTTGGGGTCACCCGAGGGGGAAACAATCTTGATTATCCTTTTTTTAATTCTTTCTCTTTTTAATTTCCTCATCATAAACTTGGTAGGCTTGTTGAGAGATGTATATGATTTATGCCTGGCTTTGATGGCTGCATCGTATTCCTGGTAGATTACAGATCTCAGACTCTGTCTAAGTCTCAAAATCTCAGCCTGGACGGTTTGAGAAGGAACTTTCAAGTTGGTTTGTTTTAAACTAAATCATTAATTTGGGCCTGTAGGTTTGTAATTTTTTCTCTGTTTCTCTTCTTATATTTAGAGAGGATCTGCATAAGGCAGCCCCTCTGGACTGCCTTATGAGCGTTCCAGACCATGAACTGATCTACTTCACCAGGTACATTTTCCTTGAAGTAGTTTAAGATAACATTTTCTATCTCTTGCTTGTACTCTGGTATATATAACAAGGCTGGGTTAAGTTTCCAGCAGAATGGTTTGTCAGAGGGAGGACCCACGAGGAACTCAGCGAGAACCAGGGCATGATAGGAGATGGTCTTCTGCATGAACCGTATATCCTTAATTTTAGTTAAAGTAAATATACCGGGTGAGTCATAAAGGACGGATGTATTTGAAGTGGCTATAACTCACCACCAGGTGGAGGTAGAGATGTGCGGGAGGCGGGGTTATGTTTGTGAGGTGAAAGCATTGTTTTTATTTTAGTTTCAGTTTAAGCTATGGTGCCGTGGACGATAGAACATCGCGTTTTTGCGTACGACAGTTTTGTCAAGAATAATGAGTGTATCACAGCCGTTCAGCGTGAGTTTCGGCGTCATTTCAATATTCACAGAAATCAAGCTGTTCCCGCTCGTAACACTATCCTACGTTGGGTTGAAGCACTCCGTACACGAGGTACACTAATGAACAAACGACCACCGGGGGCTCCACGAACGGCACGTACCGCTGCACAGCCCTAAGGTAACGGTGTGGTGCGCTATGGGCAAATATGGCGTGATCGGTCCGTACTTTTTCGAAGGCGATAATGGCAATACTGTTACCGTGAACTCTCAACGTTATATCGCCATGATAAATAACTTCTTTGTTCCTGAGTTACGACGGCAACATATCCCCATCTCTAGAGTGTGGTTTCAACAAGATGGGGCAACGGCCCACACAGCCGGAGCAACAATGAACGTTCTTCGCCCTCTCTTCCCTGGTCGCATCATTTCCAGGTTTGGCGATATTAATTGGCCTCCTAGGTCCCCAGACCTGTCCATGTGCGATTATTACTTATGGGGTCACCTCAAATCACGTGTATACAAGCTTAAGCCTCGATCATTACAAGAACTGAAGGAAGCTATTCGAGTGGAAGTTGCCCAAATCGACAGAGTTGTGTTGGAACGTGTTGATGCCAACTTCCAAGAACGCCTTTGGAAATGCATCACTGATAATGGCCACCACATGGCAGATGTTGTTTTCCACACTTGAATTTGTCAAATGCTATTAGTATACGTAACCAAATCTGTCAATACATTTATATTTAATAAATATTTAACGATTTTATGATTAGTTTAAAAACGTCCGTCCTTTATGACTCACCCGGTAGTAGTAAGTAGAACATCGATTCTAGAGGCTGCCTTATGCACATCTGAAAAGTGAGAGTACTCACGAGACGACGTGTTCAAGCAACGAAAAGCATCATAAAGCTCATTTTGAATTAACCAGTTTTTTAAAGCTGGAACCTTGTGGCGAACTAATGAGGATGAATCAATTCTATTATCTGGGACAATATTAAAATTGCCTAGTGAGATGAGATCACCTGTTTTGACTTTGTCTATTTTTTTTTGATTAGCGTATTAAAGCATTGAATGTGTCCCTTGTTAGGTGCGTATACATTCACTATTGTGCATGGCCTTTATGGAGTAAGCATATGAGTATATGAAATCTGCCTAGCGAGTCTGGTATCTCTTTGATGAGCTGAAAAGGAACGGTGTCATCTACCAGTGTAATGACCCCAGCCTTTTTCTTTGTGGACAATGACTTGTACATGTGTGGAAAATTCTTGTGCTGGAAGACCAGGTGTCGATCGGAAGCCAGTTTGACCTCCTGGAGGCATACCAATTCGGCGCGGGTTCGGTAGTTCTCCTTCCATACCACATACCTCTTATTTGGACTGTTGAGCCCCCTAACATTGTATGATAAGATTTTTATCGTTAGAGTGCAATATCAAAACAGAAAATGGAAACAAGAAAAACAATGAAATACAGAAGAAAATTAGAAACTTGAGAGTTCTCCTGGAGGACTCCAAACCGGTTGGTGTCTCACCTTAGTGTGGGGGAAAAGTGAGAAAAAATTAAGTGGCAAGTTCCCACAATGACATCAATAAACTGTAAATATGGGTCTTAAGATATTCATATTCAGGAAAAGGAAATTAATAGTAAACACCATGTAAATTTAAGTATAAGATAAAAAATCAATCCTAATCCCTGTCTCTAAATGCTGGCTCATCCATCAGAAATGTAAGGAACTTCCACCCTCGTGTGGAGTGTAGATGGGGTAAAGTTTGTCATTATAAAGATTAATAGCTTGGTAGGGAAACACCATCTATATCACACTTTGAGCTCTCTAAGTTTAGAGGTCAGATCTCTGAAGGACCTTCTTGCGTCCATTGTCTCTTTGGAGAAGTCTTGAAAAATCTTTAGATCTTTATATGGCTCTGGAGGTGAACCTCTCTCTCTCTCAGAGATTTTAGAACCTTCTCCTTGGTTTAAAAAAAATGGACTCTGAGGATATTGTCCCTAGGCTTTTCCTGTGGGATCCCTTTTGGACGTGGGAGGTGGTGTATACGATCAATAATTACTTCTAGTTCTGTCAATTTTGGCGATAATTTTTTTAATAACTTTTTAGTGTAATCTGAGAGATCTGCCTGGGAGACCAACTCAGGAATACCTTGAATTTTTAAGCTATTTCTCCTGCTTCTGTCTTCCAAATCCATTAATTTGTTTTTAAGGGAAATAAACTCCGTTTTGAGGGGTGAATTCTCCTATGAGAGGTATACTATGTCTCTCTCGGCCTGTACCATCTTTACCTCATATTTCTCAACCTTTTGGCTAAGATTCCTACAAGTTTCCTGTAGGGCCTTAGCCTGAGTCTCAAGCCCTATTTTTAGGGCATCACTGAAGGACAGGAAGAGATCCGCCATGAATCCTTCGGTGGCTTATTTATTGGACCCCTTGTATTCCCCCAGGTTAATGGATGGAGGGGGAACCTCAAATGAAGGAAATGGACCTTCAGTGTCCCTTCTGGGCCTCTGCCTTTCAGGGCTTGTGTTTGGAGTACAGTCAGCTGAGACACTCTCGGAGTCCTCAGATGAGAGACTTGCAGTATTTTCCTGATCTCCTGGTCCCTTCCTCTTGTTTGATTTGGAGGTGTCCATTTCCTCCGTGAGGGTCTCAATTGGGGGGAGGGTTTAATGTTGTCCCCTAAATTTTTCTTTTTTGGGGGGGCGTTTCAGGTTGTGTTTTTGATAGTGTTTTGGTCAAAGAGATATTAATACCTGATCCCCTTTTGCAGCTTTGCCAGACACAGGGTTATGAGATTTTTTTAGCTAAGACATTTTTGCCTCATCTCCTTTCAGGGGTGACCTGGATTTTGTGGGGCTCAACAAACCAGGGATGTCGTTATAGGATCTAGAGTATGCCCCGACATTGAGCCTCGTGACCCTGTGTGAGCTGTTGTTAGCTCTGCCCCTGCCCGACTGCATCTTAGTTTGCCACATAGCCTTCCCACACATCAGATATATGACCGTGTTTAAATTGATCAATCAAACAAGTTAAGTAAAATGGTCAAAAAACAAATTTCACTAAAGTAGTCAACTGAGAAACCCTCAGTAAGAGCGCATAAAGTCACACAATTCCACAGTAATAATACAAGCAGCCCACTGTAGCTCCAGTCCTCAGTTGAGATGAAGGTAATCCTCTATTATTCTTCACTGATCAGGTGGGTACATGGCACCGGGACCACCAGCCGTGGACTGCAGGCTCTGTTAAATTGTATGCCTGTGCCACTGGTATGCTGATAGCAGCCAGTAAATGTTCCCTTGGGATGCTGTATGAAGATAAAGAGGACCTCCCAGATGCCTATGTCTTTTCCCCAGTACCCCTGGGGTTAAGTCTCTGCTGCGTTGTACAGTTCGTGGGTGTAGCTGAGCCTGTCACAGGGGAGACTGCTGACTGAACGCTGCAGGGCCTGTGAAGTCAGATCTGTTCAGTTCTGACAGGCTGGAAGCTGGGAGCGGCCAGATCTACTTACCATTGATGTCTATTGCAGCTCTGAATGCTGATCAGTGGCTGGTTCTAGTGACCCGAACTGGGATGTGCCTCACCTCCGCTGTCTTCAGAGGCTCCCCCGCTGCTAGTCGACTCCTGTCCGGTCCTCAATGTGGCTATGGAACGCTATTCTTGGTCATTCCTGATGTCTGTTCGGTGGTTCCGGTGGTATCCCTCTGCCTCTCAGCTCCGCGACAAGAAAAGAGTCCCTTTCGGCAGCACTCAGTCAGAAATCTGCAGGGGAGATCATGCATGGATCCATATCCCTCCGCCGCAGCCATGCCATTTCCTCTACACCCCACAGGCAAAAAACATTGCAGGCACTTAGAATCAGGTTGTGCCTTACCGGGGGGGGTCCAAATAAAGTCCTTATTGTACTTATTATTGGCGATGAGCCTCCAGATCAGTCCTGGCTTCTATAAAACCTGCAGTAGCACTCCAGTCTCTTCCAGGAAGGCAAATGGTAGGGGGAGTGATGTCCCTCTGTCTCTCCTACACCACCACTGTCCCAAACTTTTTAAAAGCTTATATCTCTGGTCCCCTATGGACCAGGGTCCTGGTTTTGGGCTCAAAATGTGCACCAGAGTTTCAGGAATAGAATAGGGTCCAGTATGGGTATCTTGGTTAACCCTTTGCATGCTTTTTTTGTTGCTTTAGTGTGTAACTGTGGGAGCTTAGAGCTCTTACCTCCTACATGCTCAGAGCCCAGGCCACGCCCCCGATGAGAAGTCTCTTCAAGCCAGGAGTCTATCATAGGAAATTTGTTGGTTAAATTGTGAGAGATGTTGTAGTTGGGAAACCAGACCATAAGTTACATATATCTGATTATTCAAAGAACAGGATAGTGGATATAGGAGCTAGTGCTGAGGAAGCTAAGGTAAAGGATAACACATTTTCTAAAGATCACTTAATGGATAAAGTAGTGATGGTAATGATATCACAGTGAAAATCAGTTGGGTCCATATGTATTTGTGAGCAGTTCTGCCATATTCTACTCTCTATGTTGTCTTCAGAAGTTGGCAAGTTTCAACCATCTATTCAATTGAATTGCCTTATAGTAGCTGTCATGCTTCTAGGTTTGAACTCTTGAGTAGGTGCAAAGGTCCGAGCTTCCATCATCTAGTCTGTGGGCTAGCTCTGCTCATGCAGGGACAATCCACAATGTCCATACACAAGGGTTTGTGTCATTGGCTGCCGAAGTCATGTGTTCCTCTCCATATAAAGGGCAAAAATGTTGTTTTGGTGCCATTTTGTCAGTGTAACAACCCAGAGAGTCCGCTCCTGCTGCTTACTGGATAGTCAGAAAATTATCTAGTTGGTTGATTGTCAATCAGCTAGTTCAGATAGATAAGATCCTGTGTGGCTGTGAAATCGACCTTCCTGCACATCAATCATTTTTGTTCATTGAGTGGTCCAGGGAACATTTCAGCATATAACTCTTTTGTGCTGCTAATATTGTGCTTGAGCCAGGAGTCCACACCAGGAGTTTGTTCTAATACCGTGTCCACATTTGAAAATCTAAATTGTTTGTTCTAAAAGCGTACTCCAGAAAGCATGACACATTTCTGCAGAAAAATATTTTGTGCTGGTAATGTTTTGGCCTAGGCTGTAGTCCACATTTGAAATTATTAATTTTTTTGTGATGATACCATAGTCCTAAAACAAGGCCACATTTCTGAAGAAAAATATTTGTGGCTGGTTATATTTTGGGCTAGGCAGGAGTCTACATTTTAAAATATAAATTCTTTGTGCTAATACTGTGGTCCAGAAACAAGGCCACATTTCAGTATATAAATAAGCAGTGCTACTAGTTTTTTTTTAGCCAGGAGCTCACATTTCTAAATCTAATTTTTTGTACTAACAGCATACTCCAGAAAGCTGGCTACATTTCAGTATATAAATCCTTTGAGCCAATTGTTTGGTCCAGCCAGCAGGCCACATTTTAGCATCAGACAGGCTTGGATCAGTATTTCTAGCTTAAACATTGATCATAACAGGTGGATGAGTGAGAGGTGTAGGCCTGTTGGTCTGAGAGCCCTGCCAAAATCAGGCAAGATACATAAAGGAGAGCCAACTTGGAATCTAAATATTTCCAAAAACTAGGAGCAGACACCACTAAAGCGGCATTGTCACACTCGCACCTTGGCAGGTTGGAGCCGGCGAGGGTGTTGTGGACCCACTGTGCACAAACCAGACTACCCTGGAGGGGGCATAACTAATGCAGATACCTCGGTCTTCACTGGAGCCTCTGATGGTGAGGTCAAGTTTGTGCGGCAGGTAGCTGCCAGGTGCCAATCCAGGGTGGTGTCTGGCTGTGGCTGCTGATCCCACTGGGAACAGAACACTGGGACCGGTGAGACTGACAGACAGGCAAGTGAGCACTGCAGGCAGGGCTTTTACTCTGGCAGGTGGGCACAGCTGAGACACTGGCATGTGGGCAAGGCTGAGATACAGGCAGGCGGGCACGGCTGACACACAGACAGGCGGCATGGCTGAGATACAGGCAGGCAGGCACAGCTGAGACACAGGCAGGTGGGCAGAGCTGAGACACAGGTAGGCAGGCACAGCTGAGACAGGCAGGCACTGCTGAGACACTGGCAGGTGGGCACGGCTGAGACACTAACAGGTGGGCACGGCTGACACAGTATGTATGATTTCCAGTGAAAAAATTATTTTTAATATACAGTACATACAGTATAGACGTTTCGGTCACATTGACCTTCATCACAGTACTATGTATTGTACTGCTGTCATTTGCATAATGCTCAAAAGAGGGGGAGCCAAAAGGTAAGTGGTCCCCCCCGGGGAGTAGGGACAAAAGGCAAAGCTTTGCAGAGTCAGTCCGGTCAGTATGCAGCATGTAGGGCAATAACACGGCATCCACCGCGGGTCAGAGGCTTTTCTTTTTTTTCAATGACATGGCATCCACCGCGGGTCACCGCGGTGGATGCCGTGTCATTGCCCTACATGCTGCATACTGACTGGACTGACACTGCAAAGCTTTGCCTTTTGTCCCTACTCCTGGGGGGACCACTTACCTTTTGGCTCTCCCTCTTTTGAGCATTATGCAAATGACAGCAGTACAATACATAGTACTGTGATGAATGTCAATGTGACCGAAACGTCTATACTGTATGTACTGTATATTAAAAATCATTTTTTCACGGGAAATCATACATACTGTGTGTGCCAAGTTTCTATATTCATATGATTACGGACTAGGATCCTACTTGCTGCACCACCACTTTATGGCTGTGCTAAACGGTTTTGTGTTATAAGGTGGGCAAGGCTGAGACACTGGCAGGCGGGCATGGCTGAGACACTGGTAGGTGGGCACAAAGGAGTGGTGTATGGAATAGGTAGATATCTGTTTACACTATAAGTGCAGGTACTGGTACTGGGAGGAAGGAGTGGTGTATGAAGTATGAAGGAACAGGTTTGGAGCTGTTCACACTGGAGGTGCAGGTGCTGGTACGGGAAGAATGGAAATAAATGTGGTACTAGCAGGTACGCAGGATGCAGTGACGAGGCGTGAGACGGTTTATTGCTTTTAGTAATAACGTTTATAGGCCTAGAAGTAACTGTCCTCAGTCATAGCCTGACCAACCAAAGGGGTAACAAGAGTTGCCCTCATAGGGGCTCAATACAAGCAAGCAAGAACAGAGTAGAACACGACTACGTCCGGCGAAAGACGGTCACTATTGGGCCGCGGTATGGCCGACTACGGGTCCTTAACTATATAATCAACTTAGTCGTCCTGACATCCCTCGACGTTCTGGACGGTGGTTCTTTGGCGAAGCAGCCACTGGGCCCAGCTGCTGAAGAGTTGACATAGTCTTCAAGCATTCCGACGCTAAGGTGATACCTGGGCACCACAGGCCCCGGAGGAGTCCTTGGACGGATGAGCCACAGTCCCTGGACTGGGGAAAGTGGCAGCGATGCGGGGTGGCAATTGACAGGCCACCTGTGCAGCTAACAGCTGCGATGGGGAATCCACAGCCAGCAATGGCCCAGCCCTTGTCGCGGACCGGAGTGGGACATTGGTGGCCGCTGACGGCACTGGACTTGCCGCGGCCACGGGTGAGAGCAGAGCGGCTGCGGGTGGCGGGAGACAGGCCGCAGCCGTGGGCTGGAGCGAGGCGGCAATGGTCGCGAGCGACCACGGGCAGGCCGCATCCACGGGCTGAGCTGAGGCAGCAGCGGTCGCGGGTTGAAGCTGGTCAGTGGCTCTCGGATGGTCATCTGGGCGCTGTCCCTCTGATGTCCTAGGTGATCGTCTCTCCTGGCTCTGGTAAGTCGCTTTGGCTCTCAGTCGCTCCCACGGTCTCCTGCTGCTTCTGTCCCGGTCTGCTGACTCACCGTGACTAGCGTTTCCCGCCCCTTTTATACTGGCTCCTCCCCCAGCCCATTTGTCCATTTCAACGGTCTGTCCCTGAACTCTGTCCCCCGGGAACAGTTTCCCCCGGACCCAAGGTGATGGTCCCCTTTGTTCCAGCCCGGACACTCGACGGGGGCCCTTCTTCCCACACTCCCCAGTCCTGTATGCTCGCCAGTCGTCGGGCGAGGGTTTTGGTAGTCTCAAGTTAGCCTTTCGAGATGACAGTCCTTGTCACCATACGAACTGGTACTGTTCGTAATGTTCAGGGGGTTTGCCAGCTGTTGATCGCTTGGAGCGTCGAAGTTCGGGTATGGTGGAGTCTTCTGGGGTGGTGGATGGTGGTAGGATAGTTGATTCTGGTGGGATGCCCAAGTCCACTGTAGTGTCACTACTGGGGTGACCCGCGGATGCGGTTGGGGAGTCTTCTTCATTGTCCAGGTCCCAGACCGTGGGCGGGGGGTCGGGGACCTGAGGGATCAGTTCGGGTCGCATGGGATCAGTGGACACACAAGGCCGTAACATGTTACGGTGCACAACACGAGTGAGAGGTGCTTCATTTCATTCAGATTGTATTTCATTCACACGCCGGTCAGGGCTTATCCGGCGCAACACTTGGTACGGGTTCTCCTCCAACCGTAGTTCTAACTTGTTTTGGGGGCGTTGCTCTAGTACGAGTACCCGATCCCCAGTCTGGAAGTCAATTGGTGGGGGCAGTGCTCCCCCCGGGTGTTCTAGATCCTGGAGCTTTGTATGGACGATTCGGTCAAGGGTCTGCAGCCGGTGCCGGTGGTTTTGGACTCACGAGGATACTCCGGTCCAGGGTTTGTGTTCCTCCGGGTTTAACTCCACTTCCATGATTCCTTTGCCTTCCTGTCCAAACAGCAATGAGTAGGGGGTGTAACCAGTCACCCGGTGCACCCAATTATTATATACCCACACCAGCTCAGGGACGTATTCACGCTAGAGGGCCTTTCGGTCACTCTCCAGGGTACTCAGCATTTGGATTAGTGTCCGATTGAATCGTTCGCAGGCTCCATTTCCCTGCGGGTGGTATGGTGTAGTCCGAGACTTATCGATACCGTAGAGATGATGTAGCTCTTCCATGAATCTTCCTAGGAAGCATGCTCCTTGGTCCGGATGTATTCGTTGCGGGCAGCTGTACACTTGGATAAAATTTTTACAAATCGCATAGGCGGCCGACTCCGCTGTCGGGTCTCGGGTGGAGGTGACCACGGCGAGCTTGGTGAAATGATCCACCATAACGAGACAATGTTCATACCTCTGGTAGGCAGGACCAATGGTCAGATAGTCCACAGTGAGGAGCTCGAGGGGAGCTGATGTTACAATTGTTTGCACCGGGGCTCGTTGCCCGGGAGGTTTAGCGAGCTCGCACGGGCTGCAGGTTCGGCAAACTTCTTCCACAGCAGCGTGCAAGCGTGGATGGTACACTATCTGCTACAACCATTGCAAAGTCTTTTGAGCACCAAAGTGAGCCCACTTTTCGTGGGTTTCCCAAGCCAGTTGGTTGAGATGGGTTCCGGGCACGATCACCTGCCATATTGTAGCAGACGTTGTTTGTGACACGGCTTTCCGATATAAAAGTCCCTTTTTGATGGCTAGTTTCTCCCACTGCCGCAACATCAGCAACATATCCTGGGTCAAAGTCTGTCTCTGTGAGCCAGTGGGCAATTTGCCGGTGGCCACCCATCGGCGCAGGAGTCCAATTTCTCCATCTTCCTGTTGCTGCTGGATCCACTTGTCGCGTGGCTGTTCCAGCATTCCTCCTAAGGGTTCAGGATGAGGCGCTTCCTGCATGTTGGCTGTGGTGAGGGCGAATGGCATCTCTTCTCCTTCTAATTCCTCATCTCGATTCCTCCCTGGGGTGGTGTGTCGGATTCTGGAGAGTGCGTCAGCGTGCACGTTTTCAGCCCCTCTTTTGTAGATGATCTTGTAGTTGAACTTGGCCATCCGAGCCACTGACCGCTGCTCCAGGGCCCCCAGTTTGGCATTCTCCAAATGGGCTAGTGGGTTGTTATCAATCCGCACCACCACCTCGGAGCCCGCCAGGTACTCTGCGAACCACTCCGTCATTGCCCACACTACCGCGAGGAGCTTGAGCTTAAAGGAACTGTAATTGTCTGGGTTGCGTTCGGAGTCATGCAGCGATCGGCTACCATAGGCGATCACTTTCTCTCGGCCATCCTGCACCTGTGAAAACACAGCTCCTAGTCCCTGGAGGCTCCCGTCGGTATGCAGGATGAATGGTTGTGAGAAATCCGCATACGGCAATACCGGGGCTTCTGAGAGTGCAGCTTTGAGATCTTGAAACGCATCCTCTTGCGGTTGCTGCCACTGGACCTTCCGTCCATTCACCCCGGCTGGAGTCGTGCAAAATTCTTCACAAAACAATGATAGTAGCCGGCCAACCCCAGGAAGGCCCGCATGTCTCACCGTCTCTGGGGTAGGCCATCCCTGGATGGCAGCAACCTTTTCCAGGGATGGTCTGACACCCTCCGCCGAGACGGTATGCCCCAGATATTCCATCTGGGTGAGGAACAGGTGGCATTTCTGGGGCTTTACCTTCAACCCGTACTTCTGCAGCCGGCCGAGCACCTACCCCAACCGCCGCAGGTGGGCCTCGAACGTGGCCGAATAGATGATATTGTCCAGGTATATCAACGTGGCTTCAAAGTTGAGGTCTCCCAGACACCGCTCCATCAACCGCTGGAAGGTTCCTGGGGCGTTGGCCAGCCCGAACGGCATCCGATTAAACTCGAGCAGTCCCGTGGGAAGGATAAATGCCGCATTGGCTCTGTCTTCCTCTGACATCAGCACCTGCCAGTACCCACTGGCCAGGTCTAGAGTCGAGAAGTACATTGCATTCCCCAAGGCGGACAGAGACTCTTCTATGTGGGGCAGTGGATACGAGTCCTTGATGGTGCAGGCATTCAACTTTCGGTAATCCACACAAAAATGCAGAGTACCATCTTTTTTGCAAACCAGTACAATGGGGGCCACCTAGGGGCTCTGGCTTTCTCATATGACCCCCTTCCGAAGCATTTGAGCCAATAGGGTTTTCACTTCCTGGTATAGCTGTGGTGGTATTTGCCGATATCGCTCCCAGATGAGGGCCGCTCCTGCCATGGGGATCCCATGCGTGATGGCCATGGTACATCCAAAGTCATCCTCATGACTGGCGGAGACACTGTAATATTGTCCGAGAAGTGTCTCTACCTGGAGAAGTTGGGCTGGCGCTAGGTCGGAAAGTTCAGCCCGCATTCTCTCCAGGATGGCTCGACCTTTCTCCTGGGTCGAGGATACGGCAGTCTGTAGGGTTCGTACCGTTACTGCCCAAGGATCTTCGGGCTGCACCTTCAACTGGACGGCGGGGTTCGGGAGCATCTCCTCCAAAGGCCTTACTAGTTCGGCCATTTCGACCCAGGGCTTCAAGGCGATATCTTGGTCTTCCAGGTTGACGCAACGCACCAGGACCGTCCCTCCCCGCACCGTTGCCAGGGAGCGGGCTACCAGTACGCCAGGGTGCAGGTGTTCTGAGTAGCATGGTTCCAACTGCACCTCCACGCCCTCCAGTGGCATCGGGGCGTGGATTGGCATGGCCACCACCATCTGCCCTGGAGGAAGCACGAGCGGGGGAGCCGCCGGCGCGACGACTTTGCCCAGCGCCTCACCCTCCTGGCACTCCGGGAGCACTCGCGCTTCCAGCACCAACCGCTGGAAGACCTGCCCTTGGGCCATACGAGAACCCCACTGGCTCAGGGTCTCCTGCGTGGGATTGTTGAGGAGTAGATTGCCGAACTCCCGTAGTATGTTCAGGCCCAAGATAGCTGGATGATGGTCGTTAGTTTCTCCTTGGGTTAGGACTATAGATGAGCGACTTTGCATTTTTTCGGGTCGAGTCGGGTTTCATGAAACCCGACTTTCGCAAAAGTCAGGTCGAACAAAATCGGCCAATTATCATGAAAAGTCAAACGCCGACTGAAACACGAAACCCAATGCAAGTCAATGGGGAAGAAAAGTCAGCAGTGAGTAGAGGACAGGAAACCACCTACAGTGCCCATTTTAATGCCAAAACATCAATTCTTATTACTTAAGCTTGTCAACCTTAATTTACTTTATAATAATAGTTAGGCATTGAAAACTGGGGGTTATTTGGCTAAAGTTGTGGGGGGTAGGGCTGGCTCCAGATTTTCATGGGCCCAGGGGCCAGAGAGTGTCAATGGTCTCCTTTAACACATGCCACAATTCATGATCCTCTGATACGGCAGAGAAATAGTGGAATAGTACAATGAAAAATACTTCACTTCTTACATCACATGACTGATATCCCTTTTAAATTGTCCAATAGCTCCAAAAACGGACAGTATATTGCTCCATACAGTATTATGGCCACCGCATAGTGCGCTATACAGAGTAATGAGGCCCATATATTTCTCCTGAAAAACTGTGAGTCTTTATTTCACATATTTTCCGTCCTGGACCCGTAGAAGCGAGTAATCGCAAAACGGCCGTTGTCCGGCACCTCCCTCCCCTAGCATTCCTCCACATCCTGCATGTCCACACATTTGATGGAAAATATGTGAAATAATGACTCACAGTTTTTCAGCTACATTGGTGAGTGCTGCATATTTCTTCTTTTTTTGCTTCACATTGAAATATTCATGTTTTTTCATGCAAGCACCTCCATTTTTTGACTGAATCATATACCGCAATACTTCAGATAAAGAGCTCCGTCTGATAATGTGGTGATTTGTGTGCCCTAGTATGCCGTTCATCTGTTTGCTCTTTGCTGGGACCATATATTTCTCCATACAGAATCATTGGTCCCATATAATGTTCGATACAGTATATGATGAGCTCCACATAATGCTGCAGTATATGTTGGTCCCCATGGATGAAGCTCCACTGTCTTATGGGACCAAATAATGCTCCATATATAATGAGCCCCATTTCTAATGCTCCAGTGTATAATGGGCCCTGTAAATGCTGCTCCAGTGTCTGATGTCCACCTTTGGAATGCTCCAGTGTATGGTGGGCCCCATATATCATTCTCCAGAGTATAGTGCTCCCCAAAAATTGATCCCAACCTTTAAAACAATTAAGTCTCCTCGCTAGGGAATCCCTGTACTAGTCTGGACTCCTCGTCGTCCCCATTGTCCATCTCACTGCACTTGGCTGTTTAGGCAGAGGGCGTACAGACATGATGTCATTGCGCTCTCTGATCAGACTATCACTGTCAGGAAATGTGCAAGACGTCATGGTGGTGGAGCAGGGAGAGGTAAGTATTTCAAGTTTGCAAGTGCTGTGATCCTGAGAAAGTAGGGGGGACCCACTCGTTGGCGGCAGCACTGGCACTGGGCCCCTCATAGTACAGGGGTGTGTCTGACGGCGGGTGGGGGTGGGACACTTTTGCGTACTATGAGGGGCCCTGTGCCAGTGCGTCGCCCATGAGTATGCCCCCCACCTGCTCATGGAACCTGCACTTTCATCTGCACCTTCCTCTTTGTCACCGTGTAAGGTGGTATAGTATGCAGGAAGGGGAACCTGAGTTTCATCAGGGTCAGATTCTGACTGTGTAGAGTGCGAGGGGAATGTAGTGGTCTGGGTCAATGTACCAGCAGAATCATCTAGCAGTGGCTGGGCATCAGTGCACTTGTGGCGCCCCCAGGAGTACAGTTGCCACAGTGGCATTACCTTCCTCCTAGGGAGTGTGATGTCATGCTTGGGAGCAACGAAGGATCTCTCTAGCAGTTAATCCAACACACAACACAGTTCCCACTCCAGGCCAGCAGGGAGAGCTCTGAACCTGACTACTGAGGAGCTGCTCTCTGTGGTCGGGAGGAGGGATATTAGGGCAGTCTGTGAAGGGAAGGGGAAGTGTGTGGATGTGAGAAGGGGAGCTGGAGGATGAGCAGAGTTAAGGCTCACTCCTAGCTGGAGCGCATGGTCCGTATTCTGGTCTCCAAGTTTGTAGGGATACTGACGGTCCTGCAGCAGAAACCAGAGGAAGTAGCAGCTACAAATGCTCTGTTCCCAACTAAGGCTTGGAGGCCCCAGCAGTGACTTGTGTGAGCCAGCAGGAAAAGGCTATGGCTGCCTGCCGTACGAGAAAGTTTCAAAAGAGAGTCAACAGGGGGAACTTCAGTGAACTCAGTACTGCGAGTACCTCAGATAAGCGCTAGAACGGAGGCCACACTACCTGTCTTCAGAGAGAGAATTCTTAATTTGCTTCCAGGCTGACCAACTCCTTCTCCATCTGTACTCTGGGTCCTGTACGGCACTTACCAAGTACAGGTAAAGGAACTGCACGACTGTGTCTGTCATCTTTCTCCTGCGCCTGGTGCATGGCTCTGCTACATCCTGCACTGCACACCATCTACCAACCCTTTCATCTGCCCTGCGACTACAGCCCTACCTGTGCAGGGCTTCTACATCTTAGCTGCACCACTACATCTGTCCCAGAGAAGTGACACTGCAGCGCTGGTCAATCTGATCAGAAACCACAGGTGGCGTCACGTATCATTCACCTATAAACGTAATTCACCCCTTTGCATGGACGCCCAGGCCCACGGACCGGGTCACCACCACCGTGACACATCCCTCTGAGACACCGGCCCGGTACTGATTGACCCCAATGCCCTGGCTGGCCACCCACACTCCATGTCAGATTCATCTTGGACTGGGGAATTCACGACTTGACTTGATAACCTAGGCATGGTATGTGGGAAAGAGCTACATGGACTAATGTGAAGTGTGGCCTGCTGCATCATTCACTTTTGGTGGGGGTGAAGGACACAAGGAAAGGGGTTCTTCCTGACCAGGAGCCAGCACTTGACGATTCAGTGCTTGCATTTTTTGAAACTTCAGAAGAGGAGGGCATATTTGCTGGAGTCTGTTTTGGCAATGTAAGCCAAAACCAGTTCCTGATGCTTCGGCTTTAAAAGCGGTTAACATACTCCCAGAAAAGGTAGCCTTCCAGGCATTCTGGAGCCAGACCATGACGCAGGCTCAACACCTCCTGCCTTAGCTGCTATTGTGCTTTTGCCACTACCAGCAAATGCACCACCACCATCAGTACCAGCTGGCCCCCCATGCCCACGTCCGCGGCCTATTCCACCATACTTCCAAATTTTGGAGAAAATGTACCCAAAATAATATCAGATATATGGTACTGTATCAGAAGCGTACAGCTTTATACAGTCAAAGGATAATTGTCAATCTCCCTATATATTTCATGAGTCACACAGAGATGCCTACAGGCTCAGTATGGATTAGACAAGAATAGAAAAAGGGTACAGTATCATCAGATACCAGGTATGTATAGTATAGTTTAAACATTCTATATCTCTGTATATATTTCAGGAGGCAGACACAGATGCTCTCAGGCTCAGTATGGATTACAACACAATATAAAAAGCTGTGAAACGGTTATGGATCTGAAGCGTACAGCTGTACACAGTGTAGGGGTCATTGTCAATCTCAGTATTTATTTCCACAGTCAGAAACAGACTCTCACTTGGTCAGTTTGGACTAGAACAAAATATAAGAAGCAGTAATTGGGTAATGTATCACAAGCGTAGAGCTGTATACAGTGTTGGGGTCATTTTTAAATCCACATATAAATTGCAGGAGTAACCCACAGACTCTCACACTCTCAGGATGGATCATACCACAATATAACAAGAAGATCCACAAGAAATAATCACACATGTGGGCCAATGTTCCAGGTGTCAATGATACACTTAGAGTGGTGGGTGGAGGAGGACTTCCTGGCAGAAAGGGTACAGTATCACCAGATGCCAGGTATATATAGCATAGTTTAAACATTAAAAATGTACATCTATATATCAGGAGTAGTGTTGAGCCACCCCGCTAGTGTTCGAGTTTGGTTCGGTTCGTCGAACAGGAGGCAAGTTCGTCGAATGTACGTCGAACGTTCTACGAACACCATCGAGCCCAATTGAAAACAATGGCAGACAAACACAAACACAAACACATAGTA
The DNA here is from genome assembly GCF_039654945.1 of Dendrobates tinctorius. Taxonomy (NCBI): domain Eukaryota; kingdom Metazoa; phylum Chordata; class Amphibia; order Anura; family Dendrobatidae; genus Dendrobates; species Dendrobates tinctorius. The sequence continues at coordinate 16,636,987 of NW_027361858.1, read as the reverse complement.
AACAATTACAAAACACCTTAAAAGGTGTCCCAAAGCAGACAAAATGCTCAGAAGACAAAAATAACATATGGAAAAGGGCAACTACATATAGAAAAGAGGTGGAGGAGTAAAAAGAGGAGGAGACACAGATATAGGCATGTCATGCCCTTATAAAGTCAAGAAAGGCTGGACTAAAAATCTAAAATAAAAAAATGTAAAATTCTAAAATCGAAGACGATCATATACCGTCGGACTTCCCACCATTAATTATGCCAACTGCCGATCGGGCGGCGTTATTCCCACGACCCTCCGAACAGCGTCCATGAAGGTAAAGTGTTTGGTTTCCGGGGGCAGTATGGTGGTAAAGCTGAACCTTAAAGGAATGTCAAGAAGGGCACCACCAGGAGTGGAGCCTGTGGCTTAATTGAACTCCACACGGGCAACCTCAACCATGCCAGCCATGGAAAAGATGGACAGATTGCAAGCTTTGTCAATTCTGTGGGTGTTGGTGCATGGCCGTTTTTAGTTGTGCTAGCGATTTGTCAGCTTAATTCCGTAAACGAACAAGTTTCCGGCATGCCCCCGTGGTCCGCGTCCAGCTTACTAGAGGGACACGCGAGGCTCTGGCTCGTGAGATCGAGCAATAACAGGTCTGTCCTTCCCTTACATATCCGGGGCTGCATGCGCGCTACACTGAAAGGACCAGCGTGTGTCGCTTACAGGTGCGGATAACCTGCTAAACCCCGTTAGTGATGGGGATCTGGGATTCCAATTCTTCCCTGCGAACGAGGATTTCCCAGAAAGTGCAGGTCAATCGGAATTTCGGAATGAGGCCTAACCGGCATTCCAGAAAGAATGAAAAAATTAAGCATCCAAACCACAAGTGCTGTAGCTTGTTTAACAACTGGGCTCCTCTGCTGAGTAGCACACAGTTCTTACATAAACAGGCTGCATAGCTTGGTTTCACGGGTGGGAAACTCTGCTGAATAGCAGACAGTGCTTACATAAACAGGCGGCATAGCTAGGTTCGCGGGTGGGCTCTTCTGCTGAGTAGCAGACAGTGCTACAAGGCCCAAAACCATTTTCTGGACAAGATGCGGTAAAAAATTATTAAAAACACACACGGTGTAGCTCCTTGACAGGTGCAATACACCGCTGGCTACCAGACACCGCTACTATGCCATGAAACTGTCTATTAACATTGAAAGCCATTATTAATGTGGAAATAAAGTTACACTTTTGGTGAGCGAACCGTTCTCGCACGGAACCTCGAACAGCCAAATTGTAAGCAAAGTATTCGAGTTCGACGAACGTCTCGAACACCGCCCAAGACAGCTCGAATTTGAATTTGGCGAACAGGTCGACTCGAACACCGCTCATCTCTAATCATGAGGCAGACTCAGACAGTCCTCAGGCCCAGTATGGATTCGACAAGATTGTAGAAAGCTGAGAAAGGGTACAGTATCAAAGGATAACAGGTATAAATGTAGCATAGTTTACACATTAAAAAGCTATGTCTATATATCAGGAGGCAGACTCAGACGGTCTCAGGCCCAGTATGGATTCGACAAGATTGTAGGAAGTTGAGAAAGGGTACAGTATCACCGGATAACAGGTATATATGTAGCATAGTTTACACATTAAAAATCTATGTCTATATATCAGGAGGCAGACTCAGACGGTCTCAGGCCCAGTATGGATTTGACAAGATTGTAGAAAGTTGAGAGAGGGTACAGTATCACTGGATACCAGGTATATATAGCATAGTTTAAACATTTAAAATCTCCGTGTATATTTCCGTAGTCCGACAAAGACACTCACAGCCTCAGTATGGATTAGGCAAGAATCTAAGGCTGGTTTCACACTTGCGTTTTTTTGCGCTGTATTTTAGCCCTAAAAAACGCATGCGTTTTTTTTCCTATATTTTGCATGGGATGCGCTTATGTGCGCATACACATGCGTTTGTATGCGTTTTTACGCGCATGCAGTTTTTTGTGGTGTGCGCTCGGGCGCACAAAATGCATCCTGTTGCATTTTTTGGGCGTCCGACTTGCCTTAAAAAAACGCATGCGCACGCAATGCGTTTCTTTACAGCAAGACACCCATTATAAGTCTTTGGGTGCGCATATGTGCGCATTGGCATGCTCATGTATGCTTTTTTTGCGCATGCGTTTTTTAGTTGACCATTAGTTAGACAATGGAATTTAGGGGTTTGGGTTAGAGTTAGGGTTAGTTAAGTGGGTTTAGGGTTAGGGTTTGGGTTAGGGTTAGTATGGTTTGGTTAAGGGTTAGGGTTTACGGTTAGTTAGGGTTTAGGGCTAGGGTTTGGGTTAGGGTTAGTAGGGTTTGGTTAAGGGTTAGGGTTAGGGTTAGTATGGTTTGGTTAAGGGTTAGGGTTAGGGTCAGGGTTAGGGTTAGGGTATGGTTTGGTTAAGGGTTAGGGTTAGGGCTAGGGTCAGGGTTAGGGTTAGTAAAGTCATGGTTTGGGTTAGTGTGAGGGGCCAACTAATGTTGAAAAAAACGCAAACGCGGTACAAAACGCACTAAAAACGCATACAAACGCATAAAAACGCTGCGTTTTTTTCATGCATACTCATAAAAATGTTTGAAAAAAACACAGCATTTGTATGCGTTTGTATGCATTTTTTCCATGCGTTTTTTTGCTGGAAAAACACGCTGCAAAACAAAGCAAGTGTGAAAGTAGCCTAAAAAGTAAAAAAAAGAGTAATGTATTCGAACCGTACATCAGTATACACTGTTGGGGTATTTTTCAATCTTCATATATATTTCAGTCTCAGTAAGACAGTCCAGCCTCTCTGCAAGAGGAAACGAGATGGATACAAGTACAGATGGAAAGTCGAGAGATTCAGGTGGTGACCCCTGCCCTGGGGGGAGGCAGCCCAGTTAGGGAGGTTGAAAAAATGTCATATGTTGATGTTGGACATTCAGCAGCTGAAAATGGAGGAATTGGCAAAGTCTGAGGAAGAGGAGGACAAAGGCGAGCCATTTTTCTGGCAACCTACATGTCAGCAGGGGAAGGTGGGGCAAAATCCTTTGAAACTCATGCATGGTTCATTTTAATGAAGGTTAGATCATCAACATTTTGAGTCGACAGACGGGTCCTCTTTTCTGTCAGGATTGATCCAGCAGCACTGAAGACTCTTTCGGATAGCACACTACCTGCAGGGCAAGCGAGCTCCTGTAAGGCATATTGTGCCAATTCAGGCCAGGTGTCCAGTTTACAGGCCCAATAGTCAAAGGGGATTGACCTGTGAGGGAGAACATCGATATGGGAGGAGAAGTAGTTTGTAACCATAGTTGGCAACTGCTGTCTCCTGTCACTTTCAATCGATGCAGTATTACCAGTCATGTGAGCGGTACTTGAAAAATCAGTCCACAACATTGTCATGAAACCCCTGTGTCCAACGCCACTTCGGCTGTATGCACCACGAACACCTCTTCCATGTTGCCCCCAACCGCTCGTGGGAGAACCATCACCGCCGCTGTGTCCTGGAAATGCCTCAAACAAACGGTTTACCAGAGTTGCTTGTTTGTTAGCCAATAATAGCTCTAGGTTCTCCTGTGGCATTATGTTTTGGAATTTGCCTTTATAGCGTGGATCCAGGATGCTGGCCAACCAGTAGTCGTCATGGTTCATCATTTTGGCAATGCAGGGGTCCCTTTTTAGAATCTGCAAGGCATAATCACACATGTGGGGCAATGTTCCAGGTGTCAATGATGCACTGCGAGTGCTGGGTGGAGGAGCACTTTCTTGGAAATCCACATCCCTCCAGACATGCACAAACCCTGTACCTGATCTTGCCACACCAACATTTTCTCTTGCCCCCTGAGAAGCTTCCTCCTCCCCTAAATAATCATCCCCATCATCCTCCTCCTCCTCTTCCTCTTCTTCCTCCACCTCGTCCAGGAGAGTTTCCTGAGCAGACAATTGCTGACTGTCATCAAGGCTTCCCTCCTCCTCTTCCTCCTTGGCTGCAGAAGCCTGCTCCTTAATGTGCGTCAAAGTTTGCATGAGCAAACGCATAAGTGGGATGCTCATGCTTATGACGGCATCGTCTGCGCTTACCAGCCGTGCGCATTTCTCAAAACACTGAAGGACTTTACAGGGGTCTTTCAGCTTCGACCACTGCACACCAGACAACTCAATGTCTGCCCTCAAACTGCCTGCCCGTGTATCCTCCCACACACAAATGCATTATAGCCTGCCTCTGTTCGCACAGCCTCTGAACCATGTGCAGGGTGGATTTCCACCTTGTTGCAACGTCGATAATTAGGCGGTGCTTGGGAAGGTGGAGCAATCGCTGCAGCTTCTGCATACGACTAGAGTGTACGGGCGACCGGCGGACGTGCCAGCACAGTCTTCACACCTTATGGAGCAGGGCTGTTAACTCCAGAAAATTATTGAGGAAGCACTGCACCACCAGATTCAAGGTGTGAGCCAGGCAAGGTATGTGTCTGAGTTTTGAAAGGGCTATGGCTGCCACAAAATTCCGGCTGTTATCCCTAACTACCTTGCCTGCCTCAAGATGTAGACTGCCCAGCCATGACTCAGTTCGTCGCTGCAAGTAGTCGGCCAGTACCTCCACGGTGTGTCTGTTGTCGCCCAAACACATCATCTTCAACACAGCCTGCTGATGCTTACCACTAGCTGTTCGATAGTGGGACACCTCGTGTGCCACACTGGCAGCTGCGGATGGATTGCTCGTGCAACTGGGCTCTGTGGATGAGCTTTCGCTTCTGGAGGAGGAGGAGGGTCAAACGCCTATAGTCAACTTTTTCCTATACCGTGGGCTAGGCAGCACTGTCCCACCGCCGCTGTCCTCTGTGGACCCTGCATCCACCACATCAACCCAGTGCGCAGTGATGGACACGTAACGGCCCTGGCCATGCCTACTGGACCATGGATCTGTTGTGAGGTGCACCTTTCGACTCACTGATTGCTTGAGTGCATGGACAATGCGGTCTTTCACATGCAGGTGGAGGGCTGGGATGGCTTTTTCGCGAAAAGAAGTGGCGACTGGGTAGGTCATAGTGTGGTACTGCGTAGGCCATAAGCTCGCGGAAAGCTTCACTTTCAACCAACCGGTAGGGCATCATCTCTAACGAGATTAGTTCGGCAATGTGGGCGTTCAAACACTGTGTATGCAGATGAGAGGATGAGTTCTTTCTTGTCCTACTCAGAGTCTCTGGAAGGGTGAGCTGTACTTGAGAGCTGCATATGGTGGAACTAGCGGTGGACATGGTGGACTGAGAGAGGGTTGTTTATGGTGATGGTGTTGGTGGTCTTGCTGAATGCCTAGATTCAGTCTTTCGCAGCAATAACATTGTGATTCCCTGACTGCTTTGGCCTTGCGATGACACCTCAACATTTGCTGCTGGTGGTGTGTTAACCGGAGGGCTTACAGTGGGGGAAGCGATGTAGCGCTGCTGACTACCTTCATTCGGAGTAGGTGCACATGTGGTACGTGAGGTTTGGTAGTCCGTCCATGCTTGCAAGTGCATGGTGGTTAAATGTCTAAGCATGCAACTGGTATTAAAATTTCGCAGATTTTTCCCTCGGCTAAAGGTCTTTGCGCACTTCTTACAGATAACCTTTGCCTGATCATTAGGATTTTGTTCAAAAAAGTGCCACACTGCACTCTTCCTACTATGGAAGATATTTTGAGGCCTTGCACGCTGTGCTAATTTGACCGTCTGGCCAAGCGGTCCTGCAACTCTTTGGGTTTTTGTAAACCATTTTTGGACTGCTACGGGCCTGGCAGATAACAGCTGTTGTGATGTCGATGCCTGCTGCGGATCTTCCTCCTCCTCTTCAGAGCTATTGGCAGCGGCATCCTCTTCCCCATTGGATTCCATTCTGGGTCAGCAACTGGGTCATCCATCACCTCCTCTTAAGTTTCATGTGCACATTCCTCTGTGTCACCGTGTAAGGTGGTATAGTATGCGGGAAGGGGCACCTGAGTTTCATCAGGGTCAGATTCTGACTCAGTACACTGTGAGGACAATGTAGTGCTCTGAGTGAATGTACCAGCAGAACAATCTAGCAGTGGCTGTGCATCAGTGCACTCCATGTCCGATTCATCTTGGACTGGGGAATTCACGATTTGACTTGATAACTAGTGTTGAGCGATACCATCTGATACCGTGAAGTATCGGATCGGATTCGATCGGATCGATACCCAAAAAGTATCGGGTATCGCCGATTCCGATACCGGAAGTCCCATTCAAGTCAATGGGACAGAAATATCGGAATTAAAAAACCCCTTTCTTTACTTGCACATCCTGTTCGGGAGGGGGGAAGAGTGTGGGCAATGCGTGGGCGGACACTGTGCGTGTCTGGGTGTGCGGGCGGGGTCTGTGCAGGCTTGCCGGGGGTCTGTGCGGGCCTGCCGGGGGTCTGTGCGGGCCTGCCGGGGGTCTGTACGGGCCTACCGGGGGTCTTTGTGGACTGCCAGGGGTCTGTGCCGGCTGCCGGGGGTCTGTGCGGACTGCCGGGGGTCTGTACGGGCCTGCCGGGGGTCTGTGTGGGCCTCCCTGGGGTCTGTACGGGCCTGCCGGGGGTCTGTGCCGGTTGCCAGGGGTCTGTGCGGACTGCCTGGGATCTGTGCAGGCCTGCCGGGGGTCTATGCCGGCTGCCGGGGGCCTGTGCGCACTGCCGGGGATCTGTGCAGGCCTGCGGGGGTCTGTGCCGGCTGCCGGGGGGTCTGTGCGGACTGCCGGGGGTCTGTTCAGGCCTGCCGGGGGTTGTTTGTGTGTGCAGGCATCGTCCGATGGGACTACAAGTCCCATCGGGCTATGCCTGCTACAATGACAGTGATTGACACATTAGCCAATGATGGGACAGTAGTAGTCCCATCATCCGGCTAATGTGTTGAATGTAAAAAAATATATATATATATATATACATACTACATACATACTACTTAAATACAACATTCATACAACATACATACATACTACATACATACTTCATATATACTGCATTCATACAACATACATACATACTACATACATAGTACATATATACTACATTCATACAGCATACATACATACTACATATATACAACATTCATACAACATACATACATACATACTGCATACATACTACATATATACTACATTCATACATCATACATACATACTACATACATACTACATACATAATACATATATACAACATTCATACAACATACATACATACTACATATATACTACATTCATACAACATACATACATGCATACTACATACATACTTCATATATACTACATTCATACAACATACATACATGCGTACTACATACTACATACATACTACATATACTGTATACTACATTCATACAACATGCATACATGCATACTACATACATACTACATACATACAACATGCTACAGACATACAAAATACATACTGCATACATACTACATACATACTGCATACAATACATTCATACAATACATACATATAGACATACAGCACATACAACATAGAGTACATACTCACCATCACTTGTCACTTTGTTCCACGAAGCCAGTGTCATCTATAAAAAATATGAAAATAACAAAAAACTGATATACTCCCTGATCCGCAGAAATCCACGAGTGTCCCACGACGATCTCCCATGAAGAACAGCAGTATCAGCTGATCCGACCGCTCTCTAGGGGCCCCAGGAATACAATGACGGGAGGTAGTATCCTTCCGCACTGTATTCCTCCACCACTGTAAAAAAATAGCCCCTAGTCTCACTTTTGGCATTGCTGTGTGAGAAAGTTCCCATGCCATAAAGTGAGACCAGTGAACTATGGTAACCTCTCAGTGATGCAGTGCAGGAGATCGTCGTGGGACACTCGTGGATTTCTGCGGATCAGGGAGTATATCGGTTGTTTGTTTTTTTCATATTTTTCACAGTGAGATGACACTGGCTTCGGGGAGCAAAGTGACAAGTGATGGTTGAGTATGTACTCTATGTTATATGTACTGTATGTCTATAAGTATGTATTGTATGAATGTATGAATGTATTGTATGTAGTATGTATGTAGTATGTATGTTGTGTGTATTTTGTATGTCTGTAGCATGTTGTATGCATGTTGTATGTATGTAGTATGTACTATGTACAGTCATATGTAAAAGTTTGGGCACCCCTATTAATGTTAACCTTTTTTCTTTCTAACAATTTTGGTTTTTGCAACAGCTATTTCAGTTTCATATATCTAATAACTGATGGACTCAGTTATATTTCTGGATTCAAATGAGGTTTATTGTACTAACAGAAAATGTGCAATCTGCACTTAATCAAAATTTGGCTGGTGCAAAAGTATGGGCACCCTTATCATTTTCTTGATTTGAACCCTCTTAACTACTTTTTACTGACTTCCTGAAGCACTAAATTGGTTTTGTAACCTCATTGAGCTTTGAACTTCATAGCCAGGTGTATCCAATCATGAGAAAAGGTATTTAAGGTGGCCACTTGCAAGTAGTTCTCCTATTTTATTCTCCTATGAAGAGTGGCATCATGGGCTCCTCAAAACAACTCTCAAATGATCTGAAAACAAAGATTATTCAACATAGCTTTTCAGGGGAAGGATACAAAAAGTTGTCTCAGAGATTTAACCTGTCAGTTTCCACTGTGAGGAACATAGTAAGGAAATGGAAGAACACAGGAAGGCTGAGTTCACACGTGGCGTTTTTTCGCGTTTCCGCGGCGGTTTTAACCGCGCGATTTTGCCACGAAAACGCGAAAAATAAGCATCCCATGCATTCCTATGGGATTCCGCAATGCTGTGCTAATGCTGCGGTTTTTACCGTGGCGGAATCGCTTCGCGGTAAAAACCGCAGCATGCTCATTAATTTGCGGAATCGCGGCGATCCCGCACCCATAGGAATGCATTGTTCCGCTTATTTCCCGCATGTGGCTGTGCCCACCATGCGGAAAGTAAGCAGAACAATTGCGGATGGTACCCACGGTCCGGAGGAGAGGAGATTCTCCTCCGGGCTTTGGGTACCATATCCCTGTAAAAAAAAGAATTTAAAATAAAAAATATTGTTATTCTCACCCTCCGACGTCCCGCGCAGTCTTCCTGCTTCTCTCCACGCTCGTTCCCAGTAGTCCTTTGCGAAAATGCCAGTCTCGCGGGATCGCGAAGTCTCGCGGTCATTCGCGCGACGTCATCGCGAATAACCGCGAGACGTCGCGATCCCGCGAGAACTGATGTCATCGCGGGCATTTTCGCAAAGGATTACTGGGAGCGGATGCGCGGGACGTCGGAGGGTGAGAATAACACCATTTTTTATTTTTTTTTACATTCTATCTTTTACTACTGATGCTGCATAGGCGGCCTCAGTAGTAAAAAGTTGGTCACACTCGTCAAACACTATGTTTGACGAGTGTGACCAACCTGTCAATCAGTTCTCCAAGCGATGCTACAGATCGCTTGGAAAACGCTAGCATTCTGCAAGCTAAATACGCTTGCAAAATGCTAGTTTTTCCGCGGGAAAATCGCGGGAATTTAAAATGCGATGTTCCCGCTGACTGGAATTCCGGAATTCTCGCGGTAATTTCCGCGAGAGTTCCGGTACGTGTGCACTTAGCCGTACAGTTCTTGTTAAGCCCAGAAGTGGCAGGCCAAGAAAAATATCAGAAAGGCAGAGAAGAAGAATGGTGAGAACAGTCAAGGACAATCCACAGACCACCTCCAAAGACCTGCAGCATCATCTTGCTGCAGATGGTGTCACTGTGCATCGTCAACAATACAGCGCACTTTGCACAAGGAGAAGCTGTATGGGAGAGTAATGCGAAAGAAGCCGTTTCTGCAAGCACGCCACAAATAGAGTCGCCTGAGGTATGCAAAAGCATATTTGGACAAACCAGTTACATTTTGGAAGAAGGTCCTGTGGACTGATGAAACAAAGATTGAGTTGTTTTGTCATACAAAAAGGCGTTATGCATGGAGGCTAAAAAACACAGCATTCCAAGAAAAACACTTGCTATCCACAGTAAAATTTGGTGGAGGTTCCATCATCCTTTGGGGCTGTGTGGCCAATGCCGACACCGGGAATCTTGTTAAAGTTTAGGGTTTAGTATGTAGTATGCATGTATGTATGTTGTATGAATGTAGTATTTATGTAGTATGTATGTATTATGTAGTATGCATGTATGTTGTATGAATGTAGTATATATGTAGTATGTATGTAGTATGTATGTTGTATGAATGTAGTATGTATGAAGTATGTATGTAGTATGTTGTATGTATGTTGTGTGAATGTAGTATATATGAAGTATGTATGTTGTATGTAGTATGCTTGTATGTTGTATGAATGTTGTATATATGTAGTATGCATGTATTATGTAGTATATATGTAGTATGTATGTATGAATGTTGTATGAATGTAGTATATATGTTGTATGTATGCAGTATGTATGTATGTTGTATGAATGTAGTATATATGAAGTATGTATGTAGTATGTATGTATGTTGTATGAATGTTGTATATATGTAGTATGTATGTATGCTGTATGAATGTAGTATATATGTTGTATGAATGTTGTATATATGTAGTATGTTTGTATGCTGTATGAATGTAGTATATATGTAGTATGTATGTAGTATGTATGTATGTTGTATGAATGTTGTATATATGTAGTATGTATGTAGTATGTATATATATATATATATATATATATATATATTTACATTCAACACATTAGCCGGATGATGGGACTACTACTGTCCCATCATTGGCTAATGTGTCAATCACTGTCATTGTAGCAGGCATAGCCCGATGGGACTTGTAGTCCCATCGGACAATGCCTGCACACACACAACCCCCGGCAGGCCCACGCAGACCCCCGGCAGTCGGCACAGACCCCCGGCAGGCCCGTACAGACCCTCGGCAGTCTGCACAGACCCCCGGCAGCCGGCACAGATCCCCGGCAAGCCCGCACAGACCCCCGACAGGCCCGCACAGACCCCCGGCAGGCCCGTACAGACCCCCGGCAGGCCCACACAGACCCCCGGCAGTCCGCACAGACCCCCGGCAGCCGGCACAGACCCCCGGCAGGTTCTTACAGACCCCCGGCAGGCCCGCACAGACAGCGCATCATGATGCGCACAGACCGCGCATCATGATGACATCATTTCAGCAGCCAATCACAGCCACAACATTGGCTCATTGCATTATGGGAACTTCCGATTCCGGTGTCCGATATTGTAAAAATATCGGTACTCGGTATCGGAATTCCGATAAAATGAATATCGGCCGATACCCGATATTTGCAGTATCGGAATGCTCAACACTATTGATAACCCTGGCATGGTATGTGAAAAGAGCTCCATGGAGTAATTTGTAGTGTGACCTGCCGCATCCTTCAGTTTTGGTAGGGTGAAGGACACAAGGAAAGGTGTTGTTCCTGACCAGGAGCCTCCACTGACAACTCAGTGCGTTTATTATTTGAAACTTAAGAAGAGGAGGCGATAGAGCTGGGGGCTGTGTCAGCAATGTAAGCCAAAACTTGTTCCTGAAGCTCCGGCTTTAAAAGCGGTTTACCTACTCCCAGAAAAGGGAGCCTTCGAGGCCTTGTGGAGCCAGACGATGACGCAGGCTCAACACCTCCTGCCTTAGGTGCTATTGTGCTTTTGCCACTACCAGCAGATGCACCACCACACCCACCACCATCAGTACCGGCTCGCAACCCCCACCCACTTCCACGGCCTCTTCCACCATACTTCCTTATTTTTGGAAAAATGTACCCAAAATACCACCAGCTTTATGGTACTGTAAAACAATGTACAAGGTGAATATAGCATTAGGGAGATTTGGAAGCTCCCTAGAGATTTTAGGAGGTTGAACTATTATCTCAGTCCCAATATAGATTACACCTCAATTTAACAGGCTGAAATTGGCTGGTGTATGACAAAGTACAAGGTGTATATAGTATTGTGGAGAATATGAATCTCCCTAGAGATTTTAGGAGGTTGAACTATTATCTCAGGCCCACTATAGATTACACCTCAATTTAACAGGCTGAAATTGGCTGGTGTATGACAAAGTACAAGGTGTATATAGTATTGTGGAGAATTTGAATCTCCCTAGAGATTTTAGGAGGCTGACAATGATGCTCTCAGTCCAAGTATTGCAACAGGCAGCCTAATAAGCAGGACTGCTGCACACAAAAGTGTGGAAAAATGAACTCTTGGTAACTGTGCAGAAAAGATGAAGAAAAGTATTTTTGCTTTTAAAAAAGCAGTTTGCACAGCAATGTGCAAACAGCAATTCAGCTATCAGGGAGCCTTATAAGGCAGCCTAATACCCAACAGAGCTGATGCACAAAAAATAAAGCCTCCCCTGTCACTGCACACAAACTGTTGTGTTGTACAGTGGAAATTGCTAACAGCAGAAGCAGTTTTTTTGTCCTTTATCCCTGCCTAATGCTCTCCCTTTTTCAGAATCAGCAGCTGCAACTTCTCCCTAATGCTAATATCTGCAGAAGTAAGATGGCAGTCGGCGTGCACGCCCTTTCATAGCCCCTGTGACCCCACACAAAGCAAGCCAATCACTTGCATGCCCTTCTCAAAGATGATGGTGACCGATGCCCATGTCATCGCGTTGCCCACAGTGTGCGTCCTCCATAATTGGCTGCAAAAGGCGCTGGAAGCATCATTTGAAACGCGATTTTGGCGCTCTGGTCGACGACCTCATGGCCGACCAGACTCTGTGGTCGGGTTTCGTTTCATGAAACCCGACTTCAGCGAAAGTCGGCGACTTATGAATTTGATCGACCCGTTTCGCTCAACTCTAGTTAGGACCACTCCTCAGCGGCCGAGTGATTTACCACACAGCATCATTTGGAGCCACACCACTCCGGCGACAGGAACCGGCAGTTGGTTCGCGGCTACTAGTCGTATCATGGGCCCCCACTGGGGCCTTGCCACTTCTGGGAAATGCTGCCGGAAGTAAGTTGCAGGCATAGTCGCTACTTGCGACCCCGTATCCACTAGGCACCGTACAGCACGACCCTCGACTTCGGCCCACACTATTGGGCGCTTAGCGACCAGATCTTCGGGACTTCCACCACCCCTTGTTGTAGTTTCCAGCTCCGAGCGGTGTCCCCATGCCCGGAGCCCTCTAGTTTAATGTCCACCAGGGTGGGTATCTCCCACGCCGCAGACACTCTCGTGCAAAGTGGCCCAAGTTCTCCACACTCATAGCATCGGGGTGGTGAGGCCCGGCCACCCCGGGTATTGCGAGGCCCCCAGGGCCCAGGATTGTAGCCAAGCCGGCCAGGTGCGGGCTCCGTTCTCTTCTTCACTTCAGCCAGCTTGCCCCGGATACTCTTCAGCTCTTGTCTCACTTCCTCAATCCACTGAGGCTCTCTGACAATGTTTACAGGAACCTCCATGCCCCGGGCCTTCCCCACGGGGACCGTCATCCCCTGCTCCTGCTCTCGTACCCAGGCCTGACTCCCCACCTCAGAGAAAGCTATGCGTGGGTTCACTCGGATCTGCTCCCGCAATGCCTGCTTGATTAACAGGTCCTGGAGTCCAGTCACTAACAGGTCAAGCAGGGTTATGTCGATGGGCCCTACCCCTTCTCCGTCCTTCTGCTCTATGGTTGTGTATAATTCCTGGAGAGCGTTCATATACTGGGTAATGGTCTCTCCCTCCCCCTGCATCCGACTGAACAACCGGGTCCTCAACTCTCCCACGTTTGTTCGATCCCCGTGGGTTTCTTCCAGAATCTGCAAGACCCTGGCAAAGGTTTTGCGGTGTCCCGGGGGTCTCAACATCACCGACGTCCGGGCTTCCCCATCTAGCGCCATGAGGGCCACCTCAGCCTCTAAATCAGGGGTCAACAGATGCATGCGGAAGAGGCCCCACATGCGCTCTGCCCAGCTCCACAGCAGTGTATTGGAGCCAGAAAACCGGGGCAAGTTACTTATCATAGCCCCCAGAGAGATACTGGAGCGGGGGCCCCCATTATGAGCAGCACCCGCAGGCCCACTCTGTTCGGGCGCGCCACCGTCTGCGCTCGGAGACTGCATCCTGCCGACTACGCCAAATGTGGTACTAGCAGGTACGCAGGATGCAGTGACGTGGCACGAGATGGTTTAGTGCTTTTAGTAATAACGTTTATAGGCCTAGAGGTAACTGTCCTCAGTCGTAGCCTGACCAACCAAAGGGGGAACAAGAGTTGCCCTCGCAGGGGCTCAATACAAGCAAACAAGAACAGAGTAGAACATGACTACGTCCGGCGAAAGCCGGTCACTATAGGGCCGCGGTATGGCCGACTACGGGTCCTTAACTATATAACCAACTTAGCCGTCCTGACGTCCCTCGGGGTTCTGGACAGTGGTTCTTTGGCGTAGCAGCCGCTGGGCCCAGCTGCTGAAGAGTTGACGTAGTCTTCGAGCGTTCTAACGCTCCAGTGACACCAGGGCACCACAGGCCCCAGAGGAGTCCTTGGACAGAAGGGCCGCAGCCCCCGGACTGGGGCAAGTGGCAGCGATGCGGGGTGGGGATTGACAGGCCACTTGTGCAGCTAACAGCAGTCAGCAACGGCCCAGCCCTTGCCGTGGACCGGAGCGGGACAGTGGTGGCCGCCGAAGGCACTGGACTTACCGCGGCCACAGGTGAGAGCAGAGCGCCTGCGGTTGGCGGGAGACAGGCCACAGCCGCGGGCTGGAGCGAGGTGGCAACGGTCGCGAGCGACCGCGGGCAGGCCGCAGCGACGGGCTGAGGTGAGGCGGTAGCGGTCGCGGGTTGAAGCGGGGCAGCAGCTCTTGGACGGTCGTCTGGGTGCCGTCCCTCTGATGTCCTAGGTGAACGTCTCTCCTGGCTCTGGTAAGTCGCTTTGGCTCTCAGTCGCTCCCACGGTCTCCTGCTGCTTCTGTCCTGGTCTGCTGACTCACCATGACTAGCGTTCCCTGCCCCTTTTATACTGGCTCCTCCCCCAGCCCATCTGTTCATCTCAGCGGTCCATCCCTGAACTCTGTCCCCCGGGAACAGTTTCCCCCGGAACCTAGGTGACGGTCCCCTTGGTTCTGGCCCGGACACTCAGCGGGGGCCCTTCTTCCCACATATAGATGGGTATGAAGGAACAGGTTTGGACCTGTTCACATTGGAGAAGAACCGCAAGTGTTGTGAGCTCATTTTCGGGTTTGCCTCTGGCTTCTGGTGAGGGTAATGGAGCTGGCTGTGCTGACAGAGGAATAGTGAGTTCTCTATCTGGACTCCCTCTGTTGGTGAAGGGAGGTAATGAAACTGATCTAAATGGCAGAGACCGGCCACCTGAGGAAGAGGACTGTGATTGGACATCAGGAATTTCTGATTGGATTTAAGGCAGCCGACTCCCTAGTTTCTTGTTGGTGATTTCTTCTGATTGTGGCTTCTGGTTTCAAGTTTGGTTCCTGCATGCTTAAAGCTAAGTTTTCTCTGCTATTGTTCATATGAGTTTTCGTCTTGTTTACTTAGTTTTTGTGTTCAGCCAGCCCTGGCTGGGACTGGGCTGAATCTCCATTTTGTCTCTGATCAGTTTATCTCTTTTGCTCTGTCTTCAGAATATACCTGAGTGCTGAAATAGGGAATTGAAGTGTAGCGACTTCAGGGCCTTTTTATATCAGACTTGTTGGACATTTTTTGGCAGGGTTTTTTGCGTGATTGCAGACAGCAGCTTTTCTTTCCTGTCATTTCTAGTTAGTGAGGGCCCCATCGTTTGCTCAGCCTATCTTTCTATCTGTGTTTGTGTTTTCATCTTGTTTCACCGACAATACATGTTGGGGGCTGTCTATTGCTTTGGGGTCTGCACTGGGGCAGCTTAAATTTTCCCTTTCTTTCTTTAGGCTTATTTAGTTCTCAGGCCATGATGAGGCGTCTAGGACCACCGTAGGCACGCTCCACGGCTACTGCTAGTTGTTGTGGATAGGATCAGGGGTCTGCTAGTTACCAACCTCTCCGGTTTTCTGGGCTTAGCTTGCTTTTTGTTTTTTCCTCCTCGGTGACTCATTCATAACATGCAAGGCTGCAGAGAGGAGCTGCAGTTAGCAGCAAGAAGTTCTGCAGAAGCAGAACAAAGCAGAACCGCAGGAGTGCAGAGCTCAGGCAGAGCCGCAAGAATGCAGAGCACAGGCAGAGCCGCAAGAGTGCGGAGCAAAGGCAGAGCCGTGAGAGTGCAGAGCACAGGCAGCGTCACAAGAGTATGGAGCACAGGCAGAGTCGCAAGAGTATGGAGCACAAGCAGAGCCACAAGAGTGTGGATCACAGGCAGACAGAGAGGACACAAGGATAGACACAGCAGGGAAAGGAGCCACAGACAAGGAGACCGAGAGACAGAGGTAGGATTGAGTTCAGACAAGGTAATCGTGCAAGACAAGGTACTGGAACAAAGACACAGAGACTCAGATATAGTGCCTCCTGGAGGGTAGAGAGGACAGGTACGAGACAAGGCAAGGAGCAATAGCACAGGGACCATGATATTTTGTCTCCTGTAGGGTGAACAGACAGGTACAAGACAAGGCTAAGAACAAGGACACAGAGACCAGGATATTCTGACTCCAGGAGGGCAGAGCAGACAGGCACAGATACAGGACTTGGGAAACAAGCCTCCAGAGAAGGCAAAACACAGGACAGGACCTGGCAACTCAGCAGCAAAACACTAACTGAGAAAAGGCATTGCTCAGGCAGCTTCCACCAGGTGGAGCTGCCCTAAATACTAGAGGCCTCTTGGTGGTGGCCGGGAGCACATTAGGCAGGTGCACACTGATTCCTTAAGAACCAGAGAGTTGCCTCCCTATGCACACAGCCAAGAAGCATGCAGAGAGCAGGTAGGAAGCAGGAGGCAAACAGCATGGAGCCGGCCACAGACAGAACACACAATATGGCCTGGAGCAGTGAGGAAGTTGGTGTGTGGGGCAGGGTAGTTACAGGCATCAATTTATTGTATTTATATATTTTACTCACTTATAAATTCTCCACATTTCATAATATTGTTAGTAAAATCAGCAGCAGTAGCAACAGCAGGCACAGAAGCCATGACAAAGGTGTGACAAACTGCAAAAACGCAAAATCAATGCAGCACACTAAAAACAAAACCATCGCATAGTCATCTTAATGAAAGTTGGCGGTCTACACTTTCAGGAGCAAGTCAGAGGCACTTATCCATCAGGACACCTTCTGAGAGAAGGTTGGCTGCTGGGCATGATAAAATCTCCAAGGCGTGGCAGTCGAGATCAGGCTACTCTTCTATTTTTGAAGACAAAAAATGCAAAAAGATCCACCCCCATGGCATTGATGATAAGCTGGAGATGCTCCTGCACCATTTTCTCCAGTCGTTTATTACGTGTCAGACTTGTACTCTGTTCTGTTGGTGCACGATTTAGTCTAAAAAAATGTGTGAAACAACTCACAGATATTGTTTTTTTTTTAAATTTCACTCACTTACACAGTTCTTCACACACATTTTCAGCACTGTCTCCATTGTGGTTCACAATCTAAATTTCCTATCCATGTGTCTTTGAAGCGTGGGAGGAAACTGGAGTACCCAGAGAAAACCCACACAAACAAGAGGAGAATATAGAAACTCCTTGCAGATGTAGTTATTGGTGGGGTTTGAATCCAGGACCCCAGTGTTGCAAGACTGCAGTGCTAACCACTAAGCCACCATGCAGCCTCTATCACTTACACTGCTGCTAATTTTTATGCATTGACGTCTCAACAATCCTGGGGTTGGATGTCCATAACTGCGATTTACACTCTGTGTATCACTACTGTTTTGGGAAAAAACACTCTTAAGATTGTCTACAAGCATGTTTCGATACTGTAGCATGTGTGCATCCCTTTCCAGTGGGGAAGCATCTGGCAACCCAGTAGTCAGCACTATTTTTAATTCTAACAGTATGGCCAACAATCATGTTGCAGATAGTGCCTCAAGAAGGTGCTCATGTGTTGGGTGCTTCCATGAGGTCCAAGTACATGTGTGATGGTGTCAGGGTAACAGTCAAGCTTGCTTCCTCCATCCCCTCTCACCAACCACTGACAACAGAGAGGGAATCATTATCATCTTCATCTCCTGACTGTTGCGCGCCCATCACCTCTTCTGCCTTGTACTTCTCCATTTGTTCCTCGGCTCCCGCACCTTTACTAACAGTTTGTCTGGTACCATGAGCTCCCCTCAATTGCTGTAAACTACCCTCCCAAGGCACCCGCCTGTGTAACAACTTAGAGATATTGTTGTCACTTATGCTTACTCCTCTGCATCCTCCTTTTCCTCTGGGACCACCACCTCCTCAAGCAGACTATTCAAAGTGTGATTCAGCATGTAAATGACCGTAATAGTGATGCTGATGATGGCAACATCAGCAGTAACCATCATAGTAGCCATTTCAAAACTATGCAGAAGGGTGCAGAGGTTCTTCATCTGTTCCCACTCCACAAGAGTAATTTGCTACATATATGTACTGCTTTGGGCCAGACTATGCCAAATGTCACAGTTTACTAGGGGTTGTCGCTGCTGACACAATCGCTGTAACATGTGGAAGTCCACCGTGATAGCACAGTGCTTATCAACCGGATACACAGTAGCCTGAAGGACCTCTGTCTATGACATGTGGGGTGTGGATGCCAGAAATGAGCACACAGCTACTGTTCTTTCTGCAGCAATGCATACAGGCTGGAATAGTGATTTAGAAATTGCCGTACCACCAGGTTGAGGTCGTGAGCCATACAAGTCACCTGTGTGAGGTTGCCCTGGAGTAGGTCTGCCACCAGGTTTACATAGTTATTGCACAAGTCCTTCCCTGACTCCAGGTTCAGTGGAGACAGCCATTGCTCAAACTTGGCCAAGATAGCTGTCCACAGCGCTTGAGCTGACTGCGCAGTGCGGAGGTGCGGGGGATTCTCTCTGCACTATTGGGATGCGTGTTTCATTAAGGGAGATGTTGAGGGCACAGGTGGAGGCCCCACAGAAGGTTGAAGAGGCAGAAGTAGTGGAGGAAGTGTTAGAAACAGAGGTTTGTCCCACAAGCCTTGGGGATTCCAACATTTGCTGACTAGTGACACCTTGGGGTCTAGTGTTTTAGTTCACCATCCCTTGGTATGTAGTTTTTTGTTCTCCAAAACTAGGTGTTTAGTAGTTTAGTTCTCCATCTCATGATGTGTAGTTGGTTAGTATTCCATCCATAGGTTTGGAATGGTGACTGAGCAACTGGTACCTGTGGGACTGTGATGACCATCAGCTTTCGGAAACAATTTGTATCCACCAAGCGGAAAGACTGCATTTCCATGGCCAAAAAGATTAGATTGGCCAGACAATTTGTCAAGAATTTCAACCCATTATCACAGATATCATAACAGGCCTGGAGTCACGCAGAACCAGCAGCTGCATCCTTTGGAGCTCTCAGCTGGCCCCTATCTTGCAGAAAATTACACGATTGGGCAATGATCAACCGAGGGGGCTGTAGGCTGTTCCCAATAAATAATTATCGGAAAACTAACAATGAGCCTACGGCATATACACCTCTGGATTATAACTTGTGGAATATGTGTAAATACCTCTGTACAATCACTGTTAACTCCATGATAACCCCACAACACACACTGCCACCACCAATCCTTTTTTTTTTTTTTAAACAAATACAGGTCAATTGGACGCCATTCTTCTTTTGAGGTCCACAACATTAAACTCATCCATCCCCTCTCCATCAGAGTAGCGGTCATATGCCATCCCCCAGGCTCACCCACTCACTTCCTTGATCACTTTTCTGCCTGGCTCCTGCACTTCATGTCCTCAGAATTGCCAACATTCATTCTGGGAAGCTTCTACTTCCCCATAAACAGCTCCACCTCATCAGATGCATCCCAGCTTCTATCTCTAACCACTTCTTTTGGCCTCTCAATTTTTGATTTAGCCCCTTAGTGACAACCAAGCCAAATTTGCAATTAATGAACAAGCCAATTTTTACAATTCTGACCATTGTCACTTTATGAAGTTATAGCTCTAGAACACTTCAATCGATTCCAGTGATTCTGAGATTGTTTTTTCACAACATACTGTACTTCATGCTAGTGGTAAAATTTCTTCGATATAACTTGTGTTTGTTTATGAAAAAAACGGACATTTGGCAAAAATTTTGAAAATTTAGCAATTTTCAAACTTTTAATTTTTTGCCCTTAAATCAGAGAGTCATGTCACACAAAAAAGTTAATAAATAACATTTGCCATGTCAACTTTACATCAGCACAATTTTGGAATTTTTTTTGTTAGGAAGTTATAAGGGTTAAAATTGACTAGCAATTTTTTATTTTTCCAACAAAATTTACAATACCATTTTGAAGTGGTTTTGATGGATCAATATGACACAAAACACCCAAAAGTAACACCATTCTGAAAACTTCACCCCAAGGTGCTCACAACCACATTCAAGATGTTTATTAACCCTTCAGGTGCTTCACAAGAACTAAAGCAATGTGGAAGGAAAAAATAAACATTTAACTTTTGCCACAAAAAATTTAATTAAGGCCTCTTTCACACATCAGGTTTTCGCCGTCAGGCCCGATCCGGCGCTTTTGACAGAAACCGGATCCGGCGAAATGCAATGCCGGATCCGGTTTCCCCCCCATTGACTTGCATTTGCGCCGGATCGCGCCGGATGGCCATGCGTTTCATCCGGTTTTCGCCGGATCCGGCAATGTGTCGCGATCCGGCGTCTGGAAAAAACGGCTACTGTAACGTTTTTTGTCTCCGGCGAAAAAGCCGGACACGCCGGATCCGGCGCGTCCGGCTTTTTCATACAATGAAAGCCTATGAGCGCCGCAATGCGCCGGATCCGGTTTTTTGGTCTGAGCATGCTCAGTAGCTCTGCCCACAGGAGATATATAAAAGCAAGACAATGGGACCCTCAGCCACACCCAACATGCCACCCAAGCCAAGAACCAGGAGCAGGAGAAGGCAGCAGACATCTGCAGCAGCAGCACCATCAGCACCACCCCAAATGGAGCAGCAAATGGAACATGCTGAGGAGGGGAGTCCAGCAGCAGATGAGAGACGGTAATTATCAAATCCCCCATTCCTCCAAACTAGGGTCATGGAATATCAAGATATTCATTGGCCCTTTGTTTCTCTTTATTCAACAGCCGCCAAAGAGATGCAGCAGCAGCAGCAGCAGAAATGGCATCACTGGCAGCAGCAACAGCAGCAGCAATACCCACAGCCATGGAGTCTGGCCATCAACAGGACAGCACATCTTCTTCTGGGAGCCCTCCCTCGCATCGTCAGCGTTTGACGGTAAGTTTTTATTTCCAAAATCCATCATCTCTGTAATATATGTCTATTCATTGCCTTTTATTTCAAAACAGGAATCACAAGATGAAGAGGAGCTCCCAGAAGAAGAAGGAAGGGGTGGACAGACACCTGGAGTGGGCTCACAATTGGTAAGTTTTTTGCATCAAACGCAGAAACACAACATCACACTACACACAACACATAGAAAACAATGTTCTGCAGACCACACACAGCAAACAAATGCCTACATCCAAAGACATAACATTTTTTGTTTTCTTCTCTAGTCTTCCCAATCTGGTGCTCGGCCAAGAGGTCCTCGCAGTGCCTCCCAGGGT
This sequence comes from Dendrobates tinctorius, assembly GCF_039654945.1. Lineage (NCBI taxonomy): Eukaryota > Metazoa > Chordata > Amphibia > Anura > Dendrobatidae > Dendrobates > Dendrobates tinctorius. The sequence continues at coordinate 16,615,383 of NW_027361858.1, read as the reverse complement.
CATCGGCGACAGCAACGCGGCGGTCACCAGCGTGTAAGTATAAATATTTTTGCTTTGTTTTTTTGCACTTTTTATTTCATTTCTTTTGTGGAGGCTAATGTTATTTTTGTCTTTTTCTTTAACAGCCTTCACAGCGTGCTCCCGACTCTGATGGTGAGGATGGAGGACTCGATGTGGACCACCTCATCGATCTCGTCAGACAAAGGGAGCCGCTCTGGAATATGGCTGACCGCCGCCACGCTGACCTTATCGTTACCCGACGACTCTGGGAGGAAATCTGTTCGCTCCTTGTGGGCCGCTGGGAGGACCTCGATGTTCGGGCCCAGATTAAAGAGCGTAAGTATATACAGTACCGGTTGCTTGATGTAAACCAGTGTTTCCCGAACTCCAGTCCTCGTGGTCCCCACGGATCATGTGTTCAGGATTTCTATTTACTATGGAAATCCTGAAAACATGACCCCTGGGGACCATGAGGACTGGAGTTTGTGAAACACTGATGTTGTATACTAACCACTCCTTTCTCGTTTCAGGGAACAGAATTGTGAATCGGTGGCGGTCTGTGAGGGATCGTTTCAAGAAGGAGTTCAATAAAGAGATGCGGGCCCCGAGTGGATCTGGAGGACGCAGGAGCAAGTACAAGTACGCACAAGCCCTGTCGTTCCTCCGGGAAACAATGCTCACCAGAAGGTAAATATTACACACCACATGTGAAAAAAAATGTTAGATGTAACTTTTTTTTTTCAGCCAGGGCCATACCATGTCAGTATTTTAATTGTTTTTTTTTCTCTTTATTCCACAGCACGGTGAGCAGCACTCGGGAGCCTGCATGATTGGACCCTTCTGAGGCGATCCCTGAGGAGACCGGCACCGAGGGACACTTCGACCGCCCCGGTACATCTGCACCTTCCCAGCCTTCCCACACATTCGACCCATCTGTCCCATCCACCAGCACAGGAGCATCGTGGCCGCCTACATTACATGAAGCTGCTGGTGAGGAGATCGCTTTCCCTTTACCCCACCCTTCTGCCCCTGCCACCTCTAGTACACCTGCGGGTACTGGGCGGCAGCGGCAGAGGGGTCAGGAAAAGAGTTATGCGCAAGAGTTCTTGCATCTGAATGCATCTTTCCAGAACTGTCTAAAAGTCTTGTCAGAGCAAATCTCCGCAGGCTTTCAGCAGATCAACTCCAGCATTCTGGAGGTGAAGACACTTCTGCAAACCATGCATTCAGAAGCAAGATCTTCGCCAAACCACACCTTTTTCAGGTCTGTTGTGGAGCGCATGGCAACACTCCTACCCAGCAGATGCATGTAATGCATTCGTGCCACGGTGCTCTACAGCAGGTTACCTCCCAACCTCCACCTCCCACCACTGTAGTTCCTCCACCTGCACCCCCTCCAGCCACTTTCCATCCTCCCCCTCCTATTACATCTGCACCCCCTCCAACCACTTTCCCTCCTCCCCCTCCTATTACATCTGCACCCCCTCCAGCCACTTTCCATCCTCCCCCTCCTATTACATACCAGCAACCTCACCAGTACCAGCAACCTCCCCAGTACCAGACATCTCCCCACTTCCAGCAACCTGCCCCGTACCAAACTCCTTCCCCGTACCAAACTCCTTCCCCATACAACTTTCCATCAACATCATCTGCTCCTACAGTCCCTGCCCAACCCTCCACTCCACCGCCCACCACCTCTTCTGCCTCCAACATGTCCACCCATTCTGTAGCTTTTTCCACACCTTCACCTCTAACTGTTCCTTCCCCACCACGACACACCCAGTGTCGAAGTGTCCCGCAGCCCCTCCAGCAGTATTTCCACCCCACACTACACAGATTTGTAATGTGTGTTTTTTAATAAAAATGCCCATTGGGTTTAAAACCTTTATTAAAAAAGTTTTTTGCACTTTAAAAACATTTTGCAAAAAAAAAAAAATTTTAAATAAAAGTTAAATTATCGTTTCACAATGGTTGTCTGTCTTTTCTTTCTGCGGCGAACTATGTTAAAAAAAGGTTAAATACAGGGTATTTCAAAGGTAAAAAGGTATTCAAAACCAGGTATATAACTGTGGGTAAATTTTAGCTTTTTGCCACAGTTGTGTTCCTGGTTGTGTTTGAAGCAAAGTATTTCACCTAAAAAGTTGTGTTTATTGTTGGTGATTTCCTAACAATGTACACAACTTTTGTTAAAAGGTGAAATACTTTGCATAAAACACAACCAGGTACACACCTGTGGCCTAAAGCTAAAAATAGTAGACCATGACAAGATAGCCAACTTTGGTTGGCAAAGGTATATACTGTTGGTCCAGAAGGTACACAAGTTTGGTTAGGGCAAAAATCTTTCACACTCTGTCATCCTGCCAGTGTACTCTGCCTTGAGGGGCCACAAGGGTCAATTTTAAAAACCGGATCCGGCGTAATCCGTCGAAAAACGGATAGAAAAACGGATGAACCGGATGAGACGGATCCGGTTTTGTCTGTCAAGAACAAGACGGATCCGGCAGAAAAGCGGATCCAGCACATCAGGTTTTACAAAACATTTGCCGGATCCGGCATTCCGGCACGACGCCGGATCGCGCCTGACGCCGAAAACCTGATGTGTGAAAGTAGCCTTAGACCCAAACTTTTTTATTTTCACAAGAGTAACTGAGAAAATGGACCATAAAATTTGTTGTGCAATTTCTCCAGAGTACGCCGATACCCCATATGTGGGGGAAAGCTACGGTTTGTGCGCATGGCAGAGCTCAGAAGGGAAGGCGTATTGTTTGATTTTTTGAATGCAAAATTGACTGGAATCAATGATGGGTGGAATGTCGCATTTGGAGACCTCCTGATATACCTAAACAGTGGAAACCCCCCAATTCTATCTTCAACCCTAACACAGCCCTACCCCTAACTCTAATCCTAACCCTAACCCCAACCATAAACCCCAACACAACCGTAACCCCAACACAACCGTAACCCCAACACAACCCTAACCCCAACACAACCCTAACCCCAACACAACCCTAACCCCAACACAACCCTAACCCCAACACAACCGTAACTCCAACCATAACCCTAACCCCAACACAATCCTAACCCCAACCCCAACACCACCCTTTCCCCAACCGTAATCCCAACACAACTGTAACCCCAACACAACCTTAACCCCAACACAACCGTAACACCAACCATAACCTCTTCACAACCCTAAATCTAGCCTCAACCCTAACCCTAGTCAAACCTTAACCCTAGTTCTAACCTCAACCTTAACCATAGCCCCAACCCTAACCCTAGCCCCAACCCTAACCCTAACTGCAATGAATGGAAAAAATACATTTTTTAATTTTATTACTTTTACCTAACTAAGGGGGTGACAAAGGGGGGTATGATTTACTATTTGTTTTAATTTGCACACTGTGATATGGTCTAACACAGTGATCAAAATGAACTAATAGGAAAAATCTCCTATTGTTGCTGGGTATCAGCTGGCAGATTTCGGCAGGCGCACTGCGGTTGTGCCTACCATTTTCTTCCAGGAAGAAGACGCCGAGGGCCGGGGGACAGAGCCCAAGGGTCCAGAGATAACAGAGGTACCGACAGGGCTCAGGGGACAAAGATTTTCATATGCTGGGGGGCGCTATACCCTTATTTCTCAGCACCATTAAAAGGCATATCGGCAGTTGTTGAGGGGTTAATAATAACAATCTTTATTTATATAGTGCCAACACATTCTTCAGTGCTTTATAATTCTGAGGTTCATATACAACAGTCATAAGTAACGTAGTTAAAGATAATATAATAATTAAAGGTAAAATAATGATGACCCTGCTCATAAGCATTATGAATAGAAGAATCCAGGATATCTATAGACAGAAAGATAGTGAGGAAACACTTAGCTAAACTAAATGAATTCAAGTCTCCAGGTCCAGATGAATTACACCCCAGAGTACTGAAGGAGATAGCAGAAGAAATTTTTGAACCCCTCTCCATAATCTTTGAAAATTCTTGAAAACAGGAGAAGTCCCAGAAGACTGGAGAAGAGAAATGTTGTTCCTATCTTCAAAAAGGGGAAGAAGGTGGACCCAGGCAACTATAGGCTGGTGAGTCTGACTTCTATACCAGGAAAGATCTTTGAACAAATTATTAAACCACATGTATGTAAGTACCTGGATAAGAATGAAGTGATTAAACAGAGTCAGCATGGGTTTGTAACTAATAAGTCATGTCAGACTAACTTAATTTCCTTCTATGACAGAATCACTGCTTGGGTAGATCAGGGAAATGCTGTAGATATACTATATCTTGACTTCAGCAAAGCATTTGACAAAGTATCTCACACAATCCTTATTGAAAAAATGACTAAGTATGGAATGGACAAGGCAACTATTAGCTGGATTCATAACTGGCTTAGTGATCGGACCCAAAGAGTGGTCATAAATGGCTGCACATCCAGTTGGAAGAATGTCTCAAGTGGGGTACCACAGGGCTCTGTCCTCGGCCCTGTATTGTTCAACATCTTTATCAGTGATTTAGATGAAGGAATTGAGGGTAAACTGATTAAATTTGCTGATGAGACAAAGCTAGGAGAGATAGCTAATACTAGAAAAGAGAAAGAGAGGATTCAAAAAGATATAAATAAATTGGAGCAGTGGGCAGCAACTAACAGAATGGTTTTTAACAGGGAAAAATGCAAAGTACTACATCTGGCAGTAAAAATGAAAAAAGCATATACAGAATGGGAGGAATAGGGCTAAGCAACAGCTCATGTGAAAAAGACTTGGGTATACTAATAGATCACAGACTGAATATGAGTCAACAGTGTGATGCAGCAGCAAATAAGGCAAATGCAATTCTAGGATGTGTTAACAGAGGCATTCCGTATTAACGGAACCTGAAAACCCACCTCTTCAGGAAAGCCTACAGCCTGCAGTGATCCCTGCTGCCTCCTCACCACTACTGGAGCTACCGCCTCACCATCACTGGAACTGCTGTAACCCCCAGCCTACTGTCTCCTTTCCCACCATCCTGTAGCATGTAAGCCCGAAAGGGCAGGGTCCTCTCTCCCCTCTATATCAGTCTGCGATTGTTAGTTTGTTTGCTGTAAGTGATATCTGTAATCTGTATGTAACCCCTTCTCATGTACAGCACCATGGAACCAATGATGCTATATAAATAATAATAATAATGATAATAATAAAAAGCATACAGTGTAGATCACATGAAGTCATTATTGCCCTCTACTCCTCTTTGGTCAGACTTCTTCTGGAATACTGTGTCCAATTTTGGGCGCCACATTTTAAAAAAGACAGCAACAAACTGGAGCAAGTTCCGAAAAGAGTGACCAGGATGGTGACCGGTCTGCAAACCTTGTCTTATGAGGAAAAGTTGCAGGATTTGGGAATGTTTAGCTTGCAAAAGAGAAGACTGAGAGGAGACTTAATAGCTGCCTACAAATATCTCAAGGGCTGTCACATTGTAGAAGGATCATCTTTATTCTCATTTGCACATGGAAAGACTAGAAGCAATGGGATGAAACTGAATGGGAGGAGACACAGATTAGATATTAGAAAAAACTTTTTGACAGTTATAGTGATCAATGAGTGGAACAGACTGCCATGAGAGGTGGTGTATTCTCCTTCAATAGAAGTCTTCAGACAGAGGCTGGACAGACATCTGTCTGGGATGATTTAGCAAATCCTGCTTTGAGCAGGGGGTTGGACCAGATGGCCCAGGAGGTCCCATCCAACTCTACGATTCTATGATTCTATGATAAGCGCTTACAATCTACAATGATTTAGACTCAATCCTCCATGGAATAATCTGCCTATCTCTAGTTATGTGACATCTAAAGTGGACTTTTTCAGATCTGGGTTGAATAGAAAAATGAGAAAAAAGTGAAAAAGTTTAGAAACTACAGCTGGTGACACATAACAGGCACAATATAGGTGAATGGGATTGAGAAGACAGATGGTTGGGCAGGCAAAGGATATAAGACTCTGTTAAAGTCTACAATATAGAGGAGGTGCAAAATTAAACATAAGGGGATTATCGTTATGGGCATGGTATGACAGAATCTCTTGACACATGTCACCAATATTGTATGAGATTAGTAGCAGATGCTTAGACTATGGGATCAAAAAGGAAGTAAGGAAGTAAAGCATTTCCAACATGTGCCTGGATTTGTTTGAGAGATAAGAGCTTAAACTAGTGAAATAGATCAGTATAGCATAGATCAGAATATTGCAAGATGAATTTGGAGACAAGAAGATCACTATGTGAAAAAGTTTGATGTAATTCATGATTAAGATACAAAAAAACATCCTTGTAATTACTGCTTCTGAGTTAGGCTACTTTCACACAAAACCGGATCCGGCAAATGTTTTGTAAAACCGGATGTGACGGATCCGGTTTTCTGCCGGATCCGTCTTGCGCATGACAGCCAAAACCGGATCCGTCTCATTCGGTTTATCCGGTTTTCGATCCGTTTTTCGATGGATTACGCCGGATCCGGTTTTTAAAAAGGCCCCTTGTGGCCTTCCGAACGGGATTGGCTACTGAAAAACTATATATACCGTGTTCCTACAGCCCTTCTTTGACAGGCTGTAGAGGAGAAAGTGCAGGTTGGAGAGAAGAGCAAGTGACTGGCGAAGATGGATGTTGTGATTGGAAATATTCTGAAGAATTAGGCTGATTTTACAGCGGAGGCGAATCGTTTGAGGGTGATTGTTCTGGAGAAGGAGAGAGTGATACAGCAGCGCATCAGGCATCGTAGACGACATTTGTGGATCCACCCCATCACAGCCAAGAGAATGACGCGTGGGGTCTATTCTACATGGACCTTAGACGAAACCCGGAGAAATTTTTTGGATATGTTCGAATGAAAATGGAGAATTTTGATTACTTGGTGGAGCGCATTGCACACCTCATAAGAAAATCGGACACCTATTGCCGCTTCTCTGTTTCACCCGCAGAGCGTCTGATGGTGACTTTAAGGTAAGCCACATTTATTGGATCTGCTCGCATCAGAGCACACTTTCACTGCAATCTTGTTGGTGGTAGTTTGTATCTCCAAGTGTTATAGCTGAGTTTTGGTATGTAATGCTGTTATTTTAAACTAATTGATTGTTTTTTAATTCCCCACAGATTTCTTGCAACTGGAGAATCCCTTTCGTCACTGCATTTCCAGTACAGACTCGGGATTTCCACCATATCTGGAATAGTGAAGCACACATGCCGTGCACTGTGGGACTCCTTAGCTGAAGAGTTTTTACCAGAGCCCACAACAGAGAAGTGGATTGAAATTTCTGAAAAGTTTCTACAGATATGTCAGTTTCCGAACTGCTTGGGCGCTGTGGACGGGAAACATATCCGCATTGTAAAGCCAGCCGGATCGGGGTCGGAATATTTCAATTACAAGAAATATTTTTCAATTGTCCTCATGGCCATCGCTGATGCGGAATACAAATTTATTGCTGTTGATTTTGGGGCCTATGGTCGCTCAAATGACTCTCAAGTTTTCAAACTGTCTGCCGTGGGGCGTAAACTGTATGGAAACACCTTCCAGTTCCCATCCCCTAGACCGCTGCCGCTAACATCTGGTCCACCTATGCCATTTGTCTGTGTAGGGGATGAAGCCTTCCAGCTGTCAGAACACCTTTTGAAACTGTATGGTAGCAGAGGATTGTCAAGAACAAAACGCATTTTTAATTACCGCCTCACAAGAGCAAGAAGAATGGTTGAATGTACCTTTGGTATTCTGACAGCAAAATGGCGGGTCCTATTGACTGCGATCAACCTCAAGACAGAAACTGTGGACGAGGTGATCAAAGCTTGCGTGGTACTCCACAATTTTGTTATCTGCAAGGAACCCATTTCCATTGAGGACACCTCTGAAGAAACCACCTTGCAAGATTACCATGACATTACCACTAGAAGTTCTGTGACGGTTTCAGTAATGAGGGACAATTTTGCACAATACTTTGTCACCTCAAGGCAGAGTACACTGGCAGGATGACAGAGTGTGAAAGATTTGTGCCCTAACCAAACTTGTGTACCTTCTGTACCAACAGTATATACCTTTGCCAACCAAAGTTGGCTATCTTGTCCTGGTTTAACTATTTTTACCTTTAGGCCACAGGTGTGTACCTGGTTGTGTTTTATGCAAAGTATTTCAACTTTTAACAAAAGTTATGTACATTGTTAGGAAATCACCAACAAGATACACAACTTTTTTGGTGAAATAGTTTGCTTCAAACACAACCAGGAACACAACTGTGGCAAAAAGGTAAAATTTATTTACCTTTTACCTACAGTTATATACCTGGTAGAGTTGAGCGACTTTTGGTTTTTTAGGGTCGAGTTTCGTTTCGTGAAACCCGACTTTTCCAAAAGTCGGGTCGAGCAAGATCGGCCGATTATAGGGAAAAGTCAGGGTCGTCCCGAAACACGAAACCCAATGTAAGTCAATGGGGAATAAAAGTCGGCAGTGAGAGGAGGACAGGAAACACAACTACAGTGCCCATTTGAATGCCAAAAGCATCAATTCTTCTTACTTAAGCTTGTCAACCTTAATTAACTTCATAATACAAGTTACGCACTGAAAAATGGGGGTTATTTGGCTAAAGTTGTGGGGGGGTAGGGCTGGCTCCAGGTTTTCATGTGCCCTGGGCGAAAGAGCGCCCCTTTAACACATACCACAACTCATCATGCTCCGATATGGCAGAGAAATAGCGGTATAGTACAATGAAAAATACTTCACTTTTTACATCTCATGACGAGGCCCATCTATTTCTCCATACAGAATCATTGGTCCCATATAATGTTTGAAACAGTATATGATGAGCTCCACATAATGCTACAGTATATGTTGGTCCCCATGGATGAAGCTCCACTGTCTTATGGGCCCAAATAATGCTCCAAACATAATGGGCCCCATTTCTAATGCTCTAGTGTATAATGGGCCCTGTAAATGCTGCTCCAGTGTCTGATGTCCACCTTTGGAATGTTCCAGTGTATGGTGGGCCCCATCTATCATTCTCCAGAGTATAGTGCTCCCCAAAAATTGCTGTCCCAACATTGAAAACAATCAAATAAGTCTCCTCGCTAGGGAATCCCTGTACTTGTCTGGACTCCTCGTCGTCCCCATCTTCCATCTCACTGCACAGTATTTCAACTTTGCAAGTGCTGTGATCCTGAGCAAGCAGGGGGGGCCCACTCGTTGGCGACGGCACTGGCACAGGGCCCCTGATAGTACGGTGGTGTGTCTGATGGCGGGTGGGCCGAACCTGCACTTTCATCTGCAGCTTCCTCTTTGTCACCGTGTAAGATGGAACTGTATATGGGAAGGGTAACCTGAGTTTCATCAGGGTCAGATTCAGGCCGTGTAGCGTGCGAGGGGAATGTAGTGGTCTGGGTCAATGTACCAGCAGATTCATCGAGCAGTGGCTGGGCATCAGTGCACTTGTGTCGCCCCCAGGAGTACGGTCGCCACAGTGGCATTACCTTCCTCCTAGGGAGTGTGATGCCATGCTTGGGAGCAACGAACGATCTCTCTAGCAGGTTAACTGATTGGGCGGCGTTATTCCCATGAGTCATGACCCTCCAAACAGCGTTCATGAAGGCAAAGTGTTTGTTTTACGTGGGCAGTATGGTTGCAAAGCTGAACCTTAAAGGAATGTCCAGAAGGGCACCACCAGGAGTGGAGCCTATGGTTAAATTCGACTCCACCTGGGAAACCTCAAACATGCCAGCTACAGAACAGATGCACACATTGCAATCTTAATTCCGTTAACGAACGAGACTCCGTCATGCCCCACGGTCCGAGTCCGGCTTACTAGAGGGACACGTGAGGCTCTGGCACATGAGATTGGCCAATAAATGGTGAGTCATGCCCTTACTTGTCCGTGGCTGCATGTGCGCTACACTGAAAAGGCCAGCGTTTGTCACTTACAGGTGCAGATAACCCGCTAAACAACGTTAGTGATGGGGATCACTGATTACAATTATTACCCGCGAGCAATGATTTCCCAGTAAGTGCAGGTCAACCGCAGTTCCGGGATTAGGCCTAACCGTCATTCCTGAAAAAATGAAAAACTTACGTGTGCAAACCACAGGTGCTGTAGCTTGCTTAACAGCTCGCCAGCTGTTCTCACGCCCAGTATGGATTACACGTGATTGCACAAAGGTGAGAAAGGGTACCGTATCCCCGGATAACATGTATGGATAGTGTACACATTCAAAATATATGTCTATACAACAGGAGGCAGGCTCAGACGGTGTTAGGCCCAGTATGGATTGCACGTGATTGCACAAAGGTTAGAAAGGGTACCGTATCCCCGGATAACATGTATGGATAGCGTACACATTCAAAATATATGTCTATACATCAGGAGGCAGGCTCAGACGGTGTTAGGCCCAGTATGGATTGCACGTGATTGCACAAAGGTTAGAAAGGGTACCGTATCCCCGGATAACATGTATGGATAGCGTACACATTCAAAATATATGTCTATACATCAGGAGGCAGGCTCAGACGGTGTTAGGCCCAGTATGGATTGCACATGATTGCACAAAGGTTAGAAAGGGTACCGTATCCCCGGATAACATGTATGGATAGCGTACACATTCAAAATATATGTCTATACATCAGGAGGCAGGCTCAGAGGGTGTTAGGCCCAGTATGGATTGCACATGATTGCACAAAGGTTAGAAAGGGTACTGTATCCCCGGATAACATGTATGGATAGCATACACATTCAAGATATATGTCTATACATCAGGAGGCAGGCTCAGATGGTGTTAGGCCCAGTATGGATTGCACGTGATTGCACAAAGGTTAGAAAGGGTACCGTATCCCCGGATAACATGTATGGATAGCGTACACATTCAAAATATATGTCTATACATCAGGAGGCAGGCTCAGACGGTTTTAGGCCCAGTATGGATTGCACGTGATTGCACAAAGGTTAGAAAGGGTACCGTATCCCCGGATAACATGTATGGATAGCGTACACATTCAAAATATATGTCTATACATCAGGAGGCAGGCTCAAACGGTGTCAGGCACAGTATGGATTTGACGGCCCAGACTACACAGCGGAGGAGCAGGGAGAGGTGAAGATTGCAAATGCTGGGACCCTGCCCAAGCAAGGGGGGCCCACTCGTGGGTGTCGGTACTGGCCCTGGGCCCCTCATAGTACGGCGGTGTGTCTGACGGCGGGTGTGCACCACCACCGTCAGAGACACTTGATTGCACTATGAGGGACCCTGTACCAGTGCCCGCGCCCAAAAGTCGGCCTACCCACCTGTCCAGGGCAACGGCACTCGCACGGTGTCGTGCGCTAGGTGGTGACCCCGGTCATGGGGGGGGAGGCAGCACAGGTAGGGAGTTTTAGAAAGTGGCATATGTTGATGTTGGACTTTCAGTTGATGCAATAGGTGAAATAGGTCAAGTCCCAGGAAGAGGTGGACCAAAGCAAGCCATTTTTCTGTCACCCTATGTGTTATCAGGGGAAGGTGGGACAAAATCCTTGGAAACCCATGCATGGTTCATTTTAATGAAGGTTAGATCATCCACATTTTGGGTTGACAGACGGGTCCTTTTTTCTGTCAGGATTGATCCAGCTGCACTGAAGACTCTTTCCGATAGCACACTTGCAGCTGGGCAAGCGAGCTCCTGTAAGGCATATTGTGCCAATTCAGGCCAGGTGTCCAGTTTAGTGGCCCAATAGTCAAAGGGGAATGACCTGTGTGGGAGAACATCGATATGGGAGGAAAAGTAGTTTGTAACCATAGTTGACAACTGCTGTCTCCTGTCACTTTCCATCGATGCAGTATTACCAGTTGTGTGAGCGGTACTTGAAAAATCAGTCCACAACATTGTCATGAAACCCCTGTCTCCAACGCCACTTCTGCTGTGTGCACCACGAACACCTCTGCCAAGCTGCCCCCGGCCCGTACGGCTCGTGTGAGAACCATCACCGCTGCTGTGTGCTGGGAATGCCTCAAGCAACCGATTTACCAGAGTTGCTTGTTTTTTAGCCAATATTAGGTCAAGGTTGTCCTGTGGCATGGTGTTTTGTAATTTGCCTTTATAGCGTGGATCCAGGATGCTGGCCAACCAGTAGTCGTCATCGTTCATCATTTTGGCAATGTGGGGGTCCCTTTTTAGGATGTGCAAGGCATAATCTGACATGTGGGCCAATGTTCCCGGTGTCAATGATGCACTGCGAGTGCTGGTTGGAGGAGAACTTTCTGGCAAATCCACATCCCTCCAGTCACGCACAAACCCTGTACCAGACCTTGCCACGCCAACATTTTCACTTGCCCCACGAGATGCATCCTCCTCCCCTAAGTAATCATCCCCATCATCATCCTCCTCCTCCTCTTCTTCCTCCACCTCGTCCAGGAGAGGTCCCTGAGCAGACAATGGCTGAATGTCATCAAGGATTCCCTCCTCCTCTTCCTCCTCATCAACATTGGCTGCAGAAGCCTGCTCGTTAAGGAGCGTCAAAGTTTACATGAGCAGACACATAAGTGGGATGCTCATGCATAGGATGGCGTCGTCTGCGCTTACCAGCCGTGTGCATTCCTCAAAACACTGAAGGACTTTACAGAGGTCTTTCAGCTTCGACCACTGCACACCGGTCAACTCCATGTCTGCTCTCAAAGTGCCTGGCCGTGTATCCTCCCACAAATGCATTATGGCCTGCCTCTGCTCGCACAGCCGCTCCACCATGTGCAGGGTGGAGTTCCACCTTGTTGCAATGTCGATAATGAGGCGATGGTTGGGAAGGTGGAGCAATCGCTGCAGCTTCTGCATACGAACGGAGTGTACAGGCGACCGGCGGATGTGCGCGCACAGTCTTCGCACCTTCTGGAGCAGGGCTGTTAACTCTGGATAATTTTTGAGGAAGCACTGCACCACCAGGTTCAAGGTGTGAGCCAAGCAAGGTATATGGCTGAGTTTTGAAAGGGCTATGGCTGCCACAAAATTACGGCCGTTATCACTAACTACCTTGCCTGCCTCAAGATGTACACTGCCCAGCCATGACTCAGTTTGTCGCTTCAAGTACTCGGCCAGCACCTCGGCGGTGTGTCTGTCGCCCAAACACATCATCTGCAACACAGCCTGCTGACGCTTTCCACTAGCTGCTCGATAGGGGGACACCTCGTGTGCAACAGTGGCAGCTGCAGATGGAGTGCTCGTACGACTGCGCTCTGTGGACGAGCTTTCGCTTCTGGAGGAGGAGGAGGAGGAGGAGGGTCGAACGCCTACAGCCAACTGTTTCCTATACCGTGGGCTAGGCAGCACTGTCCCACCACCACTCTCCCCTGTGGACCCTGCATCCACCACATTAACCCAGAGCGCAGTGATGGACACATAACGGCCCTGGCCATGCCGACTGGACCATGCATCAGTTGTGAGGTGCACCTTTCCGCTCACTGACTGCATGAGTGCATGGACAATGCGGTCTTTCACATGATGGTGGAGGGCTGGGATGGCTTTGCGAGAGAAGAGGTGGCGACTGGGTAGGTCATAGCGTGGTACTGCATAGGCCATGAGTTTGCGGAAAGCTGTGCTTTCCACCAACCAAAAGGGCATCATCTCAAACAAGATTAGTTTGGCAATGTGGGCGTTCAAACCCAGTGTACGCGGATGAGAGACTGAGTACTTTCTTGACCTACTCATAGTGTCTGGGAGGGTGAGCTGGACTTGAGAGCTGCATATGGTGGAAGTAGCGGTGGACAGGGCGGACTGAGAGAGGGTTGATGATGGTGATGGAGTTGTTGTTCTTTCTGATGGCCTAGAATCAGTCTTTCGTTGACATAACAGTGGGATTCCCTGACTGCTGTGGCCTTGCAATGACACCTCAACATTTGCTGCTGTGCTAACCGGTGGGCTTACATTGGGGGAAACAATATAGAGTTGCTGACTACCTTCGTTGTGATCAGTTGCACATGTGGCACTTGAGGTTTGGTGTTGTGTCCACGCTTGCAAGTGCATGGTGTTTAAATGTCTAAGCATGCAACTGGTATTTAAATTTTTCAGATTTTTCCCTCGGCTAAAGGTCTTTGCGCACTTCTTACAGATAACCTTGGCCTGATCATGAGGATTTTGTTCAAAAAAGTGCCACACTGCACTCTTCCTACTTTGGCAGACATTTTGCGTCCTAGCACGCTGTGATATTTTGACCCTCTGGCCAAGCTGTCCAGCAACTCTTGTTTTTTGGAACTTGTCTTTGGAGTGTTCTGGGCCTGCCAGATAACAGCTGTTGCGATGTCGATGTCTGCTGTGGATGCTCCTCATCTGAGCTATTGGAAGCAGCACCCTCTTCCCCCAATGGATGCCAATCTGGGTCAACAACTGGGTCATCCATCACCTCCTCTTCAATGTCATGTGCACCTTCCTCTGTGTCACCGTGTATGGTGGTATAGTATGCGGGAAGGGGCACCTGAGTCTCATCAGGGTCAGAATCTGGCTCTGTACACTGCAAGGACAATGTAGTGCTCTGAGTGAATGTACCAGCAGAATCATCCATCAGCGGCTGTGCATCAGTGCACTCCATGTCATATTCATCTTGGCCTGGGTAATTCACCATTTGACTTGATAATCCAGGCATGGTATGTGAAAACAGCTCCATGGAGTAATCAGTAGCATGGCCTGCGTCATCCTTCAATCTTGGTTGGGGTGAAGGACACAAGGAAAGGTGTGGTTCATGAGCATGAGCCTCCAATGACGACTCAGTGCTTTTACTTTTTACAACTGAAGAAGAGGAGGCGATAGAGCTGGAGGCTGAGTCAGCAATGTAAGACAAAACTTTTTCCTGATGCTCTGGCTTTAAAAGCGGTTTGCCAACTCCTAGAAAACTAAGCCTTCGAAGCCTTATAGAGCCAGACAATGACGCAGGCTCAACACCTCCTGCATTCGGTCCTATTTTGCTCTTGCCACTACCATCAGATCCACCACCAACACCATCATTACCAGCTGCCAACCCCCGCCCAATTCCACGGCCTCTTCCACCAGCCTTCCTCATTTTTGGTAGAAATGTAGACAAAATTCAACAAACTATATAGTAATGTAAAACAAGGTACAAGGTGTCTATAGGACAGGGGAGATTTTGAATTTCTGCAGACACTTGTGGACACTGGACACTTTTGGATTGTGTGAGGCCCACTGAATATCTGAGCGCTATGTCACAGGTTCGATGGCACAGCTGTGACCAAAGTGACTAGAGGATAAGTGAGATTTTGAATTTCTGCACACACTAGTGGACACTGGACACTTTTGGATTGTGTGAGGCCCACTGAATATCTGAGCGCTATGTCACAGGCTCGATGGCACAGCTGTGACCAAAGTGACTAGAGGATAACGGAGATTTTGAATTTCTGCAGACACTTGTGGACACTGGACACTTTTGGATTGTGTGAGCCCACTGAATATCTGAGCACTATGTCACAGGCTCGATGGCACAGCTGTGACAAAAGTGACTAGAGGATAAGGGAGAATTCAAATTTCTGCAGACACTTGTGGACACTGGACACTTTTGGATTGTGTGAGCCCTCTGAAAATCTGAGCACTATGTCACAGGCTCGATGGCACAGCTGTGACCAAAGTGATTAGAGGATCACGGTGATTTTGAATTTCTGCAGACACTTGTGGACACTGGACACTTTTGGATTGTGTGAGCCCACTGAATATCTGAGCACTATGTCACAGGCTCGATGGCACCGCTGTGACAAAAGTGACTAGAGGATAAGGGAGATTTTGAATTTCTGCAGACACTTGTGGACACTGGACACTTTTAGATTGTGTGAGCCCACTGAATATCTGAGCACTATGTCACAGGCTCGATGGCACAGCTGTGACCAAAGTGACTAGAGGATAAGTGAGATTTTGAATTTCTGCAGTCACTTGTGGACACTGGACACTTTTGGATTGTGTGAGGCCCACTGAATATCTGAGCGCTATGTCACAGGCTCGATGGCACAGCTGTGACCAAAGTGACTAGAGGATAAGGGAGATTTTGAATTTCTGCAGACACTTGTGGACAATGGACACTTTTGGATTGTGTGAGGCCCACTGAATATCTGAGCGCTATGTCACAGGCTCGATGGCACAGCTGTGACCAAAGTGACTAGAGGATAAGTGAGATTTTGAATTTCTGCACACACTAGTGGACACTGGACACTTTTGGATTGTGTGAGGCCCACTGAATATCTGAGTGCTATGTCACAGGCTCGATGGCACAGCTGTGACCAAAGTGACTAGAGGATAAGTGAGATTTTGAATTTCTGCAGACACTTGGGGACACTGGACACTTTTGGATTGTGTGAGCCCACTGAATATCTGAGCGCTATGTCACAGGCTCGATGGCACAGCTGTGACCAAAGTGACTAGAGGATAACGGAGATTTTGAATTTCTGCAGACACTTGTGGACACTGGACACTTTTGGATTGTGTGAGCCCACTGAATATCTGAGCACTATGTCACAGGCTCGATGGCACAGCCGTGACAAAAGTGACTAGAGGATAAGGGAGATTTTGAATTTCTGCAGACACTTCTGGACACTGGACACTTTTGGATTGTGTGAGCCCACTGAATATCTGAGCACTATGTCACAGGCTCGATGGCACAGCTGTGACCAAAGTGACTAGAGGATAACGGAGATTTTGAATTTCTGCAGACACTTGTGGACACTGGACACTTTTGGATTGTGTGAGCCCACTGAATATCTGAGCGCTATGTCACAGGCTCGATGGCACAGCTGTGACCAAAGTGACTAGAGGATAAGGGAGATTTTGAATTTCTGCAGACACTTGTGGACACTGGACACTTTTGGATTGTGTGAGCCCACTGAATATCTGAGCGCTATGTCACAGGCTCGATGGCACAGCTGTGACCAAAGTGACTAGAGGATAACGGAGATTTTGAATTTCTGCAGACACTTGTGGACACTGGACACTTTTGGATTGTGTGAGCCCACTGAATATCTGAGCACTATGTCACAGGCTCGATGGCACAGCTGTGACAAAAGTGACTAGAGGATAAGGGAGATTTTGAATTTCTGCAGACACTTCTGGACACTGGACACTTTTGGATTGTGTGAGCCCACTGAATATCTGAGCACTATGTCACAAGCTCGATGGCACAGCTGTGACCAAAGTGACTAGAGGATAACGGAGATTTTGAATTTCTGCAGACACTTGTGGACACTGGACCCTTTTGGATTGTGTGAGCCCACTGAATATCTGAGCTCTATGTCACAGGCTCGATGGCACAGCTGTGACCAAAGTGACTAGAGGATGAGGGAGATTTTGAATTTCTGCAGACACTTGTGGACACTGGACACTTTTGGATTGTGTGAGCCCACTGAATATCTGAGCGCTATGTCACAGGCTCGATGGCACAGCTGTGACCAAAGTGACTAGAGGATAAGGGAGATTTTGAATTTCTGCAGACACTTGTGGACACTGGACACTTTTGGATTGTGTGAGTCCACTGAATATCTGAGCGCTATGTCACAGGCTCGATGGCACAGCTGTGACCAAAGTGACTAGAGGATAAGGGAGATTTTGAATTTCTGCCGACACTTGTGGACACTGGACACTTTTGGATTGTGTGAGCCCACTGAATATCTGAGCGCTATATCACAGGCTCGATGGCACAGCTGTGACCAAAGTGACTAGAGGATAAGGGAGATTTTGAATTTCTGCAGACACTTGTGGACACTGGACACTTTTGGATTGTGTGAGGCCCACTGAATATCTGAGCGCTATGTCACAGGCTCGATGGCAAAGCTGTGACCAAAGTGACTAGAGGATAATGGAGATTTTGAATTTCTGCAGACACTTGTGGACACTGGACACTTTTGGATTGTGTGAGCCCACTGAGTATCTGAGCGCTATGTCAGTGGCTCGATGGCACAGCTGTGACCAAAGTGACTAGAGGATAAGGGAGATTTTGAATTTCTGCAGACACTTGTGGACACTGGACACTTTTGGATTTTGTGAGGCCCGCTGAATATCACAGCGCTATGTCACAGGCAGAAATTGGCTAGTGTATCACAAACTACAAGGTGTATGTAGAATTGGGCAGAATAGGAATCTCCCTAGAGTGCAGGTCTGTAAGAACGGAACATGTCCTCGACTTATTCTCACAGAGTGACACAGATAGCTTCACTGTGGCTGTGATAACAGCCGTTACACGGTACTGTGTGAGGAGCGTACACCGCTGTATGGTGTGAAAAAATGCACGCTCAGTACCTCAGCAGGACAAAAAAAAAATTGGGATTGCTTTTACAAAAGCAGTTTGCAGCTCAGTACCTAAGCAGGACAAAAAAAAAAAAATTGGGATTGCTTTTAAATAAGCAGTTTGCAGAGCAGTGGGTAAACAGCAATGCAGCTGTCAGGAAGCCTTAGAAGGCAGCCCAACAACCAACACCACTGATACACCACAATATAGCCTCCCCTTGCACTGCACACACAGTGACTGGTGTGTTGTACAGGCACAATCTCTAGCAGCAGAAGCAGTTTTTTTTTCTTCTTCCCTGCCTAACGCTCTCCCTACAGAATCAGCAGCAACCTCTCCCTATGCTAAGATCAGCAGAAGTAAGATGGCGGTCGGCGTGCACGCCCTTTTATACCCCCTGTGACGCCCACCAAAGCAAGCTAATCACTTGCATGCCCTTCTGAAAGATGGTGGTGACCCGTGCCTATGTCATCACGTTGCCCACAGTGTCCGTGGATCCTGATTGGCTGAAAAAGAGCGCAAAACAAACTTTTGAAACGCGACTTTGGCGCGTAAGTCGCCGACCTCGTGGCCGACCTCATCCTAGGGTCGAGTTTCGTTTCATGAAACCCGACTTTGCCAAAAGTCGGCGACTTTTGAAATTTTTCGACCCGTTTCGCTCAACTCTAATACCTGGTTTTGAGAACCTTTTAACCTTTTAAATACCCTGTATTTAACCTTTTTTTTACCATATTTCGCCGCAGAAAGAAATGACAGACAACCAGTGTAAAACAATAATTAAACTTTTATTGAAAATTTTTTTTTTTAGAATACTTTTTTGAAATTTAAAGACTTTTTTAATAAAACTGTTAAACCGCAAAATTGTTCATTTATTTAAAAACACACATTCTTATAAATTTGTGTAGTGTGGGGTGGAAATACTGCTGGAGGGGCTGCGGGACACTTCGACACTGGGAGTGTGGAGAGAGGACTGGGATTGTGGTGGGGAAGGAACAGTTAGAGGTGAAGGTGTGGAAAAAGCTAGAGAATGGGTGGACATGTAGGAGGCAGAAGAGGTGGTGGGTGGTGGAGTGGAGGGTTGGGCAGGGACTGTAGGAGCAGATGATGTGGATGGAAAGTGGTATGGGAAAGGAGTTTGGTACGGGGAAGGAGTTTGGTACGGGGCAGGTTGCTGGAAGTGGGGAGATGTCTGGTAATGGGGAGGTTGCTGGTACTGGGGAGGTTGCTGGTACTGGGGAGGTGGCTGGTATGTAATAGGAGGGGGAGGATGGAAAGTGGCTGGAGGGGGTGCAGGTGGAGGAACTACTGGGGTGGGAGAAGGAGGTTGGGAGGTAACGTGCTGGAGAGCACCATGGCACGAATGCATTACATGCATCTGCTGGCTAGGAGAGAGCGTTTCCATGCGCTCCACAACAGAACTGAAAAAGGTGTGGTTTGGCAAAGATCTTGCTTCTGAATGCATGGTTTACAAAAGTGTCTTCACCTCCAGAATGCTGGAGTTGATCTGCTGAAAGCTTGTGGAGATTTGATCTGACAAGACTTTTAGACAGTTCTGGAAAGATGCATTCAGATGCAAGAACTCTGGCGCATAAGTCTTTTCCTGACCCCTCTGCCGCTGCCACCCAGTACCCGCAGGTGTACTAGAGGTGGCAGGGGCAGAAGGGTGGGGTAAAGGGAAAGCGATCTCCTCACCAGCAGCTCCATGTAATGTTGTCGGCCACGATGCTCCGGTGCTGGTGGATGGGACAGATGGGTCTAATGTGTGGGAAGGCTGGGAAGGTGCAGATGTACCGGGGTGGTCGAAGTGTCCCTCGGTGCCGGTCTCCTCAGGGATCGCCTCAGAAGGGTCCAACCATGCAGGCTCCCGAGTGCTGCTCACCGTGCTGTTTAATAAAGAGAAAAAAAAACAATTAAAATAGTGACATGGCATGGCCCTGGCTGAAAAATTTTTTTTACATCTATACATTTTTTTTTTACTTGTGGTGTGTAATATTTACCTTCTGGTGACCATTGTATCCTGGAGGAACGACAGGGCTCGTGCGTACTTGTACTTGCTCCTACGTCCTCCAGATCCACTCGGGGCCCGCATCTCTTTATTGAACTCCTTCTTGAAACGATCCCTCACAGACCGCCACCGCTTCACAATTCTCTCCCCTGAAACGAGAAAGGACAAAGTGGTTAGTATACAACATCAGTATTTCCCAAACTCCAGTCCTCATGGTCCCCAGGGGTCATGTTTTCAGGATTTCCATAGTAAATAGAAATCCTGAACACATGATCCGTGGGGACCACGAGGACTGGCGTTCGGGAAACACTGGTTTACATCAAGCAACCGGTTCTGTATATACTTACGCTCTTTAATCTGGGCCCGAGCATCGAGGTCCTCCCAGAGGTCCACAAGGAGCGAACAGATTTCCTCCCAGAGCCGTCGGGTAACTATCAGGTCAGCATGGCGGCGGTCAGCCATATTCCATAGCGGCTCCCTTTCTCTGACGAGATCGATGAGGTGGTCCACATCTATTCCTCCATCCTCACCGTCAGAGTCGGGAGCACGCTGTGAAGGCTGTTAAAGTAAAAGAGAAAAATAAGACATGAAATAAAAAGTGTACGAAAATTTTACTTAAATATTATACTTACACGCTGGTGACCGCCGCGTTGCTGTCGCCGACGACCCTGGGAGGCACTGCGAGGACCTCTTGGCCGAGCACCAGATTGGGAAGACTAGAGAAGAAAAGAAAAAAATTTATGTGTTTGGATGTTGGCATATTTGTTTGCTGTGTGATGTCTGCGGTACATTGTTTTCTATGTGTTGTGTGTAGTGTGATGTTGTGTTTCTGCATTTGATGCAAAAAACTTACCAATTGTGAGCCCACTCCAGGTGTCTGTCCACCCCTTCCTTCTTCTTCTGGGAGCTCCTCTTCAGCTTGTGATTCCTGTTTTGAAATAAAAGCCAATGAATAGACATATATTACAGAGATGATGGATTTTGGAAATAAAAACTTACCGTCAAACGCTGACGATGCGAGGGAGGGCTCCCAGAAGAAGATGTGGTGTCCTCCTGCTGGCCAGACTCCATGTGGGTGGTGCTGCTGCTGCTGCTGCCAGTGCTGCCAGTGCTGCTGCTGCTGCATCTCTTGGGCGGCTGTTGAATAAAGAGAAACAAAGGGCCAATGAATATCTTGATATTCCATGGCCCTAGTTTTGAGGAATGGGGGATTTGATAATTACCGTCTCTCATCTGCTGGTGGACTCCCCTCCCGTTGTTCAGCATGTTCGCTTTGCTGCTCGATTTGGGGTGGTGGTGGTGCTGATGGTGCTGCAGTGGTCTCCTGCCTTCTCCTGCACCTGGTTCCTGTCTTGCGTGGCATGTTGGGTGTGGCTGAGGGTCCCACTCTCATGGTTTTATATATGTGTGCTGTGGGCAGAGCTACTGAGCATGCTCAGACCCAAAAAAACGGATCCGGCGCATTGCGGCGCTCATAGACTTTCATTGTGTGAAAAAGCCGGACGCGCCGGATCCGGCGGGTCTGGCTTTTTCGCCGGAGACAAAAAAGTTACAGTTGCCGTTTTTTCAAGACGCCGGATTGTGACACACTGCCAGATCCAGCGAAAACCGGACGAAACGCATGGCCACCGGCGCGATCCGGCGCAAATGCAAGCCAATGGGGGGGAAACCCGATCCGGCATTGCATTTCGCCGGATCCGGTTTTTGTCAAAAGAGCCGGATCGCGCCTGACGGTGAAAACCTGATGTGTGAAAGAGGCCTTAGAGGCCAAGATTACGACCTTTCACATCTTCTGGTTAAGACAATGTGGAGATGCAACACAATTCATTTTTTTCAGTTTGGTATTGGACTCTAATTTCTCATGAAACAAATCCAATATAGTATAAAGACATGACAGCAAAATCTTGGACTGGCTGTGATACACATCACAACTATAGGTGACAAATAGATGCATATAGCATAGATATTTTACAACAAAGTGTCATAAAATCATAGCTTTTTTAGGGTTATAATCTTGTTCCACACATCTCGAGATATGTTTAGAGAAGACCAAATGACTGACACCTCTGTATATTTCGGTACATATTCAGGATGAGATGAGCCAGAGGATGAAATGTAGCTGTAACTTTTATTCTTACAGATTTAAATGCTTTAATAGCTAAATACTTTTGTGCCAATTTTTATTTTGCATGTTTTTACATTAATAAATTATATTGGGAAAATTCAGTATGTTCGTGTTGACACCAATTCACAAGAATAGGGTGCTAATTAGTAATGTCCATTGTGTAGTTGGAGCTAGTTGTAAATGGAGTGGAGTGATGTAGCCTAAATCCCAGTGGGTGCTGATGTGGTAACTGCTGAATGAAAAATGTCAACACTTCTGAATTCCTCCCCCACATCCCCTCTTTTGTCCCCTGTGTTTCCTGGTATAAATAAAGATGATTACACTACACATCTTGATTTTACATTCTCACACATTTATGAACACATTTGACAGTACTTTACATTAAGTGGCACTAATTAAACTCTGTATAGAAGACTTGCAAATCATAAGGAAACAAATTTTAAAAATTAAACTGTAAACTAATTAGTACATCGAGCAGCCGAGCAGTCACTCCACAATTTTGTATTATGACTTTTTTTTTTAATCAATTTAATGGTAGATCACCAAGTTGTGAATTTTTTTTTGCTTAAAATTCTCAATAAAAATGTTGGTGATTAAAGGAGAAAACTAACTGTGAATTAAAAAATGCATATTTTTTTAATTTGAGGCCAACCTCCCACAGGGACTATTTTAAAGTTTATTTTTAAATGCATGATAAAATGACAAAAGTTTGAAATGTTTAATATCTTTTTTAAAATGAGTTTTAGCTAGTGCTTTCAAAATATAATGTTTGCACAAACAGGCATTTTTTGGGGACTACCTATCCTTGGGGACAACTTTTTTCATACTTAAATACATTCAATTGGGGCTAAAAAAATACTTTTGCAATTGGGCTTCTTTTAATTTTTTACACAGTCTGCCTCCTATAGCCACTGTATTACATGGTCTACTGATGTCTGCCGAATTAGTTATCTGGTTTGATCACAATGTTTTTACACCCACCCAAAGCCTGTTTTTATGATCTTGACCAGGCCAAATTTTATAATTCTGACCAGTGTCACTTTACTTGGTAATAACTCCGGAATGCTTCAACGGATCGCACTAATTCTCAGTTTTTTTGTGACATTCTGCACTTCATGGTAGTGGTAACATTTTTTTCAATATGATTTGTGATTGTTTGTGAAAAAAATTTGAAATTTTGCGAAAATTTTGAACATTTTGCAAATTTCAAACTTTTAATATTTATGCTCTTAAATCAGAGCATTATCTCACATAAAATAGTTAATAAATAACATTTACCACATGTCTACTTTACATCAGCACAATTTTTGCAACATAATTTTTTTGGTAAAAGTTGATCAACAATTTCTAGTTTTTACAACACAATTTTCAAAACTTTTTTTAAGGGCCACATCACATTTTAAGAGACT
This sequence comes from Dendrobates tinctorius, assembly GCF_039654945.1. NCBI lineage: Eukaryota > Metazoa > Chordata > Amphibia > Anura > Dendrobatidae > Dendrobates > Dendrobates tinctorius. The sequence continues at coordinate 16,591,608 of NW_027361858.1, read as the reverse complement.
TTGTGGGGCCTATATGGCAGAAAATATCAAAAAGTGACACCATTCTAAAAACTGCAGCCCTCAAGGTGCTCAAAACCACATTAAAGAAGTTTATTAACTATTTAGATGCTTCACTGGAATTTTTGCAATGAGGAAGGATAAAATTAACATTTTTTTGTTTCACAAAACTTTTATTTTAGACCCAAATTTCTTTATTTTCACAATGGAAATAGCAGAAAATAGACCTCAAAACTTGTTGTGCAAAGTCTCCTGAGTACGCCAACATGCCTTATGTGGTGGGAAAAGTACAGTTTGGATGCATGGCAGGGCTCAGAAGAGTGATGTTTGATCTTTTTAGCTCAAAATTGGCTGGAATTGAAAGCGGACACCATGTCCCATTTGGAGAGCCCCTGATGTGCCTGAAACATTGAAACTGTTGACAAGTGGCCCCATTTTGGAAGTTAGACTCCTCAAGGAAATTATCTAGATGTGTAGTGAGCACCCTGAACAGATATTTATAATGTTGAGCTGTGAAAACAAAAAATTAAATTTCTTCTGAGTATGTCAATACCCCATATGTGGGGAAAAAATACTGTTTAGGCACATGCCAGGACCCAGGAAGAAAAGAAGCAACATGTGACTATGTGAAAACATAATTGGCAGGAATCATTAGCGGATGCCATGTCGAGATTGGAGAGCCCTTCATGTGCCTAAACAGGGAAACCCCACACATGTGGCATCATTTTGGAAAATAGACCCCTCAAGGAATGTATCTAGATGTGTGGTGAGCATTTTGAAACCCAAGGTGCTTCTTTGAAATTTATAATGTTAACCTGCGAAAAAAAAATAATTTTCCCCACAAAAATGTTATTTTAGCAACTTTTTTTTAATTTTCACAAGGGTAATAGGAGAAATTGCACCTTTACAAATTGGTGTGCAATTTGGGGGAAAACTATTGTTTGGGCACATGGCAGGGCTCGGAAGGGAAGGAGCAACATTTGATTTCACCATAGAAATTGTTGGGCAATTTCTCCTGAATACGACGTATTGTATATGTGAAGAAAAACTATTGTTTATGCGCATGACAGAGCTTGGAAGGGAAGAAGCCTCATTTGACTTTTTGAATGCAAAATTTGCTATAATCATTAGTGAATGCCATGTCCCATATGGAGAGCCCCTGATGTGCCTAAACACAACACAAGTGACCCATTTTGGAAACTAGAGCTCTCAAGGAATGCACCTAAATGTGTGGTCAGCACCTTGAACCCTCAGTTACTTCACAGAAGTTTATAACGTTGAGCTGTGGAAAAAAAATCACATTTTTCCCACAAAAAAGTTTTTTAGCTCCATTTTTTTTATTTTCATAATGGTAACGTAAGAAATTTAACCATACAGCTTGTTGTGCAATTTCTCCTGCGTACGCCGATAGAGCCATATGTGGGGGAAAACTACTGTTTGCGAGCACATCAGAAATGAAGAAGAGATGTTTTAAACGCAGACTTTGATGGAATTGTGTACAGGTGTCATGTCGTGTTTGGAGACTAGACCCCACAAGAAATGTACCTATATGTGTGATGAGCACTTTCAATCCCCAGGTAATTCAAAAAATTTTACAACGTTGAACTGTGAAAATTTAAAAGAAAAATTCCACAAAACTGTTGTTTTAGCACTCAATTATTTCATTTTCACAAGCATACCAGGTGAAAAAGGACCCCAAAATTTGTTGTGCAATTTCTCCTGAGCCATAGTGCAAAGCTCAGAAGGGAAGAAGCATTATATTGGAGTTCAGATTTTACTGGAATTATTTGAGAGTACCATGTCACTTTGGTGTAAGGGGCTGACATTGCTATGGACAGCAGAGACATGCTGCCACTTTAAGAGACAGCACCCCCTTCGCTGATGCGATGGTACATTCTGTTCTACCTTTCAAAAGACTGTTTTGATTTGCTCTGCCAGCTATGGAGAGGGGAGGGGCTGTTTTCCCATCTGAGTGTTCTGAGCTGGGAGTCTGCAGGAGACTGACGTGCTGGATGCTGTGAGGAGAAAAAGTGCAGCTTGTAACTGACTGAACTTGTGGGATTGTGTATACTCTTCTCGGCATAACAAAGGTGGTTTTCCTGTGTTGCTGCGAAGAGCCATGAAGATATACAAGGAAGGAATCCATAGGAGAGAATTCACCATTTCTAGGAACAGGCTTGGGATCTTCACACAAGGACAAGACCACGTTGCACAGAGCTTCCAGGGAGGACGTCGCATCATCTTGCGGAGAACTGCAGGGGCCCCCCAGGAAGGAACTGAGACACCAACTTTACTGTGAGTGTTAACCCCATGTGCACACATGTTTAGGACTTAGGATAGGCTGCAATAGACAGAGCACGGTAGCCGTGTGGCCGGTGTAGCAGCGGCTAGTCAGGCTATAGATAGAGTAACAGCATACTGTACTTTATTGTATTGTTTTGCCTTTTGAAAAATACACTGATCTGTAATAGTTGGTGCACCGTGCCATTTGTACGGCCCAGATAGAGAATATCACTTTTGTAAATTGTTTTATGTCATTGCATCCCCTGTTTACACTTTCCTAACACTGCATTCCTTGCCTGTAAATAAATTAACCCTTTGTTGTTTGCACATCATCTTGTGTACTGTAGTCTCCCTGCATTGTGGTGGTCTCTTGGCCATCGCTTCATTGGCAGAGCCCCTGAGGTCCAAGAACAGTAGAAATTCCCCATATATGACCTCATTTTACAAACTACACTCTCTTATGAAATCATCCAGGGGTGCTGTGATCATATTGACACCTCATGTGCTTCACCAATCTTATACTATTGAGCAGTGAAAAAAGAATAATTATGTTTTTGCCACAAAAATATTGCTTTAGCTCCAACTTTTTAATTTTTCTAAGGGATAATAGGAAAAAATGCTCATGGGTTTGTTGTAAAAATTTCTCCTGAGAATGTCAATACTCTACATGTCAATGGGAAACACTTTTCAGGCACATTGCAAAGTTCACAAGGGAAGGGGCACCATATTGTAGTGCAGATTTTACTGTTATGGTTTGCAGGTGTCATGACTCACTGGGAGAGCCCCTGAGGTTCCAGAACAGCAGAACCCCCTTAAGTGACGACATTTTACAAAATACACCTCTTGATGAATTAATCTAAGGTTGCATTGATTATATTGACTTCACAGGTGTCACAGAATGTTATGCCATTGGGCAATCAAGAAAAAAAAATACATTTTTGCCACAAAAAATTTGTTTTAGCCCAAGATTTTACATGTTCACAAAGAGAAATGGGTAAAAATGGCACTAAAATTTGTTCCACAATTTCTGCTGAATGAAGAAATACCCCATATGTGGCTGTACAGTATTTCTTAGCCATACAGTGAGACTCGTGAGAGATGGAGCACTATTTGCCTCCAGGAGTGCAGATTTTCTTAGAATAGTTTGCAGACTCCATAAAATGGGCCTCTAAGTGCTAGAAGAGCAGAATTCCCACTCTAGTGACCTCATTGTACGAATTATACCCCTTTAGGAATTTATTTACAGGTGTAGTGACAATTTTGACTCCATGGGTGTTTTCTAGAAACAAGCCACAGTGGAGGTTACTGAGTGAATTGCAAACTGCCGTTGTAGTGACCAGTACTTTATAGTGCTCAGTACATTATGCGAAGCTTGTGCTTCTGGAGACATGCACCTGTAATTTAGGCGGGCTCTCATCAATACAGAAATGCCAAACATATGAATGCTAAATGTGGGTTAGGCACACTGGGGCTCAGAAGGAAGGGGGGCATTTGGATTTGGGAGTGCAGAATTTGCTGGATTTATTTTGTGATGCAAGAAGCCATAGCACTTTTCCAGAGCCTTCTTTCTGCCAGTAACATGGAAGCCCCCTATATTTCCAGGGACAGATGATGGACCTCAGTGGGGACTTGCTTTCTTTGTGGACTGAGTTGTAATGTTTGGTGGGAACATTTTACATAACACTTTGGATAACATTTATCTAACTCTCTATATGAAGCACTTTCTGTAGTGTTTACATCCAAATCTCCGAGTGATGTGATTCAGATGAAACCCATGAGGGATCATTTACTCTAATATGTCAGCAGAGTTACTCTGGACTCCATCTGTTTAGTAGTGTCCTTTTCAAAAATGCACAAAACTGAGGTCTACTGCACTTTTATAAACACCTAAAATGATGGACACTGCAAGATCACAGGCTAGACAGCGTCCACAGTGCCTCCGTTAGCCTCATTATAAGGAATCTTCCGTCGGGCTTCCGTCTGAATTGCATATTTCAGATATTTACACGGAAACCCTGGGGTAAGTGCTCAGCGTAGAATGCAGGATAAATGTGTGACAAGCATTACTGCAATCTTTGAGAGGCAGAATGTAAAAAAATCTACAGTAGGTGAAGAATTGATTTTATTTATTCTTTACTCTATTCTTTGTGCGGTATAAGTGATAAGACAACTTTATTCTTCGAGTCTGTGCGATTGCAACAATACCAGATTTATATTGTTTTTTTAAGTTTGGTTGCAGTCACACTAAAAATGCTTATTATTTCAAAAACTAGTTGTTGCTTCTACATATTTTGATAGCTATAATTTTTCCATATTTTGGCAGACAGAGTTATGTGAGGGCTTCTTTTTGAGGAATGAGTTGATGTTTTTACAGGTGCCATTTTCTGTCATATAACATTTTTTGATCACTTTCTATTCTGATTTTTGGGAGGCAGTATGAGCAAAAAACAGCAATTCAGTAATTTTGGGGGGCTTTTTATGTCGCATGTGGTAAAATTTATAATACAGCTTCATTCTTGGGGTCAGTATGATAACAGCAATACCACATTTACTGTATATACAGTGGGTACGGAAAGTATTCAGACCCCTTTAAAGGTTTCACTCTCTGTTTCATTGCAGCCATTTGGTAAATTCAAAAAAGTTCATTTTTTTCTCATTAATGTGCACTCTGCACTCCATCTTGACTGAAAAAAACATAAAATGTAGAAAAAATTTTAAATTTATTAAAAAAGAAAAGCTGAAATATCACATGGTCATAAGTATTCAGACACTTTGCTCAGACACTCATTTTTAAGTCACATGGTGTCCATTTCCTTGTGATCCTCCTTGAGATGGTTTTACTCCTTCATTGGAGTCCAGCTGTGTTTAATTAAACTGATAGGACTTGATTTGTAAAGCCACACTCCTATCTATATAAGACCTCACAGCTCACAGTGCATGTCAAACCAAATGAGAATCCTGAGGTCAAAGGAACTAACCAAGGAGCTCAAAGAAAGAATTGTGGCAAGGCACAGATCTGGCCAAGGTTACAAAAGAATTTCTGCAGTCCTTAAAGTTCTTAAGAGCACAGTGCCATCCATAATTCATAAATGGAAGAAGTTTGGGACCACCAGAAGTCTTCCTAGACCTGGACGTCCTGCCTTACTGAGCATTCGTGAGAGAAGAGCCTTGGTGAGAGAGGTAAAGAAGAGCCCCATGATCACTGTGGCTGAGCTCCACAGATGGAGTAGGGAGATGGGAGAAAGTTCCACAAAGTCAACTGTAACTACAGCCCTCAACCAGTTAGGCCTTTATGGCAGAGTGGTCCGACTGATGCCTCTCATCAGTGCAAAACATATGAAAGCTCACATAGAGTTTGATAAAAAACACATAAAGGACTCCCAGACTATGAGAAATAGGATTCTCTGGTCTAATGAGATATAAATAGAACTTTATGTTGATAATTCTAAGCGGTATGTGTGGAGAAAACCAGGCACTGCTCATCACCTGCCCAATATAATCCCAGCATCATGCTATGGGGGTGTTTTTCAGCTGCAGGGACAGGATGACTGGTTGCAATTGAAGGAAACATGAATGCGGCCAAATACAGAGATATCCTAGATGAAAACCTCTTTCAGAGTGCTTTGGACCTCAGACTTGGACAAAGGTTCACCTTCCGACAAGACAATGACCCTAAGCACACAGCTAAAATAACAAAGGAGTGGCTTCAGAAGAACTCTGTGATCATTCTTCATTGGCCAAGCCAGAGCCCTGACCTAAGCCCAATTGAGCACCTCTGGAGAGACCTGAAAATGTCTGGCCACCAACATTCACCATCCAACTTGACAGAGCTGGAGAGGATCTGCAAAGAAGAATGGCAGAAGATCCCCAAATCCAGGTGTGAAAAACTTGTTACATCATTCCCAGTCTGTGTGCATAAGGTGCATCCGTCTGAGTGTTTTCATGCGTGTATGGTCCTTGCATGCATGTGTGTGTGTGTTGTGTGCATGTGGTATTTATGGGGTGGTGTTCTGGTACTTGTGGGGTGGTGTTTGTGTTGTGTGTGTCTACAGTGGTCTGTTTGTGTGGTGTGTTGTTGCACTTGTGTGGTGTTGTGCTTGTGGGTGCTGTCTGTGTGATGTTTGTATGGTGTTTGTGAAATGTTTGTGTGTTGTGTGTGGTGGTGCGGCCCCTTTAGCAGCGACTCTTTGACGCCGTCGCTATAATCCGTCCCTGTCAGTCACAACTGTTGTTTTCCCCTCAGCACTATTACTTTCACCTTCACATTTCTCCATTACATGTATTGGGCCTAATTTCGGGGGCCCCAATCTCATGATGGGAGGATGCTAGCGAGATTTAACATGCGCAGTATTCTGCTCCTGTGGATGGAGAGGGGGCGTGCCAAATTTCACCCAGATCGGGCGAGAACTGTGGATTTGTATAGAGCAGGCTACTCCAGATTTTGAGCTTTATATATGTAGATTATAAACAGAGTGATCTATTTCAAGTGTTTCGTTTTGTTAATGTTAATGATTATGGCTTACAGCGAATGAAAACCCAAAAGTCATTATCTCAGTAAATTAGAATACTTTATAACACCAGCTTGAAAAATGATTTTAAAATCTGAAATACTTGTCTACTGAAATGTATGTTCAGTAAATGCATTCAATACTTGGTCAGGGCTCCTTTAGCATCAATTACTGCATCAATGCGGCATGGCATGGAGGCAATCAGCCTGTGGCACTGCTGAGGTGTTATGGAAGCCCAGGTTGCTCTGATAGCCGCCTTCAGCTCATCTGCATTGTTGGGTCTGGTGTCTCTCATTTTCTCTTTGACAATACACCATAGATTCTCTGTAGGGTTAAAGTCAGGTGAGGTTGCTGGCCAATCAAGCACAGTGATACTGTAGTTTATAAACCAGGAATTGGTACTTTTGGCAGTGTGGACAGGTGCCAAGTCCTGCTGGAGAATGAAATTTCCATCTCCAATAAGATTTTCGGCAGAGGGAAGCATGAAGTGCTCTAAAATTTGCTGGTAGACTGCTGCGCTTACTTTGGTCTTGATAAAACACAGTGGACTTACACCAGCAGATGACATGGACACCCAAAAAAATCACTGATTGTGGAAACTTCATACTAGACCTCAAGCAGCTTGGATTGTGTGCCTCTCCACTCTTCCTCCAGACTCTGGGACCCATTAAATGTCCCATTTTAGAAAAGCAAAACAATTTGAAAAGTTGACTAAAATAGTTTTAAAAAGTACATGAAAAGTCATAAAAGAAATAGACATTAAAGCATCACCTTAATTATTACAACCCATACAGTCAATTTAAAATGCAATTCTGTAAGCTCCATTAAAAAGAAATAATTCATAAAAAAATTATGGAGACTCGAACATCATATTCGAGCATGATGAAGACAGTTGAATAACACTCTAGAGTGTTCGGATAACACTTTATCTGAGCACATTTCCTCATCACTACTTATTATATAACAGTTTTAAGATAGAAAGAGGACACAGCATATAAGCCTAATGCATCGATCCTGAAGAGAGCCAAAACCCCATCAGAGAGATGTTAATTGCCTCATATTTTGGGAAAATTCTTTCCTGACTCCAAATACTGTGTACAGACAACATCGTAGAATTAACATCAGATCAGAGAAATCTAGTGCTTAAAATCTGTTGTACGAATGCTATTCAGGCCATCTTTAAACTTATTTAGTGAAATTTTATGTACAAGCAGATAGTATAAATTCCTTACACAGATTAAATAAATAAAGCACAAAGTAGAAAAAAACATCTGTCCTAATTACCAGTTCTAAAAGGGATAGACTTAGCAAACCCTCAAATCCTACATCTTTAGAATTTTTGATACAATTATATTCCCTTCTCTTACACATCAATAAAAAGATTGTCTTGTTATGATACCCTTAACGTGTAAAAGATCTCCCAAAAATGAGCTGATCTTTCACAATAAGCTAGTATTAGCAGGAAAAACAGCCAGTGTTTTCCCATTTTTCTGCTAGGGAAACTGTAGGAAACCCAAAGCGACCACATCCATTGAAATTAATGAAACATTTATATAACAAACTAGCTGAAGAGCCCGGCGCTACCCGGGCATAGTAACTAACTGTGGTTAGTTATAACAAATTATAATTATCCTCCATCCCATAGTCCCGTGCCCATATACCCATCACACATCCTCCATCCCATAGTCCCGTGCCCATATACCCATCATACATATCCTCCATCCCATAGTCCCGTGCCTATATACCCATCATACATATCCTCCATCCCATAGTCCAGTGCCCATATACCCATCACACATCCTCCATCCCATAGTCCAGTGCCCATATACCCATCATACATATCCACCAACCCATAGGCCCGTGCCCATATACCCATCATACATATCCTGCATCCCATAGTCCAGTGCCCATATACCCATCATACATATCCACCAACCCATAGGCCCGTGCCCATATACCCATCATACATATTCTCCATCCCATAGTCCCGTGCCCACATACCCGTCATACATATCCTCCATCCCATAGTCCAGTGCCCATATACCCATCACACATCCTCCATCCCATAGTCCCGTGCCCATATACCCGTCATACATATTCTCCATCCCATAGTCCCGTGCCCATATACCCGTCATACATATCCTCCATCCCATAGTCCAGTGCCCATATACCCATCACACATCCTCCATCCCATAGTCCCGTGCCCATATACCCGTCATACATATCCACCAGCACATAGGCCCGTGCCCATATACCCATCATACATATCCTCCATCCCACAGTCCAGTGCCCCTATACCCATCACACATCCTCCATCACATAGTCAACCATTATGACATCATAATGAGCGTCGGGGCTTGATGACATCAGCGTCGCCATGGCAACCATTGTGACATCACAATGAGGGGCGGGGCTTGATACGCACATACTGTTTCCCCATTATGTAGATAGGGGCATTATGACATCTTAATGAGGGGCGGGGCTTGACGCACGCGCAATTTTTCCCCAGTATGTAGATAGGGGCAAAATTGTTTGGTGAATTGGAATGCGCAGGGTTAAAATTTTACCTCACAACATAGCTTAGCACGCTCTTGGGGTCCAGACATGTGACTTTGCCAAATTTTGTGGCTGTAGCTGCGACGGTGCAGATGCCTATCCCAGACATACACACACACACACACACACACACACACACACACACACACACACACACACACATACATACATACATACACACACACATACATACATACACACTTTGAGCTTTATATATTAGATGTACACAATACAATATGTCCTCTAAAAGAAAGGTGCTCTGTCACATGTTGGGTATCCTAACTAGGAATTTCCCTTTACGATCTACATAAGAACAAATAGACATTCAAATTTGTTATGTAAGTAGACCTTCTTAAATGTAACATTTAGGGTAAACATCCATTTATTCTCATACTGATTACTAATCTCTTTAAATAGATGTTGTAATGGAAATGTTCTCTTTCTATATCAATTGTCGACTCAGTGAAACATTTTCAAGTCTTCATCGTTGATAGTATTTGTTTACTTTGCAAAAATTTAGTTTATTGTGTTACGAATTCTCAACACAATAATACATATGTTTATTGTTTATATAATAGAACAGAGATTTAGGAAGTCAATTACTTTTCAGTTAAATTGCAGACCTCTGGGTATTTATGCTACATATAAATAAAGAAACCACAGAAGATTCAATTTCTTGTCTCCTAGCAATATGATTGAAAATGTTTTTGTTATGAAGAAACAAATAAGGAACAAATATATAAGTAGTCTATGCAAAAATTACTATAACACTTAAGCTCATCAACAGTTATAAGGATCCTAGCATTGAAATACTGTATACATACAGTGAAATTTTCACTGCACAATCGCTAACAATCCTGAAAGCAAGTAACTAATCTCTTAGCCACAATAATAGCCAGTTCAAAGTCTTCAGTAAAAGACAGACTTGCGCTACCAGAAAGTATGTCTACTGTTATGTTTTTATTAACACATGTGAATATCACAACAAAATTATATTTGGAAAAGAAAAATACTTGTGTAGCAAGTAAATAATTAAGTGTCTTGATTTATTTTAGATATCTATGAAACCTTAGTTAAAATTTTTCCTATTAGGTGAAAATTTTAGTAAAAAGTAGATACATGGAGGGATCTGAGAGTGAGATGGTGTATGTTGCATCAGCACCACTCCAACTACCTCCAAAGCAAAACTTTAAATCATGCGATCCAAATGTATACTGAATCAGATGAAAATAATTCCTTCAGTTCTATTCAGGAACAATCTGCCTTAAGTTTCCAATAGACCACATCAGCCCCTTCTTAGTTAAGTCAATGGTCTGACAGTGTTGATATTTTTTTTATAAATGTATGGCACTAGTAAGCAAATGTCACAATATGCAACTGGCCCAGGGTGGCACAACTCGACGACCGGTCGGTCACCAAACAACAAGACAAACAAGGGGACACCGGGGAAACAATTACAACTGTGGGCACCTGCTATAGGGAACGGGGAAAGGGACGCCTCCTGCACTCTGCTGCGGCTGAGTCCTGGACTATCCTGACATCCCTATATGTCTTCTTTCTAACCATTGCTGAGCAGGATACCTAGTCCCTCACTTACCCTATACCTATCCCTCACTAGGGAATTGGTAAGTGCAGACACTAGTCCCACTGCTGCACTAATAAAACACCAAGGGGAGATACAATGCACAGGGTTAAACAAAACAACACTTAGCTTTCTCTGCTGCCAATGCACCGTGCAGCAAAGTAAGGCTCCTGAACTCAGCTTTCAGCAGAATCACCACTGGTCCACAAAGCTCCTCTCTTTAGCAGAACCACCACTGCTCCCGATAAGCTGAACCACCACTGCACCAGGTAGCTCCAGTCTTCACCATGGTTGGTATCTAAAAAGGACCTGTCATAACCAACAGTCAGCTGATGCACCAGGTGACCTTATATAGGAAGGTGGGAGTGGTCACCACCAGCAGACTAACTAAACATGTAGTAACACCAGCGGCCACCGGGGGGAAAAACTGACATTAACCCCCGATGGCCTGAAAGGACAAAGGTTTATATCTGAGAAGCCCAAACAGACACAGATCCAAAAATGGATCGTGACAGTAAACCTCTCAAAATGCTGCAAAGCCATTAGAGATTTTGGCAGCACCCAATTATTAATAGTTTGGACTCTTATAGGATCCATTGAAACACCCTTGGTAGATATGATATGCACCAGGAAGTTTGCTCTCTTAAGCCATTGATACAAGTTTTTCTTAAATGTTGAATTAAAAATTCCCTACTGTCATATTAGTACTGAACATGTATGTCATATGAACAACTCATAATCAGGTGAATAGACTAAGATGTCATTCAAATAGATGACCACATTTTGGCCACTTATGTCTCTGAATGTACAGTATTGTTTATGATATTTTTAAAAACAGCTGGGGTTTATTTATCCTGATAGCACCACATAATACTGTCCCAGAGGTGTATTGAATGCTGTTTTCTACTCACTCCCTTTCTAAAGTTATAATTAAGTTATAAATGCCCCTGAGTATTAGCTTGGTGATCTAACAGGCTCCCAACAGCTGTTTATAGCAATCAGGAATAAGTGACGGAGGATACTGTTTTTTACAGTAAATTTGTTGAGTTCCCAACAAGCAAAAACTACTCCTTAATTATATACTTTACAATATATTGAATGAGAGGTGTATTGTCAATACCAGTTAAATTTATAAGTAAGCACAATTATTGCAATTGTATACCATGATTTTTTGTGACTTTGGGAACAATAAAATTTGCAATTGAACCACAATCAATAAAGAGCAGCATTAAGCAATACAGAATTTTCAAGAAAAGACAAAAATTCAAACTGAAAACAAACATTTTGCTGAATCATAGAGAACTACATATGCATGTACTGTAGGTGGGAATCTCCAAATCCACTTAGGCATTGGGGTTTCAGCAGTTGTCATCATGGGTAGACATGCATTTTATTACAGACTCTCCATAATACAGTAAAAACAAAGACACAACTCTTGTCACTTGAACCCTTCTTGTTGATGGAACTGAGTGAGACCAATCTGCATGGGTTACTAGTAGTGATGGGCGAGCGCTAAAATGTTCGAGTGCTCATTGCTTGGGTCGAGCAAATTGTAATGCTCGAGTGCTCAACCCAGGCAACAAGCCTAATTTAAGTCTATGGGAAACTCGAGGAATTTTTACCCCGGCCCCCAGGGGGTCTTTGGAGAGACTAGAAATTGTGCAAATCGATGGGAAATGTGCTCAAATGACAGGGGAACAGCATGGGTGAGAACGCTGGAAGCATTTCTGACTCCCACGTCAGTGCTGTGAACAATGTTGCATTTTGAACTTTAGCAGAGAATATGTGTGTCTGTCTGCGCGTGTGTGCTGGTGTCTGCGTGTGTGTATGTGCGCGGGAGTCTGTGTGTGTGCGGCTGTCTGTGTGTGTGCGGGTGTCTGCGTGCGTGAGCGGTTGTGTCCTGTTGTCTGCGGCTATGTGCAGTAATGCTACTGCTACTGCCGGTACTGTCAGCCACAGCTCTGCAGGATCATGCTGTCAGATGTAAGTGTGATTCTGCAGCTGACTGTGACCCACAGCAGTGACCTGCGGTAAAAAAGCAGGCTTGGCCCGATGAGACTAGTGCTCCCATCGGGCTATGTCTGGTGTCGCTGATAACTGTGACAACAGGTGCCGCTGATGGGAGAGTAGTGTCATCTGCTGGCACCTGTGCTCACAGTTAAAAAAACTGTTAAAGAAAGTGCAATTACATACATATTCACATAATATTTGTACATAATACATACATATTCACATAAAAATGAAAAAAATTACAATCATCGCACACCAAATCCCCGAAGCCATCGTCTCCTTGAAATAACGTAAAATAATAAACCAACATATACTCCCTGTCCACCATAGTCCAAGGTAATCCAGATTGTCCCACGGCGATCTCGCATGTAGAACAGTCACATCGGGTGATGTTACCGCTCTACCGGGTCGCCGGAGATACACTGCGTGGGCAATTATCTCCTGTCAGTGTATCAGCTGATCACCTCCGATACTCTCCCTTACAGCACTGCTGCGTGGTAAAGTTCTCGCACAGCAGTACTGCCGTAAGTGAGAGCTTATGAACTCCGGTAAAATCATGGCAGTGCAGTGATACACTGTGGGAGATATTACCTCCTGTTAGTGTATCACCGGAGGCCAGGTAGAGAGGTCACATCTCCCGATGTGACTGTTCTACACTTGAGATCGTCGTGGGACACTTGGTAAATGGACTACGGCAAACAAGGAGTATTTATATTTTATTATTATTTTATTTTTGTTGCAGGAGATCGAGGGAGTCGGTGATTAGGCGATACAGTAAGTATGGTTTAGTTAAGATTATTAAAGGAGTCTGTCTGATTAATTCAAATAGAGGATTTTATTCTGGCTGTGTCTTTATTTACCATACAGTATACCTATAGGATTGGAAATGGATGGGTGTCTTATATACGCTTCTCCATTACTAATCCGTGGGCTTGGTGTCACTGGACAATACAAAGGTTACCTCAACTTCACAAATATTACCCCACTTGCCATCGCTACAGGGCAAGTGGGAAGAGTGAGGATAAGTGCCAGAATTGGTGCATCTATAAGATGCACCATTTCTGAGGCAGCTGAGAGCTGATGTTTTTAGCCTGGGGGACAATATCCATGGCCCCTTCCCAGGCTGTTAATATCAGCTGCCCAGCCCTTGCTGGTTTGATTTTATAGGAGGACCCCATGTCATTTTTTTTCTGGGGTTCCCCTGTACAATAGCCAGTAAAAACTTAGCAAACTTCTGTGAGCTGATATTAATAGCCTGGGAATCTTTATGGCTATTGGCTCCTTCCCAGAATATTAATCTCAGCCCTCAGCCATCGGCTTTCCCTCTTCTGGTTATGAAAATTCATAAAACCAATTACTGCCACTCCAAACTCTACAACCAGAGAATAAGTGGACAGAAAAAAGCACAAGAACCAATAAAATTATTCTTAATTAAATGCAATTTTATTAAATATACTACGACAATCATATATTAAAAATATGTCAGCAATTGCCTACCCTAGAAAAGATTAAAGGAGCAACTTAGGCTAAGGACATCATTAAACACCCCTGAAGAAGTGTTGATGAAACGCGCGCCTTGTATGTCTTCCATTTCTTATTATTGCTCTCACAGTTGAATTCATCACACCACACTGCTTACCTATTGCTGATTCAGTATTCCCAGCCTGGTGCAGGGCTGCAACTTTGTTTCTGGTGTTCTTCAGCAGCTCATTGGTGTTCACTAGAGTTGAGCGACTTTTGGTTTTTTAGGGTCGAGTTTCGTTTCGTGAAACCCGACTTTTCCAAAAGTCGGGTCGAGCAAGATCGTCCGATTATAGGGAAAAGTCGGGGTCGTCCCGAAACACGAAACCCAATGTAAGTCAATGCTGAATAAAAGTCGGCAGTGAGAGGAGGACAGGAAACACACCTACAGTGCCCATTTGAATGCCAAAAGCATCAATTCTTCTTACTTAAGCTTGTCAACCTTAATTAACTTCATAATACAAGTTACGCACTGAAAAATGGGGGTTATTTGGCTAAAGTTGTGGGGGGGGAGGGCTGGCTGCAGGTTTTCATGTGCCCTGGGCGAAAGAGCGCCCCTTTAACACATACCACAACTCATCATGCTCCGATACGGCAGAGAAATAGCGGTATAGCACAATGAAAAATACTTCACTTTTTACATCTCATGACGAGGCCCATCTATTTCTCCATACAGAATCATTGGTCCCATATAATGTTTGAAACAGTATATGATGAGCTCCACATAATGCTACAGTATATGTTGGTCCCCATGGATGAAGCTCCACTGTCTTATGTGCCCAAATAATGCTCCAAACATAATGGGCCCCATTTCTAATGCTCTAGTGTATAATGGGCCCTGTAAATGCTGCTCCAGTGTCTGATGTCCACCTTTGGAATGTTCCAGTGTTCCTATCATTCTCCAGAGAATAGTGCTCCCCAAAAATTGCTGTCCCAACATTGAAAACAATCAAATAAGTCTCCTCGCTAGGGAATCCCTGTACTTGTCTGGACTCCTCGTCGTCCCCATCTTCCATCTCACTGCACAGTATTTCAACTTTGCAAGTGCTGTGATCCTGAGCAAGCAGGGGGGGCCCACTCGTTGGCGATGGCACTGGCACAGGGCCCCTGATAGTACGGTGGTGTGTCTGATGGCGGGTGTACAGTGTCCATTTTAGGACATGATCATATATCAAAATCAAACATCAGAAATACTCTGTCTGATACCTGATTCTCATACCTGATACCTGATGTCTGATACCTGATAACTGATAACTGATAACTGATACCTGATGACTGATACCTGATAACTGATAACTGATACCTGATGTCTGATACCTGATACCTGATAACTGATACCTGATAACTGATACCTGATAACTGATAACTGATACCTGATAACTGATACCTGATAACCGATACCTGATAACTGATAACTGATACCTGATAACTGATACCTGATAACTGATACCTGATAACTGATAACTGATACCTGATAACTGATAACTGATACCTGATAACTGATATCTGATACTTGATAACTGATACCTTATCAGGTATGAGAATCAGGTATCAGACAGAGTATTTCTGATGTTTGATTTTGATATATGATCATATCCTAAAATGGACACTGTACGATCATATATCAAAAATGGACACTGTACGGGTGGGCCGAACCTGCACTTTCATCTGCAGCTTCCTCTTTGTCACCGTGTAAGATGGAACTGTATATGGGAAGGGTAACCTGAGTTTCATCAGGGTCAGATTCAGGTCGTGTAGCGTGCGAGGGGACTGTAGTGGTCTGGGTCAATGTACCAGCAGATTCATCGAGCAGTGGCTGGGCATCATTGCACTTGTGTCACCCCCAGGAGTACGGTCACCACAGTGGCATTACCTTCTTCCTAGGGAGTGTGATGTCATGCTTGGGAGCAACGAAGGATCTCTCTAGCAGGTTAACTGATTGGGCGGTGTTATTCCCACGAGTCATGACCCTCCAAACAGCGTTCATGAAGGCAAAGTGTTTGTTTTACGTGGGCAGTATGGTTGCAAAGCTGAACCTTAAAGGAATGTCCAGAAGGGCACCACCAGGAGTGGAGCCTACGGTTAAATTCGACTCCACCTGGGAAACCTCAACCATGCCAGCTACAGAACAGATGCACACATTGCAAGCTTAATTCCGTTAACGAACGAGACTCCGTCATGCCCCGCGGTCCGAGTCCGGCTTACTAGAGGGACACGTGAGGCTCTGGCACATGAGATTGGCCAATAACTGGTGTGTCATGCCCTTACATGTCCGTGGCTGCATGTGCGCTACACTGAAAAGGCCAGCGTTTGTCGCTTACAGGTGCAGATAACCCGCTGAACAACGTTAGTGATGGGGATCACTGATAACAATTATTACCCGCGAAAAATGATTTCCCAGTAAGTGCAGGTCAACTGCAGTTCCGGAATTAGGCCTAACCGTCATTCCTGAAAAAATGAAAAACTTACGTGTGCAAACCACAGGTGCTGTAGCTTGCTTAACAGCTCGCCAGCCGTTCTCACGCCCAGTATGGATTACACGTGATTGCACAAAGGTGAGAAAGGGTACCGTATCCCCAGATAACATGTATGGATAGCGTACACATTCAAAATATATGTCTATACATCAGGAGGCAGGCTCAGACGGTGTTAGGCCCAGTATGGATTGCACGTGATTGCACAAAGGTTAGAAAGGGTACTGTATCCCCAGATAACATGTATGGATAGCATACACATTCGAAATATATGTCTATACATCAGGAGGCAGGCTCAGACGGTGTTAGGCCCAGTATGGATTGCACATGATTGCACAAAGGTTAGAAAGGGTACCGTATCCCCAGATAACATGATTGCACAAAGGTTAGAAAGGGTACCGTATCCCCAGATAACATGTATGGATAGCGTACACATTCAAAATATATGTCTATACATCAGGAGGCAGGCTCAGACGGTGTTAGGCCCAGTATGGATTGCACATGATTGCACAAAGGTTAGAAAGGGTACTGTATCCCCGGATAACATGTATGGATAGCGTACACATTCAAAATATATGTCTATACATCAGGAGGCAGGCTCAGACGGTGTTAGGCCCAGTATGGATTGCACGTGATTGCACAAAGGTTAGAAAGGGTACCGTATCCCCGGATAACATGTATGGATAGCGTACACATTCAAAATATATGTCTATACATCAGGAGGCAGGCTCAGATGGTGTTAGGCCCAGTATGGATTGCACGTGATTGCACAAAGGTTAGAAAGGGTACCGTATCCCCAGATAACATGTATGGATAGCATACACATTCAAAATATATGTCTATACATCAGGAGGCAGGCTCAGACGGTGTCAGGCACAGTATGGATTTGACGGCCCAGACTACACAGCGGAGGAGCAGGGAGAGGTAAAGATTGCAAATGCTGGGGCCCTGCCCAAGCAAGGGGGGCCCACTCGTGGGCGTCGGTACTGGCACTGGGCCCCTCATAGTACGGCGGTGTGTCTGACGGCGGGTGTGCACCACCACCGTCAGAGACACTTGATTGCACTATGAAGGACCCTGTGCCAGTGCCCGCGCCCAAGAGTCGGCCTACCCACCTGTCCAGGGCAACGGCACTCGCACGGTGTCGTGCGCTAGGTGGTGACCCCGGCCATGGGGGGGGAGGAAGCACAGTTAGGGAGTTTTAGAAAGTGGCATATGTTGATGTTGGACATTCAGCTGATACAAAAGGTGAAATAGGTCAAGTCCCAGGAAGAGGTGGACCAAAGCAAGCCATTTTTCTGTCACCCTATGTGTCATCAGGGGAAGGTGGGACAAAATCCTTGGAAACCCATGCGTGGTTCATTTTAATGAAGGTTAGATCATCCACATTTTGGGTTGACAGACGGGTCCTTTTTTCTGTCAGTATTGATCCAGCTGCACTGAAGACTCTTTCCGATAGCACACTTGCAGCTGGGCAAGCGAGCTCCTGTAAGGCATATTGTGCCAATTCAGGCCAGGTGTCCAGTTTAGCGGCCCAATAGTCAAAGGGGAATGACCTGTGTGGGAGAACATCGATATGGGAGGAAAAGTAGTTTGTAACCATAGTTGACAACTGCTGTCTCCTGTCACTTTCCATCGATGCAGTATTACCAGTTGTGTGAGCGGTACTTGAAAAATCAGTCCACAACATTGTCATGAAACCCCTGTCTCCAACGCCACTTCTGCTGTGTGCACCACGAACACCTCTGCCAAGTTGCCCCCGGCCCGTACGGCTCGTGTGAGAACCATCACCGCTGCTGTGTGCTGGGAATGCCTCAAGCAACCGATTTACCAGAGTTGCTTGTTTATTAGCCAATACTAGGTCAAGGTTCTCCTGTGGCATGATGTTTTGTAATTTGCCTTTATAGCGTGGATCCAGGATGCTGGCCAACCAGTAGTCGTCATCGTTCATCATTTTGGCAATGCGGGGGTCCCTTTTTAGGATCTACAAGGCATAATCTGACATGTGGGCCAATGTTCCCGGTGTCAATGATGCACTGCGAGTGCTGGTTGGAGGATCACTTTCTGGCAAATCCACATCCCTCCAGTCACGCACAAACCCTGTACCAGACCTTGCCACGCCAACATTTTCACTTGCCCCACGAGATGCATCCTCCTCCCCTAAGTAATCATCCCCATCATCCTCCTCCTCCTCCTCTTCTTCCTCCACCTCGTCCAGGAGAGGTCCCTGAGCAGACAATGGCTGAATGTCATCAAGGATTCCCTCCTCCTCTTCCTCCTCATCAACATTGGCTGCAGAAGCCTGATCCTTAAGGTGCGTCAAAGTTTGCATGAGCAGACGCATAAGTGGGATGCTCATGCTTAGGATGGCGTCGTCTGCACTTACCAGCCGTGTGCATTCCTCAAAACACTGAAGGACTTTACAGAGGTCTTTCAGCTTCGACCACTGCACACCGGTCAACTCCATGTCTGCTCTCAAAGTGCCTGGCCGTGTATCCTCCCACAAATGCATTATGGCCTGCCTCTGCTCGCACAGCCGCTCCACCATGTGCAGGGTGGAGTTCCACCTTGTTGCAATGTCGATAATGAGGCGGTGGTTGGGAAGGTGGAGCAATCGCTGCAGCTTCTGCATACGAATGGAGTGTACAGGCGACCGGCGGATGTGCGCGCACAGTCTTCGCACCTTCTGGAGCAGGGCTGTTAACTCCGGATAATTTTTGAGGAAGCACTGCACCACCAGGTTCAAGGTGTGAGCCAAGCAAGGTATGTGGCTGAGTTTTGAAAGGGCTATGGCTGCCACAAAATTACGCCCGTTATCACTAACTACCTTGCCTGCCTCAAGATGTACACTGCCCAGCCATGACTCAGTTTGTCGCTGAAAGTACTCGGCCAGCACCTCGGCGGTGTGTCTGTCGCCCAAACACATCATCTGCAACACTGCCTGCTGACGCTTTCCACTATTTGCTCGATAGGGGGACACCTCGTGTGCAACAGTGGCAGCTGCAGATGGAGTGCTCGTACGACTGCGCTCTGTGGACGAGCTTTCGCTTCTGGAGGAGGAGGAGGAGGGTCGAACGCCTACAGCCAACTGTTTCCTATACCGTGGGCTAGGCAGCACTGTCCCACCACCGCTGTCCCCTGTGGACCCTGCATCCACCACATTAACCCAGTGCGCAGTGATGGACACGTAACGGCCCTGGCCATGCCGACTGGACCATGCATCAGTTGTGAGGTGCACCTTTCCGCTCACTGACTGCTTGAGTGCATGGACAATGCGGTCTTTCACATGATGGTGGAGGGCTGGGATGGCTTTGCGAGAGAAGAAGTGGCGACTGGGTAGGTCATAGCGTGGTACTGCATAGGCCATGAGTTCGCGGAAAGCTGTGCTTTCCACCAACCGAAAGGGCATCATCTCAAACGAGATTAGTTTGGCAATGTGGGCGTTCAAACCCAGTATACGTGGATGAGAGACTGAGTACTTTCTTGACCTACTCATAGTGTCTGGGAGGGTGAGCTGGACTTGAGAGCTGCATATGGTGGAAGTAGCGGTGGACAGGGCGGACTGAGAGAGGGTTGATGATGGTGATGGAGTTGGTGTTCTTTCTGATGGCCTAGAATCAGTCTTTCGTTGATATAACAGTGGGATTCCCTGACTGCTGTGGCCTTGCAACGACACCTCAACATTTGCTGCTGTGCTAACCGGTGGGCTTACAGTGGGGGAAACAATGTAGCGTTGCTGACTACCTTCGTTGTGATCAGTTGCACATGTGACACTTGAGGTTTGGTGTTGTGTCCACGCTTGCAAGTGCATGCTGGTTAAATGTCTAAGCATGCAACTGGTATTCAAATTTTTCAGATTTTTCTCTCGGCTAAAGGTCTTTGCGCACTTCTTACAGATAACCTTGGCCTGATCATGAGGATTTTGTTCAAAAAAGTGCCACACTGCACTCTTCCTACTTTGGCAGACATTTTGCGGCCTAGCACACTGTGATCTTTTAACCCTCTGGACAAGCTGTCCAGCAACTCTTTTGATGTTTGGAACCTGTCTTTGGAGTGCTCCGGGCCTGCCAGATAACAGCTGTTGCGATGTCGATGTCTGCTGTGGATGCTCCTCATCTGAGCTATTGGAAGCAGCACCCTCTTCCCCCAATGGATGCCAATCTGGGTCAACAACTGGGTCATCCATCACCTCCTCTTCTATGTCATGTGCACCTTCCTCTGTGTCACCGTGTATGGTGGTATAGTGTGCGGGAAGGGGCACCTGAGTCTCATCAGGGTCAGAATCTGGCTCTTTACACTGCGAGGACAATGTAGTGCTCTGAGTGAATGTACCAGCAGAATCATCCATCAGCGGCTGTGCATCAGTGCACTCCATGTCAGATTCATCTTGGCCTGGGTAATTCACCATTTCACTTGATAATCCAGGCATGGTATGTGAAAACAGCTCCATGGAGTAATCAGTAGTATGGCCTGCGTCATCCTTCAATCTTGGTTGGGGTGAAGGACACAAGGAAAGGTGTGGTTCTTGAACATGAGCCTCCAATGACGACTCAGTGCTTTTACTTTTTACAACTGAAGAAGAGGAGGCGATAGAGCTGGAGGCTGAGTCAGCAATGTAAGACAAAACTTTTTCCTGATGCTCTGGCTTTAAAAGCGGTTTGCCAACTCCTAGAAAACTAAGCGTTCGAGGCCTTATGTAGCCAGACGATGACGCAGGCTCAACACCTCCTGCATTCGGTCCTATTTTGCTCTTGCCACTACCATCAGATCCACCACCAACACCATCATTACCAGCTGCCAACCCCCACCCAATTCCATGGCCTCTTCCACCAGCCTTCCTCATTTTTGGTAGAAATGTAGACAAAATCCAACAAACTATATAGTAATGTAAAACAAGGTACAAGGTGTCTATAGGACAGGGGAGATTTTGAATTTCTGCAGACACTTGTGGACACTGGACACTTTTGGATTGTGTGAGGCCCACTGAATATCTGAGCGCTCTGTCACAGGCTCGATGGCACAGCTGTGACCAAAGTGACTAGAGGATAAGGGAGATTTTGAATTTCTGCAGACACTTGTGGACACTGGACACTTTTGGATTGTGTGAGGCCCACTGAATATCTGAGCGCTATGTCACAGGCTCGATGCACAGCTGTGACCAAAGTGACTAGAGGATAAGGGAGATTTTGAATTTCTGCACATACTTGTGGACACTGGACACTTTTGGATTGTGTGAGGCCCACTGAATATCTGAGCGCTCTGTCACAGGCTCGATGGCACAGCTGTGACCAAAGTGACTAGAGGATAAGGGAGATTTTGAATTTCTGCACACACTTGTGGACACTGGACACTTTTGGATTGTGTGAGGCCCACTGATATCTGAGCGCTATGTCACAGGCTCGATGGCACAGCTGTGACAAAAGTGACTAGAGGATAAGTGAGATTTTGAATTTCAGCAGACACTTGTGGACACTGGACACTTTTGGATTGTGTGAGGCCCAATGAATATCTGAGCGCTATGTGACAGGCTCGATGGCACAGCTGTGACAAAAGTGACGAGAGTATAAGGGAGATTTTGAATTTCTGCAGACACTTGTGGACACTGGACACTTTTGGATTGTGTGAGGCCCACTGATATCTGAGCGCTATGTCACAGGCTCGATGGCACAGCTGTGACAAAAGTTACTAGAGGATAAGTGAGATTTTGAATTTCAGCAGACACTTGTGGACACTGGACACTTTTGGTTTGTGTGAGGCCCAATGAATATCTGAGCGCTATGTGACAGGCTCGATGGCACAGCTGTGACAAAAGTGACGAGAGGATAAGGGAGATTTTGAATTTCTGCAGACACTTGTGGACACTGGACACTTTTGGATTGTGTGAGGCCCACTGATATCTGAGCGCTATGTGACAGGCTCGATGGCACAGCTGTGACCAAAGTGACTAGAGGATAAGGGAGATTTTGAATTTCAGCAGACACTTGTGGACACTGGACACTTTTGGATTGTGTGAGGCCCACTGATATCTGAGCGCTATGTCACAGGCTCGATAGCACAGCTGTGACAAAAGTGACTAGAGGATAAGGGAGATTTTGAATTTCAGCAGACACTTGTGGACACTGGACACTTTTGGATTGTGTGAGGTCCACTGATATCTGAGCGCTATGTCACAGGCTCGATGGCACAGCTGTGACAAAAGTGACTAGAGGATAAGTGAGATTTTGAATTTCAGCAGACACTTGTGGACACTGGACACTTTTGGATTGTGTGAGGCCCAATGAATATCTGAGCGCTATGTGACAGGCTCGATGGCACAGCTGTGACAAAAGTGACGAGAGTATAAGGGAGATTTTGAATTTCTGCAGACACTTGTGGACACTGGACACTTTTGGATTGTGTGAGGCCCACTGATATCTGAGCGCTATGTCACAGGCTCGATGGCACAGCTGTGACAAAAGTTACTAGAGGATAAGTGAGATTTTGAATTTCAGCAGACACTTGTGGACACTGGACACTTTTGGTTTGTGTGAGGCCCAATGAATATCTGAGCGCTATGTGACAGGCTCGATGGCACAGCTGTGACAAAAGTGACGAGAGGATAAGGGAGATTTTGAATTTCTGCAGACACTTGTGGACACTGGACACTTTTGGATTGTGTGAGGCCCACTGATATCTGAGCGCTATGTGACAGGCTCGATGGCACAGCTGTGACCAAAGTGACTAGAGGATAAGGGAGATTTTGAATTTCAGCAGACACTTGTGGACACTGGACACTTTTGGATTGTGTGAGGCCCACTGATATCTGAGCGCTATGTCACAGGCTCGATAGCACAGCTGTGACAAAAGTGACAAGAGGATAAGGGAGATTTTGAATTTCAGCAGACACTTGTGGACACTGGACACTTTTGGATTGTGTGAGGTCCACTGATATCTGAGCGCTATGTCACAGGCTCGATGGCACAGCTGTGACAAAAGTGACTAGAGGATAAGGGAGATTTTGAATTTCAG
This sequence comes from Dendrobates tinctorius, assembly GCF_039654945.1. Lineage (NCBI taxonomy): Eukaryota > Metazoa > Chordata > Amphibia > Anura > Dendrobatidae > Dendrobates > Dendrobates tinctorius. Next base: position 16,567,669 of record NW_027361858.1, on the reverse strand, counting down.
CAGACACTTGTGGACACTGGACACTTTTGGATTGTGTGAGGCCCAATGAATATCTGAGCGCAATGTGACAGGCTCGATGGCACAGCTGTGACAAAAGTGACGAGAGGATAAGGGAGATTTTGAATTTCTGCAGAAACTTGTGGACACTGGACACTTTTGGATTGTGTGAGGCCCACTGATATCTGAGCGCTATGTCACAGGCTCGATGGCACAGCTGTGACAAAAGTGACTAGAGGATAAGTGAGATTTTGAATTTCAGCAGACACTTGTGGACACTGGACACTTTTGGATTGTGTGAGGCCCAATGAATATCTTAGCGCTATGTGACAGGCTCGATGGCACAGCTGTGACAAAAGTGACGAGAGGATAAGGGAGATTTTGAATTTCTGCAGACACTTGTGGACACTGGACACTTTTGGATTGTGTGAGGCCCACTGATATCTGAGCGCTATGTCACAGGCTCGATGGCACAGCTGTGACCAAAGTGACTAGAGGATAAGGGAGATTTTGAATTTCAGCAGACACTTGTGGACACTGGACACTTTTGGATTGTGTGAGGCCCACTGATATCTGAGCGCTATGTCACAGGCTCGATGGCACAGCTGTGACAAAAGTGACTAGAGAATAAGGGAGATTTTGAATTTCAGCAGACACTTGTAGACACTGGACACTTTTGGATTGTGTGAGGCCCACTGATATCTGAGCGCTATGTCACAGGCTCGATGGCACAGCTGTGACAAAAGTGACTAGAGGATAAGGGAGATTTTGAATTTCAGCAGACACTTGTGGACACTGGACACTTATGGATTGTGTGAGGCCCACTGAATATCACAGCGCTATGTCACAGGCAGAAATTGGCTAGTGTATCACAAACTACAAGGTGTATGTAGAATTGGGCAGAATAGGAATCTCCCTAGAGTGCAGGTCTGTAAGAACGGAACATGTCCTCGTTTTATTCTCACAGAGTGACACACTGATAGCTTCACTGTGGCTGTGATAACAGCCGTTACACGGTACTGTGTGAGGAGCGTACACCGCTGTATGGTGTGAAAAAATGCACGCTCAGTACCTCAGCAGGACAAAAAAAAAATTGTGATTGCTTTTAAAAAAGCAGTTTGCGGAGCAGTGGGTAAACAGCAATGCAGGAATGTCAGGAAGCCTTAGAAGGCAGCCCAACAACCAACACCACTGATACACCACTATATAGCCTCCCCTTGCACTGCACACACAGTGACTGATGTGTTGTACAGGCAAAATCGCTAGCAGCAGAAGCAGTTTTTTTTTCTTCTCAGCAGGACAAAAAAAAAATTGGGATTGCTTTTAAAAAAGCAGTTTGCGGAGCAGTGGGTAAAAAGCAATGCAGGAATGTCAGGAAGCCTTAGAAGGCAGCCCAACAACCAACGCCACTGATACACCACTATATAGCCTCCCCTTGCACTGCACACACAGTGACTGATGTGTTGTACAGGGAAAATCGCTAGCAGCAGAAGCAGTTTTTTTTCTTCTCAGCAGGACAAAAAAAAAAATTGGGATTGCTTTTAAAAAAGCAGTTTGCGGAGCAGTGGGTAAACAGCAATGCAGGAATGTCAGGAAGCCTTAGAAGGCAGCCCAACAACCAACACCACTAATACACCACTATATAGCCTCCCCTTGCACTGCACACACAGTGACTGGTGTGTTGTACAGGCAAAATCGCTAGCAGCAGAAGCAGTTTTTGGTGTCTTCTTCCCTGCCTAACGCTCTCCCTACAAAATCAACAGCAGCAGCAGCTCTCCCTATTCTGAGATCAGCATGAGTAACATGGCGGTCGGCGTGCACGCCCTTTTATACCCCCTGTGACGCCCCCCAAAGCAAGCCAATCACTTGCATGCCCTTCTGAAAGATGGTGGTGACCCGTGCCTATGTCATCACGTTGCCCACAGTGTCCGTGGATCCTGATTGGCTGAAAAAGAGCGCAAAACAAACTTTCGAAACGTGACTTTGGCGCGTAAGTCGCCGACCTCGTGGCCGACCTCATCCTAGGGTCGGGTTTCGTTTCATGAAACCCGACTTTGCCAAAAGTCGGCGACTTTTGAAATTTTTCGACCCGTTTCGCTCAACTCTAGTGTTTACTAGTGTTGAGCGATACCATCCGATATCGTGAAGTATCGGATCGGATTGGATCGGACCGATACCCAAAAAGTATCGGGTATCGCCAACTCCGATACTGGAAACCCCATTCAAGTCAAAAACTGAACTCCTGGTGTTTCCTCCCTCTACTAATGTACCTATACCCGACATTGCTATTTCTGTGGGTGGCTCCACTATTACTCCCCAGCAACAGGCCCGCTGTCTTGGGGTCATACTTGATTCCGAGCTTTCCTTTGCCCCCCACATTCAATCACTGGCTCGCTCTTGTCATCTACACCTCAAAAACATTTCTAGAATTCGACCTTTTCTTACTTTGGACTCTGCAAAAACTCTTACTGTTTCTCTTATTCATTCTCGTCTCGACTATTGTAACTCTCTTCTAATCGGTCTCCCTCTTACCAAACTCTCCCCTCTCCAATCTGTCTTGAATGCTGCAGCCAGGATCATATTCCTCACCAATCGTTACACGATGCCTCTACCTTGTGCCAGTCATTACACTGGCTACCCATCCACTCCAGAATTCAGTATAAACTTATTACCCTCACCCACAAAGCCCTCCATGGCTCAGCAGCACCCTACATCTCCTCCCTTGTTTCAGTATACCACCCTACCCGCGCCCGCCGTTCTGCTGATGACCTGAGGTTAGTATCCTCAATAGTCAGAACTTCCCACTCCCATCTCCAAGACTTTACACGTGCCGCGCCAATTCTTTGGAATGCACTTCCCAGGTCAATACGATTAGTCCCCAATCCCCACAATTTTAAGCGTGCCCTGAAAACGCATTTATTCAGACTGGCCTATCGCTTCAACACATTAACCTAATCTATCCCTGTGTGGCACAGCCAAAAGTTTTACCACAACCAGATTTCCCGCATCATGTTCCCACATGCTTTATGCATCCATTAGCCCTCTGTCTGTACTGTCTCACACTTAACATTATGGCTGGTCCATACAATCAGGGCAACTGTTACCACCCACCTTTCGTGTCTACCTCTTTCCTCATAGACTGTAAGCTTGCGAGCAGGGCCCTCATTCCTCTTGGTATTTGTTATAATCTACTGTATGTGATTATTGTTATGCTGTAATGTCTATTGTCTGTTGTCAAAGAAATGGTTAATCTTAGTTTCTATAGACCAGAAAAATAACTGAAAAACAACTTGTAATCCATGACACTATTTTAATTGTTATCATCTGTCTACGTGGTTAGAAAATTCTGCCAAGTGGTCAGTTCCAAAATTCTCTCTTTTCTTAGAATAATGTCTAAAATGTCAAGGCCAAGTATTTTGGCCTGTTAGTATTACCGGATGCAGTTCCACGAATTGTTAAATTGATATCGAGGAAGTGCCATATTCCCGTCATCCCCAATTAGACACATAATATATCATTTTGTCATATCTGTTATATAACTATTGTTTTTGCCAACCATCCACCATTTCGCAATTGTTACATAATATTACGGAAATTGTCTATATTTGTCTATTTCCTCTTTTGCGATCCTATAAAAGAAGTACCCATCTTAATAAAGAGAGAGATTAACTTGAAAGACAAGCCTCCTGTGTCTTTTTTTTTACGTCTCCATTCCTAGGATCCTAGGTAAGAGAAGCTCTAAATGAGCTTTACCCGAGGTTGGTGATTAGAGAAAAAATCCCGGCGCTGACACTGTACAAATCCCCTCTGAAATGTAAAGTGCTGCGGAATATGTCGGCGCTATAGAAATAAAATTTATTATTATTATTATTATTATTATTAAGTCAATGGGACAGAAATATCAGAATTAAAAAACCCCTTTCTTTACTTGTACATCCAGTTCAGGAGGGGGGAAGAGTGTAGGCGGTGCGTGGGTGGACACTGTGCATGTCTGTGTGCGCGGGCGGGGTCTGTACGGGCCTCTCAGGGGTCTGTGCGGGCCTGCCGGGGGTCTGTGCGGGCCTGCCGGGGGTCTGTGCAGGCTGCCGGGGGTCTGTGCGGGCCTGCCGGGGGTCTGTACAGGCTGCCGGGGGTTTCTGCGGGCCTGCCGGGGGTCTGTATGGGCTGCCGGGGGTCTGTATGGGCCTGCAGGGGTTCTGTGCGGGCTGTCGAGGGTCTGTGCGGGCCTGCCGGGGGTTGTATGTGTGTGCAGGCATTGTCCGATGGGACTAAAAGTCCCATCGGGCTATGCCTGCTACAATGACAGTGATTGACACATTAGCCAATGATGGGACAATAGTAGTCCCATCATCCGGCTAATGTGTTGAATGTAAAAAAAAAAAAAACATGCATACTACATACATACTACATATATACTACATTCATACAACATACATGCATACTACATACATACTTCATATATAATACATTCATACAACATACATACTACATACATACTTCATATATACTACATTCATACAACATAAATACATACTACATACTGTACATACTTCATATATACTACATTCATACAACACATATGCATACTACATACATACTACATATATACTACATTCATACAACATACATACATACTACATATATACTATATTCATACAAAATACATACATGCTACATACATATTACATATATACTACATTCATACAACATACATACAACATACATACTACATATATACTACATTCATACAACATACATACATACTACATACATACTACATATATACTACATTCATACAACATACATACTACATATATACTACATTCATGCAACATACTCACATCGTACATACTACATACATACTACATACATACAACATACATAAAACATGCTACAGACATACAACATACATACTACATACAATACATTCATACAATACATACATATAGACATACAGTACATATAACATAGAGTACATACTCACCATCACTTTTCACTTTGATCCCCGAAGCCAGTGTCATCTTTAAAAAATATTAAAATAACAAACAACCGATATAGTCCCTGATCCGCAGAAATCCACGAGTGTCCCACGACGATCTCCCGTGGAGAACAGCAGCATCAGCTGATGCCACCGCTCTCTAGGGGCCCCAGGAATACAATGATGGGAGGTAGGTATCCTTCCGCACTGTATTCCTCCACCACTGTTAAAAAATAATCCCTAGTCTCACTTTTGGCATTGCTGTGTGAGAAAGTTCCCACGCAGCTTTTGCCATAAAGTGAGACCAGTGAACTATAGTAACCTCTCAGTGATGCACTGCAGGATATCATCGTGGGACACTCGTGGATTTCTGCAGATCAGGGAGTATATTGCTTGTTTGTTATTTTAATATTTTTTACAGTGAGATGACACTGGCTTCGGGGATCAAAGTGACAAGTGATGGTGAGTATGTACTCTACGTTATATGCACTGTATGTCTATATGTATGTATGTATTGTATGAATGTATGAATGTATTGTATGTAGTATGTATGTATGTTGTATGAATGTAGCATATATGTAGTATGTATGTATGCTGTATGAATGTAGTATATATGTAGTATGTAGTATGTATGTATGTTGTATGAATGTAGTATATATGTAGTATGTATGTAGTATATATGTATGTATGTTGTATGAATGTAGTGTATATGTAGCATGTATGTATGTATGTATGTTGTATGAATGTAGTATATATGTAGTATGTATGTATGTTGTATGAATGTAGTATATATGTAGTATGTATGTAGTATGTATGTATATATGTTGTATGAATGTTGTATATATGTAGTATGTATGTAGTATGTATGCATGTATGTTGTATGAATGTAGTATATATGTAGCATGTATGTTGTATGAATGTAGTATATATGTAGTATGTGCTGTATGTAGTATGTATGTATGTTGTATGAATGTAGTATATATGTATGTATGTTATATGAATGTTGTATATATGTAGTATGTATGTAGTATGTATGTAGTATGTATGTTTTTGTTTTTTTTTACATTCAACACATTAGCCGGATGATGGGACTACTACTGTCCAATCATTGGCTAATGTGTCAATCACTGTCATTGTAGCAGGCATCGCCCGATTGGACTTGTAGTCCCATCGGACGATGCCTGCACACACACAACCCCCGGCAGGCCCGCACAGACCCCCGGCAGCCCGCACAGACCCCCGGCAGGCCCGTACAGACCCCCGGCAGCCCACACAGACCCTGGCAGGCCCGCACAGACTTCTGGCAGGCCCGTGCAGACCCCCGGCAGGCCCGTGCAGACCCCCGGCAGGCCCGCCCAGACCCCCAGCAGGCCTGCACAGACCCCCGGCAGCCCGCACAGACCCCCGGCAGGCCCGCACAGACCCCTGGCAGGCCCGCACAGACCGCGCATCACGATGCGCACAGACCGCACATCATGATGACATCATTTCAGCAGCCAATCACAGCCACAACACTGGCTCACTGCATTATGGGAACTTCCGATTCCGGTATCCGATATTGTAAAAATATCGGTACTCGGTATCGGAGTTCCGATACAGCGAATATCGGCCGATATCCGATACAGCGAATATCGGCCGATACCCGATATTTGCAGTATCGGAATGCTCAACACTAGTCTTCACCGTAGTGGAGTTTGGAGAGTGACTGTTTGAGGTTTTGGACAGGTGTCTTTTGTATTGATAACAAGTTCAAACAGGTGCCCTTACTACAGGTAGTGAGTGGAGGACAGACACGCCTCTTAAAAAAGAAGTTAAAGGTCTGTAAAAGACCAGAAATCTTGCATGTTTTTAGTCACCAAATACTTATTTTCCACCATAATTTGCAAAATAAATCTTGCCAAATCAGACAAGGTGATTTTCTGGATTCGTTTTCTCATTTTGACTCTCATAGTTGTGGTCTACCTATGATGTCAATCACAGGCCTCTCTCATCTTTTTAAGTAAGAGAACTTGCACAAACGGTGGCTGATTAAATACTTTTTTTCCACACTGTATGTATATATATATATATATATATATATATATATATATATATATATATTTAAAGAAGCAAAAGAGAAGGCAGCACTCCATAATCTTCAAAGTGAAAACATGATGGGGTTCGTTCAGCCCCACATGGGCGACGTTTCGGCTCGCACTGAGCTTTTCTCAAGCTGTGGGTATCACTAACATGCTTACTGATATAGACATAATTAACAATCATTGATTTTTCATGAACCTGTGACAAGGTGCTTCTATACATACAATTCATAAAACTAGTAAAGAACATCATAATATATTATACATAGTCCACTATTTCATATATATTATCAATCAAAAGTGCTATAGTGCGAAAGTGCAATTTATCAAAATTCTCATATTCAATTCCACCTCCTAATATTTAATACCATTATGTCTTGCATGTTAATACCCAGAACTGCTGCTAGCACTCAGGAGCGGAGAGTGAGGCTCCAGGCATTGTTATGCGGCCGCACACCCCGGTCCCGAGTGCCGGGTATTAACATGTTTCTCGCATGTGTGATCCCAGCCTTTGGCATAATTTCTCTCAATACTACAGACATTATTTGAGGTCTGCAAGCACTGCATTTTTTTGTTATTTTGACCATTTCTCAGATTCTGAAAATAAATACAAAATTTAGTGCTTGGAAATTTGAAGATATGTTGTCAGTAGTTTATAGAATAAAAGCGCAATTTACATTTTACTCAAAAATATACCTATAAAGAGAAAAATCAGACAAACTGAAAATTTTGCAGTGGTCTCTTAATTTGAACTTTGTAATGATATTATGGTCTTCAATGGAGAAAGGAAAAGAAGAGGTTGAACAAGGAAATGTCATCACACTTTTTTTAAATGATATATATTTGCTTAGCATACAAATCTGTTGTGAACTCTCTTGATCTGACTTCTGAGTCGGGGCTCCTTCTGGTGGTTGATGTGGGTAGTGGAGCTGCTCGTGTTGACAGAGAAGTCAATCACCTGAAGACGATGATTGGAAGTCAGGGGTTACAGACTGGGAGGATTTAAGTGAGCAAGCTTCCTTCAGTTGCTGCTGGTGATTTGGTTTCTCTTCCTGTGCATTGTGAAGTCTGCTTTTTCTCCTCCTTGGTCTTGCATCATTCAGATAAGTTATTTGCAGGAATCTTTTGCATTTGATATCGTTTTTGCCTTTCTCTGCTTTCTGCTTTGGTGTGTGGGTTCAGCATTATTCCCTGCTGGGATTTGTGCTGGACCCCGCTCATATGTCACAGCTTATGTCATTCTGTTCAGTATTGCTAATTCCCTGTTAAAATACTATCTTTTGCTTTGCTCCCAGTTCAAACCAGAATGCTGATCTAGTGGGGGAGAGGTCGTGTAGCCTCACTGTTTTTGTATATCTGACATGTTGGATTTTTTAGGGTTTTTGTGTGATTGCAGACAGTATCTTTTCTGTCCTGTTCTATCAAGACTAGAGTTGAGCGAAACGGGTCGAAAAATTTCAAAAGTCGCCGACTTTTGGCAAAGTCGGGTTTCATGAAACGAAACCCGACCCTAGGATGAGGTCGGCCACGAGGTCGGCGACTTACGCGCCAAAGTCGCGTTTCAAAAGTTTGTTTTGCGCTCTTTTTCAGCCAATCAGGATCCACGGACACTGTGGGCAACGTGATGACATAGGCAGGGGTCACCACCATCTTTCAGAAGGGCATGCAAGTGATTGGCTTGCTTTGGTGGGCGTCACAGGGGGTATAAAAGGGCGTGCACGCCGACCGCCATCTTACTTCTGCCGATCTCAGTATAGGGAGAGGTTGCTGCTGATTCTGTAGGGAGAGCGTTAGGCAGGGAAGAAGACAAAAAAACTGCTTCTGCTGCTAGCGATTTGGCCTGCACAACACACCAGTCACTGTGTGTGCAGTGCAAGGGGAGGCTATATAGTGGTGTATCAGTGGTGTTGGTTGTTGGGCTGCCTTCTAAGGCTTCCTGACATTCCTGCATTGCTGTTTACCCACTGCTCCGCAAACTGCTTTTTTAAAAGCAATCCCAATTTTTTTTTTTGTCCTGCTGAGAAGAAAAAAAAACTGCTTCTGCTGCTAGCAATTTGGCCTGCACAACACACCAGTCACTGTGTGTGCAGTGCAAGGGGAGGCTATATTGTGGTGTATCAGTGGTGTTGGTTGTTGGGCTGCCTTTTAAGGCTTCCTGACAGGCTGGCATTGCTGTTTACCCACTGCCCTGCAAACTGCTTTTTTAAAAGCAATCCAATCTCCCTTATCCTCTAGTCACTTTTGTCACAGCTGTGCCATCGAGCCTGTGACATAGCGCTCAGATATTCATTGGGCCTCACACAATCCAAAAGTGTCCAGTGTCCAAAAGTGTGTGCAGAGATTCAAAATCTCCCTTATCCTCTAGTCACTTTGGTCACAGCTGTGCCATCGAGCCTGTCACATAGCGCTCAGATATTCATTGGGCCTCACACAATCCAAAAGTGTCCAGTGTCCAAAAGTGTGTGCAGAGATTCAAAATCTCCCTTATCCTCTAGTCACTTTGGTCACAGCTGTGCCATCGAGCCTGTCACATAGCGCTCAGATATTCATTGGGCCTCACACAATCCAAAAGTGTCCAGTGTCCAAAAGTGTGTGCAGAGATTCAAAATCTCCCTTATCCTCTAGTCACTTTGGTCACAGCTGTGCCATCGAGCCTGTCACATAGTGCTCAGATATCAGTGGGCCTCACACAATCCCAAAGTGTCCAGTGTCCAAAAGTGTGTGCAGAGATTCAAAATCTCCCTTATCCTCTAGTCACTTTGGTCACAGCTGTGCCATCGAGCCTGTCACATAGCGCTCAGATATTCATTGGGCCTCACACAATCCCAAAGTGTCCAGTGTCCAAAAGTGTGTGCAGAGATTCAAAATCTCCCTTATCCTCTAGTCACTTTGGTCACAGCTGTGCCATCGAGCCTGTCACATAGCGCTCAGATATTCATTGGGCCTCACACAATCCAAAAGTGTCCAGTGTCCAAAAGTGTGTGCAGAGATTCAAAATCTCCCTTATCCTCTAGTCACTTTGGTCACAGCTGTGCCATCGAGCCTGTGACATAGCGCTCAGATATCAGTGGGCCTCACACAATCCAAAAGTGTCCAGTGTCCAAAAGTGTGTGCAGAGATTCAAAATCTCCCTTATCCTCTAGTCACTTTGGTCACAGCTGTGCCATCGAGCCTGTGACATAGCGCTCAGATATCAGTGGGCCTCACACAATCCAAAAGTGTCCAGTGTCCAAAATTGTGTGCAGAGATTCAAAATCTCCCTTATCCTCTAGTCACTTTGGTCACAGCTGTGCCATCGAGCCTGTGACATAGCGCTCAGATATCAGTGGGCCTCACACAATCCAAAAGTGTCCAGTGTCCACAAGTGTCTGCAGAAATTCAAAATCTCCCCTGTCCTATAGACACCTTGTACCTTGTTTTACATTACTATATAGTTTGTTGGATTTTGTCTACATTTCTACCAAAAATGAGGAAGGCTGATGGAAGAGGCCGTGGAATTGGGCGGGGGTTGGCAGCTGGTAATGATGGTGTTGGTGGTGGATCTGATGGTAGTGGCAAGAGCAAAATAGGACCGAATGCAGGAGGTGTTGAGCCTGCGTCATCATCTGGCTACATAAGGCCTCGAACGCTTAGTTTTCTAGGAGTTGGCAAACCGCTTTTAAAGCCAGAGCATCAGGAAAAAGTTTTGTCTTACATTGCTGACTCAACCTCCAGCTCTATCGCCTCCTCTTCTTCAGTTGTAAAAAGTAAAAGCACTGAGTCGTCATTGGAGGCTCATGTTCATGAACCACACCTTTCCTTGTGTCCTTCACCCCAACCAAGATTGAAGGATGACGCAGGCCATACTACTGATTACTCCATGGAGCTGTTTTCACATACCATGCCTGGATTATCAAGTCAAATGGTGAATTACCCAGGCCAAGATGAATCTGACATGGAGTGCACTGATGCACAGCCGCTGATGGATGATTCTGCTGGTACATTCACTCAGAGCACTACATTGTCCTCGCAGTGTACAGAGCCAGATTCTGACCCTGATGAGACTCAGGTGCCCCTTCCCGCACACTATACCACCATACACGGTGACACAGAGGAAGGTGCACATGACATAGAAGAGGAGGTGATGGATGACCCAGTTGTTGACCCAGATTGGCATCCATTGGGGGAAGAGGGTGCTGCTTCCAATAGCTCAGATGAGGAGCATCCACAGCAGACATCGACATCGCAACAGCTGTTATCTGGCAGGCCCGGAGCACTCCAAAGACAGGTTCCAAACATCAAAAGAGTTGCTGGACAGCTTGTCCAGAGGGTCAAAAGATCACAGCGTGCTAGGCCGCAAAATGTCTGCCAAAGTAGGAAGAGTGCAGTGTGGCACTTTTTTGAACAAAATCCTCATGATCAGGCCAAGGTTATCTGTAAGAAGTGCGCAAAGACCTTTAGCCGAGGGAAAAATCTGAAAAATTTGAATACCAGTTGCATGCTTAGACATTTAACCAGCATGCACTTGCAAGCGTGGACACAACACCAAACCTCAAGTGCCACATGTGCAACTGATCACAAGGAAGGTAGTCAGCAACGCTACATTGTTTCCCCCACTGTAAGCCCACCGGTTAGCACAGCAGCAAATGTTGAGGTGTCGTTGCAAGGCCACAGCAGTCAGGGAATCCCACTGTTATATCAACGAAAGACTGATTCTAGGCCATCAGAAAGAACACCAACTCCATCACCATCATCAACCCTCTCTCAGTCCGCCCTGTCCACCGCTACTTCCACCATATGCAGCTCTCAAGTCCAGCTCACCCTCCCAGACACTATGAGTAGGTCAAGAAAGTACTCAGTCTCACATCCGCGTACACTGGGTTTGAACGCCCACATTGCCAAACTAATCTCGTTTGAGATGATGCCCTTTCGGTTGGTGGAAAGCACAGCTTTCCGCGAACTCATGGCCTATGCAGTACTACGCTATGACCTACCCAGTCGCCACTTCTTCTCTCGCAAAGCCATCCCAGCCCTCCACCATCATGTGAAAGACCGCATTGTCCATGCACTCAAGCAGTCAGTGAGCGGAAAGGTGCACCTCACAACTGATGCATGGTCCAGTCGGCATGGCCAGGGCCGTTACGTGTCCATCACTGCGCACTGGGTTAATGTGGTGGATGCAGGGTCCACAGGGGACAGCGGTGGTGGGACAGTGCTGCCTAGCCCACGGTATAGGAAACAGTTGGCTGTAGGCGTTCGACCCTCCTCCTCCTCCTCCTCCTCCAGAAGCGAAAGCTCGTCCACAGAGCGCAGTCGTACGAGCACTCCATCTGCAGCTGCCACTGTTGCACATGATGTGTCCCCCTATCGAGCAGCTAGTGGAAAGCGTCAGCAGGCTGTGTTGCAGATGATGTGTTTGGGCAACAGACACACCGCCGAGGTGCTGGCCGAGTACTTGAAGCGACAAACTGAGTCATGGCTGGGCAGTGTACATCTTGAGGCAGGCAAGGTAGGTAGTGATAACGGCCGTAATTTTGTGGCAGCCATAGCCCTTTCAAAACTCAGCCACATACCTTGCTTGGCTCACACCTTGAACCTGGTGGTGCAGTGCTTCCTCAAAAATTATCCGGAGTTAACAGCCCTGCTCCAGAAGGTGCGAAGACTGTGCGCGCACATCCGCCGGTCGCCTGTACACTCCGTTCGTATGCAGAAGCTGCAGCGATTGCTCCACCTTCCCAACCACCGCCTCATTATCGACATTGCAACAAGGTGGAACTCCACCCTGCACATAGTGGAGCGGCTGTGCGAGCAGAGGCAGGCCATAATGCATTTGTAGGAGGATACACGGCCAGGCACTTTGAGAGCAGACATGGAGTTGACAGGTGTGCAGTGGTCGAAGCTGAAAGACCTCTGTAAAGTCCTTCAGTGTTTTGAGGAATGCACACGGCTGGTAAGCGCAGACGACGCCATCCTAAGCATGAGCATCCCACTTATGCGTCTGCTCATGCAAACTTTGACGCACCTTAAGGAGCAGGCGTCTGCAGCCAATGTTGATGAGGAGGAAGAGGAGGAGGGAATCCTTGATGACATTCAGCCATTGTCTGTTCAGGGACCTCTCCTGGACGAGGTGGAGGAAGAAGAGGAGGAGGAGGATGATGATGGGGATGATTACTTAGGGGAGGAGGATGCATCTCGTGGGGCAAGTGAAAATGTTGGCGTGGCAAGGTCTGGTACAGGGTTTGTGCGTGACTGGAGGGATGTGGATTTGCCAGAAAGTGCTCCTCCACCCAGCACTCGCAGTGCATCATTGACACCGGGAACATTGGCCCACATGTCAGATTATGCCTTGCAGATCCTAAAAAGGGACCCCCGCATTGCCAAAATGATGAACGATGACGACTACTGGTTGGCCAGCATCCTGGATCCACGCTATAAAGGCAAATTACAAAACATCATGCCACAGGAGAACCTTGACCTAATATTGGCTAATAAACAAGCAACTCTGGTAAATCGGTTGCTTGAGGCATTCCCAGCACACAGCAGCGGTGATGGTTCTCACACGAGCCGTACGGGCCGGGGGCAGCTTGGCAGAGGTGTTCGTGGTGCACACAGCAGAAGTGGTGTTGGAGACAGGGGTTTCATAACAATGTTGTGGACTGATTTTTCAAATACCGCTCACACAACTGGTAATGCTGCATCGATGGAAAGTGACAGGAGACAGCAGTTGTCAACTATGGTTACAAACTACTTTTCCTCCCATATCGATGTTCTCCCACACAGGTCATTCCCCTTTGACTATTGGGCTGCTAAACTGGACACCTGGCCTGAATTGGCCCAATATGCCTTACAGGAGCTCGCTTGCCCAGCTGCAAGTGTGCTATCGGAAAGAGTCTTCAGTGCAGCTGGATCAATCCTGACAGAAAAAAGGACCCGTCTGTCAACCCAAAATGTGGATGATCTAACCTTCATTAAAATGAACCATGCATGGGTTTCCAAGGATTTTGTCCCACCTTCCCCTGATGACACATAGGGTGACAGAAAAATGGCTTGCTTTGGTCCACCTCTTCCTGGGACTTCACCTATTTCGCCTTTTGCATCAGCTGAATGTCCAACATCAACATATGCCACTTTCTAAAACTCCCTAACTGTGCTGCCTCCCCCCCATGGCCGGGGTCACCACCTAGCGCACGACACCGTGCGAGTGCCGTTGCCCTGGACAGGTGGGTAGGCCGACTCTTGGGTGCGGGCACTGGCACAGGGTCCCTCATAGTGCAATCAAGTGTCTCTGACGGTGGTGGTGCACACCCGCCGTCAGACACACCGCTGTACTATGAGGGGCCCAGTGCCAGTACCGACACCCACGAGTGGGCCCCCCTTGCTTGGGCAGGGCCCCAGCATTTGCAATCTTTTCCTCTCCCTGCTCCTCCGCTGTGTAATCTGGGCCGTCAAATCCATACTGTGCCTGACACCGTCTGAGCCTACCTCCTGATGTATAGACATATATTTTGAATGTGTACGCTATCCATACATGTTATCAGGGGATACGGTACCCTTTCTAACCTTTGTGCAATCACGTGCAATCCATACTGGGCCTAACACCGTCTGAGCCTGCCTCCTGAGACATATATTTTGAATGTGTACGCTATCCATACATGTTATCCGGGGATACGGTACCCTTTCTAACCTTTGTGCAATCACGTGCAATCCATACTGGGCCTAACACCGTCTGAGCCTGCCTCCTGATGTATAGACATATATTTTGAATGTGTACGCTATCCATACATGTTATCTGGGGATACGGTACCCTTTCTAACCTTTGTGCAATCACGTGCAATCCATACTGGGCCTAACACCATCTGAGCCTGCCTCCTGAGACATATATTTTGAATGTGTACGCTATCCATACATGTTATCCGGGGATACAGTACCCCTTTTTAACCTTTGTGCAATCACGTGCAATCCATACTGGGCCTAACACCGTCTGAGCCTGCCTCCTGAGACATATATTTTGAATGTGTACGCTATCCATACATGTTATCCGGGGAAACGGTACCCTTTCTAACCTTTGTGCAATCACGGCAATCCATACTGGGCCTAACACCGTCTGAGCCTGCCTCCTGAGACATATATTTTGAATGTGTACGCTATCCATACATGTTATCCGGGGATACGGTACCCTTTCTAACCTTTGTGCAATCACGTGCAACCCATACTGGGCCTAACACCGTCTGAGCCTGCCTCCTGAGACATATATTTTGAATGTGTACGCTATCCATACATGTTATCCGGGGATACGGTACCCTTTCTAACCTTTGTGCAATCACGTGCAATCCATACTGGGCCTAACACCGTCTGAGCCTGCCTCCTGAGAGATATATTTTGAATGTGTACGCTATCCATACATGTTATCCGGGGAAACGGTACCCTTTCTAACCTTTGTGCAATCACGTGCAATCCATACTGGGCCTAACACCATCTGAGCCTGCCTCCTGATGTATAGACATATATTTTGAATGTGTACGCTATCCATACATGTTATTTGGGGATACGGTACCCTTTCTAACCTTTGTGCAATCACGTGCAATCCATACTGGGCCTAACACCGTCTGAGCCTGCCTCCTGAGACATATATTTTGAATGTGTACGCTATCCATACATGTTATCCGGGGATACGGTACCCTTTCTAACCTTTGTGCAATCACGTGTAATCCATACTGGGCCTGAGAACGGCTGGCGAGCTGTTAAGCAAGCTACAGCACCTGTGGTTTGCACACGTAAGTTTTTCATTTTTTCAGGAATGACGGTTAGGCCTAATTCCGGAACTGCGGTTGACCTGCACTTACTGGGAAATCATTGTTCGCGGGTAATAACTGTAATCAGTGATCCCCATCACTAACGTTGTTCAGCGGGTTATCTGCACCTGTAAGCGACAAACGCTGGCCTTTTCAGTGTAGCGCACATGCAGCCACAGACATGTAAGGGCATGACACACCAGTTATTGGCCAATCTCATGTGCCAGAGCCTCACGTGTCCCTCTAGTAAGCCGGACTCGGACCGCGGGGCATGACGGAGTCTCGTTCGTTAACGGAATTAAGCTTGCAATGTGTGCATCTGTTCTGTAGCTGGCATGGTTGAGGTTTCCCAGGTGGAGTCGAATTTAACCGTAGGCTCCACTCCTGGTGGTGCCCTTCTGGACATTCCTTTAAGGTTCAGCTTTGCAACCATACTGCCCACGTAAAACAAACACTTTGCCTTCATGAACGCTGTTTGGAGGGTCATGACTCGTGGGAATAACGCCGCCCAATCAGTTAACCTGCTAGAGAGATCCTTCGTTGCTCCCAAGCATGACATCACACTCCCTAGGAAGAAGGTAATGCCACTGTGGCGACCGTACTCCTGGGGGCGACACAAGTGCACTGATGCCCAGCCACTGCTCGATGAATCTGCTGGTACATTGACCCAGACCACTACATTCCCCTCGCACGCTACCCGGCCTGAATCTGACCCTGATGAAACTCAGGTTACCCTTCCCATATACAGTTGCATCTTACACGGTGACAAAGAGGAAGCTGCAGATGAAAGTGCAGGTTCGACCCACCCGCCATCAGACACACCACCGTACTATCAGGGGCCCTGTGCCAGTGCCGTCGCAAACGAGTGGGCCCCCCCTGCTTGCCCAGGATCACAGCACTTGCAAAGTTGAAATACTGTGTAGTGAGATGGAAGATGGGGACGACGAGGAGTCTAGACTAGTACAGGGATTCCCTAGCGAGGAGACTTATTTGATTGTTTTCAATGTTGGGACAGCAATTTTTGGGGAGCACTATTCTCTGGAGAATGATAGATGGGGCCCACCATACACTGGAACATTCCAAAGGTGGACATCAGACACTGGAGCAGCATTTACAGGGCCCATTATACACTAGAGCAGTAGAAATGGGGCCCATTATGTTTGGAGCATTATTTGGGCCCATAAGACAGTGGAGCTTCATCCATGGGGACCAACATATACTGTAGCATTATGTGGAGCTCATCATATACTGTTTCAAACATTATATGGGACCAATGATTCTGTATGGAGAAATAGATGGGCCTCGTCATGAGATGTAAAAAGTGAGGTATTTTTCATTGTACTATACCGCTATTTCTCTGCCGTATCGGAGCATGATGAGTTGTGGTATGTGTTAAAGGGGCGCTCTTTCGCCCAGGGCATATGAAAACCTGCAGCCAGCCCTCCCCCCCCACAACTATAGCCAAATAACCCCCATTTTTCAGTGCGTAACTTGTATTATGAAGTTAATTAAGGTTGACAAGCTTAAGTAAGAAGAATTGATGCTTTTGGCATTCAAATGGGCACTGTAGGTGTGTTTCCTGTCCTCCTCTCACTGCCGACTTTTATTCCCCATTGACTTACATTGGGTTTCGTGTTTCTGGACGACCCCGACTTTTCCCTATAATCGGACGATCTTGCTCGACCCGACTTTTGGAAAAGTCGGGTTTCACGAAACGAAACGCGACCCTAAAAAACCAAAAGTCGCTCAACTCTAATCAAGACAGTTTGGGCACCATCATTTGCTCACTCTATTTTCTGCCTGCGTTTGTGCCTCATCTTGTATCACTAGCAATATATGTTTGGGGGCTATCTATTCCTTTGGGGTTTTACTCCGGGGCAGTTTAGCTTTCCCCTTTCTTGCTTTAGGCTTAGTTAACTCTTTGGCTGTGACGAGGCGTCTAGGGAATCGTAGGCACGTCCCACGGCTAATGCTAAATGTGTTGTTGGGTTTAGGGGTCTGCAATCCGCTAAGTTGCCAACCTTTCTGGTTTCCTGGTTGCTTAGCTGATTCCCCAGTAATCCTCCTTGGTGGCCGAATCATAACACAAATCCGCATGAAAAAACACATGAAAATCCGCATCAAAAATGCATCAAATCCGCGTGGAATTTCAACTGCGTTTTCTGCCAAGAGAGGCACAAACAGTGCAGAAATTAGCGAAGTTATTGACACCAGTTTGCTGTTAAGGGTATGTTCAAACTTGGCCTTTTTTTGCTGTGTTTTTTTCTGCAGAAAAACCTGATTTCTTGGCAGCAAAGAAGCTGCAGCAAAAATGCAGGTTTAGGTGCGTTTTTTTGCTATGGTTTTGTTGCGGTTTTGGTGCATTTTTTATGCCTTTTTTGGGATAACTTGCAGCTGAAAATTAGCATAAAAAATGCAGCAAAAATGCAGGTATCATTATTTGCAGCATTTTGCTGAAGAACAGTCATGGTCAGCAACTCAACTTCATTAGCATGCACAAAGAGACACAAGTTAGCCCAAAAAACGCACCCAAAAAACACACCAAAACCGATACGAAAAATGCACCAAAAACGGACGTAAACCGGTTTTGTTGTGTTTTTTTCACCATCCAGTCAAACCAATGGGTGAAAATCGCTGCAAAAACGCTGAAAAAATGCTGAAAGAAGTGACATGCTCTATGTCCAAAGACGCAGCAAAGCACAAAATCCTGATGGCAAGAAAAACAATGTGTGTGCTTGAGATTTCTGAAATCTCATATGCTTTGCTGGTACTGTAAGGCTATGTGCACACTGTGAGGCAGCGACCGGAGTCATATGTGAGTGTCGCTATGTGTCCCCCAGGTTGCGCTCAGAAGCGTATTAGTTCCGCTGGAGTACCTTGTGGTCACAGTAGTGTGCCTATGACTCACAGGACGGAATAAAAGTAAGTTTGAGCCTGGTCAAGTTATTTGGACCAAGCAGTTTGATCTGGAAAACTCGGTATGGGCTTTTATTTTTGAAACGGACTGCATGCAGGAAGGTAGTGGGGTCCGGTCCGTTTCCTCCAGCCTAGGTCTTATAAGTGGCCTATGGCCACAGATTGGAGAAGGAAAAGAATAAAACCCTGCAGAAAGAGTTTGGGTGTGTCAGTTCTGGTTTGCACAGACACAGAACAGTGGTCTGCAGAGCCTTCCCTGTGTGAGGCAACACAGGGCCAAGCTGAGCCAAAAGGTCTGGCACCCCTCACTCACGGTAACTGGCCATGGACTGTTTTGTTGCTTCCCAGCTGTGATCCGGAGGATACAGCGTGTTGTGCACTGTGTGAGGTTTTTTTGGACATTAAACACATTTTTGTTGTTGAACTGGCTTGGGTCACTGCCTCATCACTATACAGCGTGGACACCGCTGCTTTACAACACGTTGCGGAATTGTTGTGGATCCACAGCTGATTTTCCAGGCAGAATTGCACCAAATCCGCAAATGGTTGCTCAAGCAAGGTTATTCAATGGGAATCCAGAATTGGTGTGCACATATTGCGAAAATTCCATCCTGATTTGCAGCATGTCAATTCTTTTTGCGGATCTGCAGCATTTTTACCCCATTGACTGTCATTGATGTACTCAAATCCTCAGCAAATCCACAGGTGTAAAAATATTTGATGTGGATTTGGCAGAAAAAAGCAGTGGATTTTTAAAACTCAAATATATCAGAAGAAAGAAGAGTGTGTGGGCAGAGAATCAAAAACAGAGCCAATCTTGATAGTAACACATCAAATATGGAGGGAGAACTTGAAAAAGACTTTTTTTTATACCAGTAGTATATCTTTATTGAGCTAACAAATCCATAAACAAAGTCATATCCAAATCCACATGTAAAGCTGCATTAAAACTGCACAAAAAATGCGTGGAATTTACAATGCATTTTCTGCCAAGAGATGCAGACACTGGGTGTTTTTGCTGCGTTTTTTCCTGCAGCAAAACCTGATTTCTTGACAGGAAAGAAGCAGTGGCAAAAACGCAGGTTTACGTGCATTTTTGGTACATTTTTAGTTGCAGTTTTCTTGCGTGCATTTTTGGGCTAACTTGTGTCTCTTTGTGCATGCTAATAAAGTTGAGCTGCTGTCCATGGCGTTTCTGCACCAAAAAGACTACAAATAATAATACCTGCATTTTTTTTCATTCTAGCCAATGGGCAAAAAACGCTGCAAAAAATGCTGAAAGAAGTGGCATCCTCTATGTCAGGGGTCCCCAACTCCAGTCCTCAAGGCCCCATCAACAGATCATGTTTTCAGGATTTCTTTAGAATTGCTCAGGTGATAATTGCATCACCTGTGCAATACAAAGGAAATCCTGAAAACATGATTTGTTGGTGGGCCTTGAGGACTGTATTTGGGGAACCCTGCTCTATGTCCAAAAAAGCAGCAAATCACAAGATCCTTATGACAAAAAAAATGTGTGTGCACGAGATTTCTGAAATCTCATAGGTTTTGTTGAAGAAAAGTTGTTTTTTCCCGACATTTAATTCATAATCTTTGATTGTCTATCTGATAATATTACAAGTGAATATCCAGAATGTTCAGTTTCTTCCATAGATTTAATGTTTTCATTGCTTCTGGCTCCTTCTAGAGAACAGATTCATAACCGCAGTGTTATTGTGTGTTTTACTTCCTGAATCTTTTTTCCCTCCGTTCACAATGCATTCTGGGAAGGTTGCAAGGCACCCTGGTAAGTTTTGCAAAGGATTATGGTTAGTGTAGCCCCAATTTTCCCTCCAGTTCTCCGTTTTCCCTCAGCGCATCCTCAAGCATCTCATTTCTCTTCTCCCCTTGTGTCAGCATCGCTGGTATGTAAACATGCTTACTGTATCAAATTCCTGTCTCAGATCAACCTGCTCAGTTAGTTCTCCCCTGCACAGCTATTAATGCAGATGTTGATTTACATTGTATCATGTAATATGTATTCTTGCTGAACCCAGTATTGATTCTATGCATGTATGTTTGTATTGCAGTTTCACCACGCCAATATACCACCACATTCAATAAAACACAGATTTAACCTACAGTCTCCTTATTGGACCCCAGAATAGTGGTTTAGCTGCCTGTATAAGCTACCTGAAGTCTGCTTCATTTAGTGAGGACAGAATAGTGAAACAGCGGCTCTCCAGCTAGTGGGAATTCAGGGAAGAGACAGTCTTCCATCTTGCAGGACTGCAGTGAAAGGCCGGCGTCACACTAGAGAGGAATATGGACGAGTGAGAGGCGTTAAAAAAACGCATTGCACACGGTCCAATGATTCTGTATGGGGTAGCTCCCATCAGCTGTAGTTTTTTCGCGTATTTTCTATGGTCCGTGCCAATTGCAGCATGTTGTGATTGTCAGCATATTACGACCATAGTATGCCAATGCAAGTCTATGGGTGCGCAAAAAAAATGCATTACACACGGACCACCCGTGTGACTTGCGAGAAATCTGAAAGACTTTTCCTTGTGACAGGAAATGGGCCAATCCATCATCAGGAAGCTTAGACATGCAAATTAGCTCAAAAAGCGCTCCAGACATCCAGGAAGTACGCCTCCACGGAGTCCTGCAGCGTCATGTCTAGCCACATTAATGTGGAGCTCCTAATTGTATTGGTCAAGGAAAGGCCCAAACTTTGGGACCAACGGGATACCCATTATTCTGACCGGGACTGCAAAGAGGCGGCATGGAGGCACATCTGTGTGCACATGTTCCCAGACTATGCCCAACTGCCATGTGAGGAGCAACAACCTCGTAAGTAATTGCCATTTTTACCAATCAGCTTAAAGGCCAGAACTGAGCTTTTTAAATGTAGCCCCTACAATCCTAGACTGTGTATGTAGGTATCCCTGTTTGCTAAATAAAAATTTAGATAACCCCCCCCCCCCCTACTAGGCCACATGACTATGTGAAATGTTAGGAATATTGCTTGGTACAATTCACAAAGGTTACAGTCCCTTTTCAATTCACATTGCAGTTGAGGATGTGATGAGATGCTGGCGCAGCATCCGCGACCAGTACTGGCGGGACAGCAGAGGGCCAGGAGAGGGGCAGCAGCACTGACTAAGTGGAAATACATCTATTTTGACCGCTTGGCATTTTTGGCACCCAGTATGGCTCTCAGACCGTAAGTACAGACATCACACCACATGACACATATGCTTTTTAGGGTCACAGCTACATTTTGTTTTTTGTACATTTCCTAACAGAACTCAGTCCAACCTCACAGAGAGGGAGACAGGGTCGGATCTTGAGCCCATTATAGACCCGGAAGGGGGATGAGAAGAGGTGGCTGGCCTATCTTCTGACCAGAACTTTTGCATCCCCCATGCTCCACCATCATCAGGCCCAGCATCAGGTTCTGCACCTGGTCCAGACCCAGCAGTGCCACCAGCAGCCAGCAACTTAGAAGACCCTGGCAACAGCAGCAGCCCTACTGGCCGTGTTGAGGGGTCCCCCCAGGCTGCAGCCACAGGCCGCCGTGGGAGACGGAGAAGGGACAACACTGCCTCTGATCCCCAGAGGCATGTAGACACAGGTGTCCTAAATTACCTGTCCAGGGCTGCCCAGGATGAGGGTGAAGAGGCATATTCCCGAAGCCTGGCCCGGTACCTCCGTCCCCTACCCCGTGAGGTGAGGCTACGTGAGCGCGGATCCATTCAGATCCTAATTGATGCATGCACACACCCCAATGACCCATATGAGTTGTTTGAGTATCTTGAGAGGTGGCAGCTCTCAACCCGTAACCGTCTCCGCCTTGTACGACAACCAGCTGTGCATGCTCAATTAGGATCTGAGTGTCCGCCTGCACATGTGCCTACACCTCCACCCATTCCCCCCCAAACCAACCTTGGCAACAACAGGGTCAAATGGCAGCCTATAACCAACCTGCCCAATATGGCCACTTGTACAGGCCTGGTGTTGGAGGCTGGCCCTAACCTGGGTTTGGATGACATGGTCATATTGGGGGGTATGTTTGACGTGGCTACAATCAGCCACAGGATTATAATCGACAGTATTTTTATGGTCTCTTTGGTGCACAGCTGCAGGTACATGGGCACATCTTCCCACAGGGCTAAGATCATCCACCCCAACAGGGTGATGGTCAAGCTGGGCACCCCAACCCCCAACAAAGAGATGAAGGCCTCCCGCCATCACCTACGCCAAGCTACCAGCAGTTAGAAAATAGCTAATTGTTTTTTAAATTTTTTTGTTGGTATTTATAATTTCTTGTTACCTCTTTGTGTGTCAAAAAATAGCAATGTTATATACAGAAAAGGCTAAATGGCCTGGGCAATATCTGCCATATGACAAAAATATGGTACACGTACAGTAAGCTATTTTTTTCATTTATAAAACATTTGAAAATGCATCTTTGGCCTTCTTCCTGAATTATTTTAGGCATTCGAATAAGTAAGTCAACTTTATCACATATAAACAGAAAACACAAATCATAGAAGACCAAACCAAAAAAATTATATACACACACATAAGAACATCACAACATAGATACAGCCTGATCTTGCCAGGTAGTAGAACCATGAGGTGAAACAAAATACTGGGTGACCCATAATGGAAGAATTAAAGACTCTAGAGTCTCCAGTTCTACTATAAGCCCCAACGTCTACAATTATAAACCTGTAGTTGCTGTCAACGAGAGCCAACAAAACTACAGAAAAATATTGTATATAATTATAGAATTGGGACCCTGTGTTCGGCGGCTTACGCACACGGATGTGCTTCCCACCCAGGGCTCCAATACAATTGGGGAATTGGCAGTAAAACTCAAATCCCCTGGCAATCTTCAACCAGTCTCCCATCTTGGGCTCTGGCATGACCAGATGATGAACTCTGGGCCAGATTTCCGAACATGTTGCACGAACGATGCCGGATATTGTCGATCGCCCAATCAAAAACTCCAGATGGAGTGCTGCATAAGAAAGGCCAGTTGAGAGGAACCTACAATTAAACAAATGTAGAAAATATATACATTAAAATACATGCTCAAGGATGCACACATTACATATAGATCACCGCAACAGTGTGTAAGTAAGAAGCTAGGCGAACAACACATATACACATGTCCCACGGCTATGTAATGTGGAATAACACATCAAAGTGCTCTAAGTTTGAAAGCATATATTTGGTACCAGTACCTAATGTTTCTTGGCCAAAAAGGGGTTTCTGAGTAAGAGAATTATTTGAGAAAATAATCATCTACATACATTCTGTAGCTGAGAAATACATAACGTAACGTAAGGAGAAGGCGCTCCTCCGCAGAGATACATTTGCACATCCGGGTGTCCTGGAAGGTGATCCCTGGGCGCACTGTTTCCAACAAAACATCAAAGGTAGAAACGGTCATCTGACAATAGAGGAAAAACTTGTCAGGATGAGTCCTCAGAGCTGCATAAAGCCTGTAAAAATGGCCTTTATTGTGGCGTTGTCTCAAATGTGGATGCACCCACATTCGTCTCCTCCTCCTCGGATCCACAATCATTGGGTATGGCTGGCCAAAGAGCCTGGACAAAACCCAGTTGAAGAGAACACGGTCAGTTGGGGTGAACTGAAGTGTGTCAGACATGTTTCCTAACAACCAGCAAGACACCAACACAAGCACAGCACCAAAATGGGCAGATTGGAGGCTGCCACCTGATGTTGAGGCAATAAATAGGGTTGGTGCTGATGATTTAAATTATGTGCAGGCCTCAAAACCGTTAAATGTCCATTTTGCAAGGTTGCGAGAAAAAAACGGTATACGGATCACATACGGATTACATACGGATGCTTACCTGAGAAAAATACGCACCCACATCCTGACAACGGATGACATACGGAGCACTATTTAGGGACCATTTAGGCGTATTACGAACATAAAATACGGTTCGTATTTTTCTACCTTGTGTGTGACTCCAGCTAAACAGCGGCTCTCCAGCTAGTGGGATCTCAGAGAAAGAAGGCAAGCAGCACAACACCACCCACCAAGTGAGATTCAAGATACCGGCTACATAGAGACTAATACAGCTACAGCAATCTCTGCACAGCCAAGCACACCCCCAAGACACCATGTCCCACAAATCACAGAGGCTAAAATCTGTTACTTCCGTCTCCTCAAAGACTGTATCCATTAGCAGCGCGGTCGCCATTGCACGCGCAAATGCTGAAGCCGCCAGAATGCGAGCAAGGTATGCTGAAGAAGAGATGCAACTTAAGTTAGAGAAAGCATGCATAGATAATGAGTAGGTGCATGTGGATGCCGCCTTAGAGAGCCTAGCAGTGAAAAGAGGGGCTGTTGCAGCCTTAGCTGAAGCAAAATTGCTAGAAGCCGCGCACAACCCTGAGCTGCATAGCCGAAGCAGTGCGTCGGTTCTGAGGTTGCCACTGCAGGATTCGCCACGGCGCACATCTCAGTGTGTTGGTAAGCTTCCTGATCCAAAATATAACCAAGTACACGACACATCCAGTGAAGCGAGTGAGAGTCATCATGAGGCTCAGATCCAGGAAAACGTGGAGCAAAACAATTCTGCTAATGACTACCTTGCCCCTCGGCAAGAAACCAACGTGAATCACCTTGCTGACACACCGCTCGTCAGACTGAAGCAATATGACACCGGCTGGTGCCACCCTGAGGATACTAACAGGTATGAACGCACCTCACATTAATATCAAGGTGACCCAGCACCAGTATACTCTGCTGACAACCAGTTCACAACAGAATTTGCTAAGTTCTTCACACGACGTGATCTGGTTGCCAAGGGACTCATGAAATTCACTGACCAAGCTGAAGGTTACAGAGCTTGGAAAGATTCCTTCCAAAATCCAAATCCAAAGGAAAAAAGAGGGGGTCTCCAGCACCAAAATTAGTGAAAAAAGTTAAAACTCACATTTATTTGAAAGGTTTTAAAATCATATTAATAAGCCACCATGACAAGCAAGGCTACTTACGCGTTTCAGACACATATTACATGTCCTTAGTCATAGGTATATCTTATCAAAAGGTTTAAATTATAGATCAGATTTGCAATATAAAATGTAATATGGGTTTGTAGTTGTGTTTTTTTTTTTTGCAATACTTATTTATTTATGTCTATTGTGATTTATGGTTTATTGCTGTTTTTGCATGTATTCATTTATGTCTGCAAACATACACTCACTGGCCACTTTATTAGGTACACCATGCTAGTAAGGGGTTGGACCCCCTTTTGCCTTCAGAACTGCCTCAATTCTTCGTGGCAGAGATTCAACAAGGTGCTGGAAGCATTCCTCAGAGATTTTGGACCATATTGACATGATGGCATCACACAGTTGGCGCAGATTTGTCGGCTGCACATCCCTGATGCGAATCTCCCGTTCCACCACATCCCAAAGATGCTCTATTGGATTGAGATCTGGTGACTGAGGAGGCCATTTGAGTACAGTAAACTCATTGTCATGTTCAAGAAACCAATCTGAGATGATTCGAGCTTTATGACATGGCGCATTATCCTGCTGAAAGTAGCCATCAGATGTTGGGTACATTGTGGTCATAAAGGGATGGACATGGTCAGCAACAATACTCAGGTAGGCTGTGGCGTTGCAACGATGCTCAATTGGTACCAAGGGGCCCAAAGAGTGCCCAGAAAAAATTCCCCACACCATGACACCACCACCACCAGCCTGAACCGTTGATACAAGGCAGGATGGATCCATGCTTTCATGTTGTTTACGCCAAATTCTGACCCTACCATCCGAATGTCGCAGCAGAAATCGAGACTCATCAGACCAGGCAACGTTTTTCCAATCTTCTACTGTCCAATTTCGATGAGCTTGTGCAAATTGTAGCCTCAGTTTCCTGTTCTTAGCTGAGAGGAGTGGTACCCAGTGTGGTCTTCTGCTGCTGTAGCCCATCTGCCTCAAAGTTCGACGCACTGTGCGTTCAGAGATGCTCTTCTGCCTACCTTGGTTGTAACGGGTGGCAATTTGAGTCACTGTTGCCTTTCTATCAGCTCGAACCAGTCTGCCCATTCTCCTCTGACCTCTGGCATCAACATGGCATTTCCGGCCACAGAACTGCCGCTCACTGGATTTTTTTTCTTTTTCGGACCATTCTCTGTAAACCCTAGAGATGGTTGTGCGTGAAAATCCCAGTAGATCAGCAGTTTCTGAAATTCTCAGACCAGCCCTTCTGGCACCAACAATCATGCCACGTTCAAAGGCACTCAAATCACCTTTCTTCCCCATACTGATGCTCGGTTTGAACTGCAGGAGATTGTCTTGACCATGTCTACATGCCTAAATGCACTGAGTTGCCGCCATGTGATTGGCTGATTAGAAATTAAGTCTTAACACACAGTTGGACAGGTGTACCTAATAAAGTGGCCAGTGAGTGTATATTTCTTATTTATATGTTAGGTTTGTTTAGCAGCATTAATTGCTTAGGTCTGACTAAGGTGGAGCTAATTAACTACCTGAAACTGGGTGTTCACTCTGCAGTCTCCTCATGTATTCATTTATTTAAGCTTCCTAGTTTTGATAAGATATACCTACAGTTGTGGCCAAAAGTATTGACACCACTGCAATTTTGTCAGATAATACTCAGTTTCTTCCTGAAAATGATTGCAAACACAAATTCTTTGGTATTATTATATTCATTTAATTTGTCTTAAATGAAAAAACACAAAAAGAATTGTCCTAAAGCCAAATTGGATATAATTCCACACCAAACATAAAAAAGAGGGTGGACAAAAGTATTGGCACTGTTCGAAAAATCATGTGATGCTTCTCTAATTTGTGTAATTAACAGCACCTGTAACTTACCTGTGGCACCTAACAGGTGTTGGCTATAACTAAATCACACTTGCAGCCAGTTGACATGGATTAAAGTTGACTCAACCTCTGTCCTGTGTCCTTGTGTGTACCACAGTGAGCATGGAGAAAAGAAAGAAGACCAAAGAACTGTCTGAGGACTTGAGAAACCAAATTGTGAGGAAGCATGAGCAATCTCAAGACTACAAGTCCATCTCCAAAGACCTGAATGTTCCTGTGTCTACCGTGCGCAGTGTCATCAAGAAGTTTAAAGCCTATGGCACTGTGGCTAACCTCCCTAGGTGTGGACGGAAAAGAAAAATTGACAAGAGATTTCAACGCAAGATTGTGCGGATGTTGGATAAAGAACCTCGACTAACATCCAAACAAGTTCAAGCTGCCCTGCAGTCTGAGGGTACAACAGTGTCAACCCGTACTATCAGTTGGCGTCTGAATGAAAAGAGACTGTATGGTAGGAGACCCAGGAAGACCCCACTTCTTACCCCGAGACATAAAAAAGCCAGGCTGGAGTTTGCCAAAACTTACCTGAAAAAGCCTAAAAAGTTTTGGAAGATTGTTCTCTGGTCAGATGAGACAAAAGTAGAGCTTTTTGGGCAAAGGCATCAACATAGAGTTACAGAAGAAAAAAAGAGGCATTCAAAGAAAAGAACACGGTTCCTACAGTCAAACATGGCAGAGGTTCCCTGATGTTTTGGGGTTGCTTTGCTGCCTCTGGCACTGGACTGCTGGACCGTGTGCATGGCATTATGAAGTCTGAAGACTACCAACAAATTTTGCAGCATAATGTAGGGCCGAGTGTGAGAAAGCTGGGTCTCCCTCAGAGGTCATGGGTCTTCCAGCAGGACAATGACCCAAAACACACTTCAAAAAGCACAAGAAAATGGTTTGAGAGAAAGCACTGGAGACTTCTAAGGTGGCCAGCAATGAGTCCAGACCTGAATCCGATAGAACACCTGTGGAGAGATCTAAAAATGGCAGTTTGGAGAAGGCACCCTTCAAATATCAGGGACCTGGAGCTGTTTGCAAAAGAAGAATGGTCTAAAATTCCAGCAGAGCAATGTAAGACACTCATTGATGGTTACCGGAAGCGGTTGGTCGCAGTTATTTTGGCTAAAGGTTATGTAACCAAGTATTAGGCTGAGGGTGCCAATACTTTTGTCTGGCCCATTTTTAGAGTTTTGTGTGAAATGATCATTGTTTTGCTTTTTGCTTCATTCTCTTTTGTGTTTTTTAATTTAAGACAAATTAAATGAAGATAATAATACCAAAGAATTTGTGTTTGCAATCATTTTCAGGAAGAAACTGAGTATTATCTGACAGAATTGCAGTGGTGTCAATACTTTTGGCCACAACTGTATGACTAAGGACATGTAATATCTGTCTGAAATGCGTAAGGTAGCCTTGCCTGTCATGGTGGCTTATTAATATGATTTAAAGGGAAGCATCGGCATGGAGGGGGCTCCCTCCGTGCTTCCCTGAGCCCCCCACGGCAGC
Organism: Dendrobates tinctorius; assembly: GCF_039654945.1. Lineage (NCBI taxonomy): Eukaryota > Metazoa > Chordata > Amphibia > Anura > Dendrobatidae > Dendrobates > Dendrobates tinctorius. The sequence continues at coordinate 16,538,552 of NW_027361858.1, read as the reverse complement.
GCAATGTGCAGCGCTGCTGCTGGGGGCTCCTTTCCTGCAGGCCCCTGAATCCAAGATGGCGACGGGGGCCTTCGGGGGACCTGCAGGAAGCTGGCTTCCTCAGTGCCTGCAAAGCGCAGGCATGAGGAAGCCTTGTGCACTGCCTGTGACAGATTGCTGATCTGTCACAGTGATCTGTGATGTGACAGATCAGCGATCTGTCACAGAACAGTGATGTCCCACCTGGGACTATTTAATAAAGTAAAAAAAAAATAAAAATAAAGTGTTATAATAATTAAAAAAAAAAAATCGCCAAATAAATTACAAAAAAAAAAAAATATTCCCCCAAATAAATCCATTTTTTGAAAATAAAATAAAAAAAAAATAAAAGTACACATATTAGGTATCGCTGCGTCCATAATGGCCCGCCCTATAAAACTGTCCCATTAGTTAACCCCTTTAGCGAACCCCTTAAAAAATAAAAATAAAAAACAAAGCAAAAAATAATGATTTATTATCATACCACCAAACAAAAAGTGTAATAACGCGCGATCAAAAAGACGCATATAAATATCCATGGTACCGCTGAAAACGTCATCTTGTCCCGCAAAAAACGAGCTGCCACACAGCATCATCAGAGAAAAAATAAAAAAGTTATAGCTCGCAGAATAAAGCGATGCAAAAATAATAATTTTTTATATAAAATAGTTTTCATTGCATAAAACCGACAAAACATAAAAAAAGACCTAAATGAGGTATCGCTGTAACCGTACTGACCCGAAGAATAAAACCGCTTTATCAATTTTACCGCACGCGGAACGGTGTAAACGAACCCCCCCAAAAGAAATTCATGAAACGCTGGTTTTTGTTCATTCTGCGTCCCAAAAATCGGAAAAAGCGATCAAAAAATGTCACGTGCCCGAAAATGGTACCAATAAAAACGTCAACTCGTCCCGCAAAAAATAAGACCTCACATGACTCGGTGTATCAAAATACGGAAAAATTATAGCTCTCAATATGTGGTGATGCAAAAACAATTTTTACAATAAAAAGCGTCTTTTAGCGTGCGACAGCCGCCAAACATAAAAACCGCCATAAATAGTAAATCAAACCCCCCGTTATCACCCTAGGGAAAAATAATAAAATTAAAAAAATGTATTAATTTCCATTTTTCCATTAGGGTTAGGGTTAGGGCTAGGGTTAGGGCTAGGGTTAGGGTTAGGGCTAGGGTTAGGGTTAGGGCTGAGATTAGGGTTAGGGGTGTGTTGGGGTTCGGGTTGGAGTTAGAATTGGGGGTTTCCACTGTTTGGGCACATCAGGGGCTCTCCAAATGCAACATGGCGTCTGATTTCAATTCCAGCCAATTCTGAGCTGAAAAAGTCAAATGGTGCTCCTTCCCTTCCAAGCTCTGATATGCGCCCAAACAGTGTTTTACCCCCACATGTAGGGTATCAGCCTACTCAGGACAAATTGAAAAACAATTTTTGGGGTCCAATTTCTCCTGTTACCCTTAGGAAAATAAAAAATTGGGGGCAAAAATATCATTTTTGTGGAAAAAAAATGATTTTTTTATTTTCACGTCCGAGCGTTATAAAATTCTGTGAAGCACTTGGGGGTTCAAAGTGCTCACCACATATCTAGATAAGTTCCGTGGGGGGTCTAGTGTCCAAAATGGGGTCACTTGTGGGGAGTTTCAATAGTTTAGGTACATCAGGGGCTCTCCAAATGCACATGACACCCGCAGACCATTCCATCAAAGTCTGCATTCCAAAACGTCACTACTTCCCTTCCGAGCCCCGACGTGTGTCCATACAGTAGTTTTCACCCACATATGGGGTGTCAGCGTACTCATGACAAATTGGACAACAACTTTTGGGGTCCAATTTCTCCTGTTACCCTTGGGAAAATGAAAAAATTGGGGACTAATTGATCATGTTTGTGGAAAAAATACGATTTTTTTATTTTCATGCCCGGGCATTATAAACTTCTGTGAAGCCCTTGGGGGTTCAAAGTGCTCACCACACATCTAGATAAGTTCCTTAGGGGGTCTCATTTCCAAAATGGGGTCATTTGTGGGGGGTTTCCACTGTTTAGGTACATTAGGGGCTCTCCAAAGGCAACATGACACCCGCAGACCATTCCATCAAAGTCTGCATTCCAAAACGTCACTACTTCCCTTCCTAGCCCCGACGTGTGCCCATACAGTAGTTTTCTCCCACATATGGGGTATCAGCATACTCAGGACAAATTGGACAACATCTTTTGTTCAATTTCTCCTGGTACCCTTGGGAAAAAAAAAAATGGTGACTAAAAGATCATGTTTGTGGAAAAAATACGAATTTTTTATTTTCACGCCCGGGTGTTATAAACTTCTGTGAAGCACTGGGGGGTTCAAAGTTTTCACACACATCTAGATAAGTTTCTTGGGGGGTCTAGTTTACAAAATGGTGTCATTTGTGGGGGGTTTCCACTGTTTAGGTACATCAGGGGTTTTCCAATCGCGACATGGTGTCCGATCTCAATTCCAGCCAAAAACGTCAAATGGCGCTGCTTCCCTTCCGAGCTCTGCCATGCGCCCAAATAGTGGTTTACCCCCACATGTGGGGTATCAGCGTACTCAGGACAAATTGCACAATAACTTTTAGGGTCCTGTTACCCTTGGGAAAATAAAAATTGGGGTGAAAAGATCATTTTTGTGGAAAAAATATGATTTTTCAATTGTACTGCTGTACGTTATAAACTTCTGTAAAGCCCTTGTGGGTTCAAAGTTCTCACCACATATCTAGATAAGTTCCTTGGAGTTACCTTTTGGTTACCTTGGGTAACTTTTGCTCCTGAGGAAGTGTACAGTGTGTACACGAAACGCGTAGAGTTTATGGAATAAAAAGGAAGTTATAATCACTGCTTGGTCCTTGGATTAACTCCCTGTGAACTTTGGACTGGAACAGCGCGATCCTGAAAGCCGGATTTCTCTCCTTCCTATATATGCAATTCTAGTGACAGGCTGATTGCTGCAGTTCATCGGATCCTACCCATTTGTGCTTATGGTTGTTGTGTTTCACACAACTGAACCAGGTGAGTAGATCCATATCTGTGAAACGTTTATATCACTGGATAAGACCCTATTGTGCGCGTCTGTCTCCCCCTTTTTTACGAGAAAACAATGTCAGAATCACCGGGATCCATGGAAGCGTTCCAGAGTTATGACCTCATAAAGGTACAGTGGTCAGAATTGTAAAAATTGGCCCGGTCATGAACATGCAAACCACCCTTGGGGGTGAAGGGGTTAAAGATGTGTGCGGGTACGGTGACAACAGCAGGTAGGAAAGCTACTGCCTACCAAATTGAGTACTTAGATGGACGATTCTTCTTACCACTACCAACAATCATCAAGTGCAACCAGATCCCAGACAACAGATCTGAAATACCTACACCAGATGTGGCAATTCATCACGCTTACTTAAAATGCATAGCACACCTTATACAGGAACTCGACCTTCAGGCACAGATAATACTGCTGTTGGGAAGAGATATCCTACAGGTTCATAAAGTGAGAAGTCATATCAATGGACTCCACAATGCTCCCTATGCCCAAAAGCTAGACCTAGGATGGGTCATAATAGGAAACGTATGCTTGGGACATATGCATGCCCCATCTTCTGTGACAAGTATGCTAACAAATACATTGGAGAAAGACGTTCATCTCTGTTTCAACCTTGCAACAATGAGTTTCATGTCAAGGAGCTACCACACAGCATCCAACTGCCCAATCATTTAATAGACTTTACTCGTGACAGCAGTATGGTGTCAGGAAGCTATGAGGATCAGCTGGGGTGCACAGTCTTCCAGAGAACTAAGCAAGACAACCAAGTAGCAATGTCGGTAGAGGACAAGTTGTTCTTAGAGGTAATGGACAAGGGACTTGTAAAAGATGAGACCAACAGCTGGGTCGTACCTCTTCCCTTCAGAACCCACAGACCTCGTCTACCGAACAACAGAAACCATTTCTCCTCTCTCAAGCATAATCTACAAAAGAAACCAGAGGTGAAAGATAACTTTTTCTCCTTCGTGTCAAAGACTTTTGAGAACTGCCATGCAGAACTAGGCCCCACTCTCAAAGACTCTGAAGAATGCTGGTTCCTACCCATGTTTGGAGTATACCACCCCAAGAAACCGGGCCAGATTAGAGTGGTGTTTGACTCTAGTGCTAAGTTTAATGTCTCCCTGAATGATGTTCTACTGACAGGACCAGGCCTCAATAACAAACTACTGGGAGTACTTATGCGCTTCCGTAAGAATTCCATTGCCTTCATCGCTGACATCCAGCAAATGTTCCATTGTTTCCTTGTGAGAGAGCGACAGACAGGAACTTCCTAAGATTCTTCTAGTACAGAACAATCATTCTATTAAAGAGGTCACAGAGTATCCCATGAGAGTGCACATCTTTGGAAATAGTCCTTCTCCTGCAGTTGCCATTTATGGACTCAAAAGGTCAGCTCAAGAAGGAGAAACAGAATAGATCAGATGTCGGACAATTCATAGAAAAAGACTTTTACGTTGATGACTGTCTGAAAGCCATGCCTTCAAATGAGACTGCCATCAGTCTTCTCAGGAGAGCCCAAGAGATACTTGCTTGCTCTAACCTCAGGCTTCACAAAATAGCCTCAAACAGCCAAGAACTCATGAAAGCATTCCCTTCACAAGACTTGTGTAACAGTCTCAGAGACCTGGACCTGGGGTCAGACCCCACACCAATGCAACGCAGCCTCAGGCTTCTCTGGAATCTACAGTTAGACACCTTTACCTTTCAGGTCAGCCAAGAAGAAAAGCCTTTCACACGCAGAGGTGTCCTGTCTACCATCAAAAGCCTGTACAATACCTTGGGTTTTGTAGCTCCCGTCACTATACAAGGCAAAGCCACACTAAGAGACTTAACTAAGGAAACAGCTGACTGGGATGCACCTCTGCCACCTGATAAAAGAATCCAGTGGGAAGTATGGAAGAACTCTTTAGCAGCCCTCTCTAACCTGAATGTTCCAAGACCATACACCCCTGTGCCGTCTACAGAAATACAAAGCCAAAGACTGTATGTATTTGCAGATGCTTCTGTCAAAGCAATTGCTGCTGTTGCCTATCTCAAAACTGTAGACTCCAAATGTCAGAGCCACATTGGATTCATTATGGGGAAGGCCAAACTTGCTCCACAGCCAGAGCACACTATACCAAAATTAAAGCTTTGTGCTGCAGTCTTAGCCGTTGAGTTAGCTGAGTTAATCGCATCCGAGTTGGATATCGACCTGACACAAGTTCTACTCAGACAGCAAAGTAGTCCTGGGATACATCCACAATGAAACTAGATGATTCTATGTTTATGCCAACAACAGAGTGCTATGAATTAGGAGATCAGTTCTTCCAAAACAGTGGCATTACATTCCCACGGAACAAAACCCTGCAGATCATGCAACTAGAGCAGCTGACGCAAGTCGACTAGGAAGCACAACATGGCTCTCAGAACCAAAACTATTGTACACTGAGGAACGTTGTCCAGACACCTTTGAACTAGTAGGAGAGGACTCAAATGCTGAAATCCACCCTCAGATGTCTACACTTCATACAATAAATCCAGCTCCTCTCCTCATCCAGAAAAAAAGACTATCCAGTGCCCCTCCAGAAGGATTCGATGCAAAGGACCTCTACAAGCACCAATGGAGACAGTTACAAAGTCTTGCAAACACATTCTGGGACAGGTGGCGCAAACAATATTTGTTTACCCTGCAGCCACGTACGAAGTGGCAATCTACCAGGCCTAATCTGAGGATTGGTGACTTTGCCCTTGTGAAAGATTATCAAGCCCATTGAACCAGTGGCCACTTGGTCTAGTGACTGCAACATTCCCGAGTAAGGATGGCAACGTCCACAAAGTCGAACTGAGGACAGCCAAAGGAAATGAACTTAACGCATTCTCCAGACCAGTAACTGAGCTGGTCCTATTGTTGTCTTTGGAGAATAAGAATAGTGACATCCGTTTGATGCCAGACGGGGAATGTTTTGTCTCTGACATTTAATTCATAATCTTTGATTGTCTATCTGATGATATTACTAGTGAATATCCAGAATGTTCAGTTTCTTCCATAGATTTAATGTTTTCATTGTTTCTGGCTCCATCTAGTGATCAGAGTCATAACCACAGTGTTATTGTGTGTTTTACTTCTTGAATTTTTTTTCCTCTGTTCACAATTCATTCTGGGAAGATTGCAAGGCACCCTGGTAATCTTTGCAAAGGATTATGGTTAGTCCAGCCCCAATTTTCCCTCCAGTTCTCCATTTTCCCTCAGCCTGCATCCTGGAAGCATCTCATTTCTCTTCTCCCCTTGTGTCAGCATCGCTGGTATGTAAACATGCTTCCTGTATCTAATTCCTGTCTCTGATCAACCTGATCAGTTAGTTCTCCCCTGCTCAGCTATTAATGCAGATTTTGATTTACATTGTATCAGGTGATATGTATTCTTGCTGAACCCAGTATTGATTCTATGCATGTATGTTTGCATTGTAGTTTCGCAGCGCCAATATACCATCACATTCAATAAAACACAGATTTAACCTATAGTCTCCTTATTGGACCCCGGTATAGCGGTTTAGCTCCCTGTATAAGCTACCTGAAGTCTGCTTCATTTAGTGAGGACAGAACAAAAGTCATTGACAGCAGCTCAACTTTATTAGCATGCACAAAGAGACACAAGTTAGCCATAAAAAAGCAATAAAAAATGGTCCACAACCACAACGAAAACTGCACCAAAAAACGCAACGAAAAACACACCTAAAACTTCTTTTTTCTGCAGCTTCTTCGATGTCAAGAAATCAGGTTTTGCTGCAGAAAAAAATGCAGCAAAAATTGCCCAATGTGAACAAACCCTTCACGGCAAACTGGTGTCAATAATTCGCTAAGGCTATGTGCGCTCGTTGAGGATTTGCTTGTGGAAATTTCTGCGCAATTTCTGCCTTGTTGAAATTCTCTGCGGATTTGATGCAAATTTTCATGTGGATATTCATGTGAATTTGTAAGCTAAATAAAGATATATTATTTAAAAAAAATTGTGATGTCATTTCCTTGTTCAACCTCTTCTCTTTCATTCTCCATTGAAGAACATGATATCATTACATACCATGTTAAAATGTAATGTTTGTACTGTACACACCAAACAAATATAGGTGATTATTATATATATGTAATACCAAACCCGAGGTTTAGTAATGAACAGGTGTCAGCCAGATACCCTCATTAATAAAATGGAACAAAAAGAATTAAATAAAGACACACACACAAAATCTGCATGGAACACAATATCTGTTTAGTTTAAAAAAAAAAAAAATTATGTGCGCTCCCATGTAATTTTCATAACCAGCAGAGGGGAAGCCGACTGCTTAGGGCTGATGCTAATATTATGGGATGGAGCCAATAGCCATAAAGGTTCTCAAGCTATTAATATCACCTCACAGATGTTTGCTTAGCTTTTACTGGCTATTCTACAGGGGAACCCAGAAAAAAATTGACATTGGGTCCCCCTATGAATTCAAACCAGCAAAGGCTGGGCAGACCCCTGTGGGCTGATATTAATAGCCTGGGAAGGGACCATGGATATTGACCCCCCAGGCTAAAAGCATCAGCTTTCAGCTGCCTCAGAAATGGTGCATCACAAGTGGGGTAATATTTGTGTGGTTGATGTCACCTTTGTATTGTCCGGTGACATCAAGCCCACCAATTAGTAATGGAGAAGCGTCTATAAGACACCCATTGATTACTAATCTTATACTTATATAGTAAGTAAAGACACAGCCAGAGTAAAGTCCTTTATTTGACAAAATAATCACACCGACTCCTTTAATATTCTAAACTAAACCATACTTACTGCATTGCCTAATCCCTGACTCCCTCATCTCCTGCAACAAAAATAAAATAATCAACATAAATACTCCCTGTCTGCTGTAGTCCATTTACCGAGTGTCCCACGATGATCTCACGTATAGAACAGTCGCATCGGGAGATGTGACCCTTCTACCCAGCCTCCGGTGATACAATGACAGGATGTAATATCTCCCGCAGTGTATCACTGCACTGTCGTGAGAGTTTACTGGAGTTCAAGAGCTCTGCCAGCAGTACCGCTGCGTGAGAACTTTCCCACACAGCCGTGCCGTAATGAAAGCACCGAAGCTGATCAGTGTATTGCCAGCGACTGGGTAGAGCGGTCACATCTCCCAATTAGTGATGAGTGAACGTGATCGCCACTACTCATTACTCGCCTGAGTATCACAGTACTTGGTGTACTCTGCGAGCACCGAGTTTTTCTGGGATTACTCGTCGGGAACTTGGGTCTTCACCCTGCATTTTGGCGGTCTTTAGGGACCCAATCAACATGCAGGGATTGTCTTCCAGGCACTGTAACACCACAGCTATCTTTGTTGTGGTCTTGCAGTGATTGGCTGGCCGCACAGCATCATCGGGGTATAAGAGACCAGACGCCACCCTGCTCAGCGCATTCAGCTCTGGATTGAGATAGTGTAGGGAAAGCTGCTGCCGAGATAGGGTCAGATTTGGGGATGTATTAGTCAGTGTGGGGTCTATCATCCTAAAGTACTCAAATCCAGCTAAACCAACAGTCCTTCTAAGGACTAATTCCGGAGTATATAGGTTGCAGTGTTAGGTAGGCAGGGGAGTGTACGTCGCTCTATACACATCAGTGCGAGGCTTGCAGGGACTGTATGTGTGTATATAGATACATCAAGAGGGTCCATTCTATTACTGTCTGCTGCTACCTATATATATATATTGACCGTATATACCTAGTCCCAGGTATAATTGGCTAGGAATTTTTTTTTTGCTAGGTTAATAGAGATTATTTTATTGCAAAGCAATCCAAAGCCCTTTTTTTTCCACATTTGCTTTTTGACACTACACAATACAGCCAGATCCTTTTCCTAGCACAGCATGAAAATCCAGCAATTTTAAAGGTGTCCCAAAAATCACTTTTGAGTGCACAGAGAAATCTTTCATTTTTATGTGATATGGCAGATTAGAATTTTTTTGAGTGTCTTACACAATCTCTTGACACCATTTTGCTGAACCCCAAAAAATACATACAGACTTCATATTTTAAAGTGTGGTATATCTGTGACATGCCTCATATATCTGTGTGCTAAAAATTTGGGCATTTTAGGCCTAAATTCTATTTTTTTGCTGTGTGTCACTCTAGTTATATACAACACTATTTTGCATTAAAAAAAAAAAAAAAACAGACCACATATTTGGCAGTGTGGTATCTCTGTGACAGGCCTCATCTATCTGTGCAAAACATTTGGCCATTTTAGGCCTACATATTCTAGTGTTTTTGCTGTCTGTTACCATACTTATTGACACCAATTTGATAACCAAAAAAACATTTAACTACAGTCCAGATAGTTTAAAGTGTGGTTTTCCCGCACACATATCACATACAAGTTTGCTGTGACCCGGTCCGTGGCCCTGGGCGTCCATTGTAAAAGGGGATTGTTGAGCTTGTGGATGATGATGATTAAAGTTTATTAGTGAATGATTCGTGATGCCACCTGTGGTGTTCGTCAATGTAGATGTTAAGCCGACGCTGCAGACAGATCCTCTGGGACAGATAATGTAGTGCAGCAATGATGTTGTGGCCCTCCACAGGTAGGGCAGTAGTCCCAGGGCATTGTAGATGAAGCGCTAGTGAGGAGAGCGTAATGGTGCGGTGTTAAGCACAGAGATGTAGCAGTGCTGAGTTGGTTGGCGCAGGAATAAGCGGAGGACACCAGAGCATGTAGTTCCAAAGCTTTACTCACAGTCTGTTGAGCATACAGGTGCCCGCCTCGGTGCCGTGTCCTCCAGGTCAGGGACTCAGTCAACCTCCAGGCAAGATGAAGCACTCCATTCCAACACTCCGCCAACAAAAGTGCCTCTTCTGAACGTCTCCCTTCTAGCGCCTATTGTGAAGTCCTCACAGTACTGAGTTACACTGGAGCTCCTCCTGTCAGATGTTCTTAGAACTCTACTTGTACGGCAGACAGCTGTAGCCTGCTTCGGGAACTCCTTGCTACTAAGTCCCAGCTCACTCTCATTGCTGTTGTGCCCCCAAATCTTGTGTGGGAATAAAGTGGTGACAACTTCTATTCCTACGGTGTCTGTCGCAGGACCATTAATATCCATACAACCTCAGGGACCGGACCCGGGCCTTGCGCTGTGAACTTGGAAAGGGTTCTGCTCTAACCCTAATCCTTAGTCCTCCTCTCCTTACGTTCTGTACTAATCCTTCTTCTTTTGGAGAGAGTCAGGCTTTCCATCAATGTTCCTTTCCTGTGCCAGCGGACCCAGGTCACTGAGGTCGGCTGTAGCACTTCCTTCATCCATCCCACTCAGGGGATCTTCACTCTTCCTCTGACTCTGTCAGACTGACTAACTAAATTCTAAATTCTTCCCGCTCTTTTGATGCCAACTAAACTCCACCCACCTCCCAGCACGCTTCGTGTTCCAAGCAGGGAGCCACCAAAGGGTGCTTTGCTACACTACTGTGTTGTGTGGAATGCAGGTGTTGGAGCGTGGTCAGGTGTCTCCACCTAACCTGGATGGTGGGGCACCACACCTCAGGTGGAGGTGCAGTACCACTGAGGTAACTGAACCCTCAGTGGTGCCACAATCCCACACTCAGACACTCACGAGTTGTTCAGCTTTCCATTTATAGATTCGTGCCTCTCGCCTGGTCCACTAGAAGTGGGGCAAGATGAGATTCCATGTTGCGATGCCCAAATATTTGAGCAACAATGGTCACAAGAGGTGGATGATGATGAGACACAATTACCAGAAAGTCAGGAGGAGGATCAGGGTGCGGAAGTGGAAGATGAGGTTGTGGATGATATCGTAACTGACCCAACCTGGCAGGAGGACATGCAGAGCGAGGACAGCAGCGCACAGGGGGAGGGAGGCGTAGCACTCCTTAAGGCAGAAAGAAGCAGTGTGGTGGCTGCAGACAGGAGGTGGACAACCCTTCCCCGTAACACCAACTTGACGGAAGTTGCCAGTCCAACTGTTAGGTCTTCCCGAGTCTGGTTATCTTTTAAAGAATATGCCGATAACCCCAAACAGGCCATTTGCAACACCTGTCATGCCAGCATCAGCAGGGGTAGCAAAATTACCAGCCTTATCACCAACAGCATGATCAGGCACATGGCAGAAAAGCACTCGACTTTGTGGACCCAACCCCAAGCTCCAGGAACAGTGTCTGTGGGTGACACCACCACAATCCCCAGTCCACAATGCAAGCAAAGATGCCTCCTGCCTTGCACATGCCGTTGCCCACAGTCAAATAGCACCATCATCAAGCACGTCCATGTCCTTGTCCCAGTGCAGCCTTCAGTTGTCCATACCCCAGTCATTGGAACGTAAGCGGAAATATGCAGCCAATGCCCCACAGGCCACAGAACTAAATTCACACATTTCTCATCTGCTTGTGCTCGAAATGTTGTCTTTTAGGCTTGTGGAGATGGAAGCTTTCCACAACCTGATGGCAGAGGCTGTCCCAAGGTAATCAGTCCCTAGCCGCCACTATTTCTCCCGCTGTGCTGTCCCAGCATTACACAAGCACATGTCCCACAACATTACATGTGCCCTCAACAATGCAGTTACTGGGAAAGTACATCTAACTATGGACACATGAACAAGTGCTTGTGGTCAGGGACGGTATATCTCGCTGACAGAACACTGGGTTAACATAGTGGAAGCAAGTACCCAGTCAGACCTTGGGATAGAACACGTCCTCCCGATGCAATGATTGTGGACCCTACGTCAATCTGGGTTGCTCCCACAGTGTACAGCTCCTGCACCACCTCCTCCTCCTCTTCAGCCTCCATCTCCAAAATGAGCAAATCAGTCACACTATTTCTCCCTCTGTGCCGTCCCAGCATTACACAAGCACATATCCCACAACATTACCTGTTATGATTGGGACACCGAGGAGGAGAGCAAGCCCAAGATAAGCCACAGAAAACCAGAGAGGTTGGTAACTAAGCAGATTGCAGACCCCTGATCCTATCCACACAACTAACAGTAGCCATGGAGCGTGCCTACGATGATCCTAGACGCCTCAGCACGGCCGGAGAGCTAACTAAGCCTAAAGCAAGAAAGGGGAAATCTAAACTGCCCCAGAACAGACCCCAAAGGAATAGATAGCCCCCAAACATATATTGTCGATGAGATAAGATGAAAACACAAATGCAGGTAGGAAAATAGACTGAGCAAATGATGGGGCCCATACTCACTAGACAGGACAGAAAAGGAAAGACACTGTCTGCAATCACGCAAAAAACCCTGCAAAAAAGGTCCAACACGTCTGATGCAAAAATACTGAAGTCGCACTACTTCGCCCACTATATCAGCACTCTGGTAAATTCTGAAAGCAGAGCAAAAAGAGGCCAATCTAATAAGGGACAAAAACAAACTGGCACAAGCAGTAACATATGGATGGTGATTCAGCACAGCTCCAGCCGGAGCTGGCTGACCCACACAACACAGAAATAGACAAAACCAGATCAAATGTGAACAGAATAGCAAAAGAACACTTAGCAGAACATGCAGGGACTGAGCTGGAAACTAAGACCTCAGGAGGCAGGAAAAATCACCAGCAGGGATAGAGGGAGTCAGCTGTCTTAAATCCCAATCAGAAACCCCAGATCTCCAATTGTCTTCCTCATCATCAGGTGGCAAGCCTCTGTCAATCAGATCAGCTCCATTACCTCCACTAACTACCAGAGGGAGCCCAGAAAGAGAACTCGCAACCCCTCTGTCAATTTCAACAGCTCCACTACATTCAGTAGTAACCAGAGGTAGGCCAGAAAGCGAATTCACAACAGTACCCCCCTTTGAGGAGGGGTCACCGAACCCTCATCCACGCCACCAGGCCGATCAGGATGGGCCCGGTGAAAAGCACGAACCAATCTATCGGCATGAATGTAAGAAGCAGAGACCCAAGAATTATCCTCATGGCCATAACCCTTCCATTTGACCAAGTACTGGAGTCTCCATCTAGCCAAACGAGAATCCAATATTTTCTCTACCTCATATTCCACATTGCCTTTAACCAATACAGGGTCAGAAGGTGCCACCATAGGAACTACTGGATCCACAAACCTCTTCAACAGAGATTTATGAAACATGTTATGGATCTTAAACGTAACTGGAAGAGCCAATCAAAAAGGAACAGGATTAAGAATCTCCAAAATCTTATCAGGTCCAATGAATCTTGGCTTGAACTTTGGAGACGCAACTTTCATAGGAATGTTATTTGATGACAACCAAACCATACCACCCAATTTATACTGTGGACCAATGGTCCTATGGTAGATGGAAATCTGTTGGGCTTTTTCCTGAGAGAGAGACAACTTATCCACCACTTGGTCCCAAATCTGCTGCATTCTCTCTACCATAGTGTCCACACTTGGGCAGGTCAAAGATTCCACTTGTCCTGAAGAAAATCGAGGATGAAACCCAAAGTTACAGAAAAAGGGCAACATCAAAGTGGCAGAACTAGCTCTATTGTTTAGCGCGAATTCGGCCAAGGGCAAAAATGAGACACAGTCATCCTGATCAGCAGATATGAAACATCTCAAATAAAACTCCAAAGACTGGCTTGTTCTCTCAGTCTGCCCATTGGTCTGAGGATGAAATGAAAGATAACTGAATTCCAAATTTGGAACAAAAAGCTCTCCAGAATCTGGAAACAAACTGAACTCTTCTGTCCGACACAATGTTTTCAGGAATCCCGTGCAACCGAACCACCTGTTGTAAAAACAAGGACACCAACTCTGAAGAAAATGGCAACTTTGGGAGTGGTACAAGATGGATCATCTTAGTAAATCTATCACAAATCATCCAGATAACAGTCATTCTCTGAGAGACAGGAAGATCGGAAATAAAATCCATTGATATATGGGTACATAGCCTCTTGGGCACCGGTAGGGGCATCAACAACCCACTAGGACGAAAACAGAGTTTGGACCGAGAACAAGTCCCACAGGACTGCACAAAATTCCTGACATCACGAGATAAGGCAGGCCACCAAAAAGACCGACTCACCAAATCTCTGGCACCAAAAATACCTGGATGACCAGCCATTGCGGAGCAATGAATTTCAGACATTCCTCTCTTCCTCCACAGGTTAGGGACATGCAATTTTCCCATAGGACAACGTTCAGGTTTGTCCTCCTGAAATTCCTCCAGGGCACATCTCAAATCGGGTGAGATGGTGGAAAGAACTACACCCTCATTTAGAATGGTAGTAGGCTCGGTCACAATAAGAGAATCCGCAAAGAAACTCCTAGAAAGGGTGTCCGCCTTAACATTCTTAGTGCCCGGAAGAAAAGAGACCACAAAATTAAAACGCGTGAAAAACAAGGCCCACTGTTGTGAGTTCATTTTCCCCTTCATTTCTGAGGCCCGAGGAACTCCCTCTTCTGGTAAAGAAAGGTAGTGAGCCTGATTATCAAACACCTAAGGCTGATGATGATAACTGGCTGAGTGGAGTTACTGACTGGACATAAGGCTGCCGACGCCCTTCTGCCCTGCGGGTGATTTCTCTGTGGGATCCTTGGAGACCAGTCTGAATTCCTGCTCCTCTAAAGCTAAGTTTGCTGCTCGGCCTTTTGCTTTGGTGCTTTGACTTTGTTTTGCTTTGTTTTTCTGGATTTCTGCCATTCCCTGCTGGGGTGTGCTGAATTCATTTAGCTCTGTCTTCTGAAAATACCTGAGTGCTGATTTAGTTTTTGAAGCCTAGCTGCTTCAGGGCCTTTTTTATATCAGCTTGTTGGCTTATGTCTTTGATAGGGTTTTAGCAGATTGCAGACAGCAGCCTTCCTGTCCTTTCCTATCTAGGTAGTTTTGGACCCCGTCTTTGCTCAGTCTATCTTTCTGTCTGTGTTAGTATTTTCATCTTGCTTCACCGTCATTATATGTTGGGGGCTGCCTATTGCTTTGGGGTCTGCTCTGGGGCAGTTAAGATTTCCCCTTTCTTTCTTTAGGCCTATGTAATTCTCCGGCTGTGATCGAGGGGTCTAGGGCATCGTAGGAACCCCCCATGGCTACTGCTAGTTGTGTTGATAGGTTCAGGGGTCTGCAATCTGATAGTTGCCAACTTCTCTGGTTTTCTGGACTTAGCTTGTATTTCTGCTTTTGCCTCCTACGGTGACTCATTCATAACAGAATCACCCGCCATACCACAGATCCTAGGGTACTCAATAGCAGGAAAGAATTGTAAAAAAAAAAAAGGTGTGTATATTTTTTCCTCTATATCTCTGAGGCCGTAGGGGGAAGTTTTTTTTCTCTCAATGGAGATAAAGCAATTGTCTGATCGTGTGGAGCAGCTCGCTGCGGAAGTGCGGGGAATTTCCGCCTATCTTGCTCATTCACATGCTGCTGAACCAAAGATTCCTACACCTGATGTATTTTTTGGGGATCGGTCTAAATTTTTGAATTTCAAAAATAATTGTAAATTATTTTTTGCCTTGAAGCCTAACTCGTCAGGGAGCTCCGAGCAGCAGGTTAAAATTGTCATCTCTTTGCTGCGTGGCGATCCCCAGGATTGGGCATTTTCTTTGAAACCAGATGATCCTATTCTGACTAATGTGAACGCATTCTTTCAAGCTTTGGGGTTGTTGTATGACGAACCTTATGCCATTGATCAGGCTGAAAAGACCCTGCTGGCATTGAGCCAGGGTCGTGATTCTGCAGAATTGTACTGTCAAAAATTCCGAAAGTGGGCAGTACTTACTACCTGGAATGATAATGCCTTGGCTGCTCTCTTTCGGAAGGGGTTGTCAGAAGCCGTAAAAGATACTATGGTGGGATTTCCTGTTCCCTCTGGTCTTGACGATTCTATGTCATTAGCCATTCAGGTTGATCGGCGTTTGCACGAACGCAAAGCTGCATGAGAGGTGTTGCCACCTGTTGAACAAATGTCTGAACCTATGCAATGTGATAGAGTTTTTTCCAGAGAGCAGCATCAGGAGTTCAGAAGGCGTAATAAGTTGTGTTTTTTCTGTGGAGATGCCTCGCATATTATTTCTGTCTGTCCTAAACGAGAAAAACGCTTTGCACACACGTTTTCTGTTGGGGGTGTTCAACCTAAGTTTCTTCTGGCTATTACTCTGATCTGCTCCCTGTCCACATTTTCCGCCAAGGCTTTTGTGGATTCGGGAGCAGCCCTAAACCTAATGGACTTGGATTTTGCTAAACGTTGTGGATTTCCGATGACACCTCTGCAGACGCCTATCCCTTTGAGTGGGATTGATGCTACTCCTTTGGCTAAAAATAAACCCCAGTTTTGGACCCAGGTGGTAATGCAGGTCGCCCCAGACCATCAAGAAAATTGCAGATTTTTGGTGTTGCATAATCTGCATCATACTATTGTTCTGGGGTTTCCCTGGTTACAGATTCATAATCCAGTGTTGGATTGGAAATCTGTGTCTGTGGTGAGTTGGGGTTGTCGGTGTGCCTTTAGTGAGGCTCCGGTGTTTTCCACTTCTCCTCAGTCGCATGATGTTCCTGATTATTTGGCGGACTTTTATGATGTATTTAGTGAGAATGAGTCTGCGTCTCTGCCTCCTCATAGGAGTTATGACTGTGCTATTGAACTGAGCCCGGGGTGTAAATTTCCCAAGGGTCGGCTCTTCAATTTATCTGTACCCGAGCACGAGGCTATGCGATCCTATATTAAGGAGGCGTTGGAGAAGGGTCATATTAGACCATCCTCGTCACCCTTAGGTGTCGGTTTTTTTTTGTAGCCAAAAAGGATGGATCATTAAGACCTTGAATTGATTATCGTGCCCTCAACAAAATTACTGTTAAATATCAGCATCCGTTACCCCTGATTTCTGATCTATTTTCCAGAGTTAAAGGTGCTTGCTGGTTTACCAAGCTTGACCTCAGGGGGGCGTATAATCTTATTCGCATTAAGCATGGGGATGAATGGAAGACGGCATTTAATACTCCGGAGGGACATTTTGAGTACCTGGTGATGCCTTTTGGGCTCACTAATGCCCCTTCTGTCTTCCAGTGCTTCATGAACGATATTTTCCGAGATTTTGTCGATAAATTTTTGATTATCTATCTGGATGATATTTTGATCTTCTCCAAGGATTGGGATTCTCATGTGGAACATGTTCGGACTGTGTTCCGGATCTTGAGGGAGAATTCCCTGTGTGTCAAAGGATCTAAATGCCTTTTTGGAGTACAGAGGATTTCTTTTTTGGGATTTATTTTGTCCCCGTCAACTATTGAAATGGACCCGGCCAAGGTACAGGCCATTCACGACTGGGTTCAGCCCACTTCTTTGAAGGCCCTCCAGAAGTTTTTGGGTTTTGTTAATTTTTATCGGAAATTTATAGCAAAATTTTCTAGTATTGCCAAGCCATTGACTGATTTGACTAAAAAAGGGTGCTGATGTGTTAAATTGGTCTCCGGAGGCTGTTTCTTCCTTTCAGGAGCTGAAGCGAAGATTCACCTCCGCCCTGGTTTTGCAGCAACCTGATGTCTCACTTCCATTCCAGGTAGAGGTGGATGCTTCTGAGATTGGTGCAGGAGCTGTTTTGTCCCAAAAGGATCCTGTAACTTCTAAAATGAATCCCTGTGCTTTCTTTTCCCGAAAGTTCTCTCCATCTGAACGTAACTATGATGTGGGGAATAGGGAACTGTTGGCCATGAAATGGGCATTTGAGGAGTGGAGACATTGGTTGGAGGGAGCTAAGCATCAAGTCGTGGTCCTCACTGACCACAAGAATTTGATTTACCTAGAGTCGGCTAAGCGCTTGAACCCTAGACAGGCTAGGTGGGCCTTGTTTTTTACACGTTTTGATTTTGTGGTTCCTTTTCTTCCTGGAACAAAGAATGTCAAGGCAGACGCCCTCTCTAGGAGCTTCTTTGCTGATTCTCCTGTAGTGACCAAGCCTGCTACCATCTTAGGTGAAGGGGTAGTTCTTTCTGCCATCTCGCCCGATTTGAGACGTGCTCTGGAAGAATTCCAGGAGGACAAACCTGAGCGTTGTCCCAGTGGAAAGTTGTATGTTCCTGACCAGTGGAAGAAGAGAGTGATGTCTGAAGTTCATTGCTCTGCTTTGGCTGGTCATCCAGGTATTTTTGGTACTAGAGATCTGGTGAGTCGGTTTTTTTGGTGGCCCTCCTTGTCTCGTGATGTCAGGAATTTTGTGCAGTCCTGTGGGACGTGCTCCCGGTCTAAATCGTGTTCTCGCTCTAGTGGGTTGTTGATGCCTTTGTCTGTCCCCAAGAGGCCATGGACCCATATTTCAATGGATTTCATCTCTGATATGCCTGTCTCTCAGAGGATGACTGTTATTTGGGTGATTTGTGATAGGTTCTCTAAGATGGTTCATCTTGTACCACTCCCTAAGTTGCCGTCTTCCTCTGAGTTGGTGCCCCTGTTTTTACAACAGGTGGTTCGTTTGCACGGGATTCCTGAGAACATTGTATCTGACAGAGGAGTCCAGTTTGTGTCTAGATTTTGGAGAACTTTCTGTTCCAGGCTAGGAATTCAGTTGTCCTTCTCTGCTTTTCACCCTCAGACCAATGGGCAGACAGAGAGAACAAACCAGACCTTGGAGTCATATTTGAGATGTTTTATTTCTGCTGATCAGGATGATTGGGTTTCATTTTTGCCCTTGGCTGAATTTGCTTTAAATAATAGAGCTAGTTCTGCCACTTTGATGTCACCTTTTTTTGTAACTTTGGGTTTCATCCTCGATTTTCTTCAGGGCAGGTGGAGCCCTCTGACTGCCCAGGTGTTGACACTGTGGTGGAGAGAATGCACCAGATCTGGGACCAAGTGGTGGATAAGTTATCTCTCTCCCAGGAAAAGGCCCAGCGGTTTTCCAACCGACATAGGACCATTGGTCCCCAGTTTAAGGTTGGTGATATGGTGTGGTTGTCATCAAAAAATATTGCTATGAAGGTGGCTTCTCCTAAGTTTAAGCCTAAATTTATTGGACCTTACAAGATTGTGGAGATTATTAATCCGGTCTCTTTTCGTTTGGCTCTTCCTGTCACATTTAAAATCCATAATGTGTTCCATAAATCTTTGTTGAAGAGGTTTGTTGAACCTGTTGTTCCGGGGGTGGCACCTCCAGACCCTGTATTTTTTGAAGGTAACATGGAATATGAGGTAGAGAAAGTACTGGATTCCCGTCTGGCTAGACAGAGACTCCAGTATTTGGTTAAGTGGAAGGGTTATGGTCAGGAGGATAATTCCTGGGTCTCTGCCTCTGATATTCATGCCAAAAGATTGGTGCGTGCCTTTCATCGGGCTCACCCTGATCGCCCTGGTGGCGCAGTTGAGGGTTCGGTGACCCCTCCTCAAGGGGGAGGTACTGTTGTGAGTTAATTTTCCCCTTCATTACTGAGGCCCGAGGAACTACCTCTTCTGGTAAAGAAAGGTAGTGAGCCTGATTATCAAACACCTGAGGCTGATGATGATGACTGGTTGAGTGGAGTTACTGACTGGATATAAGGCTGCCGATGCCCTTCTGCC
Organism: Dendrobates tinctorius; assembly: GCF_039654945.1. Lineage (NCBI taxonomy): Eukaryota > Metazoa > Chordata > Amphibia > Anura > Dendrobatidae > Dendrobates > Dendrobates tinctorius. The sequence goes on along the minus strand of NW_027361858.1, from coordinate 16,518,984 downwards.
CTGCGGGTGATTTCTCTGTGGGATCCTTGGAGACCAGTCTGAATTCCTGCTCCTCTAAAGCTAAGTTTGCTGCTCGGCCTTTTGCTTTGGTGCTTTGACTTTGATTTGCTTTGTTTTTCTGGATTTCTGCCATTCCCTGCTGGGGTGTGCTGAATTCATTTAGCTCTGTCTTCTGAAAATACCTGAGTGCTGATTTAGTTTTTGAAGCCTAGCTGCTTCAGGGCCTTTTTCATATCAGCTTGTTGGCTTATGTCTTTGATAGGGTTTTGGCAGATGGCAGACAGCAGCCTTCCTGTCCTTTCCTATCTAGGTAGTTTTGGGCCCCGTCTTTGCTCAGTCTATCTTTCTGTCTGTGTTAGTATTTTCATCTTGCTTCACCGTCATTATATGTTGGGGGCTGCCTATTTCTTTGGGGTCTGCTCTGGGGCAGTTTAGATTTCCCCTTTCTTTCTTTAGGCCTATGTAATTCTCCGGCTGTGATCGAGGGGTCTAGGGCATCGTAGGAACCCCCCACGGCTACTGCTAGTTGTGTTGATAGGTTCAGGGGTCTGCAATCTGATAGTTGCCAACTTCTCTGGTTTTCTGGACTTAGCTTGTATTTCTGCTTTTGCCTCCTACGGTGACTCATTCATAACAGCCCACCTAGCCTGTCTAGGATTCAAGCGTTTGGCAGATTCAAGATAAATCAAATTCTTGTGGTCGGTAAGGACCACAACTTGATGTCTAGCTCCCTCCAACCAATGTCTCCACTCTTCAAAAGCCCATTTCATGGCCAACCATTCCCGATACTCCACGTCATAGTTACGTTCAGATGGGGAGAATTTTCAAGAAAAAAAGGCACAGGGATTAATTTTTGAAGTCACCGGATCTTTTTGGGACAAAACGGCTCCTGCACCAATCTCAGAAGCATTTACCTCCACCTGAAATGGGAGTGAGACATCAGATTGCCGTAGAACCGGAGCAGAAGTGAATCTCAGCTTAAGCTCCTGAAATGCCGAGGCTGCCTTTGGAGACAAATTCACCACATCAGCTCCTTTTTGGTCAGATAAGTCAGTGGTTTCACAATACCAGAAAAATTACTTATAAATTTACGGTAGAAATTAGCAAAACCCAAAAACTTCTGGAGGGCCTTCAAAGAAGTGGTTTGAACCCAATCATAAATGGCCTGTACCTTGGCCGGGCCCATTTCAATAGCCGACAGGGACAAAATGAATCCCAAAAATGAAATCCTCTGTACACCAAAGAGGCACTTCGATCCCTTAACATACAGGGAATTTTCCCTCAAAATCCGAAACACAGTCCTGACATTGTTATGATTGAGTCACCGTAGGAGGCAAAAATAGAAATGCTAGCTAAGTCCAGAAAACCAGAGAAGTTGGCAGCTATCAGATTGCAGACCCCTGAACCTATCAACACAACTAGCAGTAGCCGTGGGGGGCTCCTACGATGCCCTAGGCCCCTCGATCACAGCCGGAGGACTACATAGCCTAAAGACAGAAAGGGAAATCTAAACTGCCCCAGAGCAGACCCCAAAGCAAAAGGCAGCCCCCCACATATAATGACAGTGAAGCAAGAAGAAAGAACAAAACACAGACAGAAAGATAGACTGAGCAAAGATGGGGCCCAAGCTAGCTTAGATAGGAAAGGACAGGAAGGCTACTGTCTGCAATCCGTGAAAAACCCTATGAAAATAAGAGCCAACCAACTGACAGTAAAAAAGGCCCTGAAGACGCTAGGCTTCAAAAAAGCTATGTCAGTACTCAGGAATATTCTGAAGACAGAGCAACAGGCAAAAGGAGATTCAGCTCACCCCAGCAGGGAATGGCAGAATCCAGAAAAGCAAGGAAAACAAAACACTAATGCAAAAAGGCAAAGCAGAAATCTTAGCTTTAGATGAGCAGGAATCAGACTGGTTTCCTAGAAGTCCACAGAGAAATCACCCGCAGTCCAGAAGGGCGTCGGCAGCCTTATATCCAGTCATTAACTCCACTCAGCCAGTCATCATCATCAGCCCCAGGTGTTTGACAATCAGGCTCACTACCTTTCTTCACCAGAAGAGGGAGTTCCTCGGGCCTCAGTATTGAAGGGGAAAATGAACTCACAACAGTACCTCCCCCTTGAGGAGGGGTCACCGAACCCTCAACCACGCCACCAGGGCGATCAGGGTGAGCCTGATGAAAGGCACGCACCAATCTTTTGGCATGAATATCAGAGGCAGAGACCCAGGAATTATCCTCCTGACCATAACCCTTCCACTTAACCAAATACTGGAGTCTCTGTCTAGCCAGACAGGAATCCAGTACTTTCTCTACCTCATATTCCATGTTACCTTCAACCAATACAGGGTCTGGAGGTGCAACCCCCGGAACAACAGGTTCAACAAACCTCTTCAACAAAGATTGATGGAACACATTATGGATTTTAAATGTGACAGGAAGAGCCAAACGAAAAGAGACCGGATTAATAATCTCAAAAATCTTGTAAGGTCCAATAAATCTAGGCTTAAACTTAGGAGAAGCCACCTTCATAGCAATATTTTTTGATGATAACCACACCTTATCACCAACCTTAAATTGGGGACCAATGGTCCTATGTCGGTTGGAAAACCGCTGGGCCTTTTCCTGGGAGAGAGATAACTTATCCACCACTTGGTCCCTGATCTGGTGCATTCTCTCCACCACAGTGTCAACCCCTGGGCAGGCAGAGGGCTCCACCTGCCCTGAAGAAAATCGAGGATGAAACCCAAAGTTACAAAAAAAAGGAGACATCAAAGTGGCAGAACTAGCTCTATTATTTAAAGCAAATTAGGCCAAGGGCAAAAATGAAACCCAATCATCCTGATCAGCAGAAATAAAACATCTCAAATATGACTCCAAGGTCTGGTTTGTTCTCTCTGTCTGCCCATTGGTCTGAGGGTGAAAAGCAGAGGAGAAGGACAACTGAATTCCCAGCTTGGAACAGAAAGTTCTCCAAAATCTAGACACAAACTGGACTCCTCTGTCAGATACAATGTTCTCAGGAATCCCATGCAAGCGAACCACCTGTTGTAAAAACAGGGGCACCAATTCAGAGGAAGACGGCAACTTAGGGAGTGGTACAAGATGAACCATCTTAGAGAACCTATCACAAGTCACCCAAATAACAGTCAACCTTTGAGAGACAGGCATATCAGAGATGAAATCCATTGAAATATGGGTCCATGGCCTCTTGGGGACAGGCAAAGGCATCAACAACCCACTAGAGCGAGAACACGATTTAGACCGGTCGCACGTCCCACAGGACTGCACAAAATTCCTGACATCACGAGACAAGGAGGGCCACCAAAAACACCGACTCACCAGATCTCTAGTACCAAAAATACCTGGATGACCAGCCAAAGCAGAGCAATGAATTTCAGACATCACTCTCTTCTTCCACTGGTCAGGAACATACAACTTTCCACTGGGACAACGCTCAGGTTTGTCTTCCTGAAACTCTTCCAGAGCACGTCTCAAATCGGGCGAGATGGCAGAAAGAACTAACCCTTCGCCTAAGATGGTAGCAGGCTTGGTCACCACAGGAGAATCAGCAAAGAAGCTCCTAGAGAGGGCGTCAGCCTTGACATTCTTAGTTCCAGGAAGAAAAGAAACCACAAAATCAAAACGTGTAAAAAACAAGGCCCACCTAGCCTGTCTACGGTTCAAGCGCTTAGCCGACTCTAGGTAAATCAAATTCTTGTGGTCAGTGAGGACCACGACTTGATGCTTAGCTCCCTCCAACCAATGTCTCCACTCCTCAAATGCCCATTTCATGGCTAACAGTTCCCGATTCCCCACATCATAGTTACGTTCAGATGGAGAGAACTTTCGTGAAAAGAAAGCACAGGGATTCATTTTAGATGTTACAGGATCCTTTTGGGACAAAACAGCTCCTGCACCATTCTCAGAAGCATCCACCTCTACCTGGAATGGAAGTGAAACATCAGGTTGCCGCAAAACCGGGGCGGAGGTGAATCTTCGCTTCAGCTCCTGAAAGGAAGAAACAGCCTCCGGAGACCAATTTAACACATCAGCACCCTTCTTAGTCAAATCAGTCAATGGCTTGGCAATACTAGAAAATTTTGCTATAAATTTCCGATAAAAATTAGCAAAACCCAAAAACTTCTGGAGGGCCTTCAAAGAAGTGGGCTGAACCCAATCGTAAATGGCCTGTACCTTGTCCGGGTCCATTTCAATAGTTGACGGGGACAAAATAAATCCCAAAAAAGAAATCCTCTGTACTCCAAAAAGGCATTTAGATCCTTTGACATACAGGGAATTCTCCCTCAAGATCTGGAACACAGTCCGAATATGTTCCACATGAGAATCCCAATCCTTGGAGAAGATCAAAATATCATCCAGATAGATAATCAAAAATTTATCGACAAAATCTCGGAAAATATCGTTCATGAAGCACTGGAAGACAGAAGGGGCATTAGTGAGCCCAAAAGGCATCACCAGGTACTCAAAATGTCCCTCCGGAGTATTAAACGCCGTCTTCCATTCATCCCCATGCTTAATGTGAATAAGATTATACGCCCCCTAAGGTCAAGCTTGGTAAACCAGCAAGCACCTTTAACTCTGGAGAATAGATCAGAAATCAGGGGTAACGGATACTGATATTTAACAGTAATTTTTTTGAGAGCACGATAATCAATACAAGGTCTTAATGATCCATCCTTTTTGGCTACAAAAAAAAAACGGCACCTAAGGGTGACGAGGATGGTCTAATATGACCCTTCTCCAACGCCTCCTTAATATAGGATCGCATAGCCTCGTGCTCGGGTACAGATAAATTGAAGAGCCAACCCTTGGGAAATTTACACCCCGGGCTCAGTTCAATAGCACAGTCATAACTCCTATGAGGAGGCAGAGACGCAGACTCATTCTCACTAAATACGTCGTAAAAGTCCGCCAAATAATCAGGAACATCATGCGACTGAGGAGAGGTGGAAAACACCGGAGCCTCACTAAAGGCACACCGACAACCCCAACTCACCACAGACACAGATTTCCAATCCAAAACTGGATTATGAATTTGTAAGCAGGGAAACCCCAGGACAATAGTATCATGCAGATTATGTAACACCAAAAACCTGCAATTTTCTTGATGGTCTGGGGCGACCCGCATTACCACCTGGGTCCAAAACTGAGGTTTATTTTTAGCCAAAGGAGTAGCATCAATCCCACTCAAAGGGATAGGCGTCTGCAGAGGTGTCATCGGAAATCCACAACGTTTAGCAAAATCCAAGTCCATTAGGTTTAGAGCTGCTCCCGAATCCACAAAAGCCTTGGCGGAAAATGTGGACAGGGAGCAGAACAGAGTAATAGCCAGAAGAAACTTAGGATGAACACCACCAACAGAAAACGTGTGTGCAAAAGGTTTCTCGCATTTAGGACAGACAGAAATAATATGTGAGGCATCTCCACAGAAAAAGCACAACTTATTACGCCTTCTGAACTCCTGACGCTGCTCTCTGGAAAAAACTCTATCACATTGCATAGGTTCAGACATCTATTCAACAGGTGGCAACACCTCTCGTGCAGCTCTGCGTTCGCGTAAACGCCGATCAACCTGAATGGCTAAAGACATAGAATCGTCAAGACCAGAGGGAACAGGAAATCCCACCATAGTATCTTTTATGGCTTCTGACAACCCCTTCCGAAAGAGAGCAGCCAAGGCATTATCATTCCAGGTAGTAAGTACTGCCCACTTTCGGAATTTTTGACAGTACAATTCTGCAGAATCACGACCCTGGTTCAATGCCAGCAGGGTCTTTTCAGCCTGATCAATGGCATTAGGTTCGTTATACAACAACCCCAAGGCCTGAAAAAATGCGTTCACATTAGTCAGAATAGGATCATCTGGTTTCAAAGAAAACGCCCAATCCTGGGGATCGCCACGCAGCAAAGAGATGACAATTTTAACCTGCTGCGCGGAGCTCCCTGACGAGTTAGGCTTCAAGGCAAAAAATAATTTACAATTATTTTTGAAATTCAAAAATATAGACCGATCCCCAAAAAATACATCAGGTGTAGGAATCTTTGGTTCAGCAGCATGTGAATGAGCAAGGTAGGCGGAAATTCCCCGCACTTCCGCTGCGAGCTGCATCACACGATCAGACAATTGCTTTATCTCCATTGAGAGAGAAAAAAATTCCCCCTACTGCCTCAGAGATATAGAGGAAAAAATATACTCACTTTTTTTTTTTTTTTTTTACAATTCTTTCCTGCTATTGAGTACCCTAGAATCTGCGGTATGGCGGGTGATTCTGTTATGATTGAGTCACCGTAGGAGGCAAAAATAGAAATGCTAGCTAAGTCCTAAAAACCAGAGAAGTTGGCAGCTATCGGATTGCAGACCCCTGAACCTATCAACACAACTAGCAGTAGCCGTGGGGGGCTCCTACGATGCCCTAGGCCCCTCGATCATAGCCGGAGGACTACATAGCCTAAAGACAGAAAGGGAAATCTAAACTGCCCCAGAGCAGACCCCAAAGCAAAAGGCAGCCCCCCACATATAATGACGGTGAAGCAAGAAGAAAGAACAAAACACAGACAGAAAGATAGACTGAGCAAAGATGGGGCCCACGCTAGCTTAGATAGGAAAGGATAGGAAGGCTGCTGTCTGCAATCCGTGAAAAACCCTATGAAAATAAGAGCCAACCAACTGACAGTAAAAAAGGCCCTGAAGACGCTAGGCTTCAAAAAAGCTATGTCAGTACTCAGGAATATTCTGAAGACAGAGCAACCGGCAAAAGGAGATTCAGCTCACCCCAGCAGGGAATGGCAGAATCCAGAAAAGCAAGGAAAACAAAACACTAATGCAAAAAGGCAAAGCAGAAATCTTAGCTTTAGATGAGCAGGAATCAGACTGGTTTCCTAGAAGTCCACAGAGAAATCACCCGCAGTCCATAAGGGCGTCGGCAGCCTTATATCCAGTCATTAACTCCACTCAGCCAGTCATCATCATCAGTCCCAGGTGTTTGACAATCAGGCTCACTACCTTTCTTCACCAGAAGAGGGAGTTCCTCGGGCCTCAGTAGTGAAGGGGAAAATGAACTCACAACAGGACATGTTCCACATGAGAATCCCAATCACTGGAAAAGATCAAAATATCATCCAGATAAATGATCAAAAACGTATCCACAAAGTCCCGGAAAATATCATTCATAAAAGATTGGAAGACAGAAGGGGCATTAGTGAGCCCAAAAGGCATCACCAGGTACTCAAAATGTCACTCCGGAGTATTAAACGCCGTCTTCCATTCATCCCTGTGCTTGGTGCAAATAATATTATATGCCCCCCTGAGGTCAGGCTTGGTAAATCAACAAGCACTTTTAACTCTGGAAAATAAATCAGAAATCAGGGGTAATGGGTACTGATATTTAACAGTGATTTTGTTGAGGGAACGATAGTCAATACAAAGCCTTCATGAACCATGTTTCTTGGCCACAAAAAAACCCCAGCACCTAAAGGTGAAGAGGATGGTCTAATATGACCCTTCTCCAACGACTCCTTGATATAAGATCGCATAGCATCATGTTCGGGTACCGATAAGTTGAAAAGCCGACCCTTGGGAAATTTACACCCGGGCATTAACTCATTTGCACAATCATAACTACTATGAGGAGGAAAAGACGCAGACTTACTCTCACTGAATACATCAGAAAAATCAGCCAAATAATCAGGAATATCATGAGACTGGGGAGAGGTGGAGAAAACAGGAGTGTCACTAAGAACACACTGACAACCCCAACTCACCACAGACACAGATTTCCAATCCAAAACAGGATTATGAGTTTGCAACCAGGGAAAACCCAGAACAATAGTATCATGCAAGTTGTACAACACCAAAAATTTACAATTTTCTTGTTGGTCTTTGGCGACCTGCATTATCACCTGGGTCCAAAACTGGAGTTTATTCTCCGCCAAAGGAGTAGCATCAATGCCCCTCAAAGGGATAGGAGTCCGCAGGCGTATCATGGGAAAACCACAATGTTTAGCAATGTCTAAATCCATCAGATTCAAAGCTGCTCCTGAATCTACAAAAGCCTTAGTGGAAAATGTAGACAAGGAGCAGATCAGAGTAATTGCTTAAAGGAACTTAGGCTGTACACTGCAAATGTGTGAGAACACTAACATTTTTCTTGTTTAGGGCAGACAGAAATAGTATGAGAGGCATCTCCACAGAAAAAACACAGCTTATTACACGTTCTAAACTCCTGACATTGCGCCCAAGACAAAACCCTATCACATTGCATGGGTTCAGATGTTCGTTCAAAAGGCGGCAACTCCTCTCGTGTAGTTTTACGTTCACGTAAACGCCGATCAACTTAAATGGCCAATGACATACAATCATCAAGACCAGAGGGAACAGGAAATCCCACCATAATATCTTTTACGGTTTCTGCCAAATCCTTCCGAAAGAGAGCTGCTAGGGCATCATCATTCCATTTAGTAAGGACCGCCCACTTTTGGAATTTTTAACAATATAACTCTGCAGATTCCTGACCTTGGTTCAATGCCAATAAGGTTTTCTCAGCTTGATCAATAGCATTAGGTTCATCATACAACAACCCCAAGGCTTGAAAAAATGTGTCCACATTAGTAAGAATAGGATCTCCAGATGTCAGAGAAAAAGCCCTATCCTGGGGATCACCGCGCAGCAAGGAGATGACAATTTTAACCTGCTGCACAGAACACCCCGATGAGTTAGGCTTCAAGGCAAAAAATAGTTTACAATTATTCTTAAAATTCAAAAATTTAGACCGATCCCCAGAAAACACATCAGGAGTAGGGATTTTTGGTTCAACAGCAGATGATGGAGCGAAATAGGCAGAAATTCCCCGCACTTCAGCAGCGAGCTCCTCAACACGATTAGACAATTGCTTAATCTCCATTAAAGAAAAAATCGTCCTACGGCCCCAGAGAAAAAGAGGAAAAAATATATTAAAAAATTCTGACACTTTTTTTTAACAATTCTTTCCTTCTTTTGAGTACCCTTGAGTCTGCGGTTAGGCTGGTGATTCTGTTATGATTGGGACACCGAGGAGGAGAGCAAGCCCAAGATAAGCCACAGAAAACCAGAGAGGTTTGCAACTAAGCGGATTGCAGACCCCTGATCCTATCCACACAACTAGCAGTAGCCGTGGAGCGTGCCTACGATGATCCTAGATGCCTAGGCACAGCTGGAGAGCTAACTAAGCCTAGAGCAAGAAAGGGGAAATCTAAACTACCCCAGAGCAGACCCAAAGGAATAGATAGCCCCCAAACATATATTGTCGGTGAGACAAGATGAAAACACAAACGCAGATAGGAAAATAGACTGAGCAAACGATGGGGCCCACACTGACTAGACAGGACAGGAAAGGAAAGACACTGTCTGCAATCACACAAAAAACCTGCAAAAGAGGTCCAACATGTCTGATGCAAAAATACTGTACACTATATCAGCACTCTGGTATATTCTGAAAGCAGAGAAAAAAGAGACCAATCTAATAAGGGACAAAAACAAACTGGCACAAGCAGTAACATATGGATGGTGATTCAGCACAGCCCCAGCCGGAGCTTGCTGACCCACACAACACAGAAATAGACAAAACCAGATCAAATGTGAACTGAATAGCAAAAGAACACTTAGCTGGACATGCAGGGACTGAGCTGGAAACTAAGACCTCAGGAGGCAGGAAAAAATCACCAGCAGGGACAGGGGGAGTCGGCTGTCTTAAATCCAGTCTGAAACCCCATATCTCCAATCGTCGTCCTCATTATCAGGTGGTAAGCCTCTGTTAATCAGATCAGCTCCATTACCTGCAGTAACCACCAGAGGGAGCCCAGGAAGAGAACTTGCAACCCCTCTGTCAATTTGACCAGCTCCACTACCTTCAGTAGTAACCAGAGGTAGGCCAGAAAGCGAATTCAGAACAATTACCTGTGCCCTCAACAATGCAGTTACTGGGAAAGTGCATCTAACCATGGACACATGAACAAGTGCTTGTGGTCAGGGACGGTACATCTCGCTGATGGAACACTGGGATAACATAGTGGAAGCCAGTACCCAGTCAGACCTTGGGATGGAACACATCCTCCCAACGCTAAGGATTGCGCACCCTACATCAATCAGGGCTGCCCCCACAGTGTACAGCTCCTGCACCACCTCCTCCTCCTCTTCAGCCTCCATCTCCAAAATGAGCAAATCAGTCACAATCTGGAAGCACTGCCAAAGCCAATCGTCACCAGGCTGTGCTGAAGCTAATTTGCTTAGGTGACAAACGGCACAATGCTGAAGAGTTGTTGACAGTTCTGAAAGAGCAGTCAGATGTGTGGCTGACACCTCTGAACCTTCAGCCAGCCATGGTTGTGTGTGACAATGGCAGGAACCTGTTGGCAGCTCTGTGGCAATGTGAACTGACACAGGTGCCTTGTCTGGCTCATGTGCTTAACTTCGTTGTTCAACATTTTTTAAAAAGTTACTCGGAGCTGCTGGATCTGCTTGTGAAAGTCCACTGCCTGTGTGCCCATTTTAGAAAGTCAGCTGCAGCTTCTGCCACCCTTACCGTGCTTCAGCAGCGATTGCAGACTCTGGCTCACTGACTGGTGTATGATGTTCCCACGCATTGGAACTCTACACTGCATAAGTTGGAAAGAATTTGTGAGCAGAAGATGGCAGTTGTTGAATATCAGCATCAACAAGGCAGTCGCTATTCAGGTTTGACGCCACACATAAGACCTCCGGAGTGCACATGGATGTCAGACATATGTAATATCCTTCAAAAGTTTGAGGTGTCCACAAAGATGGTGAGTGGCGATGATGCCATAATTAGTGTCACCATCCCACTTCTCTGCATTCTGTAAAGCTCTCTACTCGCAATGAAAGAGGATGCATTGCAGGTGGAGCACGAGGACATGGAGCAAGGAACCATACAGGGTGATTACACACAGCCCAGCTGTGTCATCGCAATGTGGATTGGTTGACAATGAGGAAGAGGAGGAGGAGGAACAACAAGAGTTCCTTTCATGCTCTATAGAAGGTTCTACAAGCATAACTGTCATACCGTCTGTTCAGCGTAGAAGGCCTGAGGAAGAGGAGGAGGAGGACACCTTGGTCAGTCGTCCTGTTGGTGAAGACACGGAAGGCTTGCCTGTTACCAGTCTGGCACTCATGGCTGACTTTATGCTGCACTGCCTTTCCCGTGACCCTTGTATTGCTAAAATATTGGGTAACAGTCATTACTGGGTAGAGACGCTTTTAGACCCATGTTACAAGGAGAACTTTCAATCTCTTGTTCCAGAGGCAGACAGGTGTACTAAAATGGTGCAGCACCAGAGAGCCATTGTTGCAGAATTATTAAAAAAAAATCCCATCTCAAAACGCAGACATAACAGTTCATTGGACAACCAAGTACAGGCGAGAGAGACACAACTCCAATCCAGCAGAGGCAGGGGAACACTGGCAAAGTTCTGGGACAGTTTTCTCAGACCCGCCCATCACCCTGGTCCTGAGGCGTGGGGTAATGTCACAAGGAATGGAGTGTTTTCTTAGATGGTGAGGGAGTACCTTGCTGACCGTGTCAACGTCCTCCGTGGTTCCTCTGTGCCTTTAAATCATTGGGTATCTAAGCTGGACACGTGGCATGAACTTGCTCTCTATGCCTTGGAGATCCTGGCCTGCCATGCCGCTAGCGTTTTTTCAGAGCGGGTTTTTAGTGGCGCTGGTGGAATTATCACAGATAAGCACATTTGCCTGTCAACAGAAAATGCAGACAGGCTGACTCTTATAAAAATGAACAAGGGCTTGATTGGGTCAGACTTCTCAACACCACCAAATGATGACAGCGAAACATAACCTCCAATCTAGTATCTTTTTGAGAGGTGTATTCCCATGCACCTCTTCACACCCACACATGGGTATACGCTTCCTGATTTTGGCAATTTGGTGTCCTCTTCCTTCTTCTCCTCATCCTCACCATCCACCACCACTAAAACACCAGGGTGAACATATTCCGTCATGCTCCTGCCACTCTAGTTTTTCACAAGGGTGTTATGATGCCCGTCAACAAATTTAAAAATACATATACCCCCCAAGGGGAAATGTTTGTCAGCCCATACACTTAGTTTATGTTCATTACAAGTCTAGAAGAGCCATTTCTTTCAATTTGGCCTATTTTTTAATGAGGCCTTCCTCCACGTCTCATCATCCACCAACACTAGATCACCAGTGTTAACGTGTTCCGTGCTGCTACAGCCAGTGCTGACTTCTTAATAAGGGTCGGTGGTTATGATAGGCATAAAATACTTGTTATGAAAAAGGCTGAGGTGTACCTCACAGGGGAAAATGTTTTCCAGCCCGCAAAAGACAAAAGTCCTGCGGTTTATCTGCAGATTAGCCTGCGGTTTTGCCCTGTGGTTTCACACCTCATAATGATAAGGTGTGAAACCGCAGCGGAAACCGCACAAAGAATTGACACGCTGCGGATTATAACCCACAGCAAATCCGCGCTGAAAAATCCGCAGCATGTGCACTGCGGTTTTTTTTCCATAGGAAATAAAGGTACTGTACAACGTAGCAGAATCTGCTGCGGACCAGCAGGGCCAAATCCGCTGCGGATCCGCAGCATAATCCGCAGCGTGTGCACATACCCTTAGTGTATGGGCATTACAAGTCTAGTAACGTCACTTCTTTCAATTGGGCCTATTTTTAATTAGAGCCTCAGAAAGAGGAAAAAATCCTCCAAAAAAAAAAAAATAAAGAGAAAACCCTACAGGCCTATATACATCTGCACTAACCAGGGTGCAGCGGACCCAAGTAAAATGGCAACTGCACAGGTGCAATAATACCAAATGAAATAGCCAGCCTACAATCAGGGATTGGCCATGTGGCACACCAGTGCAAAAAACAAATCCGCATGTGGCAGTGTTCACACAGGGAATGCAAAGCATATGGTTCACAACCTCTTAGTAACACCATATAGGGGGGCTGCCCAGTGCTAACTAAAATGCATCCCGTGCGAACAGAGGCCACAGTTTACAGAACCATTTGGGCCCAACTGCACCCTGAAAAAGATATAAAGTGCACCAAAACATATCAATATAATTAGGCCTCCCTCCATTTTTCTTCCAAGGGGAATTGGGGTGCGTGCAAATTTGTGTCAAGGCGGCTCTTGGATTCAATGCATAAGGAAACAGTATGGCAGGACCAAGTGTAAGGGTGTGTGCACACGCTGCAGATTCTGCTGCGGATCCGCAGCGGTTTTTGCCCTGTACCATAATATCCTATGAGAAATGGAAACCGCAGTGCACACCATGCGGATTTTTCCGTGCAGATTTGCTGCGTTATCTAATCCGCAGAAAGAATTGACATGTGAATTCTTTCTGCGGATTTCGCTGCAGTTTACCATCTCCTCCATTGTAGAGGTGATAAACCGCAGGGCATAACCGCAGGCTAATCCGCAGATAAACCACAGGTCTTTTGACCTGCGGATTTAATTGCGGATTTTGCAAAATTCACGCAGATCAATCTGCAGCAGTATCCGCAGCGTGTGCACACACCCTAAGAAAACAGAATGAGAGTGCAAAATAAATAATGTGAAGTGGATTTTCCTGTGCCCATCCAGTACCTGAGTTCAAAGGCTTAGGCTATATGCACACGGTGCGGATTCTGCTGCGAATCCGCAGCGGTTTTGGCCCTGTGGGTCCGCAGCAGATTTAGGTGCATTGTACAGTACCATTGTTTCAATGGTAAACTGAAAAAAGCTGTGCACATGCTGCGGATTTTTCCGCGCGGTTTTATTGCGGGTTATAATCCGCAGCATGTCAATTCTTTGTGCGGATTTCGCTGCGGTTTCACACCTTATCCATTATGAGATGTGAAACCGCAGGGCAAAACCGCAGACTAATTTGCAGATAAACCGCAAGACTTTTGTCCTGCGGATTTTTCAACAAAATCCGCACAACCTAGAAACTACGAGTGCACTTACCCTTATTGGGGTGCATATAACTTGATAGCAGCGAATGTCTTGCAGTCAATGCATAAGAAAACAATATGGGAGGACAAAATGACTAATGTGAAGTGGATTTTCCTGTGCCCATCCAGTACCTGGGTTCAAAGGCTTATTGGGGTGCATATGACTTGGCAGCAGGGCAGGCCTTGATGTCAATCTACTGTATATATATAAAATTGAATGTGTGTGTGTGTGTGTGTGTGTGTGTGTGTGTGTATCACCAACTAATCACTAAGCATCTTTCATTTCACAAGAGCTGTTTAAAAGAAGCTGAGCTGTGATTGGTTGTTATGAGCAACAGTTTTCCCACTCGACAACACCTCAGCAGACACTGACCAGGTGGGAGAAATCTAGCATCCCGACAGAAATGAATGACAGAAATGACAGAAATGAATCACCCCTCCCATGCCCATATACCCATCACACATCCTCCATCCCATAGGCACATCTTCCCTCTTAAAGGGATCATTGGTATGGAAGTTAGGGCAAATCCATCCAGCGCTTTGGTTTTTACCCCAGGCCTCTCTTAAAGGGATCCCCGGTAAGGAATTAGGACTGTTCCACTCAGTGCTTTGGTTCTGACCCCAGGGTCTCTTAAAGGGATCATTGGTATGGAAGTTAGGGCAATTTCACTAAGCGCTCTGTCTCTGACCCCAGGCCTCTCTTAAAGGGATCCCAGCAAAGAGCAAACAGATGAGCGGCAAACTAGGGCACACAAATCACCTCATTAACAGACAGAGTTATTTATCTGAAGTATTGCGGTATATATTTCAGTAAAAAAACAGAGGTGCTTGCATGAAAAAATATGAATATTTCAATGTGAAATGAAAAAAGAAGAAATATGCAGCACTCACCAATAAAGCTGAAAAACTGTGCGTCTTTATTTCACATGAATTCCATCAACAGATATGTGGACATGCAGGACGTCAGAGGAATGCTAGGGGAGGGAGCTGCTGGACAACTGCCATTTCGCGATTACTCGCTTCTACAGGTTCAGTCTCTTAAAGGGATCCCCGGTATGGAAGTTAGGACCGTTCCACTCAGCAATGTTGTTCTGATCCCCCAGGGTCTCTTAAAGGGATCATTGGTATGGAAGTTAGGGCAATTCCACTAAGCACTATGGTTCTGACCCCAGGCCCCTCTTAATGGGATCCCCAGTACAGAAGTGAGGGCAAATCCATTCTGCGCTTTGGTACTGACCCCAGGCCTCTCTTAAATGGATCCCCGGTATAGAAGTTAGGGCAATTGCCTTCAAATGCTCTGGTACCTACCCCAGGCCTCTATTAAAGGGATCATTGGTATGGAAGCCAGGGCAAATCCATCCAGTGCTTTGGTTTTGACCCCAGGCCACTTTTGAAGGGATCCCCGGTATGGAAGTTAGGACCGTTCCACTCAGCGCTCTGGTTCTGACCCCAGGCCCCTCTTAAAGGGATCCCCGGTATGGAATTAAGGGCAAATCCATGCTGCGCTTTGGTACTGTCCCCAGGTCTCTCTTAAAGTGATATCCGGTATGGAAGTTAGGGTAAATCCCTCAGTGCTCTAATTCTCACCCCAGGCTTCTATTAAAGGGATCATTGGTATGGAAGTCAGGATAAATCCACTCAGCGCTCTGGTTCTGACGCCAGGCTGACGGGATGATGTGGGATATTAGGGGTTGTAGTCTGGTGGCTCTGGCTGATGGGATGATGTGGGATATTAGTGGTAGTTGTTCGGTGGCCATGGCTGATGGGATGATGTGGGATATTAGGGGTAGTAGTCCGGTGGCTTTGACGGGATGATGTGGGATATTAGTAGTCCGGTGGCTCTGGCTAATGGAATGATGTGGAATATTAGGGGTAGTAGTCTGGTAGTGAATGTGGCTATGTGGAGTGGGCAGGGCTATGCACTCAGCTATATATATATATACATATATATATATAGATATAGTCATAATAATTTGTTATAACTAACCGTAGTTAGTTACTATGCCTGGGCAGCATTGAACTCTTCAGCTAGTGTATAATAAAACAGTATGGGAATACAAAATGAATAATGTGACCTGGATTTTCCTGTGCCTATCCAGTACCTGGGTTCAAAGGTTTATTGGGGTGCATATGACTTGTCAGCAGGGCAGGCCTTGTTGTCAATCTATATATATAAAATTGAATGTGTGTGTGTGTGTGTGTGTGTATCACCAACCAATCACTAAGCATCTTTCATTTCACAAGAGCTGTTTAAAAGAAGCTGAGCTGTGATTGGTTGTTATGAGCAACAGTTTTCCCACTCGACAACACCTCAGCAGACACTGACCAGGTGGGAGAAACCTAGCATCCCAACAGAAATGAATGACAGAAATGACAGAAATGAATCACCCCTCCCATGCCCATATACCCATCACACATCCTCCATCCCATAGGCACATCTTCCCTCTTAAAGGGATCATTGATATGGAAGTTAGGGCAAATCAATCCAGCGCTTTGGTTTTGACCCCAGGCCTCTCTTAAAGGGATCCCCGGTATGGAATTAGGACCGTTCCACTCAGTGCTTTGGTTCTGACCCCAGGGTCTCGTAAAGGTATCATTGGTATGGAAGTTAGGGCAATTTCACTAACCGCTCTGTCTCTGACCCCAGGCCTCTCTTAAGACTAGCCTAAGAGGTGGATGTCACGTAAAGAATCAGGCACAAGTGGGCCTCGCCAGAAATCTCACTTCAGTCGGTATATGTCACGTCTAGTAATAAATTAGATGGATGGGCATTGCCATTTCCCCCACCCTGCCCCAGCTTCGCCCATTTTGGTATGGCTGTTCAAAAGTGGCATGAAGACACCGGAAGGCACAAAATTTAACAAGTTTGCATTGCGCAAAAATTTTGCAACTTTTTAAAATGTTTCTGGCATAAACATTTAGGTGTATCACCCCCTGTAGTGCATAGTGTAACTGGAGGAGTAGTATGCATACAGCTATCAATTCCGCACACACAATTTATTTTAAGCAATGCAGAAATATAGTGCCGCTGTGCTTTGCTTGTGCTTGCGGATTTAGTGACAGCTACATTATTACATATGAAAGTCGCTGAATGCTGCATCATAAGACTAAACAAGACATCAAGCACTTGCAAACAGTTCTGTGGAAGACAATGTGGAAGTGAATATTCTTCATAGCGAAGCACATGAGGCAGCTGGCAAAAGACTGCAGGGAAAATGACATCATTTCAGATTTTTAGGACTAATCATTTAACTGGATTAGCCCCAAAGTGCTGTGTCTAAAACCAGCTTCCCTGTCTCTTTATGCACTCCAGATGAAACACATTAGCAAAAATATGGCAAGGGACATTCACAATGCACGGTTCTACACTCTCAGCATTTTCCTGTAAATCTGCAATTAGTCTGAAGGGCCTTGGTAAATTAGGCCTCTTGATAAATGAAGCAGCACCTAGACAGGTTTCAGATTTATTGGATCTTAGATGTCCTGCTGTCCAGGAAGCCCTGGCTGCATGGCACTAGAAGGACCAAGAGAAAGGGAAGACAAAAAAGGAAAAAAAAATCCAATCAGCAGTGAGCGGCATCATAAACGCAGTCAAGGGAAAGTATATTCAAAGCTGCTGACTGATTAGTTTTCAAAGTTCTGCCAGCAATGCTTTAGGCATAAAATCAAGAGGAAAAATGTGATAAAATGTGAAGCCAAAAAAATATTCTAAGTGTTTCTAATAAAAGCAAATTGAAAAATAATTTTGCTAAAATGAAGCACAATTGTCCCTGAGCTATGCAATCAAAAGACGTGAGTCACAGAGATTGAGACTCTTTGGCCTTGGTTACCACAAGCCTCCATGCAGACCCTACAGCAAAGTTTATGAGCATCACTTTATGCATAAGGACTTGTCCGTCCATTCATTAGAGCACATGTGAAATTGAAAAAATTTTTTAACTTTTTTAGCATAACTGAGGACAGATCTTAGCTCAAAGTCCAAGGGGAGTATACTACACGTTTCTTTAGAGATTATTTTTTTTAAAGTAGGATATGTTCCCAAAAGAAGATGAAGGTAGTCTAGCATTCACACAATTATTATTTTTTTAGGGAATCTATTACGTTCAATACGTCATCTGAATTACAGTAGCATTTTACATTGTGTTTAGGAATCTATCAAGCTAAATAGGAGCAACTACTGGACTCCTAAGCAAATAATGATCAGGGATTTACATCTACATACTAATTGTCTCTTCAGAGAGGAAGCGGAGAAACGATTCTTCTTGGGCATCTACATACTAGTCATACTCAATGTTTTTACACAAAATTATAAATAAGTCAGCTAAGTTCATGTTGCTTTACAGAATGATGATGGTAGGTTGGATAGCATATTTTATGACAACAGGTTCAATTTAATTTAAAAGACTTTGACCCCTTAGGCTATGTGCACACATTGAGGAATTCCTGCGAAATTTCAGCGGGAATTCCGCAACTCCCTGCAGCGGGAAATACGCTATAATTCCGCATGCGTAATTCCCCTGTAATTCCCACGTTTTAACTAGCGTTTTGCAAGCGTAATTAGCTTGCAGAATACTAGCGTTTTCCAAGCGATCTGTAGCATCGCTTGGAGAACTGATTGACAGGTTGGTCACACTCGTCAAACATAGTGTTTGACGAGTGTGACCAACTTTTTACCTTTGAGGATGCCAATGCAGCATCAGTAGTAAAAAGATATAAAGTTAAAAATAATAAAAAAATAAAAAATGGTGTTTTTCTCACCTTTTGGCGTCCCACGCAGCATTCCCGATCCTCGCAATGCTCCCGGCAACTCCCGTTCCCAGTGATGCCTAGCGACAATGACCTTTGATGACGTAGCAGTCTCGCAAGACTGCTACAATATCGTAAGTCTGCGACTTAATCAAAGGTCATAGTTGCAAGGCATCACTGGGAACGGGAGTTGGAGGGAGCATTACTGAGGCCTGGGGACACTGCGAGGGACGCCGGAAGGTAAGAAAAACACCATTTTTTATTTTAATTCTTTTTTTTTACAGGGATATGGTACACAGAGCCTGCATGAGAATCTCCTCTCCTCCAGACCCTAGGAACCATCCACACATTTTCTGCTTACTTTGCGCATTGTGGGCATAGCCACATGCGGAAAGTAAGTGGAACAATGCTTTCCTATGTGTGCGGAATTCCCGCGATTCCACATAAAGAATGGGCATGCTGCGTTTTTTTCTGCGATGCGACTTGCCGTGGAAAAACACGCAGCATTAGCACAGCATGTTTGGAATGCCATTGAATACAATGGCTTGCTTATTTTATGTGTTTTTGCAGCGTTTTCACCGCGTTTTCATGGCGAAAAACGCGGCAAAAACGCATAAAATCCACGGGAATTCCAGATGTGTGCACACAGCCTAACTGCCAGCTGATGGAATAGTACGTCAGCTGGCAGTATTCCCCGTTTTGAGGTGGGCTCCTGCAGTGAGCCCACCTCAAAGCCACGTCACGTCAGCTGTTAAACAGCTGACATGTGCCCGCAATAGGCACGAGTGGAATCGCGATCCACCAGCACCTATTAACTAATTAAGTCCCGCTGTCAAACACTGACAGCAGGCATTTAACTAGAGCTTCAGGCATGCGGCCGGAAACACTGGGGTCATTAGTGCGTTGCCATAACAACCTGAGGTCTCCTTGAGACCTCTATGGTTGCTGATAGACTGTTATGAGCGCCACCCTGTGGTCGGCATTCATAGTATTGCTGTAATTCAACTACATAGAGGTGATCTATGCATCACCTCTATGTAGAAGAGGCGATCGCGCTATGGCAGTTTCTAGCCTATGGAGGCTATTGAAGCATGCCAAAAGTAAAAAAATGTGTTTAAAAATTTAAAAAAAATAAAAAAACATAAAAGTTTAAATCTCCTCCCTTTCGCCCCAATCAAAATAAAATAAAAAATGAAACCTACACATATTTAGTATTGCCGTGTTCAGAATCGCCTGATCTATCAATAAAAAAGGATTAACGTAATCGCTATATGGCGTAGTGAGAAAAAAAATCAAAACACCAGAATTATGTATCTGCACAAAAGTGGTATCATTAAAAGCGTCAGCCCGGCATGCAAAAAATAAACCCTCAACCAACCCGAGATCACGAAAAATGAACACATGCTTGGTTTGTTTGAACTCATAATGACCTGGAGAATCATAATGGCAGGTCAGTTTTAGCATTTACTGAACCTAGCAAAAAAGCCAAATAAAAAACAAGTGTGGGATTGCACTTTTTTTGCAATTTCACCGCACTTGGAATTTTTTTCCCATTTTCGAGTACACTACATGGTAATACCAATGATGTTGTTCAAAAGTACAACTCGTCCCGCAAAAAATAAGCCCTCACATGGCCATATTGACAGAAAAATAAAAAAGTTATGGCTCTGGGAAGAAGGGGAGGGAAAAAAGAAAAAGAAAAAAGCTCCAGTGATGAAGGGGTTAAAGCCTCATTCACTCATCCATGTTGCATGCATGTGTTCTATCCATTTTTTTCATGGAAAGAACACATGCACATTGTAATCTAATGTGCTTTTCACACGTCCATTTTTTTTTTACACAGACTGTGTGTCAATGCAAAATTCACGTCTGTTTTTCTCTGGTATCAACCATGTGCATCCGTGTGCTCTCTGTATTTAACATTGCAAATGAGAAAAGACGCTTTGTAATTTATTATTTATTTATCCTTCCATGAAAAACACCGATAACTAATGGTAAAACGGACACATGGACCATACACTGATGACACAATGAAGATGAAAACAGACACAGGGACCACACACAGATCACACACTGATGGTAAAAAAGGATACACGGACCAGATACTGAAAACACACTGATGGTAATAATGATCACATGAAACATACACTGATGACACACTGATTCAAAACAATGATGACACTGGTACCATTTTTCACATACATGGTTAAACACTAACGTGTGAATGAAGCCTAAGGTATGTGTTCTTGGGGCAAGGGTTTCAGGAAGCCGCCTTCCATTTTACCTCCAGTAGATACTGTATTATCAGTGTAAGGCTGGGATAGCACATTTTCTTTCATCCGAGTGCTGATGATTTTTAATATTTGATAAAGGCTTCAATATTTTGAACGGTGAGTGCCATCCTTTACTTCTTTTCACTTGGACATTGATCTTGTTTGCTTCATGGATTGAGCATCCGTTCTAAGAGAGTACATGGCGTTTTAACTAGGTGTGTGACTTGACCTCTAGGCATATCGCCAAGGTTGTAGTGGTGCAGCGGTGCCGAGTCTTTTTTCTATGTATGTGTATCAATAGCCCTCCTATTCATATGAATAAGGCCAAAAGTGGGTCCTTCCACTGTATGGCATCCATTATAGACAACATGTACTTTTTACCAGAACATATGTCAAACAGTCACCAGAAATGCAGTTAGAATAAAACCTTACATATTCAAGTATATTCGCATGTGCCATTTGCATTTCCATCAACACTAGAATAAAGCAACTACAGCAGTACATGGAGCTCAGGCACAAGGTCACAATCTTATGCCAGTCTAAGAAAAAAATATACTTGGATAATTTCCAACAAACTTACTAAAAGCTGCACACTTCTTACAATAAATTTGGCAATAATGAAATGTATTCCTGCTGTGAGCTGTGACCAGGCATAGATTTGTGGCAAAATATGTCTTGTGCTTCCTCGGTTAGGCAGTACTTCTAGCATGTGCCGACCATGTTCCTGCATGGTCAGTCACGGCCATTGCACAGTACAAAGTAGGGGCACATTTATAAGATTATCTCAGAGCATGAAAAAAAATTAACACATCTAATTGTGGAATTTATTTTTTTTGCAAAGATCTGTTGATTAAAATGTACTTTGTTCATGGGAAACCACTTTAAGGCTTACACCTGATAAAGAGGCCATGCTAGAGTCCTAGTGCAGCCGCAACCTGATGTACCCCTTTCCGACATGCCAATTTTCCATTTTTGCGCTTCTGTTTTTTCCTCACCTTCTTCCAAGAGCCATAACTTTTCATTTTCATTTTTCCTCCAACAAAGCTGTATGAGGGTCCTTTGCCGATCAAATTTTACTTCGGATGACACCATCCATTTTCTCATTTTCTTTTGTCTCCACGTTTCTTGACCGGTAGTATTTTCATTTTTGATCGATTTTCTGAACCCTAAGCTGATGATTTTATTGATATCATTTTGATGTAGCTTTGATCACCTTCTATTTTACGTTTTTCAGGCGGCAGCTGAAAAAAATGCAGTTCTACTTTTTGATTATTTTTCTCATTCCATTGTTTACTGATTGGGTTCATTAATTTTATATTTAATATATTAAACTTTTACAAATGTACTGATAGCAAATATGTATATTTTGTTATTTATTTCTATACTTTTAATAGAGGAAAAGGTATGTGATTCAAAGAATCTTTTTTTTTTTCAAATTTTTAAAAACTTTTTTTTAACTTTTTTTTACTTTTACTGTCCCCTTGAAACTGCGATAGTCTGATTGCTTGTACTGTATAAAGCAATAGCACATTATTGCTATATATAGAAAAAAACATGGCAGCATTCATACAAGGACCATTTTCACAGGCATAGTCATTAAAGTTCCCCAGCAACATTTAATCTGTGATTACACTCGTTATATGTCAGTAAAGGGTTATAGGAGAACAAATATTTCACCTGCAAAGTTGTTCTGAAAAATCTAGTGTTAAATAATCAATTAGGAGAACAGCGGCTGCTTGCCAATGTGGTTTTTGGTCACTCCTCCTGGTCTTACCCTCAGTCTACTTACTTTGCCCTTCCCCTCAAACAAATTTGTTTGCCTTTGCCCAACACACAGAGCACTCAGTTCATCCAATCAGTTCCGCTCTAGCAGTAGTCTGTATCAGCGGATGGTTGCAGTTGCAAACAGTTTTTTGCTGTGGATTCACTGCGTAATTTACCCCTGCTTACCTAAAAGGTTTTAAATCATCAGTGAAAGAGAAATTGTCATAGTGTGGATTTTGAAATCTACATTGCCTGTAAATTTAGATGAAATAAACAAAGCAACATCTAAATAAGATTTGTAAAATCTCATCCTTATGCTTAGTACTATAATGGATTTTACTTATAATAATAATAATCTTTATTTTTATATAGTGGTAACATATTCCAAAGCGCTTTACAATTGGCACACATTATCATCGCTGTCCCCGATGGGGTTCAAAATCTAAGTTTTAGGGCTCATACTCACTTGCTAGAGACTCGCACATTTCTCGTGCAAGTCTCTCGCATGAAAACCTGGCACTGGGACCGGTGCGTGCAGCTGCATAGAAATACATGTAACCGCACGCTCCGCTCAGAGTGCCGGCGGCAGTGCCGGGTTTTCATGCAAGAGACTCGCACAAGTATCGTGCGCGTCTCTCGCAAGTGAGTATGAGCCCTTACCTGTGTAAATCTGTATGCAAAATCCACAGAAATTCTTTTACAAGTGTACTTACCTTTACATTGTTGAAATCAATGAATGATTTGAATTTCTGTAGCGTTGTTTTCTGCTTACTTTGCATATACCGTATATATTTCATAAATCAATAGATCCAACAGAATGCTTAAAAGGGGGCATAATGCATTATGTGCATGTAAAGTATATAATTAGTAGGGCTCTTATATAGGATCTATCTTACACAAATATATACAGTATAACATGTCATGATGATGAATCTTGGGGGCCATATGTTGTATGGCTGTCTGCCCAGAAGCCATGAACATTCATACAGCAGCATTGTTCTATACTGTGCTAAAAATTATTAAGCAAGTGAGTATTTTGACCATATCATATTTTTTATCCAACTCCAAGCTTTATAAACTTGAATTCCTAATGGATGAAGAATAGCGATGAGTGAGTATACTCGTTGCTCGAGTTTTCCCGAGCATGCTCGGGTGATCTCCGAGTATTTTGGCGTGCTCGAAGATTTAGTGTTTGTCGACACGGCTTCATGATTTGCGGTTGCTTGACAGCCTGAATATATGCATGGAATTCCTAACAAACAGGCAATCCCCACATGTATTCAGGCTGTCCAGCAGCCACAAATCATGCAGCTGTGTCGACAAAACACTAAATCTCTGAGCACGCCAAAATACTCGGGAAAACCCGAGCAACGAGCATACTCGCTCATCACTAATGAAGAATATCAGGTAATGTGTATTTGTGTAATGAGGAGGGTGAGGCCAAAGGATCCAGCACCCTTTACTAAGGTTTGCGTAATTATTAGGCAAGTTTGTTTTCCTCAGGCAAAATCGGCCAAGAAATAGATTTAACTGACTCTGAAAAGTAAAAAATTGTTAAATCTTCTCGAGGGATGCAGCACTCTTGAAATCACCAAAATATCGGGGCGTGATCACAGATATATTTCATCCCCAGCACAATCTTTTTCTTTCTTTGGTTATTAATTATTTTTGTGCCACATGGGGAAGTACTATACCTTTAGTTTAATTGAGATATATTGGCAAATTGATCACAATAATAGTAATTTTGACCAGGGGTGCCCAGACTTTTGCATGCCATTGTATTAGAGGTGTGATTAAGTGTATTTCTGAAGGATTTTACACAAAAGCTTGTGTGCAGCCAACTTCGCACATAAGGACTGGTATTACTGAACAGTGACTGTGAAGTTTGGATCCAGGTTTGGAAACTGCAGCATAGAATCTTGAACACTGTGCTTATTTCTCACAGATGTGCCTGTTTTCAATGGTTCTTTGCTCATTTGACATCTGTAGATAAAAATGTAGCCTGTAAATCTTGTTTGTATGTCAACTGTGTATCCAACTCACAATCTTAATATTTCCGCCGTCCTTTTAATTCTGCATTTCGTGATCTCTGAGTTATATCATTTCTTCATTAAGTGCAGATGACCAAACTTTCTAATCTTCTCTGAGCTGCCTAAAGTAATAACTGCAGATGCACATTTTTTAAGGAAGCGTTGACTTACAAAAAATAGTAAGCCAAGCATTAAATCCCACAATTACATGTAAGTGTATTGGTGTAAGTGCATTACCACTCCGTTTATATCAGGGACTCAGGTTGAGTTATGATTTTGGGATAACCCATTTATAACATATGATGAGGTTGAGTTCTACTCAATTCAGGGGTTTAAATTGATAGAATTTGCATTTTCATCATGCTTTCCCTTTTCTTCATACAGTATGCCTCAAAAAATAATTACCGTATATACTTGAGTATAAGCCGACCCGAGTATAAGTCGACCCCCCTAATTTTGCCACAAAAAACTGGGAGAACTTATTGACTCGAGTATAAGCCTAGGGTGGGAAATGCTCCATAGATTATTCCCCCATATGCTGACCCCAGAAGAAGCTCCAGATTATTCCCCCATATGCTGCCCCCATAAGAAGCTCCATAGATTGTTCCCCCATATGCTGCCCCCATAAGAAGCTCCATAGATTGTTCCCCCATATGCTGCCCTCATGCTGCTGCTGCATGTAAAAATAAAAAAAATGACATACTCACCTCTCCGTCGCTGGGTGTCAGGTGCCGGTGTCACTGCTGGCACCTGAGATACTCACGTGTCCTGTGTCCATGGCTGCTCACCACTATCTGCCACGCCATCGGTCAGTGACGTTCAGACTGCAGGGGGCGTGGCGCGCACTAACCACGTCACCGCGCCCTTTGCTGTCTGAAGTCACTGACCGATGACAGACAGCAGCAAGCAGCCATGGACGCAGGACAGGTGAGTATCGCTATACTTACCCGTCCTGATGCTGTGTCTTGAGCCCCCAGTTTCTCCCCGTGCTCTCTCTTCCTGCCTTCAGCGGTCATGTGGTACCGCTCATTAAAACTCATGAATATGCGCATATTCATGAGTTTTAATGAGCGGCACCACATGACCGCTGAAGGCAGGAAGAGAGAGCACAGGGAGAAGTTGGGGACTCAAGACACAGCATCAGGACGGGTAAGTATGACCTGACACCCCCGCTCCCCCTCTGACCCCCTTTGACCCCCCTTGTATATGACTTGAATGTAAGATTAGAGGGGGACTTTCAGCCCAATTTTTTGGGCTGAAAATCTCGGCTTATATTCGAGTATATACGGTACATTTTAAGATATGTTTGAGATTATATCCAACTTGAGTACATTTTCTGAGCAACTCAGTCATTTATAGCATATCCAATATTAATACAATTAATAAATACTGCCTCATAGTGCTATATTACTGCTAAAGTCCATGCAACTATTTATAAGACAAATCGAGTTCTAAAGTGCAATAAGACATTCAATCCTTCCTCTTCAGGTGGTGAAAAAGTTTCATATTTCCTTTGATATAAATTTTTGATTTATAAGTTAAATGGACAACATTTGGTGTAATTTTTTATGCCTTTATTTAACCAGAGCCATCTTAGAGAAGAGAAAAGATTTTCGCAGATTTTTATTTTAAATCCTGGAGTTTGTTGACAATAAGATATGAAAAATAAGATTTTATATTGTCATTAACTGTACTGAAAGTATGGAAAAATCATTATAGATTACACTGTAACTGTATTGGGCATCTAGACGTATAGTCGCACACAAAGTTCACACTGGTTTATATTAAGAACTCACATTTGCTGCA
This sequence comes from Dendrobates tinctorius, assembly GCF_039654945.1. Classification (NCBI taxonomy): domain Eukaryota; kingdom Metazoa; phylum Chordata; class Amphibia; order Anura; family Dendrobatidae; genus Dendrobates; species Dendrobates tinctorius. The sequence goes on along the minus strand of NW_027361858.1, from coordinate 16,492,382 downwards.
TGTTTCCCTTGTTTGTCTCCATGAAACCTTATATTTAGTAATGAGCGAGTAGCTTTGTTGCTCTGGTTTTCCCAAGCATGCTCAGGTGTTCTCCAAGTATTTTGGCGTGCTCGGAGATTTCGTTTCTGACGACGCAGCTGCATGATTTGCGACTGCTAGACAGGCTGAATACATGTGGGGATTCCCTAACAAACAGGCATTCCTCACAGTGTAAGGAACCTTGGCGCAGTTTGCCAGCTTATGTATTATGGCCAGAATATCAACCAATACCTTACATATACTTATATGTTTTTATGCACTTTATATCTTTTTCAGGGTGCAGTTGGGCCCAAATGATTCTGTAAACTGTGGCCTCTGTTCACACGGGATGCATTATAGTTAGCACTGGGCAGCCCCCCTATATGGTGTTACTAAGAGGCTGTGCACCTGATGCTCTGCATTCCCTGTGTGAACATTGCCACATACGGATTATTGTTTTTGCACTGGTGTGCCACACGGCCAATCCCTGATTGTAGGCTGGCTGTCTCATTTGGTATTTTGCACCTGTGCAGTTGCCATTTTACTTGGGTCCGCTGCACCCTGTTTAGTGAAGATGTATTGAGGCCTATTCATATAGGTAAGCATCTTTGCCTGTTTTTGGCTCATAGTATATTACAGGGATTGACATCAAGATATCCACAAATTAGGTGATTACTTGCTGATTGGTGAGTGTCCAATGGCTGAGACCTTCACCTATCAGCAGAACAAGGAATTTTTATCCACAATCAGAAACTTTTATCTCTGTTGCAAAATGGAGCTGCAGGTCAGACACCTGACGACTGTTCTACTTATTCTTTGTGGGGCTAGCAGAAAGCCAAGAACAGATCTCAACATCCCCATAGAGAATGAATGGAGCTGCAGTTGAGCATGCACCTTGTCACTCCATTCTAATGGTGTGGGTCCCAGCAGTCAGAACCCTACCAATTATAATCCTTTGGACCACCTCTGTAAAGACACTATATTACAGTTTTCATGAATCCTTAAAAGACTGATCTTACCTGGTTTTATGTCATTTGGATACTTTAATATGTCATGTTTTGAGTTACATATTTGATCATTTTCAGACTGCTTTTTGCTTACATCTACCAGAAAATCTGATACATTTTGACAGATAAAATAAAGAGTGATTTTATTGATACTTTCCACAGTCCCTTAATTATTTTGCTAAATAGATAATAGTCATATTGGACAATATTATAGAATAGTGATGGTTGTATAGCAGAAAGACCTTTATGCTATTCTCTATCATGGACATCTCTGTATATATTATGAGTCCATTTTGAGCTACTTATTTATGTACTATATCCACAATATGTAAAAAAAAAAAAATTCTGTCCCAGATCTTTTTTTTTACGTCTGCTTACACCGCTTTCCTTTCAAGCAAACTTCTGCAATCTTACCCAGCTGGCGGTTATATGGTTTGCATTTGAAGCATTATTAATGGAATGAGTACAAAGAGAACAACATGGCTCGATGTAATGTTAGGAAGAAAATCTTTATCATCGTGACATCTTGGATTATCCCAATTTTTATCACTGAAACAATCCTTTACTGTTTCCAACGTTGTGCAGTGACATCTGCCAACTCCTTTGTGGATGTCAAAAGAACAATATCTCTTCCTACAGATGTTTTGTCTCCTTCCCTTAACATTGCGAAAACCAGTTGCCTTTTTCCATCCAAATTGGATGTTTGTACTTAGAAATGCTCCTCTAAACGTTCTGGTGTGGATGACCCTGTTTTTGCTGAGTATTAACCCCAGCTTATCACATTAGCAAATTTTATGCTCTTTCCCTTAAACAACTTTCTATGATCTTTTTATTCCATACACGAAATGGTTGAGGAGAGTTTATCATAGAATACGCTCAATAAATGGGGACTGCTCTGAGTGCAAATAATACAACCCTATAGGGGTATCCTCATGAAAAAAACCTTTTTCATAAAGGAGCTGATTAAGTAAGGTGGGTCTGGCTTCATTAACCACCGTGAATATATGTTTAAAAAGTAGCGACTGCTGCATACGACATATAACATTACCCACTGGCTACTCAAATGCATGGATGGGCTAGATCTGCCTGACAGAGTATTTTTGGTGCATAAAGGCACCAAAAGCAAATTGGCAGTGACAACAATACTTTTGAAAATACCATCATCGTATGTACATAAAACCTTTTTTTGGGGAAGAAAACATTAGAGAATTTCCTCTCTATTTTAATTTTATGTTTGTAGTCAGCATATCTCTGGTCTGTCCATCAGCACCTTCTCTGGTCTATGCAAAGGTCAGAACTAGAAATGAGCAGATCAGGCAAAATTCAAATTCGACTGTTCAAACAGATTTTACCAGTAAATTCAATTTGCGGAAAAGTTGTTTTCTCCCAATTTATTATCCCTTTATAAGCACCAAAGCCTTTCCAGACTGCAGAGAATAAAGAATGTAAGATGTCACAAATAAAAAAAATACATATACTCAGCGTACTGCTCACCTCATCTATCAGGCCAACCTCATTGCCCCTACCCATTGTTCAATTCTCCTCCTCTCCCTCGCACAGCCAGAAAGGTGACTGGTGAGGTATCTTTTTTTATTTTTAACTTTTTGCCAGCAGATTACCTCTCCAGCTGTCTTTTGTGCCTCTGTCGTGTCGCATCTCTAGCCTGTTTTCACTCTATGCCAGGACATCTAGCTGTGAGTAGACCTTGAAGTAAGCACAGTGAATTCCATGGCCTGATCACAGTTGTAAATCCTGGTTTATAGTGAACATCAGGATCAGGTCAGTAAAGCAACATGATGGAGGCTAAAGAGGTAAGCTGCTTCAAAAAGACTAAAAAGAAAAAAGCATACTCACCTCACCACTCACATTACCAGACAGGCAAGGACTGTGGCAGGAAGTCAAAAATACATTTTGACTCTATGCTAAGACTTCATGCTGCAAGTAGGCCCAGCACATGTGCAGTGTACTCCAGGTCTTGTTCACACCTGGAAGTCTAGGGCTAGAGAGAATACTGTCCCGGTGATGCAATGCAGCATGACAGGGGCTCAGAAGCAGCAGGAGTCATCAGAGTGGTGAGCAATTGAGAGAATTTTTTTTAAACCTTTTGCTCTACTATTCAGCAAGATGGCACCACCGTTTTTCCGATTTCACGTGGGGCAAATTACAAAACAAAAATCTTTATTCTGGAGAATGTAGAATTTTGTAAAATTTGAAAATAATTCAAGTACACTCAAATAAATTGGCCAATCTCAATTCATACTAGAAATGGCAGCGGGTTTAACTATTAAAATGAGAAGTCAGTCAGCCAGTCCCCATCAAGCATGTCATCAACACAAAATGGGGAGCTGAGGCTCCATTTTGTGTCAGGGCCTAATAGGAATTAGAGTTGCTGCGACACATGACAAGAGCAAGACAAGAGGACACATCAGCCCTGTGTCAACCACCTGACTTATGACGTAAACAATGTCATATAACTGCCGCAGTCAGTCAGTGGCCATTGATTGGTTGCAGCTTTTGCAGTTTTACCTGTGCAGAAGAGCAGTCTTTCTTTCACTGGAGCAAGAATGTGAATGAGAAATGATGCCAATGAGACATTTGTTTCTTATTTAATTATTGCCAATAATTAAATTTATTGGGTCTAATTATTTTTATGTTTATGGTTGTGACTATATTTGAGACACATGCAGTTACAATTACTTCCAGTTTCATGCCTGTCGATCAGTACAATCAGTGTGGATGAAACTGAAATAATGCAGTCAAACTGCAGCCATCTAGTTGGCACCTCCTACATCAAATCATTAATTGTGCTTTGTTTGTACTGATAGTACAGAAGTTCATGCACTGTATAGCAACTGGAATGAGCAAATTGAAAAAGAAATATGAAAACAGTCTCTATTGATAAATTACTGCCTTCCCACAGATACCAGAGTGACAAAAGAGATGTACTTAAAATTGTATCTGTGTGTAATGTGTTGCTGTTCTTCCTGATATAGTCCTCCAGCAGTACAAAATGGCTCTTATTAGCTTCTTTCTATGCTTTTATCATGAGATAACACTGCTCATTCTGCTCCAATCTATCCAGCAAAGCTGACAAGTTTGTTATGTCATCCTATTTTGTGAGCTAGTGATGGATGTGTTACCTTTGGATATTTTTTTACAAAAAGTAAAAGAATTTATTTTTAAATCCGAACTAAACTATGCTTTTTTGATCTTGCATTATTTTTGTTACATACAAAACAATAACGTCTGCACAACATTTTTAAATGTTTTGATAGTTTCCAACACTTTCCAGTTTAAGGGTCTACTTAGACTTTGATTTGTTGCAAGCATGTTTATAATATATACAGTGTATTTGACATTTTTTATGCCAAAAATCTGTTGGCCAATTGTTGCCTTGTGAGTTTAAACTTATATTCAAGAAGTCTTTTTCTAAACTTGAAAATGTTGGAGATAAGAGATTTTATTCATATCACAATATTTTATTTTTTATTTTTGATGACATGTCATGTTATTGGGGTGTGTATTTCAAAATGTTGTCTTTAATATCTAACATCATTAATATGTTTTTAACGTCTTTACCATCAACTTGCAAAATGCAGTGGAGGTACATTCTCAACACCATATTATAAAATTATAGTGTGATGATAACAGGTTCACAGAAAGTGTCCTCATTCTCTCAGCAATGGGAAACAGCTTTAATAGTCAGGATAACGCTGATTTTGACTGTTTAATGCTTTAGATGCTACTGAAGCATTTGACCTATGTGATTGTGTGGTGCTGATGGGATGATGTGCCATACCATGTAAACATTTAGGGGCCAATTCATCAAAGTGTTTTCATAAAACACTTTTAGAAGTTGCCCTTTTTTTGCGTAATGCGACGTCGTGCAAAGAAGGCATCCTTAAGCCAGTTCTGGCCAACTCCACCAAAGTTCACTGAGCATGGGTGGTACAAAGTGTGTTACCAGCCTCTTGGTGAATTCACTAAAAGTTATGGTCTAACTTAAGCCAGAAAAACTACTCCCTGAATGGAGTTACATTTCTGTTGAGGCGAACACCACTGAGAAGATGCACCAAATTCATTAAGTAGAATGTGCCTTTTCATAAATGTAGTGTATTCTACTCCACGACGTCTCTTCATTAACCTTGGCGTGTACATCGCCAGTCATAATGAAGTAGTCACTTAGAGATCTTATTGGAGTGCCCACTTTAGAGGCTAACCTGGTCTATAGTAAGGTAAGGAGAAATACTTACTTTTTCTCTACATTTTAAGATACTAATAATAAACTAGTTGACCTGTGAGCTCAAGACTAAAAGGGTTGTCCTGTCCAAATTGAAAAGTCTGCAGTCACTCTGTGACCGCAAACTTATGAATCCTCCAAAGCGCAGGCACTGTGCATGGCAAAGATTTGTCAGTTCCTGATGCGGGACCGGAGGGTATATTTAAGTTATACAAACTCCCAGACAGTGCCATCTAGTGGGTGTAGCCTAGCTCCATACAATTACACAATACACAAGACTGGAATGTTGGCCCAAAAAAAAGGTGAAGAAGCCTCAATTTCAATATTGTCATAAAAAGTTTTGATACGAGTTTGCAAACAAGTATGAAAAGTGGACGTTTAAAAATTTGAAACGGGTGATTTGGCGCGAAGACACGAGAGTCAATAGACTCGGCTCTGATAGGTGTAAATGGGTATGAAAAAAGCAAGGGGAAAAAAGGAGCAAACAGATCGAGAAATTGAAGGAATTGTTAAGTTCAGTGGAGGAAACCTGATGATATGGAATTGTTTCACAGCCAAGGGCATTGGTTACTTGACCAGGATCAATGGTGTTCTCAATGGTAAGCTACATGTGAGTATCCTACAAGATGAATTACTAACTGCACTCAAATTGTCTCTCCAGAGGAAGAGGGCTAGAAATCTAGTGCCACCTATTGGAAGTAGCAACTCTAAAATTCAAAGTTGACCCTTTAACGAGCCTTGTTACATGACTTAGGACAAAAGCCAAACCAGAATCTCAATTTGCAGACAATGTGTTTTGGGGTACTGCCCCTTGTCAGTGCAAAGTGTGAGATCTGGTTTGGCTGTGTGAGAGGCGTCTGTCCAATATCCAAGAAGTATCGTTTCTCTTTGCGGAGAATGACATGCTAAGCAGTACCCCGAAACACAGTGTCTGCAAGTTGAAATTCTGGTTTGGCTTTTATCCTAAGTCATGTAGCAAGGCTCGACATTGACTTTTAGGATTGCTACTTCCAATAGGTGGCACTAGAGTTCTAGTCCTCTTCTTCTCTGAAGACACAATTTGCATATTTCCCAGAGGAGCATTGCGGCTTTAAGTCTCCTCATCTTGACATGCTTAGCATGTCATTCTCTGCAAGGAGAAATGATACTTCTTGGATACCTACACTCAAGCATACATCAAGGTGAAGAAATTGTTCAATGACAAGTAGAGGTGCTGGATTAGCCCCCACAGTCCCCAGACCTCAACCCAATCAAAGACTTGAGAGTACAATTGAAGAAAAAGCTGTATACATACCCAAATGAGTCAACCAGTTTACACCAACTTTGGGATTGTGTAGCAGAGACCTGAGATCAAATTTCAGTCAACACATTTTTGAAGTTGATCAAGAGCATGCCCAGAATGATTCAGGCAGTGTTGAAAGCCAAAGGTGGATTTTCAAAATACTAACCAAATAATAAAAATAAAAATTTAGAAAAATTATTGAACATGCTTACTGAAATGTAATTAAAACTTTGTACAAAAGCCTTTGTTGGTGATGACAGCTCTCTGATGCCTCCTGTATGGAGAAGCTAATCACACCCATTGCTCAGGTGTGACTTTGGCCTATTCTTCCACACAAACACTCTTCAAATCCTGAAGGTTCTTTGGGCTCCTTCAATGAACTCTGATCTTTCGCTACTTCTATAAATTTTCTATTGGATGCAAGTCAGGTGATTGGCTGGGCCATTCTAGCAGATTTATTTTCTTTCCCTGAAACCAGTTGACAGTTTCCTTGGCTGTGTGTTTGGGATCACTCTCAAGCTGAAATATCCACCCTCGTTTCATCTTCACCATCCTGGTAGATGGCAACATTTTTTTTATCAAAAAGTCTTGGTACATTTGTCCATTCACCCTTCCTTCAAATCTATGTAATTTAGCAGCGCTGTATGCTAACAAACAGTCACATGAAGACGTTCCCATCTCCAAACTTCACTGTTGATAATGGTTTTTTTTTTGGGGGGGGGTGATATGTAGTGCCTTTTGGCCTCCAAACATATTGTGTATTTTGATATTTGAAGAGTTCAATTTTGATCTAATCTGACCAGATTATTTTCTCCCAGTATTTCACAGGCAAATGGTAAGTTGAAAAATTATTTCTACTGGAATATACTTTTCAATGTGGCAGCAAAAAATAGCAGAATCCTTTGTTTTTGTTATAATAATCATGGCTACTATTCTGGTTACTAAATATGTCTTTCTTGATCCTACTACATTAACATATCTTACTTTATTATGCCAATTTGTTTTCCAAAGTGACAGAGGAATTAAGACTTAAAAGAGTATGGACACTTTTTTCCTGCAGACCATTAAGTTTTACCTGCATCTATATGTGACGTAAATATTTCTTTCCGTTTTAATTGTTCAAGTTCTTAAATCATAGCCAACAGAGGGAATGCATTGTAGAATTATGACATTATGGACAGTTACATTTATATTCACTTGCACCTTAAGATGGAAAGTACAGAGCTGATTGTTCTAAATGTGACCTATGATACTTTCCAGACTTTGTAAGTTATGGAATTAATAAGGTTTAGTGGAAAAAAAAAGATTGCCGGATTTAAAGGTGTCAAGGATGTAGAAAGCCATGGTATTTATTTTAAAAGGGTCTTTTGAATGACATCAAAAGGATTAAGAGGTTTTCCTTCTTTTACAGAGAGTTTAAAATGGGCATATTATTTTTACAATGCACAATCACACGTCTGTGAGTGCTAAGCTTGGGTTTTAACTTAAAATGTACATTTTGTGGGAAGTGAAACATATACGTTGTAGAAAAAAAAAAGAATGGATGAGGTGTTAGTATATACACTTAAACAGTACTTCACAAGGAGAAAATTATCTGCTTTTCCTGTGTTAGCTTTTACCTTGCTATGTATAGGCCAACATTTTCTGTGCTGTGCTAAGCCACAAGTCGTTATAACACTCCATTTTATAGGCCTAACATCACGATTATATTCTGCAAAATAAAAATGACCATTGTTAAGGAAATATAAAAGAGTGTAGGACATGCTTTAAAAATAGGTAAAGTATTATTGCCACAGTCGCGATAGGTACTTTTTATATACAGTAGAATTCCTATAATTTAGTATCAATGATATCTGATCAGTGCTATCTCATCATAAATTCTAAATGATTTAATGGTCATAGAAAAATATCTAATATTCAGTACATAATGTTACAGAACCTCTAAAAACGAAGTTCAACATGAAAAGCTATATATTAACTATACATTTAACAAATAAAAACTATAATATATGCTTAAATATATTTAATATGTATGAATGTATACATATATTTAATATACAGCGTTGCTTAAAAGTAGCAAGCTTTTTTTTCATAAATCAATACTACAAATGAAAAGAAGAAACATTGCATTATATCTTATCAGAGAAGTCTGCCCTTTTCTCTTACTAGACTGATTTTTTTCATTTTCAATATTCTTGTTAGGCATCGGATTCCTGGGACTGCACAACAGGAATCCAGAGCCATACATTCAGCGGTCTCCCATTCCCCTCCGACCGCTCAGGGATCCCGGCGATCCAGGCATCCTGCCCAGCCTTGCTCTGTGAGCCTGGATGTTGCTGCCACCTCTGGTGCAGCAATGGTAGCGCAACCTGCTCTGCAGGGAACCGCTCCAGAGGCTAAGTCCTCTCGCCATGCTGCTGGGCATGCCCGCAAGATGACCAGGGGTCACATGCTCAGGTCCTGTGTCGGATCTGATTGGTCCTTCCCAGAGTACTGGAAGGTCCCGGAAGCGCATAACTATAAAAAGCCCGCATGGCGCCTCGGCCATGCGCTAGTGTAGACTATTATGCTGTGTGTGAAAGGTGATAGATGCATGTGTCTGGTGACTGACTTATTTGAAACCCCCTTCCCTCTGATATTACGAATGGTGACAGAGTGTTGGTTATAGTCAGTTCCAGGTAGTGGCAAGCTAGGCACCACTGTGCTTACCACACCTTACACTAGCATCCGTCGGTGTCCGGCTCTCCGGCACCGTCGCTTAGCGGCTACCGTTACCGCCGCGTTGCAGTAGCAGCATCTATTGGCGTTCACGGCTGCGACGCCACATGCCGGCTGGCCTGTGGAGTTAACAGGTCCAGCATTCCTTTCTCTTTTATATTAGGGCGTCTCTGTGTCCTAAACAGAGTCTGCCTTAACTACCTCGGGTGACGTTAACCCGAGTGCTCTACTTCGCCATCTAGCGAGTTTGCCATTATCCAGCAGCGGTCTTTACACCTACCACACGGTGGACCCCGGGCGGCGAACGCACCTCCTATTATTTATATTTGGTGCCTTCCGCCGTCCCTAGCAATTCTCATGTTATGAATAAATTCTGGCTTCTGGCTTCCATTCTATGGAGAAGGGAGTGAATAGGAGGAGTGAGAGGCAGACACAGATATCCTACTGCAAGTTCCCCCAAAATGACAGTTACATTTGAACCAAATGACTGTCCTAACTGATGTCTCTTGTTGCTGCTAGTAAAATTTGAAAATGTAAGTCTTTATTAATTTATGTTATTTATGCATCGTATAATTTCATTTTTGCTTCTTTTTAAACTTTCTTTTATTCCACAGATGGCTTTTGCAACATTGTTTATGTTTTATTGAGAATCCTGTTAAAATACTGATGTGTTCTGTGTTGATTCTTTGGAACAACGCTAGGAATGGTGGACATGTGATCGCGAGTATGCAATATGCATGCTACAGGCCACCTTCCAACTAGATGAGTGCAGCCTTAGTCAATGCAAGAGTATTGCGTGAGGCTGGAAACAGTCTATCGGAATGTGGCTGGCAGTATGTACAGTGGACATGGAAAGTATTCAGACCCCTTTAAATTTTTCACTCTTTGTTTCATTGCAACCATTTGGTAAAGTCAAAAAAGTTCATTTTTTTTCTCAATAATGAACACTCTGCACCCCATCTTGACTGAAAAAAACAGAAATGTAGAAATTTCTTCAAATGTATTAAAAAAGAACTGAAATATCCCATGGTCATAAGTATTCAGAGCCTTTACTCAGACACTCATATTTAAGTCTCCAGCTGACCATTTCGTTGTGATCCTCCTTGAGAGAGTTCTACTTCTTCATTGGAGTCCAGCTGTGTTTAATAAAACTGATAGGAATTGATTTGTAAAGGCACACACCTGTCTATATAAGACCTCACAGCTCACAGTGCATATCAGACCAAATGAGAATCATGAGGTCAAAGGAACTGGCCAAGGATCTCAGAGACAGAATTGTGGCAAGGCACAATTGACCAGATGGTCACGGTTACAAAAGAATTTATGCAATACTCAAGGTTCCTAAGAGCACAGTGGCCTCCATAATCCTTAAATGGAAGAAGTTTGGCACCACCAGATGGCCTTCCTAGACCTGGCCGTCTAACCAAACTGAGTTATCGTGGTTGAAGAGCCTTGGTGAAAGAGGTAAAAGAAGAATCTCAAGATCACTGTGGCTGAGCTCCACAGATGCAGTAGGGAAATCGGAGAAAGTTCCACAAGGTCAACTATCACTGCAGCCCTCCACCATTTGGGCCTTTATGACAGTCGCCTGACGGAAGCCTCTCCTCAGTGCAAGACACATGAAAGCCCGCATAGAGTTTGCTAAAAACACCTGAAGGACTCCCAGACTATGACAAATGAGATTCTCTGGCCTGATGAGGCGAAGATAGAACTTTTTGGTGATAATTCTAAGCGGTATGAATGGAGAAAATCAGGCACTGCTCATCACCTTCCCAGTGCAATCCCAACAGTGAAACATGGTGGTGTCAGCATCATGCTATGGGGATGTTTTTCAGCTGCAGGGACAGGACGACTGGTTGCAATTGAAGGAAGCATGAATGCAGCCAAGTTCAGAGATATCTTGGATGAAAACCTCTTCCAGAGTGCTCTAGACCTCAGAATTGGCCGAAGGTTCACCTTCCAACAAGACAATGACATTAAGCACACAGCTAAAAAAACAAAGGAGTGGCTTCATAAGAACTCTATGACCATTCTTGACTGGCCCAGCCAGAGCCCAGACCTAATCTAAATTGAGCATCTCTGGAGAGACCTGAAAATGGCTGTCTGTCAGAGACACCGCACTACACTTGCTCATAGAGCCAGTGCGCGTGTCCTGAGTACAGAAGCAGTGCTAAGAGTTACCTGGGGAGCAGGGCAGCAGAGGTGACAAAGCGTGCTTCAAGCTAATAGTGTCAGGGTCCAGTCAGCGCTGGGAAGTAAAGAGGCACGGGACCTGCGGACACTGAAAATGAACAAGCTTGCACGGGACCTATGGTCATGTGACTGCAAGGGGCGGGGCTTAGCATCCTGCTTTCAGATATGACAGTACACCATACAACAACTCAGAGTCAGGCAAAACGGAGGTCACAACAGTACGGGCAAACGAAGTACAGGAGGGACAAACAGACAGGAGGTCAGACAAAGCCAAAGGTCATACACAGGATCACAGTACAGTACCAGGGATGAGACAGAGCGGATAATCAGGGCCAAGCAGAGATCAAGACCAAACAGACATAGGAGGTACCAGGCAGAATCCAAAGCGATATCCAGGGAACAGACCGAGTCATACACAGAGAATCAAGTAACCAGAACACAGCACTAACACACTCAGGGGTCACCACACAATGCCAAGGGCAAGAGTATAACTGACAGGGATGGGAGCGTCCTGAGGCTATAAGAAGCCTCCCCCAGAACCAGGGAGAGGCCACAATCATAGCCCCAGGTGTGCAGGTAAGCCTGCATCGGGATCACAACCTTTAACCCCAGAAATGCCAGTCATCAGCACTGGTTCCAAACATTAACCCCACGTGTGCGAGTCAAACCCGCACTGAGATCATGACACTGTCCACCAATGTTCACCATCCAACCTGACAGAACTGGAGAGGTATGAAAAGGTATCCAAGTATGAAAAACTAGTTGGATCATTCCCAAGAAGACTAATTGCTGTACTAGCTAAAAAGGTGCTTCTACTCAGTACTGAGCAAAGGGTCTGAATACTTTTGACCATGTGATATTTCAATTTTTCTTTTTTAATAAATTTGCAAAAATTTCTACGTAAAAAGAAAATCGTGCACAGCAGCAGGGAGTTTGGCACCAACCCGCAGCAGTGTGCAGTCAGGTGAGCAGCGCGTTCCATCCCGCTGAGTACTGGTGCCACGACAGGCCACATTGGTTGGGCTCTGCTGTCTGCAGAGGGATCGCTGTGCTGAGAGGTGCTGTGTGTTCTGCAGTAGCCAGAGAGGAGTGCTCTGTCCCGTGAGCACCGGCATTGCGCAGACCAGTGTCTATTGACTCCCACCGCCAACAGTGGGGACGAGTGAGAGAGGTGCAGTTTGCCCGGTGACTACCAGAGAGCAAGGTGCCATATGCCCTGTGTCCGTGAGTACTGCGCACATGCCGCATAAGAGAGACCGGGTACGTGACAGACACTTGTACCCTGATTTGCCAGTTCACACTTGCTGCTCTATTTTGGACCCGGACAGCGCTGTGGCATTCATTGTCTCAGCCGCATCAACTTAAGGACTAGGGGCTCAGCGGAAGGTACCGGAGACCGACAGCTGCCGCCAGAAAACGGATCTTCTTTGCCTACAGGACATTCTTGGATTAGCACCGCGCCAGCCATTGTTGGTGCTATTAACTTCCTAGGAGAATTCACAGCCGGAGGAATTTCTGTCACGTTAAGTGATTCACAGAAACTGCCATTACCTGATTCATTGTTTCTTAACTCTGCATATCCTTTGCAAATTGAACTGTTTGTTCCCTCATTTAACTGTTTACCTCCCTGTGTGGAGTATCTCAGTATTAATTAAAATTGTTAAGGCTGGTTTCACATTTGCGTTTTTTTGCGCATACGTGCGCATGCATTTTTTCCCCTATATTTAACATGGTGTGCATACGTGCGCGTTGGCATGCGCACGTATGCGTTTTTCGTGCACTGAGTTTTTTATGGTGTGTGTCCTTAATTTCCAGACACTACATGTTGCATTTTTTGGTCCGCCCAACCGCTTAAAAAAACGCATACGCACGTATGCTCAAGTTTTGCACAAAAAATTACCATTATGGTCTATGGGTGCGCATTGGCATGCACATGTATGCGTTTTTTTAGTGTCCATTGGTTAGACTAGTTATAAAAATCCCCACCTAAAAAAACTTCATGTCTATATAAAAGGAGGTGTCTGCCAGCACTGTACCATAACTACGCGTATAGAGACATCCTGGAGAGCAGAAAGACTGCAAAAGAAGACCCCATTTTCAATTCCAGCTTCAGCGGCAAGAATGTGAGTATTATTACATCTAAAAAATGTATGCATGTCCTTTTCAATTGTATATGTACTAATGCTTTGTATTATTTTTACATGCAGTATGTCTTCGGAATCGGAATGTTCACCATCCCGGCAGGAACTGGCGCAAGCAGACCATGAGGTGATTATTTTCATGCGTTTGGTAAGTATATCTGCTGCTTCTCAAAATCTCTAATGTTTGTTGTTTTCTTTTTAGACATCGTCATCTTCAGCAGACGCGACTAGTGAGGGCGAATGGCATGAGCAGCCATTCCAAGTCCCGGTGGTGATACGGAATGTAAGTATCAAATGATTTGTAATGTTCTTTATTTTTTATCTTCTATACTTACTCTTTTCTGGAACTTTTTTGTAACTTTTTATTCACACAAAATTCGAATATTCTAATGAATGTGTTTTGTCTAGGTTCCACAACGGGATGAAGACGTCTACCTGGATAATGAGCACCTTATCCGCCTGGTACAGGAGCGTGCCCCGTTGTGGGACAATCGTGACCGGCTGTACAAGGACAATGTGGTGACACGGCGGCTATGGAATGAGGTGGCCGCAGCGTTGATGGATGGCTGAGACAGCGCCACTGCATCCTCCAAAAAGGCGTTTAGTAAGTATTTCCCTGCTCTGTTATGCCGCAGTGACTATTGTCCTTGATGGCACTGTTGGGTTTCGTGCTAGATATATTCTAGCAGGAAACCCAACAGTGTCATCAGGCTCAACAGTGACTGCTTTGGGTATTGTATTGCTGTCTTGTGTTGCAGTGACTATTGTCCTTGATGGTACTGTTGGGTTTCGTGCTAGATATATTCTAGCAGGAAACCCAACAGTGTCATCTGGCTCAACAGTGACTGCTTTGGGTATTGTATTGCTGTATTGTGCCGCATTGACTCTTGTTCGTGATGGCACTGTTGGGTTTAGTGATACAGTAGCATATGTCGTGCATCAAACACAATTGTTAAATGTTGTTTGTTTGTTTTTCCAACAGTGGACAAAGTCCGAACACGTTGGTGCTCGATCAAGGATCGCTTCAACAGTGATGTTCGTGCTGAGGGCTAGGTTCGCAGTGGTTAAGCGTCAAGGACAAGAACAAGATACCGGTGCTATATAGCGTTGCAGTTCCTAAGACCGGTCCTTGCCACCAGATCGTAAGTATTATAATTTTTTGGTTTTTATTTTTATTAATCTGTGCTTTTCTAATCCACAGCTGATGCTTCTTGTAAAGGCATGATAGTAATGATTTTCCTTTCTTCCACAGCACCTGGAGCAGCACCATGCAACCTGGCCCTGGAGCAGTCCCTCATCGGACGCCCTCTGACCCGTCCCAGCCATCCGAAAGCCAGGAAGCACCTTGCAGGTTAGCCACACAGACAGCTGGTGACCAGGAAGCTGGTCCATCAGGTGTTCCCCTGTCCCAGGTCTCTGCCACTGGTTATGCAGGCACTGCCCGCTAGCAGCAGAGGGCCTTGGACAGGAATGTCTTGCCCGAGTTTATGCACTTGAGCGAGGCCATTAATGCCAGCCTCAAGTCTCTGTCAGACAGAGTGGAAAGCAGTTTTTCACTCACGGAACGTGGTTTTAACCACATGGAACACTGCTTCCATTCTGTCGAACAGCACCTTGACTGTCTGGAGGCCGACCTCAACAGACCAGAGCACCATTTTTTTTAGTAAGATTGAAAAGGGCATGGCGGAACACCTTAGTCCTGAGCAACAGCTGAGTGTGCTGCAGGCCTGCAACAATGCTTTCTTGCAGGCTATGCAGCATAATCGGTATGGGCAGCAGTCAGTGGTGTCATTTCCAACTGTGCCACCGTTGACTCGCTTCACCTCACTACCGACTTGTGCTGCATACCACTGCACGGACACCTCTATTCAAAGCCAGGACACCCACCATTACACCACCACAAGTCTGAGTGCTGCTGGTCACTTCACCGACACCACCATGGCAAGCGCTGCTCCTGTCTGGAGCACCACCTCCACCCCCATGCATGCTTGTAGCACAGCCACAGTAACCACTCCTCAAACGTGGAACAGCCCTGCTGCAAACACTACAACATGTAGTATCCCTGCCACCACCACTCCGCAAACCAGGACCATCACTGCCACAACCAATCCTCCTGCAAGGACGAGCACTGCCACCACCACCACAGAGCATCAACAGCAGAAGCAGTAGCCACAGCAGCAGCAGCCACAGCAGCAGACGGGGGACCCACATTCCTTATTTGCCCCAAGTTCCAGGCAGCGCCAACAATCATGGCAGGCATTGGGCCCAGGTAGGTCCAGGCAGGCCAGTTTAAGGAGACAAACAGTTAGGACCACTGTAGCTGAACCTCTGTCCTCTCCTCCTAGTGTGTCTAGTTCCATTCCCATAACTGGACTCCCTTTCCCCACAAGTTTTGTTGCCCCTTCCCCTAGAACACCTTCATCGACTATAAGCTGTTCATCTTCACTGCACACCCCCAACTTGCAACCATCTGCCCCCAAATGCAGAAAAAATAATGTTTTTTATAATTTTTTTGGTTAAAAATAAATTTAAATTTCTGGTTCACCATAGCAAAGTTTGATTAATGTTTTTGGCGCCGCCTACACACACTGCGCAGTTTTTCACTCACGGAATGTGGTTTTAACCACATGGAACACTGCTTCCATTCTGTCGAACAGCACCTTGACTGTCTGGAGGCCGACCTCAACAGACCAGAGCACCATTTTTTTTAGTAAGATTGAAAAGGGCATGGCGGAACACCTTAGTCCTGAGCAACAGCTGAGTGTGCTGCAGGCCTGCAACAATGCTTTCTTGCAGGCTATGCAGCATAATCGGTATGGGCAGCAGTCAGTGGTGTCATTTCCAACTGTGCCACCGTTGACTCGCTTCACCTCACTACCGACTTGTGCTGCATACCACTGCACGGACACCTCTATTCAAAGCCAGGACACCCACCATTACACCACCACAAGTCTGAGTGCTGCTGGTCACTTCACCGACACCACCATGGCAAGCGCTGCTCCTGTCTGGAGCACCACCTCCACCCCCATGCATGCTTGTAGCACAGCCACAGTAACCACTCCTCAAACGTGGAACAGCCCTGCTGCAAACACTACAACATGTAGTATCCCTGCCACCACCACTCCGCAAACCATGACCATCACTGCCACCACCAATCCTCCTGCAAGGACGAGCACTGCCACCACCACCACAGAGCATCAACAGCAGAAGCAGTAGCCACAGCAGCAGCAGCCACAGCAGCAGACGGGGGACCCACATTCCTTATTTGCCCCAAGTTCCAGGCAGCGCCAACAATCATGGCAGGCATTGGGCCCAGGTAGGTCCAGGCAGGCCAGTTTAAGGAGACAAACAGTTAGGACCACTGTAGCTGAACCTCTGTCCTCTCCTCCTAGTGTGTCTAGTTCCATTCCCATAACTGGACTCCCTTTCCCCACAAGTTTTGTTGCCCCTTCCCCTAGAACACCTTCATCGACTATAAGCTGTTCATCTTCACTGCACACCCCCAACTTGCAACCATCTGCCCCCAAATGCAGAAAAAATAATGTTTTTTATAATTTTTTTGGTTAAAAATAAATTTAAATTTCTGGTTCACCATAGCAAAGTTTGATTAATGTTTTTGGCGCCGCCTACACACACTGCGCGGTACACACAATGCGCCTTAAACTTTGCAAGGTGTCATAAAAAGTGTTTTGAGGATTGACTGTTTTTACCATTCTCATTTCACTTATTGTGATACTAGGCAAGGGGGATTATTGATATACCTTGTAATTAACAGCATACTCTTATTACGTGTGTGTTGAATCTACTGATGGGTAAAATACGCGTCATATGTTAAATACCAAGGCCTAGTATACTAACTAGAGTTGACCGACTAGGATCTGGTTTCATGAAACACAAACTGGTGAAACTCGGGCAAAAAAAAAGTTGCGTTTCATTCGAAACCCTACCACAATGTTAGTTAATGGGAAATAAAAGTCGGCATTGAGCGGATTACATTCATCCACTCAATGGAGACTTTTATTCCCCATTGACTTGCATTGGGGTCGGGTTTTGAACGAAACTCCGACTTTTTTTCCACTAGTCGGACCAGTTTAATTTGAAACGAATTTGGTTTCATGAAACCTGATCCTACCAAAGTCGCTCAACTCTAATCATAACTATTTATCAATCATGGCCTGGTTAATACACATATCATATTTAACCTGCAACGTTGCTTACGTACCAATATATTTCACGCAGACTAGCGATGCAGCAGTTTAACTCATATGTGTATTTACCTGCCCAGGTGTGATCACATCATTAATTCACAGGTATAAATGGGAAGTTTTTTATTTTATTGGAGTGTAAAAAACATGGTGCACTCGGTACTGGTACCAAAACAGGTTTTTTATTAACATACACACACAAAAACATTTTTACACCATTTCATCTTGCCAGTGCACCCGCCTACATCAGAGATAAAGTAGGCTGCAAATTGGTCCCTCATTTGGCCAACTTCAACGGATGACCTGAGAGGGTGCTGAGTGAATTCAGGCAATGGGTTAGGAGCAGCATCATCAAGTTCAAAGTTCGGGTGCTCTTTAGCCATCACAAATTTATGTAGAACCACACACACCTTCACCACCTCATCCACTGTTTCAAGTTTAAGATTAATGGCTGTGCCAAGAATTCACCATCTGGAGGCAAGAATCCCAAAAGCACACTCTACAGTTCTTCTGGCCCTGGTCAGCCTGTAATTAAAGATTTTTTTGGTGTGGTCCAAGTCGCGGCTGGAGTAGGGTTTCAGTAGGTTTGCGCACATTTGAAAAGCCTCATCCCCAACCATTACAAAGTACAGTGGCGGAGCTTCGGTGTGGGGAAGAGGCCGTGGCATAGGGAAATTAAATTGGTTGCCATACAACCTCCGGCCCATGTCTGAGTTTTTAAAAGCCTTGGAGTCATTACCACGGCCAAATGCTCCAATGTCCACTGCTACAAACATTCATCCGGCATCCGCAATGGCCATGAGTACTATTGAAAATTACTTTTTGTAATTATAGTACTCAGATCCAGTTCTTTTGGGTTTGATGATCCGTATGTGTTTACCATCAACAGCTCCCAAACAGTTGGGGAAATTGCAGACTGTCCAGAATTTGTCAGCAATTTCCATCCACTTTTCAGCGGTGGGCAGGGGCATAAATTCGGGACAAAGAATGTTCCAGAGAGCCCGGCAGGTGTCCGCAACAATTCCAGACAAGGTAGAGATTCCAAAACGGTACTGGAAGTGTAGTGAAGATAGGGTCTCTCCAGTCGCCAGGAATCTGCGAAACAGAGAAAGAATTAAAATTAATAGTTCTGTATATGGTTTTTTAAAACTATGAAATAAAAAATTAATATATTCACGAAAAATAATTAGCCCAGGTTTTGAATAGTACATGTAAAAAAAACCATGAGACCCCACCCCTTGGTTTTTAAATATTACGTACCGTAATGTCACCAGGAGCCGTTCCTCAGGAGGAATCGCACGACGGAGCTGTGTGTCCTGTCTCCGGATGGATTCTTGGACATGAGCAAGCAAATCCCTGAAGCTTTCTTGGGACATCCGGATATAATCTGTAAATTTCTCTGGGTTTGCCTGTAGCTCACTGTAGAGGGTGTGGTACGCCCCACGGCTCTCCCGGAGGTCAACAATCGGATGTATCCACATACGCTGCCGCTGCCATCTTCGCTGTCTCTCTCTCTTCCTTTGTTCATGGCAAGCAACTGCATATGCCCTAGCCATCGCGATGTCCAAATCCAAGTTGAAGTGAAAAATCTTCCAGCGCAGATCCATGTTGACACTAGAAAAATCAAGCAAATGTTAAGAATACTGTAGACAGGGTCTATATATTAACATACCACACCACCACCGACGTCCCATTGGTCGTGTGTGTTGCAAGATTGTTATCTAGATTTTTTTTGGGTGATGACAAACAATGTGCAAAAAATGCAAACGCACTAAAAACGCATACAAATGCTGCGTTTTTTTCCTGCATGCGCATAAAAATGCTTGAAAAAAAAGTAGCGTTTGTATGCGTTTTTTTCATGTGTTTGTGTGCGCAAAAAACGCACCGCAAAAAAACGCAAGTGTGAAAGTAGCCTAACCCTTGCTCAACCTCCTGTCCGTCACTGCATCCCGCAAACTGCTTACATAGACACAGCGGTATAATAAAACATATTTTTTTGCCCACAAATGGGAAAAGAGACAGCTGCATATTAAAAAACTCACAGTACAATAAAATAATTTTTTGGACTACAAATGGGAATGAGTTGGCTGAATAGTAGAATCATTTTTTTTTAGACACACTACTCACAAAAAGGTGGCTGCAGAGTAGAATTTTTTTTGGCACACTACTCGTACTGACACGGCTGCAGAGTACACAGAATCTTTTTGGAGCAGTACTCCCACAGACTGGGTAGCATAGTACACACAGAGGCTTAAAGGTAAAGTACTCCCACAGGCCAGGTTGCAGAGTACACACAGAGGCTTAAAGGCACAGTACTCTCATAGGCCAGGTTGCAGAGTACTCACAGAGGTTTAAAAACACAGAACTCACACAGGCCAGGTTGCAGATTACACACAGAGGCTTAAAAGCACAGTACTCCAACAGAAGGGGTTGCAGAGTACAAACAGAGGCTTAAAGACACAGTACTTCCGCAGTTGGGGTTGCAGACCACACACAGCAGATTTTTGGCACAGTACTCCCACTCAGACACGTTTAGAGTGCACACAGTGGCTTTTTGGCAGTGTACACAACCTAACACTGTCCATTACTCCAACTGCTTCATGTCCCTACACTAATCAGAGCAGAATGGTGGCGGCACTGGTGATCAGGCATTTATACAGGCTGAGTCACATGCTTCGCCCACCAATCCCAGCCATGTCAATATTTGGCATGGCTGTGATGGAATTTGCTGCTCGGATGGGCTTCAGCCTTTCAAAAAACATTATAGGGCAACTGAACTCGAACAGAAAATCAGACATCCTGTCAAAAGTCTGTGTTTTGGGTTCAGTACCAGACACTAGGTTTCCGGTACAGTCCCTGAAATTTACAGTTCAGTTTTGCTCATCCCTAATTATTGATTTAAAAACTTAAACCAAAACACAAAAAAAACTATTGGGAAATTGCAGTTTAATTTTCCATTCTGACCAAAATGGTGGCAGTAAAAACAACTCTTTCCACAAAGTTAAGACCTCTCATAGAAAATGAAAAATGTATAGTTTTCAGAATAGGGTGATTAAAACAAAAAACAAAAACATATTGTGACTTGCAGGCCCAAACAAGGACATGGATAAAGAAAAGTATAGGTTTTAGATTAAGGGACTCTGATGCAAAGCATAAACTGGACTAAATAGAACAGTAAAATATTCTAATATTACTGCAAAAGTCATATTTATGAACATTAGCAGTCTAGAAACAGAAAGAAATGAATACTGGAACAAAAATTACATCACAATATTATAACGCCAGAAAACCAGTCTTGGTCTTTTTCCCAAAGCACATGTACATGCCTATGCCTACTGATTTCTTTCCATTGCAACTTGGTCAACATAACTGTTGGTGGTCTAAAACTGGCAGCTTCCTTATTGTTACTTCAGGGGATTAGGAAAATTCCCTTTTCAAAGAACATAAA
Organism: Dendrobates tinctorius; assembly: GCF_039654945.1. NCBI lineage: Eukaryota > Metazoa > Chordata > Amphibia > Anura > Dendrobatidae > Dendrobates > Dendrobates tinctorius. The sequence goes on along the minus strand of NW_027361858.1, from coordinate 16,471,130 downwards.
GATTATTATTCTCAACAAAACTGTAAAGCAAAAAGTTACAACTTGACTGCTTCTGAATGTTTACGTACAGTTTGTGCAGTCTTTCATTTGTAAACAAATCTTGATGTGTGCCAAGATTCCCATATTCAGTATCAAACCCAAAAAGCTGCTTCTTGTCAGCTCCACTACAAATCAAGAGACTAATTTAATAGCCTGCCAGTCACAAAACAAACCCACTTCTAAAGTGACACTTATCTGGTCCTTGTAGTTCAGGGGCTCCAAAAGAAACATCATACATGCAGCTCATTTAGTGGAAGTATTTATGCAGTTCCAAAGTAGCAGTTGTGAGGTGCCAGGTAACCTGTACAGAAAAAGTTATCTCCTTCATATTGTGAGCAAGTTAAAAGTATAGGTCTTTTTTTCCCACAGTAGATATTAGTTTAAAACAGTAGTCTATAGATTGAACCTTTCATAGTATGAACATGGTCAAAGGTTCATCCAAGGATGGATCGTGACAGTAATGATCGCTATCTCTCCGTCTGGTCAGTGGAATTCTCCTCTGCTGTCACCACGGGACATCACCTGTACTGGAGGCCAGCTGGATCTTCTTCTTTGGAGCCACTTGTATGGACTGCACAGTTTTTGTGAGTGCAGCCACACTTTTGGTTAGTTCCTTGACCTGGAGACGTAGGTCTGCAGCAGAGTCATCATCTTTGGTCGGCATGTCGATCTCAATAGGGGTCTGGGGAAAGGATGCTGCCTCCTGTTGTTATGTGATTGCTGGGTGCCTAGAGGGCTCTGTGCCGCTAGGATTTGGTTCACACAGCACCCGGATAGCCCTATCCTTAAAGTGTGCAAAGTCCAGTTCAGGATTTTGTAGGGCCTTTATGCGCAGCTGTGTCCTTTGATTGTTAGACTGGAGTCCCTCTATAAACTGCCCTGTTGTGAGTTCATTTTCCCCTTCACTACTGAGGCCCGAGGAACTCCCTCTTCTGATGAAGAAAGGTAGTGAGCCTGATTGTCAAACACCTGGGGCTGATGATGATGACTGGCTGAGTGGAGTTAATGACTAGATATAAGGCTGCCGACGCCCTTCTGGCCTGCGGGTGATTTCTCTGTGGACTTCTAGGAAACCAGTCTGATTCCTGCTCATCTAAAGCTAAGATTTCTGCTTTGCCTTTTTGCATTAGTGTTTTGTTTTCCTTGCTTTTCTGGATTCTGCCATTCCCTGCTGGGGTGAGCTGAATCTCCTTTTGCCTGTTGCTCTGTCTTCAGAATATTCCTGGGTACTGACATAGCCTTTTTTGAAGCCTAGCGTCTTCAGGGCCTTTTTTACTGTCAGTTTGTTGGCTCCTTTTTTCATAGGGTTTTTCACGGATTGCAGACAGCAGCCTTCCTGTCCTTTCCTATCTAAGTTAGCTTGGGCCCCATCTTTGCTCAGTCTATCTTTCTGTCTGTGTTTTGTTCTTTCTTCTTGCTTCACCGTCATTATATGTGGGGGGCTGCCTTTTGCTTTGGGGTCTGCTCTGGGGCAGTTTAGATTTCCCTTTCTGTCTTTAGGCTATGTAGTCCTCCGGCTGTGATCGAGGGGCCTAGGGCATCGTAGGAGCCCCCCACGGCTACTGCTAGTTGTGTTGATAGGTTCAGGGGTCTGCAATCCGATAGCTGCCAACTTCTCTGGTTTTCTGGACTTAGCTAGCATTTCTATTTTTGCCTCCTACGGTGACTCAATCAAAACAGAATCACCCGCCATACCGCAGATCCTAGGGTACTCAATTGCAGGAAAGAATTGTACAAAAAAAAAAAAAAAGAAAAAAGGTTTGTATATTTTTTCCTCTATATCTCTGAGGCCGTAGGGGGAATTTTTTTTTCTCTCAATGGAGATAAAGCAATTGTCTGATCGCTGCGGAAGTGCGGGGAATTTCCGCCTACCTTGCTCATTCACATGCTGCTGAACCAAAGATTCCTACACCTGATGTATTTTTTGGGGATCGGTCTAAATTTTTGAATTTCAAAAATAATTGTAAATTATTTTTTGCCTTGAAGCCTAACTCGTCAGGGAGCTCTGCGCAGCAGGTTAAAATTGTCATCTCTTTGCTGCGTGGCGATCCCCAGGATTGGGCGTTTTCTTTGAAACCAGATGATCCTATTCTGACTAATGTGAACGCATTTTTTCAGGCCTTGGGGTTGTTGTATGATGAGCATAATGCCATTGATCAGGCTGAAAAGACCCTGCTGGCATTGAACCAGGGTCGTGATTCTGCAGAATTGTACTGTCAAAAATTCCGAAAGTGGGCAGTACTTACTACCTGGAATGATAATGCCTTGGCTGCTCTCTTTCGGAAGGGGTTGTCAGAAGCCGTAAAAGATACTATGGTGGGATTTCCTGTTCCCTCTGGTCTTGACGATTCTATGTCTTTAGCCATTCAGGTTGATCGGCGTTTGCGCGAACGCAGAGGTGCACGAGAGGTGTTGCCACCTGTTGAACAGATGTCTGAACCTATGCAATGTGATAGAGTTTTTTCCAGAGAGCAGCGTCAGGAGTTCAGAAGGCGTAATAAGTTGTGTTTTTTCTGTGGAGATGCCTCGCATATTATTTCTGTCTGTCCTAAACGCGAGAAACGCTTTGCACACACGTTTTCTGTTGGTGGTGTTCAACCTAAGTTTCTTCTGGCTATTACTCTGATCTGCTCCCTGTCCACATTTTCCGCCAAGGCTTTTGTGGATTCGGGAGCAGCTCTAAACCTAATGGACTTGGATTTTGCTAAACGTTGTGGATTTCCGATGACACCTCTGCAGACGCCTATCCCTTTGAGGGGGATTGATGCTACTCCTTTGGCTAAAAATAAACCTCAGTTTTGGACCCAGGTGGTAATGCGGGTCGCCCCAGACCATCAAGAAAATTGCAGGTTTTTGGTATTACATAATCTGCATGATACTATTGTTCTGGGGTTTCCCTGGTTACAAATTCATAATCCAGTTTTGGATTGGAAATCTGTGTCTGTGGTGAGTTGGGGTTGTTGGTGTGCCTTTAGTGAGGCTCCGGTGTTTTCCACCTCTCCTCAGTCGCATGATGTTCCTGATTATTTGGCGGACTTTTATGATGTATTTAGTGAGAATGAGTCTGCGTCTCTGCCTCCTCATAGGAGTTATGACTGTGCAATTGAACTGAGCCCGGGGTGTAAATTTCCCAAGGGTCGGCTCTTCAATTTATCTGTACCCGAGCACGAGGCTATGCGATCCTATATTAAGGAGGCATTGGAGAAGGGTCATATTAGACCATCCTCGTCACCCTTAGGTGCCGGTTTTTTTTTTGCAGCCAAAAAGGATGGATCATTAAGACCTTGAATTGATTATCGTGCCCTCAACAAAATTACTGTTAAATATCAGTATCCGTTACCCCTGATTTCTGATCTATTCTCCAGAGTTAAAGGTACTTGCTGGTTTACCAAGCTTGACCTCAGGGGGCGTATAATCTTATTCGCATTAAGCATGGGGATGAATGGAAGACGGCGTTTAATACTCCGGAGGGACATTTTGAGTACCTGGTGATGCCTTTTGGGCTCACTAATGCCCCTTCTGTCTTCCAGTGCTTCATGAACGATATTTTCCGAGATTTTGTCGATAAATTTTTGATTATCTGTCTGGATGATATTTTGATCTTCTCCAAGGATTGGGATTCTCATGTGGAACATATTCGGACTGTGTTCCGGATCTTGAGGGAGAATTCCCTGTATGTCAAAGGATCTAAATGCCTTTTTGGAGTACAGAGGATTTCTTTTTTGGGATTTATTTTGTCCCCGTCAACTATTGAAATGGACCCGGCCAAGGTACAGGCCATTTACGATTGGGTTCAGCCCACTTCTTTGAAGGCCCTCCAGAAGTTTTTGGGTTTTGCTAATTTTTATCAGAAATTTATAGCAAAATGTTCTAGTATTGCCAAGCCATTGACTGATTTGACTAAGAAGGGTGCTGATGTGTTAAATTGGTCTCCGGAGGCTGTTTCTTCCTTTCAGGAGCTGAAGCGAAGATTCACCTCCACCCCGGTTTTGCGGCAACCTGATGTCTCACTTCCGTTCCAGGTAGAGGTGGATGCTTCTGAGATTGGTGCAGGAGCTGTTTTGTCCCAAAAGGATCCTGTAAAATCTAAAATGAATCCCTGTGCTTTCTTTTCCCGAAAGTTCTCTCCATCTGAACGTAACTATGATGTGGGGAATCGGGAACTGTTAGCCATGAAATGGGCATTTGAGGAGTGGAGACATTGGTTGGAGGGAGCTAAGCATCAAGTCGTGGTCCTCACTGACCACAAGAATTTGATTTACCTAGAGTCGGCTAAGCGCTTGAACCCTAGACAGGCTAGGTGGGCCTTGTTTTTTACACATTTTGATTTTGTGGTTTCTTTTCTTCCTGGAACTAAGAATGTCAAGGCTGACGCCCTCTCTAGGAGCTTCTTTGCTGATTCTCCTGTGGTGACCAAGCCTGCTACAATCTTAGGCGAAGGGGTAGTTCTTTCTGCCATCTCGCCCGATTTGAGACGTGCTCTGGAAGAGTTCCAGGAAGACAAACCTGAGCGATGGAAAGTTGTATGTTCCTGACCAGTGGAAGAAGAGAGTGATGTCTGAAGTTCATTGCTCTGCTTTGACTGGTCATCCAGGTATTTTTGGTACTAGAGATCTGGTGAGTCGGTCTTTTTGGTGGCCCTCCTTGTCTCGTGATGTCAGGAATTTTGTGCAGTCCTGTGGGACGTGCTCCCGGTCTAAATTGTGTTCTCGCTCTAGTGGGTTGTTGATGCCTTTGCCTGTCCCCAAGAGGCCATGGACCCATATTTCAATGGATTTCATCTCTGATATGCCTGTCTCTCAAAGGATGACTGTTATTTGGGTGATTTGTGATAGGTTCTCTAAGATGGTTCATCTTGTACCACTCCCTAAGTTGCCGTCTTCCTCTGAATTGGTGCCCCTGTTTTTACAACAGGTGGTTCGCTTGCACGGGATTCCTGAGAACATTGTATCTGACAGAGGAGTCCAGTTTGTGTCTAGATTTTGGAGAACTTTCTGTTCCAAGCTGGGAATTCAGTTGTCCTTCTCCTCTGCTTTTCACCCTCAGACCAATGGGCAGACAGAGAGAACAAACCAGACCTTGGAGTCATATTTGAGATGTTTTATTTTTTTGCTGATCAGGATGATTGGGTTTCATTTTTGCCCTTGGCCGAATTTGCTTTAAATAATAGAGCTAGTTCTGCCACTTTGATGTCACCTTTTTTTTGTAACTTTGGGTTTCATCCTCGATTTTCTTCAGGGCAGGTGGAGCCCTCTGCCTGCCCAGGTGTTGACACTGTGGTGGAGAGAATGCACCAGATCTGGGACCAAGTGGTGGATAAGTTATCTCTCTCCCAGGAAAAGGCCCAGCGGTTTTCCAACCGACATAGGACCATTGGTCCCCAGTTTAAGGTTGGTGATATGGTGTGGTTATCATCAAAAAATATTGCTATGAAGGTGGCTTCTCCTAAGTGTAAGCCTAGATTTATTGGACCTTACAAGATTGTGGAGATTATTAATCCGGTCTCTTTTCGTTTGGCTCTTCCTGTCACATTTAAAATCCATAAATCTTTGTTGAAGAGGTTTGTTGAACCTGTTGTTCCGGGGGTTGCACCTCCAGACCCTGTATTGGTTGAAGGTAACATGGAATATGAGGTAGAGAAAGTACTGGATTCCCATCTGGCTAGACGGAGACTCCAGTATTTGGTTAAGTGGAAGGGTTATGGTCAGGAGGATAATTCCTGGGTCTCTGCCTCTGATATTCATGCCAAAAGATTGGTGCGTGCCTTTCATCGGGCTCACCCTGATCGCCCTGGTGGCGTGGTTGAGGGTTCAGTGACCCCTCCTCATGGGGGAGGTACTGTTGTGAGTTCATTTTCCCCTTCACTACTGAGGCCCGAGGAACTCCCTCTTCTGGTGAAGAAAGGTAGTGAGCCTGATTGTCAAACACCTGGGGCTGATGATGATGACTGGCTGAGTGGAGTTAATGACTGGATATAAGGCTGCCGACGCCCTTCTGGCCTGCGGGTGATTTCTCTGTGGACTTCTAGGAAACCAGTCTGATTCCTGCTCATCTAAAGCTAAGATTTCTGCTTTGCCTTTTTGCATTAGTGTTTTGTTTTCCTTGCTTTTCTGGATTCTGCCATTCCCTGCTGGGGTGAGCTGAATCTCCTTTTGCCTGTTGCTCTGTCTTCAGAATATTCCTGAGTACTGACATAGCCTTTTTTGAAGCCTAGCGTCTTCAGGGCCTTTTTTACTGTCAGTTTGTTGGCTCTTATTTTCATAGGGTTTTTCATGGATTGCAGACAGCAGCCTTCCTGTCCTTTCCTATCTAAGCTAGCTTGGGCCCCATCTTTGCTCAGTCTATCTTTCTGTCTGTGTTTTGTTCTTTCTTCTTGCTTCACCGTCATTATATGTGGGGGGCTGCCTTTTGCTTTGGGGTCTGCTCTGGGGCAGTTTAGATTTCCCTTTCTGTCTTTAGGCTATGTAGTCCTCCGGCTGTGATCGAGGGGCCTAGGGCATCGTAGGAGCCCCCCACGGCTACTGCTAGTTGTGTTGATAGGTTCAGGGGTCTGCAATCCGATAGCTGCCAACTTCTCTGGTTTTCTGGACTTAGCTAGCATTTCTATTTTTGCCTCCTACGGTGACTCAATCATAACACTGCCCTGTTAGCAATCTATCCTCATCTTGCACGTTGTCAGCGTCAACCTGCTTTACGGCCCGTAGTGCCTCCTGAAGGTTAAAACCATAGTTCCGTATACTGTCCTGCACCCTTTGTTTGTACCCAAAGAATCTCATTTTTATCCCTGCTGCAGTGCGAGTTTCAAAAGTGTCTTTCAGTCTGGAAAAGATTTGTTTGACAGTTCCTTTATTAGTGTCTGGCCAGGACGTATTTCCCTCTGGGCCCCACCAGTTTACTGGCCAATAGGGATGCTGACTTTTTGAATCTCAGAAAGGGGGTACACTTTGAACAGACTACATAGTCTTGCCTTAAAATCGCTCAGGGTGTGCGACTCCCCTGAGTACTGCAGTAACCAGGCCGCTCCTGGTATATATGGAATTGATAGCGTCAGTACAGAGGCTGCGGCCGCCGCTGTATCTTGCTGCCCCATAGGGCTTGCGGCTGCGACCACCGCTGAATCTCCACCCGAGTTGGGAATTTTCTTCCCCCCTCAGTGAGCCTCAGCCAAGCTCCATTTACCTTTACTGTTGCCAGCAGCTGCTCTTCGACGGGCTGGATTGAGCTCCTCCTGGTCTCCAAATTGGGACTTCCTGGTTTTCACTCACTCAAAATAGAGCATGGCTCCAGATTCCCTTCGCCCGCTGATGTCAGATCTCAAAGCAGGGCTTTGCTTTGTGCTCTCTTTCTGTCTCCACCCACGACGGCATGCCTCTCTCTGCTCGCGCGCACTGTGTCACGCAGTAATGGCGGTGATTTGAAAGCTCACTAAAGTCTCTAGCACATAATTTAATAAAGTTTCTGGCACACAGTACCCTGCTGTGCCGGGCTCCAAATCCTGCTCGTGATGCCAAAATGATGCACCCACCAGGGCTGTGTGGTACCCGGAATAGGACCGGACAATTCTATGGGGGAGGTCACGGGGATAGAGGATAGTTATGTGGTGTTTAATCATGATGCCACCAGTGATGTTTGGCAATGGGGGGTCGGCGCTGCAGTTTTGGTCCACTGGGGCTGATGGTGACGCAGCAAAGATGGTTCGGCTGACCACGGGTAGAGCAGGGCCCCAGGGCATCCCTTTTTATCAGCGCTCCACTCTGGGGTCAGCAACACACAATTTGTAGTTCCCCAGAGCTCTTGTCTCTGCTCTTGTCCCTTCCCTCTCCACAGACCAACTGCCAACTCTACTCCTCCACTGTCTTATCACGAGCTCCAACTGGCTCCCATTTCCATGGCAACTCTCCTGTTTTACTCTCTCAGCTGACTTCTTTCTGACTCACTAACCCCACCTGCTTGTCAGAATTTATAAGGAAGCTCCCCTTTCTGGCCTGGAACAGGAATTGACATGTACACTGTTACCTGGCATGGGGACACCCCCTGCCTCCAGACATGACATCACCCCTTAGAGGGAGGCAATGTCACCGTGGCAACTGGACTCTGGGGTGCCACAATAGCCTTGCTAGACAGGCAAATCAAAACCCCCCTTGACCGCAAAAGACCTTTTGAAAGATTTAGCAGACTACATTGTTCTACTGTTCAGACACACCTGTCCAAATATGACCTTTATGGAATAGTTATCAGAAGAAAACCTCTCCTGCATCCTCACCATAAAACTCAGCATTAGAAATATAGAGAACGTAATAATAACCTATGTGGCCTCAATATCACTATGAGAGACAAAATAATATAAATCCGATAGAAAAAAAAGAGACTCTCTTCATAAGTGATTATAAATGTAAAAATTCTTTATTAGTACTTACATTCACAGGGATATAAATGTTTAAACCATTTAAAATAGAATCGGGGAATGTGTAGGATAAAAAAAGGCCCAGGGCACAATATAAGATAAATGTCATAGGTAAATGTAATTAACAGTGGAATACCATCCATGTGTATCTGAAGGACTGTGAATGTTTGAAACAGTATATGATGAGCTCCACATAATGCTACAGTATATGTTGGTCCCCATGGATGAAGCTCCACTGTCTTATGGGCCCAAATAATGCTCTATATATAAAGGGCCCCATTTTTAATGTTCTAGTGTATAATGGGCCCTGTATATGCTGCTCCAATGTCCACCTTTGGAATGCTCCAGTGTATGGTGGGCCCCATATATCATTCTCCAGAGTATAGTGCTCCCCAAAAATTGCTGTCCCAATATTGAAAACAATTAAGTAAGTCTCCTCAAATAAGTCTCCTCGCTAGGGAATCCCTGTAATAGTCTGGGCGTACAGACGTGATGTCATTGCGCTCTCTGATCAGAATATCACTGTCAGGAAACGCGGAAGACGTCATGGCGGTGGAGTAGGGAGAGGTAAGTATTTCAACTTTGCAAGTGCTGTGATCTTGAGCAAGCAGGGGGGGCCCACTCGTTGGCGACGGCACTGGCACAGGGCCCCTCATAGTACGGCGGTGTGTCTGATGGCGGGTGATCCGAACCTGCACTTTCATCTGCACCTTCCTCTTTGTCACCGTGTAAGGTGGTACAGTATATGGGAAGGGTAACCTGAGTTTCATCAGGGTCAGATTCTGGCTGTGTAGAGTGTGAGGGGAATGTAGTGGTCTGGGTCAATGTACCAGCAGAATCATCTAGCAGTGGCTGGACATCAGTGCACTTGTGGTGACTCCAGGAGTACGGTCGCCACAGTGGCATTACCTTCCTCCTAGGGAGTGTGATGTCATGCTTGGGAGCAACGAAGGATCTCTCTAGCAGTTAAACCAACACACAACACATTTCCCTTTCAGGGCCAGCAGGGAGACCTCTGAACCTGACTACTGAGGAGCTGCTCTCTGTGGTCGGGAGGAGGTAAGTTAGGGCAGTCTGTGAAGGGAAGGGGAAGTGTGTGGACGTGAGAAGGGGAGCTGGAGGATGAGCAGAGTTAAGGCTCACTCCTAGCTGGAGCGTATGGTCCGGATTGCGGTCTCCGAGTTTGTAGGGACACTGACGTTCCTGCAGCCGAAACCGGAGGAAGTAGCAGTTGTAAATGCTCTGTACCCAACTAAGGCTCAGAAACCCCAGCAGCGATGTGTGGGAGCCAGAAGGAAAAGGCTACGGCTGCCTGCCATACGAGAAAGTTCCAAAAGAGAGTCAACAGGGGGAACTTCATTGAACTCAGCACTGCGAGTACCTCAGATAAGCGCTAGAATGGAGGCCACACTACCTATTTGCAGAGAGAGAATTCCAAATTGGCTTCCATGCTGACCAACTCCTTCTCCATCTGTACTCTGGGTCCTGGACGGCACTTACCAAGTACAGGTAAAGGAACTGCACGACTGTGTCTGTCATCTTTCTCCTGCACCTGGCACACGGCTCTGCTACATCCTGCACTGCACACCATCTACCAACTCTTTCATCTGCCCTGCGACTACGGCCCTACCTGTGCAGGGCTTCTACATCTTAGCTGCACCATAGCATCTGTCCCAGAGAAGCGACACTGCAGCGCTGGTCAATCTAATCAGAAACCACAGGTGGCGTCACGTATCATTCACCTATAAACGTAATTCACCCCTTTGCATGGACGCCCAGGGCCACGGAACGGGTCACCACCACCATGACATATCCCTGTGAGACCGGCCCGGTACCGATTAACCCCACTGCCCTGGCTGGCCACCCACACTCCATGTCAGATTCATCTTGGACTGGGAAATTCACGATTTGACTTGATAACCCAGGAATGGTATGATAGAAAGAGCTACATGGACTAATGTGAAGTCTGGCCTGCTGCACCATTCACTTTGGGTGGGGGTGAAGGACACAAGGAAAGGGGTTCTTCCTGACCAGGAGCCAGCACTTGACGACTCAGTGCTTGCATTTTTTGAAACTTCAGAATAGGAGGGCATAATTGCTGGAGTCTGTTTCGGCAATGTAAGTCAAAACCAGTTCCTCATGCTCCGGCTTAAAAAGCGGTTAACCTACTCCCAGAAAAGGTAGCCTTCCAGGCATTTCAGAGCCAGACGATGACGCAGGCTCAACACCTCCTGCCTTAGCTGCTATTGTGCTTTTGCCACTACCAGCAGATGCACCACCACCATCAGCACCAGCTGGCTCCCCCACGCCCACGTCCGCGGCCTCTTCCACCAAACTTCAAAAATTTTGCACAAAATAGACACAAAATAACATCAGATATATCATGGGATATATTAAGGGATAATTGTCAATCTCCATATATATTCCATCAGTCACACAGAGACGCTCACAGGCTCAGTATGGATTAGACAAGAATATAAAAAGTAGACAAAGAGTACAGTATCATCAGATAGCAGGTATATATAGCATAGCTTAAACATTAACAATGTGCGTCTATATATCAGGAGTAGTGTTGAGCCACCCCGCTAGTGTTTTAGTTCGTCGCACAGGAGGCAAGCTCGTCGAATGTTCGTCGAACCACATTGAAAACAATGGCAGGCAAACACAAACACATACAAACACATAGAAAACAATTACAAAACACCTTAAAAGGTGTCCCAAGGCCGAAAAAATGCACAGAAGACAAAAATTACATATGGAAATGGGCAGCTACATTTAGAAAAGAAGTTGAGGAGTAAAAGGAGGAGGTGGAGGAGACACAGATATAGGCTTGTCATTCCCTTATGAAGTCAAGAAAGGCTGGAATAAAAATGTAAAATACAAACCAAAAAAAAAAAATTCTGAAATCGAACACTATCATATACCGTCGGACTTCCCACCTATAAATTATGCCAACTGGCGATCGGCGGCGTTATTCCCACAAACCTCGAAACAGCGTCCATGAAGGCAAAGTGTTTGCTTTCCGGGGGCAGTATGATTGCAAAGCTGAACCTTAAAGGAATGTCCAAAAGGGCACCACCAGGAAGGGAGCCTGCGGCTTAATTGGACTCCACAACCATGCCACCTCAAGAAAAGATGCACACATTGAAAGTTTTGTCGATTCTGTGTGTGGTGTGGTATGTCCGTTTGTGCAGGCAGCCCGGGCAGATAATCGACAACAGCATCAACAGGTCATGTGGGTTAATGGGAAACGTATGCAGGGACTAAGAGATTCCGGGGCAACTTTGACCCTTGTGAAGCCTCATCTCGTCCGGGACCAAGAGAAGATGGACCGGACAGTGGCATTCCGTGTAGCAGGGGGAGCTATACATTGACTACCCACTGCCAGGATTCACCTGAACAGGGGAGTTGGGGATGGCCTTGTTGAGGTTGGCTTGATGGAGGATTTGCCTGCAGATGTCTTGCTGGGAAATTACTTGGGGCCCATGTTGTCTGCATTCTCGGTGGCCCCTCTGGCTGAGACCTATCCTGTGACCACCCGGAGACAAGCTCGAGCTGCGGAGGTGGAATCACACTCAGAGGAGGCCCAGGTAAGACATCCCAGCCCTGCACGTATTCCCATAGCCAGACACATTTCTTCAGCCACCCCAGATGAATTTAAGAAGGAGTTACTTGGATCCTTCATTAGAGGGATATCGTGGGAAGGCACAGGAGGGGAGAGGAGTACTGGAAGGGGAACAGTTTGTATGGAAGCAGGGACTCCTCTACAGGATCACAGAGCAGCACCACACAGGGATGAGCCCCACTATAAAACAACAGCTAGTAGTTCCCAAGAAGTATAGGCAGGAGTTACTGCGAATCTCTCATGATATGCACTTCAGCATCAGTCGCACCAGGCATTGTCTGACACAAAACTTCTTTTGGCTGGGGGTAACCTATGATGTTCATCAGTACTGCCAGACCTGTGACAGTTGTCAGCGCATTGGCAAGAGAGGGGATCGATGCAAGGCCAAATTACGCCCCCTCCCCATTGTGGAGGAACCATTTAGTCGAGTAGTGGTCGATCTGATAGGGCAGTTAGCCAAACCCAGTCCGTCCGGGTAAAAGTATATATTGACAGTGGTAGATTATGCCACACGGTATCCAGACGCGGTTGCATTACCTAACATACTGGCAGAGACGGTGGCGGCTGCCCTGCTCCAGGTTTTCTCATGGGTTGGATTTCCCCGGGAGATTATCTCGGACCAGGGTACCCAGTTTACAGCAGAGGTGACCAACTGTGGAAGCTGTTCCGCGTAAAGTCCATTAGAAGCGCCCCGTACCAACCGCAAACCAATGGGTTGTGTGAACTCTTTAACGGGACATTAAAACAGCTCATTGGGACTTTTACCAGGACCTACAGGGACTGGGAGAAATTCTTGCCACACCTCCTGTTTGCCTATTGGGAGGTGCCCCAAGAATCCACGGGGTTCTCCCCGTTCGAGCTGGTATACGGGAGATGGGTAAGGGGACCCCTAGACTTAGTGCTGGAAAACTGGGAAGGGGAGGTCCACATAGAAGGGGTACCTATTGTACCCTATGTGCTGGAATTCCGGGACCGCCTACAGGAGCTGACCAAGGTTGTACGTGAGAACCTGCAGGCGACAGAGCGGCGCCAGCGCGTATGGTACGATCGGAGGGCAAGAGAGCGCACTTTGGAAATAGGACAGAAGGTCCTGGTGTTAGAGCCCACTAAGCAGAATAAGTTTCAAGCTGCATGGCAGGAGCCCTACCAGGTAGTGGGGAAAATAGCCGACACAACCTATAATGTCGCCGATTGTGACGACCCCAGGGTTATCCGCATGTTCCACGTGAATATGCTGAAGCCCTACCGGGAGCGCCCTGAAGAGGTAGTGGCCATCTGTGCACCTGAAGCAGAGCATTTAGCCGGACTTCCCTTTCCGGATGTCTTAGGGGAAAGGACTCAGTCTAAAACATGGGACCAGGTACACTTGGGTGAAGACCTAGGCCCCCGGGAGAGACTGCAGGCGGAGGCGTTGTTGAGGCTGCGACAGAGGATGTTTTCAGAGAGACCGGGGTATACTCACCTGGCACAACACAAGGTTGAGACCCAGGATCAGACCCCCCTGCGACAAAACCCCTTCCGCGTCCCTGAGTCTGTACGAGAGGGGATGCGACAAGAGATACAAGAGATGTTACGTTTAGGGGTCATTGAAGAGTCAGTCCCTGGGCATCCCCCGTAATGTTAGTGCCCAAGAAGGATGGGACTACACGGTTTTGTGTAGACTATCGTAAGCTCAATGAGAAAACAGTGACGGATGCATACCCCATGCAGCGTGTGAATGAGTTGTTAGACCGGCTGGCGGGGGCAAAGTATTTGACCACCATCGATCTATGCAAAGGCTACTGGCAGATTCCCCTTAGTCCTGACGCTATTCCCAAGTCGGCATTTGTCACCCCGTTCGGCTTATTCCAGTTATGAGTTATGCCATTCGGGATAAAGAATGCCCTGGCGACCTTCCAAAGGCTGGCTGACCGGCTTCTGGATGGTCTCCAGGACTATGCTTGTGCCTACCTGAACGACATCGCCATCTACAGTGCGACATGGGAAGAGCATCTAAATCACCTAGAGACAGTAATGGACAGGATCCACCAGGCCGAAATCACCCTGAACCCAAACAAGTGTCATGTGGGCAAAGCAGAGGTTCAGTATTTAGGGCATTGGGTGGGAAGTGGGAAACAGTGACCAGAACCAGCCAAGATTGAGGCCATAGCCAAATGGCCCATCCCACGCACTAAAACCCAGGTCATGGCGTTTCTTGGCACTGCGGGGTATTACAGGAAATTTGTTCCCAATTACAGCAGCATAGCCAAGAACCTCACTGATTTGACCCGTAAGAACCAACCCCGCCAGGTAACCTGGACCTCAGAGTGTGAGGAAGCCTTCCGCCAACTAAAGGACGCCCTCACCAATACCCCTGTATTGGCCGCACCCGATCCAACTAAACGTTTCCTTGTTCACTCAGACGCTTCTATGTTTGGATTGGGGGCAGTACTGAGCCAAGTTGGGCTGGACGGCCAAGAGCACCCGGTAGCTTACCTGAGTCGGAAACTACCGCCCGGTGAAGTAAGCTATGCGGCCATCGAGAAGGAGTGCCTGGCGGTAGTATGGGCACTCAAGAAGTTGCAACCATATTTGTATGGACGACAGTTTTCCCTCCTAACGGACCATAATCCTCTAGTCTGGCTTAATCGGGTCTCCGGAGACAACGCCAGAATGCTGTGGTGAAGTTTAGCCCTACAACCTCTGGACTTCACTATCCACCACAGACCCGGCAAACAAAATGGTAACGCCGATGGACTAAGTCGACAAACGGAACTTGTACCAACCCCATAAACTTCGGTCATCCCCAATCCGATCCGTTGAGGATCAGACTGTGTATGCTGATCGCGTCGCTGAAAAGGGGAGCCATGTTACGTGTTACAGAACCACTCAGCACCCAGAATATGTTGTGCAGTTATATGTATTGTGGGGATGTGACTCGCTTAGGTGCAGCGGGAGACAAATATGAGACAGGTTCTTCACCAGTGCTTGCGGTTTATTCACGTCATAAACGCACAAGGCAGCATAACACCAAAAAGTAGCCTGTAGCTCAGGCAAAATAACACAAAATGTCCGTGGTTGTAGACTCAGAGCAGGAGTCTCAGCACACATGGGAGGCTTAGTCCTCCCCACACACATATCTCTGGTTCAGAAGCAGGCCACATTATAAGGCTGTAGCCACACCCACGAACTCAGCAGCTGACTGGTCACCTGACTGTGACCTCACCACAGGTCCTTCAAACAACAACAATAATAATATCTGGTACTTTACATTATAGAGACAAGCCATTTATGAGGCACATATCGCCCATCGATTACACGACCCTTAGCCCTGCCACATACCTCCCCCCTCTGCCTAAAGCCGTAGGGCTTGGCACTTTCACCTACCAGGCAAGGGATTCTGGAGAGTGCATCGGCATTCCCATGTAGCTTCCCGGCCCTATGCTCTACATGGAAGCTGAAGTCTTGTAAGGCTAAGAACCAGCGGGTGACCCTAGCATTCTTGCCCTTTGTTTCCCTCATCCACCTGAGTGGGGCATGGTCGGATATTAACCTAAACTTCCGTCCCACCAGGTAGTACAGTAATGTGTCCACTGCCCATTTTTTGGCCAAACACTCCTTCTCTACAACTGAGTAATTTCTCTCACAAGAAGTCAACTTCCTACTCCAGTAGAGAACAAGATGCTCCTCCCCACGTATCTCTTGGGAGAGGACTGCTCCTACCCCGACATCTGAGGCATCTGTCTGGAGGACAAATTCACGTTTAAAGTCTGGGGCCACCAAAACGGGTTGCTTACAAAGAGCTCCCTTCATTTCTTGGAAGGCTGACTCTGCTTCTTCGGACCAGCTGACCATCACTGACTTCGTCCCCTTAAGCAGATCAGTTAGAGGTGCAGCCATTGTGGCGAAGTTTGGGATGAACCTCCTGTAATATCCCACAATCCCCAGGAAAGCTTTAACTTGCTTCTTTGACAGAGGTCTCGGCCATGTCTGAATTGCTTCCACTTTATTGATTTGGGGCTTGATCTCGCCACGCCCCACTACATATCCGAGGTACTTGGCTTCTTCTCTCCCCAAGGCACACTTCTTCGGGTTTATTGTAAACCCCGCCTCTCTTAGAGCATCAAACACTGCTTGGACCTTCTCCAGGTGAGTCTCCCAGTCCGGGGTAAAGATGACGATATCATCTAGATATGCGGCAGCATATAGCTTATGAGGCGCAAGGATTCTATCCATCGCCCTCTGGAAGGTTGCTGGAGCTCCCTGTAGGCCAAACGGCATCCGGACATACTGGAAGCACCCGTCTGGTGTGGAGAATGCTGTCTTCTCCTTGGCTTCCTGTGCCATGGGAATCTGCCAATATCCCTTTGTCAGATCCAAAGTGGATATGTATCTGGCCGGTCCAAGTCTCTCGATGAGCTCATCAACGCGTGGCATGGGATAAGCGTCGAACTTGGAGACCTCATTCAGCTTTCGGTAATCGTTGCAGAACCTCCATTCACCATCAGGTTTTGGGACCAGGACAATCGGGCTCGACCAGCCGCTCTTGGATTCCTCAATGACCCCGAGCTTCAACATACGCTGCACCTCCTTGGAGATTACCTCTCGCCGGGCCTCAGGAATACGATAGGGTTTCACGTTCACCCGCACATGTGGCTCGGTCAGAATTTCGTGCTCCATCACCTTCGTGCACCCCGGCAACTCTGAGAACAGGTCGCGGTTTTTCTGGAGTAACTCCCGGCACTGCTGTTTCTGGGCCTTCGACAGAGTCTCCGCTATGGTAACGGCTCCAACCTCCCCTTCTAGGTTGCCCAGCAAGCAAAGAGTTACCGCTGGCTCTCTATCTTGCCAGGGCTTGATAAGGTTAACATGGTAAACCTGGTATGGCTTCCGTCTTCCCGGTTGGTGGATCTTGTAGTTTACGTCTCCCAGCTTCTCCACCACCTCATATGGCCCTTGCCACTTGGCCAAGAACTTACTTTCCACCGTCGGGATTAGCACGAGAACTCGGTCTCCCGGATTGAACTGCCTCACTCTGGCTGACCGGTTGTAGACCCTGGCCTGAGCCTCTTGTTCCTGGCGGAGATGTTCTTTAACAATGGGCATCACCTTCGCAACCCTCTGCTGCATCAGTGCCACATGCTCAATGATGCTTCTGTGGGGCGTGACTTCGGCTTCCCAGGTTTCCTTGGCTATATCTAGGAGACCTCGCGGATGCCGGCCGTACAGAAGCTCGAAGGGGGAGAACCCTGTGGAGGCTTGGGGAACTTCACGGATAGAAAACAGTAAATACGGTGAGAGACAATCCCAGTCTCTACCATCTTCCTCTATGACTTTTCTCAGCATGCTCTTCAGTGTCTTGTTAAACCTCTCAACAAGGCCATCTTACTGCGGATGGTACACTGAAGTCCTTAACTGGGAAATTTGCAAGACTCTGCACAATTCTCTCATCACCTTGCTCATAAAAGGTGTCCCCTGGTCGGTCAGGATTTCCTTCAGCAAACCCGTCTGGGAAAACACATGGATCATCTCGCGGGCAATACTCTTCGCGGAGGAGTTTCTCAGGGGAATGGCCTCAGGATAGCGTGTGGCATAGTCCAGGATGACTAATATATACTGATGGCCCCGAGCTGATTTAACTAAGGGAATGACCAAGTCCATGGCAATTCTCTCAAATGGCACCTCAATGGGCAGTGGCACAAGAGGGTTCCGAAAATGAGATGTGGGGGCAGTTAACTGACATGTCGGGCAGGACCTGCAATAGTTTACTATTTCCCGGTGACACCCAGGCCAATAGAACCTCTGTACAATCCGTTCCTGGGTTTTTTCCACCCCCAGGTGTCCCCCCAAGATGTGTGAATGGGCCATGTCCAACACTTTTCGTCTATAGGGGGCTGGTACTATTAACTGCTCTGCCACCTCCTCCCTTATTTTTGTGACCCGGTACAACAATTCCCCACTCAACATAAAATGGGGAAACCTTGTGTCTGCTCCCGGCTCTTGTGCAACCCCATTAATGACTGTGACATTGTTAAAGGCTTCCCTTAGTGTGGGGTCCCTATGTTGGGCAGTCCCAAAATTCTCCCCGGCCACCCCTAACTCCGGGATGTCAGATACAGGGGACCCTTCCTCTTATCCCCAACAAGGACACATAAAGGAAACTCGTCTGCGTCTGGTGGTGAGGATACCTCAGTGGGGTGGATTGGTTCCTTGCTCTGGCTAGCATACTCAGAACCCACCCCCCACAGATCCCAAAACAGACAGAAATCCCGGCCAATAATTATAGGATGCAACAGGTCTCGAACAGCGCCAACTTCATGCGACTCGGTGCCATGTGCCATTTCAATATTCACCCTAGCCATAGGGTAGTCCTTTGCATCGCCATGTATTCACCAAACACCAATCTTTTTACCCGGGAGTATGTTTAGAGGAAAACTGGCCCTCACAAGGGTCACCAAGCTCCTGGAGTCCAGAAGCCCCATTACTGCTCGACCGTTCACCTTCACGGGACACGCTTGTGGCCCCTTGTTAGGTAGAGAGTTCACACTGCAGGCTGGATATGCGTAGTATGAACTACGGCGTCCCATGCTGCAGTCCATCTGCTTGGTGGTCTGGGGACAACGGGCCGCTATATGTCCTGGCTCATGACACTTCCAGCAAATAACACCCGAGGGGACCTTGGGCACCGCCTCCCCCGCCCCTTTTGACCTTGGACGCACCACCCCTTTTTGTGACTCCGTCCCCTGCTGGGACCCCCAATACGGAATGGGCTGCTTCCCCAAGGAACCTTCCATCCCCTGGTATCTCTCGACCAGCCCAACCAGTTCATCAGCATTTTGGGGATCACCCTGGGCAACCCAAGTCTGTAGAGGTCTCGGCAGAGAATGCACAAACCGATCCATCACAACTCGCTCTACCATCTGTGCCGGGGAAGCCGACTCTGGCTGCAGCCATTTCTGGACCAGGTGCAACAGGTCAAACATTTGGGAGCACGGGGGTTTGTCCCGGTGATAGGCCCAACGATGCACTCTCTGTGCCCTGGTAGTCATTGTTACCCCCAAGCGGGCGAGAATTTCCGCTTTTAATTTGGGATACTCTCTGGCATCTTGTACCGTCAGGTAAAAGTACGCCTTCTGGGGCTCCCCCGTTAGGTATGGGGCCAGTACCTCCGCCCACCGCTCTGGCTGAAGTTTTTCCCTCTCAGCCACCCTTTCAAACACCGTCAGGAAGGCCTCAACATCATCCTCAGGGGTCATTTTTTGTAATGCGCGTCTTACCGCCTTCTCGACGTCGGTGGCATCAGCCCGACCTGGGGTTGGGGCGCTCCTCCTGCCCTCCTGGATGGCGGTTGCCAGAAGCTGCATCTGCTGCCGTTGTTCCTGCTGGCTCTGCTGGAACTGCTGCCGCTGCTCTTGCTGGCTTTGCTGGATCTGCTGTAACAACAGCTTGTTGGTTTCCTGCTGCAGTGCCTGGGACTGGACCAGGTGTTTCAGCAGGTCCTCCATTATTCCTGGCAGTGCTTTTTGCCCCACTGCAAACTTCACCCAGGACATGCAGCAACTGTCTCAAGTCTCTGCTGGGACTGTTGCCCGCATTCTCCACCAATTGTGGGGATGTGACTCGCTTAGGTGCAGCGGGAGACAAATATGAGACAGGTTCTTCACCAGTGCTTGCGGTTTATTCACGTCATAAACGCACAAGGCAGCGTAACACCAAAAAGTAGCCTGTAGCTCAGGCAAAATAACACAAAATGTCCATGGTTGTAGACTCAGAGCAGGAGTCTCAGCACACATGGGAGGCTTAGTCCTCCCTACACACATATCTCTGGTTCAGGAGCAGGCCACATTATAAGGCTGTAGCCACACCCACGAACTCAGCAGCTGACTGGTCACCTGACTGTGACCTCACCACAGGTCCTTCAAACAACAACAATAATAATATCTGGTACATTACATTATAGAGACAAGCCATTTATGAGGCACATATCGCCCATCGATTACACGACCCTTAGCCCTGCCACAGTATGTATAATAGCTTCTATGTGAGATGCATGTCCCTAATGCATCAGCCCACAGGCTGCGCCCCTGGGCAGAGGGGACACGATATTCTCCTTTTGTCCGCCCTCCCCCTTGTAATTCCCACAGAAAACATCGGCAGGCTCCGGCCACCTGTGGCTTTTGTAATGTATGTCTGGCCTGCCGCTTGACTATTGGCCTGCCCTCTGTATCTGTGTGATATGTTCTGTGTCCTGTGAGTAAAGTGTTGTCAGACTGGAAATACGTGGAGAAGCAGTGATCTTTTATATGCGCCCATGTACCCAAGGAATTCCAGCCAGCGTCATTCATTCAGACTCCAGTCAACGCAGAGCAGACCTCCGAAAACACGGGGTGGTACTGAAAGAGGTACCCCAGCTTGGGTAGACCCCGTTACAAGGGTACCGTATCACTGGATAACAGGTATGTATACCATAGTTTACACATTAAAAATATATGTCTATAGATCAGGAGGCAGACTCAGACGTTCTCAGGTCCTGTATGGATTTGACCAGATTGTACAAAGTTGAGAAAGGGTACATTATCACTGGATAGCAGGTATATATTGCATAGTTTAAACATTTAAAATCTCCGTATTATCAGTATGGATTAGACAACAATCTAAAAAGTCGAAAAAAGGAAATGTATTTGAAGCATACACCAGTATACAATTTTGGTGGTATTTTTTAATCTTCATATATATTTCTGTCTCAGTAAGACAGTCCAGACTCTCCGCAATAGGAAATGAGATGCATACAATTACTGACATAAAGTCTAGTGATTGCAGAAATCTAGGAATTACTATTCACAGGAAAAACTTCTGTCACAATTCTCAGAGGCGATGCTGACCGTCAATTAATTAGTGTGTGGAGACAGCAAAAACCTTTCTTTCTGAAGAAAGTGTTGCTGTATCGCAGTACCGTTGATCCCATCGCCGTTACTCATATCCATCCAATTTTGATCACAGGGAGAGATGTAAACATGGTGCTCACTGCCTATCATGATCTGTCACATAACTTTGGAGTGCAAAACACAGAAGCCACAGACCATAGGCGATTCAATTGGATTGGCATGAGAGGGCACATTTAAAAATCTGTGCTGGAATGTCACACGTCTGTGGGTAGGAAAACTGTGAAAGCTGATGAGAAACCACCACTGCATGTCATTGTGAGTCGACGTCCATAAGAAATGGAAGCCATTGATCATCTGAAGCTAGAGCCCGGCCAGCGGGACAGGGTATAACTACGTCTTAACCATCATCTTCTATCAGTTCACCAAATTTGTAGTGGCAGTCCCAGTGAAGGATTTGACAGCCCAGACTACACAGCGGAGGAGCAGGGAGAGGTAAACATTGCAAATGCTGGGGCCCTGCCCAAGCAAAGGGGGCACACTCGTGGGCGTCGGTACTGGCACTGGGCCCCTCATAGTACGGCGGTGTGTCTGACGGTGGGTGTGCACCCCCACCGTCAGAGACACTTGATTGCACTATGAGGGACCCTGTGCCAGTGCCCGCGCCCCAGAGTCGGCCCACCCACCTGTCCAGGGCAATGGCACTCGCATGGTTGCGTGCGCTAGGTGGTGACCCCTGCCATGGGGGGAGGAGGCAGCCCAGTTAGGGAGGTTTACAAAATGGCATATGTTGATGTGGGACATTCAGCTGCTGCTAAAGGCGAAATTGGTCAAGTCCCATGAAGAGGAGGACCAAAGAAAGCCATTTTTCTGTCAACCTATGTGTCATCAGGGTATGGTGTGACAAAATCCTTGGAAACCCATGCATGGCTCATTTTAATGAAGGTTAGATCATCCACATTTTGGGTCGAGAGACGGATCCTTTTTTCTGTGAGGATTGATCCAGCAGCACTGAGGACTCTTTCCGATAGCACACTTGCAGCTGGGCAAGCGAGCTCCAGTAAGGCATATTGTGCCAATTCAGGCCAGGAGTCCAGTTTAGCCGCCCAATAGTCAAATGGGAATGACCTGTGAGGGAGAACATCGATATGGGACGAGAAGTAGTTTGTAACCATAGTTGACAAGTGCTGTCTCCTGTTACTTTCAATCGATGCAGTATTACCAGTCGTTAGAGTTGAGCGACTTTTGGTTTTTTAGGGTCGCGTTTCGTTTCGTGAAACCCGACTTTTCCAAAAGTCGGGTCGAGCAAGATCGTCGGATTATAGGGAAAAGTCGGGGTCGTCCCGAAACACGAAACCCAATGTAAGTCAATGGGGAATAAAAGTCGGCAGTGAGAGGAGGACAGGAAACACACCTACAGTGCCCATTTGAATGCCAAAAGCATCAATTCTTCTTACTTAAGCTTGTCAACCTTAATTAACTTCATAATATAAGTTACGCACTGAAAAATGGGGGTTATTTGGCTAAAGTTGTGGGGGGGGGAGGGCTGGCTGCAGGTTTTCATGTGCCCTGGGCGAAAGAGCGCCCCTTTAACACATACCACAACTCATCATGCTCCGATACAGCAGATAAATAGCGGTATAGTACAATGAAAAATACCTCACTTTTTACATCTCATGACGAGGCCCATCTATTTCTCCATACAGAATCATTGGTCCCATATAATGTTTGAAACAGTATATGATGAGCTCCACATAATGCTACAGTATATGCTGGTCCCCATGGATGAAGCTCCACTGTCTTATGGGCCCAAATAATGCTCCAAACATAATGGGCCCCATTTCGAATGCTCTAGTGTATAATGGGCCCTGTAAATGCTGCTCCAGTGTCTGATGTCCACCTTTGGAATGTTCCAGTGTATGGTGGGCCCCATCTATCATTCTCCAGAGTATAGTGCTCCCCAAAAATTGCTGTCCCAACATTGAAAACAATCAAATAAGTCTCCTCGCTAGGGAATCCCTGTACTTGTCTGGACAGGTGCTCGCCAGCCGTTCTCACGCCCAGTATGGATTGCACGTGATTGCACAAAGGTTAGAAAGGGTACCGTATCCCCGGATAACATGTATGGATAGCGTACACATTCAAAATATATGTCTCAGGAGGCAGGCTCAGACGGTGTCAGGCCCAGTATGGATTGCACGTGATTGCACAAAGGTTAGAAAGGGTACCGTATCCCTGGATAACATGTATGGATAGCGTACACATTCAAAATATATGTCTCAGGAGGCAGGCTCAGACGGTGTCAGGCACAGTATGGATTGCACGTGATTGCACAAAGGTTAGAAAGGGTACCGTATCCCCGGATAACATGTATGGATAGCGTACACATTCAAAATATATGTCTCAGGAGGCAGGCTCAGACGGTGTTAGGCCCAGTATGGATTGCACGTGATTGCACAAAGGTTAGAAAGGGTACCGTATCCCCGGATAACATGTATGGATAGCGTACACATTCAAAATATATGTCTCAGGAGGCAGGCTCAGACGGTGTTAGGCCCAGTATGGATTGCACGTGATTGCACAAAGGTTAGAAAGGGTACAGTATCCCCGGATAACATGTATGGATAGCGTACACATTCAAAATATATGTCTCAGGAGGCAGGCTCAGACGGTGTTAGGCCCAGTATGGATTGCACGTGATTGCACAAAGGTTAGAAAGGGTACCGTATCCCCGGATAACATGTATGGATAGCGTACACATTCAAAATATAGGTCTCAGGAGGCAGGCTCAGATGGTGTTAGGCCCAGTATGGATTGCACGTGATTGCACAAAGGTTAGAAAGGGTACAGTATCCCCGGATAACATGTATGGATAGCGTACACATTCAAAATATATGTCTCAGGAGGCAGGCTCAGACGGTGTTAGGCCCAGTATGGATTGCACGTGATTGCACAAAGGTTAGAAAGGGTACCGTATCCCCGGATAACATGTATGGATAGCGTACACATTCAAAATATATGTCTCAGGAGGCAGGCTCAGACGGTGTTAGGCCCAGTATGGATTGCACGTGATTGCACAAAGGTTAGAAAGGGTACCGTATACCTGGATAACATGTATGGATAGCGTACACATTCAAAATATGTCTCAGGAGGCAGGCTCAGACGGTGTCAGGCACAGTATGGATTTGACGGCCCAGATTACACAGCGGAGGAGCAGGGAGAGGTAAAGATTGCAAATGCTGGGGCCCTGCCCAAGCAAGGGGGGCCCACTCGTGGGCGTCGGTACTGGCACTGGGCCCCTCATAGTACAGCGGTGTGTCTGACGGCGGGTGTGCACCACCACCGTCAGAGACACTTGATTGCACTATGAGGGACCCTGTGCCAGTGCCCGCGCCCAAGAGTCGGCCTACCCACCTGTCCAGGGCAACGGCACTCGCACGTTGTCGTGCGCTAGGTGGTGACCCCGGCCATGGGGGGGGAGGCAGCACAGTTAGGGAGTTTTAGAAAGTGGCATATGTTGATGTTGGACATTCAGCTGATGCAAAAGGCGAAATAGGTGAAGTACCAGGAAGAGGTGGACCAAAGCAAGCCATTTTTCTGTCACCCTATGTGTCATCAGGGGAAGGTGGGACAAAATCCTTGGAAACCCATGCGTGGTTCATTTTAATGAAGGTTAGATCATCCACATTTTGGGTTGACAGACGGGTCCTTTTTTCTGTCAGGATTGATCCAGCTGCACTGAAGACTCTTTCCGATAGCACACTTGCAGCTGGGCAAGCGAGCTCCTGTAAGGCATATTGGGCCAATTCAGGCCAGGTGTCCAGTTTAGCGGCCCAATAGTCAAAGGGGAATGACCTGTGTTGGAGAACATCGATATGGGAGGAAAAGTAGTTTGTAACCATAGTTGACAACTGCTGTCTCCTGTCACTTTCCATCGATGCAGTATTACCAGTTGTGTGAGCGGTATTTGAAAAATCAGTCCACAACATTGTCACGAAACCCCTGTCTCCAACGCCACTTCTGCTGTGTGCACCATGAACACCTCTGCCAAGCTGCCCCCGGCCCGTACGGCTCGTGTGAGAACCATCACCGCTGCTGTGTGCTGGGAATGCCTCAAGCAACCGATTTACCAGAGTTGCTTGTTTATTAGCCAATATTAGGTCAAGGTTCTCCTGTGGCATGATGTTTTGTAATTTGCCTTTATAGCGTGGATCCAGGATGCTGGCCAACCAGTAGTCGTCATCGTTCATCATTTTGGCAATGCGGGGGTCCCTTTTTAGGATCCGCAAGGCATAATCTGACATGTGGGCCAATGTTCCCGGTGTCAATGATGCACTGCGAGTGCTGGGTGGAGGAGCACTTTCTGGCAAATCCACATCCCTCCAGTCACGCACAAACCCTGTACCAGACCTTGCCACGCCAACATTTTCACTTGCCCCACGAGATGCATCCTCCTCCCCTAAGTAATCATCCCCATCATCCTCCTCCTCCTCCTCTTCTTCCTCCACCTCGTCCAGGAGAGGTCCCTGAGCAGACAATGGCTGAATGTCATCAAGGATTCCCTCCTCCTCTTCCTCCTCATCAACATTGGCTGCAGACGCCTGCTCCTTAAGGTGCGTCAAAGTTTGCATGAGCAGACGCATAAGTGGGATGCTCATGCTTAGGATGGCGTCGTCTGCGCTTACCAGCCGTGTGCATTCCTCAAAACACTGAAGGACTTTACAAAGGTCTTTCAGCTTCGACCACTGCACGCCTGTCAACTCCATGTCTGCTCTCAAAGTGCCTGGCCGTGTATCCTCCCACAAATGCATTATGGCCTGCCTCTGCTCGCACAGCCGCTCCACCATGTGCAGGGTGGAGTTCCACCTTGTTGCAATGTCGATAATGAGGAGGTGGTTGGGAAGGTGGAGCAATCGCTGCAGCTTCTGCATACGAACGGAGTGTACAGGCGACCGGCGGATGTGCGCGCACAGTCTTCGCACCTTCAGGAGCAGGGCTGTTAACTCCGGATAATTTTTGAGGAAGCAATGCACCACCAGGTTCAAGGTGTGAGCCAAGCAAAGTATGTGGCTGAGTTTTGAAAGGGCTATGGCTGCCACAAAATTACGCCCGTTATCACTAACTACCTTGCCTGCCTCAAGATGTACACTGCCCAGCCATGACTCATTTTGTCGCTTCAAGTACTCGGCCAGCACCTCGGCGGTGTGTCTGTCGCCCAAACACATCATCTGCAACACAGCCTGCTGACGCTTTCCACTAGCTGCTCGATAGGGGGACACATCGTGTGCAACAGTGGCAGCTGCAGATGGAGTGCTTATACGACTGCGCTCTGTGGACGAGCTTTCGCTTCTGGAGGAGGAGGAGGAGGAGGAGGGTCGAACGCCTACAGCCAACTGTTTCCTATACCGTGGGCTAGGCAGCACTGTCCCACCACCGCTGTCCCCTGTGGACCCTGCATCCACCACATTAACCCAGTGCGCAGTGATGGACACGTAACGGCCCTGGCCATGCCGACTGGACCATGCATCAGTTGTGAGGTGCACCTTTCCGCTCACTGACTGCTTGAGTGCATGGACGATGCGGTCTTTCACATGACGGTGGAGGGCTGGGATGGCTTTGCGAGAGAAGAAGTGGCGACTGGGTAGGTCATAGCGTGGTACTGCATAGGCCATGAGTTCGCGGAAAGCTGTGCTTTCCACCAACCGAAAGGGCATCATCTCAAACGAAATTAGTTTGGCAATGTGGGCGTTCAAACCCAGTGTACGCGGATGAGAGACTGAGTACTTTCTTGACCTACACATAGTGTCTGGGAGGGTGAGCTGGACTTGAGAGCTGCATATGGTGGAAGTAGCGGTGGACAGGGCGGACTGAGAGAGGGTTGATGATGGTGATGGAGTTGGTGTTCTTTCTGATGGCCTAGAATCAGTCTTTCGTTGATATAACAGTGGGATTCCCTGACTGCTGTGGCCTTGCAACGACACCTCAACATTTGCTGCTGTGCTAACCGGTGGGCTTACAGTGGGGGAAACAATGTAGCGTTGCTGACTACCTTCGTTGTGATCAGTTGCACATGTGGCACTTGAGGTTTGGTGTTGTGTCCACGCTTGCAAGTGCATGCTGGTTAAATGTCTAAGCATGCAACTGGTATTCAAATTTTTCAGATTTTTCCCTCAGCTAAAGGTCTTTGCGCACTTCTTACAGATAACCTTGGCCTGATCATGAGGATTTTGTTCAAAAAAGTGCCACACTGCACTCTTCCTTCTTTGGCAGACATTTTGCGGCCTAGCACGCTGTGATCTTTTGACCCTCTGGACAAGCTGTCCAGCAACACTTTTGATGTTTGGAACCTGTCTTTGGAGTGCTCCGGGCCTGCCAGATAACAGCTGTTGCGATGTCGATGTCTGCTGTGGATGCTCCTCATCTGAGCTATTGGAAGCAGCACCCTCTTCCCCCAATGGATGCCAATCTGGGTCAACAACTGGGTCATCCATCACCTCCTCTTCTATGTCATGTGCACCTTTCTCTGTGTCACCGTGTATGGTGGTATAGTGTGCGGGAAGGGGCACCTGAGTCTCATCAGGGTCAAAATCTGGCTCTGTACACTGCGAGGACAATGTAGTGCTCTGAGTGAATGTACCAGCAGAATCATCCATCAGCGGCTGTGCATCAGTGCACTCCATGTCAGATTCATCTTGGCCTGGGTAATTCACCATTTGACTTGATAATCCAGGCATGGTATGTGAAAACAGCTCCATGGAGTAATCAGTAGTATGGCCTGCGTCATCCTTCAATCTTGGTTGGGGTGAAGGACACAAGGAAAGGTGTGGTTCATGAACATGAGCCTCCAATGACGACTCAGTGCTTTTACTTTTTACAACTGAAGAAGAGGAGGCGATAGAGCTGGAGGCTGAGTCAGCAATGTAAGACAAAACTTTTTCCTGATGCTCTGCCTTTAAAAGCGGTTTGCCAACTCCTAGAAAACTAAGCGTTCGAGGCCTTATGTAGACAGACGATGACGCAGGGTCAGCACCTCCTGCATTCGGTCCTATTTTGCTCTTGCCACTACCATCAGATCCACCACCAACACCATCATTACCAGCTGCCAACCCCCGCCCAATTCCACGGCCTCTTCCACCAGCCTTCCTCATTTTTGGAAGAAATGTAGACAAAATCCAACAAACTATATAGTAATGTAAAACAAGGTACAAGGTGTCTATAGGACAGGGGAGATTTAGAATTTCTGCACACACTTGTGGACAGTGGACACTTTTGGATTGTGTGAGGCCCACTGATATCTGAGCGCTATGTGACACGCTCGATGGCACAGCTGCCTGTGACCAAAGTGACGAGAGGATAATGGAGATTTTGAATCTCTGCGCACACTTTTGGACACTGGACACTTGTGGATTGTGTGAGGCCCACTGATATCTGAGCGCTATGTGACACGCTCGATGGCACAGCTGCCTGTGACCAAAGTGACGAGAGGATAATGGAGATTTTGAATCTCTGCGCACACTTTTGGACACTGGACACTTGTGGATTGTGTGAGGCCCACTGATATCTGAGCACTATGTGACACGCTCGATGGCACAGCTGCCTGTGACCAAAGTGACGAGAGGATAATGGAGATTTTGAATCTCTGCGCACACTTTTGGACACTGGACACTTGTGGATTGTGTGAGGCCCACTGATATCTGAGCGCTATGTGACACGCTCGATGGCACAGCTGTGACAAAAGTGACTAGAGGATAAGGGAGATTGGATTGCTTTTAAAAAAGCAGTTTGCGGAGCAGTGGGTAAACAGCAATGCCAGCGTGTCAGGAAGCCTTAAAAGGCAGCCCAACAACCAACACCACTGATAGACCACTATATAGCCTCCCCTTGCACTGCACACACAGTGACTTGTGTGTTGTGCAGGCCAAATCGCTAGCAGCAGAAGCAGTTTTTTTGTCTTCTTCCCTGCCTAACACTCTCCCTACAGAATCAGCAGCAACCTCTCCCTATACTAAGATCGGCAGAAGTAAGATGGCGGTCGGCGTGCACGCCCTTTTATACCCCCTGTGACGCCCACCAAAGCAAGCCAATCACTTGCATGCCCTTCTGAAAGATGGTGGTGACCCGTGCCTAGGTCATCACGTTGCCCACAGTGTCTGTGGATCCTGATTGGCTGAAAAAGAGCGCAAAACAAACTTTTGAAACGCGACTTTGGCATGTAAGTCGCCGACCTCGTGGCCGACCTCATCCTAGGGTCGGGTTTCGTTTCATGAAACCCGACTTTGCCAAAAGTCGGCGACTTTTGAATTTTTTCAACCCGTTTCGCTCAACTCTACCAGTCGTGTGAGCGGGACTTGAAAAATCAGTCCAAAACATGGTCATGAAACCCCTGCCTCCAACGCCATTTCTGATGTGTGCACCACCAACACCTCTTCCAAGTTGCCCCCGGCCCCTACAGCTCTTGTGAGAACCATCACCGCTGCTGTGTGCTGGGAATGCATCAACCAACCGGTTTACCAGAGTTGCTTGTTTGTTAGCCAATATTAGGTCAAGGTTCTCCTGTGGCATGATGTTTTGGAATTTGCCTTTATAGCGTGGATCCAGGATGCTGGCCAACCAGTAGTCGTCATCGTTCATCATTTTGGCAATGCGGGGGTCCCTTTTTAGGATATGCAAGGCATAATCTGACATGTGGGCCAATGTTCCCGGTGTCAATGATGCACTGCGAGTGCTGGGTGGAGGAGCACTTACTGGCAAATCCACATCCCTCCAGTCACGCACAAACCTTGTACCAGACCTTGCCAAGCCAACATTTTCTCTTGCCCCATGAGAAGCATCCTCCTCCCCTAAATAATCATCCCCATCATCATCCTCCAACTCCTCCTCCTCTTCTTCCTCCACCTCGTCCAGGAGAGTTCCCGGAGCAGACAATGGCTGGCTGTCATCAAGGCTTCCCTCCTCCTCTTCCTCATCCTCCTCGGCTGCAGACACCTGCTCCTTAATGTGCGTCAAAGTTTGCATGAGCAGACGCATAAGTGGGATGCTCATGCTTATGATGGCGTCGTCTGCGCTTACCAGCCATGTGCATTCCTCAAAACACTGAAGGACTTTACAGAGGTCTTTCAGCTTCGACCACTGCACACCTCTCAACTCCATGTCTGCCCTCAAAGTGCCTGCCCGTGTATCCTCCCACAAAAGCATTACGGCCTGCCTCTGTTCGCACAGCCGCTCAACCATGTGCAGGGTGGAGTTCCACCTTGTTGCAACGTCGATAATTAGGCGGTGCTTGGGAAGGTGGAGCAATCGCTGCAGCTTCTGCATACGACTGGAGTGTACCGGCGACTGGCAGATGTGCGAGCACAGTCTTCGGACCTTCTGGAGCAGGCCTGTTAACTCCGGATAATTATTGAGGAAGCACTGCACCACCAGGTTCAAGGTGTGAGCCAAGCAAGGTATGTGTCTGAGTTTTGAAATGGCTATGACTGCCACAACATTCCGGCCGTTATCACTAACTACCTTGCCTGCCTCAAGATGTAGACTGCCCAGCCATGACTCAGTTTGTCGCTGAAAGTAGTCGCCCAAACACATCATCTTCAACACAGCCTGCTGACGCTTTCCACTAGCTGATCGATAGGGGGACACCTCGTGTGCAACACTGGCAGCTGCGGATGGAGTGCTCGTGCGACTGCGTTCCGTGGATGAGCTTTCGCTTCTGGAGGAGGAGGAGGGTCGAACGCCTACAGCCAACTGTTTCGTATACCGTGGGCTAGGCAGCACTGTCCCACCACCGCTGTCCCCTGTGGACCCTGCATCCACCACATTAACCCAGTGCGCAGTGATGGACACGTAACGGCCCTGGCCATGCCTACTGGACCATGCATCAGTTGTGAGGTGCACCTTTCCACTCACTGATTGCTTGAGTGCATGTACAATGCGGTCTTTCACATGAAGGTGGAGGGCTGGGATGGCTTTGCGAGAAAAGAAGTGGCAACTGGGTAGGTCATAGCGTGGTACTGCATAGGTTATGAGTTCGCGGAAAGCTGCGCTTTCAACCAAGCGATAGGGCATCATCTCTAACGAGATTAGTTTGGCAATGTGGGCGTTCAAACCCAGTGTACGCGAATGAGAGGATGAGTACTTTCTTGTCCTTCTCATAGTCTCTGGTAGGGTGAGCTGGACTTGAGAGCTGCATATGGTCGAACTAGCAGTGGACATGGCGGACTGAGAGAGGGTTGATGATGGTGATGGAGTTGGTGTTCTTTCTGATGGCCTAGATTCAGTCTTTCGTTGCAATAACAGTGTGATTCCCTGACTGATTTGCCCTTGCAACGACAACTCAACATTTGCTGCAGGTGGTGTGCTAACCGGTGGGCTTACAGTGGGGGAAACAATGTAGTGTTGCTGACTACCTTCTTTGGGAGCAGTTGCACATGTGGCACGTGAGTTTTGGTAGTCCGTCCATGCTTGCAAGTGCATGGTGGTTACATGTCTTAGCATGCAACTGGTATTCAAATTTCTCAGATTTTTCCCTCAGCTAAAGGTCTTTGCGCACTTCTTATAGATAACCTTTGCCTGATCATTAGGGTTTTGTTCAGAAAAGTGCCACACTGGACTCTTCCTACTATGGAAGACATTTTGAGACCTTGCACGCTGTGCTATTTTGACCGTCTGGCCAAGCTGTCCTGCAACTCTTTTGGTTTTTGTAACCTGTTTTTGGACTGCTCCGGGCCTGCCAGATAACAGCTGTTGTGATGTTGATGCCCGCAGCGGATGCTCCTCCTCCTCTTCTGAGCTATTGGCAGCGGCACCCTCTTCCCCCAATGGATGTCAATCTGGGTCAACAACTGGGTCATCCATCACCTCCTCTTCAATGTCATGTGCACCTTCCTCTGTGTCACCGTGTATGGGGTATAGTATGCGGGAAGGGGCACCTGAGTTTCATCAGGGTCAGATTCTGCCTCAGTACACTGCGAGGACAAGGTAGTGTTATGAGTGAATGTACCAGCAGAATCATCTATCAGTGGCTGTGCATCAGTGCTCTCCATGTCAGATTCATCTTGGCCTGGGTAATTCACGATTTGACTTGATAACCCAGGCATGGTATGTGAAAACAGCTCCATGGAGTAATCTGTAGTGTGGCCTGCCGCATTCTTCAATTTTGGTTGGGGTGAAGGACACAAGGAATGGTGTGGTTCATGACCATGAGCCTCCAATGATGACTCAGTGCTTTTATTTTTTAAAACTTCAGAAGAGGAGGCGATAGAGCTGGAGGCTGAGTCAGCAATGTAAGCCAAAACTTGTTCTTGAAGCTCCGGCTTTAAAAGCGGTTTACCTACTCCCAGAAAAGGGAGCCTTTGAGGCCTTGTGGAGCCAGACGATGACGCAGGCTCAACACCTCCTGCATTAGGTGCTATTTTGCTTTTGCCACTACCAGCAGATCCACCACCAGCACCAACACTATCATTACTAGCTGCCAACCCCCGCCCACTTCCACGGACTCTTCCACCACACTTCCTCATTTTTGGGGAAAATGTAGTAAAAAAACCACCAACTATATGGTACTGTAAAACAAGGTACAAGGTGTATATAGTAGTGGGAAGAATTTGAATATCTCTAGACTTCAGGACACAGTTGGATTCTGTCAGGCCCTGTTTATGTTACACCGCAATGTGACAGGCAGATTCTGGATGGTGTAAGAAAGGTATATAGAGGACTGGAGAGAATTTGAATCTCTCTAAACTTCAGGACACTGTTGGATTCTGTCAGGCCCAGTTTATATTACATCGCAATGTGACAGGCAGATTCTGGATGGTGTAAGAAAGGTGAATATAGTAGTGGGGAGAATTTGAATCTCTCTAGACTTCAGGACACAGTTGGATTCTGTCAGGCCCTGTTTATATTACACTGCAATGTGACAGGCAGATTCTGGATGGTGTAAGAAAGGTGTATAGAGGACTGGGGAGAATTGGAATCTCTCTAGACTTCAGGACACAGATGAATTCTGTCAGGCCCAGTTTATATTACACTGCAATGTGACAGGCAGATTCTGGATGGTGTAAGAAAGGTGTATAGAGGACTGGGGAGAATTGGAATCTCTCTAGACTTCAGGACACAGTTGGATTCTCTCAGGCCCTGTTTATGTTACACTGCAATGTGACAGGCAGATTCTGGATGGTGTAAGAAAGGTGAATAGAGGACTAGGGAGAATTGGAATCTCTCTAGACTTCAGGACATAGTTGGATTCTGTCAGGCCCTGTGTATATTACACCGCAATGTGACAGGCAGAAATTGCCTAGTGTATGACAAACTACAAGGTGTATATAGAATTGGGCAGAATTGGAATCTCCCTAGAGTGTAGGTCTGAAAGAATGTACAAACTCCTCGGCTTTTCCTTACAGAGTCACACACTTAGCTTCAATTTGGCCGTGATAACAGCCGTTACACGGTACTGTGAGAGGAGCATACACGTACACCGCTGTACGGTGTATGTAAAATTGTCAAGCTCCGTGCTTTTGTATACGGACTGACACACGCTGTCTCTCTCTAGTTTTGAATGTAATCAAACAGCAAATAAACTAAGCTGTTTGAAAAACGGACAAAACTATAAGGTGTAGGTCTGTAAGTACGGACAAACTCCTCGGTTTTTCCTTACTGAGTCACACACTTAGATAGCTTCAATTTGGCCGTGATAACAGCCGTTACACGGTACTGTGTGAGGAGCGTACACCGCTGTACGGTGTGTGAAAAAATGAACGCTCAGTACCTCACCAGGACAAAACAATAAAATTTGGATTGCTTTTAAAAAAGCAGTTTGAACACCAGTGTGCTCATAGCAATGCAGGTAGCCTTAAAAGGCAGGCTAATCACCACCAGCACTGCTGCACAAAAGCAAAAATCTTCACCTTTCACTGCACTGTAACTACAGTGAAAAGCGCTATCAGCAGAAATAGTTTTTTTTCTTTTTGCCTTCCTAAGGCTAGTTTCACATTAGCGTTTACGGCCGCAGCGTCGGGCTGCGCACAGCCGCCGCTAAGCCCTGCCCCCTGCCGTGCCTCCGCCGGTAGGTCCACCTACGGACACAAGATGCTGGATGCATCCTGCGTCCCCTATCTTTAGCACTGGGGATGCAGGCTGTGCACAGTATGCGTTTGGCGGCGCATGCGTCCTTATGACGCTGCGCCGACCAGCGCCAAATGCAACAGGTTGCAATTTGGTGCACTCGGCGCAGTGTCAAAAGGACGCATGAGCCGCCAAATGCATACTGCGCACGGCCTGCATCCCCAGTGCTAAAAATAGGAGACGCAGGTAGCATGCAGCGTCATGCGTCCGTAGGCAGAGCTACCGGCGGAGGCGCGGCAGGGGGCGGGGCTTAGCGGCGGCCGTGCGCAGCCCGACGCTGCAGCCGTAAATGCTAATGTGAAACTAGCCTAACGCTCTCCCTACAGAATCAGCAGCAGCAGCTCTCCCTATTCTGAGATCTGCATGAGTAACATGTCGGTCGGCGTGCACGCCCTTTTATACCCCCTGTGATGCCCCACAAAGCAAGCCAATCGCTTGCATGCCCTTCTCCAAGATGGTGGTGACCGCTGCCTATGTCATCACGTTGCCCACAGTGTCCGTTCTTCCTGATTGGCTGAAAAAGAGCGCTAAAGCATGTTTTGAAATGTGACTTTGGCGCTAAAGTCGCCAACCTCGTGGCCGACCTCACGCTAAGGTCGGGTTTCGTTTCTTGAAACCCGACTTTGGCGAAAGTCGGCGACTTTTGAATATTTTTGACCCGTTTCGCTCAACTCTACTGCACACAATTAAAAACACTTAAAAACAATTCAAGGGGCTGAAACAAATGTAGTCCCTATAATCAAGGATGGTCATAATAATATAGCCACTAGCCGCTTGATAGATAAATGGCACACAAATACATATAGAATAATATTGGTATGCTGCTGATATAGGCCCCCGCAAGGGTCAAAGATGAATACAGATTGTTTGGCAAGATAATAAATAACCAAAAGATCAGAACCTAACACATAATGAGCCCATGGGTACTAGAATATGACGGTTATGCAACATAGTATACATAAACATTCCTAAGTATGCAAACAGTCAGTAGAAAAATACATCACCGCAACCTAGTCCAATTAATAAGGAGTCATAGTCGCCCCGTCACCCATGTACAGCAGTCAGACAAACAAGTATGCAGTGTGGCGTGGAAGGACCCACGTGTTCCGACACTCAAGGTGTCTTTTTCAAGGTGAGTGTCACCTGTTTTTAAGTGTTTTTAACACTAGGACTACTGGTATAGTCATTTTGACTACTTGCACTTTTTATTTCTCTTCTGTGACTACATTTTTCGGAATTCCAGCTTGAGACTCGGTGACTTTTCCTCAAATAGGATGTGAAAAAAGATTTTGTGATAATAAATAATTTTGGTGAAAAAATTGTGCGTTTTTTTCAAAATTTACCTTTAACCCCTTAATGTCTATTGACGTGTACAGTCCGTCATAGCAGGAGGTAACTTCCTGCACCAGGACGGACTATGCACGTCATGCCTTTGAACTGTCACTGCCTGTAAACAAGCTGTGACAGTTAAGTGCCGACAGCTGTCTATGGACAGCAAGGGGTGCAGGGACCCTTGCAGTCGGTCCCCGCACCCAGAGAGCTGTGATTGGTCAGTCAATCTGACTGACCAAACACAGTGCAATCTGTTAGGAAATGCTGATCTCCTGCCAGAATGGAGGAGAAAGTGAAAATGAAAGTTGCTGACCTGCTGCTGTGAGAGCTGGGGGGTGGTATTGGAACAGCCAGGGAGTGCTGAGCACCACCCCCTGACTGATTAACCCTACTGATGCCTGATCATGAATGATCACGTCGTTTGGAGGACAGTGAAGAGATGCAGGGACCAATGACAGCATATCTGCATCTCTGAATGCTGTGATTGGATAGTAACTGTAACTATCCAATCACAGCAGTGTATCAAATGCGGGAAACAGCAGCACAGCTACATCTTGTCACTCTGTCTGTGACATTGTTAGAGATTGGAGCTGTGCTGCTGTTAGAACCTGAGAGACCTGTGTGGAATTCAGAATCAATTTTTATCCCACTCCCAGCGTAACCCCAGTCTTCCTGTCAGTCGGTCTGTCTGTCCTCCCATCTCCTCTGTCATATATATATAATACATATATTCAGTATATATATAGAGAGAGAGAGAGACGGAGATTGAAATGGCTGCACATACAAATTCAGCAGATGAGGCTTACGCCATGATCTGTTCGGATACAGACAGCGCCAGTGAAACGGACGAGCAGTTTTTGCAGATGTCGTCCTCGTCCGCTAGTTCTAGCGACGACGAAAATCAGCAACAGCGCAGTGGGCGAGAACGTGCTAGCGCTACTGCCGCTGCAAATGATTGGGTGCCCACAGAATCCTACACTCCGTGCGTGCCAGAATTTATTTCTGCCACGGGCATCCATGTGGACACTGCTGGATTTAGGGAGGTAGATTTTTTTTTAAATTTTCTTCTCTGAAGAATTATTAAATTTAATGATTGAGCAGACCAATTTCTATGCTGCTCAATTCATTGCTGGCCACCCCACATCGAACTACTCCAAAGGTAGTAACTGGAAACCTGTTGATTTGCCGGATATTGTAAAATTTTTTGGCCTTTTTCTCATTATGGGTCTGATAAAGAAACCCACTCTCAGATCATATTGGTCAACTGATGTCCTGTACGACACCCCTATGTTCAGAGAGGTAATGGCCCGGCGACGATTTGAGAGCATTCTGCGATTTCTACATTTCGCAGAAAATGCAAATTTCCCCCCTCCAATGACCCCAGCTATGACCGACTTTACAAAGTCAGGCCCCTAATAAATTATTTTAACAATAAATTTTCCCAGACATATACCCCCGAAAAAAATATCTGTGTGGACGAGTCCCTGGTCCTTTTCAAGGACAGGCTGCATTTCAAGCAGTACTTGCCAAATAAAAGGTCCCGATTCGGACTGAAAATATATAAGTTGTGTGAAAGCGACTCTGGCTACACACACAAATTCCGTGTGTATGAGGGGAAAGACTCCAAGATTGTTCCTCCCGAATGCCCCCCTCCCTAAATATAGCTGGGAAAATTGTGTGGGACCTGGTCCATCCCCTTTTAGATAAAGGGTACAACTTGTACATAGATAATTATTATACAAGTGTACCCCTGTTCAGGTGCCTGTCTGCCAAAAAAACCATGTCCTGTGGAACCATACGCCGGAACCAAAGAGAGTTGCCCAAGACTTTTGTCTCCCAAAAATTAAAGACAGGCGAAAATAAGTCACTCTGTAATGAGGACATGCTGCTTGTCAAATTTCGAGACAAAAAAGATGTCCTCATGTTGTCATCAATCCATGCTGACAGAAGCAGCCAAGTCCCAGTGCGTGGCACAAGTTCGTCTGCCCAGAAGCCTGTCTGTATACAAGACTACAATAACTTTATGGGTGGTGTGGACCTTGCAGATCAGATGCTGCAGCCCTACAGCGCTGTTCGCAAGTCTCGCGTATGGTATAAAAAACTTGCTATGCCCCTAATCCAAGTGGCCCTATATAATTCATTTGTACTGTACCGAAAAAGTGGGAATCAAGGATCTTACCTTGAGTTCCTGGAAAAAGTAATACAAAATTTGATATTTGGAGTCCAAGGGAGGGTGGGGGGAGAATTATCCAGCAAGGCCAGCAGAATAATACCCGGTCAGCATTTTCCCTCACAAGTTCCACCGACAGCCAAAAAAGGCCGACCCCAAAAGAGATACAGGGTGTGTTATAAAGATGGAGTTAGAAGGGAAACCATTTACCGGTGTGACACATGCCCTGATAAGCCTGGCCTCTGCATTAGGGAATGTTTCCGTCGCTACCATACATCCCTAGAATAACTGGAATTTTTTTGTTTTTACCCTTGCCACCTTCTGCCAATTGACTTTTTACGGTATTTCTTTGCAAAAGTCGAATGGTGCTCCTTCCCTTCCAAGCCCCACTGTGCACCCAAATAGTAATTTTCCACCACATATGGGGTATTGGCTTATTCAGGAGAAATTGCACAACAAATTGTAAAGTGCATTTTCTCTTTTTATCCTTCTAAAAATGCAAAATTTGGGAGTAAAACACACGTTTTGTGGTAAAAATATGATTATTTATTTTTTCGGCTCAATGTCATAAACTTCTGTGAAGCACCTGGAGGTTCAAGGTGCTCACCACATATCTAGATAAATTCCTTGAGGTGTCTAGTTTTCAAAATGGGGTCACTTGTGGGGGGTTTCCACTGTTTAGGCATATCAGGGGCTCTTCAAATGCAACATGGCGTCCACTAATAATTTCAGTCAATTTTACTTTGCAAAACTCGAATGGTGCTCCTTCCCTTCCAAGTCCCATCGTGCACCCAAACAGGAATTTTCTACCACATATGGGGTATCATCTAATTCAGCAGAAATTGCACAACATATTGTATGGTGCATTTTCTCTTTTTATCCTTCTAAAAATGCAAAATTTGGGAGTAAAACACACGTTTTGTTGTAAAAATATGATTATTTATTTTTTCGGCTCGATGTCATAAACTTCTGTGAAGCACCTGGTGGTTCAAGATGCTCACCACATATCTAGATAAATTCCTTGAGGTGTCTAGTTTTCAAAATGGGGTCACTTGTGGGGGGTTTCCACTGTTTAGGCATATAAGGGGCTCTTCAAATGCAACATGGCGTCCACTACTAATTTCAGCCAATTTTACTTTGCAAAAGTCGAATGGTGCTCCTTCCCTTCCAAGTCCCACCATGCTCCCAAATAGTAGTTTTATACCACATATGGGGTATCAACGTATCAATTTTGTGGCTCATTTTCTCTTGATACCCTTGAGAAAATAAAAAAAATTGTGTCCAAAGTAAAAATTTTGTGAAAAAAAGTTAAATGTTCATTTTTTCCTTCCACTTTGCTTCATTTCTTGTGAAGCACCTGAAGGGTTAATAAACTTCATGAATGTGGTTTTGAGTACCTTGAGGGGTGCTGTTCTTAGAATGGTGTCACTTTGGGGTATTTTCTGGCATATAGGCACCTTAAAGTGACTTCAAATGTGATGTGGTCCCTAAACAAATGCTTTTGTTAATTTTGTTGGAAAAATGAGAAATTGCTGGTCAAATTTTAACCCTTATAACTTCCTAATGAAATTTTACCACTGACATGAAGTACAATATGTCATGAAAAAACAGTCTCAGAATCAGCGGTATCCGTTGAAGCGTTCCAGAGTTATAAGCACATAAAGTGACAGTGGTCCGATTTCAAAATTAAGGCCTGGTCTTTAACCTACAAAATGGCTTGGTCCTTAAGGGGCTAACTACTAAAGGTAGTCATTTTGACTACCTACTATATTTTGCTGTCCTTTTGTCACTAAATGTTGCTGTAAAGTTTTGTGCATAATTTTTTCACTGTATCTTATTTACCCTGATGTTCATCTAGATGTAGTTCAATTCAGATGTCAACTTTTCACATTTTCCTTGTGTTACCTGGGTTCTATTACTGTGTAATGCTGAACTGAAAAGAGCTTGTTTGTAATACTGTAGGCTCTCTTATCTTATGCTAAAGAAGGGTGTTGTTTTTCTCTAGTCCTAGCAGTAGACAGTAGTCTGGATAGTAAGTTTACTTTCAGTTCAGCTGAAGAGACAAAGAGAACACATGCAGACATAAGAGCTCAAAAAACTCATACAAGTATATAGCAGATACAACATTTTATTGTCATATTATTCGATTATTTTGTACTGTATAGTGTGAATCTGCAATTTTTTTGGGGGAAAAACTATATTTGCATACAGCTTGATGTTATTAGTTTACAGCTAGAAAGAATATTTGTTTATCTGCAAATGGGCAATATGCATGAATATAGCAATAATGCAATGTAATGGTTTATGATGCGAAAACGATAAAAATTACGTGTTTATTTTTCATTTTTCTTTTGTTTATGATCAACCATGTTCACATGCAGTATAATTCTGCGAAAAATTGTATAAATTAGCTAAAGCATCAAGACTTTTATAGGTCCAGTCAAAAATGAACGAATATTATATTTGTATAGTGGTAGCGAACAGAATAGCAGGGATATGTTACTGGTGATTCTCATTGTATGCTGTGATATATGAATATATACTGTATATATGTCCAGGACTACATCTTCAGATGTGATGCTTAAAAAAAATGTTGCCAGATAAAAGAAAAATGCAAAAATAATAGATCTGTTGGCTATTGTATAACTTGCCGTAAGTCTTTGTGTGGGCAATGTACCGCCGTAAATGAAAGACGATGCCTGAAATGCGAATCAACAAATGTTTAGAAGGTCAATTATGCCGTACTTTTTAGGAGGAGAAGGAAAATGTAGAATTGGAGCTGAATCTCAATAAAACGTTATTATGAAGTACAACCGGTATCGACCCAACGGCCTTCTTCAGGTACTGAGGAGAAGGAGCACTGACTGACCTAGTAGTCATTTTCTCTGCTTGTTGTTCTTGAGTTGTTGTGCACTTTAATAATAAATGATTGTAAAACGTCTATTATTATTGTTTTACTTAGATTACTTTTGCTATTTCCTGTAGAAAAATATGAAAAATCAGAAAGAAAACATTCCAAAGCATTACTGTTGGATCTCACAAAAATAATACATTAAAAAATATATAATTATTAATAAATAACCACAAATGAAACTCTAAAAATAAACGAAAACAAGTCAGTAGTCAGAATGACTACATTCAGTAGTTCTAGTCGGGGTCACGAGTCCAGTAGTCCTAGTGTTAATTGTGTGCAGTGTTTTTTTGGTCCTGTAAACAATAAATTATATTTTGTTATATCTATTGGTATTTTGTGTGGTGATCCTAAAAAACTTTTTGCATGGCTTTTTCTATTGATTGGTGTCCTAGTTTTAGCATCCAAACTCCTCTGGTGTAACTACCCCTCATCCCACACAGTTGGATATCTCCTCGGCCATTTCAGATGGGTGCATCATTCACAGGGAGGAAAAAGCTTCTATTTTTTCCATATTCTGTGCAGCTTCAAGTCTTTGATTGGCAGAAAGCTAGGAAATCCTTACCTTCTACAAATGGCAATTCAGTCACGGTTTATACTAATGTGAATAGTTGGTTTGTATCAATATGGTAAGTTTGTTCTTTTGATTAAATACAATATTCAGTCATTATTGTAATGCAGATTATGTGGTAATTCTTTACATCAGTGCAATTGTGAAAAGCTTTACTAAGTGTGGCAATATGACATTGAGCAATGATATGCTACAAATTAGCTGTAATCGTTGATATACAGTATGTGACTAAGCAAGATTTCTGTGTTACTGTTCACATCAATGCAAAATTTATCTATCTTGAAATTGTGATAGATAATTTTTTTTAACCCCTTCCTGACATCTGACGTACTATCCCGTCCACGGGACCCGGGACCCTATGACGGGATAGTACGTCATCGCGATCAGCGGCACTTGCGGGGGGGCACCGCTGATCGCGGCCAGGTGTCAGCTGATTATCACAGCTGACACCCGGCACTATGTGTCAGGGGTGGTCACAGACCGCCACCGGCATGTTAACCTCTGGCACACTGCGATCAAACATGGCTGCACTGTACCGAGGGATTAGAGAAGCATCGGCAGAGAGGGGGCTCTCTCTGCGCTTCCCTGAGACCCCCAGCACAGCGCGATGTGCTGTGCTGCTCTGGTGGCCTCCTTCCCTGCAGGTCCCCGGATCCAATATGGCCACAGGGGCCTTCGGGGGCCTGCAGGGAGGCGGCTTCCTCAGTGCCTGCAGAGCGCAGGCATGAGGAAGCCTTTTCAGATCGCTGATCTGTTACAGCACTGTGTGACGTGTCAGATCAGCGATCTGACACATGACAGTGATGTCCCCCCTGGGACAATGTAACAAAGTAAAAAAAAAAAAGTGTAAAAATAATTTATAAAAAATCGCTAAATAAATAAAAAAAATAAAAAAAAAATATTCCCTAATAAATTCATTTTTTGGAAATAAAAAAAAACAATAAAAGTACACATATTTAATATCGCCGCATCCGTAACGACCTGCCCTATAAAACTGTCCCATTAGTTAACCCCTTTATTGAACCCCTTAAAAAATAAAAATAAAAAACAAGCAAAAAACAATGCTTTATTATCATACCGCCGAACAAAAAGTGCAATAACGCGCGATCAAAAAGATGGATATAAATAACTATGGTACTGCTGAAAACGTCATCTTGTCCCGCAAAAAAAGAGCTGCCATACAGCATCATCAGTGAAAAAATAAAAAAGTTATAGCTCGCTGAATAAAGCGATGCAAAAATAATAATTTTTTATATAAATTTGTTTTCATTGCATAAAAGCGCCAAAACATAAAAAAACTACATAAATGAGGTATCGCTGTAATTGTACTGAGCTGAAGAATAAAACCACTTTATCAATTTTACCACACGTGGAACAGTGTAAATGCACCCCTCAAAAGAAATTCATGAAACGCTGGTTTTTATTCATTCTGCGTCACAAAAATCGGAATAAAAAGCTATCAAAAAATGTCACGTGCCCGAAAATGGTACCAATAAAAACATCAAATGACTCGGTGGGTCAAAATATGGAAAAATTATAGCTCTCAAAATGTGGTGATACAAAAACTATTTTTACAATAAAAGGCGTCTTTTAGCGTATGACAGCTGCCAAACATAAAAACCCGCTTTAAATAGTAAATCAAACCCCCCGTTATCACCACCTTAGTTAGGGAAAAAAAATAAAATAAAAAAAAAATGTATTTATTTCCATTTTCCCATTAGGGCTAGGGCTAGGGTTAGGGCTGAGATTAGTGTTAGGGGTGTGTTGGGGATAGGGTTGGAGTTAGAATTGGGGGGTTTCCACTGTTTGGGCACATCAGGTGCTCTCCAAACGCAACATGGCTTCTGATCTCAATTCCAGCCAATTCTGCGTTGAAAAAGTCAAACGGTACTCCTTCCCTTCCAAGCTCTGCCATGCGCTCAAACAGTGTTTTACCCCCCACATATTGGGTATCAGCCTACTCAGGAAAAATTGCAATACAACTTTTGGGTTCCAATTTCTCCTGTTACCCTTAGGAAACAAAAAATTTGGGGCAAAAATATCATTTTTGTGGAAAAAAATATGATTTTTTTATTTTCACGCCCGGGCGTTATAAACTTCTATGAAGCACTTGGGGGTTCAAAGTGCTCACCACACATCTAGATAAGTTCCTTGGGTGGTCTAGTTTCCAAAATGGGGTCACTTGTGGGGAGTTTCAATAGTTTAGGCACCTCAGAGGCTCTCCAAACGCGACATGACACCCGCAGACCATTCCATCAAATTCTGAATTCTGAATCTGAATTCCAGCCAATTTTGCATTGAAAAAGTCAAACGGCTCTACTCCCTTCAGAGCTCTGCCATACGCCAAAACAGTGGTCCCCCCCACATATCAGGTATCAGCATACTCAGGACAAATTGCACAAAAGCTCTTGCATCAAATTTGTCATGTTACCCTTGGTAAAATAAAAAAATTACTTCAGGTACACATTTTTTTGTGAAAGAAACTTAAATGTTCATTTTTTTTTAAACATTAAAAAAATTCCTGTGACGCACCTGAAGGGTTAATAAACTTCTTGAATGTGGTTTTCAGTACCTTGAGGGGTGCAGTTTTTAGAATGGTGTCACTTTTGGGTATTTTCTATCATATAGACGCCTCAAAGTGACTTCAAATGTGATGTGGTCCA
Source organism: Dendrobates tinctorius (assembly GCF_039654945.1). Classification (NCBI taxonomy): domain Eukaryota; kingdom Metazoa; phylum Chordata; class Amphibia; order Anura; family Dendrobatidae; genus Dendrobates; species Dendrobates tinctorius. The sequence goes on along the minus strand of NW_027361858.1, from coordinate 16,427,441 downwards.
TAAAAATAAAATGGTGCTGTAAAAATCGCTGGTCAACTTTTAACCCTTATAACTTCCTAACAAAAAAAAAAAATTTTGGTTCCCAAATTGTGCTGATGTAAAGTAAACATGTGGGAAATGTTGCTTATTAAGTTTTTTGAGTGACGTATCTCTGTGATTTAAGAGCATAAAAATTGAGGCTATGTGCCCACGTAGCGTTTTAAAACGCTCACTAAAAACCGGGCTCCTTCCCAGAAATCGCGTGGTTTTTTCCGCGCGATTTCACCGCGATTTTACCGCGATTATGATCGCGATTTTGCCGCGATTTTCGCGTGCGACATTCAAGCACTTTCCAAGCGATTTGAAGCATGGCTTGGAAAGTGATTGACAGGTTGGTCACACTCAAATAACAAAAAGTGAGGAGGGCATCACCACTAATATATAATAGGGATACACCAATAGTCAGCATAAGAACATAATACACAAAGAAAGAGAAAGCTGCTGACCAAAAAATTGGGATCACCACCATGAATAACAACAAATATTATGTTTATTAAATGTCAATCAAACCCAAAAACACATTAAAAACATTAAAAGTCACAAAATGACACATTAAACCCAGATGGGTTACTAATATAACCCTAACAGGTTTCAATCAAAGGGATAGGTGGTAGACTCACTGCTGGTCCTAATTTAGAGTAACACAGCCATAACATATAAGGCACATAATTTGTACATGTTGTTAATAAAAAGCCTCAATAAACATATAAGAGTTATTAAGCTGTTGAAAATAACAAATACAATATTCATGTCCAGAATGTGACAATATAATCCAGCACAAAAAATAAAGTAGAACCTAAATAGATATAAATGCAGTATGTTGAACCACGCACCAACAATTCCTATGGGGGTGAAAAAATGTATCTACACCCTGAAACAGTTCGTTCAGAACTGGATGGAAAACCCCAAGAAAGTGCATCAAATGTGCACTACGTGCCGTGGTAGTAAATTATACCCAAGATGAGAGGAGCCTGTGGACGTGCCCCCGATTGTTCCAACCCCAAAAGAATTAGACCCTTTAACTACCGACGTCACATGTAAGTCATATGAGCACCGGTGCTTAGACAATTATAAATAGTGAGTTATGAAAACTAAGCCTAAGCCTGAAGATAGAAGTGGGAAAAAAGATCCACATATGTCCCACTTAGGCTATACATAACACTATCGGTCCACAGGCTCCACCCAAAATTAAACAAACAGCTGTAAGGATGGACTTAGTAGTTAAAGGGGCACTATAATTGAAAGAAATAAACAATATGACAGTCATAAAATGTCAAAGTCCAGCACACTCCATCCAGGACCCATGTTGAGGGAAGAAGTGGCAAAGGAAGAGGTCCAACCAGATCCAAGATCAATCCAGGAGAAATCCACTTTACTCCTATCCACTGGCATAGGATACCCAAACAATGAGTTGAAAGTACCAGGAGGGAATGATAATCCAGAAGCATCGTTATCACACCAAACCAATTAAAGGATAGAAGTTCTGCAAAAAGAATACACAGAAATAAATCAAACATTTCTTTACACCTATTTATAAAAACCCGTAAACAGGAGATCTTCATTCAATCCCAATGGTGTCCGGCTCCTAAGATTATAAATCCACTTGGACTCTCGCTTCAGAAGTTCTAATGAGATATTCCCTCCACGTATATCAGACAGTACAGATTCCAGGCCCATAACCCGTATGCCAGTGCAAGAACAGTTATGTTCACGTAAGAAATGTAGAGCAACCGAACTTAAGGATTTGCCTTTATCCTTGTCAGCCCTTGCTGTATTGATATTAGATAAATGTTGCTGTATTCTCTTACGAAGCTCCTGCGTGGTCTGGCCAATATAAATCTTAGGGCAACGACAAATCAAGGCATACAGTAAATTCTTGGTTCTGCAATTGAAATAAGATTTAGAGACAATAGGTGTGTTTAGAGTGGGGATAACAACACCCTCCCTGCCCACCGTAAGATGACAGATGTTGCATCCACCACAGGCAAAAGTGCCAACCAACCGTGTACCCCTATTCAACTTATGTGTAGGTCTCTTGAAATGGCTATGACAGAGAGAATCCTTAAGGGATTGAGCCCTTCTTGCTATCATCGTGGGCCTAGAATCAATGTGGGGCGCCAATCTGGGGTCGTTGGTCAATATATCCCAATATTTATAATTGTCTAAGCACCGGTGCTCATATGACTTACATGTGACGTCGGTAGTTAAAGGGTCTAATTCTTTTGGGGTTGGAACAATCGGGGGCACGTCCACAGGCTCCTCTCATCTTGGGTATAATTTACTACCACGGCACGTAGTGCACATTTGATGCACTTTCTTGGGGTTTTCCATCCAGTTCTGAACGAACTGTTTCAGGGTGTAGATACATTTTTTCACCCCCATAGGAATTGTTGGTGCGTGGTTCAACATACTGCATTTATATCTATTTAGGTTCTACTTTATTTTTTGTGCTGGATTATATTGTCACATTCTGGACATGAATATTGTATTTGTTATTTTCAACAGCTTAATAACTCTTATATGTTTATTGAGGCTTTTTATTAACAACATGTACAAATTATGTGCCTTATATGTTATGGCTGTGTTACTCTAAATTAGGACCAGCAGTGAGTCTACCACCTATCCCTTTGATTGGAACCTGTTAGGGTTATATTAGTAACCCATCTGGGTTTAATGTGTCATTTTGTGACTTTTAATGTTTTTAATGTGTTTTTGGGTTTGATTGACATTCAATAAACATAATATTTGTTGTTATTCATGGTGGTGATCCCAATTTTTTGGTCAGCAGCTTTCTCTTTCTTTGTGTATTATGTTCTTATGCTGACTATTGGTGTATCCCTATTATATATTAGTGGTGGTGCCCTCCTCACTTTTTGTTATTTGAGCTAGTTTTTGTGGCCTCATAAGCCACGTTTCTCTAGAGGAGTGTTGGCACGCTTTGTATATTTTTGCATTCTATCATGGATTTGGCTGCCAGAGAGGCCGCCTGGAATAACCAGGCTTATGGGATGTTCGAGGATGTTACAGTTTCTTCCCCCACCAATGGTGTGGAACAAACTGATTTTGCTAGTATTTCTAGAGATTTGGTGAATCTGCACAAATCACTCACTAAAACGTGGTGGAACATCAAAAGTCTCGAGGAGTACAAGAGATTTGGTCTTGTCCCTCGAGGGTTGAGGGTTCAGATCTTTCCAGCATGGGAAGTAGACAGTACATTTCAGAAAACATGGGAAACTGGACTGTTTCAATGCTCTACTATTCTTATGAATCTGCTCATAGAACATGATCGACTGGCATTGAACAATATTAAGGATAAGATTAAACTTCATGAGTTCAAACTGTCTGCTTTTGACATCAAAACGATGGTAGAACCCTTTCAGACTCGCCTTAAAAACACCATAGATCAGTATGAAAATGACATTATTGGGGGAAAGAAGCGTAAGTTCAAACGCGATCAAATGGACTATAGTAATAATAAAGCCTATAAATGGGTACATAGGGGAAATAAGAGACGTTTTCTTCCCGATAACAATCCGAATAGGGTCAATTCTGTGGCAATAGATTCCCAGTCTAACGATTTTTTATCGTCAGACCAAAGCGACATCGAAGGCGCTGTAGGATGGGCAGACATGGCAAAGGATCCAAAAAAGCAGACCAGGGGATACAGACAGTGGTCCCCCAAATATCGGAGGGAAACCAGGCAGAGACGGAAATATTGAGCGCTCCGCTGATCCCCTCTGCCCACTCCCCAACAGGATTTGGGTCAAACCAGGGTAAGTTATCAATTATCAATTTGTCACAATATGTACTATCTGAGACCGAAATTGCAGTTCTACAACGAGGACTCTCGTTCTGCCCTATGAATCCATTGGACAAGTTCACGTTTATTAAGGATTTGTACTTGTTTTGCAGACAACTTACCTTTAAAATGATGTATTACCAACCATCTGTCATTGACAGTTTACCGATGGAGGAGAGACAAGTCTTAAGAGATCTTATCTCACTATTGGAAGAAAATGAAAACCCGTTGACGAGAACACGTTTTAAGGGACGCCTACCTTCCCAGGCCACCCCCAGCTTCTCACTTTTTCCCGTGATACAAATATTCTACGATGCAGTGAGTAGAGATGTACGACTACTTGATGAGAGACCTAATTTTCCAAATAACATCCATTATACTGAAAAAAAGGCCTTACGGGAATTAGGGAATAATAGAGATCTAATCATCAGGGAAGCGGATAAAGGGGGAAATATTGTCATCTGGCCGGTTGATCTTTATGTTAAGGAAGCTAAAAGACAATTGAACAATTCTTTGTTTTATCAGCTATTACCATCTGATCCCACTTTGGTGTTCAAGTCAAAATTGGAAAGTCTACTATCCACGGCATTGGCACACAATGTTATTAACCAGAAAGAGAGAGATTTTTTGACCACCCACCATCCGAGAGTCCCTACCTTTTATATGCTGCCTAAAGTGCATAAATCTATCCAGGAACCGCCAGGTAGGCCCATTGTTTCCGGGATTGGGGGGATTTTTGAGAAACCTTGTATTTATGTGGACTATTTTTTACAGCCACTAGTAACGACTTTGGATTCTTATATCAAGGATACATCACATTTATTGGTTGTACTTAGTGATCTACAAATCCCCCAGAATACCCTGATTGTTACTCTAGACGTTGAATCATTATACACCAACATACGGCACGACTTGGGAATCCGGGCGGTATCCTTTTTCTTGGAGCAACATACAACTGGTGATCGACAACATGACTCCTTCATGGTGGATCTATTGCATTTTGATTTGGATAAGAATTACTTCGTCTTTGATCGTTCTTTTTACAGGCAGGTATCTGGGACTGCGATGGGGGCACGTTGCGCTCCGTCGTATGCCAACCTCTTTATGGGTTGGTGGGAAATAAATCATGTTTACAATACTGTGGATTTTATTAGCCATGTATTTAAATGGTTTAGGTACATTGATGATGTACTGTTGCTTTGGACCGGATCATTGGATGAGTGTCAGAAATTTATAGATCTGCTTAATAACAACGCGTTTAATATCCATCTTACAGCGAACTTCGTTGGTTCTGTGGCAGAATTTCTCGATCTGAAATTGTGGATTGAGGATGGTATGGTGAAGACTTCATTATTCCGGAAACCCACCTCAACCAACAGTATTCTTCACTATTCAAGCTTTCACCCTGATCATTTGAAAAATGGTATACCGAAGGGCCAATTTTACAGGGTAAGAAGAAACTGTTCAGAACAGCATGATTTTCTTGCTCAAGCACGAGATCTGACAGATTGGTTTAGAAATAGGGGTTATCCCCAGAAGGTTATCTCTAGGGCTTTTCAGACAACGAGGATTAGCAATCGGAGACAATTACTGCAACCAAGAACAAGGAATACCACAAAACCCATAGGATTAATTACCACCTATAACAATCAGTGGCATAGTATACGTGATATCCTATCGAAATATTGGGATGTATTGACCAACGACCCCAGATTGGCGCCCCACATTGATTCTAGGCCCACGATGATAGCAAGAAGGGCTCAATCCCTTAAGGATTCCCTCTGTCATAGCCATTTCAAGAGACCTACACATAAGTTGAATAGGGGTACACGGTTGGTTGGCACTTTTGCCTGTGGTGGATGCAACATCTGTCATCTTACGGTGGGCAGGGAGGGTGTTGTTATCCCCACTCTAAACACACCTATTGTCTCTAAATCTTATTTCAATTGCAGAACCAAGAATTTAGTGTATGCCTTGATTTGTCGTTGCCCTAAGATTTATATTGGCCAGACCACGCAGGAGCTTCGTAAGAGAATACAGCAACATTTATCTAATATCAATACAGCAAGGGCTGACAAGGATAAAGGCAAATCCTTAAGTTCGGTTGCTCTACATTTCTTACGTGAACATAACTGTTCTTGCACTGGCATACGGGTTATGGGCCTGGAATCTGTACTGTCTGATATACGTGGAGGGAATATCTCATTAGAACTTCTGAAGCGTGAGTCCAAGTGGATTTATAATCTTAGGAGCCGGACACCATTGGGATTGAATGAAGATCTCCTGTTTACGGGTTTTTATAAACAGGTGTAAAGAAATGTTTGATTTATTTCTGTGTATTCTTTTTGCAGAACTTCTATCCTTTAATTGGTTTGGTGTGATAACGATGCTTCTGGATTATCATTCCCTCCTGGTACTTTCAACTCATTGTTTGGGTATCCTATGCCAGTGGATAGGAGTAAAGTGGATTTCTCCTGGATTGATCTTGGATCTGGTTGGACCTCTTCCTTTACCACTTCTTCCCTCAACATGGGTCCTGGATGGAGTGTGCTGGACTTTGACATTTTATGACTGTCATATTGTTTATTTCTTTCAATTATAGTGCCCCTTTAACTACTAAGTCCATCCTTACAGCTGTTTGTTTAATTTTGGGTGGAGCCTGTGGACCGATAGTGTTATGTATAGCCTAAGTGGGACATATGTGGATCTTTTTTCCCACTTCTATCTTCAGGCTTAGGCTTAGTTTTCATTACTCACTATTTATAATTGTCTAAGCACCGGTGCTCATATGACTTACATGTGACGTCGGTAGTTAAAGGGTCTAATTCTTTTGGGGTTGGAACAATCGGGGGCACGTCCACGGGCTCCTCTCATCTTGGGTATAATTTACTACCACGGCACGTAGTGCACATTTGATGCACTTTCTTGGGGTTTTCCATCCAGTTCTGAACGAACTGTTTCAGGGTGTAGATACATTTTTTCACCCCCATAGGAATTGTTGGTGCGTGGTTCAACATACTGCATTTATATCTATTTAGGTTCTACTTTATTTTTTGTGCTGGATTATATTGTCACATTCTGGACATGAATATTGTATTTGTTATTTTCAACAGCTTAATAACTCTTATATGTTTATTGAGGCTTTTTATTAACAACATGTACAAATTATGTGCCTTATATGCTATGGCTGTGTTACTCTAAATTAGGACCAGCAGTGAGGCTACCACCTATCCCTTTGATTGGAACCTGTTAGGGTTATATTAGTAACCCATCTGGGTTTAATGTGTCATTTTGTGACTTTTAATGTTTTTAATGTGTTTTTGGGTTTGATTGACATTCAATAAACATAATATTTGTTGTTATTCATGGTGGTGATCCCAATTTTTTGGTCAGCAGCTTTCTCTTTCTTTGTGTATTAGGTTGGTCACACTCGTCAAACATAGTGTTTGAAAAGTGTGACCAGGTTTTTACTATTGAGGCTGCCTATGCGGTATCAATAGTAAAAGATAGAATGTTAAAATGCTAAAAAAAATAAAAAAAATCGGTGTATATTTACCTTCCGGCGTCCCGCGCTGCATTCCCGGGCCACAGCGTTCCCAGTAATGCCTTGCGAGACCTGTGATGACGTAGTCTCGCTTTGCTATAGCGATCTCGCGAGACCACGTCATTACAGGGCCTTGCCGCAAGGCATTACTGGGAACGCTTAGGCCGGGAATGCAGCGCGGGACACCGGAAGGTAAATATACCTCGATTTTTTTATTTTTTATTCTTTTTTTTTACAGGGGTATGGTACCCAGGGCCTGGAGGACAGTCTCCTCTCCTCCACACCGTGGGTACCAACCGCACATGAGACGCTTAACTTCCCGCATGGTGGGCATAGCCACATGCGGGAAAAAAGCACAGCATTAGCACAGTATGTGCGGAATGCCATAGGAATGCATGGGGGGAGTTCTGTACACGATTTTTAAACGTTTTTGCAGCGCGTTTTCGGAAAATCGCTTAAAAATCGCTACGTGGGCACACAGCTTCAAAGTTGGAAAATTGCAAAATTTTCGCCAAATCTCTGTTTTTTCACAAATAAACGCAAGTTATATGAATTAAATTTTACCATTAACATGAGGTACAATATGTCACGAGAAAACAATGTCAGAATCACCGGGATCGATGGAAGCGTTCCAGAGTTATTACCTCATAAATTGGACAGTGGTCAGAATTGTAAAAATTGGCACGGTTATGAAAGTGCAAATCACCCTTGAGGGTAAAGGGGGTGACAACGGGGGGTTTGATTTACTATTTATGGCGGGTTTTATTTTTGACAGCTGTTGTACGCTAAAAGACACTTTTTCTTGTAAAAATAGTTTATGCATCATCACATTTTGAGAGCAATAATTTTTACATATTTTGACCCACCGAGTCATGTGAGGCTTTATTTTTTGTGGGACGAGTTGAAATTTTTATTGGTACCATTTTCGGGCATGTGACATTTTTTGAACACTTTTTATTCTGATTTTTGTGACTCAGAATGAACAAAAAACCAGCGTTTCATGAATATCTTTTGGGGGGTGCGTTTACACTGTTCCGCGTGCAGTAAAATTGATAAAGCGTTTTTATTCTTCGGGTCAGTACGGATACAGCGATTCCTCATTTATGTCTATTTTTAAGTTTTGGCGCTTTTATGAAATGAAAACAATTTTATATAAAAAATTATTATTTTTGCATCGCTTTATTCTGCGAGCTATAACTTTTTTATTTTTTCGCTGATGATGCTGAGTCATGGCTCGTTTTGCGGGACAAGATGACGTTTTCAGCGGTACCGTGTACCGGTTATTTATATCCATCTTTTTGATCGCGCGTTATTGCACTTTTTGTTCGGCGGTATGATGATAAAGCTTTATTTTTTGTTTCATTTTTTATTTTTTAAGGGGTTCAATAAAGGGGTTAACTAGTGGGACAGTTTTATAGGGCGGGTCGTTATGGATGCGGTGATATCAAATATGTGTACTTTTTTTTTTCAAAAATTGAATTTGTAAGGGAATTTTTTTTTTTTTAAATTTATTTAGCGATTTTTTTTTTATAAATTATTTTTGCACTTTCCTTTTTTTTACTTTATTACAATGTCCCAGGGGGGACATAACTGTCATGTGACAGATCGCTGATCTGTCACATCACAGATCACTGTGACAGATCAGCGATCTGTCACAGGCAGTGCTGCAGGATTCCTCATGCCGGCGCTTTGCAGGCATGAGGAAGCTGCCTCCCTGCAGGCCCCCGAAGGTCCCCGCTGCCATTTTGGATTTGGGGACCTGCAGGGAAGGAGACCCCCGCAGCAGCGCTGCACATCGTGCTGCTGTGGGGGTCTCAGGGAAGCCCAGAGAGAGCCCCCTCCCAATGCTTCCCTAAACCCCCGGTACACTGCGATCGTGTTTGATCGCAGTGTGCCAGGGGTTAATGTGTCGGGGGCGGTCCGTGACCACCCCTGACACATAGTGCAGGGTGTCAGCTGTGATAATCAGCTGACACCCGGCTGCGATCAGCTGCTCTTCCCCCGTGAGCGCAGCTGATCGCGCTAGACGTACTATTCCATCCTTGGGACTTAGGTCCCAGGTCACATGGACGGAATAGAACGTCTAATATAGGAAAGGGGTTAATCTTAGCATAGGTACACTGTGATGCGGAATTACTTCTCATGGGCAAACCATGAGATAGGATAGTCAAGAAGTTCAAGGTCACAAGCCAGGAGGGTACATCATAAACAGAAGGATGAGATAAAGGCTTGTCAGGTAATGTTCAGAGGTCAGAATACCAGGATATAGTGAATCAGAGCAAAAGGGGTTAAAAAGACAGTTAGAATGAGTTCCAAGGTCAGGCAACAAAAGATCAACAAACAGAACGCAAGGCACAAATAAAAAAAACACAGTAGCTGAATGTACGTCAGTCAGGGAAAAACAGCCCAGCTAAGAAGCCTGGCAATCACCTAAGATAATGAACACCTGGAGACAGCCAGTGCCTCCCAGTAACAGGTTGGACGGCCGAGCTGTCAATCAACACATTGACAGCTCAGCGTGCCCCTGCACCTGACTGCATGACTGACCTGTCAGTCAAAGTACTTACAGCTTCAGCATGCCCCTCTACCAGATTGGACATATGAGCTATCAGTAACTGCATCCCAGACACACTGGGGTATGGAACCGTGACACACACTTTAATAGCGAGTGCTTACCTGCGCTGCTAGCAAACTAATGGTGCTGATATATACAACCTTTTGACTGATAGTGTGAAATCTACTGGGGTATGGGCCTTTTTATGTTCTTGGAGGTGCTAAAGATGTGATGATACAAACGGCATTACCCCTTTGCTGACCTATGACTCAGTCATTTCACTTTAAAACCAGAGCACATTATACTTTTAAGATAAAGTGCAATACCCTTGGCTGTAGCTCATAACTTTACCTGCTACCCAGCGACACCCTGTATGGGGCTCATATTCCCAACTAATTGCAGCCATGTCTTCATCATTCCCATCCCTCATATAGCCAGATGTATGTTAGTCGGACACATATGGCAATTTTATTACAAAAAAAAAGTTTTGTCTAATTCACTAACACTGGTGATTTGCTCGAAAAACTCTGAAAACTTTTACCTAAAAGAAAAGGGAAATGTACAGACAGTACTGTTCTGCAAACTTAAAGAGTAACTTATTTTAAATTTTATTTCATAATGCAATAGTACACATGAAAATAGGAAACTTTGTAATATATCCTAGAAGAGAAATCTGCTTCTTTCCCCACCAGAACTGATCATTCATTTACAAAATTCTCAATTCAAGGGTAAAATCTGAATTCAGTGAAGACACACTTTCCTATTACTGAGATAAGAGATGGCAGCTGCTACTGATAAGATTCTATTAAAAGAGGAGGAGGGAGAAGGGTGGGGGTAGCAATTTGTCATCTCCTAATTAAAAATCTGTCTTCACTGAAGACAGATTTTTATACATGAATCGAGAATTTTGAGAATGAAATATGAGTCCAGGAGGAGAAAGAAGATTTCTCTGATAAGATATATTACAAAGTTTCACATTTTCATGTGTGCTATTGATTTATGAAATTTAAAAATAAGAATTAAAACAATGGTTACTCTTTAAATGTAACAATTTCTAGCTTGTTAATTTCTTATTGACTATAGCTTACAAACTTACTATATGCGCTATTCATGACAGTCCTTCTGAATTTCTATTTTTAAATGAAATAGGACTAGAATAATGACAATAGAATAACTCAATTAGAGATCTGCTGTCGGAGTCAGACTTTATTACATAATGCTTTCTAATTGACCCTCATAGTTTAATAAGACAGGACATCTGAGCAGAACATTGACAAAAGTTATTAATTTTCTCTTCAGCAGAGACCAGTGTCCCAATTAAATCCCGCGATAATGCCAAACTGACTAGCTGACCTCATTACAGCTAATGCTTATTAGTCCTGTTGAGAGGATAACATTGCACGCTATTAAAATGCCTAAATGAGCACATACAACTATCTTAAAGTGATTATAATTTACATACATGACTAATTTTGCTGCTGCAGGTCTGATGTCCTCACAATAATAGCAGTGTAACCTGAGTAATATAGCAAGATGGCTGTCGTTATTTCCACATCATCATCAATTTACATGAAATACATTATTTTTTTTAAAACCTTTTTATTTTTCAATTTAAATGGATCACAACTGTATGACGTAATAACAAACCAATAGATGCTTTTTAAAATTTTTAACATGTTTTATTGTTATTAATACTTTTACATCTCTTGAAAGGTGTATATCGTTTTTGGGGATTATTTTTCTTTTTATTTGAAATTCAATTTATTTTCCAAAGAACTAATAGCTGCTAAAATGGAAATAGACTGCTTGGATTTTTATGTGTTTAATAGCTCAACATCATTTTTTTCTTAATTTGAGTCTGCTGCATTATGATCGTACCTGATATTTTTATGTCTATGATCTATAGCACTTTTAGCAACTAAGTTACTGTTAAATACTCCCCCTCACACATTCACTGTTCTGTCTGTGACCTTCTCCTCCCTCATAACCAGCAATAATGCAAATTTCTATCCATTCAGTTTATAAAACTTTCAGCTCATAATGCCAGCATTTCTTTACGGCCAGTGTTCAGAAATAAAATGAAAGAATTTTTACCTTTAATTCTATAAGGAAATCTGATCATACAGAAAGTAGGGGTCTACTTCTATTGTTATTTACATTATTTGGTTTTACAGAAATCAAAGGTTGAAAACTTTATATGCTTAGTAACAATGAACAAACAGAAGAAACAAAGCAATCATCGCAAGCAGAGGCGTATCTGGGGGGTCAGGTGGAGCATTCATCACGGACGCAGCAGGCATGGAGGTGCCACATTTAGTATGGGGGGGATATAGTGTGGGAAAGAGGAGTGGGGAAATATAGTGTGGGGGAGACTTAGTGTGGGGGCAGGGGTGGGGGAAATTAAGTACACAAGTTTGGGGTGCAAGGAACTGACAGGGACAGATACAATATGGGTAGAGGAAGAAATTTGAAGACACATTATGAGGAGCAAGGGTTAGATAGGGGGCATGTATGAAGAAACAGTATGGAGAGATGGGTGCATAAACAGTATGGTGAGTGAGGGGATTGGTGCATGCACAGAATGGGGACGATGGGTGCAGACACAGTATGGTAAGTAGGGGGATGGGGTCGACACATTATGAGTAGCGAGGGGAAAAATATATGCGGACACAGTATGGGGAACAAGGATGATAGGATGTGTGAAGATAAAGTATGTTGATTCGGTGGGATGTGTGTGGAGGAAGTATTGAGCGTGAGGGGGTGCATACAGTATATGAGGAGGCAGTATGGTTAGCAGGCAGGAGTCAGAGGAAACAGTATAAGGAGGTAGGGTGAAATGTATGAGAAGAATATTGAGGGGAATAGTGTGAGGAGACAATATAGATGAAGAAAAGTGTGAGTGGGCACAAAATAGAGACTGAGTAATGTGGACGTAGCATGGGGTGACAGTAATCCGAAAAGGGCTCTAAAAGTGATCCTGGAAATTATACACCAGTAAGTCTAACCTCTATTGTTGGTAAAATATTTAAAGGGTTTCTGAGGGATGTTATTCTGGATTATCTCAATGAGAATAACTCTTTAACGCCATATCAGCATGGGTTTATGAGGAATCACTCCTGTCAAACCAATCTAATCAGTTTTTATGAAGAGGTAAGCTATAGACTGGACCAAGGTGAGTCATTGGATGTGGTATATCTTGATTTTTCCAAAACGTTTGATACTGTGCCACACAAGAGGTTGGTACACAAAATGAGAATGCTGGGTCTGGGGGAAATGTGTGCAAATGGGTAAGTAACTGGCATAGTGATAGAAAGCAGAGGGTGGTAATAAATGGTATATTCTCTAACTGGGTCGCTGTGACCAGTGGGGTACCGCAGGGGTCGGTGTTGGGACCTATTCTCTTCAACATATTTATTAACGATCTGGTAGAAGATTTGCACAGTAAAATATCGATATTTGCAGATGATACAAAACTATGTAAAGCAGTCAATACAAGAGAAGATAGTATTCTGCTACAGATGGATCTGGAAAAGTTGGGAACTTGGGCCGAAAAGTGGCAGATGCAGTTTAACAATTATAAATGTAAGGTTATACACATGGGAAGAAGGCATCAATATCACCATTACACACTGAACGGTAAACCACTGGGTAAATCTGACATAGAGAAGGACTTGGGGATCCTAGTTAATGATAAACTTACCTGGAGCAGCCAGTGCCAGGCAGCGGCTGCCAAGGCAAACAGGATCATGGGGTGCATTAAAAGAGGTCTGGATACACATGATGAGAGCATTATACTGCCTCTGTACAAATCTCTGGGTAGACCGCACATGGAGTACTGTGTACAGTTTTGGGCACCGGTGCTCAGGAAGGATATAATGGAACTAGAGCAGGTACAAAGGAGGGCAACAAAATTAATAAAGGGGATGGGGGAACTACAATACCCAGAGAGATTAGCAAAATTAGGATTATTTAGTCTAGAAAAAAGACGACTGAGGGGCGATCTAATAACCATGTATAAGTATATAAGGGGACAATACAAATATCTCTCAGAGGATCTGCTTATACCAAGGAAGGTGACGGTCACAAGGGGGCATTCTCTGCGTCTGGAGGAGAAAAGGTTTTTCCACCAACATACTGTAGAAGAGGATTCTTTACAGTTAGGGCAGTGAGAATCTGGAATTCCCTTCCAGAGGAGGTGGTGATGGCAAAGCAAACTCAGTGGAAGGGTTCAAGAGAGGATTGGATGTCTTCCTGGAGCATAACAATATTGTATCTTACAGTTATTGTTAGGTTCTTTAGAAGGACGTAGATCTGGGTATTTATTCTGATAGAATTTTATAGGCTGAACTGGATGGACTAATGTCTTTGTTCAGCCTTACTAACTATGTTACTTACTAACTATGAGGAGGAGTATGATGAGGGGGAACAGTATAGAGACTGAGAATCAGTATGGAAAGTGTGGAAGGCATGTATCATAAGAGTGACAGTGTGGGTCACATTTTTTGCTCAGGGAATATAGTGAGGGGCAATTATTTATTCATGGGCTCAGTGTAGAGCAGATATACAGTATTTAATCAGCAATATAATGACACTGCAATTTTAAAGGGCATGTGTTGCACAAGACCAGAGAAGATGGAAGTCTGCAGAGATGAGGTGTGGATGAGAAAAGTCATCATGGAGTCTGGACTAGATGGAAAAAAGAACTGCTCCAATCAGAGACAACGTCATCTATAAGGTGCCTGAATGTAGATTTTTTTTGTGATACTAACTTATTCTCATACTTTTATTTAAGTTAGGAGCATTAAAGGGGTTGTTGAACTTTGTGATGACCTTGTAGTCACTGCATGTGAATTCTCAGTGTACACATTCAGGATTCTCTGGTGCTGGGGATTTGCATACATGCAGAAACATGCCGACTAGACATGCGTGGCCTCACTTAATGAAAATGGTTATGAATGGGCACCGAGGAGGATAGCAGGCCCAAGCTAAGCCACAGAAAATCAGAGAGGTTGGTAACTAAGCAGTAGCCGTGGAGCGTGCCTACGATGATCCTAGACACCTCGGCACAGCCGGAGAGCTAACTAAACCTAAAGCAAGAAAGGGGAAATCTAAACTGCCCTGGAGCAAATGTCAAAGGAATAGAAAGCCCCCAAACATATATTGTTGGTGATACAAGATGAAAACACAAACGCAGGCAGAAAAACAAACTGAGCAAACGATGGGGCCCACACTGACTAGACAGGACAGGAAAGGAAAGACACTGTCTGCAATCACGCAAAAAAACCCTGCAAAAAGTCCAACACGTCTGATGCACAAAAACACTGAAGTCGCACGACTTTGCCCCCACTATATTAGCATTCTGGTATATTCTGAAAGCAAAGCAAAAAGAGACCAATATAACAGGGGACAAAACAAACTGGCACATGCAGTAACATATGGGTGGTGATTCAGCACAGCTCCAGCCTGAGCTGGCTGACCCACACAAAGTAGAGATAAACAAAACCAGATGAAATGCAAACAGATTAACGAATGAACCACTTAGCTGAACATGCAGGGAAAGAGCAGGAGACCTCAGACCTCAGAAGGAACAGGAAGAAAATCACCAGCAGGGATAGAGGGAGTCAGTTGTCTTAAATCTCAATCAGAAACCACAGATCTCCAATCGTCTTCCTCATTATCAGGTGGCAAGCCTCTGTCCATCAGATCAGCTCCACTACCTCCAGTAACCACCAGAGGGAGTCCAGAAAGAGAACTCGCAACCCCTCTGTCAATCTGATCAGCTCCACTACCTTCAGTAATCACCAGAGTGAAGCCAGAGAGAGAATTCACAACAGTACCCCCCTTGAGGAGGGGTCACCGAACCCTCATCCACTCCACCAGGCCAGTCAGGATGGGCCCGGTGAAAAGCACGAACCAATCTTTTGGCATGAATGTCAGAAGCAAGAATTATCCTCCTTGCCATAACCCTTCCATTTGACCAAGTACTTGAGTCTCTGTCTAGCCAAACGAGAATCCAATATTTTCTCTACCTCATACTCTAAATTACCTTTAACCAATACAGGGTCAGGAGGCGCTGCCATGGGAACTACTGGCTCTACAAACCTCTTCAGCAAGGATTTATGGAACACGTTATGAATCTTAAACGTAACTGGCAGAACCAAATGGAAAGAAACAGGATTAAGGATTTCCAAAATCGTATAAGGTCCAATGTTGTGAATTCATTTTCTGCTCTACCTCTGGTTGCTGGTGAGGGTGTTAGAGCTGGTTGCATTGACAGAGGAGTCGTGAGTTCTCTTTCCAGGCTACCTCTGGTGGTTGCAGGAGGTAGTGAAGCTGATCTAATTAACAGAGACCTGCCACCTGATAATGAGGACGACGATTGGACATCTGGAGTTTTTGACTGGATTTAAGACAGCCGACTTCCTCTATCCCTGCTGGTGATTTTTCCTGCCTCCTGAGGTCATAGTTTCCAGTTCAGTCGCTGCATTTTCAAGCTAAGTGTTCTTTGCTATTGTTCACATTTGATTGGGTTTTGTCTATTCAGTTTTGTGCGGTCAGCCAGCCCCGGCTGGGGATGTGCTGAATTTCCATCCTTATGTTACTGTTTGTGCCAGTTTGCTTTTGTCCCTTATTAGATTGGCCTCTTTTTGCTCTGTTTTCAGAATATGCCAGAGTGCTGATATAGTGGGTGAAGTCTAGTGACTTCAGGGGTTTTTTTGCTATCAGAAGTGGTGGACATTTTTGCAGGGGTTTTTGGCATGATTGCAGACAGTATCATTCCTTTCCTGTCCTTTCTAGTTAGTGTGGGCCCCATTGTTTGCTCAGCCTATTTTCCTACCTGTGTTTGTGCTTTCATCTTGTCTGACCGACAATATATGTTTGGGGGCTATCTATTCCTTTGGGGTCTGCTCTGGGGCAGTTTAGATTTCCCCTTTTCTTGCTTTAGGCTTATTAGTCCTCTGGCTGTGTCGAGGCGTCTAGAATCATTGTAGGTACGCTCCACGGCTACTGCTAGTTGTGTGGATAGGATCAGGGGTCTGCAATTCACTTAGTTACCAACCTCTCTGGTTTTCTGTGGCTTAGCTTGGTCTTGTTTTCCTCCTCAGTTACCCAATCATAACAGTCCAATGAATCTTGGCTTGAATTTTGGAGACACAACCTTCATAGGAATATTCTTTGATGACAACCAAACCATATCACCCTCTTTAAACCGGGGACCAATGGTCCTATGACGGTTGGAAAACCATTGGGCTTTTTCCTGAGAGTGGGACAACTTATCCACCTCTTGGTCCCAAATCTGCTGCATTCTCTCTACTGCAGAATCCACACTTGGACAGGCCAAAGATTCCACCTGCCCTGAAGAAAATCGAGGATGAAACCCAAAGTTACAGAAAAAGGGGACATCAAAGTGGCAGAACAAGCCCTTTTGCTTAGCGCAAATTTGGCCAAGGGCAAAAAATGAGACCCAGTCATCCTGATCAGCAGATATGAAACATCTCAAATAGGATTCCAAAGTCTGGTTTGTTCTCTCTGTCTGCCCATTGGTCTGAGGATGAAATGCAGAGGAGAAGGATAACTGAATTCCCAGTTTGGAACAAAAAGCTCTCCAAAATCTGGAAACAAACTGGACTCCTCTGTCCGACACAATGTTCTCAGGAATCCCATGCAACCGAACCACCTGCTGTAAAAACAAGGGCACCAACTCTGAAGAAGATGGCAACTTTGGGAGTGGTGCAAGATGGACCATCTCATAAAATCTATCACAGATCACCCAGATAACAGTCATTCTCTGAGAGACAGGAAGATCGGAAATACAATCCATTGAGATATGAGTCCATGGCCTCCTGGGCACTTGCAGGGGCATCAACAACCCACTAGAATGAGAAAAGGGCATGGACCGAAAACAAGTCCCACAGGACTGCACAAAATTCCTGACATTACGAGATAAGGCAGGCCACCAAAAAGACCGACTCACCAAATCTCTGGTACCAAAAATACCTGGATGACCAGCCAATGCGGAGCAATGAACTTCAGACATCACTCTCTTCCTCCACAGGTCATGGACATACAATTTTCCCATAGGGCAACGTTCAGGTTTGTCCTCCTGAAATTCCTCCAGGGCACATCTCAAATCGGGTGAGATGGCGGAAAGAACTAAACCCTCATTTAGAATTGTAGTAGGCTCGGTTACATAAAGAGAATCCGCAAACAAACTCCTAGAAAGGGTGTCCGCCTTAACATTCTAAGTGCCCGGAAGAAAAGAGACCACAAAATTAAAATGCGTGAAAAACAAGGTCCACCTAGCCTGTCTATGATTCAAGCATTTGGCTGATTCAAGATAAATCAAATTCTTGTGGTCGGTGATGACCACAACTTGATGTCTAGCTCCCTCCAACCAATGTCTCCACTCTTCAAATGCCCATTTCATTGCCAGCAATTCCTGATTCCCCACGTCATAGTTACGTTCAGATGGGGAGAATTTTCGAGAAAAAAGGCACAGGGATTCATCTTAGAAGTCAACGGATCTCTTTGGGACAAAACAGCTCCTGCACCAATCAAAGAAGCATCTACCTCCACCTGAAATGGGAGTGAGGCATCAGGTTGCCGTTGAACCGGAGCAGAAGTGAATCTCTGCTTAAGCTCCTGAAATGCCGAAACTGCCTCTGGAGACCAATTCACCACATCAGTGCCCTTTTTCGTCAAATCAGTCAGTGGTTTAACAATACCAGAAAAATTACTTAGAAATTTACGGTAGAAATTAGCAAAACCCAAAAACTTCTGGAGAGCCTTCAAAGAAGTGGGCTGAACCCAATCATAAATGGCTTGTATCATGGCCGGGTCCATTTCAATAGCAGACGGGGACAAAATGAATCCCAAAAATGAAATCCTCTGTAAACCAAAGAGGAACTTCGATCCCTTAACATACAAAGAATTTTCCCTCAAAATCCGGAACACAGTCCAGACAAGTTCCACATGAGAATCCCAATCACTGGAAAAGATCAAAATATCATACAGATAAATGATCAAAAACTTATCCACAAAGTCCCAGAAAATATTGTTCATAAAAGAATGGAGGACAGAAGGGGCATTAGTGAGCCCAAAAGGCATCACCAGGTACTCAAAATGTCCCTCCGGAGTGTTAAACGCCATCCTCCATTCATCCCCGTGCTTGATGCGAATAAGATTATACGCCCCAAGCTTGGTAAACCAACAGGTTTAACTCTGGAAAATAAATCTGAAATCAGGGGTAACGGGTACTGATATTTAACAGTGATTTTTGTTATGAATGGGTCACCGAGGAGGAAAAAACCTAAACATGCTAAGCCCAGAAAAACCAGAGAGGTTGGTAACTATGCAGATTGCAGATCCCTAATCCTACCACACAACTAGCAGCAGCCGTGGAGCGTGACTACGATGAACCTAGACGCCTCGTCACGGCCGGAGGACTAAACAAGCCTAAAGCAAGAAAAGGGAAAACTAACTGCCCCAGAGCAGACCCCAAAGGAATAGACAGCCCCCACACATGTATTGACGGTGAAACAAGATGAAAACAAGATGAAAACACAAACACAGGTAGGAAAATAGGCTGAGCAAATGATGGGGCCCAAACTAACTAGAAAGGAGAGGAAAGGACAGACACTGTCTGCAGTCTGCCCAAAACCCTACAAAATAATGTCCAACACTTCTGATAACAAAAGTAACCCTGAAGTCACTAGACTTCTCCCACTATATCAGCACTCTGAAATATTCTGAGACACAGCAAAAAGAGGCCAATCTAATAAGGGACAAAAAGCAAATTGGCAAATACAGATAAATAAGAGTGGAAATTCAGCACAGCCCAAGCCGGGGCTAGCTGACCACACAAAAAACTGAATAGAACAACAAAATCAAGTGTGAACATTAACAGAGAAACTTAGCTTGAGCTGACTGGAACAGAGCTGAGAACCAAGACCTGACAAGCAGAAGGAATCACCAGCACCAGAGTAGGGCGTCAGCTGTCTTAAATCCAATCTGAGATTCCTGAGGTCCAATGGTCATCCTCATTATCAGGTGGCAGATCTCTACTGATTAAATCAGCCTCACTACCTCCTGTTACCACCAGAGGGAGCCTGACTGGTAGACCAGAAAATGAACTCACAACAGATTTTGTTAAGGGAACGATAGCCAATACATGGCCTTAATGAACCATCTTTCTTGGCCACAAAAAACAGCATCTAAAGGTGAAGAGGATGGTCTAATATGACCCTTCTCCAATGACTCCTTGATATAAGGTCGCATAACATCATGTTCGGGTACCGATAAGTTGAAAAGCCGACCCTTGGGAATTTTACATCCGGGCATTAACTCATTTGCACAGTCATAACTACTATGAGGAGGCAAAGATGCAGACTTACTCTCACTGAATACATCAGAAAAATCAGCAAAATAATCAGGAATATCATGAGACTGGGGAGAGGTGGAGAAAACTGGAGTGTCATTAAGAACACATTGACAACCCTAACTCACCACAGACACAGATTTCCAATCTACAACAGGATTATGAGTTTGCAACCAAGGAAAACCCAGAACAATAGTATCATGCAAATTGTGCAACACCAAAAATTTACAATTTTCTTGTTGGTCTGGGGCGACCCGCATTATCACCTGGGTCCAAAACTGGGGTTTATTCTCCGCCAAAGGAGTAGCATCAATACCCCAAAAAGTGATAGGAGTCTGCAGGGGTATCATGGGAAAACCACAACATTTAGCAAAGTCCAAATCCATCAAATCCATCCATGAAAGCTGCTCCTGAATCAACAAAAGCATTAGCGGACAATGTAGACAAGGAGCAGATCAGGGTAATCGCCAAAAGGAACTTAGGCTGTACACTGCCCACTCCAAATGTGTGAGCAAAATGCTTTTCTCGTTTAGGGCAGACAGCAATAGTATGAGAGGCGTCCCCACAGAAAAAACACAACTTATTACGCCTTCTAAACTCCTGACGTTGCGCGCTAGACAAAACCCTATCACATTGCATGGGTTCAGAAGTTCGTTCGAAAGGCGGCAACGCCTTTCGTGTAGTTTTACGTTCACGCAAACGCCGATCAATTTGAATGGCCAATGACGTAGAGTCGTCAAGACCAGAGGGGACAGGAAATCCCACCATAACATCTTTTACATTTTCTGCCAAACCTTTCCGAAAGAGAGCTGCTAGGGCATCGTCATTCCATTTAGTAAGGACCACCCACTTTCGGAATTTTTGACAATATAACTCTGCAGAATCCTGACCCTGATTCAATGCCAATAAAGTTTTCTCAGCTTGATCAATAGCATTAGGTTCATCATACAACAACTGCAAGGCTTCAAAAAACCCATCCACATTAGCCAGAATAGGATCTCAGGGTGTCAAAGAAAAGGCCCAATCCTGGGGATCGCCGTGTAGCAAGGAGATGACAATTTTAACCTGCTGCACAGAGCTCCCCGATGAGTTAGGTTTCAAAGCAAAAATTAGTTTACAATTATTCTTAAAATTCAAAAATTTAGACCGATCCCCAGAAAACACATCAGGAGTAGGGATTTTTGGTTCAACAGCAAATGATTGAGCGAGATAGGCAGAAATTCCCCGCACTTCAGCAGCAAACTGCTCAACACGATTAGACAATTGCTTAGTCTCCATTTAGACAAAAAATATCCTCCTACAGCCCCAGAAAAAAAGAGCAAAAAAAAAAAAATATATATATATATATAAAAAAAAAATTCTGACACTTTTTTTTTAATTCTTTCCTTCTTTAGAGTACCCTAGAGTCTTCAGTTAGGCTGGTGATTCTGTTATGAATGGGCACCGAGGAGGATAGCAGGCCCAAGCTTAGCCACAGAAAACCAGAGAGGTTGGTAACTAAGCGGATGCAGACCCCTGATCCTGTCCACACAACTAGCAGTAGCCGTGGAGCCTATGATGATCCTAGATGCCTCGGCACAGCCGGAGAGCTAACTAAGCCTAAAGCAAGAAGGAGGAAATCTAAACTGCCCCAGAGCAGACCCCAAAGGAATAGATAGCCCCCAAACATATATTGTCAGTGAGACAAGATAAAAACACAAATGCAGGCAGAAAAATAGACTGAGCAAACGATGGGGCCCACACTGACTAGACAGGACAAGAAAGGAAAGACTGTCTGCAATCACGCAAAAAAACCCTGCAAAAAGTCCAACACGTCCGATGCACAAAAACACTGAAGTTGCACGACTTAGCTCCCACTATATTAGCACTCTGGTATATTCTGAAAGCAAATCAAAAAGAGACCAATATAACAGGGGACAAAACAAACTGGCATATGCAGTAACATATGGGTGGTGATTTAGCACAGCTCCAGCCGGAGCAGGCTGACCCGCACAAAGCAGAGATAAACAAAACCAGATCAAATGCAAACAGAATAACAAATGAACCACTTAGCTGAACATGCAGGGAAAGAGCAGGAGACATCAGACCTCAGAAGGAACAGGAAGAAAATCACCAGCAGGGATAGAGGGAGTCAGCTGTCTTAAATCACAATCAGAAACCCAAGATCTCCAATCGTCTTCCTCATTATCAGGTGGCAAGCCTCTGTCAATCAGATCAGCTCCACTACCTCCAGTAACCACCAGAGGGAGTCCAGAAAGAGAACTCACAACCCCTCTGTCAATCTGACCAGCCCACTACCTTCAGTAATCACCAGAGGGAAGCCAGAGAGAGAATTCACAACAGAATATGAACTAAGCGAGGCTGGACACATATAGTCGGAATGTGGCCAAAAGTATACAAATCTTGTACTTGTGCACTGCTCACATGACCATGCACTCTTGCCACCAAAAAGAGAATCCTAAAATTGTGCAGTGCATGCACAACTTTACATAGAGTGACTACAGACTTTCATATCAAGCCTGTACAAGCCATTTATTTGTAAAATGAAGCACTTTAGCATGCCAATCCTAACAGCGTGTAATATACTCACTGACAGGATCCAGTTCTGCCTGCTAGTTCCATCAGTCATCACATGACCACTTCCCTCATATGCAATTTTCAATCTTTCGGTCACATGACAGCAAGATTCTCTTCCTGCTTCTCTCAGTTCTTCATTGAACATTGACAGTATTAGGGAGACAAGCTTGTTGGCACTTGACTAAGTGTGCAAATCGCATATGTGCTTTGGGTGGGTGGGCTCCATACAGAATTCTTGCCTCAGATGCCAGAACAACATACATCTCTGATTACATGTAAAGATGAGAAAAAATCGGAAATTTTTGTTTTCCCATATCTCTAATAACTCAATTTGATTTAGAATAAAAATTCATGGACCTGTTTTTCTAATGTGATTTGAAATCCCACTGAAATAGTGAAATGACTCATTGTATATATTGAATATAAACATATAGTAATATACAGTAAATGCCTAAGTTCCTGTGAAAAATAGCTTAATATATACAAATTTGGTTCATTTATCTCTTTGTTTGCAATAGCTGATTTTGAGAGTAGCATCAGAAAAATGAAAGCTGAAACTAATACGAATACATAAATGTAGTAAAAAATTAGTATGTTGAGAATGTGGCACTCAAACCAACATGGTATTGAAAGATTAATATTTTAAAGGCTATTTTCAATTTAGACATTATGGTATGTGAATAAACTATATTCTATATACCTCTCATGATTCCTCTGCTCAAAGTGTCTGGGATAGAGATGAGCGACTTTGCCTTTTTTAGGGTTGAGTCGAGTTTCATGAAACCAGACTTTCTCAAAAGTGGGCTCGAACGAAATCGGCCGACTACATGGAAAAGTCGGAGGCCGACTGAAACACGAAACCCAATGCAAGTCAATGGGGAAGCAAAGTCGGCAGGGAGTGGAGGACAGTAAACACACCTACAGTGCCCATTTCAATGCCAAAAACATCAATTTTTATTACTGAAGCTTGTCAACCTTAATTTACTTCATAATAATAGTTACACATTGAAAACAGGGGGTTATTTGGCTAAAGTTGTGGGGGCGTAGGGCTGGCTCCAGGTTTTCGTGTGCCCTGGGCCAAAGAGTGTAGGGCGCCCCTTTTACACATACCACAACTCATGATGCTCCGATACGGCACAGAAATATAGGTATAGTACAATGACAAATACTTCACTGCTTACATGACATGACTGATCTATTTTAAATTGTACAATAGCTCAAAAAAAGGACAGTATATTACTCCATACAGTATTATGGCCACCACATTGTGCGCCATGAGAGAATAATGAGCCCCATATATTTCTCCATACAGAATAATTGGCCACATATAATGTTCCATAAAGTATATGATGAGCTCCACATAATGCTACAGTATATGATGGTCCCCATGGACGATGCGCCAGTGTGTTATGGGCCCAAATAATGCTCCACACATAGTGGGGTCCATTTCTAATGCCCCATAAATGCTGCTCCAGTGTCTGATGTCCCCCATCTGGAATGCTCCAGTATATGATGGGCCTCATGGATGATGCTCCAGTGTATGATGGGCCCTAATAATGCTCAATATATAATGGGCTCCATTTGTAATGCTCCTGTGTATCATGTGCCCCATAGATGCTGCTCCAGTGCCTGATCTGCCCCATTTAGAATGCTCCAGTATATGATGGGCCTCATGGATGATGCTCCAGTGTATGATGGGCCTCATGGATGATGCTCCAGTGTCTTATGGGCCCTAATAATGCTCCATATATAATGGGCCCCATTTCTAATGCTCCAGTGTATCATGTGCCCCATAGATGCTGCTCAAGTGCCTGATCTGCCCCATTTAGAATGCTCCAGTATATGATGGGCCTCATGGATGATGCTCCAGTGTCAGAGGTCCCCGATTTTGAATGCTCCAGTATATGATGGGCCCCCATTTTTAATTAACCCAGGCATGGTATGTGAAAAGAGCTCCATGGAGTAATCTGAAGTGTGTGCTGCAGCATCCTTCACTTTTGTTGTGGGTGAAGGACACAAGGAAAGTGGTTGCTCCTGACCAGAAGCCTGCACTTATGACTCAGTGCTTGAATTTTTTTAAACTTCAGAAGAGGAGGCGATAGAGCTGGAGGCTGTTTCAGCAATGTAAGCCAAAAACAGTTCCTGATGCTCCGGCTTTAAAAGCAGTCTACCTACTCCCAGAAAAGGGAGCCTTACAGGCCATCCAGAGCTACACCATGATGCAGGCTCAACACCTCCTGCCTTAGCTGCTATTGTGTTTTTGGCAATACCAGCAGATGTACCACCACCACCATCAGTACCAGATGGCCCCCCATGCCCACGTCCGTGTCCTCTTCCACCATACTTCCTCAAGTTTTAGAAAATTGACCCAAACTACCAGCAGATATATGGTACTGTATCAGAAGCGTACAGCTCTATACAGTCTAGGGATAACAGTAAATCTCCGTATATATTTCATGAGTCATACACAGACGCTCACAGGCTCAGTATGGATTACCCAATAAAATAAAAAGGTGAAAAAGGGTACAGTATCACCAGATACAAGGTATATATAGTATACTGTAAAGATTCTGAATCTCCATATACATTTCAGGAGGCAGACACAAACGCTCTCAGGCCCAGTATGGACTACACAAGAATATGAAAAGCTGTAAATGGGAAATGTAACACAAGCATACAGCTGTATACAGTGTTGGCCAAATTTGAAATCTTGGTATATATTTCCGGAGTCACCCTCAGACGCTCACTCAGTCTGGGTTTGACCATAGTAAAAAATGTTGTAAAAAAGGTACTGGATAACAAGATAGCAGCTATATATATTACTAGCTGAAGAGCCAGGCGCTGCCCAGGCATAGTAACTAACTGTGGTTAGTTATAGCAAGTTATAATTATCCTCCATCCCATAGTCCCGTGCCCATATACCCATCATACATATCCATGATCCCATAGGCCCATGCCCATATACCCATCATACATATCCTCCATCCCATAGTCCCATGCCCATATACCCATCATACATATTCTCCATCCCATAGTCCCATGCCCATATACCCATCATACATATTCGCCATCCCATAGTCGAGTGCCCATATACCCATCACGCGCTGGACCTGTTGAAGCGCTGTGGTAGCGCGAAACGGCCATTGTCAGCTGTTTTCCCTCTCCTGTTATTACTCCCCTGGCCGACATGTATAGCATGTGCCAATAAATCTAACACTATTTCCATCAGCTCCAGGAGTGTGGTCCTCTTTTCTTCTTGGATACATATTCGCCATCCCATAGTTGAGTGCCAATATACCCATCACACATCCTTCATCTCATAGTCCCATGCACATATACCCATCATACATATCCTCCATCCCATAGTCCCGTGTCCATATACCCATCATACATATCTGCCATCCCATAGTCCCGTGCCCATATACCCATCATACATATCCTCCATCCCATAGTCCAGTGACCATATACCCATCACACATCCTCCATCCCATAGTCCCGTGCCCAAATACCCATCATGCATATCCTCCATCCCATAGTACAGTGCCCATATACCCATCACACATCCTCCATCCCATGGTCAACCATTATGACAACATAATGAGCGGCGGGGCTTGCAACCTATGATGACATCAGCGTCGCCATGGCAACCATTATGACATCATAATGAGGGGCGGGGCTTGATACACACACACTTTTTCCCATTATGTAGATAGGGGCAAAATTGTTTGGTGAATTGGAACACGCGGGGTTAAAATTTCGCCTCACAACATAGCTTAGGACACTCTTGGGGTCCAGACGTGTGACTGTGCCAAATTTTATGGCTGTAGCTGCGACGGTGCGGATGCCAATCCCGGACATACACACACACATACATACACACTTGAGCTTTATATATTAGATAGGGTACAATTGAAATCTCCATATACATAGTCCCGTAGTCAGTCTCAAATGCTTACTCAGCATGGATTTGACCGTAATACTAAATGTCGAACAAAGGTACCGTATAACAAGATACAAGCTGTATCGAGTATAGGGTAAAAATTGGTATCTCCGATTAACTGTATATATAGAAGGCGTAAACCACACATGCTCACTCACTATGGATGATACCGTAATACAAAATTTTGAACAAAGGTACTGTATCAGCACATACCAGGTGTATCCAGTCTAGGGGTAATTGTTAATTTCCGTCTATACTTCCGGAGTCAGACACAGACACTCACAGGCTCAGTATGTATTACACCAGAATTTAACAAGTAGAAAAAGGGAAAGGTAGTCGAAGCGTACAACAGTATACAGTGTTGTGGTACTTTTAAATCTTTGCATATATTTAAATCTCAGTAAGCCAGTCCAGACTCTCCGCTACTGGAAATTAAATGGATACAAGTACAGACGGAAAGTCGAGTGTTAGCAGAAATTTGGGAATTAGTCATCGCGGGAAAACCTCCCGATAGATGTTGCAGAGGCGATGCAGACCCTCAATTACTGTGTCTGTGGAGACAGTGAAAACGGTTCTTTGTGAAGAAAGGATCGCTTTATCGCAGTAGCGTAGATGACATCACCGTTACTCGTCTCCATCAAATTGTGATCACAGGGAGAGATGTAGACATGGTCCTCACTGCCTATCATGATGTGTCTGGTCATTTTGTACTGCAAAAGACAGAAGCCACAGACCGAAGGCGATTCTATTTTATTGCCATGAGAGGAGACATTGAGAAATGGTGGCAGGAATGTCATACGTCTGTGACTATCACAACTGTGAAAGGTGATCATAAAGCACCACTGCATCCGCTTGTAAGTTGACGTCCATTATAAATGGTAGCCATTGGTCATCTGAAGTTAGAGGCCAGCAGGACAGGGCATAGCTACATCATAACCATCATCAATCAATACACCAAATTTCTAGTGGCCGTCCCTGTGAAGGATTTAACTGCCCAGACTACGCAGCGGTGGAGCAGGGAGAGGTAAGTATTGCAACTTGCAAGTGGTGTGGCCATGACCAAGCACTCGTGGTCGACGGTACTGGCACAGGGCCCCTCATAGTACGCTGGTGTGTCTGACGGCGAGTGGGCCCCCCCAGTCAGAGACACTGTATTGTACTATGAGGGGCCCTGTGCCAGTGCCATCAGCCATCTGTGGGCCTATCCACCTGTTCAGAGCAGCGGCACTTGCCCGGGTGTGTCAGGTGTTGACCCCAGCCATTGGGGGGGTGGGCAGCCCACTTAGGGAGGTTTAAAAAATGGCATATGTTGATGTGTTGGCTGGACATTCAGCTGCTGCAAAGGGCGGAATTGGGCAAGTCCGAGGAAGAGGAGGACAAAAGCTAGGCAGTTTTCTGGCAACATATGTGTCATCAGGGGAAGGTGGGACAAAATCCTTTGAAACCCATGCATGGTTCATTTTAATGAAGGTTAGATCATCAACATTTTGGGTAGACAGACGGGTCCTTTCTTCTGTCAGGATTGATCCAGCAGCACTGAAGACTTTCAGATGACACACTAGCAGCAGGGCAAGCGAGCTCCTGTAAGGCATATTGTGCCAATTCAGGCCAGGCGTCCAGTTTAGAGGCCCAATAGTCAAAGGGGAATGACCTGTTGGGGAGAACATCGATATGGGAGAAGTAGTTTGTAACCATAGTTGACAACTGCTGTCTCCCGTCACTTTTAATCGATGCAGTATTAGTAGACATGTGAGCGGTACTTGAGAAATCATTCCACAACCTGGTCATTAAACCCCTGTTTCCAACGCCACTTTGGCTGTGTGCACCACGAACACCTCTTCCATTGTGCAAACTACGGCTCGTGGGAGAACCAGCACCGCTGCTGTGTGCTGGGAAAGCCTCTCCAAACGGTTTACCAGAGTTGCTTGTTTGTTAGCCAATATTATCTCTTGGTTCTCCTGTGGCAGGATGTTGTGTAATTTTCCTTTGTAGCATGGATCGAGGATGCTGGCCATCCAGTAATCGTCATCCCTCATATTTTGGCAATGTGGGGGTCTCTTTTTAGGATCCGCAAGGCATAATCGCACATGTGGGCCAATGTTCCAGGTGTCAATGATGCACTGCCAGTGGTGGGTGGAGGAGCACTTTCTGGCAAATCCACATCCCTACAGTCACGCACAAACACTGTACCTGACCTTGGAACGCCAACATTTTCTCTTGCCCCCTGAGAAGCATCCTCCTGTCCAAAATAATCATCCCCATCATCCTCCTCCTCCTTCTCTTCCTCTTCTTCCTCCACCTCGTCCAGGACAGTTCCCTGACCAGACAATGGCTGACTGTCATCAAGGCTTCTCTCCTCCTCCTCTGCAGACACCTGATCCTTAATGTGCGTCAAACTTTGCATGAGCAGACGCATAAGTGGGATGCTCATGATTATGATGGCGTCGTCTGCGCTTACCAGCCGTGTGCATTCCTCAAAACACTGAAGGACTTTACAGAGGTCTTTCAGCTTATACCACTGCACACCCGACAATTCCATGTCTTCCCTCAAACTGCCTGCCCGTGTATCCTCCCACAAATGCATTACAGCCTGCCTCTGTTCGCACAGCCTCTCAACCATGTGCAGGGTGGAGTTCCACCTTGTTGCAAGGTCTATGATTAGGCAGTGCTTGGGAAGGTGGAGCAATGACTGCAGCTTCTGCATACGAGTGGAGTGGACGTTTGAGAGATGGATGTGCGAGCACAGTCTTCGCACCTTATGGAGCAGGGATGTTAACTCCGGATAATTATTTAGGAATCACTGAACCACCAGGTTCAGTGTGAGCCAGGCAAGGTATGTGTGTGAGTTTTGCACAGGCTCTGGCTGCCACAAAATTACGGCCATTATCACTGACTACCTTGCCTGCCTCAAGATGTAGACTGCCCAGCCATGACTCAGTTTGTAGTTGGCCTGTACCTCCTCGGTGTGTCTGTTGTTGCCCAAACACATCATCTTTAACACAGCCTGCTGACGCTTACCACTAGCTGTTTCATAGTGGGACACCTCGTGTGCAACACTGCCAGCTGCAGATGGAGTGCTCGTGCAACTGCGCTCTGTGGACGAGCTTTCGCTGATAGAGGAGGAGGATCGAAAGCCTACAGCCAACTGTTTCCTATGCCGTGGGCCATGCAGCACTGTTCCACCGCCGCTATCCCCAGTGGAGCCTGCATCCACCACATTAACCCAGTGCACAGTGATGGACACGTAACAGCCCTGGCCATGCCTACTGGTCCATGCATCTGTTGTGAGGTGCACCTTTCCACTCACTGACTGTTTTAGTGCATGGACAATGCAGTTTTTCACATGCCGGTGGAGGGCAGGGATGGCCTTTCGAGAAAAGAAGTGCCAACTGGGTAGGTCATAGTGTGGGACAGCGTAGGCCATGAGGTCACGGAAAGCTTCACTTTCAACCAAACGGTAGGGCATCATCTCTAATGAGATTATTTTGGCAATGTAGGTGTTCAAACAAAGTGTACGCGGAAGAGAGGATGAGTACTTTCTTGTCCTACTCAGAGGGTCTGGTAGGGTGAGCTGGACTGGAGAGCTGCATATGGGGGAATTAGCGGTGGAAGGGATGGAGTGAGAGGGGGTTGGTGATGGTATTGGTGGTGATGGCATAGATTCAGTGTTGTGTTGCAAAACCATTGTGATTCCCTGAGTGCTTTGGCCTTGCGAAGATACCTCCACATTTATTGCTGGTGGTGTGCTTAATGGTGGCGGTGGTCTTACAGTGGGGAAGCAATGGAGCGTTGCTGGCTACCTACAGTCGGAGCAGGTGCACATGTGTTACCTGAGGTTTTGTAGTCCGTCCATGCTTGCAAGTGCATGTTGATTAAATGTCTAAGCATGCAACTGGTATTCAAATTTCTGAGTTGTTTACCTCGGCTAAAGGCCCTTCCGCACTTCTTACAGGTAACCTTTGCCTCATCAGTAGGATTATGGACAAAGAAGTGCCGCACTGCACTCTTCCTACTATGGTATACATTTTCTGGCCTTGCACGCTGTGCTAAGTTGACCATCTGGCCAAGCTGTCCTGCAACTCTTTTAGTTTTTGTTCCACGTTTATGGTTAGCTACGGGCCTGGCAGATAACCTCTGCTGCGATGTCAATGCCTGCTGCAGATCTTTCTCCTTATCTGAACTATTGCCAGCGCCACACTCCTCCCCCAATGGATGCCAATCTAGGTCAAGAACTAGGTCATCCATCACCTCCTCTTCAAAGTCATCTGCACCTTCCTCTTTACCCTCCTCTGTGTCACCGTGTAAGGTGGTATAGTATGCAGGAAGGGGCACCTGAGCTTCATCAGGGTCAGATTCTGGCTCAATAGACTGCGAGGGCAATGTAGTGCTCTTGGTCAATGTACCAGCAGAATCATCTAGCAGTAGCTGTGCATCAGTGCACTCCATGTCACATTCATCTTGGACTGGGGAATTCTGGATTTGACTGGATATCCCAGGCAAGGTATGTGAAAAGAGCTCCATACAGTAATCTGAAGTCTGGGCTGCCACATCCTTAACTTTTGGTTGGGGTGAAGGACACAAGGAAAGGTGTTTTTCCTGACCAGAACCCTGCACTGACGACTCTGTGCTTGCAGGTTTCGAACGTTCAGAAGAGGAGGCAATAGAGCTGGTGGCTGTTTTGGCAATGTACGCCAAAATCTGTTCCTGATGCTCCGGCTTTAAAAGCAGTTTTTCTACTCCAAGAAAAAGCAACCTTACAGGCCTTCTTGGGCCAGACCATGATGCAGGCTCAACACCTCCTGCCTTAGCTGCTATTGTGCTTTTGCCAGAACCAGCCGATGCACCACCACCATCAGTACCAGCTGTGCCCCCTGCCCACGTCCGCGGCCTCTTCCACCATACTTCCTCATGTTTGGTAAATGTACCAAGAATACCAGCAGAGAGATGGTACTGTATGAGGAGGGACCAGCTGTGTAAGGTGTATTAAAAAATTTAATCTAGGTATATATTTTGTTAGTCACAGACGCTCTCACAGTATGTATCGGACCGTAATCCAACAAGCAGATATACGGAACTGTATCAGAAATGTACAGCTGTATATGTTTTTTGTGTAACTAATAATCTCCATATACATATTTACGGAGTGTCACACACACACACGCTGACTCTGTATAGATGTGACTGTAATGCGAATGCATTAGATATACAATACTGTTTTAGAATCGGACAGCTCTATACGGTGTGTGTATGGAAAATTGTCAATCTCCGTCTATTTGTATAGGGACTGACACACGCTGTCTCTGTCTAGTTTTGACCGTTATCAAACAGCAGATATATGAAACTGTTTGAAAAGCAGACAGCACTCTAAGGTGTAGTTCTGGAAAAATGGAAAAACACCTCGGCTTTTTTTTCCAGAGTCACACACAGAAAGCTTCTATTTGTCCGTGATACAAGACGGTACATGGTAGTCTGTGAGGAGCGTACACCGCTATACGGTGATTGTATGGAAAATTGTCAATCTCCATCTATTTGTATAGGGACTGACACACGCTGTCTCTGTCTAGTTTTGACCATTATCAAACAGTAGATATACGAAATTGTTTGAAAAGCGGACAGCTCTCTATGGTGTAGGTCTGGAAAAATGGAAAAATTCCTCAGCTTGTTCTTCCAGAGTCACACCCAGATAGCTTCTATTTGTCCGTGATACCAGCCGGTACACGGTAGTCTGTGAGGAGCGTACACCGCTATACGGTGTGTGAAAAAATGAACACTCAGTAACTCACCAGGACAAAATAATAAAAGCTGGAGTGTTTTGAAAAGAGCAGTTTGAACAGCAGTGTGCACACAGCAATGCAGCTAGCAGGTATCCTTAAAAGGCAGCCTAATCACCACCAGCGCTGCTGCACACAACAAAAATCCTCCTCTTTCACTGCACACTAACTGTACAGTGAAAAGCGCTTTCAGCAGAAGCAGTTTTTTTTCTTCTTCCATGCCTAACGCTCTCCCTGTTCAGAATCATCAGCATCACCTCTCCCTATTGTAAGATCGGCAGAAGTAAGATGGCGGTTGGCGGTCACAGCCTTTTATACCCACTGTGACGCCACACAAAGCCAGCCAATCACTTCAATGCCCTTCTCTGAGATGGTGGTGGCCGCTGCCCATGTCATCGCGTTTCCCACAGTGTGCATCCTCCATCATTGGCTGAGAAAAGGCGCTGGAAGCATTATTTGAAACGCGACTTTGGTTCTTTGATCGGTGACCTCATGGCAGACCTTACGCTATGGTCGGGTTTCGATCAGCGAAACCCGACTTTAGCTAAAGTCGGCTATTTTTTAATTTGACCGACCCGTTTTGCTCAACTCTAGTCTGGGACTCTCTGATTGACAACTCTGGCATCCTATCCTGTGCTGGGGTGTGCTGAGCTGTCAGTGCTTTGAATGACAGCTCAGTTGACCTATCTGACTGGAAGGTGCAGAGACTTCCACAGGTGCTCCATATTCTTGGTAATTGCCCTGTTTTTTAGGTGAGCTGTCTGGCCCAGATCATTGCCAGTCAAAAACTTGTTCTAAGCTGGTGCTCTCTGATGTATTCGTCTGTACCATGTGCTGTAAGTTCTGATCTTCTTCTGCTGCTGACCTTTGGACCATGTTTAGACTACCCATTTGTCATTGCCCCTTTGCATCTGATATTCCTTTGCTAACCTTTGGATCATGTTCAGACTACACGTTTGTTATTGCCCCTTTACTTATCCACTGTTTCTCTGGCATCCTGACCCTGTCATGTGACCTGACTTGCAAATTCATATTTTCCCTTGATTTACTACTTGATATTTTGGTATTGACCCTGGAACGTCTGACTGCACGTATTCACGGCCTAGCCATGGGTTGTGACCATATTAAACCAGCTCATTCTTCATACAGATGTCCTTGAAAAAGGCCAATGTGCTGGTCGAAATGTGGGAATTCATCTGTTTCCACTCATGAAGGATCCTAATAAATATACTCACTTTTGCAAAAGCATCATCTTTTTTGTGCTGAGGTTATCTCTTATGATTGACAGGACCACTGTTCTTTCCTTAGCACAAAACCTTTACAGCAGTGTTGTCGATACCTTTACCAGTTCTGGTCTACTGTCACATCCCAGCATCTTCAGCCTTTCTGCTCTTCATTAGACCTTAAAACTTAATAACATCAATGCCCTGACATAATGATGTTGTGTAAGGCCTGGTCCATAACTAGGCATCACAAAACATTAGGGAATCTCTTTACAATGTTATGACATTGTGGCATGACATGATGTTTTGAGCCCTAGCGATTTTTCATTTTGCTTTTATGTGCGTTAAAAGTTACCTAGAAACATCCACAAAGTGAAATCAAGCTGCCATCATTTTTTTATATTAAGTGATTAAAAAATTTCAGGATATTGAAAAAAAAAATGTTTGTTTTGTGGAGCCATTTTAAAAGACACATAATAAGTGAGGGCTTGTTTTTTTGCGTGTTGAGATGACTTGTTTTTATAGATATCAACCTGGTATGCAAACAATTTTTGGATTGCTTATTACATTTTTAGGGAGATAAGATGAATACTATAGTGTTAGTTCACTACATATTTTGATAGATCAGACTTTTATGGAAAAAGCAATACCAAATGTTTATTTTTAAAAATGTTTTCTGTTCATTTATAATAGGAAAACGGGGCTGATTTGAATTTTTTTAATTTCTTTTCTTTTTTTTTTCCATTTTTTTTAGATTCTTATTCTCATTTTTTAGTCCATTTAAGGGATTGAGCCTACAATCATTCAATTGCTTATACAGTAAATTTTAACAGTATAGCAGTATCTATTGAAAATCTCGACCTCCTACGGTGCTCCCATGGCTGAGCTTCGTAGGAGTAGCAAGATGACAGCAACATGGGCTTTATCATAGAATGGTAGAGTTGGAAGGGACCTCCTGGGCCATTTGGTCCAACCCCCTGCTCAAAGCAGGATTCGCTAAATCATCCCAGTCAGATGTCTGTCCAACCTCTGTTTGAAGACTTCCATTGAAGGAGAACTCACCACTTCTCGTGGCAGCCTGTTCCACTCACTGATCACTCTAAATGTCAAAAAGTTTTTTCTAATATCTAATCTGTGTCTCCTCCCATTCAGTTTCATTCAGGCCTTTAGTCAGCCTCTCGCTACCATTGTAACCCACAAATCGCCTGCAATTGCATCACAGGGGAAAGTGATGTGCATGAGAATCAGCGAACACTCCATATAAATGTTGATGCCATGACACTTTCCAGAATGTTAAAGCACATCCTAATGCTGGAAACGGATGATGGCTATGCAACGTCAACCTATCTGGGTATGGCAGAACAGATAGTAAACCATGGTAACCAACATCTGCATTTGTGTGTCATGTACACGTCAGGTCAATATTGGACTATTAAAATAAGGAAGTATGCAAAAAAAACACTTTTTTCCTACAACTCACAAACTGTATGAAGTAGTCGGTTGAGTTTAAATCTCTGAAAGAGTTTTTTTGTCTTAAAAAAAAAAGAAAAGAATGTGGCTTGCTTGTCTGACAAATTATGGTTTCGGAATTTTTCAGTAGCAGAAAAATTAGGAGAGAAGGGTATGATTTCCTTAATTGCAGCATTTGAAAAATGAAATGCAGTAATTAAGTTGTAGTATGTCACCGATCAATCAATTCACAGTCACAATGACTCTGTAGGTCCTGCAGCTTCCTATCAATTGTATCTTTGTGTTATTATTCACAGACTGAAACTACTACTCCCATTGACAATGTAATAGTACAACTAGTGTTGAGCATTCCGATACCGCAAGTATCGGGTATCGGCCGATATTAGCGGTATCGGAATTCCGATACTTAATTCCGATACTTTTTTCATATCGGATTCCGGGATCGGAATCGGAATAGGAAGTTCCCATCATGCTATGAGCCTGCTTGCTTTGATTAAGCCAATGGGAATCCTCCGAAGTGTGGGCACATCCTGTTAGGCATGTAGGCATGTTAACTATTGGCATGGCTGTGATTGGCTGCCGAAATGATGTCATGATGCACTATAAAAGCCACCGCAGCCGCCATTTCTGGTCACTCTGCTGTGAATTCAGTTAGGGACAGGCTGCTGTAGAAGACTGTGAGGGACAGTTAGAAATAGCGATTCCACCAAACATCTAGTGCTTTACCCAGGCTACATAAACCACCACTGTAGCCTTCTTTGCCCTAGCAGCAGTGTTCACAGCTGTCTGCAAGGGCTGTGTGAGTGCAGCTCACGCTGTGGAGTGGGTCCTGCAGCCACGTCAGGCTGTAGGCCACCCAGTGTGATCACTGCTGCCTCATACATCTTTTATTTTTTGAGCTGCATTTTTTAAATAATTTCAATCTAGTGTGCTTCCATCCGTATCCATATACGTTGGTTGCAAACACTAGTAGTAGACAGCGGAGCCTTTCTGCAGCCTTTCAGTGCTAGTGTCCACTTTGCTGCACTGTTCACGGCTGTCTGAGAGGTCTCTGACTGTGTGTGAGTGCAGCTCACGCTGAGTAGTGTGTCCTGCAGCTACGTCTGGCTGTAGGACGCTCAGCGTGCGTCACTGCCTCACACATATTTTTATTTGAGTGCAGCTCATTTTTTCTTCTATTAGTGTGCATCCATCCGTCTCCATCTACGGTGGTTGCAAACACTATATAGGAGTACACAGCGGAGCCTTTCTGCAGCCTGTCAGTGCCAGTGCCCACTTAGCTGCACTGTTGACGGCTGTCTGAGAGGTCTCTGACTGTGTGTGAGTGCAGCTCACGCTGAGTAGAGTGTCCTGCAGCTACGTCTGGTTGTAGGACGCTCAACGTGCGTCACTGCCTCACACATATTTGTCTCTGAGTGCAGCTCATTTTTTCTTCTCCTATTAGTGTGCATCCATCCGTATCCATCAACATTGGTTGGTTGCAAACACTATATAGGAGTAGATAGAGGAGCCTTTTTTTCTGGCTTGTGCCCTGCCGGCGCAGCCAGATTAGTATTACCCAATTTTTTTGGAGCCTCATCTTTTGCATTGTAGGTTACCTGCCTGCATTGTAATAGCTCCAAAAAGTTGGTGATACTATCAGTTTCAATTCTTTGTTCTCATACTTTGAGTTTGTTTCAAACAAAGAAACCACATAAAAAGTTCACCAAACACTACATTTTGAACTTGTGTAGGCCACATCAGCTCCTATTAAAGTCTAGTCCACACACACACACTTCATAAAATTAGTGTTTCTTGTACCTGTAACCAGCTGTTCAGGAATAAGCACACTAAGGCCCCCCTTTGTACTTTTTTGCCTATCTTAAGCAGTCTTGCAAGATGAAGAAGGCAGGGAGTAAGGCGCGGGGGCGTGGGCGTGGGCGTGGAGTTTCAGCAGGGAGAGGACGTGGGGATTCTGCAGGGAGAGGACGTGGGGATTCTACAGGTAGAGGACGTGGGGATTCTGGGCCTGCTGCGGGCACCAGTGGATCAGCATCCCCCAGTTTTAGCAGGCAACAGTCCTTTATGCGCAGCTTTGTAGGACCTCAACGTACCCCACTGCTGCGGGAGGAACAAATTGAAGCCGTTGTCGGATGGATGGCAGCTAACGCATCGACTTCAATTACTTCCGCATCCTCTCAGGGTCAGAGCACCGAAGAGCAACCATCTGTCTCTTCACCACCTGCCAAAGTGCCCAGGCAGTCAGAGAGACATGGACAGGAGCCATCACAGTCTCTACTTCTGTTCTCGGAATCTGTTGGCTTGGAAAGAGGGGGCCAGCCAAGCAGCATTCCTGAATGTGAAGAAGAGGGAGTATGCAGTGATGCGCAACTTCTTTGTCCCTCTGAATCTGAAGAGGCGAGTGGGCCAGTGCCTATGGTCAGCACACCTCAGTACGCATCAGATGATGACGAGACTCAGTTGCCACTTTCTGGTGCGTACGGTGCTGGCGAGACAACCCCGGAGAAGCAGCTGTTTGAAGAGGGGAGGGAAGATGATGAGGTCCTTGACCCATCATGGCGTGAGCAACAGGAAGGTGGTGGGAGCAGCTCGGAGGAAGAGATTCCCCTACCGGCCAAAACAGGAGGCAGAGGGAGGGGGAAGACTTGGTTGCCTGTACCCTCCACTTCGGCACCCGTTAGGAGCATTCCTCCTTCCAAAGGCAAACCGGGCGCTCACAAGAGTTGCAGTGCGTGGTCCTTTTTTGACACAGTTGCAGATGACATTTGCTTTGTCAAATGCAAGCTGTGTCATCAGAGAGTCAAAAGAGGGAGAAATGTCAGCAACCTCAATACCACAAATATGTGGAAACATGTGCGCACCAAGCACGAGTTGGAGTTGCAGAGACACCCTGAAGACGTAGGCCAACGTACAGCACCACCTACCACCTCTTCAGTTCGTGTTGGGCCCTCTTCCTCCAGCTCACACACTGCTGGTTCGGCTTCCTCACAGGATCGCCAAGGAAGAACCTCTGCCACTGTTGTCCGGAGACCCTGTCAGATTCCACCCATAACAGCACGTTCCCATCCATCACAGCCATCGGTAGCACAGGCATGGGATAAAAGGCGCCCTTACTCGGCAAACCATCCCCGAGCACAGTCTCTGAATGCTGGCATTGCCAAACTTCTGGCAGTTGAAATGCTGTCATTCAGGCTGGTGGACACTGACACCTTCCGGGACTTAATGGCATTGGCAGTCCCCCAATACAACATGCCCAGCCGCTTTTATTTCAGCAGGCGAGCCGTCCCTGCCCTGCAGAAACATGTTGAGGGCAAAATAAAACATGCGCTACTAAACGCCGTTAGTAGCAAGGTCCACCTGACCACCGATGCGTGGACCAGTAACCATGGACAGGGACGATACCTTTCCCTCACTGCCCACTGGGTCAATGTTGTGGAGCCGGGTACGGATCTGGAGAGTGGCGCTGTACGTGTTCTTCCAACGCCACGGATTGCAGGACTCCAGTCTGTACACATAGACTCCTCCTCCTACTCAAGTTCCTCAGAAACAGCAGAGCAGGAGCCTGTTACGACCGATATGAGCACAGCCGTGGCCAAACGTCAACAGGCTGTACTCAAATTAATTTCTTTGGGGAATCGAAGCCACACAGCGCAGGAGCTCTGGAATGCTATCAAGCTGGAGAGCGATGTGTGGTTTGGGCCAGCGAATCTCCAGCCGGGCTTGGTAGTGTGTGACAATGGCCGAAATCTGGTGGCAGCTCTTGGCCTAGGCAACCTCACACACATCCCATGTCTGGCACATGTTCTTAACTTGGTCGTGCAGAGCTTTCTGAGGGACTATCCGGATCTTGCTGCACTGTTGCACAAGGTCCGCATAGAGTGCGCTCACTTGCGACGTTCCAGCACGGCAAGATCGCGCCTCGCTGCTCTGCAGCGACGATTTGGCCTTCCGGAACATCGCATCATATGTGACCTACCCACCCGGTGGAATTCAACGTTACATATGTTGGAGCGGTTGTGTGAGCAGCAGGCAGCAGTCATGGAGTACCAGCTGCATCAGGCGCAAACAAGTCGCACTGTGCGCCGTTCACACTTCAGCACCATTGAGTGGGCCTCTATGAAGGACATCTGCCTCGTTTTGCGTGCCTTCGATGAATCCACGCGGATGGCGAGTGCAGACGATGCACTAGTCAGCATGACTGTCCCCCTTATCTGCCTGCTTCAACAAACACTGCAAGCACTAAGGGATGAGGTTTCAGAAGAGGTGGAGGATGAGGAGTCCCAAATGCCATCTGCTTCTGGACAGTCTGCGCTACGTGTTTCCTCACAAAGGCCTAGGCAGGGGACACTTTGTGAGGAGGATGAGGAGGAGTCGATGGAGGAGGAAGACATCTCTCCAGAGGAGGGAGGTACACAAACCTCTACTCAGTATGTACAGCGAGGGTGGGGTGATGCAGAGCAGGTCGAGGTCACGCCTCAAACAGGGGACAGCGGTTCTTTGGCAGTTGGGAGTCTGCAGCACATGGTTGATTTCATGCTGCAGTGCCTGAGAAACGACCGCCGCATCGCCCACATTCTCGTCTCGGCTGATTATTGGGTGTACACCCTCCTAGATCCTCGCTACCGGGACAGCGTACAAAGGCTCATACCAACGTTGAACCGGGAGCGTAAAATGCGGGAGTACGAAGAGTCACTGGTTCAGTCCATAATGTTTTCCATTCCACCCGACAGCATTGTTGCTAGTGCTTTACAAAGCAGCTCTGTGCGTCGAGGCAGTGGAGGAAACTCTGCACAAAGAGGGAGCAGAGGCAGTGCCGCAGCACAAGGCAAGACCACTATGGCCCAAATGTGGCAAAGTTTTGTGTGTCAACCACAATTGTCTACACCATCAGCGACGCCTCGAGTCAGCAGGAGGCAACGCTTCCGTCAGATGGTGTCAGACTACATGTCTTGCCCTGTCGCTGTACTCCCAGATGGCTCTTCCCCCTTCAAGTTTTGGGTCTCTAAGCTGGATACATGGCCAGAGCTTAGCCAGTATGCATTGGAGGTGCTGGCTTGCCCTGCTGCCAGTGTATTATCGGAACGTGTCTTTAGTGCCGCAGGTGGTGTACTAACAGACCGTCACACGCGACTATCTTCCGATAATGTTGACCGGCTGACTTTTCTGAAAATGAACAAGGCCTGGATCTCCAAAGACTTTGCCATTCCTCTTACAGACTAAATTAGTGGTTGGCAACTGTATCCAGGTCTGCTGGTGTGTTCATTTTTCTACCACCTGAACTATAATCCCTGTGCTTCAACACAGCCAGTTGTCGCTCAGATGTGTCGTCTGCACAGAGAAACACACTAGCTCCTGTGTTACTGGGGTTCAGTAATGCCAGCTGATCCCCTGCTGTGTGGACGGCAGAGTCACCAGCTACATCAACATTCAAACCACTACTGATTTTTAAACGTGCCCAACTTAGGTCTCTGGCTCCACTGTCTCTACTATTTCCCCTGACCTCCAACCCCGCCATCTACATCTCTGAAGTGGCGTCAGCACAATCTACACTTGTTCCTGTGTTCCTGTGGCTCAGTCCCATCAGTTTATCCCCTGATGTGTGTCCGGCAAGGTCTCCTGCTCTGTCCACATTCCCATAACCAGTAGTGGGAATGAGGACAGAGCTGGCGAACTTGCCGGACAAACATCAGGGGATCAACTGATGGGACTGAGCACCAGTAACACAGGAACAAGTGTAGATTGTGCTGACGCCACTTCAGAGATGTAGCTGGCGGGGTTGGAGGCCAGGGTAAATAGTAGAGACAGTGGAGCCAGAGGCCTAAGTGGAGCATGGTTAGAATCAGTAGTAGTCCACAACCTCCATAAAAACCGATGCCCATTGGCCTCTGCATGCGGCATGCGTAATCCTGGGCTCCAACAGCGTCAGTTGGTGTTCAGAAGTGTCGTCTCCACAGAGCCAAACACATTCGTTCAAGTGTTAGTGGGGTTCAGCACTGCCAGCTGTTCCCCTGCTGTGGAGATGGCAAGTCTCCTGCTGCATTCACCTGCCAAAATCCAGTAGGCCCCAGCCTGCTCCTCGCCTAATCCTGGGCTCCAACAGCGTCAGTTGGTGTTCAGAAGTGTCGTCTCCACAGAGCCAAACACATTCGTTCAAGTGTTAGTGGGGTTCAGCACTGCCAGCTGTTCCCCTGCTGTGGAGATGGCAAGTCTCCTGCTGCATTCACCTGCCAAAATCCAGTAGGCCCCAGCCTGCTCCTCGCCTAATCCTGGGCTCCAACAACGTCAGTTGGTGTTCAGAAGTGTCGTCTCCACAGAGCCAAACACATTCGTTCAAGTGTTAGTGGGGTTCAGCACTGCCAGCTGTTCCCCTGCTGTGGAGATGGCAAGTCTCCTGCTGCATTCACCTGCCAAAATCCAGTAGGCCCCAGCCTGCTCCTCGCCTAATCCTGGGCTCCAACAACGTCAGTTGGTGTTCAGAAGTGTCGTCTCCACAGAGCCAAACACATTCGTTCAAGTGTTAGTGGGGTTCAGCACTGCCAGCTGTTCCCCTGCTGTGGAGATGGCAAGTCTCCTGCTGCATTCACCTGCCAAAATCCAGTAGGCCCCAGCCTGCTCCTCGCCTAATCCTGGGCTCCAACAACGTCAGTTGGTGTTCAGAAGTGTCGTCTCCACAGAGCCAAACACATTCGTTCAAGTGTTAGTGGGGTTCAGCACTGCCAGCTGTTCCCCTGCTGTGGAGATGGCAAGTCTCCTGCTGCATTCACCTGCCAAAATCCAGTAGGCCCCAGCCTGCTCCTCGCCTAATCCTGGGCTCCAACAACGTCAGTTGGTGTTCAGAAGTGTCGTCTCCACAGAGCCAAACACATTCGTTCAAGTGTTAGTGGGGTTCAGCACTGCCAGCTGTTCCCCTGCTGTGGAGATGGCAGTCTCTCCTGCTGTCTCCGCATTACAAAGACAGTAGGCCTCTGCCTACACCCTCCTATTTCCTGGGCTTCAACACAGCCAGTTGTAGTTCGGAAGTGCCGTCCACACGGAAAGAGATACTTGCTCCCGTGTTTCAGTGGGGTTCAGTAACGTCAGCTGATCCCCTGCTGTGTGGATGGCAGTCTCTCCTGCTGTAAACTCATTCAAAATACAGTAGGCCTCTGCCTACACCCTCCTATTTCCTGGGCTTCAACACAGCCAGTTGTAGTTCGGAAGTGCCGTCCACACGGAAAGAGACACTTGCTCCCGTGTCTCAGTGGGGTTCAGTAACGTCAGCTGATCCCCTGCTGTGTGGATGGCAGTCTCTCCTGCTGTAAACTCATTCAAAATACAGTAGGCCTCTGCCTACACCCTCCTATTTCCTGGGCTTCAACACAGCCAGTTGTAGTTCGGAAGTGCCGTCCACACGGAAAGAGACACTTGCTCCCGTGTCTCAGTGGGGTTCAGTAACGTCAGCTGATCCCCTGCTGTGTGGATGGCAGTCTCTCCTGCTGTCACCTCATTCAAAATACAGTAGGCCTCTGCCTACACCCTCCTATTTCCTGGGCTTCAACACAGCCAGTTGTAGTTCGGAAGTGCCGTCCACACGGAAAGAGACACTTGCTCCCGTGTCTCAGTGGGGTTCAGTAACGTCAGCTGATCCCCTGCTGTGTGGATGGCAGTCTCTCCTGCTGTAAACTCATTCAAAATACAGTAGGCCTCTGCCTACACCCTCCTATTTCCTGGGCTTCAACACAGCCAGTTGTAGTTCGGAAGTGCCGTCCACACGGAAAGAGATACTTGCTCCCGTGTCTCAGTGGGGTTCAGTAACGTCAGCTGATCCCCTGCTGTGTGGATGGCAGTCTCTCCTGCTGTAAACTCATTCAAAATACAGTAGGCCTCTGCCTACACCCTCCTATTTCCTGGGCTTCAACACAGCCAGTTGTAGTTCGGAAGTGCCGTCCACACGGAAAGAGATACTTGCTCCCGTGTCTCAGTGGGGTTCAGTAACGTCAGCTGATCCCCTGCTGTGTGGATGGCAGTCTCTCCTGCTGTCACCTCATTCAAAATTCAGTAGGCCTCTGCCTACACCCTCCTATTTCCTGGGCTTCAACACAGCCAGTTGTAGTTCGGAAGTGCCGTCCACACGGAAAGAGATACTTGCTCCCGTGTCTCAGTGGGGTTCAGTAACGTCAGCTGATCCCCTGCTGTGTGGATGGCAGTCTCTCCTGCTGTCACCTCATTCAAAATACAGTAGGCCTCTGCCTACACCCTCCTATTTCCTGGGCTTCAACACAGCCA
The DNA here is from genome assembly GCF_039654945.1 of Dendrobates tinctorius. Taxonomy (NCBI): domain Eukaryota; kingdom Metazoa; phylum Chordata; class Amphibia; order Anura; family Dendrobatidae; genus Dendrobates; species Dendrobates tinctorius. The sequence continues at coordinate 16,383,881 of NW_027361858.1, read as the reverse complement.
GTTGTAGTTCGGAAGTGCCGTCCACACGGAAAGAGACACTTGCTCCCGTGTCTCAGTGGGGTTCAGTAACGTCAGCTGATCCCCTGCTGTGTGGATGGCAGTCTCTCCTGCTGTAAACTCATTCAAAATACAGTAGGCCTCTGCCTACACCCTCCTATTTCCTGGGCTTCAACACAGCCAGTTGTAGTTCGGAAGTGCCGTCCACACGGTAAGAGATACTTGCTCCCGTGTCTCAGTGGGGTTCAGTAACGTCAGCTGATCCCCTGCTGTGTGGATGGCAGTCTCTCCTGCTGTCACCTCATTCAAAATTCAGTAGGCCTCTGCCTACACCCTCCTATTTCCTGGGCTTCAACACAGCCAGTTGTAGTTCGGAAGTGCCGTCCACACGGAAAGAGATACTTGCTCCCGTGTCTCAGTGGGGTTCAGTAACGTCAGCTGATCCCCTGCTGTGTGGATGGCAGTCTCTCCTGCTGTCACCTCATTCAAAATTCAGTAGGCCTCTGCCTACACCCTCCTATTTCCTGGGCTTCAACACAGCCAGTTGTAGTTCGGAAGTGCCGTCCACACGGAAAGAGACACTTGCTCCCGTGTCTCAGTGGGGTTCAGTAACGTCAGCTGATCCCCTGCTGTGTGGATGGCAGTCTCTCCTGCTGTAAACTCATTCAAAATTCAGTAGGCCTCTGCCTACACCCTCCTATTTCCTGGGCTTCAACACAGCCAGTTGTAGTTCGGAAGTGCCGTCCACACAGAAAGAGATACTTGCTCCCGTGTCTCAGTGGGGTTCAGTAACGTCAGCTGATCCCCTGCTGTGTGGATGGCAGTCTCTCCTGCTGTCACCTCATTCAAAATACAGTAGGCCTCTGCCTACACCCTCCTATTTCCTGGGCTTCAACACAGCCAGTTGTAGTTCGGAAGTGCCGTCCACACGGAAAGAGACACTTGCTCCCGTGTCTCAGTGGGGTTCAGTAACGTCAGCTGATCCCCTGCTGTGTGGATGGCAGTCTCTCCTGCTGTAAACTCATTCAAAATACAGTAGGCCTCTGCCTACACCCTCCTATTTCCTGGGCTTCAACACAGCCAGTTGTAGTTCGGAAGTGCCGTCCACACGGAAAGAGATACTTGCTCCCGTGTCTCAGTGGGGTTCAGTAACGTCAGCTGATCCCCTGCTGTGTGGATGGCAGTCTCTCCTGCTGTAAACTCATTCAAAATACAGTAGGCCTCTGCCTACACCCTCCTATTTCCTGGGCTTCAACACAGCCAGTTGTAGTTCGGAAGTGCCGTCCACACGGAAAGAGACACTTGCTCCCGTGTCTCAGTGGGGTTCAGTAATGTCAGCTGATCCCCTGCTGTGTGGATGGCAGTCTCTCCTGCTGTAAACTCATTCAAAATACAGTAGGCCTCTGCCTACACCCTCCTATTTCCTGGGCTTCAACACAGCCAGTTGTAGTTCGGAAGTGCCGTCCACACGGAAAGAGACACTTGCTCCCGTGTCTCAGTGGGGTTCAGTAATGTCAGCTGATCCCCTGCTGTGTGGATGGCAAAGTCTCCTGCTGCCTACACAGTCGTACCACTACTGATTTTTAACCGTGCTCCAATTAGGCCTGTGGCTACACTGTCTCTCGTATTTCCCCTGTCCTCCAACCCCGCCAGTTACAGCTCCGAAGTGGCGTCTGCACAATCCACACTTGTTCCTGTGTTACAGGTGTTCAGTCCGGTCAGTTAATCCCCTGATGTGTGTCCGGCAATGTCGCCTGCTCTGTCCACATTCCCATTATCGGAATGTGGACAGAGCAGGCGACATTGCCGGACACACATCAGGGGATTAACTGACCGGACTGAACACCTGTAACACAGGAACAAGTGTGGATTGTGCAGACGCCACTTCGGAGCTGTAACTGGCGGGGTTGGAGGACAGGGGAAATACGAAAATCAGTGAAGCCACAGGCCTAAGTGGAGCTTGGTTCAAATTAGTAGTCTACAACCGATCTTAAAATTTCTTCAATGCAGCCTAAGCCTGCTCCGTGCTTGTCCCTGGGCTTCAACACAGCCAGTTGTTGCTCGGAAGTGCCGTCTTCACAGAGTAAAACACTAGCTCCTGTGTTTGTGGGGTTCAGTAACGTCAGCTGTTCCCCTGCTGTTTTGATGGCAATCTGTCCTGCTGCCTCCCAATTGACAGCACATCAGGCCTCAGCCTGCTAGGTGCTTGTCCTGGGCTCCAACATCGCCAGTTGCTGCTCATAACTGACTTTGGCACGGGTACTCCCTCCTGCCCAGCTTGGTTCCAGCCCTGCCTGCTGTTTCCGGGAAGTGTCAATGTCAGTTTGCCACCCCAAGTTGCCATGTCGTGTTGCGGTTGGGTTAGCCGAGGCTAGGGTGCCAGCAGTTTAGGTGCTTCCTATGTGGACTGCGGGTTCTGGTAAGAAAGGTTTGTTCCATAGTGCCAGTAGGACAAGCACCCCCTGTAGGACTGTGTGATTCGGTAACTGCGGCCAGCTTGCGGCATGCCAACTTTGCTTTTCAGGGGTAACTTCTGATACCCCTCCGGGTTCCAGCACCGTCAGCTGGTTCTCATCAGAGCCTTTGGCCTAGGTGCCTCCATCTCGGTATCCGAGTTCCGGCAACGTCTGCTGGTCCTTGGTAGTGCTTTGTAGCACAGGTACCTCCTGCTTAGTAACCGGGTTCCAGCACCGTCAGCTGGTCCTCGGTTGTGCCATTGGCTCTTATTCCTTCTGCTGCCCCTCCGGGTGCCAGCACTGTCAGCTGGTCCTCGCTATTTCCATTTGCTCTTGCAGCTTATGCTACCCCTCCGGGTTCCAGCACCGTCAGCTGGTTCTCGTCAGAGCCTTTGGCCTAGGTGCCTCCATCTCGGTATCCGAGTTCCGGCAACGTCTGCTGGTCCTTGGTAGTGCTTTGTAGCACAGGTACCTCCTGCTTAGTAACCGGGTTCCAGCACCGTCAGCTGGTCCTCGGTTGTGCCATTGGCTCTTATTCCTTCTGCTGCCCCTCCGGGTGCCAGCACTGTCAGCTGGTCCTCGCTATTTCCATTTGCTCTTGCAGCTTATGCTACCCCTCCGGGTTCCAGCACCGTCAGCTGGTTCTCGTCAGAGCCTTTGGCCTAGGTGCCTCCATCTCGGTATCCGAGTTCCGGCAACGTCTGCTGGTCCTTGGTAGTGCTTTGTAGCACAGGTACCTCCTGCTTAGTAACCGGGTTCCAGCACCGTCAGCTGGTCCTCGGTTGTGCCATTGGCTCTTATTCCTTCTGCTGCCCCTCCGGGTGCCAGCACTGTCAGCTGGTCCTCGCTATTTCCATTTGCTCTTGCAGCTTATGCTACCCCTCCGGGTTCCAGCACCGTCAGCTGGTTCTCGTCAGAGCCTTTGGCCTAGGTGCCTCCATCTCGGTATCCGAGTTCCGGCAACGTCTGCTGGTCCTTGGTAGTGCTTTGTAGCACAGGTACCTCCTGCTTAGTAACCGGGTTCCAGCACCGTCAGCTGGTCCTCGGTAGTGCCATTGGCTCTTGTTCCTTCTGCTGCCCCTCCGGGTGCCAGTACCGTCAGCTGGTTCAAGAGGACAAAGAACAGGAAGACAACCACCAAGATGCAGAACAACAAGAGAGAGAAGACAAAGCAGCATAAAAAAAACAAAGCAGAAGAACATTAAGCATAAGACTAATACTCTGAGCAAATGATATTATCTTATTTATAAGCAGAAGAAGACTAAGCAGTGTATGGGGGTGAGTCCGTTCCTCCTCGTGGTGCCCCTGGAAAAGGCCTGCTTCTGCAGGCCAAACTGAACGCGGACAAATCCTGTTGTAAATCTTTTGTGACAGGCAGAACGGAAGGTGTAAACTTCTAACTTTTCTAGATAACAACTACAGGAATGCCTGACACAAACAAGAATATGATGAAGAAGAATAGGAAGAAGATGAAGAAGCTGAATATGTAGAATAATAATTGTTGAATAAGAAGAATATGAAGAATGTAAGAAAAGGAAGAAGAAGAAGAAGAAGAAGAAGAAGAATGTAAAAAAAGGAAGTAGAAGAAGAAGAAGAAGAATGTAAAAAAAGGAAGTAGAAGAAGAAGAAGAAGAATGTAAAAAAAGGAAGTAGAAGAAGAAGAAGAAGAATGTAAAAAAGGAAGTAGAAGAAGAAGAAGAAGAATGTAAAAAAAGGAAGTAGAAGAAGAAGAAGAAGAAGAATGTAAAAAAAGGAATAAGAAGAAGAATGTTAAAAAAAGGAAGTAGAAGAAGAAGAAGAAGAATGTAAAAAAAGGAAGTAGAAGAAGAAGAAGAAGAATGTAAAAAAAGGAAGTAGAAGAAGAAGAAGAAGAAGAATGTAAAAAAAGGAAGTAGAAGAAGAAGACATACATGTCTGGCAAAATATAAATGAGGCTAACATAGTCAATATCTTTGTAACTCCTAACATCTTTAAAAAAAAAAGTTTAATTCCTGCTATTCCATTTGATTGGGCTAAACCTCTATGGCTTTAATGTCTCCTCCACCTCCCACAATACATTCTACATTATTCTTAGTTGTTTTTCTTCATGTAGAATTAACCTACAAGGAAAGAAAGGGTTTTTTTTTATTCCGATATTTTGGCCCCATTGACTTGCATTGGTTCCCGGTATCGGAATCGGCGATACCGATACTTTTTTTAAAGATCGGCCGATCCATTCCGATCCGATATTTTCAAGTATCGGCTGGTATCGCTCAACTCTAAGTACAACACAATCAGATTAGGAGTCGATGTCCGAGTGTGAGCACCATTGTGTAGGTTTAGGGAGCCAACCTCCGCAGCAAGAGTCAGACAAATTCTAAGGTCAATCTACTCTTCCTATCTTGTATATCTGCTTTTGGTTAGACAACTATTTTTGGCCATAATATTTAATTTTATACAGTGCTGCTTTTCTTTAATAAATGTCTAATAAAAGTGATGTTTTAAATATAAATATATTCATCTAAATGGTGTTTAAATCGGTGATACTTTTGTCCCTCTTATTACACTAGATATTGGTAAATTGGTGAAAATGGCTAGAAACTGCTCAGCAAAAGCTGCGACAAGCTGAGTACAGAATTTATTCTGCTAATACTCCAAATCTGCCTCCTTTTCAGAGGCAGGAAAAATATTCTCCATTTTGTTTTTATAGATAGAGTCGAAAAGTTTGATCGCTAGAGTAAATAAGGAGCCAGTTTGCTTCTCAACCCCACATTGTGATAATTGGTCATAGCCAATGTCATTGTCATTATTATTATTAACCTCGCAATGACTGTCAGCCTCAATCCTTATCTGTGCTTATGCAAACAGCTTGTCCCCCCTCCACATCCAAATGGAATGGAAAGTTTTAGAGAAAGATGCAGGAAATTCTAATTTAATGTACAGTAATATGGTGGATCATCTCAGCATAATAGAAAATTGATTTCTTATTATAAACATGTGCCTTTCTGTCTGCAGCTGCCACTGTAAAATGTTAACAGCCTGTTTTTCCAGAATTGTTAATTTCAGCAAATGTGGCAATACTCTTGTAGTCTACAACAAGGTGCAAGTAGCAGCAGCAGTTATTCTTGGCATTTGCCATGAAATTCCAATGAATGAACACTCAGAACATAAAAGTGAACATCTTCCATTTTAATTATGGCAAACTGTTGTGTATTATGTGGTAACCATCATTCTTGCGACGTGGGTGTGGCAGCGGCTACAATTATTGTCTGCCTGCTGCTGCCAACAAAAGAATTAGCAAGTAATGATTCTCATTCCATGTAAGTCACAATCATTTTTTTATATGAAGTGTTACTAATGTTTTCATTTTCTGTGAGTCTCTTTCAAATATAGTTCCATGTTCTCTTTCTTAACCCTTCAATACCAGAGTTAATTTGCAAAATGCAAAAGGTACATATAATACAAATATTCAATAAGAGTGGTTTCTGCTTCTAAAGCACTAAAAACTAATGTGTTAACAGGAAATTAATTATTGCGTAAAATAAGTTTTCATAGTAAACAATTTTTTACAAATTTGAGGCCATTTTGCTTAAACCCATTTACGACCAGGGATATTTCCACTCTTGCATTGCCGTTTTTTGCTCCCCTTCTTCACAGAATCATAACTTTTTTTAATTTTCTGTCAATATAGCCAGTTCAGGACTTGTTTTTTGAGGGACGAGGTTTACTTTTGAATGACGCTATTGCTTTTACCATATTAGGTACTAGAAAATGGGAAAAAAAATTCTAAGTCACTAAATGCTAAAACTGATTCCCCAGGTCATTATGATTACGTAGATACCAAACACGTCTAGGTTCTTTTTTTATTTAAATGGGGGAAAAAATAATCCGAAGTTTGTATAAAAAAAAAAAAGCATCATTTTCCGAGATCCGTAGCAGCTCCATTTTTTGGGCTCTGGGTCTGGGTGAGGACTTATTTTTTGTGTGCTGAACTGATGTTTTTATTGATACAATTTTGGGAGAAATGCAATGTTTTGATCACCCGTTTTTGTATTTTATTACAATGTTGCAGCTACCAAAAATGTAATTCTTGCATTTTGATTTTTTCTCTCGTTGCACCATTTAGCGAACAGATTAATTCTTTGGATATCTTGATAGGTCTGGCGGTTTTGAACTCGGTGATATCAAATATGTGTATTGTATTTTTTATTTTAATTTTTTTTATTTTGAATGGGTAAAAAGGGGGTGATATGAACTTTTATATTTTTTAATTTTGTAAAAAATTTTTACAATCTTTTTATTTTTGAAAAAATACTCCAAAAAGTGTGCATATGCGCTTCCTCCTAAAATATAAAAAGAAATGCATATAGGCGCACTTATTGCTAACATGCCTGCATAAACTGAATTGGTATAAAAAATGGGGTATATTTGTGCTACAATTAACTAAGGCCTCATACTAAGGGCTCTCGCATGAAAACCTGGCACTGCCACCAGCACTTGAACTGGAGCGTGCGGCTACATGTATTTCTATGCAGCCGCACGCTCCTGTCCGAGTACTGGCGGCACTGCCAGGTTTTCATGCGAGAGACTCGCACGGGAATCGTGCGAGTCTTTCACAAGTGAATATGAGCCCTAATACTGATAGATGCCTACCTGTGCTTCTATATGTCCGATATCTGATGTGCTCTCTTGGGTTTATCAACCTAGAGGAGAGTGGCTCCTGCAATATTCTAGATTAGAACAGTTGATGAATAGAACTCAGTAGAGTCTGGAACTGTTACCACTATTACTTCTGTAAAATACACCTGATGGTCATAAACACTTTTTGCCACTGATCCCATAAAATAACACTTATCAAGTAATATTTATTGGAAGCCATTCCCAGATGACTACCTGATGAAGCTGATGGAGAGAATGCCAAAAGCTGTCATCAAAGTAAAAAGTGGGTAGGAAAAAATTTAAGGGAAAAGGATTGGCGCTCCCAGGAGAGATATAAAAACAGGAGATTCTTTATTCATAGCTTCATAAAAAAATCAAAAGTACAGTTCCATGTTAACCCTCAGAATCAACTCTGGCACTAGCTCTATGACTAAGGGCATGCAATATGCCAGAAATGCATTATGAATGTTGATGTGATAACTTTATATACTCCGTGTAATGGAGGTCAGTGACGTGGATCAGAAAAGAGGCCTGAGCTCATAGGTTTTCAGTTCTGTAGTATTTATCAGAATCAAGCAGGTTTACAGATAAGACACAGCAGGGTAAAAGCAGATGAAGATAATAACGCAGTGAGCAAACGCACAGACCGTGGAGATGTATGAAGTCCAAGTTGCAAGATCCAGAGACCTGGAGAGCAGGCCAGGCCTGCTAGCAGGAAACAGTTCTTGAAGTGGAGTTGGGTGCAGAGCTGATCCAAAGAAACAAGTCTTTACAATGAGACCAAGATTCACAGGCAGGCAGGGAATCCCAAGGTAACGAAGAGACGAGCTAGGTAGCAGTCCTTCCAGCTTGATAACAAGTCCAAGAACAAGTATACTCAAGCAATGAGTAATCATACAGAGCATCCTTATATACAGAGCAGATAGGAACAAGAGAGATCAACACAGGAAATAAGATGGCCCACGTTGAGGCTCTTGACTCCATCTTGGATGAGGGCAAAAATGAACTAAACTAAGGGCAAAGCAGAAACTGAGCGACAGACATAAGGCAAGGATTTCAGAGAAACGGATATGCAGGCCAAGTCCTTACAGTAGAATGTAGAAAAAAACCTTACCGCTAACTTTGCCGGATGATATTCAGCCACTTTCTTTCCACTCTTGCCTGTTCCATCTGTGAAACTTCTAGATGTATCCAGGTTCTTAAGTCACTGCCCATCATAAGGTCATTGATATCATGACCTGATGAAACGGCATAAACTCTGGGGCCTGAATGGATGCGACTGTAAGTCTTAGCCTATAGGAGATGCAGTGAGCCTGATGGAAAGAAGAAGCAGTGGGGTGGTAGGAATGGTCAGAGTTGAATTATAAAGTGCTGCGGAATATCTTGTCTCTATTTAAATAGAATTATTATTATTATCATTATAAGTATTAATTTTTTTCCCTGCCTTATTCCTACATACATAAATATCCGGGTTACAAACCAAGCTTAAGAGCATATGTAGTTTATAACCCGATGACTGCCTTTATATGTAAAATATGACAAAGAAAGAGGAGAATCTGATGCACATGCTCATCAGCATTACTTATGAGGTTGTTTAATCCCTACCCGACATGCGCTGTATATATACAGTACCGAGGGAGTTGCGTACTCGCAAACTGCCATATATATGGTGCCATGATCGAGTGGGCTCACACTGAGCGCCGCCGCAATCAAATGTGGGTGTTAACTCTATTTGAGAACTGACACCCTGCATCAACACCAACAATCGGTGCTAGCACCATTCATTGGTGTTTAACCCCTGTGATACCACTGTTAATAGTGACAGTGACATCGCGGGGCATCGTTGAGAGAGGGAACTCCCTCTGTGCTCCCATCGGCACAATGAGATACGATTGCATTATACCGATGGTCCACATGGTGACCCCAGGCAGAAAATGTCATCTTGTCCCACAAAGAACAGCTCCTTCAGTGGAAAAATAAAATAGTTATAGCTCTCAGAATAAAGCAATGCAAAATAATTATTTTTTCTATAAAGTAGGTTTTATTGTGTAAGGCTAGTTTCACACTAGCGTTTTGGCCCGCAGTGCTGACGCCGCTAAGCCCCGCCCCCTGCCGCACCCCCTCTGGTCATCTCCGCCTAGTATTGCACATCGCTGCATGCGATCTGCTCACCCTATCTTTAGCATAGGGTGCGCAGACCGTGCGCTGGCCATGTGCTAGTAGGATTTTGCATGCGCTGCGCCCTTTTGATGGTGCGCCGAGCACACCAAAATGCAACATGGCGCGTTCTGCGCACCGTGTTCTGTGGGCCAAAACGCTAGTGTGAAACTAGCCTAAAAGCTCCAAAACACACAAAAATTATATAAATTTGGTATCATTGTAATTGCACTGACACAAAGCAGAAAGCTTCTTTTCAATTTTTCCACATGCCAAAGGTCAAACCTCCCAAAAAACCAATTCCTGAATTGCTGGTTTTAGTTCATTCTGCCTCCCACAAATTAGAATGGAAAGCAATCAAAAAATGCCATGTGCTTGAAAATGAGACATGGACATTTCAATAAAAAATCAATGAGCTTGAAGAGAGAATCCTTAATAAGGTAAGATTACATAAGTGGTGTGAAAGTTCTGTGAGATCAAAGGGCTAGTTGGAGAAAATAGCTCAGATATGGTAATGGACAATAAAATCTTCTGACAAATTGAGTCCTGTGTGAATAGAATCAAAGATTGTAATGAATTTGTGCTCCCACACCCTCCGATGTTTCTGTGGTTTAAAATTGCCTTCGATCACAGAAGCATTGGAGGTTGTGGGAGCGTCACTGGTTTTGTGACGTAGCAGCGATATTGCTAGCGATATCGCTAGATGTGACACTTCCGACCGGCTCCCCTGCGATGATCGCTGATCGCGAGAGAACGTCCTGGACCATTTCTCGCCGGGCGCTTCCTGCTGGGCTTCCTGTGGCGCCGACGAACGACGCGTGGACGCGGGTGGGAGGACGTCAGGATAGCCTCGTCTGACAGGTAAGTAGCGACCCCCGTCCCCTGCGATGTCGCTGGTGAGATCTGCCTGTGTGGCAGCTCACTAGCAACCACTTAGCGATGCACCAGCGATCCATATCGTTGTCGGGATCGCTGGTGCATCGCTACGTGTAACGTGCCCTTAAGAGTGCAGAGAAACAAAATGCTGGTGACATGAGGGCATGCTCCAAAAAGGGTCATTTCAAAGTAAAAATAATAAAAGATAGAGTTATTTAAAAGACAGAATATTAATAAATTCTAAATCAGACATCATATAAAGCATGCATGAGCAACAGCATTTCTTTAAATAATATTTGATTGTATAAAATATGATTCTATTAAATGTGTATGAAATATATTCTTGACATTTGATATCCTGTTTTTAAAGAATGTACCATGTTACATGATTGATTAATTATTATTTTTTAAAATAATGCAAAGAATATTTTTTTTACTACTTCGGGTATGAGCATTTTGAAAGATGCACGGTGCATTACATGCCTCACTGTTTAAAATAATACACAAAAAAAAATCTCTATTCTTGTTGAATTTTCAATGAAGATGAAAGATGAATTGTTAACACATTTACCGGCTTTAGCAGGCTGGGAAGCCTTGGTGTAAAGGTGTGATATGATAACTCATTCCCTGGAGACACCAAAGGATGATGGGTATCCCGATAGGAAAGCAGCAGTCATAAAAAGGAAACCAGGATCTTAAAATGAGGATGGAGAGTCATTTGCTCTCACTAACTGCATTACATGCAATATTAAATGAAACTGTGCCATTTCTTGGCCATAAAATTTCATTTGGGAAAACATTTTATTGCTCATAGTTAGACTAAAGCCTTTCTTTACATGCTCTCTGGAAGGCAGAGACAGTGAACGCAAGAAAAGGTAGGATAGCAGACAATGAGCAGCTTAGTTTGCTGGAATACTACTCAGTGATGAATAATTACAAGAGATTTTGTATGTTTACTGTAAAAGAAGTCATAGTTAAGAAATTGATTTCTGTAAATAAGCAATGTCCTTTCATTTCTAAGAGCGTGGACGTATTAATGCACTTTCTGAAGCACAAATAATTTTCATTTTCAGAGAATCTCATGAAAAATTTCCTTTTTTGGCAATTCATTACTTTTCTACTAAAATGCTCAAGCAGCCTTTCAAATCAGAGGTTCTTCATTTTCAGTCAATGGATAGGGGCAATTGAAAATATTGTTGGAATTTTTTTGCATGTTCATATTTTCTAAAATAATATTGGATATGAATTTTAATTAGGCTTTCCTTTTATGGTGGATGTACAGAACTTTCTACAGTTAATGGGGTTGTCCACTACTCGGACAACCCCTTCTGAATACTTATGTTTCCCCTTAGTAAAATAATAACACTTAGGGCTCATACTCACTTGCGAGAGACTCGCACGATTCTCTTGCGAGTCTCTCGCATGAAAGCCTGGCACTGCTGCCGGCACTCGGACTGGAACTTGCGGCTACATGTATTTCTATGCAGTCGAACACTCCGGTCCCAGTGTCGGTGGCAGTGCCAGTCTTTCATGCGAGAAACTCGCTTGAGAATCGTGCGAGACTCTCGCAAGTGAGTATGAGCCCTTATACTTATCTCCAGTGCTGGCGCTGTTCCAGTGTTGTCAGCTCTCCTGGAGTTTGCGTGACGTTATTATGTCAGCAATCCCTGTTGCCAATCAGTACTGGCTTCACTTTTTCTTCTACTGGCATAATTGAAATTGTAAGGAAGTGAGAGCTATGGCTGCACTCTCACTTCTTCCAGATATCTTCGTTTGCCCAAAAAAGGGGAGTGCAAAGCAAGCACTGATTGACTGCAGGCATAGCGTGACATTACAATGTCACTGGATCTTTGGGAGAACCAGTGTCCTTATTGCTGGATCGGTGCCAGCACCAGAGGTGAGTAGTTGAGTATAGGTGTTATGTTAATGGGGGGAAACATAGAAATTCAAAAGGGTGTTGTCTGAGTAGAAGACAACCCCTTCAACATATAGCATTATTAACTCTTGAAAGAGTATGGCAAAAAAATTCAAAGCATGCCATTTTACGCCACTTATCTTGGGATATCTTGAGCAAAGGGAAAAAGTAAGAAAGCTCACAAACTACAGCACTATTAGGATATCATGCCACAAAAGAAAACAGATATATTTTATTTTCACATGAAAGTTTTTTCAGTAAATGCAGTTTACACTGTGCAAAAAAAAATCGATCATTTTACACAATAGCTTTAAATCATTGCTAAAGAAAAGGTCGGAGTAAAGCCAACCCCCCTACAGCGTGGGCGGAGGCCAGCATGACAATGGGTTGGAGGGGGTGGGGAATAGTTAATTAAGGGGTTGGTTTTTAGTTGGATCTTTTATAGGGATGGGTTTTTGGGGTGGGTCCCTTCAGTTCCCACTCTTTGCGGTCAAACTTAGTCACAGCACAGCAGAACTCACCATATCCGGTGTGGATCAAGCCCTGGAGAGCTTGCAGGCTGCAGCATTGTCGCAGCTCTGTGACTGACTGGAGGAGTAGGTGGCCAGGATTATTGGGAGCGTGGGGCCGGCCTGGGGAGTCCTCTGTGTGGGAGTGGTGCCCTTGTAGAGTGCAGCCTCTGGAGCGGCTTTCGCTGGATTTTGGTCCCCGGACCCAGCAGAGGTGCAGGAGCCCCTCTGGGGACTCTCCAGGCTGGGCGCCGGTAAGACCACAAGCCAGCAGGCCCCAGTCTGGGAGGAATCCAACTGCCAGGTGGGATCCAGCGGCGACGACTAGGCCTTCGCCTCGCTGTAGTTTGGGGAGGAGCCAGCGTGCGCCAGGCATCTTGGGAGCCAGGATGTCATGTGGGGCCACCGCGATAATGCTCCCACCAGGTGGCTCGCCTCTGCAGCATGGAGGGACGGTGCTACTGTGACAGGCATAGCAGCAGGTGGTATGCACCTGGTGCAGGGCTTACCAGCTTGCCTTTACTTGGTGGCAGTGGACGCCGGGCATCTTGGGAGACATGACATCACTGTGGGTGCTGTGGTGATGCTCCTGCCTGGCGGCTCGCCTCTGCATCACCCAAGGTATGGCGAGACAGTGACCGGCATAGCGGCAGCGGGCGGTATGCATACCGGCAACCTCTTTCTTGGTGGCAGGATGCTCTCCTGCTCCTGTGGGAGCTCCTAGGGCATCATCTTCCCCTCAGCTGCAGTATACTTCGAATGGCAGGCTGTGCGCTGCAGGGTCAGCGATGCAGGCACAGCTTGCTGATTCAGGATTTTAGTCGGGATCCCCCTTTTCCTCTATGGATCAGCTACCCGGGGCATCATTGGATATGGGGACATCTGGATTGAGGCATCGGGCTTCGGAGGACTCAGCGAGTCAGGATAGCATGGTGAAAGGATGTCTGGATTCAGGCTTTCCGGCTGGACAAGTCGCAGCTCCGTCGCAACCTGGTGAGTATAACTCTATGTCTTGTCCGTGTCCACAGTCTCTGTTGTTGCCTGTTTTAAGTGCCATTCAGGTTAAAGATGCAAACAGAGGTTAGCCAGCACTACCGCAGGAGTTTGAGCACCACCTCATTTTGTCCGGCTATCAGCAGAGCACAGGGTGGATTTGGCGGTTTGGGGTATGCTTTTGGAAGAATATAATGGTCGCTCCTTGCTAATGGAGGAAGCAGTAGATAGTGATACTTTGGATTTGTTTATGGATGCTGCAGGAGTAATTGGTTTTGGAGCGTACTTCAGGGGTCAGTGGTGTGCGGCAAAATGGCCGGAAGATTGGGTTAAATCTGGTTTAGTCAGGAATATCGCACTGTTTTTTCCCATTTTGGTGGCTGTGCACCTGTGGAAACAGGAGTTTCAGGACAGGCGGGTGTGTTTCAATTGTGACAACATGGAGGTGGTTAGTGCAATTAATGGTTTGACTGTGTCATCACCCCCGGTTGTTCGTGTGCTGCGTCAGCTGGTTTTATTTGTCTTTGAATTCTCATGTGATGGCTTCTCACGTGCCGGTGGTCTGTAATGCCTTTGCTGATTCTCTTTCTCATTTGCAGTGGGATCGTTTTCATTTGTTGGCTCCAAAGGCGGAAGTTGAGGGGCTGGAGTGCCCAGCAGAGCTTTAGAATGTTGTCTCTAGGTTGTGGAGTCTCTGATATGGTCTTCGTTGGCTACTAAGACCTGGATGACTTACCAGGCGGTATGGTATGCGTTGAGAGCTGACGTATGGAAGGAGGGCAGACAGCTCGGTTTTTCCAGGAGTTCAGCGGTGATCAGGTGGCTCGGCGTCAGGGGGATGACCGGTAACAGGGTCCTGCAGGATATTCATAGCAGTGCCAGATTGGACAGAGCTCCGGATATTCTGGTGTTGCATGTCGGCTGTAACAATTTGGGAGTTCGGCCGTTCAGGGAGTTAGTGAAGGATATCAAGCACGACTTGCTGCGGCTGTGGTTTACTTATTCTGGGATCACCGTTGTATGGTCTGAGATAGTGCTGTGAAAACACTGGTGGAATGCGAGGTCATTGGTGAAGAATAACAAATAATCTGCTTTTGTTTCTAGGAATGGGGGTGTATCAGTGAGGCATTTTTATTTGGAAAAAGGGGCAGATTATTTTTGGTTGGCTGATGGTGTTCAATTGAACATGGTGTATAGTGACATCTGGGCACTTGGTTTGCAAGAAGGTATTGAGAGGGTCATAGCTTTTCGGTGTGGGGGGGTCTCGGGGCTTTGAGGTGTTCAAATGTCCCTCGTTGTGGCGGTTGAAGGGAGTCCTTGAGGTTGGTAAAAATTGTCTGGTGATCCATTGGCTTATGATTTGCAACTTTTTGGAGTTTAATATGGTTGGATCTGGTGAAATGAGGAGGGGAGTTTCGGCAAGGGTTGTCGGATCCCCAGGAAGTTCAAGTGAACATTGGAACCTTTGCGGTGTTGGGGTTCCCGAGTTGTGGGGTAACGGTTGGGAGTAATTGTTGGTATTTTATGTTCACTTTAATTTTTGGTAATCATCAGATTATTGTGAACTTACTTCATAGACTCCTCTCAGCGAGTGTAAAATGTTATTAATACTTTAATGTTTATTGTTTATTTGTTTTAAATAAAGGCTGATGTGGAAATAATTATCCAAAAGAATTTTGATGTCATTATTTATTTTAAGGGGGGTATTGTATTTGGGGTAGTAGGGTTGATTGGGAGGGGACGATTGGTAAGAGTTTATTCCCCACTGGGCCTCGACAATACCAGTGTCATGTAACTCCACAATATACTTCTGTTGTTAATTGACTCATGCATGGCTGCATTCCACCAGTAGACGTTCTGTTTCGGAACTCACCTAAACAATGTGAACCTCACGGACTATATACATCACACAGCTTTTTACAGTGAATCTGTAAGATATCAAGTTATCATTTTATTCAACTTTCTATGATCTACAATAGCTTAAGAAGGTTGATCCTACTGACAGATTCCATTTAAAAATAATGAAACAGAAATTAAGTTTAATCTAATATTGGTACACTTTACAATTTGGAGTTGCAAAACTGAACATGTACCATCCAGAATAGTTAAGTAAAGCAAGGAAAAAGTATTTTAGAGAAATATCTTTAATAATTGTATTTATTTTGACAGTTTTCAGCGATATAGAATCATAGAATCATAGAATCGTAGAGTTGGAAGGGACCTCCTGGGCCATCTGGTCCAACCCCCTGCTCAAAGCAGGATTCGCTAAATCACCCAGTCAGATGTCTGTCCAGCCTCTGCTTGAAGACTTCCATTGAAGGAGAGCTCACCACTTCTCGTGGCAGCCTGTTCCACTCATTGATCACTCTAACTGTCAAAAAGTTTTTTCTAATATCTAATCTGTGTCTCCTCCCATTCAGTTTCATCCCATTGCTTCTAGTCTTTCCTTGTGCAAATGAGAATAAAGTTGATCCTTCTACAATGTGACAGCCCTTTAGATATTTGTAGACAGCTATTAAGTCTCCTGTCAGTCTACTCTTTTGCAAACTAAACATTCCCAAATCCTGCAACCTTTCCTCATAAGACAGGGTTTGCAGACCGGTCACCATTCTGGTCGCTCTTATCTGAACTTGCTCCAGTTTGTTGATGTCTTTTTTAAAATGTGGTGCCCAGAACTGGACACAATATTCCAGATGAGGTCTGACCAAACAGGAGTAGAGGGCAATAATGGCTTCATGTGATCTAGACTGTATGCTTCTGTTAATACATCCTAGAATTGCATTTGCCTTTTTTGCTGCTGCATCACACTGTTGACTCATATTCAGTCTGTGATCTATTAGTATACCCAAGTCTTTTTCACATGTACTGTCACTTAGCCCTATTCCTCCCATTCTGTACATGATTTTTTCATTTTTATTGCCCAGATGTAGTACTTTGCATTTCTCCCTGTTAAAAACCATTCTGTTAGTTGCTGCCCACTTCTCCAGTTTATTTATATCTTTTTGAATCCTCTCTCTCTCTTCTCTAGTATTAGCTATCCCTCCTAGCTTTGTGTCATCAGCAAATTTAATCAGTTTACCCTCAATTCCTTCATCTAAATCGTTGATAAAGATGTTGAACAATACAGGGCCCAGGACAGAGCCCTGTGGTACCCCACTTGAGACATTCTTCCAACTGGATGTGCAGCCATTTACGACCACTCTTTGGGTCCGATCACTAAGCCAGTTATGAATCCACCTAACAGTTGCCTTGTCCATTCCATACTTAGTCATTTTTTCAATAAGGATTGTATGAGAGACTTTGTCAAATGCTTTGCTGAAGTTAAGATAATAGTATATCTACAGCATTTCCTTGATCCACCCAATCAGTGATTCCATCATAGAAGGAAATTAAGTTAGTCTGACATGACTTAGTAGCTACAAACCCATGCTGACTCTGTTTAATCACTTCATTCTTATCCAGGTACTGACATACATGTTGTTTAATAATTTGTTCAAAGATCTTTCCTGGTATAGAAGTCAGACTCACCGGCCTATAGTTGCCTGGGTCCACCTTCTTCCCCTTTTGAAGATAGGAACAACATTTGCTCTTCTCCAGTCTTCTGGCACTTCTCCTGTTCTCCAAGAATTTTCAAAGATTATGGAGAGGGGTTCAAAAATTTCTTCTGCTATCTCCTTCAGTACTCTGGGGTGTAATTCATCTGGACCTGGAGACTTGAATTCATTTAGGTTAGCTAAGTGTTTCCTCGCTATCTTTCTGTTTATAGATATCCTGGATTCTTCTATTCCCTTAAAAGGACAGTGAAGAACAGTTGATGTTACATTTCCTTTCTGAGAGAAAACAGATGCAAAATAGGAATTTAAAAGTTCAGCCTTCTCAATATCCTGTCTTACCATTTCATCATTTTCATCCTGTAAAATCCTATAGCATCTTTGACTTTTCTTTTACTTTTGACATATCCCCAAAATCCTTTATTATTGCTTTTGACATCTCTTGCAAGCCTCAAGTCATTTTCAGCTTTAGCTAATCTGATTTGTGCCCTGCAGGTTCTGCAGACAGCATTATATTCTTCTTTAGATATGCCTCCCTCTTTCCATTTTATAAACATTTTTTTCTTCCTTTTTAGCATGTGCTTAAGTTCTGTGTTCATCCATCCTGATTTCCTTAAATGCTTCCTATTCTTCCCTCTTTTCGGAATTGTTAACAACTGTGCTTTGAGAATTTCACTTTTCAAGATTTCCCATCCTTCCTGGACATTTTTGTCTTTAAGGATATCCAGCCATTGGATCCCTCCAATTCTCTTTCTGAATCCCTTAAAATCTGCCTTTCTGAAATCTAACCTTGACGTCTGAGTCTTCACAGGTCTTCCGCCTCTAGTTATCCAAAATTCTAAAATAGCATGGTCGCTACCTCCTAGGGTCCCAGCCAATTTTACCTCCTCAACCATTTCCTCCCTGTTTGTAAGGATTAGATCCAAGGTAGCAGTAATATGTAATCAATGATGACAAAGACTACAGTCAGGCCATTTTGCTGAACATTGGAAGGCCAGCAAAAGGTTAAGGAAAAAACTAAAGTCCCCATCTCACATAGCGAGATCGCTGAAGCATCTCCGATTTTGTGACGCAACAGCAACCTCGCCAGCGATCTCGCTACATGTGACACGCAGCAGCGACCGGCCCCCCCTGCTGGATATCGCTGATCATGCTCAAATGTTCTGCTCCATTTTTTCATCGTTGGTGTCCCGTTGGCCAGCGCGTATCGCTGTGTTTGACCCCGACGAGCGACCTTGTTGGTGAATCAGATCTCAGGGACGCAGGCAGGTCATCGTCAGAAAAGCTGCTGCGTGACAAGGTACAACTGCCGAGGTCGTGATACGGATCGCCGGATCATTGCTGCATCACTGAAGAGATCTGCCTGTTTGGCAGCTTACTAGCGACCATTTAGCAACGCACCAGTGATCCTTACAGGTCGTATCGTTGTCGGGATCGCTGGTGCGTCGCTAAGTGAAACGGGACCCTAATACTCATTTTACTGCTCACCTCTCTGGTCACCTCCACTGCTTGTCTGCCACTCGATGCTTTTTCTTACTGCAATGAAACCTTGGGCATTTTCAGACTATGTCAAAACTTCTGTCCGTGACTAGGACTTGGACATCATTGTGCATGCCTGCTGTTTTAGTGAATGGCAGTGTTAAGACAAGAATCATAAGGGGGTCATTGAGTAGGTGAGAGGTAAGGTGAAAATTAGTTACTATTTTTTACACAAGCAATATTTAATAAGGGACATTCAATTCTTGGGGAATATATTAGTTACATATTGAATTTCTCTGTAAAATCAAAGCAATTTGGTGAATTTGAATTTCTCTAGATCTGTTAATTTTTAGTAAATAATTATGAATGTAAGCTTTATTATATATCTTTTTTTTATTCTGTGTCTCATTTCAGTTTTTGTAAACTGGAAATTATTATTAAAAATAATTTCCCAAATGTCAGTGGATCTCATTGCCTTCAGGATTTATGCCATGATCTCCCACTTAAGGACACATACTGTACCTATCAGCGTTAATAAAATCGGTCCAATGTTGTTCCTGAAAAGTCAGAGGAGTGTCATGAAAGTGCCATGCGAGTGCAATGCGATTCTTCTCATCTAACAGCCCCCGTATGACATCCGCATGACATGTGTATGCAAATCATATGCAATTTTAATTTTGACATGAGCTTTTACATAGAGTAATTCTATATGTCATTTAAAGATAGTTTTCTAAATATTCTTCAATACATGGATAGATAGATAGATAGATAGATAGATAGATAGATAGATAGATAGATATGAGATATATAATCATTGCTTTGAATGTGTAGCTTACTGTACATTCATTTAATTCATAAAAAAATAAATTAAGGAAAAAATGGTGTAGGATCCCCTGGAATTGTAATAACCATCTGAGGGAAAGGTGGCAGCTGGGGCTTATGTTTATAGCCTGGGAAGAAGGGGGTAATAAACATGGAGCTTCCCAGGCTATTATTATTAGCTTAAACCTTTACTGATTACACTGGTTGAGAGTTGAGCGAAACGGGTCGGACATATTCAAAAGTCGGCGACTTTCGCTGAAGTTGGGTTTCATGAAGCGAAATCCGACCATAGCGTGAGGTCGGCCACGAGGTCGGCGACCAGAGCGCCAAAGTCGCATTTCAAAAGATGCTTCCAGCGCCCTTTTTCAGCCAATGATGGAGGATGCACACTTTGGGCAACGCGATGACATAGGCATCGGTCACCACCTTCTTAGAGAAGGGCACGCAAGTGATTGGCTGGCTTTGTGCGGCATCACAGGGGCTATAAAAGGGCGTGAACGCCGACCGCCATATTACTTCTGCCGATCGCCATCTTACTTCTGCCGATCTTAGCATAGGGAGAGCTGCTGCTGCTGCTGATTCTATAGGGAGAGCGTTAGGCAGGGAAGAAGAACCAAAAAACTGCTTCTGCTGTTAGCGATTTCCACTTACAACACAACACTTTGTGTGCAGTGACAGGGGAGGCTCTATTTTTGTGCATCAGCTCTGTTGGTTATTAGGCTGCCTTATAAGGCTCCCTGATAGCTGCATTGCTGTTTGCACACTGCTGTGCAAACTGCTTTTTTAAAAGCAAAAATACTTTTCTTCCTCTTTTCTGCACAGTTACCAAGCATTCATTTTTCCATCCTTTTGTGTGTGCACTGTGCAGCAGTCCTGCTTATTAGGCTGCCTGCGTCCATACTTGGACTGAGAGCATCATTGTCAGCGTCCTCAAATCTCTAGTGAGATCCAAATTCTCACCAATCCTATAGACACCCTCCACCTTGTCATTCACCATCCAATTTCAGCCTGTTACATTGAGGTGTAATCTTTACTGGGCCTGAGACAATAGTTCTGCATCCTCAAATCTATAGTGAGATTCAAATTCTCACCAATCCTATAGACACCCTACACCTTGTCATACACCATCCAATTTCAGCCTGTTACATTGAGGTGTAATCTCAACTGGGCCTGAGACAATAGTTCAGCATCCTCAAATCTATAGTGAGATTCAAAATCTCACCAATAGTAGATACACCTTCTACCTTGTTTTACAGTACCATATAGCTGGTGGTATTTTGGGTACATTTTCACAAAAATGAGCAAGTATGGTGGAAGACGCCATGGAAGTGGGCGGGGGTTGCCAGCTGGTCCCGATGGTTGTAGTGGTGGTGGTGTTGCATCTGTTGGTAGTGGCAAAAGCACAATAGCACCTAAGGCAGGAGGTGTTGAGCCTGCGTCATCGTCTGGCTCCACAAGGCCTCGAAGGCTCTCTTTTCTGGAAGTAGGTAAACCAGTTTTAAAGCCGGAGCTTCAGGAACAAGTTTTGGCTAACATTGCAGACACAGCCTCCAGCTCTCACGCCTCCTCTTCTGAAGGTTCAAAAAATAAAAGCACTGAGTCGTCATTGGAGGCTCCTGGTCAGGAACAACACCTTTCCTTGTGTCCTTCACCCCTACCAAAAGTGAAGGATGTGGCAGGTCACACTACCGACTACTCCATGGAGCCCTTTTCACATACCATGCCTGGGTTAGCAAGTCAAATTGTGAATTCCCCAGTCCAAGATGAATCTGACATGGAGTGTGGGTGGCCAGCCAGGGCAGTGGGGTTAATCAGTACCGGGCGGGTGTCTCAGAGGGATGTGTCATGTTGGTGGTGATGACCCGTTCCGTGGCCCTGGGAGTCCATGCAAAGGGGTGAATAACGTTTATAGGTGAATGAAGTGTGACGCCACCTGTGGTTTCTGATCAGATTGATCCATGCTGCAGTGTTGCTTCTCTGGGACAGATGTTGTGGTGCAGCAAAGATGTAGAAGCCCAACACAGGTAGGGCCGTAGTCGCAGGGCAGATGAAAGAGTTGGTAGATGGTGTGCAGTGCAGGATGTAGCAGAGCCGTGCACCTGGTGCAGGAGAAAGATGACAGACACAGTCGTACAGTTCCTTTACCCGTACTTGGTAAGTGCTGTCCAGGACCCAGAGTACAGATGGAGAAGGAGTTGGTCAGCCTGGAAGCAAATTTCGAATTCTCTCTCTGCAGATAGGTAGTGTGGCCTCCGTTCTAGCGCTTATCTGAGGTACTCGCAGTACAGAGTTCACTGAAGTTCCCCCTGATGACTCTGTTTTGGAACTTTCTCGTATGGCAGGCAGCCATAGCCTTTTCCTTCTGGCTCACACACGTCGCTGCTGGGGCCTCCGAGCCTTAGTTGGGAACAGAGCATTTACAGCTGCTACTTCAACCAGTTTCTGCTGCAGGACCGTCAGTGTCCCTACAAACTCGGAGACTGGAATACCGACCATGTTCTTCAGCTAGGAGTGAGCCTTAACTCTGCTCATCCTCCAGCTCCCCTTCTCACGTCCACACACTTTCCCTTCCCTTCACAGACTGCCCTAACTTCCCTCCTCCCGATCACAGAGAGCAGCTCCTCAGCAGTCAGGTTCAGAGGTCTCCCTGCTGGCCTGGAGTGGGAAATGTGTTGTGTGTTGGTTTAACTGCTAGAGAGATCCTTCGTTGCTCCCAAGCATGACATCACACTCCCTAGGAGGAAGGTAATGCCACTGTGGTGACCGTACTCCTGGGGTTGCCACAAGTGCACTGATGCCCAGTCACTGCTAGATGATTCTGCTGGTGCATTGACCCAGACCACTACATTCCCCTCGCACTCTACACAGCCAGAATCTAACCCTGATGAAACTCAGGTTCCCCTTCTCACATACTATACCACCTTACACGGTGACAAAGAGGAAGGTGCAGATGAAAGTGCAGGTTCCTTGAGCAGGTGGGGGGGAATACTCATGAGCGACGCACTGTCACCGGGCCCCTCATAGTACGCAAAAGTGTCTCTGCCGGTGGGAGGGCCCACCCGCCGTCAGACACACCGCCGTACTATGAGTGGCCCTGTGCCAGTGCCGTCGCCAACAAGTGGGCCCCCCCGCTTGCTCAGGATCACAGCACTTGCAAAGTTGAAATACTTACCTCTCCCTGCTCCGCCGCCGTGACGTCTTCCGTGTTTCCTGACAGTGACATTCTGGTCAGAGAGCGCGATGACATCACGTCTGTACTCCCTCTGCCTAAACAGTCCAAGTTCAGTGAGATGGAAGATTGGGACGATGAGGAGTCCAGACTAGTACAGGGATTCCCTAGCGAGTAGACTTATTTAATTGTTTTCAATGTTGGGACAGCTACTTTTGGGGAGCACTATACTCTGGAGAATGATATATGAGGCCCACCATACACTGGAGCATTCCAAAGGTGGACATCAGACACTGGAGCAGCATTTACAGGGCCCATTATGCACTGGAGCATTAGAAATGGGGCCCATTATATATGGAGCATTATTTGGGCCCATAATACAGTGGAGCTTCATCCATGGGGACCAACATATACTGTAGCATTATGTGGAGCTCATCATATACTGTTTCAAACATTATATGGGACCAATGATTCTGTATGGAGAAATATATGGGCCTCATTACTCTGTATGGCGCATTTTGCGGTGGCCATAAAACTGTATGAAGAAATATACTGTCTGTTTTTGGAGCTATTGGAGAATTTAAGATGGATATCAGTCATGAGATGTAAGAAGTGAAGTATTTTTCATTGTACTATACCGTTATTTCTCTGCTGTATCAGAGGATCATGAATTGTGGCATGTGTTAAAGGAGCCCAGTGACACTCTTTGGCCCAGGGTCCACGAAAATCTGGAGCCAGCCCTACCCCCCCACAACTTTAGCCAAATAACCCCCAGTTTTCAATGCCTAACTATTATTATAAAGTAA
Organism: Dendrobates tinctorius; assembly: GCF_039654945.1. Classification (NCBI taxonomy): domain Eukaryota; kingdom Metazoa; phylum Chordata; class Amphibia; order Anura; family Dendrobatidae; genus Dendrobates; species Dendrobates tinctorius. Next base: position 16,360,513 of record NW_027361858.1, on the reverse strand, counting down.
ATTAAGGTTGACAAGCTTAAGTAATAAGAATTGATGTTTTTGGCATTAAACTGGGCACTGTAGGTGTGTTTCCTGTTCTCCACTCTCTGCCGACCTTGGTTCCCCATTGACTCGCATTGGGTTTCGTGTTTCAGTCGGCCTTCGACTTTTCACGATAATCGGCCGATTTCGTTCGACCCGACTTTTGAGAAAGTCGGGTTTCATGAAACCCGACTCGACCCGAAAAAAGGCAAAGTCACTCATCTCTACCGGTCAACACAAAAAATCATCAGCAAAAGTACTATGTCTGCTTTATGGAGTTTTATGTGATGATTCCAAAAATATGCTTAATTTCTGAGATAGAAGTGTTTTTGTTGTTAGGTTATTTCTGCATTTTCAGTGTATGTTGTTTTTCCTATGTTATTCCCATTTTTTGCTTGTCTTACTTGTGAATGTTTTTACAGGGGCAACATCAGTAAAGGTTTTAGTGAGTTTTATGGGAATGAGTATTGACAGTGCAGTCAACCAATGACTGCTTCTTGGAAAGTCACATGTTATGGGGAGGAGCTAACTCTTATGAGGCTGTAAGATTTGAGCCAGTCAGAAAAGGATGGGGATGGCAGCAAGGACTGGTATGTGAGACTCTGACAGGAGACAGGCCTCTACAGGGATCTGAGCCCTGCCACAGGGAGATGGAAGGGAAGGCAGCGGACAGTCGCCATTGTGAGAGGATTTTCACAGCATTTCTGAGAGGGCAAGTTGCCTCAGTGGGAAGAAAACAGCTCAGCTACTGAGGTGTGACTGAGTGAGAGTCTCCGCAGAGAGAGAACCTGGAAGCAGCCAATATCACACTGAGAAAGAACCCGTCTGCAAATGTTCATCTGTAAGGAATAGGCTGACCCATTTACCTCATAACTGTATATAGTTATCTACCAGATTACGTCCAGTAAAATCAGTTCTAAAAGCTGCCTCTGTCATCTCTGGGGAAATATCTACATATAGTCAGTCGGCTCATCAAGATTAATTACACTGAAATTGAATCTGCAATTAGGCCAGTTACACATGATGGTACCTTGCCATTTCCTGTACCACTGTTGTCTGGATTGGATGAAAATTAAGCAGAATATGAAGACTATGGAGCTGAAGCTACTGGCGAAGACATGAAGACCTCAAGTCATGAGTATGTACCTGATGGAGCAACCGAGCAGCCAGAATGCTTTGTTCAACATGAATTAAATTATCTTATCAGAAACCCATACCTCCCAACAGTCCTGGATCCAGCGGAACTGTCCCGATTTTCACAGCCTGCCCCTCTGTCCTGGCCGGGAGTTTACATTTCCTGCACTGCACTGATAAGCCGCCACGCCTCCCCATGCACCAACCCCATCTATTTCTCGTCCTCCCAGAGAGACCAACCACAGCCCCTCACTGCTAATAAATCCCAGCAATGACATTACTAGGCTATTCTGTGCACACAGGACCTGTGATGAGGTCACAGGAGGAAAGGAGTCAGGAGTTACATGATCAGAGGACTCAGTGTATGAAGGACTCTGCTGTGCTGGTTATATATGTGTATACCGTGGCACAGCTGAAGTGGTGCACAAAAAAGGTTCCCACACCAGAGTAATACATAAATGAGTTTTTGGCACTCAACTTTGAATAGTAGATGAATTTTATTCACAGTCACAATAAACGTTTCGGTCATTACACTTTGACCTTCCTCAATATACTGCAATAATACAAATAATACATAAATCAATAAACAGAAATAACTATGGATATTTCCTCCAAGATTCTAATCAAGAAACAACGATTTCAAAAAATTGTGCACGGGTGATGAAGAAGTAAACGGAAAAAGAGACAAGAAAAAAAAGAAAAGATAAAGAACATACCCAACTGCTCTTGTAATGTAGGCATGGGTAACCAACCCAAATATAAATATATGTGTCAAAGGATAGTTGCGTACTAGGACACACGTTATCAAATAATGGGACAACTTACGTGAAAGATTTAATTGGTGACCCAAAGGTCCGTGAGTAAATTGCATAGGGTCCTGATTTGGTCCTAAAACAATGGATATGAAACAGGAGAATTGCTAAGTAGTAGGGTAATAATGGGGTTTGCATAAATGTATGTGTATAATTATGTATATATAGTGACCAACCTGTGGTTAAATATACAAAGGCACAGAATTCAAATCTCATATGGCATTAAGTATTGGCGTCCGTTCACCTAAATGATCCGTGGCAGAAATGGAAGTCAGTGATGTCCAAATTATATATAATTCACTGTGAATCCTATGTAATGACATACCATATATATGTATAAAATAGCCAGACTAGATCACGTCTGCAATAAATTGCATCTGTGTCTCCCTTTGTCTTTATCACCTAAAATGATAGTCCACAATATACCATCAGCAGGCAGACCATAACTCCAATAGAATAGGAATATCTGTGTACACACACCATATAGTGGCTTTCCAACATGAACCGGACTCAGAGGTCTGAACACCAATGTTATCTATATAGAGAAACGTGGGTCAATCTATGCGTCCTAATAAATAAATAACCAAATCCTGAGGGATTAATAATAATGTCCCTTACCGGTGGTGGATAGTGGTGTCTCCTGCCACAGGGGAACGTGGCGTCCCCTGTTCTTTCTTTCTGTTCTCTCTGTTCTTTCTTTCTGTTCTCTTTGTGTCTTTCTTTCTCGCTATGTTCTTTCTTTCTTTGCCCGCTTTCTTTCCCTATCTCTGTTCTATCTTGTCCTCAGTACCAGCCACTGTGCCCATAATGCCAGCCACTGTGCCCATAATGCCAGCCACTGTGACCTCAGTACCAGTCAGTGTGATTAGCAGTGCTAAATGGGTGCCGTTGGGGCATGGTCATTGGTGTGACTAGTTGAGAAATGGGTGTGGTCATGGTAATGGCCTAAAATTTGCCGCAGCATGCTCTGCACGCTGCAGTCTTTGTCCCCCCTTCCCTTCTTCAAAGTTGGGAGGTATGGAAACCTTTCATTGTCAAAAGGTAAAGCTGAACTTCTTGCATCTAGGTTGAAAAAGCAGAATCTTCTTTATGATGATGTCAAAGTGTGTTACTACCGAAACATAAGTAACACTTTAACACAATTTTTCACAGTTGATGGACCAATGGTGTACTGTAACAATGTGAATGGCCTCTTTGAAGAACTGAATCAAAAGTATTTTGTTGCAGATTGGCGATTGTTTATTGACTCATCCCAGAGAAGTTTGAAAGCAGTGCTTCTTCACAATGGAAAAATGAAACCATTAATCCCTATTACTCACTCATGTCATCTAAAGGAAAGTTATGAAAATCTGGAAGTTGTTTTGGATGCTTTACAATCTTACCATCATCAATGGAATATCTGAGGAGATTTGAAAATGATTGGTCTTCTAATGGGAATGCAAGAAGGTTTCACAAAATATTGTCTCTTCTTGTGTTTATGGGACAGTAGAAATATAGTAGAGCATTATGTTTGTTGTGATTGGGAACAGAGAAACATCTAAGCACCAGGTAGTGACAATGTTCAGCATAATCCTTTAGTTGCTCAAACAAAAATCTTTCTTCCTCCACTACATATAAAGTTGAGATTGGCAAAGACAAATTCACAAGGGTTCCAGTACATTTCACAGAAATTCTCCAGCATTTCACCAGCAAAGCTGAAGGAAGGGGTATTTGTTGGTCCTCAGATCAGAAACCTTGTGAGAGTTGATGTGTTTGAAGGAACTCTAAATGATCAGGAAAACAAAAATATGTTGAAGGTGTTGAGGAACTGCTAAATGGATATCAGTAACTTGTATGTTGCATGTCTCTGAAAATGCACTTTTTGCATTCACATTTAGATTTCTTCCCTCAAAGTCTTGGGGATGTAAGTGATGAACAAGGCGAGCTGTTTCACCAGGACATTAAAGTAATGGAACACTGATACCAGGGTTTTTGGAATGACTAAATGATGGCAGATTACTGTTGGGTGTTATATAGGGACAATCCTGAAAAATCATATCAACGACAGTCTAATGTCAAGCACTTTTAATTTCTGCTCATATTTTGGTTTCTATTTTGCCTGTGAAATTATTTTGGTTCAATAAAAAATGTTTTGTAAGGTGAAGCATTTTCTGATATGTAGATTACTGTTTTCTTAACTCCTTTACCCCCAAGGGTGGTTTGCATATTAATGACCCGGCCAACTTTTACAATTCTGACCACTGTCCCTTTATGAGGTAATAACTCTGGAATGCTTCCATGGATCCTGGTTATTCTGACATTGTTTTATCGAGACACATTGTACTTCATGATAGTGGTAAAATTTCTTTAATATAACTTGCATTTATTTGTCAAAAAAATGGAAATTTGGCGAAAATTTTGAATATTTCACAATTTTCCAAATTTGAATTTTCATGCCCTTAAATCACAGAGATATGGCACACCAAATACTTAATAAGTAACATTTCCCACATGTTTACTTTACATCAGCACAATTTTGGACCCCAAATTTTTTTTTGTTAGGAAGTTATAAGGGTTAAAAGTTGCAGGATAGGAAAAAAAGTGGTCAGACAATCCACGCTGCGAATCACTAAGAACAATTCTTATTACAGTGATCTTTATTCGACGTGTTTCGAAGTTTCACAGAACTCCTTCCTCAGGTTTTTTACTGAGGAAAGAGTTCTGAGAAACTTCGAAACGTGTCAAATAAAGATCACTGTAATAATAATTGTTCTTAGTGATTCGCAGCGTGGATTGTCTGACCACGTTTTTCCTATCCTGCATCTTCTACTTCGGTCCCTTGTGGATCCGTGGTTTCTGCAACAGCGAATCCTCCGTGCTTATTACAAGCTCCATCTTGTGAGTGTATTATTTTTAAATTGATATACCTACACTGGATAATGCACTATTGCGCTATTTCTCTTCAATAGTATCTCAAGGGTTAAAAGTTGACCAGCGATTTCTCATTTTTAAAACACCGTTTGTTTTAGGGACCACATCACATTTGAAGTCACTTTGAGGGGTCTATATGATAGAAAATACCCACAAGAGACACTACTCTAAAAACTGCACCCCTCAAGGTGCTCAAAATCACAATCAAGAAGTTCATTAACCCTTCAGGTGCTTCACAGGAATTTTTTGAATGCTTAAAAAAGTGAACATTAAACTTTTTTTCACAAATAAATTATTTCCGGTCCAATTTTTTTATATTACCAAGGGTAACAGGAGAAATTGGACAGCAAGAGTTAATGAGCAATTTGTCCTGAGTATGCTGATACCTGATATGTGGGGGGGAACCACTGTTTTGGCACATGGCAGGGCTCGGAAGGGAATGAGCGCCGTTTGACTTTTTCAATGCAAAATTTGCTGGAATTGAGATCGGACGCCATGTCGCATTTGGAGACCCCCTGATGTGCCTGAACATTGGAAACCCCCCACAAGTGATACCATTTAGGAAACTAGACCCCCCAAGGAACTTATCTAGATGTGTGGTGAGCACTTTGAATGCCCAAGTGCTTCAAATAAGTTTATAACGCCCGGGCATGAAAATAAAAAAATCATATTTTTTCCTCAAACATGACCTTTTAGTCCCCAATTTTTTATTTCCCAAGGGTAACAGGAGAAATTGGACCACAAAGGTTGGTGTCCAATTTGTCCTGAGTATGCTGATACCCCATATGTGGGAGTTAACTACTGTATGGGCACACGTCGGGGCTCGGAAGGGAAGTAGTGACGTTTTGGAATGCAGACTTTGATGGAATGGTCTGCGGGTGTCATGTCACATTTGGAGAGTCCCTGATGTGCTTAGTGGAAATCCCCCACAAGTGACCCCATTTTGGAAACTAGACCCCCCCAAGGAACTTATCTAGATGTGTGATGAGCACTTTGAACCCCCAAGTGCTTCACAGGAGCTTATAATGTAGCGTCATAAAAATAAAAAAATCATATTTTTTTCCACAAAAATGATCTTTTTGTCCCTAATTTTTTATTTTCCTATGGGTAACAGGAAAAATTGGACCCCAAAAGTTGTTGTGCAATTTGTAGGCTGATACCCCATATATTGGGGTAAACCACTGTTTGGGCGCATGGCAGAGCTTGGAAGAGAAGGTGTACCATTTGACTTTTTCAACGCAGAATAGGCTGGAATTGAGATTAGATGCCATGTCACATTTAGAGAGCCCCTGATTTGCCTGAACAGTGGAAACCCCCAATTCTAACTCCAACTTTAACCCCAACACACCCATTACCCTAATCCCATCCCTAACCCTAGCCCTAATGGGAAAATAGAAATAAATACATTTTTTTAATTGTATTATTTTTCCCTAACTAAGGTGGTGATAAAGGGGGGTTTGATTTACTATTTATAGAGGGATTTTATGTTTGGCAGCTGTCAAACATTAAAAGACGCTTTTTATTGTAAAAACAGTTTTTGAATCATCACATTTTGAGAGCTATAATTTTTCCATATTTTCACCCACAGAGTCATGTGGAGTCTTATTTTTTGTGGGACGAGGTGACATTTTATTGGTACCATTTTCGGGCACATGACATTTTTTGATCGCTTTTTATTCTGATCTTTGGGACGCAGAATGAACATACCAGCAATTCATGAATTTCTTTTGTGAGGTGGGGCGTTTACACCGTTCCGCATGTGGTAAAATTGATAAAGTGGTTTTATTCTTCGGGTTAGTACGATAACAACGATACCTCATTTATATTTTTTTATGTTTTGGCGCTTTTATACAATAAAAACTATTTTATATGAAAAATTATCTCTGCATCGCTTTATTCTGCGAGCTATAATTTTTTTATTTTTTCGCTGATGATGCTGTATTGTGGCTCGTTTTTTGCAGGACAAGATGACGTTTTCAGAGGTACCATGTTTATTTATATCCGTCTCTTTGATCATGCGTTATTGCCCTTATTGTTTGGCAGTATGATGATAAAGCATTGTTTTTGCCTTGTTTTTTTTGAAGGGGTACACTAAAGGTGTTAACTAGTGGGACAATTTTATAGGAAAGGTCGTTACGGACGCAGCAATACTAAATATGAGTACTTTTATTGTTTTTTTATTTACAAAAAAAAATTATTAGGGAATATTTTTTTTCTTTATTTAGGAATTTTTTAAAAATTATTTTTACACTTTACACTTTTTTTTTTTAAAACTTTATTACATTATCCCAAGGGGGGACATTACTATATAGTGTCAGATCACTGATCTGACACTTTGTACTGTACTGTGTCAGATCAGGCACTTAGAAGCCATCTTCCTGCATGAGCCAGAAGGCCCCTGTGGCCATCTTGGATCCGGGGGCCTGCAGGGAGGAGGCCCTCGGAACAATGAAAACACATTGCGTTGTTCTGAGGGTCTCAAGGAAGCATGCTGGGAGCCCCTCCCTGCGTGAAGCTTCCCTATGCCCTGGAACACTGCGATCATTTTTGATTGCAGTGTGCCAGGGGTTAATGTGCCGGGAGCAATCCGTGACCACTCCTGGTACATAGTGCAGGGTGTCAGCTGTGATAATTAGCTGACACCCGGCCGCGATCAGCTGCGGTCCCCCCCGTGATCACAGCTAATCACGATGACATACTATCCCGTCCATGGGCATTAAGTCCCAGGGCACATGGATGGGATAGTACCTCAAATGTCAGAAAGGGGTTAATGTTGCCAGTATATTTCCTATACCTTATAATAATGATGCTGCTTCATGGAAAGTATACATTCTTCAGAAAAACTATACACATTTTTTAAATCAGGACATAAAGATGATTCATAAAAGTACAAAGTCACCTGCGATGATTACAAAAATTTTTTTTTTTGTAGACCTGTGTTATTAACCCCTTCACTACATTGGGTTTTTCTGTTTTTGAGCTTCTGTTTTTGGATCCCCATTTTTATTTTTCTGTCAATATGGCCATTTGAGAGCTTGTTTTTTTGAGGGAAGAGTAATAGTTTTAAACAACACCATTGGTTTTTCCATATAGTGTACTGGAAAATTGAAAAAAATTAAAAGTTTTTAAAAAAATTAAAAAAAGTCACCATTTTCCGAGACCCATAACATTTTCGTGATCTTGGTATGGATGAGGGCTTATTTTTTGCATACTGAGCTGATGGTTTTATTGATATAATTTTGGTGTAGATACGATCTTTTGATTGCTCATCATTGCATTTTAATGCAATGTTGCAGCCACCCAAAAAACGTAATTCTGTCGTTTTGATTTTATTTCTCGTTACGCTGTTTTTCGATCAGATTAATTTTTTTTTATATTGAGAGATTCTGAATGCTACAAAATATGTTTTTTTTATTGCTTTTATTTTGAATGGGGAGAATGGGGATGATTTGAACTTTTATGATTCTATTTAAGATTTTCAGCAGCTTTTTTTTTACTTTGTACTTGCTTCAATACTCAGCATGGGAGACTAGAAATTGTGACATTCCAATCGCTTGTGCTACACACAGCAGGGCTTCAACCCTGCATTGTGTAGCAGAAATGTTCACTTGCTATGAGCGCCGACTGCTGAGGAGCGCTCATAGCAATCCAGCAATAACAACCACAGGGGTCTGTTATAGACCCCAGGATGTCATACCAACCCATCAGCAACCTGTGGTCATGTGATGCGGGTGCTGATGGGCAGTATTAATGACGCACTTCTGGCACAATTGTGTTGAATTCCTCTGTCAGAGATTGACAGCAGAATTTAACATGCTATCAGCCATGGATGGATCACGATTCCACCCATGGCTGTTAGGGACATCATCAACTTACATGTGCCATAAAAGTTGCGGGCTCATCGCTGGAGCCTGCAGCAAACAGGAGAAGGCTGCCTTAGACATAGCTGTATGCATAAAGTGGTAAAAAGAGGTTAAAATGGGAGACCCCAAAAAATTACGTTGGACCCCTATAATTAATAGCAAGCAAACGCTAGGCACACAGAACTTTCTCACGCTAGGTGTGACATAGTAGCATAGTAACATAGTTTTTAAGGTTGAAGGAAGACTTTAAGTCCATCTAGTTCAACCCATATCCTATCCTAACCTGCTCTAACATATTGATCCAGACGAAGGTAAAAAGAAACCATGTGGCAAACAGTAAGCTTCACAATGGGGAAAATAGTTCCTTCCTGACTCCACATACGGCAATCAGACTAGCTCCCTGGATCAACGCAAAATCAAGGAAACTAGTGTATATAAACTGTTATATTATACTTTTCAAGAAAGGCATCCAGACCCTTTTTAAATTTTAGTAGGGAATCACTCATTACAACATCATATGGCAGAGAGTTCCATAGTCTCACTGCTCTTACAGTAAAGAATCCGCGTCTGTGATTATGCTTAAACCTTCTTTCCTCCAGATGTAGAGGATGCCCCCTTGTCCCCGTCACAAGCCTAAAAGTAAATAGATCATTAGAAAGCTCTTTGTACTGTCCCCTCATATATTTATACATTGTAATAAGGTCACCCCTAAGCCTTTGTTTTTCCAAGCTAAATAACCAAAAGTGTAATTGACTCGCCCCCAGAGGCCATGGGGTACTCGGTGCCGAGCCCGTTGATTACAATGGGAGATGTCACAGCCGCAGTGACCCGGTCCATGGCCTCAGACGGTCAATTTAAAAGGGGTAGAGTGATGGGGATAAAGTTATTGAGATGATTTGTGATGCCACCTGTGGTTTCTGGTCAGTTTGACCAGCGCTGCAGGGTTGCTTCTCTAGGACAGATGGTGTGGTGCAGCAATGATGTTGAAGCTCCTCACAGGTGGAGCTGTAGTCCCAGGGCAGAGTAGAAGAGGTTGGCAAGTGGGGAGATGGTGTAAAGAAGTAAATGTAGCAGAGCCGGGTGTAAGGTGCAAGGATAAGTGGAGGACACAAGGGCATGTAGTTCCAAGGGTTTTACTCACAGTCTGGTGCACACAGATGCCCGCTTCAGTGCCGTGTCCTCCAGGTCAGGGGCTCAGCCAACTCCTAGGCAAGGTAAAGTACACGTTTCCAGCACTTCTCCAACATGTGCCTTCTCTGAACGTCTCCACACTAGCACCTAATCTGAAGTACTTGTAGTTGCATATTAAACTCAAGTTCCTCCTTCTTGATGTTACTTAGAACTCTACTTGAACGGCAGACAGCTGTAGCCTGCTTCGGGGACTCCTTGCTATCATGTCCCGGCTCACCCACGTTGCTGTGGTGCCCCCAAGCCTTTGATGGGAATAAAGTCGTGACGACTTCTATTCCTCCGGTTTCTGCTGCAGGAACATCAGTATCCATACAACCTCGGGGACCGGACCCCGGCCATGCACTTCAAACTTGAGGAAGGGCTCTGCTCTGACCCTAGTCCTTAGTTCTCTTCTCTTTACGTTCCGTACTAAACTATCTTCCTTCTGAAGAATCAGGCTTTCTATGGCTCTTTCCTGTGCCAGCAGCTCCAGGTCACAGGAGTCTGCTGCAGCACTTCCTTCACTCCATCCCTCTCAGGGGATCTTGTCTCACAGACTGACCTTTTCCTAATATTCTCCCGCTCTCTTGTGCAGTCTAAGCTCCACCCACCTCCCAGCACTCTTCGTGTTCCAAGCAGGGAGCCACAAAAGTTGCTCTGCTACACTACTGGTGTGCGTGTGGGATGTGAGTGTTGGAGTGTGGTCAGGTGTCTCCACCTTACCTGGATAGTGGGGTACCACACCTCAGGAGGAGGTGCAGTACCTCTGTGGTGACTGAACCCTCAGGGGCGCCACATAATAACCTGTCTTGGTATTACAGACCCCCAGTTCCCTAATAACCTTGGTCGCTCTTCTCTGCGCCGGCTCCAGTGCAGCTATATCTTTCTTATACACCGGAGACTAGAACTGTACACAGTGGTCGCAAGTGTGGTCGCAATATTGACTTGAATAGAGGTAAAATTATGCTCTCCTCTTGGGCATCTATGCCTCTTTTAATATATTCCATTATTTTATTTGCCTTTGCAGCAGCTGCCTGACACTGGCCACTAAATGTGAGCTTGTCATTCACCCACACACAGTTTTGACCAGTGTTTTACAATTATGCACATAATTATACATCTTGTTTGTTGTACCCAAGTGCATGACATTACATTTATCCCCTTAAAGCTCATTTGCCATTTATCAGCCCAAGCTTCTAGTTTGCATAAATCCTCCTGCAAAATAAAATTGTCCTCCTCTATATTAATTACCCTGTAGAGTTTAGTGCCATCAGCAGATATTGAAATCCTGCTCTCTATGCCCCTTACAAGGTCATTAATAAATATGTTAAAAAGAAGCAGGCCCAATACTGACCCCTATGGTTCCCCACTGCTAACCTTGACCCAGTCCGAGTGTGCTCCATTAATAACCACCCTTAGTTTCATATCCCTGTGCTAGCTCTTAACTCACTTACACATATTTTCCCCTATCAACATTGTTATCATTTTATGTATCAACCTTTTGTGTGGCACCGTATCAAAAGCTTTTGAAAAGTCCATGTACACCACATCCACTGGATTTCCTTGGTCCAGTCCATAACTTTCCTCTTCATGAAAGCTTATCAGACTAGTGTGACAGGAACTGTCCCTTGTAAACCCATGTTGATATTGGGTCATGAGGTTATTCTTCTTCAGATACTCCATTATAGTGTCTCTTAGAAAACCCTGCTTGATTTTACCCACAGTAGAGGTTAAGCTCACTGGCCTATAATTTCCAAATTCAGTTTTTGCTCCCTTTTTGAATATTGGCACCACATTTGCTATAAGCCAGTCCTGTGGTGCAGACCCTGTTATGGAATCTTTAAAGACTAAAACTAATGGTCTATCTATGATTGTACTTAATTCCTGTAGTACTCGGGGGTGTATCCCATCCGGGCCCGGGGATTTGTAAATTTTAGTGATTTTTAGATGCCGCTGTACTTCCTGCTGGGTTAAGCAGATGACATTTAATGGAGATTTTTTTTTTTTTTTTAAATCTTTATTTATCAGTTTTTCAAACAGCCTGTACACAACTACAAATGACAATACTTTCCAGAGTATACGAGCTAAAGTCACTTTGGTGTTGATGTGCTGGAGAACATAGTATACAGGTTATACAGGTCAAACAAGACCAACAAGACATTAAAATAAACTTAATATAAATATTGCAAGGTAGTGCTGTCATTCGGGTAGGGGATACATGCTTAGCAGCCAATAAATCACATCCGGCACAGGTTTTCCATAAAAACAATCACAGTCCATGCGGTTTATTTAGGCATCATAAACCCTCAAAGCAATAGACAGTTCATATTAACAGCATAGCGTCCATGACAGAGCATCCCTCTGTTATTCCTGTGGTCACACAGGTTGTGCCATGTCCAGAACACAGGCTCTCTTAGCCTCACAGTTATATCCCCTCTCTGGGTTTACCTCATGGCCACTTCTCCATACTGCAGACATTCATTCCCTCCAGGGAACTATCAGGCGCGTGCAGCTATTAACACAGCGTTCACTTACTGTCAGGAAGACAGACCAATCTCTCTCAGACGGAACCTTCCAAAATGGACCAACCGGGTCCCTGCATTCACTCCATGTGACCTACCTTGGCCACCTTATATGGTCCATAGCCACGCCCACTGGGCACATGGCTATGATCTCATCACAGGTCCTTCAACCACTCATACATACTTTTCAATAGCGTTCTTAAACATGCCCCCTGGGTGGGTTTGTAGGTAACTGGTTCTGCCCGTCTCACCAGCTACCTGGAGCCTTCTCCCTGACTCTGCTGATCAGCACATAAGCAAGCCTCCATCCCAAGGCCACCCACCTTGAGATACATTATGATCCTTTAGCACCCTGCTCCTGTTACCACTCTGGACAAGGCTATTTGCACGTCCTGGGACACCCACACAGCGCCCCCTAGCGGACACAGTGGTCACTACACCACATACCTCCCCCTCTGTTCAAACTTATGGGGTTGAACACACAACATTACACCAGGAACTCGAGACCGGGCGCTCATTACACCCTGCCCCACAGGTCGAGAGAACCATCGCCATCTGTCACACGGCCTCATCCCTACAATAGGCCTCCCCCACCCCCAGTGGTCAGAATATCGGTCGTTGTCTTTGACCCTCCAGTCACGGTCTGTCTGCGTCGTCAGACACTGTTTAGTCACCATCATTTCTCTATCTAAGCGTCTTGTAACAAATGGTACCCCACCACGTCTAAGTTTGCTTTTCAGTGCATTAACCTCATGGTTCATTGCACCTGCTGTCTCTGTAACATCCACCAGTTCACACTGTAATCTACGGTGCAACATATTGACACGTTGAGCCTCTTTCTCTGCTTCTTCCATTTGGCATTTCAGCTGTTTCAGATGCACATCATTTCCCTCCGCCAGGTCTTGTACTGCTCAGAACTACACCTTTCATCATCCATTTGCCTTAGTACAACCTTCAGTTTTTTCTCCGTACGACGTACTTGTTTTCTTGCAGATTGTCGCACTTTAATTTCTGCATCAAGCTTTTCCTCCAGTAGTGCAACCTTTGCTTCTAATTCCTTTTTCTGGCGAACTAGTTGCTGACGGGCACTCTCATTCTTCTGAGCATTACTACGTTCTGTCTTCAGATCAGCATTCATCTGGTCAAAAAGAAGTGTGGCCTTTCTCAGCCTGTCATTGGCTAATTCAACATTGCCATGTTCTTCCTCCACTTCTTCTTCCAGCTGAACAATGCGAGACTCTAACCGCCTCTTTTCTTCCAAAGCCGGAGCATCTTTACCACTGTTGTTGGCAATCACATCAGTCAGTTCATCTCTTTCCTGCTGTGCTTGCCTTTTAGCATGCTCTGCAGCAACAAGCTTCTCTTGCATGTGGATCATCTCTGCTTCCATACTCTCCAGTTTCTTCTTGTCTTCACCCTGTTCATCACTCAGACCTGGCTGCTGTAAGTCTTCGTTCCACTTCTTCTCCCGCAGAAGACCTCTTACAGTTTCTGTGAGTACTTCTACCTCTTCTCTGAGGGACTTATTCAGACCTTGCCATGATGCCAGGTGACCTTTGAGCTTGAAGACTTCTTTCCCTAGCTCATCTAGTCTGTGCTCCCTCTCTCTCTCAGAGCCACAGTCACTCCTAGAGTCTGAGTCACGCCGATCATCCAAGAGAACCCTCCAGTTACCCTCTGACCGTGTGTCCACTCCAGTCATCTCATCTCCCAGCCCACCATCCGTCATGTCACAAGACGTCAGGTCCGTAAGTTGGGCAGATGTACCCCTTCTTCCGGTCACTTCTACCACTGACCTGTCCAGCTTAGCAGGCGTCACCGTCACCATGTCTGCTAATCCAACAGTAGGAACGTCTCCATCCTCCTGCCATATATCATCAAACAAGACAAAGTCCCGGCCCCTCTCAAAGGGATGCACTAAGTTTGGTGGCATACTACCACCTTGACACTTAACCCCCTTTGTCATCTCAATCATGAATCTGTCCACCGTATAGTTCACAATGACCCCATGGTCACAGCGAACCCTGAAGTTTTTCTCGGTCAGAGATAACACGAGTGAAGTTCCTGTCAGAGTCACCTGACTCTTTGAGTCCAGCCTACCAGGGACTCCTTCCCAGTTCAGCATCACAGTACACACCTGTGGCCCGTCATTATCTGGAAAATACATGCCACACTCCTCAAAAGACATACACACACACACTGCAGTTCCCCAGACATGTCCACTGAGGTACCCAGTGCTGCCCCTTTTGCAAACTCGGCCCCTTTCTGGACCACCATCCCAATTTGGGCCACCGCCACCCTGTGGGATTCCACCCCTTCTTGGCTACCACCCAGATTTGGGCCACCACCCCCTTTCGGGATTTCCCCATGTCTGTCTCCTTAGCCCACAGTACACACCAAAACAGTTTGTCTTTTATGATACCACACAAGTCCTTGCTGGCACCACCACAGCTCCTGCTGTCACCAATCTCCGACACCTACGGCTGCTGTTCACACACAGCTGCTGGAGTCACCTTCGTAACCCCGCCGAGTTACAGGAAGCCGCTTGTCCCCTTCGTAACCCCGCCGAGTTACAGCAAGCCGCTTGTCACCTTCATAACCCCGACGAGTTACAGCAAGCCGCTTATCACATTTGTAACATCGCCGAGTTACAGCAAGCCGCTTGTCACCTTTGTAACCCCGCCGATTTACAGCAAGCTGCTTGTCACCTTCATTTTATCCCACTGAGCCACCGCAGGCTGAGTTGAGAAAAGAGAAAAAAAACACCACACAAAACTCACGTGTCCTGTCTGTGTACTATTCAGGATGTTCCGTCTCCGCCTGAGACCGTCCAACACACAGGGCGCATCGGGTGCTATTCAGGGAGCCGACCCTCCTCCCAGGGTTTCCCAACACACCGGCCTCACCAGGTCCAGGGGCTCAGCGGGTGCTCTTCAGGACATCCATCTCCTCCTGAGACTGCCCAACACTCACGACTCACCAGGTCCAAAGTCATACCACATGCTCCAGGGATGCGATTCTTCTCCCAGAACCTCCCAACACTGACCCTCCAAGACCTTGCTCACTGAACCCTCCAGGTACACAATCTTTCCCATTGACTCAGGTCAGTACAACAGGAACACCTGTCTGTTACCTGTGTCAGCCACACAGGTCCTCGGGTACCTCATATCCACAGAGGCACCCTAGCAATCACCAGTCTCTTTCTCTAACCCCAGTCAGTACAACATGGCTTTCACGACCGTCACCTGCTGGCCGCGCAGGTTCTCGAACCCCTCTACCGCAGAGGAGTTGTTACGGTGGCGGAAAACGCTTAAAAAAATATAAATAAACGTGTTCGCCGCCCGGGGTCCACCATGCGGCAGGTGTAATAACCGCTGCTAAAATAGGCAGAACACACGGACGGGAATGTGCACAGGGAAGAAGTGTACCTGGTGCACACAAGCAGACTCTGTTAGAACTCACAGAGCTGTACCCAAAAAACACAAATACAAAAACGCTGAGTCTGTATTAACTTCACAGACACTCAGCGGCACACGTGCGGTAGCCAAAGCCGGAGTAGTTAAGAACGGCACTACAACCGAATGGACTTACCGTAGATAGGCGTGTGCACGGCGTCGCAACTGCGAACGCCAAGAGCGGGCTGCAGCGCAATATAGCAGGCGCAAAGCAGGATGCTGGCTGCTGCAATAGAGGATGCTTGAGCGCGCTGGCGCTAGCGCAATACAGGCTGACCCAATCACTCACACAAACGTAATATCCGAGGGAAGGGGTTTCATAATAAGTCATACACCAGACCAAGCATCCATCACCAAGCACACAGCAGCAAGTTTAGAAAATACTAGCGCATGGCATAGCAGCCATGCGCATTTTTTATAGCGTACGGGACCTGCCGGAAATCTTCAGAGCCCCGAGCATAACCAATCAAATCAGGAGCAGGACCTGAGCACCTGACTCCTGAACTCCAGTGAGAGCTCGTCCCGTGAGCATGCTCAGAAGCAGGGAAAAAGGACTTAGCCTCTGGAGACAAATGTGAGAATCTGGGTTGCTGCATATGCATAGAATGACCCAGATTCCTAACATTACCCCCCCTCCTAGGGCCCCCTTCTCCCTGAACCCTCCGATCCATCAGCCTGTGCCCGACAGCAGCACAGGTCTCAGACTCGTCAAAAGGCGAGCCTGATCTCCTGGTAGGTGAAACCAAGAACCGGGAGATGCGGACAGTATCGGGGGAGACCAGATCACCAGGTCTCAGGAGGGACACCCGGGAGACAGTGGGAGTTTTAGGAGAAGGCCGCCGTGTATCGGCGGGCGTAGCCACTCTCCGTTCGGGAAGGCTATCCCGAGCACATAGGGTGCATGCCCGAATGAATTTCTTTACATCCCGAGCTCTGTGCGGCCACCAATACGAACCGGCCAGTGACTTCGTGGTCTGCATATAGCCACGATGGCCGTCCGCATTGGGCGCGTGTGCCCACGCGAGAACTTTAGGCCGCTGGCGAGGAGGGACAAAAGTCTCGCCAACCGATTCGCAATCAGGCAATCAGACCATTGCGGGGCGCTGTCTTCCTGAGAAGCAGCAGGCGGATGGTGACAACCGCAATTGGTCTCTTGTGCCGGACATGTCTCCGAAATGGTGCAAGACACCTCCATGGGCTCGGGGGGTAGAACCTCTGGCTCGGGCAGATCCAAAGGCTCAAAAAATTTGGGAGCCGGAGTACCTCTACGTTTGGTGTGAGCACGCTCCAAACCACACTCCGAAAAACGGAGGTCAATATGGGAAGAGATGGAGATTAGCTCCTCCAGAGTGGTAGGGATCTCTCTAGTGGAGAGAGCATCCTTCACGTGCTCAGCTAGTCCTCTCCAATAAACTGGGATGAGTGCCTTGTCAGACCACTCTAACTCAGACACTAATGTCCGAAAACGGACGGCGTATTGGCTTGCTGAGAGTGATCCTTGAGACAAGGCCAGCAATTGGAGAGAGGTATCATGGGTAACCCGTGGACCAAGAAACACCTGCTTGATAGCGGTAAGCAGATTAGGCACCGTCCGAACATCCGGGTCACCACGCTCCCAAAGTGGCGTTGCCCATTCCAGCGCCTTGCCCGACAGTAGGGATATAATAAAGGCCACCTTGGCCCGTTCTGTAGGGAATTGTGCAGCCAGCAGCTCCAGATGGATCGAGCACTGGCTGATAAAACCCCTGCAGGAGGCGCCATCCCCAGAATATTTCTCAGGTATCGGGAGGCGGGTAACTGTCGGCGCAAGGGCGGACATGGACATACGTCCCACTGCGTCCGTAAGTGCCTGGACAGCAGCATCCGTGGCTTGTGAAGCTGCGAGAGCCCTCTCAAGGGTGGTCAAGCGAGCCTCGAGCTGTCGCACGCATTGCAACAGTTGCTGCTGATCCGCCATTTTTAGCCAGACCCTGGCGCTAGTATTAAGTTACGGTGGCGGAACACGCTTAAAAAAATATAAATAAACGTGTTCGCCGCCCGGGGTCCACCGTGTGGCAGGTGTAATAACTGCTGCTAAAATAGGCAGAACACACGGACGGGAATGTGCACAGGGAAGAAGTGTACCTGGTGCACACAAGCAGACTCTGTTAGAACTCACAGAGCTGTACCCAAAAAACACAAATACAAAAACGCTGAGTCTGTATTAACTTCACAGACACTCAGCGGCACACGTACGGTAGACAAAGCCGGAGTAGTTAAGAACGGCACTACAACCGAATGGACTTACCGTAGATAGGCGTGTGCATGGCGTCGCAACTGCGAACGCCAAGAGCGGGCTGCAGCGCAATATAAAGCAGGCGCAAAGCAGGACGCTGGCTGCTGCAATAGAGGATGCTTGAGCGCGCTGGCGCTAGCGCAATACTGGCTGACCCAATCACTCACACAAACGTAATATCCGAGGGAAGGGATTTCATAATAAGTCATACACCAGACCAAGCATCCATCACCAAGCACACAGCAGCAAGTTTAGAAAATACTAGCACATGGCATAGCAGCCATGCGCACTTTTTATAGCGTACGGGACCTGCCGGAAATCATCAGAGCCCCGAGCATAACCAATCAAATCAGGAGCAGAACCTCAGCACCTGACTCCTGAACTCCAGTGAGAGCTTGTCCCGTGAGCATGCTCAGAAGCAGGGAAAAAGGACTTAGCCTCTGGAGACAAATGTGAGAATCTGGGTTGCTGCATATGCATAGAATGACCCAGATTCCTAACAGATGTCCTATAAGTCTCTTCCACTGACCTGCTGTCAGTATATCACACGGCTTTCACAACCATCAGCCCTCCTGGCTCAGCGTTGCCAGCACTGCACCATGTGCTTTCTGGAAACCGTTGCCCTTAGTAACCGAATTTTGCATTCCTCTTCCGTTGCTCCTAGCAACAAGGCTACAACACTGCCAATAGCATTCTCCACCAATTGTAAGGTAGCGCTGTCATTCGGGTAGAGGATACTCACTTGGCATCCAATAAATCACATCCACCAAAGGTTTTCCATAAAAACAATCACAGTCAATGCGGTTTATTTAGGCATCATAAACCCTCAAAGCAATAGACAGTTCATATTAACAGCATAGCGTCCATGACAGAGCTTCCCTCTGTTATCCCTGTGGTCAGTATCAGCTGACCCCTGATTGGCCCGACAGAGCATGCACATACCCCGATCGGCTCGGCATAGCACACACAGAGCTCCGATCGGCCCAGCAGAGCACGCACAGACTCCCGATTGGCCCGGCAGAGCAGGCACAGACCCCCGTACACACATTTGACGCTGCGCGGCCAGCCAATCACAGTAATGTCACAACAAAGAAGGAATTAGCATGCCGGGTGGGAGATCCGAATATTGCGAGGCGAGAAATGAAATTTAATTGCTAGGATTCGAGTACCGAGAGTACCGCATTACTCGCCGAGTACCGAATCCTAACAAGTAAAATCGCTCTTCCCTAACCATAATATTTGTTTGGGGAATTCATACTATTTGTAGGGCTATTTGGGGGCCATAAAACTAGTTTGAAGTGCTATATGGAGGCAATCATAGGGATGTGAGGGGGCTAGTGTTGAGCATTCCAATATATAGGGTATCGGCCGATATTCGCTGTATCGAAATTCCGATACCGATATTTTTTCAATATCGAATAACGGAATTGGAAGTTCCCATAATGCAATGAGCCACTGTTGTGGCTGTGATTGGCTGCTGAAATGATGTCATCATGATGCGCGGTCAGTGCGGGCCTGCCGGGGGTCTGTGCCGCCTGCTGGCAGTCTGTACGGGCTGCTGGGGGGTCTGTGCCGGCTGCCGGCGGTCTGTACGGGCCTGCCGGGGGTCTGTGCCTGCTGCCGGGGGTCTGTGCCGGCTGCTGGTGGTTTGTACGGGCCTGCCGGGGGTCTGTGCCGGCTGCCGGGGGTCTGTGCCGGCTGCTGGAGGTCTGTAGGGGCCTGCCGGGGGTCTGTGCCGGCTGCCAGGGGTCTGTGCCGGCTGTCGGTGTTCTGTACGGGCCTGCCAGGGGTCTGTGTGTGTGTGCAGGCATCGTCCGATGGGACTACAAGTCCCATCGGGCGATGCCTGCTACAATGACAGTGATTGACACATTAGCCAATGATGGGACAGTAGTAGTCCCATCATCTGGCTAATGTGTTGAATGTAAAAAAAAAACATACTACATACATACTACATACATACAACATACATACTACATACATACTTCATATATACTACATTCATACAACATACATACATACTACATACATACTTCATATATACAACATTCATACAGCATACATACATACTACATACATACTTCATATATACTACATTCATACAGCATACATACATACTACATACATACTTCATATATACTACATTAATACAGCATACATACATACTACATATATACATACATACATATACATATATACAGTGTGTCAGACACAGTGATCTGCAATACAGGGGCACCTCAAGGTACAGTTCTTGCCCCTTTTCTCTTCACACTGTACATTGCGGATTTTAGGTGCAACTCATCTAGCTGCTACTTGCAGAAGTATTCTGATGACTCTGCAATAGTAGGCCTCATCATAGGAGGAGATGAAAGAGAGTACAGAGATACTAACCAAGCTTTTGTGGAGTGGTGTCAGAGGAACCACCTTAGGATTAATTCCGGGAAGACCAAGGAATTGGTGGTGGACTTTCGCAAGGGCAAAAATCCACCAGTAGTGGTGAACATTCAGGGAAATGACATTGAGATAGTCGACACCTATAAGTACCTTGGTGTGATCCTCAATAATAAGCTTGACTGGGCCCATCACTTGGATGCAGTGTACAGGAAGGGCCAAAGCAGGCTTTATCTGCTCAGAAGGCTGAGAGCCTTCGGAGTTAGAGGGGCACTCCTTGCATCCTTCTTCAACTCTTTTGTGGCATTAGTCATCTTCTTTGGTGTGGCGTGCTGGGGTAGTGGCATATCAACCAGGGACAGGAATAGGCTGGACAAACTGATTAGAAGGGCCAGCTCTGTCCTGGGATGCCCCCTTGACCCAGTTCAGGAAGTAGGCGACAGGAGGATACTGGCCAAGGTGAGCTACATGGTGCAGAATGATTCCCATCCCATGCATGAGACCGTGACAAAGATGTGCAGTACTGTCAGTGACCGGCTACTTCATCCTAAATGTGAGAGGGAGCGCTATCGAAAGTCCTTCCTTCCTGCTGTAGTTAGGCTGTATAACCAGCACTGTCCAAAACGGAGAACGACCCAAACAGAGAACTGATAGATCCAAAGTTGTGACAGTCCGGTTACATTTTTTTTTTTTCGTATATGTACCTACCTACTGTCAATGTAATGCCTTTATGCATCTGTATTTGTACTTGTTCCTGCCTTGCTGCTGTAATGCTCTGAATTTCCCCATGGTGGGACGATTAAAGGATTATCTTATCTTATCTTATATATACTACATTCATACAGCATACATACATACTACATACATACTACATATATACAACATTCATACATACATACATACTACATATATACTACTTATATACTACATTCATACAACATACATACTACACACATACTACATATATACTACATTCATACAACATACATACATACTACATACATACAACATACATAAAACATGCTACAGATATACTACAGACTTACTACATACATACTACATACAATACATTCATACATTCATGCAATACATACATATAGACTTACAGTACATATAACATAGAGTACATACTTACCATCACTTGTCACATTGCTCCCTGAAGCCAGTGTCATCTGTGAAAAAAATATGAAAAAAAACAAACCACCAAATAATCCCTGTTCCGCAGAAATCCACGAGTGTCCCACGCCGATCTCCCGTGGAGAACAGCAGCATCAGCTGATGCGACCGCTCTCTAGGGGGCTCCAGGGATCCAATGATGGGAGGTAGGTATCCTTCCGCAGTGTATTCCTCCGCCACTGTAAAAAAAAATAGTCCCTAGTCTATGAATGTAGTATATATGTAGTATGTATGTAGTATGTAGTATGTATGTTGTATGAATGTTGTATGTATGTAGTATGTATGTAGTATGTATGTTTTTTTTTTTTTACATTCAACACATTAGCCGGATGATGGGACTACTACTGTCCCATCATTGGCTAATGTGTCAATCACTGTCATTGTAGCAGGTATCACAGACCGCCGGCAGCCGGCACAGACCCCCCGGCAGGCCCGTACAGACCGCCGGCAGCCGGCACAGACCCCCGGCAGGCCCGTACAGACCCCCGGCAGCCGGCACAGACCCCCGGCAGGCCCACACAGACCCCCGGCAGGCCCGCACAGACCCCCGGCAGGCCCGCACAGACCCCCGGCAGCCCGTACAGACCCCCGGCAGGCCCGTACAGACCCCCGACAGGCCCACACAGACCCCTGGCAGGCCCGCACAGACCCCCGGCAGCCCGCACAGACCCCCAGCAGGCCCACACAGACCCCCGGCAGGCCCGCACAGACCCCCGGCAGGCCCGCACAGACCCCCAGCAGGCCCACACAGACCCCCGGCAGCCCGTACAGACCCCCGGCAGCCCGTACAGACCCCCGGCAGGCCCCTACAGACCCCCGGCAGCCCGCACAGACCCCAGGCAGGCCCGTACAGACACCCGGCAGGCCCGCACTGACCCCCGGCAGGCCCGCACAGACCCCTGAGAGGCCCGTACAGTCCCCGCCCGCACACACAGACACGCACAGTGTCCGCCCACGCACCGCCCACACTCTTCCCCCCTCCCGAACTGGATGTACAAGGAAAGTAAGGGTTTTTTTTAAATCGATATTTCTGTCCCATTGACTGGAATGGGACTTCCGGTATCGGAATCGGCGATACCCGATACTTTTTGTGTATCGGGCCGATCCAATCCGATCCGATATTTCTGGATATCGGATGGTATCGCTCAACACTAGTGGAGGCCAATTATACTGTTTAGATGGCTGTGTGGGGTCCATTATACTGTGTTGAGAGTTTTTTGAGAGGACATTATACTGTTTTAGGGCCATTATAGTGTGTGGAACCCATTTTACAGTGTGGAGGGTTGTGTGTGGGGCACTACACAATATGGAGGGCCATCATTCTCAATGGAGAGCTGTTTGGGGTAATCATTTTGTGTATAGGGCTGTGCCAGGGTCATCATACTTTGTGTGGGTGACTATGGGTGCCATCATACTGTACTGTGTTGGAGTCACTGTTGGGGTATCATACTTTGCAGGGAGCACAGTAAGGTCATCATACTGGGGTACCATGGATTAATTTACTGTGGGGTATCTTACTGTGTTTGGGATGGAAATTTGTTGCCATCATACTTTATGTGGGGCCATGAAAGTGGTATCTTAGTTTATGGGGATAATGAGGGCTTCAATAGTGCAAAATTACTTTGTAGGGGCTGCAGAATTTGGGACATGCTCTCCTGTGATCCCACAAATATTTATTTATTTTTTGTAGGAGGTCATTTAGAACTTCTGCTATGAGGCTGCATGATTTCTATATATGCTACTGACCTTTTACTTAAAAGTGAGCCTTTAGGTTTTTCTTGACTAATGCTCATTTTCTTAGTCTTTGAAGGGCAGATTCATGATCATCTTTTTTTCACTGGAGGTTTAGTAAATTAATCTACCTTAGACTCTTTGCTGGTACAGCTGCTAAACTGCAGCTCTGCCCAAATGAAACTGATTGATCTAAAAATTAGCCAAACAACCAATACTGAGCTCTGTCTTAGTGGAACTGAGCTAAAAGCAAGTTCTGAGAACTGTAGATAAAGATTATATAATTATCCCCAAATGAATTTACTATTTTTTATAGATTTTTTGGATTCCTTCCTATTTCACAGGCAGCATATGCTATTTGAAGCCCTGCTATTACAGAAATTAGGTTAACAGTGTATCGGCTCATCGAGCATTTGCTGGTGCTTAGTTTGAAAGCTCAAATACCTTATTTAGCGCCTGTTGCAGAGTCAATAAACATGCAGGGGTTGCCTGACAGTCACTGTAATGCTGTAACCACCATAGGGCTAATCTTGTGTTTTGCTGTTTCTTTATGATACGTTCTGCATTTATCCTAGGAACAGGTAGAGCAGGGAGAATGGCTGAATACAGGCTTCAGGCAGGGCTTGGGGCTTTGCAGACTGTTTTTAAATATATACCTGCTACAGGTGATCACATTTTTTTGGGGGGGGGCTAAAAATTTGACTTTATTGTCATCCATACAGTTTAACCTGTTTTGTGTGAAATTACAGTGGTTTAAAATTTTTAAAAACATCTTGGCCTGCTACAGGTGAAAAAATGTTTTCTTCCAAAAATGACTATTGTCATCCTTACAGCTTAATCTGTAATTTACATTTTAAATTAAAAAAAAACACTTGGCCTGCTACAGGTAACGACATTTTTGGTTCCAAATATTGACTATTACAGGACAAGGGAGTTGGGGGAAGGGAGAGTCAGCTCACTGTTAGGTGATGGATGGATGCAGTTCTTTGTCCCACAAGGAACAGCCCAGGGTATGGCTTGAAGACAAAGAAGGAAAGATGAATCCTGTGAGACCAAGTCGACTCAAGTAAGTAAAATCCACGTTTATATGTTCATCTAAAAATAGTTGGAGACAGTGTGCATATCATCCAGCAGCGCAGATATTACACTATGGAAAGCCTTACTCATGGTTAGGGTGCTTGTGCCGGAGTAACAAATATATACAAAACATTTAAAATCAAATGTTATTAAGAAGCTAATCACAATGAAGCAAATTCAATGAAAGTTATGAGAAACACCTGGGGGAAAACCAAGATCAATGGAGCTGACCATAGGTTTAATGATTTACTCATCTAGCTTATGTTCATTGTGTGAATGAATGCATATTTATAAATTTTAAAAAATATATTTTTTTAAGTATGTCTAGATCGTGTTTAATGTGCAATTGATCACCCATTAATTTAATATTGTAGAATAATATTGTCTGACATTTAAGACAGTTGGAGTCCTAGTATAAAATTTAAAAATCCAGAAGGATTCACAGTTAAGAATAGTTCTTCTATAGTTGCCTCCACTTGCTGATTTGATGACTTTTTCAATGGCCTTAAAGTGAAGAAAAGACCAGTCTCATTTGTGGCATTGGAAAAAATGTCTTGATACTACAGAGATATTAATAGCCGTTGTGTTAATCACTTAAAACATGTGTTTTCTGATGTGCTTTTTTAATGACCCTATGGTACAACCCACGTATTGAATACACGGCATTGTTGCAGTCTATAAGGTATTATATTGCAATTCATGAAATGTTTAGAGAAGGAGAGCGAGGTGGAAAAGGAAGTAAAAGTATTGGTTTTATGGGCCTGTGCACATGACATGCATTTGTTGCTGTCAAATATGAAAAAACCTTTTAATGCTAACCATGTATCAGTTGGTATGTGTGTTTCATGTTTAAACAAGCTATGTGAAAGTAAAGAGCCAAGAGTTGGTGCTTTTTTGGCTATATGTCTAATGTCCATATTATTACAGTCTGATGACTATTATCATCCATATAGTTTAACATGCTTTGCATGAAATTACGGTGGTTTGAAATTTTTAAAAACCGCTTGGCCTGCTACAGGTGACAACATTTTTTGTTACCAAAACTGCCTATTGTCATCCATATAGTTTAACCTTCTTTGTAAGAAATTAATGTGCTTTGAATTTTTTAAAAACCAGTTGGCCTGCTACAGGTGACCAAACTTTGTTCCAAAAATGGACTATTGTCATCCACACAGTTTAACGTGCTTTCTGTGAAGTTACGTTGGCTTGATGTTTTTAAAAATCGCTCGGCCTGCTACAGGTGACCACATGTTTTGTTCCAAAAATTAACTAGTGTCATCCATACAGTTTAATCTGTTTTTGGTGAAATTACCGTGGTTTGAAATGATTGGACTGCTACACGTGACACATTTTTTCTTTGCAGCAACTGAGTATTGTCCTAAATACAGTTTACCCTGCTTTTTGTGAAATTACGATGTTTTTAAATTTAAAAAAAAAAGAACGCTTGGTCTGCTACGGGTGACCTTTTTTTTTAATGAAAAAACTTTAGTTTCAATTAATCAAGGAAACTTGGTTTCCTGAGACCTAGCAATCAGAAAATGTGTAAGTCATGCAGAAAGGGATGAGAAAGTGGAATTGCTGATGATGGTACATGCAGTCAGCAAGGATGTAGGGAAGGTGTGACTGCACCTGTTGCTGGAGCACAAACAACATGCTCATCCACAGCACATAGCTTCTCGTTCCACTTTGCAGGGAGGCATGAGACACCACTTCTGAAGCCACACCAGTGCGAACAGTTGGTCACTTAGATAAGAGATAATGCTTCCAGCATGCTTGCCAGCTCGACCCAGTTTTTCACATGGTCCAGTCCCACCACCCAAGAATCTGGATCACTTAATCATCACCCTAATGCTCTTTCCTCCCACCACGTCGAGTTGCAGAAGACCAGTGATCTCACATTAGGACACTCTGGGGAGCGCAAAACATCATCATTATTCATTGTGGCCTCTCGTTCTGCATGTTCCAAGAGAGACAGGAGGACATGCTGTTTAGTAATGCACAAAACTTTGAGCAGCCAGTCACAAAAAGATGACAGTGAGAAGCATCAAATTTTGTCCAAGGAGGTAGATAATAATGAGACACAGTTGTCGATAAGGCAGGTTGTTAAGTCACTTAGTCAGGAGCATCAGTATGCGATGATGGAAGTAGAGGTGCTGGATGACGAAGACACTGAAACAACCTAGGAAGCTGACATGTAGCGCTGAGGGGGAGAGATCAGCAGCACCAAAACAGAGAGTAAGATTCAGTGGGGTGACCAGAAGGACAAGGCAGGAAACTGTTCCACAGAGCACCAACACTCATGCATTTCTCCTTAAAAGAGTTACTTGTTCCCCAGTCTGGGACTTTTTTAAAGAGAGTTCTGAGACAAAAAAATGGTCTTTTTCAACCTGTGCCATTCCAAGATCAGCAGGAGCATGACCACTAAGGGCCTAACCACCACCAGCACAATCAGGCACATATCATCTAAGCACTCGTGGACCGAATGCCTGAGTCCATAATTGGTGCCAGTAGGTAATAATAATAAACTTTATTTTTTTATATAGCGCTAACATATTCTCCAGCGCTTTACAGTTTGTACACATTATCATCGCTGTCTGCGATGGCGCTCACATTCTAAATTCCCTTTCAGTATGTCTTTGTAATGTGGGAGGAAACAAGAGTACCAGGAGGAAACCCACGCAAACACGGGGAGAACATACAAACTCCTTGCAGATGTCGTCCTTGGTGGGATTTAAACCCAGGACTCCAGCACAGCAAGGCTAACCACTGAGCCATCATGCTGCTCCCAGGTGACACCACTGCTTCTTCTCCTGTGCGATATGCTTGCCAATTCCCTGTCCATGACTCTGACACAGATGCCTCCTGCTCTGCACCTGTTATTGCATGTTTTGAGGCATCATCATCAGACACTTTCAAATCCTTGTCTCAGCACAGCATCCAGCTGTCCCTACCCCAGGCCTTGGAATGAAAAATAAAGTTCCCACCCTCAGTACCAAATGTTAAAAGGGCACATTTCCAGGCTGCTTAACATGGAAATGTTGCCAATTAGACCGCCAGAGAATTTCCCACGACTCAGTACTCCCTTGTTAATCAGTTCTCAGCTGCCACTTTTTCTCCCACTATGGTGGCCCCACCTTAAACCAGCCTGCATCCAGAAATGGAGATGAGCAAACTTGTTAGGAAAACATTCGCCAATCTCAAATTCAGCATGAATATAAAAAGCGGACATGTTGTTTTGATGGTGCCATTTTGTCAGTGTAGCAACGCAGAGAGGCTGCTCATGCTGCAAGTTGACAGAGTTAGATGGGATCCTGTGTTAAATTTACCTTTCAGCATCTAACTAGTTTGTGACAATAGTTTGTGCAGACAGAAGGCCACATTTCCTAATCAAACTTGTTTGGGCTCATACTGTGTTGCAGGCACCAGGTCACATTTCCTAATCAAAATAATTTGGGCTAATACTGTGGTGCAGGCAGGTGGCTACATTTCGGAATTTAAATACTTTCTGAAAATAGTGTAGTCCAGACAACAGTACACATTTCTGAATCTGAATCTTTTCTTCTAATGGGGTGGTCCAGACACACTGTCTCACATTATCACACTATCTGAGCCTAGGGTTGTAAAACAACTGGATAAAAGAGGGGAAGGGTACATCCAACATGAGTGGGAAAAAGCAAAGTCATTGTGGAAGGGGAAATAGGCTTGGTGTTCGACATTTACGAGGATAATGTGGTAATGTTGCTGAAAACTCTACTGAACAAACACCATCTAGTTCTATCCAAAGACAACTGACAACATCTATTACTGGACTGGCTACTCAACTCCATTTATATGGCAGCTTCACAGTCGTATGACCACTATCCCTTTAAGAGGTAATAACTCTGGAACGCTTCCATGGTTCCTGGTGATTCTGACATTGTTTTCTTGTGACATATTGTACTTCATGATAGTGGTAAAATTTCTCTGATAAGACTTGCTTTTTTTGTGAAAAAATGGAAATTTGGCAAAAATTTTGCAATTTTCCTAATTTGAATTTTCATACAAAATAGTTAATAAATTACATTTCCCACATGTCTACTTTACATCAGCACAATTTTTGAACCACAATTTTTTTTTGTTAGGAAGTTAAAAGTTCACCAGCGATCTGGAGTTGGTAATGTATGAGGAAAAATACGACATAGTAGGAATAACTGAGACATGGTTAGACGACAGCTTTGACTGGGCGGCTAACTTGCAAGGATATGATTTGTTTAGGAGGGATCGCAAGAAAAGGAAAGGGGGTGGAGTGTGTCTATATATAAAGTCTACTTTAAAGCCCACACTAAGAGAAGATATTCAAGAGGGAAATGAAGAGGTGGAGTCTCTATGGGTGGAGATACAAGGAGGGAAAAGTAATAAAATCCTCATAGGGGTTTGTTATAAGCCACCAAATATAAAAGAAACCACTGAAAATGTATTATTGAAACAAATAGACAAAGCAGCAAATCACAATGAGGTGATTATTATGGGGGACTTCAACTACCCTGACATAGACTGGGAAACTGAAACCTGCGTATCTCAGAAAGGAAACCAATTACTGTCAGTAACCAAGGATAATTATCTGTCACAACTTGTGCAGGGCCCAACTAGAGGGACAGCCCTTCTAGACCTAATTTTAAGCAACAGGCCAGATAGAATAACAGAAGTATGAGTCGATGGGCACCTAGGGAACAGTGACCACAATATAATACAATTCCACTTGTCCTTCAGTCAGGTGCACTGGAAGGGGGTTACGAAAACGCTGAATTTCAGGAAAGCAAAGTTTGATCAGCTTAGAGAGGACCTTCGGCGAATTGATAGGGACAATGTCCTCATATATAGGAGCACAGAAAATAAATGGGAAATATTTAATTCAGTTTTGCACACCCACTGCGAGCTAGCCATACCGTACAGAAATAAAAGGGCTAGGAACAGGAGAACACCAATGTGGCTAAATAAGGATGTAAAAAGGGCAATAAATAACAAGAACAAGGCATTTAGGAAGCTAAAACAAGAAGGCATTGAAGAAGCATTAAAAAGTTATAGAGAAAAAAATAAAATGTGTAAAAAACAAATACATTTAGCAAAAGTGGAAACTGAGAGACTCATCGCTAAGGAAAGGAAAACAAACCCCAAACTATTCTTTAATTATATAAACAGTAAAATGATTAAAATTGATGGTGTCGGCCATTTAAAGAACAATGAGGGTGAAATCATAGAGAGCGATGTGGGAAAAGCAAATGTTTTAAATACTTTTTTCTCAACAGTGTTCACACAGGAAAAGGATTTGCCAGGGGAAATGCAGAGTGATAATGTAAACTCCCCATTTAGTATTACCTGCCTAACCCAAGAAGAAGTGCAGAACCGCCTTAGTAAGAATAAAATTGACAAATCACCAGGCCCTGATGGCATTCACCCTTGGGTATTAAGAGAGTTAAGTAATGTGATAGACAGGCCTCTATTCCTTATATTTAAAGACTCTATAGAAACAGGGTCTGTTCCTTTTGATTGGCGGCAAGCAAATGTGGTACCAATATTCAAAAAGGGGTGTAAAAGGGAACCTGGAAACTATATGCCGGTAAGCTTAACATCTGTTGTGGGTAAAATTTTTGAAGGGTTTCTAAGGGACACCATTATGGAATAGCTCAATGTTAATAAATGTTTAACTCCATATCAACATGGATTTATGAAGGATCGCTCCTGTCAAACTAACCTGATCAGCTTATATGAGGATGTAAGCTCTCAAATGGACCAAGGAGAATCATTGGATGTCATTTATCTCGACTTCTCTAAAGCATTTGACACTGTCCCACATAAAAGATTGGTAAGTAAGATGAGAAAGCTTGGGCTAGGGGAAAATGTGTGTAGATGAGTAGGTAGCTGGCTTAGTGATAGAAAACAAAGAGTGGTTATTAATGGTGCATACTCAGATTGGGCCAGGGTTTCTAGTGGGGTACCACAGGGTTCTGTATTGGGCCCCCTACTATTCAATATATTTATTAATGATCTAGTGGATGTCTTACACAGTAAAATATCAGTATTTGCAGATGATACAAAACTATGTAAGGTAGTTAACACAAAGGAGGACAGTTTGCAACTACAGACAGATTTGAGTAAATTGGAGAATTGGGCTGAAAAATGGCAAATGAGGTTTAACACAGATAAGTGTAAGGTTATGCACATGGGAAGGAGAAACAGATGCTATAATTACTTACTAAATGGGAAACTGCTGGGGAAATCAGACATGGAAAAAGACTTAGGCATCTTAGTCAATAAGAAGCTAAATTGGAGTGCCCAGTGTCAGGCAGCTGCCACTAAAGCAAATAGGGTCATGGGATGCATTAGAAGAGGTCTGGGGACACGAGATGAAAACATAATTCTCCCTCTGTACAAATCACTTGGAAGACCACACTTGGAGTATTGTGTGCAATTTTGGTCGCCGCTGCTCAAGAAAGACATTACTGAACTTGAAAGGGTTCAAAGGCAGACTACTAAAATGATAAATGGAGTTGGTTCACTACAATACCCAGAAAGGTTATCAAAATTAGGTCTATTTACTCTAGAAAAGAGAAGACTTAGGGGAGACCTAATATATATGTACAAGTATATCAGAGGGCAATACAGAGATCTCTCCAGTGAACTGTTTGTACCAAGGACTGTGACAAGAACAAGGGGGCATTCTCGTTGTTTGGAGGAAGGACAATTTCTGCACCAGCATAGAAGAGGGTTCTTCATGGTAAGAGCTGTGAGGCTCTGGAATTCTCTTCCTGAGGAAGTGGTGATGGCCTACTCACTGAATGAATTTAAGAAAGGAATGGATGCTTTTCTTGTGAGTAACAGTATAGAAGGTTACGAATAACATAATATTATAGGTAGATGGTTGACCCAGCTTAGGGGAAGGAATTTTTTTTCCCTATGGAGAAAATTGGCTTCTGCTCTGTGGGTTTTTTGCCTTCCCCAGGATCAACAATGCAGAATAGCTGCACTAAAAATAGGCTGAACTAGATGGACATAAGGTCTTCCTTCAGCCTTCAAAACTATGTTACTATGTTACATATAATTGTGGTCTGCTAATGCGGTCCTCCACAAGCGCCCCAACGCCCGTTTCGTCCCTTCGTCAGGAGGCGAACGCTGTGCGGAGGGGGAGTGCATCTTGTATATCCGTGGTGGTGATTGTAAATGCAGTGCCGCTGTACACCGAGGAAATGAATCCAGGTCAGCTGGGGTATACTTCCAGTATACATTGCACGTGCGCCGCTGACATGCTCCATTCACCAGATTCCATGATCTGCAGCCGTGGAATACAGGCGTGTCATGGGCTGTCATGGTGACGGCGCATGCACCCTGACTCCTATGCCTGCTCATCATAGCATCAATGTAGCGGGCAGCATCGTGCACGTCATACCGAAAGTACATGAAATTAATTGGGAAATCATTATGCAGATGTTAGCTACAGTCAATAGATACTAAACTATATAAAGATAAGTATAAATCTCTCTAAG
This sequence comes from Dendrobates tinctorius, assembly GCF_039654945.1. Taxonomy (NCBI): domain Eukaryota; kingdom Metazoa; phylum Chordata; class Amphibia; order Anura; family Dendrobatidae; genus Dendrobates; species Dendrobates tinctorius. The sequence goes on along the minus strand of NW_027361858.1, from coordinate 16,328,456 downwards.
AGAGATGGGGAGCGCTATACTTTGATCCCAAGTAATAAAAGTGCATAGTGCAAATATGACCAATAATATTGCCATATACCAGCCTAATATAGTTAAGTGACTAATAAAAGATTATATAGTGTTTTATATGGACATATAAAGTGCATACGTGCATATACAAATTTGACCTGACTATATATCAGTTAATATACATATCTAGTGATACAAATGTTGAAATGCATTACAATGATAAGGGTATCCACATCTCCTTATACATCAATTATGAAAAAACAAACAAAAATATATAAAAAATTGTGTATCATAGTGCACAGATTGGAGAGTAAACACAACATAAACCCACCCCATTATAGTGACTACACAGTCATGAAGAAGGAAAAAAAAAAAATTTTCCCCATGAAAAAAGTGATTATGCATATCCAAAAAAAAAAAGAAAAAAGAAAAAGGAATCCAAATAAAGCTATGAGTCTTTCAATTTGTATTCAAAATGTATCTAAACAAGTTCTGCCATTTCACTTTATGGGTTTTTGTGCTACATATTCATTTGTTTCTGTTTTTCTACAGCTTTAACCCTTGCATATATACAGTATTATGGATTTGATGGCTAGAGAATTGTCCTGGCAACATAAAGCCTCTGACAATATTCCTGCAGATCTGAGTTCTTACAGACATGAATTGATTCCCATCATATACAGTATCTTCCACCAGAAAAACACGGAAACCGCCACGATATAGCCAAGATACTTAACCTATAATAGGTGAAAGAAGCATATTAACATATAATCAACATATAATCAAAACAAAGGGGAAAAAAAAATCCAAATAAAAAATGTATAAAACAGATGAAAACCCCCCCTAAAAACCCCACAGATAATAAAAGATACCAATCCCTTATAAAAATGAACTAAACCCAAAATTTTCATTTAGTCCTAATGGTGTTACTGTTTGTAGGTGATATATCCATCGGCTTTCAATTTGTGCCAATTTTTTGAAAAGGTCACCCCCCCTCTGGCCCATTGAAACCTGATCAATCGCTCTCAATATCAAAAGGCTCGAGTCCGACTTATGAAATTCCTTAAAATGTCTTGGCAATGTTTTTAAAGGTTGTTCACCAGTATCATTTTTAGATTTATCTATATCTCGTATATGCTCACGTGCTCTCAACTTAAATTCATGAGTTGTCATCCCAACATAGATCTTTTGCACTGTGCGTAGTATATGACACCCATGGAGGAGCACGTGAGCCTATGCCAGATCTCAAATTTACGCGTGCCATTAGAATTGCAGAAATCCTTACACTTGATCAAGTTTTTTCAGGCCTTACAAAGGCCACATGGAAAAAATCCCCGAAGTGTGGCAGAATTAGCCACTATTATTCTGCTGAGTCTCAGATACATAGTGACTATGTGCCAAAAAATCATGGAGATTTTTGGACCTCCTAGCCGTAACTAGGGGTTTGGGTGGAATCAAATTTCTCAAAATTGGGTCTGTCTCAAGGACATTCCAATGTTTGCGGAGAATGTTTACAAACTCGTCCCATTGGCCACTGAACAAGGTAATAAATCTAGGTGGTTCAGACTTATGGCTACTCTCATTGTTTGATGTTTTATAGAGCAGCATATTGCTGGATGATCCCTTGGCTCGGTTATAGCCATTTCGAATAGTTCTACGGCTATAACCTTTCTCCCGAAATCTCGAGTAGAGATCCTTGGCTTGTCTTAGAAAGTTCTCCTCAGTAGAACATATTCTCCTAATCCTCAAATGTTGTCCTATGGGAATGCCCCTTATTGTTGCATTAGGATGTGATGACTCGGCATGCAAAATGGTATTTGTTGCCGTGGGTTTCCTGTAAACATCCATAATCAGCATTCCACATTGGCTAGCCTGGATATTGACATCAAGAAAATTGACTTGGCGCCCATAGGTGTATGTCAATTTTATATTTTATTGTTATTATTCAAGTCATCCATCAAGTACTTGAGTTCGTCACCAGATCCCTCCCAGACAAACAACACGTTGTCTATATAGCGAATTCAGTGATGGATTTTATCAACATTATTCACTGGATTGCTCTGGAAAATCTCACGGTCCCATAACCCAAGGAACAAATTTGCATATGATGGGGCATAAGTGGCCCCCATCGCAGTTCCCTGGGTTTGGAGGTAAATTTGATTATTGAAAATAAAGCAATTATGCTTCAAAATAAATTCCAGTAATTCGACAATGAGGTCTGTCAGGGATTTATCCAGATTACTTGATTGGAGGAATCAAGCAACCGCCTTGATGCCATCTGTATGCCTGATTGATGTATAAAGACTCTCGATGTCAGCTGTCATCATGACCATATTATCACGAAGCACTAGGCCATCGAAGTGTCCCAAGGCCGCTGTTGTGTCCTTAATGTATGAGGGCAAAGTTGAAACCAATGGTTTTAGATAAAAATTAATCATTTGGCATACAATTTCACAAGGTCCCCCAATCCCCGATACAATGGGACGTCCTGTGGTCCACCAGATTTTTGTGGACTTTGGGGACCAAATAAAATGTAGGTAACTGAGGTTTAGTAGAAATCATTGCCTCTATCATTTTTTTAGGGATGACATTATTCTCAAAAGCTCTATTCACAATGGAAGTCAATTCCCCATGAATCCTATGCAAAGGATTGTGTGTTAATTTCTGATAACAATTCCTGTCAGAAAGCAATTTCATGGCCTGCTTTTTATATAATATTTTGGGCCATATAACCATATTACCGCCCTTATCTGCAGGTTTAAAGCAGACATCAGACCATGATTGCATTTCTTTAACCGCTGACATGATTTCTTTATCAGATTGTTGTCCATGCTTATTACCCATCTTTTCAATGTCTTTAGTGACTAATTTGACAAATATGTCAATAGCTGGACAAGAATTTAAACTAGGAAAAGTATTACACTTTGCAAATAGATGTGTAGGGAAATTGCTTACCATTGATGAGCTGTCTCCCTCTGCCAGGGATTCAAGGATGGCCAGTGCTTCCTGTTCCTCCTTAGTGTTAAAAACCACGGGGTCAATACTGGATTTTTCATGGAACCGTTTCAACATTAATTTTCTTGCAAAGAGATGTGTATCCTTCATGGCCGTGAATACATCTAGCGGTGCATTAGGTGAAAAGGTCAAACCTTTTTCTAGAATTTTTAATTGCATCTCTGTCAAACAATGTGTTGATAAATTTAATACCTTAGATTGTTCGCCTTTTCTAGGACCTTGGTTGAAAAACTCTTTGGAGTTCCCTTTACCCCCAAATCTGGTTTTAACCGTCCTTTGATTGTTTGTCTCCATTTCCGAACCCGTGGAAATACTACTAGTTTGTGATGAAAGTGATACACTGGAGGCATTACGGGTGAGAGGTCTTTGCTGTTTATCTGATCTATATTGCCGACTATAGACCTTCTTGTTTTCATAGTCATGAGCATCTCTCAGATATTTTTTCATTTTATTAGCACTAGTGTTGAGCGATACCGTTCGATACCCAAAAATATCGTATCGGATGGTATCGCCCGATACGAAAAAAATATCGGGTATCGCCGATTCCGATACCGGAAGTCCCATTCAAGTCAATGGGACTTCCGGTATCGGAATTAAAAAAAGCCCTTTATTTCCTTGTTGGCTAATTCTACATAATTGAAAACAAATAAGAATCATGTAGAATGTATTGTGGGAGGTGGAGGAGACATTAAAAGCATAGTGGTTTATTCAAATCACATGGCATAGCATTAATTCCAATTTTTTTTTTCAATACGTTCGGAGTTAAAAAGATATTGACTATGTTAACCTTTTTTATATTTTGTCAGATATGTACTGTATGTTTCACAACTTCCATGCTCTTCACCTTCTTTTGTACTTCTCCCACACTTTCTCCTTCATGATCCGCAGCAGTAGCATTTTTTTCATCAACTTTTTCTTCACCTTATTCATCTTCTTCTTCTTCATCTTCTCCCCATTAATTTTTTTTTCCATTCTTCATATTCTTCTTATTCAGCTATTATTAATTTTAATGTGCTATTTCTTCATCTTCTTCCTATTCTTCTTTGTCTTCATTTTCTTATGGTGACAGGCATTCCTGTAGTACTTATCTATAAAAGTTATAAGATTACACCTTACGTTCTGCCTGTCACAAAAGATTTACAACAGGATTTGTCCGCGTTCAGTTTGGCCTGCAGCAGCAGGCATTTTCCAGGGGCACCACGAGGAGGAACGGACTCACCCCCATTTACTGCTTAGTCTTCTTCTGCTTATAATTTTGATTTCTTCTATGCTGATTTTTAGTCTTATGCTTAATGTTCTTCTGCTTTCTGTTCTTCTGCTTTAGCATCTTCTGCTTCTTGTTCTTCTGTCTTTTGTTCTGTATCTTGGTGGTTGTCTTCATGTTCTTTGTCCTCTTGGTCTTATTATTTAGGGTCATATTTCTGATCTTCTTGGGTGTGGTCTTCAGGGTCGTCATCATCTGGGTCGTCATCATGGAGATCAATAAGGATTGCCAAAGACAATTTCAAAAAGCTTGATCTTGGAAATGTAGCAGAAGGTACAAGAAGGCTGAGAAACTGGCGAGACCAGCAGACAGTGCTGGCACCCGGATGGGTAGCAGAAGGAACAAGAGCCAATGGCACTACCGAGGACCAACTGACGGTGCTGGACCACGGTTACTAAGCAGAAGGTACCTGTGCTAAAAAGCACTACCAAGGACCAGCTGACGGTGCTGGACCTCAGATACCGAGATGGAGGCACCTAGGCCAAAGACTGTGGCGAGAACCAGCAGACAGTGCTGGCACCCGGATGGGTAGCAGAAGGAACAAGAGCCAATGGCACTACCGAGGACCAACTGACGGTGCTGGACCACGGTTACTAAGCAGAAGGTACCTGTGCTAAAAAGCACTACCAAGGACCAGCTGACGGTGCTGGACCTCGGATACCGATATGGAGGCACCTAGGCCAAAGGCTGTGGCGAGAACCAGCAGACAGTGCTGGCACCCGGATGGGTAGCAGAAGGAACAAGAGCCAATGGCACTACCGAGGACCAACTGACGGTGCTGGACCACGGTTACTAAGCAGAAGGTACCTGTGCTAAAAAGCACTACCCAGGACCAGCTGACGGTGCTGGACCTCGGATACCGAGATGGAGGCACCTAGGCCAAAGGCTCTGGCGAGAACCAGCAGACAGTGCTGGCACCCGGATGGGTAGCAGAAGGAACAAGAGCCAATGGCACTACCGAGGACCAACTGACGGTGCTGGACCACGGTTACTAAGCAGAAGGTACCTGTGCTAAAAAGCACTACCAAGGACCAGCTGACGGTGCTGGACCTCAGATACCGAGATGGAGGCACCTAGGCCAAAGGCTGTGGCGAGAACCAGCAGACAGTGCTGGCACCCGGATGGGTAGCAGAAGGAACAAGAGCCAATGGCACTACCGAGGACCAACTGACGGTGCTGGACCACGGTTACTAAGCAGAAGGTACCTGTGCTAAAAAGCACTACCAAGGACCAGCTGACGGTGCTGGACCTCGGATACCGAGATGGAGGCACCTAGGCCAAAGGCTGTGGCGAGAACCAGCAGACAGTGCTGGCACCCGGATGGGTAGCAGAAGGAATAAGAGCCAATGGCACTACCGAGGACCAACTGACGGTGCTGGACCACGGTTACTAAGCAGAAGGTACCTGTGCTAAAAAGCACTACCAAGGACCAGCTGACGGTGCTGGACCTCGGATACCGAGATGGAGGCACCTAGGCCAAAGGCTCTGGCGAGAACCAGCAGACAGTGCTGGCACCCGGATGGGTAGCAGAAGGAACAAGAGCCAATGGCACTACCGAGGACCAACTGACGGTGCTGGACCATGGTTACTAAGCAGAAGGTACCTGTGCTAAAAAGCACTACCAAGGACCAGCTGACGGTGCTGGACCTCGGATACCGAGATGGAGGCACCTAGGCCAAAGGCTCTGGCGAGAACCAGCAGGCAGTGCTGGAACCCGGGTGGGTAGCAGAAGGTACCCATTCAAAGCAAAGTAGCCAGGCCGCAGTTACCGAAACCCACAGTCCTACAAGGGGTCCATGTCCCATTGGCACTACGGATCCAGCCTTCAGTGCCAGTTCCCGCAGCCCACATAGGAGTCACCTAAACTGCAGGCACCGTAGAGTCGGCTAACCCGGTCGCAAGACGACAGGACAACGGATTGGTGGCATAGTGACCTTGACACTACCCGGAAACAGCAGGCGTGCTGGAACCAGGCTGGGCAACAGGGAGTACCCGTGCCAAAGACACTGCCGAGAACCAGCTGACGGTGCTGGAACCCAGATGGGTAACAAAAGCTACAAGAGCCAATGGCACTACCGAGGACCAACTGACGGTGCTGGACCACGGTTACTAAGCAGAAGGTACCTGTGCTAAAAAGCACTACCAAGGACCAGCTGACGGTGCTGGACTTCGGATACCGAGATGGAGGCACCTAGGCCAAAGGCTCTGGCGAGAACCAGCAGGCAGTGCTGGAACCCGGGTGGGTAGCAGAAGGTACCCATTCAAAGCAAAGTAGCCAGGCCGCAAGCCGGCCGTAGTTACCGAAACCCACAGTCCTACAGGGGGTCCATGTCCCATTGGCACTACGGATCCAGCCTTCAGTGCCAGTTCCCGCAGCCTACATAGGAGTCACTTAAACTGCAGGCACCGTAGAGTCGGCTAACCCGGCCGCAAGACGACAGGACAACGGATTGGTGGCATAGTGACCTTGACACTACCCGGAAACAGCAGGCGTGCTGGAACCACGCTGGGCAACAGGGAGTCCCCGTGCCAAAGACACTGCCGAGCACCAACTGGCGTTGTTGGAGCCCAGGGACAATCATGGTGTAGGCCGAGGCCTACTTGGTGGTAGTTTTAGATTGTTTGTAGGCTACAACAGACTGTCAACATGCTCCAATTAGGAATATGTCTCCACTCTGTTTCCAGGATTTCACGTGACCACCAACACCACCAGTTTATGCGTACAGTAGCCGTCTGCCCAATCCACATGTGTTCCTGTGTTACTGGTGTTCTGTAATGTCAGCAGATCCCCTGATGTTTGTCTGCCAATGTCTCCTGCTCTGTCCACATTCCCACCACTTGCAGTGGGAAGGTGGACAGTGCAGGAGACAGTGTCGGACACACATTGGGGGATCAGCTCACGTTACAGAACACCAGGAACACAGGAACAAGTGTGGAATGCGTGGACGGCAACTGTGAGCAGGAACTGGCTGTGTTGGAGGTCAGGGGAAATACTAGAGACAGAGTGGAGACAGAGGCCAAATCAGAGAATGTTTAAATCTGAAGTAGTTACAATTTGGAGGCAGCAGCAGTTTGCCCTCCACACAGCAGGGGATCAGCTGACGTTACCGACCCCCACTTTCACATGAACGAGTGTGTTTTTCTGTGTGGACAGCACTTCCGAGCACCAACTAGCGTTGTTGGAACCCAGGGACAATCATGGTGCAGGCTGAGGCCTACTAGGAGCCAGGTGTAAAGCTGAGGTATTTTGACTTTGGAGGGAGCAGGACACTTTGCCCTCCACACAGCAGGGGATCAGCTGACGTTACCGACCCCCACTTTCACAGGAACGAGTGTGTTTTTCTGTGTGGACAGCACTTCCGAGCACCAACTAGCGTTGTTGGAGCCCAGGGAGAATTATGGTGTAGGCCGAGGCCTACTTGGTGGCAGTTTTAGATTGTTTGTAGGCTACAACAGACTGTCAACGTGCTCCAATTAGGCATCTGTCTCCACTCTGCTTCCAGGATTTCACGTGACCACCAACACCGCCAGTTTATGCGTACAGCAGCCGTCTGCCCAATCCACACGTGTTCCTGGGTTACTGGGGTTCTATAATGTCAGCAGATCCCCTGATGTGTGTCTGCCACTGTCTCCTGCTCTGTCCACATTCCCACCGCTTGCAGTGGGAAGGTGGACAGCGCAGGAGACAGTGGCGGACACATATTGGGGGATCTGCTGACGTTACAGAACCCCAGTAACACAGGAACACGTGTGGAATGCGTGGACGGCAACTGTGAGCAGGAACTGGCGGTGTTGCAGGTCAGGGGAAATACTAGAGACAGAGTGGAGACAGAGGCCAAATCAGAGAATGTTTAAATCTGAAGTAGTTACAATTTGGAGGCAGCAGCAGTTTGCCCTCCACACAGCAGGGGATCAGCTGACGTTACCGACCCCCACTTTCACATGAACGAGTGTGTTTTTTTGTGTGGACAGCACTTCCGAGCACCAACTAGTGTTGTTGGAACCCAGGGACAATCATGGTGCAGGCCGAAGCCTACTAGGAGCCTGGTGTAAAGCTGAGGTATTTTGACTTTGGAGGGAGAAGGACACTTTGCCCTCCACACAGCAGGGGATCAGCCGACGTTACCGACCCCCACTTTCACATGAACAAGTGTTTTTTTCTGTGTGGACAGCACTTCCGAGCAACAACTGATGATGTTGGAGCCCAGGGATAGTCATTTTGTAGGCTGAGGCCAACTTGGAGGCAGTTTAAGATAAGACGTTGTTTGAATTTGGAGGCAGCAGCAGTTTGCCGTACACACAGCAGGGGATCAGCTGACGTTACCGAACCCCACTTACACATGAGCGAGTGTTTTGTCTGTGCGGACAGCACTTCTGAGCCCAACTGGCGGTGTCGGAGCCCAGGGAAAATCAGGTAGTAGGCCGAGGCCTACTTGGTGGCAGTTTGCGATTGTTTCTAGACTACTACTAACTGTCAACGTACTCCAATTAGGCCTCTGTCTTCACTCTGTTTCGAGTATTTCCTCTGGCTTCCAACCACGCCAGTTGCTGCTCTGAAATGCTGTCTGCACAACCCACACTTGTTCCTGTGTTACTGGGGTTCTGTAACACCAGCTTCTCCCTAGAGGTGAGTCTGGCAATGTCTCCTGCTCTGTCCAGATTTCCACTACAAGTAGTGGGAATGTAGACAAAGCAGGAGACATTGCCGTGCTCACCTCTGGAGATGAGCAGATGTGACAGGACCCAGGTAACACAGGAACAAGTGTGGATTGTGCAGACGGCACTTGAGAGCAGAAACAGGTGGTGTTCTAGGCCGGAGGAAATACTCAAAACAGAGTGGAGACAGAGGGCAAATCAGAGAACATATTAAATCAGAGGTAGTCAGAAGTTGTAGGCAGCAGGAGAGTTTGCCGTACACACAGCAGGGGATCAGCTGACGTTACCGAACCCCACTCACACATGAGCGAGTGTTTTGTCTGTGCGCACAGCACTTGTGAGCAACAACTGGCGGTGTTGGAGCCCAGGGAAAATCAGGTAGTAGGCCGAGGCCTACTTGGAGCCAGGTGTAAATCTGAGGTTGTTTGACTGTGGAGGGAGAAGGACACTTTGCCATACACACAGCAGGGGATCAGCTGACGTTACCGAACCCCACTTACACATGAGCGAGTGTTTTGTCTGTGCGGACAGCACTTCTGAGCCCAACTGGCGGTGTCGGAGCCCAGGGAAAATCAGGTAGTAGGCCGAGGCCTACTTGGTGGCAGTTTGCGATTGTTTCTAGACTACTACTAACTGTCAACGTACTCCAATTAGGCCTCTGTCTTCACTCTGTTTCGAGTATTTCCTCTGGCTTCCAACCACGCCAGTTGCTGCTCTGAAATGCCGTCTGCACAACCCACACTTGTTCCTGTGTTACTGGGGTTCTGTAACACCAGCTTCTCCCTAGAGGTGAGTCTGGCAATGTCTCCTGCTCTGTCCACATTTCCACTACAAGTAGTGGGAATGTAGACAAAGCAGGAGACATTGCCGTGCTCACCTCTGGAGATGAGCAGATGTGACAGGACCCAGGTAACACAGGAACAAGTGTGGATTGTGCAGACGGCACTTGAGAGCAGAAACAGGCGGTGTTGTAGGCCGGAGGAAATACTCAAAACAGAGTGGAGACAGAGGGCAAATCAGAGAACATATTAAATCAGAGGTAGTCAGAAGTTGTAGGCAGCAGGAGAGTTTGCCGTACACACAGCAGGGGATCAGCTGATGTTACCGAACCCCACTTACACATGAGCGAGTGTTTTGTCTGTGCGCAGAGCACTTCTGAGCAACAACTGGCGGTGTCGGAGCCCAGGGAAAATCAGGTAGTAGGCCGAGGCCTACTTGGAGCCAGGTGTAAATCTGAGGTTGTTTGACTGTGGAGGGAGCAGGACACTTTGCCATACACACAGCAGGGGATCAGCTGACGTTACCGAACCCCACTTACACATGAGCGAGTGTTTTGTCTGTGCGGACAGCACTTCTGAGCCCAACTGGCGGTGTCGGAGCCCAGGGAAAATCAGGTAGTAGGCCGAGGCCTACTTGGTGGCAGTTTGCAATTGTTTCTAGACTACTACTAACTGTCAACGTACTCCAATTAGGCCTCTGTCTTCACTCTGTTTCGAGTATTTCCTCTGGCTTCCAACCACGCCAGTTGCTGCTCTGAAATGCCGTCTGCACAACCCACACTTGTTCCTGTGTTACTGGGGTTCTGTAACACCAGCTTCTCCCTAGAGGTGAGTCTGGCAATGTCTCCTGCTCTGTCCACATTTCCACTACAAGTAGTGGGAATGTAGACAAAGCAGGAGACATTGCCGTGCTCACCTCTGGAGATTAGCAGATGTGACAGGACCCAGGTAACACAGGAACAAGTGTGGATTGTGCAGACGGCACTTGAGAGCAGAAACAGGCGGTGTTGTAGGCCAGAGGAAATACTCAAAACAGAGTGGAGACAGAGGGCAAATCAGAGAACATATTAAATCAGAGGTAGTCAGAACTTGTAGGCAGCAGGAGAGTTTGCCGTACACACAGCAGGGGATCAGCTGACATTACCGAACCCCACTTACACATGAGCGAGTGTTTAGTCTGTGCGCACAGCACTTCTGAGCAACAACTGGCGGTGTCGGAGCCCAGGGAAAATCAGGTAGTAGGCCGAGGCCTACTTGGAGCCAGGTGTAAATCTGAGGTTGTTTGACTGTGGAGGGAGCAGGACACTTTGCCATACACACAGCAGGGGATCAGCTGACGTCACCGCACCCCACTTACACATGAGCGAGTGTTTTGTCTGTGCGGACAGCACTTCTGAGCCCAACTGGCGGTGTCGGAGCCCAGGGAAAATCAGGTAGTAGGCCGAGGCCTACTTGGTGACAGTTTGCGATTGTTTCTAGACTACTACTAACTGTCAACGTACTCCAATTAGGCCTCTGTCTTCACTCTGTTTCGAGTATTTCCTCTGGCTTCCAACCACGCCAGTTGCTGCTCTGAAATGCCGTCTGCACAACCCACACTTGTTCCTGTGTTACTGGGGTTCTGTAACACCAGCTTCTCCCTAGAGGTGAGTCTGGCAATGTCTCCTGCTCTGTCCACAATTCCACTACAAGTAGTGGGAATGTAGACAAAGCAGGAGACATTGCCGTGCTCACCTCTGGAGATGAGCAGATGTGACAGGACCCAGGTAACACAGGAACAAGTGTGGATTGTGCAGACGGCACTTGAGAGCAGAAACAGGTGGTGTTCTAGGCCGGAGGAAATACTCAAAACAGAGTGGAGACAGAGGGCAAATCAGAGAACATATTAAATCAGAGGTAGTCAGAAGTTGTAGGCAGCAGGAGAGTTTGCCGTACACACAGCAGGGGATCAGCTGACGTTACCGAACCCCACTCACACATGAGCGAGTGTTTTGTCTGTGCGCACAGCACTTGTGAGCAACAACTGGCGGTGTCGGAGCCCAGGGAAAATCAGGTAGTAGGCCGAGGCCTACTTGGAGCCAGGTGTAAATCTGAGGTTGTTTGACTGTGGAGGGAGCAGGACACTTTGCCATACACACAGCAGGGGATCAGCTGATGTTACCGAACCCCACTTACACATGAGCGAGTGTTTTGTCTGTGCGGACAGCACTTCTGAGCCCAACTGGCGGTGTCGGAGCCCAGGGAAAATCAGGTAGTAGGCCGAGGCCTACTTGGTGGCAGTTTGCGATTGTTTCTAGACTACTACTAACTGTCAACGTACTCCAATTAGGCCTCTGTCTTCACTCTGTTTCGAGTATTTCCTCTGGCTTCCAACCACGCCAGTTGCTGCTCTGAAATGCCGTCTGCACAACCCACACTTGTTCCTGTGTTACTGGGGTTCTGTAACACCAGCTTCTCCCTAGAGGTGAGTCTGGCAATGTCTCCTGCTCTGTCCACATTTCCACTACAAGTAGTGGGAATGTAGACAAAGCAGGAGACATTGCCTTGCTCACCTCTGGAGATGAGCAGATATGACAGGACCCAGGTAACACAGGAACAAGTGTGGATTGTGCAGACGGCACTTGAGAGCAGAAACAGGCGGTGTTGTAGGCCGGAGGAAATACTCAAAACAGAGTGGAGACAGAGGGCAAATCAGAGAACATATTAAATCAGAGGTAGTCAGAAGTTGTAGGCAGCAGGAGAGTTTGCCGTACACACAGCAGGGGATCAGCTGACGTTACCGAACCCCACTTACACATGAGCGAGTGTTTAGTCTGTGCTCACAGCACTTCTGAGCAACAACGGGCGTTGCTGTTGCCCAGGAAATAAAGTTCAGGTCATAGAAACATGAACACAACAGGAGACCTGGATCCTGTTGCCAGCCAATTATTTATTCTGGAAGAGGACTGGCAAATTCAGGTGAGATCCAGGCCTTGTTCATTTTCACAAAAGTAAGCCGGTCAACATTATCGGCGGATAGTCGCGTGCGACGGTCTGTTACCACACCACCTGCAGCACTAAAGACACGTTCCGATAATACACTGGCAGCAGGGCAAGCCAGCACCTCCAATGCATACTGGCTAAGTTCTGGCCATGTATCCAGCTTAGAGACCCAATACTTGAACGGGGAAGAGCCGTCTGGGAGTACACTAACAGGGCAAGACAAGTAGTCTGTCACAATCTGACGGAAACGTTGCCTCCTGCTGACTGGAGCCGTCTGTGATGGTGTAGCCGTTTGTGGCGGTCCCACAAAACTTTTCCACATTTGGGCCATACTGGCCTTGCCTTGTCCTGCGGCACTGCCTCTGCTACCTCTTTGTGCAGAGCTTCCTCCACTGCCTCTACCCACATGGCTGCTTTGAAAAGCACTACCAGCAACACTTGCGGGGGGAAATGGAGAACATGATGGCCTGCACAAGTGTTTCTTGGTACTCCCGCATTTTTCGCTCCTGGTTCAACTGTGGTATGAGGCTTTGTAAGTTGTCCCGGTAGCGAGGATCTAGGAGGGTGTACACCCAATAATCAGCCGTGTGGAGAATGTTGGCGATGCGGCGGTCATTTAACAAGCACTGCAGCATGAAATCAACCATGTGCTGCAGACAGCCAACTGGACCGGAAACGCTGTCCCCAGCTTCAGGCAGCATCTCTGCCTGCTCAGCATCACCCCACCCTTGCTGTACACACTGACTACTAGAGCCTTGTGTACCTCCCTCCTCTGGAGAGATGTGTTCCTCCTCCTCCATTGACTCCTCGTCATCCTCCTCACTAAGTGTCCCCTGCCTGGGCCTTTGTGTGGAAGCACGTTGCACAGATTTGCCAGAAGCAGATGGCATTTCTTACTGCTCATCCTCGACCTCTTCAAAAACCTCCTCACTTAGTGCTTGTAAAGTTTTTTGAAGCAGACAGATGAGGGGGACAGTCATGCTGATTAGTGCATCATCTGCACTGGCCATCCGCGTGGAGTCATCGAAGGCACGCAAAACTTGGCAGATGTCCCTCATAGTGGCCCACTCAGTGGTGGTGAAGTGTGTCCGGCGCACAGTGCGACTTGTTTGCGCCTGATGCAGCTGGTACTCCATTACTGCTGCCTGCTGCTCACATAACCGCTCCAACATATGTAATGTTGAATTCCACCTGGTGGGGAGGTCACATATGATGCGATGTTCTGGCAGGCGGAATCGTCGTTGCAGAGATGCAATGTGCGATCTTGCCATGCTGGAACGCCGCAAGTGAGCACACTCTAGGCGAACCTTGTGCAGCAGTGCATCAAGATCCGGATAGTCACTGAGAAAGCTCTGCACGACCAAATTGAGCACGTGTGCCAGACATGGTATGTGAGTGAGGTTGCCTAGGCCCAGAGCTGCCACTAGATTTCGGCCATTGTCACTCACTACCAAACCTGGCTGGAGATTCGCTGGCACAAACCACACATCGCTCTCCTGCTTGATGGCATTCCAGAGCTCCTGTTCTGTGTGGCTCCGATTCCCCAAAGAAATTAATTTAAGGACGGCCTGTTGACGTTTGGCCACACCTGTGCTCATATCTGGCCTAACAGGCTCACGCAGTGCTGATTCCGAGGAACTAGAGTAGGAGGAGGACTCAATATGTACAGACTGCATTCCTGCAATCCTTGGAGTTGGCAGAATACGTATAGAGCCACTCTCCAGATCTGTACCCGGCTCCACAACATTGACCCAATGGGCAGTGAGGGAAAGGTATCGTCCCTGTCCATGGCTACTGGTCCACGCATCGGTGGTCAGGTGGACATTGCTACTGACGGCATTTAGTAGCGCATTTTTAATTTTTCCCTCCACATGCTTTTGCAGGGCAGGGACGGCTTGCCTGCTGAAAAAAAAGCGGCTGGGCACATTGTATTGTGGAACTGCCAATGACATAAAGTTCCGGAAGGTGTCAGTCTCCACCAGCCTGAATGACAGCTTCTCAAGGGCCAGTAGTTTGGCAATGCCGGCATTCAGAGCCAGTGCTCGGGCATGGTTTGCCGAGTATGGCCGCTTTTTCTCCCATGCCTGTGCTACCGATTGCTGGTGAGTGGCCTGGGAGTGTGCTGATGACTGCGAACGTGGTTCAGTGGGTGGAATTTCACTGGGTCTCTGGACAACAGTGGCAGTGGTTCTTCCATGGCGTTCCAATGAGGAAGCCGAACCAGCTGTGTGTGAGCTGGAGGAAGAGACCCCAACACGAGCTGAAGAGGTGGTAGGTGCTGCTGAAGGTTGGCCTACATCTTCAGTGTGTCTGTGTAACTCCACCTCGTGCTTGGTACGCACATGTTTCCACATATTTGTGGTATTGAGGTTGCTCACATTTTTCCCTCGTTTCACTTTCTGATGACACAGCTTGC
This sequence comes from Dendrobates tinctorius, assembly GCF_039654945.1. Lineage (NCBI taxonomy): Eukaryota > Metazoa > Chordata > Amphibia > Anura > Dendrobatidae > Dendrobates > Dendrobates tinctorius. Next base: position 16,313,335 of record NW_027361858.1, on the reverse strand, counting down.
ATTTGACAAAGCAAATGTCATCTGCAACTGTGTCAAAAAAAGACCACACACTGCAAGTCCTGGGAGCGCCCGTTTTGTGTTTTGGAAGAGGATTGCTCCTCACGGGTGCCAAAGTGGAGGCTACAGGCAACCAAGTCTGCCCCCGCCCTCTCCCTCCTCTTTTGGCCGTTCAGGGAATCTCTTCCTCAGAGCTGCTCCCACCACCTTCCTGTGGCTGACGCCATGATGGGTCAAGGACCTCATCATCTCCACTCCCCTCTTCAAGCACCGGCTGGTCCTGGGTTGTCTCGCCAGCACCGTACGCACCAGAAATTGGCAACTGAGTCTCATCATCATCAGATGAGCACTGAGGTGTGCTGACAATAGGCACTGGCCCACCCGCCTCTTCAGATTCAGAGGGACAAAGCAGTTGTGCATCACTGCATACTCCCTCTTCTTCACGCTCTAGAATGCTGCTTGGCTGGCCACCTCTTTCCAAGCCAACAGATTCTGAGAACAGAAGTAAAGATTGAGATGGCTCCTGTCCAGGGCTCTCAGACTGCCTGGGCAATTTGGCAGGTGGTGAAGAGACAGATGGTTGCTCTTCAGTGTTCTGGCCTTGGGAGGATGCGGAAGTCATTGAAGTGGATGCGTTAGCTGCCATCCATCCGACAACGGCTTCAATTTGTTCATCACGCAGCAGTGGGATACGGCGAGGTCCTACAAAGCTGCGCATGAAGGACTGTTGCCTGGTAAAAGTGGGGTATGGCGGGTAACTGGTGGCCGCAGCAGACACCGAATCCCCACGTCCTCTCCCTGCTGAATCCCCCCGTCCTCTCCCTGCTGAAACTCCACGGCCACAACCACGTGCCTTACTCCCTGCCTTCTTCATCTTGGTAGACTGATAAAGATAGGCAGAAAAGTAAAAAAGGGGTGGCTTAGTGTTCTTATTCCTGAACACCTGCTAACCAGTATAAGAAACACTAATTTGGCTAAGAGTGTGTGTACTACACTTTAATATGATCTAATGTGGCCTAGACAACTGTAAAGTGGAGTGTTTGGTGAACTTTATTTCCTTTTTTTTTGGGGGGGGAAAGAAAAGGATGTGACCAAAGTTTGAAAGCTATAGTATCACAAACTTTTTGGAGCGATTACAATGCAGGAAGCTAACCTACAATGCAATTGATGAGGCTCCAAAAAATAGGGTGATACTAGTCTGGCTGGCCCTGAAGGGCACAAGCCAGCAAAAAGGCTCCTCTATCTAATCCTATATAGTGTTTGCAACCAACCAATGACAATGGATGCGGTTGGAAGCACACTAATATAGGAGCCAAAATCTCTCTAAATTAGCTGCAAAAAAAGGACTATGTATGAGGCAATGACGCACGCTGAGCGGACTACAGCTAGCGGTGGCTGTAGAACACACTGCAACGTGAGCTGCACTCACACACAGAGAGACCTATCAGACAGCCAAAAACAGTGCAGAGAAATTGGCTATAGCACTGAAAGGCTGCTGAAAGGCTCCGCTGTCCACTCCTTTAGTGTTTGCAACCAACGTATATGGATACGTATGGAAGCACACTATACAGGAGAAAAAAAAAGCAGCAATAAAAGAAAAATGTGTATGAGGCAGAGACACACGCTGGCCGGCCTACAAGCAGACGTGCCTGCAGGACACACTACACAGCGTGGGTCTGCACTCACACAGCCCTTGCAGACAGCTGTGAACACTGCTGCTAGGCAAAAGAAAGCTACAGTGGTGGTTTATGTAGCCTGGATAAAGCACAATATTGTTTTTAGAATCGCTATTTCTAACTGTCCCTCACAGTCTTCAACAGCAGCCTGTCCCTAACTGAATTCACAGCAGAGTGACCAGAAATGGCGGCTGCAGCGCTTTTTATAGTGCATCATGACATCATTTCAGCAGCCAATCACAGCCATGCCAGTAGTTAACATGCCTACATGCCTAACAGGATGTGCCCACACTTCTGAGGATCCCCATTGGCTGAATCAAATCGAGCGGGCTCCTAGCATTATGGGAACTTCCGATTTCGGTATTCGATATGAAAAAAGTATCGGAACTAAGTATCGGAATTCCGATACAGCTAATATCGGCCGATACCCGTTACTTGCGGTATCGGAATGCTTAACACTAATTATCACTAATGTCCTTCTCCCACTTACTTATATTACCATCTAGATCCTTCAAAAATGGATCCACCAAATCAGGTTGGAATTGTTGACATAATTGTGTTTGGAGGTCATTTATTTGTGAATCAATATCCTCCTAAAACTTTCCATTTTTTATCATTAATGATCTGCATAAATGAGAGGGAACATTGGGTGGCAGCCTCCTCCCATTTTTTGGTCAAATTGTCAAAGAAACAGTCGGGTATAGTTGAACACGTAAGCCTCTTGGTATAATTTTTAATTTGAGATAATTATCAGTAGAGGCCTTTGTCCACCATATTCTAGTTTTTTTGTGGACAAGATTTTTAAATTTTTTTGAAAATTCTTTAAAATCCGAATTGGTATCATTAGAGTTATAAGTAGCGCCTTGTTTAAATATGTCTGAGGCTTTATGTTGCCAGGACAATTCTCTAGCCTTCAAATCCATAATATATATGCAAGGATTACATCTGTAGAAAAACAGAAACAAATGAATATATAGCACAAAAACCCATAAAGTGAAATGGCACAACTTGTTTAGATAAATTTTGAATACAAATTGAAAGATTCATAACTTTATTTGGATTCCTTTTTCTTTTTTCTTCTTTTTTTTCGGATGTGCATAATCACTTTTTTCATGGGGAAAATAATTTATTTTTCCTTCTTCATGACTATGTAGTCAATATAATGGGGTGGGTTTATGTTGTGTTTACTGTCCAATCTGTTCACTATGATACACACATTTTATATATTTTTGTTTGTTTTTTCATAATTAATGTATAAGGAGATGTGGATACCCTTATCATTGTAATGCATTTCAACATTTGTATCACTAGATATGTATATTAACTGATATATAGTCAGGTTAAATTTGTGTATGCACTTTATATGTCCATATAAAACACTACATAATCTTTTATTAGTCACTTAACTATATTAGGCAGGTATATGGCAATATTATTGGTCATATTTGCACTATGCACTTTTATTACTTGGGATCACAGTATAGCGCTCCCCATCTCTCTTAGAGAGATTTATGATATGATGAGAGATCTTTATGATAAGAGTATTCGATCCTACACATTGAAAATTTCATCCGATCCCTCTCACCCGGGACACTCCTCATTCCAACTACTCCCTTCAGGACGTCGCTTCAGAGTCCCCAAATGCAGCACCAACCGCCATATGAACAGCTTCTATCCACTCTCTGTTCAACAATTAAATCGTCATGTGTAGACTATATACTGTATCTGTCTTGTTAGATGTTACTTGTATCTGTTATATATTATGTTGCCTCTTTGCCACAAAGAATTCCTTGTATATATGTAATATGTACTTGGCGATAATAAATTTGATTTGATTTGATTTGAGATTTATACTTATCTTTATATAGTTTAGTATCTATTGACTGTAGCTAACATCTGAATAATGATTTCCCCATTATTTTAATGTACTTTCGGTATGACGCGCACGATGTTGCCCGCTACATTGATGCTATGACAAGCAGGCATAGGAGTCAGGGTGTATGCGCCGTCACCATGACGGCCCATGATGTGCCTGTATTCCACGGCTGCAGATCATGGCGTCTGGTGAATGGAGCGTGTCAGCGGCGCACACGCAATGTATACCGGAAGTATACCCCAGCTGACCTGGATTCATTTCTTCGGTGTACAGCGGCACTGCATTTACAATCACCATCACAGATATATAAGATGCACTCTCCCTCCCCACAGCGTTCGCCTCCTGACGAAGGGATGAAACGTGCATTGGGGCGCTTGTGGTGGACTGCATTAGCAGACCACAATTATATGTAAGTGTTTTGAAAGATTTTTCTTTTGTTCACAGCAACCAGCATCAGTTAATTTATTGGCAGTCTGTGTATTGCTAAGTACTATATGGCTAACATAGATGGTGGCAGTGTCTATGAATTTTAGGTGCACTGTTTTGCATACTTAGTAGGTCAGGCTTCTGGCGCTAGTCTCTCCAATGATATATATGGTAGTAGCCTTGATATTGTGTTTCTTGCATATTATTTTGTTATATTGATTATTTGAATAAAGTCAAACGTTTTTTTACTGGCATGGTATACTGAATTTTTGTTCTTTGATGGTGTATCCCCTAAGGAACTTATCTAGATGTGTGGTGAGCACTTTGAACCCCCAAGTGCTTCGCAGATGTTTTTAATGTAGAGCTGTAAAAATAAAAAATCTTATTCTTTTCACAAAAATGATCTTTTCGTCCCCAATTTTTTATTTTCCCAAGGGTAACAGGAGAAATTGAACCCCAAAAGTTGTTGTGCAATTTGTCCTGAGTATGCTGATACCCCATATGTGGGGGTAAACCACTGTTTGGGTGCATGGCAGAGCTTGGAAAGGAAGGAGCACCGTTTCACTTTTTCAACGCAGAATTGGCTGTAATTGAGATCAGACACATGTCGCATTTGGAGAGCACCTGATGTGCCCAAACAGTGGAAACCTCCCAAATCTAACTCCAACCCTAGCTCCAACACACCTCTAACCCTAATCCCAACTCTAGCCATAACCCTAACCACAAGCCTAACCCTAGCACACCCCTAACCCCAATCCCAACCCAAATCCCAACCATAACCCTGCCTTTAGCCCCAACCCTAACCCTAACTTTAGCCCCAACCTTAACCCTAACCCCAACCCTAATCCCAACCCCCAACCCTAACCCTAATGGGAAAATGGAAATAAATACATTTTTTATTTTATTATCTTTTCCTAACTGAGGGGGTGATAAAAGGGGGTTTGATTTACAATTTATAGCGGGTTTTTATGTTTGGCAGCTGTCATGCACTAAAAGACGCTTTTCATTGCAAAAAGTAGTTTTTGCATCACCACATTTTGAGAGCTATAACTTTTCCATATTTTGACCCACAGAGTCATGTGAGGTCATGTTTTTTGTGGGATGAGCAGATGTCTTATTGGTTACCTATCCACTCCAGAATCCAGTACTAACTAATTACCCTCACCCACAAAGCTCTCCATGGCTCAGCACCACCCTACATCTCCTCCCTTGTCTCAGCCTACCATCCTACCCATGCCCGACATTCTGCTAATGACCTGAGGTTAACATGCTCAATAATCAGAACCTCCCACTCCCATCTCCAAAACTTTTCACATGCTGTGCCAATTCTTTGAAATGCACTACCGAGGTTGATACAATTAATCCCCATTTCCCACCGTTTTAAGTGTGCCCTAAAAATGCATTTGTTCAGACTGTCCTACCGCCTCAACACATTAACCTAATTATCCCTGTGTGGCCCATTCAATTTTTTTTTACCATATTCAGGTTCCTTGCATCATGTTCTAACATGCTTTATGCATTTAACAGCCCTTTGTGTCTATACTGTTATATACTTAGGCTGTTAACTGGTTCATGCAGCATTACAGGAGCACCCGATTCATACACTATGGCTGGTCCGAACAATGAAAGCGATTGTTACCATCTACCTTTCGTGTCTCCCCTTTTCCCTCATAGATTGTAAGCTTGCGAGCAGTGTCCTCATTCCTCTTGGTATCTGTTTTGATCTGTGCTTATTGTTATGCTGTAATTAGTGTTGAGCATTCCAATACTGCAAATATCGTGTATCTGCCGATATTCACTGTATCGGAGTTCCGATACCGAGTTCCGATATTTTTACAATATCGAATACCGGAATCGGAAGTTCCCATAATGCAATGGGCCAGTTGTGTTAGCCATGTTAACTAATGGAATGGTTGTGATTGGCTGCTGAAATGATGTCATCATGATGCGCGGTCTGTACGGGCCTGCCGGGGGTCTGTGCGGGCTGCCGGGGGTCTGTGCAGGCCTGCCAGGGGTCTGTGCAGGCCTGCCAGGGGTCTGTATGGGCCTGCCAGGGGTCTGTACGGGCTGCCGGGGGTCTGTGCGGGCCTGTCGGGGGTCTGTGCGGGCTGCCGGGGGTCTGTACAGGCCTGCCGGAGGTCTGTACGGGCCTGCAGGGGGTCTGTGCGGGCCTGCCGGGGGTCTATGCGGGCCTGTCGCAGGTCTGCACGGGCCTGCCGGAGGTTGTGTGTGTGTGTGTGCAGGCATCGTCCGATGGGACTACAAGTTCCATCGGGCTATGCCTGCTAAAATGACAGTGATTGACACATTAGCCAATGATGGGACAGTAGTAGTCCCATCATCCGGCTAATGTGTTTAATGTAAAAAAACAAAAAACAAAACCATACATACTACATACATACTACATATTGAAAAAAAGTTCAAAACCTTCACAACTGTCAGACGTAGTCAGGAACCAGTAAAACAACAATAATAGTTCCCCCACCAAAAATGAGGACTAGTTAAATAATAGTGGAGTACTCCCAATATCATGCAATTAGAGAAGAAAATAGAGTAACCATAAACCACAATATATTGTAGAAAAGATAAAAAATAAATCTTTATTTTCACATATTTAAAAAGATATCAAACATTTATAGATACATATAAGAGGTAAATATAGAAGGAATAATCCCAGTGTAGCACAAGGTAAACATCCCTACATATAAGGTGACAGCAAACAAAAAACCCATATGCTGCAAATACAAATAGACATAATCCAAGCACCAAAATGTACTGTGCAACTATCCAGAGACAATGTCTCTATACTGATACCATAAACATATATACTTCATATATACTACATTCATACAACATACTGTACATACTTACTACATACATACTACATATATACTACATTCATACAGCATACATACATACATACTACATAATACATACATACTACATATACACTACATTCATACAACATACATACATACATACATACTACATAATACATACAAACTACATATATACTACATTCATACTACATACATACTACATATATACTACAATCATACAACATACATACATACATACTACACACTTACTACATACATACAACTTGCTACATACATAAAACATACATACTACATACAATACATTCATACATTCATACAATACATACATATAGACATACAGTACATATAACATAGAGTACATACTCACCATCACTTGTCACTTTGATCCCCGAAGCTAGTGTCACCTCACTGTAAAAAATATTAAAATAACAAACAACCAATATACTCCCTGATCCGCAGAAATCCACGAGTGTCCCACAACGATCTCCTGCAGTGCATCACTGAGAGGTTACTATAGTTCACTGGTCTCACTTTATGGCAAAAGCTGCGTGGGAACTTTCTCACACAGCAATGCCAAAAGTGAGACTAGAGACTATTTTTTTACAGTGGCGGAGGAATACAGTGCGGAAGGATACCTACCTCCCGTCATTGTATTCCTGGAGCCCGTAAAGAGCGGTCGCATCAGCTGATGCTGCTGTTCTCCACGGGAGATCGTCGTGGGATACTCGTGGATTTCTGCGGATCAGGGAGTGTATTGGTTGTTTGTTATTTTAATATTTTTTACAGATGACACTGGCTTTGGGGATCAAAGTGACAAGTGATGGTGAGTATGTACTCTATGTTATATGTACTGTATGTCAATATGTATGTATTGTATGAATGTATGAATGTATTGTATGTAGTATGTTTGTAGTATGTATGTTGTATGTCTGTAGCATGTTTTATATATGTTGTATGTATGTACTATGTATGTATGTATGTATGTTGTATGAATATAGTATATATGTAGTATGTATGTATGTTGTATGAATGTAGTATGTATGTAGTATGTATGTATGTTGCATGAATGTAGCATATATGTAGTATGTGTGTAGTATGTATGTATGTTGTATGAATGTAGTATATATGTAGTATGTATGTATGTTGTATGAATGTAGTATGTATGTAGTATGTATGTTGTATGAATGTAGTATATATGAAGTATGTATGTAGTATGTATGTATGTTGTATGAATGTTGTATATATGTAGTATGTATGTAGTATGCATGTTTTTTTTTTACATTCAACACATTAGCCGGATGATGGGACTACTACTGTCCCATCATTGACTAATATGTCAATCACTGTCATTGTAGCAGGCACAGCCCGATGGGACTTGTAGTCCCATTGGACGATGCCTGCACACACACACAACCCCCGGCAGGCCCACACAGACCCCCGGCAGGCCCGCACAGACCCCTGGCAGCCCGCACAGACCCCCGGCAGCCCGCACAGACCCCCGGCAGGCCCGCACAGACCCCCGGCAGCCCGCACAGACCCCCGGCAGGCCCGTACAGACCCCCGGCAGGCCTGCACAGACCCCGGCAGCCCGCACAGACCCCCGGCAGGCCGCACAGACCCCCGGCTGGCCCGCACAGACCCCCGAGAGGCCCATACAGACCCCGCCCACACACACACACGCACAGTCTCCGCCCACACACCGCCCACACTCTTCCCCCCTCCCGAACTGGATGTGCAAGGAAAGAAAGGGTTTATTTTCATTCCGATATTTGTGCCCCATTGACTTGCATGGGTTTCCAGTAACGGAATTGGCGATACCCGATATTTTTGGGATATCGGTCCGATCCAATCTGATCCGATATTTCCCGATATCGGAAGGTATCTCTCAACACTAGCTGTAATGTCTATTGTCTGTCTAAGTCCCCTCTATAATGTAAACTGCTGCGAAATATGTTGGCGCTATAGAAATATTATTATTATTATTATTATTATTATTGTTATTATTATTACCATTTTCGGGCACATAATATTTTTTGATCGCTTTTTATTTCGATTTTTGAGAGGCAGAATGACCAAAACTAGGGGGGCGTTTATACAGCTCTGCATGTGGTAAAATTGATAAAGCAGTCTTATTCTTCTGGTCAGTACGATGACAGCGATACCTTATTTATATCTTTTTTATGTTTTGGTGCTTTTATACAATAAAAACTATTTTATAGAAAAAATAATTATTTTTGCATCGCTTTATTCTGAGAGCTACAACTTTTTTATTTTTCCGGTGATGAAGCTATAAGGTGGCTTCGTTTTTGCAGGACAAGATGACGTTTTCAGCGATACCACGTTTATTTATATCCGTCTTTTTGATTGCATGTTATTCCACTTTTTGTTCGGCGGTATCATGATAAAGCATTGCTATTTTGCATTTTTTTTTCATTGGTGTTCACTAAAGGGGTTAACTAGTGGGATAGTTTTATAGGTCGGGTCGTTACGGAAGTGGCGATACTAAATATGTGTACTTTTAATGTTTAGTTTGTTTATTTAAATATTTATTTATTGAATAAATATTGATTCTTTTATTATTTTTATAATATTTTTACAATTTTTTAAACATTTTTTTATTTCATTCTAACTTTTACACTGTGTCCCACTATGTGACACTTATTTTGTGCAAGCTGATCGCTTATATGGCATGCCCATCTGCATGCCATATAAGCTGCCAGTGCTGCATGTAATTTCTCACTAACCTCACAGACTTTCTGACATAAACTGCACATGACAGGAAGTCTCTGAACTCTGGTAACCCGTATGTCGTCATGACGACATTGGGTTACCATGGTAGCGATCGAGACCTCGCGTCATGCCGTGGGGTCGCCGATCCAAACGCTGCTCCCGGAACGTGTTTGATCGCAGTGTTCCAGGGGTTAAAGTGCCAGGAGAGGTCCGTGACCGCTCCAGGCACTTAGTGCCAGGTGTCAGCTGTGAGAATCAGCTGACACCCGGACACGATCAGCCACGCTTCCCCCTTGAAACAAAACACCGTGAGAACAACTAGAGGGTGGTGCTAAAGTTAGGTTCCCAAACTGTATAGATAGTAGATATGAGCTTAACACTCAACTTAAGTGTAATCTAAAAGAGATTTATTGTAGTACGAAGACAAAACGTTTCAGTCAGTTGATGACCTTCTTCAGTTACTACAGCGTAAATATATATATAAAAAAAAAATAAAGTATACAGGTATAAGGATTAACATAAAATAAAAAACATAAAGCAAAATTTCCACAAAAAGTTTGTAATGGTAAACAAAATATATACACTAAAAAATACATGGTCATATGAAATGAATATAGAGATATAGTACCCGGCGGACACGAGCGTCAGCATAGGGGGAGACACGGGCATGACGCTGAAAGGGAGTAAGTGACCAGGGGAAAGGAAGGGAGGGTGCAGAGGGAAATGGGAAAAAGGGGATTGGATGATAGACAAGGAGGAAATGACACAGGGCAGGGGGAGGAGGGATATTCGGAAGGGGTTAAAAGGATGGGATAGGGCTGAGGGGGGTCTCTCTCTCCACAGACACGCAGGGAAGAAGACCAAGACCCGCCCGCCCACCCTGGAAGAAGGAAGAAGTCAGGTCACAGCGGCAAGGAGTGGACATCAACATAGCTAAAAGAACGAAAGCGAAGTGGTAGTTTGGCATGGTACCTTCTAGGCCCAGGGGAAGGGCAATCCGCGAGCCATGGTTCCCTGGAGGTTTCCCCCAAAAGGGGTTTTTCCTCTCCTGACTAGCGGTGGATGGCTCTTTGTGAGTCGAAGGGTCATGTAACACTGAGTTATCAGTATCTGTGGCATTGGTGGGTCCTCGAAGTTGGCAAAAATTTGGGGGTGGGGATCCGTTAAAAGGCACGAATCCCCTTCATTGGATGGTGGTCTGGTGATAAGTGGGTGACACCGGGCGATGGAATGTCGGGGTAACACTTACGTGGAAATGGGTGGCACCCGTCGATGGTATGTCGGGGTCACATGGTTGTGATTTGGTTATACAGTTAACGGTGGAGGCAACCTCTTCCCCTGGACTCACGGTCCCCCTGAGCTAAAAGAAAACACGACCAGGAGTAAAGCAGGGGGGGGAAGGGGCAGTGCCCGGGGGGGGTAAATCACCAGACCTTACAACTTTAGAATTTCGAGGACCCCACCAAGTGTCTTTGAGTGAAATATATATTAATAAATTGGCTGCTGCTGTGGCCTTTAACATCCAAGAGAAATGTGGTCTGTCGTTTGTTATTAGGAGGGAGGGGGGTGGGGGGATGTTGGTATGTTGGTAGGTCACGGGTAATCGACCTCTCCAGGCATCATGTATCAAGTAGCGCAGATTATGAACACCAGACATCACGCACAATCCATCCTAAGAGAGGTAGGTGGAGGAGAGATCAGAAAAAGCATCCAAGAAGGATGTGTGACATACCGTGCTTGTACTAGATTTCTTCCAATCGGATGTGCACCTATTGAGTAGCTTGATGTGCTCGGTATCTATAGGGAGAAGTTCAAGGGATGAAACAGAGCTAAAATGAAGCTGGGATGTGTAAAGGATGTGATAGCTACTTACTGGGACATATTGTCCTCAGGCTTGGCTGGTAAGCTATAAAAGATTCCAATACACTGGCCATTAGCATGTTAAAAGTAAGAGAAAAAAAATCGCCCAGAAAGGAACATTGTTACCTTAGTATGAAGTGGAATGGGGTATACGTGCCTCCAGATGCGGGATCCGCCGCAAGTCTGGCTGTGCACGGAGTTCCGTGGGTATAAGGAGGGAGGGCGGTGCTAATCTAATGTCGTTCAATCAGGTGTAGGAATGCATCAAACCGGAAGTTCCAAACCGGAACAACATGGCCGTGCATTCCATGCCATATTAATGTGTGCTCCAGCGCATTCGAATGTGGATAGTTGAGCAGTTATGCATCAAATCATCACCAAAATATAGCGGTTGTGCGTGGTCATATAATAGGCTGTGGGCTGGGGAGCCTGGAAGAAAATTGGGGCATCATATTTTAGCGTGACATCACTGTGGGCGGTGACAGTCTATGGAGCAATGATAACAATAGGAAGAGAGCAGTGACCGTTGTAGAAATAAAAGACATTGTGACTAGAGTCTATAAGCAGTGAATGGTTTATTGTAGGCTATAGGTGAAAGCGGACATATACAGGAGGAAGCATACTGTATAGATAGACGGTGAGGATGGTGAATAGGAATTTTCCTTATCCTTTTCTGAGTCATGTAGTCTCAAGGGGGTGACCGTGATAAGAGGTTCCATATAGGAAAAAATACGCATATAACAATGATGTCCGGTCCCAACATAATAATATAGACGACTCTATGAAAAAGAAAAGTAATATTAGCAACTTGATCAAAATAACAATATTATAAACGCAATAATAATACTTGTCATAGTTATATCACGAATAATGCAATAGTAGGGACCAACAGTGACCCTGTATGGAATTTCACAGATGATAAAATAAAACCTTTACATATATATAGTAGGATTTGCAAACAATTTTGTGTAGTCTTTAGTAATGAAACACCTCTATATGGACATTCTTACAGGAAAGCTGATAATTCGTATTCCCTATTGAGACCCTTTGGACTCATTGTCTCTAAGGTATGTATCCAAAAAGCTTTGCGTTTTTTTTAGGTTTAAAATCCTATTACCACCCCGGCGTGGAGGTAGCACCTGTTCGATCACTTGGAATTTTAATTGAGAGATATTGTGGCCCAGGGAGATGAAATAGTGTGGGATGGGGAGAAGAAGATTTTTTTTCTCCCATGAGCGCAGCTGATCACGTATGACGTACTATTCCGTGCACAGGCCATTAAGACCCAGGGCACATGGACGGAATAGTACGTCAAAGGTTAGAAAGGGGTTAAACCTTCTTGGGTACATTTCGTTGGTATATAACCCTCAAAAGTGCATAGCCTTTTTGAGTCTAGGAGTACCAATACATGACAATTTGAACAGAATGTGTATAAGGCCCAACATTATTTCTAATACAGAGTGTACCTGAGTCCCTTATTATTGACAGTTCTTGTTTTTTTCATAAAATTACACTGAAATTTCCTATTTATTATAAAAAAAAAAAATCAATTTTGGTTTTATTAAATTATGTTTTTTTAAATCCTTTTAAAATTTTGCATTATATATAAGTCATTACACATCAAAAAATGTTTCTTTACATTATTTTTTCCTGTAAAATGCAATTTCTCTACAGTTTGGAATGTTTTCTTGTCTCTCCTTAACCCCTTCCTGACATGAGACGTACTATCCCGTCCACGGTACCCGGGCCCGTATGACCGGGGACGGGATAGTACGTCTACCGCGATCAGCGGCGCCCACGTGGTGAGCGCCGCTGATCGCGGCCGGGTGTCAGCTGATTATCACAGCTGACACCCGGCACAATGTGTCAGGGGCGGTCACGGACCGCCCCCGACACATTAACCCCTTGCACACCGCGATCAAACGCGATCGCGGTGTCCAGGGAGTTAAAGGGAAGCATCGGCAGGGAGGGGGCTCCCTCCGTGCTTCCCTGAGCCCCCCACGGCAGCGCAATGTGCAGCGCTGCTGCGGGGGACTCCTATCCTCCAGGCCCCCGAATCCAAGATGGCGACGGGGGCCTTCGGGGGCCTGGGGAAGCTGGCTTCCTCAGTGCCTGCAAAGCGCAGGCATGAGGAAGCCTTGTGCACTGCCTGTGACAGATTGCTGATCTGTCACAGTGATCTGTGATGTGACAGATCAGCGATCTGTCACAGGACAGTGATGTCCCACCTGGGACTATGTAATAAAGTAAAAAAAAATTAAAAAAAAAGTGTAAAAATAAATTTAAAAAAATCGCCAAATAAATTAGTAAAAAAAAAAAAAAATATTCCCCAATAAATTCATTTTTTGAAAATAATAAAAAAAAAAAACAATAAATGTACACATATTAGGTATCGCCGCGTCCGTAACGACCTGCCCTATAAAACTGTCCCATTAGTTAACCGCTTTAGCGAACCCCTTAAAAAATAAAAATAAAAAACGAAGCAAAAAATAATGATTTATTATCATACCGCCAAACAAAAAGTGCAATAACGCGAGATCAAAAAGACGCATATAAATATCCATGGTACCGCTGAAAACGTCATCTTGTCCCGCAAAAAACAAGCCGCCACACAGCATCATCAGCGAAAAAATAAAAAAGTTATAACTCGCAGAATAAAGCGATGCAAAAATAATTATTTTTTATATAAAATAGTTTTCATTGCATAAAACCGACAAAAACATAAAAAAACGACCTAAATGAGGTATCGCTGTAACCGTACTGACCCGAAGAATAAAAGCGCTTTATCAATTTTACCGCACGCGGAACGGTGTAAACGCACCCCCCCAAAAGAAATTCATGAAACGCTGGTTTTTGTTCATTCTGCGTCCCAAAAATCGGAATAAAAAGCGATCAAAAAATTTCACGTGCCCGAAAATGGTACCAATAAAAACGTCAACTCGTCCCGCAAAAAATAAGACCTCACATGACTCAGTGGGTCAAAATACGGAAAAATTATAGCTCTCAATATGTGTTGATGCAAAAACTATTTTTACAATAAAAAGCGTCTTTTAGCGTGCGACAGCCGCCAAACATAAAAACCGCCATAAATAGTAAATCAAACCCCCCGTTATCACCCCTTTAGTTAGGGAAAAATAATAAAATAAAAAAAATGTATTTATTTCCATTTTTCCATTAGGGTTAGGGCTAGGGGTGTGTTGGGGTAGGGTTAGGTTAGGGTTAGGGCTAGGGTTAGGGTTAGGGCTAGGGCTAGGGTTAGGGTTAGGGTTAGGGCTAGGGCTAGGGCTAGGGTTAGGGCTAGGGTTAGGGCTAGGGTTAGGGGCGTGTTGGGGTTCGGGTTGGAGTTAGAATTGGGGGTTTCCACTGTTTGGGCACATCAGGGGCTCTCCAAATGCAACATGGCGTCTGATCTCAATTCCAGCCAATTCTGAGTTGAAAAAGTCAAATGGTGCTCCTTCCCTTCCAAGCTCTGCTATGCCCCCAAACAGTGTTTTACCCCCTCATGTAGGGTATCAGCCTACTCAGGACAAATTGCAAAACAATTTTTGGGGTCCAATTTCTCCTGTTACCCTTAGGAAAATAAAAAATTGGGGGCAAAAATATCATTTTTGTGGAAAAAAAATGATTTTTTTATTTTCACGTCCGAGTGTTATAAACTTCTGTGAAGCACTTGGGGGTTCAAAGTGCTCACCACACATCTAGATAAGTTCCGTGGGGGGTCTAGTGTCCAAAATGGGGTCACTTGTGGGGAGTTTCAATAGTTTAGGTACATCAGGGGCTCTCCAAACGCACATGACACCCGCAGACCATTCCATCAAAGTCTGCGTTCCAAAACGTCACTGCTTCCCTTCCGAGCCCCGACGTGTGTCCATACAGTAGTTTTCTCCCACATATGGGGTGTCAGCGTACTCAGGACAAATTGGACAACAACTTTTGGGGTCCAATTTCTCCTGGTACCCTTGGGAAAATAAAAAAAATGGTGACTAAAAGATCATGTTTGTGGAAAAAATACGAATTTTTTATTTTCACGCCCGGGCGTTGTAAACTTCTGTGAAGCACTGGGGGGGTCAAAGTGCTCACCACACATCTAGATAAGTTCCTTGGGGGGTCTAGTTTTCAAAATGGTGTCATTTGTGGGGGGTTTCCACTGTTTAGGTACATTAGGGGCTCTCCAAAGGCAACATGACACCCGCAGACCATTCCATCAAAGTCTGCATTCCAAAACGTCACTACTTCCCTTCCGAGCCCTGACGTGTGCCCATACAGTAGTTTTCTCCCACATATGGGGTAGCAGCGTACTCAGGACAAATTGGAAAACAACTTTTGGGGTCCAATTTCTCCTGGTACCCTTGGGAAAATAAAAAAAATGGTGACTAAAAGATCATGTTTGTGGAAAAAATACGAATTTTTTATTTTCACGCCCGGGCGTTGTAAACTTCTGTGAAGCACTAGGGGGGTCAAAGTGCTCACCACACATCTAGATAAGTTCCTTGGGGGGTCTAGTTTTCAAAATGGTGTCATTTGTGGGGGGTTTCCACTGTTTAGGTACATTAGGGGCTCTCCAAAGGCAACATGACACCCGCAGACCATTCCATCAAAGTCTGCATTCCAAAACGTCACTACTTCCCTTCCGAGCCCTGACGTGTGCCCATACAGTAGTTTTCTGCCACATATGGGGTAGCAGCGTACTCAGGACAAATTGGACAACAACTTTTGGGGTCCAATTTCTCCTGGTACCCTTGGGAAAATAAAAAAATGGTGACTAAAAGATCATGTTTGTGGAAAAAATACGAATTTTTTATTTTCACGCCCGGGCGTTGTAAACTTCTGTGAAGCACTGGGGGGGTCAAAGTGCTCACCACACATCTAGATAAGTTCCTTAGGGGGTCTAGTTTCCAAAATGGTGTCATTTGTGGGGGGTTCCACTGTTTTGGTACATCAGGAGTTTTCCAAACGCGACATGGTGTCCGATCTCAATTCCAGCCAAAAACGTCAAATGGCGCTGCTTCCCTTCCGAGCTCTGCCATGCCCCTAAATAGTGGTTTACCCCCACATGTGGGGTATCAGCGTACTCAGGACAAATTGCACAATAACTTTTAGGGTCCTGTTACCCTTGGAAAAATAAGAATTGAGGGTGAAAAGATCATTTTTGTGGAAAAATTATGATTTTTTAATTGTATGGCTTTATGTTATAAACTTCTGTGAAGCCCATGGGGGTTCAAAGTTCTCACCACACATCTAGATAAGTTCCTTAGGGTGTCTAGTTTCCAAAATAGTGTCATTTGTGGGGGGTTTCCACTGTTTTGGTACATCAGGGGTTTTCCAAACGCGACATGGTGTCCGATCTCAATTCCAGCCAAAAACGTCAAATGGCGCTGCTTCCCTTCCGAGCTCTGCCATGCGCCCAAATAGTGGTTTACCCCCACATGTGGGGTATCAGCGTACTCAGGACAAATTGCACAATAACTTTTAGGGTCCTGTTACCCTTGGAAAAATAAGAATTGAGGGTGAAAAGATCATTTTTGTTGAAAAAATATGATTTTTTAATTGTATGGCTTTATGTTATAAACTTCTGTGAAGCCCATGTGGGTTCAAAGTTCTCACCACACATCTAGATAAGTTCCTTAGGGGGTCTAGTTTCCAAAATGGTGTCATTTGTGGGGGGTTTCCACTGTTTTGGTACATCAGGGGTTTTCCAAACGCGACATGGTGTCCGATCTCAATTCCAGCCAAAAACGTCAAATGGCGCTGCTTCCCTTCCGAGCTCTGCCATGCGCCCAAATAGTGGTTTACCCCCACATGTGGGGTATCAGCGTACTCAGGACAAATTGCACAATAACTTTTAGGGTCCTGTTACCCTTGGGAAAATAAAAATTGGGGTGAAAAGATCATTTTTGTGGAAAAAATATGATTTTTTAATTGTACCGCTGTACGTTATAAACTTCTGTAAAGCCCTTGTGGGTTCAAAGTTCTCACCACATATCTAGATAAGTTCCTTGGGGGGTCTAGTTTCCAAAATGGGGTCACTTGTAGGGGGTTTCCACTGTTTAGGTACATCAGGGACTCTCCAAACGTGACATGGCGTCCAATCTGAATTCCAGCCAATTTTGCATTGAAAAAGTCAAACGGCGCTCCTTCCATTCTGAGCTCTGCCATGCGCCGAAACAGTCGTTCCCCCCCACATATCAGGTATCTGCGTACTCAGGACAAATTGCACAATAACTTTTGCAGTTCAATTTCTCCTGTTACCCTTGGTAAAATAAAAAAAATTGAACCTGAAGTATTTTTTTTATGAAAAAAAGTTAGATGTTCATTTTTTTTTAAATATTCAAAAAAATTCCTGTGACGCACCTAAAGGGTTAATAAACTTCTTGAATGTGGTTTTGAGCACCTTAAGGGGTGCAGTTTTTAGAATGGTGTCACTTTTGTGTATTTTCTATCATATAGACCCCTCAAAGTGGCTTCAAATGTGATGTGGTCCTAAAAATAAAATGGTGTTGTAAAAATGAGAAATCGCTGGTCAACTTTTAACCCTTATAACTTCCTAACAAAAAAAAATTTTGGTTCCAAAATTGTGCTGATGTAAAGTAAACATGTGGGAAATGTTAGTTATCAAGTTTTTTGTGTGCCTTATCTCTGTGATTTAAGGGCATAAAAATTCAAAGTTGGAAAATTGCGAAATTTTCAAAATTTTCGCCAAATTTCCGTTTTTCTCACAAATAAACGCAAGTTATTTGAATGAAATTTTACCACTAACATGAAGTACAATATGTCACGAGAAAACAATGTCAGAATCACCGGGATCCATGGAAGCGTTCGAGAGTTATGACCTCATAAAGGTACAGTGGTCAGAATTGTAAAAATTGGCCCGGTCATGAACGTGCAAACCACCCTTGGGGGTGAAGGGGTTAAAGTGGAGTAAAAGCGTGATCCTATTGGTCTTAGGGCCCCGTCACACATAGCGACTCACCAGCGATCCCGACAACGATATTAACTTGTCAGGATCGCTGGTGTGTCGCTACTTGATTGCTGGTGAGCTGTCAAACAGGCAGCTACACCAGCGATCAGTACCAGCGACGCCGAGCGGGCGTGTCGCTGTGTACATTAGTTACCAGCGCGCTGATGCAGGGAGCTGGTAACCAAGGTACACATCGGGTTTCTAAGCAGCGTGCCTCACGTAGAAACCCGATGTGTACCTTGGTTACCATCTCCCTGCATCAGTGCGCTGGTAACTAAGGTACACATTGGGTTTCTAAGCACCGCACGCTGCTTAGAAACTGTCAGGAATACCATACTGAACTTGCTCACTGAGCCAGTGCACGTGTCCTGAGTAAAGCGAACTGTGCTCAAAGATACCTGTGGAGCGGGCAGCAGCCGAGTAGGTGCATACTTCAGAACAGCAGGACCTGAAGCACGTGACTGCTGGGGCCGTGGCCTAAACTCCAGAGAGCTAGGAGCTGCAAGAGAACTCCTAGCAGGTTAACTGCGAGACAAAGTTACCAAGGGGCATAGACAGGGAGGATAGTCAGGACATAGCCAATGAGTCATACACAGAGATAGCTGCAAGGTACAAGAGGGGCGAGCAGAGAGTAGTCAGATAACAGGCAACGAGTCAAACACAGAGGGTAGCGCAGTACAGAATCAACAGGCAAACTCACAACGGGGAACAGAACCGGGTCAGAACCAAATAAACAAGCTATAACAATTAACAGGCACAGGCACATGGAGCTCACCACACTCGGCCAAAGGAAAAAGTATAACTGACAGGGATTGGAGCTTCCCAGGGGTTTAGAAAGCTCTCCCAGAACCAAAGAGAGGCCACAATCATTAACCCCAGGTGTGCAGGTCAAAACCTGCACTGAGCTCCAGACATTAACCCCTGACATGCAGCTCAAAAACCTGCAATGGGATCATGATAGAAACCCTGCGTTTACCTTAGTTACCAGCGCGCTGATCGCTGGTCTCCCGCCTGTCACATGCAGCAATGCGTGCTGGCCAGAGGGAGACCAGCGATCAAAAAAATGTCCTGGCTATTTCAGGACGATCAGCAATAACCGGCAGGGGGGCCGGTCGCTGGTCAGTGTCACAAAACTTGTGACTCAGCAGCGATCTCGCTAGTGAGATCGCTATGTGTGACGGGGGCTTTAGCTGCGATCTAGGAGTCACAGAAGCTTCCAGGGGTCTTCCCCATGCTGTTCTCCTTCTATTAAGCACTTTTCCCCTACATTTGAAAATTTTTATTGCCCCTAAGACCTCTTTGTGGGGTCTGCTGGAAAAAGCTTGGTTTCCCACTGACTCCCATTATACTTGTTAGTCAAAACGACCATATGAGTATTAGGAATTGCTTGGTTCGAGCAATGAGCATTTTAGTGCTCGCTTTTTTCTAAAACCCATCTGCCCATAAAATAAAAAAAGAGCTTAGAATTGTAACCATTGGAACCAATTAGCAATTATTACCTGTTCACTTCAATACCTTTTTAAGTCACTGCTGAAAATCCTATTAACACATTGAAATTTACCTATTTTGTAAATGTCAATATCATCCATAGCCTATCTATGGGTTGCCTGTTCATTTACCAGGCTGTGCTCTCATTGCAATTCTTTCGATAATGCCTTATTGGTTGGTTTTACCAGAGGTGCTTTAAAAATGTAAGTGTCACTGGGATTATTGATCTGTACTACAAACATTCCTTACTGTCAATGTTGTCTGCAGCTCTAGATATGTGAAATAGCAATACTGTTGATGATTTTAGGGTACTAGATTTATCTCTTACAGGAAAGATGTATATCTTTGTACCTTGTTAGCCAGTAGATAGAAGAATATTCAGAATTGAGAGTCCTCAGTGGTTGATACCTTTTAATGGCTAACTGAAAAGATCGTAACACATTGCAAGATTTGGAGACTACTCAGGTCTGTTCATCAGGCATTGACTAGTACATGGACTATCCCATAATGATAATTCTGCTTCACGTTTCTTGTCTTATCTATTGCATTTTTTCTGTGCAGTGCTGTGTTGTGCATAAATATGTGATTCTTCAGATGTTGTACTAGTCAATGCCTGATGAAGAGACCTGAGTAGTCTCCAAAGCTTGCAATGTGTTACCATCTTTTCAGTTAGCCATTAAAAGGTATCAACCACTGAGGACTCTCAATCCTGAATATTTTTCTTAGCTTTATCTGTTGGATTTAAACATGTAAAATAAAGACTGAAAAGGTTTACTGTACAAGCAACTGCATTCAAAGCAACCATTTTAGGGCATGTTTAGCTTATATAGGTCACTCACAATTCAGACCATCGACTGTATCCAAAAAGTGTATAGGGCCTGCTAAAATCAGACGGTGGAGTAAACTTCCTATGATTTCATTGGGCACTATATAAAGCTTTGTTATAGATAATCTCAAATGAAATAAGAGTATAACTTATACAATGGAAAAATACAGTACATTTTTGTATCATGTTAGTCAGTAGATAGAAAAATATTAAAATTTGATAGTCCTCAGCAGTTGATACCTTTTAACAACTAAATGAAAAGATGGCAACAAGTAACAAGCTTTCGACACTACTCAGGCACCTATGCCTGATGAAGAGACTAGAGTAGTCCCAAAAGCTTGTTATTTGTTACCATCTTTTCAGTTAGCCATTAAAGGTATCAAGTACTGATGACTATCAAATTTTAATATTTTTCCAACATATATAAACACCTTAAACAAGATCTCCAATATAAAAAACACACCAGACCAGACGCCAAAAAAGGACAGACCTCAGATGAGATCTCAGTATAACCACAGACCCAAAATAGATGACCCTAAAAAAAGTTTCTGGAATAAATATAGACCCTACACCAGACCTCATAATACATACATGCAGAGTAAATACAGTCTCCAGATGAGTTTCCAGACTACTGATCCCATAATAAATAGGGAACCCAGAATAAATATAAACACAATAACATATGCAAACTCCAAACCAGACCCTAGAATAAACACAAATATCAGATGAGATCTGAAAATATGTGGAACCTAGACAAAACCTTGTAATAATCAGAAAACTCATATAAGAACAAAAAAAAAAAACAATGAGAACTTAAATAATTACAGACCTTAAATTGGACCCAACATTAATCTAGATGAATGTCGAGACCCCAAAAAAACTATAGACCACTGAATGTATACAGACACAGAAATAAGTGGGGACCCCTGACCTAATAATCTAGTACAATCCTCAGACACGAATGCCAAACTACAATCCAGGTATGAGAACACACCTCAGTCAGGGTCACCTAAACACACAGACACACAGTTACAGTTTCATATATTCTTCTTTTAATTTGGCACTGTGGAGCTTTAATGTGCAACCTGGTGACTTAAAGGGGTTGTCCACCTTTGGTGACAATCATTTTTAAAAAAAAATTGCTCCCAAATGTGGACAACCCCTTTAAGGGCGTGAGTAGATGTGACCTTGTCTTGAGATTGTATCTATTATATTCATCTCCATGTGAATATGCCACAATATACAATTAATTTTGTATGTCCTGCAAAAACTGTATCTTGCAGCGACCTTTCAATGTATTTGCCAGCTGGGCTAGCAACCTCATTTGGACCCTAGGAAACTTTAAGGCTCAACTTTGACTATCAAATTAGCAAATTACTGTTATGTAGAATTGAGCGACTTTTGGTTTTTTATGGTCGAGTTTCGTTTCGTGAAACCCGACTTTTCCAAAAGTCGGGTCGAGCAAGATCGGCCGATTATAGGGAAAAGTCGGGGTCGTCCCGAAACACGAAACCCAATGTAAGTCAATGGGGAATAAAAGTCGGCAGTGAGAGGAGGACAGGAAACACACCTACAGTGCTCATTTGAATGCCAAAAGCATCAATTCTTCTTACTTAAGCTGGTCAACCTTAATTAACTTCATAATACAAGTTACGCACTGAAAAATGGGGGTTATTTGGCTAAAGTTGTGGGGGGGTAGGGCTGGCTCCAGGTTTTCATGTGCCCTGGGCGAAAGAGCGCCCCTTTAACACATACCACAACTCATCATGCTCCGATACGGCAGAGAAACAGCGGTATAGTACAATGAACAATACTTCACTTTTTACATCTCATGACGAGGCCCATCTATTTCTCCATACAGAATCATTGGTCCCATATAATGTTTGAAACAGTATATGATGCGCTCCACATAATGCTACAGTATATGTTGGTCCCCATGGATGAAGCTCCACTGTCTTATGGGCCCAAATAATGCTCCAAACATAATGGGCCCCATTTCTAATGCTCTAGTGTATAATGGGCCTTGTAAATGCTACTCCAGTGTCTGATGTCCACCTTTGGAATGTTCCAGTGTATGATGGGCCCCATCTATCATTCTCCAGAGTATAGTGCTCCCCAAAAATTGCTGTCCCAACATTGAAAACAATCAAATAAGTCTCCTCGCTAGGGAATCCCTGTACTAGTCTGGACTCCTCGTCGTCCCCATTTTCCATCTCACTGCACGGTATTTCAACCTTGCAAGTGCTGTGATCCTGAGCAAGCAGGGGGTCCCACTCGTTGGCGACGGCACTGGCACAGGGCCCCTGATAGTACGGTGGTGTGTCTGATGGCGGGTGGGCCGAACCTGCACTTTCATCTGCAGCTTCCTCTTTGTCACCGTGTAAGATGGAACTGTATATGGGAAGGGTAACCTGAGTTTCATCAGGGTCAGATTCAGGCCGTGTAGCGTGCGAGGGGAATGTAGTGGTCTGGGTCAATGTACCAGCAGATTCATCGAGCAGTGGCTGGGCATCAGTGCACTTGTGTCGCCCCCAGGAGTACGGTCGCCACAGTGGCATTACCTTCCTCCTAGGGAGTGTGATGTCATGCTTGGGAGCAACGAAGGATCTCTCTAGCAGGTTAACTGATTGGGCGGCGTTATTCCCACGAGTCATGACCCTCCAAACAGCGTTCATGAAGGCAAAGTGTTTGTTTTACGTGGGCAGTATGGTTGCAAAACTGAACCTTAAAGGAATGTCCAGAAGGGCACCACCAGGAGTGGAGCCTACGGCGTAATTTGACTCAACACGGGCAACCTCAACCATGCCAGCTTCAGAACAGATTGCAAGCTTAATTCCGTTAACGAACGAGACTCCGTCATGCCCCGCGGTCCGAGTCCGGCTTACTAGAGGGACACGTGAGGCTCTGGCACATGAGATTGGCCAATAACTGGTGTGTCATGCCCTTACATGTCCGTGGCTGCATGTGCGCTACACTGAAAAGGCCAGCGTTTGTCGCTTACAGGTGCAGATAACCCGCTGAACAACGTTAGTGATGGGGATCACTGATTACAATTATTACTCGCGAGCGATGATTTCCCAGTAAGTGCAGGTCAACCGCAGTTCCGGAATTAGGCCTAACCGACATTCCTGAAAAAATGAAAAACTTACGTGTGCAAACCACAGGTGCTGTAGCTTGCTTAACAGCTCGCCAGCCGTTCTCACGCCCAGTATGGATTACACGTGATTGCACAAAGGTGAGAAAGGGTACCGTATCCCCGGATAACATGTATGGATAGCGTACACATTCAAAAGATATGTCTATACATCAGGAGGCAGGCTCAGACGGTGTCAGGCACAGTATGGATTTGACGGCCCAGACTACACAGCGGAGGAGCAGGGAGAGGTAAAGATTGCAAATGCTGGGGCCCTGCCCAAGCAAGGGGGGCCCACTCGTGGGCGTCGGTGCTGGCACTGGGCCCCTCACAGTACGGCGGTGTGTCTGACGGCGGGTGTGCACCACCACCGTCAGAGACACTTGATTGCACTATGAGGGACCCTGTGCCAGTGCCCGCGCCCAAGAGTCGGCCTACCCACCTGTCCAGGGCAACGGCACTCACACGGTGTCGTGCGCTAGGTGGTGACCCCGGCCATGGGGGGGGGAGGCTGCACAGTTAGGGAGTTTTAGAAAGTGGCATATGTTGATGTTGGACATTCAGCTGATGCAAAACGCGAAATAGGTCAAGTCCCAGGAAGAGGTGGACCAAAGCAAGCCATTTTTCTGTCACCCTATGTGTCATCAGGGGAAGGTGGGACAAAATCCTTGGAAACCCATGCATGGTTCATTTTAATGAAGGTTAGATCATCCACATTTTGGGTTGACAGACGGGTCCTTTTTTCTGTCAGGATTGATCCAGCTGCACTGAAGACTCTTTCCGATAGCTCACTTGCAGCTGGGCAAGCGAGCTCCTGTAAGGCATATTGTGCCAATTCAGGCCAGGTGTCCAGTTTAGCGGCCCAATAGTCAAAGGGGAATGACCTGTGTGGGAGAACATCAATATGGGAGGAAAAGTAGTTTGTAACCATAGTTGACAACTGCTGTCTCCTGTCACTTTCCATCGATGCTGTATTACCAGTTGTGTGAGCGGTACTTGAAAAATCAGTCCACAACATTGTCATGAAACCCCTGTCTCCAACGCCACTTCTGCTGTGTGCACCATGAACACCTCTGCCAAGCTGCCCCCGGCCCGTACGGCTCGTGTGAGAACCATCACCGCTGCTGTGTGCTGGGAATGCCTCAAGCAACCGATTTACCAGAGTTGCTTGTTTATTAGCCAATATTAGGTCAAGGTTCTCCTGTGGCATGATGTTTTGTAATTTGCCTTTATAGCGTGGATCCAGGATGCTGGCCAACCAGTAGTCGTCATCGTTCATCATTTTGGCAATGCGGGGGTCCCATTTTAGGATCCGCAAGGCATAATCTGACATGTGGGCCAATGTTCCCGGTGTCAATGATGCACTGCGAGTGCTGGTTGGAGGAGCACTTTCTGGCAAATCCACATCCCTCCAGTCACGCACAAACCCTGTACCAGACCTTGCCACGCCAACATTTTCACTTGCCCCACGAGATGCATCCTCCTCCCCTAAGTAATCATCCCCATCATCATCCTCCTCCTCCTCTTCTTCCTCCAACTTGTCCAGGAGAGGTCCCTGAGCAGACAATGGCTGAATGTCATCAAGGATTCCCTCCACCTCTTCCTCCTCATCAACATTGGCTGCAGACGCCTGCTCCTTAAGGTGCGTCAAAGTTTGCATGAGCAGACGCATAAGTGGGATGCTCATGCTTAGGATGGCGTCGTCTGCGCTTACCAGCCGTGTGCATTCCTCAAACCACTGAAGGACTTTACAGAGGTCTTTCAGCTTCGACCACTGCACACCTGTCAACTCCATATCTGCTCTCAAAGTGCCTGGCCGTGTATCCTCCCACAAATGCATTATGGCCTGCCTCTGCTCGCACAGCCGCTCCACCATGTGCAGGGTGGAGTTCCACCTTGTTGCAATGTCGATAATGAGGCGGTGGTTGAGAAGGTGGAGCAATCGCTGCAGCTTCTGCATACGAACGGAGTGTACAGGCGACCGGCGGATGTGCGCGCACAGTCTTCGCACCTTATGGAGCAGGGCTGTTAACTCCGGATAATTTTTGAGGAAGCACTGCACCACCAGGTTCAAGGTGTGAGCCAAGCAAGGTATGTGGCTGAGTTTTGAAAGGGCTATGGCTGCCACAAAATTACGGCCGTTATCACTAACTACCTTGCCTGCCTCAAGATGTACACTGCCCAGCCATGACTCAGTTTGTCGCTTCAAGTACTCGGCCAGCACCTCGGCGGTGTGTCTGTCGCCCAAACACATCATCTGCAACACAGCCTGCTGACGCTTTCCACTAGCTGCTCGATAGGGGGACACCTCGTGTGCAACAGTGGCAGCTGCAGATGGAGTGCTCGTACGACTGCGCTCTGTGGACGAGCTTTCGCTTCTGGAGGAGGAGGAGGAGGGTGGAATGCCTACAGCCAACTGTTTCCTATACCATGGGCTAGGCAGCACTGTCCCACCACCGCTGTCCCCTGTGGACCCTGCATCCACCACATTAACCCAGTGTGCAGTGATGGACACGTAACGGCCCTGGCCATGCCGACTGGACCATGCATCAGTTGTGAGGTGCACCTTTCCACTCACTGACTGCTTGAGTGCATGGACAATGCGGTCTTTCACATGATGGTGGAGGGCTGGGATGGCTTTGCGAGAGAAGAAGTGGCGACTGGGTAGGTCATAGCGTGGTACTGCATAGGCCATCAGTTCACGGAAAGCTGCGCTTTCCACCAACCGATAGGGCATCATCTCAAACGAGATTAGTTTGGCAATGTGGGCGTTCAAACCCAGTGTACGCGCATGAGAGACTGAGTACTTTCTTGACCTACTCATAGTGTCTGGGAGGGTGAGCTGGACTTGAGAGCTGCATATGGTGGAAGTAGCGGTGGACAGGGCGGACTGAGAGAGGGTTTATGATGGTGATGGAGTTGGTGTTCTTTCTGATAGCCTAGATTCAGTATTTCGTTGATATAACAGTGGGATTCCCTGACTGCTGTGGCCTTGCAACGACACCTCAACATTTGCTGCTGTGCTAACCGGTGGGCTTACAGTGGGGGAAACAATGTAGCGTTGCTGACTACCTTCTTTGTGATCAGTTGCACATGTGGCACTTGAGGTTTGGTGTTGTGTCCACGCTTGCAAGTGCATGCTGGCTAAATGTCTAAGCATGCAACTGGTATTCAAATTTTTCAGATTTTTCCCTCGGCTAAAGGTCTTTGCGCACTTCTTACAGATAACCTTGGCCTGATCATGAGGATTTTGTTCAAAAAAGTGCCACACTGCACTCTTCCTACTTTGGCAGACATTTTGCGGCCTAGCACGCTGTGATGTTTTGACCCTCTGGACAAGCTGTCCAGCAACTGTTTTGATTTTTGGAACCTGTCTTTAGAGTGCTCCGGGCCTGCCAGATAACAGCTGTTGCGATGTCGATGTCTGCTGTGGATGCTCTTCCTCTGAGCTATTGGAAGCAGCACCCTCTTCCCCCAATGGATGCCAATCTGGGTCAACAACTGGGTCATCCATCACCTCCTCTTCAATGTCATGTGCACCTTCCTCTGTATCACCGTGTATGGTGGTATAGTGTGCGGGAAGGGGCACCTGAGTCTCATCAGGGTCAGAATCTGGCTCTGTACACTGCGAGGACAATGTAGTGCTCTGAGTGAATGTACCAGCAGAATCATCTATCAGCGGCTGTGCATCAGTGCACTCCATGTCAGATTCATCTTGGCCTGGGTAATTCACCATTTCACTTGATAATCCAGGCATGGTATGTGAAAACAGCTCCATGGAGTAATCAGTAGTATGGCCTGCGTCATCCTTCAATCTTGGTTGGGGTGAAGGACACAAGGAAAGGTGTGGTTCATGAACATGAGCCTCCAATGACGACTCAGTGCTTTTACTTTTTACAACTGAAGAAGAGGAGGCGATAGAGCTGGAGGCTGAGTCAGCAATGTAAGACAAAACTTTTTCCTGATGCTCTGGCGTTAAAAGCGGTTTGCCAGCTCCTAGAAAACTAAGCCTTCGAAGCCTTATGGAGCCAGACGATGACGCAGGCTCAACACCTCCTGCATTCGGTCCTATTTTGCTTTTGCCACTACCATCAGATCCACCATCAACACCATCATTACCAGCTGCCAGCCCCCGCCCAATTCCACGGCCTCTTCCACCAGTCTTCCTCATTTTTGGTAGAAATGTAGACAAAATCCAACAAACTATATAGTAATGTAAAACAAGGTACAAGGTGTCTATAGGACAGGGGAGATTTAGATTTTCTGCAGACACTTGTGGACACTGGACACTTGGATTGTGTGAGGCCCGCTGAATATCAGAGCGCTATGTCACAGGCTCGATGCAGCAGGTGTGAAAAAAGTGACTACAGGATAAGGGAGATTTTGAATTTCTGCAGACACTTGTGGACACTGGACACTTGGATTGTGTGAGGCCCACTGAATATCAGAGCGCTATGTCACAGGCTTGATGCAGCAGGTGTGAAAAAAGTGACTACAGGATAAGGGAGATTTTGAATTTCTGCAAACACTTGTGGACACTGGACACTTGAATTGTGTGAGGCCCACTGAATATCAGAGCGCTATGTCACAGGCTTGATGCAGCAGGTGTGAAAAAAGTGACTACAGGATAAGGGAGATTTTGAATTTCTGCAGACACTTGTGGACACTGGACACTTGGATTGTGTGAGGCCCACTGAATATCAGAGCGCTATGTCACAGGCTCGATGGCACAGGTGTGAAAAAGTGACTACAGGATAAGGGAGATTTTGAATTTCTGCAGACACTTGTGGACACTGGACACTTGGATTGTGTGAGGCCCACTGAATATCAGAGCGCTATGTCAAAGGCTCGATGCAGCAGGTGTGAAAAAAGTGACTACAGGATAAGGGAGATTTTGAATTTCTGCAGGCACTTGTGGACACTGGACACTTTTGGATTGTGTGAGGCCCACTGAATATCAGAGCGCTATGTCACAGGCTCGATGGCACAGCTGTGAAAAAAGTGACTACAGGATAAGGGAGATTTTGAATTTCTGCAGACACTTGTGGACACTGGACACTTTTGGATTGTGTGAGGCCCACTGAATATCAGAGCGCTATGTCACAGGCTCGATGGCACAGGTGTGAAAAAAGTGAATTGTAGAATTGGGCAGAATAGGAATCTCCCTAGAGTGTAGGTCTGTAAGAACGGAACAAGTCCTCCACTTATCCTTCCACAGTGACACACAGATAGCTTCACTGTGCCTGTGATAACAGCCGTTACACGGTACTGTGTGAGGAGCGTACACCGCTGTATGGTGTGAATAAATGCACGCTCAGTACCTCAGCAGGACAAAAAAAAAAAATTGGGATTGCTTTTAAAAAAGCAGTTTGCAGAGCAGTGGGGAAACAGCAATGCAGCTGTCAGGAAGCCTTAGAAGGCAGCCTAACAACCAACACCGCTGATCCACCACAATATAGCCTCCCCTTGCACTGCACACACAGTGACTGGTGTGTTGCACAGGCAAAATCGCTAGCAGCAGAAGCAGTTTTTTTTTCTTCTTCCCTGCCTAACGCTCTCCCTACAGAATCAGCAACCTCTCCCTATGCTAAGATCGGCAGAAGTAAGATGGCGGTCGGCGTGCATGCCCTTTTATAACCCCTGTGACGCCCACCAAAGCAAGCCAATCACTTGCATGCCCTTCTGAAAGATGGTGGTGACCCCTGCCTATGTCATCACGTTGCCCACAGTGTCCGTGGATCCTGATTGGCTGAAAAAGAGCGCTAAACAAACTTTTGAAACGCGACTTTGGCGCGTAAGTCGCCGACCTCGTGGCCGACCTCATCCTAGGGTCGGGTTTCGTTTCATGAAACCCGACTTTGCCAAAAGTCGGCGACTTTTGAAATTGTTTGACCCGTTTCGCTCAACTCTACTGTTATGTGAAAATAATTACAAGGTGTCAAAAGCCACATCCAGGATGGAGCTCTGTTCTGCATTTGCCATAGAGGAAACTCTCCTCTGTCCATCCCTGGAGCGCTCCCTGTGTTTACAGTTTCAACTGCTGTCTCTCTAATGCAGTCCAAAAATTATTAATTCCATGAATATATCATCAATAATGTGTATTATATCTAAAATATTTTTATTTGCTATTGAAATATTAAATGTTCATTGCTTAGTTCCTTACAGCATTAAGAAGTCAATAGATTACATAAGCTGTTTCTGCCATCTGTAGCCTGATACATTTAGACAAATATAATTCATCATTCATATAGTTAAACTCTTAACCTTTAATTAAAAATTATGATGCCTCTTAAATTGTAGCTTATTAATTAACACACAATTGACCCTTATGACAATTTGTGGGGTCAGCAAATCATATCATTTTGCTAATTATTAATTCTATTACATTAAACTGTAATCACAGTCATTATTGCAATCAACCTATTCTGAGTTGCTGATAGATGAAGAGTGAAAGTTAGTAGCTCCATTTGAAGTGTCTTACGATAGAGTTTATTGGTTACTGAAAACTCCTGGGAGCCACTACCAATCAGAAACTAGGAGAAAGAAAAAAGGATAGATATCGTCTGAGTGCTGTGATAGAGGAGACTGGATAGTGTGAAAATGAAATGATTTAGTGGCATTACACGTTAGAACCCCTTAATGACCGCCAAAACATCTTTTTACTGACCTGTGATATAAGAGGATAGCATTTCCATACACTTGACAATCCGGCAGCTGTTGGCTGCCAACTTGCTACATTAGCCACAATCAATCAAATTGAATGCTGTTTTTCCCTGTGACTGTGTATGAGAGAAGCATCCTGCTGTAGATGCAGCACAGATAGAGACACACAAATGATTTATTCCTGATCTGTTATGCTTTTCATATATTGTTCCTGATTGTTTCTGAATAAAGAAGCTCTGTTGTCACACGCTTGGAGATTATCCTAAATAATCCACTGCCAACAAAAGCAGACATGTGGGAAATGTTATTTATTAATGTTTTTCTATGGTATGACTATTTGAATTAAAGGGACAATCATTCCAAGATTGACAAATGCAATTTCTGTAAAATTTCTAATATTTTTTATAAGTAAACACAAAACATATTGACCTAAATCTAACATTATCATAAATTATAATGTACCACAAAAAACTGTCTCAGAGTCACTGGGATAGATTGAAGCGTTCCAGAATTATTACCAGATAAATTGACACTGGTCAGATTTAGAAAATTTGACGTGGTCACTTAGTGGTTAAGGATGGTGCATGCTCTTCATTAAGTACATACAAGTACCTCACAGCCTTTATAGACATCAGCCTTGATGTAAGGATACAATTCTAATCATAACTTTACACATTATACATCATAGGAATCCTGATTCAAATCCATCATCAAGTGCTAGATAAACAAAATTCTTTGTAGAAATAAAAAGAAAAGAAATTTAAAAAATGTGTATACACTAATGCATAAACTTAAATACCTAAGGTTTCTAAATATATAAAGTAGACTTGCATGACTTGATATAAAAAATAGACAAAAACCCAAAGGTTCATAGACAATTTCTTTTTTGTTTGGACATGGTCATGGGACAAGGCGCAATGTTTGTGAATGACTTAAATATCAATCCATGGGGCCTATCATTCACATTTACTTATTCAGAATCACAAATTGAATTTCTAGATTTGAATATTTCTGAAAGTGAAAAAGGCACAATTTCTACATCTATCCACTTCGAAAAGGTTAATGTTCCTAGTTTCCTGGAGCACTCTAGCAACCACCTTCTGATGTGGGTAAAAAATGTGCAGTTGGCAGTATTGGTGTATGCCAAAAAATTGTAATGTTAATGATGCAGGTTTTTTTAAAGGAGTCACGTATTTTGAACAAAAGGTTTAGAGAGAAGGGCTAAACCAAAGATATCCTGAGGGACTCATTCAATAGGACACATGAATTTTTCGGACAAAATAAGGGACAAGAAGATCTCTCATTTCAATGTTGTGCATTTTTCTTATTAATTCAATTGTAATCCTGCCTGAATGAGTCTCTGTGCTCTGAAAGCTTGCTTATATTATTTTCTGGTTAGTCAATAAAGGTATCACTCAGAGAATATTTTTGCCATCATTGGGCAGAAAAGTATTAACATTAATTTCAAGAGTGTATTGAGGGTTGATAGTAAATTCAAGTTTAGTTTTGTTACCAGAAATAACTCCCACAGTGCTACGAGTTGTTGAGAAAATGCTGGTTCATTTTGGGTAATGATCCGATTTGGTGATGAGTTTACCAAAGAATCAAATATCGTGTTTATGAGGAATAGAAGTTTAAAAAATTATATTGCAACTAGTCTTATCAACAGAACCAAGGGGTTAAATAAAATGAGTAATCATTATTCTTCCTTCCTCTCAGTGTCAGGAAGGGTCTTTTGATGTGTGGGGTCCAAAATTTCTGTGTTGTGTTATGTTGAAGCATGCCTGCAACAGTTTTCAATCAAGAAAAATTGGAGTTTCTCCCATCAATCAATTTTTGAACTGTAACACATGTAACTCTATGCAAGCGCCCATGCATGATCCCTCTCCCTCCTCCCAGCAGGGATGTCAACATACTTACTGTTTTGGCTGCACAGCAGTCTCCACATGCCCTGCTTGACTTTCTAGTTCACTGGGGCCTGCAGACATTGTGCAGGTCTCCCAGCAGCACTGCAAGTGTGCGAGCATGCTCAAAAAGTCTTAAAGGGACAGCGCTCGCATTTTGGAAATGTCCTCAGCCAATAGCTTTGAGGTATCCAGGCACACCTGTAGGGAGGTGCTCATACAATGCCCTCCTTAGGGTTAGTTTAGTCTTTCCTGTTAAGGTAGTCGTCAGTTCCCTGAACATATTCCCATACCTATTCTATTAGTATCTGAAACTGTGACCACGACCCATGTTGTGTAACCCAGAACCTGTTCCGTTGGCTGTGTGACCTAATCCATGAAACCGCTCCCTGCGATACCTGAGTCTGAATATGCACCAGCGGTACCTGAACTCTGACATCACTCCCTGTAGTACTTGAGCCTCAAGCTGCACCAGCGACATCTGAAACCTGACATCGCTCCCTGTGGTGCCTAAATCTGAAGCCACTCTGGCGAGATCCTAACCCTAGCACTGCTCCCTATGGCACCTGAACTCTGAAGCGACACCTGCTGTACCTGAACTCTGAAACAGCGCTTCCTGTACCTGAACCCTTAAGCCACACCAACAGTACCTGAATCCTGAGGCCACATCAGTGGTACCTAACCTTGTAATCACACCCACAGCACCTGAACTTGAAATAATTCCTATGGTACTTGAACCAGCACCAGTGTCTCCTCTGGTTAGCGTTCCAGAGTCCAGACTGGCAGTGCCTGTTCCAGTATCTGAATCCAGCCATTCCTGTGACTCCATGTCAGTATTTGTTCTGTGCAATGATCCTGTGCCTGTGTTGTCTGTACAGAGTCTAAATCCTGCCCTACTATTGACTCCAAGCCCTGTCTGTGTCTGTAATCCTTGAGGTCAGCAGCTGCAGTACCGGGAACTGAAGAGTGGTACCTAGGGGCTAGCTGCAGCTCAAGTCTAAACCCACAATCAGGAGCTCTAACGAAAAACAAGTAGTCATTTAACTATGCTCCTCCTAGGTAAACCCGGAACGTGACACAGTGGGTCCATGATCCTTGGGTGTGTGACAACACATCCTTCATTGTCTATTTATTAGAATGTAGTTAAAGTCTTCTCTATGTCATCCCTACTATTCAACCTTTCCATAGCAGAATCTACAAACGTAGACACAATATCAGAAATGGGGTACTTAAACATAGTTTGCCAAAACATTTTCTAGCAGGGGGGCGTGGCCTGGATCGCTTGTGGGGAGGACGTGTGTCGCTGTTGCTCCCGCTGCCAGCCACGAAGGGAGCCCTATTTTGACCCTAACGGGGGTTTTGGTGTGCCCCCCAGAGAGAATTGGACCAGGAGAGAGCGGTGGAGGTCTCAGTGGAGGAAACCGCGGCTCTCGGGGAGGAGAGCGGCCGCGGGGAACAGATCCTGGCGCCGGAGGTGGACGGGCGCCATCTTTGCCGCGTCTTCCTGCTTCTTCCTGAGCGGCGTAGGCCAGAAGACTGCGGAGAGCCGTTGGAGGAGGTGGAGGGCCACAGCCTATGATAGAGGGGAGACCGCTGACCGCTACAGAAAGAAAGGAGAAGGTCTGCTTACCGGAGGAGAGGGAGGTGAGCTGGACACAGAAGCCTGGCTGGTGATCAGAGGGTGACCGCAGTGCTGAGTGCTCCTGGTGGCTGGGTCGGGCGCTCCTTGCTGTGTATAGTGACTGGAGATTTGGAGGTGCTGCTCCCCCTTTCCGGAGACGCTGGGACCTGCCTGACCCCACACTACAGCAGTGAGAAACAATATATATAGGGCACCATATCAAGGCCTTATTTACTGATGCCAGCGCTCCACCCTTTAAGAAGCATGAGGTCTTTTTCATCCATGAACATGTATTAATAGACTTTCCCTAAATGCACTAGTGGTGACTTTAAATGCACGCTTCAATTTAACATTATGGTCAAATCTAATAAAGAGCGTGCAAAATCGCTGGATACTGGGGCACATCGGGGCAGGCAAGGCGAAATGGAGAAATTTTTGAAAAATAAATCCAGGGTCGGCTAGGCCCACACCAAAAAAGCTACACACTAATGATGAGGTAGAGGAACGGGTCGAGGACTCTGACTCAAGTGAAGATGTCTCAGGCAGTGACATTACCCACTCAGACTCTGGGAAGTTCTCTAGATCAGTATTTAAAAAACTTCTGACCCAAGCATTAAAACCTTTGGTTACAGAGATATCCGGTATGAGAGCTGATTTGTCACATATTGGTAACAGAGTGGAGTCCCTTGAAGCATCTCAGTCCTCTCTTATTAGCCACTCTAATGCCATGAGGGACCATTTGGAATACCACAGAGAACAGCTTAATAACTCTCTTCTGGCCTTGGAGGATCAAGAGAATAGAAGCCGCAGAAAAAATATAAGGATTAAGGGATTGTCTGAAAGTGTTTCTGCAGAAATATTGGAAAAATCCACGAAAGAAATCTTTGCTCTTCTAATTCCACAAGAAAAATGCAACCAAATTGTGATTGAGAGGGTCCATAGATCGCTCAGACCCAGGCCTAAGTCCTCTGAAACCCCGAGGGATGTGATCTGTGGCTTGTTGAGTTATGTGGACACCAATGTTATTCTGTCTGCTGCAAGGGATGCTAAAAATCTCGCTTACGAAGGATCTGCCATACAACTCTACCAGGACATTGCGCCGTCGACCCTTGCAAAGAGAAGAATCCTGAGACCCTTATTGGAAATACTACGCTCGCGTAAAATTCTCTATAAATGGCTGTTTCCGTTTGTAATATCGGTAAATGGAGACGGCAAGCAAGTAACAGTGAGAAGTCCTGTCGACTTAAGCAAAATATGGGACACTTTTGGCATTGCTTCTATTGATATCCCCTCTTGGCTACCTTTGGATATGGATCTTCGCACGCCTCCTCCTATCAACGCTTATACAGGAGGTCAGGGGGAGTGGGCCTCAGTGAAGAGACGCATGACCCCTAAGCGAGGGAAATCTGAGGCAAGAAGAGAGATGCCCCCCTGAATATTGTATAACTGGGTCTAGTCGCATTTTCTTACATTTGGACTCAGTAGTTTCTTGTTTTCATTTTACAATGGCTTGGTTCACTTGTGTTTGCCTTGATTGACGCCTGCCTAGGTGTTGACACTTTCATTTAATTGCTATACAAGCTAATGTGTGCTACTCGTGTGTTGGGGATGTGATTCCCTGATCTGTCATGGGGGGTACGTTGGTCCCCCTGCTCCTGCCACTGGCAGGTAGATGGTTATTGTTATTTATCGGTTACTGTTATTTCACCTTGTATTTTGTATTTTTTGTGGTCTGTCGGCATCTGACACTTTATTATTTATTTTTTCTTTTGTTACATCTAACTTACTATGGGTGACACGGAAAAATTTGCCTCTATAATAGTGGCTTCGTATAATATAAAGGGGTTACGCTCCCCGTGTAAGAGAAAGCAGATACTGAACCTTTTGCATACAAAAAAGGCTAGTGTGATCTTTCTACAGGAGACACATTTTAAAGCGGGGAGAGTACCAGACATGTCCAGATCTCGTTACCCGACCTGGTATCATAGTACAGGGGGGTCGGCATCTAGAGGAGTGAGTATTGCTATTAAAAAAGGTGTTCCTTTTGTCTTGCATGACTGCCTTTCAGATTCTGAAGGAAGGTATATTATACTGAAGGGCCTTATTGCTAATACCAAAGTTACCTTATGTAACCTCTATGCCCAAACAAGGGTCAGGTTGGTTGGTTGTGCAGGACGATGGATACTTTAAAACTATTTACTGAAGGTTTACTGCTGATGGGGGGAGACTTTAATGTACCACTCAATCCATCTTTAGATACTTCCACGGGTAAGTCTGCCCTTTCCCAAAAGGCACTGAGAAAATTACACCTTTCTTTCCAGAAGTTGCATTTGATAGACCCCTGGAGGACACTCTCTCCTTCGGACAGAGACTACACTTTTTATTCCCATCCGTGTGGTAGCTACCATAGAATTGATTATATATTGACACAGACAACCAACCTCTCATTAGTCAAAAACGCGACCATAGACGTCATCACACTATCAGACCATGCTCCCATTTTCCTCGATATGGGCATAAAAACCCTTCCGCGACCAGCCGGGTCTTGGTCGCTTAATGAGACATTATTAGATTCAGATTCCCATATTACGAGACTGACTGACACTCTGGACTTCTTTTTTCAGACAAATTTGCACTCTGGCCCACCTACTCCTGTGGTGTGGGAATCACATAAAGCGGTTATGAGAGGAGAGTTTATAGCTTTGAGTTCCTATCTCAAAAAAGAAAGGACAAAACAGGTTGTGTCTATTTTACATCAAATTAGTTCTTTGGAAAGATTACATAAGAGATCTCAAGTAACTAAGACACTAGCTGAACTAACGGACCTAAGAAATTCGCTAAAAAATCTTTTGAATATCCAATCGGCCAAAACCTACATGAGATGTAAACAGAGGTTCTATCTTCATGGCAATAAAAGTAGCAAGCTTATGTCTTCATTGCTTAAAAAGCAGCAAGAAAGGACGTTTGTTAGACAACTCAGGTCTCTGGATGGCTCCTCAATTTTCGAGACTGCTGATATTGCCGAGGAGTTTAGATCCTTTTATGATAACTTATATAATCTAAATGTACCAGATAGCATGCGAGACCCAATAATAGCTATAGAAAAAATTAGAGAATTCCTGACTCCACTAGTTTTACCTAAAATAACCCCGGAGGGCCAGGCTTTGTTGACCGCTCCAGTTACCCCTAAAGAAATTTTGGATACTCTTTCCACCATTCCAAATGGAAAGGCTCCGGGTCCGGATGGTCTCCCCATTATATATTACAAAAAGTTTATAAAATCACTCTTACCTCAATTGGTGACCTTGTTTAACTCCTATTTGAAAGGCCAGCTTCCCCCTAAGCAATCATTAGAGGCATATATTACGGTTCTCCCGAAGGAGGGTAAGGACCCAAACCTGTGCGCCAGCTATAGACCAATTTCATTACTTAATGCGGACATAAAACTGTGGGCTAAAATACTAGCGGGCAGAATAGGTAATTTTTTACCCAAATTAATTCATTCGGATCAGGCGGGCTTTGTGAGGGGGAGGGAAGGTAAAGATAACTCCACCAGGGTCATACAGTCCATAATGTTTGCTAAAACCCGACAGGTCCCCTTGGTACTCTTGTCAACTGATGCCGAGAAGGCCTTTGACAGAGTGTGCTGGAGATTTATGGAACAGGTGTTGATTAAGTTTGGCTTTCCTCCTCAGTATATAGCAGCAGTCCTTTCTCTCTACTCCCAACCGACGGCCAGGGTCAGGATAAACGGCACCTTATCTAAAAGTTTGGAGATTCACAACGGGACAAGGCAGGGATGCCCTTTGTCCCCTTCTCTGTTCATTTTGGTTATAGAAACTTTGATACAACGTATCCGACAAGAACAACATATAGAGGGGTTGACGGTGGGCACGGGGACGTTTAAAACGCTAGCTTTCGCAGATGATTTGCTTTTCCTCATATCCAATCCACCTCAGGCATTCCCGATCATCCTTCAAATTTTTCAACAATTTGGCTCCCTCTCCAATTTTAAAATTAATCTAGCTAAATCTGAAGCGTTAAATATCACTCTCCCGTATCCCCAACTTTCCACTCTTCGTACTCAGACTCCCTTCTCTTGGGCTAAGGATTCTATCAAATACTTAGGAATATTTATAACTAGGGATCCTACTACCTTATTTCAAAGTAATTTCGTTCCCTTATTGAAGAAAGTTACTAACCAGATGCATAAATATAACCTACCTACTTTATCTTGGTTGGGTCGCATAAATGTATTTAAGGCATATATTATGCCCATCATTTTGTATACCATGAATATGGTGCCGATTCAGATACCCCTGACCTTTTTTGGGTCATTAAAGTCACTGATAGGAAAATTCATCTGGAAATCTAAACCGACTAGGTTGCCTTATAGGCTTCTTACTTACCCAGTCGCTTCTGGTAGATTGGGAGTTCCAGACCCCTTGGTATATTATAAAGCAATTCACCTTGGCAGATGGTTAAAGGTAGTGTCTTGCTCTGAAGGAGGGGAGGGAGCGTGTGTTGACCTGACTTTGTTGGGTCCGAGGGGCTTGCCTTATTTATGGACTAGAGCTAAACCACCGGCTACCCTTAGACTGGATGAGATAACATCTACTACATTACGTACCAGGAGATTGATGTTGGGGGAGTTACCGGAGGGCACTTTCCCTTCGACATTTACGCCGATTAGCTCGATACCGTTTTTTATTGAATTCTGATTTTCAGGATCCCTATAATCTGTGGTTTAACCTCCCTAGAGCTACATTGAATAGCTTTTACGGTAATAAAATATTACAGGGAGGATCTTGGCCATCAAATGCAACGAGTCAACCAACTAACTTTCTCCAGTGCCAGCATATTCGACGCACGCTCATGCAGTTTAGGAAGAAATTCCCGATCAAATCGAACTGGTCCTGGTTAGATATTATGATTAAACTCCCGCTTCCACGGCTAAAAATCTTGTCTCGTATTTACTCACATCTGATCTCTCCAGGGGTACATTTTAAGCCCTCATTTATTTACTCCTGGGAGATGGAACTTAATGTTGCGTTTACAGGGGAACAAGTATCTAGGATGCTATCTAGTGCACGGGGATTCTCCAGGTGTGTTCTTTTGCAAGAAAACTCTTATAAAATTTTGACCAGGTGGCATTGGACTCCCGCGAAGCTCTTTCAGAGGGGTCTTGCTGATAATGATGCTTGTTGGAGATGCCTTAATCCTGGAGGGCATCATACACACATATTTTGGGATTGTCCCAAATTGAGACATTTTTGGGATGGTGTCGAGCTGGTTCTCAAGAATTTACAGCTAATTAAGACCAGTCTCGGGGCGACGGAGGTTCTTCTTTCGTGCCCATCAAAGGATTTTTTACCAAAAAAACATGGCCTACTCCCCTTGATGTTAAGCGCTGCAAAACAACTGATAGCTGTTCATTGGAAAGATGTCGCTCCCCCCACATTGGAGGAGTGGCGTGACAAAATAAATCAGATTTCTCGTCTGGAAGAGCTGTCTAGCTGGGAGGTCTTTGGTCACAAATCTTATGTGTTGACTTGGGCCCCGTGGACTAGATATTTGAGGGACAACCCTCGAGGAGAGGGATCAGATACTATTTGAACCTCGCTTAGATTTGGTGGCCTTGATTTTTGGGGTGGCTGGTTCCAGGGTTACGTATAAAACTGTTCACCTGCTCTAATTTTATATTACATGCACTTATTGCTAATGTCGATGCCGACGACTACTTTGTTTTGATGTTATTGTTATTGTTTGTTATTATATATCCCTCCTTTCCCTTCCCCTCTTCTTTTTCCTTTTTCCCGTCCACTTTCCCCTCCCCCTCTTGCTTTTTCCCCATTTATTATTTTTTACACCTTGGATGGACGCCTAAACAATCTTTAACCATATGCATTTGTAAAGTGTTGATCTGTCTTATGGTGTAATTGAAACTTGAAAATAAAGAATTTAAAAAAAAAAAAAAACATTTTCTAGCAGATCATCAAAAAACCACTTATAGTTTATGCCTTAATATTTTGGTACAGATACCTGAATATCCCCATCTGTTTCCAGAAACTAATAGAGAATTCTTTTGGATTTTAAACTGGACATTCTTACCCCAAAGGGCCTTAGTGTTACTATTTAATACACGCGTTGACACAATTAATTAATTAATATATCTTTTTAATACATTTTCATTTCTGCAATACAGTATGCCTTTTCAATGCATGTTTCGATAGATTGACAATACTCTTGTTTTTTGACTGCCATATTTTT
Source organism: Dendrobates tinctorius (assembly GCF_039654945.1). Classification (NCBI taxonomy): domain Eukaryota; kingdom Metazoa; phylum Chordata; class Amphibia; order Anura; family Dendrobatidae; genus Dendrobates; species Dendrobates tinctorius. The sequence continues at coordinate 16,273,067 of NW_027361858.1, read as the reverse complement.
TATGTCCATACCAGTTTACTTTACATATTTATATACCATATATATACTGTACAGTCATGGCTGAAAGTGGTGGCATCCTTGAAATTTTTTCAAAAAATGAAGTATGAAGTATTTCTCCCAGAAAATTATTGCAGTTACATATTCTTTGTTATACACATGTTTGTATCCTTTTTGTATTAGAATAACACAAAAACAGAGAAAGAAAGGTAAAAGGACATTTCACACAAAACCCCCAAAATGGGCCAGGCAAAATTGTTGGCACCCTAAACTTAATATTTGGTTGCACCACATTTGAAATAAATAACTGCAATTAATTGCTTCCTATAACCATCAACAAGCTTCTTACACATCTCTCAACTGGAATTTTAGAACACTTTTTTTTTTGCAAACTGCTCCTGGTCTCTTATTTTTTATTATTATTATTTATTTATATAGCGCCATTAATTCCATGGTGCTGTACATGAGAAGGGATTACATACAAAGTTATAGATATTGTTAACAGTAAACAAATTTACAATGACAGACTGGTACAGAGGTGAGAGAACCCTGTCCTTGCGGACTTACATTCTGCGGGATAATGGCAAGAGACAGAAGGTCGGGGGTGCAGCAGCTCTGGTGGTTTTGAGGTGGTGGTGAGGCGGCAGAATGGTCATTGCAGGCTGTAAGCTTTCCTGAAAAGATGGGTTTTCAGGTTCCGTTTGAAGGATCCGAGGGTGGTGGATAATCGAACGTGTTAAGGCATGGAATTCCAGAAGATATGGGATATTCGGGAGAAATCTTGGAGGCGGTTGTGTGAGGAATGAATAAGTGTGGAGGAGAGTAGGAGGTCTTGGGAGAATCGAAGATTACGGGAGGGAAGACATTGGGAGATTAGTTCAGATATATAGGGAGGGGAAAGGTTGTGGATGGCTTTGTAGGTCAGTGTTAGTAGTTTGAACTGGATTCGTTGGTGAATTGGGAGCCAGTGGAGGGATTTGCAGAGGGGAGAGACAGGGGAGTAGCGAGGAGAGAGGTGGATTAGTCGGGCAGCAGAGTTGAGGACAGACTGGAGTGGTGCAAGAGAGTTAGCAGGGAGGCCACAGAGGAGAGTGTTGCAGTAGTCAAGGCGTGAGATGATGAGGGCATGTACAGGAGTTTTAGTAGATTGAGGGCTGAGGAAGGGACGGATTCTGGAAATATTTTTGAGTTGAAGGCGACAGGAGGTGGCAAGAGTTTGGACGTGTGGTTTGAAGGACAGGGCAGAGTCGAGAGTTACTCCGAGGCAGCGGACTTCAGATGTGGAGAGAGCGTGATGCCGTTTACCATAATAGATGGATCGGGTGGGGAAGATACGTGAGATGGAGGAAAGAATGGATTGGATTAGATATTTGGATTGGACCTTCTCCCAACAGCAATTGTAAGATCTCTCCACAGGTGTTCAATTGGATTTACATTCAGACTCATTGCTGGCAGCTTCAGAACGCTCCAGCACTTTGTTTCCAAAAATTTTGTCTAGCCCATTTTTGGGGTTTTGTGTGAAATTATGTCTAATTTACCTTTTTTTCTCTTTTTTTGTGTTGGTCCAATACACACAAAGGAAATAAACATATGTTTAACAAAACATGTGTAATTGCAATAATTTTTTGGGAGAAATACTTCATTTTATGGAACACTTTGAAGAGCACCAACACTTTCGTCCATGATTTTATATGTATATGCATAATTGTATATACATTTTTAAAATTTATTTTCTTTTTATTTGTATGAATAATTTTGCACTTGATAATGGAATTGAATCAGGACTATTGTGATGTATACTGGGTAAAGTTTTGGTAGCAATTGCATCCTTACATCACGACTGATGTTTATAAAGGCTATGAGGGACTTCTAACTCGTATGTACCTGATTAAGGGGATGGACTGCCCTTGAAACATGTAGTGCCTTTAAATCATGTCCATTTCTCTATCCGGTCTCGTTGTCCATTGCAGAGTCCAGGTGATATCCACACTTTTTTTCTTCTTGCTAATTCATGATCCAACTCTGACCCAAGAGGGTTTTGGAGCCAGCGGTCGATGAACCAGTGGTTCGAGGAAGTCATCCAATTCATATCTAATCCAGTTGCTGTCATTACTAATTCACTCAAGAAACACTTTTCTGTGTTTTTCCTCCACTCCCAGACTTCACACCTGCCATACTGGTGTGCATTTACGTGGCAAATGGGCCTTTGGCTTTATTTAGACAATAGGGCTGAGATGTGGAGGCTATCGTTAATTGCTGCACACAACCATCAGCATTATACAATACATTTTTCAAGAAACTCAAGAGAAATGAAAAAAAAAAAGAAGTATGAAAAAAACAACAAATGCATACAATTCACCCTCTGATTAACTGCAATTTATGCAAATTTTGCAATACATTTATTCAAAGTTATAGTATGAATTCTGATATTTTGCATCTAGTTCCCTTTATATTCATGATTTACCAGAATTTAAATTTTATCCAGTGCAAATTATACTAGACAGTCTTAAAATAGAGCACATTTTTCAAACTGTTCTTGGATGAAAAATCCTTGCCATTTTTAGAATATCTAATATATGTTTAAATCATATGATAGTTGGCTTACTTTGATTTGCAAAGTTACAACACTTTTAGGAGCTATTTCGGTGCACAGCAGTGCTATTTGAATCTACCCCCCCTCTTGTAGCACATGTAAAAAATATATGTCTTAAATGTCTAAAATGGGTGAGAAAAGTGTCCTACTTTAGGCACATTAGATTTTTAGTGATAGACAGGGGTCAGAAGAGGCAACGTAATCTAGGCATCTCCATATTCAGCATGCAACAGTGCTATATGTGCTTTGACACCTCTTTTTATCAGAGCCAGTTTTAACTTTTTCAGCAATTATTATATTTTCTGTGGAGTCTGTGTGAAATTAAACAATATTTATACGATGATGATGCTTGTTATGTATGTACCAAGTTTCTTGACAGAAATAACAGTAGTACTGCAAATGTCTGACAAATCTTCGCGTTGATTTCTTCCGTCAGAGGAAATTGTATGCAGTTCATCAACAGAAGTAGTTGAGTGTGGGGCATAAAAAGGACACTTTTCTTTGACAATGTCACTTTACCAAAAAGTTGCATCAATCAATGAGGTATTGTAGAAAACACAGGTGGGAAATACTGATCTGAGCTTGAGCTTTTCTGTAAGGCCAGTAAAGGATACAGCAGGTTCTCAGGATGCAGTGACAAGACACGAGACTGAATGTGGTTTGTGGAATCAACTTTTATAAATTGCAGCCACTAGGGCTATTCTGAGCAAACAAAAGGAGTTAACAACAGCAACAACCGGTCCACGCAGGGACTCAACAATATTGATAACACTTTCTTAATATAATTGTGACTAACCCGGTTTGCCTGGGTGTTATAGGCCAAGTATGGCCAAACTATGGGTCATTATTTCCTATGGTAACTTATGCTTCCAGGGGTCTGTCAGGATCACAAGCTGACTGCGTAGAGGTCGCTGATGCGGCTGTCCTGGTGCCCTGATATCCATGGATGGTTAGGCTCGACTGGCCCTGAAGGATTGTTGCCGTTGGGGCTCCACAGGCCCTGAAGAATCTGTGCTGTTGGGGAACAACAGGCCCTGGAAGATCTGTGCTGTTGGGGCACAACAGGCCCTGGAGGATCTGTGCTGTTGGGGCACAACAGGCCCTGGACGATCTGTGCTGTTGGGGCACAACAGGCCCTGGACGATCTGTGCTGTTTGGGCACAACAGGTCCTGGACAATCTGTGCTGTTGGGGCACAACAGGCCCTGGGGAATCTGTACTGTTGGGGCACAACAGGCCCTGGAGGATCTGTCCTGGCTCTCGTTCTCAGAGGGAAGGTGTGACGCAGTTTCTAAGGTGACGTTTAGCCGGCCTCTGCTCAGGGTCCCTTTGTAGATGGGACGTAGGCCTCTACTGCCGTCTATGGCGAGAAGGCATCCACTGAGGTCGGTGATGGATGGGTCGTAGCCACGGGCGGATGCAGGGAGGCAGTGTCCAGGCCGCTGCAGTGTGTGGACTCGCAGTCACAGCAGCGGCAGGGGGTCGCAGACCAGCCGCTAAGGAGTGAGGAACAGCCGGCACAGCTGTGGCTGAACGTGGACAGCGGGCGGCCCCCAGTCGGGATCGAGCACCCGTGAATAGTCCGTGAGTGAGTCGCTTACCCCTCACAGACCCCTGATCATCCCTCAACTTCACCATGTCCATTACACCGTCTCTCTCTAGATCACACGGGCTCCTGTCTCTTGTCAGTCTCCCTGCCAACTGACTCCTGAGCGCGCCCACTCCTCCTCTTATCCTCATCCCACCCCCTGTTGCCCAGACAGCCTCAGTCGTGTCTCTCCCTTTATTGTCCCCCCGGTGTTGTTCCCTCAGGAACCCTGATGGCGGTCCCCCTGGTTCCGGCTCAGTCACTCTGTGGGAGTCCTCCTCCCTACACTCTCCCACCCTGTAAGCTCGCCAGTCCTCAGGCGAGGGCCTTAGTTTTTTGAGATTGGACTGTAGGGGTAACAATGTTCGTTGCCATACGAACTGGTCTTGTTCATATCGTTCGGGGGGTTTACCGGCTGTTGACCGCTCGGAGCGTCTTAGTTCGACTGGGGTGGAGTTTTCTGTGGTGGTGGACATTGGTGGGCAGATTGATGCAGGCGGGCTAATTGTGTCAGCTGGCTCATCATTGAGTGAATGGCCTCGGGATTCTGGAGGAAAATCTTCGTCGTCGTCCGGGTCCCAACACATGGACGACGGTTCAGAGGTCGAAGGGACAGACTCCGGTTGCTTTGGGTCGGTGGAAATACACGGGCGTAACATATTATTATGCACAATGCAGGTGGGAAGTGTTTCATCCTCCTCGGGTCGTATTTCGTACACAGGTCCTTCCGGGTGGATACGGTGTAGAACCCGATAAGGACTCTCTTCCCAACGCAGCTCCAGTTTATTCTGGGGGGGCATTGATCTAGTACAAGAACACAGTCCCCGCGTTGGAGATGAGGAGGTGGAGTTGTATTCTTCCCTGGGTGTTCCCAGTCTTGGAGCTTTGTGTGTACGATTCGGTAAAGAGTTTGCAGCCTGTGGCGATGATTTCGGACCCAGGACGACACTCCGGTCCATGGCTGAGGCTCTTCAGGGTCCAACTCCACCTCCGTGATCCCTTTGCCCTCTCGTCCAAACAGCAGGGAATAAGGGGTATAGCCAGTAACTCGATGCACCCGGTTGTTATAGACATATACCAATTCAGAAACATATTCGGGCCAACGAGCCTTCTTGTCACTCTCCAAAGTACACAACATTTGAATTGATGTCCGATTAAATCGTTCACAAGCCCCATTTCCTTGCGGGTGATATGACGTGGTCCGAGATTTGTTAATCCCATAGAGATGATGCAGTTCCTCTATAACTTTTCCCAAAAAACATGCTCCTTGATCGGAATGTATATGTTGAGGACAGCCGTACACTTGTATAAAGTTTCTGCAAATTGCAGAGGCCGCCAACTCCGCAGTCTGGTCTCGAGTAGGGGTGACCACAGCAAACTTGGTGAAATGATCTACCATGACAAGGCAGTGTTTGTATCTGGAATGCAGGACCAGTGGTCAGTAATCCACCGTCAGGAGCTCAAGGGGTGCTGAGGTTACAATTGTCTGTGTTGCGGCTCGCTGAGCGGGCGGTTTGGCTAATAATAAGCGACAGGTCCAGCAAATTTCGTACACAACAGCCTGCAAGCGTGGGTGGTAGGCTTTCTGTTGCAGCCATTGCAAGGTCTTTTTGACTCCGAAGTGGGCCCCTTTTTCGTGAGCCTCTCGAGCCAGTTCGTGGAGTTGGGCTCCGGGCGTAACCACCTGCCAAACCGTCACTGAGGTTGTTTGCGATGTTATTTTACTGTACAATAGTCCCTTTCGGATAACCAGCCTCTCCCATTGTCACAGCATCAGCGACAGGTCTTGAGTCAAAGTTTGTCGTTGAGAATCAGTGGGTAATTGACCAGCTGCGACCCACGTCCGGAGAAGGCCAACTTCTTCGTCTTCTTGTTGTTGTATCCACTTATCCCGGGATTGCTCCAATATGCCCCTTGGGGTCTCGGGGAAAGGTACTTTTTGATTGGCAGTTGTGAGCATGCCCGCAGTGAGGGCGAACGGTATTTCCTCTCCTAATTCTTTGTCTTGATTCTGCCCCGGAGTTGCATGTCGAATCCTGGAGAGAGCGTCAGCATGGACATTCTCGGCCCCTCTTTTGTAAATTTTATAATTGAAATTTGACATCCGGGCCACCCATCGCTGTCCCAAAGCCCCCAACTTGGCGTTTTCCAAATGAGCCAGTGGGTTGTTGTCAGTTTGCACCACCACCTCGGAGCCCGCTAGGTACTCTGCGAATATCTCCGTCATGGCCCACACCACTGCAAGGAGCTCGAGCTTGAAGGAGCTGTAATTGTCAGGGTTGCGCTCGGCGTTATGGAGTGAGAGTCTTCCATATGCGATCACCCTCTCCCGGCTGTTTTTAACTTGTGACAACACAGCCCCCAGCCCGTGAAGACTCCTGTCAGCGTGCAAGATGAATGGTTGTGAGAAGTCCGCATAAGCCAACACGGGGGCATCCGAGAGCGCAGCCTTGAGGTCTCAGAAGGCCTCTTCCTGAGGGTGTTGCCACTGGATTCTTCGTCCATTTGCCCCAGCGGGAGCCCCCTTTAGCAGATCGTGCAGGGCTCGAGCCCGACATGCAAAATTCTTTACGAAACGAAGGTAATATCCGGCTAACCCCAGAAAAGTCCGCACATCTTTCACTGTCTCGGGGGTAAGCCATTCCTGGATAGCAGCCACCATCTCCTGGGATAGCCTTACACCCTCTGCCGAAATGACATGACCCAGATACTCAATCTGGGGGTGAAATAGGTGGCATTTCTGAGGCTTTACCTTCAACCCGTACTTTTGCAACCGGCTGAGTACCTGTCCCAACCGCTTTAGGTGGTCCTCAAATGTGGCGGCATAGACGATGATATCGTCCAGGTAGATCAACATGACCTCAAAATTGAGATCTCCCAGACACCGCTCCATCAACCGCTGAAAGGTCCCGGGGGGGCATTGGCCAGCCCAAACGGCATTCGATTAAACTCAAATAGTCCCATGAGCAATATGAATGCCGTCTTAGCTCTATCTTCTTCTGACATGGGCACCTACCAGTACCCACTGGCCAAGTCCAGAGTTGAAAAATATGTTGCCTTCCCCAGGGCTGACAGGGATTCTTCTATGCGGGGCAGTGGGTATGAGTCTTTAATAGTGCAAGCATTAAGTTTCCGATAATCCACACAGAATCGTAGTGTACCATCTTTCTTCCGGACCAACATGATTGGAGCCGCCCAGGGGCTTTGGCTTTCCCGAATTACCTCTTTTCGCAGCATCTGGGCCAGCCAAGTTTTTACCTCTTGGTAGAGTTGTGGAGCTATCTGTCGATATCGTTCCCAGATAGGGGCTGCTCCTGCTGTGGGGATTTCATGAGTGATGGCAGTGGTACACCCAAAATCTTCTTCGTGACTAGCAAATACTTCATGGTACTGTCCAAGCAATATTTTTATCTGTGAGAGTTGGGCTGCAGTTAACCCGGAAAGCTCGGCCCGCATCTGCTCCAGAATGTTTCGACCCTTCTCCTGAGCCGAGACTTCGGTGGCCTGGAGGGTTCGAATCGTTTTTGCCCAAGGATCCTCGGGGTGCACTCGCAATTGAACCGCAGGAGCTGGCAGCACCTCCTCTAAAGGCCTTACTAGTTTGGCAAGTTCAGTCCATGTTTTGAGAACGGTGTCTCGGTCTTCAAGGTTAATGCAGCGCACCAGGACAGTTCCTTTTTGCACGGTAGCCAGGGAACGGGCCACCAGTATGCCAGGAGGTAAGCGCTCCGAGTGACATGGCTCCACCTGCACCTCCACGCCCTCCAAGGGTATTGGGGCTCGAATGGGTAAGGCCACCACTGTCTGTCCAGGTGGTAGCACAAGCAGGGGAGTTGCTGGCGTGATGACTTTACCCACAGCCTCGCCTTCCTGACGGTCCTGATGTACCCGCGCTCCCCGCACCAGCTGCTGAAATACCTGTCCCTGGGCTGTGCGAGAACCCCACTGATTCAGAATCTTCTGTGTAGGATCATTGAACAGTAGGTTGCCGAACACTCGTAAACCCTTCATGTCTAGGGTGACGGGGTGTTGCTTATCAGTTTCTCCTTGAGTCAGTACCACCCGTCTATGACCAAGGGATTTACCGCACAGCGTTACTTGCACCCACACCACCCCGGCAACCGGGATCGGCAGTTGATTGGCAGCTACTAGTCTGATCATGGGCCCCCACTGAGGCCTTGCTGCCTCTGGGAAGTTCTGTTGAAAGTACGTTGCGGGCATAGTGGTTACTTGTGACCCCGTGTACACCAGGCACCAGATGGCCCGGCCCTCCACTTCTGCCCAAACCACCGGACATTTTGCTACCAAATCTTCGGAACTTTCACCACCCCTAGTTGTGGTTTTCGACTCAGAGCGGCGTCCCCCCAGCCGGGAGCCCTTTAGTTTAACGGCCGCCGGAGTGGGTATCTCCCACGCCGCGGACATTCTCGGGCAAAGTGGCCTGGTTCTCCACGCTCATAACACCGGGCTTGTGCAGGCTGACCACCCTGCGGAGAGCGTGATCCCCATGGACCGAGGTTAAAATTAGGTCTTCCATTCCTGGTCTCGGTTCTTCTCTTTACCTCGGCCAACTTGCCCTTAATATTCTTAGACTCTTGTTTCATTTCTTCCACCCACTGAGGCTCCTTGACTGCGCTCATGGAGGCCTCCACACCTCAAACCTTCCCCACAGGGACCGCCATCCCCTGCTCCTGCTCTTGAGCCCGTGCCTGGCTTCCCACTTCTGAAAAGTCTATTCGTGGATTCATTCTGATCTGCTCCCTTAATGCCTGTTTTATTAGTGGATCTCACAGTCCAGTCACCAGTAGGTGACGTAGGGTTATGTCAATAGGTCCTACCCCTACCCCGTCCTTTCTTTCGATAGCCGTATGTAATTCTTGGAGGACATTCATATATTGTGTGATCGTCTCCCCCTCTCCCTCTCCCTGCATCCGACTGAACAACCGGGTCCGTAACTCTCCCACATTAGTAGGGTCCCCATTGGTCTGTTCAACTATCTGTAAGACCTTTTCAAAAGTGTTGCGGTGTCCCGGAGGTTTCAACATCACTGACCTCCGCACCTCCCCATCTAGTGCCATGAGAGCTACTTTGGCTTCCAGATCAGGGGTCATAGGATGCATCCGAAAGAGCCCCCACATCCGCTCTGTCCAGCTCCATAGCATAGTATTGGAGCCAGAAAATCTAGGCAGGTTGTTCAGCATGGCCCCCAATGATATGCTGGAATGGGGACCCTCATTGTGTGTAGAGTTCACAGCTCTACCCTGATCTGGGGCACCACTGTCTGTGCTCGGAGACGGCATCCTGCCGACTATGCCAAGTGAAGGATACAGCAGGTTCTCAGGATGCAGTGACAAGACACGAGACTGAATGTGGTTTGTGGAATCAACTTTTATAAATTGTAGCCGCGAGGGCTATGCTGAGCAAACAAAAGGAGTTAACAACAACAACAACCGGTCCACACAGGGACTCAACAATATTGATAACACTTTCTTAATATAATTGTGACTAACCCGGTTTGCCCGGGTGTTATAGGCCAAGTATGGCCAAACTATGGGTCCTTATTTCCTGTGGTAACTTATCCTTCCAGGGGTCTGTTAGGATCACAAGCGTGGCCACGTAGAGGTCGCTGATGCGGCTGTTCTGGTGCCCCGATATCCAAGGATGATTAGGCTCGACTGGCCCTGAAGAATCATTGCCGTTGGGGCTCCACAGGCCCTGAAGAATCTGTGCTGTTGGGGCACAGCAGGTCCTGGAAGATCTGTGCTGTTGGGGCACAACAGGCCCTGGAGGATCTGTGCGGTTGGGGCATAACAGGCCCTGGGGGATCTGTACTGTTGGGGCACAGCAGGCCCTGGAGGATCTGTCCTGGCTCTCGTTCTCAGAGCGCAGGTGTGACGCAGTTGCTAAGGTGACGGTTGGCCGGCCTCTGTTCAGGGTCCCTTTGTAGACGGGACGTAGGACTCTACTGCCGCCTATGGCGAGAAGGCGTCCACTGAGGTTGGTAATGGACGGGCCGTAGCCACGGGCGGATGCAGAGAGGCAGTGTCCAGGCTGCTGCAGCGTGTGGACCCGCAGTCACAGCAGCGGCTGGGGGTCACAGACCAGCCGCTAAGGAGCGAGGAACAGCCGGCACGGCTGTGGCTGAACGTGGACGGCGGGCGGCCCCCAGTCGGGATCGAGCACCCGTGAATAGTCCGTGAGTGAGTCGCTTACCCCTCACAGACCCCTGATCGTCCCTCAACTTCACCGCGTCCGTTACACCGTCTCTCTCTAGATCACACGGGCTTCTGTCTCTTGTCAGTCTCCCTGCTAACTGACTCCTGAGTGCATCCACTCCTTCTCTTATCCTCGCCCTGCCCCCTGTTGCCCTGACAGCCTCAGTCGTGTCTCTCCCTTCGCTGTCCCCCCGGTGTTGTTCCCTCAGGAACCCTGATGGCGGTCCCCCTGGACCCACCTGATTCCGGCTCAGTCACTCTGTGGGAGTCCTCCTCCCTACACCAGGATCACACATGCGAGGAATACAGCCGAGTCTCAAATGTTAATACCCGGCACTGCGGCCGGCACTCGGATTGGAGCGTGCGGCCGCATAGAAATACATGGAGCCGCACGCTCCACTCCTGAATGCCGGCGGCAGTGCCGGGTATTAACATGCGAGACTCAGCCATTTTCCCAGCATGTGCGATCCCAGCCTTAGAGACACTATAGCTGATCTCATCTACATACCTCATCTTTAGTCCTGGTGAGCTGAGAGGGGGATAGCAAATTGTATGTGAAACACAGGAGCAAAGACTTGTTATATATTCCAACACGAACTTCCAAGTGGAATAATATGACCACCATATTTTCGAGCATACTTTCCTCATTCTAGACACACACCAAACACGACTATGATATGTCCATAATATGGGTTCATATCACATTTATGTGGTTTATCAAGGCCGATAATCTTGGTGCACAGAAGAGATAATGTCCGTCGATTACAGATATACGTGGGTATTATCAATATGGCAGGAAAATATTCTGCACATCGTTCCAAGTCAATTGGACTACTTGAGCTTCACCACAAATAAATACATTGCAAATAAATCTTTGGGAAAAATTAGTGAAACTTAGAAAATTCGAATTTCAACAAGTTCGACTATCTTTAGTGAAGAGATCAACAGCTGTTCTGCTTTTCAATACGGATACTGATGTTTCTATATTAATGAACTATCCTAAAGAAATGGTCATGAAAGCAAACAACATGAAAAATCAAGAAAGTGTTTCACAAAAAGAGAAAAATCCTGTTTGGATAATTGTTATAGACCCTATGTGTAAGATTATTTAATATTTGTTTTGCTGTTTAAAATAGAATTTAAAATTTCATATCATGCTAGTATCATATCATTCTTTAATGCACTGAGAAATGTTCTTAAATAATAATACTTTGAAAGAGATCACTGTATGTAAACTATGCAAATGCAGTCAAAACACTTACAGTAATCAATGAGAGTTGTTAGGTAAAGGTTTTTCCATGTCCTATAAATTATTGAATTGCTAATTTTGTCTGCATACCTGTAAGATATCCTAGCTGCGGAATGACAGCTTTATCCATTAGAGTGAGCTTGGTGACAGCAGGATAGTGAGTGCTAAGAACTACTGGGAAAGGAGGGCCATTTTCAGCTGCATTACTGATGATCAGTTCTGGGACACATCAACATCTTAATCAATATGCAAGAGTCAATTACCGGGGGAAGCGCAAGCTTAAGCAGGATCTGATGATTAGGTTCATGTTCAGTCTACCAAATGGGTTTGATCAATACCAAGCAGAATATCATACACAGTATACATAATGTCTTTTCTCCTGTGCTTGCTCAATTTACACATACCCTCTTTTATCACAAGTCCTTTTGACAGAATATGCAGTCAAACAACTTCTCTGGGAATTCAGTACGTGGAACAAGGACAAAAGGCCGCAGAGAGTGAAGAAAAATATTGACTGTAACCTTGTAAGAGCATTTTTAGTCCTTCATTGATATAGATCCAGTAGATCTAGAACATTTCATGTGTTATACATGGTTTATTTTCTGCATATGTAATAATTCTTATTTTACTGTGTATGACTTGATGTATCTGTGGTCCTAATATAGAGTTAAATGATTGTCAGTGGATAGAAGCAAGTTTAAAAAAATAAATTCTCTTTTCCATTATATATTGCCTTTTTGTCAAAATTTGTTACACCCACAAATTTAAGGCTATGTGCACACGTAGCGTTTTAAAATGCTTACTAAAAACCGGGCTCCTTCCCAGAAATCGCGCTTTTTTTCCGCGCGATTTCACCGCGATTATGATCGCGATTTTGCCGCGATTTTCGCGTGCGATATTCAAGCACTTTCCAAGCGATTTGAAGCATCGCTTGGAAAGTGATTGACAGGTTGGTCACACTCGTCAAACAAAGTGTTTGTCAAGTGTGACCAGGTTTTTACTATTGAGGCCGCCTATGCGGCATCAATAGTAAAAGATAGAATGTTAAAATGCTAAAAAAAAAATAAAAAATCGGTGTATATTTACCTTCCGGCGTCCCACGCTGCATTCCCGGGCCTCAGCGTTCCCAGTAATGCCTTGCGAGACCTGTGATGACATAGTCTCGCGTTGCTATAGCGATCTCGCGAGACCGCTAGAGTCACGCGAGACTACGTCATCACAGGACCTTGCCGCAAGGCATTACTGGGAACGCTGAGGCCCGGGAATGCAGTGCGGGACGCCGGAAGGTAAATATACACCGATTTTTTATTTTTTATTCTTTTTTTACAGGGGTATGGTACCCAGGGCCTGGAGGACAGTCTCCTCTCCTCCACACCGTGGGTACCAACCGCACATGAGACGCTTAACTTCCCGCATGGTGGGCATAGCCACATGCGGGAAGTAAGCGATTCTCATGCATTCCTATGGGTGCGGAATCGCGGCAATTCTTTCCGCACAAAGAATGAGCATGCTGCGATTTTTTCCGCGATGCGATTCCGCCGCGGAAAAAAGCGCAGCATTAGCACAGCATGTGCGGAATGCCATAGGAATGCATGGGGGGCGTTCTGTACACGATTTTTAAGCGTTTTCGCAGCGTTTTTGCGCCGAAAATCGCGGCAAAAATGCTTAAAAATCGCTACGTGTGCACACAGCCTAAATGTATTTTATTGCTACTTTATATGATATACCTACACAAAGTAGAACGTATTTATTAAATGTAAAGGAAATTATGCATGGTGTTAGGGTTTGCGGATTGCACCAGATGTAAATTATGGGAAGGTGCGATCGCAAACCGGGGTCCACTGTGAGGTGATGGTAAAATCCCAGCTAGAGGACAATGGCGGAACGTAGCGGCGACCAAGCACCATAAACACACAGAGTTAAACGTCACTCGGTGTGAACAGAGCGCAAGTTGCCTGACTCTGTTACTCCACCGAGCAGTACAAAAATTGAGAGCACCCTAAGCTATGTCCTGTGAGACATCACAGGAGCAGAGAGGAATTGACGCTAGTTGGGGACCCTATAACTCTACCCCCACTATGCTGGTGATTGAACTTGCTCTGGCATACAGTAGCTTTTGAGTACTGCGCCTGAGGACGCCCGGTGCAGACGCTAAGTTCAAGCGGGAGTTCCCACCCTACACTGCCTATCTAGAAACGCACCCATGGTGCAATTAGCATCCCACCTACACACACAGAAAATATGTATGATCTTAGCGCACCAAGGGGTGCGCCAAAGATCCTTTTATAGACAGTGCCAATCAGACAGGACCTTGCTCGCGGACCAATCCTGAGCCGTCACAGGACCGGAGCTTCTGACAGCTGACTAAAAATGAGAGGTCACCACCTCACGAGCATGTTCAGTAGCGCGAATCCTGGACTTAGCCTCAGGAACGATTGCTCACTGCTGTCTATTGCAAGTTACCATAGCTGGACCTGTAGAGGCTGCAGTAACAATGCGCACAGCCTGATTCTGAGCAAGACGCTGAGACTGATGTCTTTGCTGAGCAGGATCCACTGTGGTTGAGCCTGAATGGGAGACTGCAGGAGAAGATTAGGCTTGGGATCCATCCTGTGCAGAAGGAGAATCTTGGTGCTTAACACATGGTTTTCTAATTCTTTATTAAAACAATATAAATATGAAAAATGTGATGTGCATTTGCATTCAGCCCCCTTGAGTCAATACTTTGTAGGTCTATCTTTCACTGCAATTAATGCTGAAAGTCTTCTGGAATGTGTCTCTAACAGCTTTGTACATCTGGAAGCTTCATGTGTTAGGCACCAGGATTCTTCTGCTGCAGTGAATGGATGACAAGCTGTGTCACCCATTCAGCTTCAACCACAGTTGATGCTGCTCAGGTAAGACATCAGTCCCAGCATTTTGCTCAGACTCATGCTGTTCACTTGGCTACTGCTGGCTCTCCAGCCAAAGCTATAGTAACTAAGTCCAGAAATCACTCTATTGAGCATGCTTGTGAGGTGACCTCTTATTGGTGGTCAGTAGAGTTGAACGAAACAGGTCGGTCAGATTCAAAAGTCGCCGACTTTCGCCAAAGTTGGGTTTCATGAAACAAAACCTGACCACAGTGTGAAGTCGGCCATGCGGTCGGCGACCCAAGCGCCAAAGTTGGGTTTCGCCGAATGCTTGCTCGTGACTTTTTTCAGCCAATGAGAGAAGTGGAGCGTAGCATAGCGGGAGCGCAGCTGGAGCGGGAGAGGGAGAGAGAGAGAGGGAGAGGGAGAAGAGAGAGAGAGAAGAGAGAGAGATTTTGCCGCCTCTAGGGTTAAAATTCATGCCAGGTGTGTTTACAGTCCTCCACTCACTGCCGACTTTTCTCCCCATTGACTTGCATTGGGTTTCGTGTTTCCCGACTTTTCCCTATAGTCGGCCGATATCGTTCGACTCGACTTTTGAGAAAGTTGGGTTTCATGAAACCCGACTCGACCCTTAAAAAGGCAAAGTCGCTCATCTCTAGTGGTCGGTTGTCAGTTGCTCAGGTGACATGGCAGTTCCGGATTGGTCCACAAGCAAGGTCCTGTCTGACTGGATGTGAACAGGAACGTATAAAAGTTCCTCTGGCACACGCGTCGGTGTGCTAAGATCGTATGTGTTTGATGTGTTGGTGGATGCCTTACCATCCTGTGTGCACGTGTGCTGCTAATAGCACTGCGAGTGTTTTTCTAGACAGGCAGTGTAGGGTGGGAACTCCCCCTGGAACTTAGCATCTGCACCGGGCATCCCCAGGTGCATGTGCTAAAGCACACCGTGTGTCAGAGCAGGTTCCACCGCCAGCTTAGACTCCCTGGGGGGGATAGCTATAGGGACCCAAACTAGTGTCATAACCACTATGCTCCTGTGATGTCTAACAGGGCATAGCTTAGAGTGCTCTCAGTTGCTGTACTGCTCTGTGGAGTAACAGAGTCAGGTACTTTGCACTCTGATCACACTGAGTGATGTTTAACTCTGTGTGTTTAAGGTGCTTGCTCGCAGCTCCGCTCTGCCATTGTTCACATTAGCTGCAGTTTTACATCTCTGCACAGTGGACCCCGGGGGTTGAACACACCTTATTATTATATTTTATTTGGTGCATTCTGCCAACCCTAACATCTTTGGCAAATGAGATAAACCTTCCATTATCAGACAGTTTGCATATCTGATAAACATGTATCATTTCCTTTACACTTCATTAATACTTGCTACTAAATCCCCGTCTCACATAGCGAGATCACTGATGTGTCACCGATTTTGTGATGCAACAGTGATTTCGCCAGCGATCTCGCTACATGTGACACATAGCTTGATATCGCTGATCATGCTCGAATGTCCTGGGCCATTTTTTCATCGTTGGAGTCCCGCTAGCCAGCATGCATCGCTATGTTTGACGCCGATGAGCGACCTCGTTGGTGACGCAGAACTCAGGGATGCAGGCTGGAATCGTTCAGAATAGCTGCTGTGTGACAACACACCAGCGATCCTTACCAGGTTGTATCGTTGTCGGGATCACTGGTGCACCGTTGAAGAGATCTGCCTGTTTGGCAGCTTACTAGCGACCATGTAGGGATGCACCAGCATAGGCTATGTTGTGAGGCAAAATTTTAACCCTGCGTGTTCCAATTCACCAAACAATTTTGCCCCTATCTACATAAAGGGGAAAAGGTGTATGTATTGGCATCTGCACCGTCGTAGCTACGGCCACAAAATTTTGTACAGTCACACGTCTGGACCCCGAGAGAGTCATAGGCTATGTTGTGAGGCGAAATTTTAACCCTGCGCGTTCCAATTCACCAAACAATTTTGCCCCTATCTACATAATGGGGAAAAAGTGTATGTATTGGCATCTGCACCGTCGTAGCTACAGCCACAAAATTTTGCACAGTCACACGTCTGGACCCCAAGAGCGTCATAGGCTATGTTGTGAGGTGAAATTTTAACCCCGCGCGTTCCAATTCACCAAACAATTTTGCCCCTATCTACATAATGTGGAAGAAGTGAAAGGAAAAGTGTTGGAGTCAAATTGACAGCTGCCAGATGTGAACAAGGGGGATTTAAAGAATGAGAGCGATCGTGCCAAACAGTATATACTGTACAGTTGCTAAGGTGGGGCCCTGACATGGGATACTCACCACACACGGGGATATGAACACACACACAAAATGCGCCACACACTACCACGTGCTTCAACACATATACCACCCTCAGCACACATTTCACCACACATACACCAACCTCAAGACAAAACAAAAAACACAAATATCCTAAAATAAAATAAAAAATAATAATAAACTGCAAATAATACATAAAGGTAATAATAAGGGTATTTAGTACACATAATTTTGATCAAAATGATGTGCAAGCCATCCCACCACGTCAAGGCAACCCTTGTGGGACAGTTCCTACTCTAGTATTTAAAACCTTTCCACTTGCCAAGTGACATGAATGTGAACAAGGATCGAGCGACTGAAACACTAGTTAAAGCATAGTCCAGACAGGATGGGTTTCACAGCTCAGAAAAAGGGCAGTCACACCCTAATATGCACAGAATGCACACTGAAATAAATAAAAAACTGGAATCTGAAGTGGGAAAGTAAGTTAATGTGTATGCACAATGTAAGTGCAAATTAACACAAGACCATTACACAGAGAAGGCAAAACAAAAAACACAAATATCCTAAAATAAAATAAAAAATAAACTGAAAATAATGCATAAAGGTAATAATAATAATAATACGGGTATTTAGTAAACATAATTTTGATCAAAATGATGTACAAGCCATCCCGCCACGTCAAGGCAACTCTTGTGGGACAATCCCTAACTCTAGTATTTAAAACCTTTCCACTTGCCAAGTGACGTGAATGTGAACAAGGATCGAGCGACTGAAGCGACCTCAGTTTCCATCAACCGGGTGTCGCTGAGCGCAGTGCAACACCCTGCCGTT
Organism: Dendrobates tinctorius; assembly: GCF_039654945.1. Classification (NCBI taxonomy): domain Eukaryota; kingdom Metazoa; phylum Chordata; class Amphibia; order Anura; family Dendrobatidae; genus Dendrobates; species Dendrobates tinctorius. The sequence continues at coordinate 16,255,451 of NW_027361858.1, read as the reverse complement.
GCTGCAACTCTAGTGTATTTAACAAAATAATTTTAAAAAGGTGTGGGTCCCCCCTTTTTTGATAACCAGCCAAACTAAAGCAGACATGTTTGGGCTGCATCCCTCAGCTGTCAGCTTTATTTTGGCTGGTTAACAAAAATCCTGGAGTCCACATGCTGTTTTTTATCATTTAAATGAATAATTAAAAAAAAACATTGTGGGTCCCCTCATTTTTGACAACCAGGGAAGCTAAAGCAGACAGCTGGAGGTTAGTATTCTAAAACTGAAAAGGGGCCATGGATATTGGCCTTCCCAAGATTAAAAATAGTAGCCCGCAGCCGCCTCAGAAAAGGTGCATCTTTTAGATGCGCCAATTCTGGTGCTTTGTCTGGCTCTTACCATTTGCCCTGATGCAGTGACAAGTGGTGTAATATTTGTGGGGTTGATGTTAGCTTTGTATTGTCAGCTGACATCAAGCCCAGGGGTTAGTAACAGAGAAGCGTCTATCAGACACCGCATTACTAATACCGTAAGTTTAAGTTAAAAAACATAGTGTAAAGTCCTTTGTATGAAATCAAAACTCCCCAACCATCTTTTACCCATTTATTATATTCCCAATAAAATAAAAAAACACTGTATTCCTCACCAGTCCACCAATAATATGTATGTCCCACGAAGAGCCCATCTCGGCTACATCTGGTTGCATTGCTTGAATGGTGGCATGATGCAACTGCTCAGCTCTGCATCCAGGAAGCACTGCGGTAATCCTGAGAATGCAGTTTCAGTGCTGAGATGTTAAATCAATAAGGTGAGCAGAGTTCATAGCAGATGAACTTCAGTCATCTTATTGAAGCAACCACTCAGCAAACCGTTCTGGTACCTGAACCAAATTTTTTTTTTTTTAAACATTTGGTCGAACTCGATGGACCCCATCACTAGTTTTGGCAAATGTGGATTTTTGAAAAATTTGAGTAGCATTCAATTCCACTCAAATTTATTTGCTCATCTCTACTCTTTTAGTTTGTCAAATTATATGGATATTTAACTGATGCTATTGATATCAGAGTTACTGATCAGTTTAGGTACTATAATTAAAATCAGGGTCGTGACTTGGATCATACTTATCTCCCATCATAATCAATGAAAACTCACACCAGATAGGCACTGCCACCATTCCTTTCTATCATTTTCGAGTTGTGTTGCTATTACATTTGTGAAACTTATTGTTCTTTTGCAGTAAAAAGGTTAACTATTGTGTCTGCTTTAAGAAAAAGTAAGAGTCAGATAAAGCAAGACCAAAAGACTCCTAGGGATAACACATTTGTCCGTCCTCAGCTTTTCCTAATTTAAATTCTTGGCAGTGTATAAAAAGTGTAAGGTATTTGAGACTCCATTCCCTCAGGTACTAAATCTCATGTTTCCAGGCACTATATGACTGTTATTGGAGGGAGATTCTAGCACCACACCACCAGATTTCCAGAGCTGCTTGCATTTAAACTTTAAAGACACAAAAATATCTATAAATATTTTTGTTCTTTTTCTATTTGGAGAGCTTATGTTTTGCAGCTTGGTTCAGTTTTCTTTATGATAAGAATGTCCATAAACTGAAAAATGATATTAATGTAGAGAACGTCACATGGTTCATTATAGACCACTGCTATTTTTGTTGAAAAAGGTCAAGTTCAACAAACCATTAAGCTGATACCTTTCTTTAGATCATTGTATGGAAATGTTTTTCACTTTTTAGGTGTGATCATCTGCTTGTAATTTGAAATCTGATTTTAGAAGATCGTGTAAAGGGTGCTAAGTGATATACATGTTAAAATGGGATATGACACATTCTGTTTTCCTAAGTTTTTTCAGATGGCGCTAATGTGTTGCCCTCCAAACTTCTTCATGCAAATTTTGGTCAAACTGTGCCAAATATTTCACAGGACTGGAAATTTCCATCAACATCTGGAAAAAATATTGCTCATACAGGAGATATGTACAGGTATTTTAGAATAATCCCAGCAAAAATTGTAATATTATTCCTCTGCAATTCACGAGTTGTATAAAATACTAGAGGCTTTATCTGTGATGCCTCAGGCCTTTAATGTTATTTTTAAATTCTCTTGAGAAATTTTTAAAAGAGACAAAGTCTCTTCTACTGTTCCCGCACATTGACCTCTGCTATACAAGAACAGGCAAAAGGGAAACAAGAAAAAAAGGTGCACTTCATGTGAACTTTTATACCAAACATCAAAAAGAAAAGGTAGTGTGCTCACCTCTTGTTAACAAAATCTAAAGCACACTCAAAGAAAGAGCAATTTGGCGCTAAACATTGTGACTTTTGAAAACTGATTTTTAAGCCTGCTTTATGACAGGTGTAGGAGAAGGGGTCCCCACTATGTGTCTGGGCCGGAACCAAGGGGATTGTTACCAATGTTCCTAGGGGGACTGTTTCTGGGGGACAGAATTGGAGGACGGACCACAGAGGGTTCCAGAACAGTTAGGGGTGGAGCCACTATAAAAGGGGCAGAGGGAGCCAGGAAATGTCAGATGCCAGAGAAGGAGAGAAGGAGTCAGGAAGCTAGAGGGCGCGAGAGAGCCAGAGCGAGAGCCAGAGCAAGGAGGAGAGCATAGCAACGGGAGAGGCTGAAGGGAGGCTTACCACCGACAGAAGGGGGATGACACCAAGCCAACCAGTGGCAAGACACTGACCACTCGACCACGCTCCCAGCACCTGTTGCTGCTACAGCCTGTCTCCAGCCCGTGGCTGTGGCCTGTCCGCTGCCGCCCGCGGCCGCCGCAGCTCCACTCCGGCCCACGGTCACGGCCTGCCTGCTGCCGCCCCTGGCCCCTACAGCTGGTGGCTGCGGCTTGCATGTCCAGATCCCCAGGCAATGCTGACCCACCTGCATCAGGAGGTGCAACGCAGAGGGAGTCTTCAGGGGCCTGCTGTTCCCCCACTTCGCCGGGGCGTAGGAACGCCCGAAGTCTTCGCCAGATCCTCGTCGGCCGGGCCCAGCGACTGAGACGACGAAGCAGCACCGACCATCACTCTGACGGACGTCAGAGAGGATGTGACAAGTTGTAGTTAATACTCAGGACCCGTGGTCGGCCATACCGCCGCCCTATAGTGACCAGTCATCGCCGGATTAGTCGTGTTTGTGTTGCCATTCTATTTTGTGCTTGATCCCTGCGTGGATAACCATTGATAGTTTGCTGGTTGCTCGAGCTAGCCAAAAGGCATATATATATATAAAAGTTACATCCTAAGTTAATCCCGTCTCCCGTCTCGTCACTGCATCCTGTGTACCTGCAATTACTACACAGGCATCTCCTGTTTCCCAAACTAAGCGCTTATGATCCAGAACCAACATTGAGCTTACTAGTTACCTCACACTAAGGAAAACCAGTTGCTTGATGATATATTACACTGCACTTTGTCTTTAATGGGGTTATTCACGCTTGAGCCAAAAGTTTTCAGTCACTTCACTAAGCGGTACACACTGTTTTAACTCCGAGGTATTAATGGTGCTATCGCTATCATGATCTCACGCATGCAATATGCATACCTTATTTGCTGGCTCAATGCGTTTGGCTTCTCTTCATAAAAGGAAATTGACAGAATCCGGACATTTCTAGTCAGCACATGCCGGCAAGTATGAAAATTGCATACAAGAGGTCATATGACTTCTCGCTCACATCAGCCATACCAGGGAATCATGACCGCTTGGACACCATACACTGTCACGATGCGGCAATCTGCAGTCACATAGAATGCTTGCAGACTTATCTTAATCCTGGAAAACTCATCTTTATACCATCCTATATAAGATTTACATGAAGTATGCATGGCCTTCCTTTTAATTCTCCATTTTAATTCTCCATGGCTCTTTATCAGACATCATTAAAGATGGGATCAATGACATTGAAACATTGAATAGTAGTTACCATGTACAGGTTCAGTAGCATTTTTCATATTGTGACTGAAGATAAGCGTATTTATTGATCCATTGAAGATCATCTTTGAGCTTAATTTCCTCAAAATCCCTGGTCCCTTTAAATTTGAACATTTTGCAGTTCAATTCACAGTGATTGCAGAAAGAAAAAAAAACACCTTGCACCATTTTCAACACTGCTGAAGACTCAGAAAGCTGGCTAATGACATTATAGACCATGCAGGCTTCCCCATAAAAACTTGCAACTATCACATCACATGGTTTAGCACAGCCAATCAGAAAGTACTATCACAACCAATATAAAAGATGAGGGCCGGCCAAGCCGTTTCACTTCAGTATTTTACAATGTATGGATAAGAGTTCAGAGTGCACGGCTTATTCCAAATATGGATAGGAAAAGGCTTAACCTCCTCACCACCTGGCCTGTTTTCACTTTCATGACCAAGCTAAATTTTGACTGGTGTCACTTGATAAAGTAATAACTCTGGAATGTTTTAATGGATCACACCAATTCTGGGATTGTTTTTTCGTGACATATTACATTTAGTGATGAGCGAGCATGCTCGCCACTACTCAGTACTCGCCCAAGCATCTCACTGCCGAGTATTTCCGGCAGTGTAGGGAGAGGTGCTGTGATCTAGGGAGAGATTTTCTTGTTTCTAACTTAGTGTAGGTGTTCCACAATCTATTATACACATATCCATCTCAACTAACAGTCCTTCTGAGGACTAATCCAGCTGCATAGATATCAGTGCTAGGCAGGCAGGCATTATATGTGGCAGACTGCAGTGCATATAGCACAAGGGTCAATTCCAGTTCTGCCTGCTGATGCTGCTTTTACAGATATTTCTAGACATAGCCCCAGGTATTAGGGGCCAGGAATAATTTTTTGGGGAACTTAATCCAGATTAGTTGCTTAAAAATAAATGCAGAGAACACTGTTTTTCTGCTCCATTTGCTTGTTGGCACTGCAGAATACAGCCAGATCCTTTCCATGTTACAGCGCTAAAAATCCATCTATTTAAAGCTGTGGTTTGTCCATTACACGGATCACATATAAGTGCACTCAAAATTCTGCCATTTCTGGCCTCCATTTAAATTTTGTTGCAGTGTGTCATCAAAGTTATCGACACCAGTTTGCTGTTAAAAACAGTTACCTATGGGCCAGCTATTTAAAACTGTGATTTTCCGTCACACGGATCACATATAAGTTCCCTCCAAATTCAGACATTTGTAGTGAAAGTGGAAAATATGGTCCTCCATTTAAAATGAGCAAGGCACTTGGCAAGAGACGGGGAACTGGACATGATGGTGCTGGACATGATGGTGATGGTGCATGCAGAGGCCAAGGCCGAGGCCGTGGGCAAGCTGAAATTGTGCCACAACAAACACCCACATCTTCTTGCCCGACCTTCCTGGACCGCATATTACTCACCCTGATCCTCCTTCCTCCCACCAAGCCAAGTGCCCGGAGACAATTGGTCCCACAATTAGACACTCAGACGAGCTGTTCACGTTTCCATTTATACATTCGGACCTCTTGCTCGGTTCACTTGAAGCGGGGCAAGAGGAGATCTCATGTAGCAATGTCCAAATATTTGAGCAGCTACGGTCACACAAATGCAATGGTGGGAAAGTGTCACAAGAGGTGGACAATGATGAGACACAATTGCCATAAAGTCACGAGGAGGACCAGGGTGCGGAAATAGAAGCCGAGGTGGTGGATGATATAGTAACTGACTCAACCTGGCAGGAGGACATGCAGAGAGAGGACAGCAGCACACGGGGGAGGGAGGTGTAGCATCCCAACAGGCAGGAAAAAAAAGTGTGGTGGTTGCAGACAGAAGGCGGGCAACCGTTCCCTGTAACAACAACACGACAGAAGTTGCCAAACTATTAGGTCTACCCGAGTCTGGTTGTTTGTAAAAGATTCTGCAGTTAACCCCAAAAAGGCGATTTGCACCACCTGACAGGCCAGCATCAGCAGGGGTAGCAAAACTATGAGTCTGACAACCACCAGCATGATCAGGCACATTGTAGCAAAGTACCCAACTTTGTGGACCGAACTCCAGGGTCCAGAAACATGGTCTGCGGGTGACACAACTGTTTCTTTCGCTGTTGTGCATGCAAGCCAATCCTCTGTCCATGGTGTATGCGTAGGTGCCTCCTGCCCTGCATCTGTTGCTGCACACACTCAACTAGCACCATCAGCAGCCAATGACCAACAGGCCACACTACTAAATTCCCACATTTCGTGACTGCTTGCACTCTAAGGATATGTGCACATGCTGCGGAATGCTCTGCGGATTAGGCCGCACAGATTTTGTAAAATCCGCAGGTAAATCTGCAGGTCAAAAGACCACAATGGAGGAGATGGCAAACCGCAGCAAAATCCACAGAAAGAATTGACATGTCAATTCTTTCTGCTGTTTTGAAACCGCAGCAAATCCGCGCGGAAAATTCCGCAGCGTCTGCACAGCGTTTTTTTTTTCCATAGGTTAGAATGCTACTGTGCACCGCAACAAAAACTGCTGCGGATCCGCAGCGGCCAAATCCACTGTGAATCCGCAGCAGAATCCACAGCGTGTGCACACACACCCTAAAAGCTTTCCGCAACCTGATGACAGTGGCCGTCCCTCGGTACTTGGTCCCCAGTTGGCACTATTTCTCCCAGTGTGCCATCCCCTCATTAAACAAGCACGTGTCCCACAACATTAGCTGTGCCCTCAACAATGCATTTACTAGGAAAGTCCAGCTATCCACGGACATGTGGACAAATGCTTCTAGGAAAGGATGGTACATCTCGCTTTCGGCACACTTGGTTAACATAGTGGAAACCGGGACCCAGTAGGACCTTGGGATGGAACACGTCCTCCTGACGCCGAGGATTGCGGGCCCTACATCAATCAGGGTTGCCCCCACAGTCTACATCTCCTGCACCTCATCTTCCTCCTCCTTCTCCTCCTCCTCTTCAGCCTCAATCTCCAAAATTACCATATCAGTCACAAGCTGGAAGCACTGCAGCACTGCCTCAGCCAAGTGGCAACAACCTGTGCTGAAGTTACTATGCTTAGTTGACAAACCGCACAATGCTGAAGAGTTGTCGACATCTCTGAAATAGCAGACAGATCTGTGGCTGACACCACTGAACCTACAGCCAGACATGTCATGTGTGACAATGGCCGGAACCTGGTGGCGGCTCTGAGGCGAGGCGAGCTCACACACGTACCATGCCTGGCCCATATGCTTAACCTCATGGTTCAGCAGTTTCTCAAAACCTACTTATTAACGATCTGCTAGAAGATTTACACAGTAAAATTTCAATATTTGCAGGTGATACAAAACTATGTAAAGCAATTAATTCAAGAGAAGATAGTATTCTGCTACAGATGGATATGGATAAGTTGGAAACTTGGGCCGAAAGGTGGCAGATGCAGTTTAAGGCTGGAGTCACACTAGAGAGAAATATGGACGAGTGCTATGCGAAAAAAAATTGCCTAGCACTTGGACTATTGTTAATCTATGGGGAAGCTTTCTTTCTTAGCCGTATTATATGTGTGAGTGAAATCGCAGCAAGCTGCAATTTGCAGCGTATATCGGCAGAGTCTCGCCTATGCAAGTCTATGGGTGTGAGAAAAAATTGGACATCACACTGACCATCAATGTGACTTGCAAGAAATACGCAAGCATTTTCCAGGTGACAAGAAATTGAATCATCCATTATCAGGAAGCGCTGACATGCAAATTTCCCTGGCAACCTCTAGAAAAATCCAGGAACACGCCTCCACGGAATCCAGCAGCATGGCCAGACACATAAACATAGAGATGCTCATAGTTCTGGTTCAAGAGAGGCAAGAACTATGGGTCCAACGTGACGCACATTATGCGGACCGAGCACGTAAGGATGCAGCATGGAGGCGAATCTGCACTCAAAAGTTCCCCGACTTTGAGGAAAGACTTTGTGAGGCCCAGCAAGAAATTAGTAGGTACAATCATAAAAAAGTACAATTAAAAGTTCCACATGAGGTAACAAATGAACATATCATCATCATATGTGATGCTGTTTGTAATATGTGGCCTATTTCAGAATTTACACATGCTAAGTAGCAGGCCACATTAAACTTAAACCTACATTTTGGAAGCCAAACTCTGTGATTGAAAGTTAATACATTTCTTGTGTTATTTGGTATCACTGATGTCACTAGACGGTGATGCAGTACCCGAGACTACTACCAGCGTGAGCGACAGCAGAGGGCTGGAGTGGCAATGCAGCCCCCAAAAAAGAAAATACCTCTATTACGATAGACTGAATTTTCTTGCTCCCATTATGGATCTCAGACCGTAAGTGCATGTATGACATCACATTTTACACATGCTCTTACTGACAAATCTTGATAGGCTTTTTTTCTACTTTGTGTTTAAAAACAAAACTGAGTCAAACCTTACAGAGAGGGAGACTGCTTCAGACTCAGAAGTCAGCATACATCCAGTTGGGGAAGGTGAAGAAGTGGCTGGCCCATCTCCTGCATCATCAAGCAGCACCCAACCGCTACCACCAGCAGCGCCTTCTGCCCCACAGGAGGCAAATCCAGAGGACGAGGACAGTGGCCACAGTAGCAGCCCAACCTTGCCACTGGATACCTCACCCCAGGCTGCTGTCATCCCATGCCGTGGCTGGTGCAGGAGGGAGCTTACCACCACAGGTAACGGGAGGCAAGTGGACACTGGGGTGTTGGACTATCTTTCAAGGACTGTCAATGACAATGGGGAGGAAGTGTACACAGCCAGTCTGGCACCCTACTTACATCCCATTCCCTGTAAGGTGAGGCTGCGGGCCAGAGGGGCCATACAAATTCTAATTGATGCGTGCACACCCCCAAACGATCCCATCCCAATTTGTTTTCCTGTAAAGGTGGCAAATGTCAACCAATAACCTACTGCAAATGCCTGGAATCCCAGAAGAGCAGGCTGCAACAGTTGCTGCGCAACCTCCTCCACATATGCCAACACCTCAGCCACAGCCCACCCCAACCCAACATCCACCACAACATGTGCATTTTTATGAGCATACAGCAACTGCCCAATATGGCCACATGAGCAGACCCACTGTTGGAGGCTGGTCCCAAAATGGGTATACTCGACATGGCCATATTGGGGTATATGAACAAATGGGCCATGCCACTACTCAGGAGTACAAACAGCCATACCCTCCACCCTCCTACTATGCTCCCCAACAGGATCCTTCCTTGCTCCGGAATCCTGGCTCAGCATCATCCATCCCACAGGGTGAAAGTCAGGTTGGCCAACAAACTAGGCCTAACTCACATACTGGCCTTCCGCCATCACCACCCCCAACCTACTAGATCTTATAAGGTTAATTGTAAACCTCACATATTGTTGTTTTTTCCTTTATATAGGCCCAGTTTTGTTGGCCCAATGTGCCATATGATACAAATATGGTTGATTTGTTCCAAAAAAAATGTTTGAATTAAAACAAGTTAAAAGAATATGAGTGTTATGACGATATAGATGATGTGCTTATTTTCTTACTGTACACATTATTAGACCAACATAACACACACTTCAAACTTCAGACTCTGGAGTCTCTAGTCCTTCCATAGACCCCAATATCTACAATTATAAACCTGTAAGCACTGTTGACAAGAGTCAACAGCACTACAGAAAACTACTCTTTATTATTATTATATTGGAAGCCTGAGTTTGGCGGCTAAAAGTTATGTGCAGTAGAAAATAAGCCCTGCCTTAATAAAACACAATTCAATGTGTTTGCTCCTTTTCAAAGCAGCATATAATGTCAAAGGCAAAATGTGAGACTAAAAATAAGGAAATAAAAAGGAAAAAAAACACTACACCAAAAGGAATGGATGAGCATATTTCACTAAAACACAAGTAAAATACATCATCAACATAGAGGATGAATACATACCGTAATGCAAGTAAAAGGCGCTCCTCTGCAGAAATACACTTGCACATCTTGGTGTCCTTGAAGGTGATCCCAGGGCGCACAATCTATGTCAGAATGTCAAATGTGGGCATGCTCATCCGATGATACTAGAAGAACTTGTCAGGATGACTACGTAGAGATGCATATAGATGGTGGAAATGCCCTTTAGTCACCTGTCGCCTCATAAACGGATGTACCCACATTCCTCTCCGCTCCTTGGATCCACAATCACTGGGTATGGCTCCCCAAAATGTCGGGACAAAACCCAGTGGAAAAGCACCTGCTCAGTAATGTTGAAAGTAAGCCTGTCTGACAAGTTTGACACAAAGCATCTGTCACGTCGCCGTTAGACTCGGGGCCTGCTGTCCCAGCCTCGGCCACTAGGAGGCGCCCGACTGTAACATCGCCATCAGACTCGGGGCCTGCTGTTCCTGCCTCGGCCACTGGGAGGCGCCGTGGTTCACCCCCGAGTGATGGTGGCGACAGAGAAGGGGCTCCTGGGGGCGGTCATCAGGACCGCCCCCAGGACCAGGCCAGATGGCGATGCACCAACCCCTCCTTGACCGACAGAGGAGGGGAGCCTGCGTCCATCAGATGCCTGCGCAGGAGCCCCTTCATGTTCTTTGTCCTCTTGGTCATCTTCTTCAGGGTCATCTTTTAGGTATTCTTCTGTGTGGTCTTCAGGGTCGTCGTCTTCAGGGTCATTGTCAGGGAGATCCAGAGTGAGAATCAAAAACCATTTCCACAAGCTGGAAGTTGGAAAAGTAGCAGAAGGTACAAGAAGGCTGAGGAACTGCCGAGAACCAGCTGACGGTACTGGAACCCGGATGGGTAGCAGAAGGAACAATAGCAAATGGAACTAGCGAGGACCAGCTGACAGTGCTGGAACCCGGAGGGGCAGCAGAAGGAACAAGAGCCAATGGCACAACCGTGGACCAGCTGACGGTGTTGGAACACGGTTACTAAGCAGGAGGTACCCGTGCTACAAAGCACTACCAAGGACCAGCAGATGTTGCTGGAACTCGGATACCAAGAAGGAGGCACCTAGGCCAAAGGCTTTGCCGAGAACCAGCTGACGGTGCTGGAACCCGGATGGGTAGCAGAAGCTGCAAGAGCAAATGAAACAAGCGAGGACCACCTGATGGTGCTGGAACCCGGAGGGGCAGCAGAAGGAACAAGAGCCAATGGGACAACCGTGGACCAGCTGACGGTGCTGGAACATGGTTACTAAGCAGGAGGTACCGGTGCTACAAAGCACTACCAAGGACCAGCAGACAATGCTGGAACTTGGATACCGAGAAGGAGGCACCTAGGCCCAAGGCTCTGCCGAGAACCAGCCTACGGTGCTGGAACCCGAATGGGTAGCAGAAGGTACCCATAATCAACAAAGTTGCAAGGCCGCGAGCAGGACGCAGTTACCGAATCCCACAGTCCAACAGGGGGTGCTTGTCCTATTGGCACTATGGAACCAGCCTTTAGTACCAGAACCCGCAGCCCACATAGGAAGCACCGAAACTGCAGGCACCATAGACTCGGCTAACCCAACCGCAACACGACAGGACAACGTATCGGTGGCAAAGTGACGTTGACACTACCCGGAAACAGCAGGCGCGCTGGAACCAGGCTGGGCAGGAGGGAGTACCCGTGCCAAAGACACTTCTGAGCAGCAACTGGCGATGTTGGAGCCCAGGGGTCAATCATGCAGCAGAATGAGGCCTACTTGGAGCGAGTTTTATATTGGTTGTACACAACTACTGATTGTAACCGTGCTCCACTTCGGCCTCTGGCTCTACTGTCTCTAGTATTTCCCCGGGCCTCCAACCCCGCCAGTTGCTGCTCTGAAGTGTCGTATGCACAATCCACAATTGTTCCTGGGTTACAGAGGTTCAGTCACGTCAGTTGATCCCATGATGTGTGTCCGGCAAGGTCTCCTGCTCTGTCCACATTCCCACTACTAGTAATGGGAATGGGGACAGAGCAGGAGACCTTGCCAGACACACATCAGGGGATCAACTGACATGACTGAGCCCCAGTAACACAGGAACAAGTGTGGATTGTGCAGACGACACTTCAGAGCAGCGACAGGTGGGGTTGGAGGCCAGGGGAAATACTAGAGACAGTAGAGCCAGAGGCCGAAGTGAACCACGGTTAAAAATCAGTAGTAGTGTGACGGTGTAGGCAGCAGGAGACTTTGCCATTCACACAGCAGGGGAGCAGCTGGTGTTACTGAACCCCACAGACACAGGAGCGAGTGTTTCTATCTGTGCGGACGGCACTTCCAAGCTACAACTGGCTGTGTTGGAGCCCAGGATCAATGCTCCGAGCAGGCTGAGGCCTACTTGGAGCAAGTAGAAAATAAGATGTTGCGTGATTTTGGAGGCAGCAGGAGACTTTGCCATCCGCACAGCAGGGGAACAGCTGGCGTTACTGAACCCCACAGACACAGTCCGCTAGTTGGTGTTCAGAAGTGCCGTCTTCACAGAGAAAAACACACTAGCTCCTGTCTTAGTGGGGTTCAGTATTGCCAGCTGTTCCCCTGCTGTGTAGACGGCAAAGTCTCCTGCTGCCTCCACATGCCAACAACATCAGGCCTCAGCCTGCTCCATGCCTCATCCTGGGCTCCAACAACGCCAGTTGGTGTTCAAAAGTGTCGTCTTCCCAGAGAAAAACACACTAGCTCCTGTGTTAGTGGGGTTCAGAAATGCCAGCTGTTCCCCTGCTGGGTAGACGGCAATGTCTCCTGCTGACTCCACATGCCCAAAACATCAGGCCTCAGCCTGCTCCATGTCTCAACCTGGACCTGGTCGCAACACGACAGGACAACGTATTGGTGTCAAAGTGATGTTGACACTACCCAGAAACAGCAGGCGTGCTGGAACCAGGCTGGGCAGGAGGGAGTACCCGTGCCAAAGACACTGCCGAGAACCAGCTGACGGTGCTGGAACCTGGATTGGTAGCAGAAGAAACAAGAGCCAATGGCACAACTGTGGACCAGCTGACGGTGCTGGAACACGGTTTCTAAGCAGGAGGTACCTGTGCTTTAAAGCACTATCAAGAATCAGCAGACGTTGCTGGAACTTGGACACCGAGAAGGAGGCACCTCGGCCAAAGGCTCTGCCGAGAAACAGCTGACGGTGCTGCAACCCGGCTGGGCAGGAGGGAGTACCTGTGCCAAAGACACTGCCGAGAACCAGCTGACGGTGCTGGAACCTGGATGGGTAGCAGAAGAAACAAGAGCCAATGGCATAACTGTGGACCAGCTTACAGTGCTGGAACACGGTTTCTAAGCAGGAGGTACCTGTGCTAAAAAGCACTACCAAGAACCAGCAGACGTTGCTTGAACTCGGACACCGAGAAGGAGGCACCTCGGCCAAAGGCTCTGCCGAGAAACAGCTGACGGTGCTGCAACCCAGCTGGGCAGGAGGGAGTACCTGTGCCAAAGACACTGCCGAGAACCAGCTGACGGTGCTGGAACCCGGATGGGTAGCAGAAGGTATCCATAATCAACAAAGTTGCAAGACCGTGAGCAGGACGCAGTTACCGAATCCCACAGTCCAACAGGGGGTGCTTGTCCTATTGGCACTATGGAAACCAGCCTTTAGTACCAGAATCCGCAGCCCACATAGGAAGCACCGAAACTGCAGGCACCATAGACTCGGCTAACCCAACCGCAACACGACAGGACAACGTATCGGTGGCAAAGTGACGTTGACACTACCCGGAAACAGCAGGCGCGCTGGAACCAGGCTGGGCAGGAGGGAGTACCCGTGCCAAAGACACTTCTGAGCAGCAACTGGCGATGTTGGAGCCCAGGGGTCAATCATGCAGCAGAATGAGGCCTACTTGGAGCGAGTTTTATATTGGCTGTACACAACTACTGATTGTAACCGTGCTCCACTTCGGCCTCTGGCTCTACTGTCTCTAGTATTTCCCCGGGCCTCCAACCCCGCCAGTTGCTGCTCTGAAGTGTCGTATGCACAATCCACAATTGTTCCTGGGTTACAGAGGTTCAGTCACGTCAGTTGATCCCATGATGTGTGTCCGGCAAGGTCTCCTGCTCTGTCCACATTCCCACTACTAGTAATGGGAATGGGGACAGAGCAGGAGACCTTGCCAGACACACATCAGGGGATCAACTGACATGACTGAGCCCCAGTAACACAGGAACAAGTGTGGATTGTGCAGACGACACTTCAGAGCAGCGACAGGTGGGGTTGGAGGCCAGGGGAAATACTAGAGACAGTAGAGCCAGAGGCCGAAGTGAACCACGGTTAAAAATCAGTAGTAGTGTGACGGTGTAGGCAGCAGGAGACTTTGCCATTCACACAGCAGGGGAGCATCTGGTGTTACTGAACCCCACAGACACAGGAGCGAGTGTTTCAATCTGTGCGGACGGCACTTCCAAGCTACAACTGGCTGTGTTGGAGCCCAGGATCAATGCTCCGAGCAGGCTGAGGCCTACTTGGAGCAAGTAGAAAATAAGATGTTGCGTGATTTTGGAGGCAGCAGGAGACTTTGCCATCCGCACAGCAGGGGAACAGCTGGCGTTACTGAACCCCACAGACACAGGAGCGAGTGTTTCTATCTGCGTGGACGGCACTTCCAAGCTACAACTGGCTGTGTTGGAGCCCAGGATCAATGCTCCGAGCAGGCTGAGGCCTACTTGGAGCAAGTAGAAAATAAGATGTTGCGTGATTTTGGAGGCAGCAGGAGACTTTGCCATCCGCACAGCAGGGGAACAGCTGGCGTTACTGAACCCCACAGACAGAGGAGTGAGTGTTTCTATCTGTGCGGACGGCACTTCCAAGCTACAACTGGCTGTGTTGGAGCCTAGGATGAAGCATGCAGCAGGCGGAGGCCAACTTGCAGCTGGTTTTATAGAGGTTGTAGACTACTACTGATTGTAACCTTGCTCCACTATGGTCTCCGGCTCCACTGTCTCTAGTATTTCCCCTGGCCTCCAACCCCGCCAGTTATAGCTCTGAAGTGGCGTCTGCACAATCCACACTTGTTCCTGTGTTACTGTGGCTCAGTCACGTCAGTTGATCCCCTGATGTGTGTCTGGCAAGGTCTCCTGCTCAGTCCTCATTCACACTACTAGTAAGGGGAATGTGGACAGAGCAGGAGACATTGCCGGACAGACATCAGGGGATCAACTGACGTGACTGAGCCCCAGTAACTCAGGAACAAGTGTGGATTGTGCAGACGCCACTTCAGAGCAGCAACTGGCGGGGTTGGAGGCCAGGGGAAAAACTAAAGACAGTGGAGCCAGAGGCCTAAGTGGAGCACGGTTGAAAATCAGTAGCAGTTTGAATGTGGATGGAGCAGGAGACTTTGCCGTCCACACAGCAGGGGAACAGCTGACGTTACTGAACCCCACTAACACAGGAGCGAGTGTGTTTTTCTCTGTGAAGACGGCACTTCTGAACACCAACTGGAGTTGTTGGAGCCCAGGATGAGGCATGGAGCAGGCTGAGGCCTGATGTTTTGGGCATGTGGAGTCAGCAGGAGACATTACCATCTACACAGCAGGGGAACAGCTGGCATTTCTGAACCCCACTAACACAGGAGGTAGTGTGCTTTTCTCTGGGAAGACAACACTTCTGAACACCAACTGGCGTTGTTGGAGCCCAGGTTGAGGCATGGAGCAGGCTGAGGCCTGATGTTGTTGGCATGTCGAGTCAGCAGGAGACATTGCCGTCTACACAGCAGGGGACCAGCTGGCGTTACTGAACCCCACTAACACAGGAGCTAGTGTGTTTTTCTCTGTGAAGACAGCACTTCTGAACACCAACTGGCGTTGTTGGAGCCCAGGATGAGGCATGGAGCAGGCTGAGGGCTGATGTTGTTGGCATGTGAAGGCAGCAGGAGACTTTGCCGTTTACACAGTAGGGGAACAGCTGGCATTACTGAACCCCACTAACACAGGAGCTAGTGTGTTTTTCTCTGTGAAGACGGCACTTCTGAACACCAACTGGCATTGTTGGAGCCCAGGATGAGGCAGGGAGCAGGCTGAGGCCTGATGTTTTGGGCATGTGGAGTCAGCAGGAGACATTGCCGTCTACACAGCAGGGGAACAGCTGGCGTTTCTGAACCCCACTAACACAGGAGCTAGTGTGTTTTTCTCTGGGAAGACGACACTTCTGAACACCAACTGGTGTTGTTGGAGCCCAGGTTGAGACATGGAGCAGGCTGAGGCCTGATGTTTTGGGCATGTGGAGTCAGCAGGAGACATTGCCGTCTACCCAGCAGGGGAACAGCTGGCATTTCTGAACCCCACTAACACAGGAGCTAGTGTGTTTTTCTCTGGGAAGACGACACTTTTGAATACCAACTGGCGTTGTTGGAGCCCAGGATGAGGCATGGAGCAGGCTGAGGCCTGATGTTGTTGGCATGTGGAGGCAGCAGGAGACTTTGCCGTCTACACAGCAGGGGAACAGCTGGCAATACTGAACCCCACTAACACAGGAGCTAGTGTGTTTTTCTCTGTGAAGATGGCACTTCTGAACACCAACTAGCGCTGTTGGAGCCCAGGTTGAGGCATGGAGCAGGCTGAGGCCTGATATTTTGGGCATGTGGAGTCAGCAGGAGACATTGCCGTCTACACAGCAGGGGAACAGCTGGCGTTTCTGAACCCCACTAACACAGGAGGTAGTGTGTTTCTCTCTGGGAAGACAACACTTCTGAACACCAACTGGCGTTGTTGGAGCCCAGGTTGAGGCATGGAGCAGGCTGAGGCCTGATGTTTTGGCATGTGGAGTCAGCAGGAGACATTGCCGTCTACACAGCAGGGGACCAGCTGGCGTTACTGAACACCACTAACACAGGAGCTAGTGTGTTTTTCTCTGTGAAGACAGCACTTCTGAACACCAACTGGCGTTGTTGGAGCCCAGGATGAGGCATGGAGCAGGCTGAGGGCTGATGTTGTTGGCATGTGAAGGCAGCAGGAGACTTTGCCGTTTACACAGTAGGGGAACAGCTGGCATTACTGAACCCCACTAACACAGGAGCTAGTGTGTTTTTCTCTGTGAAGACGGCACTTCTGAACACCAACTGGCATTGTTGGAGCCCAGGATGAGGCAGGGAGCAGGCTGAGGCCTGATGTTTTGGGCATGTGGAGTCAGCAGGAGACATTGCCGTCTACACAGCAGGGGAACAGCTGGCGTTTCTGAACCCCACTAACACAGGAGCTAGTGTGTTTTTCTCTGGGAAGAAGACACTTCTGAACACCAACTGGTGTTGTTGGAGCCCAGGTTGAGACATGGAGCAGGCTGAGGCCTGATGTTTTGGGCATGTGGAGTCAGCAGGAGACATTGCCGTCTACCCAGCAGGGGAACAGCTGGCATTTCTGAACCCCACTAACACAGGAGCTAGTGTGTTTTTCTCTGGGAAGACGACACTTTTGAACACCAACTGGCGTTGTTGGAGCCCAGGATGAGGCATGGAGCAGGCTGAGGCCTGATGTTGTTGGCATGTGGAGGCAGCAGGAGACTTTGCCGTCTACACAGCAGGGGAACAGCTGGCAATACTGAACCCCACTAACACAGGAGCTAGTGTGTTTTTCTCTGTGAAGACGGCACTTCTGAACACCAACTAGCGCTGTTGGAGCCCAGGTTGAGGCATGGAGCAGGCTGAGGCCTGATATTTTGGGCATGTGGAGTCAGCAGGAGACATTGCCGTCTACACAGCAGGGGAACAGCTGGCGTTTCTGAACCCCACTAACACAGGAGCTAGTGTGCTTTTCTCTGGGAAGACGACACTTCTGAACAACAACTGGCGTTGCTGGAGCCCAGATTGAGGCATGGAGCAGGCTGAGGCCTGATGTTTTGGGCATGTGGAGTCAGCAGGAGACATTGCCATCTACACAGCAGGGGAACAGCTGGCGTTACTGAATCCCACTAACACAGGAGCTAGTGTGTTTTTCTCTGTGAAGACGGCACTTCTGAACACCAACTTGTGTTGTTGGAGCCCAGGATGAGGCATGGAGCAGGCTGAGGGCTGATGTTGTTGGCATGTGGAGGCAGCAGGAAACTTTGCCGTCTACACAGCAGGGGAAAAGCTGGCATTACTGAACCCCACTAACACAGGAGCTAGTGTGTTTTTCTCTGTGAAGATGGCACTTCTGAACACCAACTGGCATTGTTGGAGCCCAGGATGAGGCATGGAGCAGGCTGAGGCCTGATGTTGTTGGCATGTGGAGGCAGCAGGAGACTTTGCCGTCTACACAGCAGGGGAACAGCTGGCATTACTGAACCCCACTAACACAGGAGCTAGTGTGTTTTTCTCTGTGAAGACGGCACTTCTGAACACCAACTGGCGTTGTTGGAGCCCAGGATTAAGCATGGAGCAGGCTGAGGCCTGATGTTGTTGGCATGTGGAGGCAGCAGGAGACTTTGCTGTCTACACAGCAGGGGAACAGCTGGCATTACTGAACCCCACTAACACAGGAGCTAGTGTGTTTTTCTCTGGGAAGACGACACTTCTGAACACCATCTGGCGTTGTTGGAGCCCAGTTTGAGGCATGGAGCAGGCTGAGGCCTGGTGTTTTGGGCATGTGGAGTCAGCAGCAGACATTGCCGTCTACACAGCAGGGGAACAGCTGGCGTTACTGAACCCCACTAACACAGGAGCTAGTGTGTTTTTCTCTGTGAAAACGTCACTTCTGAACACCAACTGGCGTGGTTGGAGCCCAGGATGAGGCATGCAGCAGGCGGAGGCCAACTTGCAGCTGGTTTTATAGAGGTTATAGACTACAACTGATTGTAACCGTGCTCCACTTAGGCCTCTGGCTCCACTGTCTCTAGTATTTTCCCTGGCCTCCAACCCCGCCAGTCACAGCTCTGAAGTGGCATCAGCACAATCCACACTTGTTCCTGTGTTACTGGGGCTCAGTCCCATCAGTTGATCCCTTGATGTGTGTCCGGCAAGGTCTCCTGCTCTGTCCTCATTTACACTACTAGTAATGGGAATGTGGACAGAGCAGGAGACCTTGCCGGACACACGTCAGGGGATCAACTGACGTGACTGAGCCCAAGTAACACAGGAACAAGTGTGGATTGTGCAGACGCCACTTCAGAGCTGTAACAGGTGGGGTTGGAGGCCAGGGGAAATACTAGAGACAGTGGAGCCAGAGGCCTAAGTGGAGCACGGTTAAAAATCAGTAGGAGTTTGAATGTGGATGGAGCAGGAGACTTTGCCATCCACACAGCAGGGGAGCAGCTGGCGTTACTGAACCCCAATAACACAGGAGCTAGTGTTTTTCTCTGTGCAGATGACACATCTGAGCGATAACTGGCTGTGTTGAAGCCCAGGGATTATAGTTCAGGTGCCCCCGAACGCGTCGGGGCTGCTCTCCTTAGTGCCGCGTTCACCTGCAGATACACATGGGTATGATTTCGACTCCTTTCATTGTAGTGTTATTATTTTGGATAGATATTTATCTATCTACACTGAATCTTTCTATTTGGAGTGTGTTAGCTCTGTTTTCTCATAGTGAGGGCCTGTATACTATGTAATGAATGGCTCTCTTTGAGATTCTTTGCTTTATTTCATATCACCCATTCTGTTATATACAGGGTGTTAGTAGCGGTTACCATATATGAGCCTGCATGAGCATTTTGTTTTTTGTCTGTATTTTGTACATTTTGTCTAAAGAGTCTATTACAATAAAGTGACTTTTTTACTTTACTTGCGGGTTATATCTCCGTGTTCTTTGTAGGATTTATATTATAGTTCAGGTGGTAGAAACATGAACACAACAGGAGACCTTGATACAGTTGCCAGCCAATTATTTAGTCGGGAAGAGGACTGGCAAATTCTGGAGAGATCCAGGCCTTGTTCATTTTCAAAAAAGTAAGCCGGTCGACGTTATTGGAAGATAGTCGCGTGCGACGGTCTGTTAGCACACCACCTGCGGCACTAAAGACGTGTTTCGATAATACACTGGCAGCAGGGCAAGCCAGCACCTCCAATGCATACTGGCTAAGCTCTGGCCATGTATCCAGCTTAGAGACCCAAAACTTGAAGGGGGAAGAGCCACCTGGGAGTACACTGACAGGGCAAGACATGTAGTCTGTCACCATCTGACGGAAACGTTGCCTCCTGCTGACTGAATCCGTCTGTGATGGTGTAGACAATTGTGGCGGACACACAAAACTTTGCCACATTTGGGCCATAGTGGTCTTGCCTTGTGCTGAGGCGCTGCCTCTGCTCCCACTTTGTGCCGAGTTTCCTCCACTGCCTCGACGCACAGAGCTGCTTTGTAAAGCACTAGCACCACTGCTGTCGGGTGGAATGGAAACCATGATGGACTGCACCAGTGTGTCTTGGTACTCCCGCAGTTTACGCTCCCTGCTCAACGTTGGTATGAGGCTTTGTAAGTTGTCCCGGTAGCGAGGATCTAGGAGGGTGTACACCCAATAATCAGCCGTGTAGAGAATGTGGGTGATGCGGCGGTCGTTTCTCAGGCACTGCAGCATGAAATCAACCATGTGCTGCAGACTCCCAACTGCCACAGAACCGCTGTCCCCTACTTGAGGCGTGATCTCTGCCTGCTCTGCATCACCCCACCCTCGCTGTACATACTGACTAGAGCTTTGTGTACTTCACTCCTCTGGAGAGATGTCTTCCTCCTCCATCGACTCCTCCTCATCCTCCTCACAAAGTGTCCCCTGCATAGGCCTTTGTGAGAAACCACGTAGCGCAGACTGTCCAGAAGCAGATGGCATTTGGGACTCCTCATCCTCCACCTCTTCCAAAACCTCCTCCCTTAGTGCTTGCAGTGTTTTTTGAAGCTGGCAGATAAGGGGGACAGTCATGCTGACTAGTGCATCATCTGCACTCACCATCCGCGTGGAATCATCGAAGGCACGCAAAACGAGGCAGATGTCCTTCATAGAGGCCCACTCAGTGGTGCTGAAGTGTGACCGGCGCACAGTGCGACTTGTTTGCGCCTGATGCAGCTGGTACTCCATGACTGCTGCCTGCTGCTCACACAACATACGTAACGTTGAATTCCACCTGGTGGGTAGGTCACATATGATGCGATGTTCCGGAAGGCGTAATCGGCGCTGCAGAGCAGCATGTCGCGATCTTGCCGTGCTGGAACGCCGCAAGTGAGCGCACTCTATAAGGACCTTATGCAGCAGTGCATCAAGATCCGGATAGTCCCTCAGAAAGCTCTGCACGACCAAGTTCAGCACATGTGCCAGACATGGGATGTGAGTGAGGTTGCCTAGGCCAAGAGCTGCAACCAGATTTCGGCCATTGTCACACACTACCAAGCCCGGCTGGAGATTCGCTGGCACAAACCACACGTCGCTCTCCTGCTTGATGGCATTCCAGAGCTCCTGCGCTGTGTGGCTTCGATTCACCAAAGAAATTAATTTGAGTGCGGCCTGTTGATGTTTGGCCACGGCTGTGCTCATATCGGTCGTAACAGGCTCCAGCTGCGCTGTTTCTGAGGAACTTGAGTAGGAGGAGGAGTCTATGTGTACAGACTGGATTCCTGCAATCCGTGGAGTTGGCAGAACGCATACAGCGCCACTCTCCAGATATGTACCCGGCTCCACAACATTGACCCAATGGGCAGTGAGGGAAAGGTATCATCCCTGTCAATGGTTACTGGTCCACGCATCGGTGGTCAGGTGGACCTTGCTACTAACGGTATTTAGTAGCGCATGTTTTATTTTTCCCTCCACATGTTTCTGCAGGGCAGGGACGGCTCGCCTGCTGAAATAAAAGCGGCTGGGCAGGGTGTAATGTGGGACTGCCAATGCCATGAAGTCCCGGAAGGTGTCAGTCTCCACCAGCCTGAATGAGAGGATTTCAAGTGCCAGTAGTTTGGCAATGCCAGCATTCAGAGCCTGTGCTCGGGGGTGGTTTGCCGAGTATGGCCGCTTTTTATCCCATGCCTGTGCTACCGATGGCTGTCGAGTGGCCTGGGAGTGTGAGGATGACTAGGAATGTGGTGCTGTGGATGGAATGTCACAGGGTCTCCGGACAACAGTGCCAGAGGTTCTTCCTTGGCGATCCTGTGAGGAAGCCGAACCAGCTGTGTGTGAGCTGGAGGAAGAGGCCCCAACACGAGCTGAAGAGGTGGTACGTGGTGCTGTAGGTTGGCCTACGTCTTCAGTGTGTTTGTGTAACTCCACCTCGTGCTTGGTCCGCACATGTTTCCACATATTAGTGGTATTGAGGTTGCTGACATTTTTCCCTCTTTTGACTCTCTGATGACACAGCTTGCATTTGACAAAGCAAATGTCATCTGCAACTGTGTCAAAAAAGGACCACGCACTGCAAGTCTTGGGAGCGCCCATTTTGCCTTTTGAAAGAGGAATGCTCCTAACGGGTGCTGAAGTGGAGGCTACAGGCAACCAAGTCTGCCCCCTCCCTGTCCCTCCTGTTTTGGCCGTTCGGGGAATCTCTTCCTCAGAGCTGCTGCCACCACCTTCCTGTTCCTCACGCCATGATGGGTCAAGGACCTCATCATCTACACTCCCTTCTTCAAACACCTGCTTCTCCTGGGTTGTCTCGCCAGCACCGTACGCAACAGAAAGTGGCACCTGTGTCTCATCATCATCTGATGTGTACTGAGGTGTGCTGAACATAGGCACTGACCCACCAGCCTCTTCAGATTCAGAGGGACAAAGAAGTTGCGCATCACTGCATACTCCCTCTTCTTCACATTCTGGAATGCTGCTTGGCTGGCACCCTCTTTCCAAGCCAACAGATTCAGAGAACAGAAGTAGAGACTGTGATGGCTCCTGTCCAGGGCTCTCTGACTGCCTGGGCACTTTGGCAGGTGGTGAAGAGACAGATGGTTGCTCTTCGGTGCTCTGGCTCTGAGCGGACGTGGAAGTCATTGAAGTCGATGCGTTAGCTGCCATCCATCCCACAATGGCTTCAATTTGTTCCTCCCGCAGCAGTGGGGTACGGCGAGGTCCTACAAAGCTGCGCATAAAGGACTGTTGCCTGCTAAAACTGGGGGATGCTGACTCACTGGTGCCTGCAGCAGGCACAGAATCCCCACGTCCTCTCCCTGCAGAATTCCCACATCCTCTCCCTGCTGAAACTCCACGCCCACGTGCCTTACTCCCTGCCTTCTTCATCTTGCTAGACTGATAACGATAGGCAGAAAAGTACAAAGGGGGGCTTAGTGTGCTTATTCCTGAGCAGCTGGTTACAGGTAGAAGAAACACTAATTTTATGAAGTGTGTGTGTGGACTACACTTTAATAGGAGCTAATGTGGCCTACACAACTTTCAAATGTAGTGTTTGGTGAACTTTATTGTTTTTTTTTGTGAAAAAATACTAAAAGGATGTGACCAAAGATTTGACAGTGATAGTATCACCAACTTTTTGGAGCTATTACAATGCAGGGAGGTAACCTACAATGAAAAAGATGAGGCTCCAAAAAAATTGGGTAATACTAATCTGGCTGCAGATGAAGGGCACAAGCCAGAAAAAGGCTCCTCTATCTACTCCTATATAGTGTTTGCAACCAACCAATGTAGATGGATATTGATGGATGCACGCTAATAGGAGAAGAAAAAATGAGCTGCAATTAAAGAAAAATATGTGTGAGGCAGTGACGCACGCTGAGCAGCCTACACCCAGACACACAGTCAGAGTCATCTCAGACAGCCGTGAACAGTGCAGCTAAGTGGACACTAGCACTGAAAGGCTGTAGAAAGGCTCCGCTGTCTACTACTAGTGTTTGCAACCAACTTATATGGATAGGGATGGAAGCACACTAGATATAATTTTTGAAAAATAAGCAGCTCAAACAGAAAAATATGTATGAGGCAGCAGTGAGGCACGCTGGGCGGCCTACAACCAGATGTGACTGCAGGACCCACTCCACAGCGTGAGCTGCACTCACACAGCCCTTGCAGACAGCTGTGAACACTGCTGCTAGGGAAAAGAAAGCTACAGTGGTGGTTTATGTAGCCTGGTTAAAGCACAATATGTTTTGTAGAATCGCTATTTCTAACTGTCCCTCACAGTCTTCAACAGCAGCCTGTCCCTAACTGAATTCACAGCAGAGTGACCAGAAATGGCGGCGGCAGCGGCTTTTATAGTGCATCATGACATCATTATAGCAGCCAATCACAGCCATGGCAATAGTTAACATGCCTACATGCCTAACAGGATGTGCCCACACTTCTGAGGTTTCCCATTGGCTGAATCAAAGCGAGTGGGCTCATAGCATTATGGGAACTTCCGATTCCGGTATCCGATATGAAAAAAGTATCGGAAGTCAGTATCGGAATTCCGATACAGCTAATATCGGCAGATACCTGATACTTGCGGTATCGGAATGCTCAACACTACTTATAAACTTTATTCCCAACTCAACCCCTTTTACATGGGCGCCCAGGGCCATGGACCGAGTCACCGCTGCTGTGACAATCCCCTCTGAGAGACCGGCCCGGTACCGAGTACCCCACAGCCCTGGGAGGGCGACCCATCTTGGCATCACAAACAGGATAACGGAGCCCGGTATCCCCGGGTCCTGTGTGCCAAAGACTGTTGTGTGCTATAGACTGTGTGCGAAATTGGCACCATTGCCGCCATTATCCCGCTGATTGGCACGCGGGAAGAAAAGGGGCAGGCCTTCATGGGCGGAGCCTGCCACAGAGCGTGAAGAAGTGAAGTGCCGCGCGGGAAGAGAGGACAGCGCGCAAGAAGGGGAGGAGCTGAGGCCTACAGCTGGTAAGCCGCTCAACCCCGGGGCCTGGCAACCGTTAACTAGGGGGGAAGGAGAATGTCTCAGGCAAGCATCGTTGCAGTGGCGAACGCCCCCACCAGCCCCTCAGCACCGCAAGATGCAGTGCCCAATGTGGCGGCGGCTCTGGTAGCACCCACCACAGTGGTCCCCATAATGCCGCTGTCTATGCCCTACATACCGGGAGCGGCCTGGCTACCGCAGTACTTTGGTGAGTCCCATACCCTGAGTGAATTTAAAGAGAGACTGTGCAGTTTGTTTGAGATGTATCCTCTATCTGAAAGCCAGAAGGTGAACATCCTGAATTGGGCAGCTAACAGGTGCAGCACAGAGAGAAGTAAAAGCCTGGCAGGACACTGATAAAGAGACTGTTAAAAAGATCCTGGCTAAGCTAAGGAGCACCTTTGACACCAGCACTGCAGCTGAAATCAAGATGAGGTTCTTTGGATGTAAACAGAAAGTGCAGGACAGTATAAGGGACTATGCTCTTAACCTGCAGGAGGCGCTGCGAGCCGTCAAACAAATTAATCCTGACAGTGTGAAAGAGGAAGACAAACTGTTAAAAGAGCAGTTCATTGAAGGACTTCTATCCAGTACCCACAGAGCGCAGCTGTGCATCATAACCCTACAAAACCCTGATCTGGACTTTGCTGATTTCAAGGACAGGGCTATTCGGGTACTGCAGGAACCAACGGTCAGCCATCCAGCGCCCCCTAGGCGCCCAGCGATCACCTACCACCAGTAAGCAACATCTTTCCCTTCCATCCCTGTGGAGGCTGATGCACAGACTCTGGATAAAGATCTAACAGAAGAGCTTCGTCTTCAAGTCCAGGAGTTGACCAAAGGTATGGCTGCACTTACTAAAACCGTGCAGTCCCTGCAGGTGTCCTCCAAGGAGAAGATCCAGCTTGCTTCCAGTCCAGAGGATGTCCCGTGGCTCCAGAAGAGGAGAACCCCGCCACTCCGAGAGAGGAACAACGACCACTATGACCTGGACGGACGTCCCACCTGTCGTCGCTGCCACAAGGCAGGTCATCTCGCAAGATTCTGTCCTTTAAACGAGTAACCCCTGGGGCAGAGGGCCAACCCCCAGGAGAAGGATCACAAGGCCCAAGGAACTGGCGAGCCAAGTATGTGGGAGGGAGACCGATCCTTCCAGTGGTGATTGACGGCATCCCCATGAACGCTTTGCTGGACACTGGCTCCCAGGTGACCACTATGCCCTATATCCTCTACAAGCGGTATTGGGCTGACTCTGAACTCACCCTTGGCCCAACTGATGAACAAACAGCAGTTGCCAGTAATGGTCAGTCTTTACCACAAGTGGGA
Organism: Dendrobates tinctorius; assembly: GCF_039654945.1. Classification (NCBI taxonomy): domain Eukaryota; kingdom Metazoa; phylum Chordata; class Amphibia; order Anura; family Dendrobatidae; genus Dendrobates; species Dendrobates tinctorius. The sequence goes on along the minus strand of NW_027361858.1, from coordinate 16,229,503 downwards.
TGTAAAGAAATTACTGTTAAAGTGGGGAGGGTGGAGTTAAAATCTCAAGGTCTGATAGTTGTGGATATTGATCGACGAGAATGTAATCCCATGATGACTCTTGGTTCAAATGTAATTGAAAATTGTCTTTCCGAGGTTATTGTCTTGTTGAAACAGGTGGCTGAGACTGCTGGTTCCAGTGAACAACGAGTCCTGCAGAAGGAGATCAAGGCCCTGATGCAAAGACAGCAGGTAGAACTCTCTGGTGGAGAAATTGGCAGCGTCAGAGTGAGTGATGCTTTCCCCATTGCAATACCACCCAGATGTGAAATGTTGATTTGGTGTTGGGCAGCCATAGGCCTCAGAGGGAAAGATTACCAGGCACTGGTAGAGCCAGTATACTCTGATAGCAGGACCACTGTCCTGACAGCCAGAGGGGTAGTTGATATACGTAAAGGGAGAGTACCTGTACGCCTTTTGAATTGTGGGGAGGAGGAGGCCACAATACCTCGGCATACCACAGTTGCTAAGCTGCTCACTGTCAGTAATAATGCAATGCAGGCAGCAGAGCCCTTGGTCTCATCCGACTAGGTGGAGGACAATGGCTCTGTAAAGCAGCTGGAGAAGTGGTGCCAGCAAATGCAGGTGGGGACTGACTCTACACCTTCCTACCAGAAAAATGGGGTTTAGAGGGTGACCCAGGAATATGAGCGGGTATTCATTAAGCACCCTCTATATTTTGGGAAGGCAAAAGGGATTCTGTTACGAATGGGTCACCGAGGAGAATAAAGCACAACAAGCTAAGTCACAGAAAACCAGAAAGGTTGGTAACTATGCAGATTGCAGATCCCTGATCTTACAACACAACTAGAAGTAGCCGTGGAGCGTGCCTATGATGTTCCTAGACGCCTCGTCACGGCCAGAGGACTAAATAAGCCTAAAGCAAGAAAAGGGAAAACTAACTGCCCCAGAGCAGACCCCAAAGGAATAGATAGCCCCCACACATGTATTGATGGTGAAACAAGATGAAGGCACAAACACAGGCAGGAAAATAGGCTGAGCAAATGATGGGGCCCAAACTAACTAGACAGGAAAGGAAGGGAAAGACACTGTCTGCAACCTGCAAAAAACCCTACAAAAATCATGTCCAACACTTCTGATAGCAAAATTAACCCTGAAGTCTCTAGACTTCTCCCACTATATCAGCACTCTGAAATATTCTGAGACAGAGCAAAAAGAGACTGAACTAGTAAGGGACAAAAAGCCAATTGTCAAAATACTGATAAATAAGAGTGGAAATTCAGCACAGCCCCCAGCAGGCGCTGGCTGACCACACCAAAAAATTGAATAGACCAACAAAATCAAGTGTGAACATTAGCAGGAAAACTTAGCTTTAGATGACTGGAACAGAGCTGAAAACCAAGAGCTGACAAGCCAGAAGGAATCACCAGCAACTGAATAGGGCGTCGGCTGACTTAAATCCAATCTGAGACTCCTGAGATCCAATCGTCATCCTCATTCTCAGGTGGCAGATTTCCACCGATCAAATCAGCCTCTCTACCTCCTGTTACCACCAGAGGGAGTCTGGAAGGAGAACTCACAACTGGTGAACCAGAGAATGAACTCACAACAGGGTTCAACACATATCCCCACTGGAGATCATCCACTCATTAAAGAAAGATACCGGCCTATACCCCCAACACAATACCAATGTGCTAAAGGTATGTTGAGAGAGATGAAGGAAGCAGGGGTTATCGGAGACACTTGTAGCCCCTGGGCAGCTCCAATAGTTTTGTAAAGAAAAAGGATGGTACCATGAGAATGTGTGTTGATTACAGGAAAATTAACAGCATTACACATAAAGATGCCTACCCATTACCTAGAATTGAAGAGCCATTAGCTGCACTTAAAACTGCTAACTACTTTTCCACCTTAGATCTCACTAGTGGGTATTGTCAGGTCCCTGTGGCAGAGGCAGACAAGGAGAAAACAGCATTTACTACCCCAATGGGTCTCTGTGAGTTCAACTATATGCCATTCGGGCTCTGCACTGCCCCAGGAACATTTCAACGGCTGATGGAGTGCTGCCTGGGACACATGAACTTTGAGACAGTCCTGTTGTACCTTGATGATGTCATTGTTTTCTCCAAGACTTATGAAGATCATCTGGAGCACCTGACTGAGGTGTTTGAAGCCTTGTCCAATTTTGGCCTAAAGGTGAAGCCTTCCAAATGCCACCTCCTGAAGCCCAAGGTACAGTACCTCGGTCATGCAGTGAGTGCAGATGGTGTGGCACCAGATCCTGACAAAGTCACAGTCATCCGGGACTGGCCGAAGCCCAGCAACCTCCTCGGGTTGGTAGGCTACTAACGAAGGTTCATCAAAGGCTTCACTGAAATAGCCACTCCAATGCAAAATCTTCTGGTGGGACAGTCCAAGAAGGCCAAACAGAAAAGTTCCACCTTTGAATGGACTGAGGAGTTGGAGAGGTCCTTCACCCGACTGAAGATGGCTCTCACAGGAGATGAAGTACTGGCCTACCCAGATTATGACCAGCCCTTTGTGTTGAATACTGATGCCAGCAACGTGGGACTGGGAGCATTACTGTCATAGGTACAGAATGGCAAAGAAAAAGTGATCTCCTACGCCAGCAGGAAGCTTCGTCCCACTAAAAGGAACCCTGACAACTACAGTTCCTTCAAGCTGGAGTTCCTCGCCATAGTCTGGGCTGTGACTGAAAGATTCAAGCATTACCTAGCTTCAGCCAAGTTTACCATCTTCACGGACAACAACCCGTTGACTCACTTGGAAACTGCAAAACTAGGTGCACTGGAGCAGCGAAGGATGGCTCGGTTGTCTTACTACGAATTTACCATCAAGTACCGAGCAGGGCACAAGAATGCCAATGCTGATGCGCTGTCCAGAATGCCTAATCTGCCAGATGCAGGAGAAGACCCTGAGGCTCTTGAAGAAATAGAGTTACCTCCCTTCCACCGGCCACTTGCGGCCCAACGTGCCCAAGGAGTGAGAAACAGAAGGTCTGGCTTGAAAGAGACCACCCTAAGTCCATTGCCCCATCATGATTGGGCAGAAACGCAGGATAGTGACCCCGCAGTCTGCCTGGTGAAGGAGCTACTGTCACAAGCTGACTCACGTCCAGAGTCGAATTCTCCTGAAGAAACCCAGCAGTTGTGGAAAAAAAGAGGTCAGCTGTTCATTTATGAAGGAAAGCTGTATCAGAGGAGTATCAACGTCCGCACTCATGAGCTGGTTTGGCAGGTAGTAGTCCCAAAGAGAGAGGCATCAATGGTCTTGGAAGCATACTACAATGGAGCTGGCCACTTCGGATGGAAGAAGTTGGAAGCATTGCTCCGGGAGAGATTTTACTGGGCAGGTATGAGAAAAGCCATTGAAAAGTGGTGCCGGGAGTGTGGACAATGTAACCTGCGCAGAAAGGATCGAAACAGCCAGAGAGCTCCTCTACAGCCAATAATAACCAAACAGCCACTTGAGCTGGTCGCCCTAGACCATGTGAAGCTGGTCCCAAGCCGGTCAGGATACATCTATGCTCTTACCATCGTTGGCCACTACTCAAGATTCCTGGTAATTGTGCCTGTCAAAGATCAAACAGCCAGGACAGCAGCCAGAGCATTCCAACAGCACTTCAGTAGACCACATCGCTATCCTGAGCAAGTGCTTACAGATCAAGGTCCAGCCTTTGAGGGAGAAGTGTTCCAGGAATTCTGTAACTTGTATGGTTTTAAGAAAATCCGGACAACACCATACCATCCACAGACCAATGACATGTGTGAAAAGATGAACCAGGTAGTGATTGATCTACTGAAGACCTTGCCCTTGGAAGAGAGGAATCTGTGGCCAGAAAAGTTGCCAGATCTGGTAGACCTCTACAACCACATTCCTGTGAATTCCACAAATTGCACTCCAGCCTACCTAATGAGAGCAAGGCCTGGTAAACTGCCTATTGATTTGGATATGGGAGTCCTTACACCTGAGGTGACGTCACCAGATGCTGACTGGGGTACAGAAAAGTACAAGAATGTGTGGAGAAGAGTCCAGCTCAGGCAAGACAAAAACAAGAGAGGAACTACAATCAGCATGCCCCTGCAGTTCCCTTGTCACCAGGAGAACAAGTCCTCAAGAGGAAAAGAAGACTGCATAAATTGGATGACCAATGGGAAGCTGAACCCTACACCATTCTACCCTAAAACTTTGAAAATACAAAGGTGTGCCTTATTAGTAAAGATGGAGGAGAAACCTCAGTAGCAGTATCAAGGGATCATTTGAAATTATGCCCTGATCAGTTAAGAGAAAGAATGGAAGAACAAAATAACATGCAACCCATAGAAGAAGAAAAGGCCAACACTATACTTGGAGAATTCCCTGCCAATTGGACTAAAGTAAATGATGCCATAGTGGTGCCAGTGTTGACATTTCTCCAACTGGTAGTACAAGAAGAAGTGACTCATAGGAACTCTGAAAATCAGGAAGTTCAGGTAGCAGATGCCATACCAGCTGTGGAGCCAGAGAACCCTTGCCCTGCCAATGGTGAATCTGTCATACCCATGATGAGACTAAGAGTCTGTAGGAGAATACTACCTAGTTTAACTACACCAGTAGTCAGCACTAGACAACCAGTAAGATCTCCAATCACACCATTGTAACGCAGGTCTACCCGTACTGCACAAGGTATACCGCCCATCAGATATCATGTAAAGCTAAGTTTATGTGAATGTTGAAACTGTGTATATATGTAACTGTTCTCAAGTTTTGTGCCTACAGATAGCCTGTAAGAAGCCTTTTTGAAGTTCTTGTTTCATGTTCTAATGGACATTGTACCACAGGACTTGTGTGGTCAAAACCAACTTGTAAATAGTTCACCATTTGCCCAGGAATGGACCATGGACTTTGATGCTTGGACTTATCATCATAGGATTATTTTTGGAGCATTTGGTTTTTGTAAATTTTTCCATTTTGAATCTTGTAACCTTCATACTGTTTACATGTTTATATGTTATTCATGTTTTCTTTCATCAGCCCAGGAGTACTGACTTTCACTAAGGGGAATGTGGCGCCCCCAGGAGTATGGTCGCCACAATGGCATTGCCTTCTTCCAGGGAGGGTGATGTCGTGCTTGGAAGCAATGAAGGGTCTCTCTGACAGTTAATCATTTCCATGCAACACGGCTCCCACTCCAGGCCAGCAGAGGGAGCTCTGAACCAGAATTGGGGGAGGAGTGCTCTCTGAGGGCCAGGAGGGGAAATGGTCGGTTAGTGAGAGGAGGGCAATGAGTGTAGACATGTGGAAAGGAGCTGGAGGTTGAGCTGAGGAAAGAGAGCTCCCTCCCGGTGATAGCGCATGATCTGGAGCCTGGTCTCCACGGTTGTATGGATACTGAAGGTCCTGCAACAGAAACCAGAGGAATAGGAAGCTGTAAATGCTCTATTCCCAACTAAGACTTGGAGGCACAACAGCGACGTCTGAGCCGAGAGTGATAGAGGGCTACAGCTGTCTGCCATATGAGGTAGTTCTAAGAGAACGTAAGAAGGAGGAACTTCAGTGTAGCACTGTACTGGATGTACCTCAAGCCCCTGCTAGGAAGGAGACTACACAACCTATCTGATAGAGAGATTCCTGAGTTACTTCCAGGCTAGGCTGCTCCTGTGCCATCTGTAATCAGGACCCTGGACTGTGTTTGCCAAGTAAAAGTAAAGAAACTGCACCCTGTTGTGTCCTTGCCTCCTTCCTGCAACATCCTCAGCACTACTACATCTCTGTGCCAAACACTGCACCTTCTTCCTAACCCTTTATCTACACTGCCCTGGGACAACAGCCCTACCTGTGGAGGGCTGCAACATCATAGCTGCATTACACCATCTGTCCCAGAGGATCTGTCTGCAGCGTCGGCTTAACACCTCTCTTGCCGAACACCACAGGTGGCATCACGAATCACTTATAAACTTTATTCCCAACTCAACCCCTTTTACATGGGCGCCCAGGGCCATGGACCGGGTCACCGCTGCTGTGACAATCCCCTCTGAGAGACCGGCCCGGTACCGAGTACCCCACAGCCCTGGGAGGGCGACCCACTACAATTCCAGATCCCTGTATAGGGGTTAAGGGTCTCGGGGTTTCTCGGGGTGCTGTCCCTACTGCAGCCCAGATCCGCGGACGGACGTCACAGCATCAATACCACAACACAAGCACGGACTCTAATGCAAAGATTGGAGGGTGTCACCTGTTATTGAGGCAATAAAAAGGGTTGATGATTATGATTTTAATTAATTTCCGGCCATGGATCTGTTAAATGTCCATTTTACATGTCTACGAGAAAATAACGGCATACGCATGACATACAGTTGCCATACGAATGTCACATGGATACTTGGATGCAAGCAAATCGCATCCTCTCATTGCAAACGAATTACACACGGATCACCATATGGAGAACATTGGTGCGATTTTTGGCTGTCAAAATTGGACCAATATTTTTATACGTTAATTCTGACTCCAGCCTTACCATGAGAAAAGTACACACTGAATGGGAAACCACTGGGTAAATCTGACACGGAGAAGGACTTGAGTATGCTAGTTAATGATAAACTTACTTTGAGCAGCCAGTGCCAGGCAGTGGCTGCCAAGGCAAACAAGATCATGGGGTGCATTAAAAAAGGTCTGGATACACATGATGAGAGCATTATAATGCCTCTGTACAAGTCCCTGGTTAGACCGCACATGGAGTACTGTGTACAGTTTTGGGCACCGGTGCTCATTAAGGATATAATGGAACTAGAGCAAGCACACAAAGGAGGGCAGCAAAATTAATAAAGGGGATGGGGGAAATATAATACCCAGAGAGATTAGCAAAATTAGGATTATATAGTCTAGAAAAAAGTCGGCTGACGGGCAATCTACTAACCATGTATAAGTATATAAGGGAACAATACAAATATCTCTCCGAGGATCTATTTATACCAAGGAAGGTGACGGTCACAAGGTGGCATTCTCTGCGTCTGGAGAAGATAAGGCTTTTCCACCAACATAGACGAGGATTCTTTAGTGTTAGGGCAGTGAGAATCTGGAATTTCTTGCATGAGGAGGTGGCGATGGCGAACTCAGTCAAGTGGTTCAAGAGAGGCCTAGATGTCTTCCTGGAGAGGAACAATATTGTATCTTACAGTTATTAGTTTCTTTAGAAGAACATAGATCTGGAGATTTATTCTGACGGAATCTAGGCTGAACTGGATGGACAAAGGTCCTTTTTTGGCCTTGCTAACTATGTTACTCTGTTAGTATGATAGCTGCCGTTTCTGCTTGTTGAAGTATGCCGCCTGTGTGCCCATTTTAGAAAGTCAGCTACAGCTTCCGCCGCCCTTACCGTGCTCCATCACCGTTTGCAGCTTCCGGCTCACCGAATGGTTTCAGTTCAGACTCCACACATAAGACCTCAGGAGTGGAAATGGATGTCAGACATATATACCATCCTACAAAACTTTGAGGACTCCACCAAGATGGTGAGCGGCGATGACACCATAACTAGCATCACCATCCCGATTCCCTGTGTTCTGAAACTCTCTCTGTTCACAATCAAAGAGGATGCATTGCAGGTGGAGCATGATGAGATGGAGCAAGGAACCATACAGAGTGTTACACACAGCCCAGCCTTATCTCATCTCAACGTGGATTGGGTGACAATGAGGAGGAGGAGGAAGAACAGGAGCTAGTTTCATGTGCTATAGACGGTACTACATGCACAACTGTCATACCGTCTGTTCAGCATGAATGGCTTGAGGAGGAGGAGAGCATGGTCAGTCGTCCTCTTGGTGAGGACACAGAAGTCTTGCCTGGTAGCAGTCTGGCATGCATGGCTGAGTTTATGTTATGCTGCCTTTCCCATGCCCTCACATTCTCAAAATTTTTGGTGACAGTCAATACTGGTTGGTGACACTTCTACACCCACGCTACAAGGAGAACTTTCTATCTCTTATTCCGGAGGTGGACAAGTCTACTAAAATGGGGCAGTACCAGAAGGCCCTTGTTGCGGAATTATTAAAAAAAATCCCATCTGATAACGCTGGCAGCAGAGGTCACAGTTCGTTGGACAACCAAGCAGTACAAGTGAGAGAGACACAACTCCCACCTAGCAGAGGCAGGAGAACACTGTCAAAGTTCTGGGAGAGTTTTCTCAGACCCTCCTATCGCCCTGGCCCAAAGGTGTGGTGCAATGTCACAAGGAATGGAATGTTTTGGAAGATGCTGAGGGAGTACCTTGCTGACCATACCAATGTCCTCCATGATTCCTCTGTGCCTTTTAATTATTGGGTATCCAAGCTGGACACGTGGCATGAACTGGCTCTCTACGCCATGGAGGTCCTGGCTTGCCCTGCCACTAGCCTGTCAACTGAAAACGCTGACAGGCAGACTATTACAAAAATGAGCAAGGGCTGGATTGGGCCAGACTTCTCAACACCACCGAATGATAGCAGCGTAACATAAACACAAATCCAGTGTCTTTTTTGGGATGTCTATTCCTATGCACCTCTTGACACCCACACATGGGTATACAATTCCTGATTTTGGCTATTTGATGTTGTCCTCCCCCCTTCTCCTCATCCTCTTATTCTACCACCATATCACCAGGGTGACCGAGGTCCGTGGTGCAACACCCACATAATTTTTTTAAAGGGTGTTTATGATGCCCGTAAAAAATATTTGTTACACAGTATGTTCATGTTTACCCCCAGAGGTAAATGTTTTTCAGCCCCTAATAGTGCATGGGCATTACAAGTATAGGAGACCGGCTCCTTTCTAATTTTTTTTATGAGACCCTCCTCTATGTCTCTTCAAAGGGGCATTGGAGTGCCTCCAAATATTTGGCAGCCCTTGCATTCACTGCATAGGCAAACAGTATGGGAGACCCACTTTCTAATACTAAGAACATTGTTTTCAGGAGGCCCTCCTGTATGTCTCTTCAAAGGGGTATTTTGGTGCATCCAAATTTTGGGCAGCCCTGCCACTCACTACATACACAATAACAGTATAGGAGACCCATTGTTTAATAATGGGAACAAAAAAGCATAGACGGCTGATGGCTCTCTAAGAATAGTGAGGGCCAACTGCTGGCCCTTTAAGAGTAGTAAAGGCCACCTGATGGTCCTATACAAAAAGGCTTTTTGACTTTCATAACCCCTCCTTCATAAAAGAAACAGGATGTGTCTGATGATGTGTCATACACCACATAGCCAGATAATGTTGCAAAATGTTAAAAAGACATTTCCCAGTGAATGCATTTGTCTTGGTTGAAAGCAATGCTAGAGTTCAAAAGTGCATCAAAAGCGCTACGTGTGAACATAGCCCAAGGTGTGGAAGAGCATTTTTGTTTTTGGTTATTTATTTTGGCTCATATATATATTATTACCCTGGAAAGCATGTTGCTTAAGACACTGACAACATTGTTCACAGCAGTGACCTGGGAGTCAGAAATGCTTCCAGGGGTCTTCCCCATGCTGTTCCCATGTCATTTGAGCACTGTTCCCATTGATTTCCATAATATCTAGTCCCTCTGCAGACCGCCGGGGGGCCTTCTGGAAAAATGCTCACGTTTCCCATAGACTTACATTGGACTCGTTGCTCGGGCCAAGCACCCGAGCATTCCAATTTGCTCGACGCGAGCAATAAGCACCCGAGCATTTTAGTGCTCGCCCATCGCTAGTTATATTTCATAATAGTGAAAATATTCAATATGATTTGCATTTATATAAAAAATCAGGTGTAGCAAATTTTGCATTTTTCAGATTTTTAATTTGTATGCCCTTAAATCAGAGCGTTGTGTCACTCAAAATAGTTAATAAATAACATTTCCTAAATGTCTTTACATCAGCACAATTTGTGAAACATAATTTTTTTTGTTAGGAAGTAAAAATTATTAAAAGATTACCAGCAATTTCTCATTTTTGCAGCAAAATAATTTTTTTAGGGACCACATCACATTTGAAGTGACATTGAGGGATCTGTATGACATTAATAACCAAAATTTGACACCAATTTAAAAACTGCATGACTCAAAATGCTCTGGAAGGAAAAAATGAACATTTAACATTTTTTAATAAAGCTGTTACTTTAGATCCAATTATTTTTATTTTCACAAGGGTAACAGAAGAAAATGGACCTCAAAACTTGTTGTGCAATTTCACCTGAGCACAACAATACCCCATATATGGCAGAAAACTATTGTTTGGGCACATGGCAGGACTGGGAAGGGGAAGAGCACCATTTGACTTTTTGAATGCAAAATTTGCTGGAATCAAGAGCCGCTAATGTGCCCAAACATTGGAAATCTGCCACAAGTGACACCATTTTGAAAACTAGACCCCTTAAGTAATGTACCTAGATGTGTGGTGAGCATATTGAACCCCTAAGTGCTTCACAGAAGTTTATAATGTTGAGCTGTGAAAATAAATCACATTTTTCCCGCAAAAATGTTTTTTTAGTCCCACATTTTTTTTCTCAACGGTAATAGGAGAAAATGGACCTCAAAATTTGTTGTGCAAATCCTCCTGAGTATGCTGATACCCTATTTGTGGGGGAAAACTACTGTTTGGGCCCACGGAAGGGCTCAGAAAGGAAACAATTACATATTGCAACACAGACTTGGATGGAATGGTCTGTGGGTGTCACTTCGGGTTTGGAGAGTACCTGACGTATGTAAACAGTGGAAAGCCCCACAAACAACCCCACTTTTTAAACAATACCCCTAAAGGAATTTGTATAGATGTGTGGTGAGCACGTTGGGCCCACAGGTGCTTCACTGAACTTTACAACTTAGATCTGTGAAAATGAAAAAAATATATTTTGCTCTCAAAAATTTGGCTTTTGACCTCAATTTTTTCATTTTCACTAGTGAGTTGTGCAATTTCTCCTGAGTACTGAGTGCACTCATACCCAATATATGGTCATAAACTACTTTTGAGGCACAGTGCAAAGCTCAGAAGGGAAGAAGTGCCATATTGGAGTTCAGATTTTGCTGAACTCATTTGAGGTTGCCATGTCACATTGGCAGAGCCCCTTTGGAGACAGAATAGCAGGAATAAGTGTCCCTATTTTACAAATGACAAATCTCAAAAAATTAATTTAGGGGTGCAGTGAATCTATTGACACTACAAATGTGTCACAAAATTTTATACTATTGGGCAGCGAAATAAAAATAATTACACTTCTATCACCAGATTTTACATTTTCACACAGGGAAATAGGTAAAATGGCAACAAAATTTGACCCACAATGTTTGTTAAATGTAGAAATACTCCATCTGTGGCTGTACAGTACTACTTAGTCATATGTAGAGATTACGGAGGGACAGAGCACCATTTGTCTTCTGTAGAGCAGATTTTCCTAGAATAGTTTGTGGTCTCCTTTATTACACAAAGAAGGACAGTTTGCAACTACAGACAGATTTGAGTAAATTGGAGAATTCGGCTGAAAAATGGCAAATGAGGTTTAACACAGATAAGTGTAAGGTTATGCACATGGGAAGGAGAAACAGATGCTACAATTACTTACTAAATGGGAAACTGCTGGGGAAATCAGACATGGAGAAAGACTTAGGCATCTTAGTCAATAAGAAGCTCAATTGGAGTGCCCAGTGTCAGGCAGCTGCCACCAAAGCAAATAGGGTCATGGGATGTATTTGAAGAGGTCTGGGGACACGAGATGAAAACATATTTCTCCCTGTGTACAAATCACTCGTCAGACCACACTTGGAGTATTGTGTGCAATTTTGGACGCCGGTGCTCAAGAAAGACATTACTGAACTTGAAAGGGTTCAAAGGCGGGCTACTAAAATGATAAATGGAGTTGGTTCACTACAATACCCAGAAAGCTTATCAAAATTAGGTCTATTTACTCTAGAAAAGAGAACACTTAGGGGAGACTTAATATATATGTACAAGTATATCAGGGGGCAATACAGAGATCTCTCCAATGAACTGTTTGTACCAAGGACTGTGACCAGAACAAGGGGGCATTCTCTTTGTTTGGAGGAAAGACAATTTCTGCACCAGCATAGAAGAGGGTTCTTCACGGTAAGAGCAGTGAGGCTCTGGAATTCTCTTCCTGAGGAAGTGGTGATGGCCAACTCACTGAATGAATTTAAGAAAGGAATGGATGCTTTTCTTGTGAGTAACAGTATAGAAGGTTACGAATAACAGAATATTATAAGTGATGGTGGAGCCAGCTTGGTGGAAGGAATTTTTTTCCCTATGGAGAAAATTGGCTTCTACTCTGTGGGTTTTTTGCCTTCCCCAGGATCAACAATGCAGAACAGCTGCACTAAAAATAGGCTGAACTAGATGGACAACAGGTCTTCCTTCAGTCTTCAAAACTATGTTACTATGTCTCCATACACAGAGTCACTGAGTGCTAGAAGAGCAGAATTCTCCCTCGTTACCCCATTTTGGAAATTATACCTGTGAAGAAACGGTGTCAGTGTGTGCTCTCGTCCGCTGGCCCGGCTGCCTTTAGCAAGACTGCATGAACCAGGGCTCATACCACTGAACGCCTCCTCTCTCTCCCCGTGGGCAAACCCTACACAGACAGGGCAGGGTTAGAGTAAAACAGTGTAGCAATTCTTTATTTAACTACAGCACCCAATAGCAAACAGAACAACCCCAGCAATTAGGGCCTCGTCACACATAGCGACCAAACAGGCAGCTTCACCAGCGATCAGCACCAGCGACACGCGGGTAACAAGTGGTGCACGTCGCTTAGTTACCCGCAGTGTACCTTAGTTACCAGTGCGCTGGTGCAGGGAGCTGGTAACCAAGGTACACATCAGGTTTCTAAGCAGCGCGCGGCACTTAGAAACCCGATGTGTAACTTGGTTACCAGCTTCCTGCACCAGCGCGCTAGTAACTAAGGTACACATCGGGTTTCTAAGCGCTGCGCACCGCTTAAGGGCCTGTCACACTTAGCGATATCGCTAGCAATATCGCTATAACTTGTGACGTTATAGCGATATTGCTAGCGACATCGCTGTGTCTGATACTTACCTCCGACCCGCTCCCCCGCTGGTTATCACTGATCGCGTGAGAACGTCCTGGACTGTTTCTCGTCGTCAGCTTCCTGCGGCGCTTCCTGTGGAGAGACGAGCGACGAGCGTGGAGCCGGGCGGGAGGACGTCAGGCTCGCCTTGTCTGACAGGTAAGCAGCGAACCCCGACCCCAGCGATGTCGCTGGTGAGATCTGCCTGTGTGGCAGCTCACTAGCGACCACTTAGGCTACTTTCACACATCAGGTTTTCGGCGTCAGGCGCGATCCGGCGTCGTGCCGGAACGCCGGATCCGGCAAATGTTTTGTAAAACCGGATGTGACGGATCCGGTTTTCTGCCGAATCCGTCTTTTTCTTGACAGACAAAACCGGATCCGTCTCATCCGGTTCATCCGTTTTTCTATCCGTTTTTCGACGGATTACGCCGGATCCGGTTTTTAAAATTGACCCTTGTGGCCTTCCGAACGGGATTGGCTACTGGAAAACTATATATAGCATGTTCCTACAGCCCTTCTTTGACAGGTTGTAGAGGAGAAAGTGCAGGTTGGAGAGAAGAGCAAGTTACTGGTGAAGATGGATGTTGTCATTGGAAATATTTTGAAGAATTTGGCGGATTTTATAGCGGAGGCGAATCGTTTGAGGGCGATTGTTCTGGAGAAGGAGAGAGCGAGACAGCAGCGCATCAGGCATCGTAGACGACGTTTGTGGATCCACCCCATCACAGCCAAGAGAATGACGCGTGGGGTCTATTCTACACTCTGCATGGACCTTCGACGAAACCCGGATACATTTTTTGGATATGTTAGGATGAAAATGGAGAATTTTGATTACTTGGTGGAGCGCATTGCACACCTCATAAGAAAAGCGGACACCTATTGCCGCTTCTCTGTTTCACCCGCAGAGCGTCTGATGGTGACTTTAAGGTAAGCCCATTTATTGGATGTGATCGCATCAGAGCACACTTTCACTGCAATCTTGTTGGTGGTAGTTTGTATCTCCAAGTGTTATAGCTCAGTTTTGGTATGTAATGCTGTGATTTAAAACTAATTTATTGTTTTTTAATTCCCCGCAGATTTCTTGCAACTGGAGAATCCCTTTCGTCACTGCATTTCCAGTACAGACTCGGGATTTCCACCATATCTGGAATTGTGAAGTACACATGCCGTACACTGTGGGACTCCTTAGCTGAAGAGTTTTTACCAGAGCCCACAACAGAGAGGTGGATTGAAATTGCTGACAAGTTTCAACAGATATGTCAGTTTCCCAACTGCTTGGGCGCTGTGGACGGGAAACATATCCGCATTGTAAAGCCAGCTGGACCGGGATCGGAATATTTCAATTACAAGAAATATTTTTCAATTGTCCTCATGGCCATCGCTGACGCGGAATACAAATTTATTGCGGTTGATATTGGGGCCTATGGCCGCTCCAATGACTCTCAAGTTTTCAAACTGTCTGCCATGGGGCGTAAACTGTATGGAAACACCTTCCAGTTCCCACCACCTAGACCGCTGCCGCAAACATCTGGTCCACCTATGCCATTTGTCTGTGTAGGGGATGAAGCCTTCCAGCTGTCAGAACACCTTTTGAAACCGTACTCTAGCAGAGGATTGACAAGACCAAAACGCATTTTTAATTACCGCCTCACAAGAGCAAGAAGAATGGTTGAATGTACCTTTGGTATTCTGACAGCCAAATGGCGGGTCCTATTGACTGCGATCAACCTCAAGACAGAAACTGTGGCCGAGGTGATCAAAGCATGCGTTGTGCTCCACAATTTTGTTATCTGCAAGGAACCCATTTCCATTGAGGACACCTCTGAAGAAACCACCTTGCAAGATTACCATGACATTCCCACTAGAAGTTCTGTGACAGTTTCAGTAATGAGGGACAATTTTGCACTATACTTTATGTCACCTCAAGGCAGAGTACACTGGCAGGATGACAGAGTGTGAAAGATTTGTGCCCTAACCAAACTTGTGTACCTTCTGTACCAACAGTATATACCTTTGCCAACCAAAGTTGGCTATCTTGTCATGGTCTCTATTTTTAGCTTTAGGCCACAGGTGTGTACCTGGTTGTGTTTTATGCAAAGTATTTCACCTTTTAACAAAAGTTGTGTACATTGTTAGGAAATCACCAACAATAAACACAACTTTTTAGGTGAAATACTTTGCTTCAAACACAACCAGGAACACAACTGTGGCAAAAAGCTAAAATTTACCCACAGTTATATACCTAGTTTTGAATACCATTTCACCTTTTAAATACCCTGTATTTAACCTTTTTCGCCGCAGAAAGAAATGACAGACAACCAGTGTAAAATAATTTAACTTTTATTGAAAAATGTTTTTTTTAGTAAACTTTTTTAAAATTTTAATAAACTTGTTTAATAAAGCTTTGAAACCATAAAACTGGTCATTTTTATTTAAATACACACATTATAAATCTGTGTAGTGTGTGGTGGAAATACTGCTGGAGGGGCTGCGGGACACTTCGACACTGGGAGTGTGGAGAGAGGACTGGGATCGTGGTGGGGAAGGAACAGTTAGAGGTGAAGGTGTGGAAAAAACTACAGAATGGGTGGACATGTGGGAAGCAGAAGAGGTGGTGGGTGGTGGAGTGGAGGGTTGGGCAGGGACTGTAGGAGCAGATGATGTTGATGGCAAGTTGTATGGGGAAGGAGTTTGGTACGGGGCAGGTTGCTGGAAGTGGGGAGATGTCTGGTACGGGGCAGGTTGCTGGAAGTGGGGAGATGTCTGGTACGGGGCAGGTTGCTGGAAGTGGGGAGATGTCTGGTACTGGGGAGGTTGCTGGTACTGGGGAGTTTGCAGGTACTGGGGAGGTTGCTGGTACTGGGGAGGTTGCTGGTACTGGGGAGGTTGCTGGTACTGGGGAGGTTGCTGGTGCTGGGGAGGTTGCTGGTGCTGGGGAGGTGGATGGTGCTGGGGAGGTTGCTGGTGCTGGGGAGGTGGATGGTGCTGGGGAGGTGGATGGTGCTGGGGAGGTGGATGGTGCTGGGGAGGTGGATGGTATGTAATAGGAGGGGGAGGATGGAAAGTGGCTGGAGGGGGTGTAGATGTAATAGGAGGGGGAGGATGGAAAGTGGCTGGAGGGGGTGTAGATGTAATAGGAGGGGGAGGATGGAAAGTGGCTGGAGGGGGTGCAGGTGGAGGAACTACTGTGGTGGGAGGAGGAGGTTGGGAGGTAACTTGCTGGAGAGCAGCGTGGCATGAATGCATTACATGCATCTGCTGGGCAGGAGAGAGCGTTTCCATGCGCTCCACAACAGACCTGAAAAAGGTGTGGTTTGGCGAAGATCTTGCTTCTGAATGCATGGTTTGCAGAAGTGTCTTCACCTCCAGAATGCTGAAGTTGATCTGCTGATAGCCTGCGGAGATTTGCTCTGACAAGACTTTTAGACAGTTCTGGAAAGATGCATTCAGATGCAAGAACTCTGGCGCATAAGTCTTTTCCTGACCCCTCTGCCGCTGCCGCCCAGTACCCGCAGGTGTACTAGAGGTGGCAGGGGCAGAAGGGTGGGGTAAAGGGAAAGCGATCTCCTCACCAGCAGCTTCATGTAATGTAGGCGGCCACGATGCTCCTGTGCTGGTGGATGGGACAGATGGGTCGAATGTGTGGGAAGGCTGGGAAGGTGCAGATGTACCGGGGCGGTCGAAGTGTCCCTCGGTGCCGGTCTCCTCAGGGATCACCTCAGAAGGGTCCAATCGTGCAGGCTCCCGAGTGCTGCTCACCGAGCTGTGGAATAAAGAGAAAAAAAAACAATTAAAATAGTGACATGGTATGGCCCTGGCTGAAAAAAAAAAGTTACATCTAAACATTTTTTTGTCACATGTGGTGTGTAATATTTACCTTCTGGTGAGCATTGTCTCCCGGAGGAACGACAGGGCTCGTGCGTACTTGTACTTGCTCCTGCGTCCTCCAGATCCACTCGGGGCCCGCATCTCTTTATTGAACTCCTTCTTGAAACGATCCCTCACAGACCGCCACCGCTTCACAATTCTCTCCCCTGAAACGAGAAAGGACAAAGTGGTTAGTATACAACATCAGTGTTTCCCAAACTCCAGTCCTCATGGTCCCCAGGGGTCATGTTTTCAGGATTTCCAAAGTAAATAGAAATCCTGAACACATGATCCGTGGGGACCACGAGGACTGGAGTTCGGGAAACACTGGTTTAAATCAAGCAACCGGTACTGTATATACTTACGCTCTTTAATCTGGGCCCGAGCTTCGAGGTCCTCCCAGCGGTCCACAAGGAGCGAACAGATTTCCTCCCAGAGTCGTCGGGTAACGATCAGGTCAGCGTGGCGGCGGTCAGCCATATTCCAGAGCGGCTCCCTTTCTCTGACGAGATCGATGAGGCGGTCCACATCAATCCCTCCATCCTCACCGTCAGAGTCGGGAGCACGCTGTGAAGGCTGTTAAAGAAAAAGACAAAAATAACATAATTAGCCTCCACAAAAGAAATGAAATAAAAAGTGCAAAAAAAACAAAGCAAAAATATTTATACTTACATGCTGGTGACCGCCGCATTGCTGTCGCCGACGACCCTGGGAGGCACTGCGAGGACCTCTTGGCTGAGCACCAGATTGGGAAGACTAGAGAAGAAAACAAAAAATGTTATGTCTTTGGATGTAGGCATTTGTTTGCTGTGTGTGGTCTGCAGAACATTGTTTTCTATGTGTTGTGTGTAGTGTGATGTTGTGTTTCTGCGTTTGATGCAAAAAACTTACCAATTGTGAGCCCACTCCAAGTGTCTGTCCACCCCTTCCTTCTTCTTCTGGGAGCTCCTCTTCATCTTGTGATTCCTGTTTTGAAATAAAAGGCAATGAATACACATATATTACAGAGATGATGGATTTTGGAAATAAAAATTTACCGTCAAACGCTGACGATGCGAGGGAGGGCTCCCAGAAGATGTGCTGTCTTCCTCATGGCCAGACTCCATGGCTGTGGGTGGTGTTTCTGCTGCTGCCATTGCTGCTGCTGCTGCTGCTGCATCTATTGGGCGGCTGTTGAATAAAGAGAAACAAAGGGCCAATGAATATCTTGATATTCCATAGCCCTAGTTTGGAGGAATGGGGGATTTGATAATTACCATCTCTTATCTGCTGCTGGATTCCCCTCCCGTTGTTCAGCATGCTGCTCCATTTGGGGTGGTGCTGATGGTGCTGCTGCTGCAGATGTCTGCTGCCTTCTCCTGCTCCTGGTTCTTGGCTTGGGTGGCATGTTGGGTGTGGCTGAGGGTCCCATTGTCTTGCTTTTATATATGTCCTGTGGGCAGAGCTACTGAGCATGCTCAGACCAAAGAAACCGGATCCGGCCGCCGGATCCGGCTGTCGCCGGATCCGGCGCATTGCGGCGCTCATAGGCTTTCATTGTATGAAAAAGCCGGACACGCCGGATCCAGCGTGTCCGGATTTTTCGACGGAGACAAAAAACGTTACAGTCTCCGTTTTTTCCAGACGCCGGATCGCGTCACATTGCCGGATCCGGCGAAAATCGGATGAAACGCATGGCCATCCGGCTCGATCCGGCTCTAATGCAAGTCAATGGGGGGGAAACCGGATCCGGCATTGCATTTCGACGGATCCGGTTTTAGTCAAAAGCGCCGGATCGCGCCTGACGCCGAAAACCTGATGTGTGAAAGAGGCCTTAGCGATGCACCAGCGATCCTGACCGCGTCACGCAGCAATGCTTGCTGGCCAGTGGGAGGCCAGCAATCAAAAAAATGTCCTGGCCATTCCAGGACGATCAGCGATACCTGGCAGGGGGGCCGGTCACTGGTAAGTGTCACACACAGCGATCTTGCTGGTGAGATCGCTGTTGCGTCACAAAACTTGTGACTCAGCAGCGATCTCGCTAGCGAGATCACTGTGTGTGACGGGGGCTTTACCCCAAGATGCTGCACATTACAGGGTCTCATCCTTCTGCTGACTAGCCGGGATAATGATAGATGTTATGTCCGAGCTCCCAGGGTCGCTACTCCACCTGTGGTACGCACGCAGAGAGGAGGTAACGACAAGCATAGGGAAATGACAGTCCATTGAGTCCTTGCAAGGTATAAGGTCAGTTGATCTGATTATTACAACCTAACTTCTCTAAACGTCTCCATGGAACCACGAGATGGTCAAATGTGGCCGCTCTGTATTTCTTCAGAGACATTGTGCCTTTGTTTCCCAAAGATAATAGAACAATACAACGACTGCAATACAAGTACAGATGCAATAGCTAATCAGCAGCCAGTCAACAAATGGCAGACAGTGAACAATAGTTTAGTGACAATACAGGCCAACAGTCATTCTCACATGAACTCTAGCTCATGTCCCTGGGCATACTTAAGGCCCCTTTACATTTAGCGATGCACCAGTGATCCCGACGACGATACAACCCGGTCAGGATCGCTGGTGCGTCACTAAATGGTCGCTAGTGAGCTGCCACACAGGCAGATCTCACAGTGATGCAACAGCGATACAGCGGTCATTACTTACCTTTCAGGCGAGGCGATCCTGGCGTCCTCCCGTCCGCGTCAACATGTCGCTCGTCGGCGCCAGCAGGAAGCCCAGCAGGAAGTGCCCGACAAGAAATGGAGCTGTGCGATTTCGCGCGATCAGCGACAGACAGCGGGGGAGCCGGTCGGAGGTAAGTAACACACATAGCGATATCGCTAGTGTCACCAAATCGGTGACGCTTTAGCGATATTGCTAGCGATATCGCTATGTGTAAAACCCCCTTAAAATAATATGTCTAGATAATTCAGATTAAATGCAATGTCGCCACAATGTCCCTTTGGGAATTTGTCTACAGGTGTAGTTTCAATTTTGATTTCATTGATGTTTTACAGAAACAAGCTGCAGTGGATTAGGCTGAGAGAAATTTGCAAACTGCCAATGTAGTGACCAGAATGTTGAATGTTGTGCTCAGTACAGTATTCCTAGCTCGTGCTTCTGGAGACACGCACCCCATAAATTAGGTGGGCTCTCATCACTGCAGAAATGCCAAGCATATGGATGCTAAATGTGCTTAAGGCACACTGGGAATTGGGAGAACAGAATTTGCTGATTTTTTTTTTTTTGGGGGGGGCAAGGAGCCATTTCCCTTTTCCAGAGCTTTTTTACTAGCAATAATGTGGAAGCCGCCTATATTTCCGTTAACAGATGACAGACCTGAGTGGGGATTTGCTGTTTTTGTGGATTGAGTTGCAACCTTTATTGGTAACATTTTGCATAACGTCTAAGATCACATTTTTCCTGTGCTATATGCTGAGCACTTACTTTGGGGTTTCCATCTAACTCTCCGAGTGACATGATTCAGATAAACCCCTTGAGGGACTTTCTTTTTCTGGCATCATTTAGTCAATGTCACAGAAGTCGCTCCTGGGCTAGTGTTGGTAGTGAAAGTGAACTGTGTGAATTCGATGTTCCAGCATGGAAACAGATTATGCAAAAACGCACGTTGAGGCAGCAGGCGGGGGTTCAATTTCATTACATGTAAGTTACCACATTTCTGGTTCACTTATATTTTTTGTCGCCGCTAAATTTAGTTCTGTTAACACTTTGTTCCGCCGAGTAGTGATTTAATTGTTAGTGGACATGGTTATGATAAGCACATTCACTGTATGTGGATAAGGGCATTTTTGTGAGCTTATTATGAGAGTGTTATTTGGGCACTAGCACCTTATTTCAATTGGAAATGGTAAATGTCGGTATAATTTTTTGTATGTGGATGAGGTCATTTTTGACAGCTTATTAAAATAGCGCTGTCTGTGCACTGGCACCTTATTTATTTATAGGAAAAAAGGTTCATTTATATATTTTGCTATTTATATAGTTCTTTCATGCACTGCCACTTTATAGTCATTACTATATTATTGGACTATTGGCACCTTAATTACTTATTGCACTTTATTCATATATTCATTTATTATTTAGAATTTTTGCCCATAAAATTGATCCCTTTTTGATACAAAATTTTTTGAATATAAATCACTGCTATGAAATTTTCCCCTTTACCTGCTTGGTAAGTGGTATTCTTTGTTTTATAATTTTGTAATTTTGCTGATTGAATAAAATTATTTATATATTTCAAAAACTCTTGACCTTAATTTTTCTCTGCCTAATTATGGCATTGATGGATGGTTTGTGTGTTATCTCTGGACTTTTATCTGCTGCTTTTTGTTCTTTCTTTAGGCTCAATGGGTGCCAGATGTGCGCCTGCTTACGCCAATCTATTTTTAGGTTGGTGGGAGGATACGTTTGTGCATCTCTTACCTTCTTTTCGGGCACATGTCATTAAGTGGTACCGCTACATCGACGATGTTCTGTTATTTTGGTCGGGTTCTTTGGCTGAATGGGAGAAATTCATTGTAGACTTGAATTGTAATTCTTGGAACATCTCTCTCACTTCTAGTGTTTCTGGGGATGCGGTGGACTTCTTGGACCTACGTATTATCAAGCAGGGAGGGTGGATGTGTACCTCACTTTTTCGGAAGGCCGCTGCCTCAAACAGTCTGCTTCACTATAGCAGCTTCCACCCGTTGCATGTTCGCAATGGCATAGCGAACAGGACCAATTTTTAATTGATGCCAAATCCCTTACAGCTCATTTTAAACAAAAGGGGCTACCCAGACGTATTGTTTCTCAAGCTTTTCAGGACTCTGTCGGTAAGGATCGAAGGGCCCTACTTAAACCTAGGCAATGGAGGGATTTCTCGAGCAAAAATATAATTACTCCTTACAACAACCATTGGACTGACATCTACGATATTTTATAAAAGAACTTTAACATCCTATTAAGTGAACCAAGAGTGACTCCTTTTATTAGTCATCAGCCAAAACTTATAGCCAAACGTGCCAAGAATCTTAAGGACTCACTATGTGTGAGCCATTTCAGATGCCCTACTGAGTCTTTGGGTAGAGGCACAAAATTGATAGCCACTTATCCTTGTGGCAGTTGTACTATTTGCCCATTTATCATTTACAACATGACGTTAACATTGTCTGTCACTCTGTAGCAGATCCATACCTATTTCTATTCGAACTGCCGTACCCGCAATGTTGTTTATGTTTTGGTTTGCAGATGTCCCAAAATATATGTAGGGCAGACAGGTCAGGAACTTCGCCGTCATATCCACCACCATTTTTCCAACATTACGTATGCACGAAAGGATCAAGCCCTTGGAAAACCAATTACTTCATTGGCTAATCATTATCTACTTCACCATAATGGCCTTCCAGGCAAAAGATGTATAATGGTAGTGGACAAAGTTGAAACAGTGGACGCTGTACTGAAGAATTATTAAGGAAAGAGTCCAGATGGATCTTCAGCCTGCATAGCTTCGCACCAGGAAGCCTTAATGAGGAATTATTGTTTACTGGTTTCTACAAAAAATGAAGGACAGATGTTTGTGTTCACTATATCTTCGATTCATGTATCGGTCAGTTTGAACACACCACCGTATGATTAAGTATAAAATCTTTAATCGTTGAATTTTTTGTATTATACATTTTTTGATTTTTCATCTTCTTATTCTTCCATTCTTCCAGGTTTTATTTCTCATATTTTGTAGGGTATTTACAGTAATGTATCTGGTGTTTTCTATATTTATACATTCATTTTGGTTGGGATAAAGGGAGGCAAGAGTTAAGAAAGATATAAGTGGTTTGACTTTTTCATCCCTCCATTTTTGATAAAAATTCTTATCCTGATAGGTCATGTATATCAATGTATATGCAATGATCTAGACCTCTATTTGCAATCTGACAATAGGAAAGGGAGGGTGGAGAAAATAAGACACAGTCAATGGGAAGGGGAGAAAGAGAGAGAACAAAAAAATGCCCTCTGCTTTTCTTGGGTCAAATGGTCATGAAAAAAACTTTTGTCATTCACAATTGCGCATACCCCCTCCCTCTTATATATGTGTCTTTATTAAATGTTAAGACCATTATTGATTGTATAAAGTATGGTTCATTTTGATCTCTTTGAAGACTTGACATTACTCTTAAATATTGGTACACTGAGCAATTACGTATAGGGGAGTCCTTATTCATTCAAAGTATGGTACTGCCATACATAATACCAGTCCCAGGGTCTACGTTATTTATTATGTAATTTTTCATGATTTTTGCTTGGGCATCAGCGTCTCTTACCTTTTATTATCCATGTAATATAAGTCCATTAGTGGCTCTATATGGGATCTATAGCTCTACTTAAGCGCCAAACAATTTATTATCTTTGTACATATATCTACTTTGTTTAAGCATTTATATTTTTGTGCGTTTTGTTATCTACACGACATATCTGCATTTAGTTGTCTCATTTGAGGATCAATAACAACATATTTCACCGGTATCAGACTTTTTGCTTAATAGCGGCAACATACTGAATATATGATGGTGATTCTATGCAATATATTCTTGTTCAGTGGCGCCTTATGGGTATATAAGTTTTATATGGTGTATTCCTTTTACTGTCTGGCAACGGGCATGATATACCGTGTTTCATTTCTTGTGTATGAATAGGGGTACATTTACCATCCTATTGTAATATCGTGCTGCCACAGTGGCTTAGGAAAATATGGATTTCTAAAAAATAAAAACAATAATAATTTATTTATTTTATTCTTTTTTTCTATTTTAAGCACCTCTTTATCCTTAATGAGTGTGTTTTTACTTTGTTTAACAACTTGCTTTTTGCACATCAGTTATTTTTGTCTTGATTAAGTATTTGTTTGAGCGCCTGCGCAGTATATCTCCCTTTGTGCTGGATCCAGGCAGGGACTGATGTCTGTGTACTGCACACTACTTGCAAGCACCTGCACAAGGCACACTAACTTAATGTCTGTATATTTCCCTTTGTGCTGGTACCAGGCAGGGACTTATGTTTGCGTACTGCATATTACTTACAAGCGCCTGCGCAATGCAATGTTTGTATGTGGGGACCTTTATTTTTGCACTGCGCATGCTTGATTATCCCTGCCCAACAGAGGCTATGACGGATTGAGAAGTTATGTACTGCGCTTGCGCGATACACACTAACGCAATGTTTTCAAGTGGAGATCTTTATCTTTGTACTGCGCATGCGTGAGTCTCCCTGCTCATTACAGACTATGACGAACAAAGCGCTTCACCTGCTTCGCTTGTGCAGCTGCTACTTCCTGATGCCGAGTCCATGCTGGAATAACATAGTCCACATGTAAGTAATCTTTATTGATTATCAGGGACATAAAAAGATGCGCTTTGTAACAATCGTCACACCTTCATTTCTCCCTTCAGGAAGCCACGCTTCTGGTGGCGATACACGTGGGGTCTCTTCCCCCTCCTCCTTGAACCATATGCGGGCATTAAGGTTTATTATCATGGGCTCTGTTAGTATGCAATCTATTTTGATCTGCAGAGTATAGGCTAGGTGTTTATTATATGAACTTCTTTTATATTTTATCTATTATTATTGGGGAATGTCTTGTGGTCTCTTATTTATTGATGAGCCATAGTTGCATTATTTCAAACATTTGCCTAGAGTTCATACTAACAGTATTGTCTTTCTCGACACTTTATTGCATATTTGCACAAAAAGCTTTATTTTGCATCTTATAGGACAAATGTCTTGCTTGTGTTTTTGTATTGAAAAACTAGTATATGGTCCATAAAGGGTTTTTCTTACAAACTTGGGTTATATCCTATTTTGCCTGACACAGTGGAGGAGCAGATTACTTACTTTATTATAAGACTTTTTTTGGTGGTGTTGTTGTTATGTAGCCAAATTGTTTTGGATCTTTTTAAGTGTTTTTAAATATGTCACTTTCAGTATGCTTTTTTGTGTCAATAAAATCTATTATTGTTTATATATTTTTTCTTTAAATATTTCAATTATTATTTTTGGGTTGATTACCCATTTGTACACACATCTTTCTCTGGGTCGTTATGTCTATGCATATGTGTGTGGTTGATGATCCCTATCTGAGAGTTAAAATCCATTAGTGCCCTCAAGCTTCTTGTTTTCCACTTTTGACAATTGCACCCCTCAGATCATCGACTTGCATCGCTACAGAGGTCTTTCGGCCTACCAGTTAACCGTTTGATTAGTGATGTGCCGACAGCGGAATTCCCCTCTGCACATGTTGCAGAGGCTGTGGCTGCAGTGAGGAGCCCTGGTGCAGTCTGTCCATTTGCATAGCCTGGGCCAACGCAATACAGATGTAGTGCAAATCACGCTTGCCTAATGGGCACAGGCGAAGGACCTCTGCACCCTTCACAGTAATGAAATGGCTACTAAGAGGGTTAATGCTGATGATGCCATCATCAGCATCACTATTCCGGTCATTTACATGCTGGAATACACTTTGAATAGTCTGTTTGAGGAGGTGATGGTCCCAGAGGAACAGTTGGAAGCAGAGGAGGATGTGGAAGGGATTACAATATCTCAAATTTCCAGACTGTCGTCGCACAGGCAGGTGCAATGGGAGGCAGGCTTCCAGCAATCAAGGGGTGCTCATAGTACCAGGCAAACTGTTACTGAAGATGCAGGAGCTGAGGAACAAATTTAGGAGGATGAGGTGATGGGCATGCAACAGTCAGGAGATAAAGATCATAACGATACGCTCTCTGTTTTCCGTGGTTGGTGGGAGTGGACAGAGAAAGCAACATTGAGTCTTAACCAACCATCAACACAGCATTAATTTGCACTCATGGAAGTGCCCAACACATGAGCGCTTTCTTGCTGCACTATCTTCAACACGATACCTGTAGTCTTAGGGTTAGAAATAGTGCTGACTACTGGGGTGCCACTGTGTTAGATCCATGGTACAAGAGTAAATTTAGCCAGATGCTTCCCATCCTCAGAAAGGGATACGTGCATGCTGGAGTATCGAAATACGCTTGTAGGCAAACTTAAGAGTGGTTTTCCACAAAACAGCAGTGAGGGGCACATTGTGCCTCCCAGTTCTAGACATCCAACCCCGGGAACATCAAGGCTTCGTTGCCTAAACATTAGCAGCAGCAGCAGAAGTATAAGTGGCATAAGCAATTTCTGTGAGTTGCTTAACACATATTTTAGACCATCCCATGCACCAGTAGAACAGAGTACAAATCTGTCACGTTGTGAATCACTGGAGAGGCTGGTGCAGTGGTATCTGGAGCTCTACATCAATGCCATCTGGGGGGTTTGGACCCTTTTATATTTGGTTTTCAAAAATGGAAGAGTGGCCTGAGCTCGTTTGTCACGCTTGGAGGTTTTGTCATGCATGGCAGGCAGCGTTCTTTCAGAACGTGTCTTCTGCACTGCTGGCAGTTTCCTGATGGATAAGCTTATCTGGCTGTCCCCTGAAAGTGTAGGCTGCCTATCTTTCATTGAAATGAACAAGTCATGGATCGCAGATGACTTTTGCACCTCAGTCACAGATAGGGCAGACTAGGCGATGGTGTTGTTTTTATTGTCATGTATAGATCTCACAATATTGTAGTCTGTGCCATCTTTGTGATGTTTTATTTTTACTTTTTTCCCCTGTTTATAGTATGGGGCATCAACCTTTCCTGCCCTGCAGTGCATCAGAGCAGCTCCTCACAGGCAGGAAGTATGCGTGTCAACTCCTGCTCTGAGCAGGAGCTTACAGGCCAATGTCCTTAGGTGACCCTGAGGCCATCTTTTGGCAGGGGGTCAAAATGGAGATCATTGGTACAACGTGATAGAAATCATGTTGGGCAAATGGGAGCAGAGAGGGAGCACCCTCCCTTTGAGATGTCCATTGATGTCGCTGTCACTATTGACAGCAGCATCAGAGAGGTTTAATGCCCGCGATCCGTGCCATCATTGATCATGGGCATTGCTGCAGGGTGTCAGCTTTTATATAGAGCTGACACTCCCATTTGATTGCAACAGCGCTTGAGTGAGCCTGTGTGATTGTCACGGAGTATCTGTACGATCGTTTGCGGAATGCATCTCCCGCAGCTCTGCACATATACTGTGAATGGGGTTAAAGGGTTGTTTGACGTCGAAGTACAAATCTGAGGTCACTCTATGTGATTGCAAACTTATGAATCCTTACTGCATGCACATCCACATTGCTCATACAGTTAAATGCAATACAGTTGCATTGAGCAAAGCTTTTAAGCAAATCACATACTTGCGGTTATGCGCCCACTGCTCCCAGCAACGGCAGCAAAAAAATCCTCACAGCACATGAACCTACTTATCATTTTTTGTCCCATAGCTTTTTGTAAAGGCCCAGTGATGTTTTGAATACTAATCTTAATGTTCCAATTTAGAAACCGCAAACCCCTTGATGATACGGCATGCAATTTCCAGATGTAAACCTACATATAGCTACTGGGTTTTGTTTTTTGTTGGGGAAATGATATTGCATGGTTTTTTTTTTTTGTTTAAAAATTAAAAATATTGAAATGCATGCGTTTTAGTTTTTGCATCAGTTTTGATATTCCACATTGGCAACTGTACACTGTAAAGCTATATTGTGGGCATTTTTAGGCCATGTTCCAACATGCTGACATTTGCTGCTCCATGCTCCTTTTTGGGCAGGGGGAATAATTTTTCTTTAGCAAAAAATCTTCAAACAAACTATAAAACTAAATCAAGACATTTAACTCTACAGGTCTAAGTTGGCACACCTGTTTATATCGTGTAATTGGAAACACATGCACACCACACTAATATTATGGCCAAACTGGTGTTACATTAGCCTTTTTGACCAATATATGAAGCTTGCTAAGTAATTCTGGTTGATTTAATACTTTCAAGGGTTGGCTAAATACTTTACAGTAACAAATTTTTGTAAGTGACTAAATTTTATACTTGTGTTCAACATACATGTAATACATTGCAAAATGTAACATTAGCAATGAACATTGTGATAGACGTGTAGTACGGGCAGTGCTGACAGGAAATGGTTTGTCAGTTGCGGTACCAAACATAAATCACACGCAGTACATAGGATGTGGAGGGCATAAGGGAATACATGTCAAGTACCTTGTCTCAGTCAAAGCAGGATGATGCAGACTCTGACAGCGACACCATCAGTTTGAGTCAGTGTTCTTCTCAATCTACCTCCACCATAACATTTAATGTTGTACATTATGGAATTTCCATTCCATTAATGACACCTGTTTCTGTTCTACCCCTTAGTCATTTTACCCACACAACCCTGGAAGAAAAAGAAGATACTTCACCAGGACAACTTCTTCCAGTTGATTTATTAAAATACATAAACAGTTAGCATTTATTCTTGGATTACTTGACACTGGAAGAGATAATGTGACTTGTGTAGCTGGCTATGCGAGGTCTTGTGGTACGAAAACTGGCATTGGTACTAGTAATCTAAGTCAGGGCAAATCTGGAAGAGGAAAATAAGTTTAGGATGTCCTGGTGTATATAGATTAGTAACTATAGCACTCAATCAGAACAGTTTGGTTTGAAATCTTAAGACCATAATATCATTACATACCATGTTCAAATATAATGTTTACACACACAAAACTAATACAAGTGACTATATATATATATATATATATATATATATATACTACCAAGCCCGAGGTTTACTAATGAACAGGTGTCAGCCAGAAAAAAATTGACATGGGGTCCCCCTATAAAATCAAACCAGCAAAGACTGGACAGCCAGCTGCGCGCTGATATTAATAGCCTGGGAAGGGGCCATGGAAATTGCCCACCAGACTAAAAACATCAGCTCTCAGCCACCCCAGAAATGGCACATTTTATAGATGCACTAATTCTGGCACTTAGCCTCTCTCTTCCCACTTGCCCTCCAGTGGTGGCAAGTGGGGTATTACTGTATTTGTGGGGTTGATGTCACCTTTGTATTGTCTGGTGACGTCAAGCCCACGGATTAGTTATGGAGAAGCATCTATAAGACACCTATCCATTACTAATCCTATAGCTATATGGTAAATAATGACACAGACAGAATAAAGTCCTTTATTTGAAATAATCACACAGACTCCTTTAATAATCTTAATTAAACCATACTTACTGCATTAGCTAATCTTCAACTCCCTCAATCTCCTGCAACAAAAATAAAATAATAAACCAAAATATAATACTCCCTGTCTGCCGTAATCCATTTACCGAGTGTCCCACGACCATCTCATGTGTAGAACAGTCACATCAGGAGATGTGACTGCTCTACCCGGCCTCTGGTGATACACTGACAGAAGGTAATATCTCACGTAGTGTATCACTGCACTGCTGTGAGAGTTCACGGGAGTTCATGAGCTCTCATTTATGGCAGTACCTCTGTCACTCCCGATGTGACTATTCTACACGTGAGATTGCCGTGGGACAATCTGGATTACCTTGGACTACGGCGGACAGGGAGTATGTGTTGGTTTATTATTTTATGTTATTTTCTAGGAGACGAGGGCATCAGGGAGTTGATATGCAATGAGTGTAATGATATTTTTTATTTTTATGTGAATACTAGCTGAAGAGCCTGGCGTTGCCTGGGCATAGTAGCTAACTGTGGTTAGTTATAACAAATTATAAAGATTATCCTCCATCCCATAGCCCAGTGCCCATATACCCATCATACATATCCTCCATCCCATAGTCCCGTGCCCATATACCCATCAAACATATCCTCCATCCCATAGTCCTGTACCCATATACCCATCATATGTATCCTCCATCCCATAGTCCCATGCCCATATTCCCATCATACATATCCTCCATCCCATAGTCTCGTGCCCATATACCCATCACACATCATCCATCCCATAGTTTGGTGCGCATATACCCATTATGACATCATCATCACCATGGAAACCGTTATGACATAACCGTCACCACTGCAACCCATTATGACATCAGCATCTCCATGGCAACCATTATGACATCATAATGTGGGGCAGGGCTTGATACACACACATACACACACACATACACTCAGCTTTATATATATAGATGTATTATGTATGAATATGTATATATTATGTGAATATGTATGTCATTTTACTTTCTTGAACAGTTTTTTAAAAAAGCAGTAGTCTCATCAGGCCAAGCCTGCTTTTTTACTAAAGGTCACAGCTGTGGGTCACAGTCAGCTGCTGAATCACGCTGACATCTGCCAACATGATCCTGCAGTGCTGTGACCGACAGAAGCATTTAGCAGTAGCAGTAGCATTACAGCACATAGCCGCAGACAACCGCACACACACATACAACTGCACACACACCTACACCCGCACAAACACACATACACCCGCACACACACACATACACTCACACACACAGACACCCGCACACATCCGCAGAAAGCCACACACACATGCAGACAGCAGCACAAACGTGCAGATAATATGGAAAGAGGGTTCACCATGGGCTTGGAGAAAACATGGCAATCAACAAAAGGAGAAGATCCTGCCCATATAACAAGAGAGCACCACAATTGCGTAAGAGTATAAATGTAACACTTTATTGACAGATAGCAAAATTGCAGACAACTGTGGTCAAAATTGTTGGTACCCCTTGTTTAATGACAGAAAAACCCACAATGGTCATAGAAATTACTTGAATCTGACAAAAGTAATAATAAGTCAAAAATCTATGAAAATGAACAAATGAAAGTCAGACATTGCTTTTCAACCATGCATCCATAGAATTTAGAAAAAGATAAAACTCGCAAAAAAGGACTGGACAGAAATGATGGAACTCTTAACTAAGGCTACTTTCACACATCAGTTTTTTGCCGTCAGGCAGGATCCGGCTATTTTTAGAAAAAACGGATCCGGCATAAATTTTGGAGAACTGTAGAAACGGATCCGTTTTTTTGCTGGATCCGTCTAGCAGGTTATATCTGTTCCTGGGGGCTGGCCAATTGGATCTGAGCATGCACAGACTTAAAAAAACCGGATCCGGTGGCTGGATCCGTCTTTTTCTGGATCCGGCGCATTACGGCGCCCATAGACTTTCATTGTAGCAAAAAGCTGGAAGCGCCGGAGACAAAAAACGTTACAGTAGCCGTTTTTTCCAGACGCCGGAATGAGACAAGTTGACGGATCCGGCAAAAAACGGATGAAACGCAATGCCATCCGGCACGATCCGGAGCTAATGCAAGTCAATGGGGAAAAACTGGATCCGGCATTGCATTTTGCCGGATCCGGTTTTACAAAAAAAAGCCGGATCGCGCCTGAAGGCAAAAAACTGATGTGTGAAAGAGGCCTTAATATTTTGTTGCAAAACCTATTGAGGCAATCACTGCAATCAAACAATTCCTGTAACTGCCAATGAGACTTCTGCACCTCTCGACAGGTATTTTGGCCCATTCCTCAAGAGCAAACTGCTCCAGTTGTCTCATGTTTGAAGGTTGCCTTTTCCAGATGGCATGTATCAGCTCTTTCCAAAGATGCTCAATAGGATTTAGGTCAAGGCTCATAGAAGGCCACTTCAGAATAGTCTAATGTTTTCCTTGTAGCCAATCTTGGGTGTTTTTAGCTGTGTGTTTCAGGTCATTATCTTGTTGCAAAACCCATGACCTGAGACTGAGACCAAGCTTTCTGACACTGAGCAGCACATTTCTCTCTAGAATCCCTTGATAGTCTTGAGATTTCATTGTACCCTGCACAGATTCTGGGCACCCTGTGTCAGACGCAGCAAAGCAGCCCCAAAACATAATAGAGACTCCTCAAATTTTCAAAGTAGGGACAGTGTTCTTTTCTTGATATGCTTCATTTTTCCATCTGTGATCATAGAGCTGATGTGCCTTGCCAAAAAGTTCCATTTTTGTCTCATCTGTCCATAGGACATTCTCCCAGAAGGTTTGTGGCTTGTTAACATGTAGTCTGACTTTTTATGATTTTTTTTTAAACAATGGTGTCTTCCTTAGTCGTCTCCCATGATTTCTGACTGTAGTCACAGGCACATCCACCTGCTTGGAGATGGTCTTAAAACTTTCCCATTAACATGTTTGTCTATAATTTTCTTTCTAATCTCCTGAGACATCTCTTTCCTTTGCTTCCTCTGGTCCATGTTGAGTGTGATACACACCATGTCACCAAACAGCACATTGAGTATCTATAGCCCTCTATATAAGCCCACTCACTGATTCCAAGATTGTAGACACCTGTGATGCTAATTAGTGGACACACCTTGATTTAACATGTCCCTTTTGTCACATTATTTTCAGGGGTACCATAATTTCTGTCCAGGCCCATTTCATTTTTTTTTTTTAATTCTGTGGAATCATGGTTGAAAGAAAATGTCTGACTTTCATTTGTTCATTTTCATAGATTTTTTATTTATTACTTTTGTCAGATTCAAGTTATTTCTGTGACCATTGTGGGTTTTTCTGTCATGAAACAAGGGGTACCAACAATTTTGACCACGTGTGTACATTTGGGTTGTTACTCGGGTCGAACACAAGAGCATTCCAATTTGCTTGACCCGAGCAACGAGCATCTGAGCTTGCCCATCACTATGCATGACCTGTTATATGAAAGAAGAATGTAGAGTCCTGGTAGTGATCACATAGCCCCCACAAAGCCCTGATTTCAATTTCATCCAGTCTGTGTGGGATTACACAAGGAGGAAGAAGGATTTGCACTAGCCTACATTCACAGAAGATCTATGGTTAGTTCTCCAAGATGTTTGGAACCACCATCCTGCCGAGCTCCTTGAAAAACGGTGTGCAAGTGCATCAAGAGGAATTGATGCTGCTTTGAAGGTAAATGCTGCAAAGGGTGGTCACAGAAAAATTTTTGATTTAATTTAGATTTCTCTATTATGCACTTAGTGTGAATTTTTTAATTGATACAAAAAAAGAATTAACACTTCTATCTTTAAAAGCATCTTTACTTAATAGTATTTGTTTTACACCTGCCTAAAACACTGTGTATCACATTCTGTACTATTTACACACACTCAGTGTACTTCAAGATTTGCCATAACATGTGAGACATGATGATCTGTGGCTCCCTCTGCTGGAGCTCTAGGTTTATCTAGACTGTTTTCTTCGGTAGTTCATGTTTCTTGGACTGCAAAGAGATAATGATAAAAGGCACAAACTGTAGTTTTGTGTTATTTAATCTATTCCTTCAGGCAGAATCTGCTGAATATAGTAGCTAATTATTTTATTTACCCTTTATGTGTGCACATAGCTGAAGATGTTTGAATATTGAAATAATGATATGTTTAATATGATTAGATTTTTTTTATTTTAATTACTTTTGTCCACAATATTGATATAAGGAATATAACATACTAGATGGTGGCCGGATTCTAACGCATCGGGTATTCTAGAATATGTATGTAGTTTATTTATGAAGTTTTAATAATAATGCAATAATGCACCCCCCAATCCTGATATGTATGGTTCTCTCCCTCCAATCCTGATATGCATGGTACCCCTCCCCCCATTTCCTGGTATGCATGGTCCCCTCACCCCCCAATCCTGATATGCATGGTCCCCTCAACCCCCAATCCTGATATGCATGGTCCCCTCACCCCCCAATCCTGGTAAGCATGGTCCCCTCACCCTCCATTCCTGGAATGCATGGTCCTATCACCCCCCTTTCCTGGTATGCATGGTCCCGTCACCCCCCTTTCCTGGTATGCATGGAACCCTCACTCCCTAATCCTGGTATGCATGGTCCTCTCACCCTCCAATCCTGGAATGCATGGTCTTCTCACCTCCCAATCCTGATATGCATGGTCTTCTCACCCCCCAATCCTGATATGCATGGTCTTCTCACCCCGCAATCCTGATATGCATGGTACCCCACCCCCCATTTCCTGGTATGCATGGTCCCCTCACCCCCCAATCCTGATATGCATGGTCCCCTCAACCCCCAATCCTGATATGCATGGTCCCCTCACCCCCCCAATCCTGGTAAGCATGGTCCCCTCACCCTCCAATCCTGGAATGCATGGTCCTATTACCCTCTAATCCTGGGAAGTATGGTCCTCTCACCCCCCTTTCCTGGTATGCATGGTCCCGTCACCCCCCTTTCCTGGTATGCATGGTCCTCTCACGCCCCAATCGTGATATGCATGGTCCCCTTACCCCCCAATCCTAATATGCATGGTCCTCTCACCCCCAATCCTGATATGCATGATACCCCTCACCCCCCAATCCTGGTAAGCATGGTCCCTTCACCCTCCAATCCTGGAATGCATGGTCCACTCACCCCCCAATCCTGGTATGCATGGTCCTCTCACCCCTCTTTCCTGGTAAGCATGGTCCCCTCACCCCCCTTTCCTGGTATGCATGGTTCCCCTCACCCCCTTTCCTGGTATGCATGGTCCCCTCACCTCCCTTTCCTGGTATATATGGTCACCCTCATCCCCCTATCCTGGTATGTATAGTCACACTCACCCCCCTATCCTGGTATGCATGGTCACCCTCACCCCCCTATCCTGGTATGCATGGTCATCCTCACCCCCGCTATCCTGGTATGCATGGTCACTCTCACCCCCCTATCTTGGTATGCATGGTCACCCTCACCCCCATATCCTGGTATGCACGGTCACCCTCACCCCCTATCCTGGTATGCATGGTCATCCTCACCCCCGCTACCCTGGTATGCATGGTCACCCTCACCCCTCTATCTTAGTATGCATGGTCACCCTCACCCCCCT
Source organism: Dendrobates tinctorius (assembly GCF_039654945.1). Lineage (NCBI taxonomy): Eukaryota > Metazoa > Chordata > Amphibia > Anura > Dendrobatidae > Dendrobates > Dendrobates tinctorius. Next base: position 16,194,841 of record NW_027361858.1, on the reverse strand, counting down.
ATCCTGGTATGCATGGTCACCCTCACCCCCCTATCCAGGTATGCATGGTCACCCTCAACTCCCCTTACTGATATGCATGGTCTTCTCACCCCCCAATCCTGGTATGCATGGTCCTCTCACCCCCTATCCTGGTATGCATGGTACTCTCACCCCCCTTTCCTGGTATGCATGGTCACCCTCATCCCCCCTTTCCTGGTATGCATGGTCACCCTCCCCCCATTGCTGGTATTCATGGTCCCCCTCCCCCCCATTGCTGGTATGCATGGTCCCCTCACCCCCCTTTGCTGGTATGCATGGTCCTCCCCCCATTGCTGGTATGCATGGTCCCCCTTCCCCCATTGCTGTTATGCATGGTCCCCCTCACCCCCCTTTGCTGGCATGCATGGTTCCCCTCCCCCCATTGCTGGTATGCATGGTCCCCCTCACCCCCCTTTGCTGGTATGTATGGTCTCGTCACCCTCACCCCCAATCCTGGTATGCATGGTCCTCTTCCCCCCTTTCCTGGTATGCATGGTCACCCTCACCCCCCCTTTCCTGGTATGCATGGTCCCCCTCCCCCATTGCTGGTATGCATGGTCCCCCTCCCCCCCATTGCTGGTATTCATGGTCCCTCACCCCCCTTTGCTGGTATGCATGGTCCTCCCCCCATTGCTGGTATGCATGGTCCCCCTCCCCCCAATGCTGGTATGCATGGTCCCCCTCACCCCCTTTGCTGGTATGCATGGTCCCCCTCACCCCCCTTTGCTGGTATGTATGGTCCCATCACCCTCACCCCCCTTTCCTGGTATGTGTGGTCCCATCACCCCCCTTTCCTGGTATGCATGGTCTCTGTTAAAATAAAAATAGTTATATACTCACCTTCCGACGGCCCGCAATCTCCACTCCACGCGCCCTGCCTCGCGGTCCCAGTAATGCCTTGTGCGAAACACCGCTGATGATGTCGCGCTCTCACGAGAATGACGTCATCTCCGGTCTAAGGCGCAAGGCTAAATTACTGGGACCGCGAGGCCGGGCGCGTGGAAAGGCGACCGCGGGCCGTCGGAAGGTGAGTATAACCTTTTTTTATTTTAATTCTATTTTTTACAGATGCGCTGCACCCGATTGAGCGCTGCGCCCGACTGCGCCTGCCGCTACAAACAGCACCGTGGGATTTCGGTTACAGACAGACAGACATGATAAGACGATTATATATATATAGATACAATTGAAAGGATAATCAGATCTGTACTCCATAGATGTATACAGAAAATGAAACAAAACTTTACGCTGTAGCATACTTTCTTAAGTATGCCAAAGTATGTAGGTCTAAATACACACTTGGAAACTTGGACTAAGATACTCAGAAGAACATTTTCACAGAAATACACAAATCTTTTGCTATGAATTTGTTTTTGACTTTATGACTTGCGACCCACATGCCACAATAAAAAATATGAAAAGGATTGTATCAGAAATTGCACAGCTAGAATTATTTCATAATGCATTAATACCTGATTTATAGTCACAATCAGAGGCGTAGCTAGTAGAGTTGAGCGAAATGGGTCAGTCATATTCAAAAGTCGGCAACTTTCGCTGAAGTTGGGTTTCATGAAACGAAACCCGACCATAGCGTGAGGTCGGCCATGAGGTCGGTGACCAGAGCGCCAAAGTCGCGTTTCAAAAGATGCTTCCAGCGCCCTTTTTCCGCCAATGATGGAGGACGCACCCTGTGGGCAACGCGATGACATAGGCATCGGTCACCACCATCTTTGAGAAGGGCATGCAAGTGATTGGCTGGCTTTGTGTGGCGTCACAGGGGCTATAAAAGGGCGAGAACGCCGACCGCCATCTTACTTCTGCCGATATTAGCATTAGGGAGAGGTTGCTGCTGCTGATTCAGAATAAGGGAGAGCATTAGGCAGGGAAGAAGAACCAAAAAACTGCTTCTGCTGTTAGCGATTTCCACTTACAACACAACACTTTGTGTGCAGTGACAGGGGAGGCTCTATTTTTGTGCATCAGCTCTGTTGGTTATTAGCCTGCCTTATAAGGCTCCATGACAGCTGCATTGCTGTTTGCACACTGCTGTGCAAACTGCTTTTTTAAAAGCAAAAATACTTTTCTTCCTCTTTTCTGCACAGTTACCAAGCATTCATTTTTCCACCCTTTTGTGTGTGCAGCTGTCCTGCTTATTAGGCTGCCTGCGTCCTTACTTGGACTGAGAGCATCATTGTCAGCGTCCTCAAATCTCTAGTGAAATCCAAATTCTCAACAATCCTACAGACACCCTCCACCTTGTCATACACCATCCAATTTCAGCCTGTTACATTGAGGTGTAATCTCTCCTGGGCCTGAGACAATAGTTCTGTGTCCTCAAATCTAAAGTGAGATTCAATTTCTCACCAATCCTATAGACACCCTCCACTTTGTCATACACCATCCAATTTCAGCCTGTTACATTGAGGTGTATCTCTACTGAGCCTGAGACAATAGTTCTGCGTCCTCAAATTTATAGTGAGATTCAAATTCTCACCAATCCTATAGACACCCTCCACCTTGTCATACACCATCCCGTTGTGAACTCATTTTCTGGTTTACCTCTGGCTTCTGGTGAGTGTGGTGGAGCTGGCTTTATTGACAGAGGAGTCGTGAGTTCTACATCCAGGCTCCCTCTAGTGGTGACAGTAGGTAATGAAGCTGATCTAAATGGCAGAGACCTGCCACCTGAGGAGGAGTACTGTGAGTGGACATCAGGAGTCTCTGACTGGATTTAAGACAGCCAACTCCCTAATTTTGTGCTGGTGATTTTTTCTTGCCCTAAGGTTCTGGTTTCCAGTTCTGTTCCTGCCTTCTCAAGCTAAGTGTGCTCTGCTATTTTTTTGCATGAAATTTGGTCTGGTTTACTCAGTTCTGTGGTCAGCCAGCCCCTGCTGGGGCTGTGCTGAATTTCCATTCTTATGTCTCTGTTTATGCCAGTTTGCTTTTTGACCCTGATCAGATTGGTCTCTTTTTGCTCTGTCTTTAGACTATACCAGAGTGCTGATATAGGGAATTGAAGTCTAGCTACTAGAGTTGAGCGAAACGGGTCGAAAAAATTGAAAAGTCGCCGACTTTCACCAAAGTTGGGTTTCATGAAACGAAACCCGACCTTAGCGTGAGGTCAGCCACGAGGTCTGCGACTTTAGCGCCAAAGTTGCGTTTCAAAAGATGCTTGAGCGCCCTTTTTGCAGCCAATCAGGAAGAATGGACACTGTGGGCAACGTGATGACATAGGCAGCGGTCACCACCATCTTGGAGAAGGGCATGCAAGTGATTGGCTTGCTTTGTGGGGCGTCACAGGGGGTATAAAAGGGCGGGGACGGCGACCACCATGCTACTCATGCTGATCTCAGAATAGGGAGAGCTGCTGCTGCTGCTGATTCTGTAGGGAGAGTGTTAGGCAGGGAACAAGATACCAAAAACTGATTCTGCTGCTAGCGATTTTGCCTGTACAACACACCAGTCACTGTGCAGTGCAAGGGGAGGCTATATTTTGGTGCACCAGCTCTGTTGGTTATTAGGCTGCCTTTTAAGGCTACCTGGTAGCTGCATTGCTGTGTGCCCACTGCTGAGGAAACTGCTTTTTTCAAAGCAATCCAGATTTTATTGTTTTGTCCTTGTGAGTTACAGAGCGCTCATTTTTCACACACCGTACAGCGGTGTATGCTCCTCACACAGTACCGCATAATGGCTGTTATCACGGCCACAGTGAAGCTATCTGTGTGTGACTCTGTAAGGATAAGTCGAGGAGTTGTTCCGTTCTTACAGACCTCCACCTTATAGTTTTCTCTGGCTTTCAAACAGTTTAGTATATTTGCTGTTTGATTACATTCAAAACTATAGAGAGACAGCGTGCGTCAGTCCGTATACTAAAACACGGAGCTTGACAATTTTACATACACTGGACAGCAGTGTACGTGCACGCTCCTCTCTCAGTGCCGTGTAACGGCTGTTATCACAGCCACAGTGAAGATATCTGTGTGTGACTCTTTAAGGATAAGTCGAGGAGTTGTTCCATTCTTACAGACCTACACTCTAGGGAGATTCCAGTTCTGCCCAATTCTATATACACCTTGTAGTTTGTCATACACTAGGCAATTTCTGCCGGTCACATTGCGGTGTTAAATAAACAGGGCCTGACTGAATCCCACAGTGTCCTGAAGTGTAGAGACATTCCAATTCTCCACAGTCCTCTATACACCTTTCTAACAGCATAGAGAATCTGTCTGTCATATTGCGTTGTTAAATAAACTGGGCCTGACTGAATCCCACTGTGTCCTGAAGTGTAGAGACATTCCAATTCTCCACAGTCCTCTATATACCTTTCTAACAGCATAGAGAATCTGCCTGTCATATTGCGGTGTTAAATAAACAGGGCCTGACTGAATCCCACAGTGTCCTGAAGTGTAGAGACATTCCAATTCTCCACAGTCCTCTATACACCCTTCTAACAGCATAGAGAATCTGCCTGTCATATTGCAGTGTTAAATAAATAGGGCCTGACTGAATGCCACAGTGTCCTGAAGTGTAGAGACATTCCAATTCTCCACAGTCTTCTATACACCCTGCTAACAGCATAGAGAATCTGCCTGTCATATTGCAGTGTTAAATAAATAGGGCCTGACTGAATGCCACAGTGTCCTGAAGTGTAGAGACATTCCAATTCTCCACAGTCTTCTATACACCCTTCTAACAGCATAGAGAATCTGCCTGTCATATTGCGGTGTTAAATAAACAGGGCCTGACTGAATCCCACAGTGTCCTGAAGTGTAGAGACATTCCAATTCTCCACAGTCCTCTATACACCTTTCTAACAGCATAGAGAATCTGCCTGTCATATTGCGGTGTTAAATAAACAGGGCCTGACTGAATCCCACAGTGTCCTGAAGTGTAGAGACATTCCAATTCTCCACAGTCCTCTATACACCCTTCTAACAGCATTGAGAATCTGCCTGTCATATTGCGGTGTTAAATAAACAGGGCCTGACTGAATCCCACTGTGCCATGAAGTGTAGAGACATTACAATTCTCCACAGTCCTCTATACATCTTTCTAACAGCATAGAGAATCTGCCTGTCATATTGCGGTGTTAAATAAACAGGGCCTGACTGAATCCCACAGTGTCCTGAAGTGTAGAGACATTCCAATTCTCCACAGTCTTCTATACACCCTGCTAACAGCATAGAGAATCTGCCTGTCATATTGCGGTGTTAAATAAATAGGGCCTGACTGAATGCCACAGTGTCCTGAAGTGTAGAGACATTCCAATTCTCCACAGTCTTCTATACACCCTTCTAACAGCATAGAGAATCTGCCTGTCATATTGCGGTGTTAAATAAACAGGGCCTGACTGAATCCCACAGTGTCCTGAAGTGTAGAGACATTCCAATTCTCCACAGTCCTCTATACACCCTTCTAACAGCATAGAGAATCTGCCTGTCATATTGCGGTGTTAAATAAACAGGGCCTGACTGAATCCCACTGTGCCATGAAGTGTAGAGACATTACAATTCTCCACAGTCCTCAATACATCTTTCTAACAGCATAGAGAATCTGCCTGTCATATTGCGGTGTTAAATAAACAGGGCCTGACTGAATGCCACAGTGTCCTGAAGTGTAGAGACATTCCAATTCTACACAGTACTCTATACACCCTTCTAACAGCATAGAGAATCTGCCTGTCATATTGCAGTGTTAAATAAACAGGGTCTGACTGAATGCCACAGTGTCCTGAAGTGTAGAGACATTCTAATTCTCCCCAGTACTATATACACCTTGTACCTTGTTTTACAGTACCAGAGAGTTGGTGTAAATTTGGGTAAATTTTTCCAAAAAATGAGGAAGTGTGGTGGAAGAGTCCGTGGAAGTGGGTGGGGGTTGGCAGCTGGTAATGATGGTGTTGGTGTTGGTGGTGGATCTGCTGGTAGTGGCAAAAGCAAAATAGTACCTAATACTGGAGGTGCTGAGGCTGTGTCATCGTCTGGCTCCACAAGGCCTCGAAGGCTCCCTTTTCTGGGAGTAGGTAAGCCGCTTCTAAAGCCGGAGCTTCAAGAACAAGTTTTGGCTTACCTTGCTGACTCAGCCTCCAGCTCTATCGCCTCCTCTTCTGAAGTTTTAAAAAATAAAAAGCACTGAGTCATCATTGGAGGCTCATGGTCATAAACCACACCCCTTTCCTTGTGTCCTTCAACCCTACCAAAATTGAAGGATGCGGTAGGTCACACTACAGATTATTCCATGGAGCTGTTTTCACATACCATGCCTGGGTTATCAAGTCAAATCGTGAATTACCCAGGCAAAGATGAATCTGACATGGAGTGCACTGATGCACAGACACTGATAGATTATTCTGCTGGTACATTCACTCAGAGCACGACATTGTCCTCGCTGTGTACTGAGCCAGAATCTGATCCAGATGAAACTCAGGTGCCCCTTCCCGCATACTATACCACCAAACACGGTGACACAGAGGAAGGTGCACATGACATTGAAGAGGAGGTGATGGATAACCCAGTTGTTGACCCAGATTGGCATCCATTGGGGGTAGAGTGTGCCACTGCCAATAGCTCCTAAGAGGAGGAGGAGCATCCACAGCGGGAATCGACATCGCAACAGTTGTTATTTGGCAGGCACGGAGCAGTCCAAAAACGGGTTACAAAAACCCAAAAAATTGCAGGACAGCTTGGCCAGACAGTCAAAAAAGCACAGTGTGCAAGGCCTCAAACTGTCTTCCCTAGTAGGAAGAGTGCAGTGTGGCACTTTTTTGAACAAAATCCTAATGATCAGGAAAAGGTAATCTGTAAGAAGTGCGCAAGACCTTTAGCCGAGGGAAAAATCTGAGAAATTTGAATACCAGTTGCATGCTGAGACATTTAACCACCATGCACTTGCAATCGTGGATGGACTACCAAAACTCACGTACCACATGTGCTACTGCTCCCAAAGAAGGTAGTCAGCAACTCAACATTTTTTCCCCCACTGTAAGTCCACCGGTTAGCACACCACCAGCAGCAAATGTTGAGTTGTCGTCGCAAGGGCAAATCATTCAGGGAATCACACTGTTATTGCAACGAAAGACTGAATCTAGGCCATCAGAAAGAACACCAACTCCATCACCATCATCAACCCTCTCTCAGTCCGCCATGTCCACCGCTACTTCCACCATATCCAGCTCCAAAGTCCAGTTCACCCTACCAGAGACTATGAGTAAGACAAAAAAGTACTCATCCTCTCATCCGCGTACACTGGGTTTGAACACCCACATTGCCAAACTAATCTCGTTAGAGATGATGCCCTATTGGTTGGTTGAAAGCGCAGCTTTCCGCGAACTAATGGCCTACGCAGTACCACGCTATGAACTACCCAGTCGCCACTTATTTTCTCACAAAGCCATCCCAGCCCTCCACCTTCATGTGAAAGACCGCATTGTCTATGCACTCAAGCTGTCAGTGAGTGGAAAGGTGCACTTCACAACTGATGCATGGTCCAGTAGGCATGGCAGGGGCCGTTACGTGTCCATCACTGCGCACTGAGTTAATGTGGTGGATGCAGGGTCCACAGGGGACAGCGGTGGTGGGACAGTGCTGCCTAGCCCACGGTATAGGAAACAGTTGGCTGTAGGCGTTCGACCCTCCTCCTCCTCCAGAAGCGAAAGCTGGTCCACACAGCGCAGTCGCACGAGCACTGCATCCGCAGTTGACAGTGTTGCAAATGAGGTGTCCCCCTATCAATCAGCATGCTGTGTTGCAGATGATGTGTTTGGGCGACAGATACACTGCAGAAGTACTGGCCGACTACTTTCAGTGACAAACTGAGTCATGGCTGGGCAGTCTACATCTTGAGGCAGGCAAGGTAGTTAGTGATAATGGCCGGAATTTTGTGGCAGCCATAGCCCTTTCAAAACTCAGACACATACCTTGCTTGGCTCACACCTTGAACCTGGTGGTGCAGTGCTTCCTCACTAATCATCCGGATTTAACAGGCCTGCTCCTTAAGGTTCGAAGACTGTGCTCGCATATCCGCCGTTCGCCGGTACACTCCAGTCGTATGCAGAAGCTGCAGCGATTGCTCCACCTTCCCAAGCACCGCCTAATTATCGACGTTGCCACAAGGTGGATCTCCACCCTGCACATGGTTGAGCGTCTATGCGAACAAAGGCAGGCCGTAATGCATTTGTGGGAGGATACACGGGCAGGCACTTTGAGGGCAGACATGGAGTTGACAGGTGTGCAGTGGTCGAAGCTGAAAGACCTCTGTAAAGTCCTTCAGTGTTTTGAGGAATGCACACGGCTGGTAAGCGCAGATGACGCCATCATAAGCATGAGCATCCCACTTATGCGTCTGCTCATGCAAATTTTGATGCACATTAAGGAGCAGGCATCTGCAGCCGAGGTTGATGAGGAGGATGAGGAGGAAGAGGAGAAGGGAAGCCTTGATGACAGTCAGCCATTGTCTGGTTAGGGAACTGTCGTGGACGAGGTGGAGGAAGAAGAGGAATAGGAGGAGGATGATGATGGGGATGATTATTTAGGGGAGGAGGATGCTTCTCGTGGGGCAAGAGAAAATGTTGGCTTTGCAAGGTCTGGTACAGGGTTTGTGCGTGACAGGAGGGATGTGGATTTGCCAGAAAGTGCTCCTCCATCCACCACTCGCAGTGCATCATCGACACCGGGAACATTGGCCCCCATGTCAGAATATGCCTTGCAGATTGCTAACAAGGGACCCCCGCATTGCCAAAATGATGAACGATGATGACTACTGGTTGGCTAGTATCCTGGATCCACGCTATAAAGGCAAATTCTAAAACATAATGCGACAGGAGAACCTTGACCTAATATTGGCTAACAAACAAGCTACTCTGGTAAACCGGTTGGTTGAGGCATTCCCAGCACACAGCGGCGGTGATGGTTCTCCCACAAGCCGTTGGGGGCAACATGGAAGAGGTGCTCGTGGTGCACACAGCCAAAGTGGCGTTGGAGACAGGGGTTTCATGACCATGTTGTGGACTTATTTTTCAAGTCCCGCTCACACGACTGGTAATACTGCATCGATTGAAACTGACAGGAGACAGCACTTGTCAAGTATGGTTACAAACTACCTCCCATATCAATGTTCTCCCTCACAGGTCATTCCCATTTGACTATTGGGCAGCTAAACTGGACACCTGGCCTGAATTGGCACAATATGCCTTACAGGAGCTCGCATGCCCAGCTGCAAGTGTGCTGTCGGAAAGAGTCTTCAGTGCTGCTTGATCAATACTGACAGAAAAAAGGACCCGTCTGTCAACCCAAAATTTGGATGATCTAACCTTCATTAAAATGAACCATGCATGGGTTTCCAAGGATTTTGTTCCACCTTACCCTGATGACACATAGGTTGCCAGAAAAATTGTTTCTTTGGTCCGCCTGTTCCTGGGACTTGACCAATTTCGCCTTTAGCAGCAGGTGAATGTCCCACATCAACATATGGCATTTTTTAAACCTCCCTAACTGGGCAGCCTCCTCCCCCCAATGGCCGGGGTCACCACCGAGCGCACGCAACCGTGCGAGTGTCATTGCCCTGGACAGGTGGGTGGGCCGACTCGTGGGCGCAGGCACTGGCACAGGGTCCCTCATTGTGCAATCAAGTGTCTCTGACGGTGGTGGTGCACACCCGCCATCAGACACACCGTCGTACTATGAGGGGCCCAGTACCAGTGTCGACACCCACGAGTGGGCCCCCACTTGCTTGGGCAGGGCCCCATTTGCAATGTTTACCTCTCTCTGCTCCGCTGTGTAGTCTGGGCTGTCAAATCCATCACTGGGACTGGCACTTAAAATTTGGTGAACTGATAGAAGATGATGGTTAAGACGTAGCTATGCCCTGTCCCGCTGGCCGGGATCCAGCTTCAGATGATCAATGGCTACCATTTCTTATGGACGTCGACTCACAATGAGATGTAATGGTGGTTTCTCATCAGCTTTAACAGTTTTCCTACCCACAGACGTGTGACATTCCAGCGCACATTTTTAAATGTGCCCTCTCATGCCAATCCAATTGAATCGCCTACAGCCTGTGGCTTCTGTGTTTTGCACTCCAAAGTTACGTGACAGATAGGCAGTGAGCACCATGTTTACATTTCTCCCTGTGATCAAAATTGGATGGATATGAGTAATGGCGATGGGATCAACGGTACTGCGATACAGCAACACTTTCTTCACAAAGAAAGGTTTTTGCTGTGTCCACACACTAATTAATTGAGGGTCAGCATCGCCTCTGAGAATTGTGATGGAAGTTGTTCCCTTGAATAGTAATTTGTAGATTTCTGCAATCACTAGACTTTAGGTAAATAATTGTATGCATCTAATTTCCTATTGCAGAGAGTCTGGGCTGTCTTACTGAGACAGAAATATAAATGAAGATTTAAAAATACCACCAAAAGTGTATCATGGTGTACGCTTGAAATACATTTCCTTTTTTCTAGTTTTTAGATTGTTGTGTAATCCATGCAGAGAACATGGATATTTTAAATGTTTAAACTATGCTCTATATACCTGCTATCCAGTGATAATGTATCCTATCTCAACTTAGTACAATCTGGTCTAATCCATACTGAGCCTGCCTCCTGATCGATACACATAGGTTTTTAATGTGTAAACTATGCAACATATATACGTGTTATCCGGTGAAATTGCACCCTTTATCAACTTTCTCGAATCTTGTAGAATCCATACTGGGCCTGAGAACGGCTGCAGAGCTGTTAAGCAAGCTACAGCACCTGTGGTTTGGACATGTAATGTTTTGCATTTTTTCTGGAATGGAGGTTAGGCCGAAATCAGGAATTGCTGTTGACCTGCACTTACTGGGAAATCATCGTTCACAGCGAATTATTGGAATCCCAGATCCCCATCACTAACGGTGTTCAGCGGATTATCTGCACCTGTAAGCGACAAAAGATGGTCCTTTCAGTGTAGGGTGCATGTAGTCCTGGACATGGAAGGCCATGATAGCCCTGTTATTGCTCGATCGCGCGTGCCAGAGCCTCGCGTATCCCTCTAGTAAGCTTTACGCATACCGCAGGGGCATGCTGGAGTCTCATTCGTTAACGGAATAAAGCTGACAAATCGCTAGCACAACTACAAACGGACATACCACACCACACACACACACAATCGACAAAGCTTTCAATGTGTGCATCTTTTTTTGAGGTGGCATGGTTGTGGTTTCCCGGGTGGAGTCCAATTAAGCCGCAGGCTCCACTCCTGGTGGTGCCCTTTTGGACATTCCTTTAAGGTTTAGCTTTGCAATCACACTGAAGCCGGAAAGCAAACACTTTGGCTTCATGGACACTGTTTGGAGGTTCATGGGAATAACGCCGCCCGATCGCCAGTTGCCATAATTTATTGGTGGGAAGTACGACGATATATGATCGTGTTCGTTTTCAGATTTTGTTTTTTTGGGTTTGGTTTTTACATTTTTAGTCCAGACTCTCTTGACTTCATAAGGGCATGACAAGCCTAGATCTGTGTCTCCTCCACCTCCTCCTTTTACTCCTCCACCTCTTTTGTAAATGTAGTTGCCCTTTTCCATATGTTATTTTTGTCTTCTGAGCAGTTTGTCTGCTTTGGGACACCTTTTAAGGTGTTTTGTAATTGTTTTCTATGTGTTAGTATGTGTTTGTCTGCCATTGATTTCAGTGTGGTTCGATGAACATTCGACGAACTTGCCTCCTGTGCGACGAACCAAAACACTAGCAGGGTGGCTCAACACTACTCATGATATGTAGCCATACATTGTTAATGTTTAAACTTTGCTATATATACCTGCTATCTGATGATATTGTACACTTTGTCTTTTTTTTATATTCTTGTCTAATCCATACTGATCCTGGGAGTGTCTCTGTGTAACTGATGGAATATATATGGAGATTGACAACTATCCTTTGACTGAATAGAGCTGTACGCTTCTGATACAGTACCATATATGTGATGTTATTTTGTGTCTTTTTTTGCAAAATTTGGAAGTTTGGTGGAAGAGGCCGCGGACGTGGGCGTGGGGGGGGCCAGCTGGTGCTGATGGTGGTGGTGCATCTGCTGGTAGTGGCAAAAGCACAATAGCAGCTAAGGCAGGAGGTGTTGAACCTGTGTCATGGTCTGTCTACGGAACGCCTGGAAGGCTACCTTTTCTTGGAGTAGGTTAACCGCTTTTAAAGCCGGAGCATGAGGAAATGGTTTGGGCTTACATTGCCGAAACAGACTCCAGCAAATATGCCCTCCTCTTCTGAAGTTTCAAAAAATGCAAGCACTGAGTCGTCAAGTGCTGGCTCCTGGTCAGGAAGAACCCCTTTCCTTGTGTCCTGCACCCCCATCCAAAGTGAATGATACAGCAGGTCAAACTTCACATTAGTCCATGTAGCTCTTTCTATCATACCATGCATGGGTTATCAAGTCAAATCGTGAATTCCCCTGTCCAAGATGAATCTGACATGGAGTGTGGGTGGCCAGGCAGGGCAGTGGGGTTAATCGGTACCGGGACGGTGTCTCCCTGGGATGTGTCACAGTGGTGGTGACCCGTTCCGTGGCCCTGGGCGTCCATGCAAAGGGGTGAATTACGTTTAGAGGTGAATGATACGTGACGCCACCTGTGGTTTCTGAGTAGATTGACCAGCGCTGCAGTGGCGCTTCTCTGGGACAGAAGTAATGGTGCAGCTAAGATGTAGAAGCCCTGCACAGATATGGCCGTTGTCGCAAGGCACATGAAAGAGTTGGTAGATGGTGTGCAGTGCAGGATGTAGCAGAGACGTGCGCCAGGCGCAGGAGAAAGAGGACAGACACAGTCGTGCAGTTCCTTTACCTGGACTTTTGTAAGTGCCGTTCAGGACCCAGAGTACAGATGGAGAAGGAGTTGGTCAGCCTGGAAGCAAATTTGGAATTCTCTCTCTGCAGATAGGTAGTGTGGCCTCCATTCTAGCGCTTATCTGAGGTACTCGCAGTGCTGAGTTCAATGAAGTTCCCCCTGTTGACTCTCTCTTGGAACTTTCTCGTATGGCAGGCAGCCGTAGCCTTTTCCTTCTGGCTCCCACACGTCGCTGCTGGGGCTTCTGAGCCTTAGTTGGGTACAGAGCATTTACAGCTGCTACTTCCTCCCGTTTCTGCTGCAGGAACGTCAGTGTCCCTATAAACTCGGAGACCGGAATCCGGACCATGTGCTCAAGCTAGGAGTGAGCCTTAACTCTGCTCATCCTCCAGCTCCCCTTCTCACATCCACACACTTCCCCTTCCCTTCACAGACTGCCCTAACTTACCTCCTCCCGACCACAGACAGCAGCTCCTCAGCAGTCAGGTTCAGAGGTCTCCCTGCTGGCCTGGAGTGGGAAATGTGATGTGTTGGTTTAACTGCTAGAGAGATCCTTCGTTGCTCCCAAGCATGACATCACACTCCCTAGGAGGAAGGTAATGCCACTGTGGCGACCGTACTCCTGGGGGCACCACAAGTGCACTGAGGCCCAGCCACTGCTAGATGATTCTGCTGGTACATTGACCCAGACCACTACATTCCCCTCACACTCTACACAGCCTGAATGTGACCCAGATGAAACTCAGGTTATCCTTCCCATATACTGTACCACCTTACACGGTGACAAAAAGGAAGGTGCAGCTAAAAGTGCAGGTTCGGCCCACCCGCCGTCAGACACACAGCCGTACTATAAGGGGCCCTGTGCCAGTGCCGTCGCCAACGAGTGGGCCTCCCCTGCTTGCTCTGGATCACAGCATTTGCAAAGTTGAAATACTTACCTCTCCCTGCTCCACCTCCATGACGTCTTCCGCGTTTTCTGACAGTGATATTCTGATCAGAGAGCACAATGACATCACATCTGTACGCCCAGACTAGTACAGGGATTCCCTAGCGAGGAGACTTATTTGAGGAGACTTATTTAATTGTTTTCAATGTTGGGACAGCAATTTTTGGGGAGCACTCTACTCTGGAGAATGATATATGGGGCCCACCATACACTGGAGCATTCCAAAGGTGGACATCAGACAGTGGAACAGCATTTACAGGGCCCATTATACACTAGAGCATTAGAAATGGGGCCCATTATATATATAGAGCATTATTTGGGCCCATAAGACAGTGCAGCTTCATCCATGGGGACCAACATATACTGTAGCATTATGAGGAGCTCATCATATACTGTTTCAAACATTATATGGGACCAATGATTCTGTATGGTGAAATATATGGGCCTCATTACTCTGTATAGTGCACTATGCGGTGGCCATAATACTGTATGGAGTAAGATACTGTCCGTTTTTGGAGCTATTGGAGAATTTAAAATGGATATCAGTCATGAGATGTAAAAAGTGAAGTATTTTTCATTGTACTATACCGCTATTTCTCTGCCGTATCGGAGCATCATGAGTTGTGGTATGTGTTAAAGGGGCGCTCTTTGGCCCAGGGCACATGAAAACCTGAAGCCAGCCCTATCCTCCCAACAAATTTAGCCAAATAACCCCCATTTTTCAGTGCATAACTAGTATTATGAAGTAAATTAAGGTTGAAAAGCTTCAGTAACAAGATTTGATGTTTTTGGCATTCAAAAGGGCACTGTAGGTGTGTTTCCTGTCCTCCACTCCCTGCCGACTTTGCTTCCCCATTGACTTGCATTGGGTTTCGTGTTTCAGTCGGCCAGCGACTTTTCACAAAAAGCGGCCGATTTCGTTCGACCCGACTTTTGCGAAAGTCGGGTTTCATGAAACCCGACTCGACCCACAAAAAGGCAAAGTCGCTCAACTCTAGTCCAGACCTGAATCCCATAGAACACCTGTGGAGAGATCTAAAAATGGCAGTTTGGAGAAGGCACCCTTCAAATATCAGGGACCTGGAGCAGTTTGCCAAGGAAGAATGGTCTAAAATTTCAGCAGAGCATTGTAAGAAACTCATTGATGGATACCGGAAGCGGTTGGTCGCAGTTATTTTGGCTAAAGGTTGTGCAACCAAGTATTAGGCTGAGGGTCCCAATACTTTTGTCTGGCCCATTTTTGGAGTTTTGAGAGAAATGATCAATGTTTTGCTTTTTGCTTCATTTTCTTTTGTGTTTTTTCATTTAAGACAAATTAAATGAAGATAATAATACCGAAGAATTTGTGTTTGCAATCATTTTCAGGAAGAAACTCAGTATTATCTGACAGAATTGCAGGGGTGTCAATACTTTTGGCCACAACTGTGTATATATATATATATATATATATATACACTAGCTGAAGAGCCCGGTGCTGCCCGGGCATTGTAACTAAATACAGTTAGTTATAACAAATTATAATGATTATATCTATGTATATAGATATAAAGTTCAGTGTATAGTCCCGCCCACTCCGCATAGCCACATTCACTATAATATCCCATATCATCCCGTCAGCCAGAGCTACCGGACTACTACCCCTAATATCCCACATCATCCCGTCAGCCAGAGCCACCGTACTACTACTCCTAATATCCCACATCATTCCATCAGCTAGAGCCAACGGACTACTACCCCTAATATCCCACATCATCCTGTTAGGCAAAAAAACATGGCACTCCAGAGAAAAAGGAAGGTTGTGTGGTGCTCAAGTAAGGTTTCCAACCCATAAATATGTACAAAAATACTTGGCACTCAAAAATGAAGAAGCAGTATATTCTTTATTTAGCATCCAGACAAAAATAGACTCATATCGTATTGAACGTTTTTGGTCCAACAACGGACCTTCATCAGAAAGGTTTTTTTTTAGTTTCTTTTGGTAGAAAACTGCAAAAGATACAGATAGGGTAATAGATATCCTTAGGTAGTATCAAAGTCTATGCTGCTAGTATTATATAGAGGCTGGAGCACAAGTCTATCTGGTTATAGTTGGATAAATATGACTGGATAAAGCAGGGCTGCAGGAATGGGTTAACAGTGCTAGGGGTGCAGGCTCTGCAAGCAGATACAGCGGCACCCTGGATTCCTCCTGCGGGCACTAAGCGCTGTATCTGTTTCTGATGAAGGTCCGTTGTTGGACCAAAAACGTTCAATACGATATGAGTCTATTTTTGTCTGGATGCTAAATAAAGAATATACTGCTTCTTCATTTTTGAGTGCCAAGTATTTTTGTACACATCCCACATCATCCCGTCAGAGCCAGTAAAAGTAGAATAGTGAAATTGCACAGAAACATGGTTCACTAAGATCCCAGGTTTTCTACTGATCAGGCTGATATTCTCACTTATCTTCCACCATAAATAACACAGTCATGCTTTTCACCAATGGACAGGCACAAACCCTATACATTAGTACAGTAGAGAAACATTCACACACATTTTCATGCACCGTCAACTTGTAATTTGTCCGGCTGAGTTGCTCATGGATGTACAGCATCTGTAGGCAGTATAGTATCATATTTAATGGGTTGTTATGGGAAAAGCATTACGTGTTATATGGGTATTGTGATAAAACACTCCGGGATCGCCTTTGCTGGGGTCAAAGGTCACGTGCGTTCAGCATGCAACTCAGGCGCAGAGCTGGGATTCGGGTATAACTGACCCTGGGTCAGGTTTATTAACGGTGAAAGCAATGCAAAAGAAAATAAAACATAAAACAAATCCTTGCCTGTCCGGCACTAACTAAACAATGGACAACCTAACTACCAACTGGCGGGCTTCTCCCGTCCAGCCAAACCACAGTTGCAGTGGGCACTGTTTCCACTCACGTGTGTCTCTCACACAGACAGGCTCTCTGTGTTACCAGGCTGAGACACTCACACAACCACCTGGCATCCTTTTATATCCACCTCCCATTATTCATTAGCAAGCAGGTGCAATACTGACCAGACTAGGCCACATAGGAAAGGAATACATAGGAAAGGAATCTGGGCGAGATATACCTGCCCTCATCCACTATTCCCACATGATTCTCACATATCCCCCCCTTCTGCTCAGACCACTCCGGTCGAGCAATGACACCCTCCAAACAGTGCACTCGGGACAGGGCATCTGCATTTCCCATCTGTACCCCTGGGCGGTGCTCCACCGTAAAAGTGTAGGCCTGCAGGGCAAGGAACCACCGGGTCACCCGGCTATTCCGTTCCTTGTTCAAGTGCATCCACTTGAGAGGGGCATGGTCAGTGATCAGCCTGAACTTTCGGCCCACCAGGTAATATTTGAGGGCCTCTAGAGCCCACTTAATGGCGAGGCACTCTTTTTCTACGACGGCATACCTTTGCTCGTGTTTATTCAGCTTCCTGCTGAGATAGAGGACTGGGTGTTCCACTCCGTCCCTCACTTGTGAGAGTACGGTCCCAATACCGGTATCAGAGGCATCCGTTTGTACCACAAACTCACTGCGGAAGTCCGGAGTCACCAGTACGGGCTGAGAGCAAAGTGCCCGTTTTAGGCTATGGAAGGCTTCTTCAGCCGCTAAACTCCATTTAATCATGACGGAGTCTTTCCCTTTTGTAAGATCCGTCAGGGGGGTAGCGATGGCTGCAAAATTGGGTATGAACCGGCGATAATAGCCGACGATCCCCAGGAAGGCTTGCACCTGCTTCTTGTTGACAGGTTGTGGCCAGTCCTGAACCGCCTGAATCTTATCAACCTGGGGTTTAACAACACCCCTCCCAATTACATACCCCAAATACCGGGCTTCTTCTAGCCCGATGTGACATTTCTTGGGGTTCGCGGTTAGACCTGCCTCCCACAGGTCATCAATCACAGCTTGTACTTTCTGGAGATGAGTCTCCCAGTCCAAGATGTAAATGACAATGTCGTCCAAATAGGCCGAAGCGTACTGCCTATGTGGCCTCAGGACTCGATCCATCAGTCTCTGGAAGGTCGCCGGTGCTCCGTGCAGTCCAAACGGCATATACACATACTGAAATAGACCTTCTGGGGTAGCAAATGCTGTCTTTTCTCTGGCAGCCTCCATCAGAGGGATCTGCCAATACCCCTTTGTTAGGTCTAGGGTCGTAATATACCGGGCTTTTCCTAACCGATCTATTAACTCGTCGACCCGGGGCATGGGGTAGGCATCAAATTTTGAGACCGCATTCAGTTTCCTGAAGTCATTGCAGAACCGGATGGTGCCGTCCGGTTTAGGAATTAGCACAATCGGGCTGGACCAAGCACTGTGCGATTCCTCAATGACACCTAACTCTAACATTGCCTTCACTTCTCGGGAAACGGCTTCACGGTGCGCTTCCGGGATTCGGTAGGGCTTTACGTGAACTGTGACACCAGGTTCCGTTACGATGTCATGTTTTATTAGCGTAGTCTGCCCGGGTTTTTCTGAGAAAAACTTTTGGTTGTGAAGTAGAAACTGCCTGACCTCAGTCTTTTGCCGCTCCGAGAGAGTCTCTGCAACCCGTACCTCCGGTACGGTATGCGAGCAGACAGGACGGGCCAGCTCCGCTGACAAGGCAGACCGATCCTTCCAGGACTTTATCAGATTTACATGTTCAGGTTTCCGTTTACCTGCCTGGTATACTTTGTAGTTTACTTCACCAACTCTTTCCTTGATCTGAAAGGGGCCCTGCCACTTTGCCAGGAACTTACTGTCCACCGTGGGGGCCAGGATCAACACCCTATTTCCGGGTGCAAACGTACGGATCTTGGCGCCCCTATCATAGATTCTTTTTTGGGCTCCTTGAGCCTGCATCATGTGTTTTTTGACGATAGGCATAACAGCCGCAATACGGTCCTGCATTTGTGTGACGTGATCTATCACTGTTTTAAATGGAGTGACCTGACCCTCCCAGGTTTCTTTTGCAACGTCTAACAGTCCGCGAGGACGTCGGGCGTACAATAACTCGAAAGGCGAGAATCCCGTGGAAGACTGGGGTACTTCCCTGATGGCAAAAAGCAAATATGGAAGTAAATAGTCCCAGTTCTTCCCATCCTTGTCTATCACCTTTCTCAGCATCTGCTTCAGAGTTTTATTGAACCGTTCAACCAACCCGTCTGTTTGAGGGTGATACACGGATGTGCGTAACGGTTCGATTTGTAACAATCGGCAGAGCTCCTTCATTATCCTGGACATAAAGGGGGTCCCCTGGTCGGTGAGTATCTGTTTTGGTATACCGACCCGACTAAACACATGCACCAGTTCCTTGGCAATCGTCTTGGTGGCCATGTTACGCAAAGGGATGGCCTCCGGGTAACGAGTGGCATAATCCAAGATGACCAGGATATGTTGGTGTCCACGTGCAGACCGTGGAAGGGGCCCAACTAAATCCATCCCAATCCTCTCAAACGGGACTTCAATAATAGGTAGGGGTACCAAAGGGCTACAGAACCGGGGCTTAGGTGCAGAGGCTTGGCAGTCAGGACAAGACTCACAATATACTCGAATATCGTGATGCATGCCTGGCCAAACAAAACAGTGTAATATCCTTTCGGTGGTTTTCTGGACTCCCAGGTGACCTCCCATCACATGTCCGTGGGCCAGGTCCAGCACCTGCCGCCGGTAGGGTTTTGGCACGACTAATAGTTGCACCGTATCTTCCCCCTTTTTCTCTATCTGATAGAGTAAATCATTCTCCAGAACCATGTAAGGATATGCCAGCCTAGAGCCAGGTTCTACGGGTACCCCATTTATCACTTTTACATTTGTCCTAGCCTGAGAAAGGGTAGGATCCTTTATTTGCTCGCTTTGGTAGTCATCTTTCTGAACTTCTAAATCCGGCAAACGGGGAGGTGGACGGCTGTCGGCCTCCTCCTCTTCCCCGGTCTCCTCCGTATCACACGCCATGACTGAAAACGGGAACTGCAGGTCATTTCCCGCAGACTCTTCCCCAGAGTCTTCCGGGGAGACCTCTTCCAGGGGTTCGGGACCCACACGCGCCCTGGGAGAAGAATCGTGTACACTATTACCCGAGGGCATCAACTGATTCTCCCACAATTGCCAGAAGTGGGGAAAATCCCGGCCCAGGATAACATCATGCAATAACGCCGGGACGAGTCCCACTTTATGTTGCACAGACCCATAGGAAGTAGTAATGCATATGACCGTGGTGAGGTGCGAACAGGTGTCTCCATGCACACACGTTACAGAAAATTTGTCTGATGGTCCAGTCGGGGCTGACACCAGACTGGCCTTCACCAGAGTCACCACACTTCCCGAGTCTAACAATGCCACCACATTTTTGCCATCAACAGTTAAATCACACAAGTGTTTTTCCACATCCTTTTGACCGGCATTCACACTCACCACCCGTGCAACCATAGACATGCGGTTTTTAGAGTCTGTGACGTCGCACTGCATGGGTTCAGTAGTGACCGGACAGTTCGCAGCAATATGTCCCATCTCTTGGCAGCGGAAACACCTAATGGGCCCCTTGCTTAGACCATAGTTCGTTACTCTCGGCCTCGCAGTGCGGGCAGTCCCGTTTTCCTCCCCCACTGTCTTAGGGATTTTTCCATCTCCCCTACTCCCTGGAACAGTCTTACCGGTTCCATGTGGAGACGATGAAGAACGAGGTGGGGTAGCGTCGTCTCGGAGTCCTTCCGCCACGGAGTAACGTTCAACCAGATCCACCAGTTGATCTGCCGTCGTAGGATTTCCATGGCTTACCCACTTCCTCAGGGCTGGCGGTAGAGCTCTCAGGTACTTGTCCATGACGACTCTCTGGATTATCTCTGGCGCTGTCAACACCTCGGGTTGTAGCCACTTCTTCGTCACGTGGATCAGGTCGAACATCTGTGACCGCGGTGGTTTATCCGGCTGGTAAGTCCATTGATGCACTCTCTGTGCACGGACAGCGGTCGTCACTCCCAGCCGGGCCAAGATCTCGGCTTTCAATTTGTCAAAGTCCTGCGCGGCTTCAGGCTCTAAGTCATAATAAGCCTTTTGGGCCTCACCGGAAAGAAACGGGGCAATCAGGCCGGCCCATCGTGCCTTCGGCCATTTTTCTCGCACCGCCGTCCGTTCAAACGTGGTCAGGTATGCCTCGACGTCATCTTCGGTCGTCATTTTCTGCCAGTACCGACTCACGTGAATCACTCTCGACTCGGCTTCCAGGTTAAGCTCAGGTAAGCTTGCCAAGTGCTGCGCCACCTGCTGGAGAAGCGAACGATCGGTAACTGTCATGTCCACCAACTCCTTCAGCTGGGCCATCATCACCCGATTAGCTTCTTGCTGGACGGCGGTGGACTGTACCAGCGCTTTCACCACGTCCTCCATGCTCATGCTTGCAACGTGATGCCCGCGTTCTCCACCACAATGTGATAAAACACTCCGGGATCGCCTTTGCTGGGGTCAAAGGTCACGTGCGTTCAGCATGCAACTCAGGCGCAGAGCTGGGATTCGGGTATAACTGACCCTGGGTCAGGTTTATTAACGGTGAAAGCAATGCAAAAGGAAATAAAACATAAAACAAATCCTTGCCTGTCCGGCACTAACTAAACAATGGACAACCTAACTACCAACTGGCGGGCTTCTCCCGTCCAGCCAAACCACAGTTGCAGTGGGCACTGCTTCCACTCACGTGTGTCTCTCACACAGACAGGCTCTCTGTGTTACCAGGCTGAGACACTCACACAACCACCTGGCATCCTTTTATATCCACCTCCCATTATTCATTAGCAAGCAGGTGCAATACTGACCAGACTAGGCCACATAGGAAAGGAATACATAGGAAAGGAATCTGGGCGAGATATACCTGCCATCATCCACTATTCCCACATGATTCTCACAGTATATTCAGGTGAATTGTGGGGAGAGTAGCACTTTAAAAAACTCACAGCATCAGAGCACAGTAACACATCAATAATGCATAAAAGTGTCTGTAAGAAAATATTAAATCCACATGATATTTAATATGTGCACTTTCCTACATTCATGTGTGTCACTTAATGATACCACACGGGAGGGGGGATTCATTTCTGTCATGTATTCACTGCTCCTTTCTGGGGGACAGACGATGGCTGGAGCTTATGTTCCTGGGGATGCTAGATTTCTCCCACCATGTCAATGTCTGCTGAGGTGCTGTCAAGTGGGAAAACTTGCGCATAGCAACCAATCACAGCTCAGCTACTTTTGAACAGCTCTGGTGAAATGAAAGATGCTTCGTGACTACAGGGGACACTTTAAATTTGGAACAACTCGTTCAACAGATCCCTCTCACAAAAATACAAGTGAAAGACTAGGCATAGATTTATAGGATAGCACATTGATTTAACACTGTCTTGCTCAGCCTCCATTATCTAGATTAATGCCTATTCAGAGCATGACAGTTGAGATGAGGTTGTCATCTGCTGTTGACTCTGCATAGATGTCCCCCACCCTTCCTGCCTTCCTGAACACGTTCCCTGTAATGCTGCTATATTTGATATTATAATGCTGCTGTATAGTGCAATGTATACATGTGTGTGTGTGTGTGTGTGTATGTATATATATATATATATATATATATATACGTGTATATATTGTATTGTGTAGATAGGGAAAGCGTAGTGATAGGAATAGCCCACTAGAGTGGGGCCTTGTAGGACAGCAAAAGGAATAGGAACTTAGAATAGAATAGGAATTAGTTACAATAGAAGAGGCCAACTGGGATAAGGTAGTGAGCTTTCTGGTTTTTTGGTCAGTAGGGCCTGGGAGCCTGGACAGGGAAATTGATCCCCGAACGTTACATTATCTTACATTCAGGTAAAGGAGCCCAGCTCGTCCAGGGCCTAGGAGTAACATTTGCCAGGGAAGCCAAGGAATACATGGCAGCTTTGTCATGATGGCAGTCAGCTACTTAGGAAGATGCCTGCGTGTCTGGGGCGAAACAGACCGGGAACTGCTATAAGGGACAATGGTGCGACCTTGCAATATTCCTGAAGATGTGAGGGACAGCACAGGGACAGAAAATGTCATGTTTTGTGAAGTATCTTGTGCTGTACCTAAATGTGAACTGGACAAGCTGAGAAAGGAACTAAGTAAAATCATTTCTTTTAAGCTGAAATTAGACTCTGTTTCTATTTGTGTGGAATCCAAAACAAACCCCCAGTGGACCAGAGAAGATCCAGATGGACGGGAAAGCGGACAAAAAAGTACGCTACCACTGGGACATTGTGTGTTTGTGACGGAGGACCAGGATGCAACAACACTCTCATGGAGAGTCATGACTACAGCCCTGGGCCCCATTACATTGGTAGCACTTAAGATGATGACAAAGCTCTCTTAATTATGCTTTGTGTTTTTTGTTCTTGAACACTGCCTATGTAGAGTGCAACAGCCGATGAAAAACTAATCTCAACTACTGTGCACTTCGTAGGAACTGGAGGTAGTGACCAAGATAACTCAGTTCAACATCCACCAGGCTGCACTCATTGTGCTCATAAGCCACTCCTTGTGATATTTTATTGTTCATTTTAGTAAAGTGTTTTGCTCAGTGTCTTTGTATTGTTTCTACCCTTCATAGTTTATTCATCTCATGCGTGCACCTTTGTGACTTGTTTTCCCACCGCCTATCATACGGTTCACCTTAACCTTTCTTCACTAATAGCACAATCTGAATGGACAGACAATCACTATATTACGCTTACAGGGTAGTTTGCAAGACTAAGCTAACTGTAGAGCAGTCTCACAGCTAGATTCATTGCCAGGGGATAAATACATTACTAAAACAAACTTAAATCTATAGAGGCAGCTGAGTCAAACCCTCCAGGCTCAAGCAGGGACTTTCTGCTCTTGCATTGACTGGGCTACCGTTATTAAGGGTCCGTTTTAATCTGTGGCCTCCTCCTGAAAATTAGCTTTTGTAACAGAAATAATTTGTTTGCAGCTGTCAACATTACATTTAAGGCGATGAGATTCCTTTACGCTTAACCATAAGAAATTGCATATAATGCCCTGTATCTGTTTAACTCTTGAGCTTTTTCAAACTACCATCATTAGACCACAGTTTTAACAAGAGCTGGTAAGGGTCTGGATAATCTTTGCGGCTTTAATACTTGCATTGATTTAAAGAAACAAATAAGACTCCCATGTAGATTGTAATTTAGCAAGATATTTCTCAAAGATGTATTCTGTATATACATATGCACTATATTTTACCAAATTAATAAGGAAACAGTCGTATATATGACTTATCAATAAACCAGTTGATTTGTTTAAGTTTTTTATGTTCTGTTGAGCACGCATGTTTGTTTTTTGCTTTTTTTTTGCTGCAAATTTTGTGAATTTTGCTCAACAAAGAATTAGAGGTTTCTTTTGAACAATCGCAAAGCAAATGATTATGTGACCAGTGAGGACCTATAGGAGAAGGTTGCCCATTGGTTTGAGCACTGACCTTGATGTGAAATATAAAAGGATAATAAAGCTCTCAATTGACCAGTAGTGGATAGATAGCAAAGTGCAAAGCCATGTACAAGGTAAGCTAATCATAGATGCATTTAGTTGCGGCCTATCCGCTGAAGTCTATGGTCAATGCCTCTGATCATTTCTGTTAAGCTACAGTCAGACGGCAGTAGATTCTTTTATCCGTGGCATGAGAAAAAAAACACTGATCAGCACTGCTCAGTAGTATAACATTGGTCCATGTGCTATCCAATAAAATATCGGATAGCACTTGTCTGATGTATATGCTGGTGTGAGTGAGCACTTAGTCTTATTTGGCCATGAGAATAACCAGCCTGGTAGGAAGCGATTATGGCTGTCATAGTGAACCAAAATGCAGTGTAGATTGTCCCTAGCCAAGGCTGCTCATGTGTTTTAAACCCTTCCTCTCATGCGCCGTACTTATATGGCACCATGCGAGCAGTGTACACGCAAACATCTTTATACATATGGCAACACGATCTCACGAGTTCACGCTGAGCAACTCGGCAATCAGGTGCGGGTGTCCTTTCCATATGAGAGCTGACATCCTGCAGCAACACCTAGAATCGGTGCTAGCAATTAACCCCTCTGATGCTGCTGTTAATACTGACAGCGACATCGAGGAGCATTGAACATGTAGTGAGCTAACTGTCTGCTCCTATCAGCACAATGCAATGCGAATGCGTTGTGCTGATGGTCTCAATGGTGATCCCCAGCCTCAACATGGCCGCGATGTCCTTCAGGTTCTTTCAGGAAAAGTGGCCAGTCAGCTCCTACTCAGAGCAGGAGCTGCCACGCCTCCTCCCTGCCTGTCAGACGATGCTCTGATGCCCTACAGTGCAAAAGTATTGCAGAGTATCAGACCAACGATCTGTCAGTATAAGGATGATGTCCCATAGTGGGACAATGTAAAAAAGTTTTAAAAAATTGTAAAAATATATATATATAAAAAATTCCAATAAACACAAATATTTATGTAAAAAAAATTAAAAAGTGCACATATTTGGTGTCGGCACATCTGGAACTACTCAACCTATAAAACTATCCTATTAGTTAACCTCTTCAGTAAACATGGTAAAAAAAAATAAAGAAACAAGACAAACAGCTAAGCTTTATCATCATACCGCCGAACAAAAAATGCAGTAAAATGCGATAATAAAGATGAATTTTTGGTGAGTCCCAAAAATAGATAAAATCCTCAAATTTATTTCAAATATTTTAAAAGATCATATAGGTTGGGGACACATCTCAATGCTCTTCTGGCAAAAGCCCTTATTCACTGATTCTCACAGCTTCGGCTATTTTTGGGACTCGCCAAAATTTCTTTCTTATGATAAGTCGCAAGTCACGACGATTGGCTGGAGACCCAATACATTGCAAGACGAACTGAATCATAATACACGGTTAGGCTATTTTTTTGCTTGTTTTACCATAAAGATGAATATATATAACAATGGTACAGCTGAAAACGTCATCTTGTCCTGCAAAAAAACAAGCTTCAATATAGCTCCGACAACAGAAAAATAAAAAAGTCCAAGAATAAAGTGATGCAAATATAATTGTTTTTTTTATATAATAGTTTTTTCTAAAAAATAGTTATTGTGTAAAAGCACCAAAACATTTTAAAATTATATAAATGTGGTATCACCGTAATCAAACGGAATCAAAGAATAAAGCTGCCTTATCAATTTTACCACACGCGGAACGGTATAAATCCCCCTCAAAAAAAAATTTCTGAATTGCTGGTTTTTGTTCATTCTAAAACCAAAAATCGGAATCGAAAGCTGTGAAAAAATGTCATGTGCTCGAAAATAGTAAAAATTAAAGCGTTAACTCATCCCGCAAAATAGAGCCATCATATGACTTTGTTGACCATAATATAAGAAAATTATAGCTGTCTAAATATGGTCATGCAAAAACTAGCTTTTGGAATAAAAAGAGTTTTTTAGTGTGTGACAGCAGCCAAACATAAAAACCCAATATAAATCTGGTATCGCTGTAATCACACCGACCCAAAGAATAAAGTCGCCTAGTCACTTACACTGCATGAGGAACTGTTTATAAAATAAATAAAACCAATTCTTCACCTGCTGTTGATTTGTCCATTCAATCTCCCAAGGATCGCAGTAAGGCTCGTCACACATTCATCCTGTGCTCTGTGCTGAGCTCTTACATCGAGGTTTCCATTTAAATCTCTGAAATAATGATCCAGACAGAACCCCCCAGCAGAAGATTCCCTAGAATCAGGCAGATGTAGTCACTGTGGACACCGTCTGACCCATGATCCAGCAGTGTCCGTCATTTTTATGGGGGCATAAAAGAGCAGTCGACCACAATTTTGTGCAATTCTAAAAAGAAGGACACTGCTAAACAGAGGCCAGTCTGAGTTCAGAGTAACTCTACTGCCTCATTATATTAAATGGATCCCTTGAGAGATTAATCTGTCATGTCACTCAGATATTTAGATGGAAACTCTAAAATAAGTGCTCAGTGTAGATTGTTGGATAAATGTGATCCTAAATGTTATGGAAAATGTTCCCAATAAAAGCTTCAACTTAATCCACAAAATAACCAAGTCCACAGTCATGTCCATTATCTGTCAATGGAAATATAGGGGGCTTCCATGTTACTAGTAGTACAAAGGCTCTGGAAAAGCAAAATGACTCTTCGCCCCCCCCGAAAGAAATTCTGCACTCCCAATTCCAAATGCCTCACTCCCTTCTAAACCCCGTGTGTCAAAACCACATTTAGCACCCACATGTTTGACATTTCTGTAGTGATGAGAGCCTGCCTAATTTACAGGTGCCTGTCTTATGAGCTGCTCACTACAATGTACTGGTCACTACAACATACTGGTCACTACAATGACAGTTTGCTATTTTCACTAAGCAACATCCACTACTGCTTGTTTCTGGAAAACACCAAGGGAGTCAAAATCGTCTATATACCTGTAGATAAATTCCCTAAGGGGTATAATTTCCAAAATGGAGTCACTTGATGGGGGATTTTGCTTTTCTAGCACTTAGGGGCTCTGTATATGGAATCCACAAACTAATCTAGTAAAATCTGCACTCCAAGAAGCAAATAGCACTCTGTCCCTCCCGAGTCTTGCTGTGTGGCTAAGCAGTACTGCACAGATATATATAGGGAATTTCTACATTGAACAGAAATTGTGGGACAAATTTTGTTGCCATTTTTACCCATTTCCCAGTAAGAAAATGTAAAATCTGGTTCTACTAAAATATTGCTGGTAAATATGTAATATTTTTTTCTTCACTGCCCAATGGTATAAAATATTGTGTTACACCTGTGGTATCAACATGATCTGATCACTGCACCCCTAGATCAATTAATTGAGAGATGTAGTTTGTAAAATGGCATTACTTATGTGGGGTTCTGCTGGTCTGGCACCTCAGGGGCCCTACCAATGTGACATGGCACTGTCAAACCAGTCCAGCAAAATCTGTACTCCAAACTGGTGCTTCTTCCCTTCTTTGATTTGCACTGTGCTTTAAAAGTTGACCTGACTTCCCACTTTGCATTTTCAATTGGTTTACTATGTATTCCGTGGGTTGTGACTAGTGTCACATTTTGACTTTCCTGTCTAGGGGTTAAATGTTTAGCAGATTCAATATAGGCTAAATAGCTCCCTCCAAAAAATGTCTCCATTCTTCAAAAGCTATCTTGACAGCTAGTAGCTCGTGGTTCCCCGCATCATAATTACTTTCAGCAGATGAAAATTTCCTGGAGGAAAATGCACAAGGAGGCAAGTTGGTAAGAGTTTTGGAACCTTGAGACAAAACAGCTACTACCCCAACCTCTGAGGCATCCACTTCTGCGATGAATGGTTTCTGGACATCACGTTGAATCACAACTGGAGCGGACATGAAACACTCCTTTAATTTATTAAATGAGTCAACAACATCCAACGACCAAACCTCAAGATCCATCCCCTTTCGTGTGAGGTAAGTAAGGGGTTTCTCAATCTGAGAAAATCCCTTAATAAACTTTCTGTAGTAGTTAGCAAACCTTAAGAATCATTGCAATGCTTTCAGATCATGAGGTTGAACCCAATCAATTATAGCCTACACTTTCCCATGGTCCATCTTAAAATCTTCAGCTGACACAACGAATCCCAGGAGTGATATTTCCTGGACAGAATTAGTACATTTTTCCAATTTAGCAAACAAAGAATTTTCCCTGAGTTTCTGTAAAACAAATTGAACGTGCTCATAGTGAGAATTCAGATCAGGCGAAAAAATTAGAATGTCATCCAGGTATATTACAATAAACCTTCCAATAATATCAGAAAAAATGTAATTCATAAAGTTCAGAAAGACTGCAGGTGAGTTAGTTAAACCAAAAAGCATGACAAGATTTTTTAAATAAACCCTCTGACGTTAAAAACACCGTTTTGCACTCATCACCCTCCCGGATACATATCAGATTATATGCCCCTCTAAGGACAAGCTTAGAAAACCATTTCGTCCCCGTAATCTGATTATATAGGTCAGGGATAAGTGGAAGCGGCTAAGTATTCTGAACCGTAATTTTGTTAAGTTCACGGAAACCGAGGCAAGGACGGAGGCCACCATCTTTCCTTTTCACAAAAAAGAATCCCGCTGTCATGATCCAGACCAGGTTTTGGGTCTGGTCTCTCCTTTCCCATTCTGGTCATTCAGAGGTTAAATTTCTCTGCCTCATTCCGGTGTCAGGTCTGCTATTTCTCTGAGCTCCATCATGCAGGCAGTGCCAGTTATTTTTCCTGCCTACGGTGTGTGTAGCTGGCTCTGGTGAGACCCTGATTTGTCCTGCTGCATTTAGCTGACTTTGCCCGTGTCTGTGTACCCATCTCCTACCAGTCCTGACTCTGTGTATCCCTGTGTGTTTGGACTCCCCGGTAATCAACTCTGCTTTGGCTCTGACCTGATTCTGTCCCTTCCTTCTGCTATGGACCGGTACTGACCTTTTTGTGCTCCTCTGACTCTGTTTGTGGGATTCCCCGTGGCACTACGCTACTCTCTGGTATCGACGCGGCTTGTCTGACTATTCTGCTGCCACCTGGTGGTAGCCTCGCTGCAGTGCTGCTGGTCTGCTCTGAGCAGGATCCCAGCCCTCTCTCCACTCTGCTGCCATCTAGTCATGTTTGCCTTACTCTGCATTTACCTGCAGTGCTGCAGCTTGACACCCGCGGCTATAGATGAGGAAGGACGGCTATGACCTTTCCATAAACTTTCACTTTTATTTTCTTTCATAGTGGTCCATTCAGGTGCCGAAAAATTATACAGCTGAGCATTAGGTAGTTTGGCATTAGGAAAAAGATTTATAGCACAATCATAGGAAAATGGGCCGATAGGAAACGTTCGGCTGGTTTCATTTTCAAAGTTGGGGGAAAAATTTGGTTATCGTCCAAGAACATTAGGCTAAAGCTAAGTGCACACGCTGCGGATTGGTCTGCAGATTTTTTATCTGCGGAACCACAGGTAAAACCGCAGGTAAAATGACCTGTGGTTTTACCTGCAGTTTTCCCTGCGGTTTATCATCTCTACAATGGAGGAGATTGTAAACCGCAGCAGAATCTGCAGAAAGGAATTGACATGTCAATTCTTTCTGCGAATTCAAAACCGCAGCTTTTCCGCAGTTAAAAATCCGCAGCATGTGCACAGCAGAATGAGAATCCCATAGGATAACATGCTACTGTACACTATCTGCAGAACTGCTGCAGTTCTGCTGCCGCCAAAACCGCAGCGGAACCGCAGCAAAAACCGCAGCATGTGCACATAGCCTTAACCCCTTCACGACCTTTGACGCCACGTAGGCGTCATGAAAAGTCGTGCCAGAACGACCCATGACGCCTATGTGGCGTCATGACTTTAAAGCCCCCTGCGGGTCGGGTGACCGGGGTCAATGAAAGGTCACCTGACCCGCAGATACAGGGGGCTTTGTAATTCACCACAGGGGGCGTGGCTTCGCCCCCACGTGGCTACGATAGCTCTGATTGGCTGTTAAAAGTGAAACAGCCAATCAGAGCGATAGTAATATTTCATCAATGAAAATTGATGAAATATTACAATCCAGCCATGGCCAATGCTGCAATAGCATCGGACATGGCTGGAGACACCGATTCGACCCCCCCACCGGCGATCGCCCCCCGCCACTGAATGACAGCGGCGATCTGCCGCTGCTGTCATCATCTGCCCCCCCTCCCATTCCCTCCGCTCCCCGCCAGCTTCCGATCCCCCCTCACCCACTCTCACCGCCCCCGGCACCTTCTAAGTCCCCCTGTCGCTCCCGATGTCCGGCGGGTCCGGTTCATGGGCACCGCCATCTTGGAAAATGGCAGACGCATGCGCAGTGCGCCCGCCCGAATCTGCCGGCTGCAGATTCCATTCTTTCATTTTGATCACTCTCACAGTGATCAAAATGAAAGAAAAAGTAAATAAACCCCCCGATTATCACCCCCATAGGTAGGCACAACTAATAAAGTAAAGAAAATATTTTTATTTTTATTTTTCAAAAAGGGTTAGGGTTAGGGTTGAAAAGAGGGTTAGGGTTCGGGTTGAAAAGAGGGTTAGGGTTAGGGTTGGAAAGAGGGTTAGGGTTAGGGTTGGAAAGAGGGTTAGGGTTGGAAAGAGGGTTAGGGTTAGGGTTGGAAAGAGGGTTAGGGTTAGGGTTGGAAAGAGGGTTAGGTTGGAAAGAGGGTTAGGGTTGGAAAGAGGGTTAGGGTTGGAAAGAGGGTTAGGGTTAGGATTGGAAAGAAGGTTAGGGTTGGAAAGAGGGTTAGGGTTGGAAAGAGGGTTAGGGTTGGAAAGAGGGTTAGGGTTGGAATTAGGGTTAGGGTTGGAATTAGGGTTAGGGTTGGAATTAGGGTTAGAATTAGGGTTAGCGTTGGAATTAGGGTTAGGCTTGTGGTTAGGGATGTGTTAGGGTTAGGGCTGTGGTTAGGGGTGTGTTGGGGTTAGGGTTGGCGTTAGAATTGAGGGGTTTCCACTGTTTAGGCACATTAGGGGG
Organism: Dendrobates tinctorius; assembly: GCF_039654945.1. Lineage (NCBI taxonomy): Eukaryota > Metazoa > Chordata > Amphibia > Anura > Dendrobatidae > Dendrobates > Dendrobates tinctorius. Next base: position 16,163,514 of record NW_027361858.1, on the reverse strand, counting down.
TCTCCAAACGCGACGTGGTGCAACCATTGATTCCAGCCAATTTTGCGTTCAAAAAGTCAAACGGTGCACCCTCCCTTCCAAGCCCTGACATGTGCCCAAACAGTGGTTTACCCCAACACATGGGGTATCAGCGTACTCAGGAAAAATTGCACAACAACTTTTGGGGACTAATTTCCCGTGTTACCCTTGGGAAAATAAAAAATTGGGGGCTAAAAAATTATTTTTGTGGAAAAAAATTATTTTTTCATTTTCACGTCTCTGCATTATAAACTTCTGTGAAGCACTTGGGGGTTCAAAGTGCTCACAACACATCTTACATACGTTCCTTGGAAGGTCTAGTTTCCAAAATGGGGTCACTTGTGGGGGGTTTCCACTGTTTAGGCACATCAGGGGCTCTGCAAACGTAATTACGACCGCAGACTATTCCATCAAAGTCTGCATTTCAAAACGTCACTACTTCCATTCCGAGCCCTGACGTGTGCCCAAACAATGGTTCCCCCCACGTATGGGGTACCAGCATACTCAGGACAAACTGGACAACAACTTTTGGGGTCCAATTTCTCCTGTTACCCTTGTGAAAATAAAAAATTGCGAGCTAAAAAATCATTTTTTTGAGGAAAATTTTTTTTTTTATTTTCATGGCTCTGCGTTATAATCTTCTGTGAAGCACTTGGGGGTTCAGTGTGCTCACTACACATCTAGGCAACTTCCTTATGGGGTATAGTTTCCAAAATGGGGTCACTTGTGGGGGGTTTCAACAGTTTAGGTACATCAAGGGCTCTGCAAATGTAACATGACGCCCGCAGACCATGCCATCAAAGTCAGCATTTCAAAATGTCACTACTTCCCTTCCAAGCCCTGACGTGTGCCCAAACAGTGGTTCCCCCCACATATGGGGTATCAGCGTACTCAGGACAAATTGTACAACAACTTTTGGGGTCCAATTCATCCTGTTACTGTTGTGAAAAAAAATTGCGGGCTAAAAATCTTTTTTTTTTTGAGGAAAAAAAAAGATTTTTTATTTTCACGGCTCTGCGTTATAAACTTCTGTGAAGCACTTGGGGGTTCAAGGTGCTCACCACACATCTAGATAAGTTCCTTGGGGGGTCTAGTTTCCAAAATGAGGTCACATGCCGGGGGTTTCTACTGTTTAGGCACACAGGGGCTCTGCAAATGTAACATGACACCCTCAGACCATGCCATCAAAGTCAGCATTTCAAAATGTCATTACCTCCCTGCTGAGCCCCGACGTGTGCCCAAACAGTGGTCCCCCCCCACATATGGGGTACCAGTGTACTCAGGACTAACTGTACAACAACTTTTGGGGTCCAATTTATCCTGGTACCCCTGTGAAAATAAAAAATTGCGGACTAAAAATATTTTTTTTAAGAAAAAAAAATATTTTTTATTTTCACGGCTCTGCGTTATAAACTTCTGTGAAGCACCTGGGGGTTCAAAGTGCTCACTATGCATCTAGATAAGTTCCTTAGGGGGTCTATTTTCCATACTGGGGTCATTTGTGGGGGAGCTCCAAAGTTTAGGCACACAGGGGCTCTCCAAACACGACATGGTGTCCGCTAACGATTGGAGCTAATTTTCATTTCAAAAAGTCAAATGGCACTCCTTCCCTTCTGAGCCCTGCCGTGCGCCCAAACAGTGGTTCCCCCCCACATTTGGGGTACCAGCGTACTCAGGACAAACTGGACAACAACTTTTGTGGTCCAATTTCTCCTGTTACCCTTGTGAAAATAAAAAATAGCGTGCTAAAAAATCTTTTTTGAGGAAAAAAAATGATTTTTTATTTTCACTGCTCTACATTATAAACTTTTGTGAAGCACTTGGGGGTTCAAAGTGCTCCCTACACATCTAGCTAAGTTCCTTAAGGGGTCTAGTTTCCAAAATGGTGTCACTTGTGGGGGAGCTCCAATGTTTAGGTACACAGGGGCTCTCCAAACGCGACATGGTGTCCGATAACGATTGGAGCGAATTTTCCATTCAAAAAGTCAAATAGCGCTCCTTCACTTACGGACGCTGCCGTGCGCCCAAAGAGTGGTTTATGACCACATATAAGGTATCTGTGCACTCAGGAGAAATTGCCCAACACATTTTAGTATCCATTTTATCCTGTTGCCCATGTGAAAATGAAAAAACTGAGACCAAAAGAAAATTTTTGTGAAAAAAAAGTACTTTTTTTTTTTTACCGATCAATTTGTGAAGCACCTGGGGGGGTTCAAAGTGATCACTATGCATGTAGATAAGTTCCTTGGGGGGTCTAGTTTCCAAAATGGGGTCACTTGGGGGGAATCTCCAGTGCTTAGGCGCACAGCGACTCTCCAAACGCGACATGGCAAGCGCTAAATATTCCAGCATATTTTCCATTCAAAAAGTCAAATGTGCTTCTTCCCTTCCGAGCCCTGCCATGCGCCCAAACAGTGGTTTATGACCACATATGAGGTATCAGTGTACTCAGGAGAAATTGCCCAACAAATTTTAGGATCCATTTTATCCTGTAGCCCATGTGAAAATGAAAAAAATTAATGATAAAAGAAAATTTGAGGTGCAAAAAATAAAATGTCCATTTTTTCTTTCCACGTTGCTTTAGTTCCTGTGAAGCACCTGAAGGGTTAATAATCTCCTAGAATATAGTTTTGAGTAGCTTGAGGGGTGCAGTTTTTAGAATGGTGTCACTTTTGGGTATTTTCTGCCATATAGACCCCTCAAAGTGACTTCAAATGTGAGGTGGTCCCTAAAAAAAATGGTTTTGTAAATATTGTTGTAAAAATGAGAAATCGCTGGTCAACTTTTAACCCTTATAACTTCCTAACAAAAAAAAAATTGTTTCCAAAATTGTGCTGATGTAAAGTAGACATGTGGGAAATGTTATTTAGTAACTATTTTGTGTAACATCACTCTCTGGTTTAACAGAATAAAAATTCAAAATTTGAAAATTGCGAAATTTTCAAAATTTTCGCCAAATTTCTGTTTTTTTCACAAATAAACGCAAAAATTATCGACCTAAGTTTACCACTAACATGAAGCCCAATATGTCACGAAAAAACAATCTCAGAATCGCTAAGATGCGTTGAAGTGTTCCAGAGTTATTACCTCATAAAGGGACACTGGTCAGAATTGCAAAAAATGGCCAGGTCATTAAGGTCAAAATAGGCTGGGTCATGAAGAGGTTAAAGTACCTTCGTCAAAGTTGGATCTAAAATTCACTGACCTGTATGAGATTCTGGAGATAATAACCCGATGAGATATCCTGGGTTCCGTTTCACTCAGTGAAAGCTGATCATTTGGTCAGAGCTTTTCATCATAGGTTTCCTGGGAAACCTGGGGGTCTGGTGACCCCCTCTTGAAGAGGAGGTACTCTCACGATTCCTCTGCTCAGAGTGTCTAGGACTCGATGATGGACAGCTCTGTCCTCCTATCCTGTGTTGGGGTGTGCTAAGCTGTTAATGCTTTGATTGACAGCTCAGTTGACCTATCTGAGACTGGAAGGGACAGAGATTTCCACAGTTGCTCCCTGTGCTTGGTGATTGCCCTGCTGCCCTGCTATTTAGGTGAGCTGTCTGGCCCAGGTTACTGCCAGTCAAAAGCTTGTTCTAAGCTTGTGCTCCCTGTTCCCTGTGTTGTAAGTTCTAATCTGCTGCTGCTGACCTTTGGACCGTGTTCTGACTACCGGTTTGTATTTACCACTTTGCATCTGATATTCTGCTGCTGACCTTAGGACCATGATCTGATTAACCGCTTGTTATCCGCTATTCCCTTTGCTTATCTGCTATTTCTCTGGTACTCTGACCCTGGCATGTGACCTGACTTACGACTTCGCATTTTCCCTTGGTTTACTACGTGCTCTTTTGGTATTGGCCCCGGAACCTCTGACTTTGCTGACTCACGAGTCACGACCTGTCTGTGGGTTGTGACAAGCGTCACACCTGGCATGAGCAGTCCCTCTATGCTTTGGAGGTGTTGTGCTGCGCTGCTGCTAACATCTTGTCTGAGTGTGATTTTAGTGCCACCGGGAGGGTCATAACAGGCAAACGCTTTTGCCTGTCAAAAGTGGATGCAGACAGGTTTATTCTCATAAAAATGAACAAAGCCTCTATTAGCCCACATTTTTCCACACCACCATATGACAGCAGCACATGTAGTGTTTGTAATATTCAGGGGTCTATGGATGCCCTAATTATATTTTCTGGCTTTGCACTTTCTGAAAAGCCTTTATTGCTATATAAGTACATCAACTGTACTCTGTACTCTGTTCTTGTCTGTCATTTATGGCATGTCTCCTGGCTGCAACATCATCATCCATATTTTCTGACTACCCCTTCACTCTGTACTTGTCTGTCATTTAGGGTATGTCTCCTGGCTGCAACATCATCATCCATATTTGCTGACCCCCTTCACTCTACTTGTCTGTCATTTAGGTCTCCATTCTGCCCCTCCCTCCTGATCACACCTAACATATTTCAAGTGCACTTAGCTTGTTATAAATGCAGAGTCGCAGGTCTGTCTGACTGTGATCTGGCTCTATAAGTATGGCTCTTTAAGTATACAGCAGAAAAATTCCCAGAAATAAACCAGAATGGAACAGAAGGTATGACTAACCACTTTTATTAAATGTACTAAATTTCTTTCTCTTCCTCCACACTTACTCTCACCATGCTAATATATGCCCTAACAATTTTGGCTCCATTACCCCTCACTCTCCTTCGCTATCCTTAAACCCCAACATCATCACATCGAATAATAATCTCTCCATCCCACTTGCATCCCCACCTGACCTCCTCCACAGTCCTCCTCCTCAACATCACATCTTTTCTACTAAAACATAAAACAAGCAGCCCACTCTCCTTCTCCCACCTGCTCTCTCTGCTTCTCCTCACTGCTGGCGACATATCTCCCAATCCAGGACTCCCACAGCTCATACCTTCCATTATTTCCCCCTCCTATTGCTCCCAACCCAGTATAAACTCCCAAAATCTTGCCCACTTCAAATCCATGCCCTTGACACCCACAACCTTGCTCCCTCTCTCTGGATCACTCTGGAATGCCCACTCCATCTGCAATAAACGCCATCTGATTCACTACCTCTTTACCTCTCGTGATTTTTCCTTCCTGGGCCTCACCAAAACATGGCTGATACCCTCCGACACAGCCTCCCCTGCTACGCTGTTACAGCAGCCTCCACGTCCCCCACACTCCTCACCCTGGCATAAACATGGTGGAGGAGTGGGCCTTCTCCTTTCTTCCAATTGTACCTTTAACCAAATCCCACCTCTTCCCTCCCTTATCCTCCCCTCTTTTGATGTCCACTCTGTCCACATCTACTCTCGCTGCAACCTCCAAGTGGCTGTCGTAAACCGACCTCCAGGTCTGACCACTCCCTTTATTGACCAGCTTTCCACCTGGCTTCTTCACTTTCTCTCTGCTGATATTCCCACCATCATCATGGGTGACTTCAACATCCCCATGGACACCCACCAGTCGGCAGCCTCCAAACTCCTGTCACTCACTTCATCTTTTGGACTTACTCAGTGGTCCTCCTCATCAACCCACACAAACGGACATACATTAGACCTGGTCTTCACGTTTCTCTGCTCCCTATCTAACTTCTCAACCTCCCCTCTCACTCTATCTTTATCTTACCACCATCTACTCACATTCTCATCACTGTCCTTCTCACCTGTCACCTATGTTCACCAACTTGCGTACCCTTGCAGGAAACTCGCATATCTAGACACTCGCACACTCTCTGATTCTATTCTACCACTGTCCTCCATATCTTCACTCCATGACACCGACAGTGCCTCTGCTTTCTACAATGCCACTCTTGCATCAGCCATCGACTCGGTCGCCCCTGTCATGCATAGCAGACAGCGACAAATCAATAGACAACCCTGGCACAATAACATCAATAAAAAGCTTTGGCAAGTATCCAGAATTGCAGAGTGGCGTTGGAAGAAAACGCATCTGCAAGATGTCTTCACTACATTCAAACAAGCAACAGTCTCATTCAAATTGGCTCTCACCTCTGCTAAACAGGCCTACTTAACATCCCTCTTATCTTCCTTATTCCACAACCTCAAACAGTTGTTCAACACTTTTATCTCCCTCCTATGCCCACCACTGCCCCCTCCGTTTTCCCTAATCTCTGATGAGGACTTTGCCACACACTTCAAAATTAAGATAGGCCAAGCAAGGCAAGTCTTTGTTGTCTGACCACCACAACTCCTTTGTATACCAGACCAATGCCCTAACCCCATAACTTCCCGCTCCAAAATCACTGAAGAGCTTGCTCATCTTCTCTCCAAATCACACCTCATCACTTGTGCACTTGACCCAATCCCATCTCCTCCCCAACCTACACTTATCACATCCCTAACCCATCTCTTCGACCTATCACTAACTTTTGGTACCTTCCCCTCTGCTTTCAAACATGCCACAATCACACCTATTCTCAAAAAGTAATCCCTTGACTAGAGCACTATGTTCAGCTAACGCCCCATATCTTTGCTCCCATTTGCTTCCAAACTTCTGGAGCAGCACATCCATGCTGAACTTTCTTCTCACTTTGCATCTAACTCGCTCTTCGACAGCCTACAACCTGGGTTCCGCCCTCACTATTCGACTGAGACAGCCCTGACTAAACTTACTAATGACTTACAGCCAAAGCTAACAAACAATTCTCTATACTCCTCCTTCTTGAGCTGTCCCATGCCTTTGACACAATTGACCACTGCCTCTTACTACAGATCCTCTCTTCCTTTGGTGTCAAAGACCTTGCCCTATTCTGGATCTCCTCATACCTTACCAACTGCACAATTAGCATTTCCTACTCCCACACAACCTCCTCTTCTCGCCCTCTCTCTGTTGGTGACCATCAAGGCTCTGTCCTAGGACCCTTTCTCTTCTCAAGCTATACCCTTGGCCTGGGATAACTCATAAAGTTCTATGGCTTCCAGTACCATTTATATGCTGATGACACTCAGATGTACCTCTCTGGCCCAGATGTCACGTCTCTGCTGTCCAGAATCCCAGAGTGTCTATCAGCCATATCCTCCTTATTCTCCTCTCGCTCCCTGAAGCTCAATGTGTACAAATCTGAACTAATTATCTTTCCTCCATCTTGAATATCTTCCCTGTCTGATCTATCTATCACAATAAATGACATCACACTTTCCCCTGTCCCGGAAATCCACTGCCTCAGAGTAACCCTTCTCTCTGCCTTGTTCTTTAAACCGCACATCCAAGCTCTCTCCACCTACTGTCACCTCCAGCTCAAAAATATTTCCAGGATCCATCCTTTCCTCAACCCTCACTCTACTAAAATGCTTGTGCATACCTTAATCATCTTCTGCCTCGACTACTGCAACATCCTCCTCTGTGGCCTACCTTCTAACACTTTTGTACCCCTCTACTCCATCTTTAACTGTGCTGCCCGACTAATTAACCTCTCCTCGCTACATTCCTGCTCCTCCTCTTTCAAAATCCCTTCACTGGCTCCCAATTTCTCAGCGTATCCAGTTTAAACTACTAATACTGACCTACAAAGCCATCCATAACCTTTTTCCTAAGTATATTTCCAAACTAATATCCCAATATCTTCCCTCCTTCTCTCCTTTATACTTATTTGCTAGTCACCCAATCGTGTTGTGAATTCTCTTTCTGGTCTCCCTCTTGTTATTACTGAAGGTAGTGGAGCTGGTCAGATTGACAGAGAGGTTGCGAGTTCTCTTTCTGGGCTCCCTCTGGTGGTTGCTGGGGGTGGTGGGGCTGATCTGGTTGGCAGGGGTTGGCCACCTGATAATGAGGATGACGGCTGGAGATCTGGGGTTTCAGATTGGGATTTGGGACAGCTGACTCCCTCTATCCCTGCTGGTGATTTTCTTCCTTTGCCTTCTGAGGTCTGATGTCTCCTGCGCTGTCCCTGCATGGTTCAGCTAAGTGGTTCATTTGCTATTCTGTTTGCATTTGATCTGATTTTGTCTATATCTGCTTTGTGCGGTTCAGCCAGCTCCGGTTGGGGCTGGGCTGAATCACCGCCCATATGTTACTGCTTGTGCCAATTTGTTTTGTCCCTTGTTATATTGGTATCTTTTTGCTTTGCTTTCAGAATATACCAGAGTGCTGATATAGTGCGGGCGAAGTCGTGCGACTTCAGTGTTTTTTGTGCATCAGACGTGTTGGACTTTTTGCAGGGTTTTTTGAGTGATTGCGGACAGTGTCATTCCTTTCCTGCCCTGTCTAGTCAGTGTGGGCCCCATCATTTGCTCAGTCTATTTTCCTGCCTGCATTTGTGTTTTCATCTTGTCTCACCGACAATATATGTTTGGGGGTTATCTATTCCTTTGGGGCTTGCTCCGGGGCAGTTTAGATTTCCCCTTTCTTGTTTTAGGCTTAGTTAGCTCTCCGGCTGTGCCGAGGCATCTAGGATCATCGTTGGTACGCTCCACGGCTACTGCTAGTTGTGTGGATAGGATCAGGGGTCTGCAATCCGCTTAGTTACCAACCTCTCTGGTGTTCTGTGGCTTAGCCTGGGCCTGCCATCCTTCTCGGTGACCCATTCATAACAGAATCACCAGCCTTACTGTAGACTCTAGGGTACTCTAAAGAAGGAAAGAATTTTAAAAAAAAGTGTCAGAATTTTTTTTATATATATATTTTTTCCTCTTTTTTTTTCTCTGGGGCTGTAGGAGGATATTTTTTGTTTAAATGGAGACAAAGCAATTGTCTGATCGTGTTGAGCAGCTCGCTGCTGAAGTGCGGGGAATTTCTGCTTATCTCGCGCAATCATCTGCTGTTGAACCAAAAATCCCTACTCCTGATGTTTTCTGGGGATTGGTCTAAATTTTTCAATTTTAAGAATAATTGTAAACTATTTTTTCCTTTGAAACCTAACTCATCGGGGAGCTCTGTGCAGCAGGTTAAAATTATCATCTCGCTGTTGTGCGGCGATCCCCAGGATTGGGCCTTTTCTTTGACACCCGGAGATCCTATTCTGGCTAATGTGGACGCGTTTTTTCAAGCCTTGGGGTTGTTGTATGATGAACCTCATGCTATTGATCAAGCTGAGAAAACCTTATTGGCATTGAACCAGGGTCAGGATTCTGCAGAGTTATATTGTCAAAAATTCCAAAAGTGGGCGGTCCTTACTAAATAGAATGACGATGCCCTAGCAGCTCTCTTTTGGAAGGGTTTGGCAGAAACCGTAAAAGATGTTATGGTGGGATTTCCTGTTCCCTCTGGTCTTGATGACTCTATGTCATTGGCCATTCAAATTGATCGGCGTTTACGTGAACGTAAAACAACATGAGATGGTTGCCGCCTTTCGAACGAACTTCTGAAACCATGCAATGCGGTAGGGTTTTGTCTAGGGCGCAATGTCAGGAGTTTAGAAGGCGTAATAAGTGGTGTTTTTTCTGTGGGGACGCATCTCATACTATTTCTGTCTGCCCTAAACGAGAAAAGCGTTTTGCTCACACATTTGCGGTGGGCAGTGTACAGCCTAAGTTCCTTTTGGCAATTACCCTGATCTGCTCCTTGTCTACATTTTCCGCTAAGGCTTTTGTTGATTCAAGAGCAGCTTTGAATCTGATGGATTTGGACTTTGCTAAACGCTGTGGTTTTCCCATGATACCCCTGCGGACTCCTATCCCTTTGAGGGGTATTGATGTTTGGGACCCTGGTGATAACGTGGGTCGCCCTGGACCACCAAGAAAATTGTAAATTCTTGGTGTTGCACAATTTGCATGATACTAATGTTCTGGGTTTTCATTGGTTGCAAACTCATAATCCTGTTTTGGATAGGAAATCTGTGTCTGTGGTGAGTTGGGGTTGTCAATGTGTACTTAGTGACACTCCTCTTTTCTCCACCTCTCCCCAGTCTCATGATATTCCTGACTTTGGCTGATTTTTCTGATGTATTTAGTGAGAGTAAGTCTGCGTCTTTGCCTCCTCATAGGAGTTATGACTGTGCAATTGAGTTAATGCCCAGGTGTAAATTTCCCAAGGGTCGGCTTTTCAACTTATCTGTACCTGAACATGATGCTATGCGATGTTATATCAAGGAGTCGTTGGAGAAGGGTCATATTAGACCATCCTCTTCACCTTTAGGTGCTGGGTTTTTTTTGCGGCCAAGAAAGATGGCTCATTAAGGCCATGTATTGACTATCGTTCCCTTAACAAAATCACTGTTAAATATCAGTACTAGTGTTGAGCATTCCGATACCGCAAATATCGGGTATCGGCCGATATTCGCGGTATCGGAATTCCAATACTGAGTTACGATACTTTTTGCATATCGAATACCGGAATCGGAAGTTCCCATAATGCTATGAGCCAGTTTGATTTGATTCAGCCAATGAGGAATCCTCAGAAGTGTGGGCACATCCTGTTAGGCATGTAGGCATGTTAACTAAAGGCATGGCTGTGATTGGCTGCTGAAATGATGTCATGATGCGCTATTAAAGCCGCCGCCATTTTGGGTTCACTCTGCTGTGAATTCAGTTAGGGACACACTACTGTTCAAGACTCTGAGGGACAGTTAGAGATAGCAATTTTCTATATAATATTGTGCTTTACCCAGGCTACATTATCAACCACTGTAGCTTTCTTTTGCCTTGCAGCGCTATTCACAGCTGTCTGCAAGGTCTGTGTGAGCACAGCTCACGCTGTGTAGTGTGTCCTGCAGCCACCTCTGGTTGTAGGCCTCTCAGCGTGCGTCACTGCCTCATACATATTTATTTTTGTTTTATTGCTGCTCATTTTTCATTAATTCTCCTATTAGTGTGCATCCATCCTTATCCATCTACATTGGTTGCAAACACTATATAGGAGTAGACAGCGGAGCCTTTCTGCAGCCTTTCAGTGCTAGTGCACAGTTCTCTGCACTGTTCACGGCTGTCTGTGAGGTCTCTGTGTGTGAGTGCAGCTCACGCTGTAGTGTGTTCTGCACCCATCTCTGGTTGTAGTCCGCTCAGCGTGCGTCACTGCCTCACACATTGTTCTTTTTTGCTGTAGTGCTGCTTATTTTTCCAGAATTTCTCCTATTAGTGTGCTTCCATCTGTATGCAGCTAGATTGGTTGCAAACACTATATAGGACTAGATAGAGGAGCCTTTTTTCTGGCTTGTGCCTTCCAGCCCCAGCCAGATTAGTATTAGCCTATTTTTTGGAGCCTCATCTATTGCATTGTAGGTTACCTTCCTGAATTGTAATAGCTCCAAAAAGTTAGTGATACTATCGTTTTCACATCTTTGGTCACATCCTTTTTGTTTTTTTTTTAAAAAAAAACACGTAAATAAAGTTCACCAAACACTCCACTTGACAGTTGTGTAGGCCACATTAGCTCATATTAAAGTGTAGTCCACACACTTTATAAAATTAGTGTTCCTTATACCTGTTAGCAACTGTTCAAGAATAAGCACACTAAGCCCCCCTTTGTACTTTTCTGCCTATCTTTATCAGTCTACCAAGATGAAGAAGGCAGGGAGTAAGGCACGTGGTCGTGGGCGTGGAGTTTCAGCAGGGAGAGGACGTGGGGATTCTGTGCCTGCTGCGGGCACCAGTGACTCAGCATCCCCCAGTTTTACCAGGGAACAGTCCTTTATGCGCAGCTTTGTAGGACCTCGCCGAACCCCACTGCTGCGGGATGAACAAATTGAAGCCGTTGTCGGATGGATGGCAGCTAACACATTGACTTCAATTATTTCCACATCCTCTCAGGGCCAGAGCACTGAAGAGCAACCATCGGTCTCTTCACCACCTGCCAAATTGCCCAGGCAGTCAGAGAGCCCTGGACAGGAGCCATCTCTACTTCTGTTCTCTGAATCTCTTGGCTTGGAAACAGGGGGTCAGCCAAGCAGCATTCTAGAATGTGAAGAAGAGGGAGTATGCAGAGATGCGCAACTGCTTTGTCCCTCTGAATCTGAAAAGGTGGGTGGGCCAATGCCTATGGTCAGCACACCTAAGTACGCATCAGATGATGAGACTCAGGTGCCACTTTCTGGTGCTTACTGTGCTGGCGAGACTACCCAGGAGAAGCAGGTGTTTGAAGAGGGGAGTGTAGATGATGAAGTTCTTGACCCATCATGGCGTGAGGAACAGGAAGGTGGTGGGAGCAGCTCTGAGGAAGAGATTCCCCGAACGGCCAAAATAGGAGGGAGAGGGAGGGGACAGACTTGGTTGCCTGTAGCCTCCACTTCGGCACCCATTAGGAGCATTCCTCTTCCAAAAGCCGAAACGGGCGCTCCCAGGACTTGCAGTGCGTGGTCCTTTTTTGACACAGTTGCAGATGACATTTGCTTTGTCAAATGCAAGCTGTGTAATCAGAAAGTGAAAAGAGGGAAAAGTGTCAGCAACCTCAATACCACAAATATGTGGAAACATGTGCGGACCAAGCACGCGGTGGAGTTACAAAGACACACTGAAGACATAGGCCAACCTACAGCACCACCTACCACTTCTTCAGCTCATGTTGTAGCCTCTTCCTTCAGCTCACACACAGCTGGTTCGGCTTCCTCACAGGATGGCCATGGAAAAACCTCTGGCACTGTTGTCCAGAGACCCAGTGACATTCCACCCACAGCACCACGTTCCCTGTCATCCTCACACTCCCAGGCCACTCTACAGCCATCGGTAGCACAGGCATGGGAGAAAAGGCAGCCATACTCGGCAAACCATCCCCGAGCACAGGCTCTGAATGCTGGCATTGCAAAACTACTGTCCCTTGAAATGCTCTCGTTCAGGCTGGTGGAGACTGACACCTTCCGTAACTTCATGGCATTGGCAGTCCCACAATACAACGTGCCCAGCCGCTTTTATTTCAGCAGGCAAGCCGTCCCTGCCCTGCAAAAGGATGTGGAGGGAAAAATTAAACATGCGCTACTAAACGCCGTCAGTAGCAAGGTCCACCTGACCACTGATGCGTGGACCAGTAACCATGGACAGGGACGATATCTTTCCCTCATTGCCCATTGGGTAAATGTTGTGGAGCCGGGTACAGATCTTGAGAGTGGCGCTGTACGTGTTCTGCCAACTCCAAGGATTGCAGGAATCCAGTCTGTACACATTGACTCCTCCTCATACTCCAGTTCCTCTGAATCAGCGCTGCAGGAGCCGTCACAGTCTACCTTCACATGGACCCGTGAACGCTTACCTGTTACGACCGATATGAGCACAGCCGTGGCCAAATGTCAACAGGCCGTATTGAAATTAATTTCTTTGGGAAATCAAAGCCACACAGCGCAGGAGCTCTGGAATGCCATCATGCAGGAGAACGACGTGTGGTTTGTGCCAGCGAATTTCCAGCCAGGCATGGTAGTGTGTGACAATGGCCGAAATCTGGTGTCAGCTCTGGGCCTAGGCAACCTCACGAACATCCCAAGTTTGGCACATGTGCTCAACTTGGTCATGCAGAGTTTTTTGAGGGACTATCCGAATCTTGATGCACTGCTGCACAAGGTCCGCATAGAGTGCGCTCACTTGCGGCGTTCCAGCATGGCAAGATCTCGCATTGCAGCTATGCAGCGCCAATTCCGCCTTCCGCAACATCGCATCATATTTGACCTACCCACCAGGTGGAATTTAACGTTACATATGTTGGAGAGGTTGTGTGAGCAGCAGGCAGCAGTAATGGAGTACCAGCTGCATCAGGCGCAAACAAGTCGCACTGCGCGCCGTTCACATTTCACCACCACTGAGTGGGCCTCTATGAAGAACATCTGCCACATCTTGTGTGCCTTCGATGATTCCACGTGGATGGCGAGTGCAGATGATGCACTAGTCAGCATGACTATCCCCCTTATCTGCCTGCTTGACAAAACACTGCAAGCACTAAGGGATGAGGTTGCGGAAGAGGTGGAGGATGAGGAGTCACAAATGCCATCTGCTTCTTGACAGTCTGCGCAACGTGGTTCCTCACAAAGGCCTAGGCAGAGGACACTTTGTGAGGAGGATGAGGAGGAGTCAATGGAGGAGGAAGACATCTGTCCAGAGGAGGGAGGTACACAATGCTCTAGTAGTCAGTATGTAGAGCGAGGGTGGGGTGATGCAGAGCAGGCAGAGATGACGCTTCAAGCAGTGGACAGCGTTTCTTGGCCAGTTGGCAGTCTGCAGCACATGGTTGATTTCATGCTGCAGTGCCTGAGAAACGACCGCCGCATCGCCCACATTCTCAACACGGCTGATTATTGTGTGTACACCCTCCTAGATCCTCGCTACCGGGACAACTTACAAAGCCTCATAACACTGTTGAACCGGGAGCGTAAAATGCGGGAGTACCAAAACACACTGGTGCATTCCATCATGTTCTCCATTCCACCCGAGAGCAGTGCTGCTAGTGCTTCACAAAGCAGCTCAGTGCGTTGAGGCAGTGGAGGAAGCTCTGCACAAAGAGGGAGCAGAGGCAGCGCCTCAGCACAAGGCAAGACCAGTATGGCCCAAATGTGACAAAGTTTTGTGTCCCTGCCACAAATGTCTACAGCATCACAGATGGCTCCAGTCAGCAGGAGGCAACGTTTCCGTCAGATGGTGACAGACTACATGTCTTGCCCTCTCAGTGTTCTCCCACACGGCCCTTCTCCCCTAAAGTTTTGGGTCTCTAAGCTGGATACATGGCCAGAGCTTGGCTAATGCATTGGAGGTGCTGGCTTGCCCTGCTGCTAGTGTATTATCGGAATGCGTCTTTAGTGCCGCAGGTGGTGTGCTAACAGACCGTCGCATGAGACTATCCTCCGATAACGTTGACCGGCTTACTTTTCTGAAAATGAACAAGGCCTGGATCTCTCAGGAATTTGCCAGTCGTCTTCCAGATTAAATAATTGGTTGGCAACAGTATCCAGGTCTCCTCTTGTGTTCATGTTTCTACCACCTGAACTGTAATCCCTGGACTCCAACACCGCCAGTTGCTGCTCATAAGTGCCGTCTGCACAGTCAACACATGCTCCAGTGTTATTGGGGTTCAGTAACGTCAGCTGATCCCCTGCTGTGTGTCCAGCAATTCCTTCAGCTCTGTCCACATTCACACTACTACAGATATTAAACTTGCTCCAATTAGGGCTCTGGCTAAACTCTGTTTTTACTATAATCCTTGGTCTCCAACACCGCCAGTTGCTGCTCAGAAGTGTCTTTGGCACGGGTGCTCCCTCCTGCCCAGCCTGGTTCCAGCACACCAGCTGTTTCTGGGTAGTGTCAACGACACTTTGCCTCCAATATTGTCGTGTTGCGGTCGGGTTAGCCGAGTCTGTGGTGCCTGCAGTTTAGGTGCTTCCTATGTGGGCTGCGGGATCTGGCAATGAAGGCTGGTTCCGTAGTGCCAATAAAACAAGCTCCCCCTGAAGGACTGTGGGTTTCGGTAACTGCGGCCGGCTCACGGCCTTGCAACTTTTTTTTCATATGTACCTTCTGCTGCCTATCTGAGTTCCAGTACCATTAGCTGGTTCTTTGGAAGTCAATCTTGAATATGTCCCCCTGGGTTCCAGTAACGTCAGCTGGTTCCAGGCAGAGCCTTTGGCTTAGGTGCCTCCTTCTCGGTATCCGAGTTCCACCAAATGTCTGCTGATCCTTGGTAGTGCTTTCTGCCACAGGTACCTCCTGCTTAGTAACCGGGTTCCAGTACCATCAGCTGGTCCTCGGTAGTTCCATTGGCTCTTGTACCTTTGGCTACCCATCCAGGTTCCAGTACCGTCAGCTGGTTCTCAGCAGTTCCTCAGCCTTCTTGTACCTTCTGCTACATTTCCAAGTTCAAGCTTTTTGAAATGGTTTTTGGTAATCACTCTGGATCTCCCTGACAATGACTCTAAAGATGACGACCCTGAAGACCACCCCGAAGATGACGACCCCGAAAACGATGACTCTGAAGACAATGACCCTGAAGGCCACCCCAAAGAAGACGACGACCCCAAAAACGACGACCCTGGAGACGACGACCCTGAAGACCACCCCGACGAAGACCAAGAAGATGACCCTGAAGAGGATGTTGAAGGAGAAAGTGTGGGAGAAGTAAAAAAGAAGTTGAAGAGCATGGAAGTAGTGAAACAAATAGCTGACAAAATATAAAAAAGCTTAACATAGTCAATATCTTTGTAACTCCGAACGTCTTAAAAAAAAATTAATTTCTGCTATTCCATTTGATTGTGCTAAACCTCTATGCCTTTAATGTCTCCTCCACCTCTCCCAGTACATTCTACATTATTCTTAGTTGTTTTCCTTCGTGTAGAATTAACCTACAAGGAAAGTAAGGGTTTATTTTCATTCCGATATTTGTGTCCCATTGACTTGCATTGGTTTCCGGTATCGGAATCGGCGATATCCGATATTTTTGGGGTATCGGTCCGATCCAATCCGATCCGATAATTCCCGATATCGGAAGGTATCGCTCAACACTAGTGATAAGTGAATACATTTGGCACTTTTCGTTAATCACACAAATAGTATGCTATTCGGGCTATTCGCTACTCAGCGAGTAATTTGTTATTTGCCTCAATTTATTTGAGTGACCCGCCCAGCATGTTTGGTGCTTTATTTTCAGCCAGTGGACATGCTGGGCTTGCTTGCCAATCACAGCGCCATCTTTGGTGTGGCGTTACTTTGATTGTCAGGCCTTACAGTGTCTTAGGGGATATTAAATCCCTGCCGGCGCCATCTTGCACACATTGCATAGTGAGAGCATACTGTGAGTGTAGGGAGAATGAAATCAGCATATAGGGAGAGTTTATGATTCCAAAATGCTCTTTTAAGAGCTCATGAGGGTGAAGATTAGTTCTCTTTTAGCTGGAGATAGCGTAGGGAGAGATTTCATATGAGGGAGAGTGAAAGGCAGGCACCTTGGTGTTATTATCATCATTGCAAGTACATGTTGGAGATCTCTGCTAGTTTGCATTGTATTGTATAGTTTACGCCACAGTCAGACTTGCAAGAAACTCGCATGAGTCTCGCACGTCAAAACCCAGCACTGCCTCTGGTACTCGGATCAGAGTGTTCAGCTGCATATATTTCTATGCAGCTGAACGCTCCGGTCCCAAGTGCCAGCGGCAGTGTCAGGTATTGACGTGCGAGACTCGTGCGAGTTTCTCGCAAGTCTGACCCCAGCCTTAGGATCAGACTGTTTAATTAGGGAGAGATAGACAGGGTTTCATCCACTACCATAATATACAAAACAGCTGTTTTTTGAGCCAAATAATATTAGTTAGTACCAGCATATACTAAACAATAGCACGTAGCACTCGTCCATATTCAACGCAAGTGTGACCCCGGCCTTAATCTGTTGTCGGTGTGTGTCGTAAAAGTGATCTAAAAACATACTAATTTCCTATTGGTTAAATAAACAGCGTATCTTTATGTAGCAGTTGTGTGACTGGCGCCAAGCATGCAGAGATAAGCAATTGTCACTGTTTACCAGTAATTTCCCTGAATCTGCTGTTGGCATGTCTCATAAAGGCAATAGAAATTTGTTAAAAATTTCTAATGGTTAAATAAATAGCATATCTTTATTTTGCAGTTGTGCAACTGGTGCAACTGGTGCAAACCCTGCAGAGATATGCAAACGACACAATTTACAAGTGCTAATACTTTTCCTTAGGCTGGAGTCACACTAGCGAGGAATATGGGCAAGTGCTATGCGATAAAACATTGCATTGTACTCGGACCTCTGTTAATCTATGGGGCAGCTCCCTTCACAATTTATTTGCAATTGTACACATGTATCGGCCAAGTCTCACCAATGCAAGTCTGTGGGTGCGAGAAAAAAATCGCACACCACACGGACCATCCATGTGACTTGTGAGAAATACGCAAGCATTTTCCAGGTGACAGGAAATTGCTCATCCATTATCAGGAAGCTTTGGCATGCAAATGTCCCTGGCAACCTCTAAAAAAATCCAGGAACACGCCTCCATGGAGTTCAGCAGCATGACCAGACACATAAATGTCAAGGTGCTCATATTTCTGGTTCAGGAGAGGCCAGAACTATGAGACCAGCGTGACGTACATTATTCTGACCGTGCACGAAAGGGTGCCCATGGAAGCGAATCTGCACCCAAATGTTACCCAATTTTGAGGAAAGTCCTCGTGAGGTCCAGCAAGAAATTAGTAAGTACAATCATAAAAAAAGTAATATAAAAAGTTCCACATGAAGCAACAAATGAACATAACATCATGATATGTGATTTTGTTTGTAATATCTGGCCAATTTCAGACATTACACTATAGCCTACATTTTGCAAGACAAACAGTGTAATTGAAAGTTAAAACCTTTATTGTGTTACTTTGCAGTCACTGATGTCACTAAGCGGTGGTGCAGCTGCCGAGACCAGTACCGATGTTAGTGACAGCAGCAGGCCAGGAGTGGTGATGCATCCCCCAAAAAAGGAAATATCTACTATATTATGACAGACTTAATTTTCTGGCTCCTGTTATGTACTCTATCTCAGACCTTAAGTGCATGAATGACCCCACATTTTACATATTGCCTTACTGGCAAATCTTGTTATGTTTTTTTTTCTACTTTGTGCTTAAAAACAGAACTGACTCAAACCTTACCGAGAGGGAAACTGCTTCCGACTCAGAGGTGAACATTGACCCAGTTGGTGAAGGTGAAGAAGTGGCTGGCCCATCATCGGCACCATCATCGAGCATCCAACCACCGCCACCAGCAGCGCCTTCGGCACAACAGGAGGCCAATCCAGAGGACAAGGACCGGAGCCACAGTATCAGTCCAACATTGCCACTGGATACATCACCCCAGACTGCCGCAATATCATGTCGTGGCCAACGCAGGAGGGAGCTTTCCACCACAGGCAACAGGAGACCAGTGGACACTGGGGTGTTGGACTATCTTTCACGGACTGTGAATGATGATGGGGAGGAAGCTTATGCATGCAGTATGGCACGCTACCTACGACCAATTCTCAGTGAGATGAGGCTGTGGGCTAGAGGGGCATCCAAATTTTGATCGATGCTTGCACACCACCAAATAATCCCAACCCAGTATTTGTATTCCAAGAAAGGTGGCAAATGTCAAGCAATAACCAACTTTAAATGCCTGGAATACAAGATGAGCAGGCACTATCAGTTGCTGAGCCACCTCCCACATGTATGCCAACACCTCAGCCACAACGTGCCAAAACCCAACAACGCCCAACACATGTACAATATTCAAATACTGCTGCACCTGCCCAACATGGCCACTTGAGCAGACCCACTGTTGGAGGTTTATCCCAACATGGGTATGCTCAACATGGCCATATTGGGGGGTATGAACAAATGAGGCACACCACTACCCAGCATTACCAACATCAATACCCTACTTCATAGTACTATGCTCTCCAACAGGATCCTTCCTTGGTCCATAATCCTGGGTAATCATCAGCCATGTCGCAGGGTCAAACTCAGGCAGCCAATCCTCACATGCTGTCCACCTGCCATCACCACCCCCAAGCTACCATAACTTGTAAGGCATAGTGGCATTGTCACATATACAGTATTTTGTTTTTTCTTTGGAGTTTTATATAGGCACAGTTTTATTGGCCTAATATGTCTTATGCTACAAATATGGTGTATTTGCTATCCAAAAACGTGTTTTGATTAAAACAAGTTAATTCAATATGAGTGTTTTGTGGTGTTTTAACGATATGGATGATGTGTTTATTTTCAAGTTTTAATCATTATTAGGCCAACATAGCACACACTTCAAACATTAACATAACTTTATTTATGCCCACAAAAAAAATAAAAAACATCACGACATAGAGATTGTATTGTCTTGCCATGGAGTATATTCCTCTGGTGAAAGAAAATAATTAATAAACACATCCTGCACTTTAAGTCCAGAGGGCTGGCGATGTGGATGAAGTACATGTGTAGTAGGCATGCCATTATTTCCACCCGCCACTTCATCACCATCATTTGATGTACAGTCATGCATTCTGGTGAAGTTGTGAAGTATCACACAGGCTTTTATATTCACATTTCTTTCACTAAATTGAATGGCAGACTGCAGGACCCGCCATTTGGCACAGAGAATGCCAAAGGCACACTCCACCAGTCGTCGTGCGCGGGATAGACGGAAATTAAAGGCTCTGCGCCGGTGGTCTAGGGCCCTACGTGGATAGGGCCTCATGCAGTTGTGGGTTAATTGAAAGGCCTCATCAGCAACCATCACATAAGGCACCGCATCCATTGTAGACCCTGATAGCTGACTTGGGGTGCGAGGTCCAAGTCATTAGTGCGCAGCCGCCGACCAATTATGGAAGAATTGAAGACTCTGGAGTCTCCTGCTCTTCCATAGGACCCCATAGCTACAATTATAAATCTGTATGTGCTGTCAACCAGGGCCAACAGCACTACAGAACAAAATTGTTTATAATTATAATATTGGGACTCTGAGTTTGGCAGCTTACGCACATGGATGTGCTTCCCATCCAGGGATCCAATGCAGTTTGAAAATTGGGACATGTCCTCAAAGCCATGGGGCTATCTGCAGCCAGTATTGTTTTTTTGGCTCAGGCATTACTGATTGATGCAGTCAAGCCCATATATTTGAGCACGTAGAACGGACAATGCCAGAGATGGTGAATTTCCCAAATAAAAATTCAAGATGAAGATCCGCATAGGAGAGCCCAGTGGATAGGAATCTATAAGTGAATAGAAAAAATAACCACAAAAACTAACATATCCATGCCTCAAATAAACAGTTTAAGTCTTCCTAAAGTTATGGGCAGTGTAAAATAAGCCCTGTCTAAACAAAATACCACACAATTCAATGCCTTTGGAACAATTACAAACATCATGGAATGTCAAAGGCAAAATGTGAGCAAAAAATGGTAGCCAAAAAAGTGAACAAACATCTACAATCAAAGGAAAGGATCAGTGTATTTCCCTAAACTACAAGTAAAAAACATCATCTACAATGAGTAGGAATACATACCGTAAAGTAAGTAAAATGCGCTCCTCTGTGGAAATACACTTGCGCATCTTGGTGTCCTGGAAGGTGGTGCCAGGGCGCACAGCCTCCAGTAGAATGTCAAATGTGGGCACACTCATTCGAAAATACTGGTAGAATTTGTCCGGATGGCTGCATAGAGAAGCATACAGATGGTGGAAATGCCCTTTAGTCATCCGTAGCCTCAAAAGAGGATGTACCCATATTCATCTTTGCCTCTATGGATCCACAATCACTGGGTAAGGCTCCCAAAAACATTGGGACAAAACCTAGTGGAAAACAACACATACAGTAGTATTGAAAGTAAGCCTGTCTGACATGTTTGACACAAAGCAGCAATACCAAAACACAAGCATGGACTCTAATGCAAAGATTGGAGGGTGGAACCTGTTGTTGAGCCAATAAAGGTGATATAAAAAAATTAAACATTTGACTTTTTGTAGTCTGCCACACATGGCACAGTTCATGTGCAGATGCCTTTCCCAAGACCCTCGTGTGAAAGACATTTTTTCCACCATGAAATACTGGCTGTGCACCTTTCTTGACCAATGGTACAAGGAGAAAATTCCTTCTCTAATGTTGGATGCAGACGTGCCATATTCACCGCACGCATGCCAGATGGCCGTTGAGGAAAACTTGATGAAAAGATTACCTTCAGACAACACTGCTGGCAGAGTTACCGGCTCTTTATTCGGACTCCCATGACAGCACCACGAGAGAGGGGATCCGACCTTCAGTAACAGGAAACCTACAGATACCAAAGGGCGGAACCTCTCCCATGCATCAGTTGGTTTCCTGTTCCTGAGGGGATGGGATCCTACAGATGGAATCCGGATGGATTCCAGGCCAACCTGCCGATACAGGTAGCGAGGGGGTCTCCTACCTCGGCCAGGTGCGGAGCTCCTGGAGATGCCACGGTGGCCCTAGCTGGGCTGCACGGCAGTGGCGTTTACAGCAGGGAGTGGTGTCCGGAGGATATCCGCCTCCGTGGGAAAAAGCCGCCGCTGGTGAGTATGCCCCCAGGGGTCACCCTGCTCCGGAGGAGCAGTGGCTGGGGTCGGTGTGGTCGGAGCAGCTGCATGGTGTCCGGGACCGGAGAGCGCTGTAGGAGGACGCCCGTGATTCCCGCGTGACTTCCGGTTACACAAGAAGTGTGTGTGGGGCCGCGGTGACAGTGGGGGTGGAGCCTTGGGACGCTTCCGAGTCAGCGGCACCACTGCGCAGGCGTGAAGATTCCAAGATGGCAGCGTCCATCTGAACAGGCGCTCGGTAAGCGCTGGCTCACCGACCGATAGCGGCACCAGCTGGGAAGGGGAGACCAATCGGGGGGGCATGGCATGTCTGCTGACCGGAGAAGGGGTATTTAAGCAGGGCCCAAGGGGGGTTCCATGCTTCTGGCCACATTATTGCACGCAATGATGGAGAGCGAACAAGAGCAGTGGCAGCAGCAGCAGCAGTGGCGGCAGCAGCGACAATCATCACTGCCGCCCCTAGAGGACCTTCGGCAGGTCAAGCAAAAGAAGAAAGAATCCCAGGACAGTAAGGAGCGTGCCAAACGGAGTGACCAATCCAGTCATAAAAGCTCCTCCAGACAGACGGGAGCATCAACTGAAAAAGATCCCCCTCATTCTCCGGTACTTAATTGCTGCACTGGTAAGTGATCTACGTGAATGTTCATTCAGTGACGGGGCCTCCCTCTATGTTTTTATTCTCAGGGGAAGAAGTCCACGAGTAAGACAAAACACAGGGAATGTGCTCTCTGTGCATGCCCATTACCGGACTCATGCCCAAAAAAGTTGTGTCCCCCCTGTATCCAGCAGACGGTGGCGGAAGAATCGCCTTAAACAGCTGCAAGCCTAAAAGACATAGTCAGGGCAGAGATGAGAGAAACCCTGAAATCCCTGTCCCAACCGGGGGGCTCGAGGGTTAGGGACCCTTTGGAGTCAGATTCCTCGGTGGAATGGAGAAGTAAGGACTCCCCTGGCTCATCCCCCTCGTCCTCCTCGGAGCAAGAGGATTCCGGATGGTTTTGTCTGCCACTAGACTGGGTGGACAAGTTGGTAACGGCGGTGAGAGGGACAATGGAAGTGGAGGAGCCTAAACCACAATTGTCCATGCAGGATGTCATGCTCGGGGGGCTGGATCAGAAAAAGCGAAGGGTCTTCCCTTTGAAGAAAAGATTCAGGATCTAATTCGTAGAGAATGGAAAAGACCAGATAAGAGGGGTTCGCTACCACCAGCCCTCAATCGTAGATACCCCTTTGATGATCCTGCGGTCAACACTTCGGATAAAGCCCCTAAATTAGATGCGGCAATCGCCAAGGCATCAAAAAGCTCCTCACTACCCTTAGAGGACATGGGGACCCTTAAAGACCCCCTAGACAGGAAGGCAGATACCTTCCTTAAAGGAACTTGGGAGATGGCAGCCGGTTCCTTAAGACCAGCAGTAGCCTCAACATGTACGGCCAGGTCCATGATGATCTGGATAGACCAATTGGAGTCTCAACTAAAACAAGGGACACCTAGACAGACAATTTTAGGGGCCCTACCAGTAATCCAGGGGGCCGCAGCATTCCTAGCGGACGCCTCAGCGGATGCGGTTGGAATGGCTGCTAGGGCAGCAGGACTTTCCAATGAGGCTCGTAGAGTCCTGCGGCCGGTAGACATTCAATCCAGGTCGAAACTCTGCACTATCCCGTGCGAAGGGGAATATTTGTTCGGAACAGTCCTGGATGAGTTGATTGTGAAAGCCTGGATGACAAGAAGAAGTTCCCTAATCTGTGGTCTGCATCCTACCGACGTTCGTTCAATAGAAGGAAATTCGGTCAGGGAAGAAGGCGCAACCCATCACCTAATAGAGACCGTCCCAGATGGGAGGATAGAAGGAGGAGAGGTACAGGCTTTATGTTCAGGCGTTCTTCAAGAGAGTGAAAGAAAGCTGGCCAATGACTAGCGATTCCCGTGGGGCGTAGACTGTCAGCCTTCCTCCCAGCATGGCTGCAGATTACCAATAGTGACTGGGTGCGGATCGTAATATCCACCGGACTCAAGCTGGAGTTTAGAGGTAGAGGCTTCTCCTGTCCCTTGTTCCTGATCCAAAAGCCAGATAAATCATTTAGGACCATTATTAATTTACTTTCCCTTAATGAATTCTTGGCTAACCGAACCTTTAAGATGGAGTCTATCAGTTCAGCAATAAAGATGTTGTTTAAAGGGTGTTTTATGGCAGTCGTGGATTTGAAAGTCGTGTACTAACGTGCCTATCCACGCAGACTTCCAGCAGTTCCTGAGAGTGGTGGTTTCAATGGACGGTCTAATCCATCATTTTCAGTTTAGGGCTCTCCCTTTTGGTCTCTCAGCAGCGCCCCGGGTATTTACGAAAATAGTGGCTGAAGTCATGGCTCATCTACGGGAGGCTGATATCCTGATTGTCCCGTACCTAGACGATTTTTTGATTGTAGGGAATTCGGTGGACCATAGGCGGGCTGGGACAGGTGGCAGAGGGGCAAGTGCCCCCCAGGCTGGTCCCCCCAGCAGCAGTTGCGGGACGCCCGGCCCTTTGCTGCCTAGAAGATGGTTAGAGGCCCTGTGCTTCAGCCCTGTACAAGTGCCTCCCGGCCATCTCTGACTTGTAGACACTGCACACTGCACACTGTGCGGCTGTGTCTTCTGATCTCACCTCAACAGCGCGCTGGTCTGGATGCTTCGGTAAGCCTGAGAGCAGCTTCAGAGAATAGGTGAGCAAGGGCTGGGGCAGGAGGTCAGGGACAGGGCCGGATCCTGCATCGTGGGAGGCTCTGAGGCACAGTGAGTGTGAGGATTTATTGCACCACTTTGAACTTTCATGCAGCTCAGGTCCTGCTGTCAGTGGGAGTCATAGGCTCCAGCATCACCCGATCTGCAGGAAAGTTCAAGCTGCAGCAATAACTCACAGTCAGGGTCAGACACCAGTATGCAGAGTCATCCTGCACTGACTGCTCCTGAGCCTGGCTCCAGGACATTGGAGTTATATATGATATATAATGTAAGCTCCTGAAGCCAGGTGTGATCAGTCCAGTACATATAACACTAGCCATGTGCACATAGTATAGTACATACAGACATCATCTCATGCCTATATAACCTTTATACTTATACCTATACCATATAGAGAAAAGATGCACATGAAGAGACCAAGAGTTTAATAAAATGTCATTTTTTTATTGGAAAAATGTATTAAAATTGTACAATAATAGTAAAGGAGGGGATAGGGAGACGGTGAGGACTACCAATATGGTGGGACAGCAGACAAGAGGAACATGAAGTATAAGTTCAAGATGCCTATAAATAATAGGGTATATTATACACTTATATGGGACAGGTAGGTGCCGGATTGTAAGTACAAAATATAAGGCCACCGGTGAGAATATCAACGGACAGTAAGAGAATATAAGGGTAAAAAGAACAAGATGGTAATAGATGGTTACCAAAGACCTGCGGTACCACCACCCCTTGCACGTTTCGGCTTGTGTGCCTTCTTCAGGGGGAGGTTTGAGGTAACCATCTATTACCGTTTTGTCCTTTTTGCCCTTATATTCTCTTATTGTCCATAGATATTCCCACCGGTGGCCTTATATTTTTGTACTTACAATCCGGCACCTAGCAGTTCCATATAGGTGTATATACCCTATTATTTATAGGCATCTTGAACTAAGGCTATGTGCACACGGTGCAGAATCTGCTGTGGAATTTTCCGTGCAGATTTTGCTAAATCTGCAGGTAAAATGACCTACATTTTACCTGCGGATTCAGTGCAGATTTACTTTGGATTTTCTGCAGTTTTTGTGCGGTTTTCCACTGTGTTTTGACACTTGCAGATTCCTATAATAGAGCAGGTGTAAAAACGCAGTGGATCTGCACAAAAGAAGTGACATGCTGCAGTTTTGAATCTGCAGCAAATCTGCGCGGAAAAAAGTGCAGCCTATGCACAGCGTTTTTTTTTTTTTTTACAGAGCCTAAAATGGTCCTGTACATCAATTGCAGATTTGCTGCGGATCCGCAGGGCCAAATCCGCTGCGGATCCGCAGCAGAATCAGCACCGTGTTATACTTCATGTTTCTCTTTCCTGCGGTCCCACCATTTTGGTAGTCTCACTGCCTCCCTATTCCCCGCTTTACTATTATTGTACAATTTTAATACATTTTTCTAATAAAAAAATGACATTTTATTAAACTCTTGGTCTCTCCATGTGCATCTTTTCTCTATATGGTCTATGTATTGTCATCCACTGAACCTCTTTACTTAATCCCCTATGTGGACACAAGTGGCTATATTCTTATCAACACTGTTGCATTGTTATCTACATCTGATTTAATCTTTATACCTACAGCACCAGTTGGATACTGGTATAAAATAGAAGTGACCAAACCTTGTATTAAAAATATTAAAAGCAAAATGTACTGAAAGAAAACAGGCAAATAAACTTATATAATTTAGAATTTAAGCACCATAGGTATAATAGCAGCATGCAATGGCGGATCTTAATAGGGGCGGATGGGGCGGTCGCCCCGGGCCCAAGGTTTTTTGGGGGCCCAGGGGCAGGGGCGGGCTGGGCTGGGTGGCAGAGAGGCAAATGCCCCCCGGACCGCTCCCCCAGCACCTGTACAGGGCCAGCCGTGCCCTGTGCTGTGACGCCGCCGGCAGCAGACAGCCACCCGCGTCACATTCTATGAGGGGCCGGGAGCTGTGCACGGCCGTCACCTTGACGGCTGCTCAGCTCCGGCTCCCTCCGGCTGTACTTCCGGGTCAGATGTCGGGCGTGCGCGATGACGTCATCGTGCACGCGCCGACATGTCCCGGAGGATGCTGAAAGCAGAGGCGCTGCTGGGGAGCGAGCCGGCTGTGAGGTAAGTATGGGGAACTTTTTTTATTTTTTTATTTATAAAATGAATTAAATGGGGGAGGGGGTGAGTGGGGGCTGTACACAATGAAGGGGGGGTGACTGGGGCTGTACATGATGAAGGGGGGGTGACTGGGGCTTGTATATGATGAAGGGGGGGTGACTGGGGGCTGTACACAATGAAGGGGGGTGACTGGGGCTGTACATGATGAGGGAGGGTGACTGGGGCCTGTATATGATGAAGGGGAGTGACTGGGGGCTGTACACAATGTAGGGGGGTGACTGGGGCCTGTATATGATGAAGGGGGGGTGACTGGGGGCTGTATATGATGAAGGGGGGTGACTGGGGCCTGTATATGATGAAGGGGGGGTGAGTGGGGGCTGTACACAATGAAGGGGGGGTGAATGGGGCTGTACATGATGAAGGGGGGGTGACTGGGGCCTGTATATGATGAAGGGGGGTGACTGGGGGCTGTACACAATGAAGGGGGGGTGACTGGGGGCTGTACACAATGAAGGGGGGTGACTGGGCCTGTATATGATGAAGGGGGTGACTGGGGCCTGTATATGATGAAGGGGGGTGACTGGGGCCTGTATATGATGAAGGGGGGGTGACTGGGGGCTGTATATGATGAAGGGGGGTGACTGGGGCTGTACATGATGAAGGGGGTGTGTCTGGGGCCTGTATATGATGAAGGGGGGTGACTGGGGGCTGTATATGATGAAGGGGGTGACTGGGGCCTGTATATGATGAAGGGGGGTGACTGGGGGCTGTATATGATGAAGGGGGGTGACTGGGGGCTGTATATGATGAAGGGGGGTGACTGGGGCCTGTATATGATGAAGGGGGGTGACTGGGGCCTGTATATGATGAAGGGGGGTGACTGGGGCCTGTATATGATGAAGGGGGGTGACTGGGGGCTGTATATGATGAAGGGGGGTGACTGGGGCCTGTATATGATGAAGGGGGGTGACTGGGGGCTGTATATGATGAAGGGGGGGTGACTGGGGCCTGTATATGATGAAGGGGGTGACTGGGGCCTGTATATGATGAAGGGGGGTGACTGGGGCCTGTATATGATGAAGGGGGGGTGACTGGGGGCTGTATATGATGAAGGGGGGTGACTGGGGCCTGTATATGATGAAGGGGGGTGACTGGGGCTGTACATGATGAAGGGGGGGTGTCTGGGGCCTGCATATGATGAAGGGGGGGTGACTGGGGGCTGTATATGATGAAGGGGGGTGACTGGGGCCTGTATATGATGAAGGGGGGGTGACTGGGGGCTGTATATGATGAAGGGGGTGACTGGGGTTGTACAGGAAGAAGGGGTGAGTGGGGGCTTCACAGGATGCAGGGGGGATGAGTGGGGGCTTCACATGATGAAGGGGGGTGAGTGGGGCTGCACATGATGAAGGAGTGGGGCTGCATATGATGAAGGGGGGTGAGTGGGGCTGAACATGATGAAGTGGGGGATAAGTGGGGCTGCACATGATGAAGTGGGGGATAAGGGGGACTGCACATGATGAATTAAGGGGTAAGTGGGACTGCACATGATGAATTAAGGGGTAAGTGGGACTGCACATGATGAATTAAGGGGTAAGTGGGACTGCACATGATGAATTGGGGGTAAGGGGAACTGCACATGATGAATTAAGGGGTAAGTGGGACTGAACATGATGAATTGGGGGTAAGAGGGACTGCACATGATGAATTGGGGGTAAGGGGGACTGCACATGATGAAGTGGGGGTAAGGGGCACTGCACATGAAGTGGGGGTAAGGGGGACTGCACATGATGTGGGGGTAAAATTAACTGCACATGATGATGGGGGAGTGGGGCTGCACATGAAGTTGGGGGGGAAGGGGACTGCACATGATGAAATGGAAGGGGGGATAAGGGGCTGCAAATGATGAAGCGGCACTGCAGATGAAGTGAGTGGGTGATAGGGGACTGCAATGGATGAAGTAAGGGGACTTCAAATTAAAGTGGGGACATTAAAGTGGATCCCCTATGGCCAGGATCACGTTGGGCGATTTTGTGCGTATTGGCCGTAGGCCTACAGCTTATGTGCAACGTCTTTTTAGGCCATGTCCACACGTGGTGGAATGGTGGCAGGTTTTCCGTATGGACCCGCAGCAAACCAAGTGCTGCGGTCTGTACGGCTGTCAATTCCCGCACGGGGACCGCAGCGCTCAGGTGGGAAGGGGGTACAGGGGCCCAGGTTTTATGAACAGCCCCGGGCCCATAGTCCACTTAATCCGCCACTGGCAGCATGAGTATAATATAGTATCTATTGCACAAAATCTTGGCTAAAAAACAATAATATGTAGGATGTATGCCTATATATAGGGGGCTATGTGAGGGCTCGTACTATATATAGAAGACTATGTGAGGGCTCATATTGTATATAAGGGCTCATACTGTATATAAGGGACTATATGTGGCTCATACTGTATATAGAGAGGCTATGTGAGGGCTCATACTGAATATAGAGGGAAACGTGGAGGCTCACACTGTTTTTAAGTGGCTATGAGGCCGCTCATAGTGTACATAAAGAGGTTATGAGGAGGCTCGTACTGTGTCTAGGGGGCTATGTGGGGACTCATACTGTGTATGGGGACTATGCAAGGATTCACACTGTATATAAGGGGCTATGTGACAGCTCATACTGTAGATAGAGAAGTTATGTGGAGGCTCATACCTCATATGGGGGGCTGTGTGTGGACTCATACAAAATAAGTGGGCAGTCCAGTCCAATGGGCACCGCAGTTCTTGTTTGAGTGCCTGCCTTCTTCTTGCAATGACGTTCTCCTTCCCTTATTTGTTTGGATGACGCATCCTACATCATTCACACGGTGTTCCCCATCATGCACCTGCGCAGGTGCGCTTCTGTCTGCTCTGCTGGGAGCAGAGCACAGTACTGTAATATACATGCGCCGGCGCTCTTTGGCCTTTCCCCGCACATGCGCAGCACTTGGCTCTGCCCTCAGCAAGGCAGATAGAAGTGAGCCTGCACAGGAGCGCGATAGGGATCTCTATGTGGATGATATAGGACGCATCATCCACATGAAGCAGAGCCCCCACATGACATTTAATATTATATGATATTGTTATTTTATTTTAATATGAACTAATATGTTAATAATAAATCTGAGCAGAATTAATTTCAGCCTATTGCTTTGGCCTCCACGACAGTCATGGTCTGTACGTGGCCCCTCTGAGAAATTATTTGGCCATAGTATGTACACAGACATCAAATGTTATATGCAGGATAATATGTGACTGGTGTAAGGCTGGTTTCACATTTGCGTTTTTTAGCGCTGGAAAAAAACGCTAACCTGCGCATGCGTTTTTTCCCCTATATTTAACATGGGTGCGCATACCTGCGCGCTTGTAAGCGCATGTATGCGATTTTCATGCGCTGCGTTTTTTTGGGGTGTGCGATTGGATTTTCCAGACGCATCATGTTGCATTTTTTGGCCCTGCAAAAAAGCGCATGCGCACATATGCGCACGTTTTGCGCTAAAAATGGCCATTATAGCCTATGGATGCGCATATGTGCGCACTGGCATGCTCATGTAAGCGTTTTTTTGCATATGCGTTTTTTTTTTTTAACCATGGAATTTAGGGGTTTGGGTTAGAGTTAGGGTTAGTTAAGGGGGTTTAGGGTTAGGGTTAGGGTCAGGGTCAGGGTTAGGGTTGGGTTTTGGGTCAGGGTTAGGGTTAAGTATGGTTTGGTTAAGGGTTAGGGTCAGGGTTAGGGTCAGGATTAGGGTTAAGTATGGTTTTGTTAAGGGTTAGGGTCAGGGTTAGGGTTAGGGTTAGGGTTAGGGTCAGGGTTAGGGTCAGGATTAGGGTTAAGTATGGTTTGGTTAAGGGTTAGGGTCAGGGTTAGGGTTAGGGTCAGGGTTAGGGTTAAGTATGGTTTTGTTAAGGGTTAGGGTCAGGGTTAGGGTTAGGGTCAGGGTTAGGGTTAGGGTCAGGGTTAGGGTTAGGGTTAGGGTCAGGGTTAGGGTTAGGGTTAGTTAGGGTTTAGGGTTTGGGTTAGGGTTAAGTATGATTTGGTTAAGGGTTAGGGTCAGGGTTAGGGTTAGGGTCAGGGTTAGGGTCAGGGTTAGGGTTAGTAAAGTCATGGTTTGGGTAGTGTGAGGGGCCACCTAAAAATGTTGGAAAAAAACGCAAACGCGGTAAAAACGCGCTAAAAACGCATACAAACGCATAAAAACGCTGCGTTTTTTTCATGCATGCTCATAAAAATGCTTGAAAAAAACGCAGCAGTTGTATGCTTATGTATGCGTTTTTTCAATGCGTTTTTTTGCGGGAAAAACGCGCTGCAAAAAAAAGCAAGTGTGAAACTAGCCTAACATCTGGTGTCTGTTTTCCAATACATACCATCTGGTGCCTGTAGTCACAGTATATCATACTAGCTATTGAACCTGTTCTACGCCCGGGTGGCGATCATTTATATTGGTATATGGTCTCCATCCTGGTATGTGCTGCTTCCATCCTGTGCCCTAACCTTGTCCTGTGCTGCTACCATCTTGCACCCCCTTCCTGTCATGTGCAGCCCCCATCCTGCACCCTCATCCTGTTTTGTGTGCCTCCATCTTGTCATGTGCTACTCTCTTCCTGTGCCCTCATCCTTTCATGTGCTCCTATCCTGTGCCCCAATCCTGTCATGTGGTGCTCCCATCCTGCACCCCCATGCTTTCATGTGCTGCTCCCATCCTGCGCCCCCATTCTGGTATGTGCTGCCCCCATCCTGGTATGTGCTACTCCAATTCTGCGCCCCCATCCTGTCATGTGGTGCTCTCATCCTGCGTCCCCATATTGTCATGTGGTGCTCTCATCCTGCGTTCCCATCCTGTCATGTGGTGCTCACATCTTGTCATGTGCTGCTCCCATCCTGCACCCCCATCTTGTCATATGCTGCTCCCATTCTGCACCCCCATTCTGTCATGTGCTGCTCCCATCCTGTGCCCCAAGCGCGGACTGCGTAGGCGCCGATTGCGGCGCCACAACCCACCCTCTCCTGACATCACGGACTAATTTCAATCATTTCCGCCCACCAGCAAAATGGCGCCTGAAGTGCGCTATACGCATGCGCCATTTCCGACGGAGGATTTATGTCCCGGCCTCTGGTCCGAAGAGATCCCGCGGCAATACCGGATAGGTAAGTTTTTGTGCTGGAGATCGTGGTATGCGTTCAATGCTTACGCATACCGCGATCTCCTGGGCCACAATCCTCATCCCCGGATGCTTAACTCTGTGGGGACCAGACTACGCAGGCACGTCGCGCTTGCGCAGTCTATGAAGGCTTCGGACAGAGTGATGCTCCTAGCATTATATTATAAGATACCAGTCATATATTCTCCTGTACCCTGGATGTGGTATACTGTGTGCACAGACATCTGATGTATATACAGTTGATATGTCACTGATATGTCATATACCAGTCACATATTATCTTGTATCCAAATTTCTAAATGTAACCATGTCTACTACACAGAAAGGATACAACTGTGTCAATTATACACTGAGTAGTGTCAGTGTGTTAATATACTCACCTAGCGGCATCTTCTCCGGTATCCAGCACCGTTCTGCTTCTCGTCTGAGTGATGTCTTCACTTTTTGGACTCCGGCTGAACACTATCCTTTACAGGTGCTTCTCACAAAATTAGAATATCATCTAAAAGTTAACTTATTTCAGTTCTTCAATACAAAAAGTGAAACTCATATATATAGAGTTATTACAGAGTGATCTATTTCACGTGTTTATTTCTGTTAATGTTGATTTTAAAATCTGAAATGTTGGCCTACTGAAATGTATGTTCAGTAAATGCACTCAATACTTGGTTGGGGCTCCTTTGGCATCAGTTACTGCATCAATGCAGCGTGGCATGGAGGCGATCAGCCTATGGCAAAGCTGAGGGGTTATGGAAGCCCAGGTTGCTTTGATGGCAGCCTTCAGTTCGTCTGCATTGTTGGGTCTGGTGTCTCTCATCTTCCTCTTGACAATACCCCATAGATTCTCTATGGGGTTAAGGTCAGGCGAGTTTGATGATATTTTAATTTTGTGAGAAGCACCTGTATGTGACCTGGAAGTTTCTTTACAATGTAAGTCTATGGATCCTCATTTTGAGCCTTGTTCTCAATATCCATAGACTTATATTGTAAAAGCCACTTATGAGTCACAGAGCGCAGCATGACCTGTAGAGTCTGAATAGCTGTCAGATGACTTAGAAGAGGAGCGGAGCAGCGTTAGATACTGGAGAAGACTTCGATCTGTGAGTATCTTAACACACTGACACTACACTAAACTAACATTTACACAGGTTTAAGGAAAAAAAGTTAATGACTGCTTCTTAAGGTGAACTGTTTTGTCTGTTGTATAATGGAGGTGAGTATATATGAATCAATTCTATGAGGACAACATGCAATGTCCAAGCCACACACTTTTTTTTCACCAACACTGTTTTCTGGGCTCTAGATGATTTTCTTCAGTGACTCAGTGTGATGATACGTTACTGAATGATGATAGTGCACTGTGCACACGATCATTATTCCCTGGAATTGGAAGCGTAGTCATCGCAAGTGTGAATTTGTATATTAGCGATGTTCACGAGCCGACTAGCGTCTCAAAGATGGGCCGCTGCTAATGGGCCACTGCTGTGTGCTTGCCCCCCAGGCCAAAATTTGCCAGCCAGCCCCTGCGGTGCACCTTTGTCTATTCCAGATAGAAAGGGTTAAGTCCAGACTAGATCACCTAGGATGGATAATAAATTACGAGAAATCCCGATTTCAGCCCCTAAAGGCCCCGTCACACTAAGCGACTTACCAGCGATCCCGATACCGATATCAAGGTGTCAGGATCGCTAGTAAGTCGCTATGTGATCGCTGGTGAGCTGTCACACAGACAGCTTCACCAGCGATCAGCACAGCGATGCCGAGCGCCCGGCATCGCTGGCCATCCCTGTAAAAAATAGAATCAAAATAAAAAATATAGTTATTCTCACCTTCCGATGTCCCGTTCAGCCATCCTGCCTCTCTCCACACTCCGGTCCCAGTGATCCTTTGCGAGAATGACAGCGAGATGTCACCATGTTTTGGCATAGGTGGTTTCCTTCATTGGAGACTGCCCTTCCCGTGGTTGTTCCTTCCCGGTGAAAGACCTGGCTAGTCATTGCTTGCGTTGAGAAACATATTGAGAAACATGTGATGGTGTCTCCGCGGCTTCTGTTTTGCATGTTTTACATATTTCCCATAAGGGATGGGGGCAGTGCTCTAGAATCACTGCGTTGAGAAACACGTGATGGTGTCTCCGCAGTGTTGGATGTTGATCTCCATGAGGTCAATCATCCTCATTTTTCACAGCCTTCTACTAGGCATTGCTCCTACTAGCCAGTTTCCTACTCCACACTGATGAGGGGCAAATACCCTGAAACAGCTGTCTGTGGATGGATACCATGTTTTGGCATAGGTGGTTTCCTTCATTGGATACTGCCCTTCCCGTGGTTGTTCCTTCCCGGTGAAAGTGCTGTGATCCTGAGCAAACAGGGGGGCCCACTCGTTGGCGACGGCACTGGCACAGGGCCTCTCATAGTACGGCGGTGTGTTTGGCAGCGGGTGGGCCCTCCCACCGGCAGAGACACTTTTGCGTACTATGAGGGGCCCTGTGCCAGTGCCGTCGCCCATGAGTATGCGCCCCCCCACCTCCACATTCATCTGCACCTTCCTCTTTGTCACCGTGTAAGGTGGTATAGTATGCGGGAAGGGGAACCTGAGTTTCATCAGGGTCAGATTCTGGCTGTGTAGAGTGCGAGGGGAATGTAGTGGTCTGTGTTATGAGTTCATTTTCTCCTTCACCTCTGATGTCTGATGAACACCCTCTGCTGGTGAAAGGAGGTAGTGAAATTGATCTGGATGGGAAGAACCTGTCATCTGAACAGGTGGAGTGTGATTGGACATCCAGAATTTCTGAGTGGATATAAGGCAGCCGATGCCCTGCAGGGTTTGCTGGTGATCCTTTCTGCTCTGAGCTCTGGCATCCAGTTTAGTTCCTGTCTACTAAAAGCTAAGTTTTTGCTCTGCTATTTTTCCATGAGATTTTGTCTGTTTACTTAGTGTTTGTGTTCAGCCTGCCCTGGTGGGGACGGGCTGAACTCCATTTTTGTCTCTGATCAGTTGATCTCTTTGCTCTGTTTTCAGAATATACGTGAGTGCTGATATAGTGATTTTGAAGTCTAGTGACTTCAGGGCCTTTTCTATCAGACGTGTTGGACATTATTTTTGGCAGGGTTTTTTTGCGTGATTGCAGCCAGCATCTTTTCTGTCCTTTCCTATCTAGTTAGTTGGGCCCCGTCATTTGCTCAGCCTGTCTTTCTGTCTGTGTTTGTGTTTTCATCTGTTTTTCACCGACAATACATGTTGGGGGCTGTCTATTGCTTTGGGGTCTGCTCTGGTGCAGTTTAGATTTCCCATTTCTTTCTTTAGGCTTATTTAGCTCTCCGGCTGTGACGAGGGGTCTAGGGCACCGTAGGAACCCCACACGGCTACTGTTAGTTGTGGTGAATAGGATCAGGGGTCTGCAATCCGCTAGCTACCAACCTCTCCAGTTTTCTGGACTTAGCTTGTGTTTTTGTTTTTTCCTCCGGTGACTCATTCATAACAGGTCTGGGTCAATGTACCAGCAGAATCATCTAGCAGTGGCTGGGCACCAGTGCACTTGTGGTGCCCCCAGGAGAATGGTCGCCACAGTGGCATTACCTTCCTCCTAGGGAGTGTGATGTCATGCTTGGGAGCAACTAAGGATATCTCTAGCAGTTAAACCAACACACAACACAGTTCCCACTCCAGGCTAGCAGGGAGAGCTCTGCACCTGATTGCTGAGGAGCTGCTCTCCGTGGTCGGGAGGAGGGAAGTTAGGGCAGTCTGTGAAGGGAAGGGAAAGTGTGTGGACGTGAGAAGGGGAGCTGGAGGATGAGCAGAGTTAAGGCTCACTCCTAGCTGGAGAGCATGGTCCGGATTCCGGTCTCCGAGTTTGTAGGGACACTGACGGTCCTGCAGCAGAAACCTGAGGAAGTAGCAGCTGTAAATGCTCTGTTCCTAACTAAGGTTCGGAGGCCCCAGCAGCGACGTGTGTGAGCCAGAAGGAAAAGGCTACAGCTGCCTGCCATATGAGAAAGTTCCAAAAGAGAGTCAACAGGGGGAACTTCAGTGAACTCAGTACTGTGAGTACCTCAGATAAGTGCTAGAACGGAGGCCACACTGCCTATCTGCAGAGAGAGAATTCCTAATTTGCTTCCAGGCTGATCAACTCCTTCTCCATCTGTACTCTGGGTCCTGGATGGCACTTACCAAGTACAGGTAAAGGAACTGCATGACTGTGTCTGTCATCTTTCTCCTGCACCTGGCACACGGCTCTGCTAAATCCTGCACTGCACACCATCTACCAACTCTTTCATCTGCCTTCCGCATACGGCCCTACCTGTGCAGGGCTTCTACATCTTAGCTGCACCACAACATCTGTCCCAAAGAAGCGACACTGCAGCACGGGCCAATCTAATCAGAAAGCACAGGTGGCATCACGTATCATTCACCTATAAACGTTATTCACCCTTTTGCATGGACACCAAGGGCCACGGACCGGATCACCACTACCATGACACATCTCTCTGAGACACCGGCCCGGTACCGAATAACCCCACTGCCCTGGCTGGCGACCCACACTCCATGTCAGATTCATCTTGTACTGGGGAATTCATGATTTGACTTGATAACCCAAGCATGATATGTGAGAAAGAGCTACATGGACTAATGTGAAGTGTGGCCTGCTGCATCATTCACTTTTGGTGGGGGTGAAGGACACAAGGAAAGGGGTTCTTCCTGACCAGGAGCCAGCACTTGATGACTCAGTGCTTGGATTTTTTGAAACTTCAGACGCTGAGGGCATATTAGCTGGAGTCTGTTTCGGCAGTGTAAGCCAAAACCAGTTCCTGATGCTCCGGCTTTAAAAGCAGTTAACCTACTCCCAGAAAAGGTAGCCTTCCAGGCCTTCCGGAGCCAGACCATGATGCAGGCTCAACACCTCCTGCCTTAGCTGCTATTGTGCTTTTGCCACTACCAGCAGATGCACCACCACCATCAGTACCAGCTGGCCCACCCATGCCCACGTCCGTGGCCTCTTCCACCATACTTCCAAATTTTGGAGAAAATGTACCCAAAATAACATCATATATATGGTACTGTATCAAAAGCTGTATACAGTCAAAGGATAATTGTAAATCTCCGTATATATTTCATGAGTCACACAGAGATGATCACAGGCTCAGTATGGATTAGACAAGAATATAAAAAGTAAAAAAAGGGTGCAGTATCATCAGATAGCAGGTATATATAGTATAGCTTAAACATTCTAAATCTCCATATATATTTCAGGAGGCAGACACAGGTGCTCTCAGGCTCAGTATGGATTACAACACATTATAAAAAGCCATAAAACGGTAATGGATCTGAAGTGTACAGCTGTATACAGTGTAGGGGTCATTGTCAATCTTAGTATTTATTTCCAGAGTCAGAAACAGACTCTCACTTGGTCAGTTTGGATTAGACCAGAATATAAAAAGCAGTAAATGGGTAATGTATCACAAGCGTAGAGCTGTATACAGTGTTGGGGTAATTTTTAAATCTACATATAAATTGCAAGAGTAACTCACAGACTCTCACACACTCAGGATGGATCACACCTCAATATAAAAAGAAGATCAGCAAGAAATAATCACACATGTGGGCCAATGTTCCAGGTGTCAATGATACACTTAGCGTGGTGGGTGGAGGAGGACTTTCTGGCAGAAAGGGTACAGTATCACCAGATACCAGTTATATATAGCATAGTTTAAACATTAGAAATGTACGTCTATATATCAGGAGTAGTGTTGAGCCACCCCGCTAGTGTTCGAGTTCGGTTCATCGAACGATCAACGAACACCGTCGAACCCCATTGAAAACAATGGCAGGCAAGCACAAAAACATACAAACACATAGAAAAACATACAAAACACCTTAACAGGTGTCCCAAAGCAGACACAAATAACATGGAAAAGGGCAACTACATATAGAAAAGAGGTGGAGGAGTAAAAGGAGGAGGAGGAGACACAGAAATAGGCATGTCATGCCCTTATAAAGTCAAGAAATGCTGGAATAAAAATCTAAAATAAAAAAAATTCTAAAATTCTAAAATTGAAGACGGTCATATACCGTCGGACTTCCTACCAAAAATTATGCCAACTGCCGATCGGGCGGCGTTATTCCCACGACCCTCCGAACAGCGTCCATGAAGGCAAAGTGTTTGGTTTCCAGGGGCAGTATGGTTGCAAAGCTGAACTTTAAAGGAATGTCAAGAAGGGCACCATCAGGAGTGGAGCCTGCGGCTTAATTGGACTCCACACGGGCAACCTCAACCATGTCAGCCACGGGAAGGATGGACAGATTGAAAGCTTTCTTGATTCTGTGGGTGGTGGTGCATGGCCGTTTTTAGTTGTGCTAGCGATTTGTCAGCTTAATTCCATTAACGAGCGAGACTCCGGCATTCCCCCACGGTCCGCGTCCAGCTAGAGGGACACGCGAGGCTCTGGCATGCGAGATCGAGCAATAACAGGTCTGTCATGCCCTTACATGTCCGGGGCTGCACGCGCGCTACACTGAAAGGACCAACGTGTGTCGCTTACAGGTGCGGATCACCCACTGAACCCCGTTTGTGATGGGGATCTGGGATTCCAATTCTTCCCCGCGAACGAGGATTTCCCAGTAAGTGCAGGTCAACCGGAATTCCGGAATTAGGCCTAACCGGCATTCCAGAAAGAATGTGAAAAAAATGAGTGTCCAAACCACAGGTGCTGTAGCTTGCTTAACAGCTGGGCTCCTTTGCTGAGTAGCACACAGCTCTTACATAAACAGGCGGCATAGCTAGGTTCATGGGTGGGCTCCTCTGCTGAGCAGTAGACACAGGTACTAGGCCCAAAGTATTAACTGGACTAAATGCAGTCAAAATCTGGTTCTTTCATAAAGAGGTGGCATAGCTAGGTTCACGGGTGGTCTCTTCTGCGGAGTAGCAGACAGTGCTACAAGGCCCAAAAGGATTCTCTGGACAAGATGCGTTAAAAAATTATTAGAAACACACACGGTGTAGCTCCTTGACAGGTGTACTACACCGCTGGCTACCAGAAACTGCTACTATGCCATGAAACTGTCTATTAACATTGAAAACCATTAGTAATGTGAAAATAAAGTTACGTTTCTGGTGAATGAACCGTTCTCGAAGGGAACCTCGAACAGCCTAATTTTAAGCAAAGTGTTCGAGTTTGACGAATGGCTCGAATACCGCCCAAAACAGCTCGAATTTGAACTTGGCGAACAGTTCGACTAGAACACCGGTCATCTCTAATCAGGAGGCAGACTCAGACGGTCTCAGGCCCAGTATGAATTCGACAAAATTGTAGAAAGTTGAGAAAGGGTACAGGTATAAATAGCATAGTTTAAACATTAAAAATCTCCTTGTATATTTCCGGAGTCCGACAAAGACACTCACAGCCTCAGTATGGATTAGACAAGAATCTAAAAAGTAGAAAAAGGGTAATGCATTCGAAGCATACACCAGTATACACTGTTGGGGTATTTTTAAATCTTAACATATATTTCAGTCTCAGTAAGACAGTCCAGACTCTCCACAAGAGGAAACGAGATGGATACAAGTACAGACGGAAAGTCAAGTGATTGCAGAAATTTTGGAATTACTAATCACGGGAAAAACTCCCGGGAGAATTCTTAGAGGCGATGCTGACCCTCAATTACTTTGTCTGTGGAGACAGCGAAAACAGTTCTTTGTGAAGAAAGGGTTGCTGTATCGCAGTACCGTGGATCCCATCACAGTTACTCATCTCCATCAAATTGTAATCACAGGGAGAGATGTAGACATGGTCCTCACTGCCTATCATGATCTGGCAGGTAACTTTGGAGTGCAAAAGACAGAAGCCACAGGCCATAGGCGATTCTATTGGATTGGCATGAGAGGACACATTTAAAAATGTGGGCAGGAATGTCACACGTCTGTGAGTAGGAAAACTGTGAAAGCTGATGATAAACCACCACTGCATCTCATTGTGAGTCGACGTCCATAACAAATGGAAGCCATTGATCATCTGAAGATAGAGCCCAGCAGGACAGGGCATAGCTATGTCTTAACCATCATCTATCAGTTCACCAAATTTGTCGTGGCAGTCCCAGTGAAGGATTTAACAGCCCAGACTACACAGCGGTGGAGCAGGGAGAGGTAAGTATTGCAAGTGCTGGGGCCCTGAGCGAGCAGGGGGATCCACTCGTGGGCGGCGGTAGTGGCACAGGGCCCCTCATAGGACGCAGGTGTGTCTGATGGCGGGTGTGCACCCCCACCGTCAGAGACACTGTATTGTATTATGAGGGACTCTGTGCCAGTGCCGTCGCCCAAGAGTGGGCCCACCCACCTGTCCAGGACAACGGCACTCGCATGGGTGCGTGCACCAGGTGGTGACCCAGGCCCTGGGGGGGAGGCAGCCCAGTTAGGGAGGTTGAAAAAATGGCATATGTTGATGTTGGACATTCAGCAGCTGCAAATGGAGGAATTGGAGAAATCCGAGGAAGAGGAGGACAAAAGCGAGCCATTTTTCTGGCAACCTATGTCTAAGCAGGGGAAGGTGGGACAAAATCCTTTGAAACCCATGCATGGTTCATTTTAATGAAGGTTAGATCATCAACATTTTGGGTCGACAAACGGGTCCTTTTTTCTGTCAGGATTGATCCAGTAGCTCTGAAGACTCTTTCGGATAGCACACTAGCAGCAGGGCATGTGAGCTCCTGTAAGGTATATTGTGCCAATTCAGGCCAGGTGTCCAGTTTACAGGCCCAATAGTCAAAGGGGAATAACCTGTGAGGGAGAACATCAATATGGGAGAAGAAGTTTGTAACCATAGTTGACAACTGCTGATTCCTGTCACTTTCAATCGATGCAGTATTAACAATCGTGTGAGCGGTACTTGAAAAATCCGTCCACAACATGGTCATGAAACCCCTGTCTCCAACGCCACTTCGGATGTGTGCACCATGAACACCTCTTCCAGGTTGCCCCCTACAGCTCATGGGAGAACCATCACCGCTGCTGTGTGCTGGGAATGCCTCAAACAAACGGTTTACCAGAGTTGCTTGTTTGTTAGCCAATATTAGATATAGGTTCTCCTGTGGCATGATGTTTTGGAATTTGCCTTTATAGCGTGGATCCAGGATGCTGGCCAACCAGTAGTCGTCATCCTTCATCATTTTGGCAATGTGGGGGTCCCTCTTTAGTATCTGCAAGGCATAATCAGACATGTGGGCCAATGTTCCAGGTGTCAATGATGCTCTGCGAGTGTTGGGTGGAGGTGCACTTTCTAGCAAATCAACATCCCTCCAGTCACGCACAAACCCTGTACCTGACCTTGCCATGCCATGGTTGCCACAAAATTACAGCCGTTATCACTAACTACCTTGCCTGCCTCAAGATGTAGACTGCCCAGCCATAACTCAGTTTGTAGCTGCAAGTAGTCAGCGAGTACCTCCGCGGTGTGTCTGTTGTCGCCCAAACACATCACCTTCAACACAGACTGCTGACGCTTACCACTAGCTGTTCGATAGTGGGACACCTCATGTGCAACACTGGCAGCTGCGGATGGAGTGCTCTTGCGACTGCGCTCTGTGGACAAGCTTTCGCTTCTGGAGGAGGAGGAGGAGGAGGGTCGAACGCCTACAGCGAACTGTTTCCTATACCGTGGGCTAGGCAGCATTGTCCCACTGCCACTGTCCCCTGTGGACCCTGCATCCACCACATTAACCCAGTGCGCAGTGATGGACACGTAACGGGCCTGGCCATGCCTACTGGACCATGCATCTGTTGTGAGGTGCACCTTTCCACTCACTGATTGCTTGAGTGCATGGACAATGCGGTCTTCCACATGCAGGTGGAGGGCTGGGATGGCTTTTCGAGAAAATAAGTGCTGACTGGGTAGGTCATAGCGAGGTACTGTGTAGGCCATGAGCTCGTGGAAAGCTTCGCTTTCAACCAACCAGCAGGGCATCATCTCTAACGAGATTAGTTTGGCAATGTGGGCGTTCAAACACCATGTACGCGGATGAGAGGATGAGTACTTTCTTGTCCTACTGAGAGTCTCTGGTAGGGTGAGCTGGACTTGAGAGCTGCATATGGTGGAACTAGCAGTGGACATGGTGGACTGAGAGAGAGTTGGTGATGGTGATGGTGTTGGTGGCCTTGCTGATGGCTTAGATTCAGTCTTTCGTAGCAATAACATTGTGACTCCCTGACTGCTTTGGCCTTGTGACGACACCTCATCATTTGCTTCTGGTGGCGTGCTAACCGGTGGGCTTACAGTGGGGGAACCGATGTAACGTTGCTGACTACCTTCATTCAGAGCAGGGCCTTGCGACGACACCTCAACATTTGCTGCTGGTGGCGTGCTAACTGGTGGGCTTACAGTGGGGGAACCGATGTAACGTTGCTGACTACCTTCATTCGGAGCAGGTGCACATGTGGTACGTGAGGTTTGGTAGTCCGTCTACGCTTGCAAGTGCATGGTGGTTAAATGTCTAAGCATGCAACTGGTATTCAAATTTCTCAGATTTTTTCCTCAGCTAAAGGTCTTTTCGCACTTCTTACAGATAACCTTTGCCTGATCATTAGGATTTTGTTCAAAAATAGTGCATCTTCCTACTATAGAAGACATTTTGAGGCCTTGCACGCTGTGCTAATTTGACCGTCTGGCCAAGCTGTCCTGCAACTCTTTTGGTTTTTGTAACCCATTTTTGGACTGCTATGGGCCTGCCAAATAACAGCTGTTGCGATGTCGATGCCTGCTACGGATCCTCCTCCACCTCTTCTGAGCTATTGGCAGTGGCACCCTCTTCCCCCAATGGATGCCAATCTGGGTCAACAACTGGGTCATCCATCACCTCCTCTTCAATTTCATGTGCACCTTCCTCTGTATCACCGTGTAAGGTGATATAGTATGCGGGAAGGGGCACCTGAGTTTCATCAGGGTCAGATTCTGGCTCAGTACACTGCGAGGACAATGTAGTGCTC
Source organism: Dendrobates tinctorius (assembly GCF_039654945.1). Taxonomy (NCBI): domain Eukaryota; kingdom Metazoa; phylum Chordata; class Amphibia; order Anura; family Dendrobatidae; genus Dendrobates; species Dendrobates tinctorius. Next base: position 16,120,534 of record NW_027361858.1, on the reverse strand, counting down.
TAAGTGAATGTACCAGCAGAAAAATCTAGCAGTGGCTGTGCATCAGTGCACTCCATGTCAGATTCATCTTGGACTGGGGAATTCACGATTTGACTTCATAACCCAGGCATGGCATGTAAAAAGAGCTCCATGGAGTAATCTGTAGTGTGGCCTGCCACATCCTTCCCTTTTGGTAGGGGTGAAGGACACAAGGAAAGGTGCTGTTCCTGACCAGGAGCCTCCACTGATGACTCAGTGCTTTTATTTTTTGAAACTTCAGAAGAGGAGGCGATAGAGCTGGAGGCTGTGTCAGCAATGTAAGCCAAAACTTGTTCCTGAAGCTCTGGCTTTAAAAGTGGTTTACCTACTCCCAGAGAAGGGAGCCTTCGAGGCCTTGTGGAGCCAGACGATGACGCATGCTCAACACCTCCTGCCTTAGGTGCTATTGTGCTTTTGCCACTACCAGCAGATGCACCACCACCACCATCAGTACCAGCTGGCAACCCCCGCCCATGTCCATGGCCTCTTCCACCATACTTCCTCATTTTTGGGATAATGTACCCAAAATACCACCAGCTATATGGTACTGTAAAACAAGGTGCAAGGTTTATATATTATTGTGGAGAATTTGAATCTCCCTAGAGATTTTAGGAGGCTGAACAATTATCTCAGGCCCACTATAGATTACACCTTAATTTAACAGGCTGAAATTGGCTGTTGTATGACAAGGTACAAGGTGCATATAGTATTGGGGAGAATTTGAATCTCCCTAGAGATTTTAGGAGGCTGAACAATTATCTCAGGCCCACTATAGATTACACCTCAATTTAACAGGCTGAAATAGGCTGATGTATGACAAGGTACAAGGTGTATATAGTATTGGGGAGAATTTGAATCTCCCTAGAGATTTTAGGAGGCTGAACAATTATCTCAGGCCCACTATAGATTACACCTCAATTTAACAGGCTGAAATTGGCGGTGTATGACAAGGTACAAGGTGTATATAGTATTGGGGAGAATTTGAATCTCCCTAGAGATTTTAGGAGGCTGACAATGATGCTCTCAGTCCAAGTATGGCAGCAGGCAGCCTAATAAGCAGGACTGCTGAAAACAAAAGCGTGGAAAAATGAACGCTTGGTAACTGTGCAGAAATAGGAAGAAAAGTATTTTTGCTTTTAAAAAAGCAGTTATCACAGCAGCGTGCAAACAGCAATGCAGCTATCAGGGAGCCTTATAAGGCAGCCTAATAACTAACAGAGCTGATGCACAAAAATATAGCCTCCCCTGTCACTGCACACAAACTGTTGTGTTGTACAGTGAAAATCGCTACCAGCAGAAGCAGTTTTTTTTTCTTCTTCCCTGCCTAACGCTCTCCCTTATTCAGAATCAGCAGCAGCAACCTTTCCCTATGCTAAGATCAGCAGAAGTAAGATGACGGTCGGCGTGTACGCCCTTTTATAGCCCCTTTGACGCCACACAAAGCAAGCCAATCACTTGCATGCCCTTCTCAAAGATGGTGGTGACCGCTGCCCATGTCATCGCGTTGCCCACAGTGTGCGTCCTCCATCATTGGCTGAAAAAGGGTGCTGGAAGCATCACTTGAAACACGCCTTTGGCGCTCTGGTCGCCGACCTCACACTATAGTCGGGTTTCGTTTCATGAAACCCGACTTTAGCGAAAGTCGGCGACTTATGAATTTTACCGACCCGTTTCGCTCAACTCTACTCCTGATCTCTTCCTATTCTAATAACTGCAAAATGTATTGTGAGGTCCCCATCACGGTATCTTTCAGCATGTATAATACAGACCCCTTGGGTAATTTCTGGAAAACTTTGCACATTATGCAATGGTGAGATTTATTCTCCCTATCTCTAACTATTCTAATAACTGCAAAATGTATTGTGTGGTCCCCATCGCAACCTCTTTCAGCGTGTGTGATACCGACTCCTTGAGTAAATTTTGATAACTTTGGCACATTTGTGCAATGGTGAAACTTGTGCTCTATCTCTGCCTATTGTAATAACTGCAAAAACGTATTGTAGGTCCCTATATCACAGTCTCTTTTAGCATGTATGATACAGACTCCTAGGTTAATTTTTGGAAATCTTTGCACATTTTACAATGGTGAAACTTGTACTCTCTATCTGTAGCTATTCTAATAACTGCAAAATGTGTTGTAAGGTCCCCATAATGGCCTCCTTTTTCAGCGTGTATGATACAGACCCCTTGGGTAATTTTTGGAAATCTTTGCATAATGTGCAATGGTGAAACTTATACTCCCTATCTCTAGCTATTCTAGTAACTGCAAAATGTATTGTGAGATCCCCATTACAGTCTCTTTCAGTGTGTCTGAAATAGACCCCCTGGGTAACGTTTTGAAACCTTTGCTCATTGTGCAATGGTGAAACTTGTAATCCCTATCTCTACCTATTCTAATAACTTCAAAATGTATTGTGAGCTCCAAATCACAGTCTATTTCAGTGTGTATAATATATAATCCTTGGGTAATTTTTGGAAACCTTTGTACATTTGGTAATCGTTAAATTTCTACTCTCAATCTCTATACAGGGTGGGCCTTTTACAGGGATACACCTAAATAAAATGGGAATAGTTTGTGATATCAACTTCCTGTTTGTGGAACATTAGTATATGGGAGGAAGGAAACTTTTCAGGATGGGTGGTGACCATGATGGCCATTTTGAAGTCGGCCATTTTGGATGCAACTTTATTTTTTCCAATGGAAAGAGGGTCATGTGACACATCAAACTTACTGAGAATAAACAATGATTTGCTTGGTTTTAACGTAACTTTATTCTTTCATGAGTTATTTACAAATTTATGACCAGTCATAAAATGTGTTCAAAGTGCTGCCAATTGTGTTGGATTATCAATGCAACCCTCTTCTCCCACTCTTGACACACTTATAGCAACACCGCAGAAGAAATGCTGATCTAAGGGTGTCAGATTCCTTGTAGGAATGCTTGGACCTGACACCCATAATGTGGTGGTGCACCATCTTGCTGGAAAAACTCAGGGAACGTGCCTTCTTCAGTGCACAAAGAGGGCAACACATCATCATGTAGAAATTTCAGATATCCAGTGGCATTGAGGTTTTCATTGATAAAGTATCGCCCCACTATCGTTGTACCCGTTTGTTGGGTCCAGCAGAAAAATATTCATCTTTCCCATTGACTTGCATTGAACATGTTATTCGGTATGCATACACAGATATTAGAAATTATTTTTGCCAATTTTCCTGAATCCAAATATTTCACTATTCGCTCAAAACTATTGACATTTCCAAAAATTAGCGCCTGACACCACTGAAGTGGCATCAATTTCACCAGATTAGAATTAGTATTATAGGGACTGACACATCTTCCACTACAGCTAATCCAGCAGATGGAGAGACCCAACCTGGAGTCTTCAAATTTCAAAAAATGAGGGCCTGACACCTTCGAAGTAACATAAATTTCACGAGTTTAGAAATAATATAATAGGGACCAACACTTCTTCCACTACAACCAACCCAGCAGCTGGAGACCAAACATGACTGTTCACATTTCCTGTCACATACAGTGTGGAAAAGACTAAGTACAATATGAAGGGATGATGGACAGGAAGTGCAAACACTAGGGAATGGGGGAATGGAGATGCCAAGGCAGATCTTATAACATCCTGTCTACACTACCGTCTCTAAATTGGTCCCACACCATTCGTCGAGCAGGAAACCTAAGCCCTGTATATCCCTAGAGCTAGGCCCTGCATAGCGAGGAGGGGGGAGATGAGCACTGGACAGTTCCCACTGATAACTAAAGATAACAAGAGAGACAAGCAAGGAGAGAGGAACTTAGTTTGAGCAAACTCAAGAGAGATCACACCAAACATCTTCCAAGAGCAACAGAGAGAAAGTTAGCCAACAGCTACAGCTCCAAGCCTTCATAAGAGAAAAGTGAATATCACCAGTGACTCCCTGAAGCAGGCTGGAAGTTTATAAACACCAAGGTCCAGGTGTGTCAATTAGAGCCAGAGTGAGGTTGCCGCTGGTTTCAACAGTTAGAAGGATTAATAAGGTTTCTGCAATGCCAAAAACAGAGACCTTTCTGCAGCCAGATGTAGAGTGAATGTTGCCTTGTGGCCATGAACTGCACCTGCGCAAGTGACATACATGTCACCGCTATTCCCGCACATGTGTAGTAATTACGCGGCTGACGTGTATGTCACTTGCGCAGGCGCAGTTAATGACCCTGCGGCCACGAACTGCACCTGTGCAAGTGACACTGCCGCGGTGCCTTATGGGATTCGGAGACAGCAGCCGGGAGTCCCAACTGGCGATTATATATGTAGATAAACCAGTTCTGATGTCCTGTTAAAAACATGAGGAAAGGATCTCAAGCGCAGAATGAATGTTAAAATACAAACATTTATTGAAAAAAGTTTTTTATCTTTTAAAAATACAAAATGTACATATGTGAAAAAATAGATGGACAAAATAGCAAGTGGTGTCTCAGGTGATATGGCCAATGCATTTCGACCTCACCAGGTCTTATTCATGGTTAGTTAGAGTTCTGATGTCCTGGCACCACTTCTCTTGTCGCTGGTTCACCAGTTATCCATCCTTCAGTAGGTATTAAATGATTATCCATTTTTCTTACTTCCACATACAAATGAACTAATCAAATTGTTGCAATTCAAATTCTTTTTCCATTTTTAGGAATTTGATGAACCCAGCAAATTTGAACAATTTTGTGATGAATCGCCTTAAATGGTTTCTCCCATTTTACACATGGTAGAAGTTTGCATCAACCAGTGAAGGATTACATGAAATTGGGTGGCCTTCCTCATAATGGCTTGGAGCTATCACATCACATGGTGTAGCACAGCTAGTCAGGAGGGTATATCATAGCTCTTGTAAAATCACAGGCTGAAAATGCCGAAGCCATTTTATTTGGAGACATTCAAGACTTTATTTTAATCTGTGAATTTGGAGAGAGAAAAAACATCACAGCATATAGCTTAGCTGTAATCATAGATTGAGAAAGCCATAAAACACTAAAGAAATTAGACTTTTAACCAGACAGTCTGATCTTTTTTGGTTTTGGTTTTCTTTGTTTTCTGGGGGCTAAACTGTGGGTCTTTTGCTGTCTCTGGATGAATGTGATTTATTTGTAGTTGAAATAACTATATTTTTCTCTACATTTTTCACTTGTCATAGTTTATTGTATTTGGCCATATAGATTCACACAGAGCAAAATTTAGAAATAAAAATGACATGCACAAGTACAATGTAATGTGTGCATAGTTTCAATTGCCATTTGGCACAGGATTAAAGGAAAACATTTGGCCAGATAGTTTTAAACTTAGAATGGAAATTACATGTAACAAACCAATTAAATAAAAAAATATTTAACTTGAATAAAGATTGGTATTTAGTAATGCAATGCATTAACAATAAAAAAATTTCTGCCGCACAGTTCATTTTTGGTTCAAGTGCTTTCATTACATTCATCCACTGGAGACTGAGAGAATATTTTGTCTTACCATTTGAATATGTTTTATATCTTTAGTGGAAATTTAAATAGTCTGAAAGCTTGTTTCTGAATAAGTCTGCAGATGCGATTTGGCTACTGACAAAGAAACCGGATTCAGCAAAGTATATAATATGGCATGATTGACTGACCAATCATTTGTATCATCCTGTACCTTATGACCATATGACCAGGGCAGTAATTATATATATATATATATGTATATATATATATATGTATACATATATATATATATATATATATATATATACAGGTGCTTCTCACAACAAAATTAGAATATCATCAAAAAGTTAATAGCAAGAGTCATTACAAACAGGGTGACCTATTTCAAGTATTTATTTCTGTTAATGTTGATGTTTATGGCTTACAGCCAATGAAAACCCAAAAGTCATTATCTCAGTAAATCAGAATACTTTAGAACACCAACTTGAAAAATTATTTTAAAATCCAAAATGTTGGCCTACTGAAATGTATGTTCAGTAAATGCATTTAATACTTTTGCATCAATTACTGCATCAATGCAGCATGGCATGGAGGCGATCAGCCTGTGGCACTGCTGAGGTGTTATGGAAGCCCAGGTTGCTTTGATCTGCATTGTTGGGTCTGGTGTCTCTCATCTTTCTTTTGACAATACCCCATATATTCTCTGTGGCGTTAAGGTCAGGCAAGATTGCTGGCCAATCAAGCACAGTGATACTGTTGTTTGTAAGTCAGGTATTGGTACTTTTGGCAGTGTGGACAGGTGTCAAGTCCTGATGGAGAATTACATTTCCATCTCCATAAAGCTTCTTGGCTGTGGGAAGCATAAAGGGCTCTAAAACTTCCAGGTAGATGGCTACACTAACTTTGGTCTTGATAAAGCACAATGGAGATACACCAGTAGATGACATCGCTCCCTAAACCATCACTGATTGTGGAAACTTCACACTAGACCTCAAGCAGCTTGGATTGTGTGCCTCTACACTCTTCCTCCAGACTCTGGGACCTTAATTTCCAAATGAAATGCAAAATTTACTTTCATCTGAAAACAACACCTTGGACCACTGAGCAACAATCCATTTCTTTTTCTCATTAGTCCACGTAAGAGGCTTCTGGCATTGTCTTTTGGTCATGAGTGGCTTGACACAAGGAATGCGACACTTGTAGCCCATGTCTTGGATACGTCTGTGTGTGGTGGCTCTTGAAGCAATGACTACAGCAGCAGACCACTCCTTGTGAATATCCCCCAAATTTTTGAATGGCCTTCTATTAACAATCCTTTCAAGGCTGAGGTTATCCTTGTTGCTCCTGCACCATTTTCTGACATATTTTTTTCTTCCACTCAACTGTCCATTAATATGCTTGGATGCAGCACTCTATGAACAGCCAGATTCTTTATTCTTTAGCAATGACTAGAGATGAGCGACTTTGCCTTTTTTAGGGTCGAGTCGGGTTTCATGAAACCCGACTTTCGCAAAAGTCGGGTCGAACGAAATCAGCCGACTATAGGGAAAAGTCGAAGGCCGACTGAAACACGAAACCCAATGCAAGTCAATGGGGAAGCTAAGTCGGCAGGGAGTGGAGGACAGTAAACACACCTACAGTGCCCATTTCAGTGCCAAAAACATCAATTCTTATTAATGAAGCTTGTCAACCTTAATTTACTTCATAATAATAGTTACGCATTGAAAACTGGGGGTTATTTGGCTAAAGTTGTGGGGGGGTAGGGCTGGCTCCAGGTTTTCGTGTGCCCTGGGCCAAAGAGTGTCAGTGCGCCCCTTTAACACATACCACAACTCAAGATGCTCCGATACAGCACAGAAATATAGGTATAGTACAATGACAAATACTTCACTGCTTACATGACATGACTGATCTATTTTAAATTGTACAATAGCTCAAAAAAAGGACAGTATATTACTCCATACAGTATTATGGCCACCTCATTGTGCGCCATACAGAATAATGAACCCCATATATTTCTCCATACAGAAAAATTGGTCACATATAATGTTCCATAGAGTATATGATGAGCTCCACATAATGCTACAGTATATGATAGTCCCTGTGGACGATGCTCCAGTGTGTTATGGGCCCAAATAAAGCTCCATATATAATGGGCCCCATTTCTAATGCTCCAGTGTATAATGGGCCCCATAAATGCTGCTCCAGTATCTGATGTCCCCCATTTGGAATGCTCCAGTATATGATGGGCCTCATGGATGATGCTCCAGTGTATGATGGGCCCTAATAATGCTCCATATATAATGGGCTCCATTTCTAATGCTCCAGTGTATAATGGGCCCCGTAAATGCTGCTCCAGTGTCTGATGTCCCCCATTTGGAATGCTCCAGTATATGATGGGCCCCATTTTACCACCGTGTAAGGCGATATATTATGTGGGAAGGGGCACCTGAGTTTCATCAGGGTCAGATTCTGGCTCAATCGACTGCGACGGAAATGTAGTGTTCTGGGTCAATGTACCAGCAGAATCATCTAGCAGTGGCTGTGCATCGGTGCACTCCATGTCAGATTCATCTTGGACTGGGGAATTCAGGATTTGACTGGATAACCCAGGCATGGTATGTGAAAAGTGCTCCATGGCGTAATCTGAAATGTGTGCTGCCGCATCCTTCACTTTTGGGGTGGGTGAAGGACACAAGGAAAGGGGTTGCTCCTGACCAGAAGCCTGCACTTATGACTCAGTGCTGGCATTTTATTTAAACTTCAGAAGAGGAGGCGATAGAGCGGGAGGCTGTTTCGGCAATGTAAGGCAAAAACAGTTCCTGATGCTCCGGTTTTAAAAGCAGTCTACCTACTCCCAGAAAATTGAGCCTTACAGGCCTTCCAGAGCTTCACCATGACACAGGCTCAACACCTCCTGCCTTAGCTGCTATTGTGTTTTTGACACTATCAGCAGATGCACCACCATCATCAGTACCAGGTGGCCCCCCACGCTCATGTCCGCATCCTCTTCCACCATACTTCCTCATGTTTTGGAAAATGGACCCAAAATACCAGCAGATATATGGTACTGTATCAGAAGCGTACAGCTCTATACAGTCTAGGGATAACAGTAAATCTCTGTATATATTTCATGAGTCATACACAGACGCTCACAGGCTCAGTATGGATTACCCAATAAAATAAAAAGTTGAAAAAGGGTACAGTATCACCAGATACAAGGTATATATAGTATAGTGTAAACATTCTGAATCTCCGTATACATTTCAGGAGGCAGACACAAACGCTCTTAGGCCCAGTATGGGTTACACAAGAATTTGAAAAGCTGTAAATTGGTAATGTAACACAAGCGTACAGCTGTATACAGTGTTGGGGTAATCTTAAAGCTCCTAATATATTGCCGTAGTAAGAGACAGATGTTCACAGGCTCATTATTGATTACACCAGAATCTAAATAGCTAAAAAGGTTACGTTATCAGAAGCCTACAGCTGTATACAGTGTTGGCCAAATTTGAAACCTCGGTATATATTTCCTGAGTCAACACTCTGGGTTTGACCATAATAAAAAATGTTGTAAAAAAAAAGGTACTGGATAACAAGATAGTTAGTATATATATTATAGGGTACAATTGAAATCTCTGTATACATAGTCCCGTAGTCACTCTCAGATGCTTACTCAGTATGGATTTAACCGTAATACTAAATGTTGAACAAAGGTACTATATAACAAGATACAAGCTGTATCGAGTTTAGGGTAAAAATTGGTATCTCCGATTCACCGTATATATAGAAGGCGTAAACCACACACGCTCACTCACTATGGATGATACCGTAACACAATATTTTGAACAAAGGTACTGTATCAGCACATACCAGGTGTATCCAGTCTAGGGGTAATTGTACATTTCCGTCTATACTTCTGGAGTCAGACACAGGCACTCACAGGCTCACTATGTATTACACCAGAATTTAAAAAGTAGAAAAAGGGAAAGGTAGTCGAAGCGTACAACAGTATACAGTGTTGTGGTACTTTTAAATCTTCATATATTTCAATCTCATTAAGCCAGTCCAGACTCTCCGCTACTGGAAACTACATGGATACAAGTACAGACAGTGTTAGGAGTCAGGTTTCTGCGGTCGCTATGATGGAATCCAGACCCTAACATTCTGCAGTCTCCAGCTCTTTATCCACTGCAGAAGACATTGCAGATGAGATTGCCTTGCAGTAAATATCTCCTGAGGCTAAGTCCTTCCATCCACCTTCTGAGCATGCTCATGAAACGATCTCCCATTGGAGATCGGGAGTCATTTGCTCAGGTCCCGCTCCAGATCTCATTGGTCCATCTCAGAGATCTGGAAGCTTCCGGAAGGTCCCGGCTGCTATAAAAGGCGTGCATGGCTATGCCGCCATGCGCTAGTAAAGACTGTACTTGCTGCTGTGTGAATGACGACGAATGCATGATTCTGGTGAATGACTCATTTGAAACCCCTATCCTTTGATATAATGCTTGTGTGAGGGATTGAGTTTAGTACCAGCACCAGCGCCAGCGCGCCTCTGCATCATAGTCCACAGCTGCTAGTGTCCAACATTGCGCTTGCGCTTAGCATTGTCGTATAGCGGCAGTGTCCTATGCCGCGCTGCAGTAGCAGCCCAATTATGCATTCGCGGCTGCGACGCTACACACGCGGTAGGTCTAGGAGGACTGTGTGCCGCCAACTTGGGCTACTCCTGTGACCTTATACCATGTCTGTAGCTACTCTGAGTACCTGTGACCTTAACAGACTCAGCTCGTTTGTGTTTATGTACATAGGCGTCACTGCGATTTAGCAGAGATTGCTCTGTGCACTTGGGTGACGCTTAACCCTGTGCACATTACCGCCATATTGCTCTGCCACCATCTAGCAGCGGTTATACCACCTACTGCACGGTGGACCCCGAGCGGCGAACGCACTTTATTTATATTTTTATTTAGTGCGCTCCGCCGTTCCTATCAGACGGAAAGTCGAGTGTTAGCAGATATTTGGGAATTACTCATCGTGGGAAAACCTCCCCATAGAAGTTGCAGAGGCGATGCAGATCCTCAATTACTGTGTCTGTGGAGACAGCGAAAATGGTTCTTTGTGAAGAAAGGATTGCTTTATCGCAGTAGCGTGGATCACATCACCGTTTCTCTTCTCCATCAAATTGTGATCACAGGGAGAGATGTAGACATGGTCCTCACTGCCTATCATGATGTGTCTGGTCATTTTGGTGTGCAAAAGACAGAAGCCACAGGCCGTAGGCGATTCTATTAGATTGGCATGAGAGTAGACATTGAAAAATGGTGGCAGGAATGTCACACATCTGTGGTGATCATAAAGCACCACTGCATCCGCTTGTAAGTTGACGTCCATTACAGATGGTAGCCATTGATTATCTGAAGGTAGAGGCCAGCAGGACAGGCCATAGCTACATCTTAACCATCATTGATCAATACACCAAATTTCTAGTGGCTGCCCAGATGCACACAGCGGTGGAGCAGCGAGAGGTAAGTATTGCAACTTGCAAGTGCTGTGACCAAGCAGAGGGGGCACACTCGTGGCTAACGGTACTGGCACAGGGCCCCTCATAGAATGCTGGTGTGTCTGACGGCGAGTGGGCCCCTCAACCGTCAGAGATAGAGTTGAGCGAAACGGGTCGAAAAAATTCAAAAGTCGCCGACTTTTGGCAAAGTCAGGTTTCATGAAACGAAACCCGACCCTAGGATGAGGTCGGCCACGAGGTCGGCGACTTACGCACCAAAGTCGCGTTTCAAAAGTTTGTTTTGCGCTCTTTTTCAGCCAATTAGGATCCACGGACACTGTGGGCAACGTGATGACATAGGCACGGGTCACCACCATCTTTCAGAAGGGCATGCAAGTGATTGGCTTGCTTTGGTGGGCGTCACAGGGGGTATAAAAGGGCGTGCACGCCGACCGCCATCTTACTTCTGACGATCTTAGCATAGGGAGAGGTTGCTGCTGATTCTGTAGGGAGAGCGTTAGGCAGGGAAGAAGACCAAAAAACTGCTTCTGCTGCTAGCGATTTGGCCTGCACAACACACCAGTCACTGTGTGTGCAGTGCAAGGGGAGGCTATATAGTGGTGTATCAGTGGTGTTGGTTGTTGGGCTGCCTTCTAAGGCTTCCTGACAGGCTGGCATTGCTGTTTACCCACTGCTCCGCAAAGTGCTTTTTTAAAAGCAATCCAATCTCACTTATCCTCTAGTCACTTAGGTCACAGCTGTGCCATCGAGCTTGTCACATAGCGCTCAGATATTCATTGGGCCTCACACAATCCAAAAGTGTCCAGTGTCCAAAAGTGTGTGCAGAGATTCAAACTCTCACTTATCCTCTAGTCACTTAGGTCACAGCTATGCCATCGAGCTTGTCACATAGCGCTCAGATATTCATTGGGCCTCACACAATCCAAAAGTGTCCAGTGTCCAAAAGTGTGTGCAGAGATTCAAACTCTCACTTATCCTCTAGTCACTTAGGTCACAGCTGTGCCATCGAGCCTGTCACATAGCGCTCAGATATTCATTGGGCCTCACACAATCCAAAAGTGTCCAGTGTCCAAAAGTGTGCAGAGATTCAAACTCTCACTTATCCTCTAGTCACTTAGGTCACAGCTGTGCCATCGAGCTTGTCACATAGCGCTCAGATATTCATTGGGCCTCACACAATCCAAAAGTGTCCAGTGTCCAAAAGTGTGTGCAGAGATTCAAACTCTCACTTATCCTCTAGTCACTTAGGTCACAGCTGTGCCATCGAGCTTGTCACATAGCGCTCAGATATTCATTGGGCCTCACACAATCCAAAAGTGTCCAGTGTCCAAAAGTGTGTGCAGAGATTCAAACTCTCACTTATCCTCTAGTCACTTAGGTCACAGCTGTGCCATCGAGCTTGTCACATAGTGCTCAGATATTCATTGGGCCTCACACAATCCAAAAGTGTCCAGTGTCCAAAAGTGTGTGCAGAGATTCAAACTCTCACTTATCCTCTAGTCACTTAGGTCACAGCTGTGCCATCGAGCCTGTCACATAGCGCTCAGATATTCATTGGGCCTCACACAATCCAAAAGTGTCCAGTGTCCAAAAGTGTGTGCAGAGATTCAAAATCTCACTTATTCTCTAGTCACTTAGGTCACAGCTGTGCCATCGAGCCTGTCACATAGCGCTCAGATATCAGTGGGCCTCACACAATCCAAAAGTGTCCAGTGTCCAAAAGTGTGTGCAGAGATTCAAAATCTCACTTATTCTCTAGTCACTTAGGTCACAGCTGTGCCATCGAGCTTGTCACATAGCGCTCAGATATCAGTGGGCCTCACACAATCCAAAAGTGTCCAGTGTCCAAAAGTGTGTGCAGAGATTCAAAATCTCACTTATTCTCTAGTCACTTAGGTCACAGCTGTGCCATCGAGCTTGTCACATAGCGCTCAGATATTCATTGGGCCTCACACAATCCAAAAGTGTCCAGTGTCCAAAAGTGTGTGCAGAGATTCAAACTATCACTTATCCTCTAGTCACTTAGGTCATAGCTGTGCCATCGAGCTTGTCACATAGCGCTCAGATATCAGTGGGCCTCACACAATCCAAAAGTGTCCAGTGTCCAAAAGTGTGTGCAGAGATTCAAAATCTCACTTATTCTCTAGTCACTTAGGTCACAGCTGTGCCATCGAGCCTGTCACATAGCGCTCAGATATCAGTGGGCCTCACACAATCCAAAAGTGTCCAGTGTCCAAAAGTGTGTGCAGAGATTCAAAATCTCACTTATTCTCTAGTCACTTAGGTCACAGCTGTGCCATCGAGCTTGTCACATAGCGCTCAGATATCAGTGGGCCTCACACAATCCAAAAGTGTCCAGTGTCCAAAAGTGTGTGCAGAGATTCAAAATCTCACTTATTCTCTAGTCACTTAGGTCACAGCTGTGCCATCGAGCCTGTCACATAGCGCTCAGATATCAGTGGGCCTCACACAATCCAAAAGTATCCAGTGTCCAAAAGTGTGTGCAGAAATTCAAAATCTCCCCTGTCCTATAGACACCTTGTTTTACATACTATATAGTTTGTTGGATTTTGTCTACATTTCTACCAAAAATGAGGAAGGCTGGTGGAAGAGGCCGTGGAATTGGGCGGGGGTTGGCAGCTGGTAATGATGGTGTTGGTGGTGGATCTGATGGTAGTGGCAAGAGCAAAATAGGACCGAATGCAGGAGGTGTTGAGCCTGCGTCATCGTCTGGCTACATAAGGCCTCGAACGCTTAGTTTTCTAGGAGTTGGCAAACCGCTTTTAAAGCCAGAGCATCAGGAAAAAGTTTTGTCTTACATTGCTGACTCAGCCTCCAGCTCTATCGCCTCCTCTTCTTCAGTTGTAAAAAGTAAAAGCACTGAGTCGTCATTGGAGGCTCATGTTCATGAACCACACCTTTCCTTGTGTCCTTCACCCCAACCAAGATTGAAGGATGACGCAGGCCATACTACTGATTACTCCATGGAGCTGTTTTCACATACCATGCCTGGATTATCAAGTGAAATGGTGAATTACCCAGGCCAAGATGAATCTGACATGGAGTGCACTGATGCACAGCCGCTGATGGATGATTCTGCTGGTACATTCACTCAGAGCACTACATTGTCCTCGCAGTGTACAGAGCCAGATTCTGACCCTGATGAGACTCAGGTGCCCCTTCCCGCACACTATACCACCATACACGGTGACACAGAGGAAGGTGCACATGACATAGAAGAGGAGGTGATGGATGACCCAGTTGTTGACCCAGATTGGCATCCATTGGGGGAAGAGGGTGCTGCTTCCAATAGCTCAGATGAGGAGCATCCACAGCAGACATCGACATCGCAACAGCTGTTATCTGGCAGGCCCGGAGCACTCCAAAGACAGGTTCCAAACATCAAAAGAGTTGCTGGACAGCTTGTCCAGAGGGTCAAAAGATCACAGCGTGCTATGCCGCAAAATGTCTGCCAAAGTAGGAAGAGTGGAGTGTGGCACTTTTTTGAACAAAATCCTCATGATCAGGCCAAGGTTATCTGTAAGAAGTGTGCAAAGACCTTTAGCCGAGGGAAAAATCTGAAAAATTTGAATACCAGTTGCATGCTTAGACATTTAACCAGCATGCACTTGCAAGCGTGGACACAACACCAAACCTCAAGTGCCACATGTGCAACTGATCACAACAAAGGTAGTCAGCAACGCTACATTGTTTCCCCCACTGTAAGCCCACCGGTTAGCACAGCAGCAAATGTTGAGGTGTCGTTGCAAGGCCACAGCAGTCAGGGAATCCCACTGTTATATCAACGAAAGACTGATTCTAGGCCATCAGAAAGAACACCAACTCTATCACCATCATCAACCCTCTCTCAGTCCGCCCTGTCCACCGCTACTTCCACCATATGCAGCTCTCAAGTCCAGCTCACCCTCCCAGACACTATGAGTAGGTCAAGAAAGTACTCAGTCTCTCATCCGCGTACACTGGGTTTGAACGCCCACATTGCCAAACTAATCTCGTTTGAGATGATGCCCTTTCGGTTGGTGGAAAGCACAGCTTTCCGCGAACTCATGGCCTATGCAGTACCACGCTATGACCTACCCAGTCGCCACTTCTTCTCTCGCAAAGCCATCCCAGCCCTCCACCATCATGTGAAAGACCGCATTGTCCATGCACTCAAGCAGTCAGTGAGCGGAAAGGTGCACCTCACAACTGATGCATGGTCCAGTCGGCATGGCCAGGGCCGTTACGTGTCCATCACTGCGCACTGGGTTAATGTGGTGGATGCAGGGTCCACAGGGGACAGCGGTGGTGGGACAGTGCTGCCTAGCCCACGGTATAGGAAACAGTTGGCTGTAGGCGTTCCACCCTCCTCCTCCTCCTCCTCCTCCAGAAGCGAAAGCTCGTCCACAGAGCGCAGTCGTACGAGCACTCCATCTGCAGCTGCCACTGTTGCACACGATGTGTCCCCCTATCGAGCAGCTAGTGGAAAGCGTCAGCAGGCTGTGTTGCAGATGATGTGTTTGGGAGACAGACATACTGCCGAGGTGCTGGCCGAGTACTTGAAGCGACAAACTGAGTCATGGCTGGGCAGTGTACATCTTGAGGCAGGCAAGGTAGTTAGTGATAACGGCCGTAATTTTGTGGCAGCCATATCCCTTTCAAAACTCAGCCACATACCTTGCTTGGCTCACACCTTGAACCTGGTGGTGCAGTGCTTCCTCAAAAATTATCCGGACTTAACAGCCCTGCTCCAGAAGGTGCGAAGACTGTGCGCGCACATCCGCCGGTCGCCTGTACACTCCGTTCGTATGCAGAAGCTGCAGCGATTGCTCCACCTTCCCAACCACCGCCTCATTATCGACATTGCAACAAGGTGGAACTCCACCCTGCACATGGTGGAGCGGCTGTGCGAGCAGAGGCAGGCCATAATGCATTTGTGGGAGGATACACGGCCAGGCACTTTGAGAGCAGACATGGAGTTGACAGGTGTGCAGTGGTCGAAGCTGAAAGACCTCTGTAAAGTCCTTCAGTGTTTTGAGGAATGCACACGGCTGGTAAGCGCAGACGACGCCATCCTAAGCATGAGCATCCCACTTATGCGTCTGCTCATGCAAACTTTGACGCACCTTAAGGAGCAGGCGTCTGCAGCCAATGTTGATGAGGAGGAAGAGGAGGAGGGAATCCTTGATGACATTCAGCCATTGTCTGCTCAGGGACCTCTCCTGGACGAGGTGGAGGAAGAAGAGGAGGATGATGATGGGGATGATTACTTAGGGGAGGAGGATGCGTCTCGTGGGGCAAGTGAAAATGTTGGCGCGGCAAGGTCTGGTACAGGGTTTGTGCGTGACTGGAGGGATGTGGATTTGCCAGAAAGTGCTCCTCCAACCAGCACTCGCAGTGCATCATTGTCACCGGGAACATTGGCCCACATGTCAGATTATGCCTTGCGGATCCTAAAAAGGGACCCCCGCATTGCCAAAATGATGAACGATGATGACTACTGGTTGGCCAGCATCCTGGATCCACGCTATAAAGGCAAATTACAAAACATCATGCCACAGGAGAACCTTGACCTAATATTGGCTAATAAACAAGCAACTCTGGTAAATCGGTTGCTTGAGGCATTCCCAGCACACAGCAGTGGTGACGGTTCTCACACGAGCCGTACGGGCCGGGGGCAGCTTGGCAGAGGTGTTCGTGGTGCACACAGCAGAAGTGGCGTTGGAGACAGGGGTTTCATGACAATGTTGTGGACTGATTTTTCAAATACCGCTCACACAACTGGTAATACTGCATCGATGGAAAGTGACAGGAGACAGCAGTTGTCAACCATGGTTACAAACTACTTTTCCTCCCATATCGATGTTCTCCCACACAGGTCATTCCCCTTTGACTATTGGGCCGCTAAACTGGACACCTGGCCTGAATTGGCACAATATGCCTTACAGGAGCTCGCTTGCCCAGCTGCAAGTGTGCTATCGGAAAGAGTCTTCAGTGCAGCTGGATCAATCCTGACAGAAAAAAGGACCCGTCTGTCAACCCAAAATGTGGATGATCTAACCTTCATTAAAATGAACCATGCATGGGTTTCCAAGGATTTTGTCCCACCTTCCCCTGATGACACATAGGGTGACAGAAAAATGGCTTGCTTTGGTCCACCTCTTCCTGGGACTTCACCTATTTCGCCTTTTGCATCAGCTGAATGTCCAACATCAACATATGCCACTTTCTAAAACTCCCTAACTGTGCTGCCTCCCCCCCATGGCCGGGGTCACCACCTAGCGCACGACACCGTGCGAGTGCCGTTGCCCTGGACAGGTGGGTAGGCCGACTCTTGGGCGCGGGCACTGGCACAGGGTCCCTCATAGTGCAATCAAGTGTCTCTGACGGTGGTGGTGCACACCCGCCGTCAGACACACCACTGTACTATGAGGGGCCCAGTGCCAGTACCGACGCCCACGAGTGGGCCCCCCTTGCTTGGGCAGGGCCCCAGCATTTGCAATCTTTACTTCTCCCTGCTCCTCCGCTGTGTAATCTGGGCCGTCAAATCCATACTGTGCCTGACACCGTCTGAGCCTGCCTCCTGAGACATATATTTTGAATGTGTACGCTATCCATACATGTTATCCGGGGATACGGTACCCTTTCTAACCTTTGTGCAATCACGTGCAATCCATACTGGGCCTGACACCGTCTGAGCCTGCCTCCTGAGACATATATTTTGAATGTGTACGCTATCCATACATGTTATCCGGGGATACGGTACCCTTTCTAACCTTTGTGCAATCACGTGCAATCCATACTGGGCCTAACACCGTCTGAGCCTGCCTCCTGAGACATATATTTTGAATGTGTACGCTATCCATACATGTTATCTGGGGATACGGTACCCTTTCTAACCTTTGTGCAATCACGTGCAATCCATACTGGGCCTAACACCGTCTGAGCCTGCCTCCTGAGACATATATTTTGAATGTGTACGCTATCTATACATGTTATCCGGGGATACGGTACCCTTTCTAACCTTTGTGCAATCACGTGCAATCCATACTGGGCCTGACACCGTCTGAGCCTGCCTCCTGAGACATATATTTTGAATGTGTACGCTATCCATACATGTTATCCGGGGATACGGTACCCTTTCTAACCTTTGTGCAATCACGTGCAATCCATACTGGGCCTAACACCGTCTGAGCCTGCCTCCTGAGACATATATTTTGAATGTGTACGCTATCCATACATGTTATCTGGGGATACGGTACCCTTTCTAACCTTTGTGCAATCACGTGCAATCCATACTGGGCCTGACACCGTCTGAGCCTGCCTCCTGAGACATATATTTTGAATGTGTACGCTATCCATACATGTTATCCGGGGATACGGTACCCTTTCTAACCTTTGTGCAATCACGTGCAATCCATACTGGGCCTATCACCGTCTGAGCCTGCCTCCTGAGACATATATTTTGAATGTGTACGCTATCCATACATGTTATCTGGGGATACGGTACCCTTTCTAACCTTTGTGCAATCACGTGCAATCCATACTGGGCCTAACACCGTCTGAGCCTGCCTCCTGAGACATATATTTTGAATGTGTACGCTATCTATACATGTTATCCGGGGATACGGTACCCTTTCTAACCTTTGTGCAATCACGTGCAATCCATACTGGGCCTGACACCGTCTGAGCCTGCCTCCTGAGACATATATTTTGAATGTGTACGCTATCCATACATGTTATCCGGGGATACGGTACCCTTTCTAACCTTTGTGCAATCACGTGCAATCCATACTGGGCCTAACACCGTCTGAGCCTGCCTCCTGAGACATATATTTTGAATGTGTACGCTATCCATACATGTTATCTGGGGATACGGTACCCTTTCTAACCTTTGTGCAATCACGTGCAATCCATACTGGGCCTGACACCGTCTGAGCCTGCCTCCTGAGACATATATTTTGAATGTGTACGCTATCCATACATGTTATCCGGGGATACGGTACCCTTTCTAACCTTTGTGCAATCACGTGCAATCCATACTGGGCCTGACACCGTCTGAGCCTGCCTCCTGAGACATATATTTTGAATGTGTACGCTATCCATACATGTTATCCGGGGATACGGTACCCTTTCTAACCTTTGTGCAATCACGTGCAATCCATACTGGGCCTAACACCGTCTGAGCCTGCCTCCTGAGACATATATTTTGAATGTGTACGCTATCCATACATGTTATCTGGGGATACGGTACCCTTTCTAACCTTTGTGCAATCACGTGCAATCCATACTGGGCCTGACACCGTCTGAGCCTGCCTCCTGAGACATATATTTTGAATGTGTACGCTATCCATACATGTTATCCGGGGATACGGTACCCTTTCTAACCTTTGTGCAATCACGTGCAATCCATACTGGGCCTGACACCGTCTGAGCCTGCCTCCTGAGACATATATTTTGAATGTGTATGCTATCCATACATGTTATCCGGGGATACGGTACCCTTTCTAACCTTTGTGCAATCACGTGCAATCCATACTGGGCCTAACACCGTCTGAGCCTGCCTCCTGAGACATATATTTTGAATGTGTACGCTATCCATACATGTTATCTGGGGATACGGTACCCTTTCTAACCTTTGTGCAATCACGTGTAATCCATACTGGGCGTGAGAACGGCTGGCAAGCTACAGCACCTGTGGTTTGCGCACGTAAGTTTTTCATTTTTTCAGGAATGACGGTTAGGCCTAATTCCGGAACTGCAGTTGACCTGCACTTACTGGGAAATCATTGTTCGCGGGTAATAATTGTAATCACTCAGTGATCCCCATCACTAACGTTGTTCAGCGGGTTATCTGCACCTGTAAGCGACAAACGCTGGCCTTTTCAGTGTAGCGCACATGCAGCCACGGACATGTAAGGGCATGACACACCAGTTATTGGCCAATCTCATGTTCCAGAGCCTCACGTGTCCCTCTAGTAAGCCGGACTCGGACCGCGGGGCATGACGGAGTCTCGTTCGTTAACGGAATTAAGCTTGCAATGTGTGCATCTGTTCTGTAGCTGGCATGGTTGAGGTTTCCCAGGTGGAGTCGAATTTAACCGTAGGCTCCACTCCTGGTGGTGCCCTTCTGGACATTCCTTTAAGGTTTAGCTTTGCAACCATACTGCCCACGTAAAACAAACACTTTGCCTTCATGAACGCTGTTTGGAGGGTCATGACTCGTGGGAATAACGCCGCCCAATCAGTTAACCTGCTAGAGAGATCCTTCGTTGCTCCCAAGCATGACATCACACTCCCTAGGAGGAAGGTAATGCCACTGTGGCGAACGTACTCCTGGGGGCGACACAAGTGCACTGATGCCCAGCGACTGCTCGATGAATCTGCTGGTACATTGACCCAGACCACTACATTCCCCTCTCACGCTACACGGCCTGAATCTGACCCTGATGAAACTCAGGTTACCCTTCCCATATACAGTTCCATCTTACACGGTGACAAAGAGGAAGCTGCAGATGAAAGTGCAGGTTCGGCCCACCCGCCATCAGACACACCACCGTACTATCAGGGGCCCTGTGCCAGTGCCGTCGCCAACCAGTGGGCCCCCCCTGCTTGCTCAGGATCACAGCACTTGCAAGGTTGAAATACTGTGCAGTGAGATGGAAGATGGGGACGACGAGGAGTCCAGACTAGTCCAGGGATTCCCTAGCGAGGAGACTTATTTGATTGTTTACAATGTTGGGACAGCAATTTTTGGGGAGCACTATACTCTGGAGAATGATAGATGGGGCCCACCATACACTGGAACATTCCAAAGGTGGACATCAGACATTGGAGCAGCATTTACAGGGCCCATTATACACTAGAGCATTAGAAATGGGGCCCATTATGTTTGGAGCATTATTTGGGCCCATAAGACAGTGGAGCTTCATCCATGGGGACCAACATATACTGTAGCATTATGTGGAGCTCATCATATACTGTTTCAAACATTATATGGGACCAATGATTCTGTATGGAGAAATAGATGGGCCTCGTCATGAGATGTAAAAAGTGAGGTATTTTTCATTGTACTATACCGCTATTTCTCTGCCGTATCGGAGCATGATGAGTTGTGGTATGTGTTAAAGGGGCGCTCTTTCGCCCAGGGCACATGAAAACCTGCAGCCAGCCCTCCCCCCCCACAACTTTAGCCAAATAACCCCCAATTTTCAGTGCGTAACTTGTATTATGAAGTTAATTAAGGTTGACAAGCTTAAGTAAGAAGAATTGATGCTTTTGGCATTCAAATGGGAACTGTAGGTGTGTTTCCTGTCCTCCTCTCACTGCCGACTTTTATTCCCCATTGACTTACATTGGGTTTCGTGTTTCGGGATGACCCCGACTTTTCCCTATAATCGGACGATCTTGCTCGACCCGACTTTTGGAAAAGTCGGGTTTCACGAAACGAAACGCGACCCTAAAAAACCAAAAGTCGCTCAACTCTAGTCAGAGACACTGTATTGTACTATGAGGGGCCCTGTTCCAGTGCCGTCGGTCATCAGTGGGCCCATCCATCTGTTCAGAGCAAAGGCACTTGCCCGGGTGTGCAAGGTGTTGACCCCAGCCATTGGGGGGTGGGTGGGCAGCCCACTTAGGGAGGTTTAAAAAATGGCATATGTTCATGTGTTGGCTGGACATTCTGCTGCTGCAAAGGGAGGAATTGGGCATGTCCGAGGAAGAGGACAAAAGTGTCATCAGGGGAAGGTGGGACAAAATCCTTTGAAACCCATGCATGGTTCATTTTAATGAAGGTTAGATCATCAACATTTTGGGTCAACAGACGGGTCCTTTTTTCTGTCAGGATTGATCCAGCAGCACTGAAGACTCTTTCAGATAACACACTAGCAGCAGGGCAAGCTAGCTCCTGTAAGGCATATTGTGCCAATTCAGGCCAGGTGTTCAGTTTAGAGGTCCAATTGTCAAAGGGGAATGACATGTGAGGGAGAACATCGATATGGGAGGAGAAGTAGCTTGTAACCATAGTTGACAACTGCTGTCTCCTGTCACTTTTAGTCGATGCAGTATTAGCAGTCGTGTGAGCGGTACTTGAGAAATCATTCCACAACATGGGCATTAAACCCCTGTCTCCAACGCCATTTCGGCTGTGTGCACCACGTACACCTCTTCCATTGTGCTCACTATGGCTCGTGGGAGAACCAGCACTACTGCTGTGTGCTGGGAAAGCCTCAAACGGTTTACCAGAGTTGCTTGTTTGTTAGCCAATATTATCTCTAGGTTCTCCTGTGGCATGATGTTGTGTAATTTGCCTTTGCAGCGTGGATGGAGGATGCTGGCCAGCCTGTAGTCGTCATCCCTCATCATTTTGGCAACGGGTGGTCACTTTTTAGTATCCGCAAAGCATAATCGCACATGTGGGACAATGTTCCAAGTGTCAGTGCTGCACTGCCACTGCTGGGTGGAGGAGCACTTTCTGGCAAATTCACATCCCTACAGTCACGCACAAACACTGTACCTGACCTTCCAATTCCAACATTTTCTCTTGCCCCATGAGAAGCATCCTCCTGCCCCAAATAATCCTCCTCATCCTCCTCCTCCTTCTCTTCCTCTTCTTCCTCTACCTCGTCCAGGAGAGTTCCCTGACCAGACAATGGCTGACTGTCATCAAGGCTTCCCTCCTCCTCCCCCTCCTCCGCTGCAGACGCCTGATCCTTAATGTGCTTCAAGCTTTGCTTGAGCAGACGCATAAGTGGGATGCTCATGCTTATGATGGTGTCGTCTGCGCTTACCAGCCGTGTGCATTCCTCAAAATACTGAAGGACTTTACATAGGTCTTTCAGCTTTGACCACTGCACACCTGACAATTCCATGTCTTCCCACAAACTGCCTGCCCGTGTATCCTCCCACATATGCGTTACAGCCTGCTTCTGTTCGCACAGCCTCTCAACCATGTGCAGGGTGGAGTTCCAACTTGTTGCAACGTCTATAATTAGACGGTGCTTGGGGAGGTGGAGCAATCGCTGCAGCTTCTGCATACGAGTGGAGTGGACGGTTGAGCGACTGATGTGCGAGCACAGTCTTCGCACCTTATGGAGCAGGGATGTTAACTTCGGATAATTATTAAGGAAGCACTGCACCACCAGGTTCAAAGTGTGAGCCAGGCAAGGTATGTGTGTGAGTTTTGCATGGGCTATGACTGCCACAAAATTACGGCCGTTATCACTGACTACCTTGCCTGCCTCAAGATGTAGATTGCCCAGCCATGACTCAGTTTGTCACTGTAAGTAGTCGGCCAGTACCTCCGCAGTGTCTCTGTTGTCGCCCAAAGACATCATCTTTAACACAGCCTGCTGACGGTTACCACTAGCTGTTCGATATTGGGACTCCTCGTGTGCAACACTGCCAGCTGCGGATGGAGTGCTCGTATGACTGTGCTATGTGGATGAGCTTTCGTTGATGGAGGAGGAGGAGGGTCGAAATCCTACAGCCAAATGTTTCCTATACCGTAGGCTAGGCAGCACTGTTACACCGCCGCTGTCCCCTGTGGAGCCTGCATCCACCACATTAACCCAGTGCGCAGTGATGGACACGTAACAGCCCTGGCCATGCCTACTGCTCCATGCATCTGTTGTGAGGTGCACCTTTCCACTCGCTGACTGTTTTAGTGCATGGACAAATGCGGTCTTTCACATGTCGGTGGAGGGCAGGGATGGCTTTTCAAGAAAAGAAGTGACGACTGGGTAGGTCATAGCATAGGACATGAGCTCGCAGAAAGCTTCACTTTCAACCAAACGGTAGGGCATCATCTCAAATGAGATTAGTTTGGCAATGTAGGCGTTCAAACACAGTGTACGTGGATGAGAGGATGAGTACTTTCTTGCCCTACTCAGAGTGTCTGGTAGGGTAAGCTGGACTGGAGGAGTTGCATATGGGGGAAGTAGCGGTGGACCGGACGGAGTGAGAGGGGGTTGGTGATGGTATTGGTGGTGATGGCCTAGATTCAGTGTTGTGTTGCAAAACCATTGTGATTCCCTGAGTGCTTTGGCCTTACGACAACACCTCCACATTTAGAGCTGGTCGTGTGCTTAACGATGGCGGTGGTCTTACAGTAGGGGAAGCGATGGAGCATTGCTGGCTACCTTCAGTCGGAGCAGGTGCACATGTGCTACCTGACGTTTGTAGTCCATCCACGCTTGCAAGTGCATGTTGATTAAATGTCTAAGCATGCAACTGGTATTCAAATTTCTGAGTTGTTTACCTCGGCTAAACGTCCTTCTGCACTTCTTACAGGTAACCTTTGCCTCATCAGTAGGATTTTGGACAAAGAAGTGCCACACTGCACTCTTCCTACTATGGCATACATTTTCTGGCCTTGCACGCTGTGCTAAGTTGACCGTCTGGCCAAGCTGTTCTGCAACTCTTTTAGTTTTTGGTCCACGTTTTTGGACAGCTACGGGCCTGCCAGATAACCGCTGCTGCGATGTCAATGCCTGCTGTGGATCCTTCTCCTTATCTGAACTATTGCCAGCGCCACCCTCCTCCCCCAATGGATGCCAATCCGGGTCAACAACTGGGTCATCCGTCACCTCCTCTTCAAAGTCATCTGCACCTTCCTCTTTACCTTCCTCTGTGTCACCGTGCAAGGTGGTATAGTATGCGGGAAGGGGCACCTGAGTTTCATCATGGTCAGATTCTGGCTCAATAGACTGCGAGGGAAATGTAGTGCTCTGGGTCAATATACCAGCAGAATCATCTAGCAGTGGCTGTGCATCAGTGCACTCCATGTCAGATTCATCTTGGACTGGGGAAATCAGGATTTGACTGGATAACCCAGGCATGGTATGTGAAAAGAGCGCCATAGAGTAATCTGAAGTGTGGGCTGCCGCATCCATAACTTTTGGTGGGGGTGAAGGACACAAGGAAAGGTGTTTTTCCTGACCAGAAACCTGCACTGACGACTCCGTGCTTGCAGGTTTCAAACGTTCAGAAGAGGAGGCAATAGAGCTGGTGGCTGTTTCGGCAATGTACGCCAAAACCTGTTCCTGATGCTCTGGCTTTAAAAGCTGTTTTCCTACTCCAAGAAAAGGTAACCTGACAGGCCTTCTTGGGCGAGATGATGACGCAGGCTCAACACCTCCTGCCTTAGCTGCTATTGTGCTTTTTCCAGAACCAGCCGATGCACCACCACCATCAGTACCAGCTGCGCCCACCTGCCCACGTCCGCGGCCTCTTCCACCATACATCCTCATGTTTGGGAAAATGTACCAAAAATACCAGCAGAGAGATGGTACTGTATGAGGAGCATCCACCTGTGTAAGGTGTATTAAAAAAATTAAATCTACGTATATATTTTGTTAGTCACAAATGCTCTCACAGTATGTATTTGACCGTAATCCAACAAGTAGATATACGGAACTGTATCAGAAGTGTACAGCTGTATACGTTTTTTGTGTAACTAACAATATCTGTATATGTATTTATGGAGTGTCACACAAACACACGCTGACTCAGTATAGATGTGACTGTAATGCGAACGGCAGATATACAATACTGTTTGAGAATCGGACAGCTCTATGCGGTGTGTGTATGGAAAATTGTCAATCTCCATCTATTTTTATACGGACTGACACATGCTGTCTCTGTCTAGTTTTGACCGTGATCAAACAGCAGATATACGAAACTGTTTGAAAAGCGGACAGCTCTATAAGGTGTAGGTCTGGAAAAATGGAAAATCTCCTCGGCTTGTTTTTCCAGAGTCACACCCAGATAGCTTCTATTTGTCTGTGATACCAGCCGGTACACGGTGGTGTGTGAGGAGCGTACACCGCAATATGGTGTGTGAAAAAATAAATGCTCAGTAACTCACCAGAACAAAATTATAAAAGTTGGAGTGTTTTGAAAAAAGCAGTTTGAAAAGCAGCGTGCACACAGCAATGCAGCTAGCAGGTAGCCTTAAAAGGCAGCCTAATCACCACCAGCGCTGCTGCACGCAACAAAAATCTTCCCCTTTCACTGCACACTGTACAGTGAAAAGCGCTATCAGCAGAAGCCATTTTGTTCTTCTTCCCTGTCTAGTGCTCTCCCTATTCAGAATCAGCAGCAGCAGCAGCACCTCTCCCTATTCTAAGATCGGCAGAAGTAAGATGGCGGTCGGCGGTCACGGCCTTTTATACCCACTGTGGCGCCACACAAAGCCAGCCAATCACTTCAATGCCCTTCTCTAAGATGGTGGTGGCCGCTGCCCATATCATCGCGTTAAACACCAAGAAAAAGGAGCAATAATACCACAATAAATAATATAAAAGTATAATTTTTATTATTATTCAATATTATGAAGTAAAAAAATTCATCATATAGACAGATACAAGTTGTAGAAGAATTACGGACAGTACAAACTGAGGCAGCAGAACTCTCTGTACGGACCTGGTAAAAAGACACCCACTTATATTAGTATATCTCCCATCCCTAAATACCATAAGTTACAGCGATGTATCTATTGCATAAGCTAGCCAGTGCACTTACTTATATAAACTATCCTACACGCTAGTTCTGCTGAACGATGCAAATAAACGGTCAAACAGTCAGCAAATATAAACCAAATTAAAAGGACAAAGAGTAAAGGGGTCATACCACTATAAGTCCACCGTGCCGTCAGGTATAGCAGCCCCAATGCGCGTTTCGAGTGGGCTTCCTCAGGGGGCTGTCGTCGCGTTGCGCACAGTGTGCATCCTCCATCATTGGCTGAGAAAAGGCGCTGGAAGCATTATTTGAAACGCGACTTTGGCGCTCTGATCGGCGACCTCATGGCCGACCTCACGCTATGGTTGGGTTTCGATCGGCGAAACCCGACTTTAGCTTAAGTCAGCTATTTTTGAATTTGACCGACCTGTTTCACTCAACTCTAGCAATGACCTTTTGTGGCTTACCCTCCTTGTGGAGTTTGTCAATGACTGCCTTCTGGACATCTGTCAAGTCTGCAGTCTTCCCCATGGTTGTGAAGCCTACTGAAAACAGAATAAGGTACCTTTTTTAATGCTTAGGAAGTCATTGCTGGTGTTTTTTGTTATATATTCTGAGAAAATGACTTTTGTGTTTTCATTTGGCTGTAGGCGATAATCATCAACATAAAGAGAAATAAACACTTGAAATACATCACTCTGTTTTTAATGACTCTATATAAGTGCGAGAAGCAACTGTATATATATATATATATATATATGTATACATATATATATATATATATATATATATATAAAAATCCTTTCTCAAGCAAAGGATTGCCATATCCGAAACGTTGCCATGCCAGTAGGCTATTAAACAGTTCACACCACTACTATTTTGGTGCTGCTTTTTTTTCTATTATCTAAGGACATAAAGGTGTCTGGAGAAGCGTGCACTGCTTTAAGGTATTTTGTGCTGTTCCTATTTTTTACACACACACACACACACACACACATATATATATATACTGTATATGTATACACTGTATGTGTAACAACCCTGCTGGCATCACTGCATGGCCTCCCATCCCCCGCACACCAACTTACTTTCTGCTTCAAGCCATGCTGTGAAATCTGTCTGTTGCCAGTCCTGAGCTCCATGTGCTATGCCTCTTGTTTTCCTGCTTGCTCTCCATGTTTCCTGACTGTGTGTATAGGGGGCAGCGCCTGAACTCTCTGGTTCTTATGCAGTCTGGGTGCACCTGGGTAGTCTGTCCCTGACCAATCACCTGGAGCCCTTGACTATTTAATTTCGCCACTCCCACTGAAACATTGCCTGTGCAATGTCTAAACTCAGTTAGCTCCTTGCTGCTGAACTAGCCAGGCCCTGTTCTGTGTATCTCCTCTGTAGGAATACTCTGTCTCGCTTTGTACCTTGTCCGCCTGCCAGGAGGCTGTATATCCTGGCCCTTGAGTCTTGTTCCCTGTACCTTGTCCATACTCTGTCTGCCTGCCAGGAGGCAGAATATCCTGGTCCTTGTGTCTTTGTCCCTGTGTCTCTGTCTGAACTCAGTCTTACCTCTGTCTGTCAGTCTCCTTGTTTGTGGTTCCTTCCTTGCCGTGTTTTTCCTTGTGTCCTCCCTGTCTGTGCATCTGCACTCTCGCAGCTTTATCTGTGTTCTGCACTCCTGCGGCTCTGCCTGCTCCGCACTCCTGCGGCTCTGCCTGTTCCGCACTCCTGCGGCTCTGCCTGTTCCGCACTCCTGCGGCTCTGCCTGCTCCGCACTCCTGCAGCTCTGCCTGCTCCGCACTCCTGCGGACCTGCCTACCTGCATCTCCTGTGTGAACAGGTCCAAACCTGTTCTCTCATATACCACTCCTTCCTGCCTATATCCATACCTGCATCTCCTGTGTGAACAGGTCCAAACCTGTTCTCTCATATACCACACCTTCCTGCCTATATCCATACCTGCATCTCCTGTGTGAACAGGTCCAAACCTGTTCTCTCATATACCACACCTTCCTGCCTATATCCATACCTGCATCTCCTGTGTGAACAGGTCCAAACCTGTTCTCTCATATACCAC
The DNA here is from genome assembly GCF_039654945.1 of Dendrobates tinctorius. Lineage (NCBI taxonomy): Eukaryota > Metazoa > Chordata > Amphibia > Anura > Dendrobatidae > Dendrobates > Dendrobates tinctorius. Next base: position 16,092,012 of record NW_027361858.1, on the reverse strand, counting down.
TCCTGCTTGCCCTGTGTCTCCAAGCCGTGTCCGCTTGCCCAGTGTCTCCAAGCCGTGTCCGCTTGCCCAGTGTCTCCAAGCCATGTCCAGTGTCTCCAAGCCGTGCCCACTTGCCCAGTGTCTCCAAGCCGTGTCCGCTTGCCCAGTGTCTCCAAGCCGTGTCCAGTGTCTCCAAGCCGTGCCCACTTGCCCAGTGTCTCCAAGCCGTGCCTCCAAGCCGTGCCTGCCTGCCAGTGTACCAAGCCGTGCCTGCTTGTCCAGTGTCTCAGCCTGCTTGTCACTCGCACCTTTCCAGGTGTCCTGTTCCCGAGTGGGATCAGCAGCCACAGCCAGACACCACTCTGGAGTGGCACCCGGCAGCTACAAGCCGCACAAGCCTGACCTCACCATCAGAGGCTCCAGTGAAGACCAAGGTAGCTGTCGCAGTCACGCCCCTTCCAGGGTAGTTTGGTCTGTGGCACAGTGGGGCCACAACCCCCGGCTCGCGCCATTCAGCCAAGGCACGAGCGTGACAGTTTGCACAGGCCATGGTCCCCACTGAGTCCCATGTCATTCCGCACGCAGAGCGTCATGAACTCTCTCCCTGCCAGCGTGAGCCACCGGAAGAGTTTGTTCCACCTTGTGTGGTTCCAATTGTGGAGACTTCTGAACCACTCATAGTCTCCAAGGCCATCTATGAGCAGCTCCTGGCCTATGAAGAGCACGACCCAGCAGATCCGCCTAGGTTCTATGGGGACCCCAAAGAGTGCCAAGGGTTCATGAAAAAGTGCCTGCACTACATCCTGCAGAATGCATTTTGTTTCCCCTCTGACCGGGTCAAGGTGGCATATATCATGTCCTACCTAGCTGGTGATGCCTTGATATGGATCTGTCCCCTTTGGGAAGCAGGGGATCCTGTCGTCTTGAGCCTGGGGGCCTTCCTGGTGGCCTTCCGTAAAGTGTTCGACATGCCTCACCCAGCTGTTCTTGAAAAGTCTTCCCCTCCAAGCTTCCAGAGACAAGAGGAACCTGTGGATGAATCGTCTCAACCACCTATGATGGTCCAGTCATCACCTGTTCCTCAGTCTGCCGATGCGGCCTCCCGTGCAAGATCCAAGAGGTCTAAAAAGAAGAGGCGGGCCAAGTTGCAGCCGGAATCTGGCCTCTGTCCTGTGAAGCCTGTACTCCAGAACCCTGGGCCAGTAGAAGAGGCTGTCCCTGGCGAGAGTACTCCCTCTCCATTAAACTCTTTAACTGTTTCTCTGCCTTTAGGGAGCTTTGGTGTATTTAAGTCGCCAGTCTTACAGAGTCAGTGTGTGGTCTCTGTCATACAGCTCCCGAAGCCAGCGTGGGCGTTCTCTCGAGGTGGCTGAGCCCTATTGGAGAACAGTCTAGTCCTGCAAGGACAACTACAGCTCCAGGTCGGAGCTTTGTATACGAAGAAGTTCGTCTTCCATTTGCTGTCTGGTATGCCCATGGGTCATTCTGAACCAGAGATCCAGATGCCCATTTATGTTTGGAGACCCAGCAAGGCACCACACTTGAAACAACCAAGTGACAAGAGGTGTCTGGTTCCCTTGTGTCGCATTCAGTCAGCAAAGTCGTCTTCTTTGCCTGGTTTGCTAGTCGCCGAGTCAAGGTGTCAGGATGCCTCTGAAGAGGGGGAGGCAGTCTCAGTCTCCTCACACGTCCCCAGCGACTATACCAGTGTCCTGCTCTCAAGAGCACCCCTGCCTCTTGATTGTCTTCCCCAGGATAAAGGGCTGAAGATGGATCCTGAGTGTATGCCTTCAGCTCCCCTGTGGCCCAGGGGTGAAGGTCCCAAGACAGAGCTTTACCCATTATCTAACCAGGAAGATGTGGTCCAGTTTTTTCAGGGTAACAGGCTGAAGTGGCTCCCTGTATGTATGCCTCCAGCTTCCATTTGGCAGGTGGGTGAAGATGTTGGAGCAGTGACCTACCTATGTCCATTTCTCACCAACCGGGAGGAGGAGGTCCAATTTTTCTGGCACATCGGGCGGAAGTCGGACTCGGTGACGGTGTCTTCTGTTTCTAGCTGGCCGGCTGATGTAGGGGTCAAGTCTGAAGCTTCCAGGTCCCTGCCTTCTGCCAATCAGGAGGAAGAAATCTTTGTACCCTCTGTGTTGGAAACTGACTCCCTTGGGCACCAAGAAACCGGGCAATCTGGGATTCCTGATGGCACACATACTCCACCCTACCTAAAGGATGTCGTGTCAACCTGGACTGTGTGGGGTCCCATACTCCTTTTTCAGGCCATTCTGGCAGGCTTAAGGAAGAGGGGCCGTAAAGGGGGGGTACTGTAACAACCTTGCTGGCGTCACTGCATGGCCTCCCATCCCCCGCACACCAACTTACTTTCTGCTTCAAGCCATGCTGTGAAATCTGTCTGTTGCCAGCCCTGAGCTTCATGTGCTATGCCTCTTGTTTTCCTGCTTGCTCTCCATGTTTACTGACTGTGTGTATAGGGGGGCAGCGCCTGAACTCTCTGGTTCTTATGCAGTCTGGGTGCACCTGGGTGGTGTCCTGTTCCCCAGTGGGATCAGCAGCCACAGCCAGACACCACTCTGGAGTGGCACCCGGCAGCTACCTGCCGCACAAGCCTGACCTCACCATCAGAGGCTCCGGTGAAGACCAAGGTAGCTGTCGCATTCACGCCCCTTCCAGGGTAGTTTGGTCTGTGGCACAGTGGGGCCACAACCCCCGGCTCGCGCCATTCAGCCAAGGCGCGAGCGTGACAGTATGTGTATATATGTGTATATATATATATATATATACACACACCATATTTTTTGGATTATAAGACACACTTTTTATAATAATGCGTATGAGATCTCATCTCCAGAGATCTCGGAGCCAAGAGCTCCATCTGCGCATGTGCCTCCCCCACCGGCCATTTTCCCGGAGTCCACCGCCCAGGAAACCATGGAGCTGCCAGGAGTCTGGCCTTTCACAAAATGTCGGCAGAGTCCCGGTAGCACCGAAGACACTCGCAGCACCACCGGGCAGCATCTCTGGACACCCCCATAGCACTGCTGGGCACCCGCAGCACCGGAGACACCCATATCAGCACTGGGAAGCACCACCGGACACCCGCAGCAGCGCCAGACACCCACAGCAGCACCTGACACGTGCAGCAGTACCAGACACCTGCAGTGGCAAGCTGCACATCGGAACACCCCCTTATCCCAGTCTGCGGCCTGCAGCATCATCCCATTCCTGCGACCTCCCGCAGCAACTTGGGACCCTGCTTCAACGGAGCCACCAACCCCACTAAGCAATAAGACGCATGGAATATAAGAAGCACCATCATTTTGTAAAAAAAAATCCAATTTTTCTCCTCAAAATTTGTGTCTTATAATCCAGAGCGTCTTGTAATTCGAAAAATATGGTATATATATATATTTATATATATATATATATATATATATATAAATATATACAGTGAAGGAAATAATTATTTGATCCCTTGCTGATTTTGTAAGTTTGCCCACTGACAAAGACATGAACAGTCTTTAGTTTTAAGGGTAGGTTAATTTTAACATTGAGAGATAGCATGTCAAAAATAAAATCCAAAACATAACAACATCACATTGTATATATTTTGAAAAATTATTTGCATTTTGCAGTGAGAAATAAGTATTTGATTCCTCTGGTAAACAAAACTTAATAATTGGTGTGAAAACCCTTGTTGGAAAGCACAGTGGTCAGGTGTTTTTTGTAGTTGATGATGAGCTTTGCGCATATGCCAGGAGGAATTTTTGTCCACTCCTCTTTGCAGATCAAATCAGTTGTCACGTCCAATTTTAAAAATCGGTTGGGAATCATGAAATATGAGTTGCTCTCACAGTGCTAGTGGGTATGTCACCGAGGTCATGGCAGTTCAGCCTGGCAGGGAAAGAAGCCTCACTGACTGGAGGTAACCTCAATGACAACACCACTGGTCTCTGAGGCTGCGCTCGCAACAGTTCAGTCACCAGTGGTTCTCAGCCTGGACAATCGTATCTTGGCACTGTCCAGGTTGAAAACTGTTTATCCCCCAGACATGGATTACAGTTTGTGACAGAACAATGGACAGGTATGGTATATAGTTGTTTTTTTTTGTTTTCGTTTTATTACAGGAGAACGAGGGCTTCGGTGGAATTAGGCGTTTAAATAAAAATGGAAAACTGTGTTTAGTCTTATTTCAAATCAAATAAAGGACTTTTTTTCTGACTGTGTCTTTACTTACTATATAACTATAGGATTAGTCATGGCTATGAGTCTTCCAGATGCCTCTCCATTACTAAGTGGTGGGCTTGATGTCACCTGACAATACAAAGGTGACAGCAACTGTAATGTTATAGCAACACCTCCACCAGGGGATGCCGGTGAGGAAAGAGGGTGCACACACAGAGTAGCTCCACTGAACAGCAGCACAGGCACCACCAGGTGGTGAAAGAGTGGTCAGACGAACCGAGTCATAAACATCAGTAAAAGAAGTACCAGAGGTCACAGCAATACACATGGTCAAATACAAGCCAGAAGTCAGACCCAGACAGGAGCAGAGATAACCGAGACATGAGATAGTCAAATAGGTCAGAAAACAAGCCGGGTCACATACCAAGAGGTCAAAGCACAGGGAGCGAACACTAAGAGAAGCGGGGTGGCAGGAAAGAGAAGTCATGGGAACAGAGTAAACGGGCAGAGGACAAAACACAATATTAAAGGGTCAGCTGCTCTAGCCTGGGAGCATGAACTATCACTGACATTGGTCTCCAGGCCACAGCAGACTGAAATAACCACACAGAACCCAAAATGAAGCAGAGAAGGTTAACCCTCAAAAAACCAGACTGGGGAGAGAATAACAAGAACCAAACCCCAGCCTGGATCATGACATCAACCTCACATATATGAACCACACTTGACACCGCTACAGGATAAATGGAAAAAAGCCAGGCAAAGCGCCAGAATTGGCGCATCTAATAGGTGTGCATCAAGCCCAGAGTTTAGCAATGTAGGGGCATCTATAAAATGCCCCCATTACTAACTCCATAGTGATATTATAAAAAAATACACACACCCTGAATAAACCCTGAATAAAATCTTAGAGTTGAAATAATGATACAGACTCCATTAATTAATCTATATTTACCAAAAACACGCATACTCTTGTCAACGGCCCATCCACTGAAGCCAATGTCTCCTGTACCAGAATTGACCCCTTCGTGATGGAGCCAATTTGCAGTTTAATGACCAGACCAATTTTTACAATTCTGAACACTGTCACTTTATGAGGTTATATCTCTGGAACTCTTTAACGGATCCTGCTGATTCTGAGCATGTTTTTTCATGACATATTTTACTGCATGTTAGTGACAACATTTCTTCAATATGTCTTGCATTTATTTATGAAAAAAATGGAAATATGGCGAAAATTTTTCAAATTTTGCAATTTTCAAACTTTTAATTTTTATCCCCTTAAATCAGAGAGATATGTCACAAAAAATACTTAATAAATAACATTTCACACATGTCTGCTTTACATCAGCACAATTTTGGAAATAATTTTTTTGTTAGGAACTTATAAGGGTTAAAAGTTGACCAGCGATTTCACATTTTTACAACAAATTTTACAAAACCATTTTTTTAGGGACCACATCACATTTGAAGTCACTTTGAGGGGTCAATATGACAGAAAATACCCAAAAGTGACACTATTCTAAAAACTGCACCCCTCAAGGTTCTCAAAACTACATTCAAGAAGTTTATTAACCCTTTACGTGCTTCACAGGAACTGAAGCAATGTGGAAGGAAAAAATTCAAATTTAACTTTTTTTATCACAAACATTTTACTTCAGAACCAATTTTTTTTATTCTTACAAGTGTAAAAAGAGAAAATGTACCATAAAATTTGTTGTGCAATTTCTCCTGAATACACCGATACCCCATATGTGGGGGTAAACCACTGTTTGGGCGTATGGCAGGGCTTGGAGTGGAAGGAGCGCCATTTGACTTTTTCAATGAAGAATTGACTGGAATTGAGATTGGATGCCATGTCACGTTTGGAGAGCCCCTGATGTGCCTAAACAGTGGAAAACCCCAATAAGTGACATCACTTTTGAAATTAGACCCCTTAAGGAACTTATCTAAATGTGTGGTGAGCACTTTGGTCCTCTAAGTGCTTCACAGAAGTTTATAACGTAGGGCCGTGAAAATAAAAAAATCGTATTTTTTCCACAAAAATGATGTTTTCACCCCCAAATTTTTACTTTCACAAGGATAACAGGAGAAATGGAGTGGGCACAAATTAAGGACCTCTGCATACTTCTGCACAGTTTCAAAACAGTTAGTAAGATTGTTAGCGCTGACGATGCCATCATCAGCAACTCTCTTCTGGTCATCTATAAGCTGCACCAGACTTTGAATAGCTTGTGGGAGAAGGTGGTGGTCCCAGAGAAAGAGGAGGAAGCTGAGGAGGATATGGAAGGGATAAAATTTTAATGAGAGTGAGCCTGTCTGTATCGGAACCATTGCGACTTACTCAGTACTTGCAGTTTATTACAAGTGGTGTAGTCAGCAGGATGTCATACAACAGTGTGGAGGGGGCAGACCAAGCAGTTGGGAGAGGCCCCAGGTCTAGAATCTCCCTGGAAGCTGTGTTAAATAATCTACCTAAATTCTCTGGGAGCAAAGTTATGTTGTGGAGTTGGACGGAGTGCATCCGAGGGATGATGCGGATGCATCCCATGATGCCAGCCCTGGAGGCTGAAATGTCTGTGATGGCCCTTAAGGGGGAGGCACGGGACTCTGTAATGCTTAGATCCCCCCAGGTGAGAGATACCCTGGAAAAAGTTCTACTGATACTCAAGGAGATGCATGGGGACCCCACTAAGGTAGGGGAGCTGCACAAGCGACTGTTTCACTGGGTTCAAAGAGGGGGAGACCATGATGCAGTTTATGAATGCCCTGCAGGAACTCCATACTGCCATCGTATGGAAGGAAGGCATAGGTGTAGGACCGATTGATGTTGTGCTACGAGACCAGCTGGTGATGAGCTTGGGAGACGTGATGATGAAGCAAGCCCTGCGAGAGCGTATGCGGGTGAAGCCAGGCACGACTTTCCCTGAGTTTGTGAGTGAGGCACGCACGCGCGAGCAGGAGCAGGGAGTGACAGTGCCAGTGGGGAAGGTACAGAGTGGGGAGGTAGCTGCTACCACCGCCACTGCCCCCCCAATGGTTGGAAGACTTGAAGAAGGAGATTAAGCAGATCCAAAAAGAAATGGCTGAATCCTAGAGAACTCCTGCTGTAGAGTCCAGCCCACTGGAGTGAGACAGAGAGACTGCCCCCACAACGTGAGACAAGTGCAGCCCGGTTAAGAGGACCGCCCACATGCTACAACTGCAGAGTACCTGGCCCGAATGTCTTCCCCCCGGCAACCCTGCTGTCTGACTAGGTGGTTCCGGATACAGAACAGGAAAGGTAACCCCTTTTAGGGTCTTCTTCCTCTTCACCCCCTTACATCTGAGCAATGGAAGCCTATAAAATTTTTAAAAGCTTTTTAGCAGTTTTAGGGTATGTGCACACGTTGCGGATTCATGTGCGGATTTTTCTGCACGGAATCTGCAGAATCCACAGGTCAAAATGCTTGCGTTTTACCTGCGGATTTACTGTGGATTTCCTGTGGAATTATAGCGGATTTAGTGCAAATTTCGCCTGCGTTTTTACACCTGCAGATTCCTATAATGGACTAGGTATAAAAACGCTGCGGAATCCGCACAAAGAATTGACATGCTGCGGAAAATAATCTGCTGTGTTTCCGCGCTGAATTTTCTGCAGCATGTGCACAGCGGTTTTTCTTTTCCATAGGATAACATGGAATAGTAGTACATAGTATTTGTTAAGTTTGAAGAAAATGATATATGGTTTTCTAATTATATATAAAACCTGAAAAATTTGTGACACACATTTTTATTCAGCCCCTTGTAGCATAGTACTCCAAAATAAAAGAAAAAAAGCCATTTTTGAAAGTAAGCCATAAGAAGTCCCATTTTCAGTTTTCAAAAAAGACATGTTGGGGACACAGCTAACATGTGGAAGCAGGTGCTTTGGTCAGATGAGACCAAAGTAGAACACTGCACGTGACCCTGAAAACATTATCTTCTCAAACATAGTGATTAGTGATGAGCGAGTACACTCGTTGCTCGGGTGGTCTCTGAGTATTTTGGCGTGCTCGGAGATTTAGTTTTTGTTGCCTCAGCTGCATGATTTGCGACTGCTAGACAGCTTGAATACATGTTTGGAATGCCTATTTGTTCAGAAGTTCCCACATGTATTCAGCCTGTATACAAGTCGCAAATCATGCAGCTGAGACTACGAGAATTAAATCTCCGCGCACGCCAAAATACTTGGAGATCAACCGAGCATGCTCAGGGAGAGCCGAGCAACGATGGTGCTCACCCATCACTAATAGTGATGGCAATATCATCCTGTGGGAATACTTTTCTTCAGCAGGGGCAGGGAAGCTGGTCAGAGTTGATGGGAAGATGGATGAAGCAAAATACAAGCAATCCTGGAGAAAAGCTTGCTATAGGCTATACAAAACTTGTGACTGGGGGATAGGTTCATGTTCCAGCAGGACAGCAACTCTAAGGCTATGTACACACGTTGCGGAATTGCCGCGGAAATTTCAGTGGAATTCCTCAACTCCTTGCCGCGGGAAATACGCTAGAATTCCGCATGTGAAATTCCGGCGTATTTCCCGCATTTTAACTAGCGTTTTGCAAGCATAATTAGCTTGCAGAATACTAGTGTTTTCCAAGCGATCTGTAGCATCGCTTGAAAAACTGAATGACAGGTTGGTCACACTCGTCAAACATAGTGTTTGACGAGTGTGACCAACTTTTTACTATTGAGGCTGCCTATGCAGCATCAGTAGTAAAAAGATATAAAGTAAAAAAAAATTTAAAAAATCATGATATTCTCACCTTCCGGCGTCCCACGCAGTATTCACAATCCTCACAATGCTCCCGGCAAGTCCCATTCCCAGCAATACCTTGCGACAATGACCTTTCATGACGTCGCAGTCTTGCGATACCGTAGCGGTTTCGCGAGACTGCGACGTCATCATAAGTCATTGTCGCAAGGCATCGCTGGGAATGGGAGTTAGCGGGAGCATCGCTGAGGCCTGGTGATGCTGCATGGGACGCCGGAAGGTGAGAATATCACCATTTTTTATTTTAATTCTTATTTTTACAGGGATTTGATACCCAGAACCTGAAGGAAAATCTCTCCTCCAGTCTATGGGTAGCATCCGCACATTTTCTGCTTACTTTGTGCATGGTGGCCATAGCCACATGCAGAAAGTAAGCGGAACAATGCATTCCTATGTGTGCAGAATTCCCGCAATTCCGCACAAAGACTGAGCATGCTGCGTGTTTTTCTGCGATGCGATTCTGCCACGGAAAAATACGCAGCATTAGCACAGCATGTGCGGAATGCCATAGGATTGCATGGAATGCTTTTTTTCCCTCTTTTCACGGCAAAATCTCGCATTATAAAATGCAGCGAAAATGCAAAAAAAAAAAAGCGCTACTTCTGCACACAGCCTTAAAATACTGACAGAACTACAATGGAATGGTTTAGATGAAAGCATATTCATGTGTGTGAGTGGCCCAGTCAAAGTTCAGACCTAATTCCCATTGAGAATCTGTAGCAAGACTTAAACATTTCTGTTCACAGGTGCCTCCATCTAATCTCACTGTACTGCAGCTAGTTTGCATACAAGAATTGGTAAAAACGTCAGCCGCTAGATGTGAAAAGCTGGTAGATACTTACCCCAAAAGAGTTGCAGCAGTAATGGCAGCGAAAGGTGGTCCTACAAAGTTTTTACTCAAAACCATGTACTTGCTACTTTGTGTTGGTATATCAGATAATAACCCAATAAAATACATTTAAATTTGAGGGTGTAATGTTAAAAAATTTTGAAAAATTCACTGAGAGTGAATACATTTTCAAGGCACTGTATGCCATACGTATATGCATGCAATTTTATATACATGCTGTTTGTGTTTTTTTTTTTAAATTTTATATGAACCTCATGAAAAGTGGAAACTTTGCGTCACTTCATACTAGCATAGTAGAGAGAAACATGCAGAATAGTATGACTGATAATGCAGGAGTTCTCCCATAGAAGCTTGTAGTGCTTATAATATAGTATAGTCATTTGCATGAACCTACGGTATATTGAATCTTAAGATATCATATTTTAAGAGACTTATAAAAGAAATAGACCTAATTGGTTCAATTTTTGGAAACTTTGTAGTGCAGAATAAATATTGTAGCCATGGCTACATTTTCCAACATGAAACAGGTAAAGTTGACATCAGTCCCCCCCAGAGACTCTTGATTCCATTATAACAGACATTTTTGTTTGCCAAACAGGATGTCAGTGAGGTCACTGCAATTCAAAGTCAGATTCTAACTCGGATGTGGTATGTTCATCTTTGTTCACATTTTCCTCGCTGCACATGAAAGCCTTTCTCCCAGACACTACTGCTGTTATACTAACAAATGGCCTGCAATGACTGATGTGATGATAAATGACTTGTATATAAATGAAAAATAGACTGTGCTGAGTGACATCAGCTTTAAAGGAAATGGTGATTCCTTATATCAGAAGAATAAACTTTAGCATTGTGTAAAAATTAGGCAATAGGTAATATCTCAAAAAATGTAGTTGCATGATATATTTAAGTGTCAGGCAACAACTATACCCACTTAATTGTTTTGTTTTATTGTAATTTTAATGCTGCTGGCTGTAATGTGGACACATTTCAGGGTCCATTAAATAGCTACAATTTTAAGGTATCCCACGGAACCGTTCGCCAGAGGCATACTTCAAAAACATACTGATAGTTTAAATTGGCTTGATATAAAATTCATAATTGTCAAAGCACCTGAGTTTTGTTTAGTTACGTGGGTTTTGTGTTTGGCTGTTTAAGATTTTCTTTTGTTTTTCCCCTTTGTGGGAAAATCTAAGTGATTCTAGATTATTTTCACCAGATTTGTCAATTGCAACTTTTTAAAAACTTCAAGTTCACTCCACTTACCCCTGGTGTATTTTTGAGCATGCCAGTCTTTTGTTTCAATTTATGCAATTATTGGGGCCAAAATGTGGCTTTTGATGCCAAGGGTCGCAAAAACAGGAAAAAAGCTCAATTTGGCACCAAAAAATGGCAACTAATGCTAAAAGGAAAAACAAGAAATTGACTTAAAAAAAAGCAAATGATGAATCGGAGCTGTAATGCTTTATTTGTGTTTGATGTTATTAAATGTGTATTCTGGCTTCACCCACTTCCAGTTTGGATGATGAGCCGTACTATTGGCATAATCTCTACTGATACTTGCAAGGTCATGTGTGTAAGCCGCAGATAAGCATTAGAATCCTACATGTGAATAGACAAGGAGAAAAAATACAAACACACAAAATACTAATATAAAGTGTAATAATCACATTAATATAAATATAAATATATAAAAAAGTGTGATTGAACCAATCTCCCAAGAAAAGGATGGCAGACCATCCGGTGTGTATAAAAAGATTTACTCAAGGGTGGATAAAAAAGTGCCACAAGATAAGAGTAGAATGTGCAGCATGAATGATGATACAATGATGATACAATGATAAAGTAATAAAAATAATAATAATAACAAATGGCAAAATTTTTTGTGAAAAAAATGCCTTTATTAAAATATATTGGCACAACAATTAAGTGCATTAAAATTATATATATATATAATCATAAAAAAGAAAAAATAATGATAATAAAATATAAAACCACATATGCGGTATACTTATGTATATTGGAAAACCCGTTCCATAACAAGAAAGGCTTAATTAATAATACAGGTAAAAAAGTGCATAATTATAGTGACACAGAAAAATAAATATACATTAATAGATGTGCCAAAAGTTCAGCTGTGCAAATAAGTAAAAAACGCCCTAAGGCGTGTGCTATTAAACCAAAAAAATACCTGTAAGCCAATGACCGCAATGTGGATAATATAATGACGCGCCCCGACGCGCGTTTCGGAAATAAAATCTCCTTCGTCAGGGGGATAGATACATCATAGTATGGACGGACGATTATTTATAGGGGAATCAATTAAACCCAAAATACCAGACCAGCGCATGCGCCGCTACTAAAACCCGGAAGTCAAGGACTAATCCAAGTCATGTGATCGAGTACTTCCGGGTATAGTCAGACACCGTTGCCATGTAAATCAAAGCGTCATCAATAACAAATACATGTAGCTGAATGCTCGTTAGAAAGTAGCAGCTCACATATGGCTAAACAACGGCTTCAATAGCATCCGCGGGTGGTATAATAATATAATGAGGGAGAACACAGGCAGAGAACATAGCGGCGCATGCGCAGACGCAGCAACACGGAAACCGAATGGTGGCAGGCGAAAAAACGCCGCCACCATGCAAATCACCGGTGCCAGGACCGCGCACGCGCACAGTTCAATGCAAATGACTGCCTCAAATGAATGGAACGAGAGGAATAATAATAATAATAGTGAGAAAAATAATAGTGTGTAAAAAATGACGTGATGAATAGAAAAATATGTATGCATAAACATGTAATAGTAATTTCATGATAAAACATGAAAATTGCAATGGTGCATGAAAAAATAATAATGTGAATATGCAAGCACAATAATAAAAACAACCATCCAAAAAATGGAAAAAGAAAAATGAATAATGAAAATAAAATAATATGACAATTCTTCATTGCTTCCTCTGTCCAAAGATGAGATAGATGAAATGATCCTCATAAAGTCACATCCATGATAACTGAAAATATAAAAAATATAAAAGTTAAAATGCATAAGAATTATAAAAATGGAATGAACGAAAGACTCTCATTGAGACCAAATGGAGACACAGTACCTAGTGTCCATATCCATTGTGTCTCAAGTTGCGCAAGCAATTTACTGACATTACCCCCTCTATCACCCAAACACACCATGTCAATGCCAATTACTTTCAGTAATGAGGAATCACAATCATGGTGCATTTTGAAGTGTCTAGGAAGGGTTTTGAGTGAGGAAATATCTTCAACGTCGACAGCTGCCTTTATGCTTAAGACATGCTCCCGCACCCTCACCTTGAGCTGGCGGGTGGTAAGGCCAACATAGATGAGGGGGCAGGGGCATGTAGCATAATAAATGACAGCAGTCGATGAGCAGGTTATGGACTTCCTAATATTAAAAGTGTGAACATTGTCAGAGCTATTGAATGTACTAGCCCTGACAATATTAGGGCAAGCTATACACTGCCCACATGGTTTGCAGCCCATAGTTTGTTTAACCTGTCCTAAAAAAATTTTATTGACTGGTTTCTTGACATAGTGGCTTTTCACTAGGCAGTCACCTAAATTGCGTGATCGCCGAAATGTAATGTTTGGATGATCTCCAATGTAATTCGCAATAATGGGATCTGCCTTCAAAATAGGCCAGAATTTATTCAAGCAAGATTTGAGTTGTTCATTTTGGCCATTAAAGTTAGTAATGAATCTAACTACTTCCTTGGAACTAAGTTTAGCTTCATTACTATCATACAACACACCATGTCGAGATTGATGTCTTGCTCTATTGAAAGCCCTTTTTATAGCACGACGGCTATACCCCGCTCAATGAATCTTTCTTTTAAAGATTCTGCTCGTCTTAAAAAATCTATTTCTGTAGAACAAATGCGTCTTAAGCGTAGAAATTGCCCAATTGGAATAGAATTGATCAAACTGCGAGGATGTGAAGATGAAGCGTGAAGAAGGGAATTAACTGCCGTTTGTTTTCTGAATAGATCTGTTTGCAAGCAATCATCACCATCCCTCACCACACGAACATCCAAAAAGTCAATGACCTCACAACTACACCGAAAGGTAAGATGCACATTGATATCATTTGAGTTAAGTATTCCAATGAATTTAGATAACTTGTCGATGGAATCTTGCCAAATAAAAAACACATCGTCAATATAGCGTATCCAAAATGGAATGCTCTCAGTCGATGTATAATTACCAGATAAAAATAGGTCCCTCTCCCACAGACCCAGGAACAGGTTGGCATACGATGGGGCAAAAGAAGCACCCATCGCTGTTCCCTGGGTCTGTAAGAAGAAGGACCCCCCAAAAATAAAAAAATTGTGACATAAAGCAAAATCTAATAGATTAATGAAAATTACAACAAATGAACGTGAATAAGAAGAATGTTGTAAAAAATATGATACCGCGGCGATTCCATCGGCATGTTTAATATTGGTATATAAGGACTCCACGTCACATGTGACTAACATGGAGTCCTTATCAATGTGCATACCATCAATCTTTTTAAGAAAATCCCCGGTGTCCCTGGTGTAAGATGGGAGGGAAGTGACGAAAGGCTGCAAAATAAAATCAATATATTTATTGACATTCTCCAAAAAATTACCCCTTCCTGATATGATTGGTCTACCTGGTGGTGTGTTAATATTTTTGTGTATCTTGGGCAGCAGATAAAGGGTAGAGATGGTTGGCTCTTGAATCAATAGGGATAGAAACAAATCATTGGTAATTATATTATCATCTCTAGCATCCTGCAGAAATGACCTTAACTCCGCCTGAAATTTTGATAAAGGGTTAAATGTTAACCTCTTATAACATTCATGGTTATTTAACTGGCGATATGCTTCAGTTTCGTACATATCCTTAGGCCACACCACTACATTTCCACCCTTATCTGCTTGTTTATATACCACGTCCTGCAGACCAACCAATCTCTTAAGACCCAATCTTTCCTCACTGCTCAAATTGTCCACACATATTTTTGGTGTGATGTTATGCAGTTCCCTACTAACTGTCTTAACAAATACATCAACACTAGGGCAAGTTGACAGTGAAGGAAATTTTGTAGATGGTTTTTTAATGGACTGTGGAACCTCACCTTCCTTGACATTGTGTTCTCTAAACAATTGCTCCAAATCGGTTAGCGCCTTTTGTTCCGCCTCTGTCGGAAAAAGATCAAAAGTTTGTTTATCATGAAAAATGCGTTTAAATAGTAGCTTCCTAGCAAATAAATGCAAATCCTTGACTGCTGTAAAGCAGTCAAATTTTGCTGTCGGGCAAAACATTAATCCTTTACTTAGGATATCAATTTCAGTAGAGGAAAAGGTATAAGTACTTAAATTAATTACCTTTAACTGATTTGAGTTAGTTTCCGGGGAATAATTCCTTTTGTTAGGAAGAAAACGCAAATTCCTTTTTCTTTTAGAAGTGACCGAAGAAGATGCAGAGGCGGAAGAAGAGGCAGCCGAGACATTACCAGTTGAATGGTTTGAAACAATAGACATGGAACGATCCCTATCATGACCACCATTGGTGTGCTTTTTCCAATAATAAATTTTTCTTGAAGATAAGTCATTTTGGTCCCTTGTCAATTTGTTAATATGTTTGCGCTGTATTTCCTTGACTAGTAATTCCAAGTCTCTATCAAGGGACCCATTGAGACTAGTAAATTCCTCAGGAGAAAGATTAGACTTGACTTTGTTAAATAATTCATCCAACTCTTTGTCTACACTTGTAATAGATTTGGCATTAAAACCAATTAAAAGCTCCATGAGTTTCCAGGAGGTTTCATTACAAATTCTCTCCCATGAATCTATGAAAGCTTCATCCTCAACAATAAACGACGGAGTGACCCGTATTCTCAAACCTCTTGGTATTAATTGTTTTTTGATATAATTTTCCAAGAAGGCTTTAGTCCACCATATTCGTGTACGCTTAAATAATAGTTTCTTAATAGATCTAGAAAGAGAGTCTAATGTTAGACCATCAAAGATTGTAGTTGTCATGCCAGTTTTACCAAATACATCATTCACCTGGCCTTGCCAGGATGTTTCCCTGATTTTAAAATCCATCCTTGAATAGAGAACGCCCTGTGCAAAACACAGAAAAATATGAGAATAGACAAGGAGAAAAAATACAAACACACAAAATACTAATATAAAGTGTAATAATCACATTAATATAAATATAAATATATAAAAAAGTGTGATTGAACCAATCTCCCAAGAAAAGGATGGCAGACCATCCGGTGTGTATAAAAAGATTTACTCAAGGGTGGATAAAAAAGTGCCACAAGATAAGAGTAGAATGTGCAGCATGAATGATGATACAATGATGATACAATGATAAAGTAATAAAAATAATAATAATAACAAATGGCAAAATTTTTTGTGAAAAAAATGCCTTTATTAAAATATATTGGCACAACAATTAAGTGCATTAAAATTATATATATATATAATCATAAAAAAGAAAAAATAATAATAATAAAATATAAAACCACATATGCGGTATACTTATGTATATTGGAAAACCCGTTCCATAACAAGAAAGGCTTAATTAATAATACAGGTAAAAAAGTGCATAATTATAGTGACACAGAAAAATAAATATACATTAATAGATGTGCCAAAAGTGCAGCTGTGCAAATAAGTAAAAAACGCCCTAAGGCGTGTGCTATTAAACCAAAAAAATACCTGTAAGCCAATGACCGCAATGTGGATAATATAATGACGCGCCCCGACGCGCGTTTCGGAAATAAAATCTCCTTCGTCAGGGGGATAGATACATCATAGTATGGACGGACGATTATTTATAGGGGAATCAATTAAACCCAAAATACCACACCAGCGCATGCGCCGCTACTAAAACCCGGAAGTCAAGGACTAATCCAAGTCATGTGATCGAGTACTTCCGGGTATAGTCAGATGCCGTTGCCATGTAAATCAACAGCGTCATCAATAACAAATACATGTAGCTGAATGCTCGTTAGAAAGTAGCAGCTCACATATGGCTAAACAACGGCTTATTTAATAGCATCCGCGGGTGGTATAATAATATAATGAGGGAGAACACAGGCAGAGAACATAGCGGCGCATGCGCAGACGCAGCAACACGGAAACCGAGTGGTGGCAGGCGAAAAAACGCCGCCACCATGCAAATCACCGGTGCCAGGACCGCGCACGCGCACAGTTCAATGCAAATGACTGCCTCAAATGAATGGAACGAGAGGAATTATTCCCCGGAAACTAACTCAAATCAGTTAAAGGTAATTAATTTAAGTACTTATACCTTTTCCTCTACTGAAATTGATATCCTAAGTAAAGGATTAATGTTTTGCCCGACAGCAAAATTTGACTGCTTTACGGCAGTCAAGGATTTGCATTTATTTGCTAGGAAGCTACTATTTAAATGCATTTTTCATGATAAACAAACTTTTGATCTTTTTCCGACAGAGGCGGAACAAAAGGCGCTAACCGATTTGGAGCAATTGTTTAGAGAACACAATGTCAAGGAAGGTGAGGTTCCACAGTCCATTAAAAAACCATCTACAAAATTTCCTTCACTGTCAACTTGCCCTAGTGTTGATGTATTTGTTAAGACAGTTAGTAGGGAACTGCATAACATCACACCAAAAATATGTGTGGACAATTTGAGCAGTGAGGAAAGATTGGGTCTTAAGAGATTGGTTGGTCTGCAGGACGTGGTATATAAACAAGCAGATAAGGGTGGAAATGTAGTGGTGTGGCCTAAGGATATGTACGAAACTGAAGCATATCGCCAGTTAAATAACCATGAATGTTATAAGAGGTTAACATTTAACCCTTTATCAAAATTTCAGGCGGAGTTAAGGTCATTTCTGCAGGATGCTAGAGATGATAATATAATTACCAATGATTTGTTTCTATCCCTATTGATTCAAGAGCCAACCATCTCTTCCCTTTATCTGCTGCCCAAGATACACAAAAATATTAACACACCACCAGGTAGACCAATCATATCAGGAAGGGGTAATTTTTTGGAGAATGTCAATAAATATATTGATTTTATTTTGCAGCCTTTCGGCACTTCCCTCCCATCTTACACCAGGGACACCGGGGATTTTCTTAAAAAGATTGATGGTATGCACATTGATAAGGACTCCATGTTAGTCACATGTGACGTGGAGTCCTTATATACCAATATTAAACATGCCGATGGAATCGCCGCGGTATCATATTTTTTACAACATTCTTCTTATTCACGTTCATTTGTTGTATTAGATTTTGCTTTATGTCACAATTTTTTTATTTTTGGGGGGTCCTTCTTCTTACAGACCCAGGGAACAGCGATGGGTGCTTCTTTTGCCCCATCGTATGCCAACCTGTTCCTGGGTCTGTGGGAGAGGGACCTATTTCTATCTGGTAATTATACATCGACTGAGAGCATTCCATTTTGGATACGCTATATTGACGATGTGTTTTTTATTTGGCAAGATTCCATCGACAAGTTATCTAAATTCATTGGAATACTTAACTCAAATGATATCAATGTGCATCTTACCTTTCAGTGTAGTTGTGAGGTCATTGACTTTTTGGATGTTCGTGTGGTGAGGGATGGTGATGATTGCTTGCAAACAGATCTATTCAGAAAACAAACGGCGGTTAATTCCCTTCTTCACGCTTCATCTTCACATCCTCGCAGTTTGATCAATTCTATTCCAATTGGGCAATTTCTACGCTTAAGACGCATTTGTTCTACAGAAATAGATTTTTTAAGACAAGCAGAATCTTTAAAAGAAAGATTCATTGAGCGGGGTTATAGCCGTCGTGCTATAAAAAGGGCTTTCAATAAAGCAAGACATCAATCTCGACATGGTGTGTTGTATGATAGTAATGAAGCTAAACTTAGTTCCAAGGAAGTAGTTATATTCATTACTAACTTTAATGGCCAAAATGAACAACTCTAATCTTGCTTGAATAAATTCTGGCCTATTTTGAAGGCAGATCCCATTATTGCGAATTACATTGGAGATCATCCAAACATTACATTTCGGAGATCACGCAATTTAGGTGACTGCCTAGTGAAAAGCCACTATGTCAAGAAACCAGTCAATAAAAATTTTTTAGGACAGGTTAAACAAACTATGGGCTGCAAACCATGTGGGCAGTGTATAGCTTGCCCTAATATTGTCAGGGCTAGTACATTCAATAGCTCTGACAATGTTCACACTTTTAATATTAGGAAGTCCATAACCTGCTCATCGACTGCTGTCATTTATTATGCTACATGCCCCTGCCCCCTCATCTATGTTGGCCTTACCACCCGCCAGCTCAAGGTGAGGGTGCGGGAGCATGTCTTAGGCATAAAGGCAGCTGTCGACGTTGAAGATATTTCCTCACTCAAAACCCTTCCTAGACACTTCAAAATGCACCATGATTGTGATTCCTCATTACTGAAAGTAATTGGCATTGACATGGTGTGTTTGGGTGATAGAGGGGGTAATGTCAGTAAATTGCTTGCGCAACTTGAGACACAATGGATATGGACACTAGGTACTGTGTCTCCATTTGGTCTCAATGAGAGTCTTTCGTTCATTCCATTTTTATAATTCTTATGCATTTTAACTTTTATATTTTTTATATTTTCAGTTATCATGGATGTGACTTTATGAGGATCATTTCATCTATCTCATCTTTGGACAGAGGAAGCAATGAAGAATTGTCATATTATTTTATTTTCATTATTCATTTTTCTTTTTCCATTTTTTGGATGGTTGTTTTTATTATTGTGCTTGCATATTCACATTATTATTTTTTCATGCACCATTGCAATTTTCATGTTTTATCATGAAATTACTATTACATGTTTATATATACATATTTTTCTATTCATCACGTCATTTTTTACACACTATTATTTTTCTCACTATTATTATTATTATTCCTCTCGTTCCATTCATTTGAGGCAGTCATTTGCATTGAACTGTGCGCGTGCGCGGTCCTGGCACCGGTGATTTGCATGGTGGCGGCGTTTTTTCGCCTGCCACCATTCGGTTTCCGTGTTGCTGCGTCTGCGCATGCGCCGCTATGTTCTCTGCCTGTGTTCTCCCTCATTATATTATTATACCACCCGCGGATGCTATTGAAGCCGTTGTTTAGCCATATGTGAGCTGCTACTTTCTAACGAGCATTCAGCTACATGTATTTGTTATTGATGACGCTGTTGATTTACATGGCAACGGCGTCTGACTATACCCGGAAGTACTCGATCACATGACTTGGATTAGTCCTTGACTTCCGGGTTTTAGTAGCGGCGCATGCGCTGGTGTGGTATTTTGGGTTTAATTGATTCCCCTATAAATAATCGTCCGTCCATACTATGATGTATCTATCCCCCTGACGAAGGAGATTTTATTTCCGAAACGCGCGTTGGGGCGCGTCATTATATTATCCACATTGCGGTCATTGGCTTACAGGTATTTTTTTGGTTTAATAGCACACGCCTTAGGGCGTTTTTTACTTATTTGCACAGCTGCACTTTTGGCACATCTATTAATGTATATTTATTTTTCTGTGTCACTATAATTATGCACTTTTTTACCTGTATTATTAATTAAGCCTTTCTTGTTATGGAACGGGTTTTCCAATATACATAAGTATACCGCATATGTGGCTTTATATTTTATTATTATTATTTTTTTTTTTTTATGATTATATATATATATAATTTTAATGCACTTAATTGTTGTGCCAATATACACTCACTGGCCACTTTATTAGGTACACCATGCTAGTAAGGGGTTGGACCCCCTTTTGCCTTCAGAACTGCCTCAATTCTTCGTGGCAGAGATTCAACAAGGTGCTGGAAGCATTCCTCAGAGATTTTGGACCATATTGACATGATGGCATCACACAGTTGGCGCAGATTTGTCGGCTGCACATCCCTGATGCGAATCTCCCATTCCATCACATCCCAAAGATGCTCTATTGGATTGAGATCTGGGGACTGAGGAGGCCATTTGAGTACAGTAAACTCATTGTCATGTTCAAGAAACCAATCTGAGATGATTCGAGCTTTATGACATGGCGCATTAGCCTGCTGAAAGTAGCCATCAGATGTTGGGTACATTGTGGTCATAAAGGGATGGACATGGTCAGCAACAATACTCAGGTAGGCTGTGGCATTGCAACGATGCTCAATTGGTACCAAGGGGCCCAAAGAGTGCCCAGAAAAAAATCCCCACACCATGACACCACCACCACCAGCCTGAACCGTTGATACAAGGCAGGATGGATCCATGCTTTCATGTTGTTTACGCCAAATTCTGACCCTACCATCCGAATGTCGCAGCAGAAATCGAGACTCATCAGACCAGGCAACGTTTTTCCAATCTTCTACTGTCCAATTTCGATGAGCTTGTGCAAATTGTAGCCTCAGTTTCCTGTTCTTAGCTGAGAGGAGTGGTACCCAGTGTGGTCTTCTGCTGCTGTAGCCCATCTGCCTCAAAGTTCGACGCACTGTGCGTTCAGAGATGCTCTTCTGCCTACCTTGGTTGTAACGGGTGGCAATTTGAGTCACTGTTGCCTTTCTATCAGCTCGAACCAGTCTGCCCATTCTCCTCTGACCTCTGGCATCAACATGGCATTTCCGGCCACAGAACTGCCGCTCACTGGATTTTTTTTCTTTTTCGGACCATTCTCTGTAAACCCTAGAGATGGTTGTGCGTGAAAATCCCAGTAGATCAGCAGTTTCTGAAATTCTCAGACCAGCCCTTCTGGCACCAACAATCATGCCACGTTCAAAGGCACTCAAATCACCTTTCTTCCCCATACTGATGCTCGGTTTGAACTGCAGGAGATTGTCTTGACCATGTCTACATGCCTAAATGCACTGAGTTGCCGCCATGTGATTGGCTGATTAGAAATTAAGTCTTAACACACAGTTGGACAGGTGTACCTAATAAAGTGGCCAGTGAGTGTATTTTAATAAAGGCATTTTTTTCACAAAAAATTTTGCCATTTGTTATTATTATTATTTTTATTACTTTATCATTGTATCATCATTGTATCATCATTCATGCTGCACATTCTACTCTTATCTTGTGGCACTTTTTTATCCACCCTTGAGTAAATCTTTTTAGAATCCTACATGTGTATGATACCTAATGCTCAAGCACACAACCCAGTAAATATCAATAGACATAATGTTTCCAGTATTGTTTGCCATAATTATGAGCGGCATTGGAATAACTTATTAAGAGTAGAGTTGAGCGATACCGTCCGATACTTCAAAGTATCGTATCGGATGGTATCGGCCGATCTTTAAAAAAAGTATCGGTATCGCCGATTCCGATACCGGAAGTCCCATTCAAGTCTATGGGACTTCCGGTATCGGAATAAGAAAAACCCTTTCCTGCCCTTGTACAGCCTCTCTGGGGTCTGTACGGGCCTTTCGGGGGGCTGTGCCGGCCTGCCAGGGGGTCTGTGCAGGCTCCGGTGGTCTGTGCCGGCCTGCCGGGGGGCTGTGCCGGCCTGCCGGTGGTCTGTGCAGGCTCCGGTGGGCTGTGCCGGCCTGCCGGGGGGCTGTGCCGGCCTGCCGGGGGGCTGTGCAGGCTCCGGGGGGCTGTGCCGGCCTGCCGGGGGGCTGTGCCGGCCTGCCAGTGGTCTGTGCAGGCTCCGGGGGGCTGTGCCGGCCTGCCGGGGGGCTGTGCAGGCTTCGGGGGTCTGTGCAGGCATCGTCCGATGGGACTACAAGTCCCATCGGGCGATGCCTGCTACCATGACAGTGATTGACACATTAGCCAATGATGGGACAGTAATAGTCCCATCATCCGGCTAATGTGTTGAATGTAAAAAAAAAAAAAAAAAAATTACATGCTACATACATGCTACATTCATACTACATAAATACTACATGCAACATACATACTACATATATACTACATACATACTACATATATACTACATGCATGCTACATACATACTACATGCTACATACATACTACATGCTACATACATACTACATGCTACATACATACCACATATATACTACATACATACTACATACATACTACATGCATGCTACATGCATGCTACATGCTACATACATAACACATATATACTACATGCATGCTACATACATAGTACATGCTACATGCATGCTACATACATACTACATGCTACATACTACATATATACTACATGCATGCTACATACATACTACATGCTACATACTACATATATACTACATGCATGCTACATACATACTACATGCTACATACATACTACATATATACTACATGCATGCTACATACATACTACATGCTACATACATACTACATATATACTACATGCATGCTACATACATACTACATGCTACATACATACTACGTATATACTACATGCATGCTACATACATACTACATGCTACATACATACCACATACATACTACATACATGCTACATATATACTACATATATACTACATGCATGCTACATACATACTACATGCTACATACATACTACATATATACTACATACATACTACATACATACTACATGCTACATACATACTACATATATACTACATGCATGCTACATACATGCTACATACATGCTGCATGCTACATACATACCACATACATACTACATACATGCTACATGCTACATATATACTACATATATACTACATGCATGCTACATACATACTACATGCTACATACATTCATACATATATACTACATGCATGCTACATACATACTACATATATACTACATGCATGCTACATACATACTGCATGCTACATGCATGCTACATACATACTACATACATACTACATGCTACATACATACCACATATATACTACATACATACAATACATTCATACAATACATACATAGACATACAGTACATATAACATAGAGTAACATACTTACCAATACTTGTCACATTGTTCCCCGAAGCCATTGTCTTTTCCGGAATAAATATTAACATAACAAACCACAAAAATACTCACCCACGATCCGAAGCAGTCCACGAGTGTGTCCCACGACGATCTTGGGTAGAGAACTGCAGCATCAGCTGATGCTGCCGTTCTCTACGGGCTGCAGGAATCCAATGACGGAAGGTAGGTATCCTTCCGCACTGTATTCCTCCGCCACTTAAAAAAAAAAAAGTCCCTAGTCTCACTTTATGCCATTGCTGTGTGGGAATTTTTGTGGTTTGTTATGTTAATATTTATTCCGGAAAAGACAATGGCTTCGGGGAACAATGTGACAAGTATTGGTAAGTATGTTACTCTATGTTATATGTACTGTATGTCTATGTATGTATTGTATGAATGTATTGTATGTATGTAGTATATATGTGGTATGTATGTAGCATGTAGTATGTATGTAGTATGTATGTAGCATGCATGTAGCATGCAGTATGTATGTAGCATGCATGTAGTATATATGTAGTATGTATGTAGCATGCATGTAGTATATATGTAGTATGTATGTAGTATGTATGTGGTATGTATGTAGCATGTAGTATGTATGTAGCATGCATGTAGTATATATGTAGTATGTATGTAGCATGTAGTATGTATGTAGTATGTATGTAGTATGTATGTGGTATGTATGTAGCATGTAGTATGTATGTAGCATGCATGTAGTATGTATGTAGTATGCATGTAGTATGCATGTAGTATGTATGTATCATGTATGTGGTATGTATGTGGTATGTATGTAGCATGTAGTATGTATGTAGCATGCATGTAGTATATATGTAGTATGTATGTAGCATGTAGTATGTATGTAGTATGTATGTAGTATGTATGTAGCATGTAGTATGTATGTAGTATGTATGTAGTATGTATGTAGTATGTATGTAGTATATATGTAGTATGTATGTAGCATGTATGTGGTATGTATGTAGCATGTAGTATGTATGTAGCATGTAGTATGTATGTAGCATGCATGTAGTATATATGTAGTATGTAGTATGTATGTGGTATGTATGTAGCATGTAGTATGTATGTAGCATGCATGTAGTATGTATGTAGCATGCATGTAGTATGCATGTAGTATGCATGTAGTATGCATGTAGTATGCATGTAGTATGTATGTAGTATGTATGTGGTATGTATGTAGCATGTAGTATGTATGTAGCATGCATGTAGTATGTATGTAGCATGCATGTTGTATGTATGTAGCATGCATGTATGTATGTAGCATGCATGTAGCATGCATGTAGCATGCATGTAGTATGTATGTAGTATGTATGTAGCATGCAGCATGTATGTAGCATGTATGTAGTATGTATGTAGTATATATGTAGTATGTATGTAGCATGTAGTATGTATGTAGCATGCATGTAGTATATATGTAGTATGTATGTAGCATGTAGTATGTATGTAGCATGCATGTAGTATGTATGTAGTATGTATGTAGTATATATGTGGTATGTATGTAGTATGTATGTAGTATGTATGTAGTATATATGTGGTATGTATGTAGTATGTATGTAGTATGTATGTAGTATGTATGTAGCATGTAGTATGTATGTAGCATGCATGTAGTATGTATGTAGTATTTTTTTTTTTTAACATTTAACACATTAGCCGGATGATGGGACTACTACTGTCCCATCATTGGCTAATGTGTCAATCACTGTCATGGTAGCAGGCATCGCCAGATGGGACTTGTAGTCCCATCGGACGATGCTTGCACAGACCCCCGGACATCAGCACAGCCCCCCGGCAGGCCGGCACAGCCCCCCGGCAGGCCGGTACAGACCACCGGCAGGCCGGCACAGCCCCCCGGCAGGCCGGTACAGACCCCCACAGGGTGCACAGACCACCGGCAGGCCGGCACAGCCCCCCGGCAGGCCGGTACAGACCCCCACAGGGTGCACAGACCACCGGCAGGCCGGCACAGCCCCCCGGCAGGCCGGTACAGACCCCGGGCAGTCCACACAGCCCCCCGGCAGGCCGGCACAGCCCCCCGGCAGGCCGGCAGAGACCCCCGGAAGGCCCGAAATGACGGCGCATCATGATGCGCACACACCGCGCATCATGATGACGTCAGGCTGTCAATCAACTGAACTTCCGATTCCGATGCCGAATTCCGATATTGAAAAAATATCGGAAGTCGGTATCGGAATTCCGATACAGCAAGTATCGGCCGATACCCGATACTTGCGGTATCGGAATGCTCAACACTAATTAAGAGTACAAATTTGAAAACTAAACTGTGTTTTACAATTTGTGGGGTGTGATACAAGTTTTAGAATTTTTTTGACTGTTTCTTGTATTTTATTTTGTTCATCTTTTCTAATGTACTTTTAATATTGCATATTGCATAGTCTTGCTTTCTCATAAAGTGATGGTATACCGTTTGAACATGTCTTTATACTCTGGTCAGTCGGGTTCTTAATGTCAGAGATTTTGGGAATGATGAGACTACAATTTGATATTAGGATTTATATCTTCCAAAGTTTTTCACTGCACAGAGGTACTTCTTGCTACTAGCCCTGCAAAATACTGCAGCATAGCTCCATTCATGGGAATGGAACCATGCTGTAAATAATCGTGCAAAGGATGTCTATAAAAACTGCTCTGGCTCCTTCATTTTTCAGGAATGTACAGAAAATGTTATATCTTAGCAATATGTTATCAGTATCACTTTAATGAGACAGAGGAATGACTCCTATTAAGGATGGTCTATGTACAACCCTAATTCCCAAAATGTTTAGACTATGTAAAATGTAAAGAAAACAAGAATTTAAGTACAATCTTTTTCTTAAAATTATTTGTCCTTTTTACTACAGGTGCTTTACCAATTAAATCTATATACACAAAATGCCATTTAAAAAGTGATTTAATCACAAAATGCAGTTTTTAAATGAAGGTCTTAAACATAAATTAACTGTGGTTTATCACATCTTTGGAAAGCTGAGTTCAAATTCCCTAGTCACACCCAGGTCTCAATCAAGAAATCACTTAAATAGGACCTGCCTGACAAAGTGAAGTAGACCAAAAGTTCTTCCAAAGCTAGACATCATGCCATGATCCAAAGAAATTCATTAACAAATGAGAAACAAAGTAATTGAGATCTATCAGTCTTGAAAATGTGATAAAGCCACTTCTCAAGGTTTGGGACTCCAGCGAACAACCGCAAGAGCCATCATCCACAAATGGAGAAAATATGGAAAAGTGGTGAACCTTCCCAGGAGTGGCTGGTAGACCAAAATTACACCCAAGAGTGCTGCAAAAACTCGTCTAAGAGGTTACAAAAGACCCCACAACAACATCTAAAGAACTACAGGCCTCACTTGCCTAAGTTACGGTTAGTGTTCATGACTCTTATGGTGGTTCATGCTCGGAAGCCTTCCAATGTGGCTCAATTACAACATTTCTGCAAAGATGAGTGGTCCAAAATTTCTCCATAGCGTTGTAAAAGACTCATTGCCAGTTATCGCAAATGCTTGATTGCAGTTGTTTCTGCTAAGAGTGGCCCAACCAGTTATTAGGTTTAGAGGGTGTTAGGATTGGTGGAATGCATCAAATAAGAAACAATAATAAGATGCATTCGCAACGCGGGGTCCACCATGTGGCGATGAAGAAGCCACAGCTAGCAGAGCGCAAAGTAACAAGCTCTGTTACACCACAGAGCGGTACAATGAAGCAACGCAAAAAGGACTATACCGTGTTAGACTGCACAAGCTTATAGAAAAGACAAAATACTAATTGGGGTCCCTATAACTTAACCCCCCAAGGAAACTAAGCTGGTGGTTGAATCTGCTCTGACACATGGTGTGCTTTAGCACGCGCGCCTGAGGATGCCTGGTGCAGATGCTATGTTCAAATGTTCCCACCCTACACTTCCTGTCTAAAAAAACACTCGCAGTGCTATTAGCGGCACATGTGCACACAGGGTGGTAGAGTAGCCACCAACACACCAAACACACATGATACTAGCACACAGGCGTGCACTATTGAGAGCTTTTCATACCTTGCTCAAGTCCAGACAGACAAGCCCTTGCCTGTGGACCAATCTGAAGCTGCCACATCACCAGAGCACCTGAAGTCCGAGGATCAATGGGAAGGCACCATATTGTGGACATGCTCGGTAGGGTGAAATATGGACTTAGGCACCAGAGCACAGCGCTGCACATGTAAACTAGTAGTCACCATAGGCTTAGCTGGATGGCCAGCCGTAACTACACATGCAGCAAGAGCCTGGGCAAGGTGCTGGGACCGAAGTCTGTGCTGAACAGTCATTCCAGCAGCTGAGCCTGAATGGGAGATGAAAGCATCAGACAAGGCTTGAGATACATCCCGTGCAATGGAAGAATCCCGGCACCTGGCATTAACCCCCTCCAACACCTCCTCCCTGGCGACGTTTGTCATGCTCAGAAGCCGCCATACGCTGGAAGGCATGGAAGTCTTTTTGCAGATCGACTGAAGTTCTAGATGGTACAAGGAGCTTGCCCGGGGGTGCATGGGCTTTTAGACACATGCTCTCACAGAAGCTACTCCATTCTTGTATGCTCCCTGTTGCCCAATCAATCTGGGGGGAGTGAAGATGCAGCCATGGTAACCCCAGAAGTACCTCATCCATACACTAAGGGCTAACTAGAAAGGAGATTATCTCCTGATGCTTCGGAGACATGGTGAAGGTAAGGGGTACAGTCCGATGGAAAATTGGGGTTGGCAAAACGGACCCATTAGCTACCGGAAAAGACATCTGCTTAGGTAGCATAACTAATGGGATAGCGTGCCGTTGAATGAAGGTAGTGGACAAGAAATTTCTCTCAGCCCCAGAGTCGACACAAGCCTGCGATGTGAGAGTAGCTGACCCAAATGTCAGGGAAACCCCAAAAGCCAACTTGGGTGACACCTCACCAGGAACTAGTGAACCTCTCCCAAATGCCACTTGATGCTGTGACTCTCTCTGATGCTCGGTACACTTATTGGCAAAGTGACTGACTTGCCCACAGGCAAAACAAGTCAGCTGTGGATGTTCAGAGCAGGAGATTGGCTCCGCTTGCGAGACATCCATAGGCTCTACAGGGTCATTTACCTGAGTTGGGGGACACATGGGGTTAGCGAAGTTCGGAGCCATCTGAACTCTGGGTTTAGTATGAGCTCGCTCCAGACCACGCTCAACATGCCGCAGATCAATATGGGTGGCCACAGACATTAATTCCTCCAGGGCAGATGGAATCTCCCTAGTGGCCAAAGCATCCCTGACATGAATTTCTAATCCCCTCCAGAAGATAGGTATTAAAACCTTATCAGGCCACTCCAACTCGGTAGCCAGCGTATGGAAC
The DNA here is from genome assembly GCF_039654945.1 of Dendrobates tinctorius. NCBI lineage: Eukaryota > Metazoa > Chordata > Amphibia > Anura > Dendrobatidae > Dendrobates > Dendrobates tinctorius. Next base: position 16,062,847 of record NW_027361858.1, on the reverse strand, counting down.
TGAATGGCAAACTGGCTAACCAAAATTGACCCCTGAGTTAAAGCCAGGAGCTGCAAAGCGGTATCATGGGTTACTTTTGGCCCCCAAAAAACCTCTTTCAGAGCTCCCAAAAAAACAGTGGCACTAAGGATCAAGTGATCATGTCATTCCCATAATGGCATAGCCCACGCCAACACCCTGCCTGACAAAAGAGGATTAACAAATCCCACCTTGGTATGCTCTGTTGGAAATTGTGAAGCCAGTAACTCCAGGTGGATTGAGGACTGATTCACAAACCTTCTAGAAGCCTTGCTGTCCCCAGAACATTTTTCGGGGAGTGAAAAACGTGGCACAGAGGAAACAGGAACCCAGCAGTAACCTTAATAGCGGCTTCGGTGGCTGCTTGTGCTACCAATGCAACAAGATCCACAGCTGTAGACGCCCGCTCGAGAGTGATCAACCTACTCTCAAGCTGCTGGGTGTACCGCTGAAGATGCTGATCGTCCGCTATTGCTAGCTAGACCCTGGCGCTAGTATACTGTTAGGATTGGCGGAACGCACCAAATAAGAAATAATAATAAGGTGCGGTCACAACCTGGGGTCCAGCGTGCGGTGATGGAGAAACCGCAACTAACACAATGACGGAGCAAGGCTGCATGAAATCACTTTAAGCACACTGAGTTAAATGTAATTCAGTGTGCACAGAGTTCAAGCGGGAGTTCCCACCCTGCACTGCCTGTCTAGAAAAACACTCACTCACTCTGCTATTAGCGTCACATGTGCACACAGGGTGGTAAAGCAGCCACCAACACACCAAACACACATGATACTAGCACACAGACGTGCGCCATTAAGAGCTTTTTATACCTTGCTCAAGTCCAGACAGATAGGACCTTACCTGTGGACCAATCTGAAGCTCCACATCACCAGAGCACATGACGTCCGAGGTCCAATGGCAAATCACCATATCATGGACATGGTCAGTAGGGTGAAATATGGACTTAGGCACCAGAGCACAGAGCTGCATGTGTAAATTAGTAGTCACTATAGGCTTAGCTGGAGGGCTAGCTGTAACTACACATGCAGCAAGAGCCTGGGCAAGGTGCTGGGACTGAATTCTGTACTGAGCAGTCATCCCTGTGGCTGAGCCTGAATGTGAGACCAAAGCACCAGACAAGGCTTGAGATACATCCTGTGCAGCGGGAGAATCCTGGCGCCTAACAGAGGGCAAATACTTTTTCACATAGGGCCCTGTAGGTTTAGATTTATTTTTCCCTTAATAATAAAGGCCTTGATTTAAAAACTTTATTTGTGTTTGCTTGTGTTATCTTTGTCTAATATTTAGATGTGTGTTTGGTGATCTGAAACATTTAAGTGTGGAAAACATGCAAAAGAAAAGGAAATCAGGAAGGGGGCAAACACTTTTTCCCATAACTGTATTAATGATTACCCGTAATTTCAAAAATACACAAATTTCTATTCTGCAAGCTTAGTTTCTTCATTGATTTTCAAATGCAGTTTTTAACCTGATCCTAGTTTTAGTTCATGTACTTATTGGAGTGTTTCTCCTAGTATTGTAGGCAGCAAATGATTTTTGTATACGGTGAGTACGGAAAGTATTCAGACTCCTTGAAAATTTTCACTCTTTGTTTCATTGCAGCCATTTGGTAAATTCAAAAAAGTTCATTTTTTTCTCATTAATGTACACTCTGCACCCCATCTTGACTGAAAAAAAACAAACGTAGTAATTTTTGCTAATTTATTAAAAAAGAAAAACTGAAATATCACATGGTCATAAGTATTCAGACCCTTTGCTCAGTATTGAGTAGAAGCGCCCTTTTGAGCTAGTACAACCATGAGTCTTCTTGGGAATGATGCAACCAGTTTTTCACACCTGGATTTGGGGATCCTCTGCCATTCTTCCCTGCAGATACTCTCCAGTTCCGTTAGGTTGGATGGTGAACGTTGAAGGACAGCAATTTTCAGGTCTCTCTAGAGATGCTCAATTGGGTTTAGGTCAGGGCTCTGGCTGGGCCAGTCAAGAATGGTCACAGAGTTGTTCTGAAGCCACTCATTTGTTATTTTAGCTCCTATTGTCTTGTTGGAAGGTCTGAATACTTTCCGCACCCACTGTATATCGAGGGTGCTTCTATATTCATTAGGTCATATATTAACACATTTTCTATGCTGCACTTATTTCTTTTTCATGTGTCTTTCTTCTTTTCTATAGCCTCTTTTTCACTTCCTGAGAATGTAGATGATTTTCCTTTCTCCACAATGTGCAGATCTGTGTAAAACCTCTTCCCTTTTCTAACTTTAATCTGTAAAGACTCGTTCACCAGATATTATTTTTCATCCAAGTGCTGTCCATAAAAAAAAAACACATAGTCTTCACACCAATATTATTCAATAGGGCATTGCAAATAAATTATTTTTTTCACTGATCAAATTGCAAATTGGATGAGACTCACCCATTTAAGTCTATGGATTCGTGAAAACAATCTGATGCTATACAGAAACGCAGTATAGCATCCAATTATTACAAATACGTTGTAATTCGGTAAACTAGAAATGATCTTGTAAATATTTAACAGCTGCTGCTTCTGTAAAAAACATATTGCATACATACTGCACATGAAAAATCCACCCACTTTTCTGGATGAAACTCTGAACGATTTCACAAGTCTTCAAGGCTAAAAAATAGTTTGAACAGTAAGAGATGATTTTTATATACTCTCAATCACTGAACTATGTAAAAATGTACAGTTTTTTCACAGACACTGACCCCATAGACTTCTCTTGCATCATAATTTGACCCATTTGCATGACCTTTGTAGGATGATTTTGTAGTCATTACTTTGATCAGAAATTATTGGACGCCATTTTCACACTGCTCCAGTCTTAAGTAAGGGAGAAAGGCCTCAAACTGTCAATGGAACTGGAACCCTAACTATACCTGTCCCAGAGGTATTCTTGAAAGTAGAATTATAGAATTATAGAATGGTAGAGTTGGATGGGACCTCCTGGGTAATCTGGTGCAACCCCCTGTATATGCTTTTTTCATTTTTATTGCCCAGATGTAGTACTTTTCATTTCTCCCTGTTAAAAACCATTCTGTTAGTTGCTGCCCACTTCTCCAGTTTATTTATATCTTTTTGAATCCTCTCTCTCTTCTCAAGTATTAGCTATCCCTCCTTGCTTTGTGTCATCAGCAAATTTAATCAGTTTACCCTCAATTCCTTCATCTAAATCGTTGATAAAGATGTTGAACAATACAGGACCCAGGACAGAGCCCTGTGGTACCCCACTTGAGACATTCTTCCAACTGGAAGTGCAGCCATTTACGACCACTCTTTGGGTCCGATGGCTAAGCCAGTTATGAATCCACCTAACAGTTGCCTTGTCCATTCCATACTTAGTCATTTTTTCAATAAGGATGGTGTGAAATGCTTTGCTGAAGTCAAGAAATACTATATCTACAGCATTTCCCTGATCCAACCAGTCAGTGATTCTGTCATAGAAGGAAATTAAGTTAGTCTGACATAACTTATTAGTTACAAACTCATGCTGACTCTGGTTAATCACTTCATTCTTATCCAGGTATGTACATACATGTTGCTTAATAATTTGTTCAAAGATATTTCCTGGTAAAGAAGTTAAACTCACTGGCCTATAGTTCCCTCGGTCCACCTTCTTCCCCATTTTGAATATAGGAACAACATTTGCTCTTCTCCAGTCTTCTGGAACTTCTCCTGATCGCCAAGAATTTTCAAAGATTATGGAAAGTGGTTCAAAAATTTTTTCTGCTATCTCCTTCAGTACTCTGGAGTGTAATTCATCTGGACCAGGAGACATGATTTCATTTATGTTTGCTAAGTAATAATAATAATTTTATTTCTATAACACCAACATATTCCGAAGCACTTTACATTATAGAGGGGACTTCTACAGACGATAAACATTACAGCATACCAATAAACACATAGATCCAAACAGATATCAAGAGGAATGAGGGCCCTGCTCGCAAGCTTACAATCTATAAGGAAAAAGGGGAGACACAAAAGGTGGATGGTAACAATTGCTTTTATTGTTTGGACCAGCTATAGTGTAAAGATCGGGTGTTCCTGTGGCTACATGAACCAGTTAACAGTCTAAATATGTAACAGTACAGACACAGAGGGCTACTAAATGCATAAAGCATGTGAGAACATGATGCGAGGAACCTGATAATGGTAAAACATTTTGAATGAGCCACACAGGGATAACTAGGTTAATGCTTTGAAGCGATAGGCCAGTCTGAACAAATGCATTTTTAGGGCATGCTTAAAACTGTGGGGATTAATCGTATTAACCTGGGTAGTGTATTCCAAAGAATTGGCGCAACACGTGAAAAGTCTTGGAGACGGGAGTGGGAGGTTCTGACTACCTTTCTATTTATGGATAGCCTAGATTATTCTATTCCTTTAATAGGACAGTGAAGATCAGTTGATGTTACATTTCTTTTTTGAGAGAAAACAGATGCAAAATAGGAATTTAAAAGTTCGGCCTTCACAACATCCTGTCTTACCATTTCATCATTTTCATAATGTAAAAATCCGATAGCATTTGGAGTTTTCTTTTAGTTTTGACATATCCCCAAAATCCTTTTTTTCCTTTTGACAACTTTTGCAAGCCTTAATTCATTGTCAGCTTTAGATAATCTGATGCATCCCCTGCAGGTTCTGCAGGCAACATTAAATTCTTATTTAGATATGCCTCCCTCTTTTCATTTGATAAACATTTCCTTCTTCCTTTTTAGCATGTGTTTAAGTTCTGCGCTCATCCATCCTGGTCTCCTTAAATGCTTTCTATTCTTCCCTCTTTTTGGAATTGTTAATGATTTTGCTTTGAGAATGTCATGATCCAGCGTGGTTCTGACAGTTTAAATGGATAAGTGAACTTTTTTCCCTTTGGCTAGGTGCCAAAGTGGGTTGATTGCCCCCGGTAGCCATTAGAATTATTACACGTGGTGTCGTTCATTCTAAGTTGCCCAGTGGTGGTGAGTGGTATTGCACTTTAGTTCTTTGGTTAAGTGCACGTGATTAGGTAACAGGTGTTAATGCTCTTTAACCCCTTCACCCCAAGGGTGGTTTGCACGTTCATGACCGGGCCAATTTTTACAATTCTGACCACTGTACCTTTATGAGGTCATAACTCTGGAACGCTTCCATGGATCCCGGTGATTCTGACATTGTTTTCTCGTGACATATTGTACTTCATGTTAGTGGTAAAATTTCATTAAAATAACTTGCGTTTATTTGTGAGAAAAACGGAAATTTGGCGAAAATTTTGAAAATTTCGCAATTTTCCAACTTTGAATTTTTTTGCCCTTAAATCACAGAAATACGGCACACAAAAAACTTGATAACTAACATTTCCCACATGTTTACTTTACATCAGCACAATTTTGGAACCAAAATTTTTTTTTGTTAGGAAGTTATAAGGGTTAAAAATTGACCAGCGATTTCTCATTTTTACAACACCATTTTATTTTTAGGACCACATCACATTTGAAGCCACTTTGAGGGGTCTATATGATAGAAAATACCCAAAAGTGACACCATTCTAAAAACTGCACCCCTTAAGGTGCTCAAAACCATATTCAAGAAGTTTATTAACCCTTTAGGTGCGTCATAGGAATTTTTTTGAATATTTAAAAAAAAATGAACATCTAACTTTTTTTCATAAAAAAAATACTTCAGGTTCAATTTTTTTTATTTTACCAAGGGTAACAGGAGAAATTGAACTGCAAAAGTTATTGTGCAATTTGTCCTGAGTACGCAGATACCTGATATGTGGGGGGGAACGACTGTTTCGGCGCATGGCAGAGCTCAGAATGGAAGGAGCGCCGTTTGACTTTTTCAATGCAAAATTGGCTGGAATTCAGATTGGACGCCATGTCACGTTTGGAGAGTCCCTGATGTACCTAAACAGTGGAAACCCCCTACAAGTGACCCCATTTTGGAAACTAGAACTCCCAAGGAACTTATCTAGATATGTGGTGAGAACTTTGAACCCACAAGGGCTTTACAGAAGTTTATAACGTACAGCGGTACAATTAAAAAATCATATTTTTTCCACAAAAATGATCTTTTCACCCCAATTTTTATTTTCCCAAGGGTAACAGGACCCTAAAAGTTATTGTGCAATTTGTCCTGAGTACGCTGATACCCCACATGTGGGGGTAAACCACTATTTGGGCGCATGGCAGAGCTCGGAAGGGAAGCAGCGCCATTTGACATTTTTGGCTGGAATTGAGATCGGACACCATGTCGCGTTTGGAAAACCCCTGATGTACCAAAACAGTGGAAACCCCCCACAAATGACACCATTTTGGAAACTAGACCCCCTAAGGAACTTATCTAGATGTGTGGTGAGAACTTTGAACCCCCATGGGCTTCACAGAAGTTTATAACATAAAGCCATACAATTAAAAAATCATATTTTTTCCACAAAAATGATCTTTTCACCCTCAATTCTTATTTTTCCAAGGGTAACAGGACCCTAAAAGTTATTGTGCAATTTGTCCTGAGTACGCTGATACCCCACATGTGGGGGTAAACCACTATTTGGGCGCATGGCAGAGCTCGGAAGGGAAGCAGCGCCATTTGACGTTTTTGGCTGGAATTGAGATCGGACACCATGTCGCGTTTGGAAAACTCCTGATGTACCAAAACAGTGGAAACCCCCCACAAATGACACCATTTTGGAAACTAGACCCCCTAAGGAACTTATCTAGATGTGTGGTGAGAACTTTGAACCCCCATGGGCTTCACAGAAGTTTATAACATAAAGCCATACAATTAAAAAATCATATTTTTTCCACAAAAATGATCTTTTCACCCTCAATTCTTATTTTTCCAAGGGTAACAGGACCCTAAAAGTTATTGTGCAGTTTGTCCTGAGTACGCTGATACCCCACATGTGGGGGTAAACCACTATTTGGGCGCATGGCAGAGCTCGGAAGGGAAGCAGCGCCATTTGACGTTTTTGGCTGGAATTGAGATCGGACACCATGTCGCGTTTGGAAAACTCCTGATGTACCAAAACAGTGGAACCCCCCCACAAATGACACCATTTTGGAAACTAGACCCCCTAAGGAACTTATCTAGATGTGTGGTGAGCACTTTGACCCCCCCAGTGCTTCACAGAAGTTTACAACGCCCGGGCGTGAAAATAAAAAATTCGTATTTTTTCCACAAACAAGATCTTTTAGTCACCATTTTTTTATTTTCCCAAGGGTACCAGGAGAAATTAGACCCCAAAAGTTGTTGTCCAATTTGTCCTGAGTATGCTGATACCCCATACGTGGGAGAAAACTACTGTATGGGCACACGTCGGGGCTCGGAAGGGAAGTAGTGACGTTTTGGAATGCAGACTTTGATGGAATGGTCTGCGGGTGTCATGTTGCCTTTGGAGAGCCCCTAATGTACCTAAACAGTGGAAACCCCCCACAAATGACACCATTTTGTAAACTAGACCCCCCAAGGAACTTATCTAGATGTGTGGTGAGCACTTTGAATCCCCCAGTGCTTCACAGAAGTTTACAACGCCCGGGCGTGAAAATAAAAAATTCGTATTTTTTCAACAAACATGATCTTTTAGTCACCATTTTTTTATTTTCCCAAGGGCTTCACAGAAGTTTATAATGCCAGGGCATGAAAATAAAAAAATCGTATTTTTTCCACAAACATGATCAATTAGTCCCCAATTTTTTTATTTTCCCAAGGGTAACAGGAGAAATTGAACCCCAAAAGTTGTTGTCCAATTTGTCCTGAGTACGCTGACACCCCATATGTGGGATAAAACTACTGTATGGACACACGTCAGGTCTTGGAAGGGAAGTAGTGACGTTTTGGAATGCAGACTTTGATGGAATGGTCTGCGGGTGTCATGTTGCCTTTGGAGAGCCCCTAATGTACCTAAACAGTGGAAACCCCCACAAGTGACCCCATTTTGGAAACGAGACCCCCTAAGGAACTTATCTAGATGTGTGGTGAGCGCTTTGAACCCCCAAGGGCTTCACAGAAGTTTATAATGCCCGGGCATGAAAATAAAAAAATCGTATTTTTTTCCACAAACATGATCAATTAGTCCCCAATTTTTTCATTTTCCCAAGGGTAACAGGAGAAATTGGACCCCCAAAAGTTGTTGTCCAATTTGTCCTGAGTACGCTGACACCCCATATGTGGGAGAAAACTACTGTATGAACACACGTCGGGGCTCAGAAGGGAAGCAGTGACGTTTTGGAATGCAGACTTTGATGGAATGGTCTGCGGGTGTCATGTGCGTTTGGAGAGCCCCTGATGTACCTAAACTATTGAAACTCCCCACAAGTGACCCCATTTTGGACACTAGACCCCCCACGGAACTTATCTAGATGTGTGGTGAGCACTTTGAACCCCCAAGTGCTTCACAGAAGTTTATAACACTCGGACGTGAAAATAAAAAAATCATTTTTTTCCACAAAAATGATATTTTTCCCCCCAATTTTTTATTTTCCTAAGGGTAACAGGAGAAATTGGACCCCAAAGATTGTTTTGCAATTTGTCCTGAGTAGGCTGATACCCTACATGTGGGGGTAAAACACTGTTTAGGCGCATAGCAGAGCTTGGAAGGGAAGGAGCACCATTTGACTTTTTCAACTCAGAATTGGCTGGAATTGAGATCAGACACCATGTTGCATTTGGAGAGCCCCTGATGTGCCCAAACAGTGGAAACCCCCAATTCTAACTCCAACCCGAACCCCAACACGCCCCTAACCCTAACCCTAGCCCTAACCCTAGCCCTAACCCTTAGGCCTCTTTCACACTTCCGTTTTTTACAATCAGTCACAATCCGCCAGGTTTTGAAAAAAAACGGATCCTCAAAATTTTTTTGAGGATCCGTTTTTTTCCCATTGACTTGCATTAATGGCGGATTGTGACGGATTACTGTCCGTTGCATCCGTTTTTTGTGAGGATCCGCCAAAAGTTGCTGTCCGTCGCCATCCTCAAAAATTTCAAAACGGAGCTTGTAACGTTTTTTTCTCTGGCGGATCCTGCAAACACTGATTTAACCCGAATTTCTTTCTGGGTGCCGGACAAAAAAAAAAAAATTATTCTCTCTCTCTCTCTCTCTCTCTCTCTCTCTCTCTCTCTCTCTCTCTCTCTCTCTCTCTCTCTCTCTCCTCTTCCCGGCCAGCGATTCCTTTAAATTTCTTCATTTTCAGGATCCGTCTGAAAACGGATCCTGTGCCATCCGTTCACATCAGTTGAGAACGGATCCGCTTGTCCGCCTTTTTGGCGGATTATAACTGATGCAAAAAACTGAAGTGTGAAAGAGGCCTAACCCTAACCCTACCCTAACCCTAACCCTAGCCCTAACCCTACCCCAACACACCCCTAGCCCTAACCCTAACCCTAACCCTAATGGAAAAATGGAAATAAATACATTTTTTTTATTTTATTATTTTTCCTTAACTAAGGGGGTGATAACGGGGGGGTTTGATTTACTATTTATGGCGGTTTTTATGTTTGGCAGCTGTCACACGCTAAAAGACGCTTTTTATTGTAAAAATAGTTTTTGCATCACCACATATTGAGAGCTATAATTTTTCCGTATTTTGACCCACCGAGTCATGTGAGGTCTTATTTTTTGCGGGACGAGATGACGTTTTTATTGGTACCATTTTCGGGCACGTGGAATTTTTTTATCGCTTTTTATTCCGATTTTTGGGACACAGAATGAACAAAAACCAGCGTTTCATGAATTTCTTTTGGGGGGGTGCGTTTACACCGTTCCGCGTGCGGTAAAATTGATAAAGCGGTTTTATTCTTTGGGTCAGTACGGTTACAGCGATACCTCATTTAAGTGTTTTTTTTATGTTTTTGTCGGTTTTATGCAATGAAAACTATTTTATATAAAAAATAATTATTTTTGCATCGCTTTATTCAGCGAGCTATAACTTTTTTATTTTTTTGCTGATGATGCTGTATTGTGGCTCGTTTTTTGCGGGACAAGATGACGTTTTCAGCGGTACCATGGATATTTATATGCGTCTTTTTGATCGCGCGTTCTTACACTTTTTGTTTGGCGGTATGATAATAAATCATTATTTTTTGCTTCGTTTTTTATTTTTATTTTTTAAGGGGTTCGCTAAAGGGGTTAACTAATGGGACAGTTTTATAGGGCGGGTCGTTACGGACACGGCGATACCTAATATGTGTACTTTTATTGTTTTTTTTTTTATTATTTCCAAAAAATGGATTTATTGGGGGAATATTTTTTTTTTTTTCTAATATATTTGGCGATTTTTTTTCTAATTATTTTTACACTTTTTTTTATTTTTTTTTTTACTTTATTAAATAGTCCCAGGTGGGACATCACTGTCCTGTGACAGATCGCTGATCTGTCACATCACAGATCACTGTGACAGATCAGCGATCTGACACAGGCACTGCAGAAGGCTTCCTCATGCCTGCGCTTTGCAGGCACTGAGGAAGCCAGCTTCCTGCAGGCCCCCGAAGGCCCCCGTCGCCATCTTGGATTCGGGGGCCTGGAGGAAAGGAGCCCCCCGCAGCAGCGCTGCACATTGCGCTGCCGTGGGGGGCTCAGGGAAGCACGGAGGGAGCCCCCTCCCTGCCGATGCTTCCCTTTAACCCCCGGTACACCGCGATCGTGTTTGATCGCGGTGTGCAAGGGGTTAACGTGTCGGGGGCGGTCCGTGACCGCCCCTGACACATTGTGCCGGGTGTCAGCTGTGATAATCAGCTGACACCCGGCCGCGATCAGCGGCGCTCACCACGTGGGCGCCGCTGATCGCGGTAGACGTACTATCCCGTCCACGGTCATACAGGCCCGGGTACCGTGGACGGGATAGTACGTCGGATGTCAGGAAGGGGTTAAATGAGTGTCAGGTGTATCATTCACTGTTGCTGATATTGATTGTGTGTTAGTCATTCACAAGGAAGCCAGGGAGAAGGAAGGGGCTGAACATGAGTCCTGTGCAGCCCAGCCAGAGGGGACGAGTGGCAGCTATGTGGTCTGCAGAAAGGACTGGCATGGCGTGGTGGAGTCACAGTTTATGGTGTCGGCAGGAAGTGCTTGCATGGCTTGGTGGAGTGACGACTATGGAGAGAGTTGCACTCAGCATGCGGGACTTGGTTGCTGAGAGCTGGACTCAAGCATGCTTGACTTTTTGGGCAGAAGCTGAACTCATCTTTGGGACTCTGTTAATGGACTTCTGCAATTGGTGGTGGACTCTGCTCCAAGGCTGCACTATGGTGAAGGATCCAGTTATGGTGATGGATCCGGGTGGAGGAGAAGATGCACGCGGGTGGTGGGCTCTATTGCTAGGAGCGTACGCAGCAGAGCAAAGCTAAGTGGTGTTTCCCCTGTTTTGTCATCTTTCATCATGTGTGTTTTCGTGCAGTGGTGGGATTAGTTTCCGCACCGACCAATTCCCTAGTGAGGGTTTAGGTCAGGGCGAGCTTGGGTTTTCAGGTTCCTGTTGCGTGCCCAGTGCGGAACCAGCTTAGGGAATGTTAGGAGTGCAGGGACTGGCTCAGGGGAGTACAGGAGGTCTCCACTTCCCCATTCCCTATTGCAGGGCCCACCATTGTTAATGTTACCCAGGTTCCCCCTTTACTATTTAAATTCGCCTTACTGGAAGCGGGGTTTCCAGATTTTTACGTGTAATACCTAAATTCGCCTGTTGGAGGCGGCGTATCCAGCTGCACATCTTATTATTTAAATTCGCCCCACTGGAGGCGGTGTATCCAGGGTCACGTGTGTCATATGGGTTCGCCTTGCCGTACTCGACAGAAAATCTCATTTTTCAAAATTTCCCATCCTTCCTGGACATTTTTGTCCTTAAGGATATCCAGCCATTGGATCCCTCCGATTTTCTTTCTGAGTCCCTTAAAATCTGCCTTTCTGAAATCTAACCTTGAAGTTTGAGTCTTGACAGGTCTTCCTCCTCTAGTTATCCAAAATTCTAAAATAGCATAGCATGGTCACTAGCTCCTAGGGTCCCAGCCACTTTTACCTCTCAACCATTTCCTCCCTGTTTATAAGGATTAGATCCAAGTTAGCAGATCCCCTTGTTTTCTCCCTTACTTTTTGGAAGATAAGTTTCTCAGGAAGAGAGGATTAGAATTTTCTTGACCTGTTAGTTTTGCCTGAGAGAAATTCCCAACAAATGTCTGGATAGTTGAAATCTCCCATGACCACTTTGTCAATTTTTTTGAAGAACTTGGCCATTTGATGTATAAAGAGTTCATCCGATATCAGCTTGCACAGGAGGCCTGTAGTAAATGCCTACAATGGTGTCCTTTCCGTTCTCTCCTTGTATTCTTATCTAAACAGTTTCCACTGAACTACCAGTCTCTGAAGCTTGGATCTCTGTGCAGGTGTACGCTTTTCTAACATACAATGCGACACCTCCTCCTTGTTTATCAAGTCTGTTTCTCGCAAATAAGTTGTATCCTTCTAGCATTGTATTCCAATCATGTGTATCGTCCCACCAAGTTTCAGTGATTCCAATTGCATCATATTTCTTTTCCTGCATTAGTAGTTCCAGTTCTCGGTGTTTGTTGCCCCTGCTTTGTGCATTTATATAGAAACATTTTAGTTTGTGACAGGTTTCTCTTTCTCTAATATTTTTATTATTTAGATTTTTTTGTCTTTGTTCTTCCTTTCCACTTCTAATAGCAGAGTTCTCAATAGTATTTGTCAGGTGTATGGCATTTTCTGGCCTTTTGCTTCCCTTCCCACATTGTGCTAGTTTAAAGCTCTCCTGATGAGTGCAGCAATGCAACTTCCAAATACATAATAGCCTGACTTTTATATACTGTATTGTACATTAATAGCCTGTGTATTATATTATGCACTATCTTTCATCTCTTTTATTTGCTTACTGTTTTCCCACCTGTAGTTTATAAGGGTCATTTAGGGCAAGTCTGGGACAGCCGCCGCGGAGTGGGGGAGCCAAATTGTATCTTTTAGGGTGCCAACCTCCACTGTCAGGAAGGGATAGCAGGCTAGTGTAAGGCTATCATAGGTTATTATTGTATAGAGTTTGTTAATTGTGTTATTGCACAAGGGAGTGTTTTTTACCTCAATTTCTTAACCCCTTTCTGACATCCGACGTACTATCCTGTCCACGGTACCCGAGCCCGTATGACCGTGGACGGGATAGTACGTCGGGACCTTTAATGCGATACCACGACTGAAGTCGCGGTGATTGCATTAAAATTCCGACACCATCTCACCTTACAAAAGATGGCGTCGGCATCCCGGGCTGCGATCCCGCCCCCCGGCATCCAGAGCGCTGTGATTGGCTGTTCAATTCTGAACAGCCAATTGCAGCGTTTCTCATTGTTTCAGCCAATCAGCTTGGCTGAAACAATGATGTCCTAGGCTGGGATCGAGTACCGATGTACTTGATCCTAGAGCCGGTGCCTGGCATTGCCAGGCACCGGCAAAAAGCACCCGTATTGGCGCAATCGCCGATCTGATCGATCGTGCCAATCGCAGTGCACAGCGGCGCTATATCGCCGCTGTGCCCTGCCAGTACCGGCCAGGATCGGTGCTATTAGCACCGATCCTAGGCTGGGGCCTGATGCAGGCCCAGTTGGCTGGCACGATCGATTAGATCGGCGATCGCGCCAACCACAGGGCACAGCTGCGGTCACCATGTGACCGCTCTGTGCCCTGCTGGTGACCTGGGCATGACCTGCCTAGTAATCGGAGCTGTGAGCTCTGATTCTAGGCAGTTGCCATGGTCACCAGGCAGATCAGGGATTGGTGGGATCGATGTAATCATTCGATCCCACAAATGACAGGTCACAGCAGCGATGTGACCGCTCTGTGATCTGCCCCCTGACCTGCCTCTGACCTGTCTGACCTGTCTGCAGGGGTCCTCACTCTAGGTGAGGATTTCTGCAGAGAGGTCGGACGCAGCAAGAGCTCCTGTGCTGGGTATTGTGGTGCCACAGCTTGTAGCATCACAATCCCTGCAGAAGAAAGAAGAAGAAGAAGAAAGAAAATTACAAATGTAAGTGTTAATTGATCCCTGATCCCCTGCCCAATCTATCTTCACCCCCCAATCTATCTTCATCCCCCCCCCTTACCCCCCTTCACCCCCCTTTTACCCCCCTCCACCCCACTTTTGCGCCACCTCCGTGCACAGCCAGCGAGCGTTGATCGGTGACGCAATTCACCGATCAACACTCGAGCTCGCTTTTTTTCCTTAGCCCCCTTTGCGCCACTTCCGTACACACATCCCGCAGCCGCAAAAGTTGGATAAGTGACACACATCACTTATCCAAGCTTGTGCCTGCCGTTTTTCATTTTTTTCACCCCCCTTTGTGCCACCTAACTACAACCCTAACTGTTGAACCCTGCCTAATCTCTCTTCATCCACCCCAATCCCCCCATCCCCCTTCCCCCTATTTTTACCCCCCTCCACCCCACTTTTGCGCCAACTCCGTGCGCAGCCGCCGAGCGTTGATTGGTGACGCAGTTCACCGATCAACACTCGAGCTCGCTTTTTTTTCCTAAGCCCCCTTTGTGCCACTTCCGTACACACATTCCGCAGTCGCAAAATTTCGATAAGTGACACACGTCACTTATCCAAGCTTGTGCCTGCCGTTTTTCATTTTTTTCACCCCCCTTTGTGCCACCTAACTACAACCCTAACTGTTGATCCCTGCCCAATCTCTCTTCATCCACCCCAATCCCCCATCCCCTTCTCCCTATTTTTGCCCCCCTCCACCCCACTTTTGCGCAACCTCCGTGCGCAGCCGCCGAGCGTTGATTGGTGACGCAGTTCACCGATCAACACTAGAGCTCGCTTTTTTTCCTTAGCCCCTCCGTACACACATCCCGCAGCTGTGAAACTTGGATAAGTGACACAGTTCACTTATCAGAGTTTGTGCCTGCCGTTTTCACGCACATCCAGCAGCCTAGTTTTGATAAGTGACACTTATCAGCTAGGGCCTGCTGTTTTAGACTTTTTTCCAAAGCTTTTTCTTTACAGAAAGTTTACACCAATCACCCCCCCCCTCACGTACACATACAGTTTTCAATAAAGTGTACACCCAAGCACCATATTTACACAAAAATGTCATCAAATTCATCCCAACAGCGCTATATAATGGAGGAGGCATATGCTATACTTGCCTCCGACACTGATAGCGATTTGGATGACGATCCGACTTTTCTTTATTTTTCGGATTCTTCATCCTCTTCTTCTTCCTCTTCCCCCTCCTCATCTTCCTCCTCGGGTCCTACGGAACCGCCACGCAGACGCTCCAGGACAGAAGATGAGGCAGCGCCCACCATGCCAGCAGCTGACCCAGTGCTCCCCGTATGGACCTCGCCCACTGAAAATTACGAGCCACTGATTACTGATTTTGTGGCAGAATCAGGAATCAAGTTTGACACCACCGGCCTCACAGAAATTGACTTTTTCAAAGTCTTTTTCTCTGAGGATGTTGTTAACCTCATGGTGGAGCAAACTAATTTGTACGCTCGTCAATTTTTGGAGCAAAATCGGCATTCAACATTTTCAAACTGGTCTCCTGTAGACGCAGTTGAAATGACGCAGTTTTGGGGCCTGGTCCTCCATATGGGGATACTAAAGAAGCCGGAAATTCGGCAATATTGGAGTGTTGATATTTTATACAACACTCCAGTGTTTAGAATGGTCATGGCCCGGACGCGTTTTGAGGCCATCCACAAGTTTCTGCATTATACTGATAATGCAGTGTCCCGCACGAGATGACCCCAACTTTGACCGTATGTTCAAAGTTTGGCCAGTCATCGAACACTTCAACAAAAAGTTTGCTGAAGTGTACGTGCCCCAAAGGGACATCTGCGTGGATGAGTCCTTGGTTCACTTCAAGGGAAGGCTGCGATTCCGTCAATACCTGCCCAGTAAGAGGGCCAGGTACGGAATCAAACTCTATAAGTTGTGTGAGAGTACCTCAGGGTACACCCACAAGTTTAGAGTTTACGAAGAGAAGGACACCCGGATTGAACCCCCTGAGTGTCCTCCTTTCCTGGGAGTGAGTGGGAAAATTGTGTGGGATTTGGTGCACCCACTGCTGAATAAAGGTTATCACCTCTACACTGATAACTTTTATACCAGCATCCCACTCTACAAATCCCTCTCTGAGCGACGTACCGCAGCCTGCGGTACTGTCCGCAAAAATCAGAGAGGCATCCCGAAGATGCTACTTGGGCAGATGCTCCGAAAAGGTGAAAGCAGAGCCCAATGCAGAGACCACCTGCTGGTGGTCAAGTACAAGGACAAGAGAGATGTCCATCTCTTGACCACCATACACGGTGATGGCAGTACCCTCTGCACTGTACGGAGTCCCTCTACACAGGTCCGCAAACCAACATGTGTAGTGGGGTACAACAAAATCATGGGGGGAGTTGATCTCTCCGATCAACTCCTCCAACCGTACAATGCATTGAGGAAGGCCAAGGTGTGGTACAAAAAGCTGGCCGTGCACATTGTCCAAATGGCAATGCTCAACGCATTCCTGCTGTCACAATGTGCATGCCCCAGCGATACGACGTACCTTCAGTTCTAGGAGGTAGTGGTTAAGGCCATGATGTTTGGCGCTCAGGAATGAGCGGGCCCCAGTACTTCAGGAACTGAAGGTGCTCGTATTGTCCCAGGTCAGCATTTTCCGGGGGGTGGTCCCGCCAACCCCAAGAAAAGGTAAGCCGCAAAAAAGGTGTCAAGTGTGTTACAAAAAAGGAATACGCAGAGACACCACTTAACAATGCGACACCTGCCCCGAAAAACCTGGCCTGTGCATGAAGGATTGCTTCAAATTGTACCATACCTCCATGCACTACTAATTTACATTAGATTAGTTGGGGGCACATCTAGATTTGTTCTTTGGGGGTCTAGTATCCAAAATGATGTCATATGTGGGTTTTTTTCCTGTTTAGGCACATCAGGGACTCTGCAAATGGAACATGACGCCAGCAGACCATCAAAGTCTGCATTCCAAAACAACACTACTTCCCTTTCGAGCCCCGACGTGTGCCTAAACAGTTTTTTCCCACATGTGGGGTACCAGAGCACCCAGGACAAATTGGACAACGACTTTTGGGGTCCAATTTCTCCTGTTACTCTTGGGAAAATTAAAAATTGGGGACTAAATGATCATTTATGTGGGAACAAAACAGGATTTTATATTTTCACGCCTTTGCATTATAGTCTTTAGTGAAACACTTGGGGGTTCAAAGTGCTCACCACACATCTAGATGAGTTCCTTAGGGGGTCTAGTTTCCAAAATTGGGTCACTTGTGGTGGGTTTCCACTGTTTAGGCACATCAGACGCTCGTCAAACGCGACATGGCGTCCGATCTCAATTCCAGCCAATTTTAGGTGAAAAAGTCAAACAGGGCTCCTTCCCTTCTGAGCCCTGCCATGTGCCCAAACAGTGGTTCCCCCCACATATTGGGTATCAGCGTACTCAGAACAAATTTTACAACAACCTTTGGGGTCCAATTTCTCCTGTTACCCTTGGGAAAACAAAATATTGGGGACTAAATGATCAAGCTTGTGGAAAAAATATGATTTTTTATTTTCACGCCCGGGTGTTATAAACTTCTGTGAAGCCCTTGGGGGTTCAAAGTGGTCACCACACATCTAGATAAGTTCATTAGGGGTTCTAGTTTCCAAAATGGGGTCACTTGTGGGGGGTTTCCATTGTTTAGGCACATCAGACACTCGTCAAACGCGACATGGCGTCCGATCTCAATTCCAGCCAATTTTAGGTTGAAAAAGTCAAACAGGGCGCCTCCCTTCTGAGCCCTGCCATGTGCCCAAACAGTGGTTCCCCCCCACATATTGGGTATCAGCGTACTCAGGACAAATTTGACAACAACCTTTGGGGTCCAATTTCTCCTGTTACCCTTGGGAAAACAAAATATTGGGGACTAAATGATCATGTTTGTGGAAAAAATATGATTTTTTAATTTAACGCCCGGGTGTTATAAACTTCTGTGAAGCCCTTGGGGGTTCAAAGTGGTCACCACACATCTAGATAAGTTCCTTAGGGGGTCTAGTTTCCAAAATGGGGTCACTTGTGGGGGGTTTCCACTGTTTAGGCACATCAGACGCTCGTCAAACGTGACATGGCGTCCGATCTCAATTCCAGCCAATTTTAGGTTGAAAATGTCAAACGGGGCTCCTTACCTTCTGAGCCCTGCCATGTGCCTAAACAGTGGTTCCCCCCCACATATTGGGTATCAGCGTACTCAGGACAAATTTGACAACAACCTTTGGATTCCAATTTCTCCTTTTACCCTTGGGAAAACAAAATATTGGGGACTAAATGATCATGTTTGTGTAAAAAATATGATTTTTTATTTTCACGCCCGGGTGTTCTAAACTTCTGTGAAGCCCTTGGGGGTTCAAAGTGGTCACCATACATCTAGATAAGTTCCTTAGGGGGTCTAGTTTCCAAAATGGGGTGACTTGTGGGGGGTTTCCACTGTTTAGGCACATCAGACGCTCGTTAAACGCGACATGGCGTCCGATCTCAATTCCAGCCAATTTTAGGTTGAAAAAGTCAAACGGGGCTCCTTCCATTCTGAGCCCTGCCATGTGCCAAAACAGTGGTTCCCCCCCCACATATTGGGTATCAGCGTACTCAGGACAAATTTGACAACAACCTTTGGAGTCCAATTTCTCCTGTTACCCTTGGGAAAACAAAATATTGGGGACTAAATGATCATGTTTGTGGAAAAAATAAGATTTTTTATTTTCACGCCCGGGCGTTATAAACTTCTGTGAAGCCCTTGGGGGTTCAAAGTGGTCACCACACATCTAGATAAGTTCCTTTAGGGGTCTAGTTTCCAAAATGGGGTCACTTGTGGGGGGTTTCCACTGTTTAGGCACATCAGACACTCATCAAACGCGACATGGCGTCCGATCTCAATTCCAGCCAATTTTAGGTTGAAAAAGTCAAACGGGGCTCCTTCCCTTCTGAGCCCTGCCATGTGCCCAAACAGTGGTTCCCCCCCATATATTGGGTATCAGCGTACTCAGGACAAATTTGCAACAACTTTTGGGTCCAATTTCTCCTGTTACCCTTGGGAAAATAAAAAAATTGTTGCTAAAATATTATTTTTGTGACTAAAAAGTTAAATGTTCATTTTTTCCTTCCACGTTGCTTCTGCTCCTGTGAAGCACCTGAAGGGTTAATAATCTTCTTGAATGTTGTTTTGAGTAGCTTCAGGGGTGCAGTTTTTAGAATGGTGTCACTTTTGGGTATTTTCTGCCATATAGACCCCTCAAAGTGACTTCAAATGTGAGGTGGTCCCTAAAAAAATGGTTTTGTAAGTTTTGTTGTAAAAATTAGAAATCGCTGGTCAAATTTTAACCCTTATAACTTCCTAACAAAGAAAATGTTGTTTCCCAAATTGTGCTGATGTAAAGTAGACATGTGGGAAATGTTATTTAGTAACTATTTTGTGTCACATATTTCTCTGTTTTAAGGGCATACAAATTCATAGTTTGAAAATTGCAAAATTTTCAAAATTTTTGCCATATTTCTGTTTTTTTCATAAATAAACGCAAGTTATAGCGAAAAATTTTTACCACTAAAGTGAAGAACAATATGTCATGAGAAAACAGTCTCAGAATCGCCTAGATCCATTGAAGCATTCCAGAGTTATAACCTCATAAAGGGACAGTAGTCAGAATTGTAAAAATTGGCTTGGTCATGAACGTGCAAACCACCCTTGGGGGTGAAGGGGTTAAAGTTTCATATTTTTAAAGGGATTACATGATTGCACTTTTGATATTTCTTCCCTGGTCCTGTGGAAATTTTTTTGATTATAGAAAAGAAATACCAATGATGTTTTACAAATAAAAAAAAACTGAGAATATCTAATACGATATTATAGCCCCAAAAAAAGATATTCAGAGTACCATTCACAATATAAGATACACACTTTTATTATTATTTCACTAAAAACATGATTACACAAAATATTATGATGAATAAAAAGACAGGATGTTACAAAAAGAGATTTATTTTTTTATTTTCTAAAAGAATTCATATACATAAAAAATAAAAAATTCAAATTAAAATAAATAAGTATGCAGGGGGCACGAAAATCAGCATGGACTGGCAGAAAAAAGCCATAATATATACATAACCAATAATACAAAATAATATCAATAAATAGCCATGTGGATTGTACAGTATATCTCTATATTATGCAGGTATGCAAATTGCCTCTTCAGAGAGAGAAAGAGGACTTGAACTCTATATCGCCACCTGTTGGTAGTAGCGATCCTACAAGTCACAATTGACCCTTTAACAAGTCTTGCAATGTGACTTAGGATAAAAGCCAAATCAGAATCTCAATTTGCAGACACGGTGTTTCAGGCTATTGGCCCTCATCAGTGCAAAGTATGAGAACTGATTATTATGTAGGTATACATAAATTAATGTATATACATATAATACCAGGGAGTGTACACAAAATTATATTTTATTACCAAGTGGTTAATTATTATTTAGAAAAAAATCCCAAGATAGGGAGTTATATTAGATATGTATAAATAATTAAACAACTTGGTGCTCATTCATATATGAGCCCTGATATTGGTTCAACAGACATTTGTTCAACAGCATGAGAGAATATCATTAACTAGATTATGGCCCGATGCTATCACATCGGGAGGATGCGATAGCATCACACCTCTTGCCATGTTAACCCTCAACACACACACTCCTCAACACACACTCCTCTCACCTTTCACCATCTCCACTCACTCTTTCACTCCACATACGACCCCTTCTCTCACTCCGTCTCTCATACTCACGCCGTCATCGCCGCTGCTCCACGATCCCCGACATCTTCTTCCGCCGGCGCCATCCTGGATCCAGACGTTGTCCACGCCGGCGACATGTTCTTGCGGCGACGCCATCTTGAGTATCGTGAAATCCCGCGATAGTCAAGATAGCGTCGCCGGAAGAACATGTCGCCGGCGTGGGCGACGTCGGGATCCAAAATGGCGTCGGCGAAATCTCGCGAGTTTTCGCCGACGCCATTTTGGATCCCGACGTCGTCCTCGCCGGCGACATGTTCTTGCGGTGACGCCATCTTGACTATCGCGGGATTTCGCCGATCCAAAATGGCGTCGCCGCAAGAACATGTCGCCGGCGTGGACGACATCGGGATCCAAAATGGCGTCGGCGTAATCTCGTGAGATTTCGCCGACGCCATCTTTTTGGATCCCGAGTCGTCCACGCCAGCGACATGTTCTTGCGGCGACGCCATCTTGAATCTCACGGGATTTCACGAAATCCAAGATGGCGTCGCCGCAAGAACATGTCGGCGGCCTGGAGAACGTCTGGATCCAGGATCGCGGCGGCGGAGGAAGATGTCGGGGCAGCGACGATGACGGTGTGAGTATGAGAAACGGAGTGAGAGAAAGGAACGTATGTGGAGTGAAAGAGTGAGTGGACGTGAGTGGAGGTGAAAGGTGAGAGGAGTGTGTGTTGAGGCGGTGTGGTGTGTTGAGGGTTAACATGTGCGTGTGTGTGGTGACGTCACCGGTTACAATTGGACGGAAGTTGTTACAACTGGAAGCTGCTTAGGGCATTTATTATTATAGATGATGAGGAAGAAGCCGTCTGTTGTTGGCGGTGATGGCGTGTAGAGGCTTCTTCAGCCAATGTAATAGATTTAGAGTTAGGGGATTCGTGTGTGAGACGACGGCGTTTATAAGCCTTAATCTTGTCAAGTCGATGCTGTTTTTCCTCAGGAGTCTCATTAGCACGGCGTTGTTTCTGTCGTAGTGCTAAAGCTGCTTTCCTTTCACTGGCATTGGCATACTGTGCATCGGTATTGAATGGTGGTATTGATAGGGCAGAAACAGATTGCTGATTAGTTATGTCAGTGAACGGCATATGGGATGAAGTGTAGCAGTAAATTGTTCCACATGCTGATGTGGAAGCATCCTGTTGTGAGTCTAATAATAATGATGAGGAAGAGGCCCTCTGTTGTCAGCGGTGACGGCGTGCAGAGGCTTCTTCAGCCAATCTTATGGATTTAGAGTTAGGGGATTCGTGTGTGAGGCGACGGCGTTTATAAACCTTAATCTTCTCAAGGCGATGGTGTGTTTCCTCAGGAGTCTCATTAGCACGGCGTTGTTTTTGTCGTAGTGCTAAAGCTGCTTTCCTTTCACTGGCATTGGCATACTTTTTGTTATGACTCATGTTGGCACAGGTAAAGGAGTCTATTTGGCAGTTATCTGGCAGTGAAGAAGGCGTCCTGGAGTATTGTAGAGTAAACAGATACTAATTGACCCTGTAATTGCCCAGCAGTAGTTATGAAGTGGTAGTGGCAAATTGGCCCTGTAGTTAGACACCGGCAGAGGAGCAAGGCAGCAGTAGTTATGGCGGTAGAGGCAAATTGGCCCTGTAATTAGACACCGGCAGAGGAGCAAGGCAGCAGTAGTTATGGCGGTAGAGGCAAATTGGCCCTGTAATTAGACACCGGCAGAGGAGCAAGGCAGCAGTAGTTATGGCGGTAGAGGCAAATTGGCCCTGCAATTAGACACAGGCAGTGAACAGTCAGAGGAGCAAGGCAGCAGTACTTATGGCGGTAGAGGCAAATTGGCCCTGTAATTAGACACCGGCAGAGGAGCAAGGCAGCAGTAGTTATGGCGGTATTGGCAAATTGGCCCTGTAATTAGACACCAGCAGAGGAGCAATGCAGCAGTAGTTATGGCGGTAGAGGCAAATTGGCCCTGTAATTAGACACCAGCAGAGGAGCAATGCAGCAGTAGTTATGGCGGTAGAGGCAAATTAGCCCTGTAATTAGACACCGGCAGAGGAGCAAGGCAGCAGTAGTTATGGCGGTAGAGGCAAATTGGCCCTGTAATTAGACACTGGCAGAGGAGCAAGGTAGCAGTAGTTATGGCGGTAGAGGCAAATTAGCCCTGTAATTAGACACCGGCAGAGGAGCAAGGCAGCAGTAGTTATGGCGGTAGAGGCAAAATAGCCCTGTAATTAGACACCGGCAGAGGAGCAAGGCAGCAGTAGTTATGGGGGTAGAGGCAAATTAGCCCTGTAATTAGACACCGGCAGAGGAGCAAGGCAGCAGTAGTTATGGCGGTAGAGGCAAATTGGCCTGTAATTAGACACCGGCAGTAAACAGGCAGATGACCAAAGCAGCAGTAGTTATGGCGGTAGAGGCAAATTGGCCCTGTAATTAGACACCGGCAGAGGAGCAAGGTAGCAGTAGTTATGGGGGTAGAGGCAAATTAGCCCTGTAATTAGACACCGGCAGAGGAGCAAGGCAGCAGTAGTTATGGCGATAGAGGCAAATTGGCCCTGTAATTAGACACTGGCAGAGGACAAAGGCAGCAGTAGTTATGGCAGTATAGGCAAATTGGCCCTGTAATTAGACACCGGCAGAGGACAAAGGCAGTAGTTATGGCGGTACAGGCAAATTGGTCCAGTAATTAGACACCGGCAGTAAACAGGCATAGGACCAAGGCAGCAGTAGTTATGGTGGTACAGGCAATGCCAAGCGTCCGCACAGCAAGTCGGCGTGAGGTAAATGACGCAATTTCACGAATGCAAGATGGCGTCGGCGAAATCTCGTGAGATTTCGCCGACGTCGTTAACACCTCTTGCCATGTTAACCCTCAACACACCACACCGCCTCAACACACACTCCTCTCACCTTTCACCTCTACTCATGTCCACTCACTCTTTCACTCCACATACATTCCTTTCTCTCACTCCGTTTCTCATACTCACACCGTCATCGTCGCTGCCCCGAAATCTTCCTCCGCCGCCGCGATCCAGGATCCAGACGTTCTCCAGGCCGCCGACATGTTCTTGCGGGACGCCATCTTGGATTTTGTGAAATCCCGCGATATTCAAGATAGCGTCGCCGCAACAACATGTCGCTGGCGTGGACGACATCGGGATCCAAAAAGATGGTGTCGGCGAAATCTCGCGAGATTGCGCCGACGCCATTTTGGATCCCGATGTCGCCCACGCCAGTGACATATTCTTGCGGGACGCCATCTTGGATGTCGTGAAGTCCCGCGATATTCAAGATGGCGTCGCCGCAACATGTCGCTGGCATGGGCGACATCGGGATCCAAAATGGCGTCGGTGTAATCTCGCGAGATTTCGCCGACGCCGTCTTTTTGGATTCCGATGTCGTCCACGCCAGCGACATATTGTTGCGGCGACGCCATCTTGAATCTCGCGGGACTTCACGACATCCAAGATGGCGTCCCGCAAGAACATGTCGGCGGCCTGGAGAACGTCTGGATCCTGGATCGCGGCGGCGGAGGAAGATGTCGGGGCAGCGACGATGACGGTGTGAGTATGAGAAACGGAGTGAGAGAAAGGAACATATGTGGAGTGAAAGAGTGAGTGGACATGAGTGGAGGTGAAAGGTGAGAGGAGTGTGTGTTGAGGCGGTGTGGTGTGTTGAGGGTTAACATGTGCGTGTGTGTGTGGTGACGTCACCGGTTACAACTGGACGGAAGTTGTCACAACCGGAAGCTGGTTAGGGCATTTATTATTATAGATAGTAAAACATTATGAGATATAGCTTTCCCCACAACTTAGTGTTATCATGGACATATTATATACTGGATGCATGTTGAATTGTTTAAATAGCTCTATAATAGGACAAGCAGGGACTTGTAGGGACTGCCAATGTTGAGCGGGGGCGCCATATCAAATTTTAGGGTGCCAACCTCCGCAGATTAAGACAGATTTAACCCCTTCACCCCCAAGGGTGGTTTGCACGTTCATGACCGAGCCAATTTTTTTAATTCTGACCACTGTCTCTTTATGAGGTTATAACTCTGGAACGCTTCAACGGATCTAGGCGATTCTTTTCTCGTGACATATTGTACTTCACTTTAGTGGTAAAGATTTTTCGCTATAACTTGCGTTTATTTATGAAAAAAACAGAAATATGGCAAAAATTTTGAAAATTTTGCAATTTTCAAACTTTGAATTTGTATGCGCTTAAAACAGAGAAATATGTGACACAAAATAGTTACTAAATAACATTTCCCACATGTCTACTTTACATCAGCACAATTTGGGAAACAACATTTTTTTTTGTTAGGAAGTTATAAGGGTTAAAATTTGACCAGCGATTTCTAATTTTTACAACAAAACTTACAAAACCATTTTTTTTAGGGACCACCTCACATTTGAAGTCACTTTGAGGGGCCTATATGGCAGAAAATACCCAAAAGTGACACCATTCTAAAAACTGCACCCCTGAAGCTTCTCAAAACTACGTTCAAGAAGATTATTAACCCTTTAGGTGCTTCACAGGAGCAGAAGCAACGTGGAAGGAAAAAATGAACATTTAACTTTTTAGTCACAAAAATAATATTTTAGCAACAATTTTTCTATTTTCCCAAGGGTAACAGGAGAAATTGGACCACAAAAGTTGTTGTCAAATTTGTCCTGAGTACGCTGATACCCAATATATGGGGGGGAACCACTGTTTGGGCACATGGCAGGGCTCAGAAGGGAAGGAGCCCCGTTTGACTTTTTCAACCTAAAATTGGCTGGAATTGAGATCGGATGCCATGTCACATTTGACGAGTGTCTGATGTGCCTAAACAGTGGAAACCCCCCACAAGTGACCCCATTTTGGAAACTAGACCCCATAAGGAACTTATCTAGATGTGTGGTGACCACTTTGAACCCCCAAGGGCTTCACAGAAGTTTATAACACCCGGGCGTGAAAATAAAAATCATATTTTTTCCACAAACATGATCATTTAGTCCCCAATATTTTGTTTTCCCAAGGGTAACAGGAGAAATTGGACCCCAAAGGTTGTTGTCAAATTTGTCCTGAGTACGCTGATACCCAATATGTGGGGGGGAACCACTGTTTTGGCACATGGCAGGGCTCAGAAGGGAAGAAGCCCCGTTTGACTTTTTCAACCTAAAATTGGCTGGAATTGAGATCGGACGCCATGTCGCGTTTGACGAGCGTCTGATGTGCCTAAACAGTGGAAACCCCCCACAAATAACCCCATTTTGGAAACTAGACCCCCTAAGGAACTTATCTAGATGTGTAGTGACCACTTTGAACCCCCAAGGGCTTCACAGAAGTTTATAACACCCGGGTGTGAAAATAAAAAATCATATTTTTTCCACAAACAGGATCATTTAGTCCCCAATATTTTGTTTTCCCAAGGGTAACAGGAGAAATTGGACTCCAAAGGTTGTTGTCAAATTTGTCCTGAGTACGCTGATACCCAATATGTGGGGGGAACCACTGTTTAGGCACATGGCAGGGCTCAGAAGGGAAGGAGCCCCGTTTGACTTTTTCAACCTAAAATTGGCTGGAATTGAGATCGGACGCCATGTCACGTTTGACGAGCGTCTGATGTGCCTAAACAGTGGAAACCCCCCACAAGTGACCCCATTTGGGAAACTAGACCCCCTAAGGAACTTATCTAGATGTGTGGTGACTAGTGTTGAGCATTCCGATACCGCAAGTATCGGGTATCGGCCGATATCAGCGGTATCGGAATTCCGATACTTAATTCCGATACTTTTTTCATATCGGATTCCGGGATCGGAATCGGAATAGGAAGTTCCCATCATGCTATGAGCCTGCTTGCTTTGATTAAGCCAATGGGAATCCTCCGAAGTGTGGGCACATCCTGTTAGGCATGTAGGCATGTTAACTATTGGCATGGCTGTGATTGGCTGCCGAAATGATGTCATGATGCACTATAAAAGCCACCGCAGCCGCCATTTCTGGTCACTCTGCTGTGAATTCAGTTAGGGACAGGCTGCTGTAGAAGACTGTGAGGGACAGTTAGAAATAGCGATTCTAAAAACAATATTGTGCTTTATCCAGGCTACATAAACCACCACTGTAGCTTGCTTTTCCCTAGCAGCGCTGTTTTCACAGCTGTCTGCAAGGGCTGTGTGAGTGCAGCTCACGCTGTGGAGTGGGTCCTGCAGCCACGTCAGGCTGTAGGCCACCCAGTGTGATCACTGCTGCCTCATACATCTTTTATTTTTTGAGCTGCATTTTTTAAATAATTTCAATCTAGTGTGCTTCCATCCGTATCCATATACGTTGGTTGCAAACACTAGTAGTAGACAGCGGAGCCTTTCTGCAGCCTTTCAGTGCTAGTGTCCACTTTGCTGCACTGTTCACGGCTGTCAGAGAGGTCTCTGACTGTGTGTGAGTGCAGCTCACGCTGAGTAGTGTGTCCTGCAGCTACGTCTGGCTGTAGGACGCTCAGCGTGCGTCACTGCCTCACACATATTTTTATTTGAGTGCAGCTCATTTTTTCTTCTATTAGTGTGCATCCATCCGTCTCCATCTACGGTGGTTGCAAACACTATATAGGAGTACACAGCGGAGCCTTTCTGCAGCCTGTCAGTGCCAGTGCCCACTTAGCTGCACTGTTGACGGCTGTCTGAGAGGTCTCTGACTGTGTGTGAGTGCAGCTCACGCTGAGTAGAGTGTCCTGCAGCTACGTCTGGTTGTAGGACGCTCAACGTGCGTCACTGCCTCACACATATTTGTCTCTGAGTGCAGCTCATTTTTTCTTCTCCTATTAGTGTGCATCCATCCGTATCCATCAACATTGGTTGGTTGCAAACACTATATAGGAGTAGATAGAGGAGCCTTTTTTTCTGGCTTGTGCCCTGCCGGCGCAGCCAGATTAGTATTACCCAATTTTTTTGGAGCCTCATCTTTTGCATTGTAGGTTACCTGCCTGCATTGTAATAGCTCCAAAAAGTTGGTGATACTATCAGTTTCAATTCTTTGTTCTCATACTTTGAGTTTGTTTCAAACAAAGAAACCACATAAAAAGTTCACCAAACACTACATTTTGAACTTGTGTAGGCCACATCAGCTCCTATTAAAGTCTAGTCCACACACACACACTTCATAAAATTAGTGTTTCTTGTACCTGTAACCAGCTGTTCAGGAATAAGCACACTAAGGCCCCCCTTTGTCCTTTTTTGCCTATCTTAAGCAGTCTTGCAAGATGAAGAAGGCAGGGAGTAAGGCGCGGGGGCGTGGGCATGGGCGTGGAGTTTCAGCAGGGAGAGGACGTGGGGATTCTGCAGGGAGAGGACGTGGGGATTCTACAGGTAGAGGACGTGGGGATTCTGGGCCTGCTGCGGGCACCAGTGGATCAGCATCCCCCAGTTTTAGCAGGCAACAGTCCTTTATGCGCAGCTTTGTAGGACCTCAACGTACCCCACTGCTGCGGGAGGAACAAATTGAAGCCGTTGTCGGATGGATGGCAGCTAACGCATCGACTTCAATTACTTCCGCATCCTCTCAGGGTCAGAGCACCGAAGAGCAACCATCTGTCTCTTCACCACCTGCCAAAGTGCCCAGGCAGTCAGAGAGACATGGACAGGAGCCATCACAATCTCTACTTCTGTTCTCGGAATCTGTTGGCTTGGAAAGAGGGGGCCAGCCAAGCAGCATTCCTGAATGTGAAGAAGAGGGAGTATGCAGTGATGCGCAACTTCTTTGTCCCTCTGAATCTGAAGAGGCGAGTGGGCCAGTGCCTATGGTCAGCACACCTCAGTACGCATCAGATGATGACGAGACTCAGTTGCCACTTTCTGGTGCGTACGGTGCTGGCGAGACAACCCCGGAGAAGCAGCTGTTTGAAGAGGGGAGGGAAGATGATGAGGTCCTTGACCCATCATGGCGTGAGCAACAGGAAGGTGGTGGGAGCAGCTCGGAGGAAGAGATTCCCCTACCGGCCAAAACAGGAGGCAGAGGGAGGGGGAAGACTTGGTTGCCTGTACCCTCCACTTCGGCACCCGTTAGGAGCATTCCTCCTTCCAAAGGCAAACCGGGCGCTCACAAGAGTTGCAGTGCGTGGTCCTTTTTTGACACAGTTGCAGATGACATTTGCTTTGTCAAATGCAAGCTGTGTCATCAGAGAGTCAAAAGAGGGAGAAATGTCAGCAACCTCAATACCACAAATATGTGGAAACATGTGCGCACCAAGCACGAGTTGGAGTTGCAGAGACACCCTCAAGACGTAGGCCAACGTACAGCACCACCTACCACCTCTTCAGTTCGTGTTGGGCCCTCTTCCTCCAGCTCACACACTGCTGGTTCGGCTTCCTCACAGGATCGCCAAGGAAGAACCTCTGCCACTGTTGTCCGGAGACCCTGTCAGATTCCACCCATAACAGCACGTTCCCATCCATCACAGCCATCGGTAGCACAGGCATGGGATAAAAGGCGCCCTTACTCGGCAAACCATCCCCGAGCACAGTCTCTGAATGCTGGCATTGCCAAACTTCTGGCAGTTGAAATGCTGTCATTCAGGCTGGTGGACACTGACACCTTCCGGGACTTAATGGCATTGGCAGTCCCCCAATACAACGTGCCCAGCCGCTTTTATTTCAGCAGGCGAGCCGTCCCTGCCCTGCAGAAACATGTTGAGGGCAAAATAAAACATGCGCTACTAAACGCCGTTAGTAGCAAGGTCCACCTGACCACCGATGCGTGGACCAGTAACCATGGACAGGGACGATACCTTTCCCTCACTGCCCACTGGGTCAATGTTGTGGAGCCGGGTACGGATCTGGAGAGTGGCGCTGTACGTGTTCTTCCAACGCCACGGATTGCAGGACTCCAGTCTGTACACATAGACTCCTCCTCCTACTCAAGTTCCTCAGAAACAGCAGAGCAGGAGCCTGTTACGACCGATATGAGCACAGCCGTGGCCAAACGTCAACAGGCTGTACTCAAATTAATTTCTTTGGGGAATCGAAGCCACACAGCGCAGGAGCTCTGGAATGCTATCAAGCTGGAGAGCGATGTGT
Organism: Dendrobates tinctorius; assembly: GCF_039654945.1. Taxonomy (NCBI): domain Eukaryota; kingdom Metazoa; phylum Chordata; class Amphibia; order Anura; family Dendrobatidae; genus Dendrobates; species Dendrobates tinctorius. The sequence goes on along the minus strand of NW_027361858.1, from coordinate 16,032,962 downwards.
GGTTTGGGCCAGCGAATCTCCAGCCGGGCTTGGTAGTGTGTGACAATGGCCGAAATCTGGTGGCAGCTCTTGGCCTAGGCAACCTCACACACATCCCATGTCTGGCACATGTTCTTAACTTGGTCGTGCAGAGCTTTCTGAGGGACTATCCGGATCTTGATGCACTGTTGCACAAGGTCCGCATAGAGTGCGCTCACTTGCGACGTTCCAGCACGGCAAGATCGCGCCTCGCTGCTCTGCAGCGACGATTTGGCCTTCCAGAACATCGCATCATATGTGACCTACCCACCCGGTGGAATTCAACGTTACATATGTTGGAGCGGTTGTGTGAGCAGCAGGCAGCAGTCATGGAGTACCAGCTGCATCAGGCGCAAACAAGTCGCACTGTGCGCCGTTCACACTTCAGCACCATTGAGTGGGCCTCTATGAAGGACATCTGCCTCGTTTTGCGTGCCTTCGATGAATCCACGCGGATGGCGAGTGCAGATGATGCACTAGTCAGCATGACTGTCCCCCTTATCTGCCTGCTTCAACAAACACTGCAAGCACTAAGGGATGAGGTTTCAGAAGAGGTGGAGGATGAGGAGTCCCAAATGCCATCTGCTTCTGGACAGTCTGCGCTACGTGTTTCCTCACAAAGGCCTAGGCAGGGGACACTTTGTGAGGAGGATGAGGAGAAGTCGATGGAGGAGGAAGACATCTCTCCAGAGGAGGGAGGTACACAAACCTCTACTCAGTATGTACAGCGAGGGTGGGGTGATGCAGAGCAGGTCGAGGTCACGCCTCAAACAGGGGACAGCGGTTCTTTGGCAGTTGGGAGTCTGCAGCACATGGTTGATTTCATGCTGCAGTGCCTGAGAAACGACCGCCGCATCGCCCACATTCTCGTCTCGGCTGATTATTGGGTGTACACCCTCCTAGATCCTCGCTACCGGGACAGCGTACAAAGGCTCATACCAACGTTGAACCGGGAGCGTAAAATGCGGGAGTACGAAGAGTCACTGGTGCAGTCCATAATGTTTTCCATTCCACCCGACAGCATTGTTGCAAGTGCTTTACAAAGCAGCTCTGTGCGTCGAGGCAGTGGAGGAAACTCTGCACAAAGAGGGAGCAGAGGCAGTGCCGCAGCACAAGGCAAGACCACTATGGCCCAAATGTGGCAAAGTTTTGTGTGTCCACCACAATTGTCTACACCATCAGCGACGCCTCGAGTCAGCAGGAGGCAACGCTTCCGTCAGATGGTGTCAGACTACATGTCTTGCCCTGTCGCTGTACTCCCAGATGGCTCTTCCCCCTTCAAGTTTTGGGTCTCTAAGCTGGATACATGGCCAGAGCTTAGCCAGTATGCATTGGAGGTGCTGGCTTGCCCTGCTGCCAGTGTATTATCGGAACGTGTCTTTAGTGCCGCAGGTGGTGTACTAACAGACCGTCGCACGCGACTATCTTCCGATAATGTTGACCGGCTGACTTTTCTGAAAATGAACAAGGCCTGGATCTCCAAAGACTTTGCCATTCCTCTTACAGACTAAATTAGTGGTTGGCAACTGTATCCAGGTCTGCTGGTGTGTTCATTTTTCTACCACCTGAACTATAATCCCTGTGCTTCAACACAGCCAGTTGTCGCTCAGATGTGTCGTCTGCACAGAGAAACACACTAGCTCCTGTGTTACTGGGGTTCAGTAATGCCAGCTGATCCCCTGCTGTGTGGACGGCAGAGTCACCAGCTCCATCAACATTCAAACCACTACTGATTTTTAACCGTGCCCAACTTAGGTCTCTGGCTCCACTGTCTCTACTATTTCCCCTGACCTCCAACCCCGCCATCTACATCTCTGAAGTGGCGTCAGCACAATCTACACTTGTTCCTGTGTTCCTGTGGCTCAGTCCCATCAGTTTATCCCCTGATGTGTGTCCGGCAAGGTCTCCTGCTCTGTCCACATTCCCATAACCAGTAGTGGGAATGAGGACAGAGCTGGCGAACTTGCCGGACAAACATCAGGGGATCAACTGATGGGACTGAGCACCAGTAACACAGGAACAAGTGTAGATTGTGCTGACGCCACTTCAGAGATGTAGCTGGCGGGGTTGGAGGCCAGGGTAAATAGTAGAGACAGTGGAGCCAGAGGCCTAAGTGGAGCATGGTTAGAATCAGTAGTAGTCCACAACCTCCATAAAAACCGCTGCCCATTGGCCTCTGCATGCGGCATGCGTAATCCTGGGCACCAACAGCGTCAGTTGGTGTTCAGAAGTGTCGTCTCCACAGAGCCAAACACATTCGTTCAAGTGTTAGTGGGGTTCAGCACTGCCAGCTGTTCCCCTGCTGTGGAGATGGCAAGTCTCCTGCTGCCTTCACCTGCCCAAATCCAGTAGGCCCCAGCCTGCTCCTCGCCTAATCCTGGGCTCCAACAGCGTCAGTTGGTGTTCAGAAGTGTCGTCTCCACAGAGCCAAACACATTCGTTCAAGTGTTAGTGGGGTTCAGCACTGCCAGCTGTTCCCCTGCTGTGGAGATGGCAAGTCTCCTGCTGCATTCACCTGCCAAAATCCAGTAGGCCCCAGCCTGCTCCTCGCCTAATCCTGGGCTCCAACAGCGTCAGTTGGTGTTCAGAAGTGTCGTCTCCACAGAGCCAAACACGTTCGTTCAAGTGTTAGTGGGGTTCAGCACTGCCAGCTGTTCCCCTGCTGTGGAGATGGCAAGTCTCCTGCTGCCTTCACCTGCCAAAATCCAGTAGGCCCCAGCCTGCTCCTCGCCTAATCCTGGGCTCCAACAGCGTCAGTTGGTGTTCAGAAGTGTCGTCTCCACAGAGCCAAACACGTTCGTTCAAGTGTTAGTGGGGTTCAGCACTGCCAGCTGTTCCCCTGCTGTGGAGATGGCAAGTCTCCTGCTGCCTTCACCTGCCAAAATCCAGTAGGCCCCAGCCTGCTCCTCGCCTAATCCTGGGCTCCAACAGCGTCAGTTGGTGTTCAGAAGTGTCGTCTCCACAGAGCCAAACACGTTCGTTCAAGTGTTAGTGGGGTTCAGCACTGCCAGCTGTTCCCCTGCTGTGGAGATGGCAAGTCTCCTGCTGCCTTCACCTGCCAAAATCCAGTAGGCCCCAGCCTGCTCCTCGCCTAATCCTGGGCTCCAACAGCGTCAGTTGGTGTTCAGAAGTGTCGTCTCCACAGAGCCAAACACGTTCGTTCAAGTGTTAGTGGGGTTCAGCACTGCCAGCTGTTCCCCTGCTGTGGAGATGGCAAGTCTCCTGCTGCCTTCACCTGCCAAAATCCAGTAGGCCCCAGCCTGCTCCTCGCCTAATCCTGGGCTCCAACAGCGTCAGTTGGTGTTCAGAAGTGTCGTCTCCACAGAGCCAAACACGTTCGTTCAAGTGTTAGTGGGGTTCAGCACTGCCAGCTGTTCCCCTGCTGTGGAGATGGCAAGTCTCCTGCTGCATTCACCTGCCAAAATCCAGTAGGCCCCAGCCTGCTCCTCGCCTAATCCTGGGCTCCAACAGCGTCAGTTGGTGTTCAGAAGTGTCGTCTCCACAGAACCAAACACGTTCGTTCAAGTGTTAGTGGGGTTCAGCACTGCCAGCTGTTCCCCTGCTGTGGAGATGGCAAGTCTCCTGCTGCCTTCACCTGCCCAAATCCAGTAGGCCCCAGCCTGCTCCTCGCCTAATCCTGGGCTCCAACAGCGTCAGTTGGTGTTCAGAAGTGTCGTCTCCACAGAGCCAAACACATTCGTTCAAGTGTTAGTGGGGTTCAGCACTGCCAGCTGTTCCCCTGCTGTGGAGATGGCAAGTCTCCTGCTGCCTTCACCTGCCAAAATCCAGTAGGCCCCAGCCTGCTCCTCGCCTAATCCTGGGCTCCAACAGCGTCAGTTGGTGTTCAGAAGTGTCGTCTCCACAGAGCCAAACACGTTCGTTCAAGTGTTAGTGGGGTTCAGCACTGCCAGCTGTTCCCCTGCTGTGGAGATGGCAAGTCTCCTGCTGCATTCACCTGCCAAAAACCATTAGGCCCCAGCCTGCTCCTCGCCTAATCCTGGGCTCCAACAGCGTCAGTTGGTGTTCAGAAGTGTCGTCTCCACAGAACCAAACACATTCGTTCAAGTGTTAGTGGGGTTCAGCACTGCCAGCTGTTCCCCTGCTGTGGAGATGGCAAGTCTCCTGCTGCCTTCACCTGCCAAAATCCAGTAGGCCCCAGCCTGCTCCTCGCCTAATCCTGGGCTCCAACAGCGTCAGTTGGTGTTCAGAAGTGTCGTCTCCACAGAGCCAAACACATTCGTTCAAGTGTTAGTGGGGTTCAGCACTGCCAGCTGTTCCCCTGCTGTGGAGATGGCAGTCTCTCCTGCTGTCTCCGCATTACAAAGACAGTAGGCCTCTGCCTACACCCTCCTATTTCCTGGGCTTCAACACAGCCAGTTGTAGTTCGGAAGTGCCGTCCACACGGAAAGAGATACTTGCTCCCGTGTCTCAGTGGGGTTCAGTAACGTCAGCTGATCCCCTGCTGTGTGGATGGCAGTCTCTCCTGCTGTAAACTCATTCAAAATACAGTAGGCCTCTGCCTACACCCTCCTATTTCCTGGGCTTCAACACAGCCAGTTGTAGTTCGGAAGTGCCGTCCACACGGAAAGAGACACTTGCTCCCGTGTCTCAGTGGGGTTCAGTAACGTCAGCTGATCCCCTGCTGTGTGGATGGCAGTCTCTCCTGCTGTAAACTCATTCAAAATACAGTAGGCCTCTGCCTACACCCTCCTATTTCCTGGGCTTCAACACAGCCAGTTGTAGTTCGGAAGTGCCGTCCACACGGAAAGAGATACTTGCTCCCGTGTCTCAGTGGGGTTCAGTAACGTCAGCTGATCCCCTGCTGTGTGGATGGCAGTCTCTCCTGCTGTCACCTCATTCAAAATTCAGTAGGCCTCTGCCTACACCCTCCTATTTCCTGGGCTTCAACACAGCCAGTTGTAGTTCGGAAGTGCCGTCCACACGGAAAGAGACACTTGCTCCCGTGTCTCAGTGGGGTTCAGTAACGTCAGCTGATCCCCTGCTGTGTGGATGGCAGTCTCTCCTGCTGTAAACTCATTCAAAATACAGTAGGCCTCTGCCTACACCCTCCTATTTCCTGGGCTTCAACACAGCCAGTTGTAGTTCGGAAGTGCCGTCCACACGGAAAGAGATACTTGCTCCCGTGTCTCAGTGGGGTTCAGTAACGTCAGCTGATCCCCTGCTGTGTGGATGGCAGTCTCTCCTGCTGTCACCTCATTCAAAATTCAGTAGGCCTCTGCCTACACCCTCCTATTTCCTGGGCTTCAACACAGCCAGTTGTAGTTCGGAAGTGCCGTCCACACGGAAAGAGACACTTGCTCCCGTGTCTCAGTGGGGTTCAGTAACGTCAGCTGATCCCCTGCTGTGTGGATGGCAGTCTCTCCTGCTGTAAACTCATTCAAAATACAGTAGGCCTCTGCCTACACCCTCCTATTTCCTGGGCTTCAACACAGCCAGTTGTAGTTCGGAAGTGCCGTCCACACGGAAAGAGATACTTGCTCCCGTGTCTCAGTGGGGTTCAGTAACGTCAGCTGATCCCCTGCTGTGTGGATGGCAGTCTCTCCTGCTGTAAACTCATTCAAAATACAGTAGGCCTCTGCCTACACCCTCCTATTTCCTGGGCTTCAACACAGCCAGTTGTAGTTCGGAAGTGCCGTCCACACGGAAAGAGACACTTGCTCCCGTGTCTCAGTGGGGTTCAGTAACGTCAGCTGATCCCCTGCTGTGTGGATGGCAGTCTCTCCTGCTGTCACCTCATTCAAAATTCAGTAGGCCTCTGCCTACACCCTCCTATTTCCTGGGCTTCAACACAGCCAGTTGTAGTTCGGAAGTGCCGTCCACACGGAAAGAGATACTTGCTCCCGTGTCTCAGTGGGGTTCAGTAACGTCAGCTGATCCCCTGCTGTGTGGATGGCAGTCTCTCCTGCTGTAAACTCATTCAAAATACAGTAGGCCTCTGCCTACACCCTCCTATTTCCTGGGCTTCAACACAGCCAGTTGTAGTTCGGAAGTGCCGTCCACACGGAAAGAGACACTTGCTCCCGTGTCTCAGTGGGGTTCAGTAACGTCAGCTGATCCCCTGCTGTGTGGATGGCAGTCTCTCCTGCTGTAAACTCATTCAAAATACAGTAGGCCTCTGCCTACACCCTCCTATTTCCTGGGCTTCAACACAGCCAGTTGTAGTTCGGAAGTGCCGTCCACACGGAAAGAGATACTTGCTCCCGTGTCTCAGTGGGGTTCAGTAACGTCAGCTGATCCCCTGCTGTGTGGATGGCAGTCTCTCCTGCTGTCACCTCATTCAAAATTCAGTAGGCCTCTGCCTACACCCTCCTATTTCCTGGGCTTCAACACAGCCAGTTGTAGTTCGGAAGTGCCGTCCACACGGAAAGAGATACTTGCTCCCGTGTCTCAGTGGGGTTCAGTAACGTCAGCTGATCCCCTGCTGTGTGGATGGCAGTCTCTCCTGCTGTAAACTCATTCAAAATACAGTAGGCCTCTGCCTACACCCTCCTATTTCCTGGGCTTCAACACAGCCAGTTGTAGTTCGGAAGTGCCGTCCACACGGAAAGAGATACTTGCTCCCGTGTCTCAGTGGGGTTCAGTAACGTCAGCTGATCCCCTGCTGTGTGGATGGCAGTCTCTCCTGCTGTAAACTCATTCAAAATACAGTAGGCCTCTGCCTACACCCTCCTATTTCCTGGGCTTCAACACAGCCAGTTGTAGTTCGGAAGTGCCGTCCACACGGAAAGAGACACTTGCTCCCGTGTCTCAGTGGGGTTCAGTAACGTCAGCTGATCCCCTGCTGTGTGGATGGCAGTCTCTCCTGCTGTCACCTCATTCAAAATTCAGTAGGCCTCTGCCTACACCCTCCTATTTCCTGGGCTTCAACACAGCCAGTTGTAGTTCGGAAGTGCCGTCCACACGGAAAGAGATACTTGCTCCCGTGTCTCAGTGGGGTTCAGTAACGTCAGCTGATCCCCTGCTGTGTGGATGGCAGTCTCTCCTGCTGTAAACTCATTCAAAATACAGTAGGCCTCTGCCTACACCCTCCTATTTCCTGGGCTTCAACACAGCCAGTTGTAGTTCGGAAGTGCCGTCCACACGGAAAGAGATACTTGCTCCCGTGTCTCAGTGGGGTTCAGTAACGTCAGCTGATCCCCTGCTTTGTGGATGGCAGTCTCTCCTGCTGTAAACTCATTCAAAATACAGTAGGCCTCTGCCTACACCCTCCTATTTCCTGGGCTTCAACACAGCCAGTTGTAGTTCGGAAGTGCCGTCCACACGGAAAGAGATACTTGCTCCCGTGTCTCAGTGGGGTTCAGTAATGTCAGCTGATCCCCTGCTGTGTGGATGGCAAAGTCTCCTGCTGCCTACACAGTCGTACCACTACTGATTTTTAACCGTGCTCCAATTAGGCCTGTGGCTCCACTGTCTCTCGTATTTCCCCTGTCCTCCAACCCTGCCAGTTACAGCTCCGAAGTGGCGTCTGCACAATCCACACTTGTTCCTGTGTTACAGGTGTTCAGTCCGATCAGTTAATCCCCTGATGTGTGTCCGGCAATGTCGCCTGCTCTGTCCACATTCCCATTATCGGAATGTGGACAGAGCAGGCGACATTGCCGGACACACATCAGGGGATTAACTGACCGGACTGAACACCTGTAACACAGGAACAAGTGTGGATTGTGCAGACGCCACTTCGGAGCTGTAACTGGCGGGGTTGGAGGACAGGGGAAATACGAAAATCAGTGAATCCACAGGCCTAAGTGGAGCTTGGTTCAAATTAGTAGTCTACAACCGATCTTAAAATTTCTTCAATGCAGCCTAAGCCTGCTCCGTGCTTGTCCCTGGGCTTCAACACAGCCAGTTGTTGCTCGGAAGTGCCGTCTTCACAGAGTAAAACACTAGCTCCTGTGTTTGTGGGGTTCAGTAACGTCAGCTGTTCCCCTGCTGTTTTGATGGCAATCTGTCCTGCTGCCTCCCAATTGACAGCACATCAGGCCTCAGCCTGCTAAGTGCTTGTCCTGGGCTCCAACATCGCCAGTTGCTGCTCATAACTGACTTTGGCACGGGTACTCCCTCCTGCCCAGCTTGGTTCCAGCCCTGCCTGCTGTTTCCGGGAAGTGTCAATGTCAGTTTGCCACCCCAAGTTGCCATGTCGTGTTGCGGTTGGGTTAGCCGAGGCTAGGGTGCCAGCAGTTTAGGTGCTTCCTATGTGGACTGCGGGTTCTGGTAAGAAAGGTTTGTTCCATAGTGCCAGTAGGACAAGCACCCCCTGTAGGACTGTGTGATTCGGTAACTGCGGCCAGCTTGCGGCATGCCAACTTTGCTTTTCAGGGGTAACTTCTGATACCCCTCCGGGTTCCAGCACCGTCAGCTGGTTCTCATCAGAGCCTTTGGCCTAGGTGCCTCCATCTCGGTATCCGAGTTCCAGCAACGTCTGCTGGTCCTTGGTAGTGCTTTGTAGCACAGGTACCTCCTGCTTAGTAACCGGGTTCCAGCACCGTCAGCTGGTCCTCGGTTGTGCCATTGGCTCTTATTCCTTCTGCTGCCCCTCCGGGTGCCAGCACTGTCAGCTGGTCCTCGCTATTTCCATTTGCTCTTGCAGCTTATGCTACCCCTCCGGGTTCCAGCACCGTCAGCTGGTTCTCGTCAGAGCCTTTGGCCTAGGTGCCTCCATCTCGGTATCCGAGTTCCGGCAACGTCTGCTGGTCCTTGGTAGTGCTTTGTAGCACAGGTACCTCCTGCTTAGTAACCGGGTTCCAGCACCGTCAGCTGGTCCTCGGTTGTGCCATTGGCTCTTATTCCTTCTGCTGCCCCTCCGGGTGCCAGCACTGTCAGCTGGTCCTCGCTATTTCCATTTGCTCTTGCAGCTTATGCTACCCCTCCGGGTTCCAGCACCGTCAGCTGGTTCTCGTCAGAGCGTTTGGCCTAGGTGCCTCCATCTCGGTATCCGAGTTCCGGCAACGTCTGCTGGTCCTTGGTAGTGCTTTGTAGCACAGGTACCTCCTGCTTAGTAACCGGGTTCCAGCACCGTCAGCTGGTCCTCGGTAGTGCCATTGGCTCTTGTTCCTTCTGCTGCCCCTCCGGGTGCCAGTACCGTCAGCTGGTTCAAGAGGACAAAGAACAGGAAGACAACCACCAAGATGCAGAACAACAAGAGAGAGAAGACAAAGAAGCATAAAAAAAACAAAGCAGAAGAACATTAAGCATAAGACTAATACTCTGAGCAAATGATATTATCTTATTTATAAGCAGAAGAAGACTAAGCAGTGTATGGGGGTGAGTCCGTTCCTCCTCGTGGTGCCCCTGGAAAAGGCCTGCTTCTGCAGGCCAAACTGAACGCGGACAAATCCTGTTGTAAATCTTTTGTGACAGGCAGAACGGAAGGTGTAAACTTCTAACTTTTCTAGATAACAACTACAGGAATGCCTGACACAAACAAGAATATGATGAAGAAGAATAGGAAGAAGATGAAGAAGCTGAATATGTAGAATAATAATTGTTGAATAAGAAGAATATGAAGAATGTAAGAAAAGGAAGAAGAAGAAGAAGAAGAAGAAGAAGAAGAAGAAGAAGAAGAAGAAGAAGAAGAAGAATGTAAAAAAAGGAAGTAGAAGAAGAAGAAGAAGAATGTAAAAAAAGGAATAAGAAGAAGAATGTAAAAAAAGGAAGTAGAAGAAGAAGAAGAAGAATGTAAAAAAAGGAAGTAGAAGAAGAAGAAGAAGAATGTAAAAAAAGGAAGTAGAAGAAGAAGACATACATGTCTGGCAAAATATAAATGAGGCTAACAGTCAATATCTTTGTAACTCCTAACATCTTTAAAAAAAAAAGTTTAATTCCTGCTATTCCATTTGATTGGGCTAAACCTCTATGGCTTTAATGTCTCCTCCACCTCCCACAATACATTCTACATTATTCTTAGTTGTTTTTCTTCATGTAGAATTAACCTACAAGGAAAGAAAGGTTTTTTTTTAATTCCGATATTTTGGCCCCATTGACTTGCATTGGTTCCCGGTATCGGAATCGGCGATACCGATACTTTTTTTTAAGATCGGCCGATCCATTCCGATCCGATATTTTCAAGTATCGGCTGGTATCGCTCAACTCTAGTGGTGACCACTTTGAACCCCCAAGGGCTTCGCAGAAGTTTATAACACCCGGGTGTGAAAATAAAAAATCATATTTTTTACACAAACTTGATAATTTAGTCCCCAATATTTTGTTTTCCCAAGAGTAACAGGAGAAATTAGACTACAAAGGTTGTTGTCAAATTTGTCCTGAGTGCGCTGATACCCAATATGTGGGGGGGAACCACTGTTTGGGCACATGGCAAGGCTCAGAAGGGAAGGAGCCTTGTTTGACTTTTTCAACCTAAAATTGGCTGGAATTGAGATCGGACGCCATGTCGCGTTTGACGAGCGTCTGATGAGCCTAAACAGTGGAAACCCCCCACAAGTGACCACATTTTGGAAACTAGACCCCCTAAGGAACTTATCTAGATGTGTGGTGAGCACTTGGAACCCCCAAGTGTTTCACTAAAGATTATAATGCCCAGGCGTGAAAATGTAAAATCCTGTTTTGTTCCCACATAAATGATCATTTAGTCCCCAATTTTTAATTTTCCCAAGAGTAACAGGAGAAATTGGACCCCAAAAGTTGTTGTCCAATTTGTCCTGAGTACCCTGATACCCCGCATGTGGGAGAAAACTACTGTTTGGGCACACGTCAGGGCTCGAAAGGGAAGTAATGACGTTTTGGAAAGCAGACTTTGATGGAATGGTCTGCGGGCGTCATGTTCCATTTGCAGAGCCCTTGATGTTCCTAAACAGTAGAAACCCCCCATAAATGACCCCATTTTGGAAACTAGACCCCCTAAGGAACTTATCTAGATGTGTGGTGACCACATTGAACCCCCAAGTGTTTCACTAAAGATTATAATGCCCAGGTGTGAAAATATAAAATCCTGTTTTGTTCCCACATAAATGATCATTTAGTCCCCAATTTTTAATTTTCCCAAGAGTAACAGGAGAAATTGGACCCCAAAAGGTGTTGTCCAATTTGTCCTGAGTACCCTGATACCCCACATGTGGGAGAAAACTACTGTTTGGGCACACGTCAGGGCTCGAAAGGGAAGTAATGACGTTTTGGAATGCAGACTTTGATGGAATGGTCTGCGGGCGTCATGTTCCATTTGCAGAGCCCTTGATGTTCCTAAACAGTAGAAACCCCCCATAAGTGACCCGATTTTGGAAACTAGACCCCCTAAGGAACTTATCTAGATGTGTGGTGACCACATTGAACCCCCAAGTGTTTCACTAAAGATTATAATGCCCAGGCGTGAAAATATAAAATCCTGCTTTGTTCCCACATAAATGATCATTTAGTCCCCAATTTTTAATTTTCCCAAGAGTAACAGGAGAAATTGGACCGCAAAAGTTGTTGTACAATTTGTCGTTAGTACACTGATACCCCACATGTGGGAGAAAACTACTGTTTGGGCACATGTCAGGGCTCGAAAGGGAAGTAATGACGTTTTGGAAAGCAGACTTTGATGGATTGGTCTGTGGGCGTCATGTTCCATTTGCAGAGCCCTTGATGTTCCTAAACAGTAGAAACCCCCCATAAGTGACCCCATTTTGGAAACTAGACCCCCTAAGAAACTTATCTAGATGTGTGGTGACCACTTTGAACCCCCAAATGTTTCACTAAAGATTATAATGCCCAGGCGTGATAATATAAAATCCTGTTTTGTTCCCACATAAATGATCATTTAGTCCCCAATTTTTAATTTTCCCAAGAGTAACAGGAGAAATTGGACCCCAAAAGGTGTTGTCCAATTTGTCCTGAGTATCCTGATACCCCACATGTGGGAGAAAACTACTGTTTGGGCACACGTCAGGGCTCGAAAGGGAAGTAATGACGTTTTGGAAAGCAGACTTTGATGGAATGGTCTGCGGGCGTCATGTTCCATTTGCAGAGCCCTTGATGTTCCTAAACAGTAGAAACCCCCCATAAGTGACCCCATTTTGGAAACTAGACCCCCTAAGGAACTTATCTAGATTTGTGGTGACCACATTGAACCCCCAAGTGTTTCACTAAAGATTATAATGCCCAGGTGTGAAAATATAAAATCCTGTTTTGTTCCCACATAAATGATCATTTAGTCCCCAATTTTTAATTTTCCCAAGAGTAACAGGAGAAATTGGACCCCAAAAGGTGTTGTCCAATTTGTCCTGAGTACCCTGATACCCCACATGTGGGAAAAAACTACTGTTTGGGCACACGTCAGGGCTCGAAAGGGAAGTAATGACGTTTTGGAATGCAGACTTTGATGGAATGGTCTGCGGGCGTCATGTTCCATTTGCAGAGCCCTTGATGTTCCTAAACAGTAGAAACCCCCCATAAGTGACCCGATTTTGGAAACTAGACCCCCTAAGGAACTTATCTAGATGTGTGGTGACCACATTGAACCCCCAAGTGTTTCACTAAAGATTATAATGCCCAGGCGTGAAAATATAAAATCCTGCTTTGTTCCCACATAAATGATCATTTAGTCCCCAATTTTTAATTTTCCCAAGAGTAACAGGAGAAATTGGACCGCAAAAGTTGTTGTCCAATTTGTCGTTAGTACACTGATACCCCACATGTGGGAGAAAACTACTGTTTGGGCACATGTCAGGGCTCGAAAGGGAAGTAATGACGTTTTGGAAAGCAGACTTTGATGGATTGGTCTGTGGGCGTCATGTTCCATTTGCAGAGCCCTTGATGTTCCTAAACAGTAGAAACCCCCCATAAGTGACCCGATTTTGGAAACTAGACCCCCTAAGGAACTTATCTAGATGTGTGGTGACCACTTTGAACCCCCAAATGTTTCACTAAAGATTATAATGCCCAGGCGTGATAATATAAAATCCTGTTTTGTTCCCACATAAATGATCATTTAGTCCCCAATTTTTAATTTTCCCAAGAGTAACAGGAGAAATTGGACCCCAAAAGTCGTTGTCCAATTTGTCCTGGGTACTCTGGTACCCCACATGTGGGAAAAAACTGTTTAGGCACACGTCGGAGCTCGATAGGGGAGTAGTGTTGTTTTGGAAATCAGACTTTGATGGTCTGCTGGCGTCATGTTCCATTTGCAGAGTCCCTGATGTGCCTAAACAGGAAAAAAACCCACATATGACATCATTTTGGATACTAGACCCCCAAAGAACAAATCTAGATGTGCCCCCAACTAATCTAATGTAAATTAGTAGTGCATGGAGGTGTGGTACAATTTGAAGCAATCCTTCATGCACAGGCCAGGTTTTTCGGGGCAGGTGTCGCATTGATAAGTGGTGTCCCTGCGTATTCCATTTTGTAACACACTCGACACCTTTTTTGCAGCTTACCTTTTCTTGGGGTTGGCGGGACCACCCCCGGAAAATGCTGACCTGGGACAATACGAGCACCTTCAGTTCCTGAAGTACTGGGGCCCGCTCCTTCCAGAGCGCCAAACATCATGGCCTTAACCACTACCTCCTGGGACTGAAGGTATGTCGTATCGCTGGGGAATGCACATTGTAACAGCAGGAATGCGTTGAGCATTGCCATTTGGACGACGTGCATGGCCAGCTTTTGGAACCACACCTTGGCCTTCCTCAATGCATTGTACGGTTGGAGGAGTTGATCGGAGAGATCAACTCCCCCCATGTTTTTGTTGTACCCCACTACACATATCGGTTTGCGGACCTGTGTAGAGGTACCCCGTACAGTGCAGAGGGTACTGCCATCACTGTGTATGGTGGTCAAGAGATGGACATCTCTCTTGTCCTTGTACTTGACCACCAGCAGGTGGTCGCTACATTGGGCTCTGCTCTCACCTTTTCGGAGCATCTGCCCAAGTAGCGTCTTCGGGAGGCCTCTCTGATTTTTGCGGACAGTACCGCAGGCTGCGGTACGTCGCTCAGAGAGGGATTTGTAGAGTGGGATGCTGGGATAAAAGTTATCAATGTAGAGGTGATAACTTTTATCCAGCAGTGGGTGCACCAAATCCCACACAATTTCCCACTCACTCCCAGGAAAGGAGGACACTCAGGGGGTTCAATCCGGGTGTCCTTCCCTTCGTAAACTCTAAACTTGTGGGTGTACCCTGAGGTACTCTCACACAACTTATAGAGTTTGATTCCGTACCTGGCCCTCTTACTGGGCAGGTATTGACGGAATTGCAGCCTTCCCTTGAAGTGAACCAAGGACTCATCCACGCAGATGTCCCTTTGGGGCACGTACACTTCAGCAAACTTTTTGTTGAAGTGTTCAATGACCGGCCGAACTTTGAACAGACGGTCAAAGTTGAGGTCATCTCGTGCGGGACACTCTGCATTATCAGTATAATGCAGAAACTTGTGGATGGCCTCAAAACGCGTCCGGGCCATGACCATTCGGAACACTGGAGTGTTGTATAAAATATCAACACTCCAATATTGCCGAATTTCCGGCTTCTTCAGTATCCCCATATGGAGGACCAGGCCCCAAAACTGCGTCATTTCAACTGCGTCTACAGGAGACCAGTTTGAAAATGTTAAACGCGGGTTTTGCTCCAAAAATTGACGAGCGTACAAATTAGTTTGCTCCACCATGAGGTTAACAAAATCCTCAGAGAAAAAGACTTTGAAAAAGTCAATTTCTGTGAGGCCGGTGGTGTCAAACTTGATTCCTGATTCTGCCACAAAATCAGGAATCAGTGGCTCGCAATTTTCAGGGGGCGAGGTCCATACGGGGAGCACTGGGTCAGCTGCGGGCATGGTGGGCTCTGCTTCATCTTCTGTCCTGGAGCATCTGCGTGGCGGTTCCGCAGGACCCGAGGAGGAAGATGAGGAGGGGGAAGAGGAAGAAGAAGAGGATGAAGAATCCGAAAAATAAAGAAAAGTCGGATCGTCATCCAAATCGCTATCAGTGTCGGAGGCAAGTATAGCATATGCCTCCTCCATTATATAGCGCTGTTGGGATGAATTTGATGACATTTTTGTGTAAATATGGTGCTTGGGTGTACACTTTTTGAAAGCTGTATGTGTACGTGAGGGGGGGGAGTGATTGGTGTAAACTTTCTGTGAAGAAAAAGCTGTGGAAAAAAGTCTAAAACAGCAGGCCCTAGCTGATAAGTGTCACTTATCAAAACTAGGCTGCTGGATGTGTGCACGGGGTGGCGCAAGGGGGGGTGGAAAAAAAAAAGGAAAACGGCAGGCACAAACTCTGATAAGTGAACTGTGTCACTTATCCAAGTTTCGCAGCTGCGGGATGTGTGTATGGAGGGGCTAAGGAAAAAAAAGCGAGCTCGAGTGTTGATCGGTGAACTGCGTCACCAATCAACGCTCGGCGGCTGCGCACGGAGGTGGCACAAAAGTGGGGTGGAGGGGGGTAAAAATAGGGAGAAGGGGGTTGGGGGATTGGGGTGGATGAAGAGAGATTGGGCAGGGATCAACACTTAGGGTTGTAGTTAGGTGGCACAAAGGGGGGTGAAAAAAATGAAAAACGGCAGGCACAAGCTTGGATAAGTGACGTGTGTCACTTATCCAACTTTTGCGGCTGCGGGATGTGTGTACGGAAGTGGCGCAAAGGGGGCTAAGGAAAAAAAAGCGAGCTCGAGTGTTGATCGGTGAACTGCGTCACCAATCAACGCTCGGCGGCTGCGCACGGAGTTGGCGCAAAAGTGGGGTGGAGGGGGGTAAAAATAGGGGGAAGGGGGATGGGGGGATTGGGGAGGATGAAGAGAGATTGGGCAGGGATCAACAGTTAGGGTTGTAGTTAGGTGGCACAAAGGGGGGTGAAAAAAATGAAAAACGGCAGGCACAAGCTTGGATAAGTGACGTGTGTCACTTATCCAACTTTTGCGGTTGCGGGATGTGTGTACGGAAGTGGCGCAAAGGGGGCTAAGGAAAAAAGTGAGCTCGAGTGTTGATCGGTGAACTGCATCACCGATCAACGTTCGCCGGCTGCGCACGGAGGTGGCGCAAAAGTGGGGTGGAGAGGGGTAAAAGGGGGGTGAAGGGGGTAAGAGGGGGGGTGGAGGGATGAAGATAGATTTGGGGGGTGAAGATAGATTGGGCAGGGGATCAGGGATCAATTAACTCTTACAGTTGTAGTTTTCTTTCTTCTTCTTTCTTCTGCAGGGATTGTGATGCTACAAGCTGTGGCACCACAATACCCAGCAGAGGAGCTCTTGCTGCGTCCGACCTCTATGCAGGAATCCTCAGCTAGAGTGAGGACCCCTGCAGACAGGTCAGACAGGTCAGAGGCAGGTCAGGGGGCAGGTCACAGAGAGGTCACATCGCTGCTGTGACCTGTCATTGGTGGGATCGAATGATTACATCGATCCCACCAATCCCTGATCTGCCTGGTGACCATGGCAACTGCCTAGAATCGGAGCTCACAGCTCCGATTACTAGGCAGGTCATGCCCAGGTCACCAGCAGGGCACAGAGCGGTCACATGGGTACTCGATCCCAGCCTAGGACATCATTGTTTCAGCCAAGCTGATTGGCTGAAACAATAAGAAACGCTGCGATTGGCTGTTCAGAATTGAACAGCCAATTACAGCGCTCTGGATGCCCTGGGGGCGGGATCGCAGCTCGGGATGCCGACGCCATCTTTTCTAAGGTGAGATGGCGTCGGAATTTTAATGCGATCACCGCGACTTTAGTCGCGGTATCGCATTAAAGGGCCTGACGTACTATCCCGTCCACGGTCATACGGGCCCGGGTACCATGGACGGGATAGTACGTCGTATGTCAGAAAGGGGTTAAGGGACCCATTAGGGTCAGTGAAGGATGTATGCACACCATATCAATTTGTCTGCCCCCAGTCCCTGCTGTATAAATTGTCAAAATATTCACCTATTTTTAGAGGTTTTGGGAGATGTTGAGTTGGTTCATCTAGTTTACTCCTAATTTAATAAATAAAAGTTACTTTTTAAAGGGGTTTTTGTTTTGTTTCTTTTGGTGTACTCTCTTGGTTAAACCCATACAAATATTTCTCTTGGTGTTTCACTTGGAGATGTCACACCCTGGCCCACATAGCCGCCCATTGCCCTATGACGACCGAGAAAATGGACTGCTTCATATGATGGCGCTCTTCGTATTTTGTATATACTGCTTGCAGTGCTGTTCTTCAATCAGGCGAGGGGCCGCAGGCATGTTGTCAAGGGTGTGCCAGGTGCGATAGACTGTCAATTTGGAGTTCCAGATTTCGAGGATTGTTGATTCTCATCTTCAGAGTCGTTCCCTGCAGTAGTTGGTACACTGGAGGGGTTATGGTCCAGAAAAGAGGATGTGGGTTTCAGCAACAGAGGTGAATGCCACTAGGCTGATTCGTTCATTCGATGACTCTCATCCTGAGAAATCAGGTCCTGAGAGTCCAGAAGCCACGTGTAGAAGGGGGAGAACTGTCACGAGTGTGCCAGGTGTGATAGACAGCCATTTTAGATCCAGCTGTAGAAGGTCATTGCACTTTGCTTTGCAAGTACCTTCTTGATTTTCATCTCTGTATGGAGTGATATCCTTCTTGCTTTAAGATCTAGCAGCGAACTCCACCATCTGCTGCTTATTGACATCCTTGCTGTATATTTAAATAAGGCTAGTTTCACACTAGCGTTTTTTTGCGCTGCATTTGGAGCGCACATCAAACGCATACAAAAAAACGCTTACAAACACTTGTAAACGCAGCATTTTTTTGGGACATAATCGTGTGCGGTAAGCCAAAAAAATGCAGCGATTATATGCGTTTGTAAACGTTTTGCATGCGTTTGCGTGATTAGTGCGCATAATGTCACAATCACAGGATTTTACAAATCATTGACCAATTATGACTCATACTCCACCAATTGGACAGCAGTGGGCATGTGTTATTGGAATTCCTTATCTAGACCCAGTTTACAGCTATTCTTCCCAGTTGCAAGCAGTTTTTGATGAAGACATGGATCTGTGCTGGAAAAGCTTTCACTTCAACTTGGATCAGGACATTAGGATGGCTCAAGCTTGTGCAGTTGCTTGCCATGAACAAAGAGACAGAGAGAGACAGCGAAGACGGCAGCAGCGGCATTTGTGGATTCATCCTATTGTTGAACTCCGGGAGAACCGTGGAGCGTACCACACCCTCTACAGCGAGCTACAGGCAAACCCGGATAAATTTACGGATCACACACGGATGTCCCAACAAAGCTTCATGTATTTACTTGGTCGTGTATAAGATGTCATCTGTAGACAGGACACACAGCTCCGTCGTGCGATTCCTCCCGAGGAACGGCTCCTGGTCACATTACGGTACGTAACCACTGACTGCATGATAGTATTGGTTCTTTGATGTAGTAGTATATTATGGCAGAATTCTTGATCTGCCATGTACTAAAAGTATGCTGCATTGGTTTGAGGCATTTTTTTAAAGAAAAGGATGCATATTTATTTATTGGTGTGCATTTTTTTTTGTTTTTTTTAATGTGTTAACCTCTTCCCGACCGCCCACAGTAGATAAACGTTGGCGCTTGCTGGGCTTTGTGCAGCGCCGACGTTTATCTACTGTCGGCGGTTTTGTGCCCCCCGGGACCTCCTCATACCTTATAACGCGGGGATCCCGGTGCACAATGCATGCTGGGACCCCCGACGTCATCGAGACCTGATTGGTTCAGGTCCTGATGACGTCGCGTCACAGCAGGCAATGAGAGAGCTCGCTGGGAAAGCTGCTTGTTTCCCGGCGATCTCCCTCATTATAACGCGACTTCTCCTCTGAGCTCATGCTGACAGATGAGCAGAGGTGAAGCAGCGTTACAGTGTGACTAGATCGCTGCCTGGCACAGCTGATCGCTGCCTGGCACAGCTGTGTCAGGCAGCGATCTTGTCACACAGTAACGCTGCTTCTCCTCTGATCATCTGTCAGTGTGAGATCAGAGGAGAAGTGGCGTTACTATGAGCCGGGCAGCGATCTTGTCACATAGTAACGCTGCTTCTCCTCTGATCATCTGCCAGTGTAAGATCAGAGGAGAAGTGGCGTTACTATGAGTCAAAAATACAAAAAATAAAAAACACAAAAATAAAAAAAAAAAGTAAAGAAAAAAAAAGCAGGTAGGCAGGCTAGGGCTATGTCTAGGGTTAGGGCTAGGGTTAGGGCTAGGGTTAGGGTTAGGGCTAGGGTTAGGGCTAGGGTTAGGGCTAGGGTTAGGGTTAGGGTTAGGGCTAGGGTTAGGGCTAGGGTTAGGGTTAGGACTAGGGTTAGGGCTAGGGTTAGGGGTGTGTTGGGGTTAGGGTTGGAATTCGAATTGGGGTTTCCACTGTTTAGGTACATCAGGGGCTCTGTAAATGCAATATGACGCCCGCAGACCATTCCATCAAAGTCTGCATTCCAGAACGTCACTACTTCCCTTCCGAGCCCCACCGTGTGCCCAAACAGTGGTCCCCCCCCACATGTGGGGTACCAGCGTACTCAGGACAAATTGGAAAACAACTCTTAGGGTCCAATTTCTCCTGTTACCCTTGTGAAAATAAAAATTGGGAGCAAAAAGATCATTTTTGTGGAAAAAAAATGATTTTTTTATTTTCACGGCTCTACATTATAAACTTTAGTGAAACACTTGGGGGTTCAAAGTGCTCACCACACATCTAGATAAGTTCCTTGGGGGGTCTAGTTTCCAAAAAGGGGTCACTTGTGGAGGATTTCCACTGTTTAGGCACATCAGGGGCTCTGTAAATGCAATATGACGCCCGCAGACCATTCCATCAAAGTCTGCATTCCAGAACGTCATTACTTCCCTTCCGAGCCCCACCGTGTGCCCAAACAGTGGTCCCCCCCCACATGTGGAGTACCAGCGTACTCAGGACAAATTGGACAACAACTCTTAGGGTCCAATTTCTCCTGTTACCCTTGTGAAAATAAAAATTGGGAGCTAAAAGATCATTTTTGTGGAAAAAAATGATTTTTTTATTTTCACGGCTCTACATTATAAACTTTAGTGAAACACTTGGGGGTTCAAAGTGCTCACCACACATCTAGATAAGTTCCTTGGGGGGGTCTAATTTCCACAAAGGGGTCACTTGTGGAGGATTTCCACTGTTTAGGCACATCAGGGGCTCTGCAAACGCGACATGACACCCGCAGACCATTCCATCAAAGTCTGCATTCCAAAACGTCACTATTTCCCTTCCGAGCCCCCCCGTGTGCCCAAACAGTAGTTTTCTTCCACATATGGGGTACCAGTGTACTCAGGACAAATTGGACAACAACTTTTGGGGTCCAATTTCTCCTGTTACCCTTGTGAAAATAAAAAATTGGGGGCTAAAAGATCATGTTTGTGGAACAAAAATGATTTTTTATTTTCATGGCTCTACGTTATAAACTTCTGTGAAGCACTTGGGGGTTCAAAGTGCTCACGACACATCTAGATAAGTTCTTTAAGGGGTCTAGTTTCCAAAATGGGGTCACTTGTGGGGGTTTCCACTGTTTAGGCACATTAGGGGCTCTCCAAATGCGACATGGCGTTCTATCTCAATTCCAGCCAATTCTGCATTGAAAAAGTCAAACGGCACTCCTTCCTTTCTGAGCTCTGCCGTGTGCTCAAACAGTGGTTTAGCCCCACATACGGGGTATCGGCGTATTTGGGAGAAATTGCACAAAAAATTTTGTGGTTCATTTTCTGTTTTTACACTTGTGAAAATAAAAAAAATGGTTCTGAAGTAAAATGTTTGTGAAAAAAAGTTAAATGTTTATTTTTTCCTTCCACATTTCATTCATTCATGTGAAGCACCTGAAGGGTTAATAAACTTCTTGAATGTGGTTTTGAGTACATTGAGAGGTGCAGTTTTTAGAATGGTGTCACTTTTGGGTATTTTCTGTCATATTGACCCCCAAACTCACTTCAAATGTGAGGTGGTCCCTAAAAAAAATGGTGTTGTAAATTTTGTTGTAAAAATGAGAAATCGCTGGTCAACTTTTAACCCTTATAACTTCCTAAAAAAAAAAATTATGTTTCCAAAATTGTGCAGATGTAAAGTAGACATGTGGGAAATGTTATTTATTAACTATTTTGTGCGATATCACTCTCTGATTTAAGGGCATAAAAATTAAAAGTTTGAAAATTGCAAAATTTTCAAAATTTTTGCCAAATTTCGATTTTTTTAACATATAAGCGCAGTTCATATCTAAGAAATTTTACCACTATCCTGAAGTACAATATGTCATGAGAAAACAATGTCAGAATCAGCAGGATCCGTTGAAGCGTTCTAGAGTTATGGCCTCATAAAGTGACACTGGTCAGAATTGAAAAAATTGGCCTGGTCACGAAAGCAAAAACAGGCTCAGGCGCGAAAGGGTTAAAAATCCCTATACACAAATATAAATTTTTGTTGTTTCTTTGTGTCCCAGATTCCTGGCTACTGGAGAGACCCTCTCTTCTCTGCACTTCCAGTTCCGTCTTGGAATATCCACCTTGTCTGAAATAGTTGCAGACACCTGCCGGGCTTTGTGGGATGTTCTCTGTCCAGAATTTATGCCCCTGCCCACCGTGGAAAAGTGGCTTGAAAATGCAGAAACATTCTGGACAGTCTGCAATTTCCCTAATTGTTTGGGTGCGGTGGATGGGAAACACATCAGGATTATAAAACCCAAGAGAACTGGATCAGAGTACTACAACTATAAAAAGTTCTTCGCTACAGTACTAATGGCCATTTTGGATGCAGACTGTAAGTTTGTTGGAGTGGACATTGGTGCATTTGGGCGTGGAAATGACTCCCAGGCTTTTAAGAACTCAGACATGGGACGGAGGTTGTATGGCAACCATCTCAATTTTCCCATGCAACGGCCTCTTCCCAACACCGAAGGTCTGCCACAGTCCTTTGTAATGGTTGGGTATGAGGCATTCCAGATATGCCAACACCTGCTCAAACCATACTCCAGCCGGGACTTGGACCACACTAAAAGAATTTTTAATTACAGGTTGACCAGGGCCAGAAGAACTGTAGAGTGTGCCTTTGGTATACTAGTATCCAGATGGTGAATTCTCTCCACAGCCATTAATCTTAAACTAGAAACTGTGGATGAGGTGGTGAATGCCTGTGTTGTTCTACACAATTTTGTAATGGATAGAGAGCACCCTAGTTTTGAACTAGATGATTTCTCTCCTAACCCCTTGCCAGAATTTAATCAGCTCCCTCTGCGGTCATCTGTTGAAGTAGGGCAAATGAGGGACCAATTTGCGACCTACTTCACCTCTGATGTTAGACGGGTGGCCTGGCAAGAGCAAATGGGGTAACACACATTAAATAGAGTATGAGGTTGTTTATAACTTGGTTCACCAACTCCAGTCCTCAAGGTACACCAACAGATCATGTTTTCAGGATTCCCTTTGTATTGCACAGGTGATGCAATTATCACGTAAGCAATACTAAGGAAATCCTGAAAACATGATCTGTTGGTGGGCCTTGAGGACTGGAGTTGGGGAACCCTGATTTACAAGGTCTATCTATAATGACCTTGGATTGTATTCCAAACAGTAAAATGATGTTACAAAACACCATAGTAGATTAACTGATAAGCATACTCATCAAGGTAACAATAGATAGTCATTGCAATCAACACCATCATCTATTATGTTACCTGAGCAAAGACACTGAGGCTATGTAAAAAATGAACGTATATTGAGTTTTTCTTGTTTGCAAATACATATCTCCAAAATTGACACATGAAACATATGTCATTTCTGGAGCTATGTGTACACAAAAAAGAAAAGTGTACGGCGCAGTGTGTGTACGGCGCAGTGTGTGTAGGCGGCGAAAGACACATTAACCAAACATTATTTGAACACAAAATATTCAATGTTTATTTTTTTTTTTTTAATAAAATTATTTTCACTTTGAAGGACATTTGGGAGAAGTGTTGGATACTTTGGGGGTGTGGAGAGAGGATGAACGGCTGGAAACTGAGGAAGGGGTTCTAGGTGAAGGTGCTACTAAATTACTGGGGGGAAGGGAGGTCAGGCATGATAAAGAAGGAAGGTTGTGAAACATTGGAAGGAGAGGGGGGATTCAGTAACAAAGTCTTTTGTTTTTTCTTCTTTGGGGCAGGAGTCACCTGCCTGGACCGACTACCACCGTGTGACCGCCTTTCATGGCTTGACCGCCTAGAGCTGCTGGTCAGTGGATGATGTGAATAAAAAACAGAATGAGGGTCTCCACTAGGGTGCTCGGTGGTGGCGCTGGCATGCTCCTTGTAGGTGAAATGGTGGTGACGGTGCTCATGGAAGGTGAATTATGCCCGGTGCTTCTGGTGGGAGAAGTGTGGGTGGTGCTCCGATCTGGTGAAGTGGTGGCGGTGCTACTCTGATGTTGAGTTTTGGAGGTGCAATGAGGAGGCGAAGTGTTGGCGGTGATCCTCTGCAGAGTAGTGATGGTGGTGCTCCTATGAGGAGATGTGGTGGTGGTCCTCTGAAGAGTGGTGGTTTGGGTGCTCCTTGTATGGTGCGGAGTTGTGGTGGTGCTCTCATGCATTGGAGAAGTGGCGGTGCTCCGATACGGAGATGTTCTTTCTGTGTAAAGAGGTAGTGGCCCAAAGAGATTTAGCGCTGGAGGTGCGCCAAGATGTGGTAACGGTGGCAGTACTGGTGCTCCAGACAGGAGCAGCGCATGACATGTTGGAGGCGGCGGGGGTGGAGTGTCCAGCAGCACTCGACATTGGTGTGGTGTAGTGGTGCCCAGCTTAGCTAGGAATGCAGGTGGCTGTGCAGTGATATGCAGCAGAAGTCGGTACTGTGGTGAAGCGAGTCAGTGGTGGCACAGGTGGGAATGACAACACTGACTGCTGCACGTACTGATTCTGCTGCATAGCCTGCAAGTAAGCAGTGTTGCAGGCGTGTAAGATAGTCAGCTGTTGCTCAGGACTAAGGTGATCCGCCATGCCCTGTTCAATTTTACTAAAGAGATGGTGTGCTGGTCTATTGAGGTCGGCCTCCAGCTGGTCAAGGCGCTGTGCGGAAGAGTGGAAGAGGTGTTCCATGTAGTTAAAACCACGTTCCATTAGAGAAAATCCACTTTCCACTTTTTTGGACAGCGTTTTGAGACTGGCATGAAAGGCATCACTCAAGTACATGAACTCGGGCAAGACAGGCCTGTCCGAGGCCCTCTGCCGCTGGCGGGTAGTGCCAGCATAACCAGTGGAAGAGACATGGGACAGGGGAACACCTGATTGACCAGCTTCCTGGCCACCAGCTGTCTGTGTTGCTGACCTGCAACTTTCTTCCTGGCTGTCGGATGGCTGGGACGGGTCCGAGGTCGATCGATGAAGAATCGCTCCTGCGACAGGTTGCAGGGTGCTGCTCCAGGTGCTGTGGAAAAAAAAGGTAAACATTAGTATCCAGCATTAACAAGACGGATCAGCTGTGGAATATAAATTAGGGCTAATAAGCCAAAAAAAAACAAAAAAAACTTACTCTCTGGTGGCAAGTACTGGTCGTAAGAATTCCAAGGCGCGATGATACCGATACTTGGTTATTGTCCTTGCAGAAGAGCCACTGCAAACCTGTCCCTCAGCACGAACATCAGTGTTGAAACGGTCCTTCATCGAGCGCCAACGTGTGCGGACTTTGTTCACTGTAGAAACAATGGAAAAGAAGAACAAAATTAGGTTGGACAACACAATGATGGTATCTGTATTACCACACACACCTGAGTTGTCATCAATGCTGAATCACCAATAATTCAAATAAAAATGCATTCACTATTTAACCAGAGGACACATGTGTATTTACTGCAAGCAGATCTCTTGCAGTAAACACACATGTATCATCAGGATCAAGTGTGAACCATAAAAAAGACACATCATTCAATACACAATGCATACACTATTGAACATGAGGTCGCATGTGTGTTTACTGCAAGCAGATCTCTTGCAGTAAACACACATGTATCATCAGGATCAAGAGTGAACCATAAAAAAGACACAGCATTCAATACACAATGCGTACACTATTGAACATGAGGACACGTGTGTTTACTGAAAGCAGATCTCTTGCAATAAACACACATGTATCATCAGGATCAAGAGTGAACCATAAAAAAGACACAGCATTCAATACACAATGCGCACACTATTGAACCTGAGGACACATGTGTGTTTACTGCAAGCAGATCTCTTGCAGTAAACCCACATGTATCATCAGGATCAAGAGTGAACCATAAAAAAGACACAGCATTCAATACACAATGCGTACACTATTGAACCTGAGGTCACATGTGTTTACTGCAAGCAGATCTCTTGCAGTAAACCCACATGTATCATCATGATCAAGAGTGAACCATAAAAAAGACACAGCATTCAATACACAAGGCGTACACTATTGAACCTGAGGAAAATGTGTGTTTACTGCAAGCAGATCTCTTGCAGTAAACACACATGTATCATCAGGATCAAGAGTGAACCATAAAAAAGACACAGCATTCAATACACAATGCGTACACTATTGAACCTGAGGACGTGTGTTTAATGCAAGCAGATCTCTTGCAGTAAACACACATGTATCATCAGGATCAAGAGTCAATGCAGCATCACACAACAGAGAAATACTTACTGAACGCCTTTTTGACAGTTGCAGAGGCGCTGTCCCAGCCCTCCATCAATGCTGCAGCCACTTCATTCCATAGCCGCCGGGTCACCACAATGTCCTTGTACTGCTGGTCACGGCTGTCCCACAATGGGACACGCTCCTGGACAAGGCTGATGAGTTGTTCATTGTCTAGATAGACGTTCTCATCCCGTTGTGGAACCTAGAAACGAAATACTGTACATTTAGAATCTTTGCATTTATTGAGAGTGGTGATGGAGAAGAAAAAAAAGGGGAGAAAAGCTGGACAGAAAAACCAGAATCCAAAATTTTTTTAAAAAAATAAAAAATTAGGAAAAAACTTTGCTACCGTGCGTCTCCTTCCCGCCGTGCTTTGTGTACGCTGCTCTGGCTGCTCGCCCTCACTTGGCTGGTCCGATGCTGAGGTCTGTAAAAGAAAATAAATAATTAAACATTTGGACAGGCAGGTATACTTCACAAGACAGCAAACTACTCACCTCATGCTCTGCGTCTGCCAATTCTTCCGCTGCTGGTGCGTATTCGGATCCAGAAGACATTCTTTCAAAAGAAGAAAATAAAACATTACTACACATTATATATTTGAAAGCACAGGCTCACAGAAAAATTATACTCACATTAAGCTGCTGTGATCCAATATATGATCTCTGGCTGGGTGGGTGTCTTTTCTTCTTGCAGTATGTCTGGAGAGTGATGAGGTGGCACTACAAAGCCCTTCTTTTATCTCCCATGCTCCCAAACAATGTTTCTTGTTGAGGGGCTGGATTTAGACAGTGTCTAGACAGTGTTTACTCTGAAATCGCACGCGCTCGCTAAGCGCTGACATGCGCACTATACAGAGCATGTCAGTGCGCAAATAGACTGTAATACTATTTTTTTGCGCATTGTGTGTGCTGACGCGCGCATGCGCATTTTTAACGACGTTGGGCGGACCAAAAAATGCAACATGTAGCGTCTGGCGCGTCTGATCGCAGACATGGAAAATGCGCAGCGCACTGAAATGCTGAGGCCTGCGTGCAATCGCTAGACACTGCACACGCCATTTAGGGGACAAATGCGCTT
Source organism: Dendrobates tinctorius (assembly GCF_039654945.1). Classification (NCBI taxonomy): domain Eukaryota; kingdom Metazoa; phylum Chordata; class Amphibia; order Anura; family Dendrobatidae; genus Dendrobates; species Dendrobates tinctorius. The sequence continues at coordinate 16,006,292 of NW_027361858.1, read as the reverse complement.
GCGACCGATAGCGCACAATGCGCTGCGCGATAAAACGCAAATGTGAAACCAGCCTAAGATGCTGGTGTCAGCTCTATTTACTTCTGTCTGTTGGAAAAGCTAAAAGTCAACTAGTTTCTTTTTGGAGCCTCTTGGAGGATTGCTGGTGTGAGGTCTGTTTTGTCATCTCAAACTAAGTGCATTCCCTCGTTTGTCTTCCTGCTTTGTCTTTAGTGGTAGTGTGGGCTGACTATCACTTACCCTGTCCCCTTCTTTTCCAGGGCCTATCACTAGGGACAGTCAGGGATTAGGTTCCTGTTTGTCAATAGGTGAATAGGTGCAGATAATATTTAGTGATGGTAGGGCAGACAGGGTGTTGTCAGATCTGCCTAGGGGTCTCCACCCCCCCTTTCCTAGTGTTTGGGTTTCATCCCCCTCTTCCCGTTGTTGTGCACTTAGCCTTTCCCTCACCCAGGGTTACACATGTCCCATATCTGTGAATGGAGTGAAAATGACTGGTCTGTTGGACTCGGGTTGTTTGGTAACCTTATCAAGGGTCAAAATTCCTTATTGACTGATTCCTTGGAAGATGGTATGCTCTCGCTGCATCCATGAAGAAGCTAAGGACTATCCTGTGGCCTGAGTGGTCATAGACACAAAATCTGGCACAGAGTCCCATGAGATGGGCGTAGTCAAGGACCTATTACACCCTGTTATAATAGAGAGGGACTTTCCATTGTTTAGGGACTTGTGGGGGAAAAGGATGACACCATGTTGCCCGGAAAAACAGCCAGATCACTCCTAAAGAAACTTCATCACAAGCCACAGCTGATGGGTTTCCCTTTGTGTGCTTGTTGGTGATGAGGATGAGGTAGCCTCCCTGGAGGCCAACATCCTTGAGCTGGAGGTGTCCGGGGGAAACTTTGGAACCATCCAACTCAGGGACTTAACCCTAACAGGGGCATTTAATAATGTGACTGTACTTAATGGAGTAGGTCAAGAGAAGTGGGCTGACACCCGACACTAATATTTTGCCAGAAATGGGGAGTTACTTTAACTGGTCACTAAGCTGAGAGTGGAGGTAATCGAGCAGCTACTGGTGCCAGGGCTATACAGACGCAAGGAGTTTCACATGGTCCATACCAATGTATTAGGTGGTCATCTGGGGGTATAAAAAACACTGAAACTAGAGGTTCTGTTGGCCTGGTTGTCACAAAGAAATCATAAATGATTGTACTGTACATCATGTTCCACCTGCCAGCTGACATCTCCAGTGGCTATCCTTGAAGTGCCATTTGATCACATAGTCATGGATCTAGTGGGACCCCTTGTCGAGGACATGGTGGTACTGGACTATACTACATGGTACCCGGAGGCCGTTCCATTTCGAAATTCCTACATCAAGTGTATAGCCCGGGAGTTAGTCCACATCTTTTCTAGAAAAGGGTTGCCTAAGGAGATCCTAATGGACGAAGGGACCCAATTTATGTTGAAGGTGATGAGGTAGTTATGAAAAACACTGCAAATCACACAAATCTGGACCTCAGTCTACCATCCACAGATGGATTGCTTGATGGAAAGGTTTAATAAAACCTTGAAGGTCATGTTGAAGAAGGTCGTAGAGAAGGACGGCCAAGACTTGTACTGTCTTCTGCCGTACTTTCTGTTCTCCATTAGAGAAGTGCCACAGGCCTCTACTGGATTATTCTCATTTGAACTGTTGTTTGACCAAGACCCCTTGTGGAATCCTCAACATAGCAAAGGAGACATTGGAAGTGGAGTGCATACTCTTCATGAGTGTAATTGAACATGTTGCCCAGATGCAAGAGAGAATTGCCAAGGTGTTGCCCATTGTGAAAGAACACTTTCTCAAATCAAAAGAGGCACAGTTGAAGGTTAACAATAGATCGGCGAGGGTGAGACACTTCAACCCTGTGGATCGGGTACTGGTATTGATAACTACGATGGAAAGCAAATTCCTGGTCAAGTGACAGGGCCCCCATGAAGTAGTTGAAAAGGTTGGTGACATCAACTATAAAGTCCACCATTGTGAGATAGGGAGCCCATGGAAACTCTGTGCTTTGTGGCTAAGTCTGAACCCAATGTGGAAGACATCAAAGTGGCTGAGTCACTGTCATGAGCTCAAAAGAAACAGTACAGAGAGTTGCTATGCTGGAACAGAGACCTGGTACCAACTACAAGGTTGTATTAGATCATAGAGCATGAGGTTCTGATGGAGCCTCATGTACAGGTAAACTTGAAGCCATATTGGATTCCCAATGCATGCTGAAAAATGATATTGAAAGAGGTGAAGTAGATGATGAGCTTGGGAGTTCAAGGCTGGCTAGTCCAGTCCCATAGTCTTAGTGCCAAAACCAGAGGGAGAATGGCGGTTTTGCAATGACTATAGGAAGCTGAATGAGGTCTCTAAGTTCGATATGTAGCCAATGCCCCATGTCGATGAATTGATCAAAAGGCTAGGGCCGGCCCAATACATCATCACTTTTGAGCTCAAAAAAGGGTATTGGCAAATCCCCATGTCCCAATATTTAAAGGAAAAGATGGCCTACTCAACACCAGATGGTTGTTTCCAGTACACAAAGATGCCTTTTGGGTTGCAAGGAGCTCCGGCTACCTTCCAGAAAGCCATGGACTGGATCCTAGCTCCCCACAAGAAGTACGCCTTAGTCTATGTGGATAACATTGTGATCTACAGCCAGAATTATGGAAGTCATCTGAGCAAAGTCCAGGCAATAATTGATGCTCTGCGGGGTTTTTTGTAAACTTTGAGACATGTTCCATGGGCATGGAGGAAGCTAAATAATTGAGCTATGTTGTAGGCAGGGGTGAAATAAAGCCCCAAATAAACAAAGTTGTAGCAATCCAGAGTTGGCCACAACCTCTCTCAAATAAGTAGGATAAGGGCATTCCTGGCATTGTGAGCTACTACCACCGGTTTATCACTAACTTCGCTATGATAGCTGCCCCTTAGACTGATCTCCTTAAAAAGACAAGGTCGGCAATGGCTAAGTGGTCTCCAGAAGCTGAGATGACCTTCCAGGAACTGAAGCTAGCCCTATGAAAAACAACCAGTGCCGGTGGTACTGGAGTTTCTGGTCCAGACAGATGTGTCAGATGTCGGGTTGAGTGCTGTCTCATCACAAAAGATGAACTGGGAAGAGCACCTTATAATGTATCTAAGTTGGAAACTGACATCCTGCTAGAAGAATTACCCCATAGTGGAGAAGGAATGTTTGGCCATCAAGTTGACCCTGGACACTCTAAGATACTACCTCTTAGGCAAGAAATTCAGGCTAGTGACAGACCATGCCCGGCTGAGGTGGATGAGGGAGAAAATGGGAAACAATGCCCGAGTGACCACGTGGTTCTTAGCACTTCAGGATTTTAGCTTCCATATAGAGCATAGGCCCAGGAAACTGATTGGCAATGCTGATGCTCTGTCGAGAGGCCACTGTTTGATGTCAGAAGGGGCCAAGGGGTATTTAAGGTGACAGTTGCACAGGTCGTGGATAGGAATTATTTGTCCCCGAGGTGCCAAGCCTTGGTGATGTAGAACCCAGAAAAGCAGGCTTCAGAACACATAGTGATGAGAGACGTTTTAATGGGCCCGGATTAAAGGTGCGGGTTTTACGAGCAGCTGAAAGAGCTGGGTGGGATCGGCTGCTCACTTTAGCCCAGGTCTTGCATTGTCTGATTTACTATGTCTATGTGTTTTGCAACTTGAGGTGGCCTTGCATGTGCTGACCCTGCTTGAGTCTGAGAAGAAAAGAATCATTATAAAAAGGGTGAGCCCGTGCTGTATATGGACTGCTTATTTTCTGTTTTGTTCTGTTATAATGTTTTGTTCTGTTATACCTTTTATTCACCTGGAAGAGGCTGTCTTATTTTTGTTAACCCTGATGGTTTATGAACTTTTAATAAACTACCTGTTTTGTTTTGAATCAGCAAATTAAGTCCTGTGTATGAACCAACATTTACCACAGAGCCGATCCCTCACACCTGCCGGCACTAAGGAAAGGATATACTTTTAAAATAGTACACGAATCACACCTTCTCTAAAGAGGACCTACAATTAATTACCCAACATGATCTTCTGACTCCAGACCTTCCAGGGGGACGTGACACCCTCATGAGTGCTGTGCTGCGATTGGCAGAACAGATTTTCTTAACCTAGCTTCCAAAAAGTATGGTGGTGTCCATAGCATCCAATCATAGCATATCTTTCAGTTTAACTCAGAAGTATAAGAAATAAAAGCAGCTCTGCGATTGGTTGTTATTGGCAGTACAGAGATTTTTTTTTTAGTCACAGTTCATAACACTGTGGTTGTAATCATAGCAACCAATCAGAGCACAGCTTTCAGTTTACCTCTGCAGTATAAGAGCTGAAAGCTGCACTGTGATTGGTTGCTATGAGGAAAAAAGGAAGATTTTTCTTTAGACATGGTTCAGAAGAAAATTAATTTCTGTATTTAGTGGTTGTAGTGGATTAAGCTTCTGCTTCTATCGAAATAGAAAAAACAACGAAGAAACATTACCTACTTCATTACAAAAAGTCTACTATGTGTACTTTGGTATACAAATAGGTGATCAGAACAAGCCGTGGGCTCCATATATGGTGTGTTCTGTTTGTGTAGAAGAACTATGATTGTGGTCAAAAGAGAAGAAAGAGAGCACTCATTTTGGCATGTCTACTCTCTGGAGGGAACAGCAAAATCATGACTGCTACTTTTGTATGCAACGTGAAGGTATTAAACCTTAAAAATAAGAAGGAAATTATATACCCGGACCTCCTGTCAGTGATTTGCCCTGTGCCTCATGGTTCAGGAATATCTGTCCCTTCACCTACGGAGAGACTTGAAAATACTGTAAACCTGATTCAGTCTCACCCCTCGCCATTAACCAACCCTGGGAGGGCAGACCTCATGGTGAAAGGGTTGGAGGGTGGTGTCCCTTGGTGAATAGCGGGGGTGTGAGTGTGGTGACACAGGGGGATGCCTCTGTTGAGTCCAAAATGAGTTCACCAAAATATGACAATAGAATGTGTGGCAATAAACATTCAGGTCCGGACCTGTGTATGAATAAGCATGTATGGGTGGCCAGCAAAAAACATCTTGTGGAAGTGTGTTGTGGAGTCTGATCAGCTCATGGCAAACATACACATGCATAAACTCATTTCCCAGGTCGGAGCTGGGGAGATGAGTGGTGCCTCCAAAACATGTATTGCCAATACCAGCAGTGCGTTTGTCATAAACCTGAAGTTTCAGGTGTTGGTGGGGTGAACCCAGGATCTGGGCGTCCCCGCTGTAGGTGTTTCCCTTATGAGGAGTGGGCTTGAGGGTCCAGAGGCCCCTCATTAAGGAGGGGGCACTGTCATGATCCAAGGTGGATCTGACAAGTAAATGGACAAAGTTAACTTTTTTTTCCCTTTGGCTTAGTGCCAAAGTGGGTTGATTGCCCCCGGTGGCCATTAGAATTATTACACGTGGTGTCATTCATTCTAAGTTGCCCCTGTGGTGGTGAGCGGTAGTGCACTTTAGTTTCTTTGGTTTAATGTGCACGTAATTATAAATCAGGTGTGAGGCTCTATAAAAGAGAGTCAGGTGTGTTCGATCACTGTTGGTGATATTGTGAGTTAGTCATTCTCAAGGAAGCCTGGGGGAAAGAAGGAGCTGAATGAGAGTCCTGGGCAGCCCAGCCAGAGGAGTTGAGTCAGCTATGGACTCTGCATGGAGGGCTGGCACGGCGTGGTGGAGTCGCAGTTTATGGTGTCAGCAGGAGGTGCTTGCATGGCTTGGTGGAGTGGCAATGATGGTGAGAGTTGCACTCAGCATGCTGGACTTGGTTGCTGAAAACTGGACTCAAGCATGCTGGACTTTTTGGCAGAAGCAGGACTCATCTTTGGGACTCTGTTTACTGGGCAGCTGCAACTGGTGGTGGACTCTGCTCCAAGACTGCACTATGGTGATGGATCCGGTTATGGTGATGGATCCGGGTGGAGGAAAAGATGCACGCAGGTGGTGGGATCTGTTGCTAGGAGCGTACGCAACAGAGCAAAGCTAAGTGGTGTTCCCCCTGTATTGTCATTTCCCCTTGTGTGTGTTTAGTGCAGTGGTGGGATTAGTTTCCGCACCGACCAATTCCCTAGTGAGGGTTTAGGGTCAGGGCGAGTCAGGGTTTTAAGGTTCCTGTGCGCTGCCCGGTGCGGAACCGGCATAGGGAACGTTAGGAGTGCAGGGACTCTGGCTCAGGGGAGTGCAGGAGGTCTCCACATCCATATTCCCTATCGCAGGGCCCACCATTGTTAATGTTACCCAGGTTCCCCTTTATTATTTAAATTTGTCTTACTGGAGGCGGTGTTTCCAGGCTATTGTATAAATATGTGTAATACCTAAATTCGCCAGTTGGAGGCGGTGTATCCAGCTGCACGTTTTATTATTTAAATTTGCCCTACTGGAGGTGGTGTATCCAGGGTCACGCGTGTCATGGGTTCACCTTGCGGTACTCGCTGCGTCCAGACACACGTGACCGTGACATTCAGAAGATTCAAGACATGAAAAGCAGGATTCTAAAAAAAACTTTCATGCTAGTCCCAACGAGCCACAGCTTTTTTCACAGATCAAATTAAATGTTTCAGTCAGGGACTTGGATTTCCCTAAACATTCTGCAGAGCTTTTAGGCTCTAAACTAAAGGAAAATAACCTGCTAGCTCCTGGTACCTGCTTTCATGGTAGAAAAGCAGAGAAAAGGAATTTCTTCCATACTTTTCTCAAGACGGTGCTCTAGTGTATTGAAGAGATATTCCTGGGCCAATGGACAAATTTAACAATGAGTGGAGATTCTTTATTGGTTCACCCAAAAAAAGGCTGAAAGTTGTGTTACTGCACAATGGCAGCAAGTATGCTTCAGTGCCTCTAGGGAATTCTGTCCAAAATTTAAGTCCAGCGTGGAGAACATGCTGAAACGTTTCAAAGCTTTGGGGTGCATGATAAATTAGATTTACGTTTTTTTAGATTCTCATTTGGACTACTTTTCTGAAAACCTTAGAGCTCTTAGCGGAGAGCAAGGAAAAGCAAAGGAGATGAAACGACGACACCAAGGTAGATGAAATGTAAATATGATGGGGGACTACTGCAGGTTTTCAATAATAGAAAAGGTATCAAGAGAAGCTTTTGAGGAGAAAAAGAAAAGGTGCAAGAATTAATTTCCAATAAACTTGAAAAATGAATGTTCAATACTTTTTTATATATGACATTGAATACATTTTTGTCTACCATAAAGAGTTTGTTCATCTTTTTTTATGCTTCTGTGCAAAATCCATGCTTGATGGTTACAAAGAGAAGTGTTTTTTTTTTTAAGGGCATAAGAAAACATAAGAATCAGTTATTGGATTTGAAAGAATTTTCACAAACCCAAATTTTGCATGTCTGTGTTTTAATATGTTTGTATGCACCCATCCTGATAGTAAGAAATGGGGAGAGCAGCCAGAGCTTCAGAACCAGTAGCAGGAGCTCTGACAAGTTTGCAACATTTTTACAGATCACTCAGCTATTGAAGAATTAACAAAGATTTTTTTTAATGAAGTTTTATTAGAAAGAAAAAAAATCTTTGCTGAGTGTGTCTAAAATAAATTATTTTTAAATAGCTTCAATAATCTTGAAGATTTTACACAAACTCATCGAGGCATTTTTACTGTATTTTTTGCATTGCATTATCATTAAACTTTTTTTTAAATGAACACTATTAAAAAATTTTAATATTAAAAATAAATATTGTCGTTCATATATTTACTTTTACACTTTTTATTATGCTTATTTATGGTTAAAATACAAATATCAACAGTTATTTTTAGTGGACTGTGAGCCCTCGCGGGCAGGGTCCTCTCTCCTTCTGTACTTGTGTGTGCCTTGTTTTGCTCATGTTTATTGTACTTGTCTATATTTGCCTTTTTTTCACATATAAAGCGCCAAGGAATAAATGGCGCTATAAAAATGTATAATAGCAATAATAACAATAATAGATGCTGTTTCAGTAATATCTCTTAGAAATTTTTATTTAAAAAATTTGGAAGCAAATCCTTTCAATTTCTAATAAATTTAGAAACATTTAAAATACTGAAATATCAAACCGAATTATAGTTTTTAAATTGTTACTCGAGGCCTGCTATTTATATAGTAATTTGTATTTAACATGAATTGCTCCCCTAATCCAAAATTTTAAAGGATGTGGCAAAGGAATTTCCATAATTTATACAAATATGGCAGATATTTTTATGAATGGATGAAGTAGAGTTAACATAAAAACTATATGTCACTTCAAAGTACTGTTGAAGCAATCTGTTTCCCACAATATTTATAACATGCCTTTAAGTAAATCATACTAGTCAATTAGAATTAATGATAAAGTTCATGTTAGTGGTTATTGGCTACAACAGTTATGTCAGTAAACAATTTTGAAACCTTTTCGCCAGCATAAAGTTTATTTCTTCTGACAGTTGAAGCTTAACAGTCAAATTCCATACTGAAATATGACTCTAGATAAATTAAGTAAAAATATAACATTTATTCAGTGTGCCCTCTATGTGTTCCAAAAAGACGGCTAACAGGAACAAGTCTGTGGACTTTTTTCTTTATACAATTTAACAATGTTTAAGCAACAAAATTCATTTTTTAAAAAGAGGACATAGCAATGCCCCAATTAAGTTATATAGAGCAGTGGCACATATTTATAAATTGCAATATGTAATATAAATGTATATGTATATTTAATTACGCTTATTTTTTGTGTACTACATGTGTATATTTTAATTATGTTATACTTCACGCATGTGTATATTTTATTTTTCTGTATATTTTCTGTATATGTTTATTCTGCACCTGCTTTCTTTACACATCAGCACATTTCAAGTTTTAGAATCATCTAATATATAAAGCTCAATGTGTGTGTGTGTATGTTTGTATGTATGTGAGTATGTCGGGGATTGGCATCTGCACTGTCGCAGCTACAGCCACAAAATGTTTGCACAGTCACACGTCTGGACCCCGAGAACGTCATAGGCTATGTTGTGAGGCAAAATCTTAACCCTGCGCGTTCCAATTCACCAAACAATTTTGCCCCTAGGTACATAATGGGGAAAAAGTGTATGTATGTATTGGCATGTGCACCGACGCAGCAACAGCCAAAGAATTTTGCACAATCACACGTCTGGACCCCGAGAGCATCATAGGCTATGTTGTGAGGTGAAATTTTAACCCCGCGCGTTCCAATTCACCAAACAATTTTGCCTATTATTCTTATCATTTCTATGGTGTTATCGTCCTTCTGTAAAGCTGGAAATAGCACAATTTATTCCCGTGTCAACACAGACCACCCTCTGACACAGACTGCAGGGGGAGCTCAGTATCACACAGGAGAGGATTAGACACACAGCTCAGCAGTCAGTATCACACAGGATAGGATTAGATACACAGCTCACCAGTCAGTATCACACAGGATAGGATTAGATACACAGCTCAGCACACATTATCACACAGAATAGTATTAGATACATGGCTCAGCAGTCTGTATCACACAGGATAGGATTAGATACATGGTTCAGCAGTCCGTATCACACAGGATAGGATTAGATACACAGCTGAGCAGTCAGTAACACACATGATAGGATTAGGTACACGGCTCAGCAGACAGTATCACACAGGATAGGGTTAGATACACGGCTCAGCAGATGGTATCACACAGGATAGTATTAGATACACGGCTCAGCAGTCAGTATCACACAGAATAGGATTTGATACCAGGCTGAGCAGTCAGTAACACATGATAGGATTAGATACACAGCTCAGCAGAAAGTATCACACAGGAGAGGATTAGGTACACAGCTCAGCAGACATTATCACGCAGGATAGGGTTAGATACACAGCTCAGAAACAGGATGCGCCAAAGGAGAGGACATTTTCATTCCAAGAATTCCACTCATTCCATCTGATTTGTTTTTTTATTTTAAACGCCTCCAGTTTCCAGTTCAACTGCTATTTGCAATGTCCATTAATAATGCTCAGGGACAGTCCTTGAAAGTAGTAGGGATCGATTTAAGTAGTAGGGATCGATTTGCAATCTCCATGCTTTTCTCATGGTCAGCTTTACATGGTCTGTTCAAGAGTTGGAACTGCCAAAAATCTGTTCATCTTTGCACCGAAAGGAAAAACTAAAAATGTTGTTTATCAAAAGGCTCTTGAATGAGTTGAAAATAAAATACTATCAATACTTGGGTAATCGTTTAGTTAATTTGTGTTGCAAATCTGTAGTGTTGAATATGTGATGTGAAATGTTTTTATGTGCAATATAATCATTATAATTTGTTATAACTAACCACAGTTGGTTACTATGCCCAGGCAACGCCGGGCTCTTCAGCTAGTAGAATCATAGAATGGTAGAGTTGGAAGGGTCCTCCTGGGTCATCTGGTCCAACCCCCTGCCCAATGCAGGATTCTCTAAATCATCCCAGACAGATGTCTGTCCAGCCTCTGTTTGAAGACTTCCATGAAAGTCTTTCATGTTTAGTTCACTAAATTACATAGCATTCACAGATTCAGTATCCAGCTGTAGTGCCTATATTTAGCAAGTAGCAATATGCAAAATGAAGCCCTTTTACCACTGCTTTTAAATATCAGTCGCACATGACTATATTAAGAACTTGTGCCAGTCCATTTTGGGGCATAGTGCTAAAGTTATCCTCTGGAAGTATTTTTGTAATTTGTTTAATAATATGTTCCTGGTTGAAAAGAAAATGTTTTACTCTGCAGCCTTGTCTGTGGGAGTACTGTGCCTACAAAAACTGTTTTTTTTTCACTTTGCACCATTGTCTGTGGATGTACTGTGCCTAAAAAATACTTTTTTTTTACTCTTATGATGGAAATGAGTGTTCCTTCTGGTCACATACAGTTGAAATCAGATTTACATACACTATATAAAAAGAAACATATGCATGTTTTTCTCAATATCACATATGTCACTAGTGTGTCTAACAGTGTGCTCTTGTATTCCCGCATTTTCCAATCCTGCTTCAGTGCAGAAAGTAAAGATTGTACACTGTGCTTGCAGCGGGGATTCAACATGGTGGCAACAAAGTAATCATAACTGATAACAATCCGGGCAACTCGGCGGTCATTGTGCAGGGACAGAAGCATGTATTGGCTCACGTGTTCCAGGCTGCCCAGAGGGAACAACAAGCTTTCCTCGGTGGGAGGTGTATCCTCTATGTCCTTTGTGTTGTCTGTATCCTTAGTATCCCCCCAGCCTCGCTCCAGTAATGCCAGTGAGCTGTTTCAGCACCAGCCTGCAAACATGATTCCTCCTCCTTCTCCTCATCCTCTAAAACAGTACTATGTCTGGACAGTTGTGTACCTGTACTGCTATTAGAACAGGAACCCAACCTCTGAGCCATGTGTAGATGACTGAAACACAGAAAAACACAGTATAACAATTATAAAAATACTCTATTGTAAAAAAGTAACAGTAAACAGCAAGTGCTAGTAAAAAGATGATAACAAAACACGGTATTTGGTTGATAAGTTTTTTACAAAAAATGTACACTAAGCCGCTCTACCAAATATCAAGATATACCCATATCAGAGCAGTCCCTAACCGATGTATTTAAAAATCTGACCATGTGTATGGTACCTATATGAGCAGGATTCAGAAAGGTAATGTCCGATGTAAACATGCTGTAGAAGACGGCTTATGTGTGTAGAAGCAATAAACCAATTGAATATAAACACATGGGCCATGCGCACAGTGAACAAGTATGTTAATATGTGTAGATGACTGGCCTGATAATTGTGTGAATAGTCCCTGCTCTTCATCCTGTTCTACCTGTGCACCACCTCATCTATCATCACCCAAATTGTTTTTTCAATGAGGCATAGAAGTGGGATAGTAATTCACAGTCTCTTCAGCATGTGCAAGGTGGAGTTCCACCTTATTGGTATGTTGCATATGAGGTGGCAAAAGGGAAAGAAGTGAAGCTGCAGGGCAAACAGGTGAGCAGCAGCAAATTGACTGAAAACACTGAAAGTACACACTTTCTGCAGCAGCTCTGACATTTTGGGGTAATTGTTCAGGAAGCTCTGTACCATCAATTCAGCACATGAGCCAGGCAAGAATGTGTGTTAATCTGGCTATGCCCATAGATGCTACAAGATTTTGCCCCTTATTGAACACTGCCAGGCCAGCCTTGAGATTCATCAGCACCAACCCTCCGTCCACAGCTCCTGTGCGATGTGGGATTTGCCCCCCAAGCAGAGGAGTTTCAGAAAAGCCTGCTGTCATTTTTCCCTGGCTGTGCTGAATTTGGTGCTATGCTGAAAGACTGAGGAGGATGTGAAGGAAGCAGAGTAGGAGAAGGAGGCAACATGGACAGAAAAACATCCAGCAATCTTGAAATGCTGGTAGGACATGTACCAAAATGCTTTCTGCCTCAGGCCTGGCCACCACTACATTTTCCAAGTGGGCATTAATGGAAATATAATGTCCCTGCCCATGTTTACTAGTCCACATATTGATGGATATGTGTACCTTGACACTGATGTCCAGGGCTGGCTCCAGGTTTTTGAGGCCCCGGGCGAAAGAGTCTCAGTGGGACCTGCCTTTAACACATACCAAGATTCATGCCGTGTGACATCCGTGGTGCCGGCCAAAAACGGACTTGCCTCCGTGTGGATCACACGGACACACATGTGATCCACACGGACACTCGCTCTGTGGCAAAACACATTCATGTGAATGAGGCTATTGATTAGTAGTGTACGCATGAAAAAAAGAAGAGAGAGAAAAAGAAAGAAAGATTAGAGAGAAAGAACAGAAAGAGAGAAAGAAAGAACAGAGAGAAAGAAAGACAGAAAGAGAGAAAGAAAGAAAGAAGGAAAGAGGAGAAATAAAGAACAGAGAAAGAAAGAACAGAGACAAAGAAAGGAAGAGCAGAGAGAGAAAGAAACAGAGAGAGAAAGAAAGAAAGAACAGAGAGAAAGAAAGAAAGAAAAAGAAAGACAGAGGGGAATTAAAGAACAGAGAGAAAGAAAGGAAGAACAGAGAGAGAAAGAAACAGAGAGAGAAAGAGAAAGAAAAGAACAGAGAGAAAGAGAAAGAAAGAGGGTAAAGAAAGAAAGAACAAAGAGAGAAAGAAAGAGGGGAAAGAAAGAAAGAACAAAGAGAGAAAGAAAGGGGAAAGAAAGAACAGAGAGCAAGAAAAAAGAAAGAAAGAAAAAGAACAGAGGGAAAAAGAGTGGACAGAAAAAAGTAACAGGGAGAGAGAGAGAAAAAGAAGGAGGGGAAATAAAGAAAGAACAGAGAGGTAGATAGAAAAAGAAAGAAAGAAAGAAAGAGGGCAAAGAAAGAACAGAGAGAAAGAAAGAAAGAGAGGAAAGAGAACAGACAGAGAGAGAGAAAGAACAGAGACAGAAAGAAAGAAAGAGGGGAAAGAAAGAGAACAGAGAGAGAGAAAGAACAGAGAGAGAGAAGAAAAGATTAGAGAGAAAGAGCAAAGAGAGAGAAAGAAACAGAAAGAAATATTCTATAAAGATACCATAGCAGCCCTGCTCCCATTGTAGTGCCCACCTGAGCCTCCTGGTGCAGGACATATCATGATCTGCTCACATGGCCGACATCCCCGATTCCAAGAAGATCCCGCTGTCCCCTCTGTCAGAGGAGGACACGGTGATGGATCTGAAGCATTCCCTGAAGTGCCTCCATGGTTCCGTCACAATATCCTCCCGAAATTACCTCATTTCTGGTCAGATTCCAGATTCACTTCCGGTGGAACGTTACGTGCAAGTTTTAAAGTGCTCCTTGGGGCTCCGCTGTGTACTTCTATGTCCGCGGAAAAAGTTAGCTCCTGGCTGGGGCAGTCTCTCTCAAAATCGGGACTGTCTCGCTGGACCCAGGACGGTTGGGACTCGGGAGGAATAAATGCTCCCCACCATACACCTCGTACATGCACGGCTCCGCTTTGTATGCCTCATGCACACACATCTCCGCTCCGCACACCTTGTACACCCCCAGCTCTGCTCCGCTCCATAAACACACAGCTCAGCGCTGTACACACAGGGCTCTGTTCTGTAAACCTCATACACACACGGCTCCACAACGTACACCTCGTACACACATGGATCCACTCCGTACATCTCGTACACATGCGACTCCGTACCGTACACTTCCTACACACATGGCTCCGCTCCGTACACTTCATACACACATGGCTCCGCTCCGTACACTTCGCACACACATGGTTTTGCTCCGTACACCTCGTACAAACACAGCTTCGCTCCAAATACCTTGTACACACATGGCTCTGCTCCAGTACATCTCGCACACACATGGCTCTGCTCCGTACACCTCGTACACCCATGGCTCTGCTACGGCACACCTTGTACACACATGTCTCTGCTCCGGTACACCTCATACACAGGCGGCTCTGCTCCTTACACCTCGTACACACGCGGCTCTGTTCCTTACACCTCGTACACACGGCTCTGCTCCGTAAACCTCATGCACACACGGCTCTGCTCTATACACCTGGTACACACACGGCTCTGCTACATCCACCTTGTAAACCTGTCCTGATCTCACACATAAGTACACACACAGCTCTGCTACATCCACCTTGTAAACCCCTCCTAACCCCACACAGAAACTTTACCTCATCCAGACCAGCACCATAATGATGCGACCAGCACAGCAGAATCCTGCAGCCACCCTGATCATGTGACCCCTGACTCCTCCCCTCCTGTGACCTCATGACAGGTCCTGTGCCGAACACAAGATTACAGCCGAAGCGATGATCATTACTGGCTGTATGTGGCTGCGTGGGTCCCTCGGGGAGGGCGCAGGATGGGGTTGGTACATGGGGGCGTGGCGGTGCCGGTGGGTATCCTAATCCCAGACAGCGTGAGTGGGCCTCCCATCTCACCAGGGCCCCGGCACTTGCCCGGGTGCGCCGGGTGCTGACGCCGGCCCTGCTGATGTCACTGCGCAGTGCACACTTGATTTTCTACCAACATATTAGTGCAGGGCAGGGTTGGACCACCTGGAAAAGTAGTGGTGGCTGGTAACCACATACTGTGGTTTCCATGATCTCAATGCATTGTTACCCCTTTATAAATCACTTATGAGTGGGAGAACGAGGCTGAGACCACAGCAGAAGAGGAAGCAGGAGGAGGCTTAGATCTTTCATGGTTTTTCATATGTGTACTAAACTGCAGATCATGCTTTGCATTCAGATTCATAGTCGTGCAGGAGGTGGTGCTCATGTTAAGAACATTCATGCCTCACTTCAGTATCTGATGGAACAGCATGCAAAGCACTCTTATCTGGTTACGGAGCTACTTTGAGCTGTCTTTGGTATGCTCAGATTGATGGCACGGTGGCCAGTAGCAGGTAGTAGTACTGCCTAGGGGTCAGATGTTGAGCTTTTGCACTCTACTCCCTCTTTTGCTGTGCAGCTGGGGCCATGTGACCACCAACTGTTCCTCCAAACTGCCATTGTCACTAAGATTGGCTTCATGTGGGTTCTAAGACCTCATCATCCCCCATCGCATTGTCGCATCTCTCCAGTCTGTCCTTATCTCTGCTGCCTGACTACTGTGCAACAACACGTTTGGTTATCCCCTACATTCAGAACTTTCAAACTGAACTTGAAACACCATGTCTTCAGAACAGCTTACAGCCTGCAATGACACTGCTGCCAACTTACCACTTCCAGACCTGCCACCTCGCTAACATCGGATCTGCTGCAACCCCCAAAACTACTGTCTCCTTCCCCATTATCCTATAATGTAATGTAAAGCTGCAAAGGTAGGGTCCTCTCTGTACCTGTCTGTGACTATTAGCTTGCTCATTGTAATTTCTATTTATTTTTTGTATGTAACCCCTCCTCATTTACAGCACCATGGATTCAAGTGTGTTCTAAAAATAACAATAATAAACCCCCTTATGATCTTTCACCCTGTACTCTTTGGTGGTCTGCACACAGCAGAAAGCCATAGCAGTTGGCATCTTTGATTTGTTATCATTATCTGAGATGTGCTGCAGTGGTCCGCTGACCATTTGCATTATTTGTCCTACGTACTCATCCTCAAACCGAACAGGTGGTTTGCAGTCAGTGAACGCAATCTCTTCCACTTCTGGGGCAGGACCAGGCAACCACAGCCAGTGTAGTCATCAAAAAGCAAAAGTGACTGCTGCATGTCTTGGGGCTCAGACTGCCTGATTTGCAAGGGGGTGAGGTGGAAAACAGATACCCATGGGCCACAGGTGCCTTCAGCACGGAACCGGGTCGAAGGGAAAGATAAGGATCTTTCAGGCATTCAATATAAAGCTGCCTCTACTTGTTTTGTCCTGACCATTCATACAGCGGTTCTCGGGCCTATGGAATTACGCAGAATGTCTTGTCACCTGCGTGCAGCAGAGTAAGGTGTTTCATTTGCCACATCCCCTATTCTATGCTATCCTCATTCTTTGTCCCCCAAAAAAGTGCAGAGTATTACATGACTTGTATACAGAGAGAAGGCAAGAGTGGGCATTGGATTATTACACTGTATGCAGAGTGCCCCCACAGAGCCTGTTTTCAGAGTACCCCCAAAAGAAAAATTAAAATAAAAAACACAAAAACAATGTTGGCTACCTCCTCCTTTGCTTGTTCCACCTACACATCCAAGTCCACCTCCACCTCCTCTTCAACCTCCTCCTCCACTTGACCCTCACCTCCTGGTCCTAATAAGGACCTAATATTTATATATTTTTTTATTCTGTCACTTTAAGTTTTTTATTCTGTCATTTTAAGTTATTTCCCTATCCACATTTGTTTACAAGGCAATTGTTCTGCTCTTACACTCATTTTGCTTCCTTGTGCTTTAAAATGACTGTAAAATGTTCATAGTAAGGGCAATGTTTGGGTCCCATTGACTTCCTTTGGATTCGTTTCAAGTTCTGATGCCCGAACCTAACTTTTGGCTACCGTTTAGCCAAACCCTAACGAACCTGAACATCCATGGGTCCTCTCAGTCCTACACCTGGGTACTCATTAGTACTTTTATTTTTTTTGTATTACTTTTAATAACTAATCATTTTGTTGTGAACTGTGTCTAACATTCTGTAGGTCAAACACTCATTTCCTTTTTTTAATTTTGTGGGTTTTTTTTACCTATCCGTTATGTTGTGCACGTGTTACGAAGGGAACACTTATGGCATCAAAGGTTCGAGGACAGTGATGTTATATGTTGGAATTGTAGAAAGTTGGAGGTTTATTGATAGGCTGAGAGGTGAATTGCATCTTACCAACTTCAGCCAACTTCACATCCATTGAGTGAGAATGCCTTTGTGGTGGCTTACACCCTAAAGTCCATATTAAGATACTAAAACTGCAGCATATTAATTCTATCAGCATTTTTGCAGTGTTTTACAATCATTCAGATAGAATAGCAAAAAGCACATTTAAAAAATATGCACAGCAAAAATAGCGAAAATGTGAGCATTTAATGCAGCATTTTTCCTGCGCAAGACACGTTTTTGGTGCCAAAATGTCTGCTTCCAAAAAAAAACTTAATGTGGTATAGATAATCCTGGTATAGATAAGTGTAACCCAGGACCTTGCTATAGAAATTCAATGGCTTTTGTTGTGTTAAGAGATAATACTTCGTATCATGATATTTTTCTTGTGGGTTACTGTATCTAAATACTTTCATGACATGTGACATACAGTTGTGTCATATGTTGTGCCCTTGCCTTTTATGCAGGTTTGCAAGCTATGCCCGCATCTTTAGCAGCAAATGATGGCTGATTTAATTACGATTAGTGTTGAGCGATACCGTTCAATACCCAAAAATATCGTATCGGATGGTATCGCCCGATACGAAAAAAATATCGGGTATCGCCGATTCCGATACCGGAAGTCCCATTCAAGTCAATGGGACTTCCGGTATCGGAATGTAAAAAAGCCCTTTATTTCCTTGTTGGCTAATTCTACATAATTGAAAACAGATAAGAGTCATGTAGAATGTATTGTGGGAGGTGGAGGAGACATTAAAGGTATAGTGGTTTATTCAAATCACATGGCATAGCATTAATTCCAATTTTTTTTTTCAAGACGCTCGGAGTTAAAAAGATATTGACTATGTTAACCTTTTTTATATTTAGTCAGATATGTATGTTTCACAACTTCCATGCTCTTCACCTTCTTTTGTACTTCTCCCACACTTTCTCCTTCATGATCCGCAGCAGTAGCATTTTTTTCATCAACTTTTTCTTCACCTTATTCATCTTCTTCTTCTTCATCTTCTTCCCATTAAT
Organism: Dendrobates tinctorius; assembly: GCF_039654945.1. Taxonomy (NCBI): domain Eukaryota; kingdom Metazoa; phylum Chordata; class Amphibia; order Anura; family Dendrobatidae; genus Dendrobates; species Dendrobates tinctorius. The sequence continues at coordinate 15,987,956 of NW_027361858.1, read as the reverse complement.
TTTTTTTCTTCCATTCTTCATATTCTTCTTATTCAGCTATTATTAATTTTCATATGCTATTTCTTCATCTTCTTCCTATTCTTCTTTTTCTTCATTTTCTTATGGTGACAGGCATTCCTGTAGTACTTATCTATAAAAGTTAGAAGATTACACCTTACGTTCTGCCTGTCACAAAAGATTTACAACAGGATTTGTCCGCGTTCAGTTTGGCCTGCAGCAGCAGGCATTTTCCAGGGGCACCACGAGGAGGAACGGACTCACCCCCATTTACTGCTTAGTCTTCTTCTGCTTATAATTTTGATTTCTTCTATGCTGACTTTTAGTCTTATGCTTAATGTTCTTCTGCTTTTGCTTCTTCTGCTTCTTGTTCTTCTGTCTTTTCTTCTGTATCTTGGTGGTTGTCTTCATGTTCTTTGTCCTCTTGGTCATATTATTTAGGATCATATTTCTTGTCTTCTTTGGTGTGGTCTTCAGGGTCGTCGTCATCAGGGTCGTCGTCATGGAGACCACTACGGATTACCAAAAACAATTTTAAAAAGCTTGATCTTGGAAATGTAGCAGAAGGTACAAGAAGGCTGAGAAACTGGCGAGAACCAGCTGACAGTACTGGAACCCGTAGTGGCAGCAGAAGGAACAAGAGCCAATGGCACTACTGAGGAACAGCTGACGGTGCTGGAACCCAGATGGGTAGCAAAAACTACAAGAGCCAATGGCACTACCGAGGACCAACTGACGGTACTGGACCACGGTTACTAAGCAGAAGGTACCTGTGCTAAAAAGCACTACGAAGGACCAGCTGACGTTGCTGGACCTCGGATACCGAGATGGAGGCACCTAGGCCAAAGGCTCTGGCGAGAACCAGCAGACAGTGCTGGAACCTGGATGGGTAGCAGAATTAACAAGAGCCAATGGCACTACCGAGGACCAACTGACGGTGCTGGACCACGGTTACTAAGCAGAAGGTACCTGTGCTAAAAAGCACTACCAAGGACCAGCTGACGGTGCTGGACCTCGGATACCGAGATGGAGGCACCTAGGCCAAAGGCTCTGGCGAGAACCAGCAGACAGTGCTGGAACCCAGATGGGTAGCAGAAGGAACAAGAGCCAATGGCACTACCGAGGAACAGCTGACGGTGCTGGACCACGGTTACTAAGCAGAAGGTACCTGTGCTAAAAAGCACTACCAAGGACCAGCTGACGGTGCTGGACTTCGGATACCGAGATGGAGGCACCTAGGCCAAAGGCTCTGGCGAGAACCAGCTGACAGTGCCGGAACCCGGTTGGGTAGCAGAAGGTACCCATCCAAAGCAAAGTAGCCAGGCCGCAAGCCGGTCGCAGTTACCGAAAACCACAGTCCTACAGGGGGTCCATGTCCCATTGGCACTACGGATCCAGCCATCAGTGCCAGTTCCCGCAGCCCACATAGGAGTCACCTAAACTGCAGGCACCCTAGAGTCGGCTAACCCGGCCGCAAGACGACAGGACAACGGATTGGTGGCATAGTGACCTTGACACTACCCGGAAACAGCAGGCGTGCTGAAAACAGGCTGGGCAACAGGGACTACCCGTGCCAAAGACACTGCCGAGAACCAGCTGACGGTGCTGGAACCCAGATGGGTAGCAAAAGCTACAAGAGCCAATGGCACTACCGAGGAACAGCTGACGGTGCTGGACCACGGTTACTAAGCAGAAGGTACCTGTGCTAAACAGCACTACTAAGGACCAGCTGATGGTGCTGGACTTCGGATACCGAGATGGAGGCACCTAGGCCAAAGGCTCTGGCGAGAACCAGCTGACCGTGCCGGAACCCGGGTGGGTAGCAGAAGGTACCCATCCAAAGCAAAGTAGCCAGGCCGCAAGCCGGCCGCAGTAACCGAAAACCACAGTCCTACAGGGGGTCCATGTCCCATTGGCACTACGGATCCAGCCTTCAGTGCCAGTTCCCGCAGCCCACATAGGAGTCACCTAAACTGCAGGCACCGTAGAGTCGGCTAACCCGGCCGCAAGACGACAGGACAACGGATTGGTGGCATAGTGACCTTGACACTACCCGGAAACAGCAGGCGTGCTGAAAACAGGCTGGGCAACAGCGAGTACCCGTGCCAAAGACTCTGCCGAGAACCAGCTGACGGTGCTGTAACCCAGATGGGTAGCAAAAGCTACAAGAGCCAATGGCACTACCGAGGAACAGCTGACAGTGCTGGACCACGGTTACTAAGCAGAAGGTACCTGTGCTAAAAAGCACTACCAAGGACCAGCTGACGGTGCTTGACTTCGGATACCGAGATGGAGGCACCTAGGCCAAAGGCTCTGGCGAGAACCAGCTGACAGTGCCGGAACCCGGGTGGGTAGCAGAAGGTACCCATCCAAAGCAAAGTAGCCAGGCCGCAAGCCAACCGCAGTTACCGAAAACCACAGTCCTACAGGGGGTCCATGTCCCATTAGTACTACGGATCCAGCCTTCAGTGCCAGTTCCCGCAGCCTACATAGGAGTCACTTAAACTGCAGGCACCGTAGAGTCGGCTAACCCGGCCGCAAGACGACAGGACAACGGATTGGTGGCATAGTGACCTTGACATTACCCGGAAACAGCTGGCGTGCTGGAACCAGGCTGGGCAACAGGGAGTACCCGTGCCAAAGACACTGCCGAGCACCAACTGGCGTTGTTGGAGCCCAGGGACAATCATGGTGCAGGCCGAGGCCTACTTGGTGGCAGTTTTAGATTGTTTGTAGGCTACAACAGACTGTCAACGTGCTCCAATTAGGCATCTGTCTCCACTCTGTTTCCAGGATTTCATGTGACCACCAACACCGCCAGTTTATGCGTACAGCAGCCGTCTGCCCAATCCATCCCCTGATGTGTGTCTGCCACTGTCTCCTGCTCTGTCCACATTCCCACCGCTTGTAGTGGGAAGGTGGACAGCGCAGGAGACAGTGCCGGACACACATTGGGGGATCTGCTCACGTAACAGAACACCAGGAACACAGGAACAAGTGTGGAATGCGTGGACAGCAACTGTGAGCAGGAACTGGCAGTGTTGGAGGTCAGGGGAAATACTAGAGACAGAGTGGAAACAGAGGCCAAATCAGAGAATGTTTAAATCTGAAGTAGTTACAATTTGGAGGCAGCAGCACTTTGCCCTCCACACAGCAGGGGATCAGCTGACGTTACCGACCCCCACTTTCACATGAACGAGTGTTTTTTTTCTGTGTGGACAGCACTTCCGAGCAACAACTGACAATGTTGGAGCACAGGGATAGTCATTTTGTAGACTGAGGCCTACTTGGAGGCAGTTTAAGATAAGACGTTGCTTGAATTTTGAGGCAGCAGGAGAGTTTGCCGTACACACAGTAGGGGATCAGCTGACGTTACAGAACCCCACTTACACATGAGCGAGTGTTTTGGCTGTGCGGACAGCACTTCTGAGCACCAACTGGCGGTGTAGGAGCCCAGGGAAAATCAGGTAGTAGGCCGAGGCCTACTTGGTGGCAGTTTGCGATTGTTTCTAGACTACTACTAACTGTCAACGTACTCCAATTAGGCCTCTGTCTTCACTCTGTTTCGAGTATTTCCTCTGGCTTCCAACCACGCCAGTTGCTGCTCTGAAATGCCGTCTGCACAACCCACACTTGTTCCTGTGTTACTGGGGTTCTGTAACAGCAGCTTCTCCCTAGAGGTGAGTCAGGCAATGTCTCCTGCTCTGTCCAGATTTCCACTACAAGTAGTGGGAATGTAGACAAAGCAGGAGACATTGCCGTGCTCACCTCTGGAGATGAGCAGATGTTACAGGACCCAGGTAACACAGGAACAAGTGTGGATTGTGCAGACGGCACTTGAGAGCAGAAACAGGCGGTGTTGTAGGCCGGAGGAAATACTCAAAACAGAGTAGAGACAGAGGGCAAATCAGAGAACATATTAAATCAGAGGTAGTCAGAAGTTGTAGGCAGCAGGAGAGTTTGCCGTACACACAGCAGGGGATCAGCTGACGTTACCGAACCCCACTTACACATGAGCGAGTGTTTTGTCTGTGCGGACAGCACTTCTGAGCACCAACTGGCGGTGTCGGAGCCCAGGGAAAATCAGGTAGTAGGCCGGGGCCTACTTGGAGTCAGGTGTAAATCTGAGGTTGTTTGACTGTGGAGGGAGCAGGACACTTTGCCATACACACAGCAGGGGACCAGCTGACGTTACCAAACCCCACTTTCACATGAACGAGTGTTTTGTCTGTGCGGATAGCACTTCTGAGCACCAACTGGCGGTGTCGGAGCCAAGGGAAAATCAGGTAGTAGGCCGAGGCCTACATGGTGGCAGTTTGTGATTGTTTCTAGACTACTACTAACTGTCAACGTACTCCAATTAGGCCTCTGTCTTCACTCTGTTTCGAGTATTTCCTCTGGCTTCCAACCATGCCAGTTGCTGCTCTGAAATGCCATCTGCAGAACCCACACTTGTTCCTGTGTTACTGGGGTTCTGTAACAGCAGCTTCTCCCTAGAGGTGAGTCAGGCAATGTCTCCTGCTCTGTCCAGATTTCCACTACAAGTAGTGGGAATGTAGACAAAGCAGGAGACATTGCCGTGCTCACCTCTGGAGATGAGCAGATGTTACAGGACCCAGGTAACACAGGAACAAGTGTGGATTGTGCAGACGGCACTTGAGAGCAGAAACAGATGGTGTTGTAGGCCGGAGGAAATACTCAAAACAGAGTGGAGACAGAGGGCAAATCAGAGAACATATTAAATCAGAGGTAGTCAGAAGTTGTAGGCAGCAGGAGAGTTTGCCGTACACACAGCAGGGAATCAGCTGACGTTACCGAACCCCACTTACACATGAGCGAGTGTTTTGTCTGTGAAGACAGCACTTCTGAGCACCAACTGGCGGTGTAGGAGCCCAGGGAAAATCAGGTAGTAGGCCGAGGCCTACTTGGAGTCAGGTGTAAATCTGAGGTTGTTTGACTGTGGAGGGAGCAGGACACTTTGCCATACACACAGCAGGGGATCAGCTGACGTTACCGAACCGCACTTACACATGAGCGAGTGTTTTGTCTGTGTGGACAGCACTTCTGAGCAACAACGGGCGTTGCTGTAGCCCAGGAAATAAAGTTCAGGTCATAGAAACATGAACACAACAGTAGACCTAGATCCTGTTGCCAGCCAATTATTTATTCTGGAAGAGGACTGGCAAATTCAGGTGAGATCCAGGCCTTGTTCATTTTCAGAAAAGTAAGCCGATCAACATTATCAGCGGATAGTCACGTGCGACGGTCTGTTACCACACCACTTGCAGCACTAAAGACACGTTCCGATAATACACTGGCAGCAGGGCAAGCCAGCACCTCCAATGCATACTGGCTAAGCTCTGGCCATGTATCCAGCTTAGAGACCCAATACTTGAACGGGGAAGAGCCGTCTGGGAGTACACTCACAGGTCAAGACAAGTAGTCTGTCACCATCTGACGGAAATGTTGCCTCCTGCTGACTGGAGCCGTCTGTGATGGTGTAGCCGTTTGTGGCGGTCCCACAAAACATTTCCACATTTGGGCCATACTGGCCTTGCCTTGTCCTGCGGCACTGCCTCTGCTACCTCTTTGTGCAGAGCTTCCTCCACTGCCTCTACCCACATGGCTGCTTTGAAAAGCACTACCAGCAACACTTGCGGGGGGAATGGAGAACATGATGGCCTGCACAAGTGTTTCTTGGTACTCCCGCATTTTTCGCTCCCGGTTCAACTGTGGTATGAGGCTTTGTAAGTTGTCCCGGTAGCGAAGATCTAGGAGGGTGTACACCCAATAATCAGCCGTGTGGAGAATGTTGGTGATGCGGCAGTCATTTAACAAGCACTGCAGCATGAAATCAACCATGTGCTGCAGACTGTCAACTGGACCGGAAACGCTGTCCCCAGCTTGAGGCAGCATCTCTGCCTGCTCAGCATCACCCCACCCTCGCTGTACACACTGACTACTAGAGCCTTGTGTACCTCCCTCCTCTGGAGAGATGTGTTCCTCCTCCTCCATTGACTCCTCGTCATCCTCCTCACTAAGTGTCCCCTGCCTGGGCCTTTGTGTGGAAGCACGTTGCGCAGACTTGCCAGAAGCAGATGGCATTTCTGACTCCTCATCCTCGACCTCTTCAAAAACCTCCTCACTTAGTGCTTGTAAGGTTTTTTGAAGCAGACAGATGAGGGGAACAGTCATGCTGATTAGTGCATCATCTGCACTGGCCATCCGCGTGGAGTCATCGAAGGCACGCAAAACTTGGCAGATGTCCCTCATAGTGGCCCACTCAGTGGTGGTGAAGTGTGTCCGGCGCACAGTGCGAATTGTTTGCGCCTGATGCAGCTGGTACTCCATTACTGCTGCCTGCTGCTCATACAACCGCTACAACATATGTAACGTTGAATTCCACCTGGTGGGAAGGTCACATATGATGCGATGTTCTGGCAGGCGGAATCGGCATTGCAGAGATGCAAAGCGCGATCTTGCCATGCTGAAACGCTGCAAGTGAGCACACTCTAGGCGAACCTCCAGCAGTGCATCAAGATCCGGATAGTCCCTCAGAAAGCTCTGCATGACCAAATTGAGCACGTGTGCCAGACATGGTATGTGAGTGAGGTTGCCTAGGCCCAGAGCTGCCACTAGATTTCGGCCATTGTCACTCACTACCAAACCTGGCTGGAGATTCGCTGGCACAAACCACACATCGCTCTCCTGCTTGATGGCATTCCAGAGCTCCTGTGCTGTGTGGCTCCGATTCCCCAAAGAAATTAATTTAAGGACGGCCTGTTGACGTTTGGCCACACCTGTGCTCATATCTGGCCTAACAGGCTCATGCAGTGCTGATTCCGAGGAACTAGAGTAGGAGGAGGACTCAATATGTAAAGACTGCATTCCTGCAATCCTTGGAGTTGGCAGAATACGTACAGAGCCACTCTCCAGATCTGTACCCGGCTCCACAACATTGACCCAATGGGCAGTGAGGGAAAGGTATCGTCCCTGTCCATGGCTACTGGTCCACACATCGGTGGTCAGGTGGACCTTGCTACTGACGGCGTTTAGTAGCGCATGTTTTATGTTTGCCTCCACATGTTTCTGCAGGGCAGGGACGGCTCGCCTGCTGAAATAAAAGCGGCTGGGCACCGTGTATTGTGGGACTGCCAATGCCATGAAGTTACGGAAGGTGTCAGTCTCCACCAGCCTGAATGACAGCATCTCAAGGGCCAGTAGTTTGGCAATGCCGGCATTCAGAGCCAGTGCTCGGGGATGGTTTGCCGAGTATGGCCGCTTTTTCTCCCATGCCTGTGCTACCGATTGCTGGTGAGTGGCCTGGGAGTGTGCTGATGACTGCGAACGTGGTTCAGTGGGTGGAATTTCACTGGATCTCTGGACAACAGTGGCAGTGGTTCTTCCATGGCGTTCCAGTGAGGAAGCCGAACCAGCTGTGTGTGAGCTGGAGGAAGAGGCCCCAACACGAGCTGAAGAGGTGGTAGGTGCTGCTGAAGGTTGGCCTACATCTTCAGTGTGTCTGTGTAACTCCACCTCGTGCTTGGTACGCACATGTTTCCACATATTTGTGGTATTGAGGTTGCTCACATTTTTCCCTCATTTCACTTTCTGATGACACAGCTTGCATTTGACAAACCAAATGTCATCTGCAACTGTGTCAAAAAAAGACCACGCACTGCAAGTCCTGGGAGCGCCCGTTTTGTGTTTTGGAAGAGGATTGCTCCTCACGGGTGCCAAAGTGGAGGCTACAGGCAACCAAGTCTGCCCCCGCCCTCTCCCTCCTCTTTTGGCCGTTCGGGGAATCTCTTCCTCAGAGCTGCTCCCACCACCTTCCTGTGGCTGATGCCATGATGGGTCAAGGACCTCATCATCTCCACTCCCCTCTTCAAGCACCGGCTGGTCCTGGGTTGTCTCGCCAGCACCGTACGCACCAGAAATTGGCAACTGAGTCTCATCATCATCAGATGAGCACTGAGGTGTGCTGACAATAGGCACTGGCCCACCCGCCTCTTCAGATTCAGAGGGACAAAGCAGTTGCGCATCACTGCATACTCCCTCTTCTTCACGCTCTAGAATGCTGCTTGGCTGGCCACCTCTTTCCAAGCCAACAGATTCTGAGAACAGAAGTAAATATTGAGATGGCTCCTGTCCAGGGCTCTCAGACTGCCTGGGCAATTTGGCAGGTGGTGAAGAGACAGATTGTTGCTCTTCAGTGCTCTGGCCTTGGGAGGATGCAGAAGTCATTGAAGTGGATGTGTTAGCTGCCATCCATCCGACAACAGCTTCAATTTGTTCGTCACGCAGCAGTGGGGTACGGCGAGGTCCTACAAAGCTGCGCATGAAGGACTGTTGCCTGGTAAAAGTGGGGGATGCCGGGTCACTGGTGGCCGCAGCAGACACCGAATCCCCACGTCCTCTCCCTGCTGAATCCCCCCATCCTCTCCCTGCTGAAACTCCATGGCCATGACCACGTGCCTTAATCCCTGCCTTCTTCATCTTGGTAGACTGATAAAGAGAGGCAGAAAAGTAAAAAAGGGGTGGCTTAGTGTTCTTATTCCTGAACACCTGCTAACCAGTGTAAGAAACACTAATTTGGCTAAGAGTGTGTGTACTACACTTTAATATGATCTAGTGTGGCCTACACAACTCTAAAGTGGAGTGTTTGGTGAACTTTATTTCCTTTTTTTTGGGGGGGGAAAAAGAAAAGGATGTGACCAAAGTTTGAAAGCTATAGTATCACAAACTTTTTGGAGCGATTACAATGCAGGAAGCTAACCTACAATGCAATTGATGAGGCTCCAAAAAATAGGGTGATACTAGTCTGGCTGGCCCTGAAGGGCACAAGCCAGCAAAAAGGCTCCTCTATCTAATCCTAAATAGTGTTTGCAACCAACCAATGACAATGGATGCGGATGGAAGCACACTAATATAGGAACAAAAATCTGGATAAATTAGCTGCAAAAAAAGGACTGTGTATGAGGCAGTGACGCACGCTGAGCGGACTACAGCTAGCTGTGGCTGTAGAACACACTGCAACGTGAGCTGCACTCACACACAGAGAGACCTATCAGACAGCCAAAAACAGTGCAGAGAAATGGGCTATAGCACTGAAAGGCTGCTGAAAGGCTCCGCTGTTCACTCCTTTAGTGTTTGCAACCAATGTATATGGATACGTATGGAAGCACACTATAGAGGAGAAAAAAAAAGCAGCAATAAAAGAAAAATGTGTATGAGGCAGAGACAAACGCTGGGCGGCCTACAAGCAGACGTGCCTGCAGGACCCACTACACAGCGTGGGTCTGCACTCACACAGCCCTTGCAGACAGCTATTAAAACAGCGCTGCTCGGCTACAAAAATGCTACAGTGGTGGATTATGTAGCCTGGGTAGAGCTATAGATATTTTAGATGATCGCTATTTCTAACTGTCCCTCACAGTCTTCAACAGCAGCCTGTCCCTAACTGAATTCACAGCAGAGTGACCAGAAATGGCAGCTGCAGCGGTTTTTATAGTGCATCATGACATCATTTCAGCAGCCAATCACAGCCATGCCAGTAGTTAACATGCCTACATGCCAAACAGGATGTGCCCACACTTCTGAGGATCCCCATTGGCTGAATCAAATCGAGCGGGCTCCTAGCATTATGGGAACTTCCGATTCCGGTATTCGATATGAAAAAAGTATCGGAACTAAGTATCGGAATTCCGATACAGCGAATATCGGCCGATACCCGATACTTGCGGTATCGGAATGCTCAACACTAATTACGATTAATCAGCCATAACACTATGTAACGCAATTTTTGTTTTAAGCTTTTAAGTGCTATATTCCAGTTACTCATGCCTAAATAGTCAAGAAAAACTATTTAATTATAGACTTTTCTTTTGTGATGAAGACAATTAAATATTCAGTTTACGTATTTGCATAGGGAAATCAAAATTGTTCATCATTTCTTTTTGCTGATACAGTTACAAAAACATTGTCTATACGTTTAATATTGGCCAGGATGAGCAAGAGTGGTTTAGACGTGAGTAGCTTTTGTAGATTTATGATTATACTGCAAATCACTTTCACGAGTCAACCCCCAAATATAGTCTCCCATCATATTCTTGTTATTCTATCCTTGGTAGCGTCGTTCGAAGTCCTTTATATCCTGATGAAAGCGCTCGCCTTGCTCTTCTGAGTAACCCCCCATATTTTCCTTGAATTTGTCAAGATGAGCATCCAAAATATGTACTTTGAGGGACATCATACATTCCATTTTTCCAAAGTTCTTTATCAGAGCCTGAACCAGTTGCTCATATTTCTCATCCTTGTGATTGCCGAGCAAACCATGCACCACTGCAGCAAAGCTGCTCCAAGCTGCTTTCTCTTTTCTTGTCAGCTTCTTTATGAATTCTTCGTTCTCTATAATCTGCTTAATTTGAGGTCCGACGAAGATTCCAGCTTTTACCTTTGCCTCAGACAGCTTAGGAAAGAGATCTTGCCTATTCTTTGTCGAGAGCTATGACAAACTGTTTTATCAGGCTAACTTTATAAGCAAGGGTGGCATCAGCACTTTCCGTGGGTCCACCAATGGCTCCCACTTCATTTTTATCTTTTCCCACAGAAAACTCAGTCCTCTTTGGCCAGTCCCACCTGTGATAGTGCTGATTGGTGTTCCAGCTTTCCCAAAGGCAAAGAAAAGAAGAAAACTTTGTAAAACCACCTTGGAAGCCCATCAGAAATGCCACCATTTTGAAATCTCCAATGACGTCCCAGCCATAATCCTCCTACTTCAAGACACACAACAGCAGCTTTACACTGGTGTAGCCCTCTTTGAGGTGAACTGAGTGCACCACAAGCAGAGATGGGTACTTATTCCCATTATGCAGCAGCACGGCTTTGAGGCTCCTGGATAAACTGTCTATGAATAGACGCCACTCGTTCGAGTTGCATGTGATTCCTATAGCTTCGACTAGACCCACCACATTGTTGCAGAAGCATAGTCCATCTTGCTGACTGAAGAAGCTGGCAAAAGTTTGATGACGCTTTCTCTGATCAGCAACTTTGACACTTTCGCTTAACAAGTTCCACTGTTTGAGCCTGGATGTGAAAAGCTCAGCATTTGAGTTGGTGAGATCGAAGTCTCTGAGATCGTTAAGGTCTTCTTGGTTAGGGTAGTAAGGTGTTTGTTCTTTTTCGCAGCTGTATACTAGATCTGCATTGTCTTCCTCACTCTCAGACTGCCTCTATTCTCCTGAAGATGGCTGAACTCCTTCTGGAGGAATGGGTACAGGCAGCTCAGGGCAGTGTGAAACTGAAGCAATTGAGGAATGAATGTCTGGATAGGTGATAGGACGTGCATGCTTTCCAGTTCGACATTTGGAAGGGTCCACCATACAGAAGTAGTAGTTGTTGATATGGTCAGTACGCAATCACCAAATTCGAGGGAGAGCAAACTTCATTGCCCTTTTGTCACCTCTGTACCAGCCTGTAAGGTATTAAACATGAGAATAAAATCTATAAGTGTATTGAACTGTATGATATACAATTTTGAATATTCTTCTATAGCAGCAAAAAATGTTGCACTTATTTTAACAACAGTTCTTCTAAGCTGTAATGAGGAATTTAAAAAGTTAAAATCTTGATATCTTAGCTATCAACAATTGTTCACCTTACCCTCAAGAGTTCTTTTGCAGTATTCACATGTGAAATGTGGCACCCATGGTTTGTCTTGATCCCCTATAGCAGTGTTTCTCCCATTCTTCTTCGGCCGCAGTGGAGCCTGTTCAGCAGACTCCTCGATCCCGGCGTTCTGCTCACACCAGTAGTGTGGGCTTGGTTGCTGCTGCCACCTCTGGTCCAGTTATGACAATGCAGCCTAGCCAGCAGCAAAAGACTCCAAAGTCTAAGTCCTTCCATCGCTCCACTGACCATGCTCATGGGACGATCTCCCATTGAGGATTGGGAGTCACAGGCTCAGGTCCTTCTCCAGTTCTGATTGGACCATCAGGGGGATCAGGAAGGTTCCAGAAGGACATGGCTATAAAAGGTTCGCATGGCCACCCCGCCATGCGCTATGATAGACTCTGAGGCTATAGTGCTTAGTGTATGTGTGATGATGGATGAATGAGCCTGGTGACTGACGCATTATATTTCCCCCCTCCTTGGATATTGCATGTGAGTTAGGGTTAGGAATCAGAGTCAGCACCGTAGCTCTGACACTGCTTAGCGCCGCAGTGTGTCTTATCATCCACTAGCGCCCTAGGCGTCGGCCAGTTCAGGCCTCTGGACTACTGCTTCCGCAGCATCCGCCAGAGCATTTTACAGCACCGTTAACAGGCTGGTTAGTGACGTCCGTCAGGGCGGACATTGCACCCGCTCCAAGCGGTGGTTCACATTACCGTGACCTGTGTCGTTAACAGGTTGCGGTTGCTCGCCGGCTGGCGCGAACTACGTGAGATAACAAAGTTCGCTCCTGCTAGCACCGGGTTAGTGGTTACCCACCGGTGTCCAGCTTTTCCCTACATGCCTTCTCATTGTTTAGCTGCAGTTGGTCACCTCTGCACGATGGACCCCAGGCTGCGAACGCACCTCATATATTATTCCATCTTTATTATTTGGTGTGTTTCGCCAGCCCGTAACATATAAGCTCATAAGAAACTTGATAAGATGCAAACTTAGTTGGGAAACCTGAAGTCTGGGAACATACATTTGTTTACATGCCTCACTATCAATAGTGAATATTTGCCATTTCAATGGAAAAGAAAGAGCAGGAGGTATACTCCCAGTATGACACACAGTAGAGGAGGATGACAATGATAGTGGTGCTGATGATGACATCTATTAGGTGCCACCTAGGGTGTGGCTTGGCTGACAGAAAGACTAGCATGGTGAGAGGAGGGGGAAGACAACTTGAAGCTTCCTCTGAGCAGGTGAGATCAATTCACATGCTCATGGAGAATCCTGGTTCCTAGTAAATAAAAGCCGGGACGTCAATTACCTTTGTACCTCTTGCAGAGCCAGCAGAGTTCAAAAAAATCAACTGGCATCAATGCGCAAAAAAACTTCTACAGACAAGAATTCCATATATTCAACTCGCCACCATTGTGACCACAACTTTCAGGTGCTAGAACCTACTCTACCAACAAAGCATGCAGCATTACCTCCTCCAGAGCTGTACACATGAAAACCTCATTTGGTCCCTGTGGATGTTTTTAACGCATGTCCCCTATGTTGTGTATCACCAGTGCCAACAACCTCGTCCTCTGATGACCTCAACTCCTCATCACCACTGTATGGTTCTTAGTTTTTCTTCTGATAGAGAATTATTATCATCATCATTCATCCATGATTTGGCTGACAGATGTCTATGTGCGTGAAATAGCCAGTGCTCCATGTACACCCTCCTCAACCCTCCACCCTTTCACCTCCATGCCTGATTCCCACCCCAAGGTTTGCCCTGTATTAAAGTGATACTACCACAGACATTGTCCCTATCACCTCAGCTATCAGAGTCTGCAATACTGATTGGCATTAGATAGTCCCTTTCCTTCAGCACAATGTCTTCCAAGAACAAAGAGTGACTGTTCATGTCTTTCAAAATATCAACTGGAAGTTCTCCTGATGTAGTATGTTCCTTAGCCCTCAGGATAATGTGCACTAAGGCAGTCTGGAGCGCAAGAGAAACATGTATCACTGACGAATTGGAATTTTGCTCTGTAAAACAATAATTGTTATGGTGGTGGAGGAGGTGAACTGAGCAAAACACTGACTCCAGTTGATGTTGTCATTGTCAGAGGCAACATAATCCTGCTGTCATTGAGATGAGTGATTGTTACATACAGTATGCTTGCCATATTTTGCAAGGGAAGCCAAATGTGACTGGTGTTTGGTACTACTACTGCCTGGATCATTGGTTTAGAGCTGTTACTAGTTGCAACCACATTCTTCTTTTTTCGATCGCCTTGTCACATTAATTACCCTTACCATGTTTTGGCTTAGCATACATTTTGGTCAAAATTAAAATATTTAACTTGTTTGTAAACTTGGTTATTAAAGTTAACCAATTTTAGGCTTAAAATTCTCCCCCACTTGACAGAAAAAGTTTAACACTAAATAAAGTGTTAGCTATGTAAGTACATTTTAGGGACGGCGGAACACACTAAATATAAATAATAGGAAGTGCGTTTGCCGCTTGGGGTCCACCGTGCAGTAGGTGTAACAACCGCTGCTGAGTAATGGCAGACTCGCTATATGGTGGTATACTGCGCTCGGGTTAAACGTCACCCGAGGTGCGCAGAGCGGACTCTGTTAAACTCACAGAGGTGCTTTAGTATAAATAAAGCATAAACGCCGAGCCTGTTAGCTTCACAGGTCTCAGCTGGCGTGCACACACGGTATATGGTCACAGGACACGGCCCAAGGCAGAGGTCGGTGTCCGTCTTGACCTACCGTGCATGCGGCATCGCTACCGAGGACGACGGTAAGTGCTGCTAACTGCAGCGTGGCGGTAACTAATGCCGCTGTACGACAGTGCCGTGAGGCATAGCACTATCGGATGCTAGTGTAGCGGTGCGGTATGCACTGTGGCGTATGGCTTGCCACTGACTTGCTCTGACTGTAACTCTAATTTCCTAACCACATACGTAATATCAGAGGGAAGGGGTTTATAATGAGTCAGTCACCAGAATCATACATCCGTCACCATTCACACATAGCAAGTATAGTCTATACTAGCGCATGGCCGAGCGGCCATGCGGGCCTTTTATAGCCATACGCTTCCGGGACCTTCCAGACCTCTGAGATCGGCCAATCAGATCAGGATAAGGACCTGAGCAAATGACCCCCGATCTCCACTGTGATATCGTCTCATGGGCATGCCCAGTAGCACGGCGAGAGGACAGCCTCTGGAGTGGTTTCCTGCAAAGCAGGTTGCGCTACCATTGCTGGTCCAGAGGTGGCAGCAACATCCAGAGAACTGGTCTGAGCAGGGCGCCTGGATCGTCAAGATTGCTGTGCAGGTCCCTGAGTGGTCGGAAAGGAATGGGAGACCGCTGGATGTATGACTCTGGATTCCTGCTATGCAGCTGCAGGGATCTGATGCCTAACATTACCTCTCCTCCTAGTGCCCCCCCTCTGAGCCTTGTTACACTCAAAGGCTGTGATCAGGAGCGGAGCATGGATGTTCTCCACTGGTTCCCAGGTCTGGACCATGACCCATCCAGTCCACCAAATAAAACTTTTTGCCACGCACAATCCTGTGTCCCACAATGGCGTTAACCTCAAATTCGTCCGAAGACAAGTCTGATGAGCCGGCAGATGACTCAGAGAACCGGGCCATGTGAACAGGTTTGAGAAGGGACACGTGGAAACCGTCAGAAATGGCTAAATGTGGAGGAAGAGCCAGGCGGTAGACCACCGAGCTGATTCGCTTGAGACCCTTAAATGGTCTGATGTATCGCGGCGCGAACTTGGTGGACTCGGCCTGCAGCTTGATGTTTCGAGCAGAGAGCCACACCAAGTCGCCGGGGAAAAGGTTGGAGCGGGTCGCCAATGTGTGTCAGCGGATGCCCTCATTCTTTCTTTAGAGACACGAATAGCATTCTGAGTGCGATCCCACATGTCGTGAGCCTCCACTGCCCAGTCTGCCACCCTGGAGTCAGCGGAGGACACTGGCATCGGGACAGGGACTCGCGGATGTTGGCCGTAATTTAGAAGGAACGGTGTCTGACCAGTGGAATCAGCCACTGCATTATTCAGGGCAAATTCAGCCCATGGTAGCAAGGATGCCCAGTCATCCTGCCTGGCAGAGACGAAATGCCGTAGGTACGTGACCAAGGTTTGGTTGGCTCTCTCGACCAAGCCATTCGTCTCGGGATGGTAAGTGGAGGACAGGTTTAGCTCGATGCTGAGTAGGCTGCAGAGCTCCCTCCAAAACCGGGACGCAAACTGGGGACCTCGATCACTAACAATTTTGTCCGGCATGCCATGCAGAGGGAATACATGTTTTATGAACAGTGTGGCAAGACCACGAGCGAAAGGCAACCGTGCGAGTGGCACCAGATGCACCATTTTAGAAAAATGGTCGGTGACTACCCAGATGACCGTACTGCCACCAGACTTGGGCAGGCCAGCCACAAAATCCATGGCAACCATCTCCCAAGGTCTATCTGCCACCGACAGAGGATACAATAACCCAGTCAGCCTCTGTCTAGAGGACCTGTTCCGTGCACAAGAGACACATGCTTGTATGTATTCCTTAGTGTCTCGAGCCATGTGCGGCCACCAATACGACCTTGCCAGGAGTTCTGTGGTCCGCTTATTGCCAAAGTGACCCCCACCCTGGACGCGTGTGCCCGGGCGAGAACCTCCGGCCATAGCTGAGGAGGCACAAAGGTCTTGCCTGGTGGCACTGACTCGAGAGCAACTGGAACCATGGTCGTAAAGCTCTCCAAAGGGAGAATTAGCCATGGCCCAGCCTCCCCTTCCTCCGCTGAAACCAACGAGCGCGAGAGAGCATCCACACGGAAGTTCTTCTCTCAAGAGAGATAGTGCAAGGTGAAGCAGAAGCGGGAGAAGAAGAGCGACCACCTAGCTTGACGAGAGTTCAAGCACTGGGCCGTTTGTAAATAGACCAGATTTTTATGGTCCGTATACACCTGGAAGGGAAACCGGGCTCCCTCCAGGAGATGTCTCCACTCGGAAAAGGCCAACTTCATTGCTAGCAGCTCCGTGTCCCCGATGGAGTAATTCTTCTCCGTCGGTGAGAAGGTTTTAGAGAAGAAGAAACAGGGATGCTTCCGACCTTGAGCATCCTTCTGGAAAAGGACTGCTCCTGCACCGACGGAAGAGACATCTACCTCTAGGATAAACGGTTTGTCCACATCGGGACGGTGTAAGATGGGAGCGCCAGCAAAATGGGATTTTAGAGACGACAAGGCCTTAAAGACCTGTTCAGACCAACCGTTAGGATCAGCTCCTTTCTTTGTGAGAGCAACCAAAGGAGCTACCAGTGTGGAGAAGTGAGGTATGAACTGGCGGTAATAGTTGACGAACCCTAGGAATCGCTGCACCGCTTTGAGTGAGTGTGGTTCCTGCCAGTCCATTACCACTTGCAGTCTGGCCAGATCCATAGCCAACCCCTGGGCTGAGATGATATAGCCCAGGAATGGCAAGGACTCCTGCTCGAACTGGCACTTCTCCTGCTTGGCGAAAAGAGAGTTCGCCCGCAGACGGTGGAAGACCCTGCATACGTTTCTCCGGTGGGAGGTCAAATCTGGCGAGAAGATGAGGATGTCATCCAGATAGACCACCACCGAGGTGGAGAGCATATCGTGGAAGACGTCGTTGATGAAATCCTGGAAGACAGCAGGCGCATTACAAAGGCCGAAGGCCATGAGCAGATATTCGTAATGGCCATCCCGGGTATTAAAGGCTGTCTTCCACTTTTCTCCTTCGCAAATGCGGATCAGGTTGTACGCCCCCGTAGATCTAATTTCGTAAAGATCCAGGCCCCTCGCAACCTGTCAAATAGCTCAGAGATCAACGGGA
Organism: Dendrobates tinctorius; assembly: GCF_039654945.1. Taxonomy (NCBI): domain Eukaryota; kingdom Metazoa; phylum Chordata; class Amphibia; order Anura; family Dendrobatidae; genus Dendrobates; species Dendrobates tinctorius. Next base: position 15,970,421 of record NW_027361858.1, on the reverse strand, counting down.
GAGGGTATTTGTTTTTAACTGTTATGGCGTTGAGACCTCTGTAGTCAATGCAGGGACGTAACTCTCCACTCTTCTTCTGCACGAAGAACCCTGCACCAGCCGGCGACACCGACTTTCTGATAAAACCTCTAGCCAGGTTCTCCCGGATATATTGAGACATGGCCTCTGTCTCAGGGAGTGATAGCGGATACACACAGCCTCTAGGAGGTTCCGTGCCTGGCAGAAGATCTATCAGGCAATCGTAAGGACGGTGCGGCAGGAGCGTCTCCGCAGATTTTTTAGAGAAGACGTCCGCGTACTGGTGTTAAGGTTTAGGAAGCGCGGAGAGATCCGCGGGCACTTCAGTGGAAGCTACCTGAACACTGCCCCTCAGGCACCTTCCCTCACAGTCCTTGCTCCAATCCAGTATATTCCCCGAAGCCCAATCAATATGAGGGGAATGACAACGGAGCCAGGGAACTCCGAGAAGCACCTGGTCGATGCCATCTGGCAAGATGAAAAAGGACAGAATCTCGCGATGAGAAGGTGAGATTGAGAGCCCGAGTGGGGCTGTCTGGTGGGTCACCTGAGATGGTAAAGGTGCACCATTAACCACCCTGATGGTCAGAGGTTGGGGCAGTAACACCAGTGGAATAGCGTGTTTCTGGGCGAAGGTCAAGGACATAAAGTTCCCCTCAGCCCCGGAATCCACGGTAACCTCTACCTCCCAGGTGGAGGCCCCGCTATCTAAGGTCCCTCGGAATACCGGTTTGGGAGAAAAGGGTTTCATATTTGTCTGGCCACCACCTATGACCACTGGACGTGATCGTTTTTCCGACCGCAGAGGACACATGCTACCCGAGTGACCAAACTGCCAGGACTGGTAACAACGTGCGGAGCTTCGCACCGGACGTGGCTTGGGGCCGGCGCAAGACACCTCCATAGGTTCAGAGGATGTAAGCTCCTGAGTGGGAGATCTTAGCGGCTCGGTGAAGGTGGCTGCCAAGTTAACCCTTCATCTGGATTGCGCACGTTCCAGCCTGCGCTCCGTAAACCAGAGATCAATGCGGGTGGAGATGGCAATCACTTCCTCCAGACTTGTGGGGACCTCTCTGGCTGCTAGAGCATCTTTGACATGCTCTGCTAACCCTCTCCAAAACACAGGGATGAGTGCTTTATCAGGCCACTCTAGTTCAGAAGCCAACGTCCGGAATCGGACGGCATAATGGCTGACTGAGAGAGACCCCTGTGTTAGGGCCAATAATTGGAGAGAGGTGTCGTGTGTGATCCGTGGTCCCAAAAATACCTGCTTCAGAGCCGCAAGGAACTGAGCAGCGCCCTGAACCACGGGATTATCACGCTCCCACAATGCCGTAGCCCACTGTAATGCCCTGCCAGATAAAAGAGAAACAATAAACCCCACCTTAGCCCGCTCTGTAGGGAACCTTGCAGCCATTAACTCAAGCTGGATAGAGCACTGACTCTCGAATCCCCTACAGGTGGCGCTGTCACCTGAAAACTTGTCGGGGAGCGGGAGGCGAGATATTGTCGGCATAGGCGTGAGTGTGGGCACGCGTGAGAAAGCCTCTGCGACTGCCTGAGCAGTGGCTACTGTAGCATTCGCAGCTGAGGTGGAGCTCTCGATAGCCGCCAACCTGCTCTCCAGCTGCCGAATGTACCGCTGCAGCAGGTCCGCCATTACTAGCCAGACCCTGGCGCTAGTATAATGTTAGGGACGGCGGAACGCACTAAATATAAATAATAGGAAGTGTGTTTGCCGCCCGGCATCCACCGTGCAGTAGGTGTAACAACCGCTGCTGAGTAATGGCAGGCTCGCTATATGGCGGTATACTGTGCTCAGGTTAAACGTCACCCGAGGTGCGCAGAGCGGACTCTGTTAAACTCACAGAGGCACTTTAGTATAAATAAAGCATAAACGCTGAGCCTGTTAGCTTCACAGGTCTCAGCTGACGTGCACACACGGTATATGGCCACAGGACACGGCACAAGGCAGAGGTCGGTGTCCGTCTTGACCTACCATGTGTGTGGCGTCGCTACCGAGGATGTCGGTAAGTGCTGCTAACTGCAGCGGGGCGGTAACTACTGCCGCTGTACGACAGTGCCGTGAGGCATAACACTATCGGACGCTAGTGTAGCGGTGCGGTATGCAGTGGCGTATGGCTTGCCACTGACTGGCGCTGACTGTAACTCTATTTCCCTAACCACATACGTAATATCAGAGGGAAGGGGTTTTATAATGAGTCAGTCACCAGAATCATACATACATCACCATTCACACATAGCAAGTATAGTCCATACTAGCGCATGGCCGAGAGGCTATGCGGGCCTTTTATAGCCATGCGCTTCCGGGACCTTCCAGACCTCTGAGATCGGCCAATCAGATCAGGACAAGGACCTGCGCACATGACCCCCCGATCTCCACTGGGAGATCGTCTCATGAGCATGCCCAGTAGTGCGGCGAGAGGACTTAGCCTCTGGAGTGGTTTCCTGCAAAGCAGGTTGCGCTACCATTGCTGGTCCAGAGGTAGCAGCAACATTCAGACCCAGAGAGCTGGTCTGAGCAGGGTGCCTGGATCTCTGAGATTGCTGTGCAGGTCCCTGAGAGGTTGGAAAGGAATGGGAGACCACTGGATGTATGGCTCTGGATTCCTGCTGTGCAGCTGCAGGAATCTCATGCCAAACAGTACATGCATGCAAAGTTTCTTGTGACAACAGCTAGCAGTACTGTTGTGACACCTTCAGTTGTTAAAAAACAGTTCTGAAATATTAACTACTTGTTAAAATTAATTGTCTGATCAGGAATCTTCTTATGGCAACTCTAATGACACTGATTTTCATGATGAGCCATCTTATTATCGCAAAATACTTTTATGAGCATGGACAAATTGAGGCAATCTTATTGACGTCAGTGCTCGCAGCGCGTGGTCTTACTGCTGCTGCTTCTCAGGCTGTGAGTGGTAACGTCAGTAAGGTTACAGTAGTTCATCGGCTGTGAACTGTGAAAAGCTTACTGATGTCAGCGCTTGTCACTGCATCTGGATTTACACGCTACTGTCAGTATGTTCATAATGGCTGTACTGATTGGTCACATTACTGATGTCACCATTCGGCACAGTCCCCTGATGTAGCAGAGTAGGAGATCATCGTGGGACTTCCTTGTTATGGATTTACTGTGGACTCTTTTGGATTATTTTATTTTTAATGGCATTAAATGGGTTAAAGAGGGTCAGGGAGTGCTTTTACAATTAAAGGACTTTTCTCTGTGTGTGTGTTTATTTCTTTTGACTATGGGGTTAGTAATGTGGGTGTTTTACAGACGTCTCTCCATTGCTAAACTCTGAGCTCGGTGTCAGTTGATAATACACAGCTGACATCAACCCAAAAACCATTACCCCCATTGCCAACACATCAGGCAAACCAGTAAGAGCCATAATTGGTGCTTCTAATGGATACGCCATTTCTGGAGAAGCTGAGGGCAGGCGTTATTAGTGTGTGAGGTGGCTAATATGCATGGCCCCTTTTCAGCCTATTACTGTCAGCTCACAGCTGCCTGCTTAGCCTTTGCTGGTTATGAAAAATAAGGGGTAATCAACGTCAATTTGTTGGGGTCCCCCCTTTTTAATAACCATTAAAGCCTACACAGACAGCTGTAAGCTGATATTAATAGCCTGGGAACCTCCATTTTTATTGCCTACTTCCCAGAAAGAATAATATCATTAGCCCTTAACTACATGCTTTCCCTCAGCTGATTATTAAAAATAATGGTGACCCTACACCATTTTTTTCATTAAATTTTATATTTATTACCTAAATAAATTTACAATAAATTACACACACACTGCACCTAACTGACATTTTTCATTATATCTATGTTAGGCGTCAGATTCCTGGGACTTCATTACAGGAATCCAGAGCCGTGCATCCAGCGGTCTCCCATTCCCCTTCGACAGCTCAGGGACCTGCTCAGCGATCCCAGGGTCCTGCCCAGTCTTGCTCTGTGAGCCTGGATGATGCTGTCACCTCTGGTGCAGTAATGGTAGCGCAACCTGCTCTGCAGGGAACCACTCCAGAGGCTAAGTCCTCTCGCTGTGCTATTGGGCATGCCCGCAGGATGACCTCTCACTGGAGAGCAGGGGTCACATGCTCAGGTCCTGTGTCGGATCTGATTGGTCCTTCCCAGAGTGCTGGAAGGTCCTGGAAGCGCATGGCTATAAAAAGCCCGCATGGCGGCTCGGCCATGCGCTAGTGTAGACTATTATGCTGTGTGTGAAAGGTGATGGATGCATGTGTCTGGTGACTGACTTATTTGAAACCCCCTTCCCTCTGATATTACGAATGGTGACAGAGTGTTGGTTATAGTCAGTACCAGTCAGTGGCTAGCTATGCGCCACTGTGCTTCCCGCACTGTACACTAGCGTCCGACGGTGTCCGGCTTTCCGGCGCCGTCGTCTAGCGGCTATAGTTACCGCCGCGCTGCAGTAGCAGCATTTATTGGCGTTCGCGGCTGCAACGCCACACGCCAGCTGGTCCTGTGGAGTTAACAGGCCCAGCGCTCATTCCTAATTTACATTAGGGAGTCTCTGTGGCTTAACAGAGGCCGCCTTCACTCCTCGGGTGACGTTAACCCGAGTGCAGCACCTCGCCAGCTAGCGAGTCTGCCATTGTCCAGCACCGGTCTTGTCACCTACCGCACGGTGGACCCCGGGTGGCGAACGCACCTCCTATTCTTTATATTTGGTGTGTTCCACCGTCCCTAACATTACACTAGCACCAGGGTCTGGCTGGTAATGGCAGACGTGCTGTAACTGCAGAGCTACATCCGGCAGCTGGAGAGCAGATTGGCGGCTATTGAGAGCGCCAACTCAGCTGCGAATGCTGCGCTAGCTGCTGCTCCGACAGTCGCTGAGGCTGTCTCATGGGTGCCCACATTTTTGCCCACGCCGACACTTTCTCGCCTCCCGCTCCTCGACAAGTTTTTGGGTGACAGCGCCACCTGTAGGGGATTTGTCAGCCAGTGCTCAATTCAGCTCGAGTTACTGGCTGCACGATTTCCTACAGAGCGGGCTAAGGTGGGATTTATTGTCTCATTATTGTCTGGCAGGGCATTACAGTGGGCCACGCCATTGTGGGAACGTGATGATCTGGTGGTTCAGGGTGCTGCTCAGTTCCTCACAACTCTGAAGCAGGACCACGGATCACGCACGATACCTCTCTCCAATTGCTATCCCTAACACAGGGGTCGCTCTCGGTTAGCCATTATGCCGTCCGGTTCCGGACATTGGCTTCCGAATTAGAGTGGCCGGACAAAGCATTAGTACCGGTGTTTTGGAGAGGGCTAGCTGAGCACGTCAAAGATGCTCTAGCTACCAGAGAGGTTCCCACAAGTCTGGAGGAACTGATTGCCATCTCCACCTGCATTGACCTCCGGTTTACGGAGCGCGGCCTGAAGCGTGCACAATCCAGATGTAGGCTTAACTTGGCTCCCACCTTCACCGAGCCGCTAAGATACCCCACACTGGAGCTCCCATTCTCCGAACCTATGGAGGTGTCTCGCACCGGTCCCAAGTCATGTCCGATGCGAAGCTTTGTACGTTGATATCAGTGCCGACAGCTTGGTCACTCGGCTAGCACGTGTCCTCTGCGGGCGAAAAAACGTCCACGTCCATGGCCGTAGGTGGTGGTCAGTCCAATATGAAACCCTTTTCACCCAAACCGATATTCCGGGGCACGTTAGACAGTGGGTCCTCCACCTGGGAGGCAGAGGTTATCCTGGATTCCGGGGCTGAGGGGAATTTTATGTCCTCAGCCTCCGCCCAGAAACACGCTATTCCCCTGGTGTTGCTGCCCCAGCCTCTGACCATCATGGTGGTTAACGGTGCACATTTGTCCTCTCAGGTGACCCATCAGACAGCTCCACTCGGGCTTTACATCTCACCCTCTCATCGTGAGACTCTGTCCCTGCTCATTTTGCCTGATGGCATCGACCAGGTGCTTCTTGGGCACCCCTGGCTCCGTTGTCACTCCCCTCATATTGATTGGGCGTCGGGGAAGATATTGGGTTGGAGCAACGACTGTGAGGGAAGGTGTCTGAGGGGCAGTCTTCAGGTGGCTTCCACTGAAGTGCCTGTGGATCTCTCCGCGTTTCCTAAACCCTATCACCAGTACGCAGACGTCTTCTCCAAAAAAATCTGCGGAGACGCTCCCACCGCACCATCCATACGATTGCCCGATAGATCTCATGCCAGGCACGGAACCTCCTAGAGGCTGTGTGTATCCGCTATCACTCCCTGAGGCAGAGGCTATGTCTCAATATATCCAGGAGAATCTGGCTAGAGGTTTTATCAGAAAATCGGTATCGCCGGCTGGTGCAGGCTTCTTCTTTGTACAGAAGAATAGCGGAGGGTTACGCCCCTGCATTGACTACAGAGCTCTCAACGCTATCACAGTCAAAAACAAATACCCTCTGCCGTTGATCTCTGAGTTATTTGACAGATTGCGAGGGGCCCGGATCTTTACAAAACTAGATCTATGGGGGGCATACAACCCGATCCGCATTCGCGAAGGGGACGAGTGGAAGACAGCTTTTAATACCAGGGATGGCCACTAAGAATATCTGGTCATGCCCTTTGGCCTTTGTAATGTGCCTGCTGTCTTCCAGGACTTCGTCAACAACGTCTTCTGCGACATGCTTTCCACCTCGGTGATGGTCTATCTGGATGACATCCTCATCTTCTCGCCAGATTTGACCACCCACCGGAGAGACGTCTGCAGGGTCTTTGACCGTCTGCGGGCGAATTCTCTCTATGCCAAGCTGGAAAAGTGTCAGTTTGAGCAGGAGTCCTTGCCATTCCTGGGCTACATCATCTCGGCCCAGGGATTGGCTATGGATCTGGCCAAACTACAAGCAGTAATGGACTGGCAGGAATCCCATTCACTTAAAGCGGTGCAGCGCTTCTTGGGGTTCGTGAATTACTACCGTCAGTTTATACCCTACTTTTCCACATTGGTAGCTCCATTAGTTGCTCTCACTAAAAAAGGAGCTAATCCCAACGCTTGGTCGGAACAGGTCTCCAAGGCCTTTGCAGCTATAAAATCTCACTTTGCTGGCGCTCCCATCTTACACCGTCCCGATGTGGATTAACCATTTATTCTGGAGGTTGATGCCTCTTCTGTCGGTGCTGGAGCAGTCCTTTTCCAGAAGGATGCTCAAGGTCGGAAGCATCCCTGCTTCTTTTTCTCTAAGACCTTCTCACCGGCGGAGAAGAATTACTCCATCGGCGACAGGGAGCTGCTAGCGATGAAGTTGGCCTTTTCTGAGTGGAGACATCTCCTGGAGGGAGCTTGGTTTCCTTTCCAGGTATATACAGACCATAAAAATTAGGTCTATTTGCAGACGGCTCAGCGCCTAAACTCTCGTCAGGCTAGGTGGTCGCTCTTCTTTTCCCGCTTCCGCTTCACCTTGCACTACCTCTCAGGAGAGAAGAACGTCCGTGCGGATGCTCTCTAATGCTCAGTGGTTTCAGCGGAGGAAGGAGAGGCTGAGCCTCGGCTAATTCTCCCGCCGGAGAGTTTTGCGACCGTGGCCCCAGTTGCTCTCGAGTTCGTGCCACCGGGCAAGACCTTGGTGCCCCCTCGGCTACGGCCGGAGGTTCTCGCCTGGGCACACGCCTCCAGGGTGGGTGGTCACTTTGGCAATAAGCGGACCACAGAGCTCCTGGCTAGGTCATACTGGTGGCCGCATAAGGCTCGAGATGTCAAGGAATACGTACAGGCATGCGTCTTGTGTGCACAGAACAGACCCTCTAGACAGAAGCCGGCGGGGATATTGTATCCCCTGCCAGTGGCGGATAGACCTTGAGAGATGGTTGGCATGGACTTTGTGGTTGGCTTACCCAAGTCCGGTGGCAGTACAGTCATTTGGGTGGTCACCGACCATTTTTCTAAAATGGTGCATTTGGTGCCACTCGCACGGTTGCCTTCCGCTCGTGGTCTTGCCACACTGTTCATAAAACACGTATTCCACCTACATGGCATGCCAGACAAAATTGTTAGTGATCGAGGTCCCCAGTTCGTGTCTCGCTTCTGGAGGGAGCTCTGCAGTCTACTCAGCTCGAGCTAAATCTGTCCTCCGCTTACCATCCCGAGAGGAACGGCTTGGTTGAAAGGGCCAACCAAACCTTGGTCACGTACCTACGGAATTTTGTCTCTGCCAGGCAGGATGACTGGGCATCCTTGCTACCATGGGCTGAGTTTGCCCTGAACAATGCAATGGCCGATTCCACTGGTCAGACGCCCTTTCTTCTAAACTACGGCCAACATCCACGCGTCCCTGTCCCGATGCCAGTGTCCTCCGCTGACTCCAGGGTGGCAGACTGAGCAGTGGAGGCTCGTGACATTTGGGATCGCACTCAGGATGCTATACGGGCCTCTAAAGAAAGGATGAGGGCCTCTGCCGACACATATCGGCGACCCACTCCAAGCTTCTCCCCCGGCGACTTGGAGTGGCTCTCTACTCGAAATATCAAACTGCGAGTCGAGTCCCCCAAGTTCGCGCCACGATACATTGGACCCTTCAAGGTCCTCGAGCGAATTAGCTCGGTGGTCTACCGCCTGGCTCTTCCTCCACATTTAGCCATTTCGGACGTTTTCCATGTGTCCCTCCTCAAACCAGTTCATATGGCCCGGTTCTCCGAGTCATCTGCCAGCTCATCAGACTTGTCGTCTGACGAGTTCGAGGCTAACGCCATTGTGGGATGCAGGATTGTCCGTGGCAAAAAAATTTATTTGGTGGATTGGAAGGGTCATGGACCAGAGGCTCGGACCTGGGAGCCGGTGGAGAATATCCATGCTCCACTCCTGATTGCGGCCTTTGAGCGCAGCAAGGCTCAGAGGGGGGGGCCTTGGGAGGGGGGGTAATGTTAGGTGTCGGATTCCTGGGACTGCACAACAGGAATGCAGAGCCGTGCATCCAGCTGTCTCCCATTCCCCTTTGACCGCTCAAGGACCTGCTCAGCAATCCCAGCGATCCAGGTGTCCCACTCTGTCTCGCTCTGTGAGCCTGGATGTTGCTGCCACTTCTGGTGCAGCAATGGTAGCGCAACCTGCTCTGCAGGGAACCGCTCCAGAGGCTAAGTCCTCTCGCCGTGCTTCTGGGCATGCCCGCAGGATGACCTCTCACTGGAGAGCAGGGGTCAAATGCTCAGGTCCTGTGTCGGATCTGATTGGTCCTTCTCAGAGTACTGGAAGGTCCTGGAAGCGCATGGCTATAAAAAGCCCGCATGGCGGCTCGGCCATGCGCTAGTGTAGACTATTATGCTGTGTGTGAAAGGTGATGGATGCATGTGTCTGGTGACTGACTTATTTGAAACCCCCTTCCCTCTGTTATTACGAATGGTGACAGAGTGTTGGTTATAGTCAGTACCAGTTAGTGGCTAGCTATGCGCCACTGTGCTTCCCACACTGTACACTAGCGTCTGATGGTGTCCGGCTTTACGGCGCCATCGTCTAGCGGATATAGTTACCGCCGCGCTGCAGTAGCAGCATTTATTGGTGTTCGCGGCTGCGACGCCACACGCCAGCTGGTCCTGTGGAGTTAACAGGCCCAGCGCTCATTCCTAATTTACATTAGGGCGTCTCTGTGGCTTAACAGAGGCCGCCTTCACTCCTCGGGTGACGTTAACCCAAGTGCAGCACTTCGCCAGCTAGCGAGTCTGCCATTGTCCAGCACCGGTCTTGTCACCTACCGCACGGTGGACCCCGGGCGGCGAACGCACCTCCTATTTTTTATATTTGGTGTGTTCCACCTTCCTTAACAATCTATTCTATCTAGTAAAAAAGAAAGTTAAAAGCAGCACTAGCAATTCAGGTGCCAAAAACCTTCCAGACATCAACCAATCCTCCAAATAGAAATTAAAAAATGAAGGCAGCATACCACTTAGAAAAATTTAAAATAGTGGTTTAACCCCTTACTGACATCTGACATACTATCCCGTCCATGGGACCCGGGACCCTATGCCCATGGACATGATATTACATCATAGCGATCAGCGGCGCTCGTGGGGTGAGCGCCGCTGATCGTGGCCGTGTGTCAGCTGATTATCACAGCTGACACCCAGCACTGTGTCAGGGGCGATCATGGACTGCCCCGGCACGTTAACCCTTGGCACACTGCGATCAAACATGATCGCAGTGTACTAGGCGTTTAGGGAAACATCGCTTCCTTCCCTGCAGTTCCCCAGATCCAATATGGCGGCAGGGACCTTCGGGGACCTGCAGGGAGCCAGCTTCCTCACTGCCTGCAAAGCGCAGGCATGAGGAAGCCTTCTGCAGTGCCTGTGTCAGATCGCTGATCTGTCATAGCGATCTGTGATGTGTCAGATCAGCGATCTCACACATGACAGTGATGTCCCCTCTGGGACAGTGTAATAAAGTTAAAAAAAAAAGTGTAAAAATAATTTATAAAAAAATCACTAAATAAATTAAAAAATATATATATATATATATATATATTCCCTAATAAATTCATTTTTTGGAAATAAAAAAACAATAAAAGTACACATATTTAGTATCGCCGCATCTGTAACAACCCGCGCTATAAAACTGTCCCATTAGTTAACCCATTTAGCGAACCCCTTAAAAAATAAAAAACAAAGCAAAAAATAATGCTTTATTATCATACCGCCGAATAAAAAGTGCAATAACACGCGATCAAAAAGACAGATATAAATAACCATGGTATCGCTGAAAACACCATCTTGTCCTGCAAAAAACTAGCCACAACACAGCGTCATTAGCAAAAAAATATAAAAGTTATAGCTCGCAGAATAAAGCGATGCAAAAATAATTATTTTTTATATAAAATTGTTTTCATTGCATAAAAGCGCCAAAACATAAAAAGACAACATAAATTAGGTATCACTGTAATCATACTGACCCGAAGAATAAAACCACCTTATCAATTTTACCACACATGGAATGGTGTAAACGCACCCCCCAAAAGAAATTCTTGAAATGCTGGTTTTTGTTCATTCTGTGTCCCAAAAATCGGAATAAAAAGCGATAAAAAAAGTCAAGTGCCCGAAAATGGTACCAATAAAAACGTCAACTTGTCCCGCAAAAAATAAGACTTCGTATGACTCGGTGGGTCAAAATATGGAAAAATGATAGCTCTCAAAATGTGGTGATGCAAAAACTATTTTTACAATAAAAAGTGTCTTAGCGTATGACAGCTATACCATAAATAGTAAATCAAACCACTCTTTATCACCCCCTTAGTTAGGGAAAAATAATAAAATTAAAAAATGTGTTTATTTCCATTTTCCCATTAGGGTTAGGGCTAGGGCTAGGGTTAGGGGTGTTTTGGGGTTAGGGTTGGAGTTAGAATTGGGGAATTTCCACTGTTTGGGCACATCAGTTGCTCTCCAAATGCAACATGTCGTCTGATCTCAATTCCAGCCAATTCTGCAATGAAAAAGTCAAACTTTGCTCCTTCCATTCTAAGCTCTGCCATGCGCCCAAACAGTGTTTTACCCCCACATATGGGGTATCAACCTACTCAGGACAAATTGCAAAACAACTTTCGGGGTCCAATTTCTCCTGTTACCATTAGGAAAATAAAATATTGGGGGCAAAAATATCATTTTTGTGGAAAAAAATATGATTTTTTATTTTCACACCCGGGTGTTATAAACTTCTGTAAAGCACATGGGCGTTCAAAGTGCTCACCACACATCTAGATAAGTTCCGTGGGGGGTCTAGTTTCCAAAATGGGGTCACTTGCGGGGGGGTTTCCACTGTTTAGGTACATCAGGGGCTCTCCAAAGGCAACATGACACCCAGAGACCATTCCATCAAAGTCTGCATTCCAAAACGTCACTACTTCCCTTCCGAGCCCGGACATGTGCCCATACAGTAGTTTTCTCCCACATATGGGGTATTAGCATACAGAACAAATTGTACAACAACTTTTGGGGTCCAATTTCTCCTGTTACCCTTGGGAAAATAAAAAAAAATTGGGGACTAAAAGATCATGTTTGTGGAAAAAATATGATTTTTTTATTTTCACGCCCGGGTGTTATAAACTTCTGTGATGCCCTTGGGGGTTCAAAGTGCTCACCACACATCTAGATAAGTTCCATGGAGGGGTCTAGTTTCCAAAATGGTGTCATTTGTGGGGGGTTTCCACTGTTTAGGCACGTCGGGGGTTTTCCAAACGCGGCATGGCGTCCAATCCCAATTCCAGCCAAAAAAGTCAAATGGCACTGCTTCCCTTCCGAGTTCCGCCATGCTCCAAAATAGTGGTTTATCCCCACATGTAGGGCATCAGCGTACTCAGGACAAATTGCACAACAACTTTTAGGGTCCTGTTACCCTTGGGAATATAAAAATTGGGGGTGAAAAGATCATTTTTGTGGAAAAAATGTGATTTTTTAATTTTCCGGCTGTACGTTATAAACTTCTGTGACGCCTTGAGAGGTTCAAAGTTCTCACCAAACATCTAGATAAGTTCCTTGGGGGTCTCGTTTCCAAATTGGTGTCATTTGTGGGAGTTTTCCACTGTTTTGGCACATCAGGGGCTTTCCAAATGCGACATGGCATCCAATCTCAATTCCAGCAATAAAAATCAAATGGCGCTGCTTCCCTTCCGAGCTCTGCCATGCTCCCAAATAGTGGTTTACCCCCACATACGGGATATCAGCATACTCAGGACAAATTGCACAATAACTTTTGGGTCCTGTTACCCTTGGAAAAATAAAAATTGAGGGTGAAAAGATCATTTTTGTGGAAAAAACATGATTTTTTAATTGTACGGCTGTACGTTATAAACTTCTGTGAAGCCCTTTGGGGTTCAAAGTTCTCACCACATATCTAGATAAGTTACTTGGGGGTCTAGTTTCCAAAATGGGGTCACTTGTGGGGGGTTTCCACTGTTTAGGTACATCAGGGGCTCTCCAAACGTGACATGGCGTCCGATCTGAATTCCAGCCAATTTTGCATTGAAAAAGTCAAACGGCACTCCTTCCCTTCTGAGCTCTGCCATGCGCCGAAATAGTGGTTTACCCCCACATGTCAGGTTTCAGCATACTCAGTACAAATTGCATAATAACTTTTGCAGTCCAATTTCTCCTGTTACCCTTGGTAAAATAAAAAAATTGGGCCTGAATTAATTTTTTTGTGAAAAAAAGTTAAATGTTCATTTTTTTAAACATTCAAAAAATTCCTGTGAAGCACCTGAAGGGTTAATAAACTTCATGAATGTGGTTTTGAGCACCTTGAGGGGTGCAGTTTTAGAATGGTGTCATGTTTGGGTATTTTCTATCATATAGACCCCTCAAAGTAACTTCAAATGTGATGTGGTCCCTAAAAATAAAATGGTGTTGCAAAAATGAGAAATTGCTGGTCAAATTTTAACCCTTATAACTTCCTAAAAAAAAAAACTTTGGTTCCAAAATTTGCTGATGTAAAGTAAACATGTGGGAAATGTTACTTATTAAGGTTTTTGTGTGCCATGGCTCTGTAATTTAAGGGCATAAAAATTCAAAGTTGGAAAATTGCAAAATTTTCAAAATTTTCACCAAATTTCCATTTTTTTCACAAAAAAACACAATTTATGTGAATTAAATTTTACCACTACCATGAAGTACAATATGTCATGAGAAAACAGTGTCAGAATCAGTGGGATCCATGGAAGCATTTCAGAGTTATTACCTCATAAAGGGACAGTGGTCAGAATTGTAAAAATTGGCCCATTCATGAACGTGCACACCACCCTTGCGGGTAAAGGGGTTAATAGCCAGTAGGGGCTCTCTGACTTTTCAGTTGTACTGAAAGCTTAAAAAAGGTTCTCAGTCGAACAGAAATGTTGTTGCGTGCCTATGGGCTATTAAACCACTATTTTCATTTTTTCTAAATAGTGTACTGCCTTCATTTTTTAATCTCTATCTATTCTAGCTATATATCTATTCTATCTATTCTTTTCTGATGGTTCAGGCTGTGAATTTACTGTACTTGGCTGATGAAATGTCAGGTTTCCCTTGAGATGGGTGCATAAAAATAGGATGGCACACGCATTGTCCGTGGGCAGTGCAATTTTTTCTTGCACCCATTGACATTCGCTCCAATTGTTGCAGACAATTTCAGCATGCTGCTTAGCTGAGAAAAAAAACTTGCAGAATGGCACTAACTCATATATTAACATTGATCAGAGTGCAAGGCGATGTTTTCTCACAATGCATTTGTCTGATTTTAAATGCTCGTGTGATTGAGCCCTAATTCTACAACTATTTTACCCCCTTTTGTAATAGCTTGATTTTAAAGAAAATCGAAATAAATATACAGTCGCTTTCCTATGGATAGAGATGATCAAAATGAAATATTTATAATTCTTTGGAACGCATTATGTCTCAAGCGATTATTTAAACTAAAATCCTTTGATACCTGACTTTAACTGTTAGCAAAGTATTCATATTTGAAGTCAATTAGACAAACTGTTAATTCAGATTTATAGTCCGCATTAAAATTATAGCAAAAAAACAGAACAAAAAAAATTGATAGCGAGAAAACTAACTGAAACATCAAGAACTAGTCTGAACACATCAAAATAGGAAAATGGTTGCACTCAATCATGTTAAAGCATGTCAAAGTGAAATACATGAAATGTCAATAGCAAAAAGGCTTTTGAAATTTAGGAAAAAATACACATAAGATGCTTTGCACCAAATTTGTTGTAACAACCCTGTTGGCATCACTGCATGGCTTCCAATTTCCCATCTTACTCACAACTCCGGGCCATGCTGTGAATTCTGTCCTCTGCCGGCTCCTTGCTGTGACCCTCATGTCCTTGAATGCTGCATACTTCCTGGCTGTGTACTTAGGGTGGCAGCCCAGGCACTTCTTGGTTCTTATAGAGACAGTGTGCACCTTCCTAAGGTGTCCCCAGCCAATTGCCAAGAGGCCTCATGTATTTAATGCATCCCCACCCATAGGGGGATGCCTGAGCAACAAACTCTTTCAGTCTGTCTTTGGCTAGTGAGTTGCCAGGTCCTGTCCTACTATTTCTCTTGTTTCTGCCTCCCAGGGAGCTTAATACCCTGGCGTGTCCGTGTGCGGTGCTGCTCTGCTCCTCACTCTGCACCTTACGGTGCTACTCTTCCTCACTCTGCACTTTGCAGTTCTGCTCTGCTCAGCGCTCCACATCCTGTGGTTCTGCTCTGCTACGCATCCTGCGGTTCTGCTCTGCTCGGCATCCTGTGGTTCTGCTCAGCTCTGCACCCTGCATTTCTGCTCTGCTCTGCATCCCATGGTTCTGCTCTGCTCCACATTCCATGGTTCTCTTGGCTCTGCTCCCTGCGGTTCTGCTCTGCTCTGCATCCTGCGGTTCTGCTCTGCTCCTGCTCCGCTCCCTGTGGTTCCTGTCCCTTTAGTCTGTATTGGCTCCTACCGGTTCCTGTCCCTCCATTCTGAACTGGTTCCTACCTGTTCCCTTATCCCACTCGTACCCGCCTATGTGAACACCAAGTTAGCTGCTTAGTCATGCCCCTTCCATGGTAGTCTGGTTTGTGGCACAGTGGGGCCACAATCCCACGCTCACGCCATCCAGTCTGAGCGCGAACATCACATTTGGCCAAATAATGTGAGCCTATCCACCATCGTCAAGGTAATCTCATGAATTGGATGGGTCCCTGACCTTGTAAGGATTCCGAATATTACATGGAGCCTGTTTTGCCCTTGTCCAAGATGTAGTCTGGTACTTCGCCTTGTCCTGGAACTTCCTGTCTGTCCTACTATTTAAGTCCAAGTCAGGAGATCCTCTTTGCCTGAGTATTTTGTTGCTGTCTGCTTATGAGCTCTCTCCTGGTTTGCCTCTGGAGTCCCTGCTGCTGATCATTACTCGGTGCTCTGCCTCTCCACTACCAGTTGTCTTCAGTCCTCTGATCTGCTTCCAGATCCTAGTGGGGTTACCTTCTGTCCTACTTCTAAGACTGTCTGTGCGGGCTGCTGTGCGGGACTTTTTCAGCCCAAAATAGTGCTCTTAAGGATCTTCTCCTTGCTATGCTCCACCCATGTTTTTCTGGATTTCCATGAAAGGTGTCGTCTCCTCTGTCTGATAGTGCTGGACTCCCATGCATAAAGTGCCAGTCGCATTCTTGCCTCTAATTACTGCTGGACTTCCGCATACAAGTGCCTTCACATTATTGCTTCTTATTATTGCTGCACTTCCACATATATGTGCTGTTCACACTATTGCTTGACTTCCACATATCAGTGCAGTTCACACTTTCACATTATATTGCTGCTGGAATTGCTTGTTTTAGCGGACGCGCACAGCTATTATGTTTGCTTGACATTTCTGTCTGTGCTGAGCATTTTGCTGCATTTGCAGGAAAGCCTATGCTTTTGTTGTATTCCTTACTTTGTTAAAATACAGTTTTTGTCTCAACTTTGGTCTCAGATCCATTTTATCCCACGCTATCAGATTCCATAGGACCTACATAATTATTACAGGATACTCAGGCCCATAAGGAATCTGCTGTTATGATGTCAGCTGAGACAAAGTTGGGGCAGTTGTTCACCATGTGTAACTCTTTACAAAGGGACATGGAGGCATTACAAAACAAGGCGCTTCAGGATTTAGTTAATCAAATAACAGCACGGGTGCCTTCACCCCCCCCCAAACAGCTACCGCCAACTAGCCCTCCCAAGTTACTGCCTTTTGATTTAATGGAGATGGCTGCATATTTTGGGGGTTTATAAATCAATGCATATTATATTTTGATATGCATATTATATTTTGATGTGCATGCTGTCAACTTTCATACTGATCGATCCAAAGTGTTATGTATAATCATGTTATTTACCTCATGAGCACTCGCTTGGGCAAATACGCTAATTGAGACTCGTGATCCTCATCTGATTAACCTGGACGATTTGATAGCTGCAATGTCTATGATGTTTGATGATCCTATTCATCGCACTACAGCTGAAACTGCATTGATGTCATTACATCAGGGTAAGTGCTCTGTTGCTGAATACACCACTGAATTTAGATGGCTGGCGGTGGATATTGTTTGGGACTGTTATGCTCAATTACACATTTTTAAAAGGGGACTTTCTAGTGTGATTAAGGATGAGTTAACCCATGCAGATGCTCCTCAAGAGTTAGAGGCATTCATATAGTACTGCGTGCGCATTGGCATATGTATTACAGAACGTAGAAAGGATAAATTTGCAGCCTCTAATCGTGTCTCTAACTCTCCCCTTCCTCCTAAAGTTCTTGCAGGCAAATCGTCATGGGACGATGAACCAGTTCCCATGCAACTGGATGCTTTACAGCGGCGTGAGAGTAGCGAGCGAAGGGAGCATCGTTTTCTTGAGAGTTTATGTTTTTACTATGGTCAGTCTGATCATTTCCTTATAAGTTATCCTAAGCGGCCTCTCAAAGTACTAGCCACTGTATGAGAATCAGGATGATGTATCTGTAGTTTCTGAGTCCAGTTTTTCTGTGACTGCTGTCTTTCATTCTCTGTCTATGACTGCCTCTCCCAAGACATGAAAGGATAAAGATACACATTGCTCCCTCTGCATTAACATCCTTTTGTCGGGACAATGAATCTCGTGTGCAGCTATGGTGGATTCTGGGGCAGGGGTAACTTTATGGACCTCACCTTTGCCAGGTTTGACAGGTTTGCCACCTTTGACAGGTTCAACAGAGAGCCACCCCAGTAACCATTGAAACAGTGGATGGTTCCCCCTTCGTCTCAGGACCGGTGTATCAGGAGATGATACCTATGGAGATTTGCATTGAACCCAATCATCAGGAAGTGTTTTCCTTTATGCTAATTTCTTTGCCATATTTTCCTTTAATTCTAGGAATTCCCTGGCTGCAGGCACAGAATCCAATTATCAACTGAGAGACCAAGGAGATCACTTTTCCACCAAAGGACACACCAGTAACAAGTGAGGCAAGATCTCAAGATACGGAATATACCACTAAGGTATCTATGTTACCAACCATTTATAATGAATCTTCTGATATTTGTGATAAGAAAATGGCAGATCAGCTTCCTCCTCACAGACCTTATGATTGTCCTATTGAACTTCTTCTGGGGGCAGCAATTCCAATCAAGAATGTCTACCCACTAACAGCTCCGGAGCTGCAGGACTTAAAGGAATACATTGATGAGAATCTGACTAAGGGTGTAATTTGCCCCTTATCACAGGCAGAAGCACCAATCTTTTTCGTAAAAAAGAAGGATGGAACTCTTAGACCCTGTATTGATTATCGGGATCTTAACAAGGTAACCGTTCTCCTTTGCCATTAATTCATGATGTCGTTATGGGCACTTCAAGTACCTTGTGATGCCTTTTGGTCTCTGCAACGCTCCGGCAACCTTGCAACACTTGTCTAATGACATTTTTAGAGATCTGTTAGATCATTTTGTCGTAATCGATCTGGACGATATTTTGATTTTCTCCGATTCATTGCAGGAACATCAAGAGCATGTTAAAACTGTTTTAAGATGCCTGAAAAAGAATCATCTCTACATCAAGCCTGAGAAATGTGTGTTCCACACATTGAATCAATTTCTGGGTTATGTCATCTCACCACAGGGACTTAACATGGAGGCAAGTAAGATCCAGGCTATTCTTGATTGGCCCGCACCAAAAAAATGTCAAGGAGGTACAATGTTTTATCGGGTTCGCTAACTTTTATAGACGGTTTATTCGTAATTTCCCTGAGATTGTTCGACCTATTACGTAACTAAGAAGGAAAAGACTTTCTTGTGGTCTACACAGGCTTAAGAGGCTTTTTATTGTCTTAAGTCCTGTTTCACTTCTGCACCCGTGTTGATTCATCTTAACCCAGCACATCCTTTCATCTTGGAAGTTTATGCTTCGGATTGTGCTCTTGGGGCCATCCTCTCGCAAAAAAAAGGAGAGAAAGGTCTGTTACATCCGTGTGCCTATTTCTCTCGTAGACTTTCTGATGTGGAGAAGAATTATGATGTGGAAGATATAGAGCTTCTAGCTATTATCACTGCATTTAAGGAATGGAGGCACCTTCTGCAGGGGGCAGCACAACAAGTTATTGTGCTCATGGATCATCGCAACATGGAATTTCTTAGATCTGCTAGATGTCTTGCTCCATGTCAGGCTCATTAGAGTTTATTTTTTAATCTATTTAATTTTGTCATTTCGTACCGCCCAGGTTCACATAATGGGAAAGCGGATGCTTTGTCCCGAATCCATGCCACGGATTCCATACCTGGGACCCTGTCGAAGACCTTTTTGTTGGATGCCAACTTTATCGGAGTCATCCAGAATAAGGACTTATGGAAGACTATTAAGGAGGCCTACGACGCTGACCCATTTTTCGCTAACCTGACTGATGATGTGAACTTGGTTCTCAAGAACGATATGTGGGTCCGGGATCGACGTTTATATGTTCCGGAGGCTGTAAAGTTGCAGGTCCTCAAGTTTGTCCATGACTCCAAGTTGGCTGGTCATCATCCATAAGACACAATAAGTCACAGAGTGCATCTAGTGAGATAACACCCTTCTTTGTCAACTTGGGTTATCATCCTAGTATTTTTCACAGATCTTCGATCGATGCTCCGGTGCCTGCAGTAGATGAGAGGTTGGCGGTGATAAAGCAAAATCTGGAAACTCTGAAGGAATTGCTATCTACTGCACAGGACATATGCAAAAAATCAACCGATAGGTTCCGGAGGCCTGCATCCATGTTCAAGGTAGGAGACTTTGTGTGGTTATCCACTAAGAATTTGAAATTGAATGTTCCCTCACAGAAACTGGGACAAATATTAATCGATCCATTCAAGATCTCTGGTATCTTGAGCTCCGCTGCCTGCCGTCTGAAGTTACCAATGACCATGAAGGTACATCCTGTGTTCTATGTCTCCTTATTAAAACCTGTATCTCTGTATACTTTTCATGGTCATATTCCACCTCCTCCTCAGCCTGTGTTGGTAGATGGGCAAGAACAATTTCTAGTGGAGGAGATTCTGAGCTCCAGAATCCGCAGGAATCAGCTGCAGTAAGTATTTCAACTTTGCAAGTGCTGTGATCCTGAGCAAGCAGGGGGGCCCACTCGTTGGCGACGGCACTGGCACAGGGCCCCTCATAGTACGCCGGTGTGTCTGACGGCAGGTGTGCACCCCCACCGTCGGAGACACTTGATTCTACTATGAGGGACCTTGTGCCAGTGCCGTTGCCAAAGAGTGTGCCCACCCACCTGTCCAGGGCAATGGCACTAGCACGGGTGTGTGCGCCAGGTGGTGACCCCGGCCCTGTGGGGGGAGGCAGCCCAGTTAGGGAGGTGGAAAAATTGGGATATGTTGATGTTGGACATTCAGCAGCTGCAAATGGAGTAATTGGAGAAGTCCGTGTAAGAGGAGGTCAAAAGCAAGCCATTTTTCTGGCAACCTACGTGTCAGCAGGTGAGGGTGGGACAAAATCCTTTGAAACCCATGCATGGTTCATTTTGATGAAGGTTAGATTATCAACATTTTGGGTCGACAGACGGGTCCTTTTTTCTGTCAGGATTGATCCAGCAGCACTGAAGACTCATTCAGATAACACACTAGCAGCAGGGCAAGCAAGCTCCTGTAAGGCATATTGTGCCAATTCAGGCCAGGTGTCAAGTTTACTGGCCCAACAGTCATAGGGGAATGACCGGTGAGGGAGAACATCGATATGGGAGGAGAATTACCATAGTTGACAACTGCTGTCTCCTGTCACTTTCGATCGATGCAGTATTACCAGTCGTGTGAGCGGTACTTGAAAAATCAGTCCACAACATGGTCATGAAACCCCTGTGTCCAATGCCACTTCGGCTGTGTGCACCACGAACACCTCTTCCATGTTGCCCCCAACGGCTCGTGGGAGAAACATCACCGCCGCTGTGTGCTGGGAATGCCTCAAACAAACGGTTTACCAGAGTTGCTTGTTTGTTAGCCATTATTAGCTCTAGGTTCTCCTGTGGCATGATGTTTTGGAATTTGCCTTTATAGCATGGATCCAGGATGCTGGCCAACCAGTAGTCATCATCGTTCATCATTTCAGCAATGCGGGGGTCCCTTTTTAGGATCTGCAAGGCATAATCAGACATGTGGGCCAATGTTCCATGTGTCAATGATGCACTGCGAGTGCTGGGTGGAGGCGCACTTTCTGGCAAATCCACATCCCTCCAGTCACGCACAAACCCTGTACCTGACCTTGCCATGCCAACATTTTTTCTTGCCCCCTGAGAAGCATCCTCCTCCCCAAAATAATCATCCCCATCATCCTCCTCCTCCTCTTCCTCTTCTTCCTCCACCTCGTCCATGAGACTTCCCTGAGCAGACAATGGCTGACTGTCATCAAGGCTTCCCTCCTCATCTTCCTCCTCGGCTGCAGACACCTGCTCCTTAATGTGCGTCAAAGTTTGCATGAGCAGACGCATAAGTGGGATGCTCATGCTTATGATGGCATTGTCTGCGCTTACCAGTCATGTGCATTCCTCAAAACACTGAAGGACTTTACAGAGGTCTTTCAGCTTCGACCACTGCACATCAGACAACTCCATGTCTGCCCTCAAAGTGCCTGCCCGTGTATCCTCGCACAAATGAATTACAGCCTGCCTCTGTTGGCACAGCCTCTGAATCATGTGCAGGGTGGAGTTCCACCTTGTTGCAACGTCGATAATTAGGTGGTGCTTGGGATGGTGGAGCAATCGCTGCAGCTTCTGCATACGACTGGAGTGTACGGGCGACCAGCGGATGTGTGAGCACAGTCTTCGCACCTTATGGAGCAGGGGTGTTAACTCCGGATAATTAATGAGGAAGCACTGCACCACCAGGTTCAAGGTGTGAGCCAGGCAAAGTATGTGTCTGAGTTTTGAAAGGGCTATGGCTGCCACAAAATTCCGGCTGTTATCACTAACTACCTTGCCTGCCTCAAGATGTAGACTGCCCAGCCATGACTCAGTTTGTCGCTGCAAGTAGTCGGCCAGTAACTCCGCGGTGTGTCTGTTGTCGCCCAAACACATCATCTTCAACACAGCCTGCTGACACTTACCACTAGCTGTTCGATAGTGGGACACCTCGTGTGCAACACTGGCAGCTGCGGATGGAGTGCTCGTGGGACTGCGCTCTGTGGATGAGCTTTCGCTTCTGGAGGAGGAGGAGGAGGAGGGTCGAACGCCTACAGCCAACTGTTTATTATACCGTGGGCTTGGCAGCACTGTCCCACCACCGCTGTCCCCTGTGGACCCTGCATCCACCACATTACCCCAGTGCACAGTGATGGACACGTAATGGCCCTGGCCATGCCTACTGGACCATGCATCTGTTGTGAGGTGCACCTTTCCACTCACTGATTGCTTGAGTGCATGGACAATGCAGTCTTTCACATGCACGTGGAGGGCTGGGATGGCTTTCCGAGAAAAGAAGTGCCGACTGCGTAGGTCATAGTGTGGTACTGCGTAGACCATGGGCTCGCGGAAAGCTTTGCTTTCAACCAACCGGTAGGGCATCATCTCTAACGAGATTAGTTTGGCAAGGTGGGCGTTCAAAGCCAGTGTGCGTGGATGAGAGGATGAGTACTTTCTTGTCCTACTCAGAGTCTCTGGTAGGGTGAGCTGGACTTGAGAGCTGCATATGGTGGAACTAGCGGTTGGTGATGGTGTTGGTGGTCTTGCTGATGGCCTAGATTCAGTCTTTCGTAGCAATAACATTGTAATTCCATGACTGCTTTGCCCTTGTGATGACACCTCAACATTTGCTGCTGGTGGTGTGCTAACCGGTGGGCTTACAGTGGGGGAAGCGATGTAGCATTGCTGACTACCTTCATTCGGAGCAGGTGCACATGTGGTACGTGAGGTTTGGTAGTCCGTGTGCGTGGATGAGAGGATGAGTACTTTCTTGTCCTACTCAGAGTCTCTGGTAGGGTGAGCTGGACTTGAGAGCTGCATATGGTGGAACTAGCGGTTGGTGATGGTGTTGGTGGTCTTGCTGATGGCCTAGATTCAGTCTTTCGTAGCAATAACATTGTAATTCCATGACTGCTTTGCCCTTGTGATGACACCTCAACATTTGCTGCTGGTGGTGTGCTAACCGGTGGGCTTACAGTGGGGGAAGCGATGTAGCATTGCTGACTACCTTCATTCGGAGCAGGTGCACATGTGGTACGTGAGGTTTGGTAGTCCGTCCATGCTTGCAAGTGCATGGTGGTTAAATGTCTAAGCATGCAACTGGTATTCAAATTTCTCAGATTTTTCCCTCGTCTAAAGGTCTTTGCGCACTTCTTACAGATAACTTTTGCCTGATCATTAGGATTTTGTTCAAAAAAGTGCCACACTACACTCTTCCTACTATGGAAGACATTTTGAGACCTTGCACGCTGTGCTAATTTGACCATCTGGCCAAGCTGTCCTGCAACTCTTTTGGTTTTTGTAACACGTTTTTGGACTGCTATGGTCCTGCCAGATAACAGCTGTTGCAATGTCGTTGCCTGCTGTGGATCCTCCTCCTCCTCTTCTGAGCTATTGGCAGCGGCACCCTCTTCCCCCAATGGATGCCAATCTGGGTCAACAACAGGGTCATCCATCACCTCCTCTTCAATTTCATGTGCACCTTCCTCTGTGTCACAGTGTAAGGTAGTATAGTATGCGGGAAGGGGCACCTGAGTTTCATCAAGGTCTGATTCTGCCTCAGTACACTGCGAGGACAATTTAGTGCTCTGATTGAATGTTCCAGCAGAAAAATCTAGCAGTGGCTGTGCATCAGTGCACTCCATGTCAGATTCATCTTGGACTGGGGAATTCACAATTTGACTTGATAACCTAGGCATGGTATGTGAAAAGAGCTCCATGGAGTAATCGGTAGTGTGGCCTGCCACATCCTTCACTTTTGGTAGGGGTGAAGCACACAAGGAAAGGTGTTGTTCCTGACCAGGAGCCTCCAATGATGACTCAGTGCTTTTATTTTTTGAACCTTCAGAAGAGGAGGCGAGAGAGCTGGAGTCTGTGTCAGCAATGTAAGCCAAAACTTGTTCCTGAAGCTCTGGCTTTAAAAGTGGTTTACCTACTCCCAGAAAAAAGAGCCTTCGAGGCCTTGTGGAGCCAGACGATGACGCAGGCTCAACACCTCCTGCCTTAGGTGCTATTGTGTTTTTGCCACTACCAACAGATGCAACACCACCACCACCACCATCGGGACCAGCTGGCAACCCCTGCCCACTTCCATGGTATCTTCCACCATATTTGCTAATTTTTGTGAAAATGTACCCAAAATACCACCAGCTATATGGTACTGTAAAAGAAGGTAGAAGGTGTATCTACTATTGGTGAGAATTTGAATCTCACTATAGATTTGAGGACACAGAACTATTGTCTCTGGCCCAGTAGAGATTACACCTCAATGTAACAGGCTGAAATTGGATGGTGTATGACAAGGTCTAGGGTGTCTATAGGATTGGTGAGAATTTGAATCTCACTATAGATTTGAGGACACTGATGGGACGCCCTCACACCCAGGACTGTGGGGTACTCGGTATCGGGCCCGATGAGCTTCAATGGGAGATGTCACAGCAGCTGGGACCCGGCCCGTGGCCCTGGGAGCCCATTGTAAAAGGGGTTGTTTCAGTGTGCTTAGGGTAGTGAAAGTTTATAAGTGATTCGTGACGCCACCTGTGGTATTTGGCAATAGAGATGTAAGCCGATGCTGCAGACAGATCCTCTGAGACAGATGGTGTGGTGCAGCTGTGATGTCACAGGCAGGGCTGTAGTCCCTGGGCAGTGTAGGTGAAGTGACACTTAGATGGTGTAGTGTCATGCGCGAGGGATGTAGCAGTGCTGGGCAGGTTGGCGCAGGAATAAGTGGAGGACACCAGGGCATGTAGTTCCAAAGCTTTACTCACAGTCTGTTGTACAAACATGTGCCCACTTCCATGCCCTTTCCTCCGGGTTAGGGACTCAGTCAACCTCCAGGCCAGATGGAATACTCCTTTCCAACACTCCGCCAACATATGTGCCTTTTCTGAACGTCTCCTCTTATAGCGCCTTTGAGTGAAGTACTCCTAGTACTGAGTTACACTGGAGTTCCTCCTGTCAGATGTTCCTATGAACTCTACTTGTACGGCAGACAGCTGTAGCCTGCTTCGGGGACTCCTTGCTATTAAGTCCCGGCTCACTAATATGTTGCCGTTGTGCCCCCAAGTCTTGTGTGGGAATAAAGCAGTCACTACTTCTATTCCTCTGGTGTCTGCTGCAGGACCATTAGTATCCGTACAACCTCGGGGACCGGACCCCGACCTTGCGCTTAGAACTTGAAAAGGGTTCTCCTCTAACCCTGGTCCTTGCTCTCTTATTCTCCTCATGTTCAGTGCTAATCTGTTATGAATGAGTCACCGGAGGAGAAAACAAAAATACAAGCTAAGTCCAGAAAACCGGAGAGGTTGGTAACTATCGGATTGCAGACCCCTGATCCTATACACCACAACTAACAGTAGCCGTGGGGGGTTCCTACGGTGCCCTAGACCCCTCGTCACAGCCGGAGAACTACATAAGTCTAAAGAAGGAAAGGGGAAACCTAAACTGCCCCAGAGCAGACCCCAAAGCAATAGACAGCCCCCAACATGTATTGTCGGTGAAAAACAGATGAAAACACAAACACAGACAGAAAGACTCAGGGGCAGCACGGTGGCTCAGTGGTTAGCGCTGCAGCCTTGCAGCGCTGGGGTCCTGGGTTCGAATCCCACCAAGGACAACATCTGCAAGGAGTTTGTATGTTCTCCCCGTGTTTGCGTGGGTTTCCTCCGGGCACTCCGGTTTCCTCCCACACTCCAAAGACATACTGATAGGGAATTTAGATTGTGCGCCCCATCGGGGACAGTGATGAAAATGTGTGCAAATTGTAAAGCGCTGCGGAATATGTTAGCGCTATATAAAAATAAAGATTATTATTATTAAAGACAGGCTGAGCAAACGATGGGGCCCAACTTACTAGATAGGACAGGACAGAAAAGATGCTGGCTGCAATCCGCAAAAAACCCTACCAAAAATATCCCAACCGTCTGATAGGGAAAAAGGCCCTGAAGTCACTAGACTTCAAAATCACTATATCAGCACTCAGGTATATTCTGAAAACAGAGCAAAGAGATCAACTGATCAGAGACAAAAATGGAATTCAGCCAGTCCCAACCAGGACTGGCTGAACACAAACACTAAGCAAACCAGACAAAATCTCATGGAACAACAGCAGGGCAAAAACTTAGCTTTTAGTAGACAGGAACCAAGCTGGATGCAAGAGCTCAGTGCAGAAAGGATCACCAGCAGCCCTGCAGGGCGTCGGCTGCCTTATATCCACTCAGAAATTCCAGATGTCCAATCACAATCCGCCTGTTCAGATGACAGGTTCTTCCCATCCCAATCAATTTCACTACCTCTCTTCACCAGCAGAGGGAGTTCATCAGACATCAAAGGTGAAGGGGAGAATAAACTCACACTAATCCTTCTTCCCAATGGAGAATCAAGCTTCCTTTCTCTGTCTCTTTCCTGTGCCAGCAGACCCAGATCATTGTGGCCTGCTGCAGTACTTCCTTCTTCCATCCCTCTCCTGGAGATCTTCTCCGTCTCACATTCTGTCCTTCTACATCTTCACTCACTCACTGAATGAAAGACTGACTGCCTGACTCAACTCTTCCCGCTTTTTTGGTGCGAACTAAACTCCACCCACCTCCCAGCACGTTTCGTGTTCCAAGCAGGGAGCCACCAAGGGGTGCTTTTGCTATACTCCAAGCAGGGAGCCACCAAAGGTGCTTTGCTACACTACTTTGTGGTGTGGGGTGCAGGTGTTGGAGTGTGGTCAGGTGTTTCCACCTTACCTGGATGGTGGGACACCACACCTCAGGACGAGGTGCAGTACCTCTGTGGCGACTAAGCCTCAGGGGCGCCACACTGTACTATTGTCTCTGGCCCAGTAGAGATAACACCTCAATGTAACAGGCTGAAATTGGATGGTGTATGACAAGGTGTCGGGTGTCTATAGGATTGGTGAGAATTTAAATCTCACTATAGATCTGAGGACACAGAACTATTGTCTCTGGCCCAGTAGAGATTACACCTCAATGTTACAGGGTGAAATTGGATGGTGAATGACAAGGTGTAGGGTGTCTAAAGGATTGGTGAGAATTTGAATCTCACTATAGATTTGAGGACACAGAACTATTTTCTCTGGCCCAGTAGAGATTACACCTCAATGTAACAGGGTGAAATTGGATGGTGAATGGCAAGGTGTAGGGTGTCTAAAGGATTGGTGAGAATTTGAATCTCACTATAGATTTGAGGACGCTGAACTATTGCCTCTGGCCCAGTAGAGATTACACCTCAATGTAAGAGGCTGAAATTGGATGGTGTATGACAAGGTGTAGGGTGTCTATAGGATTGGTGAGAATTTTTAATCTCACTATAGATTTGAGGACACAGAATTTTTGTCTCTGGCCCAGTAGAGATTACACTTCAATGTAACAGGCTGAAATTGGATGGTGTATGACAAGGTGTAGGGTGTCTATAGGATTGGTGAGAATTTGAATCTCACTATACATTTGAGGACGCTGAACTATTGTCTCTGGCCCAGTAGAGATTACACCTCAATGTAACAGACTGAAATTGGATGGTTTATGACAAGGTGTAGGGTGTCTATAGGATTGGTGAGAATTTGAATCTCACTATAGATTTGAGGACACAGAATTTTTGTCTCTGGCCCAGTAGAGATTACACTTCAATGTAACAGGCTGAAATTGGATGGTGTATGAAAAGATGTAGGGTGTCTATAGGATTGGTGAGAATTTGAATCTCAATATAGATTTGAGGATGCTGAACTATTGTCTCTGGCCCAGTATAGATTACACCTCAATGTAACAGACTGAAATTGGATGGTTTATGACAAGGTGTAGGGTGTCTATAGGATTGGTGAGAATTTTAATCTCACTATAGATTTGAGGACGCAGAACTATTGTCTCTGGCCCTGGAGAGATTACACCTCAATGTAACAGGCTGAAATTGGATGGTGTATGACAAGGTGGAGGGTGTCTATAGGATTGGTGAGAATTTGGATCTCACTATAGATTTGAGGATGCAGAACTATTGTCTCTGGCCCAGGAGAGATTACACCTCAATGTAACAGGCTGAAATTGGATGGTGTATGACAAGGTGGAGGGTGTCTATAGGATTGGTGAGAATTTGGATCTCAGTAGAGATTTGAGGACGCTGACGATGATGCTCTCAGTCCAAGTATGGACGCAGGCAGCCTGTTAAGCAGGATTGCTGCACAGTGCGCACACGAAAGGGTGGAAAAAAGAACGCTTGGTTACTGTGCAGAAAAGAGGAAGAAAAGTATTTTTGCTTTTAAAAAGCAGTTTGCACAGCAGTGAGCAAACAGCAATGCAGCTATCAGGGAGCCTTATAGAGCAGCCTAATAACCAATAGAGCTGATGCACAAAAATAGAGCCTCCCCTGTCACTGCACACAAAGTGTTGTGTTGTAAGTGGAAATCGCTAACAGCAGAAGTAGTTTTTTTGGCTCTTCTTCCCTGCCTAATGCTCTCCCTACAGAATCAGCAGCAGCAGCAGCTCTCCCTATGCTAAGATCGGCATAAGTAAGATGGCGGTCGGCGTTCATGCCCTTTTATAGCCCCTGTGACGCCACACAAAGCCAGTCAATCACTTCCATGCCCTTCTCAAAGATGGTGGTGACCGATGCCTATGTCATCGCGTTGCCCACAGTGTGTGTCCTACATCATTGGCTGAAAAAGGGCGCTTTAAGCATCTTTTGAAACGTGACTTTGGCGCTCTGGTCGCCGACCTCATGGCCGACCTCACGCTATGGTCGGGTTTCGTTTCATGAAACCCGACTTCAGCGAAAGTCGGCGAATTTTGAATATGACCGACCCGTTTCGCTCAACTCTAATTGTGAAAAGTCGAAGGCCGACTGAAACACGAAACCCAATGCAAGTCAATGGGCAAGAAAAGTCAGCAGTGAGTGGAGGACAGGAAACACACCTACAGTGCCCATTTTAATGCCAGAAACATCAATTCTTATTACTTAATCTTGTCAACCTTAATTTACTTTATAATAATAGTTAGGCATTGAAAACTTGGGGTTATTTGGCTAAAGTTCTGGGTGCGGGGTTGGGCTGCCTCCAGATTTTCGTGGGCCCAGGGCCAAAGAGTGTCACTGGGCTCCTATAACACATGCCACAATTCGTGATCCTCTGATACAGCAGAGAAATTGCGGTATAGTACAATAAAAAATACTTCACTTCTTACATCACATGACTGATATCCATTTTAAATTCTCCAATAGCTCCAAAAACGGACAGTATATTACTCCATACAGTATTATGGCCACCACATAGTGCCCTATATAGAGTAATGAGGCCCATATATTTCTCCATACAGAATCATTGGTCCCATATAATGTTCGATACAGTATATGATGAGCTCCACATAATGCTACAGTATATGTTGGTCCTCATAGATGAATGTTCACTGTATTATGGGCCCAAATAATGCTCCATATATAATGGGCCCCATATTTCTAATGCTCCAGTGTATAATGGGCCCTGTAAATGCTGCTCCAGTGTCTGATGTCCCCCATTTGGAAAGCTCCAGCATATGATGGGCCTCACGGATGATGCTCTAGTGTACGATTGGTCCAAATAATGCTCCATATATAATCTGCCCCATTTACAATGCTCCAGTATATGATGGGCCCCATGGATGATGCTCCAGTGTCTTATGGGCCCAAATAATGCTCCATATATAATGAGCCCCATTTCTAATGCTCTAGTGTATAATGGGCCCTGTAAATGCTGCTCCAGTGTCTGATGTTCACCTTTGGAATGCTCCAGTGTATGGTGGGCCCCATATATCATTCTCCAGAGTATAGTGCTCCCCAAAAATTGCTCCCAACCTTTAAAACAATTAAATAAATCTCCTCGCTAGGGAATCCCTGTACTCTGGACTCCTCGTCATCCCCATCTTCCATCTCTCTGCACTTGGACTGTTTAGGCAGAGGGCGCACGCGCTCTCTGACCAGAATGTCACTGACAGGAAACACGGAAGACGTCATGGCGGTGGAGCAGGGAGAGGTAAGTATTTCAACTTTGCAAGTACTGTGATCCTGAGCTAGCAGGGGGGCCCACTCGTTGGCGACGGCACTGGCACAGGGCCCCTCATAGTACGGCGGTGTGTCTGACGGCGGGTGGGCCCTTCCACCGGCAGAGACACTTTTGCGTACTATGAGGGGCCCGGTGCCAGTGCCATTGCCCATGAGTATGCCCCCCCACCTGCTCAAGGAACCTGCACTGTCATCTGCACCTTCCTCTTTGTCTCCGTGTAAGGTGGTATAGTATGCGGAAAGGGGAACCTGAGTTTCATCATGGTCAGATTCTGGCTGTGTAGAGTGCGAGGGGAATGTAGTGGTCTGGGTCAATGTACCAGCAGAATCATCTAGCAGTGGCTGGGCATCAGTGCACTTGTGGCGCCCCCAGGAATACGGTCGCCACAGTGGAATTACCTTCCTCCTAGGGAGTGTGATGTCATGCTTGGGAGCAACGAAGGAACTCTCTAGCAGTTAAACCAACACACAACACAATTCCCACTCCAGGCCAGCAGGGAGAGCTCTGAACCTGACTGCTGAGGAGCTGCTCTCTGTGGTTGGGAGGAGGGAAGTTAGGGCAGTCTGTGAAGGGAAGGGGAAGTGTGTGGACGTGAGAAGGGGACCTGGAGGATGAGCAGAGTTAAGGCTCACTCCTAGCTGGAGCGCATGGTCCGGATTCCAGTCTCCGAGTTTGTAGGGACACTGACGGTCCTGCAGCTGAAACCTGAGGATGTAGCAGCTGTAAATGCTCTGGTCCCAACTAAGGCTCGGAGGCCCCAGCAGCGACGTGTGTGAGCCAGAAGGAAAAGGCTACGGCTGCCTGCCATACGAGAACGTTCAAAAAGAGAGTCAACAGAGGGAACTTCAGTGAACTCAGTACTGTGAGTACCTCAGATAAGTGCTAGAACGGAGGTCACACTACCTATCTGCAGAGAGAGAATTCCTAATTTGCTTCCTGGCTGACCAACTCCTTCTCCAGCTGTACTCTGGGTCCTGGACGGCACTTACCAAGAATAGGTGAAGGAACTGCACGTCTGTGTCTGTCATCTTTCTCCTGCGCCTGGCGCATGGCTCTGCTACATCCTGAACTGCACACCATCTACCAACTCTTTCATCTGCCCTGCGACTACAGCCCTATCTGTGCAGGGCTTCTACATCTTAGCTGCACCACAACATCTTTCCTAGAGAAGCGACACTGCAGCGCTCGCCAATCTGATCAGAAACCACAGGTGGCGTCACGTATCATTCACCTATAAACGTTATTCACCCCTTTGCATGGACGCCCAGGACCACGGACCGGGTCACCACCACCGTGACACATCCCTCTGAGACACTGGCCCGGTACCGATTAACCCCACTGCCCTGGCTGGCCACCCACACTCCTTGTCAGATTTATCTTGGACTGGGGAATTCACGATTTGACTTCATAACCCAGGCATGGTATGTGAGAAAGAGCTACATGGACTAATGTGAAGTGTGGCCTGCTGCATCATTCGCTTTTGGTGGGGGTGAAGGACACACGGAAAGGGGTTCTTCCTGACCAGGAGCCAGCACTTGACGACTCAGTGCTTGCATTTTTTGAAACTTCAGAAGAGGAGGGCATATTAGCTGGAGTCTGTTTCGGCAATGTAAGCCAAAACCAGTTCCTGATGCTCCGGCTTTAAAAGCAGTTAACCTACGCCCAGAAAAGGTAGCCTTCCAAGCCTTCCGGAGCCAGACCATGGCGCAGGCTCAACACCTCCTGCCTTAGCTGCTATTGTGCTTTTGCCACTACCAGCTGCCCCCCCCCACGCCCACGTCCGTGGCCTCTTCCACCATACTTCCAAATTTTGGAGAAAATGTACCCAAAATAACATCAGATATATGGTACTGTATCAGAAGGGTACAGCTGTACACAGTCAAAGGATAATTGTAAATCTCCATATATATTTCATGAGTCACACAGACGCTCACAGGCTCAGTATGGATTAGACAAGAATATACAAAGTAGAAAAAGGGTACAGTATCATCAGATAGCAGGTATATATAGTATAGTTTAAACATTCTAAATCTCTGTATATATTTCAGGAGGCAGACACAGACTCTCTCAGGCTCAGTATGGATTACAACACAATATAAAAAGCAATAAAACGGTAATGGATCTGAAGCGTACAGCTGTATACAGTGTAGGGGTCATTGTCAATCTCAGCATTTATTTCCAGAGTCAGAAACAGACTCTCACTTGGTCAGTTTTGGATTAGACGAGAATATAAAAAGCTGTAAATGGGTAATGTATCACAAGCGTAGAGCTGTATACAGTGTTGGGGTAATTTTTAAATTTACATATAAATTGCAGGAGTAACCAACAGACTCTCACACGCTCAGGATGGATCACATCACAATATAAAAAGAAGATCTGCAAGAAATAATCACATGTGGGCCAATGTTCCAGATGTCAATGATACACTTAGAGTGGTGGGTGGAGGAGGACTTCCTGGCAGAAAGGATACAGTATCACCAGATACCAGGTATATATAGCATAGTTTAAACATTAAAAATGTATGTCTATATATCAGGAGTAGTGTTGAGCCACCCTGCTAGTGTTCGAGTTTGGTTCGTCGAACAGGAGGCAAGTTCGTCGAATGTTCGTTGAACGTTCGACGAACACCTTCGAACCCCATTGAAAACAATGGCAGGCAAGCACAAACACATAGAAAACACATACAAAACACCTTAAAAAGTGTCCCAAAGCAGACAAAATGCTCAGAAGACACAAATAACATATGGAAAAGGGCAACTACATATAGAAAAGAGGTGGAGGAGTAAAAGGAGGAGGAGGAGACACAGATATTGGCATGTCATGCCCTTATAAAGTCAGAAAGGCTGGAATAAAAATCTAAAATAAAAAAAATTCTAAAATTCTAAAATCGAAGACGGTCATATACCGTTGGACTTCCCACCATAAATTATGCCAACTGCCAATCGGGCGGCGTTATTCCCACGACCCTCCGAACAGCATCCATGAAGGCAAAGTGTTTGGTTTCCGGGGGCAGTATGGTTGCAAAGCTGAACCTTAAAGGAATGTCCAGAAGGGCATCACCAAGAGTGGAGCCTGCGGCTTAATTGGACTCCACACGGGCAACCTCAACCATGCCAGCCACGGGAAGGATGGACAGATTGCAAGCTTTCTCGAATCTGTGGGTGGTGGTGCATGGCCGTTTTTAGTTTTGCTAGCGATTTGTCAGCTTAATTCTGTTAACGAATGAGACTCCGGCATGCCCCCGCGGTCCGCGTCCAGCTTACTAGAGGGACACGCGAGGCTCAGGCATGCGAGATCGAGCAATAACACGTCTGTCATGCCCTTACATGTCCGGGGCTGCACGCGCGCTACACTGAAAGGACCAGCGTGTGTCGCTTACAGGTGCGGATAACCCGCTGAACCCCATTAGTGATGGGGATCTGGGATTCCAATTCTTCCTCGCGAACGAGGATTTCCCAGTGAGTGCAGGTCAACCGGAATTCCGGAATTAGGCCTAACTGGCATTCCAAAAAGAATGGGAAAGATTGAGTGTCCAAACCACAGGTGCTGTAGCTTGCTTAACAGCTGGGCTCCTCTGCTGAGTAGAACAAAGTTCTTACATAAACAGGCGGCATAGCTTGGTTCACGGGTGGGCAACTCTGCTGAGTAGCAGACAGTGCTTACATAAACAGGTGGCATAGCTAGGTTCATGGGTGGGCTCCTCTGCTGAGCAGTAGACACAGGTACTAGGCCCAAAGTATTCACTGGGCTAAATGCAGTCAAAAACTGGTTCTTTCATAAACAGGCGGCAAAGCTAGGTTCACGGGTGGGCTCCTCTGCTGAGTAGCAGACAGTGCTACATGGCCCAAAAGGATTTTCTGGACAAGATGCAGTAAAAAATTAATTAGAAACACACACGGTGTAGCTCCTTGACAGGTGTACTACACCACTGGCTACCAGACACCGCTACTATGCCATGAAACTGTCTATTAACATTTAAAACCATTATTAATGTGAAAATAAAGTTAGGCTTTTGGTGAACGGAACCTCGAACAGCCGAATTTTAAGCAAAGTGTTCGAGTTCGACGAATGGCTCGAACACCGCCCAAAACGGCTCGATTTTGAACTTGACGCACAGTTCGACTCGAACACCACTCATCTCTAATCAGGAGGCAGACTCAGACGGTCTCAGGCCCAGTATGGATTCAACAAGATTGTAGAAAGTTGAGAAAGGGTACAGTGTCACCGGATACCAGGTATAAATAGCATAGTTTAAACATTAAAAATCTCTGTATATTGCCGGAGTCCAACAAAGACACTCACAGCCTCAGTATGGATTAGACAAGAATCTAAAAAGCAGAAAAAGTTAATGTATTTGAAGCGTACACCAGTATACTCTGTTGGGGTATTTTTAAATCTTCATATATATTTCAGTCTCAGTAAGACAGTTCAGACTCTCCGCAAGAGGAAGCGAGATGGATACAAGTACAGACGGAAAGTCGAGTGATTGCAGAAATGTTGGAATTACTAATCACGGGAAAAACTCCTGGGAGAATTCTCAGAGGCGATGCTGACCCTCAATTACTTTGTCTGAGGAGACAGCGAAAACAGTTCTTTGTGAAGAAAGGGTTGCTGTAATGCACCGTTACTCATCTCCATCAAATTGTGATCACAGGGAGAGATGTAGACATGGTCCTCACTGCCTATCATGATCTGTCAGGTAACTTCGGAGTGCAAAAGACAGAAGCCACAGGCCGTAGGATATTCTATTGGATTGGCATGAGAGAACACATTTAAAAATGTGGGCAGGAATGTCACACGTCTGTGTAGGAAAACTGTGAAAGCTGATGATAACCCACCACTGCATCTCATTGTGAGTCCACGTCCATAACAAATGGAAGCCATTGATCATCTGAAGATAGAGCCCAGCAGGACAGGGCATAGCTACGTCTTAACCATCATCTATCAGTTCACCAAATTTGTAGTGGCAATCCCAGTGAAGGATTTAACAGCCCAGACTACACAGCGGTGGAGCAGGGAGAGGTAAGTATTGCAAGTGCTGGGGCCCTGAGCAAGCAGGGGGGGCCCATTCATGGGCGGCGGTACTGGCAAAGGGCCCCTCATAGTACGCCGGTGTGTCTGACGGCGTGTGTGCACCCCCACAGTCAGAGACACTGTATTTTACTATGAGGAACCCTGTGCCAGTGCCATCGCCCAAGAGTGGGCCCACCCACCTGTCCAGGGCAATGGCACTCGCACGGGTGAGTGCGCCAGGTGGTGACCCCGGCCCTGGGGGGAGGCAGCCCAGTTAGGGAGGTTGAAAAAATGGCATATGTTGATGTTGGACATTCAGCAGCTGCAAATGGAGGAATTGGAGAAGTCCAAGGAAGAGGAGGACAAAAGCGAACCATTTTTCTGGCAACCTATGTGTCAGCAGGGGAAAGTGGGACAAAATCCTTTGAAACCCATGCATGGTTCATTTTAATGAAGGTTACATCATCATCATTTTGGGTCAACAGACGGGTCCTTTTTTCTGTCAGGATTGATCCAGCAGCACTGAAGACTCTTCAGATAACATACTAACAGTAGGTCAAGTGAGCTCCTGTAAGGCATATTGTGCCAATTCAGGCCTGGCGTCCAGTTTAGAGGCCCAAAAGTCAAAGGGGAATGACCTGTGAGGGAGAACATCGATATGGGAGAAGTAGTTTGTAACCATAGTTGACAACTGCTGTCTCCTGTCACTTTCAATCGATGCAGTATTACCAGTCGTGTGAGCGGTACTTGTAAATCCATCCACAACATGGTCATGAAACCTCTGTCTCCAACTCCACTTCGGAAGTGTGCACCACGAACACCTCTTCCATGTTACCCCCTATGGCTTGTGGGAGAACCATCACCGCTGCTGTTTGCTGGGAATGCCTCAAACAAACGGTTTACCAGAGTTGCTTGTTTGTTAGCCAATATTAGCTCTAGGTTCTCCTGTGGCATGATGTTTTGGAATTTGCCTTTATAGCGTGGATCCAGGATGCTGGCCAACCAGTAGTCATCATCGTTCATCATTTTGGCAATGCGGGGGTCCCTTTTTAGGATCTGCAATTCATAATCACACATGTGGGCAAATGTTTCAGGTGTCAATGATGCACTGCGAGTGCTGGGTGGAGGAGCACTTTCTGGCAAATCCACATCCCTCCCATCACGCACAAACCCTGTACCTGACCTTGCCATGCCTACAATTTCTCTTGCCCCCTGAGAAACATCTTCCTCCCCTAAATAATCATCCCCATCCCCCTCCTCCTCCTCTTTCTCTTCTTCCTCCACCTCGTCCACGAGTCTTCCTTGAGCAGACAATGGCTGACTGTCATCAAGGATTCCCTCCTCCTCTTTCTTTTCCTCCTCGGCTGCAGACGCCTGCTCCTTAATGTGCGTCAAAGTTTGCATGAGCAGATGCATAAGTGGGATGCTCATGCTATAATGATGGCGTCGTCTGCACTTACCAGCCGTGTGCATTCCTCAAAACACTGAAGGACTTTACAGAGGTCTTTCAGCTTTGAACACTGTACACCCGACAACTCCATGTCTGCCCTCAAACTGCCTGCCCGTGTATCCTCCCACAAATGCATTACAGCCTGCCTCTGTTCGCACAGCCTCTCAACCATGTGCAGGGTGGAGTTCCACCTTGTTGCAACGTCGATAATTAGGAAGTGCTTGGGAAGGTGGAGCAATCGCTTCAGCTTCTGCATATGACTGGAGTGTACGGGCGACCAGGGGTTGTGCGAGCACAGTCTTCGCACCTTATGGAGCAGGGCTGTTAACTACGGATAATTATTGAGGAAGCACTGCACCACCAGGTTCAAGGTGTGAGCCAGGCAAGGTATGTGTCTGAGTTTTGAAAGGGCTATGGCTGCCACAAAATTCCAGCCGTTATCACTAACTACCTTGCCTGCCTCAAAATGTAGACTGCCTTCCAAGACTCAGTTTGTCGCTGCAAGTAGTCGGCCAGTACCTCCGTGGTGTGTCTGTTGTCGCCCAAACACATCATCTTCAACACAGCCTGCTGACGCTTACCACTAGCTGTTCGATAGTGGGACACCTCGTGTGCAACACTGGCAGCTGCGAATAGAGTGCTCGTGCGACTGCGCTCTGTGGACAAGCTTTCGCTTCTGGAGGAGGAGGAGGGTCGAACGCCTACAGCCAACTGTTTCCTATACCGTGGGCTAGGCAGCACTGTCCCACTGCCGCTGTCCCCTGTGGACCCTGCATCCACCACATTAACCCAGTGCACAGTGATGGACACGTAACGGCCCTGGCCCTGCCTACTGGACCATGCATCTGTTGTGAGGTGCATCTTTCCACTCACTGATTGCTTGAGTGCATGGACAATGCGGTCTTTCACATGCAGGTGGAGGGCTGGGATGGCTTTTCGAGAAAAGAAGTGCCGACTGGCTAGGTCATAGTGTGGTACTGCGTAGGCCATGAGCTCGCGGAAAGCTTTGCTTTCAACCAACCGGTAGGGTATCATCTCTAACGAGATTAGTTTGGCAATGTGGGTGTTCAAACACAGTGTACGCGGATGAGAGGATGAGTACTTTCTTGTCCTACTCAGAGTCTCTGGTAGGGTGAGCTGGACTTGAGAGCTGCATATGGTGGAACTAGCAGTGGACATGGCGGACTGAGAGAGGGTTGGTGATGGTGTTGGTGGTCTTGCTGATGGCCTAGATTCAGTCTTTCGTAGCAATAAAATTGTGATTCCCTGACTGCTTTGGCCTTGCGACGACACCTCAACATTTGCTGCTGGTGGTGTGCTAACCGGTGGGCTTACAGTGGGGGAAGCGATGTAGCGTTGCTGACTACCTTCATTCGGAGCAGGTGCACATGTGGTACATGAGGTTTGGTAGTCTGTCCACGCTTGCAAGTGCATGGTGGTTAAATGTCTAAGCATGCAACTGGTAATCAAATTACTCAGATTTTTCCGTCGACTAAAGGTCTTTGCGCACTTCTTACAGATAACCTTTGCCTGATCATTAGGATTTTGCTCAAAAAAGTGCCACACTGCACTCTTCCTACTACGGAAGACATTTTGAGACCTTGCACGCTGTGCTATTTTGACCGGCTGGCCAAGCTGTCCTGCAACTCTTTTGGTTTTTGTAACCCGTTTTTGGACTGCTACGGGCCTGCCAGATAGCAGCTGTTGTGATGTCGATGCCTGCTGCGGATACTCCTCCTCCTCTTCTGAGCTATTGGCAGCGGTACCCTCTTCCCCCAATGGATGTCAATCTGGGTCAACCACTGGGTCATCCATCACCTCCTCTTCAATTTCATGTGCACCTTCTTCTGTGTCACTGTGTAAGGTGGTATAGTATGCGGGAAGGGGCACCTGAGTTTCATCTGGGTCAGATTCTGGCTCAGTACACTGCAAGGACAATGTAGTGCTCTGAGTGAATGTACCAGCAGAAAAATCTAGCAGGGGCTGTGTATCAGTGCACTCCATGTTAGATTCATCTTGGACTGGGGAATTCACAATTTGACTT
Source organism: Dendrobates tinctorius (assembly GCF_039654945.1). Taxonomy (NCBI): domain Eukaryota; kingdom Metazoa; phylum Chordata; class Amphibia; order Anura; family Dendrobatidae; genus Dendrobates; species Dendrobates tinctorius. The sequence goes on along the minus strand of NW_027361858.1, from coordinate 15,931,738 downwards.
GATAACCCAGGCATGGTATGTGAAAAGAGCTCCATGGAGTAATTTGTAGTGTGGCCTGCCGCATCCTTCACTTTTGGTAGGGGTGAAGGACACAAGGAAAGGTGTTGTTCCTGACCAGGAGCCTCCACTGACGACTCAGTGCTTTTATTGTTTGAAACTTCAGAAGAGGAGGCGATAGAACTGGAGGCTATGTCAGCAATGTAAGCCAAAACTTGTTCCTGAAGCTCCAACTTTAAAAGCGGTTTACCTACTCCCAGAAAAGGGAGCCTTCGAGGCCTTGTGGAGCCAGACAATGATGCTGGCTCAACACCTCCTGCCTTAGGTGCTATTGTGCTCTTGCCACTTCCAGGAGATGCACCACCACCATCAGCACCTCAATTTAACAGGCTGAAATTGGTTGGTGTATGACAAGGTACAAGGTGTATATAGTATTGGGGATAATTTGAATCTCCGTAGAGATTTTAGGAGGCTGAACAATTATCTCAGGCCCACTATAGATTACACCTCAATTTAACAGGCTGAACTTGGCTGGTGTATGCCAAGGTACAAGGTGCATATAGTATTGGGGAGAATTTGAATCTCCCTAGAGATTTTAGGAGGCTGAACAATTATCTCAGGCCCACTATAGATTATACCTCAATTTAACAGGCTGAAATTGGCTGCTGTAAGACAAGGTACAAGGTGCATATAGTATTGGGGAGAATTTGAATCTCCCTAGAGATTTTAGGAGGCTGAACAATTATCTCAGGCCCACTATAGATTACACCTCAATTTAACAGGCTGAAATTGGCTGGTGTATGACATGGTACAAGGTGTATATATTATTGGGGAGAATTTGAATCTCCCTAGAGATTTTAGGAGGCTGAACAATTATCTCAGGCCCACTATAGATTACACCTCAATTTAACAGGCTGAAATTGGCTGGTGTATGACAAGGTACAAGGTGTATATAGTATTGGGGAGAATTTGAATCTCCCTAGAGGTTTTTGGAGGCTGAACAATTATCTCAGGCCCACTGTAGATTACACCTCAATTTATCAGGCTGGAATTGGCTGGTGTATGACAAGGTACAAGGTGTATATAGTATTGGGGAGAATTTGAATCTCCCTAGAGATTTTATGAGTCTGAACAATTATCTCAGGCCCACTTTAGATTGCACCTCAATTTAACAGGCTGAAATTGGCTGGTGAATGACAAGGTACAAGGTTTATATAGTACTAGCTGAAGAGCCCGGCGCTGCCCAGGCATAGTAACTAACTGTGGTTAGTTATAGAAAATTATAATTATCCTCCATCCCATAGTCCCGTGCCCATATACCCATCAAACTTATCCACCATCCAATAGGCCCGTGCCCATATACCCATCATACATATCCTCCATCCCATAGTCGAGTGCCCATATACCCATCACACATCCTCCATCCCATAGTCCCATGCCCATATACCCATCATACTTATTCTCCATCCCATAGTCCCATGCCCATATACTCATCATACATATTCTCCATCCCATAGTCCCATGCCAATATACCCATCATACATATTCGCCATCCCATAGTCGAGTGTCCATATACCCATCACACATCCTTCATCTCATAGTCCCATGCCCATATACCCATCATACATATCCTCCATCCCATAGTCCCGTGCCCATATACCCATCATACATATCCGCCATCTCATGGTCCCGTGCAGGGACGGCACACCGGGAAAAATAGTGCCGGCTGGGAATCGAGTACCATGGGGCTGCCATGCAAAGAGGTTGCGGAAAGACTCAGTTCCCACAAGTCTAAACTGTAGCATTTCCAGGACTAGCAATCTGGCAATGTGGGTGTTTAGCGTTGGGCCTATGGGTGGGTGTCTGGATATTTCTGCTTTCAGGTAAACGTTTGGGGCAGGGATAACTGAATGAAGCGCTGGGACAATGAACTGGATATGGTTGCTAAATGATATGTGTGCAACTGCTGATTGTGGGCAAGGAGGCATCAGAACCTGCTTCATGGTCAGCAGATTGGGAAGGCCATAACACAGGGGAAGGTGCAATGGTTTTATAATCAGACATTGATTTGGTACCCAGTCATTCTGCTCGCTTACTGGGGTGCTTGGCTGCCATGTGCTTTTGCATGCTGGTGGTGCTCAGGTTGGCAGTGTTCTTGTCTCTTCTTAGCTTGGTTTGGCAGATGCTGCAAATTACAGTTGTTTTGTTTGAAGGAATTTCAGAAACAAATGCCATACAGAGGAACAACGCACCCTTGGCCTGTTATCTTGCCCAGTGGGGGGGCTCTGTGGAACAGTAGACTGAGTTCTAGCTCTGGTCCAACCACTACCTCTTCTTGCCTATTTGCATGCTATGGATTCATCCCTCTCTGCACTGCTGTGCTCTCTAGGCCTGCCACTGTGCCAGGTTGGATCAGTGGCCTCATCATTGACCATGTCTACTTCCAAGTCCTCAATCTGATCCTCTTTCTGAGTTGCAATTTGAGGCTCAACTGATGACAACTGTACAGTACCTCATGATTATCCTCCACCTCTTCAGACATGAATTCACCTTTCTCAACGTGGCTTTCTCCTGGCCGTAGGTGCTCAAATGTTTGGACATCACTGTTCTCCACCTCCTCATGACCCTCTTTAATCTTGCTATTTTTATTCTGCAAATAACGTGGAAGCCCCCTATATGTCTGTTATCAGATGATGGACCGGAGTGTGGACTTTTTTTTAGTGAATTGATTTGTAGATTTTATTGGTATTATTTTGGGGTACATAGCATATGAATCACTCTTAAGGCTCGGTTCACATTTATCCTGTGCTGTCATGGGTACCGATGAAGCTCCCAGCCTTTCTAAATGTTTATCTCTATTGATTGTAGAATTTAGAGGATTTAGAGGGTCAAACAGCCAATGCATGCGTGGGCACCAGCTCTGGCTGTTATAGCAGGAGATCGGCTGTCAAGTAAGCCGAGCTCCCAGCGGCAATTGGACTGGCAAACTCCTGTGCCTGCATAATCATCAAGATGTGCTGATACGTCCATTTGCAGAAACACATTCCAAATATTATATACCAGTGCGTTGAATGTCAGGAAGGGGTTAAACATCAGAATTAAGGAATAAAAACTCTTATCCAGATGCATAGTACGTATAAGACATAAATATGAAAGGACTCAAAAAAAAAAAAAATATAATAAAAGTGAGCGTTTCCCAGATACAAAAACTGTAATATTATTGTTGGAAGAGTTAAGGATGCAATGTCAGAAACGGCCCAGCAACGCTATCAAAATGAATGAAAGTGCTCTACAGATTGCATGGTCAGGTGGTGCCATATAGAAAGACTTCAATAGTATAGAACTTGTTCACAGAAAGTAGTAGTGGCACAAAATACCAAATTAAAGTAGTGAGAATAGCAATAATGTAATGACTTCTGTTAAGTGCCATTTTAATGGGAAGAAAGAAGAAATCAATGTCATGAAAAAGGGACTGCGTCCTGAAACGTTAATTTCACATGTCCCATTAAAATCACATTACCACTCTCATAATTGTGCATTATGTCAACTATCACACTATCAATTGGAAAATTCAATAGTGTAATGCATGCTTGTAAATATCTTACGGCATGAGCTTGTTGACTAGACCTTCTAGTTATTACTTTGTAAGCAGGAAATGTAGATGACATTATTTGCTTCCATTAGGTTCAGCAAGTTAATGCTTGGTGTATTTTAGAGTGAAATCATAACTTTATCACATGTGAAATTCAGTATATTCCCTAAAATGGCACTGGCCCTAAAAGGGATTCACACAGTTTATAAAATAGAAGCATTGATATAAGCTCCATATGCCACATTGCTGTTCAATTTACAGAGAAAATGACATTACAGTATATCTTTAAGTCGTTGCTGCAAACATTTGTTGTATACGACTGAGCTCTGCTGCATCTACATCAAGTCAAATAGGGATTCCATCAAAATGGCACTCAGCAGTCCAATAAGTGATACATCGCTGGAAACAGGCTCTCTTTCTCTACAATATGCAACTATCAGGTTCCATAGCAAAACCCTTCTGACAGATTTCCTGAGTAATGATTAAAGTGCATTTAATCATATGTGAGAGCCGCTATGTGTCCCCCAGGATGCGCTCAGAAGCGTATTAGATCCGCTGGAGTGCCTTGTGGTCACAGCAGTGTATCTGTGAGTCACAAGACAGAATAAAAGTAAGTTTGAGCCTGGTCAAGTTATTTTTGACCAAGGAGCTTGTTCAGGAAAACCCACTATGGGCTTTTATTTTTTAAAAGGACTGCAGGAAGGTAGTGTGGTCTGGTCCGTTTCCTCCTGCCCAGATCTTATAAGTGGCCCATGGCCACAGAGTGGAGTGAAGGAAAAAAACCCTGCAGGAAGAGTTTGGATGTGTCAGTTTTGGTCTTGCAAACAGACCGAGCAGTTGGTCTGCAGAGCATTCCCTGTGTGAGGCAACACAGGGCCAAGTGGAGCCAAAAGGTCTGGCACCCCCTGTATACACGGCAGTATGGTCGCTCACGGCAACCAGTCCCAGACTGTCATTTGCTTTTTCGGCTGCGATCCGGAGGATGCAGGGTGCTGTGCACTGTGTGAGTTTTTGGACATTAAACATGTTTTTTTAACTTGCTTGGGTCACTGCCTCATCACAGCACAGCCTGGACACTGCTGCATTACATAGGGAGGAGAATGCGGGCATTGTGAACTGAGGCATACCGCAAAGCATGCTGCATGTCTTTTATTAAACTGGTAAGGGACTCTCTTTTCACCTACAACCAGATTTGATATGTTCACGGCGGTTAAGGATTTGCATATCTTTGCAAGGTCATTGCTGTTCAGATGGTATTTCTATAATAATGATTTAAATCTGTTATTCCCTACAGAGGAGGAACAGAGTGCACTAAGGATATTGGAAGAATTGGCAATTGAACATGTTACCAGGGACGGTCACTTGAGGAAAATCTCCAGGAGTGGACCCTCTGGATTGTGGCACCGAGGGGGCCCCGGGCGAGCCGCTGGGTGGAGCCGACCCCTATACAGGGATCGTTAGGAGCAAGCCCAGGGGCTCGGGTACGATGATAGCCGGTACCGGGAAGGGCAGCTCAGAACAGACTGGAATAGGACTACAGGACTGTAGAAGACAGGACCAGAGTAGGATTGCAGGACTGGAGCACAGATGGCTGGACAAGGCAGGGACACTGGAGTAGGACTGCGGGACTAGAGCACAGACAGCAGGACGGAGCAGGAACACGGAAGGAAGACTAGAGTAGGATTGCAGGACTGGAGCACAGATGGCAGGACGAAGCAGGGACACTGGAGTAGGACTGCGGGACTGGAGCACAGACAGCAGGATGGAGCAGGAACACGGAAGGAGGACTGGAGTAGGATTGCAGGACTGGAGCAAAGATGGCAGGATGAAGCAGGGACACTGGAGTAGGCTTCGGGACTGGAGCACAGACAGCAGGACAGAGCAGGGACGCTGGAGTAGGACTGCAGGACTGGAGCACAGACAGCAGGACGGAGCAGGAACATGGAAGGCAGGACAGGAGTAGGACTGCAGGACTGGAGTACAGATAGTAGGACGGAGCAGGAACACTGGAGTTCAGGACTGCAGGAGACAAGTGAGTATACAATGGAACAGGGGCCCAGTGTGCTAACAGACATGAAGATCAGGTGTCTCCATCAAAGGAGGGTGGCCTGATATACCCCTGCCTGGTCGGCCATTGGTCCAGCGGTGCTTCCGGGTCAGGACACCGTCGGAGCATAAGTGACAGGAGGGAGGCGCGGCCACAGCCTACGACGCATGCACGTTGCATGCAGAGACGCCATCGGCCGCGGACCTGTCAGAAGGGACCGCCGCGGCTGCCGAACAGCGGGGGGCTGCGGCGCGGGAGTGGAGGCCGGGTGAGTATACAATGGTGGCATGACAGTACCCCCTCCCTTAAGCCGCTCTCTCCTGAGATTAGTAAAAAATCTCTTGAGAATGCGAAGAGCATTGATATTCTCCTGGGGTTCCCAGGACCTCTCCTGAGGACCAAACCCCTCCAGTCAATAAGAAAAAAGGTCCTACCTTTTTCATGATATCCTCCACCTCAAAGATATTATCGGTACCAACCGGCTGAGAAACAGGATCAGATACGGAGTGGAAGCGGTTCAGTACCACAGATTTCAGGAGAGAGACGTAGAAGGTGTTCGGGACTCGGAGCGAAGCAGGCAACCTCAATTTGTTGGCAACTTCATTGACACGTCCAAGTATTACAAACTGCCCGATGTACCGCGGACCCAGCTTGTAAGAGTGCAGTTTCAACCAGATAAATTTGGACGAGAGCCAGACTTTGTCCCCGGTACGATATGGTGGAGGATCCAATGTCTTCTTGTCAGCATAATCTTTTATCCGGCCAGTGGCCTTCTTGAGTGACGTGTTGGTCTCAGCCCAGATCTTGGAAAATTCTGAGGACAAGGTGTTGGCCACGGGTACTTCGGAGGCAGGGGTTACCGGAAGGGGAACACCAGGATGTCTGCCAAACACAGTGAAAAACGGAGACTTGGCCGAGGATTCGCCAGTATGGTTGTTGTAGGCGAACTCTGCCCAAGGAAGTAGGTCAACCCAGTCGTTTTGGTGGGCATTGGAGAAATGACGTAGGTACCCAGTCAACGTCTGGTTGGTACGCTCCACCTGCCTGTTGGACTGTGGGTGTTAAGCAGAGGAGAAGTTGAGGGAAACGTTCATGAGCTTACAAAGTCCCCGCCAGAACTTGGAGGTGAACTGAACCCCCCGGTCAGACACAATACATTGAGGTAGTACATGGAGTCTGAAGATCTGATGGATAAAATCTCTGGCCAACTCAGGAGCCGAGGGGAGACCGGACAGAGGGATGAAGTGGGCCATCTTGGAGAAATGGTCCACCACCACCACAATGTGTTCCCAAGGAACAGCACGGACTGGCAACGGGAGCAATAAGCCGGAAGGAAGTCAGCGCGGCACTTTGTTCTTCGCACAGGAGGGACAAGAGGCCACGAAATCAAGCACATCTTGGCGAAGCGTAGGCCACCAGTAGTGACGCATGATAAGGGCAAGCGTCTTCTTGGTTCCGGCATGGCCGGCCAGTCTGGAGGAGTTACCCCACAGAAGGACCTTCCTCTTGAGATTCTCTGGAACAAGGGTCTTGCCTGGGGGTGGAGAAAGCCAGTTCACCGGAGCCACAGTGATGATTCAAGTGGGCTCAATAATGTGTGATGGTTCCTCCACTGTCTCGATTGGCTGGAAGACCCTGGATGGGGTGTCTGCTTTGGTGTTCTTGTTGACGGGGCGAAAATGGAGCTCGAAATCAAATTGGGCAAAAAACAAGGACCATCTGGCCTGACGAGGATTGAGTCTCTGTGCAGACTGGAGATAGGCCAAGTTTTTGTGGTCAGAGAAGATCACAAAGGGATGGACAGCCCCCTCCAGGAGATGACGCCATTCTTTCAGGGCCAATTTTATGGCCAACAGTTCACGGTCGCCGATCGAGAAGTTGCACTCGGATGGAGAGAAAGCCTTAGAAAAGAAGCCACCAGGACGCAGACAACCGGAGGCGGATCTCTGGGACAGTACTGCCCCGACACCCGTTGAGGAAGTGTCCACCTCAAGCACAAAGGGTTGGTTGCTTTCGAGATGGTGCAACACCGGGGCCATGGAGAAAGCCCATTTTAGAGTCTGAAAGGCCTCCTCCGCCTCCGTAGTCCAAGAATTGGGAGTTGTCCCCTTTCGGGTGAGAGCGGAAATAGGTTTGGTAATTGCGGAAAAGTGAGGAATAAATTGCCTGTAATAATTGGCAAATCCGAGAAACCGTTATATCGCTCTTACTCCAACGGGATGAGGCCACTTGAGGACGGCAGTCAGTTTCTCGGGATCCATCCTTAATCCAGCGTCGGAGATAATGTAACCCAGAAATGGCAGAGAGGTTTGTTCAAAGAGACATTTCTCTATCTTAGCATATAGGCGATTCTCCCGAAGATGCTGTAACACCACGCGAACACTCTTTCTGTGGGATGAGAGATCCGGTGAGAAGCCGTGGATGTCATCCAAGTACATGACCACACAGGAGTACAAGAGGTCCCGGAAGGTCTCATTGACGAACTCTTGAAAAACCGCAGGAGCATTGCAGAGACCAAAGGGCATGATCAGGTACTCGTAATGGCCGTCTCGAGTGTTGAAAGCAGTCTTCCACTGATCACCTGCGCAGATACGGATCAGATTATAGGCTCCCCTAAGGTCCAACTTGGAGAAGACCCGGGTCCCTCTGAGACGGTCAAACAACTCCGGAATGAGTGGAAGAGGATACCTGTTCTTGATGGTAATCTCATTCAAGCCCCTATAGTCAATGCACGATCGTAGAGTTCCATCCTTTTTCTTGATGAAGAAAAACCCGGCTCCAGAGGGCAAAGAAGATTTCCGTATAAAGCCTTTGGCGAGGTTCTCCCGGACGTACTCTGACATGGCTAAGGTCTCTGTGGGAGACAGAGGGTAGATTCTGCCCCTTGGCGGGTTGAACCGGGGATTAGTTCAATTGGGCAGTCAAATGGCCGGTGTGGAGGAAGAACCTCCGCTTCCCTCTTATCAAAGACGTCTGCGTAGGAACTGTAGGCTGAAGGAAGGTCCGCAAGGTCAGGGGGTGGCTGGGGAGCGGCAGCAAGATGGCCCGGAGTCAGGCAGTGAGCTTAGCATGGGTGCCCCCAGCGAAGTACCTCCCCCGAAGACCAGTCGAGGACAGGCTGATGAGTCCTTAACCAGGGGAGACTGAGTAGAATCGCATGGGAGAGTTTTGGCAAAGCGTAAAAAGCTATCTTCTCTCGATGTAAGGCTCCGACTTGCAACTCCACCTCCTCAATGAGCAACGTAACGGTCTCCTGTAGCAGTCTGCCATCAATTGCAGCAATCAGGTGAGGATTACATAGGGTAACCATGGGAATTTGGTACTTGTCCACCTCTTCACGCCGGATGAAGTTACCTGCCGAGCCTGAATCCATGTAGGCCACCTCGGACCCACGTCTCTGCCCTGAAACCAAAAGAACAGAAATAGTAAGAGGTTGAGAGGAATCATTAGCACCTAGGGAGGCCTCTCTTTCCTGATCTATGTGGAGGAGTTTTCCAGTCTCTCAGGACAGGTGCGGACAAAATGCGACGAACCTCCGCAATAAAGGCAAAGGCCTTGCGCCCGTCTCTCCCTCTGACGCAATTCAGCCAACTTGAGGCAATCCACCTGCATGGGTTCAACAGAGGAAGGAGAAGGGGACCCGGCAGGACAGGGACTAGCGGACTGGTGGGAAAGGGAGGCCGGTCTAGTGGGCTTCCTGTCTCTCGCTGACTCCCGGGCGTGCTCCTGGAATAGTAGGTCAATGCTGGTGGCCAGCGAGATAAGGTCCTCCAGGGTGGTTGGGGTATCCCGATACGCAAGTTCATCCTTTTATCCTGCTAAAAATACCGCGCCAGAATGCCCCTACCAATGCTGCGTTATTCCAGCCGAGCTCAGAGGAGAGAGTATGAAAGCGGATCGCATACTGTCCGACCGTGAGAGAACACTGATGAAGGTTAAACAGAGACTCGTAAGAGAGGCTAACCAACCCCACTCATCAAAAACCCTGCAAAAGGTATTCAAGAAGACCGGAAGGCTTGAGACAATGGGATCGTCCCGTTCCCAGAGAGGGTTCAGCCAGGAGAGGGCCTCTCCCTCCAGATGGGACATAATGAAGGCTACTTTGGCTCGATCAGAGGGATATTGCTGAGGCAACCATTCAAAATTGAGGTTACACTGATATAAGAATCCCCTACAGAGCTTGGGGGTCGCCACTAAACCAAGGTGGCTTGGCAAGACGAGGCATCAGGAGAGCTGTAGACATGGGGGTCGGAGTCGGGATCGTGGCGGCAGACTGGAGAGCCAACAAACGGCTATCGACGGAGGCCATATAACTCAAAATATGGGCTTAAGTATTCCATTGCTGACCCAGCTCCTGTTGAAGACAGTCCAGCTGAGTGGCATTTCTAGGATCGGCCACCTGCAGGGCTGACAAACGGGTGTCCATGGACTTCACAACAGACATTATGCATCCCTGATTCTCCCGTAAAAAGAGCAACTCCTTTTGGGTAGCAGCAGGAGTACCGGCGGAGTCCATGGCCTGATCTTACTGTTACCGCGGATGATCAAGTGAGGAAAATCTCCAGGAGCAGACCCTCTGGATCGTGGCACCGAGGGGGCCCTAGACGAGCCGCCAGGTGGAGCCGACCCCTATACAGGGATCGTTAGGAGCAGGCCAAGGGGTTCGGGTACCATGATAGCCGGTACCGAGAGGGGCGGCTCAGAACGGACTGGAGTAGGACCACGGGACTGTAAAGACAGGACCAGAGTAGGATTGTAGGACTGGAGCACAGATGGCAGTACGGAGCAGGGACACTGGAGTAGGACTGCGGCACTGGAGCACAGACAGCAGGACGGAGCAGGAACACTGGAGTGCAGAACTGCAGGAGACAAGTGAGTGTACAATGGAACAGGGGCCCAGTGTGCTAACAAACACAAATATCAGGCGCCTCCATCAAAGCAGGGTGGCCTGATATACCCCTGCCTGGTCTGACATTGGTCCGGCGGTGCTTCCGGGAGCGGAGGCTGGTTGAGTATACAGTGGTGGCATGACAGAACATACCCATGAAGGAGGTAAGATTCCTCTGTCTATTTGCCCACGCTCCAGTAGGTTCCTCCCTTTATCATCATGTGCTAATATTGATTTGTTCATCCAAGTGGTGATGGAGGATTTTCACAAAATTCCTAAATTTATTCAACATGATATTAGGCGGGAAGAATAGAAACAGGTTGAAACTTCGTCAAGATCTGCCAGATGTGGTGCTGAAGCCGGCAGATAAAGGTGGTAATGTCATCCTCTGGCCCAAAACTATGTATGAGAGAGAGGCCTATCGTCAGTTAAACAACACGACTTGTTATCAGAAACTGACATATAATCCCCTTTCTGCATACTGCGCTCAACTCTATACCATTTTAAGACGGGCTCTACAGGACGACATTATCACCAAGGACCTGGCCTCGGCACTTATGGTTAATGATCCCATCATTGCGACCCTATATCTTCTTCCCAAGATCCATAAGAACACCTCTACACCACCTGGCCGACCAATAATTTCAGGCAGAGGGAGCATGTAAATAGGTGAATTGATTTCCACCTACAACCCCAATCTCCCGTCCTTCCTTAGGCTACTTTCACACTAGCGTTTTTTTGCGCTGCGTTTGGAGCGCACATGAAACGCATGTCAAAAGCGCATGCAAATGCTAGTAAACGCTGTGTTATTTTGTATCATTATTGTGCGCATTACAACAAAAAATCGCAGCGTTTTTATGCGTTTGTAAGCGTTTTTCATGCGTTTGCATTTTTTATGCGCAATAAACATGAGAAAAAATCCTTGAAAAATTCTTGCAACAGACTCCACCAATGGGACACCAGTGGGCATGTCTATGGAAATTCTTTATGTAGACCCTGTTTACACCTGAATTCTTCACATTTGCTTGCATTTGACTTGAGAAACATGGATCTGCGCTGGAAGAGCTTTTACTTTGACTTGGATCTGGACAAGAGGACGGCTCAGGCTTATGCCGTTGCTTGCCATGAACAGAGGAAGAGAGAGAGGCAGCGAAGACGGCAGCAGCGACGTATGTGGATACATCCCATTATTGAACTCCGGGAGAGCCGTGGAGCGTACCTCACCCTCTACAGTGAGCTACAGGCAAACCCGGAGAAATTTATGGATTATACCCGGATGACCCAAGAAACCTTTAACTATTTGCTTGGTTGGGTCAAAGAAGTCATCCAGAGACAGGACACGCAGCTCCGGCATGCGATTACTCCTGAGGAACGGCTCCTGGTCACATTAAGGTAGGTAGTTTTGCTAAACCAATGTCTGTTGATTTTTCTTGCTTGTGACATGTACTCTTCCAAATCTGGCATAATTACAGTTCTGCCATGTCGGTAACTACAAGCTGCGTTAATTTTTGGATGGCATGTATTGAACCAAAGGCTGCAGAATTTTTTTTTTTTTAATTTAACGTGTTAAAAAAATTACGTATACACAAATATTAATTATTGTTTTCTTTGTGTTACAGATTCAAGGCTACTGGAGAGACCCTCTCATCACTCCACTTCCAGTACCGGATTGGAATCTCCACGCTGTCTGGAATTGTAGCGGACACCTGCCGAGCTCTCTGGAACGTTCTTTGTCCCGAATTCATGCCCATGCCAACTGCAGAAAAGTGGTTGGAAATTGCAGAAAGATTCTGGACTGTCTGCAATTTCCCTAACTGTTTGGGAGCGGTGGATGGGAAACACATCCGGATTATCAAGCCCAAAAGAACAGGCTCTGAGTTCTTTAACTACAAAAAGTATTTTTCTACTGTACTGATGGCCATTGCGGATGCAGACTGTATGTTTATTGCAGTGGACATTGGGGCATTTGGCCGTCGGAATGACTCCCAGGCTTTTAAGACCTCGGACATGGGCAGGAGGTTGTATGGCAACAACTTCAATTTCCCCATGCCATGGCCTCTTCCCAACACCGAAGGTCCGCCACAGCCATTTGTAATGGTTGGTGATGAAGCGTTCCAGATGTGCCAAAACCTGCTGAAACCCTACTCCAGCCGGGACTTGGACCACAACAAAAGAATTTTCAATTACAGGCTCACCAGGGCCAGGAGAACAGTAGAGTGTGCATTTGGTATCCTTATATCTAGATGGCGCATTCTTGGCACAGATAATAATCTGAAACTGGAAACCATGGATGAGGTGGTCAAGGCCTGTCTTGTTCTACATAACTGTGTACTTTCTCGAGAGCACCCAAACTTTGATCTTGATGATGTTGATCCTAATCCATTGCCTGAACTTACACAGCACCCTCTCAGGTCATCCGTTGAAGTTGGCCAAATGAGGGACCAATTTGTGGCATACTTCAACTCAGATGTAGGACGGGTGGAATGGCAAGAGCAAATGGTTTAAAAAAATTTTATTGCATGTTCTTTGTATGTTAATAAAAAAACTGTTTTGATACCTGTACTGAGTGCATTCTCAGTTTTTACACTCCCATTACCATTAGCAAGTAGCCAGGTGTATCAGTGAATTTATGATGCTGTGTTTTGTGTATCATGATTTCACTAATACTCCAGAGTAGGTGACTATATAGATTATGTGGTTATTTACAAGGTATATCTATAGTTCCTTGCCTTTTTGTCTAATAGTTAAATGAGAACAATAAATATGCCTTGCACTCAACACCATCCTCTATAGCCATGGTTTTCAAAATGTAGTCCTAAATGTCAACCAACAGATCATGTTTACTTTTTTTTTAGCTCAAATTTAATTACTAAAAACATGCTATGTTGGTTTGCTTTGAATACTGTAGTTGGGAAACCCTGCTCAATTCAATGTGTGCAATACACCAGATATCTCGATTACTGACGTTTCTTGTGTCAGTCATGGAGATATGTTTTGTCAACGAAACCAATCTACACGACTTGTCTTTTTCACAGCAGTGTCGACATTCTAGTAATATTGCACAGACAGACGGGATCCAGCAGGGTTCCCCAACTCCACTCCACAAGGTCCACCACCAGATCATGTTGTAATGAAATCCATAGCTCCGTTGATAACTGTTTCACAAGAGCCCAAAAAAAAGAGGATTCCATACAACATGATCTTTTGGTGGACCTTGAGGACTGGAGTTGGGGAACCCTGCTGGATTGAGTATGTGCAATATTATTAGAATGTAGAGACTGTTGTTGGAAAGGCAAGTCATGTAGATTTGGTTTGTTGACATCACACATATCTCCAAGACTGACACAAGAAACATGTCTCACACAAGAAACAGTAATGGAGATATATGTTGTTGCAAAAACTCTAAGTGTACGGCGCTGTGTGTGTAGTCGGCGATAGACGCAGTAACCATTCCAAATTTTTTGAAAGCACAAGTGCACATTTATTTTGTAACAAAAAAGAACAAAAAAAAAATTTATTAGGAATGACGTTTGGGGGAAGACTGGGAGACTTTGGGTGTGTGGAGAGACGAGGAACGACTGGAGGTAGAGGAAGGGGTTCTAGGAGAAGGGGCGACAAAAGTACTGGGGGAAGGGAGCTCTGGAATGGACATTGAGCCAGCTTGAGACACATTAGGAGTCGATGGTGGATGGACAAACAAAGGTTTTTTTTTCCTCTTCTTTGGTGCAGGAATATCCTGCCCAGACCGACTTGCAGCCTGTGACCGCCTTACTTTTGTTGACCGCCTGGTGACAGTGGACTGTGGCATTGCCCTGTTAAATAGGGAATGCGGATCACCCCTTTACTGCTCTGTAGTGGCGGTGGCAGTGCTGTAAGAAGTGGCGGTGCTCCTAGGAGAGAAATTTGGGTCGGTGCTCTGAGCAGGAGGCTGCCTGTCTGGGATCTCATCCAAAGTTCTTGGGGGACTCAGAGGAGGAGAATTGGTGGCAGTTATGTTGACATGAGGAGTGGTGGTGGTGCTCTTTTGCTGCGGAGTGCTGGCGGTGCTCCTTTGCTGCGGAGTGCTGGCGGTGCTCCTTTGCTGCGGAGTGCTGGCGGTGCTCCTTTGCTGCGGAGTGCTGGCGGTGCTCCTTTGCTGCGGAGTGCTGGTGGTGCTCTGTTGCTGTGGAGTGCTGGCGGTGCTCCTTTGGTGTTGACTGGTGGTGTCGGTGGCCCAAGCAGGTTCTGTGGTGGTTTCGCTCCAAGCTGGTGGTGCTGTGGCGGTGGTGGTGCTCCATACAGGAGCAGCGCTTGCCATAGTGGTGGTGGCGGAGGAGTGTCCAGCAGCACTCAGACTTGAGGTGGTGTAGTGATGTCCAGCTTCGCTGGGAATGCAGGTGGCCGTGCAGTGGTATGCAGCAGAAGTTGGTAGTGTGGTAAAGCGAGGCAGCGGTGGAACTGTTGGAAATGACACCACTGACTGCTGAACATACCGATTCTGCTGCATAGCCTGCAAGTAAGCAGTGTTGCAGGCCTGTAGCAAACTCAGCTGTTGCTCAGGACTAAGGTGTTCCTCCATGCCCTGTTCAATTTTACTGAAAAAATGTTGCGCTGGTCTGTTGAGGTCGGCCTCCAGACGGTCAAGGCGCTGGTCGACAGAGTGGAAGCGGTGTTCCATGTGGTTAAAACCATGTTCCATCAGGGAAAAACCGCTTTCCGTTCTGGCGGCCAGCGCCTTGAGGCTGGCCTTAAAGACCTCGCTCAAGTGCATACTCGGGCATGACATTCCTGTCCAAGGCCCTCTGCCGCTGACGGGTAGTGCCTGCATAACCAGTGACAGAGACCTGGGACAGGGGAACACCTGATGGACCAGCTTCCTGGTCACCAGCTGTCTGTGTTGCTGACCTCCAAGATGCTTCCTGGCTGTCGGATGGCTGGGACGGGTCCGAGGTCGATCGATGAAGAACCGCTCCCGGGACAGATTGCAGGGTGCTGCTCCAAGTGCTGTGGAAAGAAAGGGAAAACATGAGTATCATGCATTTACAAGAAGCATCACCTGTGGAATAGAAAAGCACATAGTAATAACAAACCAAAAAAAAAAGACTTACGCTCTGCTGGCAAGGACCGGTCTCAGGAAAGCCAACTCACGATGATAGCGGTACTTTCTTCTGCGCCTTGCCGCAGAACCACTCCGAACCTGTCCCTCAGCACGTACATCAGTGTTGAAGCGGTCCTTCATCGAGCGCCAATGTGTGCGGATTTTGTTCACTGTTGGGGAAAAAAAGAAAAAAAAATTAGAAAATGCACTTAAGGCAACTTAATTACCAGCACACACACCGTATAGAACTTTGCAAACAGTCAATGCTGCAGCACAAATAAAATTCTAGACACAATGCAGTCACTGTTGATACTGAGGACACTGTTATGTTTACTGCTAGAATATATGTATCAGCGAAAACAACAGTATCATCCATGAGCAAGAGTGAAAACCGGATCAAGACAGCAGTTGAAAAAGCAATCACAGTTTTTCACAAGGCATTGTTGTTTTAAATGCAAGAATATATCTTGCCAAAAAAACACCAGCACCATCAGGACCATAAATCAATGCAGCAGTTGAAGACCAAAATCAATCACAGTTTTCCACAAGGCATTGGTGCTTTTCATGCAATAATATATCTTGCCACAAAAACACCAGCACCCTCAGGACCATAAATCAATGCAGCAGTTGAAGACCAAAATCAATCACAGTTTTCCACAAGGCATTGGTGCTTTTCATGCAATAATATATCTTGCCAAAAAAACACCAGCACCCTCAGGACCATAAATCAATGCACCAGTTGAAGACACAAATCAATCACAGTTTTCCACAAGTCATTGGTGTTTTAAATGCAAGAATATATCTTGACAAAAAAACACCAGCACCATCAGGACCATAAATCAATGCAGTATCACAGAGCATCTTTATTCTTACTGAACGCCCTTTTTGAAGCTGCAGAGCCGCTGTCCCAGCCATCCATCATCGCTGCGGCCACCTCATTCCAGAGCTGCCGGGTCACCACTGTGTATTTGTACTGCTGGTCACGGCTGTCCCACAACGGGATACGCTCCTCAACAAGGCGGATAAGGTGCTCGTTGTCGATGTAGACTTCGTCATCCCGTTGTGGAACCTAGAAAAAAAATATAGAATGTTTAGAATTTTGGAAAAGATACAAAAAGAAACAGAAAAGAAGCAAGATAAATAAAGACAGAAAAAAAATATATATATACACTCACATTGCATCTCCTCGCCACGAATTGTCTACGCTGCTCCCGCTCAGAATCCTCAGACGGCTCCTGCTCAGACGGCTCCTGCTCAGACCGCTCCCGCTCAGACCGCTGCCGCTCAGACCGCTCCCGCACTTCTTCTTCAGTGCCCGTGTCCGAAGAAAAAATTAAAACACATTTCTAGAGGCAGCTATACTTACCAAAAGGCAGCAAGATTCTCACCTCACGATCAGCTTGAGCCAGTTCTTGCCATGTTGGTGAATATATTGAGCCAGAAGAAGACATGCTGAAAAGAAAAAAAAAATTCATTAGTACATTATAAAATTGTACAGGACACACAGACATTATGTTGAAGAATACTAACATCTTGGCTCCTGAAGCTTGAATCCACAGTTGTATGCTCTTGTCTGCTCTCTGCAAGGCTGTCTGTAGAGTAATTGTCTGACCCTGAAGACACCTTCTTTTATTTACACTCCTCCAAAACAATGTTGCTTGTTTAGAGGGAGTTCTAGACCAGTGTCTAGACATTGTTTACTCAAATCGCGTGCGCGCACAAGGCGCTGATGTGCGCAGTGCCAAGCGCTCGTCAGCAACCACATAGACTGTAATGCTATATTTGTGCGCACACCGAGCGCACACGTGCGCGCGCAAATTTTTTAACGATGTCGCCGGGAAATAAAATGCAACATGTAGCGTATGGCGCGTCTGGGCGCACACCTGTAAAATGCGCAGCACACGCTAAACGCTGAAGAGCACATACATTCACAAGACCCTGCGATCCCCATGTTAAACATAGAGGAACATTGCGCGTGCGCCCGATAGCGCACGATGCGCTGCGCGATCGAACGCTAGTGTGAAACCTGCCTTACTGATATGGTACAAACAGATATTTTTAGAAAAGTGACAACATCCAATACACTACTGCATGCCTCCTCTAGCCACCCAAACCATATGGTTAGGTCAATCCCTGTGGGGCAGTTTCTCCGCTTGCGTCGCAACTGCTTCACTGACAATGACTTTGAGAGGAGAGCGGAGGAACTAAAAACACTTTTTTTGGAATGCGGGTACAGTAGATGAACAATCAAAAAGGCTTACCATAGGGCCAAACATGCCTCTCGTCAGGACCTACTCTATAAGACTGGCCCTGCTAATAGATCTAATAGTGATGGAAAAGTGAGATTCATCACTTCCTATAATTCATACTCAGATAGGGTACAATTGCCACTTGAAAAGGCATGGCCTATTCTTAAGGTGGATCTCGTCATTAGTAAATTTCTTCCCAATATACTGTCTATTACATTTAGACGAGCTAAAAATCTACAGGATCATCTTACCCATAGCCATTATTCAGGGCATCAGATGGCTACTTTCTTGGATAATTTTACACATAGGGGTGGTGGTGTTCCATGTGGTAAATGCATTGCCTGTCCCAATGTTGACCATTGTGATTCTTTTTTCAACTCCAGCAGCACAAAGTTCTTCATGATCAAACAACACATTACATGTACCACTAGGTACGTTATATATTATGCTACGTGTTCATGTGGACTTACATATGTTGGTTTGACAAAACAGCAATTTAAGGTCCGCATAAGGGAACACGTGCTAGGGATTCAGGCGGTCGCTACCCACACGGACGCTTCCACCGTTAAAACGATACCACCCCACTTCAAAGCCTTTCATGAATGTGATAATACATTGCTAAGGGTACGCGGTATCGATTGATGACCGTAATATTTATATCAGGGGTGGCCAACTAGCTAAACGTTTGGGTAGGCTGGAGACGCAATGGATCTGGACTCTCCAGACTGTTCAGCCCCTGGTTTGAACAAAAATCTTTCTTTTGTCCCTTTTCTGTGATTGCCTGGCTGCTTTGTACCATGATGTGCAACTTTTTCCGCATCTGTCTGTTTTTATTTGGTTTTAAGGTTTTAATCTTTTTATTTTTCATTTCCATTTAGATATCTGTAACTTTGACTGTCCTGGATATCCTGTTGACGCTTGATATGGGAATGGCTTGGGAACTGTATCTACCACCGTCTTGTTAACAACATGAAATGGATGTAGTACATGTTGTTTTTATATCTACTCTGCTGCTATAACATCTTTTGATAATTTTGTCGTC
Source organism: Dendrobates tinctorius (assembly GCF_039654945.1). Taxonomy (NCBI): domain Eukaryota; kingdom Metazoa; phylum Chordata; class Amphibia; order Anura; family Dendrobatidae; genus Dendrobates; species Dendrobates tinctorius. The sequence continues at coordinate 15,912,846 of NW_027361858.1, read as the reverse complement.
CCCCCTTTTTTGCTATGTATGTGTCTATGTTCCCTGTATATTCCATTTGTGTGTTCTTTGAAATGGAATTACATAGTAGAATTATTTATATTCTTGAATGTTTTAATGTATATTGTACAATACTATATTTTGTTATTTGATGTAGCTTTAAGATCACTAAATGCCCTTGGTGTTTAGACAATGATGTCTACACATTATGTGAAGATAATGTGGGGATATACAGTTGTGGCCAAAAGTATTGACACCCCTGCAATTTTGTCAGATAATAGTTTCTTCCTGAAAATGATTGCAAACACAAATTTATTGGTATTATTATCTTCATTTAATTTGTCTTAAATGAAAAAACACAAAAAGAATTGTCCTAAAGCCAAATTGGATATAATTCCACACCAAACATAAAAAGAGGGTGGACAAAAGTATTGGCACTGTTCAAAAAATCATGTGATGCTTCTCTAGTTTGTGTAATTAACAGCACCTGTAACTTACCTGTGGCACCTAACAGGTGTTGGCAATAACTAAATCACACTTGCAGCCAGTTGACATGGATTAAAGTTGACTCAATCTCTGTCCTGTGTCCTTGTGTGTACCACATTGAGCATGGAGAAAAGAAAGAAGACCAAAGAACTGACTGAGGACTTGAGAAACCAAATTGTGAGCAATCTCAAGGCTACAAGTCCATCTCCAAAGACCTGAATGTTCCTGTGTCTACCGTGCGCAGTGTCATCAAGAAGTTTAAAGCCCATGACACTGTGGCTAACCTCCCTTGATGTGGACGGAAAAGAAAAATTGTCAAGAGATTTCAATGCAAGATTGTGCAGATGTTGGATAAAGAACCTCGACTAACAGCCAAACAAGTTCAAGCTGCCCTGCAGTCCGAGGGTACAACAGTGTCAACCCATACTATCCGTCGGCGTCTGAATGAAAAGGGACTGTATGGTAGGAGACCCAAGAAGACCCCACTTCTTACCCCGAGACATAAAAAAGCCAGGCTGGAGTTTGCCAAAACTTACCTGAAAGAGTCTAAAACATTTTGGAAGAATGTTCTCTGGTCAGATGAGATAAAAGTAGAGCTTTTTGGGCAAAGGCATCAACATAGAGTTTACAGGAGAAAAAAAGAAGCATTCAAAGAAAAGAACACGGTCATAGAATCATAGAATCGTAGAGTTGGAAGGGACCTCCTGGGCCATCTGGTCCAACCCCCTGCTCAAAGCAGGATTCGCTAAATCATCCCAGTCAGATGTCTGTCCAGCCTCTGTTTGAAGACTTCCATTGAAGGAGAACTCACCACTTCTCGTGGCAGCCTGTTCCACTCATTGATCACTCTAACTGTCAAAAAGTTTTTTCTAATATCTAATCTGTGTCTCCTCCCATTCAGTTTCATCCCATTGCTTCTAGTCTTTCCTTGTGCAAATGAGAATAAAGTTGATCCTTCTACAATGTGACAGCCCTTTAGATATTTGTAGACAGCAATTAAGTCTCCTCTCAGTCTTCTCTTTTGCAAACTAAACATTCCCAAATCCTGCAACCTTTCCTCATAAGACAGGGTTTGCAGACCGGTCACCATTCTGGTCGCTCTTTTCTGAACTTGCTCCAGTTTGTTGATGTCTTTTTTAAAATGTGGTGCCCAAAACTGGACACAATATTCCAGATGAGGTCTGACCAAAGAGGAGTAGAGGGAAATAATGACTTCACGTGATCTAGACTGTATGCTTCTGTTAATACATCCTAGAACTGCATTTGCCTTTTTTGCTGCTGCATCACACTGTTGACTCATATTCAGTCTGTGATCTATTAGTATACCCAAGTCTTTTTCACATGTGCTGTCACTTAGCCCTATTCCTCCCATTCTATATATGCTTTTTTCATTTTTATTGCCCAGATGTAGTACTTTGCATTTCTCCCTGTTAAAAACCATTCTGTTAGTTACTGCCCACTTCTCCAGTTTATTTAAATCTTTTTGAATCCTCTCTCTCTCTTCTCTAGTATTAGCTATCTCTCCTAGCTTTGTGTCATCAGCAAATTTAATCAGTTTACCCTCAATTCCTTCATCTAAATCGTTGATAAAGATGTTGAACAATACAGGGCCCAGGACAAAGCCCTGTGGTACCCCACTTGAGACATTCTTCCAACTGGATGTGCAGCCATTTACGACCACTCTTTGGGTCCGATCACTAAGCCAGCTATGAATCCACCTAACAGTTGCCTTGTCCATTCCATACTTAGTCATTTTTTCAATAAGGATTGTATGAGAGACTTTGTCAAATGCTTTGCTGAAGTCAAGATATACTATATCTACAGCATTTCCTTGATCCACCCAATCAGTGATACCGTCATAGAAGGAAATTAAGTTAGTCTGACATGACTTATTAGTTACAAACCCATGCTGACTCTGTTTGATCACTTCATTCTTATCCAGGTATTGACTTACATGTTGTTTAATAATTTGTTCAAAGATCTTTCCTGGTATAGAAGTCAGACTCACCGGCCTATAGTTGCCTGGGTCCACCTTCTTCCCCTTTTTGAAGATAGGAACAACATTTGCTCTTCTCCAGTCTTCTGGCACTTCTCCTGTTCTCCAAGAATTTTCAAAGATTATGGAGAGTGGTTCAGAAATTTCTTCTGCTATCTCCTTCAGTACTCTGGGGTGTAATTCATCTGGACCTGGAGACTTGAATTCATTTAGGTTAGCTAAGTGTTTCCTCACTATCTTTCTGTTTATAGATATCCTGGATTCTTCTATTCCCTTAATAGGACAGTGAATAACAGTTGGTGTTACATTTCCTTTCTGAGAGAAAACAGATGCAAAATAGGAATTTAAAAGTTCAGCCTTCTCAACATCCTGTCTTACCATTTCATCATTTTCATCCTGTAAAAATCCTATAGCATCTTTGACTTTTCTTTTACTTTTGACATATCCCCAAAATCCTTTATTATTGCTTTTGACATCTCTTGCAAGCCTCAATTCATTTTCAGCTTTAGCTAATCTGATTTGTGCCCTGCAGATTCTGCAGACAGCATTATATTCTTCTTTAGATATGCCTCCCTCTTTCCATTTTATAAACATTTTTTTCTTCCTTTTTAGCATGTGCTTAAGTTCTGTGTTCACCCATCCTGGTTTCCTTAAATGCTTCCTATTCTTCCCTCTTTTCGGAATTGTTAACAACTGTGCTTTGAGAATTTCATTTTTCAAGATTTCCCATCCTTCCTGGACATTTTTGTCTTTAAGGATATCCAGCCATTGGATCCCTCCAATTCTCTTTCTGAATCCCTTAAAATCTGCCTTTCTGAAATCTAACCTTGACGTCTGAGTCTTCACAGGTCTTCCGCCTCTAGTTATCCAAAATTCTAAAATAGCATGGTCGCTACCTCCTAGGGTTCCAGCCACTTTTACCTCCTCAACCATTTCCTCCCTGTTTATAAGGATTAGATCCAAGGTAGCAGTTCCCCTTGTTTTCTCCCCTACCTTTTGGAAGATAAAGTTGTCAGCAAGAGAGGATAAGAATTTCCTTGACCTGTTAGTTTTGCCTGAGAGAGATTCCCAACAAATGTCTGGATAGTTGAAATCTCCCATGACAACTATGTCATATTTTTTGGAGAACTTGGCCATTTGATGCATAAAGAGTTCATTCATATCTTCAGCTTGCACAGGCGGCCTGTAGTAAATGCCTACAATGGTGTCCTTTCCATTGTTCTGTCCTTGTATTCTTACCCAAACAGTTTCCACAGAACTCCCAGTCTCTGAAGCTTCAATCTCTGTGCAGATATACGCGTTTCTAACATACAATGCAACACCCCCTCCTCGTTTATCAAGTCTGTTTCTTGCAAATAAGTTGTATCCTTCTAGTCTTGTATTCCAACCATGTGTATCGTCCCACCAAGTTTCAGTGATTCCAATGACATCATATTTCTTTTCCTGTGTTAGTAGTTCCAATTCTCCTTGTTTGTTGCCCATGCTTTGTGCATTAGTATAGAAACATTTTAGTTTGTGATTGGTTTCTGTTTCTCCAATATTTTTATTAATTAGATTCTTTCGTCTTTGTTCTTCCTTTCCACTTCTATTAGCAGAGTTCTCAATAGCATTTGTCAGGTGTATGGCTTTTTCTGGTCTTTTGCTTCCCTTCCCATGTTGTTCTAGTTTAAAGCTCTCCTTACAAGTGTAGCAAGGCGACTTCCAAATACATGCTTTCCAGTCTTCGTAAGGTGCACCCCATCTCTAGCAAGTAGTCCATCGTATAAGTAGTTCACTCCGTGATCCAGAAATCCAAATCGTTGCTGACGGCACCATCGACGTAGCCAGTTGTTCACCTGCAGAATCTTATTCCACCTCCTTGTTCCATGGCCATCCACTGGGAGGATGGAAGAGAAGACCACCTGCGCTCCCAGTTCTTTCACTTTCTTGCCTAAGTCTTCAAAGTCTCTGCAGATGGTTTCCAGGTCGTTTCTTGCGGTGTCATTTGTCCCCACATGTAGTAGCAGGAATGGGTAGTCATCTGTAGGTCTGAAGAGTCCTGATATCCTGTCAGACACATCTTTAATTTTTGCACCTGGAAGACAGCACATTTCTCTTGAAGTTATATCCGGTCTGCAGATAGCGGCCTCTGTTCCTCTCAACAGGGAATCCCCCATGACCACCACTCTCCGTTTCTTCTTCACAACATTTTTCTTTCTCCATCCAGGAGGACTCTGAAGGCGTACAAGGTTGCTGTTTGTTGGCAAAGTCTTATCCTGATGTATTTCTTCATCATTTTCCTGCGTGAGAGCCTGGTACTGGTTTCTGAGCAGTATGGGTGCTGACTGCCTCCTGATCCTCCTGCTTCTCTGGGTCACATGTCTCCATTCCTCTGTTTCTTCAGGTGCACTTCGAATTTCTTCTCTTTCTGTAACATGAAGAGATAATTCTGCTCTGTCCAAGAACTCTTCACCTTCCTTAATGATCTTCAACGTAGCCAACCTCTCTTCGAGATTTTGCAACTTTTCCTCCAACAGGGACACAAGCTTGCATTTGTGGCATGTGAAGTTTGGCTTTTCCACTGGTAAGTCTGTGAACATGTAGCAAGAAATGCAGCTCACCAAATGGCTCCTGGCCTCTTCCATCTTGAGATTTCTTAAAAACGATGAAAGATGAGCCAATTCCGATTTCCTCTTTTCAGCTGCAACGGCCAAAACCCAGTGATCGTAGAGCTCGCGGAGACTCTTCACTTATCCCAGAAGGCACTGGGAATATGCAAATGATCTCCTCAAGACTCTTCCCCTACAGTCAAACATGACGGAGGTTCCCTGATGTTTTGGGGTTGCTTTGCTGCCACTGGCACTGGACTGCTTGACCGTGTGGATGGCATTATGAAGTCTGAAGACTACCAGCAAATTTTGCAGCATAATGTAGGGCTCAGTGTGAGAAAGCTGGGTCTCTCTCAGAGGTCATGGGTCTTCCAGCAGGACAATGACCCAAAACACACTTCAAAAAGCACTAGAAAATGGTTTGAGAGAAAGCACTGGAGACTTCTAAGGTGGCCAGCAATGAGTCCAGACCTGAATCCCATAGAACATCTGTGGAGAGATCTAAAAATGGCAGTTTTGGAGAAGGCACCCTTCTAATATCAGGGACTTGGAGCAGTTTGCCAAAGAAGAGTGGTCTAAAATTCCAGCAGAACATTGTGAGAAACTCATTGATGGTTACCGGTAGCGGTTGGTCGCAGTTATTTTGGCTAAAGGTTGTGAAACCAAGTATTAGGCTGGGGGTGCCAATACTTTTGTCTGGCCCATTTTTGGAGTTTTGTGTGAAATGGTCAATGTTTTGCTTTTTGCTTCATTCTCTTTTGTGTTTTTTCATTTAAGACAAATTAAATGAAGATAATAACACCAAAGAATTTGTGTTTGCAATCATTTTCAGGAAGAAACTGAGTATTATCTGACAAAATTGCAGGGGTGTCAATACTTTTGGCCACAACTGTACATACATTTGCTGTGTCCAATGTCCTGCCTGTGTACTTAGAATATGAACATTTCATGTATGATCTAACCTTTATGTGCTATCTTTATATATATTCACTATTGCATATTATTTTTTTATATATATTTCTTATGATACATTTATGTAATAGTATAGGCATATGGTGATTATTTAGGATCATATATGTTTGTATACATACCTATTTATAATAGTCAGGCTAATTATTATGTATTTTTGGCGAGTTACTAGACAATTTAGTGTATAACTTCATATTCTGTATCTACAATGTTATTGTGGTTTGTATGTATTCTCTTTTGCCCCTCTGCACCCCTGTTATCATCATTATTATTATTAGGTTATTTGTTTGTATGCCAATAATATGTGCCCATAATCAATATGGCCACTTTGTCTTTCTTGGCGCAGCTTTGTCATTTCTGCCTCTGCTGGCTCTTGCTCCCGCAATGCATCCAATGTCTGATCATGTGGGGCCCCACATGTTTCTACCTCATCTGACTGGGCAGTGAGCGATCCAGCTGGCGTGGTAGTATCTATGGCGACGCTGAGCTATATCCGGTTGTGGTATGATAAATATTTGAGCGCACTTATTATGACACGCCCCGTGAGGAAAGAGTTTCTCCGAAACGCGTAATGGAATGGGCTGAGGGCCACGTGAGGCCTTGATTCTAAACCCTATGTTTACGTTTAGTACTCTTATCCTAGACCCCTGGAAATCTGCCTTGTTACATAGGGCACTGTTGACTTAACTGTATCTGCCTAGAGTCTTTATTTATGGTATCATGAGTCTTTAGGCTAACTATTGGGCTATTGATGATATGATTATAAATCCTCTGTGTCTTGGCAGCATCCTAATGTGGTCTTACCAGCTCTATGCATGAATGCTGGTTTCTGTTGTCACATTTTTATCCCTGCTGTGTCTTTTACCTGATCCGCTATTTAATAAAGATTTTTTCATTTTTTCTATTTTTCTGGACTATATGACTGCTTTTGTCCTTGTTATTTTTCTCATGTCATTTATTAAGCCTGCAATGCTGCAGCGCAAGCCGGCTGACAAGTTGGAGGAAATACTTAAGCAATCAACCCTCACGCAGCAGCAGCAGCTTCTGCAGCTTCAGAGTTAACAACATGAGCAAAGACAGCAAGAGCAGCAGAAAAAGGATCAGGAGCTGCAGCAGGAGCTGCAGGAATGGCAGCAGGCAAATAATCTGTTGTTGCAGCAGATCGTGACTCTACGAAAGGCACCAACCCCAGTGATCCCGTACCGGTCGGAGGCGTGGGAAAGAGTCCAGTCAGCACTGAGGAAGATGGCACCTGAGGACGACATGGAGGCCTTCCTCACCATCTTTGAGCGCACTGCTGAGTGGGAGAGCTTGCCGGTGACCCAGTGGGCTGAAGTGGTGGCCCACTTTCTGACGGGAGATGCCCAGAAGGCCTGCCTGGACCTCAGTCCAGAAAATGCCCTTGACTATGGGAAGCTGAAAGGTGAGATCCTTGCCAGACTGGGGGTTAATACATACGTGCAGGCCCAACGGGTGTTCCAGTGGTCTTTTTCCGAGTCTTGCCCTGCCGGTCTCAGACCTATGACTTACTGCAACTGGTTAAAAAATGGCTCCAGCCTGAGACATTAGCCCAGTTCCAGAAGGTAGAGAGGGTGGTGGTCGACAGGCTGGTGAGTGCCCGGCCAGCAGACATACAGCATTGTGTGGGGCAAGGGGACCCGGGCAATCTGGACCAGGTAGTAGAACTGATAGAGCAGTATGCAGCCACTCAGGACTTTATACGAGACACTGCTCCACCAAGGGGTAATCTCAGAAAGAGAGTGATAACAGACCCGTGTCCCCTAAATTGGCCGCAAGGTTCCCTTGTGCCACAGTTCTTAAGTGTAGGCAATGCCAAGAACCTGCACATGTGGTTGCCAACTGCCCCCTAAGAACCGAACCCATGGACTGCGGGTATACCTGCCGTGAATCTATGTACCCTACCGTTCAAAATTTTGCGGTCACCCAGACAATTTTGTGTTTTTCATGAAAACTCATACTTTTATTAATCAAATCAGTTGCCAAATGAATTTAAAATCTAGTCCAGACATTGACAAGATTCGAAAAAAAGATTTTTATTTGAAATAATAATTTTCCCTTCAAACTTTGCTTTTGTCAAAGAATGCTTCCTTTTGCAGCAATTACAGCATTGCAGACCTTTGGCATTCTAGCAGCTAATTTGCTGAGGTAATCTGGAGAAATTTCACCCCATGCTTCCAGAAGCCCCTCCCACAAGTTGGTTTGGCTTGATGGGCACTTTTTGCATACCATACGGTCGAGCTGCTCCCTCAACAGCTCAATGGGGTTGAGATCTGGTAACTGCGCTGGCCACTCCATTACAGATAGAATACCAGTACCCTGCTTCTTCCTTAAATAGTTCTTGCATAATTTGGAGGTGTCCTTTGGGTCATTGTCCTGTTGCAGGATGAAATTGGCTCCAATTAAGCGCTGTCCACAGGGTATGGCATGGCGTTGCAAAATGGAGTGATAGCCTTCCTTATTCAAAATCCCTTTTACCTTGTCAAATCTCCCACTTTACCAGCACCAAAGCAACCCAAGACCATCACATTACCTCCACCATGCTTGACAGATGGCATCAGGCAATTTTCCAGCATCTTTCCAGTTGTTCTGTGTCTCAAAATGTTATTTTGTGTGATCAAAACACCTCAAACACTTTTTTCCAATCTTCCTCTGTCCAATGTCTGTGTTCTTTTGCCCATATTAAACTTTTACTTTTATTAGCCAGTCTCAGATATGGCTTTTTCTTTGCCACTCTGCCCTGAAGGCCAGCATCCCGGAGTTGCCTCTTCACTGTAGACATTGACACTGGCGTTTTGAGTGGTACCATTTAATGAAGCTGCCAGTTGAGGCATCGATTTCTCAAACTACAGACTCTAATGTACTTGTCTTGTTGCTCAGTTGTGCAGAGGGGCCTCCCACTTCTCTTTCTACTCTGGTTATAGCCTGTTTGTGCTCTCCTCTGAAGGGAGTAGCACACACCGTTGTAGGAAATCATCAGTTTCTTGGCAATTTCTCACATGGAATAGCCTTCATTTCTAAGAACAAGAATAGACTGTCAAGTTTCACATGAAAGTTCTTTTTTTCTGGCTATTTGAGAGTTTAATGGAACCAGCAAATGTAATGCTCCAGATTCTCAACTAGCTCAAAGGAAGGTCAGGTTTATAGCTTCTCTAGTCAGCCAAACTATTTTCAGCTGTGCTAACATACTTGCACAAGGGTTTTCAAGGGTATGCTAACCATCCATTAGTCTTCTTACACAGCTGGAAAACACAAAGTACCATGAGAACACTGGAGTGATGGTTGTTGGAAATGGGCCTCTACACACCTATGACCATATTGCATTACAAACCAGACGTTTGCAGCTAGAATAGTCAGTTACCACATTAACAATGTATAGAGTGTATTTTGGAAACATTTAATGTTAGCTTCATTGGAAAATACTGTTTTTCTTTCAAAAATAAGGAAATTTCTATGTGACCTTAAACTTTTACACTGTAGTGTGTAAGGTCCACACGGTATATGGAATTCAAGAGAGAACGCTTTAACTGTACTTTATCCTTCTCATTCTTCCTCCAGCACACAGCATCACATTTCCCTCATCAGGCTAAACTGAAGCTGAAACTCCACCAACCCACTTCCTGTCTATAACCTTCCAGTCACAAGATTTCCTTTCTTAAAGAGACTGATCAAATCATTATACATTACATCGTGTATGCCCAGCCAGTCTGCATTGCCTCTACAGACCCTGCTGCTACAGAACCTTAGCTGTGTGAGGCACTCATTAATGGGTACAAGACGGACGCTTGCTTGGACTTGGTGACCCTGGTACAAGGGTCCCTGACTGCTGGGGACAGTCCTAATGGACAGAAGGTGGGGGTAGTATGCATACATTGGGACCGCCGAGAGTACCCTACTGCGGAGGTCATGTTCTCCACCCCGTGTGGGCAGATAAAACATGTGGTGAGAGTGGTAAAGACTCTTCCATATGGGACTGCATTGAGAAGAGACTTTCCCCTGTTCTGGTCCCTTTGGGGGACCAGGGTTAACCCTTTCAGGGTAAATAGTATTCCGAAGATCCTGAGTCAGGGATACCTGCCATAGGGGTCGCCAACTTAGGGACAGAGTGTAACCCCGATAAGTTTCCCCTAGAGGTATTGGCAGCAGAAGTTGAGGAGATCCCACCATCCTGCCTAGAGCAGGAGGTGTCATCTGGTAAGTTCAGGAGTGCCCAGCTCCATGATCCCACTTTGACCCAGGCCCGGGAAAGAGTAATCAAGGTGAATGGGGTGGCTCAGCGACTGGGTGCGGAGAAGGAGTTTCCCTTGATGACGATCAATCAGGAGTTACTGTATAGGGTGGATAAAATCAGAGGTGGGGTGGTAGAACATCTGTTAGTGCCTCAATCCTATCATCGGGTGGTGCCCGATATGGCTCACACTCACATGCAGGGAGGGTATTTGGGCGTCATAAAGATGCTGGAGTGCACACTGCAGTGGGTTTTTTGGCCTGGTGTCTACCCTAAGGTACAAAGGTAATGCAAAACATGTCCAAAGTGCCAACTAACTTCACCCACCACGAACTACTTGAGTCCATTGATGCCTCTGCCCATTTATGCACATTTAATTGAAGTACACTTGATCAAAGTACTGGCAGTTATACCATGGCAGTTAGACAGGGCAGGGACAGGTAAGACTATTAAAGAAATCTATTCCCAGTACACTTGGATTACAACAAATTTTCACCATATGCATTTCTATAATTTATATTACTGGCTGCTGCATTCACTCACATCCACCACCCTTGCATTAACTCTTTACACTCCATCCATATCAGCCCCTCTGTCCTTTCCTCTCCTATGTATAGTGCTCATGCTCTTTTCACATTGCTAAACAGCACAGATCCATTCAGTCGCACCATCCAACACACAAGATGCCCTCACAAATAACTTAACCATTTGCTCACTCTTTCTATCCTCCTTCTCCTAGTCACAGGAGATATCTCTCCCAACTCCAACTCTCTGTGCTATAGCAAGTTAAACCCCTCAACTACTACACTCAGAAACCCCTCTAATCTTAATAATATTCCCTGCATGCCTTCTGTCTCTTTTAATTGTGCCCTTTGGAATTCTCGCTCAGTGTGTAATAAACTCCCCTTCATCCATGACTTCTTCATTTCTGATTCTATTAACCTCCTGGCCCTTACTGAAACCTGGATCCAGCAGTCAGACACCATCGCTGCTGCTGCTCTCTCATATGTTTGACTACACTTCTCTCTTACCCCAGGATTGGGTAACAGAACAGGTTGAGGCATTGATCTGCTCCTATCACCCAAATGTACCTTTCAGGTTAGCCCTCAAGTACCTTCACTTATCCTTCACTTTCTTTTGAGGTCCATGTTGTTAGACTCTACATCCCCTTCTCCATGCGAGTGGTGGTGGTGTATTGTCTTCCAGGCTCCTCCCATCAGTTCCTGGATCACTTTGCCACCTGGCTTCCACATTTTCTCTCCTGTGACATCCCCAACCTCATCATGGGTGATTTCAACATCCCCATTGCTTTTCCCCTCTCCCCATCTGCTACTCACCTTTTAATCACTAACTTTCTTCTTCGGCCTTTCGCAACTTACTAACTCTCCTATGCATGAAGATGGAAACTCCCTCGACTTGGTATTCTCCCAGCTCTGCTCAATGGACGATTTCACAAACTCCCCCCTCCCACTCTTTGACCACAACCTTCTTTCATTCTCTGTGAAGAACTACCATCCCCACTTACCACACTTATAGAAACATACAGGCCATTAACACTCAGAAACTTATGAAGAACTTGCAGTCATCACTGGCCCCTATCTCCTCCCTCTTATGTCCTGATTCTGCACTGAAGAATTACAATGAAACACTTCAAAGTGCCCTGGATGAAACTGCACCTCCTTTACATAGAACAACTAGGCACAGATGGCGACAACCATGGCACACGCTGCAAACACGAAGATTTCATCCATTATAAGTTTATGCTTAAAACATACCACACTGCCCTTCACCTCTCCAAACAAACCTATTTCAACACCCCCATCACCTCACTATCCAATAACCCGATACGTCTCTTTGACACTTCATTCCCTACTCAACCCAAGAGTGCAGGCTCCAACCACGGATCTCCACGCTGACGATCTGGCCAATTATTTCAAAGAAAAAATTGACCATAACTGACAGGAAATTATCTCACTTATACCATGTACTGTCCTCCCTCTCCCACTGTATCTAGCTCACGCACTTATTTTGAACCAGTCACAGAAGAAGAAGTAGTCAGGTTCTTTACATCTTCTCACCCTACCACTTGCACCAGAGACCCCATTCCATCACATCTCCTCCAGTCCCTTTCCCCTGCTGTCACCGCTCACCTAACAAAAATATTCAACCTCTCACTCTCTTCTGGTATCTTTCCCTCCTCATTTAAGCATGCCATCAAACATCCATTACTTAAAAACCATCCCGCAACCAAAACTGTGCCGCTAACTATAGACCTGTCTCTTATCTTCCCTTCATCTCTAAACTCCTGGAACGCCTGGTCCATGCCCATCTTATCCGCTATCTCTCAGATAACTCTCTTCTCGACCCTCTACATTCTGGTTTCTGCTCTTTACACTCTACTGATACTGCCCTCACTAAAGTCTCTAATGATCTACTAACAGCTAAACCTAATGGTCACTACTCCCTGCTAATTCTCTTGGATCCCTCCACAGCATTCGACACTGTGGATCATCAGCTCCTCCTCACTATGCTCCACTCCATCGGCCTCAAGGACACCATTCTCTCCTGGTTCTCCTCCTATGTCTCTGATCGCTCCTTCACTGTATCTTTTGCTGGTTCCTCCTCCTCTCATCTTCCCCTTACTGTTGGGGTTCCTCAAGGATCAGTCCTAGGCCCCCTTCTCTTCTCTCTTTGTATACTGTCCCTATTGGACAAATAATCAGTAGATTTGGTTTCCAGTACCGTCCCTTCAGCATCCAGGACAAACTTATTACCCTCACCCACAAAGCACTACATGGCTCAGCACCACCCTACATCTCCTTCCTTGTCTCAGTCTACCACCCTACCATGCCCTCCGTTCTGCTAATGACCTGAGGTTAACATCCTCAATAATCAGAACCTCCCACTACCGTCTCCAAGGCTTTTCAAGTGGTGCGCCAATTCTTTGGAATGCACTACCCAGGTTAATACAATTAATCTCCAATCTCCACAGTTTAAACCGTGCCCTAAAAATGCATTTGTTCAGACTGGCATACCATCTCAACGCATTAACCTAACTATCTCTGTGTGACACATTCAACATTTTTACAATAATCAGGCTCCTCGCATCATGTTCTCACATGCTTTATGCATTTAATAGCCCTTTGTGTCTGTACTGTTACATACTTAGGCCGATAACCGGTTCATGCAGCATTACATGAACACCAGAGTCTTACACTATGGCTGGTTCAAACAACGAAAGAAATTGTTACCATCCACCTTTTGTGTCTCCCCTTTTTCCTCATAGATTGTAAGCCTGTGAGCAGGGCCCTTATTCCTGCAGGGCCCTTATTCCTCTTGGTATCTGTTTTGATCTGTGTTTGTTATGCTGTAATATCTATTGTCTGTACAAGTCCTCTCTATAATGTATGTGAAATATGTTGGCACGATAGAATTAAAATTATTTTTTGATATTATTATTATAGAGGTACCTTTTGAGCAGATTGCAATGGATCTGGTAGGACCCATAGTAAAATCCGCCCAGGGCCACCAGCACATATTAGTAATTGTAGACTACTCCACCTGGTACCCAGAGGCGATACCTCTCCAGCACACTTCAGCTAAACTAATAGCCCATGAACTAATTGCCATATTTTGCCGCCTTGGGCTGCCCAAGGAGATCCTTATGGCTCAGGGAACTCCTTTTATGTCTAAGGTGACCAGGGAGCTATGTAAGCTGCTCTGGATTAAGGATCTATGTAAGTCGGTGTATTATCCATAAACCGACGGGTTGGTGTAGAGGTTTAATAAGACCCTTAATGCCTTGTTCAAAAAGGTGGTCGCCAAAGATGGGAGAGATTGGGACTAAAGCATTGCCCTATCTAATGTTCACCATCCGTGAGGTACCGCAGGCATCCATGGGGTTCTCCCCATTTAAGCTATTGTATGGCAGGCACCCGAAGGGACAAGTGGATATGGCCGAAGAGACATGGGAACAGGAGCCCACACCACATAAGAGTGTCATCGAGTATGTGGCAAATACGCAGGATCGGATTGTGGCTGCCCAGGCCGCTCGTGGCCGCACGTATAATAAAAGTGCCATGGTCAGGACCTTTAAAGAAGGAGACTGGGTGTTGTTACTACTACCCACCCCAGAGAGTAAGCTTATGGCCAAGTGGCAAGGCCTTATGAGATACAGGGTAAAGTGGGGGAAGTGAATTATAGAGTGTACCAACCCGGTAAAAGGAAACCCATGCAACTGTACCATGTAAACCTGCTAAAGGCCTGGAAGGACCGAGAATGTTTGGATACAGAGGCGAATCCTGTCGTACCAATGGGGAATCCCTCTGGAACTAGCCAACACAGCTGGGTGTGAGGTAAAAGTAAATGACACCCTTACAAAACAGCAGCGATGGGATGCTCGAGTTTTGGTGCAGCAGAATACGGATGTATTCTCAGAGCTGCCGGGGCAAACCTCGGTGATTCAGCATGACATTGCCACCAAGCCCCAGGTAAGGGTACGGATGAAACCATACTGAGTGCAAGAAGCCTGGAGGCAAGCCATAGTGGCTGAAGTGAAGCAAATGCTTCAATTGGGAGTCATTGAAGAGTCACGGAGTGAGTGGGCTAGCTCCATTGTGTTAACACCTAAACCAGACGGGTCGTTACGCTTCTGTAATGACTTCAGGACGTTAAATGAGGTGTCAAAATTTTACCTCTATCCAATGTCTCAGGTGGCCTAGCTAACTGAAAGACTGGGGAAGGCCTAGTACTTCACCACGCTCGATCTCACCAAAGTCCCCCTGACAGAATCGGATGGAAGACAGTCCACAAAAAAATCATAGACATCGTAATTACCCCATCCATGTAAACTTCAGATAGCTCTTGTTTGTCAACAACAGATGTCTGAATGTTTCCTAAGCTCGGTCGACAAATTAATTTTCTTTTACTTATTATTCAGCTATGAATTCTTCTTCTGCTATCATGTAAGAACTGGCTAAATTTACGAACAGAGCATTTCTATCCATGAAACATATAATAAAGAAACACTCCCAGAATCTTTCTGTAAGTTCACAGATCCATTTTTTGTGTATGAGTGCTAGTTTTTCATGGTTAGCTCTCATACCTGTAATAGTGAATGGGACTGTTCACTTCACATGTCTGTGTTTTTTGGAAATTGATTTTGATCTAAAATCTTTAATGCAAGTCTATGGGTACATGACATTGAAATGCTGTCTGTTTTTCATGAACTGCTATATAAGAAAAGATAGAGAAACTCTGTTTTTGAATAAAATTAAAAAAAAGAAGAAACTTGGACGAATCACTGAAGATAATCACTGAAGATGATAATTTGTGCAAACTGTAAAGCACTGCGGAATATGTTAGCGCTATATAAAAATAAAGATTATTATTATTATAAAACCCAACAATCTAAGCAAACTCTGATGAAACTCTGATAAAGAAATACTGATGAAACATGGACAAGAAAATCTGATGCCTAAATGAGCCTTTAAAGTGATTTATACTCTAACAGCTTGAAATAATGCTGTAAATAATAAGCCCATGTATAACTCCATAATATGACACAGCTTTTTAGAGCAATTAAATTGTGCAAATATAGTAAAACATAAATAAAACTATATAATTTGGCATCTTCATAATAATACTGACCTGCAGAATAAAGCTAACGTGTAAATTTTATCACATGGTCAATGATGTAAAATATTAACCTTAACTGGAAGATGAGGTAGAGGGGAGAGAATATCATTTTCATCTTTTGCTACTTGCCAAAACATTTCTGAAATACTCTCTTGGTATCAAAATGCTCATTATATCACTTGACAAATGTCATGGGGTGTGGTTTTCAAAATTGGGTCACATATCAATGGTTTAATTTTATTTTTCACCTTGTTCTCTCCAAAATTGTTAGTAAATAGGGTTCAAATGCATGAGGTGCATAAATTTCCAGTTGTGGCATTCCCTAGGCCAGAAATTTCACTCTAGTCAATGAGTCAATTCATTATTTGCAGTGTACTAACTCACAATCTGTGTATATATGTTAGTGTATTGGCTCCAGAGTATTTGTGCACCAGTTTATTAATTTTATACTAAAGTTTTATGGGCTCTTATTTTTGTAGTTTGTATTGGGCTGTGCAGCCTTATCCACATATATTTCTAAAAAGGCTTCTTTAAAAGGTAAGCTTGGTTCCTCTCTCTGAGGCCGGAATCACACATGCGCGAAACTCGCACAAGTCTCACATCTTAATATCTGGCACTGTCGCTGGCACTCGGGAGTGATGCGTGCAGCTGCATGTATTTCTATGCAAGCTCCGCTCTCAAGTGCCAGCGGCAGTGCCGGGTATTAAGATGCGAAACTGGTCAGAGTTTCTCACATGTGTGATCCCAGCCTTACTCATTTCATTTAAGGCTTGTCTGCGTACATGAAGAATTGAGTAATTAAGGTTAGTGACAATACATATGAGGTCACCTTGACGTGGTTGGATGTTTTTATGCATTTTGATAAAAAAAGTTAATTAAGTACCTTATAGATGTACATGTATATCAATAGTGGAATTCATATATTTATTAATCTCAGTGTGCTCATGCATAGTTTATGTGTATATGTTTGTATATTTAATACAGCATATTTGTGCACCTTAATATTAATTTTTTACTAAAGGAGTGAGAGCACTTTTATGGTTTTTTTGTAGTTGTACTCGAATATGGCCTTCTCCCAGGTTATGCATCCTTCATCACCCATCTATCCCAAAAAGATTTCCTTACGATCCAAGCCTGGTTCCTCTGTCTAACCTATTTGAGGCCTGTCTGGGCACATGAAGAAGTGAGTTATTAGAGTTAGGGACTATCTATATGAGGTACATTTTGTCATAGATATATGGCTTTTAAGCTTTCTGATCAAAA
This sequence comes from Dendrobates tinctorius, assembly GCF_039654945.1. Lineage (NCBI taxonomy): Eukaryota > Metazoa > Chordata > Amphibia > Anura > Dendrobatidae > Dendrobates > Dendrobates tinctorius. The sequence goes on along the minus strand of NW_027361858.1, from coordinate 15,895,673 downwards.
AACATTAGCTAAGTATCTCATATTTTTACATATATAGTAATAGTAGAGTTCATGTATTCATTAGTCACAGTGTGCTGACATGTAGTGTATGTATGTATTTTTCCCCATTTTTCTCCCATTTGTCATACTGTATAGTTCCTGACTATTTCCTTATTCCCATCAGTACATTTTTCTTTGATACACTGAGTTCAGAATGAACACTTTTTAATGTTATCTGAGTTACAGAGTCTGGCACATTTGTCCTTTATCTTTACCGTGTTAATTTTTTTAAATTAAACGTAGTGAAAATAAAATAATATCCCATAATCACCAGCAATTATTATCTTATCATGAATAATTAGACGAGAGTAGCAGTTTCCGGCAATCAGCATCCGTTATCTTTTTAATCCCTGTTATACTTTTAAAAAGGAAAAAAAAAATCATAAATTAAAGTGCTTTTACTTTTCTTATCTAAATAGTGATATTCATTTTTCCCCGCTTGCACATTACCCATTGTTGACCTTTCATAAAATGATAGCAGCATCTCATTCCCTGGTGATCCCTTTATATCCACCACAGCAGCTGACTAATTCTCCAAAGTAATTTACTTTGCAGCTTAAATACTTAGGGTTCTTTCCAGGAAAAATATTACATTTCTCTTCCGGGACCAGAAGCAGGTTAAACACAAGAGATGGAGCTGTTCCCCAGAATCTTTTTAAAAGTAATTTTATGACCCTATCAAGATAAAAAAAGTCATGCAAAAATGTAAAGTTCCATATATAAGAGGTAATCATCTATAATTAGTGAAGATATTCAGCTGTGCATTCTACAAACCATTTTCATAAAATTATTTATTTGAAACTTATTTATAAGGCAAAAATCCTGACAATAATAGGTTACATTTTAAAGATTCAACATTATCTGATATCATCTTATTTATTCTATTATAACCTTGTCTTTCTGTGACTATTCAACACATAATATAATCTACAGTCTATTTCAGTCTGACATTGATAGCAGTTTGTATTTTTGGGACTCTGGCTTTCTACCTAACAAATGTAAGTGCAAGTATTTAAATGGAATGTACAATCTTATATTTTTCTTAAGAATAAAAAAAATAGAAACAAGAAAAACAAATGTTACTATATATTTTTTTTTTTTATTGCAGGGAAAGTAGTCTTCCCTAATCTGCTGCTATGAACTGTAAAAATCTCATTAAATTCAAAAGGAGATTGTTGTGGGCATGGTCTTGCTGTGATCATACCTTTTCTACTTTTTTCATAAAGTTGCTGTCTTTTACTGAGATTATAGCAAGTGATGCAAGGTTTAACAGATTAAAAAATCATAACTTATAGATACAAAGATGTAGCAATTAGGGATGAGTGAGCTCTAAAATGGATGCTCATTACATGAACTGAGCAATTCCTAATGCTCGGATGCTCATTTCGAGTAATGAGTATAATGAGAGTCAATGGGAAATCCAAGCATTTTTATGATAAACCCCACAAGGAGGCCTGGGGGTCAGTGAAAATGTTGAAATGGATGGATAAAGTGCTGAATGGAAGGAGAACCAGAACCAGATTTTTAAATTAAATACAAGAGTACCATTAGGTCTGAACAAACGACTTGATTTAATATTGCAATTAGATTGATATTTTCTTCTGTATATCTACATTTTATTTAGTCCTATTCAATTCTGGCTATTCCGATAATTTTTGCGATTGAAGGTATTTTTTTTTTTTTTTTTTTATAATAATAATTTCAATTTATTTCTTTGTTATTCATTATATTCTTATGATATTTTTTCATTAGTTTTTATTTTTTCCTGTTTTTCCGACAAGTTTTCGTTTCAGCTTCACATTAGGCTGAGTGTTTAGCAAGAGTTAACTGGTAGGGATACTCCCTATTTTCATTAATTCTTTTGTCCAACACCTGTGATTTACCAGTCTTTGTACTATTTGTACATACTTTTTTCTGTTCGATTTTAAGAATTTACAATAAATGATTAATTTTTAACTGAAGTCCAGCGCTGGAGATTCCATCCTTTATTATGCACCCTTGAAGGCACCAAATGTAATACCTCAATCAAATTTTAAGAAAGAGTAGTTGTGGTATTTCTACACTCATTAAGGCACTGCACACAGTGCAAAGCCACAATACATCCATACACCCTCGAAGGCAGCAACTGGAGTGCCTCATAAAAAAATTAAGAAACTGTAGTTCTGTACTTCTACATTCATAAAGGCTTTGCACACAGTGCAAAGCCAGAAAAAATATGCACCCTTGAAGGCAAAACCTGGACAGCCTCATTCAAATATTGAAGATTAAAAACACTTTATGTGCTGCAGTCATCTGGTGGTGTGGAATATTTGGGGCTATTTCACGCTTTATTCATTTTTATCAGAGTAGGCCTAGGGACAGCTCATGCCAGGTGTACAGCTTTGAAGACCAATAGTTGAAGTTCGCAAGGGAATTAGAAAGTATGCTGGTCTTGTTTGCCAGGTTATCACCTTCTGACCAGGCCAATTTTTAAAATTTTGACCACTGTCAGTTTATGAGGTCACAACTCTGGAACGCTTCAGTAGATCCCACTGATTCTGAGACTGTTTTCTTCATTACTGTTGTACTTCATGATAGTGGTAACATTTCTTTGATATTACTTGTGCTTATTTGTGGAAAAATCAGAAATTTGGTCAAAATTTCGCAATTTTCAAACTTTTAATTTATATGCCCTTAAATCAGAGTTATATCACACAAAATAGTTAATAAATTAGATTTCCCACATGTGTACTTTACAGTAGCACACTTTTTGAAGCATAATTTACTTTTGCTAGGAAGTTATAAGAGTTAAAAGTTGGCCATCAATTTCTCATTTTTACATCAAAATTTGCAAAACCATTTTTTAGGGACCACATCACATTTGAAAAGAGAAACGATATTTTTGCTCACCGCATTATATAAATAAATATATGTATAATATAGGGGTGCAACCAAATAGTCAGCCGAGACTATAACTAAAGTGGAAGAAAAAAAAAAAAAAAGCACTACTGGAATAATGCACACCACAGAAAAATATAAATCACAACAATTTTATTGGCACACAATTACAATTAAAACACACTTAAAAACATAGAATTGTGTCCACAGAGAAAAATTGATTCAGTAATGACTCCTGTGCATGCAGTGTCGGACTGGGGTGCCAGTAATATTGACTTTGGGGGCCCACTTTTCACCTGCAAACAAATATTACATGACTCAGGTTCACAAATGTACCTATACCTCTATATAATAATAAACTGGGTAGTTTAGTTAATGAATGAGATGCTGCTTTTTTCTGTACAGAGTGAATTAAGTGAATTATGACTAGTACTGCCCATACAGTAAGATTGGGGGTCCAGATTTGCACAGGGGCCCCCCACCGGGGAGATTCCCCTGTTACCCTATGGGCCAGTCCGAGCCTGCGTGCATGAGAGTAGGCAGTAAATGACCCCCAAAAAACCCTCTCCTAGCGGCTCATGAGGCTAAAGCAATACATATAAATGTAACCTGTCCAATAGGACATGGAGAGTTTGATAGAATAATAATCCCAAAAGAAGAATAATCCCAAGGGGAGAGCAAGGAAAAATACAAACTGTCTCACCAGTCTAATAACTGGTGGACAATATGAACCCAAAAGGAAAGCTCAAACAATGAAGACACCTTCCAAAAAAAGGCCCAGTGTCAGCATATTACCAGGAGAGAGTCAGGAACCCACTGCTCCCAAGGGTCAGAGATCTGAGTGGACCACAGATGTAATCCCACGCGTATCGCCCCCTCAAGTGAGGTTTTGTCAGGGGAAGTGAAATGGGTTGCCCTCCAGTCCCAGGGCAGTGGGTACTCGGTACCGGGCCGGTGTCACGGGGAAAGTATCACGGCAGCTGTGACCCGGTCCGTGGCCCTGGGCGCCTAATGTCAATGGTGATGTGTGGTTAATGGAATTGAATAGTTTGTGACGCCACCTGTGGTATTCGGCAGGGGAGATGTTAAGCCGACGCTGCAGACAGATCCTCTAGGACAGATGGTGGGATGCAGCAAAGGTGGTATAGCCCTCCACATTCAGGGCTGTTGTCCCAGGGCAGTGTAGATGTGGGTACACCTTGATGGTGTAGTGTCTGGCGCAGGGAATGTAGCAGTGCCGGCGGACGCAAGAAGGAATGGAGGACACCAGGGCTTGTAGTTTCAACGCTTTACTCACAGTTCTTGGTAGCCACTGGTGCCCGCTTCCATGCCGTGTCCTCCGGGGCAGAGACTCAATCAACCTCTAGGGCAAGTTAGGCTTCTCCTCTCCAACACTCCGCCAACATGTACCATTCCTGAACGACTCCTCTATTGCGCCTTTAGTGTGAAGAGCTCCAGTACTGTGGTACACTGAAGCTCCTCCTGTCAGATGTTCCTAACAACTCTACCTGTATGTCAGACAGCTGTAGCCTCCATCGGGGACTCCTCTCTGAGTCCTGGCTCTCTATTCGGTCGCCGCTGTGTCCCAAGTCCCAGATGGGAGCATTGCATCCACAGCCAACTACTCCACCAGTGTCTGCCGTAGAACCACAAGTGTCCACACAACCTCGGGGACCGGGCCCTGGCCCTGCGCTGAGAACCTATAGGCAGGGTTCCTCTTCCAACCCACAACTCCTCTCTGTTCTCCTACTCTTTCGTTCCGCGCTGTTCCTTCTCTCTCTTATGGAAGCTTAGGTTGCAGTTCTACGTCTTTCTCCTTCTGTTCCTTTCCTAGGGAGCTCGTTCCACTAAAACCAGTCCTCAGCCTCTCCTGACTGACTGTCTTCCTCCGCTTTGAGCTCCCGTCAGGCTGACCTCCTGTCAGCCTGCTCTCTCACTCAGACTCTCCGTCTGACTGACCTCCCGACTCAACTGAACTCAATTCTAAACCTTCCCACTCTTTTATATCTAACTCCACCCACTTCCCAGCACATCTCGCGTTACGAAGCAAGGACCCACGAAAGGTGCTCTGCTATCCTCTAAGCATGGAGCCGCAATCTGGTCCATTGCTGAACTATCCTGTGTGTGGGTGCAGGTGTTGGAGTGTGGAAAGGAGTTCCCAACTTACCTAGTTGGTGGGGCACCACACCTTAGGAGAAGGTGCAGTACCTCTGTGGCAACTGATCCTCTGGGGCACCACAGAAACACATTGTGGCCAATAAGACCTTAAATACAATGAAAATAATTACTTAATAACCCACTGGTGTGTGACACGACACCAGCCCAGGTCCAGGATACCATGAGATGTACCGCACATGGCTGCTGTAATCACAGTGGGTGTAGCTGGAAACCCATGTCATGTGGGGCATAAAGACGTCATTGCGCATAAACAATTAGATTAAACTGTACATGACCGTTCTGTATAGCAGAAACACTGAGGCATAGGACACTCCTGTATCATCACAGGAAGCACGGAGTCAGTGCGCCTGCGTAGAGTAGATCACCAGGCGTCACAGCGCCTGTATAAGATAACACAAAAAGAGGCCCCCTTATATCCAGAGTAAACTGCGCATGACCACCCAAGATAGAACAAAGAGGTGAGGGAACCAGGCCGGCAAAATATAAAAATACAGGACGTCAAAGCACCTGCGTGTGATGAACAGCAGGCCTCAATACGCTTGTGTGAAGTGGGACGCAGGCAGATCTCCCCAACGGGAAGAAAGGCAGAAAATTGCAGCTGGGTGGGATAGAAACTGGCATGGCATAGATTATAGGGGCTTAACCCCATCAGTACCAAGGCGCATTAGATAGCAAATGGCCACCGTAGTGACCAAACTTATATAATATGAAGGTTATAGCCGTGCCAAGTTGAAGCATGCAGTGTCGGTGAGCCTGCAAGAATATATAATAAAACGCAGGCAAACCACCCAAATGCAGTGAAAAAAACATCAAATGAAAGAAAAAAAAAAACACACACCACAGGGCACAATAGCGCCATCCTGAAAAAGAAAACACATATCAAAAGAGATAAAGTGCATAGATGATGGTAAACCAACAAATGTGGTAGAAAAATCACACTTAAGACTAGAGTTGAGCGAAACGGGTCGAAAAAATTCAAAAGTCGCCGACTTTTGGCAAAGTCGGGTTTCATGAAACGAAACCCGACCCTAGGATGAGGTCGGCCACGAGGTCGGCGACTTACGCGCCAAAGTCGCGTTTCAAAAGTTTGTTTTGCGCTCTTTTTCAGCCAATCAGGATCCACGGACACTGTGGGCAACGTGATGACATAGGCAGGGGTCACCACCATCTTTCCGAAGGGCATGCAAGTGATTGGCTTGCTTTGGTGGGCGTCACAGGGGGTATAAAAGGGCGTGCACGCCGACCGCCATCTTACTTCTGCCGATCTTAGTATAGGGAGAGGTTGCTGCTGATTCTGTAGGGAGAGCGTTAGGCAGGGAAGAAGACAAAAAAACTGCTTCTGCTGCTAGCGATTTGGCCTGCACAACACACCAGTCACTGTGTGTGCAGTGCAAGGGGAGGCTATATAGTGGTGTATCAGTGGTGTTGGTTGTTGGGCTGCCTTTTAAGGCTTCCTGACAGGCTGGCATTGCTGTTTACCCACTGCTCCGCAAACTGCTTTTTTAAAAGCAATCCAATCTCCCTTATGCTCTAGTCACTTTTGTCACAGCTGTGCCATCGAGCCTGTCACATAGCGCTCAGATATTCATTGGGCCTCACACAATCCAAAAGTGTCCAGTGTCCAAAAGTGTGTGCAGAGATTCAAAATCTCCCTTATCCTCTAGTCACTTTTGTCACAGCTGTGCCATCGAGCCTGTCACATAGCGCTCAGATATCAGTGGGCCTCACACAATCCAAAAGTGTCCACTGTCCACAAGTGTGTGCAGAAATTCAAAATCTCCCTTATCCTCTAGTCACTTTTGTCACAGCTGTGCCATCGAGCCTGTCACATAGCGCTCAGATATCAGTGGGCCTCACACAATCCAAAAGTGTCCACTGTCCACAAGTGTGTGCAGAAATTCAAAATCTCCCTTATCCTCCAGTCACTTTTGTCACAGCAGTGCCATCGAGCCTGTCACATAGCGCTCAGATATCAGTGGGCCTCACACAATCCAAAAGTGTCCACTGTCCACAAGTGTGTGCAGAAATTCAAAATCTCCCTTATCCTCTAGTCACTTTTGTCACAGCAGTGCCATCGAGCCTGTCACATAGCGCTCAGATATCAGTGGGCCTCACACAATCCAAAAGTGTCCACTGTCCACAAGTGTGTGCAGAAATTCAAAATCTCCCTTATCCTCTAGTCACTTTTGTCACAGCAGTGCCATCGAGCCTGTCACATAGCGCTCAGATATCAGTGGGCCTCACACAATCCAAAAGTGTCCACTGTCCACAAGTGTGTGCAGAAATTCAAAATCTCCCTTATCCTCTAGTCACTTTTGTCACAGCAGTGCCATCGAGCCTGTCACATAGCGCTCAGATATCAGTGGGCCTCACACAATCCAAAAGTGTCCACTGTCCACAAGTGTGTGCAGAAATTCAAAATCTCCCTTATCCTCTAGTCACTTTTGTCACAGCAGTGCCATCGAGCCTGTCACATAGCGCTCAGATATCAGTGGGCCTCACACAATCCAAAAGTGTCCACTGTCCACAAGTGTGTGCAGAAATTCAAAATCTCCCTTATCCTCTAGTCACTTTTGTCACAGCAGTGCCATCGAGCCTGTCACATAGCGCTCAGATATCAGTGGGCCTCACATAATCCAAAAGTGTCCACTGTCCACAAGTGTGTGCAGAAATTCAAAATCTCCCTTATCCTCTAGTCACTTTTATCACAGCTGTGCCATCGAGCCTGTCACATAGCGCTCAGATATCAGTGGGCCTCACACAATCCAAAAGTGTCCAGTGTCCAAAAGTGTGTGCAGAAATTCAAAATCTCCCCTGTCCTATAGACACCTTGTACCTTGTTTTACATTACTATATAGTTTGTTGGATTTTGTCTACATTTCTACCAAAAATGAGGAAGGCTGGTGGAAGAGGCCGTGGAATTGGGCGGGGGTTGGCAGCTGGTAATGATGGTGTTGGTGGTGGATCTGATGGTAGTGGCAAGAGCAAAATAGGACCGAATGCAGGAGGTGCTGACCCTGCGTCATCGTCTGGCTACATAAGGCCTCGAACGCTTAGTTTTCTTGGAGTTGGCAAACCGCTTTTAAAGCCAGAGCATCAGGAAAAAGTTTTGTCTTACATTGCTGACTCAGCCTCCAGCTCTATCGCCTCCTCTTCTTCAGTTGTAAAAAGTAAAAGCACTGAGTCGTCATTGGAGGCTCATGTTCATGAACCACACCTTTCCTTGTGTCCTTCACCCCAACCAAGATTGAAGGATGACGCAGGCCATACTACTGATTACTCCATGGAGCTGTTTTCACATACCATGCCTGGATTATCAAGTCAAATGGTGAATTACCCAGGCCAAGTTGAATCTGACATGGAGTGCACTGATGCACAGCCGCTGATGGATGATTCTGCTGGTACATTCACTCAGAGCACTACATTGTCCTCGCAGTGTACAGAGCCAGATTCTGACCCTGATGAGACTCAGGTGCCCCTTCCCGCACACTATACCACCATACACGGTGACACAGAGGATGGTGCACATGACATAGAAGAGGAGGTGATGGATGACCCAGTTGTTGACCCAGATTGGCATCCATTGGGGGAAGAGGGTGCTGCTTCCAATAGCTCAGATGAGGAGCATCCACAGCAGACATCGACATCGCAACAGCTGTTATCTGGCAGGCCCGGAGCACTCCAAAGACAGGTTCCAAACATCAAAAGAGTTGCTGGACAGCTTGTCCAGAGGGTCAAAAGATCACAGCGTGCTAGGCCGCAAAATGTCTGCCAAAGTAGGAAGAGTGCAGTGTGGCACTTTTTTGAACAAAATCCTCATGATCAGGCCAAGGTTATCTGTAAGAAGTGCGCAAAGACCTTTAGCCAAGGGAAAAATCTGAAAAATTTGAATACCAGTTGCATGCTTAGACATTTAACCAGCATGGACTTGCAAGCGTGGACACAACACCAAACCTCAAGCGCCACATGTGCAACTGATCACAACGAAGGTAGTCAGCAACGCTACATTGTTTCCCCCACTGTAAGCCCACCGGTTAGCACAGCAGCAAATGTTGAGGTGTCGTTGCAAGGCCACAGCAGTCAGGGAATCCCACTGTTATATCAACGAAAGACTGATTCTAGGCCATCAGAAAGAACACCAACTCCATCACCATCATCAACCCTCTCTCAGTCCGCCCTGTCCACCGCTACTTCCACCATATGCAGCTCTCAAGTCCAGCTCACCCTCCCAGACACTATGAGTAGGTCAAGAAAGTACTCAGTCTCTCATCCGCGTACACTGGGTTTGAACGCCCACATTGCCAAACTAATCTCGTTTGAGATGATGCCCTTTCGGTTGGTGGAAAGCACAGCTTTCCGCGAACTCATGGCCTATGCAGTACCACGCTATGACCTACCCAGTCGCCACTTCTTCTCTCGCAAAGCCATCCCAGCCCTCCACCATCATGTGAAAGACCGCATTGTCCATGCACTCAAGCAGTCAGTGAGCGGAAAGGTGCACCTCACAACTGATGCATGGTCCAGTCGGCATGGCCAGGGCCGTTACGTGTCCATCACTGCGCACTGGGTTAATGTGGTGGATGCAGGGTCCACAGGGGACAGCGGTGGTGGGACAGTGCTGCCTAGCCCATGGTATAGGAAACAGTTGGCTGTAGGCGTTCCACCCTCCTCCTCCTCCTCCTCCTCCTCCAGAAGCGAAAGCTCGTCCACAGAGCGCAGTCGTACGAGCACTCCATCTGCAGCTGCCACTGTTGCACACGATGTGTCCCCTTATCGAGCATCTAGTGGAAAGCGTCAGCAGGCTGTGTTGCAGATGATGTGTTTGGGCGACAGACACACCACCGAGGTGCTGGCCGAGTACTTGAAGCGACAAACTGAGTCATGGCTGGGCAGTGTACATCTTGAGGCAGGCAAGGTAGTTAGTGATAACAGGCAAGGTAGTTAGTGATAACGGCCGTAATTTTGTGGCAGCCATAGCCCTTTCAAAACTCAGCCACATACCTTGCTTGGCTCACACCTTGAACCTGGTGGTGCAGTGCTTCCTCAAAAATTATCCGGAGTTAACAGCCCTGCTCCAGAAGGTGCGAAGACTGTGCGTGCACATCCGCCGGTCGCCTGTACACTCCGTTCGTATGCAGAAGCTGCAGCGATTGCTCCACCTTCTCAACCACCGCCTCATTATCGACATTGCAACAAGGTGGAACTCCACCCTGCACATGGTGGAGCGGCTGTGCGAGCAGAGGCAGGCCATAATGCATTTGTGGGAGGATACACGGCCAGGCACTTTGAGAGCAGACATGGAGTTGACAGGTGTGCAGTGGTCGAAGCTGAAAGACCTTTGTAAAGTCCTTCAGTGTTTTGAGGAATGCACACGGCTGGTAAGCGCAGACGACGCCATCCTAAGCATGAGCATCCCACTTATGCGTCTGCTCATGCAAACTTTGACGCACCTTAAGGAGCAGGCGTCTGCAGCCAATGTTGATGAGGAGGAAGAGGAGGAGGGAATCCTTGATGACATTCAGCCATTGTCTGCTCAGGGACCTCTCCTGGACGAGGTGGAGGAAGAAGAGGAGGAGGAGGAGGATGATGGGGATGATTACTTAGGGGAGGAGGATACATCTCGTGGGGCAAGTGAAAATGTTGGCGTGGCAAGGTCTGGTACAGGGTTTGTGCGTGACTGGAGGGATGTGGATTTGCCAGAAAGTGCTCCTCCACCCAGCACTCGCAGTGCATCATTGACACCGGGAACATTGGCCCACATGTCAGATTATGCCTTGCGGATCCTAAAAATGGACCCCCGCATTGCCAAAATGATGAACGATGACGACTACTGGTTGGCCAGCATCCTGGATCCACGCTATAAAGGCAAATTACAAAACATCATGCCACAGGAGAACCTTGACCTAATATTGGCTAATAAACAAGCAACTCTGGTAAATCGGTTGCTTGAGGCATTCCCAGCACACAGCAGCGGTGATGGTTCTCACACGAGCCGTACGGGCCGGGGGCAGCTTGGCAGAGGTGTTCGTGGTGCACACAGCAGAAGTGGCATTGGAGACAGGGGTTTCATGACAATGTTGTGGACTGATTTTTCAAATACCGCTCACACAACTGGTAATACTGCATCGATGGAAAGTGACAGGAGACAGCAGTTGTCAACTATGGTTACAAACTACTTTTCCTCCCATATCGATGTTCTCCCACACAGGTCATTCCCCTTTGACTATTGGGCCGCTAAACTGGACACCTGGCCTGAATTGGCCCAATATGCCTTACAGGAGCTCGCTTGCCCAGCTGCAAGTGTGCTATCGGAAAGAGTCTTCAGTGCAGCTGGATCAATCCTGACAGAAAAAAGGACCCGTCTGTCAACCCAAAATGTGGATGATCTAACCTTCATTAAAATGAACCACGCATGGGTTTCCAAGGATTTTGTCCCACCTTCCCCTGATGACACATAGGGTGACAGAAAAATGGCTTGCTTTGGTCCACCTCTTCCTGGTACTTCACCTATTTCGCCTTTTGCATCAGCTGAATGTCCAACATCAACATATGCCACTTTCTAAAACTCCCTAACTGTGCTGCCTCCCCCCCCATGGCCGGGGTCACCACCTAGCGTACGACACCGTGCGAGTGCCGTTGCCCTGGACAGGTGGGTAGGCCGACTCTTGGGCGCGGGCCCTGGCACAGGGTACCTCATAGTGCAATCAAGTGTCTCTGACGGTGGTGGTGCACACCCGCCGTCAGACACACCGCTGTACTATGAGGGGCCAAGTGCCAGTACCGACGCCCACGAGTGGGCCCCCCTTGCTTGGGCAGGGCCCCAGCATTTGCAATCTTTACCTCTCCCTGCTCCTCCGCTGTGTAATCTGGGCCGTCAAATCCATACTGTGCCTGACACCGTCTGAGCCTGCCTCCTGAGACATATATTTTGAATGTGTACGCTATCCATACATGTTATCCAGGGATACGGTACCCTTTCTAACCTTTGTGCAATCACGTGCAATCCATACTGGGCCTAACACCGTCTGAGCCTGCCTCCTGAGACATATATTTTGAATGTGTACGCTATCCATACATGTTATCCAGGGATACGGTACCCTTTCTAACCTTTGTGCAATCACGTGCAATCCATACTGGGCCTAACACCGTCTGAGCCTGCCTCATGCTGTATAGAAATATATATTTTGAATGTGTACGCTATCCATACATGTTATTCAGGGATACGGTACCCTTTCTAACCTTTGTGCAATCACGTGCAATCCATACTGGGCCTAACACCGTCTGAGCCTGCCTCATGCTGTATAGACATATATTTTGAATGTGTACGCTATCCATACATGTTATCCAGGGATACGGTACCCTTTCTAACCTTTGTGCAATCACGTGCAATCCATACTGGGCCTAACACCGTCTGAGCCTGCCTCCTGAGACATATATTTTGAATGTGTACGCTATCCATACATGTTATCCAGGGATACGGTACCCTTTCTAACCTTTGTGCAATCACGTGCAATCCATACTGGGCCTAACACCGTCTGAGCCTGCCTCCTGAGACATATATTTTGAATGTGTATGCTATCCATACATGTTATCCAGGGATACGGTACCCTTTCTAACCTTTGTGCAATCACGTGCAATCCATACTGGGCCTAACACCGTCTGAGCCTGCCTCATGCTGTATAGACATATATTTTGAATGTGTACGCTATCCATACATGTTATCCAGGGATACGGTACCCTTTCTAACCTTTGTGCAATCACGTGCAATCCATACTGGGCCTAACACCGTCTGAGCCTGCCTCCTGAGACATATATTTTGAATGTGTACTCTATCCATACATGTTATCCAGGGATACGGTACCCTTTCTAACCTTTGTACAATCACGTGCAATCCATACTGGGCCTAACACCGTCTGAGCCTGCCTCATGCTGTATATACATATATTTTGAATGTGTACGCTATCCATACATGTTATCCAGGGATACGGTACCCTTTCTAACCTTTGTGCAATCACGTGCAATCCATACTGGGCCTAACACCGTCTGAGCCTGCCTCCTGAGACATATATTTTGAATGTGTACGCTATCCATACATGTTATCCAGGGATACGGTACCCTTTCTAACCTTTGTGCAATCACGTGCAATCCATACTGGGCCTAACACCGTCTCAGCATGCCTCCTGAGACTTATATTTTGAATGTGTACGCTATCCATACATGTTATCCAGGGATACGGTACCCTTTCTAACCTTTGTGCAATCACGTGCAATCCATACTGGGCCTAACACCGTCTGAGTCTGCCTCATGCTGTATAGACATATATTTTGAATGTGTACGCTATCCATACATGTTATCCAGGGATACGGTACCCTTTCTAACCTTTGTGCAATCACTTGCAATCCATACTGGGCCTAACACCGTCTGAGCCTGCCTCCTAAGACATATATTTTGAATGTGTACGCTATCCATACATGTTATCCAGGGATACGCTACCCTTTCTAACCTTTGTGCAATCACGTGCAATCCATACTGGGCCTAACACCGTCTGAGCCTGCCTCCTGAGACATATATTTTGAATGTGTACGCTATCCATACATGTTATCTGGGGATACGGTACCCTTTCTCACCTTTGTGCAATCACGTGTAATCCATACTGGGCGTGAGAACGGCTGGCGAGCTGTTAAGCAAGCTACAGCACCTGTCCAGACAAGTACAGGGATTCCCTAGCGAGGAGACTTATTTGATTGTTTTCAATGTTGGGACAGCAATTTTTGGGGAGCATTATACTCTGGAGAATGATAGATGGGGCCCACCATACACTGGAACATTCCAAAGGTGGACATCAGACACTGGAGCAGCATTTACAGGGCCCATTATACACTAGAGCATTAGAAATGGGGCCCATTATGTTTGGAGCATTATTTGGGCCCATAAGACAGTGGAGCTTCATCCATGGGGACCAACATATACTGTAGCATTATGTGGAGCTCATCATATACTGTTTCAAACATTATATGGGACCAATGATTCTGTATGGAGAAACAGATGGGCCTCGTCATGAGATGTAAAAAGTGAGGTATTTTTCATTGTACTATACCGCTATTTCTCTGCCGTATCGGAGCATGATGAGTTGTGGTATGTGTTAAAGGGGCGCTCTTTCGCCCAGGGCACATGAAAACCTGGAGCCAGCCCTCCCCCTCCACAGTTTGTAGCCAAATAACCCCCATTTTTCAGTGGGTAACTTGTATTATGAAGTTAATTAAGGTTGACAAGCTTAAGAAAGAAGAATTGATGCTTTTGGCATTCAAATGGGCACTGTAGGTGTGTTTCCTGTCCTCCTCTCACTGCCGACTTTTATTCCCCATTGACTTACATTGGGTTTCGTGTTTCGGGACGACCCAGACTTTTCCCTATAATCGGACGATCTTGCTCGACCCGACTTTTGGAAAAGTCGGGTTTCACGAAACGAAACGCGACCCTAAAAAACCAAAAGTCGCTCAACTCTACTTAAGACGCTAATCACATATGAACTAAAGCTATCCACCATGCATAAGCATACATGCACATACAACCCCCGGGGGAAGGGAAGGCAACTATACCATACATGCACACATAAAACAAGCATGGAATAAAGAAGACACAAAATTGTGGAATTACAGGCAGATATGAATAAATAAATGCTTCAAGTAAATATTATTATCATATAATTAGCAAGTTACTATAAACATCAAAATATTAGTATAAATATACATAATTAGTTAGGAATATAAATAATATACTTAGCACCAAAAGCCCTAAAAGGCATATTTAAAAATCTGCCCATGAATAACAGAAAATGACCCTAAATAATCCATTCATGCTGACCCACAATGGAATACCAACCCCTGTGCAAAATATCCCAAGGAATCCATATGGAAAAATATGCATGTATGTGTCCCCATGAACCAATGAGGACCCATAAGCCCCATGATCCAGTCTACATCCCCTGTCCCACCATGGAATGAACCATACGAAAGACCAAGACCCCACATGTATAATGTAAGCCAATGAGGGCCTGTGAATCATAAACAGGAACAATAGCTGATGTCAATGTGAAGTAAAAAAGGCATCGCCAATGATGTCCCATCATCAATATCAAAAAGGGCAGGAGCTTCCAAGAGAGATTCCTCCAATATAATGATCACAATGTCCAAAACGAATAGCAGCCAAAAACCAGAATAAAGAACAAGTCCCAAATGAGGTGACCCGAATGCACCAGATCCAACCTAACCCAGGAATCTGGTGAAGAGTAACTCCTCGTTCAAACCTGTTGGGGAGGCAGAGCCAAGGTTAAAGATCCATCTCGGTTCGACTTGAAGCAAAAGCTTCCTAGGACAGCCACCTCTATTGGATCTGAAAACTCTCTCCAGTCTAATAACTTGTATGTTATTAGTTTGGCCAGAATGTTGGGCCAAAAAGTGGTCTGCCACCGGTGTCAGGGTCTTGCCTTTGCTCAAATCACTAGAAGCCAGATTAATAGTTGAAAAATGTTTTTGCACCCTACGTCGCAACTCTTGAGACATCTGGCCAACATAAAGACATTGACAGGGGCAAATTAAAACGTATATCACACAAGCAGTTTTACAGTTGATGTATGATTTAAGCTTGTGTCTTGTATCATCAACCGGATTAGTAAAAAAATCCCTGGAGGAACTCATGGGGACAGATATTACAATCACCACAGGCAAATGACCCTTTAAGAATGATGCCACGATTAAGCCTAATGGTCTGCCTAGAGTAATGGCTCAGAGTCAGGAGATCACTCAAATTGGGAGCTCTCCTTGCTGTAAGGAGTGGCCTTTCACTGACAATACTGGATGTCTGCAGGTCCGTGGTTAAGATACCCCAGTGTCCTTGTAGGATATTCCTTACTTGTGCCCAATGGGTGTTATAATTCGTAATAAACCGTGGCCTACTCTCTCCTTAGTCCTTGCTTCCAAAAGGGAATCCTGTGTTTGGGCATTGGCCCACTGAAACGCGAAAGAAATGCTTCTGCGGGGGTAATTCCGTTGCTTTAAGCAATCCGCGAGCTTCAGTGCCTCAGAACGAAAGTCCTCATCCTGTGTGCAATTGCGCCTGGTCCTCAGGAACTGATCAACAGGTACCCCCTTCCTCGTGTGCAACAGATGAAAACTCCTGAAATCCAGAAGACAGTTGGTAGCCGTGGGCTTACGAAACAGCTTGGTGAAGATGGCACCTTTATCGACGGAAACTTCTAAGTCCAAAAGAGCAACTGAGGAGGAAGACATGGAATATGTCAGATAGATGTTAAGCACATTGTTGTTTAACAGCTCAATAAATGCTTGACATTCCTCTTCTGTGCCTAACCAAACAAAAAAGACGTCATTAATAAAGCGTGACCAGTGGCTTACCTTATCCCTATAAAATTCAAGAGGGTAGACCTTAGTGGCTTCTCACCAACCTAGAAATAGATTGGGGAAAGCCAGGGCACACCTCGCCCCCATAGCCACTCCTGAGTTCTCGAGGTAATAGGATCTATCGAATAGAAAATAATTGTGCTTGAGCACAAACTCAAGAATATCCACCACCAAAGAATTGTGCATTCTGTCCGAATGCCCCAGTTGATCAAGAAAGAACAGGTACAAGAGTGAAAGGCGGAGCTGTGGTAGACTTATTTTTATGAGGAAAGTTGGCCTTCCAGGGCTCCGTAGTATTTTCCTGCAATAAATAAATTTATTTTCTGTATATATTTTTCTGTGGTGTGCATTATTCCAGTAGCACATCACCTTTGAAATGACTTTGAGGAGCTTATATGACAGAAAATACCCAAAAGTTCCACCATTCTAAAAACTACACCCCTCAAGGTACTCAAAATCACATTCAAGAAATGTATTAACCCTTCAGGTGCTCCACAGGAATTAATAGAATGTGGAAAGAAAAAATAAACATTTAAGGGTAACAGGAGAAGATAGACCATGCAACTTGTGAAATTTCTCCTGAGTACGCCGATACCCCATATATGGGGGAAAAACACTGTTTAGGAACACGGCAGGGCTTGGAAGGGATGGAGCGCCATTTAAGTTTTTGTATGTAAAATTTGATGGCATAACTAGCAGATGTCATGTTATGTTTGGAGCGCCCCTGATGTGAATAAGCAGTGGAAACCCCCCACAATTTTGGAAACTAGACTCCTTAGGGAACTTATCTCTATGTGTATTGAGCATCTTGAACCCACAGTTGCTTCAAAGGAAGTTTATAACGTATAGCAGTGGAAATAAAAGATCACATTTTTCCCAAATAAATCTTTTTCAGCTCCAAATTTTGCATTTTCATAAGGGTAACAGGAGAAATTGCTCCACAGAATTTGTTGTGCAATTTGTCCTGAGTTTGCCAATACCAAATATGTGGGGGAATACTACTGTTTGGGCGCACAGCAGAGTTTGGAAGGGAAGGATCTATAACGTTAAGCCGTGAAAATAAAAAAATCTAATTTTTTCCAGAAAAGTCTTTATCTCCAAATTTTGGAGCTAAAAAAGATTTTTGTGGGAAAAAGATTCTGTGTTAGCTCCAAGTATTATATTTTCATGCTGGAAAATGGGTTAAAGTGGCATCAAACCATTTTTACCCCCCAAATTTCTGCTGAATGTAGAAATACCCCATATGTGGCTGTAGAGTACTGCTTAGCTATAAGGAGAAACTCGGGATGGAGCACTATTTGCCTCCTGGGCCATGGATTTTCAAAGACTGTTTGCGGATTCCATATAAAAAGCCTCGAAGTGCTAGAAAAGCCGAATTCCCCTGCAAGTAACCCCATTTTGGAAATTATAACCTTTTAGGAACATACAGTCATGGCCAAAAGTTTTGAGAATGACACAAATATTAATTTTTACAAAGTCTACTGCTTCATTTTTTCTAATGGCAATTTGCATATACTCCAGAATGTTATAAAGAGTGATCAGCTTAACAGCAATTACTTGCAAAGTCAATATTTGCCTAGAAAATGAACTTTATCCCCCAAAACACATTTCAACATCATTGCAGCCCTGCCTTAAAAGGACCAGCTAACATCGTTTCAGTGATTGCTCCATTAACACAGGTGTGGGTGTTGATGAGGACAGGGCTGGAGATCAATCTATCATGATTAAGTAAGAATGACACCACTGGACACTTTAAAAGGAGGCTGGTGCTTGGCATCATTGTTTCTCTTCTGTTAACCATGGTTATCTCTAAAGAAACACGTGCAGTCATCATTGCACTGCACAAAAATGGCCTAACAGGGAAGAGTATCGCAGCTAGAAAGATTGCACCTCAGTCAACAATCTATCGCATCATCAAGAACTTCAAGGAGAGAGCTTCCCTTGTTGCCAAAAAGGCTCCAGGGCACCCAAGAAAGACCAGCAAGCGCCAGGACCATCTCTTAAAAGTGTTTCAGCTGTGGGATCGGGCTACCAGCAGTGCAGAGCTTGCTCAGGAATGGCAGCAGGCAGGTGTGAGTGCTTCTGCACGCACTGTGAGGCGGAGACTCTTGGAGCAAAGCCTGGTCTCAAGGAGGGCAGCAAAGAAGTCACTTCTCTCCAGGAAAAACATCATGGACAGACTGATATTCTGCAAGAGGTACAGGGAGTGGACTGCTGAGGACTGGGGTAAAGTCATTTTCTCTGATGAATCCCCTTTTCGATTGTTTGGGACATCTGGAAAACGGCTTATTCGGAGAAGACCAGGTGAGCGCTACCACCAGTTTTGTCTCATGCCAACTGTCAAGCATCCTGAAACCATTCATGTGTGGGGTTGCTTCTCAGCCAAGGGAATGGGCTCTCTCTCAGTCTTGCCTAAAAACACAGCCATGAATAAAGAATGGTACCAGAATGTCCTCCAAGAGCAACTTCTCCCAACTGTCCAAGAGCAGTTTTGGCGATCAACAATGCCTTTTCCAACATGATGGAGCACCTTGCCATAAAGCAAAGGTGATAACTAAATGGCTCAGGGAACAAAACAGAGATTTTGGGACCATGGCCTGGAAACTCCCCTAATCTTAATCCCATTGAGAACTTGTGGTCAATCATCAAGAGACGGGTGGACAAACAAAAACCTTCAAATTCAGACAAAATAAAAGCATTGATTTTGCAAGATTGGACTGCTATCAGACAGGATTTGATCCAGAAGTTGATTGAGAGCATGCCAGGGAGAATTGCTGAGGTCCTGAAGAAGAAGGGTCAACACTGCAAATATTGACTTGCTGCATTAACTCATTCTAACTATTAATATAACCTTTTGCTACTCATAATATGATTGCAATTATATTTCTGTATGTGATAAAAACATCTGACAAACACACATAAAAACCAGAGGCCAGCAGATCATGTGAAAATATAATATTTGTGTCATTCTCAAAACTTTTGGCCATGACTGTATCTACAGATGTAGTGATGATTTTTACTCCATGGGTGTTTTCCAGAAACTAGCAGTAGTGGATGTTGCTGAGTGGAAATTGCAAACTGTCGCTGTAGTGATCAGTACGCTGTAGTGACCAGTACGTGCAGTCACCAGTACGTTATGCCCAGCCCATGCTTCTGGAGGTATTCACTTGTAAATTAGGTGGGCTCTCATCATCAGAAATGATAAACCTGTGGGGAATAAGTGTGGTTTTGCTCTGTATTTGGGCATATAAAAAACAATTTTTTACACTTTTTAATAATTTCACTGTTTCACATTGTCCCAGGATGGGAAAACATCTTTACATTGCAGATCATTGATCTGATACTCTGCAAACCTTCTCACTGCAGAGCATCGAAGCAGCATCTGACAAGCAGGGAAGGAGACATCTCAGGTTCTGATGTGAGCATGCACAGATACGCCACCTTCCCTGAAGGACCCCGCCACCATCTTGCGGCCGGGCGTCTCCATGGAGACCATCACGACAACGCGATGGCATCACGTTGTCCTGATGGAAGCATGCAGGTGAACCCATTCCCTGCACAATGCTCCTCAATGTAGCTGTCACAAGTGACAGCGACATCAGGGGGGGTTAAATGCCCAAAATCTGTGCAAGCAATGCTGCGGGGTGCCAGCTCTCACATAGAGCTGATACCCGCACATGATCGCTCAGCACTCAGAGTGAGACCGCGTGATCAGGCTGCCGTACATACACTGCTGTTTGTGGAAACACTTCTCCCTCAGAGCAATATATGTACAACACATGTCGGGAAGCGGTTAAAAAACTTTTTCCTCCTCGGCAAAAATTTCCAGTCATCAGGGCTTGGACGCTGGGATGGTGACATGAAATTAGCCCAGGCCTTTGACAGTGTACCCATGGCTCTGCTGTACCTGGTGTGTGTCTCCCTCACTTCTCCTCATTCGTTGGGCAAGAAATCTTGCCCCCTGCCTCTAGCTTTATATATTTTCCACAATGGCCTTCTGGCATAGAACCATTTTAGTAGACTTCTCCACCTCAGGTTCTCTTTGTAGTGTGGGTCTAGCAGGGAAAACAGCCAATAATATTTTTAGGCTAAGACGAATACAATATGAGGGTCAAGGGAAAGACAGCGGTTCATAAAGTTGGTCATATGTGCCAAGGTCCCTACAGCATACACTTTGGTGTCTCCACCATGATGATGACTCTCCAAATCCTCCTCCCTCACTTCCTCCTTTCTCCCCTCCTCAGCCCAATCAGGTAGGAAAGCACAAAGCACAGGGGAAAAGGCAAAGGTTTCACCTGTTAGCACCAATTGTTGACCCAAGCTTTTGTTCCACCGAGTCAGGTGCTTACATCTGCCTGATCATTCTGGTTGCAAATAACCATTTTTTTGCCTTAGAACTCTCTTTAAAAAAAGTCTTAGATTGATGAACACCTAACTCTTTGATGGAGAAATTCACAAGTGTTGGTGATGTGTGGAACAGTTGCTCGCCTTCTCCCTCTGGTCATCCCACTGCATCTTCCTGCCTGTTTTGGTGCTGCCAATCCCTCCCCCTCAGTGCTGCTGGCCTTGCTCTGCATGCCATCTTCCCAGGTTAGATAAGTTACTTTGTCATCCACAACTTCGTCTTCCACTGCTGTGCCCTGGTCCTCCAGACTTGGTGACTTAACATCAACTTGAGTTACCGGCAATTATCATCTATCTCTTTAGACAAAATTTGCCTTTCCCCACCGTGATCTTCTTGTGACCGTGCATGCTCTAAGTTTTGGCATCACTAAATAGCTTATCCTCCTGTCCTTCTTGGAACATGCAGGGTGAGAGGCCACAATCAAGTCTCCTGATATGGTGGGAGGAAGGAGGATCAGAGTGACGAGTAAGTGATCCAGACACTTAGGAGATAAGACTGGACCATGTGGTAGACTTGATGGTGGTGGCAAGCATGCTGGAAGCATTATTTCTTATCCAACTGACCACCTCTTATTCATTTTACACAATTGTGATTTTTTTTTGTTTAGTTTTTTGAATATTGTACAATGCACCATACTGATGAAGGTCCATTGACGTCCGAAACGTCTATATGTTTGAACTGCAAAATAAATTATTTTGCAACGGACTTATATGAGTTGAGTGCCAAGATTTATTTAACATTTCTGTGGTCCAGTCACACTGTCTCTGCAAATAAATACAGATTGTTAATTTATTGATAGGTGACTGATAGGTGTCAGCCTAGGGTTGTGAAACAGCTGGTTAAAAAAGGGGAAGGGTATATCCAACATGAGTGTGAAAATGTGAGGTCGTGGTGGAAGTGATGAGCGAGCACTAAATCGGGTCGAGCAAATTGGAATACTCGGGTACTCGGACAGAACAACGATCCCATTGTAATTCTATGGGAGACCCGAGCATTTTTACTGCAATCCCCCCGGGGGTCCAATTAAAGGTCTAAAAACGTCTGAAAATGATGGAAACACTGCTCAAATGACATGGGGACATCATGGGGAACGCCCCTGGAAGCATTTCTGACTCCAATTCACAGCTTTAAACAATGTTGTCAGAGTTTCATGCCATTTTTACCGGTGCACCAAAAAACATACCAAAACGAAACCAAAACAGATTTTGATGGGAAATATGTTAAGGTACATGCTTTCCAGGTTAATGACTTGTATATAAGGCAAAATAATTAACCCCAGACCAAAATGTTCCTCCACCACTTGGGCTATGTTCGCTTTTGAAGCGATTTTCAACTTTTACATTGCTTTCAACCAAAACAAATGCATTCACTGGAAAATGTCACTGTAACATTCACCAACCCTAGCTGGCCATGTGGTGTGTGACACATAAGCAGACATATCTTGTTTCATTTATGAAGGAGGGACACTTAAATTCACAGAGCCTATTTTTACAGTGGCATCAGGTAGCATTAATCTGCTTAAAGGGTCATTATTAAACAGTGGGTCTTCTAAACTGTCATAGCCTATGCAGTGAGTGGATGGACTGCCAAGAATTACGACACACCCCAATACCCCTTGCACGAGATGTTCAGGATGGCTTCCATTAAAAATGTTGCATTGAATGCAAGGCCTGCCCTGCAACCAAGTTATATGCACCCCAATAACCCTTTCAACCCACATACTGGATGGGCCCAGGAAAATCCACTTCACATTATTCATTTTTTACTCCCGCTCTGTTTTCTTATGCAATGACTGCAAGGCCTGCCTTGCTACCAAGTCATATGCACCCCAATAAGCCTTTGAACCCACATACTGGATGGGCCCAGGAAAATCCACTTCACATTATTCATTTTCTTCTCCCATTCTGTTTTCTTATGCATTGACTGCAAGGCCTGCCCTGCTGCCAAGTCATATGCACTTCAATAACCCCAATCCCCCATTGCAAGAAACATGGAGAAGGGCCTTGCAACAAAAAATGTCCCATTAAAAAGAAGCGGGTCTCCTAGATTTGTAATGCCCATACACTAAGTGCATTGGCTGGCAAACATGTTCCCCTGTGGGGTACACCTCAACCTTTTCCATAACAAGTCTTTTGTGCCCAGCAAAACCACCCACCCTTGTTCATGTGGCGACTCCTGGAGTGGACCCTCTGGGCCGTGATACCAACCCACCCCGGGTGAGTTGACCTAGTGAGGACCACCCTCTACACAGGGAGCGTCGGGGGCAGGCCCAGGGGCATAAAGTGCAACGATTGCTGGAGCCAGGTGGCCGGCTCAAAGGAGGCACAAGAGACCATGTTTAGCAGGGTGAAGATGGGGGCACGCAAGGTACAGGATTACGAAAAGCAGGATGGTGCAGGACGCATACTGGGAAGCACACCTAGGTACAAGACAGAGCAGAGTGCATGCTGGGAAGCACACCTGAGTATAAGACAGAGCAGAGCGCATGCTGGGAAGAACGCCTGAGTACAAGACAGAGCAAAGCGTGAGCTGGGAAGCACGCCAGAGTACAAGGTAGTGGACCTGAGTACAGAGAGCCACCATGCAGGCACCAAGAAGGCCTAGCAAGGAAGCAAAAGCGATAATCAGGAGCTGCCTACAGGAAGAGGCAGCCTGATATAGGGAATGCATGCTGGGACTTCTGGGTCAGGTCCTCCAGGACCATAGAGATGTCAGAGTCAGTGCGGGCGCAGTCAGAGCTGTGGGTTGTGCGATGGGACCTTTTACCGGGTGCGCAATCGCAGAGTTAATTGCGCGTGGCATGCGAGTGCACCCTACGGGATCTCAGGGCAGGATGCGAGACCGGAAGTGAAGAAGTCGGGCGACGTGCACAAGCTGCGGAGGTACGCGGTGAGAGCGGCGTAACAGTGGTGGCGAATGATGAGACGTGGAAGAAGGCCTGATTAAAAACTATGCCCAATTTAAAGGAGCGGGTCTCCTAGACTTGGAATGCCCATACACTAAGTGTGTTGGCTGTCAAACATTTTCCCCTGTGGAGTACAACTCAACCTTTTCCATAACAAGTATTTTATGACCAGCAAAACCACCCACCCTTGTTCGGAATTTGACACTGGCTGTAGCAGCACAGAACACATTAACCCTAGTGATCTAGTGGTGGCGGATGATGAGACTTGGAGGAAGGCCTCATTAAAAACTAGGCCCAATGTCAAGGAGCAGATCTCCTAGACTTGTAATGCAAATACACACAGTGCATGGGCTGACAAACATTTCCCCCTGGGGGAGTAAAATTGTTAAAAATATTTTATGGGCATCATAGACACCCTTGCCACAAATTGGACTGGCTGTAGCATCACAGAACCTGTTAACCCTGGTGATCTAATGGCGGAGAATGAGGAGACATAATGATAAATCATACTGAAATAAAAAAAATTAATAAAAAATGAGAATCCACCTATGAAAGAAAACAACAAAGGGGAGGGGCGGACACAGGTTCATAGATATGAAGCCAGAGTGTGTCCAACAAGATATGTTTGTCCTCTGCATGCACCAACAGCATCACGTCCACTTCCCCATCCCTTGCCCTTTGCCTTGCCCATTTTAAATGGATTACTGAAATATTTGAAAAGCTCAATACAAATGGATTTATTTGGAGAAAAATTATATGTGATAAGTAAGCCTGCAAAGCAAAGATTTTTCCACCACAGATACACCAGGCCTCAGCCTGAGATAGCACACTGTCTTATTTTTTTTTTTAGGTTTTTTGTTCACTTTTGAAAACACAAAATTATGAGTTGAACAAAGCTAGCAGACAGAACTATCCAACGTATGCCTGCGAAGCAAAGATTTTTCCACCACACATACACCAGGCCTCAGCCTGAGATAACAGACTGTATTAATTTTTTTTAAGGTTTCGTGTTAACTTTTGAAAACACAAAATAATGAGTAGCACAAGGCTAGCTGACAGAACTATGCAACTTATGCCTGCGAAGCAAAGATTTTTCCACCACAGATAAACCAGGACTCAGCATGAGGTAACAGACTATTATTATTTTTTTTTTTTGGCTAAATTGTGCTGTACATAAGTACAGTTTCACCCAGGATAAAAAAAACCTCCGTAAACTGGCAAAATTTTGAGCACACAGATATGAGCTGCACGGAGATACCACTATGACAAATGTGTGCCCTGTTTTTTTTATTTTTGTTCTAACTATTGCTGTATATGAGTACACTTTCACCCAGGATAAAAAAAATAATAAAACCACCGTAAACTGGAAAATTTTGAGCACACACAGATATAAGCCGCCACGGAGATACCATTATGACAAATGTGTGGCCTGTTTTTTTTTATTTTTGGGCTAACTACTGCTGTATGTAAGTACAGTTTTACCCAGGACAAAAAAAAACTGCCGTAAACTGGCAAATCTTTGAGCACACACAGATATGACCTGCCACGGAGATACCACTACGACAAATGTATGCCCTGTTTTTTTTTTATTTTTGGGCTAACTAGTGCTGTATATAAGTACAGTGTCACCCAGAACAAAAAAGAAAACTGACGTAAACTGGCAAACTTTGAGCACACACAGATATGAGCTATCATGGAGATACCACTATGACAAATGTGTGGCCTGTATTTTTTTGGGGCTAAATACTGCTGTATTTATCCAAAAATGAGAAGCAGGCAAAAAAAAAAAGAAAACAGCAGTAAACTGGCAAAACTTTGAGCCCGCACAGATATGAGCTGAAACGGACATACCACTGCAACAAATGTGTGGCCTGTATTTTTTGGGGGAATAAATACTGCTGTATTTAAACAAAAGTGACAGGCAGGCAAAAAAAAGAAAATGGCCGTAAACTGGCCAAACTTTGAGCATGCACAGATATGAGCTGCAATGGAGATAACCATCGCGACAAATGTGTGGCCTGTATTTTTTTCGGGATTTAAATACTGCTGTATTTAACCAAAAGTGACAGCCAGGCAAAAAAAATGAAACGGCCGTAAACTGGCCAAACTTTGAGAATGCACAGATATGAGCTGGCATGGAGATACCACACCAAAAAATGTGTGGCCTGTATTCCAACTACGCCTGGGGCTAGCTATATACAGCTAATATATCTTACAGGTAGCAGCAGCAGCAGCAGCACCAGAACACAGGAAGTGAGTGGACCCTCTTGATGTATGCAATGATCTATATACACACATACAGTGCCTGCAGGCCTTGCACTGATGTGTATAGAGCGACGTACACTACCCTGCCTGCTTAACACTGGAATTTATATACTACGGAATTAGTCCTTAGAAGGACTGCTGGTTTAGCTTGATGTGAGTATTTAGCATGGTAGACCCCACACTAACTATTAAATCCCCAATTCTGACCCTATCAAGGCAGCCGCTCTCCCTACACTCTCTCAATCTGGAGCTGAATGCACCGAGCAGAGCGGTGTCCGGTCTCTTATACCCCTGATGATGCTGTGCAGCCAGCCAATTAAAGCACGACCACAACAAAGATGGCTGCGTCGTTTCATAGTCTGGCAGACAATACCTGCAGCCTGATTGGGTCTCTAAAGTCCACCAAAAATGCTGGGTGGAGACACGAGTTCCCGCCGCTTTATCCCGGAAATGCTCAGTGCTCGCTGAGTACACCGAGTACAGTGAAACTCGGGCGAGTAACGAGTAGTGGCGAGCACGTTCGTGCATCACTATTTAGAATATATTCATCATCTTCTTCAAGGCTTCGGAATATAATGTCGTAAAAGTGAAAGCAAGTTGGTGAAGTTGGTGGTAAGTCATTTGTGAAAGTAATTGTAATCTTTACCTTTTCTCCATTGCGTGTGTGGCTAACCCCCTCATTGATCATATTTAGTTTCTTTGGCAAGAAAAGAACAGCTCCATCAAAACCACTTCCTGGAGAAGTGGGCAGCAACTAACAGAATGGTTTTTAACAGGGAGAAATGCAAAGTACTACATCTGGGCAATAAAAATGAAAAAAGCATATATAGAATGGGAGGAATAGGGCTAAGTGACAGCACATGTGAAAAAGACTTGGGTATACTAATAGATCACAGACTGAATATGAGTCAACAGTGTGATGCAGCAGCAAAAAAGGCAAATGCAATTCTAGGATGTATTAACAGAAGCATACAGTCTAGATCACGTGAAGTCATTATTTCCCTCTACTCCTCTTTGGTCAGACCTCATCTGGAATATTGTGTCCAGTTTTGGGCACCACATTTTAAAAAAGACATCAACAAACTGGAGCAAGTTCAGAAAAGAGCGACCAGAATGGTGACCGGTCTGCAAACCCTGTCTTATGAGGAAAGGTTGCAGGATTTGGGAATGTTTAGTTTGCAAAAGAGAAGACTGAGAGGAGACTTAATAGCTGTCTACAAATATCTAAAGGGCTGTCACATTGTAGAAGGATCAACTTTATTCTCATTTGCACAAGGAAAGACTAGAAGCAATGGGATGAAACTGAATGGGAAGAGACACAGATTAGATATTAGAAAAAACTTTTTGACAGTTAGAGTGATCAATGAGTGGAACAGGCTGCCACGAGAAGTGGTGAGTTCTCCTTCAATGGAAGTCTTCAAACAGAGGCTGGACAGACATCTGACTGGGATGATTTAGCGAATCCTGCTTTGAGCAGGGGGTTGGACCAGATGGCCCAGGAGGTCCCTTCCAACTCTACGATTCTATGATTCTATGATTCTATGATTCTTTTCCTATTAATTCATGATGCTGGTAAAGTAGAAGTGACATTAGGGATCTTGAAAACAAAGACTCAAAATAGTTAATAAATAATATTTCCCACATGTCTACTTTTTGTTAGGAAGTTATAAGGGTTAAAAGTTGACCAGAAATTTCTCATTTTTACAACAAAACTTACAAAACCATTTTTTTAGGGACCACTTCATATTTGAAGTCACTTTGAGGGGTCTATATGGCAGAAAATACCCAAAAGTGACACCATTCTAAAAACTGCACCCCTCAAACTACTCAAAACTACATTCAAGAAGATTATTAACCCTTCAGGTGCTTCACAGGAACTAAAGCAACGTGGAAAGATAAAATGGACATTTTAATTTTTCCAACAAACATTTTGTTTTAGCATCAATTTTTTCATTTTCACATGGGCAACAGGATAAAATGGATCCTAAAATTTGTTGGGCAATTTCTCCTGAGTACAACAATACCTCATATGTGATCATAAAACACTTTTTGGGCACACGGCAGGGCTGAGAAGGGAAGGAGCGCCATTTAACTTTTTGAATGGAAAATATGCTGGAATATTTAGCGGTTGCCATGTTGCGTTTGGAGAGCCCCTGTGTGCGTAAACATTGGAGCTCCCCCACAAGTGACCCCATTTTGGAAACGAGACCCCCAGGGAACTTATCTAGATGCATAGTGAGCACTTTGAACCCCCAGGTGCTTCACAAATTGTTCTGTAAAAAACAAAAGTACTTTTTTTTTTCACAAACATTTTTTTGGCCTCAGTTTTTTCATTTTTACATGGGCAACAGGATAAAATGGATCCTAAAATTTGTTGGGCAATTTCTCCTGAGTACACCGGTACCTCATATGTGGTCATAAACCACTGTTTGGACACACGACAGGGCCCGGAAGGGAAGGAGCACCAATTGACTTTTTGAATGGAAAATTAGCCCCAATCGTTATCGGACACCATGTCGCGTTTGGAGAGCCCCTGTGTGCCTAAACAGTGAAAAACCCCTACAAGTGACACCATTTTGGAAACTAGACCCCTTAAGGAACTTATATAGATGTATGGTGAGGACTTTGAACCTCCAAGTGCTTCACAGAAGTTTATAACGCAGAGCAGTGAAAATTAAAAAAAAACATTTTTTTTCCTCAAAAATGATTTTTTAGCCCGTTAGCTTTTATTTTCACAAGCCTCATAGGAGAAATTGGACCACAAACTTTGTTGTGCAATTTGTCGTGAGTACAACGATACCCCTTATGAGGGGGGGAACCACTGTTTGGGCGCATTGGAGAGCTCGGAAGGGAAGGAGCGCCATTTTGGAATGCAGACTTTGATGGAATGTTTTGCCGGCGTCATGTTGCGTTTGCAAAGCCCCTGATGTGCCTAAACAAGAGAAACCCCCCACAAGTGACTCCATTTTGGAAAATAGACCCCCCCAGGAGCTTAATTAGATGTTTAGTGAGCACTTTCAACCCCCAAGAGCTTCACAGAAGTTTATAAACGCAGAGCCGTGAAAGTAAAAAAATCATTTTTTTTCCTCAAAAATGATTATTTTAGCCCGCTATTCTGTATTTTCCCATGGTAACAGGAGAAATTGGACCCCAAAAGTTGTTGTCCAGTTTGTCCTGAGTATGCTGGTTCCCCATATGTGGGGGGAACCACTGTTTGGGTGCACGGCAGGGAAGGAGCGCCATTTGACTTTTTGAATGGAAAATTAGCTCCAATCGTTAGCAGACACCATGTCGTGTTTGGAGAGCCCCTTTGTTCCTAAACTTTGGAGCTCCCCCACAAATGACCCCATTTTTGGAAACTAGACCCCCTAAGGATCTTATCTAGATGCATAGTGAGCACTTTGAACTCCAAGGTGCTTCACAGAAGTTTATAACGCAGAGCCGTGAAAATAAAATATCATTTTCCTCCTCAACAAAATTATTTTTTAGCCCCCATTTTTTTATTTTCACAAGGGTAACAGGAGAAATTGGACCCCAAAAGTTGTTGTACAGTTTGTCCTGAGTACGCTGGTACACCATATGTGGGGGGAAACCACTGTTCAGGCACATGTCGGGGATCGTAGTGACGTTTTGAAATTCCCGACTTTGATGGAATGGTCTGTGGGCGTCATGTTATGTTTGCAGAGCCCCTGATGTGCCTAAACTGTGGAAACCCCCTACAAGTGACCCTATTTTGGAAACTAGACCCCACAAGGAACTTATCTAAATATGTGGTGAGCACTTTGAACCCCCAGGTGCTTCACAGAAGTTTATAACGCAGAGCCGTGAAAATAAAAAATCATTTTTATTCCTCAAAAAATGATTTTTTAGCCCGCAATTTTTTATTTTCACAAGGATAACAGGAGAAATTGGACCACAAAAGTTCTTGTACAGTTTGTCCTGAGTATGCTGGCACCTCATATGTGGGGAAGGAACCACTGTCCGGGCACACTGTGACGGAGTCAGCTTACACTGAGTCGATTTCTTTAAAGTGGACCCTCTGGGTCGTGGCCTCAACCCACCTAGGTCGAGCTGACCTTGTGAGGAACCACCTCACAGGGAGTGTCAGGGGCAAGACCAAGGGGGTGAGCCACCACAACTGCTGGAAGCAGACGGCCGGCTCAAGTAGACACTAGGTACGAGTGTCTAACGACAAAGGATGTGCAGGAAACAAGACAAGACAATACGTGAATTCAAGGTATCTTCATTAAGGCAAATTCAGGATAACATTAAGTGCTAAGCATGATAACAGGCAAATACAGCAAGGTGCGTGCGTGGCACGCCAAGGTCCATGGCATGGTACATGCCAGAAGGTAAGCCCGAATACCGGCAAGGAAACGATGGCATTGGACTCCGGACAGTTAGCCCCGAAATGTGCAAGAGAGCACAAAAG
This sequence comes from Dendrobates tinctorius, assembly GCF_039654945.1. Classification (NCBI taxonomy): domain Eukaryota; kingdom Metazoa; phylum Chordata; class Amphibia; order Anura; family Dendrobatidae; genus Dendrobates; species Dendrobates tinctorius. Next base: position 15,865,155 of record NW_027361858.1, on the reverse strand, counting down.
GTCAGAGAGCAGGAATGGTGCATGTGCCAGGAGACACAACAGAGCACCATATGTAAGAGAGGAGGAATGGTGCGTGTGCCAGGAGGCACCACAGAGCACCATAGGTTAGAGCAAGGAAGAACAAGCAAAGACAGAGAACATAGGAAGGACCACAAGGCAAAGCATAGCAAGGACAAAACATGGCACAAAGGACAAAGACAAGACAAGGCACGGGACAAGAGGCAGAGTACAAGCACAGAGCGCGTGCAGAGATGCAATACAGGGCATAGTGCAGGGGCACAGAATACAGAGAGACCGAGCAGACCAAGCAGCCATGCAGGGAAGCAACACGATACTCAGGCCCTGACCATAGGAAGGGGCAGTCTGATATAGGGCATTAGCACCTGCACTTCCGTGTCAGGACCAGGGAAGGACTTCCGGTTCAGATCCTCCAGGATCATAGAGAGCATTGCTAGATCAGACTGGACTGGACCATAGAGAAGGTCACATGATCAGGGGCTCCAGAAACACTGAGAGGTTAGCTGGGTCAGACAGAGCTGGAACATAGGAAAGGTCACATGATCAGGGCCTCAGGATCACAGAGAGAATAGCTGGATCAGACAGTACTGGAACATAGGAAAGGCCACATGATCAGGGGCTCCAGGAACACAGAGAGGATTGCTGCAGGCAGAGCAGAGACAGCTGGTCACACAGCAACTGCGTATAGCCATGAGGTAAAACACACATGCGCACTGGCAATGGCAGGCAACCATGAGATGAGGCGCGTGTGCACACTGCTCCAGGCATCTTGCAGCACAACAGTCATGAGGTGCGTGTGCACACTGCTTCCAGGGATCTTGCAGCACGAGACATAACGGGCATGAGAATTCAGTGCACGTGCACACTGCTCCAGGAGTCATGCGGCATACCAGACATGGCGGGCATGATACTTCGGTGCGCGTGCACAATGCTCCAGGGGTCATGCGGCATAACAGATATGGCGGGCATGACAGGCATAACAGACTTGGCGGGCATGACAGACACATCAGGGCTCGGAAGGGAAGTAGTGACATTTTGAAATGCCGACTTTGATGGAATGGTCTGAGGGTGTCATGTTACGTTTGCAGATCCTCTGATGTGCCAAAACTGTGAAAAACCCCCACAAGTGACCCCACATTGGAAACTATACCCCCCAAGGAACTTATCTAGATGTGTGGTGACCACTTTGATCCCCCAAGTACTTCACAGAAGTTTGTAACGCAGAGCCGTGAAAATAAAAAATCATTTTTTTCCTCAAAAAAATTATTTTTAGCCCGCAATTTTTTATTTTCACAAGGGTAACAGGATAAATTGGACCCCAAAAGTTGTTGTTCAGTTTGTCCTGAATACGCTGGTAACTGATATAAGGGGGGGACCACTGTTTGGGCACACGTTGGGGCTCAAAATGGAAGTAGTGACGTTTTGAAATGCCGACTTGATGGAATGGTCTACGGTCGTGATGTTACATTTGCAGAGCCCCTGATGTGCCTAAACAGGAGAAACTTCCAACAATTGACTCCAGTTTGCAAACTAGACCTCCCAAGGAACTTATCTAGATGTGTGGTGAGCACTTTGAACCCCAAGTGCTTCTCAGAATTTTATAACGTAGAGCCGTGAAAATAAAATATCATTTTTTTTCTCAAAAAATGATTTTTTAGCCCACAATTTTTTATTTTCACAAGAGTAGCATGATAAATTGGACCCCAAAAGTTGTTGTCCAGTTTGTCCTGAGTATCCTGGAACCCCATATGTGGGGGGGAACCATTGTTTGGGCACATGTCGGGGCTCGGAATGGAAGTAGTGACGTTTTGAAATGCAGACTTTGATGGAATGGCCTGCGGGCGTCATGTTACGTTTGCAGAGCCCCTGATGTGCCTAAACAGTAGAAAACCCCACAAGTGACCCCATTTTGGAAACTAGACCTTCCAAGGAACTTATCTAGATGTCTGGTGAGCACTTTGAACCCCCAAGTGCTTCACAGAAGTTTATGATGCAGAGCCGTGAAAATAAAAAAAAAATTTTTAGCCCCCAATTTTTTATTTTTCCAAGGGTAGCAGGAGAAAGTACACCATCAAAGTTGTTGTGCAATTTTTCCTGAGTGCGCTGATACCCCTTATGTTGGGTAAACCACTGTTTGGGCACACGTCGGGGCTTTGAAGGGAGGGAGCACGGTTTGACTTTTTGAATGCAAAATTGGCTGAAATCAATCTCCATGTTGTGTTTGGAGAACTCCTGATGTTCCTAAACAGTGGAAACCCCTCAATTCTAACTCCAACCCCAACACACCCCTAACCACACCCCTAACCCAAACACATCCCTAACCCTAATCCCAACTCTAGCCATAATCCTAAACCCAACACACCCCTAACAATAATCCCAACCCTAACCCCAACACACCCCTAACCCTAATATTAACCCTAATCCTAACCCTAATTCTAACCCTAATTCTAACCTTAACCCTTATTCTAACCATAATTCTAACCCTAACCCTAATTGTAACCCTAACCCTAATAGAAAAATAAAAATAAAAATATTTTCTTTATTTTATTATTTGACCCTACCTATGGGGGTGATAAGGGGGTGGTGATTTACTATTTTTTTATTTTGATCACTGTGAGAGTTTATCACAGTGATAAAAATGAATGAATGAAATCTGCTGCTTGCAGATTCGGTGGGCGCACTACGCATGCTCCCGCCATTTTCGAAGATGGTGGCGCCCATGACCCTTGGATGGCGGGACACCGGGAGCCAGAGCGGGATGTCAGTCCGTGGCGGGGGCCGATCGCCCCCTCCACCCAGTGGGTGGGATCTTATCGCGGTTTCCAGCCATGTCCGATGCTACTGCAGCATCGGCCATGGCTGGATTGTAATATTTCATCAAATTTCATTGATGAACTATTACTATCGCTCTGGTTGGCTGTTTCACATTCAACAGCCAATCAGAGCGATCGTAGCCATGGGGGGCTAAGCCACCCCCCTGTGGTGAAGCACAAAGGGTCCTGTGCCTGCGGGTCAGGTGACATTTCATTGACCCCAGTCACCTGGGTCGCAGGAGGGTGATTTATACCATGACGTCTACGTAGACGTCATGGGTCAGAATGGCACAGCTTTTCATGATGCCTACATAGGCGTCATGGGTAGGGAAGGGGTTAAAATAGCTGGATTTTCACGCTGTACTATGAAAAGGCTCTGGCTATATTCTGCTGTGACAACAAGCAAATGGAGGGAAAAAAAGGAGCTCTGGATTGCTTTGGAATAAAATAATCAGGATTAAGATGCCAAAAAAATTATTCCTGCCCACTGATACCTGGGGCTATATATATGGACAATATATGTAACAGACAGCAGCAGACAGTAGTGGAATGGACCCTCTTGATGTATGCTATGATATCTACATACCCACATACAGTTAGGTCCATATATATTTGGACAGAGACAACATTTTTCAAATTTTGGTTCTAGACATTACCACAATGAATTTTAAACAAGACAATTCAGAACATTTTATTTACAATTATTTAATCTGTCCAATTACTTTTGGTCCCTTTAAAAACAGGGTAGCACATGTTAAGGAGCTGAAACTCCTAAACCCTTCATCCAATTTTAATGTGGATACCCTAAAATGAAAGCTGAAAGTGTGAACTTCAACTGCATCTGAATTGTTTTGTTTAAAATTTATTGTGGTAATGTCTAGAACCAAAATTAGAAAAATGTTGTCTCTGTCCAAATATATGTATGGACCTAACTGTATAGTGCCTGCATGCCTTGCACTGATGTGTATATAGCCACATATACTCCCTGCCTACCTAGCACTGCAATCTATATACCCCATAATTAGTTCTTAGAAGGACTGTATGTTTCACGGTGCTCATGGTGATCTCATTGAGGCCATCACAGTTCATCTTCCCAGCTCACAGTGAAGTTCCGGTTGGAACGCAGCTTCAGTGACCTGTAGTAACCTCAATGATGTCACTGCTTGTCACCTCATTCTCCCATGGTTTTTAGCTTGGATGATTGCATCATGGCACCGTTCAAGTTGTAAACCACATACCACAGACAAGGATTACGGTGTGGAATAGTATTGATAATCTTCACTTTGGACAGGTAGGGGATATGGTTGTTTATTATTTTTGTCTTTTTACAGGGGACAAGGGGTTCAGTGGAATGGGAGTAAGGTGATCATCATGGTTGTTTATTATTTTCTGTTTTTTAACATAGGACAAGACTTCAATCGAATGGGCATAAGGTAAGTATAACTTTGCTTTTTTATTTGCTTTTTTATTTTTATTTCAAATAAAGGATTTTATTGTGGCTATTTTTTCTTTACTATCTAACTTTGGGGTTAGAATTGGGGGCTAGTGATGAGTGAGCATACTCGGTAATACTCGTTACTTGCCTGAGCATCGCTGTACTAACGGTACTCCTGCCGAGCATTTCCGGGTTTGCTCGCCGGGAGTTTGGGTCCCTGTCCTGCATGTTTGGCACTCTTTAGAGCACCAATCAACATGCAGAGATTGTCTGCCACGCACTGTAAGGCCATTACAGTGATTGGCTGGCTGCACAACGTCATCAGGTCTATATGAGACCTGCCGCTGACCTGCTCATCACAGTCACCGCCGGAATCAGACAGTGTAGGGAGAGTTGCTGCCGAGATAGGTTCAGATTTGGTGGTTTATAAGTAAGTGTGGGTATACCATAATAGAATACACAAATCCAGCTTAATCAACAGTCCTTCTAAGGACTAATTACGGGGGTATATATATTGCAGTGCTAGGTAGACAGGGAATGTCTGTGGGTCTACAGATGTGAGTAGCATGCAGGCATTTTATGTGGCATACTTCACTGCATACATCAAGAGGGTCCATACCATCACTGTCTGTTGCTGCTGCTTCTGCCTATTACATATATTGACCATATATACATAGCCTCAGGCATCAGTGGGCATGAATTTTTTTTGGGCATCTTAATCCTGATTATTTTATTCAAAGCAATCCGGAGCCCCTTTTTTTCTCCATTTGCTTGTTGACACTGCAGAATAAAGCCAGATGCTTTTCATAGTACAGCGTGAAAATCCAGCTTTTTAAATGGGTTTGCCTGTCCCAGCCATCACATCTGAGTGCACAGAAAACTCTGCCATTTTTTGGTGCAGTAAAAATTTTGTGGAGTGTCTTATATAATTTCTTGACATCATTTTGCTGCCAAAAAAATATTTAGCTGCCAAAAAAATATTTAGCTACAGGGCATATATTTTTTTCACTGGGATTTGTCCGCCACACAGATCGCATATTATTGCACTCAAAATGTTGCCATTTCACACCTCCATAGAATTTTTTTGTTGTGTCTTAGCCTACTTATTGACACAGTTTAGCTGGGCAAAAAAAGCCAGATATTTGAAATTGGGCTATCTCCGTCAGACACCTGATCTATCTGTGGGCTATAAATTGTGGCATTTCAGGCCTCCATTCAACTGTTTTTGTTGTGTGTTACCCTAGTTCTATACACTATTTTGCAGTAAAAAAAAAATACAGGCCACATATTCAACAGTGTGGTTTCTCCGTTATACGCCTCATCTATCTGTGGCCACAAATTGTGGCCTCCATTCAACTGTTTTTGCTGTGACTTACCCTAGTTATTGACACCAGTTTGCTAAAAAAAAAAAAAATGTACCTACAGTAGAGTTGAGCAACTTTTGGTTTTTTAGGGTTGCGTTTCGTTTTGTGAAACCCGACTTTTCCAAAAGTCGGGTCGAGCAAGATCGTCCGATTATAGGGAAAAGTCGGGGTCGTCCCGAAACACGAAACCCAATGTAAGTCAATGGGGAATAAAAGTCGGCAGTGAGAGGAGGACAGGAAACACACCTACAGTGCCCATTTGAATGCCAAAAGCATCAATTCTTCTTACTTAAGCTTGTCAACCTTAATTAACTTCATAATACAAGTTACGCACTGAAAAATGGGGGTTATTTGGCTAAAGTTGTGGGGGGGGAGGGCTGGCTGCAGGTTTTCATGTGCCCTGGGCGAAAGAGCGCCCCTTTAACACATACCACAACACATCATGCTCCGATACGGCAGATAAATAGCGGTATAGTACAATGAAAAATACCTCACTTTTTACATCTCATGACGAGGCCCATCTATTTCTCCATACAGAATCATTGGTCCCATATAATGTTTGAAACAGTATATGATGAGCTCCACATAATGCTACAGTATATGTTGGTCCCCATGGATGAAGCTCCACTGTCTTATGGGCCCAAATAATGCTCCAAACATAATGGGCCCCATTTCTAATGCTCTAGTGTATAATGGGCCCTGTAAATGCTGCTCCAGTGTCTGTTGTCCACCTTTGGAATGTTCCAGTGTATGGTGGGCCCCATCTATCATTCTCCAGAGTATAGTGCTCCCCAAAAATTGCTGTCCCAACATTGAAAACAATCAAATAAGTCTCCTCGCTAGGGAATCCCTGTACTTGTCTGGACAGGTGCTGTAGCTTGCTTAACAGCTCGCCAGCAGTTCTCACGCCCAGTATGGATTGCACGTGATTGCACAAAGGTTAGAAAGGGTACCGTATCCCTGGATAACATGTATGGATAGCGTACACATTCAAAATATATGTCTCAGGAGGCAGGCTCAGACGGTGTCAGGCCCAGTATGGATTGCACGTGATTGCACAAAGGTTAGAAAGGGTACCGTATCCCCGGATAACATGTATGGATAGCGTACACATTCAAAATATATGTCTCAGGAGGCAGGCTCAGACGGTGTCAGGCACAGTATGGATTGCACGTGATTGCACAAAGGTTAGAAAGGGTACCGTATCCCCAGGTAACATGTATGGATAGCGTACACATTCAAAATATATGTCTCAGGAGGCAGGCTCAGACGGTGTTAGGCCCAGTATGGATTGCACGTGATTGCACAAAGGTTAGAAAGGGTACCGTATCCCCGGATAACATGTATGGATAGCGTACACATTCAAAATATATGTCTCAGGAGGCAGGCTCAGACGGTGTCAGGCCCAGTATGGATTGCACGTGATTGCACAAAGGTTAGAAAGGGTAACGTATCCCTGGATAACATGTATGGATAGCGTACACATTCAAAATATATGTCTTAGGAGGCAGGCTCAGACGGTGTCAGGCACAGTATGGATTGCACGTGATTGCACAAAGGTTAGAAAGGGTACCGTATCCCCGGATAACATGTATGGATAGCGTACACATTCAAAATATATGTCTCAGGAGGCAGGCTCAGACGGTGTTAGGCCCAGTATGGATTGCACGTGATTGCACAAAGGTTAGAAAGGGTACCGTATCCCCGGATAACATGTATGGATAGCGTACACATTCAAAATATATGTCTCAGGAGGCAGGCTCAGACGGTGACAGGCCCAGTATGGATTGCACGTGATTGCACAAAGGTTAGAAAGGGTACCGTATCCCCGGATAACATGTATGGATAGCATACACATTCAAAATATATGTATCAGGAGGCAGGCTCAGACGGTGTTAGGCCCAGTATGGATTGCACATGATTGCACAAAGGTTAGAAAGGGTACCGTATCCCCGGATAACATGTATGGATAGCGTACACATTCAAAATATATGTCTCAGGAGGCAGGCTCAGACGGTGTTAGGCCCAGTATGGATTGCACGTGATTGCACAAAGGTTAGAAAGGGTACCGTATCCCTGGATAACATGTATGGATAGCGTACACATTCAAAATATATGTCTCAGGAGGCAGGCTCAGACGGTGTCAGGCACAGTATGGATTGCACGTGATTGCACAAAGGTTAGAAAGGGTACCGTATCCCCGGATAACATGTATGGATAGCGTACACATTCAAAATATATGTATCAGGAGGCAGGCTCAGACGGTGTTAGGCCCAGTATGGATTGCACGTGATTGCACAAAGGTTAGAAAGGGTACTGTATCCCCGGATAACATGTATGGATAGCGTACACATTCAAAATATATGTCTCAGGAGGCAGGCTCAGACGGTGTTAGGCCCAGTATGGATTGCACGTGATTGCACAAAGGTTAGAAAGGGTACCGTATCCCCGGATAACATGTATGGATAGCGTACACATTCAAAATATATGTCTCAGAAGGCAGGCTCAGACGGTATCAGGCACAGTATGGATTGCACGTGATTGCACAAAGGTTAGAAAGGGTACCGTATCCCCGGATAACATGCATGGATAGCGTACACATTCAAAATATATGTCTCAGGAGGCAGGCTCAGACGGTGTTAGGCCCAGTATGGATTGCACGTGATTGCAGAAAGGTTAGAAAGGGTACCGTATCCCCGGATAACATGTATGGATAGCGTACACATTCAAAATATATGTATCAGGAGGCAGGCTCAGACGGTGTTAGGCCCAGTATGGATTGCACGTGATTGCACAAAGGTTAGAAAGGGTATCGTATCCCCGGATAACATGTATGGATAGCGTACACATTCAAAATATATGTCTCAGGAGGCAGGCTCAGACGGTGTTAGGCCCAGTATGGATTGCACGTGATTGCACAAAGGTTAGAAAGGGTACCGTATCCCCGGATAACATGTATGGATAGCGTACACATTCAAAATATATGTCTCAGGAGGCAGTCTCAGACGGTGTTAGGCCCAGTATGGATTGCACGTGATTGCACAAAGGTTAGAAAGGGTACCGTATCCCTGGATAACATGTATGGATAGCGTACACATTCAAAATATATGTCTCAGGAGGCAGGCTCAGACGGTGTCAGGCACAGTATGGATTGCACGTGATTGCACAAAGGTTAGAAAGGGTACCGTATCCCCGGATAACATGTATGGATAGTGTACACATTCAAAATATATGTCTCAGGAGGCAGGCTCAGACGGTGTTAGGCCCAGTATGGATTGCACGTGATTGCACAAAGGTTAGAAAGGGTACCGTATCCCTGGATAACATGTATGGATAGCGTACACATTCAAAATATATGTCTCAGGAGGCAGGCTCAGACGGTGTCAGGCACAGTATGGATTGCACGTGATTGCACAAAGGTTAGAAAGGGTACCGTATCCCCGGATAACATGCATGGATAGCGTACACATTCAAAATATATGTCTCAGGAGGCAGGCTCAGACGGTGTTAGGCCCAGTATGGATTGCACGTGATTGCAGAAAGGTTAGAAAGGGTACCGTATCCCCGGATAACATGTATGGATAGCGTACACATTCAAAATATATGTATCAGGAGGCAGGCTCAGACGGTGTTAGGCCCAGTATGGATTGCACGTGATTGCACAAAGGTTAGAAAGGGTACCGTATCCCCGGATAACATGTATGGATAGCGTACACATTCAAAATATATGTCTCAGGAGGCAGGCTCAGACGGTGTTAGGCCCAGTATGGATTGCACGTGATTGCACAAAGGTTAGAAAGGGTACCGTATCCCCGGATAACATGTATGGATAGCGTACACATTCAAAATATATGTCTCAGGAGGCAGGCTCAGACGGTGTTAGGCCCAGTATGGATTGCACGTGATTGCACAAAGGTTAGAAAGGGTACCGTATCCCTGGATAACATGTATGGATAGCGTACACATTCAAAATATATGTCTCAGGAGGCAGGCTCAGACGGTGTCAGGCACAGTATGGATTGCACGTGATTGCACAAAGGTTAGAAAGGGTACCGTATCCCCGGATAACATGTATGGATAGTGTACACATTCAAAATATATGTCTCAGGAGGCAGGCTCAGACGGTGTCAGGCACAGTATGGATTTGACGGCCCAGATTACACAGCGGAGGAGCAGGGAGAGGTAAAGATTGCAAATGCTGGGGCCCTGCCCAAGCAAGGGGGGCCCACTCGTGGGCATTGGTACTGGCACTGGGCCCCTCATAGTACAGCGGTGTGTCTGACGGCGGGTGTGCACCACCACCGTCAGAGACACTTGATTGCACTATGAGGGACCCTGTGCCAGTGCCCGCGCCCAAGAGTCGGCCTACCCACCTGTCCAGGGCAACGGCACTCGCACGGTGTCGTGCGCTAGGTGGTGACCCCGGCCATGGGGGGGAGGCAGCACAGTTAGGGAGTTTTAGAAAGTGGCATATGTTGATGTTGGACATTCAGCTGATGCAAAAGGCGAAATAGGTGAAGTAACAGGAAGAGGTGGACCAAAGCAAGCCATTTTTCTGTCACCCTATGTGTCATCAGGGGAAGGTGGGACAAAATCCTTGGAAACCCATGCGTGGTTCATTTTAATGAAGGTTAGATCATCCACATTTTGGGTTGACAGACGGGTCCTTTTTTCTGTCAGGATTGATCCAGCTGCACTGAAGACTCTTTCCGATAGCACACTTGCAGCTGGGCAAGCGAGCTCCTGTAAGGCATATTGGGCCAATTCAGGCCAGGTGTCCAGTTTAGCGGCCCAATAGTCAAAGGGGAATGACCTGTGTGGGAGAACATCGATATGGGAGGAAAAGTAGTTTGTAACCATAGTTGACAACTGCTGTCTCCTGTCACTTTCCATCGATGCAGTATTACCAGTTGTGTGAGCGGTATTTGAAAAATCAGTCCACAACATTGTCATGAAACCCCTGTCTCCAACGCCACTTCTGCTTTGTGCACCACGAACACCTCTGCCAAGCTGCCCCCGGCCCGTACGGCTCATGTGAGAACCACCACCGCTGCTGTGTGCTGGGAATGCCTCAAGCAACCGATTTACCAGAGTTGCTTGTTTATTAGCCAATATTAGGTCAAGGTTCTCCTGTGGCATGATGTTTTGTAATTTGCCTTTATAGCGTGGATCCAGGATGCTGGCCAACCAGTAGTCGTCATCGTTCATCATTTTGGCAATGCGGGGGTCCCTTTTTAGGATCCGCAAGGCATAATCTGACATGTGGGCCAATGTTCCCGGTGTCAATGATGCACTGCGAGTGCTGGGTGGAGGAGCACTTTCTGGCAAATCCACATCCCTCCAGTCACGCACAAACCCTGTACCAGACCTTGCCACGCCAACATTTTCACTTGCCCCACGAGATGCATCCTCCTCCCCTAAGTAATCATCCCCATCATCCTCCTCCTCCTCCTCTTCTTCCTCCACCTCGTCCAGGAGAGGTCCCTGAGCAGACAATGGCTGAATGTCATCAAGGATTCCCTCCTCCTCTTCCTCCTCATCAACATTGGCTGCAGACGCCTGCTCCTTAAGGTGCGTCAAAGTTTGCATGAGCAGACTCATAAGTGGCATGCTCATGCTTAGGATGGCGTCGTCTGCGCTTACCAGCCGTGTGCATTCCTCAAAACACTGAAGGACTTTACAAAGGTCTTTCAGCTTCGACCACTGCACGCCTGTCAACTCCATGTCTGCTCTCAAAGTGCCTGGCCGTGTATCCTCCCACAAATGCATTATGGCCTGCCTCTGCTCGCACAGCCGCTCCACCATGTGCAGGGTGGAGTTCCACCTTGTTGCAATGTCGATAATGAGGCGGTGGTTGGGAAGGTGGAGCAATCGCTGCAGCTTCTGCATACGAACGGAGTGTACAGGCGACCGGCGGATGTGCGCGCACAGTCTTCGCACCTTCTGGAGCAGGGCTGTTAACTCCGGATAATTTTTGAGGAAGCACTGCACCACCAGGTTCAAGGTGTGAGCCAAGCAAGGTATGTGGCTGAGTTTTGAAAGGGCTATGGCTGCCGCAAAATTACGGCCGTTATCACTAACTACCTTGCCTGCCTCAAGATGTACACTGCCCAGCCATGACTCAGTTTGTCGCTTCAAGTACTCGGCCAGCACCTCGGCGGTGTGTCTGTCGCCCAAACACATCATCTGCAACACAGCCTGCTGACGCTTTCCACTAGCTGCTCGATAGGGGGACACATCGTGTGCAACAGTGGCAGCTACAGATGGAGTGCTAGTACGACTGCGCTCTGTGGACGAGCTTTCGCTTCTGGAGGAGGAGGAGGGTCGAACGCCTACAGTCAACTGTTTCCTATACCGTGGGCTAGGCAGCACTGTCCCACCACCGCTGTCCCCTGTGGACCCTGCATCCACCACATTTACCCAGTGCGCAGTGATGGACACGTAACGGCCCTGGCCATGCCGACTGGACCATGCATCAGTTGTGAGGTGCACCTTTCTGCTCACTGACTGCTTGAGTGCATGGACAATGCGGTCTTTCACATGATGGTGGAGGGCTGGGATGGCTTTGCGAGAGAAGAAGTGGCGACTGGGTGGGTCATAGCGTGGTACTGCATAGGCCATGAGTTCGCGGAAAGCTGTGCTTTCCACCAACCGAAAGGGCATCATCTCAAACGAGATTAGTTTGGCAATGTGGGCGTTCAAACCCAGTGTACGCGGATGAGAGACTGAGTACTTTCTTGACCTACTCATAGTGTCTGGGAGGGTGAGCTGGACTTGAGAGCTGCATATGGTGGAAGTAGCGGTGGACAGGGCGGACTGAGAGAGGGTTGATGATGGTGATGGAGTTGGTGTTCTTTCTGATGGCCTAGAATCAGTCTTTCGTTGATATAACAGTGGGATTCCCTGACTGCTGTGGTCTTGCAACGACACCTCAACATTTGCTGCTGTGCTAACCGGTGGGCTTACAGTGGGGGAAACAATGTAGCGTTGCTGACTACCTTCGTTGTGATCAGTTGCACATGTGGCACTTAAGGTTTGGTGTTGTGTCCACGCTTGCAAGTGCATGCTGGTTAAATGTCTAAGCATGCAACTGGTATTCAAATTTTTCAGATTTTTCCCTCGGCTAAAGGTCTTTGCGCACTTCTTACAGATAACCTTGGCCTGATCATGAGGATTTTGTTCAAAAAAGTGCCACACTGCACTCTTCCTACTTTGGCAGACATTTTGCGGCCTAGCACGCTGTGATCTTTTGACCCTCTGGACAAGCTGTCCAGCAACTCTTTTGATGTTTGGAACCTGTCTTTGGAGTGCTCCGGGCCTGCCAGATAACATCTGTTGCGATGTCGATGTCTGCTGTGGATGCTCCTCATCTGAGCTATTGGAAGCAGCACCCTCTTCCCCCAATGGATGCCAATCTGGGTCAACAACTGGGTCATCCATCACCTCCTCTTCTATGTCATGTGCACCATTCTCTGTGTCACCGTGTATGGTGGTATAGTGTGCGGGAAGGGGCACCTGAGTCTCATCAGGGTCAAAATCTGGCTCTGTACACTGCGAGGACAATGTAGTGCTCTGAGTGAATGTACCAGCAGAATCATCCATCAGCGGCTGTGCATCAGTGCACTCCATGTCAGATTCATCTTGGCCTGGGTAATTCACCATTTCACTTGATAATCCAGGCATGGTATGTGAAAACAGCTCCATGGAGTAATCAGTAGTATGGCCTGCGTCATCCTTCAATCTTGGTTGGGGTGAAGGACACAAGGAAAGGTGTGGTTCATGAACATGAGCCTCCAATGACGACTCAGTGCTTTTACTTTTTACAACTGAAAAAGAGGAGGCGATAGAGCTGGAGGCTGAGTCAGCAATGTAAGACAAAACTTTTTTCCTGATGCTCTGCCTTTAAAAGCGGTTTGCCAACTCCTAGAAAACTAAGCGTTCGAGGCCTTATGTAGCCAGACGATGACGCAGGGTCAGCACCTCCTGCATTCGGTCCTATTTTGCTCTTGCCACTACCATCAGATCCACCACCAACACCATCATTACCAGCTGGCAACCCCCGCCCAATTCCACGGCCTCTTCCACCAGCCTTCCTCATTTTTGGTAGAAATGTAGACAAAATCCAACAAACTATATAGTAATGTAAAACAAGGTACAAGGTGTCTATAGGACAGGGGAGATTTAGAATTTCTGCACACACTTGTGGACAGTGGACACTTTTGGATTGTGTGAGGCCCACTGATATCTGAGCGCTATGTGACAGGCTCGATGGCACAGCTGCCTGTGACCAAAGTGACGAGAGGATAATGGAGATTTTGAATCTCTGCGCACACTTTTGGACACTGGACACTTGTGGATTGTGTGAGGCCCACTGATATTTGAGCGCTATGTGACAGGCTCGATGGCACAGCTGCCTGTGACCAAAGTGACGAGAGGATAATGGAGATTTTGAATCTCTGCGCACACTTTTGGACACTGGACACTTGTGGATTGTGTGAGGCCCACTGATATCTGAGCGCTATGTGACAGGCTCGATGGCACAGCTGCCTGTGACCAAAGTGACGAGAGGATAATGGAGATTTTGAATCTCTGTGCACACTTTTGGACACTGGACACTTGTGGATTGTGTGAGGCCCACTGATATCTGAGCGCTATGTGACACGCTCGATGGCACAGCTGCCTGTGACCAAAGTGACGAGAGGATAATGGAGATTTTGAATCTCTGCGCACACTTTTGGACACTGGACACTTGTGGATTGTGTGAGGCCCACTGATATCTGAGCGCTATGTGACAGGCTCGATGGCACAGCTGCCTGTGACCAAAGTGACGAGAGGATAATAAAGATTTTGAATCTCTGCGCACACTTTTGGACACTGGACACTTGTGGATTGTGTGAGGCCCACTGATATCTGAGCGCTATGTGACACGCTCGATGGCACAGCTGCCTGTGACCAAAGTGACGAGAGGATAATGGAGATTTTGTATCTCTGCGCACACTTTTGGACACTGGACACTTGTGGATTGTGTGAGGCCCACTGATATCTGAGCGCTATGTGACAGGCTCGATGGCACAGCTGCCTGTGACCAAAGTGACGAGAGGATAATGCAGATTTTGAATCTCTGCGCACACTTTTGGACACTGGACACTTGTGGATTGTGTGAGGCCCACTGATATCTGAGCGCTATGTGACACGCTCGATGGCACAGCTGCCTGTGACCAAAGTGACGAGAGGATAATGGAGATTTTGAATCTCTGCGCACACTTTTGGACACTGGACACTTGTGGATTGTGTGAGTCCCACTGATATCTGAGCCCTATGTGACAGGCTCGATGGCACAGCTGCCTGTGACCAAAGTGACGAGAGGATAATGGAGATTTTGAATCTCTGCGCACACTTTTGGACACTGGACACTTGTGGATTGTGTGAGGCCCACTGATATCTGAGCGCTATGTGACACGCTCGATGGCACAGCTGCCTGTGACCAAAGTGACGAGAGGATAATGGAGATTTTGAATCTCTGCGCACACTTTTGGACACTGGACATTTGTGGATTGTGTGAGGCCCACTGATATCTGAGCGCTATGTGACACGCTCGATGGCACAGCTGCCTGTGACCAAAGTGACGAGAGGATAATGGAGATTTTGAATCTCTGCGCACACTTTTGGACACTGGACACTTGTGGATTGTGTGAGGCCCACTGATATCTGAGCGCTATGTGACACGCTCGATGGCACAGCTGCCTATGACCAAAGTGACGAGAGGATAATGGAGATTTTGAATCTCTGCGCACACTTTTGGACACTGGACACTTGTGGATTGTGTGAGGCCCACTGATATCTGAGCGCTATGTGACAGGCTCGATGGCACAGCTGTGACAAAAGTGACTAGAGGATAAGGGAGATTGGATTGCTTTTAAAAAAGCAGTTTGCGGAGCAGTGGGTAAACAGCAATGCCAGCGTGTCAGGAAGCCTTAAAAGGCAGCCCAACAACCAACACCACTGATACACCACAATATAGCCTCCCCTTGCACTGCACACACAGTGACTTGTGTGTTGTGCAGGCCAAATCGCTAGCAGCAGAAGCAGTTTTTTTGTCTTCTTCCCTGCCTAACGCTCTCCCTACAGAATCAGCAGCAACCTCTCCCTATACTAAGATCGGCAGAAGTAAGATGGCGGTCGGCGTGCACGCCCTTTTATACCCCCTGTGACGCCCACCAAAGCAAGCCAATCACTTGCATGCCCTTCTGAAAGATGGTGGTGACCCGTGCCTAGGTCATCACGTTGCCCACAGTGTCCGTGGATCCTGATTGGCTGAAAAAGAGCGCAAAACAAACTTTTGAAACGCGACTTTGGCGCGTAAGTCGCCGACCTCGTGGCCGACCTCATCCTAGGGTCGGGTTTCGTTTCATGAAACCCGACTTTGCTAAAAGTCGGCGACTTTTGAATTTTTTCGACCCGTTTCGCTCAACTCTAACCTACAGTCCAGATATTTTAAACTGTTGTTTTCCCGCACACGGATCATATATAAGGCTACTTTCACACTTGCATTTTTTTTGCGTTGCGCACCGTGTGCAGTGCAAACGCACATAAAAAACGCATCATGCGTTTTTGTACTTTTTTGTGGTTTTGTGTGCATTTTTTAAAAAAAAACGCATGTGTTTTTTTGCGCTGATGTGCGCATTACCATGCGCACGTCAGCGCACCCATAGACTATAATGGGTGGTTGGGTAAAAAAAACTGCATTGCGTGCGTATGCGGTTTTTTGGGACGAGTCGGATGCACAAAAAATGCAACAGGATGCATTTTGTGCGCCCGAACGCACACTGCAAAAAACGCATGCGCATACAAACGCGTACAAATGCATGTGTATGCGCACCCATGAAAAGTATAGGGAAAAAATGCATGCATTTTTTGCACAAAAAAAAGCGCAAAAAAATGCAAGTGTGAAACCAGCCTAAGTTCACTCCAAATTTAGCCATTTGTCGTGAACGTGGAAAAAAAATTGTAGTCCATTTAAAATGGGCAAGGCGCATGGCAAGGGATGGGGAAGTGGACGTGATGGTGATTGTGCATGCAGAGGCCGAGGCCAAGCTGAAATTGTGCCACAACAAACACCCACATCTTCTTGCCCGACCTTCCTGCCCAAATTACTAGGGGACCACAGAACACAACTATTGAGCCCAGAGCAGTGTCAAAAGGTTGTTGGTTGGATAGCGGATAATGCTTCCAGTCACTTTGCCACCACTACCAGCACCCTGTCTTCCACACGGTCAAATCTGAGTAGTCGTGAGTCTGGATCGCATATTCCTCACCCTGATTCTCCTTTTTCCCACCATGCCGAGTACCCAGAGACAACAGATCCCACACTTGGACACTACGAAGCCTGTCTACAAGTCGCAAATTATGCAGCTGAGACAACGAAAATTAAATCTACGAGCACACCAAAATACTCGGAGATCACCAGAGCATGCTCAGGGAGACCCGAGTATCGATGCTACTCACCCATCATAGTCCCCAGGTGTTGGAAATCTACACTACATATGTTAGAAAGGATTTGTAAGCAGAAGAGGGCAGTTGTTGACTATCAGCATCAACAAGGCTGTCGGTATTCAGTTCAGACTTCACACATAAGACCTCAGGAGTGGACATGAATGTCAGACATATGTACCATCCTACAAAACTTTGAGGAGTCCACCAAGATGGTGAGCGGCGATGATGCCATAATTAGTGTCACCGTCCCGCTTCTCTGCATTCTGAAAAGCAATCTGCTCACAATGAAAGAGGATGCATTGTAGGCAGAGCACAATGAGATGGAGCAAAGAACCATACAGGATGATTACACACAGCCCAGCCTTATGTCATCCCAATGTGGATTTGTTGACAATGAGGAAGAGGAGGAGTTGGAAGTACAGGAGCTACTTTCAAGCACAGCTATCATACCGTCTGTTTAGCATGGATGATCTGAGGATAGGGAGGAGGAGGAGGAGGACAGCATGGTCAATCATCCTGTTGGTGAGGACACGGAAGTCTTGCCTGTTAGCAGTCTGGCACGCAAGGCTGACTTTATGTTGCGCTGCCTTTCTCATGACCCTCACAGTATCAACATTTTCGGTGACTCATTACTGGTTGGTAACATTTCTAGACCCACCCTACAAGGAGAACTTTCAATCTCTTCCAGAAGCAGATAGGTGTACTAATATGTTGCAGAACCAGAGGGCCATTGTTGCTCAATTATTAAAATAATTCCCATCTCAAAATGCTGGTGGCAGACATAACAGTTCATTGGACAACCAAGGAGTACAGGCGAGAGAGCCACAACTCCAATCCAGCAGAAACAGGAGAACACTGGCAAAGTTCTGGGAGAGTTTTCTCAGACCCTCCCATCGCACTGGCCCAGAGGTGAGTGGTACTCTCACAAGGAGTGCAAAGTTTTGGAAGATGCTGAGGGAGTACCTTGCTGACCATTCCAACATCCTCGGTAATTCCTCTGTGCCTTTTAGTTATTGGGTATCCAAGCTGGACACATGGCATGAACTCTCTCTCTACGCCTTGGAGGTCCTGGCCTGCCCTGCCCTAGCATTTTGTCAGAGCAGGTTTTTAGAGCCGCTGTTAGAGTTATAAGAGATAAGCTCATCCTCCTGTCAACTGAAAATGCTGACAGGTTAACTCTTATAAAAATGAACAAGGGTTGGATTGGGCCAGACTTCTCTACACCACCGAATGATAATAGCGAAACATAACCGCCAATACAGTGTCTGTTTTGGGGGTAGAATTCCCATGCACCTCTTCACACCCACACATGGGTATATGCATCCCGATTTTGGCTATTTGGTGTTATCCTCCTTCTTCTCCTCATCCTTATCATCCACCACCACTAGAACACGAGGGTGAACATGTTCCGTGATGCATCAGCCACTATAGTTTTTTGCAAGGGTGTTTATGATGGCCAAAAAAAAAATATTTACACAGTAGGTTGATGTGTACCCCCAGGGGAAAATGTTTTTCAGCCTATACACTTAGTGTATGGGCATTGCAAGTATAGGAGACCCGCTCTTTTAAACTGGGAAACATTTTTCTGAGGCAATCCTCCACATTTCTTCCTTGGGGGTTTGGAGTGCATGCAAATTTTTGGCAAAATTTTAGGTGACTTAAAAATATATTAATGGGAACTTTGGTTTCATGTGGCCATCCAGTACAGTACATGTGGTCAAAGGCTTATTGGGGTGTGTGTAACTTTGGTGCAGGGCTGGCCTTGCATTCAATGCATAAGCAAACAGTATGGGAGCACCAAATGAATAATGTGAACTTGGTTTTCATGTGGCCATCCAGTATGTGTGTTCAAAGGTTTATTGAGGTGCGTGTAACTTTGGATGGAGGGCAGGTCTTGCACTAAATGCATAAGCAAACAGTATGGGAGCACCAAATGAATAATGTGAACTTGGTTTTCATGTGGCCATCCAGTACGTGGGTTCAAAGGCTTATTGGGGTGCGTGTAACTTTGGGGCAGGGCAAGTCTTGCATTCAATGCATAACCAAACAGTATGGGAGTACGAAATGAATACTTGGAACTTTGGATGCATGTGGTCATCCCTGACATCTGTTCAATGGGTTGTTGGGGTGCGTCCAAATTTTGAGCAGCCCTGCCACTCACTGCATACGCAAAAACAGTATAAGGAACCAACTGTTTAATAATGGGAACAACAAAGCATAGCCCTCTAATGGTTCTCTAAGAAAAGTGAGGGCCGACTGCTGCTATGAGCGCTCTGAGCATTTAAGTGCTCGCTCATCACTAATGTGTGTGTTTTGTGTATTTTAGTTTTTTTACAGGAGAAAATGGCTTCATTGGAATGGGCATTAGGTGAGTATTTTTGTTGTTTATTATTTTCTGTTTTTTTACAGGTGACCATGGCTTCAATGGAATGAGTGTTAGGTGAGTATAACTGTGTTTGTTATTTTTAAATAAAAAGTAAAAATGTTTTTTTATTTGAAATAAAGGACTTTTTTCTGTGTGTATATTTACAATATAACTATAGTATTAGTAATAGAGAGGCATCCTATAGATGTCTCTCCATTAGTAAGCCGTTGGAATGATGTCACCTGACAATACAAAAGGGACATGAACCTCACAAATATTAACCCCACTTGACACCGCCACAGGGCAAGTGGGGAGAGATGGGCAAAGCTCCAGAATTAGCTCATCTAATTGATGTACCTTTTCTGGGGCAACTGCAGGCCACTATTTTTAGGCTGAGGATTGCAATCAGCATGGCCCCCTACCAGCCTGAAAATTCCAGCCCCAGCTGTCTGCTTTAGCTTGGATGGTTGCCAAAAATGGGGGGATTGCATGCCATTTTTTTAATTATGTATTTAAATAATTTAAAAAAATGGTGTGGGACCCCTCTATTCTTGATAACCAGGCTTGTTTAAGCTGACAGCTGAGGGTTGCAGCTGCAGTTCTCAGTTTTGCCTGGATTGTTATCAAACTTACAAGGGAACCCACACCATTTTTTAAAAATGTATTTATTTATAGTAAAGGCACCGGCTAATGAATACTTCCATCAGACACTAACTACTCTCGCTGTTATGAACTACAGCAGTAGTAGTAGTCCCATCAGCCGATGCCTGTAACTGGAAGTAAACTTTTTACCTCCGGTCACAGCTGCAGGCTCACTGTCACCTGACAGCGTGGGAACCGCAGGGCTCTGACCGGTGATAATGATTAGATTAGCTGATCAGAACTCGTGACAGCAGATGTCAGCGTGAAAAACACCCAATATTCGGGGTGCCGAACCCAAACAGTAACATGGTCTTCCTGGTGAAGTGCCTGTTCTGGGTCCGGGCCCGAACAGTAGTTGTTTTGAACGGACCTCAAACTTTACTGATCGAGTTTGCCCATCTCTACTCATTTTCTTATTTAATGCAACTAAGGTTTTTTTTTGTTTTTTTTAATGGAAGTAATAAGTGGGTAAACCGAAAATGTATTTATCAGAACAACATCAAGTGATTTCATGAGTATAGTAATAGAAGTATAATTAATAGAAGATATAACAAAAAAAGTTTCTTAAATCATGAAATACTTGACTTTTTGGTTGTAAAATAATATTTTTCCCACTTGTCTCAATCGACAGTCTGGAAGCAGTGACTAGCAACAGAAATACAACTTTTACTACCTGAGAGTCACTGAACTTCTACAGTTATTAAAGCTGTTAAATATATTGTTTTGGGATATGATTACAGACAGACTATTCAATGATCTGTAAAAACACAAGTCTGCAAACAAAAACAAGCAAGAAGCAAATATTCTCCAGAGACTGTAAAACAAGCATAGAAAGAACAACCCTCAGTGACAGGGTGAGGTTCCTATAACTTACAACTTTGCACTTAATCACATCTGTTAAGAACTACAAGGTGACCTAAAGACCCAAACCATAGATGTGAAAAAGGCTTCCAGTCTCCAGATAATTTAATTTACCAGAGAAAAAAATATATTGAATGGCAGTTGACACCTATGAACACTGTTAAGTTCGACCAGGATGTCAAAACATACATTTTGTTATACAAACGTGCATCCTGCAGGCACTGTGTCTTAAAGCTAGCCTGTGGCAGGATTGTCGTCAGGGGACCAAGCTCAAGGTGACAGAGCATAAAACACAAATTGTACATAGCTACTAGGATGTGAATGCACTGATGAATGTGGAGAATGGTCACTAGACTGCTTTTCAGTGTTCTTTTATGTGAAGCAAAGGGAAAATATATTTGCTGTAATTCAAATTGCTCAGTCAGGAGGTTTCTGGAAGTCATTTTGAAGAGTGTGACACTAAAGAGAAAATTGAAGTAAACCTGTTGTGTATTACAACCAGCAAAAAATAAAATAAAAGCAATAAAAGATTCATATATGAAACAAATAGTAGGGATAACAGATAGAAGAAAAAAAAATGAATGAATGAAATTATTCTAATCATGCCACATCCACTTTGACATTTTATTAATATACATGATTAGTATCTGAAAATTGAAAATTATTCGCTTATCTGATCAGGATAAAACATTCATTATTAGGGCATTCATCATTGAGGTTTTTCATGTGCTTAGAGCCACTTGCTATAGGTCACAGTGGAAAACCATTTCTAGAAGCAAGTCCCATTTTGGAAGAATCAGTACAACTATGTACTGAATTAAAGGGGTTGTCCACTTCTTAGACAAAACCTTCTCATTCCTTATGTTTAACCCAGTCAAAATAAAAAAAACTATACTAACCTCCTGTGTCGAAGCCGTTCCAGCAGTGTTGACACTCGCATTCCCAGGGCTCATGTGAGATTGTTATGTCACATGACACCTGCACCCAATCAGCACTGGCTTCACTATCACCAACTTCAGACAAATCAAACATCAGCAGGAAGTCAGGGCTGTCCCTTCTCTTACATTATGCTGCTCTCAGATGAGGTAGCAAAAATCTTGTGAGAGATTCCTTTTAAATTTCCAGTGTGGAGACATAGCATTGCATCTTAAATAATTAGATGTCTATTTTTAACAAGCCAGGAAGAATAGACTGTTATTTATATGTTTATTTTTGAATTTATATATTTCTTCCTGGTTGGTCAAGAAAACAGACTTTTGCTTGTGAAATCCAGTAATATTGACTTATCCTGGATGACTAGTGATGTTTGCTGATATGCTGTTTAGATAATGTCCAGGCCAGTCAGTTTGTTGACTTGGAAAATAGAAGAGTAAAACTATGCATGAGCATGAAGAAGAAGTCTGAGATCAGTTGCAGCTTGGACTTCCTCTTCATGTTCGATTTCTCTGAAGTGACACCAGCACTGATTGGATGCCAGGGTCACGTGTCACAACAACCTCACGGGAGTCCTGAGAGAGCGAGTACCGACACTACGGGAATAGCACTGACATGGGAGGTGAGTATAGGCTCTATTATTTTATGGGGGCCAAACATTTTGATCAAGAAGGGGTTGTTTTAGTAGTGGACAACCCCTTTAACTTAAAAAATGAAAATTTTGAGGACATTTTGTAATGTATTCATTTTTCGCTAATAATTTTTTACACTTAGATTTAAGTAGATATGGGCACATTTTTTTAAGTGGAATATAATTATTTTTGAATATTACAAAAATCTGTATTCTCTAGCATGCAGATTTTTTAGAATTCGCTTCATGCAAACTCAGAAAAATAGAATGGTCAGATGGCCACCATTTTGCCGAGCCATAGAGGCAGTGCAAAATGCTCAACTCTATGACTGCTCGCCTTTATGGTCACTTCGTTGTTTCACTATTCTTACCACTGATGCTCTGAAATCCCAGGCCTCTTTACTGTATCTCAGAACATCTCTACACATGCTCTTTGTAAGGCTGTGACATTACCATGTGAACCATAACCTAGATCAGGTTTTTTTGCCACGACTAGGCTTGAGACATACCTGCACATGTGTGCTGCAAGATCGCAATGTCCAGAAATCCCAGCCTAGCATGATGAAGCCTGATGTTTCAACATGCGGTAGCAGTAAAAAATTGCTGAATTCCATATGAAGGACAATGAGCAATGGTGGTGACTTAAGTACTGAGGGGAGTATTAATTGTTTTTACTATCTTAAGCCCCCGTCATACATAGCGATCTCGCTAGCGAGATCGCTGCTGAGTCACAAGTTTTGTGACGCAACAGCGATCTCACCAGCGAGATCGCTGTGTGTGACACTAACCAGTGACCGGCCCCCCTGCCGGGTATCGCTGATCGTCCTGGAATAGCCAGGACATTTTTTTGATCGCTGGTCTCCCGCTGGCCAGCATGCATCGCTGCGTGTGACAAGTGGGAGACCAGCGATCAGCGCGTTGGTAACTAAGGTAAACGCAGGGTTTCTAAGCATCGGGCGGTGCTTAGAAACCCGATGAGTACCTTAGTTACCAGCGCTCTGATGCAGGGAGCTAGTAACCAAGGTACGCATCTGGTTTCTAAGTTATGCACGCCCCTTAGAAACCCGATGTGTACCTTAATTACCAGCTCCCTGCATCAGCGTGCTGGTAACTAAAGTACACAGCGATGCCGCGCGCTCAGCATCGCTGGTGCTGATCGCTGGTGAAGCTGTCTATTTGACAGCTCACCAGCGATAATGTAGCGATTCACCAGCGATCCTGACCAGTTAATATTGTTGTCGGGATCGCTGGTGAGTCGCTATGTGTGACGAGGCCCTTACAATTATTATGCTTTGGAGTATCACAATAACCCAAAGCATAATATGGGACATTCAGTGCACATAGAACAAATTTGCTGCAAGTTGAAGTTCCTGGTAAAATCTTCACAATTTGAATCTCGTCAGCTCTATTCATCTTAGAGTTTGAGCCCTTTGGTCTCAGTAGCTTCTATGCCTCATAGCACATAGCTTGCTGCAGAAATGTATTACCAATAGAGATGAACAGATCAATCCCTTGTAAATTGACTTTGAGTCAAATTTCCTGAAATTAGTTAAGCTGACCAATTTGCCATTTTTATTTGTGTATAGTACAAAAACATTTCACACATTTCTGAAGATTGCATGAGCAAGAGAGCAGGCTCATGACGTCAAGCACAGCTAAGCTGGCTTTTGAGTAATGCCCTTCAGCTGTGCACCACATGATCAAACCCAACAAATCATAGTGACTACAAAATATTGAAATCAAGTATCAGCCTTGGCATAGAAGGTCAGAGCACACAGCTTATTATTGCATAGGGACAGAAAAGACTAACTCTTATAGTCGTACATTATTCTAGTACTGAAGAGTATTAGAAAATAATATTGGTGGTCTCAGACTCAGTGACCAATATAGTAAAGATTCAATTTATAGGGAGGTGCAGGATCTGCACAGTCAGTATGATTTGTGACTGAGAAATGATTGATACAAAATATTCTGCAGTACATCACACAAATAGCAACATTTTTTTTAACCCAAACAGTGAGGGCAATTTATTAAACACTCTGTCCTACTTTTGCTACTGAAGAAAAATACTGAAACCAAAGCATACATATTATAAAAAGAGTGATTGTCTGCTTGTAAGGCTAGGTTCATATTAGCGTACCGGGGCTCTGCAGAGGGCTGCGTACTTGCTCCCAGAAGCTCCGCCACTTCCACACTTCTTCCGTTTAGGTCCACCTACTTCTGCATGCATCCTGTCTTTAACATTGGGTATGCAGGACATGCGGATGTATTCGGATGTGTTGTTTTGACGCGCCCGCTGACCGCCTGAGAACGCAACAAGTTTTGTAGATGCTGCACAGATAGAAGCACACAAATGATTTACTCCTGATCTATTAAGCATATAAAATGTTGTTACTGTTTGTTCCTGAAAAAAGAAGCTCTGTTGTCACACACTAGAGTATCCTGAATAATCCGCTGCCAACAGGTTATAGGCCCAGAGTGACACAGAACCCGAGAGTAACACAGCAACAAAAGCCCAAAGCAAAGGCAGCACAGAGCAACAGAGAAGATGTCCACTAGCAGCAATCCTGTCAAATTCTCAGTGCCAAACCTCACTAACCAGGACTACCAATCCTGAAAATTCAAGGTGATGATGCTGCTCATAAGAAAAGGTACGTGGAAATATACTCAGGAACAAGTGCCTCATCCATTACCAGATGATTGTGTAAGGGGTTACAGAGACTGGCTTATGCCCCACCCCCCTTAAGCATGTCCTGGTTTCTGATATATATGCTTCTGATATATATGTGTTGTTATGTGTAATACAATGTATATGTGATTGTATGTATTGAAAGTGTAGTGATGAAGTTAGCCTACTAGAGGGGGACACATTCGCACAGATAGAATAGGTTAGGAAATAGTTAACATAGGAGGGGTCAACTGTGGGTAAGTCAGTGAGTTTCTTCCATTTTAGTCAGTATGGTCTGGGAGCCCGGACAGGGCAGTTGGCAACGTAACATTAAGCAAGTAGACCAGTTGTCCGGGGCTTGTGGGACGAAGGTCACAGCAGTAATGGAATGCAGGGCAGCTCCAATATGTGGCAGCTAACTACATGGGCAGATGCCCTTATGTCTGGGGCAAAACAAACAGGGGAACTCCTGACGTTAGTGAGGCTGACCAGAAAGAACCCTCCAGTACCAGACAAGTCGGTACGACCCTGGGACATTACGAAGGAAGTGAGGGAAAGCACAGGGAAATAAAAGGATGTACTCTTTGATTAACCCTATGTTGCTTATGTGACTGAGCTGGATGTACTGAGATTGGAACCTAGTAAAATTGTTTATTTTAAGTTGAAACTGGACTCTGCCTCTCTTTGTATGAAACTGTAAGAAGGAAATCCTCAGCAGATCAGAAAGTACCCTTTTGGATCCGAAAGCAGAAAGAAAAATATGCCACAAAGGGGACATCATGTGTATGTGGCGGGAGGCCATGGTGTGACAGAGCAACCACCATCAGCCACAACTACCTCCCTGATCCCCATTACAATTGGCTAGAGAAGGATCAGAAAGCACAAAGCACGATCTCCCTCAGTGTAGATGATAATCAGATTGTGCATATATGCAAGTGTGCAACTGCAAAGATGTGGGATGAATTACAGAAAGTGCATGAAAGATCAAATCTCAGCAATAAGCTTTATCTCATGAGAAAGCTATATCAGTCTAAGCTAAATGATGGACAGAATATGCAGGACTATATATGAAACACCCTAGAAATTGTGGAGCATCTCAGGGATATTGGAGAAGAAATTCAAGGCCAGTACAAGCCCATTTGCAAAGCACATATGGTTTATAGATTCTCGTGCAAGCAGCCATATGACAAATAGCAAGAATTTCTTCACTGAACTTAATGAAAGCAAGTCAGAAAAGGTCATCTTAGCTAATGGTCACTATATGACTTCAGAAGGAGAAGAAGAATGCTACCTCCACTGTCCAGTTTCCTCAGCACAAAGCAGAAAGATCCCAATAAAATGTTCTCCATGTTCCCAGCCTTGAAAGCAATCTTCTTTCAGTAAAGAAGCTCATGCAAAATGGAATGCAGTTACTTTTAGAGATAATAGCTGCATCATCTCAAAGAAGGGTCACACTCTTGCAGAAGGAAAAATCCAAGATGAACTTTATCAGCTACAATGCAAAGAAAGAGTGTACAGTGCTTGACAAGGTCTATATAAGAACTGTATCCATGCATGGCACAGGGACCCAGAACCAGTAAGGAAGCTAGCTCAACTTGCAAATGGTATTGAAATCAACCAGTGTAATCAAATGATGAAGTGCACTAGCTGTCTTAAAGGGAAAATGTCCAGAAAATCCTTTCCTAAAATAAGCACCACTAGATCTGCACAGCCTCTGGATCTAATACATACAGATGAATGTGGTCCAACAAGTGTCCAAATTTACAGCAAGAAGAGATATTTTCTCACATTTCTTGATGACTACTCTAGATATACAGTTGCCTACCTGCTTCACAATAAGCATGAAGTTCCACAGACATTTGAAGAATATCTTTCTGTAGTGTTTAGCAAATTTGGAAGAATGCCAAAAGCCCTGCTTGCAGATAATGGAACCAAATATACAAGTGGTAAAGTGCAAACCATTTTGAAAAAGAATGGAATTGTGTTCCAGACTACCATTCCATACAACCCAGAACAAAATGGCATTGCAGAGCGAAA
The DNA here is from genome assembly GCF_039654945.1 of Dendrobates tinctorius. NCBI lineage: Eukaryota > Metazoa > Chordata > Amphibia > Anura > Dendrobatidae > Dendrobates > Dendrobates tinctorius. Next base: position 15,837,895 of record NW_027361858.1, on the reverse strand, counting down.
TAACTGTACTCTCTGTGAAAGTGGAAGAAGTATATTGTTTGATGCAAATCTACTTACAACGTATTGGGGAGAAGCCATTATGACAGCTTGCTATCTTCAAAACAGAGTGCCAGGTAAAGCCAGAAATAAAACTCAATATGAGCTATGGAACTGCAAGAACCCTATTCTGAAGCACCTTAGGATATTTGAAAGCAAAATGTTTGTGTATATTCCCAAAAGAAAAACATTCCAAGTGGGAATCACATGCAAAGCAAGGAGTCCTGGTGGGCTATAGCAAAACTCAAAAGGGATACAGAATTCTGCACGCAGAGACCAACACAGTAACAATCAGCAGAGATGTAGTGATTGATGAAAACTCTGTATTGCTCAAATTCCATGAAGTTACACCAGTGATTCAACCTAAGAAGCAAGAACAAGAATCTCAATCCCAAAACCCAGACACCGAAAAGGAAAACACTGAAGTGTGGATAAGCTCTGAAGCCACCCAGGAAGACAGAGAAGAACCAAGTCAACCTCCAGTCAGGAGATCAGAGAGGCCAAACAAAGGTATCCCAGCTAGATGCCTTTCTTATATGATCAGAACACTTTCTGAACCAGAGCCACAGTCATGGCAAGAGATGCAAACACTGCCTGTCCACGAAAAGCAGAAGTGGTCAAATGGGGCTAATGAAGAGATGGCGTCCCTTCACCAACTCCAGACATGGGAGCTTACTGAGCTACCACTAAGAAAAAGAGTTATCGGATGCAAGTGGGTCTTCAAAAACAAATCTGACCCAGAAAGTAAAGTTCCCCTGTTTAAGGCAAAACTGGTTGCAAAAGGGTACTTGCAAAAGTATGGTAAAGATTATGTTGCTACATTTTCTCCAGTTGCGAAGCAAACCACATTCAGAACTTTAATGTCAATAGCTGCAGTTCAACAGATGACAGTGAGACATTTTGAATCAAAGCAGCCTTCCTACATGGTAACATTTAAGAAGAGTTGGACATGAGCCACCCCGAGGGATATATTAAAAAGGGTGAAGAGCACCTTGTTTGTAAAATACAAAAACCTCTCTATGGACTTAAGCAGTCGTCAAGAGCTGAGAACTTGAAAATGAACAAATTTTTGATGGATGAAGAATTTAAAAGATCTCAAGCTGATTCATGTTTGTATATGAAAAATGTAGCGAAGGAGTGGATGTATGTTCTCCTATATGTAGACGATGTAATCATGTCTCATCAAGATGAAAAAGAAATTTCAAAGCTAGATGAAATTCTCAACCAGCACTTTGAGACTAAGGACCTTGGAAATGTGACATTATTTGGTAATTCAAATCCAGAGAGAGGAAGATGAGCGTTTTCTTCTCAACAAAAGTTCTAAAATTTCCACAATACTAAACCAGTTTGAAATGTCAGAAGCCAAAGGTGTGTCAACACCAATGCATCCGTCCTACTTAAAGTTGGAAGGAGAAGAAGGTCTGGTACCCAGCAGTTAGAGTTACAGACAAGCAGTGGGGGAGCTTCTGTACAAAGCAACTACAACTCGTTTGGACATCACAGCCACAGTCGGAATTCTCTGCCGACATGCAAGCAAGCCATGCCAAAAAGACTGGTATGCAATTTAGAGAACTCGTCTATATATTAAAGGAACTCAAAGGCTAAATCTTAAGATAGCTGCATCAGGAGATCTCACTCTCAGAATTTATGTGGATGCAGATTGGGCTGGAGATTCAAGTGATCAGAAATCAACAAATGGTTACTTTTTCAAGTTAAGAGAAAAGTAAGCAGAAAACAAGTGTCAGTCTCATTATCTTCTACAGAAGAAGAATGTATGTCTGCTGCTTATGCATGTCAAGAAGTAATTTGGTTGAAACAACTTTTGGAAGATTTCGGCAAGCCATTAGCTCAACCCACAGTTATCTATGAGGACAACCAAGGATGCATTAAACTTACCAGCAATGAGAAGATTAGTGCAAGGGTCAAGCACATTGATGTAAAACATCACCACTTACGTGACTTAGTGGAACGTGATGTACTCGAGTTTGATTATTAAAAGTCTGACAAGATGATAGCTGATAGTATGACAAAGCCATTATCAAGAGCCAAGTTTGTGGACTTCAGAACCACAATGGGACTAACAGAATAAGTAGTTGTTCAGTGGGGCTGTTGGAATATGTTTGGTGCAACAACTCCATTCCTGTGTATGAGTGTTCAGTTGTTAGATTTGCATGCTGTTTATAAAGTTAAAAAAAAACTCCCAGAGGATCACACAGGAAGAGCATGTGATTGTATTTTCTGTTTGTTTTTCCTGTGTCTGTGAATGAGAGAAGCATCCTGCTGTAGATGCTGTACAGATAGAGACACAAAAATTATTTATTTCTGATCTATTTAGGCTACTTTCACACATCAGGTTTTCGGCGTCAGGCGCGATCCGGCGTCGTGCCGGAACGCCGGATCCGGCAAATGTTTAGTAATACCGGATGTGACGGATCCGGTTTTCTGCCGGATCCGTCTTTTTCTTGACAGACAAAACCGGATCCGTCTCATCCGGTTCATCCGTTTTTCTATCCGTTTTTCGACGGATTACGCCGGATCCGGTTTTTAAAATTGACCCTTGTGGCCTTCCGAACGGGATTGGCTACTGGAAAACTATATATAGCATGTTCCTACAGCCCTTCTTTGACAGGTTGTAGAGGAGAAAGTGCAGGTTGGAGAGAAGAGCAAGTTACTGGCGAAGATGGATGTTGTCATTGGAAATATTTTGAAGAATTTGGCGGATTTTATAGCGGAGGCGAATCGTTTGAGGGTGATTGTTCTGGAGAAGGAGAGAGCGAGACAGCAGCGCATCAGGCATCGTAGACGACGTTTGTGGATCCACCCCATCACAGCCAAGAGAATGACGCGTGGGGTCTATTCTACACTCTGCATGGACCTTCAACGAAACCCGGATAAATTTTTTGGATATGTTAGGATGAAAATGGAGAATTTTGATTACTTGGTGGAGCACATTGCACACCTCATAAGAAAAGCGGACACCTATTGCCGCTTCTCTGTTTCACCCGCAGAGCGTCTGATGGTGACTTTAAGGTAAGCCACATTTATTGGATGTGATCGCATCAGAGCACACTTTCACTGCAATCTTGTTGGTGGTAGTTTGTATCTCCAAGTGTTATAGCTCAGTTTTGGTATGTAATGCTGTGATTTAAAACTAATTTATTGTTTTTTAATTCCCCACAGATTTCTTGCAACTGGAGAATCCCTTTCGTCACTGCATTTCCAGTACAGACTCGGGATTTCCACCATATCTGGAATTGTGAAGTACACATGCCGTGCACTGTGGGACTCCTTAGCTGAAGAGTTTTTACCAGAGCCCACAAACAGAGAGGTGGATTGAAATTGCTGACAAGTTTCAACAGATATGTCAGTTTCCCAACTGCTTGGGCGCTGTGGACGGGAAACATATCCGCATTGTAAAGCCAGCTGGATCGGGATCGGAATATTTCAATTACAAGAAATATTTTTCAATTGTCCTCATGGCCATCGCTGACGCGGAATACAAATTTATTGCGGTTGATATTGGGGCCTATGGCCGCTCCAATGACTCTCAAGTTTTCAAACTGTCTGCCATGGGGCGTAAACTGTATGGAAACACCTTCCAGTTCCCACCACCTAGACCGCTGCCGCAAACATCTGGTCCACCTATGCCATTTGTCTGTGTAGGGGATGAAGCCTTCCAGCTGTCAGAACACCTTTTGAAACCGTACTCTAGCAGAGGATTGACAAGACCAAAATGCATTTTTAATTATCGCCTCACAAGAGCAAGAAGAATGGTTGAATGTACCTTTGGTATTCTGACAGCCAAATGGCGGGTCCTATTGACTGCGATCAACCTCAAGACAGAAACTGTGGACGAGGTGATCAAAGCGTGCGTGGTACTCCACAATTTTGTTATCTGCAAGGAACCCATTTCCATTGAGGACACCTCTGAAGAAACCACCTTGCAAGATTACCATGACATTACCACTAGAAGTTCTGTGACGGTTTCAGTAATGAGGGACAATTTTGCACTATACTTTATGTCACCTCAAGGCAGAGTACACTGGCAGGATGACAGAGTGTGAAAGATTTGTGCCCTAAAACTTGTGTACCTTCTGTACCAACAGTATATACCTTTGCCAACCAAAGTTGGCTATCTTGTCATGGTCTCTATTTTTAGCTTTAGGCCACAGGTGTGTACCTGGTTATGTTTTATGCAAAGTATTTCACCTTTTAACAAAAGTTGTGTACATTGTTAGGAAATCACCAACAATAAACACAACTTTTTAGGTGAAATACTTTGCTTCAAACACAACCAGGAACACAACTGTGGCAAAAAGCTAAAATTTACCCACAGTTATATACCTAGTTTTGAATACCATTTCACCTTTTAAATACCCTGTATTTAACCTTTTTCGCCGCAGAAAGAAATGAAAGACAACCAGTGTAAAATAATTTAACTTTTATTGAAAAATGTTTTTTTTAGTAAACTTTTTTAAAATTTTAATAAACTTGTTTAATACAGCCTTGAAACCATAAAACTGGTCATTTTTATTTAAATACACACATTATAAATCTGTGTAGTGTGTGGTGGAAATACTGCTGGAGGGGCTGCGGGACACTTCGACACTGGGAGTGTGGAGAGAGGACTGGGATCGTGGTGGGGAAGGAACAGTTAGAGGTGAAGGTGTGGAAAAAACTACAGAATGGGTGGACATGTGGGAAGCAGAAGAGGTGGTGGGTGGTGGAGTGGAGGGTTGGGCAGGGACTGTAGGAGCAGATGATGTTGATGGCAAGTTGTATGGGGAAGGAGTTTGGTACGGGGCAGGTTGCTGGAAGTGGGGAGATGTCTGGTACGGTCCAGGTTGCTGGAAGTGGGGAGATGTTTGGTACGGGGCAGGTTGCTGGAAGTGGGGAGATGTCTGGTACTGGGGAGGTTGCTGGTACTGGGGAGTTTGCAGGTACTGGGGAGGTTGCTGGTACTGGGGAGGTTGCTGGTACTGGGGAGGTTGCTGGTACTGGGGAGGTTGCTGGTACTGGGGAGGTTGCTGGTGCTGGGGAGGTTGCTGGTGCTGGGGAGGTTGCTGGTGCTGGGGAGGTTACTGGTGCTGGGGAGGTGGATGGTATGTAATAGGAGGGGGAGGATGGAAAGTGGCTGGAGGGGGTGCAGGTGGAGGAACTACTGTGGTGGGAGGAGGAGGTTGGGAGGGAACTTGCTGGAGAGCAGCGTGGCATGAATGCATTACATGCATCTGCTGGGCAGGAGAGAGCGTTTCCATGCGCTCCACAACAGACCTGAAAAAGGTGTGGTTTGGCGAAGATCTTGCTTCTGAATGCATGGTTTGCAGAAGTGTCTTCACCTCCAGAATGCTGGAGTTGATCTGCTGATAGCCTGCGGAGATTTGCTCTGACAAGACTTTTAGACAGTTCTGGAAAGATGCATTCAGATGCAAGAACTCTGGCGCATAAGTCTTTTCCTGACCCCTCTGCCGCTGCCGCCCAGTACCCGCAGGTGTACTAGAGGTGGCAGGGGCAGAAGGGTGGGGTAAAGGGAAAGCGATCTCCTCACCAGCAGCTTCATGTAATGTAGGCGGCCACGATGCTCCTGTGCTGGTGGATGGGACAGATGGGTCAAATGTGTGGGAAGGCTGGGAAGGTGCAGATGTACCGGGGCGGTCGAAGTGTCCCTCGGTGCCAGTCTCCTCAGGGATCGCCTCAGAAGGGTCCAATCGTGCAGGCTCCCGAGTGCTGCTCACCGTGCTGTGGAATAAAGAGAAAAAAAAACAATTAAAATAGTGACATGGTATGGCCCTGGCTGAAAAAAAAAAGTTACATCTAAACATTTTTTTGTCACATGTGGTGTGTAATATTTACCTTCTGGTGAGCATTGTCTCCCGGAGGAACGACAGGGCTCGTGCGTACTTGTACTTGCTCCTGCGTCCTCCAGATCCACTCGGGGCCCGCATCTCTTTATTGAACTCCTTCTTGAAACGATCCCTCACAGACCGCCACCGCTTCACAATTCTCTCCCCTGAAACGAGAAAGGACAAAGTGGTTAGTATACAACATCAGTGTTTCCCAAACTCCAGTCCTCATGGTCCCCAGGGGTCATGTTTTCAGGATTTCCAAAGTAAATAGAAATCCTGAACACAGGATCCGTGGGGACCACGAGGACTGGAGTTCGGGAAACACTGGTTTAAATCAAGCAACCGGTACTGTATATACTTACGCTCTTTAATCTGGGCCCGAGCTTCGAGGTCCTCCCAGCGGTCCACAAGGAGCGAACAGATTTCCTCCCAGAGTCGTCGGGTAATGATCAGGTCAGCGTGGCGGCGGTCAGCCATATTCCAGAGCGGCTCCCTTTCTCTGACGAGATCGATGAGGCGGTCCACATCAATCCCTCCATCCTCACCGTCAGAGTCGGGAGCACGCTGTGAAGGCTGTTAAAGAAATAGACAAAAATAACATAATTAGCCTCCACAAAAGAAATGAAATAAAAAGTGCAAAAAAAACAAAGCAAAAATATTTATACTTACACGCTGGTGACCGCCGCGTTGCTGTCGCCGACGACCCTGGGAGGCACTGCGAGGACCTCTTGGCCGAGCACCAGATTGGGAAGACTAGAGAAGAAAACAAAAAATGTTATGTCTTTGGATGTAGGCATTTGTTTGATGTGTGTGGTCTGCAGAACATTGTTTTCTATGTGTTGTGTGTAGTGTGATGTTGTGTTTCTGCGTTTGATGCAAAAAACTTACCAATTGTGAGCCCACTCCAAGTGTCTGTCCACCCCTTCCTTCTTCTTCTGGGAGCTCCTCTTCATCTTGTGATTCCTGTTTTGAAATAAAAGGCAATGAATACACATATATTACAGAGATGATGGATTTTGGAAATAAAAACTTACCGTCAAACGCTGACGATGCGAGGGAGGGCTCCCAGAAGATGTGCTGTCTTCCTCATGGCCAGACTCCATGGCTGTGGGTGGTGTTTCTGCTGCTGCCATTGCTGCTGCTCCTGCTGCTGCATCTATTGGGCGGCTGTTGAATAAAGAGAAACAAAGGGCCAATGAATATCTTGATATTCCATAGCCCTAGTTTGGAGGAATGGGGGATTTGATAATTACCGTCTCTCATCTGCTGCTGGACTCCCCTCCCGTTGTTCAGCATGCTGCTCCATTTGGGGTGGTGCTGATGGTGCTGCTGCTGCAGATGTCTGCTGCCTTCTCCTGCTCCTGGTTCTTGGCTTGGGTGGCATGTTGGGTGTGGCTGAGGGTCCCATTGTCTTGCTTTTATATATGTCCTGTGGGCAGAGCTACTGAGCATGCTCAGACCAAAGAAACCGGATCCGGCCGCCGGATCCGGCTGTCGCCGGATCAGGCGCATTGCGGCGCTCATAGGCTTTCATTGTATGAAAAAGCCGGACACGCCGGATCCGGCGTGTCCGGCTTTTTCGCCGGAGACAAAAAACGTTACAGTAGCCGTTTTTTCCAGACGCCGGATCGCGTCACATTGCCGGATCCGGCGAAAATCGGATGAAACGCATGGCCATCCGGCTCGATCCGGCTCTAATGCAAGTCAATGGGGGGGAACCGGATCCGGCATTGCATTTCGCCGGATCCGGTTTTAGTCAAAAGCGCCGGATCGCGCCTGACGCCGAAAACCTGATGTGTGAAAGAGGCCTAAGCGTATCATATATTGTTCCTGTTTGTTCCTGAATAAGGAAGCTCTGTTGTCACGTGCTTGGAGAGTATCCTGAATAATCTGCTGCCAACATATCTACAATCCACAGATTAATGTACATTTTGGTCAGATTCCTGACCTTCATGAGCTGCATGGATTGATTTTGGACAAGTTTGAGGAGAAAATGTAAACCATGAACTCAGGGAATAGTGTGCCACCGCTGAGAAATGAAGCTGATCATTTAAACAAGTATGCCAAAACAGGCCTCCGTAGTAAAGACTAGAGATGAGCGAATATTTCAATGTTCAATGCGGATTTTGATCACCAAATTTGCAATATTCTCTGATTAATTCATCGAATATTCACAGAACTTAGCCGAACACCAGTCAAGGCAATGGGAGGCAAATACAAAGACATGCACAACACTTTATAACGGCCCCAAATGCTGCCAAAACACATCAAAAGAGGGACATACACCAGGAAAGTGGCCTCAATTCACCCACAGTGCTAATTGTAGCATGGCACTGCAGCAATCAGCTGCGCATAAGACATCAGCGTCTGGGACAGCATTTACAGCTTTCAGTTGAACGTCACAGTAAGACGAGATGGGCGAGGGATTGGTGTAGGCCTCCTGTGCTGGGAGCCCTGATACCACAGGCAAAAACTCAACCTGCTTTCATACTCAGCCACACTCAGGTGGCAAAAATATCATATAAATTTCGTAGACTACTATTGTCAGAAAAATCTAAAGATAGTAACACGGGTAGTTGACTCCAAGGAAGGGGAGGCCTGACAGTCTTGGAGGCCTACTGCTACAGGAATCATGCATGAAGCAGACAAGAGCAGGAGTCTACACATTTACAAAAATTAGTGGTAGGCACCAACAAAGTGATATCAATTGCAATAGAGTAGAACTAGTATAGCGGGGACTGACACCTCTTCCACTACAGCTAACCTAGCAGATGGAGACTATAACAAGGTGGCCTACCAAATCCCTACTCTGACAAGTGGCAACAGGTGAAATATGCAACCCAAGGAGGGACAAAGAGGTGGCACCAGATGCTGCTCCATGGCTGACCTATAGAAGGTAGCAACTGACTACCTACAGTGGGTAAGCTCCTACGACCTGAAGGAGGGATGAAAAATGCAGGCAGGCACTGTAGGGAAACCACAGGTGCAGATGGGACCTGCTGAGGAACAGAAAAGCATGTGCAGGTGCAGGTTGGACCGGGTGTTAGACAGATGAGCACTGGCAGGTGCGATTTGGATCGGCTGATTGACAGAAAAGCACAGGCAGGTACAAGCAGACGGGCACAGACAGGTAAGAGCAGATGGGTACAGGGTAGACAAGCAGATAGGCAGACCAGGGGAGCCTGAACAAGCAAGCATGCTAGGCAAACAAACAATGTAGCTCAGGTACCTCCATATTGGAGAAGCCTTAAATTGAAGGTGTTGCCCAGCTATAGGCTGGGAATACCTTAGGTTGATACGGGCAATCCCTTTAAGAGGGAGGTAGCACGCATGTGTGCCCTCTAAGAATAGTTCCCGGTCCTACTACTGAACCTTGGTGGACACTGACACATAGGGAGTGAAATGAGGAGGTGGTGTGTGAGTGGGAAGCACTGAATGTCCTGACTGTTAGGTATGAGGAGATCCCACAAAGGACAAAGTTTGTAATGTCAACAGATCAGAAAGTCTGTAGTAAGAGGGAATAGTCCACTCTGTCAAAGGCAGATGCCAGGTCTAGGAGAAGGAAGAGGACAAACTTGCGTTGCTTTCAGTTGGCGATTAGTATTTAATTGGCGACTTTAGTAAGGGTAGTTTCAGTTGAATGGTGCATTCTGAAGCCAGATTGTAAGTGGTCAAACAGGGAGCAAAAGGAGAGTTGAGAGGACAGTTAAAAAATGGGCGTGTTGTTCTAGTTGTTTGGAGTCATAGGGGAGAAATGACATGAGGAGATAGGTAGACACAGAGGATGGTCAAGGGTGGGCTTTTTGAGAATGGGTGTGATCAAAGTATGTTTTAATCAGGATGGGAGGCACCAGTTGTTAGTGACAGGTTGAAAAGGTGGGTTAGGCTTGTGATGAAGACTGTGGTAAAGTTTGTAATGAGGTGGGACATTATTGTGTCAAGTTCATAGGTGGTAAGGCAAAGTATTCATCTGAGATGAGAGGAGAAGGAGGGGGATCTGGTGGATGCAGGAAAGAATAGAAAGTACTGAATAGCTGTTTAGCGGTGTAAGAAAGGTATGATACGAGGGATGAGAAATCGGTTTGATCTGCTGCAGTGAGCAATTGAGCAGCATTTTTACAACTTCTTTTACTGGACGGGCAACTCCACTCCCTTTCTTTGGCAGCCGTACAATGGTATGCTTTGTAGATGAGGGACAGAAAGAACATGTGCTCCAGTAGATGTCAAACGATGCATCAAGTGGATCCTGTCAGCTGATATGGAACTGGACATGCCTGTAGTTTTTGACTGATCTTACATACCAAGCACACCCCATCTCTCTCAATCCACCATAACATCTCCACCTGCATCTCTCTCACAGTCCAGTAGGTTGTCATGTTCACCTTAGTCCACCCTGTGTCAGAACATTAGCAAACCCTTTTTTGTGTAGTTGTCCTCACGTAAAAGATTCTTTCCTCCTACACATGGCAAAGCTAACAGTTTGAACTTCACCAACTTCAATCTACTAATAATGACATTAATTTATATATTACAAACACATTCCATGTAATTTTACATGTCAGCAGTTCATATAAAACAGTCAAAAGTAACCAAGTTTAAGATACCATATATACTCGTGTATAAGCCAACACGCGTATAAGCCGACCGCCCTAATTTTGCCACAAAAAACTGGGAAAACTTATTGACCCATGTATAAGCCGAGGGTGGTGCTGCACAAGGGTTAATGGTGGTCCAAAAAGAAGCTCCATAGATAAATACCCCCATAAAATGCTGCAACAGGGTTAATGGTGGCCCAACAAAATGCTCCAAGGATAAATACCCCCTTATATTGCTGCACAAGGGTTAATGGTGGCCCAAGGAGATGCTCCATACATAAATATCCACCATATGCTGCACAAGGGTTAATGGTGGCCCAAGTAGATGCTGCATACATAAACCCCCCCATATGCTGCACAAGAGTTAATGGTGGCCCAAGTAGAAGCTCCATGGATAAAATACCCCCATATGCTGCTGCCGCTGCTGCTATATAAAAACAAAACAAAAAAAAACACATACCTCTCCGTCGCTGGGGGCCAGGTACCAGTGTAGCCGCTGGCTCAGGCCCCCGGTACTGGCTATATTTACCGTTCCCCGCTCCATCGCTGTTTCCCGGGTCCTGTGCAGTGATGTTAGCAGAGGGCGTGCACTGACTACGTCATCGCGCCCTCCGATGAATGTCACAGCCAGAGGACCCGGGAGAGCGATGGAGTGGGGACCAGTAAATATTGCTCTGCTCCCCGTCCTCCCCCGTCATACTCACCCCCTGCTGGAGCATGGTCTCTTCAACCCCTGCTTCCTGCATGATCTCGGCATCCCAGCTGTTCCTGCATTCAGCGGTCACGTGGTACCGCTCATTAAATATGCGCATATTCATGAGTTTAATGAGCGGTACCACATGATCCAGGAACAGCTGGGACGCTGAGATCATGGGGGAAGCAGGGGCTGAAGAGACCATGCAAGGAAGGGGTTACTATGGTCTCTGACACCCCCCACTCCCCCTCCCCCGCTGACCCCCGTATATGACTCACACATAAGCCGAGAGGGAAACTTTCAGCCCCAAAGATGGGCTGAAAATCTCAGCTTATACACGACTATATACGGTAATCAAACAATTCAAGCAAAAATAATGACAACCCTACACTTCAGAGCTTACAATCTACAATGAGGTGGAGGTAGCACAAATTACAGGTACTTATTTACAAAACAACCAAAGAAATGGGGGGTAGTTAAAGGCTGCATGAGCCTTTTGGGTGCAGTTGAGTTTGATGGTGAATTATGCTCAGGGAAATAGAGGATAAGCTATATATATATATATATATATATATATATATATATATATATATATGGGACTTTGATTAGGGAACATGATGGGCCACCATAAACAGATGTGTTTTTAGGGAACACCTAAAAATGTCTAAGTTGTGGTTATACTCCTAATTTCATGGGGGACAAGGGGTAAGAGGTGAGTCATCTAGGTAGGAGATTGGACTGAGCAGGACAAAGTCAAGATCAGGGGTGTTACCATCTTTGTGTGTCCCAGAGTTTGAAAGTTGTGAGTGGCCACAAGAATTCGCTAGAGATAGAAGCTGGGTTGCAGTTGGGGAGGGGGAGCTGTTGAAGTCCCCCAGGATACGTGTCAAATTTGAGGACATGAAGTGTAACAGCAGCGCATAAAAGTGGTCAAGGAAGTTGAGGGGTGAGCCTGGGGGCTAGTAAATGACTGCTACTATGAGGGATATGATCACAGCGCTTGTTTCTGTATGACTCATGGTCTGTGATCTCTGTGATTATTGCATGGCCACTTCAATCTGTTGGTCATGGAATTGCAGCCTTCAGTCTGGAGCCAGAGAAGACCGTGTGCGATAATGGTGCCAAACTTACACATGTGTCTTGTATGGCTCGCATCCTCAACCTGATGGTACAGCTATATCTCTGCCACTGTCCCAGCCTTGATGCGCTGCTGTAGAAACTACTGTCATGCTGACTTCCACCACTCCACTTCAGTTAGTGTAGAGATCTTTTGGACTACCTGTTAACCGGTTGATATGCGATATGACCACACCATGGAATTAAACTCTGCACATGTTGCAGCAACTGTGGTAGCGGCACTGAGACCTGGTGCAGGATGACATTTTTCATAGCCTGGCACAGCGCAGTACAGACGTGGTGCAATTCACACTTGCATACTGAATACAGATGAAGGAACTCTGCACCCTTCTGTACATTTTCTTAATGGCTACTAAGATGGTTAGCCGTGATGATGCCGTCTTCAGATAATGCTGTCTTCAGACAGCTTCATATTACCACAGCACTAAATAAAAAGGTGGGATATAGCAGGCTGTTTCACATGTAGCTAGTGAAAAAATATTATTTAACCCCTTCCTGACATGAGACGTACTATCCCGTCCACGGTACCCGGGCCCGTATGACCGGGGACGGGATAGTACGTCTACCGCGATCAGCGGCGCCCACGTGGTGAGCGCCGCTGATCGCGGCCGGGTGTCAGCTGATTATCACAGCTGACACCCGGCACTACGTGTCAGGGGCGGTCACGGACCGCCCCCGACACGTTAACCCCTTGCACACCGCGATCAAACATGATCGCGGTGTACCGGGGGTTAAAGGGAAGCATCGGCAGGGAGGGGGCTCCCTCCGTGCTTCCCTGAGCCCCCCACGGCAGCGCAATGTGCAGCGCTGCTGCGGGGGGCTCCTTTCCTCCAGGCCCCCGAATCCAAGATGGCGACGGGGGCCTTCGGGGGCCTGGGGAAGCTGGCTTCCTCAGTGCCTGCAAAGCGCAGGCATGAGGAAGCCTTGTGCACTGCCTGTGACAGATTGCTGATCTGTCACAGTGATCTGTGATGTGACAGATCAGCGATCTGTCACAGGACAGTGATGTCCCACCTGGGACTATGTAATAAAGTAAAAAAAAAATTAAAAAAAAGTGTAAGAATAAATTTAAAAAAATCGCCAAATAAATTAGTAAAAAAAAAAAAAAATATTCCCCAATAAATTCATTTTTTGAAAATAATAAAAAAAAAAAACAATAAAAGTACACATATTAGGTATCGCCGCGTCCGTAACGACCTGCCCTATAAAACTGTCCCATTAGTTAACCCCTTTAGCGAACCCCTTAAAAAATAAAAATAAAAAACGAAGCAAAAAATAATGATTTATTATCATACCGCCAAACAAAAAGTGCAATAACGCGCGATCAAAAAGACGCATATAAATATCCATGGTACCGCTGAAAACGTCATCTTGTCCCTCAAAAAACAAGCCGCCACACAGCATCATCAGCGAAAAAATAAAAAAGTTATAACTCGCAGAATAAAGCGATGCAAAAATAATTATTTTTTATATAAAATAGTTTTCATTGCATAAAACCGACAAAAACATAAAAAACGACCTAAATGAGGTATCGCTGTAACCGTACTGACCCGAAGAATAAAACCGCTTTATCAATTTTACCGCACGCGGAACGGTGTAAACGCACCCCCCCCAAAAGAAATTCATGAAATGCTGGTTTTTGTTCATTCTGCGTCCCAAAAATCGGAATAAAAAGCGATCAAAAAATTTCACGTGCCCGAAAATGGTACCAATAAAAACGTCAACTCGTCCCACAAAAAATAAGACCTCACATGACTCGGTGGGTCAAAATAAGGAAAAATTATAGCTCTCAATATGTGGTGATGCAAAAACTATTTTTACAATAAAAAGCGTCTTTTAGCGTGCGACAGCCGCCAAACATAAAAACTGCCATAAATAGTAAATCAAACCCCCCGTTATCACCCCCTTAGTTAGGGAAAAATAATAAAATAAAAAAAATGTATTTATTTCCATTTTTCCATTAGGGTTAGGGCTAGGGTTAGGGCTAGGGGTGTGTTGGGGTAGGGTTGGGGTAGGGTTAGGGCTAGGGTTAGGGCTAGGGCTAGGGTTAGGGCTAGGGTTAGGGCTAGGGTTAGGGCTAGGGTTAGGGCTAGGGTTAGGGGCGTGTTGGGGTTCGGGTTGGAGTTAGAATTGGGGGTTTCCACTGTTTGGGCACATCAGGGGCTCTCCAAATGCAACATGGCGTCTGATCTCAATTCCAGTTGAAAAAGTCTAGTGGTGCTCCTTCCCTTCCAAGCTCTGCTATGCGCCCAAACAGTGTTTTACCCCCACATGTAGGGTAGCAGCCTACTCAGGACAAATTGCAAAACAATTTTTGGGGTCCAATTTCTCCTGTTACCCTTAGGAAAATAAAAAATTGGGGGCAAAAATATCATTTTTGTGGAAAAAAATGATTTTTTTATTTTCACATCCGAGTGTTATAAACTTCTGTGAAGCACTTGGGGGTTCAAAGTGCTCACCACACATCTAGATAAGTTCTGTGGGGGGTCTAGTGTCCAAAATGGGGTCACTTGTGGGGAGTTTCAATAGTTTAGGTACATCAGGGGCTCTCCAAACGCACATGACACCCGCAGACCATTCCATCAAAGTCTGCATTCCAAAACGTCACTGCTTCCCTTCCGAGCCCCGACGTGTGTCCATACAGTAGTTTTCTCCCACATATGGGGTGTCAGCGTACTCAGGACAAATTGGACAACAACTTTTGGGGTCCAATTTCTCCTGGTACCCTTGGGAAAATAAAAAAATGGTGACTAAAAGATCATGTTTGTGGAAAAAATACGAATTTTTTATTTTCACGCCCGGGCGTTGTAAACTTCTGTGAAGCACTGGGGGGTCAAAGTGCTCACCTCACATATAGATAAGTTCCTTAGGGGGTCTAGTTTACAAAATGGTGTCATTTGTGGGGGGTTTCCACTGTTTAGGTACATTAGGGGCTCTCCAAAGGCAACATGACACCCGCAGACCATTCCATCAAAGTCTGCATTCCAAAACGTCACTACTTCCCTTCCGAGCCCTGACGTGTGCCCATACAGTAGTTTTCTCCCACATATGGGGTATCAGCATACTCAGGACAAATTGGACAACAACTTTTGGGGTCCAATTTCTCCTGGTACCCTTGGGAAAATAAAAAAATGGTGACTAAAAATCATGTTTGTGGAAAAAATACGAATTTTTTATTTTCACGCCCGGGCGTTGTAAACTTCTGTGAAGCACTGGGGGGGTCAAAGTGCTCACCACACATCTAGATAAGTTCCTTAGGGGGTCTAGTTTCCAAAATGGTGTCATTTGTGGGGGGGTTCCACTGTTTTGGTACATCAGGAGTTTTCCAAACGCGACATGGTGTCCGATCTCAATTCCAGCCAAAAACGTCAAATGGCGCTGCTTCCCTTCCGAGCTCTGCCATGCGCCCAAATAGTGGTTTACCCCCACATGTGGGGTATCAGCGTACTCAGGACAAATTGCACAATAACTTTTAGGGTCCTGCTACCCTTGGGAAAATAAAAATTGGGGTGAAAAGATCATTTTTGTGGAAAAAATATGATTTTTTAATTGTACCGCTGTACGTTATAAACTTCTGTAAAGCCCTTGTGGGTTCAAAGTTCTCACCACATATCTAGATAAGTTCCTTGGGGGGTCTAGTTTCCAAAATGGGGTCACTTGTAGGGGGTTTCCACTGTTTAGGTACATCAGGGACTCTCCAAACGTGACATGGCGTCCAATCTGAATTCCAGCCAATTTTGCATTGAAAAAGTCAAACGGCGCTCCTTCCATTCTGAGCTCTGCCATGCGCCGAAACAGTCGTTCCCCCCCACATATCAGGTATCTGCGTACTCAGGACAAATTGCACAATAACTTTTGCAGTTCAATTTCTCCTGTTACCCTTGGTAAAATAAAAAAAATTGAACCTGAAGTATTTTTTTTATGAAAAAAAGTTAGATGTTCATTTTTTTTTAAATATTCAAAAAAATTCCTGTGACGCACCTAAAGGGTTAATAAACTTCTTGAATGTGGTTTTGAGCACCTTAAGGGGTGCAGTTTTTAGAATGGTGTCACTTTTGGGTATTTTCTATCATATAGACCCCTCAAAGTGGCTTCAAATGTGATGTGGTCCTAAAAATAAAATGGTGTTGTAAAAATGAGAAATCGCTGGTCAACTTTTAACCCTTATAACTTCCTAACAAAAAAAAATTTTGGTTCCAAAATTGTGCTGATGTAAAGTAAACATGTGGGAAATGTTAGTTATCAAGTTTTTTGTGTGCCGTATCTCTGTGATTTAAGGGCATAAAAATTCAAAGTTGGAAAATTGCGAAATTTTCAAAATTTTCGCCAAATTTCCATTTTTCTCACAAATAAACGCAAGTTATTTGAACGAAATGTTACCACAAACATGAAGTACAATATGTCACGAGAAAACAATGTCAGAATCACCGGTATCCATGGAAGCGTTCGAGAGTTATGACCTCATAAAGGTACAGTGGTCAGAATTGTAAAAATTGGCCCGGTCATGAACGTGCAAACCACCCTTGGGGGTGAAGGGGTTAAAATGCTATACTCGTGCATGGAGTACAGTAAAATAGAAGCAGTGGACAGGACACTTGCAGGACATGTGCCCTGCTGGCTTTGTCTGTGAACCTCAGTAATGGCCAAAAAAAATGCTGGAAGGCAAATTTAACAGTCACACTGGACAGTAGCTAGCTACACTATCTGACTGATATACAACCACACAGCTAACTAGCTAAAATTTTGCTACTAACAGTGCCAGCATCAGGAGCAGCCTCTGTGCTGTTACATTGTCAAAATGGTGCTAAAAAAAAGATGTCAGCTATTTTTCTGGAGCTGGACATGTGATTTCACCAGCCAATGACACAAGCCTTGTGTCAGGACATTGTGGGTGTTTACTGCGCCCTGATTGGCTAGCCGCAATATGCACACATAAAGTTAGGGAAAAAAATGACTGTTTACAAGAGCGCCACATCTCTGAGCTCTGCAAACCCCTCCCCTCATCAAACATGTGCCAAACGCTCATGATACACCATCATTATCGTTGCTAAAGTGCTGAAAATACTTTTGTGGTAATGCAAATATTTTCCTGCACTTTTTACAGAATGATACCGATTTTTT
The DNA here is from genome assembly GCF_039654945.1 of Dendrobates tinctorius. NCBI lineage: Eukaryota > Metazoa > Chordata > Amphibia > Anura > Dendrobatidae > Dendrobates > Dendrobates tinctorius. The sequence goes on along the minus strand of NW_027361858.1, from coordinate 15,820,466 downwards.
CCGATTTTATAAAATTTTGCTTGTGTTTCCGATTACGAATCCGAATGTGCCATATGCGTGCCGAATTTATGTTTGGCGATAGTTTTCCGAACATATTCGCTCATCACTATTAGAGACGAAAGGATCATTGGAAATTTAAATTTGCTAGCTGACCCACTTTTTTATTTTTTAAATCAGTTTTCAGCAAAACAATTTGCAAAAATCATGCAATTAAAAAATTGGAATAGCATACGGGTGTGCTTGCCATTTGTGTGAACATCAGGCATTTGTTTGGCATAAGCTTCCCAGAGCAGGAAACAGCTTATACTTTAAGTAAACCGATTTGCACTCCCTTTCGGAAGCTGCAAAGAAATCCCTCATTTTGCTTTTATAGTGAGGGTCTAAAACTGTGGATAAACATTTTGAGGATCACATTGTTGATTCTACAAGTGATAATTTGAAGATTTTCAACTACAACGTATTGATTCCCCCTGCCCAAAAAGAACAATAAAATGCCAGATGGTAGACACACAGTAAGACAATGTTGCAACAGCCCACATTACGGTTATGGTGTGTATGGTTGCCAGATTGTAATATTAAGGCCGGAGTCACTCTAATGAGGAATACAGATGAGTGCTATGCGATAAAACATGGCATAGCACTCGGACCGCTGTTAATCTATTGGGCAGCTCCCATCACTGTTTTTTTTCTTGGACGTATTATACATGTGAGTGAAATCGCAGCATGCTGCGATTATACAGTACGCATATTTTGGCTGAGTCTCGCCAAAATGGTAAAAATAAAAACGTCAACTCGTTCTGCAAAAAATAAGACTTCACATGACTCGGTGGGTCAAAATATGGAAAAATTATAGCTCTCAAAATGTGGTGATGCAAAAACTATTTTTACAAGAAAAATTGTCTTTTAGCGTGTGACAGCTGCCAAACATAAAAACCTGCTATAAATAGTAGATCAAAACCGCCTTTATCACCCCCTTAGTTAGGGAAAAATAATAAAATTTAAAAAAAATGTATTTATTTCCATTTTCCCATTAGAGTTAGGGCTAGGGTTAGGGTTAGGGATATGGTTAGGGCTAGTTTTAGGGCTAGGGTTAGGGTTAGGACTAGGCCTAGGGTTAGGGCTGAGATTAGGGTTAGGGATGTGTTAGGATTAGGGTTAGAGTTAGAATTGGGGTTTTCCACTGTTTAGGCACATCAGGTGCTCTCCAAATGCAACACGACATCTGATCTCAATTCCAGCCAATTCTGTGCTGAAAAAGTCAACCTTTGGGGTCCAATTTCTCTTGTTACCCTTGGGAAAATAAAAAATTTGGGGCAAAAATATCATTTTTGTAGAAAAAAAATATGATTTTTTTATTTTTATGGCTCTACATTATAAACTTCTGTAAAGCACTTGGGGGTTCAAAGTGCTCACCACACATCTAGATAAGTTCCTTGGGGGGTCTAGTTTCCAAAATGAGAACACTTGTGGGGGTTTTCAACAGTTTTGGAACATCAGAGGCCCTCCGAACACGACATGACTAGAGTTGAGCGATACTGTCCGATACTTCAAAGTATCGGATCGGAATGGATCGGCCGATCTTAAAAAAAAGTATCGGTATCGCCGATTCCGGACTTCCGGTATCGGAATAAGAAAAATCCTGTTTTTCCCTTGTACAGCCTCTCTGGGGTCTGTACGGGCCTTTCGGGGGGCTGTGCCGGCCTGCCAGGGGGTCTGTGCAGGCTCCGGTGGTCTGTGCCGGCCTGCCGGGGGGCTGTGCAGGCTCCGGTGAGCTGTGCCGGCCTGCCGGGGGGCTGTGCAGGCTCCGGGGGGCTGTGCCGGCCTGCCGGGGGGCTGTGCCGGCCTGCCGGGGGGCTGTGCAGGCTCCGGGGGGCTGTGCCGGCCTGCCGGGGGGCTGTGCAGGCTTCGGGGGTCTGTGCAGCCATCGTCCGATGGGACTACAAGTCCCATCGGGCGATGCCTGCTACCATGACAGTGATTGACACATTAGCCAATGATGGGACAGTAGTAGTCCCATCATCCGGCTAATGTGTTGAATGTAAAAAAAAAAAAAAAAAAAAAAAAAATTACATGCTACATACATACAACATGCATACTACATACATGCTACATTCATACTACATACTACATACATGCTACATTCATACTACATATATACTACATGCAACATACATACTACATATATACTACATGCATGCAACATGCATACTACATATATACTACATGCAACATACATACTACATATATACAACATGCATACTACATATATACTACATGCTACATACATACTACATATATACTACATACATACTGCATGCTACATACATACTACATGCTACATACATACCACATACATACTACATACATACTACATGCTACATATATACTACATATATACTACATGCTACATACATACTACATATATGCTACATACATACTACATACATACTACATGCTACATACATACTACATATATACTACATACATACTACATACATACTACATGCATGCTACATACATACTACATGCTACATACATACCACATACATACTACATACATACTACATGCTACATATATACTACATATATACTACATGCATGCTACATACATACTGCATGCTACATGCATGCTACATACATACTACATACATACTACATGCTACATACATACCACATATATACTACATACATACTACATACAATACATTCATACAATACATACATAGACATACAGTACATATAACATAGAGTAACATACTTACCAATACTTGTCACATTGTTCCCCGAAGCCATTGTCTTTTACGGAATAAATATTAACATAACAAACCACAAAAATACTCACCCACGATCCGAAGCAGTCCACGAGTGTGTCCCACGACGATCTTGGGTAGAGAACTGCAGCATCAGCTGTTGCTGCCGTTCTCTACGGGCTGCAGGAATCCAATGACGGAAGGTAGGTATCCTTCCGCACTGTATTCCTCCGCCACTTAAAAAAAAAAAAGTCCCTAGTCTCACTTTATGCCATTGCTGCGTGGGAATTTCGGCAGCAAAACGGCAGCAACAGCTGATGCTGCAGTTCTCTACCCAAGATCGTCGTGGGACACACTCGTGGACTGCTTCGGATCGTGGGTGAGTATTTTTGTGGTTTGTTATGTTAATATTTATTCCGTAAAAGACAATGGCTTCGGGGAACAATGTGACAAGTATTGGTAAGTATGTTACTCTATGTTATATGTACTGTATGTCTATGTATGTATTGTATGAATGTATTGTATGTAGTATGTATGTAGTATATATGTGGTATGTATCTAGCATGTAGTATGTATGTAGTATGTATGTAGCATGCATGTAGCATGCAGTATGTATGTAGCATGCATGTAGTATATATGTAGTATGTATGTAGCATGTAGTATGTATGTAGTATGTATGTGGTATGTATGTAGCATGTAGTATGTATGTAGCATGCATGTAGTATGTATGTAGTATATATGTAGTATGTATGTAGCATGTAGTATGTATGTAGCATGCATGTAGTATATATGTAGTATGTATGTAGCATGTAGTATGTATGTAGCATGCATGTAGTATATATGTAGTATGTATGTAGCATGTAGTATGTATGTAGCATGCATGTAGTATGTATGTAGTATGTATGTAGTATGTATGTGGTATGTATGTAGCATGTATGTGGTATGTATGTAGCATGTAGTATGTATGTAGCATGCATGTAGTATGTATGTAGTATGTATGTAGTATATATGTAGTATGTATGTAGCATGTAGTATGTATGTAGCATGCATGTAGTATATATGTAGTATGTATGTAGCATGTAGTATGTATGTAGCATGCATGTAGTATGTATGTAGTATGTATGTAGTATGTATGTGGTATGTATGTAGCATGTATGTGGTATGTATGTAGCATGTAGTATGTATGTAGCATGCATGTAGTATGTATGTAGTATGTATGTAGTATTTATGTAGTATGTATGTAGCATGTAGTATGTATGTAGCATGCATGTAGTATATATGTAGTATGTATGTATGTAGTATGTATGTAGTATATATGTAGCATGTAGTATGTATGTAGCATGCATGTAGTATATATGTGTTATGTATGTAGTATGTATGTAGTATGTATGTGGTATGTATGTGGTATGTATGTGGTATATATGTGGTATGTATGTGGTATGTATGTAGTATGTATGTAGTATGTATGTAGTATGTATGTGGTATGTATGTAGTATGTATGTAGCATGTAGTATGTATGTAGCATGCATGTAGTATGTATGTGGTATGTATGTGGTATGTATGTGGTATGTATGTAGTATGTATGTAGTATGTCTGTAGTATGTATGTGGTATGTATGTAGTATGTATGTAGTATGTATGTGGTATGTATGTAGTATGTATGTAGTATGTATGTAGTATGTATGTGGTATGTATGTAGTATGTATGTAGCATGTAGTATGTATGTAGCATGCATGTAGTATGTATGTAGTATTTTTTTTTTTTTTTAACATTTAACACATTAGCCGGATGATGGGACTACTACTGTCCCATCATTGGCTAATGTGTCAATCACTGTCATGGTAGCAGGCATCGCCAGATGGGACTTGTAGTCCCATCGGACGATGCTTGCACAGACCCCCGGACATCAGCACAGCCCCCCGGCAGGCCGGCACAGCCCCCCCGGCAGGCCGGTACAGACCCCCACAGGGTGCACAGACCACCGGCAGGCCGGCACAGCCCCCCGGCAGGCCGGTACAGACCCCGGGCAGTCCACACAGCCCCCCGGCAGGCCGGCAGAGACCCCCGGAAGGCCCGAAATGACGGCGCATCATGATGCGCACACACCGCGCATCATGATGACGTCAGGCTGTCAATCAACTTTGAACTTCCGATTCCGATGCCGACTTCCGATATTGAAAAAATATCGGAAGTCGGTATCGGAATTCCGATACAGCAAGTATCGGCCGATACCCGATACTTGCGGTATCGAAATGCTCAACACTAGACATGACATTCGCAGAGCATTCCATCAAAGTCTGCATTCCAAAACGCCACTACTTCCCTTCCAAGCCCCGACGTGTGCCCATACAGTAGTTTTCTCTCACATATAGGGTATCAGCGTACTCAGGACAAATTGGGCAACAACTTTTGGGGTCCAATTTCTCCTGTTACCCTTGGGAAAATAAAAAAAATTGGGGAATAAAAAATCATGCTTGTAGAAAAAATATGATTTTTTTATTATCACGCCCGGGCGTTATAAACTTCTGTGAAGCACTTGGGGGTTCAAAGTGCTCACCACACATCTAGATAAGCTCCTTGGGGGGTCTACTTTCCAAAATAGGGTCACTTTTTGGGGGTTTCCACAGTTTAGGCACATCAGGGGCTCTCCAAAGGCAACAAGACAACTGCAGACTTTTCTATCAAAGTCTGCATTCCAAAATATCACTACTTCCCTTCTGAGCCCCGATGTGTGCCCATACAGTAGTTTTCTCCCACATATAGGGTATCAGCGTACTCAGGACAAATTGGACAACAACTTTTGGGGTCCAATTTCTCCTGTTACCCTTGGGAAAATAAAAAAAATTGGGGAATAAAAGATCATGTTTGTAGAAAAAATATGATTTTTTTATTTTCACACCCTGTGAAGCACTTCGGGGTTCAAAGTCCTCGCCACACATTTAGATAAGTTCCTTGGGGGGTCTATTTTCCAAAATAGGGTCACTTGTGGGGGGGTTTCCACAATTTAGGCACATCAGGGGCTCTCCAAACGCACCATGGCGTCCAATCTCAATTCCAGGCAGAAAAGTCAATTGTCGCTGCTTCCCTTCCGAGCTCTGCCATGCGTCTAAATAGTGGTTTACCCCCACATGTGGGGTATTAGCATACTCAAGACAAATTTCTCAATAACTTTTGGGTCCTGTTGCCCTTGGGAAAATAAAAATTGAGGGTGAAAAGATCATAATTGTGGAAAGAATATGATCTTTTAATTTTACGGCTGTACGTTATAAATTTCTGTAAAGCCCTTGAGGATTCAAAGTTCTCACCACACATCTAGATAAGTTCCATGGGGGGCCTAGTTTCCAAAATGGGGTCACTTGTGGGGAGTTTCCACTGTTTAGGCACATCAGTGGCTTGCCAAATGCGACATGGTGTCCGATCTCAATTCCAGCCAATTTTGCGCTGAAAAAGTCAAACGGCGCACCTTCCCTTCTGAGCTCTGCCATGCACCGAAATAGTGGTTCCCCCCACATATCAGGTATCAGCGTACTCAGGGCAAATTGCACAATAACTTTTGCGTCCAATTTGTCATGTTACCCTTGGTAAAATAAAAAAATTGGACCTGAAATATTTTTTTTTAAAACTTTCAGAAAATTCCTGTGAAGCACATGAAGGGTTAATGAACTTCTTGAATGTGGTTTTGAGCACCTTGAGGGGTGTAGTTTTTAGAATGGTGTCACTTTAGGGTATTTTCTATCATATAGACCCCTCAAAGTGACTTCAAATGTGATGTGTTCCCTAAAAATAAATTGGTGTTGTAAAAATGAGAAATCGCTGGTCAAATTTTAACCCTTATAACTTCCTAACAAAAAAAAATGTTGGTTCCCAAATTGTGCTTATGTAAAGTAGACATGTGGGAAATGTTACTTATTAAGTTTTTTGTGTGTCATATCTCTGTGATTTAAGGGTATAAAAATTTAAATTTGGAAAATTGCAAAATTTTCTAAATTTTTGCCAAATTTCCATTTTTTTCACAAATAAACGCAAGTTATATGAATGAAATTTTACCACTATCATGAAGTACAATATTTCATGAGAAAACGAAGTCAGAATCATTGGGATCCATGGAAGCACTCCAGAGTTATTACGTCATAAAGGGACAGTGGTCAGAATTGTAAAAATTGGTCCGGTCATGAACGTGCAAACCTCCCTTGGGTGTAAAGGGGTTAAAAGTTCCATATGAAGCAACAAATGAACATAACATCATCATATGTGATGTCGTTTGTAATATGTGGCCTATTTCAGACTTGCCAAGTAGCAGGCCACATTACACTATAGACTACATTTTGCAAGGCAAACACTGTGATTGAAAGTTAAAACATTTATTGTGTTACTTTGCAGTCACTGATGTCACTAGATGGTGACGCAGCTGCCAAGCTGCCAAGACCAGTACTGGCGGGAGTGACAGCAGTGGGCCAGGACTGATGATGTAGCCCCCAAAAAACGAAAATATCTGTGTTACGACAGACTGAATTTTATGGCTCCTGTTATGGATCTCAGACCGTAAGTGCATGCATGACACCACATTTTACACATGCTCTTACGGGCAAATATTAATAGGTTTTTTTTTCTACTTTGTGCTTAAAAAATAGAACTGACTCTAACCTTACAGAGCAAGAAACTGCTTCTGACTCAGAGGTCAACATTGATCCAGTTGGGGAAGGTGAAGAAGTGGCTGGCCCATCTTCGACACCATCATGCAGCAACCAACCACCACCACCAACAGCGCCTGCTGCCCAACAGAAGGCCAATCCAGAGGATGAGGACCGAGGTCACAGTAGCAGTCCAACCTTGCCTCTGGTTATCTCACCACAGGCTGACGCCATCTCACGCCGTGATCGGTGCAGCAGGGAGCTTTCCACCACAGACAACAGGAGGCAAGTGGACACTGGGGTGTTGGAATATCTGTTACGGACTGTGATTGATGATGGGGAGGAAGCTTACACATGCAGTCTTGCATGCTACCTATGTCCAATTCCCCAGGAGGTGGGGCTGTGGGCCAGAAGGGCCATACAAATTCTAATTGATGCTTGCACACCACCAAACAATCCCAACCAGTATTTGTTTTCCTTGAAAGGTGGCAAATATCAAGCAGTAACCATCTGCAAATACCAGGAATCCAAGAACAGAAAGCTGTATCAGTTGCTGAGCCACCTCCCCCACATATGCCAACACCACAGCCACAGTCAGCGCCAACTAAACATCGGACACAACATGTCCAATTTTCTGATCCTGCAGCACCTGCCCAATATGGCCACTTGAGCAGACCCACTGTTGGAGGCTGGTCCCAATGTGGGTATGCTCGACATGTTCATATTGGAGGGTATGAACAAATGGGCCACACCACTACTCAGGAGTACCAATATCTATACCCTACCTCCCACTACTATGCTCCCCAACAGGATCATTCCTTGGTCTGTAATCCTGGGTCAGCATCAGCCATCCCACAGGGGGAAAGTCAGGTTGATCCACAAACTAGGCAAACCTCACATGCTGTCCTCCCGCCATCACCATCCCCAACCTACCTTAACTTGTAAGGTAAAGTGTAATCCTCTCATATATGTTGTTTATTTTTGCCGTTTTATATAGGCCCAGTTTTATTCGCTCAATATGCCATAAGCTACAAATATGTTTTTTTTTGTTATATAAAAAACATGCTTTGATTAAAACCAGTTAAATCAATATGAGTGTTTTGTGATGTTATGACGATATAGATGATGTGTTTATTTTCATATTTTACACATTATTAGGCCAACACAAGACACACTTCAAACATTAACATTACTTTATTTTTGTCCCCAAAAAAGATCACAACATAGAAACTGCATTGTCTTGCCATGGAGTATATCCCTCTGGTGAAACAAAATAATTTATAAACACATCCCGCACTTTAAGTCCAGAGGGCTGATGACATGGATGAAGTACATGTGTAGTAGCCAAGCCATAATTTCCATCCGCTACTTCGGCACCATCATTTGATGTACAGTTATGGATTCTGGTGAAGTTGTGATGTATCACACAGGCTATAATAACCTCATACACATTTTCTTCACTAATTTGAATGGCTGACTGCAGGACCCACCATTTGGCAAAGAGAATGCCAAAGGCACACACACTCCACCAGTTGCCCTGCGCGGGATAGGCGGAAATGAAAGATTCTGCACCGGTGGTCCAGGCCTCTACGTGGATAAGGCCTCATGACTTTGCATGTTAATTGAAAGGCCTCATCAGCTACCAACAAATAAGGCACCGATTCCATAGTAGACCCTGGTAGCTGACGTGGGGGTGGGAGGTCCAACTCATTAGTGCGCAGCCGCTGATCCATTATGGAAGAATTGAAGACTCTGGAGTCTCAAGTTCTTCCATAGACTCCAGTATCTACAATTATAAATCTGTAGGCACTATCGACGAGGGCCAACAGCACTACAGAAAAAAACTGTTAAAACTGTTTATAATTATAATATTGGGGCCCTGAGTTTGGTGGCTTATGCACATGCATGTGTTTCCCATCCAGGGCTCCAATGCAGTTTGGAAACTGGCACTTTTCCATGTCACGGGCTATCCGCCTCCAGTCTTGTTTTTTGGGCTCAGGCATTACCGATTGATGCAGTCGGGTCCATATTTCAGATCACGTAGAACAGACAATGCCAGAGATGGTGGATTTCTCAATTAAAAATTCAAGATGAAGAGCTGCATAGGAGAGCCCAGTGAATAGGGATCTATAAGGGAATAGAAAAAAACAAAACTTGACATCCATGCCTCAAGTAAATAGTTTAGGCCATGCTAAAAGTTATGGGCAGTGGAAAATAAGCCCTGCCTAAATAAAAGACAACGCAATTCAATGCCTTTGGTCCTATTACAAACAGCATATAATGTCAATGGCAAAATGTGATACAAAACCTGAGGATGCAAAAAGGGAACAAACCGCTACAACAAAAGGAATGGATAAGTGTATTTCCTTAAAACACAAGTAAAATACATCATTAACATAGAGGATTAATACATACCGTAAAGTAAGTAAAAGGCGCTCCTCTGCAGAAATACACTTGCGCATCTTGGTGTCCTTGAAGGTGATCCCAGGGGGCACAGTCTCCAGCTGAATGTCAAATGTGGGCACGCTCATCCGACAATACTGGTAGAACTTGTCAGGATGGCTGCGTAGAGAAGCACACAGATGGTGGAAATGCCCTTTAGTCAGCCTTCACCTCAAAAGCGGATGTACCCACATTCTTCTCCACCTCTTCAGATCCAAAATCACTGGGTAAGGCTCCTCAAAACATCGGGACAAAACCCAGAGGAAAAGAACCCGCTCAGTAGTGTTGAAAGTAAGCCTGTCTAACATGTTTGACACAAAGCAGCAATACCACAACCCAAGCACGGGCTGAAATGCAAAGATTGGAGGGTGTCATCTGTTGTTGAGGCAATAAATTGAGTTGCTGATTAGGATTTAAATTAATTTCAGGCCATGAATCCGTTATATGCCCATTTTGCAAGTAAGTGACAAAATCACGTCATGCGCATCACATACGGATGCCATACCGATGTCACACGGATACTTAGATGCAAGGAAATTGCATCCTCGCATTGCAAACAGATTACACACGGATCACCATACAGAGAACATTGGTGTGATTCTCGGCCGTCAAAATCAGACTGATTTTTTTATACGTTGAGTGTGACTCCGGCCCAAAACTGTAAAAGTGGTATTTGAGAGAAGTGATATATACAGCATTAAATTATGCCCTCCACTTTCTCACCACTGATACACTTGCCTGAGGCATAAGAGGAGAAGTGTGATTTACATTTGGTACTATTACTCAGAGCCAGGACAAAGTATTTTGGGGCTTTAGGCAGACTAAGCAAATGGAGCCCCCCACCCCAAAGCAAAGGAATGGGTTAGAGACTAAGGGAGCAGGACCCCTAATTCACCTCATCCATCCCGTTGTGATGGGTTACATAGAAGCCTCAGATGATCAGAATTGTTACCTTTTTAAAAATATAAAAATTATAAAAGTGGTGCACCTAGAATCATAAAATGTTAGAGTTGGAAGGGACCTTCAGGTACTTTAGGGATCTAACTTGGCAGGGTGTGCAATTTCAAAATTAGATGCAGAATCAATAATTTTTTGCAGACCATTTACACAATGCAGAAAAAAAAATATTGATATCCATCCCTGATGTCCTATATTTTAAAAGTGGAACCCAAGGATTGCTATTAGTGATGAGCAAGCACTAAAATGTATGGATGATCGTTATTGGAAAGGAGTAATTCCTAATGCTCAGTTGCTATTTTCGGGTAACGAGTATAATTGGAGTGAATGGGAAATCCGAGCATTTTTCCTGCAGACCAGAAAAGGAGGTCTAGGGGGCAGTGAAAATGTTGAAGTAGATGGAAAAAGTGCTGAATGGAAGGAGAACCGCATGGGGAAGACGACTAGAAGCCTCTCTGACTCCCAGATCGCTGATGAGAACAATGATGTAACACTTTTACTCCACTTTAAGGACTGACAATAAAACATTCAAAATCGAGCATATTCCCATATCTATATATCATAATGGCATTTTTCCTGTTGTTTTTCCTTTTTACCCTTGATGAATTTTGCGTTCTGTTTCTAAAGATTTATTTGTTTACTTTTTGTATATATTATTGTCAGGCTGATGAAGGTCCAACAAGGACCGAAACATCCTCTGTTTTTGTGACTGCCTAAATAAAAAAAATCTGGATTTCCTTATCATAAGTTGAGTGCCAAGTTTCTTACTTTTACCTTCAAAGGGTACTGAAAGATCGTTCAACAGTAGCTGTGGTGGATGGCAAAGCACTTAAAATGAAGTTGCAGGGAAAAATATATTAGCCTTCTCCAAAAGTGCAGCCACATCAATGTACTTTAATTTGTCTTCTGCTAAATCCTTCTTTTTCCACTGATTATACCACAAATCTAATTCTGCAGAGATATCACCCAACCCATAAAACTCCATGAAAGACTTTGCATTGTTTTCCAAATCTTTTGAAGCCATTTTTAGCATGTATGAAGGATGAAGATAGGATAAGGCAAAAGCAGGTGTATTTTCGCGTGAGAATCTAACATTCAAAGATAACGTTAGGGAGTCAAGAAAAGGGATGATCAATGACCGTCTCCAGTATTCAATCGCAGTCTCGGATGGTGGATTACTTCTGTGTATTTGCTTTTGAGCAATTCATGGTACTGATAACTCAACCTCAACTTTCGCCGCGATATCATATGATTTTTTAACTAATTCATCAGAAACATGCTCAATTTCTTGTCGATCCTTCTTCATGACATCAAGGATTTGGGCAATATGTTTCCTCACCATAATCAAATCCATATTTTTACCTTGTAGAACGTTCACAACGGGTTCCAAAATCGCAGAGTATTTTGCAATCATAACTAAAACTATGATGAAAATTGGTTTAGTTACTGCACAGTGCAATTGATAGGCAGATTTTCTTGTAGCATAGTTTCTTTCGACCGAGAGATGTTCTAGTGCATTGACGAGTTCATGGAAGCTTTCTGAAAATGTTATCATATACAGCACCACCCATAAGGCTACCATATTATACACAGCACCATCCATAGGGCTCCCATATCATATACAGCCCCCCATAGGGCTCCCATCTCATATGCAGCTCCCCCAATGCCCCATAGGGATCCCATATAATATACATCCCTCATAGGGCTCCCATATCATATACAGCCCCCCATAGGGCTCCCATATCATATACAGCCCCCAAAAAGGCTCTCATATCATATACAGCCCCCCATAGGGCTCCCATATCATATACAGCCCCCATAGGGCTCCCATATCATATACAACCCCCCATAGGACTCCCATAATGGGAGCCCTATGGGGGGCTGTATATCATATGGGAGCCCTATGGGGGGCTGTATATGATATGGGAGCCCATCTCATAAACATCCCCCCATGGGGCCACATCCCAGTCCCACATCATATACAACAGCTCTCGCATTATTTCCCATCAGGTCACTATTTGATTTAACAAGTATTTACATTTTTTATTACAAAATCTTCTCTCCTCCTAGCAGCTCCAGCAGTCTCCGCAGCTTGTGTGCCGGCACCGTACTGCAGATCTCGAGGCACTCAGTGATGATGTCATCACTGCCTCAAGTCCCCACCGTGCTGATCTGCAGTGCAGAGCAGTCGGCAGACACAGAGGCTGGGATTAAAGCTATTTGCGGCTGTGGGTGCCCTCCGCTCTGCCAATGCATCATGCCATCCTGGTGCCCTGCCCTCTGCTTACCGCCGGCGCTGCCTAAGGCAACCGTTACCGTTACCTACTCAGACAGGTGGCGGTTGGTGGCCTCATCATGATAGGTGTGCGACCCTGCTTCTAGGGGGGGCAGTTACCCCCCCGCCCCTCGGTGGGTACGCCCAAGCTGGTAGATGTTATTAACAGCCATCATCGGACTGGGATCATACAGTACAGTACATCTGTAAAGTCCCTCATTTTATTCCCCCCTCTGCACAGCCCTTCATTTTATTCTTACATATATGATATACGCAGCCCTTAATTTTATTCCCCCTGGCACAGCCCCTCATTTTATCCCTTCATCTACACAACCCCTCATTTTATCCCCCCATCTGCACAGCCCCTCAATTTATCCCCCCTCTGTATAGCCCCTGATTTTATTCCTCATCTGCATAGCCCCTCGTTTTATTCCCCCATCTTATTCCCCCATATGCATAGCTCCTCATTTTATTCCCTCTCTGCATAGCCCCTCATTTTATTCCCCATCTCTGCACAGCCCCTCATTTTATTCCCCCCAGTAAGTAACTTTGCTGGAGTTCCTGTCAGTGAATAGGGCATATTACAGCTCCTCTGTTCTATTTTGGGGGGTGCTGACATCAATTATATTCATGCCAGACAGATACAAGGGAGTGCAGGGAAGGAGTAACGGCCGGGATGCAGTTAGAGAGAGGGGACAGTGCTCCCCTGTGTGCCCGCGCCCTGGATGTGTGCTGAATGTCTACGGCTGGAGGAAGGTCACAACTAGCTGCAGGCATTTAGAAATTTTTTTTTCAAATTGTGCCAGCTTCGAGTAGGCAAGAGGTAGTGCCTTAGGCAGGTATCTACCCTTCATACCCATTGTCACGGCCCTGCTACTACTGCTCGGATGGTTGCTGACGGCAGTGTTTATGCTGCTGCTAATGGCTCCCACATTTTTAGCCATGGTATAGGAATTGTTTTTGTCTAACTCTACCATGTTTATTGTCAGGGCTATTTTTTTTGCTCAATATACATTTTGGACACAGATATAACATGCATGCCATATACAAACAATACACTTTGTTAAACCAGGAAAGATGCAATTTAACCCCTTTCTGCCATCCGACGTACTATCCCGTCCATGGGACCTGGGCCCCTATGCCCATGGACGGGATAGTACGTCGGCGCGATCAGCGGCGCCCACGTGGTGAGCACTGCTGATCGCGGCCGGGTGTCAGCTGATTATCACAGCTGACACCCGGCACAATGTGTCAGGGGCGGTCACGGACCGCCCCCGACACGTGAACCCCTTGCACACCGCGATCAAACACGATCGCGGTGTACCGGGGGTTAAAGGGAAGCATCGGCAGGGAGGGGGCTCCCTCCGTGCTTCCCTGAGCCCCCCACGGCAGCGCAATGTGCAGCGCTGCTGCGGGGGACTCCTTTCCTCCAGGCCCCCGAATCCAAGATGGCGACGGGGCCTTCGGGGGCCTGCAGGAAGCTGGCTTCCTCAGTGCCTGCAAAGCGCAGGCATGAGGAAGCCTTCTGCAGTGCCTGTGTCAGATCGCTGATCTGTCACAGTGATCTGTGATGTGACAGATCAGCGATCTGTCACAGGACAGTGATTTCCCACCTGGGACTATTTAATAAAGTGAAAAAAAATAAAAAAAAGTGTAAAAATAATTAAAAAAAAATCGCCCAATATATTAGAAAAAAAAAAATATTCCCCCAATAAATCCATTTTTTGGAAATAATAAAAAAAAAACAATAAAAGTACACATATTAGGTATCGCCGCATCCGTAACGACCTGCCCTATAAAACTGTCCCATTAGTTAACCCCTTTAGTGAACCCCTTAAAAAATAAAAATAAAAAACGAAGCAAAAAATAATGATTTATTATCATACCGCCAAACAAAAAGTGTAATAACGCGCGATCAAAAAGACGCATATAAATATCCATGGTACCGCTGAAAACGTCATCTTGTCCCGCAAAAAACGAGCCACCACACAGCATCATCAGCGAAAAAATAAAAAAGTTATAGCTCGCTGAATAAAGCGATGCAAAAATAATTATTTTTTATATAAAACAGTTTTCATTGCATAAAACCGACAAAAACATAAAAAACGACCTAAATGAGGTATCGCTGTAACCGTACTGACCCAAAGAATAAAACCGCTTTATCAATTTTACCGCACGCGGAACGGTGTAAACGCACCCCCCCAAAAGAAATTCATGAAACGCTGATTTTTGTTCATTCTGCGTCCCAAAAATCGGAATAAAAAGCGATCAAAAAATTTCACGTGCCCGAAAATGGTACCAATAAAAACGCCAACTCGTCCCGCAAAAAATAAGACCTCACATGACTCGGTGGGTCAAAATACGGAAAAATTATAGCTCTCAATATGTGGTGATGCAAAAACTATTTTTACAATAAAAAGCGTCTTTTAGCGTGCGACAGCCGCCAAACATAAAAACCGCCATAAATAGTAAATCAAACCCCCCGTTATCACCCCCTTAGTTAGGGAAAAATAATAAAATAAAAAAAATGTATTTATTTCCATTTTTCCATTAGGGTTAGGGCTAGGGTTAGGGCTAGGGGTGTGTTGGGGTAGGGTTAGGGCTAGGGTTAGGGTTAGGGTAGGGTTAGGGTTAGGGCTAGGGTTAGGGTTAGGGCTAGGGTTAGGGCTAGGGTTAGGGCTAGGGGCGTGTTGGGGTTCGGGTTGGAGTTAGAATTGGGGGTTTCCACTGTTTGGGCACATCAGGGGCTCTCCAAATGCAACATGGCGTCTGATCTCAATTCCAGCCAATTCTGAGTTGAAAAAGTCAAATGGTGCTCCTTCCTTCCAAGCTCTGCCATGCGCCCAAACAGTGTTTTACCCCCACATATAGGGTATCAGCATACTCAGGACAAATTGCAAAACAACTTTTGGGGTCCAATTTCTCCTGTTACCCTTAGGAAAATAAAAAATTGGGGGCAAAAATATCATTTTTGTGGAAAAAAATGATTTTTTTATTTTCACGTCTGAGTGTTATAAACTTCTGTGAAGCACTTGGGGGTTCAAAGTGCTCACCACACATCTAGATAAGTTCCGTGGGGGGTCTAGTGTCCAAAATGGGGTCACTTGTGGGGAGTTTCAATAGTTTAGGTACATCAGGGACTCTCCAAACGCACATGACACCCGCAGACCATTCCATCAAAGTCTGCATTCCAAAACGTCACTGCTTCCCTTCCGAGCCCCGACGTGTGTCCATACAGTAGTTTTCTCCCACATATGGGGTGTTAGCATACTCAGGACAAATTGGACAACAACTTTTGGGGTTCAATTTCTCCTGTTACCCTTGGGAAAATAAAAAAATGGTGACTAAAAGATCATGTTTGTGGAAAAAATACGAATTTTTTATTTTCACGCCCAGGCGTTGTAAACTTCTGTGAAGCACTGGGGGGTTCAAAGTGCTCACCACACATCTAGATAAGTTCCTTGGGGGGTCTAGCTTACAAAATGGTGTCATTTGTGGGGGGTTTCCACTGTTTAGGTACATTAGGGGCTCTCCAAAGGCAACATGACACCCGCAGACCATTCCATCAAAGTCTGCATTCCAAAACGTCACTACTTCCCTTCCGAGCCCCGACGTGTGCCCATACAGTAGTTTTCTCCCACATATGGGGTATCAGCATACTCAGGACAAATTGGACAACAACTTTTGGGGTCCAATTTCTCCTGGTACCCTTGGGAAAATAAAAAAATGGTGACTAAAAGATCATGTTTGTGGAAAAAATACGAATTTTTTATTTTCACGCCCGGGCGTTGTAAACTTCTGTGAAGCACTGGGGGGGTCAAAGTGCTCACCACACATCTAGATAAGTTCCTTAGGGGGTCTAGTTTCCAAAATGGTGTCATTTGTGGGGGGTTCCACTGTTTTGGTACATCAGGAGTTTTCCAAACGCGACATGGTGTCCGATCTCAATTCCAGCCAAAAACGTCAAATGGCGCTGCTTCCCTTCCGAGCTCTGCCATGCGCCCAAATAGTGGTTTACCCCCACATGTGGGGTATCAGCGTACTCAGGACAAATTGCACAATAACTTTTAGGGTCCTGTTACCCTTGGAAAAATAAGAATTGAGGGTGAAAAGATCATTTTTGTGGAAAAAATATGATTTTTTAATTGTATGGCTTTATGTTATAAACTTCTGTGAAGCCCATGGGGGTTCAAAGTTCTCACCACACATCTAGATAAGTTCCTTAGGGGGTCTAGTTTCCAAAATGGTGTCATTTGTGGGGGGTTTCCACTGTTTTGGTACATCAGGAGTTTTCCAAACGCGGCATGGTGTCCGATCTCAATTCCAGCCAAAAACGTCAAATGGCGCTGCTTCCCTTCCGAGCTCTGCCATGTGCCCAAATAGTGGTTTACCCCCACATGTGGGGTATCAGCGTACTCAGGACAAATTCCACAATAACTTTTAGGGTCCTGTTACCCTTGGAAAAATAAGAATTGAGGGTGAAAAGATCATTTTTGTGGAAAAAATATGATTTTGTAATTGTATGGCTTTATGTTATAAACTTCTGTGAAGCCCATGGGGGTTCAAAGTTCTCACCACACATCTAGATAAGTTCCTTAGGGGGTCTAGTTTCCAAAATGGTGTCATTTGTGGGGGGTTTCCACTGTTTTAGTACATCAGGGGTTTTCCAAACGCGACATGGTGTCCGATCTCAATTCCAGCCAAAAACGTCAAATGGCGCTGCTTCCCTTCTGAGCTCTGCCATGCGCCCAAATAGTGGTTTACCCCCACATGTGGGGTATCAGCGTACTCAGGACAAATTCCACAATAACTTTTAGGGTCCTGTTACCCTTGGGAAAATAAAAATTGGGGTGAAAAGATCATTTTTGTGGAAAAAATATGATTTTTTAATGGTACCGCTGTACATTATAAACTTCTGTAAAGCCCTTGTGGGTTCAAAGTTCTCATCACATATCTAGATAAGTTCCTTGGGGGGTCTAGTTTCCAAAATGGGGTCACTTGTAGGGGGTTTCCACTGTTTAGGTACATCAGGGACTCTCCAAACGTGACATGGCGTCCAATCTGAATTCCAGCCAATATTGCATTGAAAAAGTCAAACGGCGCTACTTCCATTCTGAGCTCTGCCATGCGCCGAAACAGTCGTTCCCCCCCACATATCAGGTATCTGCGTACTCAGGACAAATTGCACAATAACTTTTGCAGTTCAATTTCTCCTGTTACCCTTGGTAAAATAAAAAAAATTGAACCTGAAGTATTTTTTTTATGAAAAAAAGTTAGATGTTCATTTTTTTTTAAAGATTCAAAAAAATTCCTGTGATGCACCTAAAGGGATAATAAACTTCTTGAATGTGGTTTTGAGCACCTTAAGGGGTGCAGTTTTTAGAATGGTGTCACTTTTGGGTATTTTCTATCATATAGACCCCTCAAAGTGGCTTCAAATTTGATGTGGTCCTAAAAATAAAATGGTGTTGTAAAAATGAGAAATCGCTGGTCAACTTTAACCCTTATAACTTCCTAACAAAAAAAAATTTTGGTTCCAAAATTGTGCTGATGTAAAGTAAACATGTGGGAAATGTTAGTTATCAAGTTTTTTGTGTGCCGTATCTCTGTGATTTAAGGGCATAAAAATTCAAAGTTGGAAAATTGCGAAATTTTCAAAATTTTTGTCAAATTTCCGTTTTTCTCACAAATAAACGCAAGTTATTTGAATGAAATTTTACCACTAACATGAAGTACAATATGTCACGAGAAAACAATGTCAGAATCAGTGGGATCCATGGAAGCGTTCCAGAGTTATGACCTCATAAATGTACAGTGGTCAGAATTGTAAAAATTGGCCCTGTCATGAACGTGCAAACCACCCTTGGGGTTGAAGGGGTTAAACAGAAATGCTAGGTAGGGTACATGTGATGGCCAAAAAGATCATTGCAACACCAGACTGACTGTAATATCAGTGTGATATGTATGTGTCTCCAATTTGACAGTTTAAACAGGTTTGCCAAAACAGATCTGCACAGTTAATTTTTTTGATTTATGTCAGATACTGAAGAACATATTTTCGGTCCGAGTGTGATCCGACAAAAGATCCTTGTTTTACCATTAGTCTGCTTATCCCCCTTTGTAACAGCACCTGAATGACACTGCTATCCTTTTCCTTCTGGTGGTCCGTACAGCAGCCCTTGGAGGATTAGCTTAGCTTCAGTGTTGGGCCTGTCACAACTACCTCAGGTGAGCAGTATAGGAGGTGTTTCTTTTATGATCAATTCACACATGGAATGCTTCTTATGTGTCTCTTATCAGTGTATATAATCATACACAATAATAACTATAATATATACACCCTTACAATTAGAGATTGTCGGGTCTAACGAAATCGGCCGACTATCGGGAAAAGTTGAAGGTCCGACTGAAACACGAAACCCAATGCAAGTCAATGGGGAAGTGGAGGACAGTAAACACACCTACATGCTGGACTGCTTTTTTAAA
The DNA here is from genome assembly GCF_039654945.1 of Dendrobates tinctorius. Taxonomy (NCBI): domain Eukaryota; kingdom Metazoa; phylum Chordata; class Amphibia; order Anura; family Dendrobatidae; genus Dendrobates; species Dendrobates tinctorius. Next base: position 15,800,926 of record NW_027361858.1, on the reverse strand, counting down.
CCCTTCACGACCAATGACGCCACATAGGCATCATGAAAACTGGTATCAATCTGACCAGTGATACCTATGTGGTGTCATGACTTTAAAGCCCCCCTGTGGGTCGGGTGACCTAGGTCACTGAAAGGTCACCCGACCCGCAGATACAGGGGGCTTTGTACTTCACCACGGGGGGCGTGGCTTCGCCCCCACGTGGCTATGATCGCTCTGATTGGCTGTTTCACTTTTAACAGCCAATCAGAGCGATATTAATATTTCATCAATGAAAATTGATGAAACATTACAATCCAGCCATGTCCGACGCTGCTGTAGCATCGGACATGGCTGGTGACACCAATCCGACCCCTCCCCACCGGTTAACGGGGGCGATCTGCCCCCGCCACTGAATGAAAGTGTTGCCGCTGTCATCATCTTCCCCCACCTTCCCTCCGCTCCCCCGCCTTCCAATCGCCCCCCCTCCCACCCCCAGTACTCACCAAGTGCCGCTATGGCTCCCGGTGTCCCACGGTCCCGGACCATGGGCGCCGCCATATTGGAAAATGGTGGGCACATGCGCAGTGCGCCCACCGGATGCAATTTCCATTCATTCATTTTGATCACTGTGATAAACTCTCACAGTGATCAAAATAGAATGAAAAGTAAATAACCCCCCCCTTTATCACCCCCATAGGCAGGAACAAACAATAAAATAAAGAAATTATTTTTATTTTTTTTTCCATTAGGTTTAGGGTTGGAAGAGGGTTAGGGTTAGGGTTGGAAAGAGGGTTAGGGTTGGAAAGAGGGTTAGGGTTAGGGTTGGAATTAGGGTTGGAATTAGGGTTAGGGTTGGAATTAGGGTTAGGGTTGGAATTAGGGTTAAGCTTGTGGTTAGGGATATGGTTAGGGTTGGGATTAGGGTTAGGAGTGTGTTGGGGTTAGGGTTATGGTTAGCGTTAGGGATGTGTTGGGGTTAGGGCTGTGGTTAGGGGTGTGTTGGGGATAGGGTTGAAGTTAGAATTGAGGGGTTTCCACTGTTTAGGCACATGAGGGGGTCTCCAAACGTGAAATGGTGCAAGCATTGATTCCAGCCAATTTTGCATTCAAAAAGTCAAATGGTGCTCCCTCCCTTCCAAGCCCTGACATGTGCCCAAACAGTGGTTTACCCCAACATATGGGGTATCAGCGTACTCAGGAAAAATTGCACAACAACTGTGGGGGTCTAATTTCTCCTGTTACCCTTGGGAAAATAAAAAATTGGGTGCTAAAAAATTATTTTTGTGGAAAAATTTTTATTTTTATTTTCACGTCTCTGCGTTATAAACTTCTGTGAAGCACTTGGGGGTTCAAAATGCTCACCAGGCATCTAGATAAGTTTCTTGGGGGTCTAGTTTCCAAAATGGGGTCACTTGTGGGGGGTTTCTATTGTTTAGGCACATCAGGGGCTCTGCAAATGTAATGACGACCGCATACCATTCCATCAAAGTCTGCATTTCAAAACGTCACTACTTCCATTCCGAGCCCTTACGTGTGCCCAAACAATGGTTACCCCAATATATGGGGCACCAGCGTACTCAGGACAAACTGGACAACAACTTTTGGGGTCCAATTTATCCTGCTACCCTTGTGAAAATAAAAAATTGCTGGCTAAAAATAATTTTTTTGAGGAAAAAAAATTATTTTTTATTTTCACGGCTCTGCGTAATAAACTTTGTGAAGCACTTGGGGGTTCAAAGTGCTCACAATGCATCTAGATAAGTTCCTTAGGGGGTCTAGTTTCCAAAATGGGGTCATTTGTGGGGGAGCTCCAATGTTTAGGCCCACAGGGGCTCTCCAAACACGACATGGTGTCCGCTAACGATTAGAAGTAATTTGCATTTCAAAAAGTCAAATGATGTTCCTTCCCTTCTGAGCCCTACCGTGCACCCAAACCGTGGTTCCCCCCCACATATGGGGTACCAGCGTACTCAGGACAAACTGGACAACAAGTTTTGTGGTCCAATTTCTCCTATTAGCCTTGTGAAAATTAAAAATAGCGTGCTAAAAAATCATTTTTGAGGAACAAAAGATATTTTTATTTCCACTGCTCTGTGTTATAAACTTTTGTAAAGCACTTGGGGGTTCAAAGTGCTCACTACACATCTAGATAAGTTCCATAAGGGGTCTAGTTTCCAAAAAGGGGTCACTTGTGGGGGAGCTCCAATGTTTAGGCACACAGGGGCTCTCCAAACGTGACATGGAAACTGCTAAATATTCCAGCATAGTTTCCATTCAAAAAGTCAAATGGCGCTCCTTCCCTTCTGAGCCCTGCCGTGCGCCCAAACAGTGGTTTATGACCACATATGAGGTATCGGTATACTCAGGAGAAATTGCCCAACAAATTTTAGGATCTATTTTATCCTTTTGCCCATGTAAAAATGAAAAAATTGATACTAAAATAAAATTTTTGTTGGAAAAATTAAAATGTCCATTTTTTCTTTCCACGTTGCTTTAGTTCCTGTGAAACACCTGAAGGGTTAATAATCTTCTTGAATGTAGTTTTCAGTAGCTTGAGGGGTGTAGTTTTTAGAATGGTGTCACTTTTGGGTATTTTCTGCCATATAGACCCCTCAAAGTGACTTCAAATGCGAGGTGGTCCCTAAAAAAATGGTTTTGTAAATTTTGTTGTAAAAATGAGAAATCGCTGGTCAACTTTTAACCCTTATAACTTCCTAACAAAAAAATATTTTGTTTCCAAAATTGTGCTGATGTAAAATAGACATGTGCGAAATGTTATTTAGTAACTATTTTGTGTCATATAACTCTCTGGTTTAACAGAATAAAAATTCAAAATTTGAAAATAGTGACATTTTCTAAATTTTCACCAAATTTCTGATTTTTTCACAAATATATGCAAAAATTATCGACCTAAATTTGCCACTATCATGAAGCCCAATATGTCACCAAAATCCAGTCTCAGAATCACTAGGATCCGTTGAAGCATTCCTGAGTTATTACCTCATAAAGGGACACTGGTCAGAATTGCAAAAAATGGCCTGGTCATTAAGGTCAAAAAGGCTTGGTCATGAAGGGGTTAAAGTGTGCGAAATCTCTCTCTCCCTGGACGCTGCACATGTCATCTCGTTGCCCACAGTGTACGTCCTTGCTCAGTGGCTGAAAAAAGTCACGTGCAAGCACTCTGGGAAATCCGACTTTGGCGCTCGTTTTGCCGACCGCATGGCTGACTTCACGCTGTGATCGGGTTTTGGTTGGTGAAATTTTAGCTGTGTCTTGCTGCCACTAGGGAGACAATCTATATGTGACTGATAGTTTTGTCAGTATGAAAATACATCTGCGTTATTAGAATCAGTCATTAGTGTTGCTAACACACTGCATACTTTTTTTTAATAATGTAGAAAAACAAAGGAGATTTTTAACAAGATGTGGATTGCAAAGTTGCTTATTTTTACAAGTACTTTACAATTTTACCCATTTAACTGTACTAATAAGTGTTGCTAATAACTTCAAGTAGAAGCTGATATGCTTATTGACTGATCAGTGTTCAGTCTCTTTGCATCCCTGACAAACAGTGGAAAGGTAGTATGATTTTAAAATGAATGGCTCAAGTTCACCAAACATAGAGTTGCTCTTAGGCTATGGTCACATTATCAGTATTTTTGGCTTTGGCTTACAAATTTTGGTTTTGGCTTACAAATACTGATGTAAAATACTGACCAAATACTGAACTTGTGCACGTGGCCTAAGGCCGGGGTCACACTGGAGAAGAATACGGACGAGTGAGAGGCGTTAAAAGCACACATTACACACGGACAAATGATTCTCTATGGGGCAGCTCCCATCAGCCGTATATTTCTCGCCTGTATACTACGGTCCGTGCCAATCGCAGCGTGCTGCGATTGTCAGCGTACTACGCCCGTAGTACGCCAATGCAAGTCTATGGGTGCGCTAAAAAAACGCATTACACACGGACCAGATGTGTGACTTGCGAGAAATACGCACCCGGTATATTTTAGAAAAGCCGGCAATTCAGTGCGCGATACAGTAAAATCACACTGACAGGTTTAATAACACAAACGAAAGAATAGATATAGACACATATAATACATACATATATATATATATACACATGTCATTGAGACACACATATATATATATATTTATATTTCACAGAGCTCTTCATAGCAGAATAGCCGCTAATTCAATTGCCGGCTTTTGTCAAATCATTCCCCAACCCGACATGAAATGACACATGGTTTACATACAGTAGACCATTTCATTTCATGTTTTGTTTTGTATGTCTTTCATTAGTAATTAGATGAGGGTTGATGTGTAAAATTTGGGAGGTGTAGGTGTTAATTTAAGGGGTTAATTCGTTGTTGAAAAATGCGTGGGCTCCCGCATTGACAAATTACCACGGGAGCCCACACATTTTTTTACAACAAACTAACCCCTTAAATTAACACCTACACCTCCCAAATTTCACAAATCAACCCTCATCTAATTACTAATGAAAGACATAGAAAACAAAACATGAAATGAAATGGTTTACTGTATGTAAACCATGTGTCATTTCATGTCGGCTTGGGGAATGATTTCACAAAAGCCGGCAAGTGAATTAGCGGCTATTCTGCTATGAAGAACTCTGTGAAATATATATATATGTTTATCTCAATGACATGTGTGTATATATATATGTATTCTATGTGTCTATATCTATTCTTTCGTTTGTGTTATAAAACCTGTCATAGGGCTCCATTATATGTCCATTTTGCAAGGCGGCGAGAAAATCTCGTCATACGGATTGCATACAGATGCCATACGGATTACATACGGATGCAGACATGTGCAAAATACGCAACCACACCTTGCTTACAGATGACATACGGAGCACTGTTTAGGGGCCATTCATCCGTATTACGCCTGTAAACTACGGACCGTATTTTTTGTCGGTTAGTGTGACCCCGGCCTTACAGAGATAATTTCCTCTCCAACTTGTAGATAGGGTTCTGAATAGGGGACTCCACTCCATATAGCTTAGTAGCAAGTAGACATAGGTCCTTATTGTAATCCTTTTAAGCATTAAAATTTCATAAATTAAAGTAACTCACTTTTTCATTCATCTACATGTTTAAATGAAGGAACTATCATTTTAGGTTCTTCTGGAAAATTGTACAATATTTATCCTTTATAACAACTTTCTTAGGTGAACCTGTACTTATCTATTTTATATCATCTGAGTAAGAGATAAGTGTGCAGATCTGCTCTGTAGAGAATGAATTATAGTAACTGGAACGTTCTGTTAGATGCTGCAGACCGCATTGTCCTCTTTCCTTTCATTTATGTCTGCACAATCCAGTTTGACATCATGTCATAAAAGTTTATAGGCTGCGTTCTCCGAACTCCTTGCTAATATCCCCAGCATTCCGCTGGCAATCCAAAATCAATACCACAGCTCCTCTCAATAAATAATGAAAGCTTGAACCAAGTCCAAATGTGCATGCTGACAATCCGAGGCAATTAGATTTAGCACTAACAAATATCAATCCCTGGGGTTAAGACGCAGTCAAGGAGCAGGAACACTGATGTCATCGTGTTAACGGGAAACCTAGGGAAAGTCAGCACAGTCATGGTAACCAACTTAATCTGGGACACCATTCTCATTCATAAAAAAACACACAGAAGTACAGGAATTCAGTGCTGCTCTGAGTATAAATCTATATATACATAGTTATGTTACAGCACATCAGTCATATGATAAACTCATTTCTGCTACATCAGTAACCCTATCACTGGTAAAGAACTAATCGGTGTTTACTACTAGGCTTTTTAGTGATTAGTGACCTAATTTGCACATTGCCCCCTTCTCAACCTAGAAAAAAAACAAAACCTCCAAATGCAGTATAGCTATATTTTTAAAAACCAACCGTCATTTTAATATTTATTTCATAAATCAATCAAAATAAGCAACATTTGTAATATATCTTATCATATAAATGTGCTCCTTTCTATGCCAAAATTGACGAGTAATTTTCAAAATTCTCAATTGTGATATAAAATCTGTATACAGTGAAGACAGACTTTACCGAGAATGGAGACGGCAGCTGCTACATATAATTCTATGTAGGCAAAAGGGGGAGGAGCTAGAGACAGAGCTCCTCCCTCCTGCCATCTACATAGAATCTCATCAGCACCAAGTGCGTCTCCTATCTCAGCAATGGGAAAGTCTGTCTTCACTGAATACAGACTTGACCACAGAATTGAGAATTCTGATAATTACTGATCAATTTTGACAGAGAAAAAGCAGATTTATCTGATAAGATAAATTACAAAGTTGCTTATTTTCATGTGTACTATTGATTTATTAAATAAAAATTAAAATGACTGTTATGCTGTAAATTAGCTAGTGTACATTGATTAATCGCATGATGACAAGGCAACTTTACATATTTGCACTTTATTTTTTTCCTACTTATCTTTCAAGAGCTGTAACTTTTTTATTTTGCTTCAAAATAGCCATAGCTTTTTTTTGCGGTGTGAGTTGTATTTGTTCTCCCATCACTTTAATATATAATGTACTGGAAAACAGAGAAAAAAAATCCAAGTTCAATTAAATACTGAAAAAATACAACTTTGCCTTTGTTTTTCGGGTTTTATTTTTATGGTGTTCATAGTGCACTAAAAATGACTTGACAACACGATTCTTCAGTACGATTATGGTGATATCACACTTGTAGTTTTTTGTTTTCATTTTAGTGAAAAAAAAATTCAGAACTTGGTTTGTGATGCCATTTTCTGAGATCTGAAACTTTTTGTATTTTTCCATCGGTGGTACTATGTGAGGTGTTGTTTTTTTGCACATTGAGCTGATGGTTTCATTGATACCATTTTGCAGTATATATGATTTTTGATCATTTCTATTTAATTTTTTGTTAGGACTGCAGCATTAGAAAAACTGCAGTTTTTGTATTTTAATTATTTTTCTCTAATGAAACAAGCTGCTGCTCACTCAGAGGAAGACAAGAGACTAAATGTCAAGGGTTTACAGCGACAGAGAGGAGTCAGAAGACCGCAGCATTTGATTTCTCCTACTCTTGCACTGTTTAGAAGCACTTCACCTGCATATTAAGCCGTGCAGGTTTCTTTTAGCAGTGCAAGAGTTAATCTGCTTAGTTGAGAGCTCTTGGAAGCTTTTCTGCATTAAGACTCTCAGCTGTTCACAGTTAGCCACTCTCCTATCCTATATATTTCATTGCTGCATGGTTTAGGAGATCGTGGGTTGTTGGGTTGTTGTCTGAGAATGTGTTTGGTGGATTTTTCTGAGACTATTGCAAGGTTATGGTTGTGTGCTAATCCCCTCCTTCTCCTACTTTGGTTTTTCCCCACCCTCCACTCCCCGGTGTTTACCTCTATTGTTTGTGTGGGTATATTTGTATAATTGATATATTCTGTTATCCCTGTTTGTATTAACTTGTTAGCCTGGTTGGTGTATTGCCCTACGCTACTACTGTCCTCTTCCCTGGTTGGGGGAAGGGTACAGACTAAGGGCGTAGCTCAGGCAAAGTATGTGGCCCCAGTGTCTTCACCATCAGAAGTAATCCAGAGAACCGGTGGATCTAGGACGCCCCTAGTGTTGGGGGCAGGTAAGGAGCCTCTGGTCCCGGGATACCCAACAACTTATTTGTGACACTAAAATTACAGAGGGCTGAGAGCAAGAAAATTATACTTGGGAATTTTGTTTTTTTCATTGATATAGTTATGATAATGATGATTATTACGCCAGAGATTTTTTTTCCAGTCCGTGAGATAACACCTTTAGCCTTTGCAATACCAACTAATAATCTCATACAAACACCAATTTTGTAACTGTATGTTATTAATAAGTTTCTCAGTTTCAATATGCTCCTGTAGTTGCTCCATGTGTGATTTGTCACCATATGTAACTTCATGTTTGTGATGTACAATATTAATATTATGGCTAGAGTTGAGCGAAACGGGTCGAAAAAATTCAAAAGTCGCCGACTTTTGGCAAAGTCGGGTTTCATGAAACGAAACCCGACCCTAGGATGAGGTCGGCCACGAGGTCGGCGACTTACGCGCCAAAGTCGCGTTTCAAAAGTTTGTTTTGCGCTCTTTTTCAGCCAATCAGGATCCACGGACACTGTGGGCAACGTGATGACATAGGCAGGGGTCACCACCATCTTTCAGAAGGGCATGCAAGTGATTGGCTTGCTTTGGTGGGCGTCACAGGGGGTATAAAAGGGCGTGCACGCCGACCGCCATCTTACTTCTGCCGATCTTAGTATAGGGAGAGGTTGCTGCTGATTCTGTAGGGAGAGCGTTAGGCAGGGAAGAAGACAAAAAAACTGCTTCTGCTGCTAGCGATTTGGCCTGCACAACACACCAGTCACTGTGTGTGCAGTGCAAGGGGAGGCTATATAGTGGTGTATCAGTGGTGTTGGTTGTTGGGCTGCCTTCTAAGGCTTCCTGACATTCCTGCATTGCTGTTTACCCACTGCTCCGCAAACTGCTTTTTTAAAAGCAATCCCAATTTTTTTTTTGTCCTGCTGAGAAGAAAAAAAAACTGCTTCTGCTGCTAGCAATTTGGCCTGCACAACACACCAGTCACTGTGTGTGCAGTGCAAGGGGAGGCTATATAGTGGTGTATCAGTGGTGTTGGTTGTTGGGCTGCCTTCTAAGGCTTCCTGACATTCCTGCATTGCTGTTTACCCACTGCTCCACAAACTGCTTTTTTAAAAGCAATCCAATCTCCCTTATCCTCTAGTCACTTTTGTCACAGCTGTGCCATCGAGCCTGTCACATAGCGCTCAGATATTCATTGGGCCTCACACAATCCAAAAGTGCCCAGTGTCCAAAAGTGTGTGCAGAGATTCAAAATCTCCCTTATCCTCTAGTCACTTTGGTCACAGCTGTGCCATCGAGCCTGTCACATAGCGCTCAGATATCAGTGGGCCTCACACAATCCAAAAGTGTCCAGTGTCCAAAAGTGTGTGCAGAGATTCAAAATCTCCCTTATCCTCTAGTCACTTTGGTCACAGCTGTGCCATCGAGCCTGTCACATAGCGCTCAGATATCAGTGGGCCTCACACAATCCAAAAGTGTCCATCCAGTGTCCAAAAGTGTGTGCAGAGATTCAAAATCTCCCTTATCCTCTAGTCACTTTGGTCACAGCTGTGCCATCGAGCCTGTCACATAGTGCTCAGATATCAGTGGGCCTCACACAATCCAAAAGTGTCCATCCAGTGTCCAAAAGTGTGTGCAGAGATTCAAAATCTCCCTTATCCTCTAGTCACTTTGGTCACAGCTGTGCCATCGAGCCTGTCACATGGCGCTCAGATATCAGTGGGCCTCACACAATCCAAAAGTGTCCAGTGTCCAAAAGTGTGTGCAGAGATTCAAAATCTCCCTTATCCTCTAGTCACTTTGGTCACAGCTGTGCCATCGAGCCTGTCACATAGCGCTCAGATATCAGTGGGCCTCACACAATCCAAAAGTGTCCAGTGTCCAAAAGTGTGTGCAGAGATTCAAAATCTCCCTTATCCTCTAGTCACTTTGGTCACAGCTGTGCCATCGAGCCTGTCACATAGCGCTCAGATATCAGTGGGCCTCACACAATCCAAAAGTGTCCATCCAGTGTCCAAAAGTGTGTGCAGAGATTCAAAATCTCCCTTATCCTCTAGTCACTTTGGTCACAGCTGTGCCATCGAGCCTGTCACATAGCGCTCAGATATCAGTGGGCCTCACACAATACAAAAGTGTCCATCCAGTGTCCAAAAGTGTGTGCAGAGATTCAAAATCTCCCTTATCCTCTAGTCACTTTGGTCACAGCTGTGCCATCGAGCCTGTCACATAGCGCTCAGATATCAGTGGGCCTCACACAATCCAAAAGTGTCCATCCAGTGTCCAAAAGTGTGTGCAGAGATTCAAAATCTCCCTTATCCTCTAGTCACTTTGGTCACAGCTGTGCCATCGAGCCTGTCACATAGCGCTCAGATATCAGTGGGCCTCACACAATACAAAAGTGTCCAGTGTCCAAAAGTGTGTGCAGAGATTCAAAATCTCCCTTATCCTCTAGTCACTTTGGTCACAGCTGTGCCATCGAGCCTGTCACATAGCGCTCAGATATCAGTGGGCCTCACACAATCCAAAAGTGTCCAGTGTCCAAAAGTGTGTGCAGAGATTCAAAATCTCCCTTATCCTCTAGTCACTTTGGTCACAGCTGTGCCATCGAGCCTGTCACATAGCGCTCAGATATCAGTGGGCCTCACACAATCCAAAAGTGTCCAGTGTCCAAAAGTGTGTGCAGAGATTCAAAATCTCCCTTATCCTCTAGTCACTTTGGTCACAGCTGTGCCATCGAGCCTGTCACATAGCGCTCAGATATCAGTGGGCCTCACACAATCCAAAAGTGTCCATCCAGTGTCCAAAAGTGTGTGCAGAGATTCAAAATCTCCCTTATCCTCTAGTCACTTTGGTCACAGCTGTGCCATCGAGCCTGTCAAATAGCGCTCAGATATCAGTGGGCCTCACACAATCCAAAAGTGTCCAGTGTCCAAAAGTGTGTGCAGAGATTCAAAATCTCCCTTATCCTCTAGTCACTTTGGTCACAGCTGTGCCATCGAGCCTGTCATATAGCGCTCAGATATCAGTGGGCCTCACACAATTCAAAAGTGTCCATCCAGTGTCCAAAAGTGTGTGCGGAGATTCAAAATCTCCCTTATCCTTTAGTCACTTTGGTCACAGCTGTGCCATCGAGCCTGTCACATGGCGCTCAGATATCAGTGGGCCTCACACAATCCAAAAGTGTCCAGTGTCCAAAAGTGTGTGCAGAGATTCAAAATCTCCCTTATCCTCTAGTCACTTTGGTCACAGCTGTGCCATCGAGCCTGTCACATAGCGCTCAGATATCAGTGGGCCTCACACAATCCAAAAGTGTCCAGTGTCCAAAAGTGTGTGCAGAGATTCAAAATCTCCCTTATCCTCTAGTCACTTTGGTCACAGCTGTGCCATCGAGCCTGTCACATAGCGCTCAGATATCAGTGGGCCTCACACAATCCAAAAGTGTCCATCCAGTGTCCAAAAGTGTGTGCAGAGATTCAAAATCTCCCTTATCCTCTAGTCACTTTGGTCACAGCTGTGCCATCGAGCCTGTCACATAGCGCTCAGATATCAGTGGGCCTCACACAATACAAAAGTGTCCATCCAGTGTCCAAAAGTGTGTGCAGAGATTCAAAATCTCCCTTATCCTCTAGTCACTTTTGTCACAGCTGTGCCATCGAGCCTGTCACATAGCGCTCAGATATCAGTGGGCCTCACACAATCCAAAAGTGTCCATCCAGTGTCCAAAAGTGTGTGCAGAGATTCAAAATCTCCCTTATCCTCTAGTCACTTTGGTCACAGCTGTGCCATCGAGCCTGTCACATAGCGCTCAGATATCAGTGGGCCTCACACAATCCAAAAGTGTCCAGTGTCCAAAAGTGTGTGCAGAGATTCAAAATCTCCCTTATCCTCTAGTCACTTTGGTCACAGCTGTGCCATCGAGCCTGTCACATAGCGCTCAGATATCAGTGGGCCTCACACAATCCAAAAGTGTCCATCCAGTGTCCAAAAGTGTGTGCAGAGATTCAAAATCTCCCTTATCCTCTAGTCACTTTGGTCACAGCTGTGCCATCGAGCCTGTCACATAGCGCTCAGATATCAGTGGGCCTCACACAATCCAAAAGTGTCCAGTGTCCAAAAGTGTGTGCAGAGATTCAAAATCTCCCTTATCCTCTAGTCACTTTGGTCACAGCTGTGCCATCGAGCCTGTCACATAGCGCTCAGATATCAGTGGGCCTCACACAATCCAAAAGTGTCCATCCAGTGTCCAAAAGTGTGTGCAGAGATTCAAAATCTCCCTTATCCTCTAGTCACTTTGGTCACAGCTGTGCCATCGAGCCTGTCAAATAGCGCTCAGATATCAGTGGGCCTCACACAATCCAAAAGTGTCCAGTGTCCAAAAGTGTGTGCAGAGATTCAAAATCTCCCTTATCCTCTAGTCACTTTGGTCACAGCTGTGCCATCGAGCCTGTCACATAGCGCTCAGATATCAGTGGGCCTCACACAATCCAAAAGTGTCCAGTGTCCACAAGTGTCTGCAGAAATTCAAAATCTCCCCTGTCCTATAGACACCTTGTACCTTGTTTTACATTACTATATAGTTTGTTGGATTTTGTCTACATTTCTACCAAAAATGAGGAAGGCTGGTGGAAGAGGCCGTGGAATTGGGCGGGGGTTGGCAGCTGGTAATGATGGTGTTGGTGGTGGATCTGATGGTAGTGGCAAGAGCAAAATAGGACCGAATGCAGGAGGTGCTGACTCTGCGTCATCGTCTGGCTACATAAGGCCTCGAACGCTTAGTTTTCTAGGAGTTGGCAAACCGCTTTTAAAGCCAGAGCATCAGGAAAAAGTTTTGTCTTACATTGCTGACTCAGCCTCCAGCTCTATCGCCTCCTCTTCTTCAGTTGTAAAAAGTAAAAGCACTGAGTCGTCATTGGAGGCTCATGTTCATGAACCACACCTTTCCTTGTGTCCTTCACCCCAACCAAGATTGAAGGATGACGCAGGCCATACTACTGATTACTCCATGGAGCTGTTTTCACATACCATGCCTGGATTATCAAGTGAAATGGTGAATTACCCAGGCCAAGATGAATCTGACATGGAGTGCACTGATGCACAGCCGCTGATGGATGATTCTGCTGGTACATTCACTCAGAGCACTACATTGTCCTCGCAGTGTACAGAGCCAGATTCTGACCCTGATGAGACTCAGGTGCCCCTTCCCGCACACTATACCACCATACACGGTGACACAGAGGAAGGTGCACATGACATAGAAGAGGAGGTGATGGATGACCCAGTTGTTGACCCAGATTGGCATCCATTGGGGGAAGAGGGTGCTGCTTCCAATAGCTCAGATGAGGAGCATCCACAGCAGACATCGACATCGCAACAGCTGTTATCTGGCAGGCCCGGAGCACTCCAAAGACAGGTTCCAAACATCAAAAGAGTTGCTGGACAGCTTGTCCAGAGGGTCAAAAGATCACAGCGTGCTAGGCCGCAAAATGTCTGCCAAAGTAGGAAGAGTGCAGTGTGGCACTTTTTTGACCAAAATCCTCATGATCAGGCCAAGTTTATCTGTAAGAAGTGCGCAAAGACCTTTAGCCGAGGGAAAAATCTGAAAAATTTGAATACCAGTTGCATGCTTAGACATTTAACCAGCATGCACTTGCAAGTGTGGACACAACACCAAACCTCAAGTGCCACATGTGCAACTGATCACAACGAAGGTAGTCAGCAACGCTACATTGTTTCCCCCACTGTAAGCCCACCGGTTAGCACAGCAGCAAATGTTGAGTTGTCGTTGCAAGACCACAGCAGTCAGGGAATCCCACTGTTATATCAACGAAAGACTGATTCTAGGCCATCAGAAAGAACACCAACTCCATCAACATCATCAACCCTCTCTCAGTCCGCCCTGTCCACCGCTACTTCCACCATATGCAGCTCTCAAGTCCAGCTCACCCTCCCAGACACTATGAGTAGGTCAAGAAAGTACTCAGTCTCTCATCCGTGTACACTGGGTTTGAACGCCCACATTGCCAAACTAATCTCGTTTGAGATGATGCCCTTTCGGTTGGTGGAAAGCACAGCTTTCCGCAAACTCATGGCCTATGCAGTACCACGCTATGACCTACCCAGTCGCCACTTCTTCTCTCGCAAAGCCATCCCAGCCCTCCACCATCATGTGAAAGACCGCATTGTCCATGCACTCAAGCAGTCAGTGAGCGGAAAGGTGCACCTCACAACTGATGCATGGTCCAGTCGCCATGGCCAGGGCCGTTACGTGTCCATCACTGAGCACTGGGTTAATGTGGTGGATGCAGGGTCCACAGGGGACAGCGGTGGTGGGACAGTGCTGCCTAGCCCACGGTATAGGAAACAGTTGGCTGTAGGCGTTCGACCCTCCTCCTCCTCCTCCTCCTCCAGAAGCGAAAGCTCGTCCACAGAGCGCAGTCGTACGATCACTCCATCTGCAGCTGCCACTGTTGCACACGATGTGTCCCCCTATCGAGCAGCTAGTGGAAAGCGTCAGCAGGCTGTGTTGCAGATGATGTGTTTGGGCGACAGACACACCGCCGAGGTGCTGGCCGAGTACTTGAAGCGACAAACTGAGTCATGGCTGGGCAGTGTACATCTTGAGGCAGGCAAGGTAGTTAGTGATAACGGCCGTAATTTTGTGGCAGCCATAGCCCTTTCAAAACTCAGCCACATACCTTGCTTGGCTCACACCTTGAACCTGGTGGTGCAGTGCTTCCACAAAAATTATCCGGAGTTAACAGCCCTGCTCCAGAAGGTGCGAAGACTGTGCGCGCACATCCGCCGGTCGCCTGTACACTCCGTTCGTATGCAGAAGCTGCAGCGATTGCTCCACCTTCCCAACCACCGCCTCATTATCGACATTGCAACAAGGTGGAACTCCACCCTGCACATGGTGGAGCGGCTGTGCGAGCAGAGGCAGGCCATAATGCATTTGTGGGAGGATACACGGCCAGGCACTTTGAGAGCAGACATGGAGTTGACAGGTGTGCAGTGTTCGAAGCTGAAAGACCTTTGTAAAGTCCTTCAGTGTTTTGAGGAATGCACACGGCTGGTAAGCGCAGACGACGCCATCCTAAGCATGAGCATCCCACTTATGCGTCTGCTCATGCAAACTTTCACGCACCTTAAGGAGCAGGCGTCTGCAGCCAATGTTGATGAGGAGGAAGAGGAGGAGGGAATCCTTGATGACATTCAGCCATTGTCTGCTCAGGGACCTCTCCTGGACGAGGTGGAGGAAGAAGAGGAGGAGGAGGATGATGATGGGGATGATTACTTAGGGGAGGAGGATGCATCTCGTGGGGCAAGTGAAAATGTTGGCGTGGCAAGGTCTGGTACAGGGTTTGTGCGTGACTGGAGGGATGTGGATTTGCCAGAAAGTGCTCCTACACCCAGCACTCGCAGTGCATCATTGACACCGGGAACATTGGCCCACATGTCAGATTATGCCTTGCGGATCCTAAAAAGGGACCCCCGCATTGCCAAAATGATGAACGATGACGACTACTGGTTGGCCAGCATCCTGGATCCACGCTATAAAGGCAAATTACAAAACATCATGCCACAGGAGAACCTTGACCTAATATTGGCTAATAAACAAGCAACTCTGGTAAATCGGTTGCTTGAGGCACTCCCAGCACACAGCAGCGGTGATGGTTCTCACACGAGCCGTACGGGCCGGGGGCAGCTTGGCAGAGGTGTTCGTGGTGCACACAGCAGAAGTGGCGTTGGAGACAGGGGTTTCATGACAATGTTGTGGACTGATTTTTCAAATACCGCTCACACAACTGGTAATACTGCATCGATGGAAAGTGACAGGAGACAGCAGTTGTCAACTATGGTTACAAACTACTTTTCCTCCCATATCGATGTTCTCCCACACAGGTCATTCCCCTTTGACTATTGGGCCGCTAAACTGGACACCTGGCCTGAATTGGCCCAATATGCCTTACAGGAGCTCGCTTGCCGAGCTGCAAGTGTGCTATCGGAAAGAGTCTTCAGTGCAGCTGGATCAATCCTGACAGAAAAAAGGACCCGTCTGTCAACCCAAAATGTGGATGATCTAACCTTCATTAAAATGAACCACGCATGGGTTTCCAAGGATTTTGTCCCACCTTCCACTGATGACACATAGGGTGACAGAAAAATGGCTTGCTTTGGTCCACCTCTTCCTGGTACTTCACCTATTTCGCCTTTTGCATCAGCTGAATGTCCAACATCAACATATGCCACTTTCTAAAACTCCCTAACTGTGCTGCCTCCCCCCCCGTGGCCGGGGTCACCACCGAGCGCACGACACCGTGCGAGTGCCGTTGCCCTGGACAGGTGGGTAGGCCGACTCTTGGGCGCGGGCACTGACACAGGGTCCCTCATAGTGCAATCAAGTGTCTCTGACGGTGGTGGTGCACACCCGCCGTCAGACACACCGCTGTACTATGAGGGGCCCAGTGCCAGTACCGACGCCCACGAGTGGGCCCCCCTTGCTTGGGCAGGGCCCCAGCATTTGCAATCTTTACCTCTCCCTGCTCCTCCGCTGTGTAATCTGGGCCGTCAAATCCATACTGGGCCTAACACCGTCTGAGCCTGCCTCCTGAGACATATATTTTGAATGTGTACGCTATCCATACATGTTATCCGGGGATACGGTACCCTTTCTAACCTTTGTGCAATCACGTGCAATCTATACTGGGCCTAACACCGTCTGAGCCTGCCTCCTGAGACATATATTTTGAATGTGTACGCTATCCATACATGTTATCCGGGGATACGGTACCCTTTCTCACCTTTGTGCAATCACGTGCAATCCATACTGGGCCTGACACCGTCTGAGCCTGCCTGCTGAGACATATATTTTGAATGTGTACGCTATCCATACATGTTATCCGGGGATACGGTACCCTTTCTAACCTTTGTGCAATCACGTGTAATCCATACTGGGCGTGAGAACGGCTGGCGAGCTGTTAAGCAAGCTACAGCACCTGTGGTTTGCACACGTAAGTTTTTCATTTTTTCAGGAATGACGGTTAGGCCTAATTCCGGAACTGCGGTTGACCTGCACTTACTGGGAAATCATTGTTCGCGGGTAATAATTGTAATCAGTGATCCCCATCACTAACGTTGTTCAGCGGGTTATCTGCACCTGTAAGCGACAAACGCTGGCCTTTTCAGTGTAGCGCACATGCAGCCACGGACATGTAAGGGCATGACACACCAGTTATTGGCCAATCTCATGTGCCAGAGCCTCACGTGTCCCTCTAGTAAGCCGGACTCGGACTGCGGGGCATGACGGAGTCTCGTTCATTAACGGAATTAAGCTTGCAATGTGTGCATCTGTTCTGTAGCTGGCATGGTTGAGGTTTCCCAGGTGGAGTCGAATTTAACCGTAGGCTCCACTCCTGGTGGTGCCCTTCTGGACATTCCTTTAAGGTTCAGCTTTGCAACCATACTGCCCACGTAAAACAAACACTTTGCCTTCATGAACGCTGTTTGGAGGGTCATGACTCGTGGGAATAACGCCGCCCAATCAGTTAACCTGCTAGAGAGATCCTTCGTTGCTCCCAAGCTTGACATCACACTCCCTAGGAAGAAGGTAATGCCACTGTGGTGACCGTACTCCTGGGGGCGACACAAGTGCACTGATGCCCAGCCACTGCTCGATGAATCTGCTGGTACATTGACCCAGACCACTACATTCCCCTCGCACGCTACACGACCTGAATCTGACCCTGATGAAACTCAGGTTACCCTTCCCATATACAGTTCCATCTTACACGGTGACAAAGAGGAGGCTGCAGATGAAAGTGCAGGTTCGGCCCACCCGCCATCAGACACACCACTGTACTATCAGGGGCCCTGTGCCAGTGCCGTCGCCAACGAGTGGGCCCCCCCTGCTTGCCCAGGATCACAGCACTTGCAAAGTTGAAATACTGTGCAGTGAGATGGAAGATGGGGACGACGAGGAGTCCAGACAAGTACAGGGATTCCCTAGCGAGGAGACTTATTTGATTGTTTTCAATGTTGGGACAGCAATTTTTGGGGAGCACTATACTCTGGAGAATGATAGATGGGGCCCACCATACACTGGAACATTCCAAAGGTGGACATCAGACACTGGAGCAGCATTTACAGGGCCCATTATACACTAGAGCATTAGAAATGGGGCCCATTATGTTTGGAGCATTATTTGGGCCCATAAGACAGTGGAGCTTCATCCATGGGGACCAACATATACTGTAGCATTATGTGGAGCTCATCATATACTGTTTCAAACATTATATGGGACCAATGATTCTGTATGGAGAAATAGATGGGCCTCGTCATGAGATGTAAAAAGTGAGGTATTTTTCATTGTACTATACCGCTATTTCTCTGCCGTATCGGAGCATGATGAGTTGTGGTATGTGTTAAAGGGGCGCTCTTTCGCCCAGGGCACATGAAAACCTGGAGCCAGCCCTCCCCCCCACAGTCTGTAGCCAAATAACCCCCATTTTTCAGTGCGTAACTTGTATTATGAAGTTAATTAAGGTTGACAAGCTTAAGTAAGAAGAATTGATGCTTTTGGCATTCAAATGGGCACTGTTGGTGTGTTTCCTGTCCTCCTCTCACTGCCGACTTTTATTCCCCATTGACTTACATTGGGTTTCGTGTTTCGGGACGACCCCGACTTTTCCCTATAATCGGACGATCTTGCTCGACCCGACTTTTGGAAAAGTCGGGTTTCACGAAACGAAACGCGACCCTAAAAAACCAAAAGTCGCTCAACTCTAATTATGGCCATTTATATTCACTATTTCTTATCAATCATGTTAAATTGTCTGTAAACCTAAAAATATGCTTATTGTCCATTCACATATTGACATGCCACACTCAGATCTTGCCTATATTTACACTATCATGTATGCATGTTTTTATGCCTAAAAAAAATCTGGATATGCAAATCAACTCTTCTGTACAAACTGTGCTCCAAGTACTGTGATCTTCTGATTAGTGATGACCCATGTACTGACCACCACTATACAAGGTATGATAATCCATAAGATGCTATAGCTGCATGGCATTATGAGAAGCCTGGCAATGCAAACACACATTAATTCACTCTCTAATGCCTCAGCAATGTATAAAATGGTGCAGGGCAAGTTTAATTTATGCAAATCGTGACTCGAATCTCAAAATATTCAAATTCAGGTGAAACCACGGCTCAATCTGTTCATTTCTAGTTGGCACTGTTACTTTGAAGCTCTGAGATTCTCAATTCGCATCCCACCAAGGAATTTGTATGTTCTCCTCATATTTTTGTGGTTTTCCCACCGCACACTTAATCAAAGGACATACAGGACATACTTGATAGAGATTTTAGATTGTAAGCCACAGAAAGATGACATTGTCTGTAAAGTTGTACAGAATATGTTAATGCTATATGAAAAAAATCATAATAATGGCTTCTAGTTACATAGATAGATGATACCGCATTTCTCAGACTGTAAGACGCACTTTTTTCCTCTAAAGTTTTAGAGGAAAGTGAGTATGCATCTCATAGTCCGGATGTACCTTAGTCTTAGGCTGGAGTCACACACAACTTATAAAAATATGGTCCGTTTTAAAAGGGCGAGAATCGCTGAAATGGTTCCTGAACAGTGATCCGTATGTCATCCATGTGCAATGCGAGGATGCGATTTTCTCGCATCTAAGGCTAGTTTCACACTTGCTTTTTTTTGCAGCGCGTTTTTCCTGCAAAAAAACGCATTGAAAAAACGCATACAAAAGCATACAACTGCTGCGTTTTTTTCAAGCATTTTTATGAGCATGCATGAAAAAAACGCAGCGTTTTTATGCGTTTGTATGCATTTTTAGTGCGTTTTTACCGCGTTTGCGTTTTTTCCAAACATTAGGTGGCCCCTCACACTAACCCAAACCATGACTTTACTAACCCTAACCCTAACCCTGACCCTAACCCTAACCCTAACCCTGACCCTGACCCTAACCCTAACCCTAACCCTAACCCTGACCCTAACCCTAACCCTAACCCTGACCCTAACCCTAACCCTAACCCTAACCCTGACCCTAACCCTAACCCTAACCCTAACCCTGACCCTAACCCTAACCCTTAACCAAACCATACCCTGATCCTAACCCTAACCCTGACTCTGACCCTAACCCTAACCCTAACCCTGACCCTAACCCTAACCCTTAACCAAACCATACCCTGATCCTAACCCTAACCCTGACCCTAACCCTAACCCTGACCCTAACCCTAACCCTGACCCTAACCCTAACCCTAACCCTGACCCTAACCCTAACCCTTAACCAAACCATACCCTGATTCTAACCCTAACCCTGACCCTGACCCTAACCCTAACCCTGACCCTAACCCTTAACCAAACCATACCCTGATCCTAACCCTAACCCTGACCCTGACCCTAACCCTAACCCTTAACCAAACCATACCCTGATCCTAACCCTAACCCTGACCCTGACCCTAACCCTAACCCTTAACCAAACCATACCCTGATCCTAACCCTAACCCTGACCCTGACCCTGACCCTAACCCTAACCCTTAACCAAACCATACCCTGATCCTAACCCTAACCCTGACCCTAACCCTAACCCTAAACCCCCTTAACTAACCCTAACTCTAACCCAAACCCCTAAATTCCATTGTCTAAACTAATGGTAAAAAAAAAAACGCATGTGCAAAAAAACGCATACATAAGCATGCCAATGCGCACATATGCTCACCATAGACTTATAATGGGTGTCTTGCTGTAAAAAAACGCATTGCGCGCGCATGCGTTTTTTTGAGGCATGTCGGACGCCCGAGCGCATACCGCAAAAAAACGCATGCGCGGAAAAACGCGTACAAACGCATGTGTATGCGCACATAAGCGCATCCCATGCAAAGTATAGGGAAAAAAAACGCATGCGCTATTTAGCGCTAAAATACCGCGAAAAAAAACGCAAGTGTGAAACCAGCCTAAGCATCCGTGTGACATCCTTGTGGCATCCGTATGGCGGGATTTTCTCGCCGCCTTGCAAAATGGACATATAATGAGTCCCTAGTCTCAAATCTTCGTGAAAACATATATACAGTCTATATTTATATATATATATATATATATATATATATATATATATATTTATATATATATATTTATATTTCATCCAGAGGTAGATAGCAGAATAGCCGATAATTCAATTGTAGGCTTCGGTAAAATCATTACAGAACCCGATAGGATATGAGACATGGATTACATACAGTAAACCATTGCATATCCGTTAGATTTATATATGTCCCTCATTAATAATGTTAGTAGTGTATGTGTGTAAAATTTTAGAGCTGTAGATGTTAAATTAAAGGATTAATTCACGGAAAAAACTGGCTTGCGCAATTTTCTCCGCCATAGAGGGCAAGCCAGGGACTGAGGGCAGAAAATAATAGCCTAGAGATGGACCATTGCATTTGCCCCCTGTAAGATGTGCCAATTTTGGCACTTACCCGCTCTCTTCCCGTTGCCCTGTAGGGGGTGCCATATGGGGTAATAAGGGGTTAAAGTCACTTTGCTATTGTAAGGTGACATTAAGCCTGGTTAATAATGGAGAGGTGTCAGCTAGCTAACCGTAGGCTGCAGTATCTGTACTTGTTATAGCCACATCTGCATACATTCGTTGAAAAGGCAGCCATATAGGATCCAGGGGACATAGAGTACATCGCCTGACAAGATCCTAGGCTGCTGGCTTGGGACACTATGTGGCAGCCACAGGGCAGGAGAGGTGGGAGCCAGCGCAGAGAGACAGCCAGGAAAGGAATATCTGAAGGGGGTTCTGACACGGTGTACCCCAATTTACCTGAGAGCTGTGTGGACCACAGACCCTGAGGACACAGCACTCCAGCTGGGGATTGTAACATCAGAACTGTGAGTAAAACCTGTGAAGAATGCACACTGCTGTGTCCTCCAAATTATTTACTGCGTCACTTTCCCTGCACTACAACCACCATCATCATCCATCATATCACACTACAACTGCCCTGGGGTTTAACTCTACTTGTGGGGATCTGTAACAACTCTGCCTCATCACCTTCAGCCCCAGTGGTCTCCTCAAGCAGCATCAGCTAACATCTCCTACTTGCTGAGTACCACAGGTGGAGTCACGAATCATCTCTTAGAAACTTTATTTCTCCTTTAATCATCTTTTTTCTTTTTGACACATCCCCTTAAGAACCTGCCCGGTACCTAGTAACCCCCTGGCCCTGGCGGGTGCTCCATTTACAAAGGTGCAAAAGATGTTACAAAGAGAGATAGATACAGTATATGCAAAAATTATAAAATAAAAATAGATTAAGATATGAACTTACAGTGATTAGTCAATGGCGAGCCATGTGGATTGGGGGGAGGGAAACCTTTCCAAATCATCAGGTCTAAATGCATAGCCTCCTCTAGCTGGTTCCCCGGGCAGAAAGACACCCTCCTAATTAGGCTTCATAGCCTTATACTCTGTGTTGGGTGACATTACTGGGTGGGCAGACCTTGGCATGCACTCCCCTATTTGAAGTTGCTAAAAAGCTTATGGGTGAGAACCTCGGACAGAAATGATAGAGATATCATAGGTTTGTTTACGAGTTTTCCTTTCATTTAAGACTAAACATGCCGTGGCTGGCTGGCTCGGTTGGGTCCAAATCCGTTTCTCGTCTCCTGCTGGTCGACAAAATTTCACAACCCACCAGTGGGTCGCTCTCATTAGGCTGATGACAAAAATGTAGGTTTCCCAACTCTATCAGTAATCGATGCTATTATTTTTGATCATGAGAGGAATGCCTGTTTGTTAGGAAATTCCCACGTGTATTCAGGCTGTCCAGCCATAAATCATGCAGCTGAGGTGATGAAATCTAAATCTCTGAGCACGCCAAAATACTCGGAGATCACCCGAACATCCTCTGGGAAACCCGAGCAACGAGTATACTCGCTCATCACTACTGCTTACAACACATTCCCGAGGGAGGGGTGAGAAAGAGGGAGATAGAGTTACACAGTGCTGGCAGGAAGAGAAGGAGGGGGGCCGCAGCTTAGTGAGGGGGAATGTTCTGGAGCATGTCGTTCACAAAACTAAGGAGATATAACAGAGCTCTGTATGTGTGACTAAAACACTAAGAAATTATGTCACATTCCTGATAACTCACCTTTGCAGAGACTGCATCGTCACTTGTTATCACAGCGCCTCAGGATTTGAGTGAGCATCATTATACTATGCGCACAGGAGCATGCACATTGGAGTCAACACACTGAACTGCACCATTTAAAAGGATTTTTAAACAGGATGGACCAGTTCCAGTAATCAAATGTGCATATGGACTAACATTCACAAGCATTTATATTGTATATAGTGATGATCAAACACATGCATGTTCGGGTTGCCAGGTTCCGTTGAACTTTTCAACTTGTCCTCGGAAACCGAATCCTACGCATGTAAATGGGGACTCAAACATCAGAGCTGTAAAATTTCTGTAAAACGGTCAGAGTAAGGGCTAGAGGGCTGTAAATGGAAGAAAAATTGGGGTAAGAGCAGCACAATTGCCCTACATACAAATGGGAAATTACTAGTGATGAGCGAGTATACTCATTACTCGGGTTTCCCCAAGCATGCTTGAGTGGTCTCCGAGTATATTGGTGTGCTCGGAGATTAAGTTTGTGTCGCCGGAGCTGCCTGATTTGCGGCTGCTAGACAGGCTGAGTACATGTGGAGGTTGCCTGTTTGTTAGGAATTCCAATATGTATTCAGCCTGTCTAGCAGCCGCAAATCATTCAGCTGCGGTGACAAAAACTAAATCTCTGAACACGGAGACCACTCGAGCATGCTCGGGGAAACCGGAGCAACAACTATACTCGCTCATCACTAGAAATTTCTTGAAGGAGTTCTGTCACCATAGTAATCATGGTAAAATAGGAAGTAAATGAATAACATTAAAATTTTAACAGTGCCCTCACAGAGACTGAAGCTTGCTACCCCTAGTCCAGTTAAGAATTTCACCCACAGAGCATGGGATACAGTAACCCTGCAGAAGCAGCTTACAAATTTTACTAACAGAGTATGGGTCACAGCACCCCCACAGCTGCAAAATGTCAGCTCCAAAAGTATATATTATGAATGCTGCAGATGAAAAGATAGTAGTATGATCTTGGTTCGAGCTGGAGGTCAGGAGAGATGCTTGCTACCAACAGCCCAGTTAAAAATGTCACACACAGAGCATGTTTTCACATTTCCCTCACAGAAGCTGGTAACATATTTCTCCCACAGAACATGCGTGTAGACACGAGGTGTCAGTGGGTGCTCTTATCCGTTGACCCGAGGCCGCATGGACCAAAGCTCATCCCACTGAACTCCCACTCTTCTTTCCCATGGGCATACTACTACTCAGACAACACAGCGTGAGGGAAAATCAGTGTGGCAAAACTTTATTGAACCACCAACAGACAATAAAATATAAAAGTCCTAGTGTTCTGTCCAGCCATATAATTGCTGTCTAGAAAGTCTAGTCATTTTTTTATGTCTCCGATTATTACAGACATTGTATTTTTGTGTGTATTAATCCTTCATATATTTCATATTGTAAGTTAACAGCGCCACCTGCTGGCCGTTTAATACATAGATTCTAGTTTAATTTGCAAAGTATTGTGGGAAGTTCCTAGGGCATTGTGGGATTCTTCCTGTTGCCTCCTGGTCTTATTTATGACACTGTGAAGGGAACAGCAGCCATTATTCCTCCATGTGTCTTAGGAGAAACTACACCATTCGTGTTCTTCATGCTCCTTAAACAGCCTGCTCTAAGCATAGTTGGTAAGCACTATCTAGGTGTTATAATCCTGTGTTTATCAATACGTTTGTTGTACTAAGTAGGTAATCATGAGTTTGTATATTACCTCATGTTACCTGTGTATTGCAGACTATTTGTGTTTCATGCTCTGTGCAGTCATATATTCTGAAATGCTCCTGTTATTGCTTCCCATAGTTTCACCCTTTCCTGTCACATCTGCAATCAATAAAAGAAGGTTGCAATTTTACAGCCTCTTTTCTTAAAGAAGACAGGGGGTTTAGCTGCATGTCTCATTGCACACCCTGCTAACGTGTATGAGGACAGTATAGTGAAACAACTGCTGAGAACAAGCTCAGAAGATCTGGCGTTACATAGCCCGCCATTATCCAAGCATACGGTTATTGCATACGGATATTGCAGCAACCTCCTATTGGTCAGACCGAATAATCGGATCATACGGAGCCCACCATTATCCATGCAGTGCCAACAAAGGGATATCACAGCGGTCGTCTAACTGTTGAATCATGTCTCAAGGACGAGCATCCTCTTTCAAGATGAGATCACGAGTTGGTTCCACCAAGACATCATCCGTCAGCAATGCCGCCGCTATTGCCCGCGCAAAAGCTGAAGCGGCAAAAGCAAAAAGCACCTTTGCTGAGCAAGAGATAGAATTGAAACTACAACAAGCATGCCTGTATGCAGAAAAAGCACACCAACAAGCATGCCTGGATGCAGAGAAAGCGCGCCTTGAAGCAACATTACAGAAACTTGCTATTGAAAAAGATACAGCAGCTGTCATAGCAGAGGCAGAAGCCTTAGAAGCTGCCGTATATTCTGACTACGAACACAGCAGTCACAGCAGTGTGCTAGGCCTACAAGTTACTCATGATCCATTGCAGCATACTGCAGAGTGCATCCATCAGCATTCCAAATCAAACGACGATCCAGACCCACAGGCGAAGACAGAGCATTTGTCAACAAGCCAACCAGATAATTCAGACCCCCAGAAAGCCAACTATTAGTCTCCCTACCAAAAGCAATGAAATACACATTGGGATGATACTGACTACAATAATCTTTCTCCAGAACAGAAGATCCGGAATCTGTCCCGGCTTAAAGAGAATCCCTTCACTTCAGAAAGGTACTACAGCAGTTGGACCAAACCAGATACATCTAACAGGTATGATCACACAGCACACATGTACTCTGACAACACTCCATCAGCTGGCATCAGTGCCAATCAAGCCACGATGGACTTTGCCAAGTTCCTTGCTCGACGTGAGTTGGTCACTAAGGGACTTGTAAAGTTCAGCGATCGCGCTGAAAACTACAGGGCTTGGCGAGCCTCCTTCAAAAATACCATAAGAGACATAGGTCTATCATGTAGTGAAGAAGTGGATCTCTTGGTAAAATGGCTAGGAAGTGAGTCTGCCGAAAACGCAAAGAGAATCAGAGACATTAATGCAAATTATCGAGATATCGGCCTCAAAAGAATTTGGAATAGACTTGATGAATGCTATTGCTCAGTAGAGGTTATAGAAAGTGCCTTGTTTAAAGGAATAGAGGACTTTCCTAGAATAGCGAACAAGGATTATTCAAAGCTCAGAGAATTAACTGACTTGTTAATGGAGTTGTGTGTAGCAAAAGCAGAAGGAGATCTTGTGGGGTTGACATATCTCGACACTGCTAGAGGTGTGAACCCAATAGTTCAAAAACTCCCATATAACCTGCAAGACAAATGGGCTACATATGGTTCTAGGTATAAACAGACTTACAAAGTACCATTTCCTCCATTCAATGTGTTTGTAGATTTTGTCTCAGAACAAGCAGAAATTAGAAATGATCCCAGCTTTGATTTCATGCTGTCATGTGCCAATAACTCTGTTAGTAAACCTCGTAGAACAACTGTAGAGGTCCACAAAACTAACATTTCTTCCACAGGCACAGTTCGCAAAGAGTTCAGCTCCGGTCAAGGAGAAGACAAATCCAAGGACCCAAGCAGGCAATGTCCCTTTCACAAGAAGCCACATTCCTTACTTAAGTGCAGAGCTTTCAGAGAAAAGTCATGGGAAGAAAGGAAGGCCTTCCTTAAGGAAAAACACATCTGCTACAAATGCTGCTCTTCAACATCCTACTTCACCAGGGACTGTGAGGTTAGTGCAAGGTGTACCGAATGTGACAGCACCAAACATAACCCAGTTCTCCACCATGGACCACCATCGGATGCTTTGCCCCAAGAGCATAGCAGGGAGCTGAATGACTCAAATACTGACACTCCAGCCATTACTTCTAAGTGTACAGAAGTTTGTGGAAATCTCATAGGAGGCAAGTCCTGCTCTAAAATTTCCCTAGTGAGAGTCTACCTGGCAGACAAAAAGGACAAAGCCATCAAAGTATACGCGATTTTAGATGATCAGAGTAACAGGTCATTAGCCAAGTCTGCCTTCTTTGATAGCTTTAACGTCAGAGGACTCAGTGCCCCCTACTCTTTGAAAACTTGTGCCGGTATAGCAGAGACAGCTGGTAGGAGAGCAACAGGCTACGTAGTCGAGTCTATAGATGGCCAAATGCGTCTGCCCTTACCAACCATATTGGAATGTAACCAGATTCCTGACAACAGGTCAGAGATACCTATGCCTGATGTGGCATTGTATCATCCTCATCTGAAGCGTATAGAACGCCTGATTCCTAACCTTGACCCAGAGGCTCAAATAGTCTTTATCCTTGGGAGTGATATTCTATGAGTCCACAAGGTTAGGCAGCATATCAATGGCTCTCACAACGCTCCATATGCCCAGAGACTCGACCTTGGGTGGGTCATTGTAGGAGAGGACTGTTTAGGAGAATCACACAAACCGACAGTGGTTATCAACATGTTTACCAGTACTCTCGAGAATGGACATCCATCTCTCCTTCAACCATGTGAAAATCACTACTTCATAAAGGAGTTTCTACACAGCACTTCACCACCAAGTATCTTAGCGAGTCGTGCCAATGATGATTGCATTCAGAATTGCAACCAAGATCACCTTGGGTGTACGGTCTTCCGCAAGTCCAAAGAAGATAATAGTACAGCAATGTCATTTGAAGATAGACTGTTCCTAGAGATGATGGAGCAAGGAATGGTGCAGGACAAAACGAAGAGCTGGATTGCATCTCTACCCTTCAAGCCTCAAAGACAACACTTGCCTAACAACAGAGAACAAGTTTGCAAACACTTTGTCTCCCTCATGCACAGCTTCTGTAGTAGACCAAAGATGAAAGACCATTTCTTAACCTTCATGGAGAAGATATGTAAGAACGGTCATGCAGAGTTAGCACCTACACTTCAAGACTTTGAGGACCACTGGCACCATGGTAAACACGTCCACACAGCTCTACAGCTAGAGCAGTAGAAGAATATAATTATCCGAGCTGTACAACGGGAAAACTATGCCAAAGAAATCGACTGTTTAACAAATCAACGACCAATACCAAAAGATAGTGTTCTGAGGAAACTCAGAGCGGCAAGAGAACTGCAACTCTCTTCCAACTTGGATATGAAGGACGTAGAAAAATACCTAAGTGTACATTTGTGTACTTGAACTTTTAACCCACCACATTCTTCACATATGGGAGGTGTATGGGAGAGAATGATAGATGTCGCAAGGAGAATCCTCGATTTAACACTAGAACTACCGGAGGGGTCATTTTGACTCTTTTGCTATTTCTTTTTCCTATAATTTCTAAAATTTTAACAAATGAGTTCTGACTTTTTGTGACATTTATTTATTCATGGTAGTGTATATTTTAGGACACAAAAATGAATTGTAACTTTTTCAGGGGCCCGGATTTTGCAATTCATACCTATAAGTACTGAAGGGGTCAATTTGACCCCATACATAAAAGTAGTAGTAGGCAAGTCACCTAATATTACAGAGTACAGAAAATCACAGTGCTTCTCCCTAGTTGTAGAGTGTAATTGTATCTTTGCATATCAGGGATGATTCAGCATTTTGCTTTGTCTAAACTTGTCTGAACATGTTTGATCCATGTCTCTTGTAGCGATTTCTGTCTGCACTTCAGTAGCAAACATTATAGTTGAAGCTACAACTCTGCATGTTTGAAAACCAAAACCAAAACACAAAACAAATATCTTGGAATAAAAAAGTAAAAAAAAAAATATATTGCAAAAATTGCATGAAGGTAGTAATAATAGTAATAATAAGGGTATTTAGTTAATATAATTTTGATCAAAATAATGTAGAAGCCATCCCGCCACGTCAAGGCGACCCTTGTGGGACAGTCCTAACTCTTGTATTTAAAACCTTTCCACTTGTCAAGTGACGTAAATGTGAACAAGGACAGAGGGACTGAACCACCAGTAATAGTATAGGTCAGACAGGATGGAATTTCCAACTCAGAAACAGGGCGGTCACACCCTTATATGCACAGAATGCACAATGAAACAAATGAGAAACTTTTTTTACTTTTTTATTCCAGGATATTTGTTTTGTGTTTTGTTTTTGGTTTTCTCTGTGTAAAGGTCATGTGTTCATATGCAATTACATTTTGCATGCACATTAATTTACTTTTCCTGCTCAGACCCAGTTTCTTAACTCTGCATGTTTGTACTGTGTCGTTTTATTACTTCTGCGATCTTACAAGTCCCTTTTGTGACGTATATTTGAAGCATGAGTAAGCAGAGGGGTCTGACAAGTGATGAAATTTTGAAATGCCTCCAGAATTTATCTGAAAATGAGTCAGAAGAAGTGGCCCATCATCCGCAATGTCTGAACCACAAACAAAAGGACAAGAAATCCGCAAGCGTCGAAAATGTGGAGTTGGAAGATGCAACGAAAACAAAACAACTAAAACTTGCGCAAGCTGTAATAAACCAGTTTGTGGAAAATGCACTGGGAAAATAGAAGAAAGTACTGTTTGTGTTAACTGTTGGACACCGCATGCTATGACCATGTAAACGGAAAATGCGTGCTGTACTTGATCTTAAGGCTGGAGTCACACTAACCTGCGCAAAATACGGTCAGTATTTTACATGCGTAATACGGATGACAGACCCCTAAACAGTGCTCCGTATGTCATCCGTAATCAAGGTGTGGTCGCGTATTTTGCGCATGTCAGCATCCGTATGTAATCCGTATGGCATCCGTATGGCGAGATTTTCTCGCAGGCTTGCAAAATGGACATATAATGGAGCCCTATGACAGTTTTAATAAAGAAATGAAAGAATAGATATAGACACATAGAATGCATATATATATACACTCACTGGCCACTTTATTAGGTACACCTGTCCAACTGTGTGTTAAGACTTAATTTCTAATCAGCCAATCACATGGCGGCAACTCAGTGCATTTAGGCATGTAGACATGGTCAAGACAATCTCCTGCAGTTCAAACCGAGCATCAGTATGGGGAAGAAAGGTGATTTGAGTGCCTTTGAACGTGGCATGATTGTTGGTGCCAGAAGGGCTGGTCTGAGTATTTCAGAAACTGCTGATCTACTGGGATTTTCACGCACAACCATCTCTAGGGTTTACAGAGAATGGTCCGAAAAAGAAAAAAAATCCAGTGAGCGGCAGTTCTGTGGCCGGAAATGCCTTGTTGATGCCAGAGGTCAGAGGAGAATGGGCATACTGGTTCGAGCTGATAGAAAGGCAACAGTGACTCAAATTGCCACCCGTTACAACCAAGGTAGGCAGAAGAGCATCTCTGAACGCACAGTGCGTCGAACTTTGAGGCAGATGGGCTACAGCAGCAGAAGACCACACTGGGTACCACTCCTCTCAGCTAAGAACAGGCATCTGATGGCTACTTTCAGCAGGATAATGCGCCATGTCATAAAGCTCGATTCATCTCAGATTGGTTTCTTGAACATGACAATGAGTTCACTGTACTCAAATGGCCTCCTCAGTCACCAGATCTCAATCCAATAGAGCATCTTTGGGATGTGGTGGAACGGGAGATTCGCATCAGGGATGTGCAGCCGACAAATCTGCGCCAACTGTGTGATGCCATCATGTCAATATGGTCCAAAATCTCTGAGGAATGCTTCCAGCACCTTGTTGAATCTCTGCCACGAAGAATTGAGGCAGTTCTGAAGGCAAAAGGGGGTCCAACCCGTTACTAGCATGGTGTACCTAATAAAGTGGCCAGTGAGTGTATATGTATTCTATGTGTCTATATCTATTCTTTCATTTCTTTATTAAACCTGTCAGTGTGAGTTTACTGTATAGCGCACTGAATTGCCGGCTTTGCTAAAAGACACCTGGTGCGTATTTCTCGCAAGTCACACGTGTGTTCCGTGTGTAATCCGTATTTTTTGCGCACCCATAGACTTGCATTGGCGTATTACGGGCGTAGTACGCTGACAATCGCAGCATGCTGCGAGTGGCACGGAGCGTAGGATACTGAGGAGAAATATACGGCTGGTGCGAGGGACCCCATGGAGAATCATTGGTCCGTGTCTAATGCGTGCTTTTAACGTCTCTCACTCTTCCGTATTCCTCGCCAGTGTGACCCCGGCCTTACACTGTTCCTACTAAGATAAAATAAATGTTCTTTATTTTGTTGGCAGCAAAAAAGTTATTTTTACTCCAGAGTCAGTACTTTTGAATGGGGGTCAAAATGACCCTTAATGGTAGTTATAGGTATTATGAAACATGCGGTAGTTCTAGTATTAATCTTCTTACAGGAAGGATCTGCAAAACTGACACATAAAAGCGTGACAACATTCATGGCCGAAGTGTCAACCATCATAAACGCCAGACCGTTGACTCCAATTTCCAGTGATCCTGATGACCCAACTGTTCTCACCCCAGCCCTGCTGCTTACGCAGAAGACTGACCCTAACTGCTCTCCACCTGGAGAATTTGATGTTAAAGACCATTACAGGAGTCGATGGAGACAAGTACAGAGTCTCTCCAATGCCTTTTGGGACAAGTGGAAAAAGCAGTACCTGCCTACTCTGCAACAGAGGAGAAAGTGGCAAACAAGCAAGCCTAACCTCCAGCCTGGCGATATAGTACTAATGAAAGACTGTCAGTCTCGGATAAATGAATGGCCATTAGATCTCATTACCCAGACATTCCAAAGTAAGGATGGAATCATACGTAAGGTGGAAGTAAAAATAGGAAAACAAGGCGAGACCAAATTGTTCCTCAGGCCAGTAGGGGAACTTGTTCTGCTGTTCTCGTCCAATAAACACATTAGTGACGTCGGCTGACGTGAAGCGGGGAGTGTTCTGTCCAGCCATATAATTGCTGTTTAGAAAGTCTAGCCATTTTTTTATGACTCCGATTATTACAGACATTGTATTTTTGTGTGTATTAATCTGTCATATATTTCATATTGTAAGGTAACAGCACCACCTGCTGGCCATTTAATGCATAAATTCTAGTTTAATTTGCAATGTCTTGTGGGAAGTTCCTAGGGCATTGTGGGATTGTTCCTGTTGCATCATGGTCTTATTTATGACACTGTGAAGGGAACAGCAGCCATTATTCCTCCATGTGTCTTAGGAGAAACTACACCATTCATGTTCTTCATGATCCTTAAACAGCCTGCTCTAAGCATAGTTGGTAAGCACTATCTAGGTGTTATAATCCTGTGTTTATCAATACGTTTGTTGTACTAAGTAGGTAATCATCAGTTTGTATATTACCTCATGTTACCTGTGTATTGCAGACTATTTGTGTTTCATGCTCTGTGCAGTTATATATTCTGAAATGTTTCTGTTATTGCATTCTATTGTTTCACCCTTTCCTGTCACATCTGCAATCAATAAAAGAAGGTTACAATTTTATAGCCTCTTTTCTTATAGAAGACAGGGGGTTTAGCTACATGCCTCATTGCACACCCTGCTAATGTGTATGAGGACAGTGTACCTAGCAAAATACCCAGGATGGCGCTAGTCTCACCCTTCTGCTGACTTGCCGGAACCAGAGCAGCTTCAACTTTGATGCTTTAAGGGATGACTTCCCCCCACCAGTGGCACCCCATTTTGGTGGGCACCCACAGAAAGGAGGTAACAACAAGCTTTGGAAGTTGACAGTCCATTGAGGCACATGGCCAGGTGACCAGATGGTCCCAACCTGGCTTCTCTGAACATCTCCATAAAGCCAGGTGACCAGAGGGTCCCAACCTAGCTTCCCCAAACATATCCATAGGTTCAAGTGACCAGAGGGTCCCAATCTTTTTTGCACAAATGTGTCCATGGGGCCAGATGACCAGAAGTTCACAACATGGTTACCCCAAATGTATCTATTTATTCAGTGATGGTTAATGGGGCAGATCTGTATGCTTCAAGCTATGGCAGTGGTCCTTAAGCTGACATCCTGTAGAATGCCAAATCCGTGTCCCTCTTGATGGAGCAATGGTGTCCTGGCAGCTGTCCTTTAGAGTGTTGCTGGCAGTGGTTCTGTAAAGTTCTATTGATGGAGCCATGGTGTCCTGACAGCTATCCTGAAGTGTTCCTAGCTGTAGTTTTTGTAAAGAGTCTCTATCCTGCAAAAGGATAGAAAATCCTATATTTTATATCCACATCTGTGGTTCAGGTCATCATCCACAGGTCAGGGGGGAGGTGGGATGAGTTTAACTCTCATTGTTTGAGTATTTAATCAATCTGCATAGTTTGTCCTTCTCTGTTTTGCAAGTCAAAAAAGTAGCTGGACTTATACAATGTGTAATCAACATACTAACAAACATCCGTTGTTCAATTACTCTACATTCCTGTCCCTCAAAGATAGCAGACAAATGAGCTGCAGCAAATATCACCTGAAAAGTCAACATTCAGACTCATACGAACAAAAGTTTGTGCTTCCTGACCAACCAAGGAAAACATATAAATTCAATAGTCAGTGTAAAAAGAATAGCATATGTATCCTGGCCTACTGAAAATAGACATAGAAGTGGCCCTGCCTTGATTAAAAATGCCTGCGGCTAACAGGTGGAGTGCTCAGTCAGAAAGTAAATGAATACAAATATCAAAAATTGACCGTCACATCCAAGCATAAACATTGTGTGAACAGGTGCTTAACCTAGAGTCACCAACTGAGTGAGCACTCCACCTGTTAGCTGCAGGCATTTTTAATCAAGCCAGGGCCACTTCCCCTCCATAGAGATATAGACTTCAGTCTAAACAGAGGATTTTTTATAGGTTCCCATTCAGATGGAGACTTCAGTCTTAGTGAGGATTGGCATAGGCAGGGACCTGGAAAACGAGAAATGCCTTAACGATGGCTTCCAGGTACACATAACTTGGCCATTTTATGCACTAAACTTTCTAAATTTTTCATATTTCTAATGCAGTAATGCAATTCATTTTTCATATTTGCATGTTAGGGCGCTACAGTGTGCTTCCTTTTTTGCTTGCAAGTATATGAGTTGGTGACTCTTGGTTAAGCACCTGTTCACACAATGTTTATGCTTGGATGTGACGGTCAGTTATTGATATTTGTATTCATTTACTTTCTGACTGACCACTCCACCTGTTAGCCGCAGGCATTTTTAATCAAGGCAGGGCCACTTCCCCTCCACAGAGATATAGACTTCAGTCTAAACAGAGGATTTTTCATAGGTTCCCATTCAGATGCAGACTTCAGTCTTAGTGAGGATTGGCATAGACAGGGACCTGGAAAACGAGAAATGCCTTAACGTTAGCTTCCAGGTACACATAACTTGACCATTTTATGCGCTAAACTTTCTCAATTTTTCATATTTCTAATGCAATAATGCAATTCATTTTTCATTTTTCATATTTGCATGTTATGGCGCTTCAGTGTGCTTCCTTTTTTGCTTGCCCCTTTAAGAAGGGACATAATGATTCCCACCCATTGCTCTACACTCCCTGATGAACGAGGGCGTGGCCTGAAATACAATTTACAGGCTTGCTGGAATACCAAGAATTGATCTCTCCCTCCAGAAAATCTGTCAGGGAGGGATATCTTGGGTTCTGGCTGAGCCTGTCTCTGAACCAAGCCCACAAAGCCCACCAACTGCTGCAGTTGCTGCACCAACTCATCACACAGCCCCCTAATCTCATCAGTAAGGGTCTGCAGCATTTGGGCAAAGGTCTGAACTGGGTCCATGGCTCAGCAGAAAAAAAAATTGTCGGTTGGTGATAGCATTCATTTCAACTATCCTTGGTGGAGGAAGGAGCTGGAGAACGTTCCTTACAGCACTGTCTTAGCCCTGGTGTGGAAGGAGTCATAGGGGATTTCCTTGTAGCTCTGACAGAGCTTGGTGGCAGCATTTCAGGAGGAGAGCTGCATTCTGGTGGTGGACTCTGTTGCCGGGAGCAAGTGCACAGAGTAAAGCTAAGTGGTGTTCCCCTGTTTGTGTTTTCCCTTCGTGTGTATTAGTACAGCGGTGGGGCCATTGCCTGCGCCACCCAGCTCCCTAGCTAGGGATAGGTGTAGGGTGTGCTAGGGAGACAGGTATCCTGAGCGGCGCCCAGTGCGGAACCGGCATAGGGAATGTTAGGAGCGTTAGGGACACTGACTCAGGGGAGTGCAGGAGGTCTCCAAGTCCCCTTCCCTATCGAAGGGCCCACCATTGTAACTGTTGTCCCTCCCCCTTGTCTTGTTGTTTACAGTTACCGGCCTGCGGGCCATGTCACACAGGACAGCTTCATGTGCTGCGTCGTGTTGTTTCAGTTACCGACCTGCGGGTCGCGTCACACAGGACGGGTCCACGTGACAAGCAGTTGATGTAGCAAGAGAAAATAGCCAACCATGGAATATTTAGAGGCTATGTGACTGGAATGAGAAGTTAAAACCTCTAATGGTCATTAGGCCCGGCACAAAAGGTAGAGTAAAATTATTTTTTAGGCATACTACTCGTACAGACAAGGCTGCAGAGTACATAGAGACTTTGGAGAATAGTATTCCCATAGAAGCTAATAAATTTCACCCTTACCCACAGACCATGTTTCCACATTTCCTCTACAGAAGCTGATAAGAAATTTCACCCACAGCCATGTTTTCACATTTCCCCAGAGAAGCTAAATAAAACTTTCTCACCCAGACAATAGGGCACAGTACCCCCACAGACAGGGTTGGAGAGTACGCACAGCAGCCAAAAAGCACAGTACTCACACAGATAATAATAATAATACATACAGTCATTCTCTGAGAGACAGGAAGATCGGAAATAAAATCCATTGAGATATGGGTCCATGGCCTCCTGGGCAGCGG
Source organism: Dendrobates tinctorius (assembly GCF_039654945.1). NCBI lineage: Eukaryota > Metazoa > Chordata > Amphibia > Anura > Dendrobatidae > Dendrobates > Dendrobates tinctorius. The sequence continues at coordinate 15,765,296 of NW_027361858.1, read as the reverse complement.
CAGGGGCATCAACAACCCACTAGAACGAGAACAGGGCTTGGACCGAGAACAAGTCCAACAGAACTGCACAAAATTCCTGACATCATAAGATAAGGCAGGCCACCAAAAAGACCGACTCACCAAATATCTGGTACCAAAAATACCTGGATGACCAGCCAACGTGAAGCAATGAATTTCAGACATTACTCTTTTCCTCCACTGGTCAGGGACATACAATTTTCCCATGGGGCAACGTTCAGGTTTGTCCTCCTGAAATTCCTCCAGGGCACGTCTCAAATCAGGTGAAATAGCGGAAAGAACTACACCCTCATTTAGAATGGTAGTAGGCTCGGTCACATCAAGAGAATCCACAAAGAAACTCCTAGAAAGGGCATCCGCCTTAACATTCTTAGTGCCCGGAAGAAAAGAGACCACAAAATTAAAACGCGTGAAAAACAAAGCCCACCTGGCCTGTCTAGGATTCAAGCATTTGGCTGATTCAAGATAAATCAAATTCTTGTGGTCGGTGAGGACCACAACTTGATGTCTAGCTCCCTCCAACCAATGTCTCCACTCTTCAAATGCCCATTTCATGGCCAACAAGTCCCGATTCCCCACATCATAGTTGCATTCAGATGGGGAGAATTTTCGAGAAAAAAAGGCACAGGGATTCATCTTAGAAGTCACCGAATCTTTTTGGGACAAAATGGCTCCTGCACCAATCTCAGAAGCATCTACCTCCACCTGAAATGGGAGTGAGACATCAGGTTGCCGTAGAACCGGAGCAGAAGTGAATCTCTGCTTAAGCTCCTGAAATCCCGAGACTGCCTCTGGAGACAAATTCACCACATCAGTGCCCGTTTTGGTCAAATCAGTCAGTGGTTTAACAATACCAGAAAAATTACTAATAAATTTATGGTAGAAATTAGCAAAACCCAAAAACTTCTGGAGAGCCTTCAAAGAAGTGGGCTGAACCCAATCATAAATGGCCTATATCTTGGCCGGGTCCATTTCAATAGCAGATGGGGACAAAATGAATCCCAAAAATGAAATCCTCTGTACACCAAAAAGGCACTTCGATCCCTTAACATACAGAGAATTTTCCCTCAAAATCCGGAACACAGTCCGGACATGTTCCACATGAGAATCCCAATCACTGGAAAAGATCAAAATATCATCAAGATAAATGATCAAAAACTTATCCACAAGGTCCCGGAAAATATCGTTCATAAAAGACTGGAAGACAGAAGGGGCCTTAGTGAGCCCAAAAAGGTATCACCAGGTACTCAAAATGTCCCTCCGGAGTATTAAACGCCGTCTTCCATTCATCCCCGTGCTTGATGCGAATAAGATTATACGCCCCCCTGAGGTCAAGCTTGGTAAACCAACAGGCACTTTTAACTTTGGAAAATAAATCAGAAATCAGGGGTAACGGTTACTGATATTTAACAGTGATTTTGTTAAGGGAACAATAGTCAATACATGGCCTTAATGAACCATCCTTCTTGGCCACAAAAAAAACCCAGCACCTAAAGGTGAAGAGGATGGTCTAATATGACCCTTCTCCAACGACTCCTTGATATAAGATCGCATAGCATCATGTTCGGGTACCGATAAGTTGAAAAGCCGACCCTTGGGAAATTTACACCCGGGCATTAACTCAATTGCACAGTCATAACTCCTATGAGGAGGCAAAGGCGCAGATTTATTCTCACTGAATACATCAGAAAAATCAGCCAAATAGTCAGGAATATCATGAGACTGGGGAGAGGTGGAGAAAGCAGGAGTGCCACTAAGAACACACTGACAACCCCAACTCACCACAGACACAGATTTCCAATCCAAAACAGGATTATGAGTTTGCAACCAAGGAAAACCCAGAACAATAGTATCATCCAAATTTTGCAACATCAAAAATTTACAAATTTATTGGTGGTCCGGGGCGACCCGCATTATCATCTGGGTCCAAAGCTGGGGTTTATTCTCCGCCAAAGGAGTAGCATCAATACCCCTCAAAGGGATAGGAGTCCACAGGGGTATCATGGGAAAACCACATCGTTTAGCAAAGTCCAAATCCATCAGCTGCTCCTGAATCTACAAAAGCCTTAGCTGAAAATGTAGACAAGGAGCAGATCAGAGTAATCGCCAAAAGGAACTTAGGCTGTACACTGCCCACTGCAAATGTGTGAGCAAAACGCTTTTCTCGTTTAGGGCAGAAAGAAATAGTATGAGAGACGTCTCCAGAAAGAAAACACAGGTTATTACACCTTCTAAACTCCTGACGTTGCACCCTAGACAAAACCCTATCACATTGCATGGGTTCAGACGTTCGTTCGAAAGGCGGCAACGCCTCTCATGTAGTTTTACGTTCACGTGAACGCCGATCAATTTGAATGGCCAACGACATAGAGTCGTCAAGACTAGAGGGAACAGGAAATCCCACCATAACATCTCTTATGGTTTCTGCCAAACCCTTGCGAAAGAGAGCTGCTAGGGCATCGTCATTCCATTTAGTAAGGACCGCCCACTTTCTGAATTTTTGACAATATAACGCTGCAGAATCCTGACCATGGCTCAATGCCAATAAGGTTTTCTCAGCTTGATCAATAGCATTAGGTTCATCATACAACAACCCCAAGGCTTGAAAAAACGCATCCACATTAGCTGGAATAGAATCTCCGGGTGTCAAAGAAAAGGCCCCATCCTGGGGATCGCTGCGCAGCAGGGAGATGACAATTTTAACCTGCTGCACAGAGCTCCCCGATGAGTTAGGTTTCAAAGCAAAAAATAGTTTACAATTATTCTTAAAATTCAAAAATTTAGACCGATCCCCAAAAAACACAGCAGATGATTGAGCGAGATAGGCAGAAATTCCCTGCGCTTCAGCAGCGAGCTGCTCAACACGATCAGACAATTGCTTAGTCTCCATTGCCAAGTGGCAAAATGATCAAGGAACTGATGGGAGTGGCCGGGAGGATGATACACCACCGCCACTCGCATGGAGAAGGGGGGTGTAGAGTCTAACGGCATGGACCTCAAAAGAAGGGAAGACACGTGAGGGTAGTTGAGGGATAACCTGAAAGGTACATTTTGGTGATAGGAGCAGACCAAAGCCTCCACCTGCTCTATTGTCTGATCTTGGGGTATGAGAGAAGGGTAGTCCACCATATGAAAGAGCAGCAGCAGCGGTAGTGTCTGACTGCTGGATCCAGGTTTCAGTAAGAGCCAGAAGGTTAAGAGAATTAGAAAGGAAGAAGTCATGAAGGAAGGAGAGTTTGTTACACACTGAGCGAGAATTCCAAAGGGCACAATTAAGAGAGACAGATGGCATGCAAGGAATATTAATAAGATTGGAGGGGTTTCTGAGTGTAGCAGTTGGGGGTTTGACTTTCTATAACATGGGGGACCAGGGTTGGGAGCAATGTCTCCTGCGACTAGGAGAAGGAGGATAGAAAGAGTGAGCAGATGGTTAAGTGATCTGTGAGAGCGTCTCTGATGTTGAATGATGGGACTGAATGGATCTGTGCAATTTAGCAGTGTGAAAAGAGCATGAGTGCTATACATAGGAGAGGAAAGTAGTGAGGAGCCAATATGGATGGAGTGTAGAGAGTTAATGCCAGGGCGCTGGATATGTGTGAATGCAGCGGCCAGGATATAAATTACACAAATGCATATGGTATATACTTGTTGTAATCCAAATGTACAGGGAGTAGATGTATATAAATGTCTTACCTGTCTCCTGCCCTGTCTAACTGCCATGTTATAACTGCCTCATACTTCGATTAAATGTGCATAAATGCCCCCTGTTATGAATGAGTCACCGTAGAAGGCAAAAACAGAAATGCTAGCTAAGTCCAGAAAACCAGAGAAGTTGGCAGCTATCGGATTGCAGACCCCTGAACCTATCAACACAACTAGCAGTAGCCGTGGGGGGTTCCTACGATGCCCTAGACCCCTCGATCACAGCCGGAGGACTATATAGCCTAAAGACAGAAAGGGAAATCTAAACTGCCCCAGAGCAGACCCCAAAGCAAAAGGCAGCCCCCAACATATAATGACGGTGAAGCAAGAAGAAAGAACACCAACACAGACAGAAAGATAGACTGAGCAAAGACGGGGCCCAAGCTAACTAGATAGGAAAGGACAGGAAGGCTGCTGTCTGCAATCCGTGAAAAACCCTATGAAAATAAGAGCCAACAGACTGACAGTGAAAAAGGCCCTGAAGACTCTAGGCTTCAAAAAAGCTATGTCAGTACTCAGGAATATTCTGAAGACAGAGCAACCGGCAAAAGGAGATTCAGCTCACCCCAGCAGGGAATGGCAGAATCCAGAAAAGCAAGGCAAACAAAAACAAAACACAAATGCTAACAGGCAAAGCAGAAAACTTAGCTTTAGAGGAGCAGGAATCAGACTGGTCTCCTAGAAGTCCACAGAGAAATCACACGCAGGGCAGAAGGGCGTCGGCAGCCTTATATCCAGTCCGTGACTCCACTCAGCCAGTCATCATCATTAGGCTCAGGTGCCTGATAATCAGGCTCATTACCTTCCTTTACCAGAATTGGGAGTTCACCAGACCTCAGTGACGAAGGGGAAAATGAACTCACAACAGTACCTCCCCCTTGAGGAGGGGTCACCGAACCCTCAACCACGCCACCAGGGCGATCAGGGTGAGCCCGATGAAAGGCACGCACCAATCTTTTTGCATGAATATCAGAGGCAGAGACCCAGGAATTATCCTCCTGACTAGAGTTGAGCGACTTTTGTTTTTTTAGGGTCGAGTTTCATTTCGTGAAACCCGAATTTTCCAAAAGTCGGGTCGAGCAAGATCGGCCGATTATAGGGAAAAGTCGGGGTCATCCCGAAACACGAAACCCAATGTAAGTCAATGGGGAATAAAAGTCGGCAGTGAGAGGAGGACAGGAAACACACCTACAGTGCCCGTTTGAATGCCAAAAGCATCAATTCTTCTTACTTAAGCTTGTCAACCTTAATTAACTTCATAATACAAGTTACGCACTGAAAAATGGGGGTTATTTGGCTAAAGTTGTGGGGGGGTAGGGCTGGCTCCAGGTTTTCATGTGCCCTGGGCGAAAGAGCGCCCCTTTAACACATTCCACAACTCATCATGCTCCGATACGGCAGAGAAATAGCGGTATAGTACAATGAAAAATACTTCACTTTTTACATCTCATGACGAGGCCCATCTATTTCTCCATACAGAATCATTGGTCCCATATAATGTTTGAAACAGTATATGATGAGCTCCACATAATGCTACAGTATATGTTGGTCCCCATGGATGAAGCTCCACTGTCTTATGGGCCCAAATAATGCTCCAAACATAATGGGCCCCATTTCTAATGCTCTAGTGTATAATGGGCCCTGTAAATGCTGCTCCAGTGTCTAATGTCCACCTTTGGAATGTTACAGTGTATGGTGGGCCCCATCTATCATTCTCCAGAGTATAGTGCTCCCCAAAAATTGCTGTCCCAACATTGAAAACAATCAAATAAGTCTCCTCGCTAGGGAATCCCTGTACTAGTCTGGACTCCTCGTCGTCCCCATCTTCCATCTCACTGCACAGTATTTCAACCTTGCAAGTGCTGTGATCCTGAGCAAGCAGGGGGGGCCCACTCGTTGGCGACGGCACTGGTGCAGGGCCCCTGATAGTACGGTGGTGTGTCTGATGGCGGGTGGGCCGAACCTGCACTTTCATCTGCAGCTTCCTCTTTGTCACCGTGTAAGATGGAACTGTATATGGGAAGGGTAACCTGAGTTTCATCAGGGTCAGATTCAGGCCGTGTAGCGTGCGAGGGGAATGTAGTGGTCTGGGTCAATGTACCAGCAGATTCATCGAGCAGTGGCTGGGCATCAGTGCACTTGTGTCGCCCCCAGGAGTACGGTCGCCACAGTGGCATTACCTTCCTCCTAGGGAGTGTGATGTCATGCTTGGGAGCAACGAAGGATCTCTCTAGCAGGTTAACTGATTGGGCGGCATTACTCCCACGAGTCATGACACTCCAAACAGCGGTCATGAAGTCAAAGTGTTTGTTTTACGTGGGCAGTATGGTTGCAAAGCTGAGCCTTAAAGGAATGTCCAGAAGGGCACCACCAGGAGTGGAGCCTACGGTTAAATTCGACTCCACCTGGGAAACCTCAACCATGCCAGCTACAGAAAAGATGCACACATTGCAAGCTTAATTCCGTTAACGAACGAGACTCCGTCATGCCCCGCGGTCCGAGTCCGGCTTACTAGAGGGACACGTGAGGCTATGGCACATGAGATTGGCCAATAACTGGTGTGTCATGCCCTTACATGCCCGTGGCTGCATGTGCGCTACACTGAAAAGGCCAGCGTTTGTCGCTTACAGGTGCAGATAACCCGCTGAACAACGTTAGTGATGGGGATCACTGATTACAAATATTACCCGCGAACGATGATTTCCCAGTAAGTGCAGGTCAACCGCAGTTCCGGAATTAGGCCTAACCGTCATTCCTGAAAAAATGAAAAACTTACGTGTGCAAATCACAGGTGCTGTAGCTTGCTTAACAGCTCGCCAGCCGTTCTCACGCCGAGTATGGATTACACATGATTGCACAAAGGTGAGAAAGGGTACCGTATCCCCGGATAACATGTATGGATAGCGTACACATTCAAAATATATGTCAATACATCAGGAGGCGCTCAGACGGTGTTAGGCCCAGTATGGCTTGCACGTGATTGCACAAAGGTGAGAAAGGGTACCGTATCCCCGGATAACATGTATGGATAGCGTACACATTCAAAATATATGTCTATACATCAGGAGGCAGGTCAGACGGTGTCAGGCACAGTATGGATTTGACGGCCCAGACTACACAGCAGAGGAGCAGGGAGAGGTAAAGATTGCAAATGCTGGGGCCCTGCCCAAGCAAGGGGGGCCCACTCGTGGGCGTCGGTACTGGCACTGGGCCCCTCATAGTACGGCGGTGTGTCTGACGGCGGGTGTGCACCACCACCGTCAAAGACACTTGATTGCACTATGAGGGACCCTGTGCCAGTGCCCGCGCCCAAGAGTCGGCCTACCCACCTGTCCAGGGCAACGGCACTCGCACGGTGTCATGCGCTAGGTGGTGACCCCGGCCATGGGGGGGAGGCAGCACAGTTAGGGAGTTTTAGAAAGTGGCATATGTTGATGTTGGACATTCAGCTGATGCAAAAGGCGAAATAGGTCAAGTCCCAGGAAGAGGTGGACCAAAGCAAGCCATTTTTCTGTCACCCTATGTGTCATCAGGGGAAGGTGGGACAAAATCCTTGGAAACCCATGCATGGTTCATTTTAATGAAGGTTAGATCATCCACATTTTGGGTTGACAGACGGGTCCTTTTTTCTGTCAGGATTGATCCAGCTGCACTGAAGACTCTTTCCGATAGCACACTTGCAGCTGGGCAAGCGAGCTCCTGTAAGGCATATTGTGCCAATTCTGGCCAGGTGTCCAGTTTAGTGGCCCAATAGTCAAAGGGGAATGACCTGTGTGGGAGAACATCGATATGGGAGGAAAAGTAGTTTGTAACCATAGTTGACAACTGCTGTCTCCTGTCACTTTCCATCGATGCAGTATTACCAGTTGTGTGAGCGGTATTTGAAAAATCAGTCCACAACATTGTTATGAAACCCCTGTCTCCAACGCCACGTCTGCTGTGTGTACCATGAACACCTCTGCCAAGCTGCCCCCGGCCCGTACGGCTCGTGTGAGAACCATCACCGCTGCTGTGTGCTGGGAATGCCTCAAGCAACTGATTTACCAGAGTTGCTTGTTTATTAGCCAATATTAGGTCAAGGTTCTCCTGTGGCATGATGTTTTGTAATTTGCCTTTATAGCGTGGATCCAGGATGCTGGCCAACCAGTAGTCGTCATCGTTCATCTGTCACGGTCACGAGTGTCTGGACGCAGATGTTTCCGCAAGGCAAACCCAAAATACACGTGACCCTGGATACAGCGCCTCCAGTGGGGCGAATTTAAATAATAAAACGTGCAGATGGATACACCGCCTCCACCTGGCGAATTTAGGTATTACACGTTAATATAAATTCTGGAAACTCCGCCTCCAGTACGGTGAATTTAAATAATAAGGGGGACCTGGGAAACATTAACAATGGTGGGCCCTGCAATAGGGAATGGGGACATGGAGACCACCTGCACTCCCCTCAGCCAGTGTCCCTGCACTCCTCACATTCCCTATACAGGCTCCGCACCTGTCGCAGCACGCGAACCTTAAACCCTTGCTCGCCCTGACCCTAAACCCTCGCTAGGGAATTGGTCGGTGCGGAGACTAATCCCACCACTGCACTAACAACACACATGAGGGAAAGAGACAATACAGGGGGACACCACTTAGCTTTATGCTCTGTGCTTATGCTCCTGCAACAGAGCCCTCCACCTGCGTGCGTCTTCTCCTCCACCTGGATCCATCACCATAACAGGATCCTTCACCATAGTGCAGCCTTGGAGCAGAGTCCACCACCAGTTGCTGCTGCTTAGTAACAGAGTCCCAAGGATGAGTTCAGCTTCTGACACGAAGTCAAGCATGCTTGAGTCCAGCTCAGCAGCCAAGTCCCACATGGTGAGTGCCACTCTCCATAGTCACCACTCCACCAGTCCATGCAGACACTTCCTGCTGACACCATCACTGCGACCCCACCACGCCATGCCAGCCCTTCGTCCAGACACCATAGCTGACACACGTCCCCCCTGGCTAAGCTGCGCAGGACTCCTCCTCAGCTCCATCCTTCCACCAGGCTCGCACCAACTCAGAATATAGGGAATGAATATCACCAGCAGTGATTACACACCCTGAGACTCCTTTATAGAGCCCGACACCTGATTCATAATTACAGAGAACTTTAAACTGAAAACCTAAGGTGCAATACCACTAACCACCACCGGGGACAGTCAAGTCACCTTGGCAACTTGCCAAAAGGAAAAAAAGTTCACTCTGTGCTTTTAAGACTGTAAGGTCAAATTCAGATCATGACATCATCATTTTGGCAATGCCGGGGTCCCTTTTTAGGATCTGCAAGGCATAATCTGACATGTGGGCCAATGTTCCCGGTGTCAATGATGCACTGCGAGTGCTGGTTGGAGGAGCACTTTCTGGCAAATCCACATCCCTCCAGTCACGCACAAACCCTGCACCAGACCTTGCCACGCCAACATTTTCCCTTGCCCCACGAGATGCATCCTCCTCCCCTAAGTAATCATCCCCATCATCATTCTCCTCCTCCTCTTCTCCCTCCACCTCGTCCAGGAGAGGTCCCTGAGCAGACAATGGCTGAATGTCATCAAGGATTCCCTCCTCCTCTTCCTCCTCATCAACATTGGCTGCAGACGCCTGCTCCTTAAGGTGCGTCAAAGTTTGCATGAGCAGACGCATAAGTGGTATGCTCATGCTTAGGATGGCGTCGTCTGCGCTTACCAGCCGTGTGCATTTCTCAAAACACTGAAGGACTTTACAAAGGTCTTTCAGCTTCGACCACTGCACACCTGTCAACTCCATGTCTGCTCTCAAAGTGCCTGGCCGTGTATCCTCCCACAAATGCATTATGGCCTGCCTCTGCTCGCACAGCCGCTCCACCATGTGCAGGGTGGAGTTCCACCTTGTTGCAATGTCGATAATGAGGCGGTGGTTGGGAAGGTGGAGCAATCGCTGCAGCTTCTGCATACGAACGGAGTGTACAGGCAACCGGCGGATGTGCACGCACAGTCTTCGCACCTTCTGGAGCAGGGCTGTTAACTCCGGATAATTTTTGAGGAAGCACTGCACCACCAGGTTCAAGGTGTGAGCCAAGCAAGGTATGTGGCTGAGTTTTGAAAGGGCTATGGCTGCCACAAAATTACGGCCGTTATCACTAACTACCTTGCCTGCCTCAAGATGTACACTGCCCAGCCATGACTCAGTTTGTCGCTTCAAGTACTCGGCCAGCACCTCGGCGGTGTGTCTGTTGCCCAAACACATCATCTGCAACACAGCCTGCTGACACTTTCCACTAGCTGCTCGATAGGGGGACACATCGTGTGCAACAGTGGCAGTTGCAGATGGAGTGCTCGTACGACTGCGCTCTGTGGACGAACTTTCGCTTCTGGAGGAGGAGGAGGAGCAGGAGGGTCGAACGCCTACAGCAAACTGTTTCCTATACCATGAGCTAGGCAGCACTTTCCCACCACCGCTGTCCCCTGTGGACACTGCATCCACCACATTAACCCAGTGCAAAGTGATGGACATGTAACGGCCCTGGCCATGGCGACTGGACCATGCATCAGTTGTGAGCTGCACCTTTCCACTCACTGACTGCTTGAATGCATGGACAATGCGGTCTTTTACATGATGGTGGAGGGCTGGGATGGCTTTGCGAGAGAAGAAGTGGCGACTGGGTAGGTCATAGCGTGGTACTGCATAGGCCATGAGTTCGCGGAAAGCTGCGCTTTCCACCAACCGATAGGGCATCATTTCAAACGAGATTAGTTTGGCAATGTGGGCGTTCAAACCCAGTGTACGCGGATGAGAGACTGAGTACTTTCTTGAATAAACAGGGGAAAAGAACCAATCACACAGTGCCTATATAAGATGCAATAATTTCAGAAGAATATAATAATAAAATTATCAATATCAAATGTGTGCTGGAATCAATCCCCCAAAAAAAGGGGATGGCAGACCATCCGGGTATAAATGAAAATTGAAAAAATTCAAAGATGGGTTGAAATAAAAACCAAGATGAAAAAGATGATAAAAAATAATAATAATAACAATAATAATGAATGATACAATATAATATAAAAATACCTTTATTGAAATATTGGCACAACAATTAAATACATAAAATTGTGTATATATATAAAATAAAATAAGATAATATAATGACATATACAACCACAAAAGCAATATATTTATGGACAATGGAAAAACCAGTCCATAACAAAAGGCTTAATTAATGATCCAGATAAAAAAAGTGCATAAATAAAGTAACATAAAATATCTAATAAATGTGTCCAAAAGTGCAAAAAAGTGCAAAAAGGTGCTGATGTGCAAAAGAATTATACATATAAATCGCCGTGAGGCGAGTGCAAGACACAAAATAATACCTGTAAGCCAATTGGTGCTATATGGGTTGTATAAGAACGCGCCCCGACGCGCGTTTCGGAAATAGAATCTCCTTCGTCTCCTGACGAAGGAGATTCTATTTCCGAAACGCGCGTCGGGGCGCGTTCTTATACAACCCATATAGCACCAATTGGCTTACAGGTATTATTTTGTGTCTTGCACTCGCCTCACGGCGATTTATATGTATAATTCTTTTGCACATCAGCACCTTTTTGCACTTTTTTGCACTTTTGGACACATTTATTAGATATTTTATGTTACTTTATTTATGCACTTTTTTTATCTGGATCATTAATTAAGCCTTTTGTTATGGACTGGTTTTTCCATTGTCCATAAATATATTGCTTTTGTGGTTGTATATGTCATTATATTATCTTATTTTATTTTATATATATACACAATTTTATGTATTTAATTGTTGTGCCAATATTTCAATAAAGGTATTTTTATATTATATTGTATCATTCATTATTATTGTTATTATTATTATTTTTTATCATCTTTTTCATCTTGGTTTTTATTTCAACCCATCTTTGAATTTTTTCAATTTTCATTTATACCCTGAGTACTTTCTTGACCTACTCATAGTGTCTGGGAGGGTGAGCTGGACTTGAGAGCTGCATATGGTGGAAGTAGCGGTGGACAGGGCGGACTGAGAGAGGGTTGATGATGGTGATGGAGTTGGTGTTCTTTCTAATGGCCTAGATTCAGTATTTCGTTGATATAACAGTGGGATTCCATGACTGCTGTGGCCTTGCAATGACACCTCAACATTTGCTGCTGTGCTAACCGGTGGGCTTACAGTGGGGGAAACAATGTAGCGTTGCTGACTACCTTCTTTGTGATCAGTTGCACATGTGGCACTTGAGGTTTGGTGTTGTGTCCACGCTTGCAAGTGCATGGTGGTTAAATGTCTAAGCATGCAACTGGTATTCAAATTTTTCAGATTTTTCCCTCGGCTAAAGGTCTTTGCGCACTTCTTACAGATAACCTTGGCCTGATCATGAGGATTTTGTTCAAAAAAGTGCCACACTGCACTCTTCCTACTTTGGCAGACATTTTGCGGCCTAGCACGCTGTGATCTTTTGACCCTCTGGACAAGCTGTCCAGCAACTCTTTTGATTTTTGGAACCTGTCTTTGGAGTGCTCCGGGCCTGCCAGATAACAGCTGTTGCGATGTCGATGTCTGCTGTGGATGCTCCTCATCTGAGCTATTGGAAGCAGCACCCTCTTCCCCCAATGGATGCCAATCTGGGTCAACAACTGGGTCATCCATCACCTCCTCTTCAATGTCATGTGCACCTTCCTCTGTGTCACCGTGTATGGTGGTATAGTGTGCGGGAAGGGGCACCTGAGTCTCATCAGGGTCAGAATCTGGCTCTGTACACTGCGAGGACAATGTAGTGCTCTGAGTGAATGTACCAGCAGAATCATCTATCAGCGGCTGTGCATCAGTGCACTCCATGTCAGATTCATCTTGGCCTGGGTAATTCACCATTTCACTTGATAATCCAGGCATGGTATGTGAAAACAGCTCCATGGAGTAATCAGTAGTATGGCCTGCGACATCCTTCAATCTTGGTTGGGGTGAAGGACACAAGGAAAGGTGTGGTTCATGAACATGAGCCTCCAATGACGACTCAGTGCTTTTACTTTTTACAACTTCAGAAGAGGAGGCGATAGAGCTGGAGGCTGAGTCAGCAATGTAAGACAAAACTTTTTCCTGATGCTCTGGCTTTAAAAGCGGTTTGCCAACTCCTAGAAAACTAAGCCTTCGAAGCCTTATGGAGCCAGACGATGACGCAGGCTCAACACCTCCTGCATTTGGTCCTATTTTGCTCTTGCCACTACCATCAGATCCACCACCAACACCATCATTACCAGCTGCCAACCCCCGCCCAATTCCACGGCCTCTTCCACCAGCCTTCCTCATTTTTTGTAGAAATGTAGACAAAATCCAACAAACTATATAGTAATGTAAAACAAGGTACAAGGTGTCTATAGGACAGGGGAGATTTTGAATTTCTGCACACACTTGTGGACACTGGACACTTATGGATTGTGTGAGGCCCACTGAATATCAGAGCGCTATGTCACAGGCTTGATGGCACAAGTGTGAAAAAAGTGACTACAGGATAAGGGAGATTTTGAATTTCTGCACACACTAGTGGACACTGGACACTTTTGGATTGTGTGAGGCCCACTGAATATCAGAGCGCTATGTCACAGGCTCGATGGCACAGGTGTGAAAAAAGTGACTACAGGATAAGGGAGATTTTGAATTTCTGCACACATTAGTGGACACTGGACACTTTTGGATTGTGTGAGGCCCACTGAATATCAGAGCGCTATGTCACAGGCTCGATGGCACAGGTGTGAAAAAAGTGACTACAGGATAAGGGAGATTTTGAATTTCTGCACACACTAGTGGACACTGGACACTTTTGGATTGTGTGAGGCCCACTGAATATCAGAGCGCTATGTCACAGGCTCGATGGCACAGGTGTGAAAAAAGTGACTACAGGATAAGGGAGATTTTAAATTTCTGCACACACTAGTGGACACTGGACACTTTTGGATTGTGTGAGGCCCACTGAATATCAGAGCGCTATGTCACAGGCTCGATGGCACAGGTGTGAAAAAAGTGACTACAGGATCACAGAGATTTTGAAATTCTGCACACACTAGTGGACACTGGACACTTTTAGATTTTGTGAGGCCCACTGAATATCAGAGCGCTATGTCACAGGCTCGATGGCACAGGTGTGAAAAAAGTGACTACAGGATCACAGAGATTTTGAATTTCTGCACACACTTGTGGACACTGGACACTTATGGATTGTGTGAGGCCCATTGAATATCAGAGTGCTATGTCACAGGCTCGATGGCACAGGTGTGAAAAAAGTGACTACAGGATAAGGGAGATTTTGAATTTCTGCACACACTAGTGGACACTGGACACTTTTGAATTGTGTGAGGCCCACTGAATATCAGAGCGCTATGTCACAGGCTCGATGGCACAGGTGTAAAAAAAAAAGTGACTACAGGATAAGGGAGATTTTGAATTTCTGCACACACTAGTGGACACTGGACACTTTTGGATTGTGTGAGGCCCACTAAATATCAGAGCGCTATGTCACAGGCTCGATGGCACAGGTGTGAAAAAAGTGACTACAGGATCACAGAGATTTTGAATTTCTGCACACACTTGTGGACACTGGACACTTATGGATTGTGTGAGGCCCACTGAATATCACAGCGCTATGTCACAGGCTCGAAGGCACAGGTGTGAAAAAAGTGACTACAGGATAAGGGAGATTTTGAATTTCTGCACACACTAGTGGACACTGGACACTTTTGGATTGTGTGAGGCCCACTGAATATCAGAGCGCTATGTCACAGGCTCGATGGCACAGGTGTGAAAAAAGTGACTACAGGATCACAGAGATTTTGAATTTCTGCACACACTTGTGGACACTGGACACTTATGGATTGTGTGAGGCCCACTGAATATCACAGCGCTATGTCACAGGCTCGATTGCACAGGTGTGAAAAAAGTGACTACAGGATAAGGGAGATTTTGAATTTCTGCACACAGTAGTGGACACTGGAAACTTTTGGATTGTGTGAGGCCCACTGAATATCAGAGCGCTATGTCACAGGCTCGATGGCACAGGTGTGAAAAAAGTGACTACAGGATCACAGAGATTTTGAATTTCTGCACACACTTGTGGACACTGGACACTTTTGGATTGTGTGAGGCCCACTGAATATCAGAGCGCTATGTCACAGGCTCGATGGCACAGGTGTGAAAAAAGTGACTACAGGATCACAGAGATTTTGAATTTCTGCACACACTAGTGGACACTGGACACTTTTGGATTGTGTGAGGCCCACTGAATATCAGAGCGCTATGTCACAGGCAGAAATTGGCTAGTGTATCACAAACTACAGGTTTATGTAGAATTGGGCAGAATAGGAATCTCCCTAGAGTGTAGGTCTGTAAGAACGGAACAAGTCCTCCACTTATCCTTCCACAGTGACACACAGATAGCTTCACTGTGGCCGTGATAACAGCCGTTACACGGTACTGAGAGGAGCGTGCACGTACACGGCTGTCCGGTGTACGTAAAATTGTCAAGCTCCGTGTTTTTTAAGTATACGGACTGACACACGCTGTCTCTCTATAGTTTTGAATGTGATCAAACAGCAAATATATTTAACTGTTTGAAAGCTAGACAAAACTAGTTGGTACAGGTCTGTAAGAACGGAACATGTCCTCGACTTATTCTCACAGAGTCACACACAGATAGCTTCACTGTGGCCGTGATAACAGCCGTTACACGGTACTGAGAGGAGCGTGCACGTACACGGCTGTCCAGTGTATGTAAAATTGTCAAGCTCCGTGTTTTTTAAGTATACGGACTGACACACGCTGTCTCTCTATAGTTTTGAATGTGATCAAACAGCAAATATATTTAACTGTTTGAAAGCTAGACAAAACTAGTAGGTGCAGGTCTGTAAGAACGGAACATGTCCTCGACTTATTCTCACAGAGTGACACACAGATAGCTTCACTGTGGCTGTGATAACAGCCGTTACACGGTACTGTGTGAGGAGCGTACACCGCTGTATGGTGTGAAAAAATGCACGCTCAGTACCTCAGCAGGACAAAAAAAAAAATTGGGATTGCTTTTAAAAAAGCAGTTTGCAGAGCAGTGGGTAAACAGCAATGCAGCTGTCAGGAAGCCTTATAAGGCAGCCTAACAACCAACACCGCTGATCCACCACAATATAGCCACCCCTTGCACTGCACACACAGTGACTGGTGTGTTGTACAAGCAAAATCGCTAGCAGCAGAAGCAGTTTTTTTTTCTTCTTCCCTGCCTAACGCTCTCCCTACAGAATCAGCAGCAGCAACCTCTCCCTATGCTAAGATCGGCAGAAGTAAGATGGCGGTCGGCGTGCACGCCCTTTTATAACCCCTGTGACGCCCACCAAAGCAAGCCAATCACTTGCATGCCCTTCTGAAAGATGGTGGTGACCCCTGCCTATGTCAAAATTTTGCTATAAATTTCCGATAAAAATTAGCAAACCCCAAAAACTTCTGGAGGGCCTTCAAAGAAGTGGGCTGAACCCAATCATAAATGGCCTGTAACTTGGCCGGGTCCATTTCAATAGTTGACGGAGACAAAATAAATCCCAAAAATGAAATCCTCTGTACTCCAAAAAGGCATTTCGATCATTTGACATACAGGGAATTCTCCCTCAAGATCCGGAGCACAGTCCAAATATGTTCCACATGAGAATCCCAATCCTTGGAGAAGATCAAAATATCATCCAGATAGATAATCAAAAATTTATCGACAAAGTCTCGGAAAATATCGTTCATGAAGCACTGGAAGACAGAAGGGGCATTAGTGAGCCCAAAAGGCATCACCAGGTACTCAAAATGTCCCTCCAGAGTATTAAACGCCGTCTTCCATTCATCCCCCTGCTTAATGCGGATAAGATTATACGCCCCCCTGAGGTCAAGCTTGGTAAACCAGCAAGCCCCTCTAACTCTAGAGAATAGATCCGAAATCAGGGGTAACGGATACTGATATTTAATAGTAATTTTTTTGAGGGCAAGATAATCAATACAAGGCCTTAAAGAACCATCCTTTTTGGCCACAAAAAAAAAACGACACCTAAGGGTGAAGAGGATGGTCTAATATGACCCTTCTCCAACGCCTCCTTAATATAGGATCGCATAGCCTCGTGCTCGGGTACAGATATATTGAAGAGCCGACCCTTGGGAAATTTACACCCCGGGCTCAGTTCAATTGCACAGTCATAACTCCTATGAGGAGGCAAAGATGCAGACTCATTCTCACTAAATACATCATAAAAGTCCGCCAAATAGTCAGGAACATCATGCGACTGAGGAGAGGTGGAAAAAACCGGAGCCTCACTAAAGGCACACCGACAACCCCAACTCACCACAGACACAGATTTCCAATCCAAAACTGGATTATGAATTTGCAACCAGGGAAACCCCAGAACAACGGCATCATGCAGACCAAGCAAAACCAAAAATCTGCAATTTTCTTGATGGTCTGGGGCGACCCGCATGACCACCTGGGTCCAAAACTGAGGTTTATTTTTCGCTAAAGGAGTAGCATCAATCCCCCTCAAAGGGATAGGCGTCTGCAGAGGTGTCATCGGAAATCCACAACGTTTAGCAAAATCCAAGTCCATTAGGATTAGCTCTGCTCCTGAATCCACAAAAGCCTGGCGGAAAATGTGGACAGGGAGCAGATCAGAGTAATTGCCAGAAGAAACTTAGGTTGAACACCACCAACAGAAAACGTGTGTGCAAAGCATTTCCCTCGTTTAGGACAAACAGAAATAATATGCGAGGCATCTCCACAGAAAAAACACAGCTTATTATGCCTTCTGAACTCCTGACGTTGCGCCCTAGACAAAACTCTATCACATTGCATAGGTTCAGACGTCTGTTGAACAGGTGACAACACCTCTCGTGCAATCCTGCGTTCACGTAAACGCCGATCAACCTGAATGGCTAATGACATAGAATCGTCCAGACCAGAGGGAACAGGAAATCCCACCATAGTATCTTTTATGGCTTCTGACGAACCCTTCCGAAAGAGAGCAGCCAAGGCATTATCATTCCAGGTAGTAAGGACCGCCCACTTTCGGAACTTTTGACAGTACAACTCTGCAGAATCTCGACCCTGGTTCAATGCCAACAGGGTCTTTTCAGCCTGATCAATAGCATTAGGTTCGTCATACAACAACCCCAAGGCTTGAAAGAATGCGTTCACATTATTTAGAATAGGATCATCTGGTTTCAAAGAAAACGCCCAATCCTGGAGATCGCCACGCAGCAAAGAGATGACAATTTTAACCTGCTGCGCGGAGCTCCCTGACGAGTTAGGCTTCAAGGCAAAAAATAATTTACAATTATTTTTGAAACTCAAAAATTTAGATCGATCCCCAAAAAATACATCAGGTGTAGGGATCTTTGGTTCAACAGCATGCGAACGAGCAAGGTAGGCGGAAATTCCCCGCACTTCCGCAGCGAGCTGCTCCACACGATCAGACAATTGCTTTATCTCCATTGAGAGAAAAAAAATTCCCCCTACGGCCTCAGAGATAAAGAGGAAAGAATATACACACAATTCTTTCCTGCTATTGAGTACCCTAGGATCTGCGGTATGGCGGGTGATTCTGTTATGAATGAGTCACCGTAGGAGGCAAAAACAGAAATGCTAGCTAAGTCCAGAAAACCAGAGAAGTTGGCAGCTATTGGATTGCAGACCCCTGAACCTATCAACACAACAAGCAGTAGCCGTGGGGGGTTCCTACGATGCCCTAGACCCCTCGATCACAGCCAGAGGCCTATATAGCCTAAAGACAGAAAGGGAAATCTAAACTGCCCCAGAGCAGACCCCAAAGCAAAAGGCAGCCCCCAACATATAATGACGGTGAAGCAAGAAGAAAGAACACTAACACAGACAGAAAGATAGACTGAGCAAAGACGGGGCCCAAGCTAACTAGATAGGAAAGGACAGGAAGGCTGCTGTCTGCAATCCGTGAAAAACCCTATGAAAATAAGAGCCAACAGACTGACAGTGAAAAAGGCCCTGAAGACTCTAGGCTTCAAAAAAGCTATGTCAGTACTCAGGAATATTCTGAAGACAGAGCAACCGGCAAAAGGAGATTCAGCTCACCCCAGCAGGGAATGGCAGAATCCAGAAAAGCAAGGCAAACAAAAACAAAACACAAATGCTAACAGGCAAAGCAGAAAACTTAGCTTTAGAGGAGCAGGAATCAGACTGGTCTCCTAGAAGTCCACATAGAAATCACCCGCAGGGCAGAAGGGCGTCGGCAGCCTTATATCCAGTCCGTGACTCCACTCAGCCAGTCATCATCATTAGGCTCAGGTGCCTGATAATCAGGCTCATTACCTTCCTTTACCAGAATAGGGCGTTCACCAGACCTCAGTGACGAAGGGGAAAATGAACTCACAACAACCCCCTGCATAAACGCCGTCCCCAAGCCATGTCTGAATATATAGGAGGCTAAGGCTTAGATCTTTTTTTTCTTTTTGCTCTCTCTCTTCTCCTTAATCAATCAAACTAAATTGAGACAGCAGGACCCAATAAATGTTGTGGTCAGATAAACAAATGTCCAGCACTACATGGATCATAAAGCACTTTGAAAAGTTTCTTGACCTCACAACATAAGGGGACAAGCAGAGTAAGCTGAAATAACTATATACCAGATATACACTTGCTTAGTCGAAAACACATATATAGCATTCAGGATTAACTGCTTGCTGACATTGAATGGAGTGGAGACTCACAGGAGTTGATTCAGAGCAGAGATTGAAAGAGCTGGTTACCAGATATAAGCTTGCATAGTTGAAAACACATATATAGCATTCAGGATTAACTGCTTGCTGACATTGAATGGAGTGGAGACACACAGGAGTTGATTCAGAGCAGAGATTGAAAGAGCTGGTTACCAGATATAAGCTTGCATAGTTGAAAACATAAATATAGCATTCAGGATTAACTGCTTGCTGACATTGAATGGAGTGGAGACACACAGGAGTTGATTGAGAGCAGAGATTGAAAGAGCTGGTTACCAGATATAAGCTTGCATAGTCAAAAACACATATAAAGCATTCAGGATTAACTGTTTGCTGACATTGAATGGAGTGGAGACACACAGGAGTTGATTCAGAGCAGAGATTGAAAGAGCTGGTTACATTGAATGGAGTGAAGACACACAGGAGTTGATTCAGAGCAGAGATTGAAAGAGCTGGTTACCTGTATGAAGAGAATAGAGATGCGTGTCACATTCATCCATGTTATAACTGCCTCATACTTTGATCAAATGTACTTCAATTAAAGGAGCATAAATGCCCCCAGCAATAAATGCCCCCTGCAGATATGGGTTAAAGAGTACACACAGCAGCTTTTAGAACAGTACTCCCACAGATATGGGATAAAGGATACACACTGCAGCTTTTGGCACAGTAGTCCCACAGATATGAGTTCAAGAATTCACACAGTGGCTTTTGGCACAGTACTATCACTGACATTGTTGCATAAGAGTAGAAAATATGTTTAGGCACACATCATTTCCACCGTCACATTTGAAGATTATAAAAACTTTTGGTTATGCACAGTACTATGACAGACACGGGTGCAGAGTACACATAGAAAACTGCACACACACAAAACCTAATACTGTCACTCACTACAGCTGCATCCCAACCCTACAATAAGCAAAGCAGAAATACAAAATAAGAATCTTGAACCAGGAGGAACAGGTCCAAGTGGAGGAGGAGGTGAATGTGGCCGTATAGATGGAAGAGGCAGAGCACTTGGGTTCTGGATTCAATTCCAACCAAGAACAACATCTTTAAGGAATTTGTATCTTCTCCCTGTGTTTGCATGGCTTTTCCTCCACACTCCAAAGACATACTGATAGGGAAATAAGATTGTGAGCCCCAATGGGGACAGTGCCAATATTATAAGTAAAGCATTGTGGGTTTAATGGTGCTATATAACTGAACAAAATAAATAAAGAGTCAAGAGAGGAGTAACCAACAGTTAGGGGTTTTTTGCATTTTTTTATTTTTTATAGAAATGACTTAAAACAACCTAGTATTTACGAAACTAAAACTAGATATCTAGAATAAGGAAGCGTAGGTCCAAGCAGAGGTAGAGGTAGACATGGCGGTATAGGTGGAAGAGTCAAGAAAGGAGTAATCCAACACTGAATTTTTTTTTTTTATTATTGTTTTTTTTTATTATTAATGTCTGTAAAGCGTTGTGGGTTTAATAGCCCTACATAACTGAGCAAAATAAATAAAGAGTCAAGGGAGGAGTAATACAACACTGTTTTGGGTTTTTTTGGAACTGACTTATAACAACATAGAATTTGCAAACCTAAAACTAGTTATCTAGAACCATGAGGTGGGAGATCAAATGGAGGAAGAGGTGGACATGGCGGTAAGTGAAGCCTGAAAAGAGGAGTAATCAAATTTTTTTTAATTACTTTTGTATTGTTTTATGAAACCGACTTAAAACAACCTAGATTTTGGATCAGCGCCTAGTTCATTTTAAGGAATGTTAGGTTCCCCACGTTGGATATGGACAGGTGGACACATTCCGACATGACACTTGCCACAGGGCAGGCCAGCATCTCAAATGTATAAAGGCCAAACCTCAGGCCATGTGTCCAATTTGGAGACCCAGCACCATTCATGAACCAAAGCAGCTGCCATAAAGGGTGCTCTGCTGTTCTAAGGTGTCTGTGCTGGATGTAGGTACTGGAGTCTGGTCAGGTGTTACCATCTTACCTGGGGAGTGGGATACTACACCTCAGGAGGAGGTGCAGTACCTCTGTGGTGACTGAACCCTCAGGGGCGCCACACAGGCAAAACAGCAGTCGATATGGAGGCACTGCGGCATGTGTTAGCTCATGTGTGCCAGGCTGCCTAGAGGCAACGATAAGCTGTCCTCTATGGGAGGTGAGTCGTCTGGGTAGTCTGTATCCCCAAGCTCCAGTGATGCCTGTGGGCTGACCTCAGTGCCACCTTGGTCTGAACACGGTTGTTCATCCTCCTGCTCATCATCATCATCCTTCCTAACTTTCCCCTGGCTGTACAGTTGGACACCGGTCCGTTGTTGTGACATTAACCCACCCTCTAAGTCATGTATGGAAAGGTTCATTGGCCCTGGTCCTCCTACTCCTCTTACTCTAGTGATGCCACCTCATCCATCATGGCCTGAATTGTTTTTTCCAGCAGGCATATAAGTGGTAGAGTAGTGTTGATGATGGTGCTATCACTGCTGGCCATATTGGTGAAATAATAAAATTAGTGCAAGACATCACACACATCCTACATGGAGGCCCACTCATTGGTGGTGAAGTGGTGTTGTGCATAGCCACTTGTGGTGCAGCTGAAACTCCACCAATGCCTGGTGCTGTCTCTCCAGCATATGCATGGTGAAGTTCCACCTTGCTGTCACATTGCATATCAGCCTGTGAGTGGGAAGGCAGAAATGATGCTGCAGCACAGACAGCCAAGCAGCAAAATTTTTTAGTGCGCACACACTGCCCGCACTTTCAGCAGCAGCTCTGCCGTGTTTGAGTAGTTTTTCATGGGATGGTGTGGAGATGCTTGGTGACACTGATGGTGGTGGTGGTGGCGGTGATGCTGTCACATCCTCTTTTTGCGAGGAGACAGGTGGCTCTGTTGATCGTGAGTGGGAGGAAGAGGCCAAGAACACAGCAGAAGAGGGAGCAGGAGGAGGTACAGTTCTGTCATGCTTTTTAAGGTGTGAAGTGCACTGTACTTCATGCTTGAAATTCAGATTCACTTCAGGGTCTGACGGCAAACCACCTATCACTTATTGGCAGCACATTCCCTGAAGAAATGCCACATCAGGGAGCTTTTTTGTGCTGTCTTTCATGTGCTGATATCAGTGGCACGGTGGGTAGTAGCAGCCAATATACTGGCTAAGGGCTGCCCACTGTGCTTTTGCACCTTGATCCCTCTTTTGCTGTGCTGCTGTGACATGATGGCCATTTCCTCTTCCTCCGACCTGCGCACATCACTAGGATGGCCTCAGCTCCATGTAGGGTCTAGGAACTCATCATCCCCTGCATAATCTTCCACCACCTTCTCAACCTGGCTAATCTGTACACTGTTGAAAGACGCTGCAGTTGGCAATTGAGTTTTTTCAATATCTGACATGCGCTGTGGTGGTCCACTGCCTGTTGCACTAGACCTCCCTCTTACTCATCCACCAACATAACAAGTTGTTGGGCATGAATGCACTCAGTCTCTTCCACTTCTGGGGCAGGGTCTCTCTCGGCATCATCTATACCACCACAGCCACATCCCCATTTGATGCTATCCTTATTTTTTGAAGTGTTTTTTCTGAACACTACTCTAAAAGAGATGATGAGAAGTAGATTTATTTCCAGCAATACTATAAAACACACAACGGTTTAGGAAAATTATTTATTTAGCCTAGAAATGGCAATGAGATAGCTGATGCCAATTATTTATTGCCCAGGCTACTAAAAATACACAACGGTACAGAAAAATTATTTTTTTGGCCTATAAATGGAAACAAGATGGTTGATGCCAATTATTTATTTGAAACACTACTAGAGATCACACAGCGGTCCTGAAAAATTATTTAGCCTATAAATGGAAACGGGATGACTGATGCCAGTTACTTATTTCTCAAGGTACTATAAAACATTTACCGCTTTAGGAAAATTATTTCTTTAGCATAGAAATAGCAATCAGATGCAATGCAATTATTTATTTCACAAACTACTAAAAAACACACATTGGTCCAGAAAAATTATTTATTTGGCCTATAATTGGTATTTAGACAGTTGATGCTAATCACTTATTTCCCCAACTGGTATAAAACACACACCAGTTTAGAAAAATTATTTATTTGGCCTACAAATGGCAATGGCTAATGCCAATTATTTATTTCTCATGCTACTAAAAAAACACACCGTTCCAGAGAAATTATTTGTTTGCCCTAAAAATGGAAACAAGATGACTGATGCCAAATATTTGTTTCCACGACTACTAGAAAATGCACAGCAGCTTAAAGGCACATTACTCCCACAGGTGGGGGGCAGAGTACACACAGCAGGTCAAAGGCACAGCACTCCCACAGGCGATGTGGGCAGAGTACACACAGTGACTTAAAGACACAGTACTCCCACAGGCAAGGGGCAGAGTACATACAGCAGCTTAGACTCACAGTACTCCCTCAGGCAGAGTGCAGAGTACATGTAATGCAGGTGCTTGAATGCAACGTACGGAGATCTCGACTTGGAAACAGCCAGGGGTTGATATATTAGTATTTTTATACAACAATAAAGCTTGGGGCAGTGAGGATCGGGCCTCAACTCATGACAGGCGTAGTCAAACCTTAGAGCCTTAACTAGCACAGGGCGCAGATTACGGCTCTAACCAGCATAAGCCATACTCAGGGATATCTTCCTGAGGATCCGGACCTTGCCAGGTGGTGACAGACACCTTGGTAGCACAGACTCCCCGCTGAGGCCTGTCACATTGGTCTCAGCCCTGCTCTCTTCCCTGGTGCCAAACCTCCTTGTGGTTTGGCGCACTGGTCACCTGATTGATTTCAGCTGGCCAGCAGATGGCAGTCTCTCCTCATTAATGACACATCTTGCACATCCTGCACTAATTTTTTAGAGGGCTCATGTTTTCTTGTTACGTACACAGAGGCTGAAAAGCACAGTATTCCCACAGGTGGGGGTTGCAGAGTACACACAGTGGTTTTTTTTGCAGAGTGCACAGTCAGAATCTGTCCCTCATTCCAGCTTTGTCCTATCCCCACACTAATGAGACCAGAATGGCGGCGGCAATCATGATCCGGCATTTATATGGGCCGGGTCACATGCTGCATGTCAATACTTGGTATGACGGTAATTGTTCCAGTAGTGCCCTAAACTCTAAAGGCTTGAAAGCGCTTTATTAAACTGGTGAACCTGAACAGGAAACCAGTACATCTAAACGTCCGTGTTAGGTGCGGTACTGACACTGAGCTTTAGGCTAAGTTCACACGTACCGGAACTCTCGCGGAAACTACCGCGAGAATTCCGGAATTCCATTCTGCAGGAAAATCGCATTTTAAATTCCCGCGATTTTCCCGCGAAAAAACTAGCATTTTGCAAGCGTAATTAGCTTGCAAAATGCTAGCGTTTTCCAAGCGATCTGTAGCATCGCTTGGAGAACTGATTGACAGGTTGGTCACACTCAAACATAGTGTTTGACAAGTGTGACCAACTTTTTACTACTGAGGCTGCCTATGCAGCCTCAGTAGTAAAAGATAAAATGTAAAAAAAAATAAAAAATGGTGTTATTCTTACCTTCCAACGTCCCGCACAGCTGTTCCCAGCAATCCTTTGCGAAAATGCCTGCGATGACGTACGTTCTCGCGGGATCGCGACGTCTCGCGGTTATTCGCGATGACGTCGCGCGAATAACCGCGAGACTTCGCGATACCGCGAGAACGGACACCATCGCGGGCATTTTCGCAAAGGATTACTGGGAAAGGGAGCGTGGAGAGAGGCGGGAAGGCTGCGCGGGATCTCGGAAGGTAAGAATAACAATATTTTTTATTTTAAATTCTATTTTTTACAGGGATACCCAAAGCCTGGAGGACAGTCTCCTCTCCTCCGGACCGTGGGTACCATCCGCAAATGTTATGTTTACTTTTCGCATGGTGTGCACAGCCACATGCAGAAAGTAAGCGGAACAATGCATTCCTATGGGTGCGGGATTGGCGCGATTCTGCAAAATTAATGAGCATGCTGCGGTTTTTACCGCGAAGCGATTCCGCCGTGGTACAAACCGCAGCATTAACACAGCATTGCGGAATCCCATGGGAATGCATGGAATGCTTATTTTTCGCATTTTCGCGGCAAAATACGTGAAAAAAATGCAACGTGTGAACTCAGCCTTACAGTTCGAGTTTGCTCATCTCTAATTGTATATTTTCTACATTCTAATGATTATTTTTTTGCATTATTCATGCAATAATGCTTTACTATACTAATACATACTTAATCAGATTAGACAGTACTGTATCTTTTATTTTTTTGATTGCTCTTTTTCCTTCATACGTCATTCCCCCAATCTATTAGCGTGGCAGTACCATTCAGTATTATCAATTCCCCCACTTATGAGCCATCACACAGACCGTGTGTATCTGCCAGAAGATTCTAGCATTTTTCCCTTATCATCCTCTTTGGGGCATGTATATTTTTATCCATAGAAATAAATTGGTTTAACACAGGCAAGACAAGTCCATCCTTGACTGCATTTTAAATTATGGCTCAACAAACCTAAAGAGACTGCTTAATCAAGTTTCTTCTCACAAATCTTAATCTCTCTTAAAGGAAAACCAAATGAGATAAGTAAGAAAAAATATATATGAGAGCCATCATTATTGTGCTACTGACCCAGCTTGTTAAGAAAAATAAGGAGTCTGGTTAATTAAGCTTGATTATAATCGACCATCAGCAAGTGAAAAAAGAATTGATTGCTCTGGTCTTTCTAATTTAAGTGCCTTCCCTGATTCTCCCCATGTCTCACTTTCCTATGCTTAGAGAAATGTTGTACCTCAGTACAGCTTAATTTAAAGATATTTGATATACAAGAGCAACATACTAATATATATATATATATATACAAATAATATATAATATATAATACATATATATAGCTAATATATCATATATTATATTTATATCATACATTATATATATGTATATACTGTTCAAAAAAAAAAAGGGAACTCTATTCCACTTGCAACAGGCTGCTTGTGTTCCCTTTATTTCTTTGAGCAGTATATATACACACACAGGTGCTTCTCGCAAAATTAGAATATAATCAAAGTTTATTTCAGTTCGTCAATACAAAAAGGGAAACATATAGAGTCATTGCAAACAAAGTGATCTACTTCAAGTTTTTATTACAATGTTGATGATTATGGCTTACAGCCAATGAAAACCTAAAAGTCCTTCAACTTTGACCAAGTTCCTGTGCCTTTATAGCTCACACATCCCCAAAACATCAGCGATCCACCTGTGTGCTTTACAGTAGGAATGATGTTCCTTTCATCATAGGCCTTGTTGACCTCTCTCCAAATGTATCGTTTATGGTTGTGGACAAATAGTTCAATTTTGGTCTCATCACTCCAAATTACCTTGTTTCAGAAGTTTTGAGGCTTGTCTCTGTGCTGCTTTGTGTATTGTAGGCAAGATACTTTGTGGCATTTGCGCAGTAATGGCTTTCTTCTGGCAACTCGACCATGCAGTACATCTTTCTTCAAGTGCCTCCTTATTGTGCATCTTGAAACAGCCACACCGCTAGTTTTCAGAGAGTCAAGTATTTCAGCTGATGCTATTTGTGGGTTTGTCTTTGCATCCCGAACAATTTTCCTGGCAGTTGTGGATGAAATTTTTGTTGGTCTAACTGACCATGGATTTGTTTTTACAGAGTGCCTGATTTTCCATTTGTTAATCACAGTTTGAACGCTGCTGACTGGCATTATCATTTCCTTGGATATCTTTTTGCATCACTTTCCTGTTTTATAGAGTTCAACTACCTTTTCCCTTAGATCTGTTGACAATTCTTTTGCTTTCCCTATATCTCACAATCCAGGAATGTCAGTGGCTGGATGAAAGGTGCAAGAGTCTGTCTTGATCCCAGAAACTCACTCAGCTTTTATGCACACACAATGATTACAAGCAAACAGGTCACAGATGAGGATGTTACCTTTAGTAGC
This sequence comes from Dendrobates tinctorius, assembly GCF_039654945.1. Classification (NCBI taxonomy): domain Eukaryota; kingdom Metazoa; phylum Chordata; class Amphibia; order Anura; family Dendrobatidae; genus Dendrobates; species Dendrobates tinctorius. The sequence goes on along the minus strand of NW_027361858.1, from coordinate 15,737,799 downwards.
CATTCAAACCCATTTGTGTCAACTTCTGTGCATGTTATCAGGCCTTAATCACCAGGGTATGTCAACTTTTGATCACGGTCACTTGCATGTTTTGGGTTGTTATTATGATTTAAAAAGATAAAACACTGTGGCTTGACAATATATGACTCATCCAACCACTAACCATGAGTGAAGAAAAAAGTTTTGGTGTTATCATTCATATTATCGGTAAAAAAGGCCAAGAAAGCAAAAATTCTTATATATATATAACATTATATTATATCATTTTGATGTTGTACTTTGCTTCCATGAAAATAACCCAATACCAATGAGTATGGCGGAAGATAATACTGACAGAGTGCCAAAGTGGAAATGATGTGTACAGCAACACGTGAGAATGGGTAAAAACACCTTTATTAATATATAAATGGGTGTACACTTAAATAAAATAAAATAAAAAATGAATAATAAAAAGGCATCCCAAATAAATGCGTAATATTGGGTTATAATATCCTACAACATAGGGTAAAATGTATACCCATAAGGCACAGGCTCAGAAGGAAAATGAAAAAAGAAAAATAAAAATAAATATTGATGGAACATTAATGAAGCCCCCAAAAGGAATTGTGTATACAGTGCACCATATAATAATAAATATCCAAAATTGTGTAAACACAGTACACAAAAAATAATAAAGAATAATAATAATAACAGCAGCTGTGCAGACAATAGTGCAATGAAAAAAATTGTTTGAAAAAGTGTGTGCAGTGAACAAACAAAAGACACTACAAGAGTGTCACATGTAATGAGACTTCATGGAAATTAATGGAGCTTTTGGTTGGGTTGAATACTAAATTGATCATTAATGTGGATAAAGAATTGGATGATTTATTCGACAAAGCAAAATCCACTTTATCTGATGAACAATTTAATATTCTCAACGTTTCCCTTGACAAAGATCCGGAGATATTGGTGAAGGATATACAACACAAACACACCAATAAATTGACTAGGGATCAGATCGATTTGACTTCGGGTAACATCTATCATTGGAAAAGACATTTGAATGGTGACTCCAACAGAGAACGTTCAGTGTCTGTTGCCTCCAACTCATCTATTGGTGATGTATCTGCTGCCTCCTCTTCTGCCTCTGTTACATCCATGGTCACTCCTAAGAGGAAAAGAAATCTGCGTTTTCCTCCTAATAAGAGAAACTATTCTCCTGATCTAAACTCCAATCGTCTGAAGGTAATTAATCTAAGTACTTATGCTTTCTCACCTTTGGAGATTGATATATTAGTTCGTGGGCTCATGTTTTGCCCCACAGCAAACTTTAACTGCTTCACTGCAGTCAAAGATCTACATCTGTTCGCTAGGAGACTGTTATTCAAACGCATATATCATAACTCGGATGATTTTAAACTCTTTCCAACAGAGGCAGAACAGAAGGCGTTAGCCGATCTTGAACTATTAGCGAAAGAACATGACATCAGTGAAGGTGAGGTACCAGCTGTCATCAAAAAGTCTTCTACCAAATTCCCTCCATTATCTTCATGCTCTAATATAGACATTTTTGTCAGGACTGTAAGCAGTGAGTTTCTCAAAATTCCCCCGCACAGTGACATAGATAATCTGAGTAAAGAGGAGAGAATCTGTCTCAAGAGATTGTCAGGTATCCAGGATTTAATTTTTAAACCAGCAGATAAGGGTGGGAATGTGGTGGTATGGCCTAAAGCTATGTATGAAAAAGAGGCATTTCATCAGCTAAATAATTTGGATTGTTATAAGAGACTGACATTTAATCCTCTTTTGAAATTCCAGGCTGAACTGAAAAAGTTATTGAATGATGCTAAAGATGATGATATTATTTCCAACAACCTTCTTTTGGCCTTACAAGTTCATGAACCCACCATTCCCACCCTTTATCTCCTACCCAAAATACATAAAAATAAAGAGGTACCACCTGGTAGGCCCATTATATCTGGGAGGGGTAACTTTTTAGAAAATGTGAATAAATATATTGATTACATCTTACAACCATTTGTCACTGCCCTCCCATCCTATACCAGGGATACCAATGATTTTCTCAAGAAAATCGATGGTTTACATATCGATGAAGATTCTTCTTTTGTCACATGTGACGTTGAGTCTCTTTATACCAATATCAAGCACACCGATGGGATAGCTGCTGTTTCTTATTTTTTGCAACATTCTTCCTTTTCACGAGCTTTTATTATATTTTTTATTAATTTACTTGAGTTTGCGTTGTCACACAATTGTTTTATTTTTAAGGACTCCTTTTTCCTGCAGACCCAGGGAACAGCTATGGGTGCCTCCTTTGCCCCATCTTATGCCAACCTGTTCCTGGTCCTGTGGGAAAGGGACCTTTTTTTATCTGGCAAGATTGCACAAATGGAGCGTGTTCCTTTTTGGACACGCTACATTGACGATATTTTCTTTATTTGGCAGGATCCCATCGGTGTGCTACCTGATTTCATTGATACATTAAATTCTAATGATATCAATGTACATCTCACGTATCACAGTGATTTGAGAACCATCGAGTTCCTTGATGTCTTGGTGAGGAGAGATTCTGACAATTCTCTTCAGACAGACCTTTTTAGAAAACATACCTCTGTTAATGCACTTCTCCACGCTTCATCCTCCCATCCTCGTACTCTCATTAACTCAATTCCCATCGGACAATTCCTACGCCTCAGACGCATCTGTTCTACAGACACTGATTTTATTAAGCAGGCTGACTTATTAAAGGAGAGATTCCTTGAGCGTGGGTACAGTAGGCGTTCATTGAAGAGAGCCTTTAATAGGGCTAGGCACATGTCACGTCATAATGCCCTTTATGCTGACATGAATAGATCTGAACCTAAGGAGTTGGTTAGGTTTATTACCACATTCAATGGTCAAAATGAACAGATGAGATTCTATTTAAAGAAATTTTGGCCTATCTTGAAAAATGACCCCATCCTCTCCAAATATATTGGTGACTTTCCGAATATTTCTTTCCGCAGATCACCAAATCTAGGTGACCGGTTGATTAAAAGTCATTATATCCCCACACCGGCAAACAACTTCTTGACCCAATACACAAGACCCACGGGGTGCAAACCCTGTGGTTCTTGTGTTGCCTGTTGTAATATTGTTAGTGCTCATTCTTTCACCAGCTCTGATGGACTGTGTGTTTATAACATCAATAAATCTATCACTTGTTCATCTACAGCCGTGATTTACTATGCTACTTGCCCGTGTTCCCTCATCTACGTTGTCCTTACTACTCGCCAACTGAAGGTGAGGGTTCGCGAACACGTCCTAGGTATAAAGGCAGCGGGGGATGTTGATGATATTGCCTCCCTTAAAACTTTGCCCAAACATTTTAAGATACATCACAATTGTGATCCTTCTTTATTAAAGGTGTCTGGCATTGACATGATTTGTAAGGGGATCAGGGGAGGCAATGTCAGCAAACGCCTTGCTCAATTAGAAACCCAGTGGATCTGGACACTGAACACTGTGTCTCCACTGGGTTTGAATGAGAGTCTTTCTCTTATTCCATTTTTATGAAATTATATTTTGTACACTTATTAATATTTTACACAATTTGTATTCTTATTTTAGATGGTCTGGTCGGTATCTATGTCATGGTGGATTATTCACAGTGATTAACAAAGAAAAATGAAAAAATGAGAAGATTGGCGTGCATATATATTGTATTCACATTTTTTGTTTGTTTCACAATGCATTTATAAATTTTGCAGTATGCTGTATTGATTATTCACCTTATTATTCTTCATTTCTTTTGCGCTTTTTTCTTTTTATTTTATTTCCTACTTTTTATTTTTTATTGTCTTCTTTTTTATTTATTATTTATTTATTATTATTATTATTATTATTTTTTGTCATTTTTTCTCATTTATTAGTATTTATATGCATTATTTTTTAATGCTTTTTTCATTTCTTTTTTATTAATTATTATTTTTATTTTTTATTTTTCATTTTTCATTTTTTATACACATTGTTTTTCATGTGACTGTGCTTTTCATCTTATTTACATATTAACACATGTATATATCTTATTGTTATCTATTTCACCATATTGATTTATTATTCTCATTTATACATATATATATCTTGTCCTCATTAGTTTCATTTCATTGCAGTAACGCAATATGCTGTTAATCGTTATATAGCTATTACTGCACTCACATATCCCCTATTTTCATGGACAGTCACTGGTGCGCGTGCGCCGCCTCGGCGCCGGTCGTTCGCATGGCGACGGCGTCTTCCCATGACCACACACGCCGGGCTCACCCGGCTGTGTTTGGTCATGTGACGCCGCGCGCGATGCGTCTTCCGGGTCGCGGCGGCGGCGCATGCGCCGACATGTGTCTTGCCCGCCAATTAGTCCAACATATAAGGAGGCACTGACCGGCCTTGTACTTACCCCCTGACGAAGGAAGTTCATTCCGAAACGCGCGTTGGGGTGCGTTCTCAGGCATCCCCAGGCATTCTCCGGCTCATTAGGTATCATTTTATTTCTTGCTCCCATCACCTTCCCCCCTCACATTGTGTGACACTCTTGTAGTGTCTTTTGTTTGTTCACTGCACACACTTTTTCAAACAATTTTTTTCATTGCACTATTGTCTGCACAGCTGCTGTTGTTATTATTATTCTTTATTATTTTTTGTGTACTGTGTTTACACAATTTTGGATATTTATTATTATATGGTGCACTGTATACACAATTCCTTTTGGGGGCTTCATTAATGTTCCATCAATATTTATTTTTATTTTTCTTTTTTCATTTTCCTTCTGAGCCTGTGCCTTATGGGTATACATTTTACCCTATGTTGTAGGATATTATAACCCAATATTACGCATTTATTTGGGATGCCTTTTTATTGTTCATTTTTTATTTTATTTTATTTAAGTGTACACCCATTTATATATTAATAAAGGTGTTTTTACCCATTCTCACGTGTTGCTGTACACATCATTTCCACTTTGGCACTCTGTCAGTATTATCTTCCACCATACTCATTGGTATTAGGTTCTTTTACCGGATGGTTTGCCATCCACATTTCTAGAGGGGTTGTGGATTTTCATTTTATTATTTTAATTAGTACATTACCCTCATTGTTCTAAGTTTCCATGAAAATACCAGAGAACAAGGAGATTGCGGTAAAAAAAATTACTGAAAAATATTTATTAAGGACACAATACATTGTAAAAGCACACGGATATTACAAAGACATGATACATGTCTCCAGGAATGTCCCAAAGTACGGGGGTATCACCCTCAGACAAAGGTACCTAAACAGCTCATGTTTATGGATTCATAACGCCATAATTTTAACACCATTTATAAGGGCTTCCATATCACATGGTACAGTACCAGGTAGTGACGCTCTATATGATGCCCATAGTGCAAAGTATGCATAAAAAAGTGCTTTAGGGTAAACACACAAGAGCAGAAAGAGCTTACCAAGTGTTGAAGGGTTAAGAGAGGGTACCCCCACGCCAGATGTAGCCCTATGATATACAGATTTTTATTTTTTACATTTTTCCCCTTCTTCATTGTTTTCCTACTGTGTGGACTATGCATAGGATATATCAGGGCTGCCACTAGGAATTTTGGGGCCCCATACTGGCAAAATTTTTGGGTCCCCCTTGAGACTCTGCCCAGGTCCCACCCCAGCCCTGCCTTCACCCATCGAATTGTCCACAGTCCCACCGTTCTCTCTTAGAAAAACTGCACTTCTCACCAATCACACATTAACAGTTCCCATCACCAGATCACACACATAGCCAGCAGCTTTTGTTTTATTCAAAAGATTTTTTCAATCTGCCACAATGACAAGGTAGACTCTTTTGGCCGGGCCCTACTCTACTCTAACCTATTAAACATTTGTTAAAATATGCAATACAATTTAGGTATATTTTTATTTATTTTTTGATTTTTAAAATGACCAAAGCTATCACACACAAAGAACAAATACCACTGTACCATGACCAGACACCATATTACCACCACATAGTGACCTATAATACCACATACAAAGATCAAATACAGCAACACCATGTCCTGACCACATATTAAAACCACAGTGACCGAATAATATCACATACAAGGGACAAATACTGCCACACCATGGCCAGACACCATATTATCACCACTTTGTGACTGAATACTACAATACTGATCAGTAATAATACAAAACACAATAGTAATATCACCATATGTGCAATTACACACAGGAGTTCTGTACTTAGTATGCAGTGTGAGTGTAAAAGTAATACAGTGATCACTGGTGACATTGTACACAGGACCGCTGTATATAGTATACAGTGTATAGTATCAGTGTATAGGTAACACACTGACTCACCAGTGACGCCTCTAGGAGAAGTCTTTCATCCTCATCCAGCACAGATCACTGTCACTTCTTCCAGCCAGGACTCGTCTCTGCAGGAAATAACACAGTTATCTAGACCACCGCTTGCAGAGCACATTACAAATTTTTTCCCCATCTTCTACACTACACCAAATGAAGAAAAAAAGGTAGCATAGTATCACTCTGCACAGTAATAGGACTGCCTCCCCATTTAAAACAGTATGCTCAAAAAATAAATACATCACTGCAGTAATAATATCCCTTAATTAGCCCCTATGGTAATAATGTCCCCCATCCTGCCCCCGTATGTCTCATTCCTTGCTCCAGCCATATGTTCTCTCATCCTGCCCTCATGAGTATCCATTGTGCCCCATATGATTTCCCCATCCTGCCCCATCTATCCCATGATTCTGCCCCATCTATCCCATGATCCTGCCCCATCTGTCTCCATCCTGCCCCATGATCCTGCCCCATCTCTCTCCATCCTGTCCCATAATCCTTCCCCATCTGTTTCCATTCCGCACCATGTCTCCATCCTGCCCCCTATCTCTCCTATCCTGCCCTCTGTGTCTCCAACCCTGTGTATCCAATCCTGCCCCCATGTCTCCAAATCTGCCCCATATCTTTCATCCTGCCCCATGTCTCCAATACTGCCCCTGTGTCTCCAATCATGCCCCCTGTATCCATTCTGCCCCGTGTCTCCAATTCAGCCCTCGTGTCTCCATCCAGCCCCATGTATCCAAACCTGCCTCCATGTCTCCAATCCTGCCCCCTGTGTCTCCTTTCTGCCCCATGTCTCCAATCATGCCCCCATGTCTCTAATCCTGCCCCATATCTTTCATCCTGCCCCATGTCTCCAATCCTACCCTCTGTGTCTCCAATCCTGCCCCCTGTGTCTTCAATCATGCCCCTTGTCTCCAAACATGCGTCTGTGTCTCCAATCCTGCCCCTGTATCCAATCATGCTCCCTGTGTCTCAAATCATGCCCCCGTGTCTACAATCATGCCCCCTGTGTCTCCAATCCTGCCCTCGTATCTCCAATCCTGCCCCCATGTCTCCAATCATGCCCCCTGTGTCTCCAATCATGCACCCTGTGTCTCCAATCATGCCCCCATATCTTTCATCCTGCCCCCTGTCTCCATTCTGACCAATCTCCATTCTGCCCCCAGCAGGATGGACACTTGTCTCCATCCTGATGGCTTGCCGATTTCAATAAAAATAAAAATAAAAAAAACCTTTCTACTTACCTTGCTGCACTCCTGCGGCAAGCGATCTTCCCTCCAGGCTGAAAGCGCACACTCGCCGGTGAATCACAATATTGTCAGACACCGGCGACGTGTGCAATGACGTCAGCTGCCAGCCTCCAAATGGCTGGCGGCTTTAACTATTGTCATGCGGGCCCGGGCCCGCACTGCAATAGAGTAACTAAAGCCTGTGTCTTGGACAGGCTCAAAACCACGTTCAAGAAGTTTATTAACCCTTCAGGTACTTCACAGGAATTTTTTGAATGTTTTAAAAAAAATGAACATTTAACTTTCTTCAGGTCCAATTTTTTTTATTTTACCAAGGGTAACAGGAGAAATTGGACTGCAAAAGTTAATGTGCAATTTGTCCTGAGTACACTGATACCTGATATGTGGGGGGAACCACTGTTTCAGCGCATGGCAGAGCTCAGAAGGGAAGGAGCACCATTTGACTTTTTCAATGCAAAATTGTCTGGAAATGAGATCGGACACCATGTCACGTTTGGAGAGCCCCTGATGTGCCTAAACAGTGGAAACTCCCCACAAGTGACACCAGTTTGGAAACTAGACCCCCCAAGGAACTTATCTAGATATTTGATGAGAACTTTAAACCCCAAAGGGCTTAACAGAAGTTTATAACGTACAGCCGTACAATTAAAAAATCATATTTTTTCCACAAAAATGATCTTTTCACCCTCAATTTTTATTTTTCCAAGAGTAACATTACCCCCAAAAGTTATTATGCAATTTGTCCTGAGTACGCTGATACCCCATATGTGGGGATAAACCACTATTTGGGCGCATGACAGAGCTCAGAAGGGAAGCAGCACCATTTGACTTTTATGGCTGGAATTGAGATCGGATGACATGTCGCATTTGGAAAGCCCCTGATGTGCCAAAACAGTGGAAACCCCCAACAAATGACACCATTTTAGAAACAAGTCGGGGCTTGGAAGGGAAGTAGTGAGGTTTTGGAATGCAGACTTTGATGGAATGGTCTGCGGGTGTCATGTTGCCTTTGGAGTGCCCCTGATGTACTTAAACTGTGGAACCCCCCCAAGTGACCCCAATCTGGAAACGAGTCCCCCCAAGGAACTTATCTAGATGTGTGGTAAGCACTTTGAACCTCCCAGTGCTTCACAGAAGTTTATAACGCTCTGGCGTGAAAAGAACAAAATCATATTTTTTTCCACAAACATGATCTTTTAGTCCCTAATTTTTTTTATTTTCCCAAGGGTAATCGGAGAAATCAGACTGAAAAAGTTGTTGTCCAATTTGTCCTGAGTACAATTATACCCCATATGTGGGAGAAAACTACTGTATGGGCACACGTCGGGGCTTGGAAGGGAAGTAGTGACGTTTTGGAATGCAGATTTTGATGGAATGGTCTGTGGGTGTCATGTCGCGTTTGGAGAGCCTCTGATGTGCCTAAACTGTTGAAACCCCCACAAGTGACCCCATTTTGGAAACTAGACCCCCCAAGGAACTTATCTAGATGTATGGTGAGCACTTTGAACCCCCAGTGCTTCACAGAAGTTTATAATGCCCGGGCGTTAATAATATTTTTTTTACAAAAATGATATTTTTGCCCCCAATTCTATTTTGTTTTTCTAAGGGTAACAGGAGAAATTGGACTCCAAAAGTTGTTTTGCAATTTGTCCTGAGTAGGCTGATACCTCATATGTGGGGGTAAAACACTGTTTGGGCGCAAGGCAGAGCTTGGATGGGAAGGAGCACCGTTTGACTTTTACAACACAGAATTGGCTGGAATTGAGATCAGGCGCCATGTTGCGTTTGGAGAGCACCTTATGTGCCTAAACAGTGGAAACCCCCCAATTCTAACTCCAACCCTATCCCCAACACACCTCTAACCCTAATCTGAGCCCTAACCCTAGCCCTAATGGGAAAATGGAAATAAATACATTTTTTTAATTTTATTATTTTTCCCTAAGTAAGGGGGTGATAAAGGGGGATTTGCTTTACTATTTTTAGCGGGTTTTTATGCTTGGCAGCTGTGATACGTTAAAAGACGCTTTTTAATGTAAACATTCTTTTTGCATCACCACATTTTGAGAGCCATAATTTTTCCATATTTTGATCCACCGAGTAATGTGAGGTCTTATTTTTTGTGGGACGAGTTGATGTTTTATTGGTACCATTTTTGGCCACGTGACATTTTTTGATTGCTTTTTATTCAGATTTTTGGGACGCAAAATTAACAGAAACCAGCATTTCATAAATTTCCTTTGGGGGGTGCGTTTACACCGTTCCTCATGTGGTAAAATTGATAAAGCGGTTTTATTCTTCGGGTCAGTACGATTACAGCGATACCTCATTTATGTCATTTTTTTATGTTTTGGTGCTTTTATGCAATGAAAACAATTTTATATAAAAAAAATTATTTTTGCATCGCTTTATTCTACGAGCTTTAACTTTTTTATTTTTTCACTGATGATGCTATATGGCAGCTTGTTTTTTGCGGGACAAGATGTTGTTTTCAGCGGTACCATGGATATTTATATGCGTCTTTTTGATTGCGTGTTATTGCACTTTTTGTTCGGCAGTATGATAATAAACTGTTGTTTTTTGCTTTGTTCTTTATTTTTATTTTTTAAGGGGTTCACTAAAGGGGTTAACTAATGGGATAGTTTTATAGGGCGAGTCGTTACTGACCCAGCGATACTAAATATGTGTACTTTTATTGTTTTTTTTTATTTCCAAAAAATGAATTTATTAGGCAATATATATTTTTTTAAATTCATTTAGCGATTTTTTTTATAAATTATTTTTACACATTTTTTTTTAACTTTATCACATTGTCCCAGGGAGGGACATCACTGTCATGTGTCAGATCGCTGATCTGACACGTCACACAGCGCTGTGACAGATCAGCGATCTGGTGCTGCACAAGGCTTCCTCATGACTGTGCTCTGCAGGCCCTGAGGAAGCCACCTCCCTGCAGGCCCACGAAGGCCCCCGTGGCCACATTGGATCTGGGGACCTGCAGGGAAGGAGGCCCCCAGAGCAGCGCAGCACATCGCGCTTTGCTGGGGGTCGCAGGGAAGCACGGAGGGAGCCCCCTCCCTGCCGATGCTTCTCTAAACCCTGGTACACTGCGATCATGTTTGATGGCAGTGTGCCAGGGGTTAACATGCCGGGGGCGGTCCATGACCGCCCCTGACACATAGTGCCGGGTGTTTGCTGTGATAATCAGCTGACACCGGCCGCGAACAGCGGCGCTCACCCCGTGAGTGCTGCTAATCGCTATGACATACTATCCCGTCCATGGGCATTAAGTCCCAGGGCACATGGACGGGATAGTACGTCCAATGTCAGAAAGGGGTTAAAGAAATATAAAAGCTGAAATCACTTTTGCCCGATTCAAAATTAAATTATCACCGAGTCCAGAAGCACCCGATCTATGAATATATAGAAATAATTAATCAGATCAGTAAGAGGCTTAATGAGAAAACGTAAAATTGCCAGAATTACGTTTTTTTTGGTCGCCGCAACATTGCATTAAAATGCCATAATGGACGATCAAAAGATTGTAGATACATAATGGTATCAATAAAATAAAGCCCTCACTCAGCTCTAAATCCCGAAAAATGGAGACGCTACAGGTCTTGGAAAATGATGCAATTTTTTTTTTCTTTAACAAACTTTAGATTTTTTTTTAGCATTTCGTGAACATGGTAAAAAAAAACCCCAAAAAAGTAGAATTGCACTTTTTTGCAATTTCACCACACTTGGAATTTCTTTCCTGTTTCCCAGTAAATGATATGGTAAAATCAATGTTTTCTTTCAAAAGCACAACTAATCCCGCAAAAAACAAGCCCTCTCATGGCCATATTGACGAAAAAATAAAAAAGTTATGGCTCTGGGAACTAGGGGAGCAAAGAATAGATGCGCAAAAGCGGAAAATGGCCCCTGGTTGAAGGGGTTAATGTCTTATTTATGAGCTTTATGCTAATAATCAGTTTAGAAAAGTCCTTACAATGTTAGCACTTTACTTGTGTTATGCACTGTTCAGATTATCTTTGTCTAAAATTCCTTTTTTGTTTAAAAACAATATCCATAGAAAAGGGGTATCTACTGGGGGCAATAACTTGTCATACCACTCTACATCTGCCATGATTGTATTTAACAGGTTTTAAAACTTTAGGCTAATCATTCTAATTGTGAAGGGTAGCATTTTTTTTTGTCTTTAACAGTATAGTTTACCATCACTATCACCAAATGATGTGAATTTTGTGTTGACCTTTTAACAAAAAGAGACTTGTCAGAACTGCCCATGATAGTTCTGTTACCTATTATTCCTGCCTCCTATTTCCAGGTGGTTAAGCGTAACATTTTCAGACAATTGTGACATTGTGACTGGGTGTAATTATTCCAAGTCATTGAATGTCGCTTTAGTTATATTTTTGATTGACATTATTAAAGATCTGAACATGTATAGCTTTCATTTACTATCCTAATGGTTCCTAATTTATACTGGCTTACATAAATTAGGCCAATTTCTTAGATAAGTGTATTTTCAAGCTTTTCAGTTTATTAGTAATAGCTAGCCGAGAAAGGCTGAGCATGTGGTAGGCACTTAGGCACTAGTTCAATAAGTAAATTAGTTACCTTAAGACCCCATACACATTAGACAACAATGGCCTAATCCACCAATACTGAAAAGTTAGGACACAGGCTAATGTGTATGGGGGCCTTCGACAGATGATGACAGGTTTGATAAGGATCTGTCATATACTCCAATCTTTCTGTTATGTTATTCCACATTCATACATTCATTATTTGGACAGTATTTTACACAAGCATATGTAATCCAAAACCAGGGATGGGTGATAAATGCAGAAGTGGTGATGTGTTTCTATTATACTTTTCTTCTGTTTGTTTCACTCCTGGTTTTGGCTTACAAATGCTCATGTGACTGATTTAATACTGAACGTGTGAACGTGGCTTAAGAAATAAGACATTTCTGACAGTAGCTCTCTCATAGAGATCCTAGGGAGCGCTCCTGAGTGCATTAGAGCTTGGCAAGATAGTTAAGGCCATGTGATCATCTAAACCAGGGGCTTTAGTCTACTGTGCTGTTTGATCATGGCATTCACCACTCTTTTAAAGTCCAAATAAGCTTGTTACTAAGATATTAATTTGCGTTCAGCATTAAATGATTCCTTGTGACTACAGTTTGGGATGGGGTGTGCAGCTAATTAAGAAAAGTTGCCTACAATTAATTCACTGCTGGTTTCCTTTGTGGAATGAGATCTTATCTGCACCAAACTTTCAAAAGAGCTGTAATCAGCAGATATTAAAGAATTAATAATAATAATAATCTTTATTTATATAGCACCAACATATTCTGCAGCGCTTTACAGTTTAAGTTTCAAACACAACAGCCATAAGTAACAACGAGTGGTTGCGCGCCCTTCGGGCGCAGGGATTATGGACCATGCAGTGGGGTGTAACCACGCATCAGACTAACCTCGCAATGGCTCTGTAGTTAATACTGTTCAGGTACAGTTATTCGATAGCCCTATCCATAAAGAAAGTGCACGGGTAGAGCTATCCCATAGCTCTATTCCTAAAGGAAATGAATGGGTAGAGCAATCCGATAGCGCTATCCCTCAGTGTTCCTAAGCATAAGCTATTTCACATGGTTGAGTGCACTTGGGATCTGCCCCCAAGGATCTGCCCATGCCCAATTAATCATCCATACGAATGGGACGTAATTGCAACAGCAGGAAGGGAATGTTTTGTCTTGCGCCATTTCATCTTTGAAATTTTTAGATTGGCAGAACTGACATCGAAATGTCAGTTCGCCAGCATGGTGCTCTTCAATACATGTCTCATCAATTTGATTAAGAAGCCCTCTAGTGGCAAATGTAACTTGCCGTCGTCGAGTGGCTTTTGCATTTTGGACACGTCTTCTATCTTGTTCTCGTCTTTGTGAAATTTTAGATGTTCTACGTGATTCAGTTACTTCATTCGTTTCTCTTGCTCTGGTCGTCCTCTGTCGGGCTGCATCAGCAGTTCTTCGACAATTTTGTTCGTCTTCTGTTTCATTAAGACGCAGGTTACGCATCCGTCTGCGATTCGCTTCTCTCCGTTCAGCAGCGCGATCAATTTGATCCATCTTTGCAATGCTGCCTCACACTGTTGCCTGAGTGTTGCCTCCCAATGTTGCCTCACAGTGTTGCCGCACAGTGTTGCCTCACAATGTTGCCTCACAGTGTTGCCTCACAGGTTAACGTTCAAAAAAGGCTTATGCCTTAACTCGTCACCAGGGAGAGATCCCCTCCTTATTAGAAATGTCACTTAACTCCTATACATCGCTTTACAGTACTTAGGTATCCATGGTTACGCCCACGCATATAGTCAGTTAGCTGCTAGTGGTAGTAACTATGGATACCTAAGTTACTGTTGACCTGTGGATGACTCATTGTGCACAGACACACGGAAACGTCCAAATTAGATATATGGATGTTAACAATAATACAATAATTAAAGCTAAATAAGACGACCCTGCTCGTGAGAGCTTACAATCTACAATGAAGTGGGGGAGATACAAAGTATAGGTGTGTATTCACAATGATGGTCCAGCCATCTTGAGGGAGTGGGGATAGATAGATATAGTGAAGGAGCTACACAAACACACATAAAAAGACTATGATTAGGGAACGTGATAGGTCGCTCTGAACAATTGTGTTTTGAGGGTCGCCTAAAACTGTGCAAGTTGTGGATGGTCCTAATTTCTTGGGGTAGAGCATTCCAGAGGATTGGTGTAGCGCGGGTTGACTTCAAGTCATGAAATTTGCACGTCTCTGTGAATTTAATCAACTCATGATTGGAGTTTTGTGACTCAAAAAAAATATGCAACACCATTTTACACTATGCTTCAAAGGTTCAAAAAAGTTGTGCATACTTCAAAAGGGTGCCAGTGAAAACGTCAGTGCAAAAAATTCTTCTGAGAAAAAATGCAGAAAAGTAAATATGTTATCACTCTCAGGATGTCCGACATAGAAACAAATTTTTATTTTTATTAAAAAAGTTTTATTGTACAAAAGTACATACCGTAGATATTATATATAAATATGAAAATGGTATGGCTATAATTCTACAATATAAAATAGCATGTCATTTATTTGTGCATGCTGTAAAGGTAAAACTCAGCCAATCACTGAGAATGATTTAGCGATATTTACCTCTCTAGAGCGGCAGGGTATTCAAGAGATGTGTATTGATTTTTTGTTATTTTACAGCATTTGCTTTTATCCAAATTATGGCTTGATATGATAGTACCCCCTTAAAGTTTTCTTCATTAGTTGACTACACCACCTCCTTAAAAGTAGTCATAAAGAAACTTTTAATGTTGAAAAAATTAAAATGCACATGTGGCTTTAGGCGGATATTGTGAAGACACGAGGGTCAGTGAGTGCACTCATCCGCTAGCCTGGTTGTCTCTAGAAAGACCCCAAGGACAGGGCTCATCCCACTGAATGCTCGTACTCATTCTCCTTGGGCAGAATACTACTCAAACAACATAGCGTGAGGTAACTAGTGATGGGTAGTGTTGATCGATACCATCCGATATTGTGAAATATCAGATCGGATTGGATCGGACCGATACCCAAAAAGTATCGGGTATCTCCGATTCCGATACCGGAAACCAATGGAAGACTAAGGGACATAAATATCGGAAATTAAAAAAACCCCTTTCTTTCCTTGCACATCCAGTTCGGGAGGGGGGAAGAGTGTGGCAGACACTTTGCGTGTCTGTGTGTGCGAGCGGGGTCTGTACGGGCCTCTCGGGGGTCTGTGCGGGCCTGCCGGGGGTCTGTGCGGGCTGCCGGGGCTCTGTGCGGGCCTGCCGGGGGTCTGTACGGGCCTGCCGGGGGTCTGTGCGGGCCTGCTGGGGGTGTGTGCGGGCTGACGGGGGGTCTGTGCGGGCTGCCGGGGGTCTGTGCGGGCTGCCGGGGGTCTGTGCGGGCCTGCCGGGGGTTGTGTGTGTGTGCAGGCATCATCCGATGGGACTACAAGTCCCATCGGGCGATGCCTGCTACAATGACAGTGATTGACACATTAGCCAATGATGGGACAGTAGTAGTCCCATCATCCGGCTAATGTGTTGAATGTAAAAAAAAAAACATACATACTACATACATACTGCATATATACAACATTCATACAACATACATACATACTACAGACCCCTGGCAGGCCCGCACAGACCCCCGGCAGGCCCGTACAGACCACGCATCATGATGACATCATTTCAGCAGCCAATCACAGCCATGCCATTAGTTAACATGGCTAAGGCCTCTTTCACACTTCAGTTTTTTGCCATCAGTCACAATCCGCCAAAAATTTGAAAATGGCGGATCCGCAAAAATGGGAACAAAACGGATGCAAACTGATGGAACGGATCCGTTTTGTTGAGGATCCGCCATACCGATTTACTGCGGATCCTCAACAAAACGGATCCGTACCATCAGTTTGCATCCGTTTTTGTCATCCGTTGGATCCGTTTTTTGCGGATCCGTTTTTCCACTCCTCCAAAATGGGATGCTCCCAAATATGATTTGCTCTTGGAAAATGCTCTCAAATGTGATTGGATGCTGGAAACTAGGGAGAAATATATCTAGGGTGTTGTGATACAATTTCTTTGAAAGGTTTTAGAGCTAGTGGCAGCGATGGAAGGAGTTAGTGCGAGTCTGGAAGGAGTTATTGCGAGTATTGACAGCTTCTGTGTGGAATTGGATCTTCACTTGAATCGGTTGGCAATTATTGCTATCGAGAGGGAGAAAAGAAGACTGCGAATCCTGCGTATGAGGAGACGGCGCCAGTGGATTCATCCCATTAATGCGCAGAGGTTCACCCGTGGCGTTTTTTCCACACTGTACCTGGAATTGAGGGAGAATCCGGACAAGTTCTTCAACTACGTGCGCATGCGGATGGAATTCTTTGAGATATTGGTGGATCGTGTTGGAGAACAAATCCGGAGAAGGGACACCTACATGCGGTTTTCTATATCACCGGCGGAGCGTTTGATGGTGACCCTTCGGTAAGTTATCTACCTTTTAAAATGTTTCAGATTCTGCAGGCTTTTATTGTTATGTTATGGCTTGTAGTTTGTATTAATTTTACTTTTTTTCCCTTTTTTTAAGATTCCTGGCAACTGGAGAATCCTTCACCTCCCTCCATTTCCAGTTCCGGATTGGGATTTCCACTATTGCTGGAATTGTACAACAGACCTGCCGGGCATTATGGGATTCTCTACAGGAGGAATACATCCCAGAGCCAACACAGGAGAGGTGGCTGGAGATTGCAGAGAAGTTTCAAGATATCTGCCAGTTTCCAAACTGCATCGGTGCCGTGGATGGCAAGCATATCAGGATTGTGAAACCCATGGGATCTGGTTCACAGTTTTACAACTATAAAAAATACTTTTCCATTGTGCTAATGGCCATTTCGGATGCAAACTGCAAATTCATTGCCGTGGACATCGGTGCATACGGTCGTTCTAACGACTCACAGGTATTCAAGAGTTCCACCATGGGCCGTCGCTTGTATGGAGACAATTTTAACTTCCCACCTCCAAGACCACTCCCTGGAACAACAGGCCCACCAATGCCTTTTGTGTGCGTTGGCGACGATGCTTTTCAACTTTCAAAACACCTACTGAAGCCATATGGTAGTCGTGGATTAACACACCAGAAAAGAATCTATAACTATCGGTTAACCAGAGCGCGCAGAGTGGTGGAGTGCGCGTTTGGAATTTTAACTGCAAAATGGAGAGTCCTGTTAACGGCCATGAAAATGAAAACAGAGACTGTGGATGAGGTGGTAAAGGCCTGTGTAATCCTGCACAATTTTGTCCTTTCAAAGGAACCAGTTTCCATCGATGACAATGTGTATGAAACCACCTTGTGGGATTATGAGCAGCAAACTTTTCGGAGTACTGGTTCAGTGGCAAGAATTAGGGATACCTTTGCAGATTATTTTGTTACACCAGAGGGACAAGTGGACTGGCAATATCACATGATATAATTTTCTTCTTACCAATTGTGAGTAATTTTTTTTTTTTTTTTTTTATCTGAAATTTTACCAAGTGTTTGCTTTGCACAAGCATTGTGTTTTACCATGTGATTTGGTTAATTTTACACTTTGCAGTGTTAACAATTGTTGGGTACCAAGCGTAAAGTTATCCAAGTGTTGTGTACCAAGCGTAAAGTTACCAAGCGTAAAGTTACCAAGTGTTGTGTACCAAGCGTTTTACACTTTGAAATGTTCACAAGTGTTGGTTATCAAATGTTGTGCTACCAAGTGTTTTTTTGTACCTTGTACACCACCGGTGTACTGTGAAATATTACCCAGGGTTGTGTGTTGTGTTAACAAGTGTTGTGTTTACCTTTTACACCACTGGTGTAATTTGAATAAAGAAGCAAAAAATAAACATCACAATAAAGTTTTTTGAAAAAAAACAGTTTATTTCTGACAATTTGTATTAACTGTATTTTTTTTTTTTTATTTTTTTTCTTAACTTTTTTTGTAACTTTTTTTGGTATTACCTTTTTGGTAACTTTTTTTTGGTATAATATTACCTTTTTTAATTTTTTTTGGTATATTACTTTTTTAATTTTTTTTTGGTATATTACAACAGAAAAATTACAAACTATGATACTGTTGGGTGGAGATAGTATTGGAGGGGGGGTTAACAGGGTTGACCACATCGAGGGGGGTAGGGGACTGGGGAGGGAGTTGGTGAGGACCAGAAGTGGAAGGGGGGTTTAACACATGTGGTTGGGACGGGAGTGGATGGACAGACGAGGTTTGTGGGTACATTGAAGGTGTATGTGGGGGTGGGTATGGCGAGGGCATTGGGGTATAATGCAATGGGGAAGGTAGGTACTGGGAAGAATGGAATGGGGAACTAGAGAAAGGAGAGGGAGTGGTAGGAGGAGGGACGGCTGTGTGATTGATGGTGGTGGAAGGATGGACGGGGGGAGGATGGACTGTGGAAGGATAGACAGGGGGAGGATGGACTGTGGAAGGATAGACAGGGGGAGGATGGACTGTGGAAGGATAGACAGGGGGAGGAAGAGATGCTTCAGCAAGCACTTCCACTAGAGCATTCTGACAGGCTTGCATCACACGCATCTGCTGGTGAGTACTTAAACCTTCCATTTGCCGGACAACAGAATGAAAAAAGGTATGTCTCGGTGTCTGGTTTGATTCTAAACTCATCTGTTCCATGTATCTTCTGAGTTCCATGATACTTTGATTGATCATGGTCAACCCAGAAGATAACCGTTGTCCATAAGTGTGGAAACCGTGTTGAACAGTTGAGTTTAGACTCAAACAGTCAGACAAGGTCATCCTTTCCTGACTCCTCAGACGCTGCCGGCCAGAACCAAAAGTTGGTCGAGATGTTGCGGCAGTGTCTGAGGGGTGGGGAACAGGGAACAAGTCGTCACCAGCAGCTTCATGTGATGAAGTCTGCCCTGCTGCTCCAGTGCTGGTGGAGGGGATAGAGGGATCAGACAAGAGGGTAGGTACAGAGGGGTCGGATACCTCGATGTGGTCACCGGGGGCGGTCTCACTAGGGATCACTCCAGAGGGACGCAACTGTGATGCAGACTCCCGAGTGCTGCAGATGGTGCTAAAAAAAAAAAAAAGAAGAAAAAAATGTATATTAAAAATATTGATATTTAATTTAAGTCTGCTGAAAAAAAAATTGGTTAAACATTTCTACTACAGGAATTGTTTGGGGAATATTTACCTTCTGCACGCCATTGTAGATCGCAGGAACGCCAGGGCTTGGTAGTTTTTGTACTGGGGTCCCCGGCGTCCTCCCGACGATCCACTCGGGGTCTGAATCTCTTTGTTGTAGTCCCTCTTGAAGCGATCCCGGAGCGACCGCCACCGTGTGATAACCCTGTCACCTGTGAAGCAAAAAAAAAAAAAAAAAAAAGGTTTAGTATTCAACACTTCACATGCTGGAAATATAAAGTTACTGAAGTTGTAATACTTACGCACAAAATCCCTGGCCCTCGCATTGAGTTCCTCCCAGTTGTCAATAACTGAAGAACAGACTTCATCCCAGAGCCGTCGTGTGGTTGGTTGGTCGGCATGAAGACGGTTTGCCATGTTCCACAGCGGCTCCCGGATTTCCACCTCATGGATGAGGTCATCACTATCAATAATGACACCCTCCTCCTGATGTCTGCGGGGAGCACGCTGTGAAACCTGTGAAGATAAAAAACAAAACAAAAAGCAAAAAATTACATTATATTCAAACACATGATGTTCATTTAAACAATTATCAAAATAGGGTTACTTACCGTTTGCCGACCACCAGAGGCATCACCTTGACGACCCTGGGATGTCCTGGGAGTCACTCTAGTGCGGGCACCGGATTCTGAAGACTGTGGGAAAAAAAAAAAAAAATGTTTGGATGGATGCAATTATGGTGTGCACTGTGATGAATGTTTGTGTTGGGTGTAGCATTATGTATCTGTGTATGTGCTAAACTTACAATCTGCGCACCCCCTCCGTGTGTCTCTCCACCCTGCACGTCTCCTCCTGGAAGCTCCTCTGAATCAGCTTCCTGTTAAAACATAATAGGATAGTGTTTTTAACCACAAAAAAATTATTTTAAATAAAAAATAAACAAAATTTTTTTTACCTCAGCTCGCTGATGATGTGAGGGGGAGCTTTCAGGAGAAGACATTACGGCTTGGGGCAGCTGTGTTGCTTCCTGAACTGATCTGCAAGTATAAACACACTTGTTAAGCTACTATACAAAGTATCATAATAAGCTTTCAGGCTTTTATACTTACAGGGAAAATGTTTGGCTGGCAGTATCTGCTTCGGCCTGGCTGGCAGTCTCTGTTGCGGTCTGGCTGGGCCTCTCTGCTGCAGCCTGGCTGGCAGTCTCTGTTGCGGTCTGGCTGGGCCTCTCTGCTGCAGCCTGGCTGGCAGTCTCTGTTGCGGTCTGGCTGGGCCTCTCTGCTGCAGCCTGGCTGGCTCTCTCTGCTGCTACCCTGCTGGTAGTGCTTGAAGTGATCTGCAAGTATAAAGAGACTTGTTAAGCTACTATACAAAGGATCATAATAAGCTTTCAGGTCTTTATACTTACAGGGAAACTAATGGTTGCCTGTACGCCGCGGTGTGGCTGTTCCTCTCTGCTGCGGTCAGGGTTGTTTCTGCTGCGGTCTGACCGGTCATGTCTGCTGCGTTGATCCCTGCTGCGGTCTGAATCTCTGCTACGGTTGGGCTGGCCGTGTCTGCCGGTATGGTGGCGCTTCATTGTGTGAACTGAAAGAAAATGATATGAAAGTTTTAAAAAAAAACAAAAAAAAAACAAAACCACATTTTGTATGTGTAATTCCCTGAAACTAATTATACGCAATTTTAAGTGTTTGCATGTCTACATTCCCTTATCTCAGAGTGTAACCAGTGATTGAAGGTGTCTAATATTTTGTGTAAACCTACTTTCTTTGTGTTTTGTAACTGAGTGTAACCAGTAATTGAAGGTGTGTAATTGCTGTGTATACCAGTTTGCATTCCCTGAAACTCTCACCGAGAGTGTAACCAGTGATTAAAGGTCTCACCGTGTAACCAGTGATTGAAGGCGTGTAGTGTGTAATTGCTGTGTATACCAGTGTTTGCATTCCCTGAAACTCTCAACAGAGTATGTAACCAGTGATTGAAGGTGTTTAATTTCTGTGTATACCCACTGTGTTTGCATGGTTTTGAATTCCCTGAAACTCAGTTGTGTATACCCATTTTTTCATGGTATGTTGCAATCTCACTTTTAACCACACTTGTATACCAGAACACTTCAATTACCTTTATGGTAACTTAATTTTACCTTTTTTAAAATGATACAAAGTAGATTTTTTCAAAACAATTTATTTATTTTTTTTTTTTATTATTTTTTTTTTTCCAAAAAATAGGAGCTACTCTGCTCTTTATTTTAAATACCACAATACATGAAAAATAAAAAAACGCAAACACGCATAACACACAGCCAGGCTACACACTCCAGGTGTCTTGCAGGTGGAAGATTTGCAGCGGAGTTTGAAATTCTATCAGTCAGGCTGGTGTTTGATGTCTGGTTCGGTTTCTTCAGTGTGGCTGTTGCCAGATGTCTGGGCACAAACCACATACAATACCATTTAGGCCGGTTTCACATTTGCACTTTATAGCGCAGCGATGGCCTGCACACGTCCGCCACAAATCCCCACCTACTACTGCACATGAATGCTTGCGATCTGCGCACCCTATCTTTATCATAGGGTGCACAGATGGTGCGCTGGCAGGATTTTACAGTGTGCTGCGCACTTTTGAAGGTGTGCCGTGCGCGCCAAAATGCAACATGCTGCGTTTGGCGCGCAAGGGCACACCTTCAAAAGTGCGCAGCACATGGTAAAATCCTGCCAGCGCACCATCTACGCACCCTATGATAAAGATAGGGTGCGCAGATCGCAAGCATTCATGTGCGCTAGTAGGCGGGGATTTGTGGCGGACGTGTGCAGGCCATCGCTGCGCTATAAAGTGCAAATGTGAAACCGGCCTAAATGGTATTGTATGTGGTGTTATTGGGCACAGACATCTACATTAAAACACCAGCCTGACTGATACAGTCAGGCTGGTGTTTGATGTAGATGTCTGTGCCCAATAACACCACATACAATACCATTTAGGCCGGTTTCACATTTGCACTTTATAGCGCAGCTATTTCCTGCACATGTCCGCCACTAATCCCCACCTACTAGCGCACATGAACGCTTGCAATCTGCGCACCCCATACTAAAGATAGGGTGTGCAGATCGCAAGCGTCCATGTGTGCTAGTAGGCGGTGATGACTAGATGGGACGGGGATTAGTGGTGGACGTGTGCAGGTTATCCCTGCGCTATAAAGTGCAAATATGAAACCAGCCTTTACACCACACAATCACAGCAAGAAATACAATATTAAAGTTGTATGAAAATAACATGCAGTACACATGCAACAGAAAAAAAAAAAAAAATGCAACACACACACACACACACACGCTCCAGGGGTCTTGCAGGTGGTAGACTTGCAGCTGTGCAGACAGGTTTTATAGCTCTAGTTGAATCTTCTGTCAGGCAGGCTGGAGTCTGATATCTTGCTTGGAGTATTCAATGTTGCTGGTGCCGGATTGTCTGGGCCCAATTACACCACATACAATACACCACTCAATCGCAGCAATCACAGCATAAAAAATACAATATAATTACAGTTGTATGAAAATAAAAAGCAGTACACATGCAACAGAAAAAAAAAAAAAAAAAATGGAAAGAAAAAAAAAAAAAAAATGCACACACAGGCCACACACATACACACACACGCTCCAGGGGTCTTGCAGGTGGTAGACAGGTTTTATAGCTCTAGTTGAATCTTCTGTCAGGCAGGCTGGAGTCGGATATCTTGCTTGGAGTATTCAGTGTTGCTGGTGCCGGATTGTCTGGGCCCAATTACACCATATACAATACACCACTCAATCGCAGCAATCACAGCATAAAAAATACAATATAATTACAGTTGTATGAAAATAAAAAGCAGTACACATGCAACAGAAAAAAAAAAAAAAAATGGAAAGAAAAAAAAAAAAAAAAATGCACACACAGGCCACACACATACACACACACGCTCCAGGGGTCTTGCAGGTGGTAGACTTGCAGATGGGCAGACAGGTTTTATAGCTCTAGTTGAATCTTCTGTCAGGCAGGCTGGAGTCGGATATCTTGCTTGGAGTATTCAGTGTTGCTGGTGCCGGATTGTCTGGGCCCAATTACACCACATACCATACACCACTCAATCGCAGCAATCACAGCATAAAAAATACAATATAATTACAGTTGTATGAAAATAAAATGCAGTACACAAGCAACAGAAAAAAAAAAATATAAAAAAAAAAAAAAAAAACAGACATGCAACACTCACAGACCACACACACACACACACACACACACACACACACACACACACACACACACACACACACACACACACACACACGCTACACACTTGCAGGCCATACACAGAAATGTCATAGGTATACTCACACTTGGTAAAGCTGGTACTGGCAGGCCTCTTGATAGCTGTGGCTGCAGGCTTGGTGGGTGTCTGGCAGGCTGGGTGGTCTGGCAGGCTTGGTGGCTGTCTTGCAGGCTTGGTGGCTGTCTTGCAGGCTTGGTGGTGGTCTGGCTGGCTTGCTGTCTGGCTGCTACTGCATGTCTGGGCCCAATTAGCCCATCTTATATAGTTTTGGGACTGTCTGGAAAAGTATCTTTTTTTCTGGGCATGCGCAGTGCGATTTTGCGGATCCTGCCGGCGGATTCCGCAAAATCGCGGATCTCGGCGGATCCGCCGCCCATAGGGCCCCATTCTACCGCATGGCTGATGACGGCGGATCCGCCGTCATCCGCCATTTTGACGCCGAAAAAAAACGTTACATTCTCCGTCCCCCTCAGACAGAATCCGCAAAGAATTTTGCGGATCCGCCGAATATCGGACGCAACGGACGACCATCCGTCAAAATCCGCCACTAATGTATCCCAATGGGGAAATTGGCGGATCCGCAACAAGAAAAAGCGGATCCGCCAATTTCAAATTTTGGCGGATTGTGACTGATGGCAAAAAACTGAAGTGTGAAAGAGGCCTAACACAACTGGCTCATTGCATTATGGGAACTTCCGATTCCGGTATTCGATATTGTAAAAATATCGGTACTCGGTATCGGAATTCCGATACAGCGAATATCGGCCGATACCCGATATTTGCGGTATCGGAATGCTCAACACTAATGATGGGCGAGCGCTAAAAAAATGCCTGGGTGCTCGACCCGAGCAATGAGCCCAATGTAAGTCTATGGGAAACCCGAGCATTTTTTCCGCTCTCCCCCCAGGGGTCTTTTTAGAGTCTAAGAACATTGGCAGAAATCGATGGGAACAATGCTCAACTGATATGGGAAGATCATGGGGAAGACCCCTGGAAGCATTTCTGACTTCCAGGTCACTGATTTGAAAAATGGGGTCAGAGTCTTACAAAGGAGAAACATCCAGCTCAACGAATTAGTGAAAACCAAGTTTTATTCATCAAAACTTTTAACACAGAGGATAAAATCTTCAGCACAGTCAAAGTCAAGTAGTGATATCGACGCATTTCAGGAGACTAAGCTCCCTTAATCATGATATCTAATACAGGAGTGTGCCTCACTTTTAAGCTGTAATCAGGTGGACACACCAGTAGAACAGACAATTAGCATAATTGCCCTAAAGTGTTGGCACAAAGCATACACAAATGGACAAACACAAAAAAACATATAAAATAACCATAGTATTTGACACAAGTTAATGCATGAAAAAGTGGCAGCATAGTTACAATAAAAAACTTTACAAAGCCTGAAACAGACAATATCATACAAAATGCAAGAAAGAGATACCAGGCAATATGAATGATAGCCCATAAGATGTAGTAAATACCCATTTTTAATTGACACAGACAAATGTGTTAGCATAAAAATTAGGGCATAAGATATACATAGACAATAATCGCAAGCTGTATTTAACCAGACTAAATTGATCAAAAGAGGGTCTCACATGCTCAAATACGGGAAAATGAAAGGTGAGAGGGAAATGAATTAGATGAAATTACTTAATAGAACAACATCATGTCCTTCCTTTTGTTTAAATCCGATATTATGGTGAGCTGGAATCTTTTTTCTTAAGGTCAGAGTCTTACGCCACTTTTACAGGCACACAATAAAACATACACAAATGAAACCAAAATAGGTTTTCCTGGGAAATGTGTTAAGGAACATCCTTAATAGGGTAATGATTTTTATGTAAGGCAAAATAAATAACCCAAAACAAAAATGTTCCTCCACCACTTGGGCTATGTTCACACATAGCGTTTTTGATGTGTTTTTAAACTTTAGCATTTCTTTCAACCAAGATAAATTCATTCACTGGTAAATGTAATTTTAACATTTTACAACCTTATCTGGCCATGTGGTGTGTGACACATCATCTGACACATACTGTTTCATTTATGAAGGAGGGACTCTAAAAGTCATCAAGCCTATTTTTATAGGGCCAGCAGTCGGTCCTCACTATTCTTAGAGAGCCGTCAGCTGGCTATGCTTTGTTGTTCCCATTATTAAACAGCGGGTCTCCTATACTGTTATTGCCTATGCATTGAATGTAATGCCTGCCCCAAATTTGGACGCACCCCAATAACCCTTTGACGAGACGTACAGGAGGGCCACCTGAAAGCAATACTCCCATTATTAGGAAGTTGGTACTCCCATACTGTTTGCCTATGCATTGCATACAAGGTCTGCCCTGCTTCAAATTTAGATGCACCCCAATACCCCTTTGAAGCCACATACAGGATGGCCAACTGAAAGCAATATTCCCACTATTAGGAAGTTGGTACTCCCATACTGTTTACCTATGCATTGAATGCAAGGCCTGTCCTGCCCCAAAGCTACACGCACCCCAATAACCCTTTGAACAGACTTCATGGATGGCCCCATGAAATCAAAGTTCACATTATTAATAATTTGGTACTACCATACTGTTTGCCCGTGAAGCGAATGCAAGGCCTG
Organism: Dendrobates tinctorius; assembly: GCF_039654945.1. NCBI lineage: Eukaryota > Metazoa > Chordata > Amphibia > Anura > Dendrobatidae > Dendrobates > Dendrobates tinctorius. The sequence continues at coordinate 15,711,518 of NW_027361858.1, read as the reverse complement.
CTCAAAATTTGGACGCATCCCAATAACCTTTTGAACAGATGTCCTAGATGGCCACATGAAACCAAAGTTCCAAATATTATAAATTTGCTACTTCCATACTGTTTACCCATGAAGTGAATGCAAGGCCTGTTCCAAATTTGGACGTACCCCAATATCCCTTTGAACAGACATCCTGGATGTCCGCATGAAACCAAAGTTCCCATTATTATTAATTTGATACTACCATACTGTTTGCCTATGCATTGAATGCAAGGCCTGCCCTGCCCCAAAGTTACATGCACTCCAATAACCCTTTGAACAGACATCCTGGATGGCCACATGAAACCAAAGTTCTCAATATTATTAATTTGGTACTACCATAATGTTTACCCATGAAGTGAATGCAAGGCCTGCTCCAAATTTGGACGCACCCCAATATCCCTTTGAGCAGACATCCTGGATGTCCACATGAAACCAAAGTTCCCATTACTATTAATTTGGTACTCCCATACTGTTTGCCTATGCAGTGAATTGCAGTGTTGAGGATGAAGAACCTACAATGGAGAATTTTAGTGCTGAGGCTGAAGACCCAGCAGTGGAGAATTGCAGTGTTGAGGCTGAAGACCCTGCATTGGTGAATTGCAGTGTTGAGCCTGAAGAACCAGCAGCATTGTAGCATTGCAGTGCTGAGGAAGAACACCCAGCAATGGAGCATTACAGTGTTGAGCCTGAAGAAACAGCAGAGGAGAATTGCAGTGTTGAGGCTGAAGAATCTGCAGTGGACAATTGCAGTGTTGAGGCTGAAGACCCGGCAGTGGACAATTGCAGTGTTGAGGATGAAGATCTGACAGTGGAGCATTGCAGTGTTGAAGCTGAACACCCGGCAGTGGAGCAAAGCAGTGTTGAGCCTGAGGAACCTGCATTGTAGCATTGCAGTGTTGAGGAAGAACACCGGGCAGTGGAGCATTACAGTGTTGAGCCTGATGAACCTGCCTCGGAAATGTCAGTGTTGAGGCTGAAGACCCGGCAGTGGAAAATTGCAGTGTTGATGATGAAGAACCGACAATGGATCATTGCAGTGTTGAGCCTGAAGAACCTACGTTGTAGCATTGCAGTGTTGAGGCTGAACACCCGGCAGTGGAGCATTTCAGTGTTGACCCTGAAGAACTAGCAGTAGAGAATTGCAGTGTTGAGGCTGAAGAACCTGCATTGGACAATTGCAGTGTTGATGCTTCAGACCCAGCAGTGGACAATTGCAGTGTTGAGGATGAAGACCTGACAGTGGACCATTGCAGTGTTGAGGACAAACACCAAGGAGTGGAGCATTGTAGTGTTGAGCCCAAATATGGCTAGTTTCACACTAGCGCTTTTGAGCGCAGCGACGGCCTGCGCACGGCTGCCGCTAAGCCCCGCCCCCTGCTGCACCACCGCCGGTAGCTCCGCCTACCGGCGCATGACACTGCATGCGTCCTGTGTCCCCTATCTTTATCGCTGGGGGCGCAGGCCGTGACGGTGCAGGTCGGCGCACCGTCAAAAGGACGCATGCGCCGCCAAACGCATACTGCGCACGGCCTGCACCCCCAGTGATAAAGATAGGGGATGCAGGACGCATGCAGCGTCATGCGCCGGTAGGCGGAGCTACCGGCAGAGGCGCTGCAGGGGGCGGGGCTTAGCGGCGGCCGTGCGCAGGCCGTCGCTGCACTCAAAAGCGCTAGTGTGAAACTAGCCTATCCTGCATTGTAGCATTGCAGTGTTGAAGAAGAACACCCGGCACTGGAGCATTGCACTGTTGAGGCTGAATATCCGGCAGTGGAGCATTTCAGTGTTGAGCCTGATGAACCTGCATTGGAGAATGGCAGTGTTGATGATGAAGACCCGACAGTGGAGCATTGCAGTGTTGAGCCTGAACAACCTACATTGTAGCATTGCAGTGTTGAGTAGTGTTGAGCATTCTGATACTGCAAATATCGGGTATCGGCCGATATTCGCGGTATCGGAGTTCCGATACTGAATACCGATATTTTTACAATATTGAATACCGGAATCGGAAGTTCCCATAATGCAATGAGCCCTTTGAGGATCCTAAGAAGTGTGGGCACATCCTGTTAGGCATCCTGAAATGATGTCATCATGATGCATTATAATGGAGTGTGGGCGGTGCGTGGGCGGAGACTGCGTGTCTGTGTGTGCGGGCGGGGTCTGTGCGTGACCGTGGGGGGTCTGTACGGGCCTGCCAGGGGTCTAAACAGGCCTGCCGGGGGTCTGTGCGGGCTGCCGGGTGTCTGCGCGGGCTGTCGGGGGTTTGTGCGGCCTGCCGAGGGTCTGTGCGGGCCTGCTGGGGGTCTGTGCGGGCTGCCGGGGGTCTGTCGGGGGTTGTGTGTGTGTGTGCAGGCAGCGTCCGATGGGACTACATGTCCCATCAGGCTATGCCTGCTACAATGACAATGATTGACACATTAGCCAATGATGGGACAGTAGTAGTCCCATCATCCGGCTAATGTGTTGAATGTAAAAAAAATAAACACAAACATACATACTACATACATGCTACATACATACAACATACATACAACATACTACACACAACATACATACTACATACAATACATTCATACATTCATACAATACATACATACAGACATAGAGTACATATAACATAGAGTACATACTCACCATCACTTGTCACTGTTAGGGTTCTAGGTAGAAACCCGAGAATGGACCCTCTGGGTCGTGGCTCCAGAGCCCCCGAGGGCGAGCGGACCAGGTGATGACCACCCCCTATACAGGGAGTGTTAGGGACAGGCCCAAGGGAGATGGAACCACGACAGCAGGAACCAAAGGGACAACCCGGGGTGAATACAGGAGAGCAGATCAGAGTGTGGGAGGGTGTACGAGGGATTGAGTGGATCCAAGGCAGGAGGAAACAGGCTGAGGAAGTTAGAAGGATCAGGACGGAGCCGGGACCAAAAGCTGAAAAGGAAGATGAGCACAAGGAGATTAGGGAAGACTGGCCTAGGGGTAAAAACAGAGCACAAGATAGGGGAAGGAGCGTAATGCACAGGAGGCAGGCAATTATAGAGGCAGCAGGACAGGCGGGGAACCGGCACAAGGAAACACAGGAGGACGAAATAGAGGAACAGGAGAGGGAGGTAGGCAATAGCAGGGAGACACAGGAACAGGCTTCCAGATGGGGGACAAGACAGATAGCAGAGCGCAGCACAGGGGTTGCGCGGGGACCTGATAGCCGAGGATGACACTGCGCAAGGATTGCAGGCGCCACGGACTATAACAAACAGGTGTCTTACCTGTCCCGACACCAAGCAGAAATACCCAGTGGGCGCCGCCATGATGGGGCGGGGCCACCGGGTCACGTGCCCCCAGGATGCACAGCGGCAGAGGAAGGGCGAGCGCGCATGCGCGGACCTCTGACACGCCGAGACCCTGCAAAGCCAGACAGGGGACGGTGCGAGAGCGGAGAGGGAGGGTGCCAGCAGGGGGAGGACCCCAGGTGAGTGCTGGGGGGTGCAACAGTACCCCCTCTCTTACTCCCCTCCTTCTTAAGGCGGGACAAAAATTTTCTCATGATATGAGGGGCATTGATGTTTTCTCGGGGTTCCCATGACCTCTCCTCAGCACCGAACCCTTTCCAATCAATAAGAAAAAAGGTCCTACCCCTGACGGTCTTCTTTGCTAAGATGTCCTTGACATCAAAGATGTCTTCAGCGGTGCTAGGTTGAGGGGCGTGGGATGAAGCTGGGTGAAAGCAATTAAATACTGTAGGCTTGAGGAGCGAGACATGGAAGGTATTGGGAATTCACAGAGAGGCAGGTAGCTTGAGTTTATAGGCCACGTCATTGATGCGACTCAAAACCTCAAAGGGACCAATATAACGCGGGCCCAATTTATAAGAGGGGATTTTAAGTTGGACGAAACGCGAGGATAGCCAGACCTTATCGCCCGGCTGATAAGGAGGGGCGTCAAGGCGTTTCTTGTCGGCGTACCTCTTCATCCGATCGCTAGCTCTCTCAAGGGCCCCTTTTGTCTCCTCCCAAATTTTAGAGAATTCTGAGGACAAGGAGTCCTCCACCGGCACGCCCGAGGAGGGGGAAACGGGAAGGGGAATGCCCGGGTGCTGTCCAAAAACCACAAAAAAGGGGGACTTGGAAGAGGATTCATTGGGGTGATTGTTGTGGGCGAATTCAGCCCAAGGAAGCAGCGAGACCCAGTTGCTCTGGTGTGCATCAGAAAAATGCCGAAGATAAGAGGTTAACACCTGATTGATTCGCTCCACTTGGCCGTTGGACTGCAGGTGGTAGGCTGAAGAGAAATCCAGGGCTACCTCCATTGAGCCGCAGAGGGCTCTCCTGAAACGAGAGGTGAATTGAACACCAAGGTCAGACACGATGTGCTGGGGAAAACCATGAAGTCGGAAAATATGATGCAAGAAGATCTTTGCCAACTCAGGCGCCGAAGGCAGGCCAGGCAGAGGGTTAAAATGGGCCATCTTGGAGAAACGATCCACCACTACCAAAATGACAGTGCAGCCGGAGGATGGAGGTAGATCCGTGACAAAATCCATGGCGATATGGCTCCAAGGGACCGAAGGTATAAGCAACGGACGTAAGAGACCAGAGGGTAGCTGTCTTGGGACTTTATTTTGGGCGCAGGAGGGACACGAAGCGGTGAACTCCAAGACGTCCTGGCGGAGCGATGGCCACCAATAATGGCGGGAGATGAGGGACAGAGTCTTCTTGGCTCCAGCATGCCCAGCGACTTTAGAGGAGTGTCCCCAACACAGAACTCTTACTTTGTCATGGTCCAATACCAAGGTCTTGCCAGGTGGTGGATTAACCAAACTTAGAGGAGCTAAAGTGACGATCTTCGCTGGATCGATGACGTGAGCAGGACTCTCCTCTTCATCAGTAGGTAGGAATGACCTCGATAGCGCATCTGCTTTGGTATTTTTATTACCCGGCCGAAAGTGGAGCTCGAAATCAAAGCGTCCAAAGAATAAGGACCATCTGGCTTGCTGAGGATTGAGCCTTTGAGCAGACTGGACGTAGGCCAAATTCTTGTAGTCGGTAAATATGGTGAAGGGAAGGACGGCTCCTTCGAGAAGGTAATGCCATTCCTCCAAAGCTAGTTTTATCGCAAGTAGTTCCTTGTCCCCAATGGAATAGTTGGGAAGACCAAGAAGAATAGGGTGCGAGATGCCCGCTAGAACATAAAAGGCGATCTTCTCTTTGTGCAAGGCCCCTACCTGGAGTTCTACCTCATGGGTGACCAGAGTAACTGCCTCTTGAAGAGGTTTACCGTCCACGGAAGCGAGGATCCGTGGAGTCTCTAAAGTCTTAACCGGAACAGAAAATTTGAGAACCTCCTTAAGCCTAATAAAATTTCCTGCTGCGCCAGAATCTACATAGGCTGCCAAAGAAAAACGCTTACCACCAACGCGCAACAAAACTGACAGAGTGAGGGGTAGAGAGGTATCACATACACCTAGGGAGACCTCTCTTACCTGACCTAAGCGGAGGAGTTTTCCGGACGTTCCGGGCAAGCACGGACCAGATGTGAGTCGCTGCCACAGTAGAAACAGAGACCCTGGGTGCGCCTCTCCTCCCAGCGTTGTCCCGATAGTTTAAGCCGGTCTACCTGCATGGGTTCTGGCATAGAAGCTGAAGCGGATATCCCGGACCGAGGGCAGGGGGTCCACGGATGGCTGGGGAAGAACGCGGAATCCTCCTCTCACGAGCCCGTTCCTGGAATCGTAGATCAATATGTGTGGCCAGTGAAATCAGTTCCTCTAAGGCGGTGGGTGTATCACGTCCAGCCAATTCGTCTTTAATACGACCCGCGAGACCTCGCCAGAAGGCCCCTACCAATGCCTCGTTGTTCCTTCCCAAATCAGAGGATAGAGTCCGAAACTGCATGGCATATTGACCCACGGTTTGGGACCCTTGGTGGAGGCTGAATAAAGATTCCGTGGTAGAGGCCAGATGGCCCGGCTCGTCGAATACTCGACGAAACGTCTCGAAAAAGGTACTTAACTGGGAGACCAGAGGATCATCCCGCTCCCAGAGAGGGTTAACCCATGCCAAAGCGTCTCCCTCGAGATGGGAGACAATAAAAGCCACTTTGGACCTCTCCGTGAGATATTGCTGGGGTAGGAGTTCGAAGTGTAGACGGCACTGGTTCAGGAAACCCCGACACAGCTTGGGGTCCCCGTTGTAACGAGGTGGCCTAGCCAGGTGGGGCGGTGGGTGAGGAGCCAAAGCTGGGACGGGAGATGCGGCGGCCGCCTGCAGGGAGTGCAAGCGGTCGTCAATATAGGCCATATAACTAAGAATATGGGTCTGGGAATCTCTCTGCTGTGCCAGCTCTTGTTGCAGTCCAGCCAATTGAGAAGCGTTCCCAGGGTCGGAGGTCTGGAGCACAGAGAGACAGGAATCCATGGACTTCATGAAAGCCATGATACGGGTTTGATTCTCCCGCAAAAAGAGCATCTCCTTTTGAGCCACAGCGGCTCTGGCGGGGTCCATGGCCTGTTTGTTCTGTTAGGGTTCTAGGTAGAAACCCGAGAGTGGACCCTCTGGGTCGTGGCTCCAGAGCCCCCGAGGGTGAGCGGACCAGGTGATGACCACCCCCTATACAGGGAGTGTTAGGGGCAGGCCCAAGGGAGATGGAACCATGACAGCCGGAACCAAAGGGACGACCCGGGGTGAATACAGGAGAGCAGATCAGAGTGTGGGAGGGTGTAGGAGGAATTGTGTGGATCCAAGGCAGGAGGAAACAGGCTGAGGAAGTCAGAAGGATCAGGACGGAGCCGGGACCAAAAGCTGAAAAGGAAGATGAGCACAAGGAGATTAGGGAAGACTGGCCTAGGGGTAAAGACAGAGCACAAGATAGGGGAAGGAGCGTAATGCACAGGAGGCAGGCAATTATAGAGGCAGCAGGACAGGCGGGGAACCGGCACAAGGAAACACAGGAGGACGAAATAGAGGAACAGGAGAGGAAGGTAGGCAATAGCAGGGAGACACAGGAACAGGCTTCCAGACGGGGGACAAGACAGAGAGCAGAGCGCAGCACAGGGGTTGCGCGGGGACCTGATAGCCGAGGGTGACGCAAACAGGCGTCTTACCTGTCCCGACGCCAAGCAGAAATACCCGGTGTGTGCCGCCATGATGGGGCGGGGCCACCGGGTCACGTGCCCCCAGGATGCACAGCGGCAGAGGAAGGGCGAGCGCGCATGCGCGGACCTCTGACATGCCGAGACCCTGCAAAGCCAGACAGGGGACAGTGCGAGAGCCGAGAGGGAGGGCGCCGGCAGGGGGAGGACCCCAGGTGAGCGCTGGGGGGTGCAACAGTCACTTTGATCCCCGAAGCCAGTGTCATCTGTAAAAAATATTAAAATAAAAAACAACCAATATACTCCCTGATCCGCAGAAATCCACGAGTGTCCCGCGACGATCTCCCCTATAGAACAGTGACATCTATAGGACCTTCAGTGACACACTGACAGGAGACAATGGCTCCTGCAGTGCATCACTGAGAGGTTACTATAGTTCACTGGTCTCACTTTATGGCAAAAACTGCGTGGGAACTTTCTCACACAGCAATGCCAAAAGTGAGACTAGGGACTATTTTTTTACAGTGGCGGAGGAATACAGTGCGGAAGGATACCTTCCTTCCTTCATTGTATTCCTGAAGCCCCTAGAGAGCTGATGCTGCTGTTCTCCACGGGAGATCGTCATGGGACACTCGTGGATTTCTGTGGATCAGGGAGTATATTGTTTGTTTGTTATTTTAATATTTTTACAGATGACACTGGCTTCAGGGATCAAAGTGATAAGTGATGGTGAGTATGTACTCTATGTTATATGTACTGTATGTCTATATGTATGTATTATATAAATGTATTGTATGTAGTATGTAGTATGTATGTGTGTAGTATAGTCATATGTTAAAATTTGGACACCCCTATTAATGTTAACCTTTTTTCTTTATAACAATTTTGGTTTTTGCAACAGCTATTTCAGTTTCATATATCTAATAACTGATGGACTCAGTTATATTTCTGGATTCAAATCAGGTTTATTGTACTAACAGAAAATGTGCAATCTGCATTTTAACAAAATTTGACCAGTGCAAAAGTATGGGCACCCTTATCATTTTCTTGATTTGAACACTCCTAACTGCTTTTTACTGACTTCCTGAAGCATGAAATTGGTTTTGTAAACTCATTGAGCTTTGAACTTCATAGCCAGGTGTATCAAATCATGAGAAAAGTTATTTAAGGTGGCCACTTGCAAGTAGTTCTCCTATTTGATTCTCCTATGAATAGTGGCATCATGGGCTCATCAAAACAACTCTCAAATGATCTGAAAACAAGGATTATTCAACATAGCTTTCCAGGGAAAGGATTAAAAAAGTTGTCTCAGAGATTTAACCTGTCAGTTTCCACTGTGAGGAACATAGTAAGGAAATTGAAGAACACAGGTACAGTTCTTGTTAAGCCCAGAAGTGGCAGGCCAAGAAAAATATCAGAAAGGCAGAGAATAAGAATGGTGAGAACAGTCAAGGACAATCCACAGACCACCTCCAAAGACCTGCAGCATCAACTTGCTGCAGATGGTGTCACTGTGCATCGGTCAACAATACAGCGCACTTTGCACAAGGAGAAGCTATATGGGAGAGTGATGCAAAAGAAGCCATTTCTGGAAACATGCCACAAACAGAGTTGCCTGAGGTATGCAAAAGCACATTTGGACAAGCCAGTTACATTTTGGAAGAAGGTCCTGTGGACTGATGAAACAAAGATTGAGTTGTTTGGTCATACAAAAAGGCGTTATGCATGGAGGCTAAAAAACACAGCATTCCAAGAAAAACACTTGCTACCCACAGTAAAATTTGGTGGAGGTTCCATCATGCTTTGGGGCTGTGTGGCCAATGCCGGCACCGGGAATCTTGTTAAAGTTGAGGGTCGCATGGATTCAACTCAGTACCAGCAGATTCTTGACAATAATGTGCAGGAATCAGTGACGAAGTTGAAGTTACGCAGGGGATGGATATTTCAGCAAGACAATGATCCAAAACACCGCTCCAAATCTACTCAGGCATTCATGCAGAGGAACAATTACAATGTTCTGGAATGGCCATCCCAGTCCCCAGACCTGAATATCATTGAACATCTGTGGGATGATTTGAAGCGGGCTGTCCATGCTCGGCGACCATCAAACTTAACTGAACTGGAATTGTTTTGTAAACAGGAATGGTCACAAATACCTTCATCCAGGATCCAGGAACTCATTAATAGCTACAGGAAGCGACTAGAGGCTGTTATTTTTGCAAAAGGAGGATCTACAAAATATTAATGTCACTTTTATGTTGAGGTGCCCATGCAAAGGTCAAATTTTGTTAAAATGCAGATTGCACATTTTCTGTTAGTACAATAAACCTCATTTGAATCCAGAAATATAACTGAGTCCATCAGTTATTAGATCTATGGAACTGAAATAGCTGTTGCAAAAACCAAAATTGTTAAAGAAAAAAGGTTAACATTAATATGGGTGCCCAAACTTTAACATATGACTGTATGTATGTAGTATGTATGTATGTAGTATGCATGTAGTATGTTGTACTGTATGTAGTATGTATGTAGGTATGTAGTATGTATGTTTGTGTTTTTTTTTGTTTTTTTTTACATTAAACACATTAGCCGGATGATGGGACTACTACTGTCCCATCATTGGCTAATGTCTCAATCACTGTAATGTAGCAGGCATAGCCCGATGGGACTTGTAGTCCCATCGGAAGATGCCTGCACACAGACACAAAGACCCCCGAGAGGCCCGCACAGACCCCCGGCAGGCCCGCACAGACCCCCCGAGAGGCCCGTACAGACCCCGCCTGCACACACAGACACGCACAGTCTCCGACCACGCACCGCCCACACTCTTCCCCCCTCCCGAACTGGATGTGCAAGGAGAGAAAGGGTTTATTTTCACTCTGATATTTGTGTCCCATTGACTTGCATTGGTTTCCGGTATCGGAATCGGCGACACCCAATATTTTTGGGGTATCGGTCCGATCCAATCCGATCCGATATTTCCCGATATCGGAAGGTATCGCTCAACACTAGTGTTGAGGCTGAACACCCAGAAGTGGAGCATTTCAGTGTTGAGTCTGATGAACCTGCATTGGAGAATGGTAGTGTTGAGGCTGAAGACCCGGCAGTGGACAATTGCAGTGTGAGGCTCTGAGCCATGTTCCTGTTCTGTTTGACTTTGCCCTTACTTTTGCCCTTATCAAAGATGGAGTAAGTAGCTTCACAAGGGGCCATCTTGTTCCTGTTTGACTCTTCCTGTTTCCTGCCTGCTGTGTACAAAAGGGACTCAGCACATTATACCTGTGCTTGTGTATCTGGATCTTCACCTGCTGCCAAGCTTGGAGAACTCGCATTGTGCCTGCTTCTTCTATACCTCGGGATTCCCCGTTTGTTACTTACCTGCCGTCCTGCCTGACCGCCTCTCCTGTCCGGATCTGCTCTGCTTCATTCATCTCTGCGGCCTGCTCTCCGCTTGAAGCCTGGTCCAGGCTCAGGACTTTAGGACTGTGTGCTCCCGGACCTCAGACTCTCGCCAGTTGGTTCGTACAGACTCTACCTGTTGCCAGAACTTATATCTGCTTACCGTGTAATACTGAAGCCTGCTTCCTGCAATACCCCTGAACTATCTTTGCATAGTACTGTGACCTGTTGCTACAATACAATACTGAACCTTTGAACATATACTGTGTCTGTCTTCTCTGACCCATGCTACCGAGTTCCATAGAACTTATAGTACAAATTTGACAGGATACACAAGCCAATAATATGGAGCTCGCTGGGTCAGATTCTGTGGAAGTACGCCTTAAAAAGATATGCACATTTATCTCAGGACTTCAAGGGGAGCTTCAGGCTACCAAAACAAAATTGTCGGCACTAGAGACTCAAGCTAACCATAATGCTACCATAGCCGATACGTCCATTCAGGCGTTAGCTACTCGTCTCTCAAAACTAGAGACTACAGTTTCAGCCCCAGCCGCAACCCCACCTTCGATTCCAGCTTTCCCTAAACTCCTGCCATTCAGGTTCGGTGGCGAAAGAGAAAAGTTCCGAGGGTTCCTAAATCAGTGTCAGCTGTATTTTGCTGCGCATGCGGCTCAGTTTCCAACAGGACGAGACAAGGTGTTAGCTATGATAATGCTGTTAACCAACAAGGCTCTTGCTTGGGCAAATCCCCTGATTGAAACTAATGATGTCTGTTTGAATTCTTTAAATGACTTTATTTCCGCAATGTGTCAGATGTTCGATGACCCCAACCGAAGTGCCACAGCAGAAACCGCATTGCTGGCCCTCCATCAGGGAAAGCGTCCTGTCGTAGAATACGCGATGGAATTTCGGAGGTGGGTGTTGGATACCACATGGTGCGACTCAGCAAAATATGCAGTGTTTAGGAGGGGGTTATCTGCCGCAATTAAAGACAAATTGGCTAGAGGCGAGTCACCCGCTGCCCTGGGAGACTTCATAAACCATTGCATTCGTATTGATATTCGTCTTGCAGAACGCCGGCAAGAGAGATGGGCAGATGCTAACCGCAGTAATTTTTTAACCTTGCCGTCTCCCTCCAGGGAAGCTAAGAACAAGTCTTTCCTCACGGTTGAGTCAGAACCTATGCAGGTCGATGCAGTCCGGAGAAGTCCTCCTGACCCACGCAAGGAACACCGTTTTAAAGAAAATTTATGCTTCTATTGTGGAAAATCAGGTCACTATATTTCAAATTGTCCCGGTAAGAATCGCAAGACCACGGCTGCGGTAATCAAATGTGACTTTTCGGATGTATCTTCAGTAGTTTCCCACTCAAACCCTCCTAGGAAGGAAATAGTCGACTGGAATCACGACTTCTCTGACTGTACTTCAGAAATATTCTCACCGGTGAATGCAGCCATTTCATCAGTAAGTTCCACTACTTCGACCTTGGACGGCTCAAGGAAGGACTCGCACTGTTATATCCCCATCAAGATATGGACCCAGTCCCAGTGGATTACTAGTTTCGCTATGGTTGACTCAGGGGCCAGCGGCAATTTTATGGACATTACATTCGCTAAAAAACACAGTATATGTTCACAAAGGAGGATTTCTCCGGTATTGATGGAAACTGTGGATGGTTCCCCACTGGTATCCGGGCCCGTAGACCTTGAAACAACATCACTGAAAGTCCGTATGGGGGCGGATCACTCAGAAAGACTGTCCTTCTTGTTAATTTCTTCCCCTCATTTTCCCATAATCTAAGGATTACCATGGCTACGACTGCAAAACCCTACTATCAATTGGGAGACGAAAGAAATACAGTTTCCAAGAAGACAGATATCATCTAAAGAACCAGCTTTAGTTGGCTCAGCATTCTCAGTTGACCTAAATCTACCAATAGAGTATCAGGATTTCATCGATGTATGTGACAAAAAAAATGCAGACAAATTACCTCCACATCGGCCGTACGATTGCCCCGTGGAACTGCTACCTGGTGCCGCAATTCCGTTCGGTAACATTTACCCTTTGGCTGGGCCAGAACTAAAAGCCCTTAAGGAGTATATCGATGAGAACCTAGCCAAGGGATTTATACGACCATCTTCCTCTCCAGCGGGTGCCCCAATCTTCTTCGTAAAAAAAAAGGATGGTTCACTCCGCCCATGTATTGATTACCGAGAACTCAACAAAATTACGATCAGGAACTCCTATCCACTTCCATTAATTCCTGAACTACTTGAAAGGGTGCGACACTCTAAAATCTTCACGAAATTACATCTCCGTGGAGCATACAATCTAGTACGGATCCGCCCCGGTGACGAGTGGAAAACAGCCTTCCGGTCACGCTATGGGCATTTTGAGTACCTCATCATGTCTTTTGGTCTCCGTAATGCGCCGGCTACATTTCAACACTTGGTGAATGACATTTTCAGAGACATACTCGATATTTTTGTTGTTGTTTATTTGGATGACATTTTGATCTTTTCCAGCAACATCGAGGAGCATCAGCAGCACGTGAGAGTAGTCTTGGATCGTCTATGGCAGAATCACTTGTATATCAAGTTGGAGAAATGCGAATTTCACAAGACGGAAATCCAATTCTTGGGGTATGTTATCTCTCCTCAGGGTCTCAGCATGGATGCCAGTAAAACTCAAGCCATTCAGGAGTGGCCAATTCCCAAGTCTGTGAAAGAAGTACAACGATTTATTGGATTCGCCAATTTTTACAGACGATTCATTAAAAATTTTTCGGAGATCGTCATACCCATCACCCAATTGACCCGGAAGAAGATACCATTTGTCTGGTCACAGCAAGCGCAGACAGCATTTTCCAAGTTAAAAGCTAAATTCACATCAGCACCGATCCTCGTACACCCGGATCCGGATCGAGCTTTCATAATGGAAGTAGACGCTTCCGACTGTGCGATAGGGGCCATACTCTCGCAAAGAACAGGTGAGAAAGATCTTTTACACCCTTGTGCCTTTCTTTCCCAGAAATTGTCGCCCGCAGAGAGAAATTACGATGTCGGGAATAAAGAGCTATTGGCCATTATAACCGCATTCAAGGAATGGAGGCATCTACTACAGGGAGCATCTCACCAGATTGTTGTATTTATGGATCATCGGAACCTCGAATTCATGAGATCGGCAAGGTGTCTAAAACCTAGACAGGCCCGATGGACTTTATTTCTTAATCAGTTTGACTTCATTGTTTCCTACAGGCCAGGCTCTCGTAATGGGAAGGCCGATGCACTATCTAGGATTCACTCAGGAAACGTAACTCCAGCATTACCTCCGAGGACTATACTCTCAGAAAGAAACTTCATAGGAGTGTTACACAATCAAGATCTATTAACAGGTATTAAGGAAGCCTACGCTGGAGACCCACTACTGATCCGACCCCCCAATCAGGTAAACCTAACCTGGAAAAACAGACTTTAGTTTCAGGGGCAACGCCTGTATATTCCGGAAACGGTCAGACTAAGTGTACTAAAATTAATGCATGACTCAAAGATCGCCAGTCATAGAGGAGTCCAGAAGACTCAGGAATAGAGTTGAGCGATACCGTCCGATACTTCAAAGTATCGTATCGGATGGTATCGGCCGATCTTTAAAAAAAGTATCGGTATCGCCGATTCCGATACCGGAAGTCCCATTCAAGTCTATGGGACTTCCGGTATCGGAATAAGAAAAACCCTTTCCTGCCCTTGTACAGCCTCTCTGGGGTCTGTACGGGCCTTTCGGGGGGCTGTGCCGGCCTGCCAGGGGGTCTGTGCAGGCTCCGGTGGTCTGTGCCGGCCTGCCGGTGGTCTGTGCAGGCTCCGGGGGGCTGTGCCGGCCTGCCGGGGGGCTGTGCCGGCCTGCCGGGGGGCTGTGCCGGCTCCGGGGGGCTGTGCCGGCCTGCCGGGGGGCTGTGCAGGCTCCGGGGGTCTGTGCAGGCATCGTCCGATGGGACTACAAGTCCCATCGGGCGATGCCTGCTACCATGACAGTGATTGACACATTAGCCAATGATGGGACAGTAGTAGTCCCATCATCCGGCTAATGTGTTAAATGTAAAAAAAAAAAAAAAATTACATGCTACATACATACAACATGCATACTACATACATGCTACATTCATACTACATACTACATACATGCTACATACATACTACATATATACTACATGCATGCTACATACATACTGCATGCTACATACATACCACATACATACTACATACATACTACATATATACTACATGCATGCTACATACATACTACATGCTACATACATACCACATACATACTACATATATACTACATGCATGCTACATACATACTACATGCTACATACATACCACATATATACTACATACATACTACATATATACTGCATGCTACATACATACTACATATATACTACATGCATGCTACATACATACTACATGCTACATACATACCACATACATACTACATACATACTACATACATACTACATATATACTACATGCTACATACATACTACATATATACTACATGCATGCTACATACATACTACATGCTACATGCATGCTACATACATACTACATACATACTACATGCTACATACATACCACATATATACTACATACATACAATACATTCATACAATACATACATAGACATACAGTACATATAACATAGAGTAACATACTTACCAATACTTGTCACATTGTTCCCCGAAGCCATTGTCGTCTACGGAATAAATATTAACATAACAAACCACAAAAATACTCACCCACGATCCGAAGCAGTCCACGAGTGTGTCCCACGACGATCTTGGGTAGAGAACTGCAGCATCAGATGATGCTGCCGTTCTCTACGGGCTGCAGGAATCCAATGACGGAAGGTAGGTATCCTTCCGCACTGTATTCCTCCGCCACTTAAAAAAAAAAAGTCCCTAGTCTCACTTTATGCCATTGCTGTGTGGGAATTTCCCACACAGCAATGGCATAAAGTGAGACTAGGGACTTTTTTTTTTAAGTGGCGGAGGAATACAGTGCGGAAGGATACCTACCTTCCGTCATTGGATTCCTGCAGCCCGTAGAGAACGGCAGCATCATCTGATGCTGCCGTTCTCTACCCAAGATCGTCGTGGGACACACTCGTGGACTGCTTCGGATCGTGGGTGAGTATTTTTGTGGTTTGTTATGTTAATATTTATTCCGTAGACGACAATGGCTTCGGGGAACAATGTGACAAGTATTGGTAAGTATGTTACTCTATGTTATATGTACTGTATGTCTATGTATGTATTGTATGAATGTATTGTATGTATGTAGTATATATGTGGTATGTATGTAGCATGTAGTATGTATGTAGTATGTATGTAGCATGCATGTAGCATGTAGTATGTATGTAGCATGCATGTAGTATATATGTAGTATGTATGTAGCATGCATGTAGTATATATGTAGTATGTATGTAGCATGTAGTATGTATGTAGCATGCATGTAGTATATATGTAGTATGTATGTGGTATGTATGTAGCATGCAGTATGTATGTAGCATGCATGTAGTATATATGTAGTATGTATGTAGCATGCATGTAGTATATATGTAGTATGTATGTAGCATGTAGTATGTATGTAGCATGCATGTAGTATATATGTAGTATGTATGTGGTATGTATGTAGCATGCAGTATGTATGTAGCATGCATGTAGTATGTATGTAGTATGTATGTAGTATGTATGTAGCATGCAGTATGTATGTAGTATGTATGTAGTATATATGTAGTATGTATGTAGCATGCATGTAGTATGTATGTAGCATGTATGTAGTATATATGTAGTATGTATGTAGCATGTAGTATGTATGTAGTATTTTTTTTTTTTTTTTTTTTTTTTTTTTTTTAACATTTAACACATTAGCTGGATGATGGGACTACTACTGTCCCATCATTGGCTAATGTGTCAATCACTGTCATGGTAGCAGGCATCGCCCGATGGGACTTGTAGTCCCATCGGACGATGCTTGCACAGACCCCCGGACATCAGCACAGCCCCCCGGCAGGCCGGCACAGCCCCCCGGCAGGCCGGTACAGACCCCCACAGGGTGCACAGACCACCGGCAGGCCGGCACAGCCCCCCGGCAGGCCGGCAGAGACCCCGGGCAGTCCACACAGCCCCCCGGCAGGCCGGCACAGCCCCCCGGCAGGCCGGCAGAGACCCCCGGAAGGCCCGAAATGACGGCGCATCATGATGCGCACACACCGCGCATCATGATGACGTCAGGCCGTCAATCAACTGAACTTCCGATTCCGATGCCGAATTCCGATATTGAAAAAATATCGGAAGTCGGTATCGGAATTCCGATACAGCAAGTATCGGCCGATACCCGATACTTGCGGTATCGGAATGCTCAACACTACTCAGGAACTCTTGTCTCGCTTCTTTTGGTGGCCGACCTACCGGAGAGACGTTCAGCATTACGTCTCGTCATGTGAGGTATGTGCAAGATCAAAGGTTCCCCGCTCCTCACCTACGGGACTGTTACAACCCCTCCCTATTCCATCTCGCCCTTGGGGGTCTGTTTCAATGGATTTCATTGTAGAATTGCCTACTTCTAAGGGGAAAAACACTATCCTAGTAGTGATTGACCATTTGACCAAGGCTGCCCATTTCATTCCCTGTATCGGTCTTCCGACAGCCAAACAGACAGCGGACCTCATCGTACAAAATGTTTTTCGGCTACATGGAGTTCCTGACGAAGTGATATCAGATCGAGGGGTCCAATTTACCTCAAAATTTTGGCGAAGCTTCTGTGCCGCCCTGGACATCAAGGTAAATCTATCATCTGCTTTTCATCCGCAGTCTAACGGACAAATGGAACGGACTAATCAAACCTTGGAGCAGTATTTACGTTGCTACGTATGCCACTTGCAAGATGATTGGGTAAACTTACTCCCGATGGCCGAATTT
This sequence comes from Dendrobates tinctorius, assembly GCF_039654945.1. Classification (NCBI taxonomy): domain Eukaryota; kingdom Metazoa; phylum Chordata; class Amphibia; order Anura; family Dendrobatidae; genus Dendrobates; species Dendrobates tinctorius. The sequence continues at coordinate 15,694,032 of NW_027361858.1, read as the reverse complement.
ACATATAACAACTCGCAGAGTGCCTCCACCAAGCAGTCTCCTTTCTTCGCCAATAAGGGGTATCATCCCAGCATCCTCCCTCGACTCCCGATAGACACGTCTGTACCCGCAGCAGCTGACCGAATTACGTGTTTACAACAGAATTTAGAGTCTTTGAAACAAACGCTGGCTACAGCTCAAGAGAGATACAAGAGAGCTGCAGACAGGTTCCGTAAACCAGCACCAACATACAAGGTAGGAGACATGGTCTGGCTTTCGACAAGAAATTTGAAATTAAGGATTCCAACATCTAAGTTGGGACAGAAATATGTTGGCCCATACAAAATCGACAACATAGTGAGTCCTGTAGCCTGCCGTCTTAAGTTGCCTACATCTTTGAAAATACACCCTGTTTTTCATGTCTCCTTGCTTAAACCGGTAGTACCGAATCCTTTTCCTGGACGTACACCTGTTCCACCTGGTCCGGTTCTCATTTACGGGCAAGAAGAATTTATCGTGGAAGGGATCATCGACTCTCAGATCCATAGGGGGAAACTTCAGTACTTGGTGAAATGGCAGGGTTACCCATCGGAGGAGAATTCCTGGGAACCTCAGGAGAACATTCGAGCTCCCCGTCTGATCCAACGGTTCCACAGCCGATACCCCAATAAACCTGATCTAAGGTCGTCCGGAGGACATCCTTGAAGGAGGGAATAGTGTGAGGCTCTGAGCCATGTTCCTGTTCTGTTTGACTTTGCCCTTACTTTTGCCCTTATCAAATATGGAGTAAGTAGCTTCACAAGGGGCCATCTTGTTCCTGTTTGACTCTTCCTGTTTCCTGCCTGCTGTGTACAAAAGGGACTCAGCACATTATACCTGTGCTTGTGTATCTGGATCTTCACCTGCAGCCAAGCTTGGAGAACTCGCATTGTGCCTGCTTCTTCTATACCTCGGGATTCCCCGTTTGTTACTTACCTGCCGTCCTGCCTGACAGCCTCTCCTGTCCGGATCTGCTCTGCTTCATTCATCTCTGCGGCCTGCTCTCCGCTTGAAGCCTGGTCCAGGCTCAGGACTTTAGGACTGTGTGCTCCCGGACCTCAGACTCTCGCCAGTTGGTTCGTACAGACTCTACCTGTTGCCAGAATTTATATCTGCTTACCGTGTAATACTGAAGCCTGCTTCCTGCAATACCCCTGAACTATCTTTGCCTAGTACTGTGACCTGTTGCTACAATACAATACTGAACCTTTGAACATATACTGTGTCTGTCTTCTCTGACCCATGCTACATCCATAGAACCTATAGTACCAATTTGACATGCAGTGCTGATGATGAAGACCCAATAGTGGAGCATTGCAGTGTTGAGGCTGAACACCAAGCAATGAAGCATTGTAGCATTGCAGTGTTGAGGCTGAACACCTGGCAGTGGAGCATTTCAGTGTTGATCCGGAAGAACCAGCAGTAGAGAATTGCAGTGTTGAGGCTGAAGAACCTGCATTGGAGAATTTTAGTATTGAGGCTGAAGAACCTGCATTGGACAATTGCAGTGTTGAGGTTTCAGACCCGGCAGTGGACAATTGCAGTGTTGAGGATGAAGACCTGACAGTGGACCATTGCAGTGTGGAGGCTGAACACCCAGCAGTGGAGCATTGTAGTGTTGACCCCAAATAGCCTGCATTGTAGCACTGCAGTGTTGAGGAAGAACACCCGGCCCTGGAGCATTTCAGTGTTGAGCCTGATGAGCCTGCATTGGCGAATGTCAGTGTTGAGGCTGAAGACCCGGCAGTGGACAATTGCAGTGTTGATGATGAAAAACCTGCAGTGGAAGATTGCAGTGTTGAGGATGAAGACTAGACAGTGGAGCATTGCAGTATTAATGCTGAACATCAGGGAAGTGGAGCATTTGTGTTGAGCCTGAAGACCCAGCAATGGAGAATTGCAGTGTTGAGGATGAAGAACCTGTATTGCAGAATTTTAGCATTGAGGCTGAAGAACTTGCAATGAAGAATTTTAGTGTTGAGGTTGAAGACCCGGCAGTGGAGAATTGCAGTGTTGAGGATGAAGAACTGGCAGTGGAGAATTGCATTGTTGAAGCTGACCAACCAACAAAGTTCATATTATTAGGAAGTGGGTCTCCCATACTGTTTTCCTATGCGGTGAATGCAAAGCCTGCCCCAAATTCGGACACACCCCAATACCCCTTGGAAGAGAGGTGTAGGAGGGCCTCCTAAAAATCTGTTCCCATTACAAAGGAGCGGGTCTCCTATACTTGTAATGCCCATACAGTAAGTGTATGGGCTGACAAACATCATTTCCCCCTGGGGGGTATATATAAACATACTGTACTGTGTATAAAATTTGTTTACGGGCATCATTAACACCCTTTACAACACTAATGTGGGTGTTCCATCACGGACCACAGTCACCCTGGTGATCTAGTGGTGGTGGATGAAGAGACGTGGAGTAGGGTCTCCTAAAAATCTGTTCCCATTACAAAGGAGAGGGTCTCCTATACTTGTAATGCCCATACAGCAAGTGTATCGGCTGACAAACATTTCCCCCTGGGTGTATACATCAACATACTGTCTAAAAAATTTTTTACAGGCATCATAAACACACTTTACAACAATAATGTTGGTATGGATTCACGGACCACGGTCACCCTGGTGATCTAGTTGTGGTGGATGATGAGGATGAGGAGAAGGAGGAGGACAACAGCAAATAGGCCAAATCAGGAAGTGTATATCCATGTGTGGGTGTGAAGTGTTGCATGTGAATAGACTTCCCAAAAAAAGACACTAGATTTGAGTTTATGTTACACTGCTATCATTCGGTGATGTTGAGAAGTCTCGCCCAATCCAGTCCTTGCTCATTTTTATAAGAGTCAGCCTGTCAGCATTTTCAGTTGACAGGCGGATGCGCTTATCAGTTATGATTCCACCAGCGGCACTAAAAACCCGCTCTGACAAAACGCTACCTGCAGGGCACTCTAGGTCCTCCAAGGCGTACAGAGCCAGTTCATGCCACGTGTCCAGCTTGGATAACCAATAATTATAAGGCACAGAGGAATCACAGAGGACGTAGGTACGGTCAGCATGGTACTCCCTCAGCATTTTCCAAAACTTTGCACTCCTTGTGAAAGTATCCCGTGCTTCAGGGCCAGTGTGATGGGAAGGTATGAGAAAAGTCTCCCAGAACTTTGGCAGTGTTCCCCTGCCTCTGCTGGATTGGAGTTGTGTATCTCTCGCCTGTATTTCTTGGTTTTCCATTGAACTGTGACCTCTGCCGCCAGCATTTTCAGATGGGAATATTTTTAATAATTCCCCAACAAGGGCCCTATTTTAGTAGACCTGTCTGCCTCTGGAATAAGAGATAGAAAGTTCTCCCTGTAGCGTGGGTCTAGAAGTGTCACCAACCAGTAATGACTATCACCAACCAGTAATGACTGTCACCCAAAATTTTGAGAACATGAGGGTCATGGGAAAGGCAGCTAAACATAAACTCAACCATGCATGCCAGACTGCTAACAGACAAGATTTCTGCCTCCTCATCAAGAGGACGACTGACCATGCTCTCCTCCCTGTCCTCAGGCCATCCACACTGAACAGACAGTATGACAGTTGTGCTTGTAGTACCGTCGATAGCTCATGAAACTAGCTCCTGTTCTTCCTCCTCCTCCTCCTCTTCCTCATTATCACCCAAGGCACGTTGGGATGAAATGAGGCTGGGCTGTGTGTAATCACCCTGTATGGTTCCTTGCTCCATCTCATCATGCTCTGCCTGCAGTGCATCCTCTTTGATTGTGAGCAGAGAGCATTTCAGAACATAGAGAAGCGGGATGGTGATACTAATTATGGTGTTATCGCCACTCAACATCTTGGTGGAGTCCTTAAAGTTTTGGAGGATGGTACATATGTCTGACATCTATGTCCGCTCATGAGGTCTTACGTGTGGAGTCTGAACTGAATACCGACAGGCTTGTTGATGCTGGTAGTCAACAACTGCTCTCTTCTGCTCCCAAATCCTTTCCAACATATGCAGTGAAGAGTTGCAATGCATGGGGGCATCACACAACAGTCGGTGCAGTCAGCAGCTGCAAATGCTGTTGAAGCACGGCAAGCGTGGCAGAAGATGTTGCTGACTTTCTAAAATGGGCACAGAGGCGGCATACTTTGACAAGCAGATCTGGCAGCTCCGGGTAGCTTTTGAGAAACCGTTGAACAGTGAGGTTAAGCACATGGGCCAGACATTGTACATGTGTGAAGTTGCCCTGCCTCAGAGCTGCCACCAGGTTCTAGCCATGGTCACACAAGACCATGCCTGACTGTAGGTTCAGCGATGTCATCCACAGATCTGCGTGCTCTTTCAGAGCTGTCCATAACTCTTCAGCATTGTGCAGTTTGTCACCTAAACATATTAGCTTCAGCACAGCCTGTTACTCTTTGGCTGAGGCAGTATATGAAAAAGAAGAAAAAGAGGTACATCCAACAAGGGAACTCCAGTACAAAAATGTCAAAGTGAAAAACATGTATAAATTTTATTGAGAGCATGTACACAACACAGCAAGATAAAAACACTTAAAAACACACAAGAAGCATGTCACAATCATATGATGCTGAAAAAGTGACTTTCCCACAGAAGATACCCCTATTAAACAACAATTTGATTTAGGTATAAATGCAGCAGACAACTGGGCAAAAAAGAAATAAAAGAATATCTATGACGCTCAACATATGAGCATAGATCATATATTGTGAAAAAGCCCCAAAAAGGGCAACACATTAAACACAGCACCATGCAGCAAAGGAATCCAGTAATTCAGAACAGCCAAAAGATTATATTAAGGCTGTTCAAGGATTAATAACCTTTAAGTTGGAGAAAGGGAAATGGGAAACCCTTACATATCCAGAGGTGAAGTGTTAGCAATGGACGGTCAAAAGGAATAATAGCCCAAAAACAAATGAAGCCAGTAGCCTGCGGGGTAAATCAAAGAGGGAACCGCACCCCACGCGTATCGGCTCGTAACGTGTGGCTTTCTCAAGGGAGGATGAAGCGCTAGTGGTGTGCATGCATTATCGTTATTATATACACAGAAACATAATTAATTAATAAGCAATCAAAGTACCAACCTATGAAGCAAGGGAGCACGGCGTGGCAGCGGCCATCTTGTCAGCGTTCTTAGTATGGAAATAAAGTTGCTGACACCTAATGAAAGCGCAATTGAACACTACTGCGCAGGCGCGATGTATCGACGGCCATCTTGTCTATCCCTTGTTTTAATAAAGTTGACGACGTGTAGTGTGGGCACAATAGGAAACTGACGCGCAGGCGCAATATGCGGCCGCCATCCTGTCTGTTCCTTGTTTAAATAAGATTGATGATGTATAGTATGGGCATAAAATGAAAACAAAAAACAAAAAACAAATGCGCAGGCACAATACGGCGGCAACCATCTGTTATATTCGCTGTTTTAAATAAACAAATAATCTTATACAAAAAAGAAATTCAAAGCAGTTCTAAAGGCCCCCCCCAGACAATGATGAAAGCACCGCAACTTAAAGCACATGCGCAGTTCAACATTAGCCCATTAGTCACCAGACCAAAAGGACTGGGGACGGATAAATTGTTTTAAGGATACAGACAGATACCCGTGTGCCATATGACCTTTGTTGTTTCCACTACATATCCCCCATCAGAGCCAGCATGCACATTGTGAACGATGTTCAAAGTATTTATGCGCATGCATCATGTGCCAATCAGCCATCCTATATGTACCCAAGTGGGCAACAAAAATTGTTACTGCCCAAACATGGTGGTACCAAAACTGACCCATATAGAGGCTGAGAAACGTGGATTGTAGAACATTTGTGGAAGCACAAAATGTCAATCAACCACCTGAACACATACAAAGATAGACACTACCGTTAATTGTACACCAAGTGCACAAATAAGGACAAGCAGATAGCAAATACAGGTCCAGCATTAACGTTCCTTTCTAAAAGGGCATGGTGCTGTGAATAATGGAATACCAAAAATGACCATAAATATACCAATCTCAAAGAATATATGTATATAAGAGATGACACTCACAAAATGCTGAGATCAACAGTACCGTGCCAAATGAAGGCACGGAAGTCAAAGCCTAATAAGACATGAGAAATTAATATCCTAAAATCCTCGACGAGAAGAAACAACTCAGGATGAAGAAGGTCATATCTTAATTTGAAATTGGATCAAACTCAAAGTAAAGTCCACAGAAGCCCCACAGATGCAGAAGGGCTAGTCGGTGTCCAACATAGATTTAGCAGGAACAGGCAAGCCCACAGTTGTGGCTATCCAATGATGGAATCTGCCAAATTCATAGGTAAGAAGCTAACAGATGGCCAAAAGGATGTATCCAGATTCAGTATCCCAATAGAGAAGTCCTTGACTGGAAAAATCATCACAGCGCAGAACCAAAATCCCAGGATGGCAACAGAAGGATCGACGATCGAAATAACCCTAAAAACAAGGGAAACAACATGGATTAACCATAAAACCCAGTAAACAGAAGTTCCTCATTGAGACCTTCTGGAGCTGAACTCCTCAAATTATAGATCCATCGTGCCTCTCTTCGGAGTAGTTCTTTGGTGAGATTGCCACCACGTATATTACCCAAAACCTGATCCACCACTAAAACTTGCAGGTTGGAACATCTGCTGGCATGACAGTCAAGGAAATGGTTTGCCACCGAGGAAATTGGCTTACCCTTTTCACGATCTGTCTTGGCTTTATCGATGTTAGACACATGCTGCTGTACTCTACGTCTCAATTCCTGGCCCGTCTGACCCACATAGATCTTCGGACAAGGACAAATAAGAACATAGATCACATTCTTGGATTTACAGTTGGAATAATGTTTCAACTTAATTTCTCCTGGAAAGACAGAAAGAGTCACCAAATCTGAGGCAATCATAAATGGACAGATAGTACAATTCCCACAAGGGTAAGAGCCACTTAATCGGTGGCCTATGCCAATTCTGGAAGTAGGTTTCTTAAAATGGCTAGTAGTAAGAAAATCCTTGAGATTTTTTGCTCTCGTAGCCACCATTTTCGGTTTGTCAGACAAGAATGGTTTTAATTTGGGTTCATTGAGTAAAATCCCCCAATGTTTAGCTAACACATTGTAGATCTCACGCCATTGATTATTATACGGCGTAATCAAATTGATGGTCCTATCCGTGCCCCGAGATTTGGGTTGTAAGAGAGAAAGCCTATCACCCCCAAGTGAATCCTGAAAGGCTTTGGAAATAACCCTACGTGGGTACCCCCTATCCTTAAAGCGACGAGACAATTCCCTAGACTCATTGCGAAAATCTTGGTCGCTACTGCAGTTGCGCCTTACCCGTAAGAATTGTCCCTTTGGTATATTCTTCCTTAAGTGCCAGGGATGGAAACTTGAAAAATGAAGGAGACTATTCGCCGCAGTTGATTTACGAAAAAGCTTGGTCCTTATTTCAGTACCGACTTTCATAATTTCCAAATCCAGAAAATCGACTGATACCTCTGACATGAAAGCTGTTAAAGATATGTTGAGAGAGTTAATATTAAGAGAGTCCACAAAGGATAGGCACTCAGCCCTTGAGCCAGTCCAAAGGATCAGAATATAATCGATATATCTGAACCAATGAAAAACGTGATTTTGGAAAACTGCCATGGGGCGCACCTGTGTCTCCTCCCACCACCCCAGAAAGAGGTTGACATACGAGGGTGCACAGCGTGCCCCCATGGCAGTACCAGAAATTTGTTTATAAAAAACACGATCAAAAATTAAATAGTTATTAGAAAGCACAAAGTGCAATAAGTCCAATAAAAAGGAATGATGGCGACGATCATCTGTAAATTGCTGATTGAAGAAATATGCAACTGCTTCAATCCCCAAGGTATACCCAATGCAGGTATAAAGGGATTCCACATCCATTGTCACAAGAATAGTGTTCTGTGGCACTGATAAATCCTGAAGTTGTCGAATTAAATGAGAGGAATCCTGCACAAAAGAACCTAAAGAAAATACAAATGGTTGCAGTAAATGATCTAAGTAAATGCAAGGACGCTCAAACAGGCTGCCAATGCCAGCCACAATGGGCCTACCTGGTGGCTCCAAGGTGGATTTGTGCACCTTGGGGAGAAGATATAGTGTAGGGACAACAGGATGATGCGTGGTTAAAAAAGTATGTTCCTTTTTACTCAAAATATCATTATGTCTGGCAGACAGAAGAAACCGGTCAAGTTTTTTCTTAAAGACACTCGTAGGGTCAGAGGGTAGGACCTGGTAACAAGAGATGTTGTTAAGCTGGCGTTTAGCCTCCTTCAAATACATATCCATAGGCCATAACACTATGTTCCCACCTTTATCCGCTTCCTTAATTATAAAGGAGGGATTATCTTTAAGCTTATTAACCGCTAATCTTTCCTTTTTTCCCAAATTCTCACCTTGTAAGCTAGTAGTGTTCAATTTGGCAATATCCTTACTAACAAGATTATAGAAAATTTGAATAGTGGGAAACAAGGCAAAAGACGGCGTAGCTTGTGAAGTTAGATGCCACAGTTTATCAGACACTTTTTTTGGATTCTCATTTTCTTGTAGCAAATCTAAAAGGTCATTAAAGGCTTGTCTCTCGTCCTGCGGCAAAGAGTCGAGTATGGACGGTTGATGATACAGCATTTTAAATGAAAGCTGTCTGCAAAAAAGATACAAGTCCTTAGTTAAAATGAACTTATCCAAAGCTCCCATAGGGGCAAAGGAAAGACCTTTTGATAAGACAGATATCTCTATGTCCGACAAAACATAACTAGATAAGTTGATTATTTGTAAGTTGCCATCTGCAGTAGTCGTATTCGCAGCACCCACCTTATGACACAGAAGATCCATACTTGCAACATCTGTAAATGTTCCTATTTCTGCTTGGGCTGCCTCAGCTGCCTCTTGTATGTCGGTGACCAGACCTGATGTCGCCGTCCCCTCTTTCTGAGGTTTTGGACGTTTCCGCTGGCCCCTTCTGGTATGCTTTCTGGGTCGCTTGTTCCCGATGATAAAAAATCACTCATAGAGGATTCACCAGTACCCGCCCCCAAATTGGAGACCATAGAATTTTGATTCCTAGCTCTGAAGTTGTTTGATCTAACAAATCTCCGATTTCCATGATGAGTCCATTGGAAAACTTGTTTATTCTCAAAATCACTCTTGTCACAGAAAAACTTTTTCTTCTTTTTCTGGATAATCTCTGTTTCAAAATTATTAACAATGTCTTTAAGACGCAGTTGAAAAGGCTTGACAAGAGTGGCTTCATCAAAAGACTGCATCTGGGACTCCTTATCTTGAATATCCTCTTTTAACCTGGTCAGGAGCTTACGATCATGTTCAATTAGTAAACCAATTAGAATGGACGAGCACTTTAAAAGACCAGATTCCCAAGTGGCCTTAAAATCAGGATCTGCTTCCCAGGCGGGAAAAAGCTTGATCCGGAGTCCCCTAGGGACAATACCGAGTTTTACATATTCATCTAGGCTCTTTATGTTCCACCAAGTCTTAGTTAGATTCTTATGGAGATTAATGAGGCAGTGTTGCAGTGCTGGAGATGGAGGCTGAAGAGGAGGAGCAGAAGGATGTGGTGCGTGGTGCAGGAGCTGTAGATTGTAAAAGCAACCTTATGATTTACATAGGGCCCACAATCCTCAGCATTGGGAGGACGTGTTCCATCTCAAGGTCAGAATGAGTCCCGGCTTTCACTATGTTAACCCAGTGTGCCATCAGCGAAATGTACCATCCCTGCTCAGAAGCACTTGTCCAAGTGTCTGTGGTTAGATGGACTTTCCCAGTAACAGCATTGTTGAGAGCACGGCTAATGTTGTGGGACACGTGCTTGTGTAATGCGAGGATGGCACACAGAAAGAAATGGTGGCGGATGGGGACCGAGTACCGAGGGATGGCTGCCGGCATCAGTTTGCAGAAAGCTTCTGTCTCCATTAGCCTGAAAGGCAACATTTCAAGGACAAGCAGACGAGAAATGTGTGAATTTAGTAGTGTGGCCTGTAGGGCGTTGGATGAGTATTTGCGCTTGTGTTCCAAGGACTGGGGTATGGACAACTGAACACTGCACTGGAGCAAGGACATGGATGTGCTTGATGATGTTGCTAGTTGAGTATGTGCAACGACAGGTGCAAGGCAGGAGGCATCTTCGCATGCACCATGGATAGGGGATTGACTTGCATGCACAACAGTGGAAGAAGCAGTGGTATCACCCATAGACACTGGTCCTGGACGCTGGGGTTCGATGCACAAAGTCGGGTGCTTTGCTGCCATGTGCCTGATCATGCTGGTGGTGGTCATGCAGGTAGTTTTGCTACCCCTGCTGATGTGGGCATGGCAGGTGGTGCAAATGGCCTGTTTGGGGTTATCGGCAGAGTCTTTAAAAAACAACCAGACTCTGGAAGACCTGACAGTTGGACTGGCAACTTCCATCGTGTTGGCGTTACCGGGAACGGTTGCCCGCCTTCTGTCAGCGGCCACCACACTGCTTCTTTCTGTTTGTTGGGGTGCTACGCCTCCTTCCCCCTGTGTGCTGCTGTCCTCACTCTGCATGTCCTACTGCTAGTTTGGGTCAGTTACTATATCATCCACCACCTTGCCTTTCACTTCTGCACCCTGGTCTTCCTCCTGACTTTCTGGCAATTGTGTCTCATCATCCACCTCTTCTGACACTTTCCCACTGTTGCCTTTGTGTGAATGTGGCTGTTCAAATATTTGGGCATCGCTACATGCGATCTCCTCTCGACACACTTCAAGTGGACCGGGTGAGAGGCCTGAATCTATAAATGGAAAAGTGAACAGCTCTTCGGAGTGTCCAAGTGTGGGATCAGTTGTCTCTGGGCACTCAACATGGTGGGAGGAAGGCATATCAGGGTGAGGAACATCTGGTCCAGACTCACGGCTACTCAGACTTGACTGTGTGGAAGACAGGGTGGTGGTGGTAAATTGACTGGAAGTAGTATCCGCTATCCAACCAACAACCTTTTGACACTGCTCTGGGATCAATAGTGGTGTGCTGCTGCAGTCCCCTAGTAATTGGAACAGGAAGGTCAGACGAGAAAATGTGGGTGTTTGTTGTGGCACAATTTCAGCTTGCCATGATCTCGGCCTCGGCATCTGCATGCTCCATCACCATCATGTCCACTTCCCTGTTCCTTGCCACGCACCTTGCCCATTTTAAATGGAGTAAAATATTTTCCACGTCCACTTCAAATGGCTGAATTTGCAACAAAGTTATATGTGATCCATGTGAGGAAAAATCACTGTTTAAAATATCTGGCCTGTAGGTAACAATTTTTTTTTAAGCAAACTGGTGTCAATAACTAGGCTAAGACACAGCAAAAATAATTCAATGGAGGCCTGAAATGACACAATTTTGTGCGGACTGATATGTGATGCCTGTGACATAGATGTCCACTTTAAAATATACGTCCTGTAGTTTTTATTTTTCAAGCAAACTGGTATCAATAACTAAGCTAAGACACAGCCAAAAAATTCAATCAGGCCTGAATTGGCACAGTTTTGAGCTTACTGATATGTGATGCCTGTGACACAGATACCTGTTATGCTGTAGAACTGAGGGGAACCGGAAGTGAACCCGCAGGACCGCGACGACGAACCTCCTCGAGGCGAGCTGGCCAAGTGGACCACCCCCTATACAGGGAGCGTCTGGGGCAAGCCTCGGAGAGACTATCGCCGCGGAAGCTGGTACCCGGGGACACAGTAGGGAGAGAACAGGGATAGCCACAAGGTTAGGTTAGGCAGGTACGGATCCAGGCAGACAGAGGTAGACCCTGCGGCGGGAGCTGGAGACCGGTGACGAAGCAGACACTAGGGAAAAACAGAGGTAGCAATCACAAGAGGAGACTGGGCACAGAGAAAACAGGACAAGGCGCTAGGCTGGAGAAGTGCCGAGCAGAGGGGACCTGAATAAGCCGTGCTAGGCACAATGGATAGTCAGGCACCGGGCAGGAGGCGGGACTGCTAGATATAGGGCGGCAAGCAGCGCTTCCGAGTCAGGAGGGGACAGGAGGTGGAGCAGTGGAAGCAGGATTAGTGGCGCGCAGTGCGCAGGCGCACCCGGCGGGCACGGAAGGCCGGCAGCGGCGGTGGAGGAGAGGACGCAGGATGATGCGCGCGCCTTCCGGGAGCGCGCTGGGAGAGGAGAGCGCGCCGGTGTTCGTGAGGCGGAGCAGAGGACGCGGCTGCGAGCGGCACAGCGGGAGCAGCGGGGAGCGTGGCAGCAGGTGATGTAACAATACCCCACTTTAAAATATCGGGCCTGTATTTTTTTTTTTGCAGCAAACTGGTGTCAATAACTAGCCTAAAACACAGCAAAATAAATTCAATGGAGGCCTGAAATGGCATAATTTTGAGCGCACTGATATGTGATGCCTGTGACGCAGATACCCCACTTTAAAATATCGGGCCTGTAGGTTTTTTGTTTTTTTTTCAAGCAAACTGGTGTCAATAACTAGGCTAAGACACAGCAAAAGAAATTCAATGGAGGCCTGAAATGGCACAATTTTGAGCGCACTGATATGTGATGCCTGTGACACAGATACCCCACTTTAAAATATCGGGCCTGTATTTTTTCCCAGCAAACTGGTGTCAATAACTAGGCTAAGACACAGCAAAAAAAATAAATGGAGGCCTGAAATGGCACAATTTTGAGCGCACTGATATGTGATGCCTTTGATGCAGATACCCCACTTTAAAATATCGGGCCTGAAGTTTTTGTTATTCAAGCAACCTGGTGTCAATAACTAGGCTAAGACACAGCAAACAAAAATTAAATGGAGGCCTGAAATGACACAATTTTGAGCGCACTGATATGTGATGCCTGTGACACAGATACCCCACTTTAAAATATCTGGCCTGTTTTTTTTGCAGCAAACTGGTGTCAATAACTAGGCTAAGGCACAGCAAAAGAAATTCAATGGAGGCATGAAATGGCACAATTTTGAGCGCACTGATATGTGATGACTGTGACGGAGATACCCCACTTTAAAATATCTGTCCTTTATTTTTTTTCCAGCAAACTGGTGTCAATAACTAGGCTAAGACACAACAAAAAAAATCAATGGAGGCCTGAAATGGCATAATTTTCAGCGCACTGATATGTGATGTGTGTGACACAGATACCTGTTATGATTGGGTCACCGAGGAGGAAAGCAAGACCAAGCTAAGCCACAGAAAACCAGAGAGGTTGGTAACTAAGCAGATTGCAGACCCCTGATCCTAACCACACAACTAGCAGTAGCCATGGAGCGTACCTACGATGATTCTAGATGCCTCGACACAGCTGGAGAGCTAAATAAGCCTAAAGCAAGAAAGGGGAAATCTAAACTGCCCCAGAGCAGACCCAAAGGAATAGATAGCCCCCAAACATATATTGTCGGTGAGACAAGAGGAAAACACAAACGCAGGTAGGAAAATAGGCTGAGCAAACGATGGGGCCCAAACTAACTAGACAGGACAGGAAAGGAAAGACACTGTCTGCAATCACGCAAAAAACCCTGCAAAAAATGCCCAACACGTCTGATAGAAAAAACACTGAAGTCACCAGACTTCGCCCACTATATCAGCATTCTGATATATTCTGAAAGCAGAGCAAAGAGAGGCCAATCTAATAAGGGACTAAAACAAACTGGCACAAACAGTAACATAAGGATGGAAATTCAGCACAGCCCCAGCCGGGGCTGGCTGACCACACAAAACTGAAATAGACAAAACCAAATCAAATGTGAACAATAGCAAAAGAACACTTAGCTTGAGCAGGCAGGTACTGAGCTGGAAACTAAAACCTCAGGAGGCAGGAAAAAATCACCAGCAGGGATAGAGGGAGTCGGCTGTCTTAAATCCAATCAGAAACTCCAGATGTCTAATTGTCCTCCTCATTATCAGGTGGCAGGCCTCTGTTAACTAGATCAGCTGCACTACCTCCTGTAACCACCAGAGGGAGCCCGGAAAGAGAACTCGCGACCCCTCTGTCAATATAGCCAGCTCCACTACGTTCACTAATAACCAGAGGTAGGCCAGAAAGTGAATTCACAACAGTACCCCCCCCTTGAGGAGGGATCACCGAACCCTCATCCATGCCACCAGGCCGATCAGGATGGGCCCGGTGAAAAGCACGAACCTTTCTTTTGGCAGAGACCCATGAATTATCCTCCTGGCCATAACCCTTCCATTTGACCAAGTACTGGAGTCTCCGTCTAGCCAAATGAGAATCCAATATTTTCTCTACCTCATATTCCACATTGCCTTTAACCAATACAGGGACAGGAGGTGCCGCCATAGGAACTACTGGCTCCACAAACCTCTTCAACAGAGATTTATGAAACACGTTATGGATCTTAAACGTAACTGGAAGCGCCAATCGAAAAGAAACAGGATTAAGAATCTCCAAAATCTTATAAGGTCCAATGAATCTTGGCTTGAACTTTGGAGACGCAACCTTCATAGGAATATTCTTTGACGACAACCAAACCATATTACCCACTTTAAACCGGGGACCAATGGTCCTATGCCGGTTGGAAAACCGTTGAGCTTTTTCCTTAGAGAGGGACAACTTATCCACCACTTGGTCCCAAGTCTGCTGCATTCTCTCTACCGTAGTGTCCACACTTGGGCAGGTCGAAGATTCCACTTGCCCTGAAGAAAATCGACGATGAATCCCAAATTTACAGAAAACGGGAGACATCAAAGTGGCAGAACAAGCTCTATTGTTTAGCGCAAATTCGGCCAAGGGCAAAAATGAGACCCAGTCATCCTGATCAGCAGATATAAAACATCTCAAATATGACTCCAAAGTCTGGTTTGTTCTCTCAGTCTGCCCATTGGTCTGAGGATGAAACCCAGAAGAGAAAGATAACTGAATTCCTAGATTAGAACAAAAAGTTCTCCAAAATCTGGAAACAAACTGGACTCCTCTGTCCGACACAATGTTCTCAGGAATCCCATGCAACCGAACCACCTGTTGTAAAAACAAGGGCACCAACTCTGAAGAAGATGGCAACTTTGGGAGTGGTACAAGATGGATCATCTTAGAAAATCTATCACAAATCACCCAGATAACAGTCCTGTCTGAGAGAAAGGAAGATCAGAAATAAAATCCATTGAGATATGGGTCCATGGCCTCTTTGGCACTGGCAGGGACATCAACAACCCACTAGAATGAGAACAGGGTTTAGACCGAGAACAAGTCCCACAGGACTGCAAAAAATTCCTGACATCATGAGATAAGGCAGGCCACCAAAAAGACAGACTCACCAAATCTCTGGTACCAAAAATACCTGGATGACCAGCCAACATGGAGCAATGAATTTCAGACATTACTCTCTTTCTCCACTGGTCAGGAACATACAATTTTCCCATAGGGCAACACTCAGGTTTGTCCTGAAATTCCTCCAGGGCACGTCTCAAATCGGGCGAGATGGCGGAAAGAACTACCCCCTCACCTAGAATGGCAGTAGGCTCGGTCACAATAAGAGAATCCGCAAAGAAACTCCTAGAAAGGGCGTCTGCCTTAACATTCTTAGTGCCCAGAAGAAAAGAGACCACAAAATTAAGATGCGTGAAAAACAAGGCCCACCTAGCCTGTCTAGGATTCAAGCGTTTGGCTGATTCAAGATAAATCAAATTCTTGTGGTCAGTGAGGACTACAACTTGATGTCTAGCTCCCTCCAACCAATGTCTCCCTTCTTTAAATGCCCATTTCATGTGGATCGTGTGAGCTCCAGTCATGGCTGGTGGCAAAGCTGGTAAAGATTCTGGCAAAGCAAAAGCGACTTCTGTTACTCGCTCTTCAAGAGCAGGACTGCAGTTTCCAGTGGGTCGTATCCATCGTCTTCTGAAAAACAGAACTACCAATCATGGCCGTGTTGGTGGAACGGCTGCAGTTTACACAGCAGCAATCCTGGAGTATCTTACTGCTGAGGTACTTGAATTGGCAGGAAACGCTTCAAAAGATCTCAAAGTGAAGCGTATTACACCATGTCACTTGCAGCTCGCCATAAGAGGGGATGAAGAACTGGATGCCCTCATTAAGGCTACTATTGCTGGTGGTGGTGTCATTCCTCATATTCACAAGTCCTTGATTGGCAAGAAAGAACAACAGAATGCTGTCTAACTGAACCATCAAACATGGATGCGGACTTGACCAGTCTGCAGTTTGCTTGAGTTCCCATCTAAGTTACAGCCCGACATTTGGACTGTAACCAGTTTTACGTTTTGGCTTCAAAGAAGCCAGTTCTGCATTGCAACGGCTGGGCATCATACTTCAGTGGACCCTGGATCAAGATTAGAGAATAAAACGTGAGGTCTTCATGAATTTTCCCCCTAGGCTAAATTCCCATGATGATTGTTTAGTGAATTTTTGATATATATGTGGGGACAATACAAAGACCTTTCTAATGATCTTTTTACTCTTAGACCTGTGACGGGGACAAGGGGGCATCCTCTACGTCTGGAGGAAAGAAGGTTTAAGCATACTCACAGACGCGGATTCTTTACTGTAAGAGCAGTGAGACTATGGAACTCTCTGCCATATGATGTTGTAATGAGTGATTCACTACTAAAATTTAAGAAGGGACTGGATGCCTTTCTTGAAAAGTATAATATTACAGGGTATATACACTAGTCTCCTTAATATTGCGTTGATCCAGGGAGCTAGTCTGATTGCCGTATGTGGAGTCGGGAAGGAATTTTTTTCCCCAATGTGAAGCTTACTGTTGCCACATGGGGTTTTTTTGCCTTCCTCTGGATCAACATGTTAGGGCAAGTTAGGATAGGATATGGGTTGAACTAGATGGACTTAAAGTCTCCCTTCAACCTTAATTACTATGTTACTATGTTACTATGTTACTATGTCCAACAATTCCCGATTCCCCACGTCATAGTTACGTTCAGATGGGGAGAATTTTCGAGAAAAGAAGGCACAGGGATTCATTTTAGAAGTCACCAGATCTTTTTTGGACAAAATAGCTCCTGCACCAATCATAGAATCATAGAATCGTAGAGTTGGAAGGGACCTCCTGGGCCATCTGGACCAACCCCCTGCTCAAAGCAGGATTCGCTAAATCATCCCAGTCAGATGTCTGTCCAGCCTCTGTTTGAAGAATTCCATTGTAGGAGAACTCACCACTTCTCGTGGCAGCCTGTTCCACTCATTGATCACTCTAACTGTCAAAAAGTTTTTTCTACTATCTAATCTGTGTCTCCTCCCATTCAGTTTCATCCCATTGCTTCTAGTCTTTCCTTGTGCAAATGAGAATAAAGATGATCCTTCTACAATGTGACAGCCCTTTAGATATTTGTAGACAGCTATTAAGTCTCCTCTCAGTCTTCTCTTTTGCAAACTAAACATTCCCAAATCCTGCAACCTTTCCTCATAAGACAGGGTTTGCAGACCGGTCACCATTCTGGTCGCTCTTTTCTGAACTTGCTCCAGTTTGTTGATGTCTTTTTAAAATGTGGTGCCCAAAACTGGACACAATATTCCAGATGAGGTCTGACCAAAGAGGAGTAGAGGGCAATAATGACTTCACATGATCTAGACTGTATGCTTCTGTTAATACATCCTAGAATTGCATTTGCCTTTTTTGCTGCTGCATCACACCGTTGACTCATATTCAGTCTGTGATCTATTAGTATACCCAAGTCTTTTTCACATGTGCTGTTGCTTAGCCCTATTCCTCCCATTCTGTATATGCTTTTTTCATTTTTATTGCCCAGATGTAGTACTTTGCATTTTCCCTGTTAAAAACCATTTTGTTAGTTGCTGCCCACTTCTCCAGTTTATTTATATCTTTTTGAATCCTCTCTCTCTCTTCTCTAGTATTAGCTATCCCTCCTAGCTTTGTGTCATCAGCAAATTTAATCAGTTTACCCTCAATTCCTTCATCTAAATCGTTGATAAAGATGTTGAACAATACAGGGCCCAGGACAGAGCCCTGTGGTACCCCACTTGAGACATTCTTCCAACTGAATGTGCAGCCATTTACGACCACTCTTTGGGTCCGATCACTAAGCCAGTTATGAATCCGCCTAACAGTTGCCTTGTCCATTCCATACTTAGTCATTTTTTCAATAAGGATTGTATGAGATACTTTGTCAAATGCTTTGCTGAAGTCAAGATATACTATATCTACAGCATTTCCTTGATCCACCCAATCAGTGATTCCGTCATAGAAGGAAATTAAGTTAGTCTGACTTGACTTTTTAGTTACAAACCCATGCTGATTCTGTTTAATCACTTCATTCTTATCCAGGTACTGACATACATGTTGTTTAATAATTTGTTCAAAGATCTTTCCTGGTATTGAAGTCAGACTCACCGGCCTATAGTTGCCTGGGTCCACCTTCTTCCCCTTTTTAAAGATAGGAACAACATTTGCTCTTCTCCAGTCTTCTGGGACTTCACCTGTTCTCCAAGAATTTTCAAAGATTATGGAGAGGGGTTCAAAAATGTCTTCTGCTATCTCCTTCAGTACTCTGGGGTGTAATTCATCTGGACCTGAAGACTTGAATTAATTTAGGTTAGCTAAGTGTTTCCTCACTATCTTTCTGTTTATAGATATCCTGGATTCTTCTATTCCCTTAATAGGACAGTGAAGAACAGTTGATTTTACATTTCCTTTCTGAGAGAAAACAGATGCAAAATAGGAATTTAAAAGTTCGGCCTTCTCATCATCCTGTCTTACCATTTCATCATTTTCATCCTGTAAAAATCCTATAGCATCTTTGACTTTTCTTTTACTTTTGACATATCCCCAAAATCCTTTATTATTGCTTTTGACATCTCTTGCAAGCCTCAATTCATTGTCAGCTTTAGATAATCTGATTTGTGCCCTGCAGGTTCTGCAGACAGCATTATATTCTTCTTTAGATATGCCTCCCTCTCTTTCCATTTTATAAACATTTTTTTCTTCCTTTCTAGCATGTGCTTAATTTCTGTGTTCATCCATCCAGGTTTCCTTAAATGCTTCCTATTCTTCCCTCTTTTCGGAATTGTTAACATTTGAGCTTTGAGAATTTCATTTTTCAAAATTTCCCATCCTTCCTGGACATTTTTGTCTTTAAGGATATCCAGCCAATCTCAGAAGCATCTACCTCCACCTGAAATGGAAGTGAGACATCAGGTTGCCATAGAACCGGAGCAAAAGTGAATCTCCGCTTAAGCTCCTGAAATGCCAAGACTGCCTCTGGAGACCAATTCACCACATCAGCGCCCTTTTTGGTCAGATCAGTCAGTGGTTTGACAATACCAGAAAAATTACCTATAAATTTACGATAGAAATTAGGAAAACTCAAAAACTTCTGGAGAGCCTTCAAAGAAGTGGGCTGAACCCTATCATAAATGGCCTGTACCTTGGTCGGGTCCATTTCAATAGCCGACGGAGACAAAATAAATCCCAAAAATGAAATACTCTGTACACCAAAGAGGCATTTTGATCCCTTAACATACAGGGAATTTTCCCTCAAAATCCGGAACACTGTCTGGATATGTTCCACATGAGAATCCCAATCACTGGAAAAGATCAAAATATCATCCAGATAAATGATCAAAAACTTATCCACAAAGTCCCAGAAAATATAATTCATAAAGAATTGGAAGACAGAAGGGGCATTAGTGAGCCCAAAAGGCATCACTAGGTACTCAAAATGTCCCTCCGGAGTATTAAATGCCATCTTCCATTCATCCCCGTGCTTGATGCGAATAATATTATATGCCCCCCTGAGGTCAAGCTTGGTAAACCAGCAGGCACTTTTAACTCTGGAACATATATCAGAAATCAGGGGTAACGGGTACTGATATTTAGCAGTGATTTTGTTAAGGGAACGAGAGTCAATACAAGGCCTTAATGAACCATCTTTCTTGGTCACAAAAAAAACCCCAGCACCTAAGGGTGAAGAGGATGGTCTAATATGACCCTTCTCCAACGACTCCTTGATATAAGATCGCATAGCATCATGTTCGGGTACCGATAAGTTGAAAAGCCGACTCTTGGGAAATTTACACCCAGGCATTAACTAAATTGCACAGTCTTAACTCCTATGAGGAGGCAAAGATGCAGACTTACTCTCACTAAATACATCAGAAAAATCAGCCAAATAATCAGGAATATCATGAGACTGGGGAGAGGTGGACAAAACAGGAGTGTCATTAAGAACACACTGACAACCCCAACTCACCACAGACACAGATTTCCAATCCAAAACAGGATTATGAGTTGCAACCAGGGAAACCCCAGAACAATAGTATCATGCAAATTGTGCAGCACCAAAAATTTACAATTTTCTTGGTGGTCCGGGGCGACCCGCATTATCACCTGGGTCCAAAACTGGGGTTTATTCTCTGCCAAAGGAGTAGCATCAATACCCCTCAAAAGGATAGGAGTCCGCAGGGGTATCATGGGAAAACCACAACATTTAGCAAAGTCCAAATCCATCAGATTCAGAGCTGCTCCTGAATCCACAAAAGCCTTAGCGGAAAATATAGATAAGGAGCAGATCAGAGTAATTGCCAAAAGGATCTTAGGTTGTACACAGACCACAGCAAATGTGTGTGCAAAACGTTTCTCTCGTTTAGGGCAGACAGAAATAGTATGAGAGGCGTCTCCACAGAAAAAACACAGCTTATTACGCCTTCTAAACTCCTGACGTTGCGCCCTAGACAAAACCCTGTCACATTGCATGGGTTCAGACGTTTGTTCAAAAGGTGGCAACACCTCTCGTGTAGTTTTACGTTCACGTAAACGCCAATCAACTTGAATGGCTAATGACTAGTGTTGAGCATTCCGATACCGCAAGTATCGGGTATCGGCCGATACTTGCTGTATCGGAATTCCGATACCGGCTTCCGATATTTTTTCAATATCGGAATTCGGCATCGGAATCGGAAGTTCAAAGTTGATTGACGGCCTGACGTCATCATGATGCGCGGTGTGTGCGCATCATGATGCGCTGTCATTTCGGGCCTTCCGGGGGTCTCTGCCGGCCTGCCGGGGGGCTGTGTGGACTGCCCGGGGTCGGTACCGGCCTGCCGGGGGGCTGTGCCGGCCTGCCGGTGGTCTGTGCACCCTGTGGGGGTCTGTACCGGCCTGCCGGGGGGCTGTGCCGGCCTGCCGGTGGTCTGTGCACCCTGTGGGGGTCTGTACCGGCCTGCCGGGGGGCTGTGCTGATGTCCGGGGGTCTGTGCAAGCATCGTCCGATGGGACTACAAGTCCCATCTGGCGATGCCTGCTACCATGACAGTGATTGACACATTAGCCAATGATGGGACAGTAGTAGTCCCATCATCCGGCTAATGTGTTAAATGTTAAAAAAAAAAAATACTACATACATACTACATGCTACATACATACTACATATATACTACATGCATGCTACATACATACTACATGCTACATACATACTACATATATACTACATGCATGCTACATACATACTACATGCTACATACATACTACATATATACTACATGCATGCTACATACATACTACATGCTACATACATACTACATATATACTACATGCATGCTACATACATACTACATGCTACATACATACTACATATATACTACATACATACTACATACATACTACATGCATGCTACATACATACTGCATGCTACATACATACTACATACATACTACATACATACTACATACATACTACATGCATGCTACATACATACTACATACATACATACTACATGCATGCTACATACATACTGCATGCTACATACATACTACATACATACTACATACATACTACATACATACTACATGCATGCTACATACATACTACATACATACATACTACATACATGCTACATACATACTGCATGCTACATACATACTACATACATACTACATACATACTACATACATACTACATGCATGCTACATACATACTACATACATACATACTACATGCATGCTACATACATACTACATGCATGCTACATGCATGCTACATACATACTACATGCTACATACATACCACATACATACTACATACATACTACATACATACTACATGCTACATACATACTACATATATACTACATGCATGCTACATGCTACATACATACTACATACATACTACATGCATGCTACATACATACTACATACATACTACATACATACTACATGCATGCTACATACATACTACATGCATGCTACATGCATGCTACATACATACTACATGCTACATACATACCACATACATACTACATACATACTACATACATGCTACATACATACTACATATATACTACATGCATGCTACATACATACTACATATATACTACATGCATGCTACATACATACTGCATGCTACATGCATGCTACATACATACTACATACATACTACATGCTACATACATACCACATATATACTACATACATACAATACATTCATACAATACATACATAGACATACAGTACATATAACATAGAGTAACATACTTACCAATACTTGTCACATTGTTCCCCGAAGCCATTGTCTTTTCCGGAATAAATATTAACATAACAAACCACAAAAATACTCACCCACGATCCGAAGCAGTCCACGAGTATGTCCCACGACGATCTTGGGTAGAGAACTGCAGCATCAGATGATGCTGCCGTTCTCTACGGGCTGCAGGAATCCAATGACGGAAGTTAGGTATCCTTCCGCACTGTATTCCTCCGCCACTTAAAAAAAAAAAAGAGTCCCTAGTCTCACTTTATGCCATTGCTGCGTGGGAATTTCCCACACAGCAATGGCATAAAGTGAGACTAGGGACTTTTTTTTTTTTTAAGTGGCGGAGGAATACAGTGCGGAAGGATACCTACCTTCCGTCATTGGATTCCTGCAGCCCGTAGAGAACGGCAGCATCATCTGATGCTGCAGTTCTCTACCCAAGATCGTCGTGGGACACACTCGTGGACTGCTTCGGATCGTGGGTGAGTATTTTTGTGGTTTGTTATGTTAATATTTATTCCGGAAAAGACAATGGCTTCGGGGAACAATGTGACAAGTATTGGTAAGTATGTTACTCTATGTTATATGTACTGTATGTCTATGTATGTATTGTATGAATGTATTGTATGTATGTAGTATATATGTGGTATGTATGTAGCATGTAGTATGTATGTAGTATGTATGTAGCATGCATGTAGCATGCAGTATGTATGTAGCATGCATGTAGTATATATGTAGTATGTATGTAGCATGTAGTATGTATGTAGTATGTATGTGGTATGCATGTAGCATGTAGTATGTATGTAGCATGCATGTAGCATGCATGTAGTATGTATGTAGCATGCATGTAGTATGTATGTAGTATGTATGTAGCATGCATGTAGTATGTATGTAGTATGTATGTAGTATGTATGTGGTATGTATGTAGCATGTAGTATGTATGTAGCATGCATGTAGCATGTATGTAGCATGCATATAGCATGCATGTAGTATGTATGTAGTATGTATGTAGCATGCAGTATGTATGTAGCATGCATGTAGCATGCATGTAGTATGTATGTAGTATGTATGTAGTATGTATGTAGCATGCAGTATGTATGTAGTATGTATGTAGTATGTATGTAGTATATATGTAGTATGTATGTAGCATGTAGTATGTATGTAGCATGTAGTATGTATGTAGCATGCATGTAGTATATATGTAGTATGTATGTAGCATGTAGTATGTATGTAGTATGTATGTAGCATGCATGTAGTATGTATGTAGTATTTTTTTTTTTTAACATTTAACACATTAGCCGGATGATGGGACTACTACTGTCCCATCATTGGCTAATGTGTCAATCACTGTCATGGTAGCAGGCATCGCCCGATGGGACTTGTAGTCCCATCGGACGATGCCTGCACAGACCCCCGGAGCCTGCACAGACCACCGGCAGGCCGGCACAGCCCCCCGGCAGGCCGGCACAGCCCACCGGAGCCTGCACAGACCACCGGCAGGCCGGCACAGCCCCCCCGGCAGGCCGGCACAGACCACCGGAGCCTGCACAGACCCCCTGGCAGGCCGGCACAGCCCCCCGAAAGGCCCGTACAGACCCCAGAGAGGCTGTACAAGGCAAAAACAGGGTTTTTCTTATTCCGATACCGGAAGTCCCATAGACTTGAATGGGACTTCCGGTATCGGAATCGGCGATACCGATACTTTTTTTAAAGATCGGCCGATCCATTCCGATCCGATACTTTGAAGTATCGGACGGTATCGCTCAACTCTACTAATGACATAGAATCATCAAGACCATAGGGAACAGGAAATCCCACCATAACATCTTTTATGGTTTCTGATAAACCCTTCCGAAAGAGAGCTGCTAAGGCACCGTCATTCCATGTAGTAAGGACCGCCCACTTTCGGAATTTTTGACAGTATAACTCTGCAGAACCCTGACCCTAGTTCAATGCCAATAGGGTTTTCTCAGCTTGATCAATAGCAATAGGTTCATCATGCAACAACCCCAAGGCTTGTAAAAATGCATCCACAATTGGTCAGAATAGGATTTACAGGTGTCAGAGAAAAAGCCCAATCCTGGGGATCGCCGCGCAGCAAGGAGATGACAATTTTAACATGCTGCACAGAGCTCCCCGATGAATTAGGCTTCAAGGCAAGAAACAGTTTACAATTATTCTTAAAATTCAAAAATTTAGACCAATCCCCAGAAAACATATTAGGAATAGGGATTTTTGGTTCAACAGTAGGTGATTGAGCGAGATAGGCCGAGATTCCCTGCACTTCAGCAGCGAGCTTCTCAACACGATCAGACAATTGCTTAATCTCTATTAAAGAAAAAAAATCCTACGGCCCCAGAGAAAAAGAGGAAAAAAAAAAATATACATATATATATATATATAAAAATTCTGACACTTTTTTTTTTCTTTTTACAATTCTCTCCTGCTTTTGAGTACCCTAGAATCTGCGGTTTAGGCTGGTGATTCTGTTATGATTGGGTCACCGAGGAGGAAAGCAAGACCAAGCTAAGCCACAGAAAACCAGAGAGATTGGTAACTAAGCAGATTGCAGACCCCTGATCCTATCCACACAGCTAGCAGTAGCCGTGGAGCTTACCTACGATGATTCTAGATGCCTCGACACAGCCGGAGATCTAAATAAGCCTAAAGCAGGAAAGGGGAAATCTAAACTGCCCCAGAGCAGACCCCAGACAATAGATAGCCCCCAAACATATATTGTCGGTGAGACAAGAGAAAAACACAAACGCAGTTAGGAAAATAGGCTGAGCAAATGATGGGGCCCAAACTAACTAGACAGGACAGGAAAGGAAAGACACTGTCTGCAATCACGCAAAAAACCCTGCAAAAATGCCCAACACGTCTGATAGAAAAAACACTGAAGTCACTAGACTTCACCCACTATATCTGTGATGACTCCTGGAGTGGACCCTCTGGGTCGTGGCACCAACCCGCCCAGGGCGAGCTGACCTAGTGAGGACCACCCCTATACAGGGAGTGTCAGGGGCAAGCCCCAGGGGGTAAGGTACCACGACTGCTGGCACCAGGCGGCCGGCTCACAGGAGACACGAGTGTACAGAGGCACATAGTGTACTGGAGAACACAAAGCATGTATGCGGGAGTGCGTATGGTGCGTACTGACTAGCACGCCCGGGTGCGAGCAAAGCAGGATGCGTGCAAAGGAGCATGCCAGAATACAGAGCTAGACAGCAGGTGTCCCAGGAGGCACAACAGAGGACTGGAACGGAGTACAGGATAGAGTGAGTGCCAGGAGGCACAACAGAGTACCAGGCAAAGTACAGGATCAGAGCGTGTGCCAGGAGGCACAGCAGAGTATAAGGAAGAGTGCAGGTTCAGAGCATGTGCCAAAAGGCACAATAGAGTACAATGCAGAGTGCAGGTTCAGAGCGTGTGCCAAGAGGCACAATAGAGTACAAGACAGAGGACCCAAATACAACGCACAGCCAGGCAGTGACATGACAGACCAAGCCAGGAAGTACAACAATAATCAGGCACCTCCCATAGGAAGAGGTAGCCTGATATAGCACCTGAGTCCTAGAACTTCCGGGTCAAGTCCTCCAGTACCATAGAGAGGACAAGACCAAAGACAGAGCTGGGCAGAGCGTACGTGCACACTGGAACATAGCGCAACCACGGAGCTAGGAGCGAGAGGTGTGCATGCGCACCCGACGATACCCTCGGAGCGGCCGCGGCACCAGAAGTGGTGAAGACGAACTCGGGGTCCCGCC
Organism: Dendrobates tinctorius; assembly: GCF_039654945.1. Taxonomy (NCBI): domain Eukaryota; kingdom Metazoa; phylum Chordata; class Amphibia; order Anura; family Dendrobatidae; genus Dendrobates; species Dendrobates tinctorius. The sequence continues at coordinate 15,667,743 of NW_027361858.1, read as the reverse complement.
CCCAGGTGGGAGCGATGTGACAGGAGGCGTGACAGTACCCCCCCTTTATGACGCCTCCTCTTTCTAAGGCTGGAAAGAAACTTAGACAAAATCAGAGGAGCATGGATCTTCTCTCTGGGTTCCCATGACCTTTCTTCAGGATCAAAACCCTTCCAATCAATTAGGAAAACAGTTTTCCCTCTTACCTTCTTCATGGCCAGAATGTCGTTTACCTCAAATTCGTCCCCCATGCAACCGGCTGGGGAGTGTGGCCAGTAGAAGGATGGAACCGGTTCAGTACCACAGGTTTGAGGAGTGACACATGGAAGGAATTGGGAATACAGAGCGAAGGGGGTAATTTCAGTTTGTACGAAACATCATTAATGCGCCTGATAACCTCAAAAGGAACAATGTAACGGGGACCCAGTTTGTAAGATGGTACCTTAAGGCGAATGTATCTGGAGGAAAGCCACACCTTGTCACCAGGAAGATATGGGGGAACGTCCAGGCGCCTCTTGTCAGCGTGTTGTTTCATCCTGTCACGGGCTTTCTCGAGAGCGGTTTTGGTCTCCTGCCATACCCTAGAGAACTCCACGGATAGAGAGTCAGCGGCAGGTACCCCCGAGAAAGGAAGTACCGGAAGAGGCACACTGGGATGCTGTCCATAAACGATGAAGAAGGGAGACTTGGTGGACAATTCGTTGGAGTGGTTATTGTAGGCAAATTCGGCCCAAGGAAGTAGACCGACCCAGTCGTTTTGATGAGCATTAGTAAAGTGCTGGAGATAAGATGTAAGGATCTGGTTTGTGCGTTCCACCTGCCCATTGGTTTGGGGGTGATAAGCGGAAGAGAAGTCCAGTGTCACCTTCATGAGTCCACAAAGAGCTCTCCAAAACCGGGACGTGAATTGAACCCCTCTGTCAGATATGATGTGCAGCGGGAAACCGTGGATTCTGAAGACGTGGGAAATGAAGATCTTTGCAAATTCCGGAGCCGAGGGTAGGCCGGGAAGAGGAACGAAATGAGCCATTTTCGAGAATTGGTCTACAACCACCAGAACCACCATGCAACCGGAGGAGCGAGGCAAATCGGTATTAAAATCCATGGCTATGTGCTACCATGGAACCGAAGGTACAGGAAGCGGAAGCAGAAGACCGGAGGGTGACTGTCTGGGTACTTTGTTCTGAGCGCAGGAAGGACAAGAAGCCACAAAGTCTTTGACATCCTGGGAAAGGGATGGCCACCAATACTAACAGGAAATCAAGGAAAGAGTCTTCTTGACTAGAGTTGAGCGACTTTTGGTTTTTTAGGGTCGCGTTTCGTTTCGTGAAACCCGACTTTTCCAAAAGTCGGGTCGAGCAAGATCGGCCGATTATAGGGAAAAGTCGGGGTCGTCCCGAAACACGAAACCCAATGTAAGTCAATGGGGAATAAAAATCGGCAGTGAGAGGAGGACAGGAAACACCTACAGTGCCCATTTGAATGCCAAAAGCATCAATTCTTCTTACTTAAGCTTGTCAACCTTAATTAACTTCATAATACAAGTTACGCACTGAAAAATGGGGGTTATTTGGCTAAAGTTGTGGGGGGGGTGCTGGCTCCAGGTTTTCATGTGCCCTGGGCGAAAGAGCGCCCCTTTAACACATACCACAACTCATCATGCTCCGATACGGCAGAGAAATAGCGGTATAGTATAATGAAAAATACTTCACTTTTTACATCTCATGACAAGGCCCATCTATTTCTCCATACAGAATCATTGGTCCCATATAATGTTTGAAACAGTATATGATGAGCTCCACATAATGCTACAGTATATGTTGGTCCCCATGGATGAAGCTCCACTGTCTTATGGGCTCAAATAATGCTCCAAACATAATGGGCCCCATTTCTAATGCTCTAGTGTATAATGGGCCCTGTAAATGCTGCTCCAGTGTCTGATGTCCACCTTTGGAATGTTCCAGTGTATGGTGGGCCCCATCTATCATTCTCCAGAGTATAGTGCTCCCCAAAAATTGCTGTCCCAGCATTGAAAACAATCAAATAAGTCTCCTCGATAGGGAATCCCTGTACTAGTCTGGACTCCTCGTCGTCCCCATCTTCCATCTCACTGCACAGTATTTCAACCTTGCAAGTGCTGTGATCCTGAGCAAGCAGGGGGGCACACTCGTTGGCGACGGCACTGGCACAGGGCCTCTGATAGTACGGTGGTGTGTCTGATGGCGGGTGGGCCGAAACTGCACTTTCATCTGCAGCTTCCTCTTTGTCACCGTGTAAAATGGAACTGTATATGGGAAGGGTAACCTGAGTTTCATCAGGGTTAGATTCAGGCCGTGTAGCGTACGAGGGGAATGTAGTGGTCTGGGTCAATGTACCAGCAGATTCATCGAGCAGTGGCTGGGCATCAGTGCACTTGTGTCGCCCCCAGGAGTACGGTCGCCACAGTGGCATTACCTTCTTCCTAGGGAGTGTGATGTCATGCTTGGGAGCAACGAAGGATCTCTCTAGCAGGTTAACTGATTGGGCGGCGTTATTCCCACGAGTCATGACCCTCCAAACAGCGTTCATGAAGGCAAAGTGTTTGTTTTACGTGGGCAGTATGGTTGCAAGGCTGAACCTTAAAGGAATGTCCAGAAGGGCACCACCAGGAGTGGAGCCTACGGTTAAATTCGACTCCACCTGGGAAACCTCAACCATGCCAGCTACAGAACAGATGCACACATTGCAAGCTTAATTCCGTTAACGAACGAGACTCTGTCATGCCCCGCGGTCCGAGTCCGGCTTACTAGAGGGACACGTGAGGCTCTGGAACATGAGATTGGCCAATAACTGGTGTGTCATGCCCTTACATGTCCATGGCTGCATGTGCGCTACACTGAAAAGGCTAGCGTTTGTCGCTTACAGGTGCAGATAACCCGCTGAACAACGTTAGTGATGGGGATCACTGATTACAATTATTACCCGCGAACAATGATTTCCCAGTAAGTGCAGGTCAACTGCAGTTCCGGAATTATGCCTAACCGTCATTCCTGAAAAAATGAAAAACTTACGTGTGCAAACCACAGGTGCTGTAGCTTGCTTAACAGCTCGCCAGCCGTTCTCACGCCCAGTATGGATTACACGTGATTGCACAAAGGTTAGAAAGGGTACCGTATCCCCAGATAACATGTATGGATAGCGTACACATTCAAAATATATGTCTCAGGAGGCAGGCTCAGACGGTGTTAGGCCCAGTATGGATTGCACGTGATTGCACAAAGGTTAGAAAGGGTACCGTATCCCCGGAAAACATGTATGGATAGCATACACATTCAAAATATATGTCTCAGGAGGCAGGCTCAGACGGTGTTAGGCCCAGTATGGATTGCACGTGATTGCACAAAGGTTAGAAAGGGTACCGTTTCCCCGGATACCATGTATGGATAGCGTACACATTCAAAATATATGTCTATACATCAGGAGGCAGGCTCAGACGGTGTCAGGCCCAGTATGGATTGCACGTGATTGCACAAAGGTTAGAAAGGGTACCGTATCCCCGGATAACATGTATGGATAGCGTACACATTCAAAATATATGTCTCAGGAGGCAGGCTCAGACGGTGTTAGGCCCAGTATGGATTGCACGTGATTGCACAAAGGATAGAAAGGGTACCGTTTCCCCGGATACCATGTATGGATAGCGTACACATTCAAAATATATGTCTATACATCAGGAGGCAGGCTCAGACGGTGTCAGGCCCAGTATGGATTGCACGTGATTGCACAAAGGTTAGAAAGGGTACCGTATCCCCGGATAACATGTATGGATAGCGTACACATTCAAAATATATGTCTCAGGAGGCAGGCTCAGACGGTGTTAGGCCCAGTATGGATTGCACGTGATTGCACAAAGGTTAGAAAGGGTACCGTTTCCCCGGATACCATGTATGGATAGCGTACACATTCAAAATATATGTCTATACATCAGGAGGCAGGCTCAAACGGTGTCAGGCCCAGTATGGATTGCACGTGATTGCACAAAGGTTAGAAAGGGTATCGTGTCCCCGGATACCATGTATGGATAGCGTACACATTCAAAATATATGTCTATACATCAGGAGGCAGGCTCAGACGGTGTCAGGCCCAGTATGGATTGCACGTGATTGCACAAAGGTTAGAAAGGGTACCGTATCCCTGGATAACATGTATGGATAGCGTACACATTCAAAATATATGTCTCAGGAGGCAGGCTCAGACGGTGTTAGGCCCAGTATGGTATGCACGTGATTGCACAAAGGTTAGAAAGGGTACCGTATCCCTGGATAACATGTATGGATAGCGTACACATTCAAAATATATGTCTCAGGAGGCAGGCTCAGACGGTGTTAGGCCCAGTATGGATTGCACGTGATTGCACAAAGGTTAGAAAGGGTACCGTATCCCTGGATAACATGTATGGATAGCGTACACATTCAAAATATATGTCTCAGAAGGCAGGCTCAGACGGTGTTAGGCCCAGTATGGATTGCACGTGATTGCACAAAGGTTAGAAAGGGTACCGTATCCCTGGATAACATGTATGGATAGCGTACACATTCAAAATATATGTCTCAGGAGGCAGGCTCAGACGGTGTTAGGCCCCGTATGGATTGCACGTGATTGCACAAAGGTTAGAAAGGGTACCGTATCCCTGGATAACATGTATGGATAGCGTACACATTCAAAATATATGTCTCAGGAGGCAGGCTCAGATGGTGTTAGGCCCAGTATGGATTGCACGTGATTGCACAAAGGTTAGAAAGGGTACCGTATCCCCGGATAACATGTATGGATAGCGTACACATTCAAAATATATGTCTCAGGAGGCAGGCTCAGACGGTGTCAGGCACAGTATGGATTTGACGGCCCAGATTACACAGCGGAGGAGCAGGGAGAGGTAAAGATTGCAAATGCTGGGACCCTGCCCAAGCAAGGGGGGCCCACTCGTGGGCGTCGGTACTGGCACTGGGCCCCTCATAGTACAGCGGTGTGTCTGACGGCGGGTGTGCACCACCACCGTCAGAGACACTTGATTGCACTATGAGGGACCCTGTGCCAGTGCCCGCGCCCAAGAGTCGGCCTACCCACGTGTCCAGGGCAACAGCACTCGCACGGTGTCGTGCGCTAGGTGGTGACCCCGGCCATGGGGGGGAGGCAGCACAGTTAGGGAGTTTTAGAAAGTGGCATATGTTGATGTTGGACATTGAGCTGATGCAAAAGGCGAAATAGGTGAAGTACCAGGAAGAGGTGGACCAAAGCAAGCCATTTTTCTGTCACCCTATGTGTCATCAGGGGAAGGTGGGACAAAATCCTTGGAAACCCATGCATGGTTCATTTTAATGAAGGTTAGATCATCCACATTTTGGGTTGACAGACGGGTCCTTTTTTCTGTCAGGATTGATCCAGCTGCACTGAAGACTCTTTCCGATAGCACACTTGCAGCTGGGCAAGCGAGCTCCTGTAAGGCATATTGTGCTAATTCAGGCCAGGTGTCCAGTTTAGCGGCCCAATAGTCAAAGGGGAATGACCTGTGTGGGAGAACATCGATATGGGAGGAAAAGTAGTTTGTAACCATGGTTGACAACTGCTGTCTCCTGTCACTTTCCATCGATGCAGTATTACCAGTTGTGTGAGCGGTATTTGAAAAATCAGTCCACAACATTGTCATGAAACCCCTGTCTCCAACGCCACTTCTGCTGTGTGCACCACGAACACCTCTGCCAAGCTGCCCCCGGCCCGTACGGCTCGTGTGAGAACCATCACCGCTGCTGTGTGCTGGGAATGCCTCAAGCAACCGATTTACCAGAGTTGCTTGTTTATTAGCCAATATTAGGTCAAGGTTCTCCTGTGGCATGATGTTTTGTAATTTGCCTTTATAGCGTGGATCCAGGATGCTGGCCAACCAGTAGGCGTCATCGTTCATCATTTTGGCAATGCGGGGGTCCCTTTTTAGGATCCGCAAGGCATAATCTGACATGTGGGCCAATGTTCCCGGTGTCAATGATGCACTGCGAGTGCTGGTTGGAGGAGCACTTTCTGGCAAATCCACATCCCTCCAGTCACGCACAAACCCTGTACCAGACCTTGCCACGCCAACATTTTCACTTGCCCCACGAGATGCATCCTCCTCCCCTAAGTAATCATCCCCATCATCCTCCTCCTCCTCCTCCTCTTCTTCCTCCACCTCGTCCAGGAGAGGTCCCTGAGCAGACAATGGCTGAATGTCATCAAGGATTCCCTCCTCCTCTTCCTCCTCATCAACATTGGCTGCAGACGCCTGCTCCTTAAGGTGCGTCAAAGTTTGCATGAGCAGACGCATAAGTGGGATGCTCATGCTTAGGATGGCGTCGTCTGCGCTTACTAGCCGTGTGAATTCCTCAAAACACTGAAGGACTTTACAGAGGTCTTTCAGCTTCGACCACTGCACACCTGTCAACTCCATGTCTGCTCTCAAAGTGCCTGGCCGTGTATCCTCCCACAAATGCATTATGGCCTGCCTCTGCTCGCACAGCCGCTCCACCATGTGCAGGGTGGAGTTCCACCTTGTTGCAATGTCGATAATGAGGCGGTGGTTGGGAAGGTGGAGCAATCGCTGCAGCTTCTGCATACGAACAGAGTGTACAGGCGACCGGCGGATGTGCACGCACAGTCTTCGCACCTTCTGGAGCAGGGCTGTTAACTCCGGATAATTTTTGAGGAAGCACTGCACCACCAGGTTCAAGGTGTGAGCCAAGCAAGGTATGTGGCTGAGTTTTGAAAGGGCTATGGCTGCCACAAAATTACGGCCGTTATCACTAACTACCTTGCCTGCCTCAAGATGTACACTGCCCAGCCATGACTCAGTTTGTCGCTTCAAGTACTCGGCCAGCACCTCGGCGGTATGTCTGTCGCCCAAACACATCATCTGCAACACAGCCTGCTGACGCTTTCCACTAGCTGCTCGATAGGGGGACACATCGTGTGCAACAGTGGCAGCTGCAGATGGAGTGCTCGTACGACTGCGCTCTGTGGACGAGCTTTCGCTTCTGGAGGAGGAGGAGGAGGAGGGTGGAACGCCTACAGCCAAGTGTTTCCTATACCGTGGGCTAGGCAGCACTGTCCCATCACCGCTGTCCCCTGTGGACCCTGCATCCACCACATTAACCCAGTGCGCAGTGATGGACACGTAACGGCCCTGGCCATGCCGACTGGACCATGCATCAGTTGTGAGGTGCACCTTTCCGCTCACTGACTGCTTGAGTGCATGGACAATGCGGTCTTTCACATGATGGTGGAGGGCTGGGATGGCTTTGCGAGAGAAGAAGTGGCGACTGGGTAGGTCATAGCGTGGTACTGCATAGGCCATGAGTTCGCGGAAAGCTGTGCTTTCCACCAACCGAAAGGGCATCATCTCAAACGAGATTAGTTTGGCAATGTGGGCATTCAAACCCAGTGTACGCGGATGAGAGACTGAGTACTTTCTTGACCTACTCATAGTGTCTGGGAGGGTGAGCTGGACTTGAGAGCTGCATATGGTGGAAGTAGCGGTGGACAGGGCGGACTGAGAGAGGGTTGATGATGGTGATGGAGTTGGTGTTCTTTCTGATGGCCTAGAATCAGTCTTTCGTTGATATAACAGTGGGATTCCCTGACTGCTGTGGCCTTGCAACGACACCTCAACATTTGCTGCTGTGCTAACCGGTGGGCTTACAGTGGGGGAAACAATGTAGCGTTGATGACTACCTTCGTTGTGATCAGTTGCACATGTGGCACTTGAGGTTTGGTGTTGTGTCCACGCTTGCAAGTGCATGCTGGTTAAATGTCTAAGCATGCAACTGGTATTCAAATTTTTCAGATTTTTCCCTCGGCTAAAGGTCTTTGCGCACTTCTTACAGATAACCTTGGCCTGATCATGAGGATTTTGTTCAAAAATGTGCCACACTGCACTCTTCCTACTTTGGCAGACATTTTGCGGCCTAGCACGCTGTGATCTTTTGACCCTCTGGACAAGCTGTTCAGCAACTCTTTTGATGTTTGGAACCTGTCTTTGGAGTGCTCCGGGCCTGCCAGATAACAGCTGTTGCGATGTCGATGTCTGCTGTGGATGCTCCTCATCTGAGCTATTGGAAGCAGCACCCTCTTCCCCCAATGGATGCCAATCTGGGTCAACAACTGGGTCATCCATCACCTCCTCTTCTATGTCATGTGCACCTTCCTCTGTGTCACCGTGTATGGTGGTATAGTGTGCGGGAAGGGGCACCTGAGTCTCATCAGGGTCAGAATCTGGCTCTGTACACTGCGAGGACAATGTAGTGCTCTGAGTGAATGTACCAGCAGAATCATCCATCAGCGGCTGTGCATCAGTGCACTCCATGTCAGATTCATCTTGGCCTGGGTAATTCACCATTTCACTTGATAATCCAGGCATGGTATGTGAAAACAGCTCCATGGAGTAATCAGTAGTATGGCCTGCGTCATCCTTCAATCTTGGTTGGGGTGAAGGACACAAGGAAAGGTGTGGTTCATGAACATGAGCCTCCAATGACGACTCAGTGCTTTTACTTTTTACAACTGAAGAAGAGGTGGCGATAGAGCTGGAGGCTGAGTCAGCAATGTAAGACAAAACTTTTTCCTGATGCTCTGGCTTTAAAAGCGGTTTGCCAACTCCTAGAAAACTAAGTGTTCGAGGCCTTATGTAGCCAGACGATGACGCAGGCTCAACACCTCCTGCATTCGGTCCTATTTTGCTCTTGCCACTACCATCAGATCCACCACCAACACCATCATTACCAGCTGCCAACCCCCGCCCAATTCCACGGCCTCTTCCACCAGCCTTCCTCATTTTTGGTAGAAATGTAGACAAAATCCAACAAACTATATAGTATGTAAAACAAGGTACAAGGTGTCTATAGGACAGGGGAGATTTTGAATTTCTGCACACACTTTTGGACACTGGACACTTTTGGATTGTGTGAGGCCCACTGATATCTGAGCGCTATGTGACAGGCTTGATGGCACAGCTGTGACCTAAGTGACTAGAGGATAAGTGAGATTTTGAATCTCTGCACACACTTTTGGACACTGGACACTTTTGGATTGTGTGAGGCCCAATGAATATCTGAGCGCTATGTGACAGGCTTGATGGCACAGCTGTGACCTAAGTGACTAGAGGATAAGTGAGATTTTGAATCTCTGCACACACTTTTGGACACTGGACACTTTTGGATTGTGTGAGGCCCAATGAATATCTGAGCGCTATGTGACAGGCTTGATGGCACAGCTGTGACCTAAGTGACTAGAGGATAAGTGAGATTTTGACTCTCTGCACACACTTTTGGACACTGGACACTTTTGGATTGTGTGAGGCCCAATGAATATCTGAGCGCTATGTGACAGGCTTGATGGCACAGCTGTGACCTAAGTGACTAGAGGATAAGTGAGATTTTGACTCTCTGCACACACTTTTGGACACTGGACACTTTTGGATTGTGTGAGGCCCAATGAATATCTGAGCGCTATGTGACAGGCTCGATGGCACAGCTGTGACCTAAGTGACTAGAGGATAAGTGAGATTTTGAATCTCTGCACACACTTTTGGACACTGGACACTTTTGGATTGTGTGAGGCCCAATGAATATCTGAGCGCTATGTGACAGGCTCGATGGCACAGCTGTGACCTAATTGACTAGAGGATAAGTGAGATTTTGAATCTCTGCACACACTTTTGGACACTGGACACTTTTGGATTGTGTGAGGCCCAATGAATATCTGAGCGCTATGTGACAGGCTTGATGGCACAGTTGTGACCTAAGTGACTAGAGGATAAGTGAGATTTTGAATCTCTGCACACACTTTTGGACACTGGACACTTTTGGATTGTGTGAGGCCCAATGAATATCTGAGCGCTATGTGACAGGCTCGATGGCACAGCTGTGACCTAAGTGACTAGAGGATAAGTGAGATTTTGAATCTCTTCACACACTTTTGGACACTGGACACTTTTGGATTGTGTGAGGCCCACTGATATCTGAGCGCTATGTGACAGGCTCGATGGCACAGCTGTGACCTAAGTGACTAGAGGATAAGTGAGATTTTGAATCTCTGCACACACTTTTGGACACTGGACTCTTTTAGATTGTGTGAGGCCCAATGAATATCTGAGCGCTATGTGACAGGCTCGATGGCACAGCTGTGACCTAAGTGACTAGAGGATAAGTGAGATTTTGAATCTCTGCACACACTTTTGGACACTGGACACTTTTGGATTGTGTGAGGCCCAATGAATATCTGAGCGCTATGTGACAGGCTCGATGGCACAGCTGTGACCTAAGTGACTAGAGGATAAGTGAGATTTTGAATCTCTGCACACACTTTTGGACACTGGACACTTTTGAATTGTGTGAGGCCCAATGAATATCTGAGCGCTATGTGACAGGCTCGATGGCACAGCTGTGACCTAAGTGACTAGAGGATAAGTGAGATTTTGAATCTCTGCACACACTTTTGGACACTGGACACTTTTGGATTGTGTGAGGCCCAATGAATATCTGAGCGCTATGTGACAGGCTCGATGGCACAGCTGTGACCTAATTGACTAGAGGATAAGTGAGATTTTGAATCTCTGCACACACTTTTGGACACTGGACACTTTTGGATTGTGTGAGGCCCAATGAATATCTGAGCGCTATGTGACAGGCTTGATGGCACAGTTGTGACCTAAGTGACTAGAGGATAAGTGAGATTTTGAATCTCTGCACACACTTTTGGACACTGGACACTTTTGGATTGTGTGAGGCCCACTGATATCTGAGCGCTATGTGACAGGCTTGATGGCACAGCTGTGACCTAAGTGACTAGAGGATAAGTGAGATTTTGAATCTCTGCACACACTTTTGGACACTGGACACTTTTGGATTGTGTGAGGCCCACTGATATCTGAGCGCTATGTGACAGGCTCGATGGCACAGCTGTGACCTAAGTGACTAGAGGATAAGTGAGATTTTGAATCTCTGCACACACTTTTGGACACTGGACACTTTTGGATTGTGTGAGGCCCACTGATATCTGAGCGCTATGTGACAGGCTTGATGGCACAGCTGTGACCTAAGTGACTAGAGGATAAGTGAGATTTTGAATCTCTGCACACACTTTTGGACACTGGACACTTTTGGATTGTGTGAGGCCCAATGAATATCTGAGCGCTATGTGACAGGCTCGATGGCACAGCTGTGACCTAAGTGACTAGAGGATAAGTGAGATTTTGAATCTCTGCACACACTTTTGGACACTGGACACTTTTGGATTGTGTGAGGCCCAATGAATATCTGAGTGCTATGTGACAGGCTCGATGGCACAGCTGTGACCTAAGTGACTAGAGGATAAGTGAGATTTTGAATCTCTGCACACACTTTTGGACACTTTTGGATTGTGTGAGGCCCAATGAATATCTGAGCGCTATGTGACAGGCTCGATGGCACAGCTGTGACCTAAGTGACTAGAGGATAAGTGAGATTTTGAATCTCTGCACACACTTTTGGACACTGGACACTTTTGGATTGTGTGAGGCCCACTGATATCTGAGCGCTATGTGACAGGCTCGATGGCACAGCTGTGACCTAAGTGACTAGAGGATAAGTGAGATTTTGAATCTCTGCACACACTTTTGGACACTGGACACTTTTGGATTGTGTGAGGCCCAATGAATATCTGAGCGCTATGTGACAGGCTCGATGGCACAGCTGTGACCTAAGTGACTAGAGGATAAGTGAGATTTTGAATCTCTGCACACACTTTTGGACACTGGACACTTTTGGATTGTGTGAGGCCCAATTAATATCTGAGCGCTATGTGACAGGCTCGATGGCACAGCTGTGACCTAAGTGACTAGAGGATAAGGGAGATTGGATTGCTTTTAAAAAAGCAGTTTGCGGAGCAGTGGGTAAACAGCAATGCCAGCCTGTCAGGAAGCCTTAAAAGGCAGCCCAACAACCAACACCACTGATACACCACAATATAGCCTCCCCTTGCACTGCACACACAGTGACTGGTGTGTTGTGCAGGCCAAATTGCTATCAGCAGCAGAAGCAGTTTTTTTTTCTTCTCAGCATGACAAAAAAAAAAAATTGGGATTGCTTTTAAAAAAGCAGTTTGAGGCCCAATGAATATCTGAGCGCTATGTGACAGGCTCGATGGCACAGCTGTGACCAAAGTGACTAGAGGATAAGGGAGATTGGATTGCTTTTAAAAAAGCAGTTTGCGGAGCAGTGGGTAAACAGCAATGCCAGGAAGCCTTAGAAGGCAGCCCAACAACCAACACCACTGATACACCACTATATAGCCTCCCCTTGCACTGAACACACAGTGACTGGTGTGTTGTGCAGGCCAAATCGCTAGCAGCAGAAGCAGTTTTTTGGTCTTCTTCCCTGCCTAACGCTCTCCGTACAGAATCAGCAGCAACCTCTCCCTATACTGAGATCGGCAGAAGTAAGATGGCGGTCGGCGTGCATGCCCTTTTATACCCCCTGTGACGCCCACCAAAGCAAGCCAATTACTTGCATGCCCTTCTGAAAGATGGTGGTGACCCGTGCCTATGTCATCACGTTGCCCACAGTGTCCGTGGATCCTGATTGGCTGAAAAAGAGCGCAAAACAAACTTTTGAAACGCGACTTTGGCGCGTAAGTCGCCGACCTCGTGGCCGACCTCATCCTAGGGTCGGGTTTCGTTTCATGAAACCCGACTTTGCCAAAAGTCAGCGACTTTTGAATTTTTTCGACCCGTTTCACTCAACTCTATTCTTGACACCAACGTGACCGGCAATCTTGGACGAATGTCCCCAATTCAACACTCGTCTCCGGTTGTTCTCAGCCACAAAGGTTCTTCCCGGAGGTAACGTGGTCAACCTGATAGGAGCCATAGTTATCACTTTAGATGAGTCGATGATATGGGAATGCTCTTCTTCAGCCTCAGTCGCCTGGAAAGACCTAGACAACGCGTCCGCTTTAACGTTTTTTTCGCCGGGCCGAAAATGAAGTTCAAAGTCAAAGCGGGCGAAGAACAGGGACCACCTAGCTTGCCGGTGGTTGAGTCTCTGAGCGGACTGGATGTACGCCAGGTTCTTATGGTACATATAGATCTTGAGCGGATGTATGGTGCCTTCCAGTAAGTATCTCCACTCTTCCAGAGCCAACAGCTCTTTGTCACCGATGGAGTAATTTCGCTCAGATGGGGAAAAAATTTTAGAAAAGAAGCCACAGGTGACTAGGTGTCTGGAAGATGACCTCTGCAGAAGGACTACGCCGACCCCAGCAGAAGATGCGTCCACCTCGAGGGTGAACGGTCTATTAACCTCAGGTCGATGAAGCACTGGAGCAGAGGCGAAGGCTCATTTCAAGGCCTGGAAAGCTTCTTCTGCCTCTGGGGACCAAGCATTCGGGTTAGCCCCTTTGCGGATTAGGGAAGAGATAGGGCAAACCAACGAAGAAAAATAGGGGAAGAACTGCCCATAGTAGTTCACAAAGCCGAGGAAAGGTTGGATCGCCTTCACTCCATGGGGCCGTGGCCAATCGAGAATGGCAGACACTTTCGCCGGATCCATTCGTAGACCGGAGTCTGAAATAATGAACCCCAGGAATGGCAAGGACGTCTGTTCGAAGGCACATTTTTCGAGCTTGGCGTAAAGACGGTTCTCCCTTAAGCACAAGAGGACTTGGTGCACGTTTTTTCTGTGAGCAGACAGATCAGTGGAAAACACGAGAATATCGTCCAAGTAGACTACCACGCAGGAGTACAGCATATCCCAGAAGATGTCATTTACGAACTCTTGGAAAACCGCTGGGGCATTGCAAAGGCCGAAGGGCATGACCAAGTACTCATATTGACCGTCTCGGGCGTTAAAGGCGGTCTTTCACTCGTCATCGGAGCGAATGCAGACTAAGTTGTAGGCCGCACGAAGATCCAAAATTCGTACTCCTCTTAGTCGGTTGAAGGGCTCTGGGATCAGTGGTAGTGGGTACTTATTCTTGACTGTGATATCGTTCAGCCCTCGATAGTCTATGCAGGGATGGAGGGAGCCATCCTTCTTTTTAACAAAAAGAATCCCACTCCTGCGGGTGAAGAGGACTTGCGGATGAAACCCCTTGCAAGATTCTCTTGGATATAATCTGACATAGCTTGGGTTTCATCAGGCGAAAGCGGGTAAATTCTGCCCCTGGGTGGTTTAGCGCCAGGAACGAGGTCAATCGGGCAGTCATATGGACGATGAGGAGGCAGAGTCTCAGCCTCCTTTTTATCGAAGACATCCGTGAAAGACCACTAAGCCGACGGCAGACCTGCAGGTGCCGAGGACAGACAGGTAAAGTTCATGGGATGGATGGACGACAAGCACTTCTCCTGACAAGATGGCCCCCAGCGGAGTATGTCACCCGACCGCCAGTCCAGGGTTAGCTCATGGGTCCGTAACCAGGGAAGACCAAGAAGCAGTCCGTGGGACATAGTGGACAAGACATGAAAGGAAATCTTCTCCCGATGCAGAGCTCCAATCTGCATCTCAATCTCCTCGGTGATATGGGTAACGGTCTCCTGCAAGAGTTTACCATCAACCGAAGCAATTACCCGAGGAGTCTCCAGGGATCTGACAGGAATCCGATATTTTTTAACCGTCTTGAGCCTAATAAAGTTCCCTGCTGCTCCAGAGTCTAAGAAAGCCTCTTCAGAATGGCGCTTAGAGTCCACATGCAACAGAACAGACACGATCAAGGGGGAGAGGAATCACGTATACCCAGGGAGGCCTTTCCTACCACTCCTAGGTGGAGAAGTTTCCCGGCTTCCTGGAACAGGAGCGCAGAAGATGGGAAGGACTGCAAGTAGACGGAGAGAGATGGGGAGATCCTCTCTCTCTGACTGCCTCACGGGTACGATCCTGGAAACGCAGGTCAATGCGTGTGGCGAGAGAGATCAACTCCTCCAAAGAGGTGGGGGTATCCCGACCCGCCAGTTCATCTTTAATCCGACCGGACAGGCCACGCCAGAAGGCCCCTACGAGGGCCTCATTGTTCCAACTGAGTTAGGAGGACAAGGTGCGAAACCGGATGGCATATTGTCCTACTGATAGAGTACCCTGGTGGAGGTTAAAGAGGGACTCGGTGGCGGGAGCCAGATGACCCGGCTCATCGAACACCTTGCGAAAGGTGTCCAAAAAGGTGGAAATTTGAGAGACGAGGGGATCTTCACACTCCCAGAGAGGGTTTACCCATGCTAATGCCTCCCCCTCTAAGTGGGAAACAACAAAGGCTATTTTAGCACGCTCGGTGGGATAGTGCTGCGGAAAAAGCTCAAAATGTAACCGGCATTGGTTCAAAAATCCTCGAAAAATCTTAGGGTCACCACTATATCGGGGTGGCTTGCAAAAGCGCGGCAGCGGGTGCGGTGTCGAGGATTGAGCAGAAACGGATTGTATGGAATGGAGCCAATTATCTACCGATGCCATATAGTTGAGGATATGGGCCTGGGTGTTGCATTGCTGCGTGAGTTCTTGCAGGAGGCTGGCCAACTGGGAAGCATTCCCAGGGTCAGAGCACTGAATGGCCGACAAACGGGACTCCATAGATTTCAGAGAGGACATGATCCTAGTCTGACTCTCCCGTAGGAACACCAGCTCCTTTTGGATGGGCGCCGCAGTACCAGTGGAGTCAATGGCCTGATTATACTATGACGACTCCTGGAGTGGACCCTCTGGGTCATGGCACCAAACCGCCCAGGGCGAGCTGACCTAGTGAGGACCACCCCCTATACAGGGAGTGTCAGGGGCAATCCCCAGGGGGTAAGGTATCACGACTGTTGGCACCAGGCGGCCGGCTCACAGGAGACACAAGTGTACGGAGGCACGTAGTGTACTGGAGAACACAAGGCATGTATACGGGAGGGCGTATGGCGCATACTGACTAGCACGCCCGGGTGCAAGCAAAGCAGGATGCGTGCAAAGGAGCACGCCAGAATACAGAGCTATACAGCAGGTGTGCCAGGAGGCACAACAGAGGACTGGAGCGGAGTACAGGATAGAGTGAGTGCCAGGAGGCACAACAGAGTACCAGTCAGAGTACAGGATTAGGGCATGTGCCAGGAGGCAAAACGGAGTACAAGGTAGAGTGTAGGTTCAGAGCGTGTGCCAAGAGGCACAATAGAGTACAAGGCAGAGCGCAGGTTCAATGCGTGTGCCAGGAGGCACAGCAGAGTACAAGGCAGAGTGCAGGTTCAGAGCGTGTGCCAAGAGGCACAATAGAGTACAAGGCAGAGGACCTGAATACAGCGCACAGCAAGGCAGGGACACAACAGACCAAGCCAGGAAGTACAACAATAATCAGGCACCTCCCATAGGAAGAGGTAGCCTGATATAGCACCTGAGTCCTAGAACTTCCAGGTCAAGTCCTCCAGTATCATAGAGAGGATAAGACCAAAGACAGAGCTGTGCAGAGCGCTTGTGCGCACTGGAACATAGTGCAACCACGGAGCTAGGAGTGAGAGGTGCGTGTGCGCACCCGACGGGACCCTCAGGGCGGCCGCGGCACCAGAAGTGGTGACGTCGAACCCGGGGTGCCGCCCCCAGGTGGGAGCGGCGTGACAGGCGGCGTGACAATATCAGCACTTTGGCCTCTCTTTGCTCTGCTTTCAGATTATACCAATCTAACAAGGGACAAAAACAAACTGGCACAAACAGTAACATAAGGATGGAAATTCAGCACAGCCCCAGCCGGGGCTGGCTGACCACACAAAACTGAAATAGTTAAAACCAAATCAAATGTGAACAATAGCAAAAGAACACTTAGCTTGAGCATGCAGGGACTGAGCTGGAAACTAAGACCTCAGGAGGCAGGAAAAAATTCACCAGCAGGGAAAGAGGGAGTCGTGTTATGAATGAGTCACCGGAGGAGGGAAAAACAAAAATACAAGCTAAGTCCAGAAAACCAGAGAGGTTGGTAGCTAGCGGATTGCAGACCCCTGATCCTATTCACAACAACTAACAGTAGCCGTGGGGTGTTCCTACGGTGGTCCTAGACACCTCGTTCACAGCCGGAGAACTAAATAAACCTAAAGAAAGAAAGGGGAAATCTAAACTGTCCCAGAGCAGACCCCAAAGCAATAGACAGCCCCCAACATGTATTGACGGTGAAAACAGATGAAAACACAAATACAGACAGAATCATAGAATCATAGAATCATAGAATCGTAGAGTTGGAAGGGACCTCCTGGGCCATCTGGTCCAACCCCCTGCTCAAAGCAGGATTCGCTAAATCATCCCAGTCAGATGTCTGTCCAGCCTCTGTTTGAAGACTTCCATTGAAGGAGAACTCACCACTTCTCGTGGCAGCCTGTTCCACTCATTGATCACTCTAACTGTCAAAAAGTTTTTTCTAATATCTAATCTGTGTCTCTTCCCATTCAGTTTCATCCCATTGCTTCTAGTCTTTCCTTGTGCAAATGAGAATAAAGTTGATCCTTCTACAATGTGACAGCCCTTTAGATATTTGTAGACAGCTATTAAGTCTCCTCTCAGTCTTCTCTTTTGCAAACTAAACATTCCCAAATCCTGCAACCTTTCCTCATAAGACAGGGTTTGCAGACCGGTCACCATTCTGGTCGCTCTTTTCTGAACTTGCTCCAGTTTGTTGATGTCTTTTTTAAAATGTGGTGCCCAAAACTGGACACAATATTCCAGATGAGGTCTGACCAAAGAGGAGTAGAGGGAAATAATGACTTCACGTGATCTAGACTGTATGCTTCTGTTAATACATCCTAGAATTGCATTTGCCTTTTTTGCTGCTGCATCACACTGTTGACTCATATTCAGTCTGTGATCTATTAGTATACCCAAGTCTTTTTCACATGTGCTGTCACTTAGCCCTATTCCTCCCATTCTATATATGCTTTTTTCATTTTTATTGCCCAGATGTAGTACTTTGCATTTCTCCCTGTTAAAAACCATTCTGTTAGTTGCTGCCCACTTCTCCAGTTTATTTAAATCTTTTTGAATCCTCTCTCTCTCTTCTCTAGTATTAGCTATCCCTCCTAGCTTTGTGTCATCAGCAAATTTAATCAGTTTACCCTCAATTCCTTCATCTAAATCGTTGATAAAGATGTTGAACAATACAGGGCCCAGGACAGAGCCCTGTGGTACCCCACTTGAGACATTCTTCCAACTGGATGTGCAGCCATTTACGACCACTCTTTGGGTCCGATCACTAAGCCAGTTATGAATCCACCTAACAGTTGCCTTGTCCATTCCATACTTAGTCATTTTTTCAATAAGGATTGTATGAGAGACTTTGTCAAATGCTTTGCTGAAGTCAAGATATACTATATCTACAGCATTTCCTTGATCCACCCAATCAGTGATACCGTCATAGAAGGAAATTAAGTTAGTCTGACATGACTTATTAGTTAGAAACCCATGCTGACTCTGTTTAATCACTTCATTCTTATCCAGGTATTGACATACATGTTGTTTAATAATTTGTTCAAAGATCTTTCCTGGTATAGAAGTCAGACTCACCGGCCTATAGTTGCCTGGGTCCACCTTCTTCCCCTTTTTGAAGATAGGAACAACATTTGCTCTTCTCCAGTCTTCTGGCACTTCTCCTGTTCTCCAAGAATTTTCAAAGATTATGGAGAGGGGTTCAAAAATTTCTTCTGCTATCTCCTTCAGTACTCTGGGGTGTAATTCATCTGGACCTGGAGACTTGAATTCATTTAGGTTAGCTAAGTGTTTCCTCACTATCTTTCTGTTTATAGATATCCTGGATTCTTCTATTCCCATAATAGGACAGTGAATAACAGTTGATGTTGCATTTCCTTTCTGAGAGAAAACAGATGCAAAATAGGAATTTAAAAGTTCAGCCTTCTCAACATCCTGTCTTACCATTTCATCATTTTCATCCTGTAAAAATCCTATAGCATCTTTGACTTTTCTTTTACTTTTGACATATCCCCAAAATCCTTTATTATTGCTTTTGACATCTCTTGCAAGCCTCAGTTCATTTTCAGCTTTAGCTAATCTGAATTGTGCCCTGCAGGTTCTGCAGACAGCATTATATTCTTCTTTAGATATGCCTCCCTCTTTCAATTTTATAAACATTTTTTTCTTCCTTTTTAGCATGTGCTTAAGTTCTGTGTTCATCCATCCTGGTTTCCTTAAATGCTTCCTATTCTTCCCTCTTTTCGGAATTGTTAACAACTGTGCTTTGAGAATTTCATTTTTCAAGATTTCCCATCCTTCCTGGACATTTTTGTCTTTAAGGATATCCAGCCATTGGATCCCTCCAATTCTCTTTCTGAATCCCTTAAAATCTGCCTTTCTGAAATCTAACCTTGACGTCTGAGTCTTCACAGGTCTTCCACCTCTAGTTATCCAAAATTCTAAAATAGCATGGTCGCTACCTCCTAGGGTCCCAGCCACTTTTACCTCCTCAACCATTTCCTCCCTGTTTATAAGGATTAGATCCAAGGTAGCAGTTCCCCTTGTTTTCTCCCTTACCTTTTGGAAGATAAAGTTGTCAGCAAGAGAGGATAAGAATTTCCTTGACCTGTTAGTTTTGCCTGAGAGAGATTCCCAACAAATGTCTGGATAGTTGAAATCTCCCATGACAACTATGTCATATTTTTGGAGAACTTGGCCATCTGATGCATAAAGAGTTCATCTATATCTTCGGCTTGCACAGGCGGCCTGTAGTAAATGCCTACAATGGTGTCCTTTCCATTGTTCTGTCCTTGTATTCTTACCCAAATAGTTTCCACAGAACTCCCAGTCTCTGAAGCTTCAATCTCTGTGCATATATACGCGTTTCGAACATACAATGCGACACCCCCTCCTCGTTTATCAAGTCTGTTTCTTGCAAATAAGTTGTATCCTTCTAGTCTTGTATTCCAATCATGTGTATTGTCCCACCAAGTTTCAGTGATTCCAATTACATCATATTTCTTTTCCTGTGTTAGTAGTTCCAATTCTCCTTGTTTGTTGCCCATGCTTTGTGCATTAGTATAGAAACATTTTAGTTTGTGATTGGTTTCTCTTTCTCCAATATTTTTATTAATTAGATTCTTTCGTCTTTGTTCTTCCTTTCCACTTCTAATAGCAGAGTTCTCAATAGCATTTGTCAGGTGTATGGCTTTTTCTGGTCTTTTGCTTCCCTTCCCATGTTGTTCTAGTTTAAAGCTCTCCTTACAAGTGTAGCAAGGCGACTTCCAAATACATGCTTTCCAGTCTTCGTAAGGTGCACCCCATCTCTAGCAAGTAGTCCATCGTATAAGTAGTTCACTCCGTGATCCAGAAATCCAAATCGTTGCTGACGGCACCATCGACGTAGCCAGTTGTTCACCTGCAGAATCTTATTCCACCTCCTTGTTCCATGGCCATCCACTGGGAGGATGGAAGAGAAGACCACCTGCGCTCCCAGTTCTTTCACTTTCTTGCCTAAGTCTTCAAAGTCTCTGCAGATGATTTCCAGGTCGTTTCTTGCGGTGTCATTTGTCCCCACATGTAGTAGCAGGAATGGGTAGTCATCTGTAGGTCTGAAGAGTCCTGATATCCTGTCAGACACATCTTTAATTTTTGCACCTGGAAGACAGCACATTTCTCTTGTAGTTATATCCGGTCTGCAGATAGCGGCCTCTGTTCCTCTCAGCAGGGAATCCCCCATGACCACCACTCTCCGTTTCTTCTTCACAACATTTTTCTTTCTCCATCCAGGAGGACTCTGAGGGCGTACAAGGTTGCTGTTTGTTGGCAAAGTCTTATCCTGATGTATTTCTTCATCGTTTTCCTGCGTGAGAGCCTGGTACTGGTTTCTGAGCAGTATGGGTGCTGACTGCCTCCTGATCCTCCTGCTTCTCTGGGTCACATGTCTCCATTCCTCTGTTTCTTCAGGTGCACTTCGAATTTCTTCTCTTTCTGTAACATGAAGAGATAATTCTGCTCTGTCCAAGAACTCTTCACCTTCCTTAATGATCTTCAACGTAGCTAACCTCTCTTCGAGATTTTGCAACTTTTCCTCCAACAGGGACACAAGCTTGCATTTGTGGCATGTGAAGTTTGGCTTTTCCACTGGTAAATCTGTGAACATGTAGCAAGAAATGCAGCTCACCAAATGGCTCCTGGCCTCTTCCATCTTGAGATTTCTTAAAAACGATGAAAGATGAGCCAAATTTCTCTTCCCCTGGTTTTCCGATTTCCTCTTTTCAGCTGCAATCACCAAAACCCAGTGATCGTTGAGCTCGCGGAGACTCTTCACTTATCCCAGAAGGCACTGGGAATATGCAAATGATCTCCTCAAGACTCTTCCCCTGGTTTTCCGATTTCCTCTTTTCAGCTGCAACCACCAAAACCCAGTGATCGTTGAGCTCGCGGAGACTCTTCACTTATCCCAGAAGGCACTGGGAATATGCAAATGATCTCCTCAAGACTCTTCCCCTGGTTTTCCGATTTCCTCTTTTCAGCTGCAACCACCAAAACCCAGTGATCGTTGAGCTCACGGAGACTCTTCACTTATCCCAGAAGGCACTGGGAATATGCAAATGATCTCCTCAAGACTCTTCCCCTGGTTTTCCGATTTCCTCTTTTCAGCTGCAATCACCAAAACCCAGTGATCGTTGAGCTCGCGGAGACTCTTCACTTATCCCAGAAGGCACTGGGAATATGCAAATGATCTCCTCAAGACTCTTCCCCTGGTTTTCCGATTTCCTCTTTTCAGCTGCAACCACCAAAACCCAGTGATCGTTGAGCTCGCGGAGACTCTTCACTTATCCCAGAAGGCACTGGGAATATGCAAATGATCTCCTCAAGACTCTTCCCCTGGTTCCCCTGTCTCAGAAAGACAGGCTGAGCAAACGATGGGGCCCTCACTAACTAGATAGGACAGGAAAGAAAAGCAACTGTCTGCAATCACGCAAAAACCCTGCCAAAAATAATGTCCAACACGTCTGATAGAAAAGGCCCTGAAGTCACTAGACTTCAAAATCACTATATCAGCACTCAGGTATATTCTGAAAACAGAGGAAAGAGATCAACTGATCAGAGACAAAAATGGAGTTCAGCCAGTCCCAACCAGGGCTGGCTGAACACAAACACTAAGTAAACCAGACAAAATCTCATGGAACAAAAGCAGAGCAAAAACTTAGCTTTAGCAGACAGGACTAAACTGGAGGCCAGAGCTCAGAGCAGAGAGGATCACCAGCAACCCAGCAGGGCGTCGGCGGCCTTATATCCACTCAGAAATTCCGGATGTCCAATCAAACTCCACCTGTTCAGATGACAGGTTTTTCCCATCCAAATCAATTTCACTACCTCCTTTCACCAGCAGAGGGAGTTCATCGGACATCAAAGGTGAAGGAGAAAATGAGCTCATAACAGAGTCGGCTGTCTTAAATCCAATCAGAAACTCCAGATGTCCAATCATCCTCCTCATTATCAGGTGGCAGACCTCTGTTAACAAGATCAGCTCCACTACCTCCTGTAACACCAGAGGATGCCCGGAAAGAGAACTTGCGACCCCTCTGTCAATATAACCAGCTCCACTACCTTCACTAGTAACCAGAGGTAGGTTAGAAAGTGAATTCACAACAGTTATCCCACTTTAAAATATCTGGCCTGTATTTTTCTTTGCAGCAAGCTAATGTCAATAACTAGGCTAAGACACAGCAAAAGAAATTCAATGGAGGCCTGAAATCGCACAATTTTGAGCTCACTGAAATGTGATGCCTGTGATTCAGATACTCCACTTTCAAATATCTGGCCTGTATTTTTTTTGCAGCAAACTGGTGTCAATAACTATGCTAAGACAGCAAAAAAATTAAATGGAGGCCTGAAATGACACAATTTTGAGCGCAATAATATTTGATTACTGTAACTGAGATACCCCACTTTAAAATATTTGACCTGTAGGTTTTTTGCAGCAAACTGGTGACAATAACTAGGCTAAGACACAGCAAACAATTCAATGGAGGCCTGAAATGGCACAAGTTTGAGCACACTGATATGTGAAGCCTGTGACGGAGATACCCCACTTTCAAATATATGGGGGTTCAAAGTGCTCACCACATTTCTAGATAAGTTCTTTGAGGGGTCTAGTTTCCAAAATGAGGTCACTTGTGGTGGTTTTCCACTGTTTAGGCACATCAGGGGCTCTCCAAATGTGACATGGCGTCCAATATCAATTCCAGCCAATTTTTGTTTGAAAAAGTCAAACGAAGCTCCTTCCCTTCTGAGCCCTGCTGTGTACCCAAACGGTGGTTTTCCTCCACATATGGGGTATCGACGTACTCAAGAGAAATTGTACAACAACTTTATCTGTCCATTTTCTCCTTTTAATCTTGTGAAAATAAAAAATTGTGTCTAAAAGTTTAAATGTTCATTTTTTCCTTCCATGTTGCTTCTGCTGCTGTGAAACACTTGAAGGGTTAATAAACTTTTTGAATGTGGTTTTGAGCACCTTGAGGGGTGCAGTTTTTAGAAAAGTTTTACTTTTGGGTATTGTCTGCCATATAGACCCCTCAAAGTGACTTCAAATGTGAGGTGGTCACTAAAAAAATGGTTTTGTAAATTTTGTTGTAAAAATGAGAAATCGCTGGTCAAATTTTAGCTTCCTAACAAAATTTTTTTTTTACAAAATTGTGCTGATGTAAAGTAGAAAGGTGGGAAATGTTATTTATTTACTATTTTGTGTGACATACTTCTCTGTTTTAAGAGCATAAAATTCAATATTTGAAAATTGTCAAATTTCCATTTTTAACACAAACGCAAGGTATTTCGAAGAAATTTTACAATATTTTACAATATGTCACGAAAAAACATGCTCAAAATCATCAAGATCCGTTAAAGCATTCCAGAGTTATTACTTCATAAAGGGTCAGTGGTCAGAATTGTAAAAATTGGCCCAGTCATTAACGTGTAAACCACCCTCAGGGGTTAAAGTAAGTTACCTGCGTCACAAGCACACATATCAGTGCACTCAAAATTGTGCCACTTCGGTCGCAGCGACGCATTAAAGGACATGACGTACTATTCCGTCCATGGTCAGACAGGCCCAGGTCACGTGGACGGCATAGTATGTCTGATATCAGAAAGGGCTTAAAATATCTGGCCTGTAGTTTTCTTTTTTTCCAAGCAAACTGATGTCAATAACTAGGCTAAGACACAGCAAAAAAATTCAATGGATTCCTGAAATGGCACCAATTTTGAGCGCATTGATATGTCGTGCCTGTGACGGAGATACCCCACTTTCAAATATCTGGCCTGTTTTTTTTTTGCAGTAAACTGGTGTCAATAATTAGGCTAAGACACAGCAAAAAAAGAATTCAATGGATCCCTGAAATACCACAATTTTGACTGCAATGATATGCGGACAAAACCCAGTGTAAAATTTATGCCCTGTAGGTATCTTTTTTTTCAGCAAACTGGCGTCAAGAACTTGTATAAGACACTCTTACAAAATTTTACAGTAGCCCAGGAATGGCAGAATTTTCTGTGCACTCAGATGTGATCGCTGTGACGGCCAAACCCCTGTTTAAAATAGCTGGATTTTCATACTGTGCTATGGAAAGGATCTGGCTGTATTCTGCAGTGCCAACAAGCAAATTGAGAAAAAAAAACATTTGCTCTGGATTGCTTTTGAAGAAAATAATCAGGATTAAGATGCAAAAAAAATTATTCCTGGCCACTGATATCTGGGGCTATGTATATATGGTAAATATCTGCATACAGCAGACAGTAATAGAATGGACCCTCTTGCTGTATGCAATGAAGCATGCCACATATAATGCCTGCCTAGCCTACCTAGCACTGATATCTACAGCTCTGGAAAAATTTAAGAGACCACTGCAAAATTTTCAGTTTGCCTAATTTTTCTCTTTATAGGTATATTTTTGAGTAAAATTTAAATTTCCAAGCACTAAATTTTGTTTTTACTTTCAGAAAATGAGTATTGTTTAACCCCTTCACCCCCAAGGGTGGTTTGCACGTTCATGACCGGGCCAATTTTTACAATTCTGACCACTGTACCTTTATGAGGTCATAACTCTGGAACGCTTCCATGGATCACGGTGATTCTGACAATGTTTTCTCGTGACATATTGTACTTCATGTTAGTGGTAAAATTTCATTCAAATAACTTGCGTTTATTTGTGAGAAAAACGGAAATTTGGTGAAAATTTTGAAAATTTCGCAATTTTCCAAATTTGAATTTTTATGCCCTTAAATCACAGAGATACGGCACACAAAAAACTTGATAACTAACATTTCCCACATGTTTACTTTACATCAGCACAATTTTGGAACCAAAATTTTTTTTTGTTAGGAAGTCATAAGGGTTAAAAGTTGACCAGTGATTTCTCATTTTTACAACACCATTTTAATTTTAGGACCACATCACATTTGAAGCCACTTTGAGGGGTCTATATGTGTCAGTATCTAGTCCTGGAATATGTTTCTCTTGCCCTTAGACTTGCCCTTAGTTAACATGGATCTTGATGTTTCCACGTTGGCCATCTTGCTTCCGGCCAAAGCTGTATATAAAGCCAGCACCTGCTCTGATTCATTGCTTGTGTATTATGTATTGTACTTTGTGCCTCTGCAGTCCCAAGCCTGGACTTACTATCCCTGTTGGTCCTCTCTTAACGGCGGAGTCCTCTGCCAACCTGCACGTCTGGATCCCTGCCTGCTGACCGAGTGATTGCTGAACACTTGACTTCAGGAACCTCTGCCTGACTACACCTGCGGTGAAGTAAGAACTCCAGCCAGCTAGTGTGTTCCTCCGCTTTGCAAGAGCCTGGGTCTTGTGCACTCATTGCTCAGTGACTTTGCATGCTGTGTCACAGAGTATCAGCTCTGCTATTACCTTTTATCATATTGACTGAACATTTATCTGGACTTACTGTATATGCTATATTGCATTCAGATTACTAATACAATATTGCTTGCACAACCCACTGTGTCTGTAGTCTCTTTGACCTAGCCACTGGTGTCCAGTTGTATCCACTAGTATCGTGACAGGATACACAAGCCTTAAAAATGGATGCTGCTGGGTCAGAGACTTTAGAAGTGCGTGTTAAGAAGCTAAATAATATCACTGCCACTGTACACGCTGAAGTGCAGACATGGAAGAGCAGAATAGAAGGCCTAGAGGGGCAGACTAAATATGATATACAAGTGCTCAGTCAGACCCTTCAGGAATTGCGTGGCCGAGTTGCGGCTCTGGAGGCACAATCTCAGGCTCCTGTTCCTACCATCCCCAAACTACCACCATTTAGGTTTGGTGGCGACCGAGACAAGTACCGTGGGTTTCTGAACCAGTGTCGTTTATACTTTGCTGCACATGTCACACAGTTTCCTACAGACCGATCCAAAGTATTGACTATCATCATGTTGCTGACTAATAAGGCCCTTGCCTGGGCAAACCCTCTGATAGAATCACAGGATGCATGTCTGAATGACTTCAATATGTTTATCGCCGCCATGGGGCAGATGTTTGACGATCCGAACCGTGGCCTTACAGCTGAGACGGCCCTGCTGAATTTGCGTCAAGGTAAACGCCCAGTGACTGAGTATGCTATGGATTTTAGAAGGTGGGCTCAGGACACCACCTGGAATAGTGCAGCGAAGTACTCTATATTTAAGAAGGGGTTGTCCAGTTCTATCAAGGACGAGCTTGCACGTGCGGAGGCTCCCACTACTCTAGGTGATTTCATCAATCACTGTATTCGCCTAGACGCTTGCATCTCCGAACGAAAACTAGAAAGGTGGTCTGAGATGAACCGCAGCAATAAATCGCTTCTTCCTTTCCTTCCTAAGGAGATTCCGGACCCAAGTCCTCAGGAGTCCACACCTGAGCCGATGCAGGTAAATTCCCTACGAAGTCGAGTAAGTGACGAACGGAAGGAATTTCGCTTCAAGGAGAATTTATGTTTTTACTGTGGGAAGTCAGGACATTTTATTATCAACTGCCCCAATCGTTCTCACAGAACAACCGCAGCCGTGGTAGAACGCGACTTCTCTGAATCATACTCCATGACTTCCGAATCAGGGCCACCCGAAATTGCAGCAACCACTCCTGATTATGACTTTTCAGATATGAACTCTGTTACATCCGAAACGATACTACCCATTAATGCTGTTATTCTATCTTCTGCAGTTTCATACCCTTGCAATAAGAAAAAAGATTCACATTGTTACCTTCCTATTAAGATCTGGATTGACTCCCGTTGGGTGAACAGTTCCGCCATGATAGACTCTGGGGCTAGCGGTAACTTCATGGACACTTCTTTTGCTAAGGAATATGGAATCCGATCACAGAGAAGAGTGTCTTCAATTCTGATGGAGACTGTGGATGGGTCCCCTTTGACCTCGGGGCCCGTAGACCAGCAGACTGAACCACTGAAGGTCCTCATGGGAGATGATCACCAGGAGAAATTGCCCTTCCTTCTGATTTCCTCTCCACATTTCCCTATTATCTTGGGTTTACCCTGGTTGCAGGCTCAAAATCCCATCATTGACTGGGAGACTAAGAGATTGCGCTTCCCAGCTAAAGAGGTAACTTCTGAGAAATCGACTGATCCATCTCTGGCCAACCCATCATCGGACCTAGAGTTACTGGCAGTTTATAAAGAATTTTCGGACGTGTGCGATAAAAAGAATGCAGATAAATTACCACCACACCACTCTTATGACTGCCCAATCGAGCTTCTGCCTGCTGCTACCATTCCTTTTGGTAATATTTATCCATTGTCCGGTCCTGAGCTCAAGACTCTCAAAGAATATATCGACGAGAACCTGTCTAAGGGGTTTATACGCCCCTCATCCTCTCCAGCCGGTGCACCCATCTTTTTCGTTAAAAAGAAGGATGGATCCCTCAGACCCTGTGTTGATTACCGGGAAATTAACAAGGTAACCATCAAGAACCGCTACCCCCTGCCATTAATTCCGGAGCTTCTCGAGAGAGTTCGTCAGGCCAAGGTCTTTTCAAAATTGGACCTACGCGGGGCATACAATCTAGTCCGTATAAGACCTGGAGAAGAATGGAAAACAGCATTTAGGTCTCGATATGGACACTTTGAGTATTTGGTCATACCATTTGGACTTTGCAATGCCCCAGCAACGTTCCAACATCTCGTAAATGATATTTTCAGAGACATTCTTGATATTTTTGTTGTAATCTATTTGGATGACATTCTGATTTTTTTCTAGCTCCATGGAGGAACATCAGCAACATGTCAAGACTGTCTTACAGCGGTTGAGGGAACACCAGCTGTACATCAAGCTGGGGAAATGCGAATTTCACAAGTCGGAGATTCAATTCTTAGGTTATGTAATTTCTCCACAGGGTCTGAGTATGGATAACAGCAAGATCAAGGCGATTCAGGAGTGGCCAATCCCCAAGAACGTCAAGGAGGCCCAACGTTTCATCGGGTTTGCTAACTTCTACAGACGTTTCATCAAGAACTTCTCTGACATCGTCTCGCCCATCACCCGGTTGACACAGGAGAAGACAGCATTTATTTGGTCCCTTCAAGCCCAAGAAGCATTCTCTCGGCTCAAGACCAAGTTCACGTCAGCACCAGTACTGATCCACCCTGACCCGGAACTCGCCTTCATTATTGAAGTGGATGCCTCAAACTGTGCCACCGGGGCTATACTGTCCCAAAGAACAGGTGAGATGAATTTACTTCATCCTTGTGCTTTTCTTTCCAAGCGACTGTCTCCTGCCGAAAAGAACTACGATGTAGAAAATAAAGAATTACTGGCTATCATCGCCGCCTTCAAGGAGTGGAGACATCTTCTGCAAGGAGCCTCACAGCCGATCGTGGTCCTCACGGATCACCGCAACCTTGAGTTCATCAGGTCAGCAAGATGCCTGACCCCACGGCAGGCCCGCTGGAGTCTTTTCCTTAATCAATTCAATTTTACAATCTCTTATAGACCAGGTTCTCGCAATGGAAAAGCAGATGCTCTATCCCGGATGTTCTCCACTGACGCTGTTCCAGATGCTCCACCTAAGACCATACTTTCTGATTGCAATTTTGTAGGAGTCATTCAGAATCAAGATTTGCTGCAGGTCATCAAAGAAGCTTACAACTCTGATCTTTTCCTGTCTCAGCCATCTGATGAGGTAAGCCTTCTTTTTAGGAATGGCGTTTGGACCCGGGAACGGCGCATCTACATTCCTGAAGCCGTGAGGTTAAGAGTGTTGAGATTGGTTCATGATTCCAAGGTTGCAGGGCACAGAGGAATTCAGAAGACTCAAGAATTCTTATCTCGCTTCTTCTGGTGGTCAGGTTTTCGGAAGGATGTCCAGAAGTACGTTTCATCTTGTGAGGTATGTGCCAAATTCAAGGTTCCACGTGCCTCCCCTACTGGTCTGTTACAGCCTTTGCCGGTGCCGTCTCGCCCGTGGGGATCCATTTCTATGGACTTTATTGTAGAACTGCCCCTTTCTGAGGGAAAGAGTACGATTTTGGTGGTGGTCGATCGCCTGACCAAGGCGGCCCATTTCATCCCTTGTTCCGGTTTACCCTCTGCGAAGGACACTGCTGACCTAATTATCCAGAACATCTTTCGCCTGCACGGGGTTCCGGATGAAGTTGTTTCTGACTGTGGAGTTCAATTTACTTCAAAGTTTTGGCGAAGCTTTTGTTCAGCATTAGGCATAGAAGTTAACTTATCTTCTGCTTTCCACCCACAGTCCAACGGGCAGACAGAACGTACCAACCAAACACTAGAGCAATACCTTCGCTGCTATGTTTGCCATTTGCAAGATGATTGGGTAAGGTTACTCCCCTTGGCCGAATTCTCTTATAACAACTCCCAGAGTGCCTCCACCAAACAGTCTCCATTCTACGCTAACCTGGGATATCACCCTCGCATTCTTCCCAGATTACCGGTAGATACATCTTTACCAGCAGTTGCCGACAGGATCACTTCACTTCAACAGAACCTTGAACTTCTGAAAGAGACTTTGGGTTCCGCACAAGAGAGGTACAAGAATGCAGCTGACAGATTTCGCAAACCAACACCAACATTTAAGGTAGGAGATCTAGTCTGGTTATCTACGAAGAATTTAAAGATGAAGATCCCTTCCCCTAAGTTGGGACAGAAGTACATTGGTCCTTATAGGATCAGTGGTCTGGTAGGTGCTGTTGCATGTCGCTTAAAACTCCCAAGAACACTGAAGATACATCCTGTCTTTCATACTTCCCTACTAAAGACTGTAGTACCAAATCCTTTTCCAGGACGTTCATCTCCTCCTCCCAATCCCGTTCTTGTGGATGGTCAAGAGCAGTTCATCGTTGAGAGGATTCTGGATTCAAGAATCTACAGAAATCGACTGCAGTATTTGATTAAATGGCAAGGCTATTCCTCAGAGGAGAATTCCTGGGAACCCGTGGATAATATTAACGCCTCCCGACTGATTGAGCAGTTCCATCAAAGATACCCTGGCAAGCCTGGTTTAGGGTCGTCTGGAGGCCGTTCTTGAGGTAGGAGTAATGTCAGTATCTAGTCCTGGAATCTGTTTCTCTTGCCCTTAGACTTGCCCTTAGTTAACATGAATCTTGATGTTTCCACGTCGGCCATCTTGCTTCCTGCCAAAGCTGTATATAAAGCCAGCACCTGCTCTGATTCATTGCTTGTGTATTATGTATTGGACTTTGTGCCTCTGCAGTCCCAAGCCTGGACTTACTATCCCTGTTGGTCCTCTCTTAACGGCGGAGTCCTCTGCCAACCTGCACGTCTGGATCCCTGCCTGCTGACCGAGTGATTGCTGAACACTTGACTTCAGGAACCTCTGCCTGACTACACCTGCGGTGAAGTAAGAACTCCAGCCAGCTAGTGTGTTCCTCCGCTCTGCAAGAGCCTGGGCCTTGTGCACTCATTGCTCAGTGACTTTGCATGCTGTGTCGCAGAGTATCAGCTCTGCTATTACCTTTTATCATATTGACTGAACATTTATCTGGACTTATATGCTATATTGCATTCAGATCATTAATACAATATTGCTTGCACAACCCACTGTGTCTGTAGTCTCTTTGACCTAGCCACTGGTGTCCAGTTGTATCCACTAGTATCATGACAATATGATAGAAAATACCCAAAAGTGACACCATTCTAAAAACTGCACCCCTTAAGGTGCTCAAAACCACATTTAAGAAGTTTATTAACCCTTTAGGTGCGTCACAGGAATTTTTTTGAATATTTAAAAAAAATGAACATCTAACTTTTTTCATAAAAAAAATACTTCAGGTTCAATTTTTTTTATTTTACCAAGGGTAACAGGAGAAATTGGACTGCAAAAGTTATTGTGCAACTTGTCCTGAGTACGCTGATACCTTATATGTGGGGGTAACGACTGTTTCGGCGCATGGCAGAGCTCAGAATGGAAGGAGCACCGTTTGACTTTTTCAATGCAAAATTGGCTGGAATTCAGATCGGACGCCATGTCACGTTTGGAGAGTCCCTGATGTACCTAAACAGTGGAAACCCCCTACATGTGACCCCATGTTGGAAACTAGACCCCCCAAGGAACTTATCTAGATATGTGGTGAGAACTTTGAACCCACAAGGGCTTTACAGAAGTTTATAACGTACAGCGGTACAATTAAAAAATCATATTTTTTCCACAAAAATGATCTTTACACCCCAATTTTTATTTTCCCAAGGGAAACAGGACCCTAAAAGTTATTGTCCAATTTGTCCTGAGTACGCTGATACCCCACATGTGGGGGTAAACCACTATTTGGGCGCATGGCAGAGCTCGAAAGGGAAGCAGCGCCATTTGACGTTTTTGGCTGGAATTGAGATCGGACATCATGTCGCGATTGGAAAACCCCTGATGTACCAAAACAGTGGAAACCCCCCACAAATGACACCATTTTGGAAACTAGACCCCCTAAGGAACTTATCTAGATGTGTGGTGAGAACTTTGAACCCCCAAGGGCTTCACAGAAGTTTATAACATAAAGCCGTGCAATTAAAAAATCATATTTTTTCCACAAAAATGATCTTTTCACCCTCAATTCTTATTTTTCCAAGAGTAACAGGACCCTAAAAGTTATTGTGCAATTTGTCCTGAGTATGCAGATACCCCACATGTGGGGGTAAACCACTATTTCGGCGCATGGCAGAGCTCGGAAGGGAAGCAGCGCCATTTGACGTTTTTGGCTGGAATTGAGATCGGACACCATGTCGCGATTGGAAAACCCCTGATGTACCTAAACAGTGGAAACCCCCCACAAATGACACCATTTTGTAAACTAGACCCCCCCAAGGAACTTATCTAGATGTGTGGTGAGCACTTGGAACCCCCCAGTGCTTCACAGAAGTTTATAACGCCCGGGTGTGAAAATAAAAAATTCGTATTTTTTCCACAAACATGATCTTTTAGTCACCATTTTTTTATTTTCCCAAGGGTACCAGGAGAAATTGGACCCCAAAAGTTATTATCCAATTTGCCCTGAGTATGCTGATACCCCATATGTGGGAGAAAACTACTGTATGGGAACACGTCGGGGCTCGGAAGGGAAGTAGTGACGTTTTGGAATGCAGACTTTGATGGAATGGTCTGCGGGTGTCATGTTGCCTTTGGAGAGCCCCTAATGTACCTAAACAGTGGAAACCCCCACAAGTGACCCCATTTTGGACACTAGACCCCCCACGGAACTTATCTAGATGTGTGGTGAGCACTTTGAACCCGCAAGTGCTTCACAGAAGTTTATAACGCTCGGACGTGAAAATAAAAAAATCATTTTTTTCCACAAAAATGATATTTTTGCCCCCAATTTTTTATTTTCCTAAGGGTAACAGGAGAAATTGGACTCCAAAAATTGTTTTGCAATTTGACCTGAGTAGGCTGATACCCTACATGTGGGGGTAAAACACTGTTTGGGCGCATGGCAGAGCTTGGAAGGGAAGGAGCACCATTTGACTTTTTCAACTCAGAATTGGCTGGAATTGAGATCAGACGCCATGTTGCATTTGGAGAGCCCCTGATGTGCCCAAACAGTGGAAACCCCCAATTCTAACTCCAACCCGAACCCCAACACACCCCTATCCCTAATCTCAGCCCTAACCCTAGCCCTAACCCTAGCCCTAACCCTAACCCTAGCCCTAGCCCTAACCCTAATGGAAAAATGGAAATAAATACATTTTTTTTATTTTATTATTTTCCCCTAACTAAGAGGGTGATAACGGTGGGTTTGATTTACCATTTATGGCGGTTTTTATATTTGTCAGCTGTCGCACGCTAAAATACGCTTTTTATTGTAAAAATAGTTTTTGCATCACCACATATTGAGAGCTATAATTTTTCCGTATTTTGACCCACCGAGTCATGTGAGGTCTTATTTTTTGCGGCACGAGTTGACGTTTATATTGGTACCATTTTCGGGCACGTGACATTTTTTGATCGCTTTTTATTCCGATTTTTGGGACGCAGAATGAACAAAAACCAGCGTTTCATGAATTTCTTTTAGGGGGGTGCGTTTACACCGTTCCGCGTGCGATAAAATTGATAAAGCGGTTTTATTCTTTGGGTCAGTACGGTTACAGCGATGCCTCATTTAGGTCGTTTTTTTATGTTTTGTCGGTTTTATGAAATGAAAACTATTTTATATAAAAAACAATTATTTTTGCATCGCTTTATTCTGTGAGCTATAGCTTTTTATTTTTTCACTGATGATGCTGTGTGGTGGCTCATTTTTTGCGGGACAAGATGACGTTTTCAGCGGTACCATGGACATTTATATGCGTCTTTTTGATCGCGCGTTATTACACTTTTTGTTTCGAGGTATGATAATAAATCATTATTTTTTGCTTCGTTTTTTATTTTTTAAGGAGTTCGCTAAAGGGGTTAACTAATGGGACAGTTTTATAGGGCGTGTCGTTACGGACGCGGCGATACCTAATATGTGTACTTTTATTGTTTTTTTTTTTTTCAAAAAAATGGATTTATTTGGGGGAATATTTTTTTTTTTTTCTAATTTATTTGGCGATTTTTTTTAAAATGATGACGTGACCTCCCCTGACACATTGTGCCGGGTGTCAGCTGTGATAATCAGCTGACACCCGCCGCGAGCAGCGGCGCTCACCACGTGGGCGCCGCTGATCGCGGTAGACGTACTATCCCGTCCATGGGCATAGGGGCCGGGTCCCATGGATGGGATAGTACGTCTGATGTCAGGAGTGGGTTAAAATAACAAAAAAATGCAGTTCTTGCATACCTCAAATAATGATAAGAAAAAAAGTTCATAATCATTTAGAAACAACAATACTAATGTTTTAACTCCGGAAGAGTTCAGAAATCAATATTTTGTGGAATAACCATGATTTTTAATCACAGCTTTCATGTGTCTTGGCATGCTTTCCACCAGTCTTTCACAATGCTTTTGGGTGACCTTATGCCACTCCTGGTACACAAAATTTAGGCAGTTCTTCTTTGGTTGATGACTTGTGCCTATCCATCTTCCTCTTGATTACATTCCAGAGGTTTTCAATGGGGTTCAGGTCTGGAGATTAGACTGGCCATGACAGGGATGTGATGCGGTATTCTTTGATCCACGCATTGATCGACCTAGCTGTGTGGCACAGCGCATTGTCCTGTTGGAAAGAAACAGTCCTCAGTAGAGTTGAGGGAAACGGGTCGAAAAATTTCAAAAGTCGCCGACTTTTGGCAAAGTCGGGTTTCATGAAACGAAACCCGACCCTAGGATGATGTCGGCCACGAGGTCAGCGACTTAAGC
This sequence comes from Dendrobates tinctorius, assembly GCF_039654945.1. Lineage (NCBI taxonomy): Eukaryota > Metazoa > Chordata > Amphibia > Anura > Dendrobatidae > Dendrobates > Dendrobates tinctorius. The sequence goes on along the minus strand of NW_027361858.1, from coordinate 15,632,999 downwards.
GCCAAAGTCGGGTTTCAAAAGTTTGTTTTGCGCTCTTTTTCAGCCAATCAGGATCCACGGACACTGTGGGCAACGTGATGACATAGGCAGGGGTCACCACCATCTTTCAGAAGGGCATGCAAGTGATTGGCTTGCTTTGGTGGGCGTCACAGGGGGTATAAAAGGGCGTGCACGCCGACCTGCATGTTACTCATGCTGATCTCAGAATAGAGAGAGCTGCTGCTGATGATGATTTTGTAGGGAGAGCGTTAGGCAGGGAAGAAGTCACCAAAAACAGCTCCTGCTGCTAGCAATTTTGCCTGTACAACACACCAGTCACTGTGTGTGCAGTGCAAGTGGAGGCTATATTTTGCTGGATCAGCAGTGTTGGTTGTTAGGCTGCCTTCTAAGGCTTCCTGACGGCTGCATTGCTGTTTACCCACTGCTCTGCAAACTGCTTTTTTAAAAGCAATCCCAATTTTTTTTTTGTCCTGGTGAGGTACTGAGCATGCATTTTTTCACACCATACAGCGGTGCACACGCCTCACACAGTACCGTGTAATTACAGTGAAGCTATCTGTGTGTCACTCTGTAAGAATAAGTCGAGGACATGTTCCGTTCCTACAGACCTGCACCTTCTAGTTTTGTCTAGCTTTCAAACAGTTAAATATATTTGCTGTTTGATCACATTCAAAACTATAGAGAGACAGCGTGTGTCAGTCCGTATACTTAAAAACACGGAGCTTGACAATTTTACATACACCAGACAGCCGTGTATGTGCAAGCTCCTCTCTCAGTACCGTGTAACGGCTGTTATCACGGCCACAGTGAAGCTATCTGTGTGTCGCTCTGTAAGGATAAGTCGAGGACTTGTTCCGTTCTTACAGACCTACACTCTAGGGAGATTCCTATTCTGCCCAATTCTATATACACCTTGTAGTTTGTCATACACTAGCCAATTTCTGCCTGTGACATAGCGCTGTGATATTCACTGGGCCTCACACAATCCAAAAGTGTCCAGTGTCCACAAGTGTGTGCAGAAATTCAAAATCTCCGTTATCCTCTAGTGACATTTTTCAAACCTGCGACATTGAGCCTGTGACATAGCGCTGTGATATTCAGTGGGCCTCACACAATCCAAAAGTGTCCAGTGTCCACAAGTGTGTGCAGAAATTCAAAATCTCCGTTATCCTCTAGTGACATTTTTCACACCTGCGACATCGAGCCTGTGACATAGCGCTGTTATATTCAGTGGGCCTCACACAATCCAAAAGTGTCCAGTGTCCACAAGTGTGTGCAGAAATTCAAAATCTCTGTTATCCTCTAGTGACATTTTTCACACCTGCGACATCGAGCCTGTGACATAGCGCTGTGATATTCAGTGGGCCTCACACAATCCAAAAGTGTCCAATGTCCACAAGTGTGTGCAGAAATTCAAAATCTCCGTTATCCTCTAGTGACATTTTTCACACCTGTGACATCGAGCCCGTGACATAGCGCTCTGATATTCAGTGGGCCTCACACAATCCAAAAGTGTCCAGTGTCCACAATTGTGTGCAGAAATTTAAAATCTCCCCTGTCCTATAGACACCTTGTACCTTGTTTTACATTACTATATAGTTTGTTGGATTTTGTCTACATTTCTACCAAAAATGAGGAAGGCTGGTGGAAGAGGCCGTGGAATTGGGCGGGGTGTTATGATTGAGTCACCGTAGGAGGCAAAAATAGAAATGCTAGCTAAGTCCAGAAAACCAGAGAAGTTGGCAGCTATCGGATTGCAGACCCCTGAACCTATCAACACAACTAGCAGTAGCCGTGGGGTCTCCTACGATGCCCTAGGCCCCTCGATCACAGCCGGAGGACTACATAGCCTAAAGACAGAAAGGGAAATCTAAACTGACCCAGAGCAGACCCCAAAGCAAAAGGCAGCCCCCCACATATAATGACGGTGAAGCAAGAAGAAAGAACAAAACACAGACAGAAAGATAGACTGAGCAAAGATGGGGCCCAAGCTAGCTTAGATAGGAAAGGACAGGAAGGCTGCTGTCTGCAATCCGTGAAAAAACCCTATGAAAATAAGAGCCAACAAACTGACAGTAAAAAAGGCCCTGAAGACACTAGGCTTCAAAAAAGGCTATGTCAGTACTCAGGAATATTCTGAAGACAGAGCAACAGGCAAATGGAGATTCAGCTCAACCCAGCAGGGAATGGCAGAATCCAGAAAAGCAAGGAAAACAAAACACTAATGCAAAAAGGCAAAGCAGAAATCTTAGCTTTAGATGAGCAGGAATCAGACTGGTTTCCTAGAAGTCCACAGAGAAATCACCCGCAGGCCAGAAGGGCGTCGGCAGCCTTATATCCAGTCACTAACTCCACTCAGCCAGTCATCATCATCAGCCCCAGGTGTTTGACAATCAGGCTCACTACCTTTCTCCACCAGAAGAGGGAGTTCCTCGGGCCTCAGTAGTGAAGGGGAAAATGAACTCACAACAGCAGGGGTTGGCAGCTGGTAATGATGGTGTTGGTGGTGGATCTGATGGTAGTGGCAAAAGCAAAATAGGACCGAAAGCAGGAGGTGTTGAGCCTGCGTCATCGTCTGGCTCCACAAGGCCTCAAAGGCTTACTTTTCTCGGAGTTGGCAAACCGCTTTTAAAGCCAGAGCTTCAGGAAAAAGTTTTGTCTTACATTGCTGACTCAGCCTCCAGCTCTATCACCTCCTCTTCTGAAGTTGTAAAAAATAAAAGCACTGAGTCGTCATTGGAGGCTCATGTTCATGAACCACACCTTTCCTTGTGTCCTTCACCCCAACCAAGATTGAAGGATGACGCAGGCCATATTAATGATTACTCCATGGAGCTGTTTTCACATACCATGCCTGGATTATCAAATGAAATGGTGAATTACCCAGGCCAAGATGAATCAGACATGGAGTGCACTGATGCACAGCCACTGATAGATGATTCTGCTGGTGCATTCACTCAGAGCACTACACTGTCCTCGCAGTGTACAGAGCCAGATTCTGACCCTAATGAGACTCAGGTGCCCCTTCCCGCACACTATACCACCATACACGGTGACACAGAGGAAGGTGCACATGACATTGAAGAGGAGGTGATGGATGACCCAGTTGTTGACCCAGATTGATATCCATTGGGGGAAGAGGGTGCTGCTTCCAATAGCTCAGATGAGGAGGAGGAGCATCCATAGCAGACATCGACATCGCAACAGCTGTTATCTGGCAGGCCCGGAGCACTCCAAAGACAGGTTCCAAAAATCAAAAGAGTTGCTGGACAGCTTGTCCAGAGGGTCAAAACATCACAGCGTGCTAGGCCGCAAAATGTCTGCCAAAGTAGGAAGAGTGCAGTGTGGCACTCTTTTGAACAAAATCCTCATGATCAGGCCAAGGTTATCTGTAAGAAGTGCGCAAAGACCTTTAGCCGAGGGAAAAATCTGAAAAATTTGAATACCAGTTGCATGCTTAGACATTTAACCAGCATGCACTTGCAAGCGTGGACACAACACCAAACCTCAAGTACCACATGTGCAACTGATCACAAAGAAGGTAGTCAGCAACGCTACATTGTTTCCCCCACTGTAAGCCCACCGGTTAGCACAGCAGCAAATGTTGAGGTGTCGTTGCAAGGCCACAGCAGTCAGGGAATCCCACTGTTATATCAACGAATGACTGAATCTAGGCCATCAGAAAGAACACCAACTCCATCACCATCATCAACCCTCTCTCAGTCTGCCCTGTCCACCGCTACTTCCACCATATGCAGCTCTCAAATCCAGCTCACCCTCCCAGACACTATGAGTAGGTCAAGAAAGTACTCAGTCTCTCATCCGCGTACACTGGGTTTGAACGCCCACATTGCCAAACTAATCTCGTTTGAGATGATGCCCTATCGGTTGGTGGAAAGCGCAGCTTTCTGCGAACTCATGGCCTATGCAGTACCACGCTATGACCTACCCAGTCGCCACTTCTTCTCTCGCAAAGCCATCCCAGCCCTCCACCATCATGTGAAAGACTGCATTGTCCATGCACTCAAGTAGTCATTGAGTGGAAAGGTGCACCTCACAACTGATGCATGGACCAGTCGGCATGGCCAGGGCCGTTACGTGTCCATCACTGCACACTGGGTTAATGTGGTGGATGCAGAGTCCACAGGGGACAGCGGTGGTGGGACAGTGCTGCCTAGCCCACGGTATAGGAAACAGTTGGCTGTAGGTGTTCAACCCTCCTCCTCCTCCAGAAGCGAAAGCTCGTCCACAGAGCGCAGTCATACGAGCACTCCATCTGCAGCTGCCACTGTTGCACACGAGGTGTCCCCCTATCGAGCAGCTAGTGGAAAGCGTCAGCAGGCTGTGTTGCAGATGATGTGTTTGGGCGACAGACACACCGCCGAGGTGCTGGCCGAGTACTTTCAGCGACAAACTGAGTCATGGCTGGGCAGTGTACATCTTGAGGCAGGCTAGGTAGTTAGTGATAACGGCCGTAATTTTGTGGCAGCCATAGCCCTTTCAAAACTCAGCCACATACCTTGCTTGGCTCACACCTTGAACCTGGTGGTGCAGTGCTTCCTCAATAATTATCCGGAGTTAACAGCCCTGCTCCAGAAGGTGCGAAGACTGTGCGCGCACATTCGCCGGTCGCCTGTACACTCCATTCATATGCAGAAGCTGCAGCGATTGCTCCACCTTCCCAACCACCGCCTCATTATCGACATTGCAACAAGGTGGAACTCCACCCTGCACATGGTTGAGCGGCTGTGCGAGCAGAGGCAGGCCATAATGCATTTGTGGGAGGATACACGGCCAGGCACTTTGAGAGCAGACATGGAGTTGACAGGTGTGCAGTGGTCGAAGCTGAAAGACCTCTGTAAAGTCCTTCAGTGTTTTGAGGAATGCACATGGCTGGTAAGCGCAGACGACGCCATCCTAAGCATGAGCATCCCACTTATGTGTCTGGTCATGCAAACTTTGACGCACCTTAAGGAGCAGGCGTCTGCAGCCAATGTTGACGAGGAGGAAGAGGTGGAGGGAATCCTTGATGACATTCAGCCATTGTCTGCTCAGGGACCTCTCCTGGACGAGGTGGAGGAAGAAGAGGAGGAGGAGGATGATGATGGAGATGATTACTTAGGGGAGGAGGATGCATCTCGTGGGGCAAGTGAAAATGTTGGCGTGGCAAGATCTGGTACAGGGTTTGTGCGTGACTGGAGGGATGTGGATTTGCCAGAAAGTGCTCCTCCACCCAGCACTCGCAGTGCATCATTGACACCGGGAACATTGGCCCACATGTCAGATTATGCCTTGCAGATCCTAAAAAGGGACCCACGCATTGCCAAAATGATGAACGATGATGACTACTGGTTGGCCAGCATCCTGGATCCACGCTATAAAGGCAAATTACAAAACATCATGCCACAGGAGAACCTTGACCTAATATTGGCTACTAAACAAGCAACTCTGGTTAACCGGTTGGTTGAGGCATTCCCAGCACACAGCAGCAGTGATGGTTCTCACACGAGCCGTACGGGCCGGGGGCAGCTTGGCAGAGGTGTTCGTGGTGCACACAGCAGAAGTGGCGTTGGAGACAGGGGTTTCATGACAATGTTGTGGACTGATTTTTCACGGACCGCTCACACAACTGGTAATACTGCATCGATGGAAAGTGACAGGAGACAGCAGTTGTCAACTATGGTTAACAACTACTTTTCCTCCCATATCGATGTTCTCCCGCACAGGTCATTCCCCTTTGACTATTGGGCCGCTAAACTGGACACCTGGCCTGAATTGGCACAATATGCCTTACAGGAGCTCGCTTGCCCAGCTGCAAGTGTGCTATCGGAAAGAGTCTTCAGTGCAGCTGGATCAATCCTGACAGAAAAAAGGACCCGTCTGTCAACCCAAAATGTGGATGATCTAACCTTCATTAAAATGAACCATGCATGGGTTTCCAAGGATTTTGTCCCACCTTCCCTTGATGACAAATAGGTTGCCAGAAAAATGGCTTGCTTTGGTCCTCCTCCTATTCCGCAAACTTGACCTATTTCGCCTTTTGCAGCAGCTGAATGACCCACATCTACATATGCCACTTTGTAAACCTCCCTAAGTTGGCGCCCCCCCCCCATGGCTGGGGTCACCACCTAGCGCACAAAACTGTGCGAGTGCCGTTGCCCTGGACAGGTGGGTAGGCCGACTCTTGGGCGCGGGCACTGGCATAGGGTCCCTCATAGTGCAATCAAGTGTCTCTGACAGTGGTGGTGCACACCCGCCGTCAGACACACCGCCGTACTATGAGGGACCCAGTGGCAGTACCGACGCCCACGAGTGTGCCCCCCTTGCTTGGGCAGGGCCCCAGCATTTGCAATGTTTACCTCTCCCTGCTCCTCCGCTGTGCAGTCTGGGCTGTCAAATCCTTCACTGGGACTGCCACTACAAATTGATTGAACTGAAAGATGATGGTTAAGATGTAGCTATGCCCTGTCCTGCTGGCCGGGCTCTTGCTCCAGATGATCAGTGGCTTCCATTTCTTATGGATGTCGACTCACAATTACATGCAGTGGTGGTTTATCATCAGCTTTCACAGTTTTCCTACTCACAAACGTATAAAAACTAAGGAAAAAGAAAAAGCGCAATAGGGTCTTATCTGGGTAGAAAATGGAATAAAAGCTGATGAAATCTACTCACCCTTTCCAAGAAGGATATAGGTATATAAACCAATGTCAGCTTGCTGCACGCCCGAAGGTCCACTCCGTGACCACCAATTTAAGTCCTTTTGGATAAGTATCTATCTCAGGCTTACTGTGCGCTGCTTGACCAAGATAAAATTACTACCACATGAGAAGTTTAACCATTTATTCCCAACGCGTTTCAAAGTGTAAACCACTTCTTCTTCAGGGGAAGACATGTAGTGAACAGATACAGCCTTCTCTGGTTAAATACATACAGTGTTTGAATTCAAACACTGTATGTATTTAACCAGAGAAGACTGTATCTGTTCACTACATGTCTTCCCCTGAAGAAGAAGTGGTTTACACTTTGAAACGCGTTGGGAATAAATGGTTAAACTTCTCATGTGGTAGTAATTTTATCTTGGTCAAGCAGCGCACAGTAAGCCTGAGATAGATACTTATCCAAAAGGACCTACTCACAAACGTGTGACATTCCGGCGCACATTTCAAAATGTGCCCTCTCATGCCAATCAAATAGAATCGCCTATGGCCTGTGGCTTCTGTCTTTTGCACTCCAAAGTTACGTGACAGATCATGATAGCCAGTGAGCACCATGTTTACATCGCTCCCTGTGATAAAAATTGGATTGAGGTGAGTAACAGTGATGGAATCAACAGAAGTGCGATACAGCAAGACAGACTTTATTCACAATAAAATGTTTTCACTGTCTCAACACACAAATTAATTGAGGGTCAGCATCGCCTATGAGAATTGTGACGGAAGTTTTTCCCGTGAATAATAATTCCTAGATTTCTGCAATCAATAGCCTTTATGTCACTAATTGTATGCATCTCATTTCCTATTGTGGAGAGGCTGGACTGTATTACTGAGACAGAAATATATATGAAGATTTAAAAATAACACCAAAAGTATATACTGTAGTTGTGTACACCTCAAATGCATTTCCTTTTTTCCACTTTTTAGATTGCTGTGTAATCCATACTGAGAACACGGAGATTTTACATGTTTAAACTATGCTATATATACCTGCTATCCAGTGATAAAGTACCCTTTCTCAACTTTGTACAATATGGTCAAATCCATACTGGGCCTGAGAACATCTGAGTCTGCCTCCTGATCTATAGACATATATTTTTAATGTGCAAACTAGGCTACATATATACGTGTTATCCGGTGAAACTGTACCCTTTATCAACTTTCTACAATGTTGTTGAATCCATACTGGGCCTGAGAACGGCTGCCGAGCTGTTAAGCAAGCTACAGCACCTGTGGTTTGGACACGTAATTTTTTCAGGAATGACGGTTAGGCCTAACTCCGGAATTGCGGTTGACCTGAACTTACTGGGAAATCATCGCTTGCGGGGGAAATAGTCTGAATCCCAGATCCCCATCACTAACGGAGTTCAGCAGGTTATCTGCACCTGTAAGCGACAAAAGCTGGTCCTTTCAGTGTAGCGTGCATGCAGCCCCGGACATGTACTGGAATGCTAGACCTGTTATTGCTCGATCTCACGTGCCACAGCCTCGCGTATCCCTCTAATAAGCTTGACGCGTACCGTGGGGCCATGCCGGAGTCTCTGTCGTTAATGGAATAAAGCTGAGAAATCGCTAGCACAACTACAAACGGACATACCACACCACACACAGAATCGACAAAGCTTGCAATCTGTCCATCTTTTCTGTAGCTTGTATGGTAGTGGTTTCCCGGGTGCAGTCGAATTAAGCCACAGGCTCCACTCCTGGTGGTGCCCTTTTGGACATTCCTTTAAGGTTCAGCTTTGCAATCATACCGCCCCCGGAAACCAAAAACTTTGCCTTCAGGGACGCTGTTTGGAGGTTCGTGGGAATAACGCCGCCCGATCAGCAGTCGGCATATGGGTCGCCCTCCCAGGGCTGTGGGGTACTCGGTACCGGGCCGGTGTCAGTGGGATGTGTCACAGCAGCGGTGACCCGGACGGTGGCCCTGGGCACCCATGTAAATGGCGTGGTATAATGGTAAAGAGTTTATATAGATAGTTTGACGCCACCTGTGGTGTTCGGCAACATAGATGTTAGGCCGACGCTGCATGCAGATCCTCTGGGACTGATGGTGTTGTGCAGCAAAGATGGTGAAGCTCCCCACAGGTGGAGCTGGAGTCCCAAGGAAGTGTAGATGTAGTGATGGGGGAAAGGCACAGGTGGTGTAGGTGCTGGTACCCAGATGTAGCGGTGCTGGAATAGCTGTAGGACACCAGAGTGTGCAGTTCCAAAGCTTTACTCACAGTCTGCAGGTTACACAGATGCCTGCCTCCGTGCTGTGTCCACCGGGTCAGGACCTCTGCCAACCTCCGGGACCAGTGCCCTAACTTACCTCCTCCTGACCACAGAGAGCAGCTCCTCAGCAGTTAGGTTCAGAGGTCTCCCTGCTGGCCTGGAGTGGGAAATGTGTTGTGTGTTGGTTTCACTGCTAGAGAGATCCTTCGTTGCTCCCAAGCTTGACAACACACTCCCTAGGAGGAAGGCAATGCCACAATGGCGACCGTACTCTTGGGAACACCACAAGTGCACTGAGGCCCAGCCACTGCTGGATGCTGCTGCTGGTACATTGACCCAGACCACTACATTCCCCTCGCACTCTACACAGCCAGAATCTGATCCAGAGGAAACTCAGGTTCCCCTTCCCGCATACTATACCACCTTACACGGTGACAAAGAGGAAGGTGCAGATGAAAGTGCAGGTTTCTTGAGCAGGTGGGGGGCATACTCATGGGCGATGGCACTGGCACAGGGCAACGCATAGTACGAAAAAGTGTCTCTGCCGGTGGGAGGGCCTAAACAGCCAAGTGCAGTGAGATGGAAGATGGGGACGACAAGGAGGTCAGAGTAGTGCAGGGATTCCCTAGCAAGGAGACTTATGTAATTGTTTTCAATGTTGGGACAGCAATTTTTGGGGAGCACTATACTCTGGTGAATGATATATGGGGCCCACCATACACTGGAGCATTCCAAAGGTGGACATCAGACACTGGAGCAGCATTTACAGGGCCCGTTATACACTAGAGCAGTAGAAATGGGACCCATTATATATGGAGCATTATTTGGGCCCATAAGACAGTGGAGCTTCATCCATTGGGACCAACATATACTGTAGCATTAAGTGGAGCTCATCATATACGGTTTGAAACATTATATGGGAATAATGATTCCGTATGGAGAAATATATGGGCCTCATTACTCTGTATAGCGCACTAAGCGCTGGCCTTAATACTGTATGGAGTTATATACTGTCCGTTTTTGGAGGTATTGGAGAATTTAAAATGGATATCAGTCATGAGATGTAAGAAGTCAAGTATTTTTCATTGTACTATACTGCTATTTCTCTGCCGTATCGGAGCATCATGAGTTGTGGTATGTGTTAAAGGGGCGCTCTTTGGCCCTGGGCCCACGAAAACCTGGAGCCAGCCATCCCCCCCCACAACTGTAGCCAAATAACCCCCATTTTTCAGTGCGCAACTAGTATTATGAAGTTAATTAAGGTTGACAAGCTTCAGTAACAAGAATTTATGCTTTTGGCATTCCAATGGGCACTGTTGGTGTGTTTCCTGTCCTCTCACTGCCGACTTTAATTCTCCATTGACTTACATTGGGTTTCGTGTTTTGGGACGACCCCGACTTTTCCCTATAGTCGGCCGATTTTGCTCGACCTGACTTTTGGAAAAGTCGGGTTTCATGAAACGAAACTCGACCCTAAAAAAACAAAAGTCGCTCAACACTAGTCCTCAGAGATGGGCAACATTGCCTGAGTAGAAGGAATCATCTCTTCTTCCAGGATAACCTTGTATGCAGCTTGATTCATATGTCCTTCACAAAGATTAACCTGTCCAATTCAACCTTGCTGAAGCTTCCCCAGATCATCACCGATCCTCCACAAATTTCACAGTGGGTGCAATACATTGTGGCTTGTACGCCTCTCCAGGTCTCTGTCTAACCATTAGATGACCACGTGTTGGGCAAAGCTGAAAATTAGACACATCCGAGAAGATTACGAACTGTTCTTGCCATGCACGTCACCACAGCTGCCATTCCTTTTGTAGGTCACTTGATTTCATCCTGCAGTTGCTGAGTGACATTCGAGTAAGATGATGGTCATCCTGGTCAGTAGAGAGTCATTTTTGCCCTCTGCCAGTCTGTAGCTTTGTTGTCCCTAATTTTGCTGCTTAACCTTGTTGTAATGGACTGCCGTCTTAGAAATTTTAAGCATGACGGCAACATGGTGCTCACTGTATCCCTCTGCTTGTAAAGCAAGAATTGAGCCCTTCTTTTCCTCACTCAAGACTGTTCTTTTCAACTCCTTTGGCATGGTTAAAAGTTATTTTTTCTTCTATTACTCTTGGCATACTGTATTACTAGCATTGTTTTGCCATCCAGCTTGTCCTATTGCAAGAGGATTATGAACACGACAGCAGGGTTTTCTATACTTTCCTTTGTTAAATAAGATTTGGTTCAGGTGATCACTTAGTCAGAAGCACATTAAGTAGAATGAGGTGTACTCTGGTTGGAATTCAACTGACATTGGAATAGAATAGCTGTCAGACATGTAGAAAAGCAGTTTTTTATGAAAATGTGCAGTGGTCTCTTAATTTTTGCCAGACCTGTATATACACTGTAATTAGTCCTCAGGAGTACTGTTGGTTTAGCTGGATTTGTGCATTCAATATGGAATACCCACACTAACTCATACAGTACCAAATTTGTCTCTATCTCTGTGGCAACTCTCCCTACACTGCCTAAATCCGGAGCACACCATGAGAAGCAGGGCAGCGCCAGGTTTGATAGAGACTTGATGACGCTGTGTGGCCAGCGAATCACTGTAGTGCCACAATCAACATGGCTGCAGCATTATGGTGCATGGCAGACAATCCCTGCTCTAAAGAGTGCCAAACATGCACAGCGGGGACCCAAGCTCCTGCCGAGCAACCACGGAAATATTCGGAGCTCGCCGAGCATCGTGAGCAGTGAGATGCTCGGGCGAGCACCACCGAGCATACTTGCTTATCACTAGAGGTTATATAGAGAGAAGGTGTAGGGCACTAATCAATCATTCTGAGCAAGAGGCCTCACCATGGGCTTGAAGAGAAACATGGCAACCAACAAAAGAATTAGATCATGCCCATATAACAAGAGAGCATCTCAACTACATAAGAAGTATAAATGTAACACTTTATTGACAGATATCAAAATTACAGACAACAGAAGACACACAAAGACCAATGTCAAGTAAGCTATAATATACCAAAATATAATAAATATCATATGCAAATCCTATATGCATGCTATTTTTTCCCTGAGGAAGCCACTTTTGTGGCGATACGCGTGGGAACCTATTCCACACTCTCTCTCCCCTTGCTTTCTATGGCCTCGGCGTAAAAAATTCCAAGATCTATACTCATCTTGATGTGTGACCATAACTCAGGAATGGGTTTGTTACCTTCTCTAATCTGTGTCTTTGATTAGCTCAGGATTTAAGGTTACTTGATGAGGAGCCTGCATTTATAAGGTGTTTATCTCTCTATTTTTCCATATACACCATCATGTGTGTTTTTCCTGGGCCCATATGGTACTGCTTATTATTTTTTATAGCCGTATAAGATTTGCTTATGGTATTTATTACATTTTGGTATATTATAGCTTACTTGACATTGGCCTTTGCTGTATCTGCAATTTTTTTTGTTTTGGGCATTTGTTTGTGTGGGCTGTCATTACCTCTATATTAAGGCATGATTTATATAGGTCCTCTTTGTATGTACTTTTAAATGTTTTTAACATTTGTGTGTCTTCTGTTGTCTGTAATTTTGATATCTGTCAATAAAGTGTTGCATTTATACTTCTTATGCAATTGAGGTGCTCTCTTGTGATCTATTTCTTTTGTTGGTTGCCTTATCACTAGAGGTAACACAGTGTGTAAATACCTTATTAAACCATGAATAGACAATAATTAGTGATGAGCGAACCCATGGATGTTCGGGTTCAGGTGAACTTCTCAAAAATTCTGGTTCGAGACCCAAACCTGATCCAAACTTGACCCCGGACTTTGAATCCCATTCAAGTCAATGAGGATTCAAATTTTAGTACTGTAAAAAAACCTGTAAAATGGTCAGAGTAATTTGTAAAGAGCTGCAAAATTAAGCTAAATGGGGGTAAAAGCAAAATAATTACCCTGCAACCAAATGTGGAAAGGAAAATTACTTATACAAGTTCCATCAACATAACAATCATGGTAAAATAGGAAGTAAATGAATACAAATTTAACAGTGCCCTCTGTTATGAGCTCATTTTCTGCTCCACCAGTTGAGAGTTCTCCTTCCGTTCTCTCTCTGGTGGTGACAGGAGGTAGTGAGGTTGGTTTAAGTGGTAATGATCTCCCACCTGATGAGGAGGATAACGATTGGATCTCTGGAGTATCAGACTGGATATAAGACAGCCGAAGCCCTATCCTGGTGCTGGTGATTCAGTCTGCTTCTCAGGTCTTGGACTTCAGCTCTCTTCCAGTCTTCGCAAGTTAAGTTTGTTTTTTGCTAATGTTCACACTTGCGCTTGTTGGTCAATTCAGTTTCTTGTGTGGTCAGCTTGCCCCTGCTGGGGCTATGCTGAACTTCCACTCCTATTTATCTGTATTTGCCAATTTGCCTTTTTGTCCCTTATTAGATTGGCCTCTTTTTGCTCTGTTTCAGAATATTTCAGAGTGCTGATATAGTGGAAGAAGTCTAGTGACTTCAGGGTTAATTTTGCTATCAGACATGTTGGACATTATTTTGGTAGGGTTTTTTGGCAGATTGAAGACAGTGTCCTTTCTAGTTAGTCGGGCCCCATCGTTTGCTCAGCCTATTTTCCTGCCTGTGTTTGTGTTTTCATCTTGCTTCACCGTGAATACATGTGTGGGGGCTGTCTAATCCTTTGGGGTCTGCTCTGGGGCAGTTAGTTTTCCCTTTTCTTGCTTTAGGTTTATGTAGTCCTCCGGAGGAGACGAGGCGTCTAGGAACATCGAAGGAACGCTCCACTGCTACTGTTAGTTGTGTGGTTAAGATCAGGGATCTGCAATCTGCATAGTTACCAACCTCTCTGGTTTTCTTGGACGTAGCTTTTTGTTGTTCCTCCTCGGTGACCCATTCATAACAGCCCTCACAGAGACTGAGGCTTTCTGTCGCCAGTCCAGTTAAAAATTTCACCAACAGCGCATGAGGCAAAGTACCCCTACATTAGCAGTTAACAAATTTCACCCACAGGACATGGGGCACAGTACCCCTACAAAATCTTATAAAAATGTTCACTCACAGAGCACGGGGCAGAGTACCTCTTCATAAGCAGCATACAAATTTCAGCCACAGAGCATGGTGCACAGTACCCCCACAGAATCTTATAAAAATTTCTTTCACAGAGCATGGGAAAGAGTACCCCAAAAGAAGCAATTGAAAAATTTCCCCGAAAGAGCCAAGATTCTTTATTCAGTTGTGTATAGTAGGGCAGCCACAGAGAAAAAGCACATAGTTTGATTCTGGATATAGCTGGCGGTCTGCCGCGAGGCTTGCTACTGCCAGTCCAAGCCCCTTTGCCTTGGAACACCTCCCCGATGTTGTTGCCTTAGGTCCCTGAAGTGTTTCCCTTGAAAAAAAATAGTGTTCAAAGCAGGCAAGTATATGTGAATACTTCAGCTAGGGATAATGGAATTTTACTATTTCTATTTTTTTGTTTGATCACACTAGGGCCGTGATTAAGAAGGGACCCCCCGGTAGAACACAATGTAAAGGAACTGGAGGCACGCTCAACCATCCAATCTCAAACCACCCACTGGGGGGGTTACAGAGTCCCCCCATGTAACTGAGAATCAGTATGCTATTTCAGAGAAGATGTCTGTAAAGTGTGTACCAAATGTAAGGAAGGCAGCAGTCAAGCAAATAAACCACTTCTCAAATGCGATAAATCATCGCATAGCACTCGGACCAGAATTTATCTATGGGGAAGCTCCCATCAGTGGGTTTTTTTCTCGGCTGTACTCTACGTGCAAGTGAAATTGCAGCATGGTGCGATTATCACCGACACTCGGCCGAGTCTCGGCTCATTCGCACCCATATAAGCCTATGGGTGCGAGTCAGACAACACACATCACTCCGATATCATCCGCGTGATATATGATATATGTTGACCCCGGCAATGGAGGCGATGGAGAAATTAGTTTCTCCGCCTCCTCCACAGCCGTGCTCAGATCTGCTCTATGCGAGAGGTTCAGAGCATGACACTCGGCTCTCGCTTGCAGCAGAGCAGGAGCCGAGGGTCATTAGCATATCGCATGTGATGCATCGGATGCCATACTCAAGTGTGACCCCAGCCTTAGGGTACAAACTCATTTGATATAAAAAAAATTGGATTGCACTCAGACCAATGCTATTCAATGGGTTACATCTCATCTACGATTTTTTTTCTCAGCTGAAATCACAGCATGCTGCGATATGCTGCATATCTCGGACGAGACTCACCAATGCAAGTCAATGGGTGCAAGAAAAAAAATCGCAGTACTGTCCGATTTTTACGCACCGTTGTCCTTTGAAAAGCTGGCAATTCATGTGCGACTACAGTAAAATCACACTGACAGCTTAGAAAACAATAGAGAGAATAGATATATACACATAGAATATATATATATATATATTCTATCAGTGACACACACTCATATATATGTAGTTATATTAGAAAGATAGATAGATAGATAGATAGATAGATAGATAGATAGATAGATAGATAGATAGATAGATAGATAGATAGATAGATAGATAGAAGAAAAGCCGGTAATTCATATGCGGTGTACAGGAAAATCACACTGACAGGTTAGGAAATAATAGATAAATTAGATATATACACATAGAAAAAAATATATATATATATATCAGTGACACACACATATATTTATAAACTGTATATATGTATTTATACTGCTCCTTTTGACGGTGCGCCGAGCAGCGCCAAACGCAACCTGCTGCATTTTGGTTGTGCTCGGCGCACCGTCAAAAGGACGCATGCGCCGCCAAACGCAGACTGTGCGCAGACTGCGCACGGCCTGCGCCCTCTGTGATGAAGATAGGGGACGCACGACGCATGCAACGTCATGCGCCCGGAGGCGGAGATACCGGTGGAGGCGGGGCAGGGGGCGGGGCTTAGCGGCGGCCGTGCGCAGGCCGTCGCTGCGCTCAAAAGCGCGAATGTGAAACCGGCCTAAAGGGAACACAAACAACCTTTGCAAATGGAATAGTGTTTTCTTTATTTTTTTGAGCAGTATAAATTCAAGGGAGAGATATATGGAAGAACAGCCGGTAATTTATTTACAACCACACCTAAACCCAGCCCTTGATCTCCTGTAAAAAAATATATAATAAAAAACAACACTCTACCATACCTGTCCATCATTGTGCCCCACGCCGTAATCCATACCTGGGGGATATACATTTTTCAACCTGGATGGTGCTTAGATGCGACCGACCTGGCTGAAAAACACTGGTGAATGAGGAGATGCTGGGAGCGCAGACTAAGTGACTAGCGGTGATGTCACTGAGTCTGCGCTTCCTCACAGCCTGAACTGCCGTGACTTCTGTACCATGGGAAAATTACATTGAAGGGGTCATGGCAGTTCATGCTCAGTGTATTCACAGCTGATCACTGTGAGAATTTCTCATGGTGATCTACTATGATGGCACTGAACTTTAGCAATTATATGTGTACTACAGAATCTAATTGCAAGGGATAATATGACACTGAGACCAAAGGTGATGCAAATAAGTATATTTGACAAGTGTGACAAAACTAACAGGGCACTTCCTGCAATAGTAACGAAAACACAGCATAATATGAAATGATCCAAGTAAAGCAAAATGAACAGAGCACTTCCTGCAATTGTAACGAAAACACAGCTCAATATAGAAATATCCAGAGTAACTGAAGACCGCTAATATAACCAGTCCAACGGTAATATAACACAGGTGTGCAATATTATAGGTGTGCAGTAATATAACGCAAGCACTAAACATAGCCAGCATAAAGTATGTGAGTAAGCACACCGCATTTAATGAGGCTGTCCAGCGATATTAAGAATGATTACGCACACAGCACTAAAGTGTAAAAGTCCAGCAATCATAAAAGTGGGAATGCACTCGGCACTTAAACGTGGAAGTCCAACGTTATACAGGAGCGGCATTAACAAGAGAAGGTTATTATGTGTACATTTTGGGCTGTAAGTCCCATACATGTCCCGCACGGCAGCCTGCACAAACAGACCTAAAGTAGAAGATGTTCTCAGGATTCCTTACAGGCCACAGCAGTTCCAGGGGCGAGTAGCTCCAACTAGAAGTATGTATTTAAGCACAGACAGCATCAGGGAGACGCCCAGAGGACTGTAAGCAGCAGAACAAGGAGAGGCAGAGCACCAGGTAATGAGGAGCAGGGAGTCCATCAGCAGAACAGCAGGAGCTCAGGAGCCAACAGCAACAAAATACTCAGGCAAAGAGGAGCACATGACCTGGACTTAAATAATCAGGACAGACAGGAAGTTCCATGGCTGGGCGAGATACAAGACTCCATCTTGGATCAGGGCAAACAGGCACAAAGGAAAATTCAGAATCCTTATGTGAGCTTGAACTGCCGTGACCTCATAACTGGCATTTTACCGTGGTCCTAAGGTCACAGCAGTTCTGCCTGGCTGCAAGAACAGCTTCAGTGACTAGTAGTGACATCACTGAAGCTGTTCCCACAGCCAGGCTGAACTGCTGTGACCTCAGGACTGTTGAAAAATGCCAATGATGAGGTCACGGCAGTTCAAGCTCAGTGTCTTCATAGCAGATCATCGTGAGAAATTCTCATGGTGATCAGCTGTGAATACACTGATGCTAGCATGAACTGATGCAACCTCTTTACTGGCATTTTCCCTTGGTACAGAGGTCATTCCAGTTCAGGCTGTGAGGGAGCGCAGACTCATTGACGTCACCGCTAGTAACTGAGTCTGCGCTGGCAACATCTCTTCATTCACCAGTGGGTTTCAGCCGGGACGGTCGCATCTTAGCACCGTCCAGGTTGAAAAATGTATATCCTCCAGATATAGATTACAGCGTGGGAAACAACGATGGACAGGTATGATATATTGTTGCTTTTTTATTTTATTTTTGTTACAGGAGAACGTGGGCTTTGCATGGATTATGTGTGGTTGCAAGTATGGTTTAATTAAGAATAATAAAGCAGTCTATGTCTTTATTTCAATTAAAGGAGGTTTTTTTAATTGGTGTCTTGGTTTTCTTTACAATTTGACTATGGGGTTAGTAATAAGGGCACCTTATTGATGCATCTCGATTACTAACCTAGGGGCTTGATGTTACCTGAAAGCAGACATCAACCCCCCCAACTATTACCCCACATGCCACCACTACAGGGCAGTGGGAAGAGCGAGGCTTTGTGCCAGAATTGGCGCATCTTAGAGATGAGCCTTTTCTGGGGTGGCTGAGAGCTGATGTTTTTTAGATGGGGGGGATGATCCATGGCCCCATTATAGGCTATTAACATCAACCCTCAGCTGTCTGCAAAGCCATTGCTGGCTATTAATTATAGGGGGACCCCACACCATTTTGTTCCTTAAAATAATTTTAACAATTAAATACATGCACATACTGACATGTATATATCTACCTATTCTATATGGATTTACTGTATGTAATCCATCTTTCCTACCATGTCAGCTCCTGCAGTGATTTTACAGAAGCCAGCATATTAATTACCGGCTTTTCTTCTACATCTCGCTCTCTCTCTGCAATATAAATACATGGATAGTCACAAGCCATCAAACAAAGAAGAACTGCTTAAATTTTTGAGCCAGAAAGCAGTGTGAAAAACTGGTGGAAAGAATGCCAAGACGCATGAAAGCTGTTTTTAAAATTTCATGGTTATTCCACAAAACATTGATTTCAGAACTCTTCCTGAGGTAAAAAAAACTGTTGCTGTTTCTAAATGATTATGAACTTGTTTTCTTTATTTGAGGTCCGAAAGCACTGTTTTTTTCTAATTTTGACCATTTTTCTTTGTCAGAAAAAAATACAAAATTTATTGCTTGGAAATTCGGAGACATGTTGTCAGAAGTTTATAAAAGAACAATTTACATTTTACTCAAAAATATACCTATAAAGAGAAAAATCAGACAAACTGAGTATTTGAAAGTGGTCTCTTAATTTTTGCCAGAGCTGTATATATATATATATACATCTATTCTATGTATATATATCTACAGTATTCTATCTATTCTATGCTATCCTGCCACTCTGTGATTATACTGTATGCGGCACATCATTTGCTGGCTTTTAATCTACCGTATATACTCCAGTATAAGCCGACCCGAGTATAAGCCGACCCCCTAATTTTGCCACAAAAAACTGGGAAAACTAATTGATTTGAGTATAAGCCTAGGGTGGAAAATGCAGCAGCTACTGGTGAACTTAAAAAATAAAAATAGATACCAATAAAAGTAAAATTAATTGACACATCAGTAGGTTAAATGTTTTTGAATATCCATATTGAATCAGAAGCCCCATATAATTCTCCATACAGTTCATGATGACCCCATAAGATGCTCCTAATGCTCCATACAAAATACACCCCATATAATGCTGCACAAAGGTTAATAATGGCCCCATAAGATGCTCCATAGAATAATATGCCCCATATGCTGCTCCATAAAGGTTATGCTCTGGCTGGGATAGCACGCGTGCGGGCTTACGCGTGCAACAGATTAAGTGCAACAGGATAAAGTGTTTTGCAGTTAGACAATGCATTGAAGCTGATGTTCCTCTCTTCTCTTCTTCACACAGGTATTTCATTCCATCATCCATGTATGCTGTCTGACAAGTGTGAACTGCATCATATAGTGCCAGATATTTTTATGGTATTTCATTCCATCATCCATGTATGCTGTCTGACAAGTGTGAACTGCATCATATAGTGCCAGATATTTTTATGGTATTTCATTCCATCATCCATGTATGCTGTCTGACAAGTGTGAACTGCATCATATAGTGCCAGATATTTTTATGGTATTTCATTCCATCATCCATGTATGCTGTCTGACAAGTGTGAACTGCATCATATAGTGCCAGATATTTTTATGGTATTTCATTCCATCATCCATGTATGCTGTCTGACAAGTGTGAACTGCATCATATAGTGCCAGATATTTTTATGGTATTTCATTCCATCATCCATGTATGCTGTCTGACAAGTGTGAACTGCATCATATAGTGCCAGATATTTTTATGGTATTTCATTCCATCATCCATGTATGCTGTCTGACAAGTGTGAACTGCATCATATAGTGCCAGATATTTTTATGGTATTTCATTCCATCATCCATGTATGCTGTCTGACAAGTGTGAACTGCATCATATAGTGCCAGATATTTTTATGGTATTTCATTCCATCATCCATGTATGCTGTCTGACAAGTGTGAACTGCATCATATAGTGCCAGATATTTTTATGGTATTTCATTCCATCATCCATGTATGCTGTCTGACAAGTGTGAACTGCATCATATAGTGCCAGATATTTTTATGGTATTTCATTCCATCATCCATGTATGCTGTCTGACAAGTGTGAACTGCATCATATAGTGCCAGATATTTTTATGGTATTTCATTCCATCATCCATGTATGCTGTCTGACAAGTGTGAACTGCATCATATAGTGCCAGATATTTTTATGGTATTTCATTCCATCACTCCTGTGGTGGGTCTTTATTTTTTATCTATTTGGTTTCTGCTTTGAAGTGTAGAAAGGTGTTTTTTTTTTTTTTTTTTTTTTTCTCCCTTTCTCAGTTTGATGGCCTTGTCCAGCGTTAGTTATTTACCCTGCATAGTAATGCCTGCTCTGGCCTTGTGCTAATTGGTTAATTACTGATTGTGGCCTTTTGGTGGCTGAAGCTAGCAGACATTTCATTTCATATATATTTAGCTCTGGCTGGGATAGCACGCGTGCGGGCTTACGCGTGCAACAGATATTAAGTGCAACAGGATCAAGTGTTTTGCAGTTAGACAATGCAGTTGGGCAGGAGACAGGTAAGGTGCATAAGTTTTTCATGCACGCTTGCTTCTTGGTCAGTCGTACTACGTATGCATTGATCATATTAACCTGCTGCTTATTTGTCTTCACTTCTGCTTTCTAACAACTCGCCTGCCCTTTTACACATTCTGTGCACTCTCTGCATATCCACCCCTCCCTTTT
Source organism: Dendrobates tinctorius (assembly GCF_039654945.1). NCBI lineage: Eukaryota > Metazoa > Chordata > Amphibia > Anura > Dendrobatidae > Dendrobates > Dendrobates tinctorius. The sequence goes on along the minus strand of NW_027361858.1, from coordinate 15,612,046 downwards.
CCCCTCTCCCATGTTTAACTCTGAGGCTCTATTGACATTTCTTACCCACACCAAACCATCCAAAACCTCCATGCAGCACTCAAAACGTTCATACAAATCATCCCACCACCTGCTTTTTCTGTTTTTTCTCCTTTTAATAGTTGCAGGTGACATCTCCCCCAACCCTGGGCCTCCCTCCACCAGCATACATTACTCTCCTCCAGCTGCATATAGAAACCCTGCTAATCTTATTAACATTCAGTGCATGCCTTCTCCTCTCACTTTCCAATGTGCTCTCTGGAATGCACGGTCTGTGTGTAACAAACTGACTTACATTCACGATCTTTTTCTCTCTAATTCCCTTCTGGCTATTACAGAAACCTGGATCCAGCATTCAGACACCACCGCTGCTGCCTCTCTCTCGTTTGGTGGGCTGAAATTTTCACATACCCCCAGACCTGAGAACAGACAGGGTGGAGGTGTTGGTTTGCTCCTTTCATCACAATGTGCTTTCCAGGTCATCCCCCCGGTTCCATCACTTACATTTCCTTCCTTTGAAGTCCACGCCATCAGACTCTTTAAGCCCTTCTTCTTACGAGTGGCGGTCGTTTATCGCCCTCCAGGCTCCTCCCGCCAGTTTCTAGACCACTTCACCACCTGGCTTACTCACTTTCTGTCCTGTGACATCCCCACCCTCATCATGGGAGACTTTAACATCCCCATCAATGATCCGCTCTCCCAGTCTGCCTCTCATCTTCTTTCTCTAACTTCTTCATTCGGCCTCTCACAGTTTACTTATTCTCCTACACATGAGGACGGGAATACTTTGGACCTGGTTTTCTCCCGCCCCGGCTCGCTGCACGACTTTACTAATTCACCTCTCCCGCTCTCGGACCACAACCTTCTTTCCTTCTCTGTCAAGAATTGTCTCCTCACCCGGGACACCCCCACTTACCACACTTATCGGAATACACGTACCATTAATACCCAACAGCTTAGGGACAATCTCCACACATCTTTAGCCCCCATCTCCACCCTCTCCTGTCCAGACATAGCATTGTCACACTTCAATAATACACTGAAGAATGCCCTAGATGAAGCAGCACCTTCTATACGCAGAAAGACCCGACACAGACAACGGCAGCCCTGGCACACAACGCAAACACGCTTTCTTCAGCGCTGCTCGAGGTGTGCAGAGCGGCAGTGGAGAAAATCTCTCTTAGCAGAAGACTTCATCCACTATAAGTTCATGCTCAAAACCTATAACTCTGCCCTTCATCTGGCCAAACAATCCTACTTCACCACCCTCATCACCTCACTATCCAACAACCCAAGACGACTTTTTGAAACCTTAAACTCCCTCCTGAAACCTAAAGTACAGGCCCCCATCACCAACCTCAGCGGTGAGGATCTAGCCACTTATTTCCTAGAAAAAATCAACCACATCCATCAGGATATCTCGGCCCTATCTCCTCAGTGCCTGGATCCCCTTCTCTGCTGCACCTCAAGCTCACTAGACATCTTTGAGCCTGTTTCAGAAGAAGAAGTTTCCAAGCTCCTCACTTCTGCTCGGCCTACAACCTGCAACAGTGACCCTATTCCTTCACAGCTCCTGCAGTCTCTCTCACCAGTGGTCACCACTCACCTGACTAAAATATTTAACCTCTCTCTTTCTTCAGGTATATTTCCCTCCTCATTTAAACATGCCATCATAACCCCTTTACTTAAAAAGCCATCCCTGGACCAGAACTGCACTGCTAACTACAGACCTGTCTCTAACCTTCCCTTCATCTCTAAACTCCTGGAACGCCTGGTCCACTCCCGTCTAATCCGCTATCTCTCAGATAACTCTCTTCTCGACCCCTTACAATCTGGTTTCCGCTCTTTACACTCTACTGAAACTGCCCTCACTAAAGTCTCTAATGATTTAATAACAGCTAAATCGAAAGGTCATTGCTCCCTGCTGATTCTCCTGGATCTCTCTGCCGCATTTGACACTGTGGATCACCAGCTCCTCCTCACTATGCTCCGCTCTATAGGCCTCAAGGACACAGCCCTCTCCTGGTTCTCCTCCTACCTCTCTGACCGCTCCTTCACTGTATCTTTTTCCGGCTCCTCTTCCTCTTCTCGTCCCCTTACTATCGGGGTCCCGCAGGGCTCAGTCCTAGGCCCTCTCCTCTTCTCTTTATACACTGCCCCTATTGGACAAACAATCAGCAGATTTGGGTTCCAGTATCATCTCTATGCTGATGACACCCAATTATACACTTCTTCCCCTGACATCACCCCTACCCTAATTCAAAATACCAAGGATTGTCTGTCTGCTGTCTCTAGCATCATGTCCTCCCTCTATCTGAAACTAAATCTCTCTAAAACTGAACTTCTTGTGTTTCTCCCCTCTACTAACCTCACTCTACCTAACATCGAAATAACCCTGGAGGGTTCAACCATAACTCCCAAGCAGCATGCCCGCTGTCTTGGGGTCATATTCGACACTGAACTTTCCTTTACTCCGTACATCCGATCACTCAGTCGCTCTTGTCACCTGCATCTTAAAAACATCTCCAGAATCCGACCTTTTCTCACCTTTGAAACTGCTAAGACTCTTACTGTCGCTCTTATTCATTCTCGTCTGGACTACTGCAACTCTCTTCTGATCGGTCTCCCTCTTACCAAACTTTCTCCTCTCCAATCCATCTTGAATGCGGCAGCCAGGGTCATATTTCTGTCCAGCCGCTTCACCGATGCCTCCATCTTATGCCAGTCATTACACTGGCTACCTATTCGCTACAGGGTCCAGTATAAACTCATCTCTCTCACCCATAAAGCTCTCCACTGTTCTGCACCGCCTTATATCTCCTCTCTCATCTCTGTCTATCGCCCTACACGTGCCCTCCGTTCTACAAATGACCTAAGACTAACATCCCCCGTAATCCGAACCTCGCACCTCCGTCTCCAAGACTTCTCTCGTGCTGCTCCAGCTCTCTGGAATGCACTTCCCCAGACGATCAGACTGATACCTAGCCCTGACCTATTCAAGCGCGCTTTGAAAACCCATCTCTTCAAAGAAGCCTATCACATCAACTACTCAGCAAGCTAACTTTGCCCTGTTCCCTCCTTCCAAATATTATTCTGAATCTGCACCCTACTATTCATCTGTCTCCACACCCTTCATGCACATAACTGCACTTGATACTTGTCTATTGCACTTAAACACACGGGCTGATGACCGGATCATGCAGCTTTATATGAAAATCCCTATTATAATTGCCAGACCTGAATTAACAAGCATTTCTCACCTACTGTGTCCCCCCATTTCCTTGTAGATTGTAAGCTTGCGAGCAGGGACCTCACTCCTAATGTCATTGTTTGAATTGTCTTAACTTGTATTGAATTTATTGTCTGTACATGTCCCCGCTTAATTGTAAAGTGCTGCGGAATATGTTGGCGCTATATAAATAAAAATTATTATTATTATTATTATTATGGCCCCATATGATGTTCCATAGATTATGCCCCCATATGCTGCCCTCATAAGATGCTCCATAGATTATGCCCCTATATGCTGCCCCCATAAGATGCTCCATAGATTATGCCCCTATATGCTGCCCCCATAAGATGCTCCATAGATCATGCCCCTATATGCTGCCCCCATAAGATGCTCCATAGATTATGCCCCCATGTGCTGCTGCTGCATTTAAAAATAAAAAAATGACATACTCACCTCTCCGTTGCTGGGGGCTAGGTGCCGGTGTCACTGCTGGCACCTGAGATATTTACCTTTCCGGGGTCTATCGCTGCTTGCTGCTGTCTGGCACATCATCTGTCAGTGATGTCCAGACTGCAGGGGGTGCAGCGCTCACTAACCACGTCACCGTGCCCTCTGCTGTCTGAACGTCACTGACAGATGATGTGACAGACAGCAGCAAGCAGCGATGGACCCCAGACAGATGAATATCGCTATACTTACCCGTCCTAGCGTGGTCTCTGCAGCCCCGTTCTCCCATGGTCTCCCTTCCTGTCTTCAGTGGTCACATGGTACCGCTCATTAAACTCATGAATATGCGCATATTCATGAGTTTAATGAGCGGTACAATGTGACCACTGAAGACAGGAAGTGAGATCGCGGAGAAGCTGGGGGCTGCAGAGACAGCTCCATGATGGGTAAGTATGACCTGACACCCCCACCCCCCTCCGACCCCCTGGTGTATATGACTCGAATATAAGCCGAGAGGGGGTCTTTCAGCCCAAAAAAATGGGCTGAAAATCGTGGCTTATATTCAAGTATATACAGTATCTATCTATTCATCTATCTAATATATAGATATATGTGTGTATGTGTTTTGAAGAATATTTCCTTCTAAAACAATGTGTAAAGGAAAGAGAACTGCTGTATGTAAAAGCTCATGTTAAAGTCACATTGCATACGGATTGCATACGCATGTCATATGGATTTTCTGTTTAAAAATCGCACAGAAATCACATGACACTCGCATAGCACTAGTCCGATTTTTCGGCCTGAAAATCAGACCTTTTTATTTCTCGCAAATGGGTATGTACCCTTAAAAGTTGACCAGCGATTTCTCATTTTTCCAACCAAATTTACAAAACCGCTTTTTTTAGGGACCACCTCACATTTGAAGTGAGTTTGGGGGGTCAATATAACAGAAAATACCCAAAAGTGACACCATTCTAAGAACTGCACTCCTCAAGGTGCGCAAAATCACATTCACGAAGTTTATTAACCCTTCAGGTGCTTCATGAGAACTAAAGCAATGTGGAAGGAAAAAATGAGCATTTTAATTTATTCACAAAAAGTTACTTTCGAACCAATTTTTTTATTTTTACAAGGGTTTCAGGAGAAAGTAAACCACAAAATTTGTTGTTCAATTTCTCCTGAGTGCGCCAATGCCTGGTATGTGAGGGAAAGCCACTGTTTGAGTGCATGTCAGGGCATAGAAGGGAGAGAGCACCGTTTAACTTTTTGAACGCAAAATTGGCTGGAATCAATGGTGGCGCCATGTCTCATATGGAAACCCCCTGATGTACCTATACAGTGGAACCCCCAATTCTAACTAAAACCCTAACCTCAACACACCCCTAACCCTAATCCCAACTCTAACTCTAACCACAAGCCTAATCCCAACCTTAACCATAACCCTAACCACAACCCTAACCCCAACACATCCCTATCCATAACCATAACCCTAGCCACAAACCTAACCCTAATGCACCCCTAACCCTAAACCAACCCTAACTTTAGCCCAACCCTAACTTTAGCCCAACCATAATCCTAATGGAAAAATGGAAATAAATGCATTTTTTCATTTCATTATTTTTACCTAAGGGCTTAATAAAGGGAGGTTGATTTACTATATGTTTTTATTTTAATCACTGTGATAGGGTCTGCACAGTGATCAAAATGAATTAATAGGAAAAATGTCCCATTGTTGCCGGGTGCAGACCAGCAGATCTTTTCGGGCGCACTTCTTCCCCTGGAAGAAGATGCAGCGGGCAGAGGAACTTCATGGGGCGATGCAAGGACACCAGAGGTATCGGGGGGATCAGGGGACCCCATTTCTCTCTCCTCTGATGTGCAATCACATCAGAGGAGAGAGAAATTAAATGGAAAATCAGACTTTTTTGCGGTCACTGCAAAAACTGACCTGAATCATGATCTCTGGGGTGTCAGCTACCCCCTGGTAGCTGAGACCCCAGAAAAATTCCGACTCTAGGGTGCGCTATACACTTATTTCTCAGCATTGTTAAAATGCGGCACAGAGGCATAAGCATTCTTAATTGCTGCCATTAAAAAGCGTATCGGCGGTTGTTAAGGGGTTAAAAATGTTACAGTAGTCCTACATATATGGGTCAAAGAATGCACACAGTCCCAGATATGGTTGCATAAGACTATAAAAATATGTTTACACGCACATCACTCCCACTGACACAGTTGAAGATTTTAAAAACTTTGGTTATGTACAGTACTGTCACAGACTCGGGTGCAGAGTAAAAATAGAGAGTGTTTTTGAAAACGGCGCACTCACAAAACCTAATATTGTCCCTCACTACAGCTGCATCCTTTTCCTACGCTAAGCAGAGTGGAAATAAAAAACAAGAGTCTTGAACATGGATGAAAAGGCAGGGCAGCACAGTGCCTCAGTGGTTAAAACTATAGCTTTGCAGAGCTGGGGTCCTGGGTACAAATTCAACTAAGGACAACATCTGTAAGGAGTTAGAATCTTCTTCACATGTTTGCAAGGGTTTCCTTTGGGTACTTTGGTTTCTTCAAACACTCCAAAGATATTGTCATGTCGGACACTGTTCACACCAGGGTGTCCGGCAGACAGCGGTAATACCCTATTCCACTACAGTATGCTCAGGGACTTGGTTGGGTATTCTGTTCCAGTCGGGATAGGGTTAACCAGGTTGTCATGCTGGCTGAGGGTTTGGCCACGCCCTTGGTCTTTAAATAGTCCTTCCTGACTATGGGCGTCGCCGATTATAGCTTTTGCCTAGTGCTAGCAATACCGGTCAGCAGTGGTGGTTTTGGAGCGTCTGATATCTGGTGCAGTATATCTCTCAGTGAATCTTTCTCCTATCTGTTATATATATATTTGGTTGCCCTTGCACATTATTGTATTCCCTGGTGTATTAACGGTGTGGTGTTTCTTTTACCCCTGTCCATATGTATTTGTGGGGTCTGGTGTCTGGTCCCCTCACTGGGTGGAGGGTGGTGGGTTCAGCTTAGGGCTGGACAGGAGACAGGGACAGGGTGGAGGCCCAGGCAGGCACACCTTCAGTGTAAACCCTGGGTTGAGGGACAGACAGGGTTTTCCCTAGTCTGAGGGACACCGCAGGGGCCCCGGGGTTTTAGCCTAAAGTAACCTAGGCATACCATGACAGATATACTGATAGAGAAAAGAGATGAGCGAACATGCTCGGTGATACTCCGATATCAGTTGAGTATCTGGGTGCTCGTATGTGCTCGGCACTCGGCAAGCACTAGACAGTGCTTGATTTCAAGCTCAAATCCCTGCCCCGCATGTTTGGAGTCTGTTACATAGCCAATAAGCATGCATGGATTGTCAGTGAGTCACTGTAATGCCATAGCCATCTTGATAGTGATATTACTGTGATTAGCTGACTGTATGACATCATCAGGTGATATACAAGGACAGGCGCCTCTAGGATCAGCACAGGCTGAATTTGAACAATGGCTGTCTCCGCTGAACCTGTATCCAAGGAAGGCCATGTTCCATAACAGTGTGAACCTGTTGGCAGCCCTATGGCTAGGCAAGCTCACACACATGCCTTGCATGGCTCTCATCCTCAACCTGGTGGTACAGCATTTTCTCAGCCACTATCCTGACCTGGGTGAGCTGCTCCAGAATGCACTTAAAGAGGTTGTCCGGGCTTTTCACATAATCTCAGTGCATATCTGGGCTGCAAAATGTTGACAATAAGTAATTTTCCTTCTGTGGCTAGTTTGCAGGGTTTGCTAGATATCATCTCTTGCTTGTAAGAAAAACGTCCAGGGGGGATGTGTTCTGGCATTGAAATGAGAACTGGTCGTTTCCTCCTCACTAGTTTCACTTTCCATAGATGACTGTTCAGCGTGTGTCTGGGGGAGGAGCAGCTGGGTTGTCCTGCTCTCTGCACTGAGGCTGCTAGAGGGGGAGGATTTGTTACTCTGTGAGGTGGGATAGGCTTCTTCATGTGGTCGGGGAGGGCCTATAGCTATGAAGGGTGGGGTTGTTGCTACAGATGGCATGTTTTTAGTAGAGTAGGAGGAAACAACCAGTTCTCAATTCAATGCCAGAACACACACCCCTTGGATGTTTTTCTTACAAGCAAGAGATCATATCTTGGAAACCGTGCAGACTGGCCACAGAAGGTAAATTACTTATTGTCAGCATTCTGCAGCCCAGATATGCACTGAAATTATGTGAAAAGCCCGTACAACCCCTTTAAGCTGTGTGCTCATTTCCACCTTTCACACCCCTCTGCTCATTGACTTGCATCGATACAGAGTTCTTTGTCCATGCTAGTTAACAGGTTGATATGTGATGTGTTGACATGGTGGAATTCCAGTCTGCACATTTTGCAGTGACTGTGGCAGCAGAAACGAGCCCTGACGCAGTATGTCATGTCGTATAGCCTGGTCCAATGTGGTACATTTCATGTTTACAGAGTGGGCACAGATTAAGGACATCTGCACCCTACTGCACAGTTTTGAGATAGGTACTAAGACGGTTAGCGCTGACGATGCAGTCATCAGCATCACTATTCTGGTCATCTGTATGCTTGAGCAGACTTTGAATAATCTGCAGGAGGAGATGGTGGTCCCATAACAAGAGAAGGAAGCAGAGGAGGCTACGGAAGGGATAACATTGTCTCTATTTTCAAGACTGTCATCACACAGGCGGGTGCCAAGGGAGGGTAGATTACTGCGATCGAGGGGGGCTGGTGAAAACAGGCAAACTGTTATTGAACCTGAAAGATCAAAGGAACAAATTGAAGACCAAGAGGAGATGGGCGAGCAACTGGCGGATGAAGAGCATAATCCTCCCCTCTCTGTTGTTCATGGTTGGCGGAATGGGACAGAAGAAATGAGCCTCATTGTTACCCAGCTACTAACACAGCATGGGCTCGGACCTCATGGTAGAGCCTGACATACAGAGAGCACCAAAAGAACTCTGATAAATAAAATATGTACAGAGAGTACTATGAGTAGAGATGAGCAAATTTGTTTAGGTTTTGTCCCCGAATCTGATCTTGACATATTCGAGCCATATTCTAACAATATTTGTGCTGAATGTATGTCTTATGATCGGTTCCACACATATTCGTTAATTTTTACTCCCATTGACTCTAATGAAGTTCTGCTGTGTTCAACCAATATTGCAAAAACAATATTCTATTTCGATCGTATTCGGAACTGAATCCGAACAAATTCGCTCATCTCTACTTATGAGCTCACTAACTGGGATGCCGATGTAACAACAAGCAGGGAAGAAAAGAAATACTGTGTACATTGAGAATTTAGAGATGTCTAGACAGAAAAAAGAAAGGTTACTTCTAAAATGGGTGATGTACATGGATCTTTAAGAAAAACCGAGCAGTGATCAAACATGGAAGACAAAATCAATTACAAAGGGAAGAAAGTCACACAGTTTCATAATGAGCCAATGCATAGAGCAGAAGACCATGGGCTACAGGTACTGAAATAACTACACAGACAGAGAAGAAAGTGAAAGGTCACCAGGGCTGAACAAAGAGTAAAACAGGTCGTGTAGATAGAATAACAGCAGGGGCCAGGGTCAAGATTTTATTATAATTTTTAATTTACAAGGACATGAACTTGTAAACTCGAACTACGTGCAGGTGAAGGTTCACGAGCAACAACAAAGATCAAAGCCACAAGCTGTAAAAGTACAGTCAAACGTTGTAATTGAAACCGTACTTGAGTTTACAACACACTGTAGAATCTTATAATTTTGTGATTTTTAGTGATTCATTAATAGTGGTAATGAGGACAATGAATCAAGCTAGAGACATTGGAATACTTAATTTTAGGCCTTTTTACATGATAACATTTTGTTGCTCAAGCACTCTTAAAATGTTTTTCCACTTAAAAAGAAGTCCCCAAATATTAAAAGTTGTGCAAAAAAATTAAAAGCAAAATCAGATAGTAATCACCCTCTCCAGGTCCCTCTCTTGCTCTTTGCCACTTCTTTTGTTTGCGTGTTTTGGCTGCTGCCATAATATCATATCATGTTGACTTCTGCCAATCATTGAATTCAACAAATTCAACAGTGCTGTCTACATTGCCAGAGCTAGTAACCTCAGTGATTGACTGCAGTAACACTGTGAGTTGTCGATGTGCTGTACCCAAAACACAGAGAAGGGTGCAGCATTGGTGCTAGACTATTGTAGGGGGAATACTATCTGATTTTGTTATTTTACACAAGTTCTAATATTTGTGGATTGCTTTTGTAACATTGGGAAACGCTTTTCAGGACTTCAGCTGCTATTTGGCAAATTTAAAATTGTATCTAGAAAAGGATATCGGCTAAGAAGAGTTGTGATGTAATTTAAATATGGTCAAGAGGTGTTTTTTTCCCCAAATTAGTTTTTAATCATACATTATACATAGACAGCGACTTCGTAAGTTTATACCAGTCCATTCCACTCCAGGCTTTTCTCTGTCTTTATCAAGTCATTTATTCAAATTCAGTTAGCTTTTAAAATCTATACAGGAATTTATAGTTTTGACAACGGAATGTTTGTTAAAACATAACTATTTTACGTTCAATCATCATTTTTTTCTCCCGAATAGGGGGGCTAGCTTCTCCCCAGCCGCCAATACTTTATGTCAGATTGGGAGGCAATATACGCTTACTTATCCTTTCTCCTCCCACATGAGGTGGTATGGCCATTATTTGGATGACCTGCTACCGGTGTGGGATGGACCGAGGGATATGACACAGGACTTTTTTAAGTACATTAAGAGTAATAACATTAATCTAAAGTTTACAATCAATGTGGAGGCCAAAGCAATACATTTTCTAAATATTAATTTATAATTTGATGACTTGAATAGGATAGTCATATCCCATTTTAGGAAAGATACAGCGACTTACTCCCATCCCAGGCTTGTAATTAAAAATATCCCCGTAGGTTAACTGTGTAAAAGAAATTTTACTTTGGAATCTCATTAATTGTTTGCAATAGGATGAGATACAGACAATATCCAAAGTAATATAAATAGCTTAAGAAAGGCATTGGCATAAAAATAGTTTATATATATTTATGATACATAGCAAGCACTGAGAACACCAATGTAGAAATAGGACTAAATGTGGATCAATCATCAGCTACACTATTGAGGAAAGAGAGAAGAGAAAACAAAAGATAATCATAAAGTCCAGATATGTACTGAAAAATAACATCTTTATTAGGTAAAAAGGCATAGGGAGACGTAACCATGTGACACACATAAAATCACGCAAAACGTCTGCAGAGTACTCATGGAATCAGGTGAGTAAACATATTCAACAGTCCTTACATATAGTATGTAAGTACAAGCTAATAAACCTTTCCCACAATATTTAGATTGCATATGTCAGAGTATATACTAAGTCAGTGGGAAGAAAAATGAATAAATAAAGGACTGTACTGAAACCTGAAATATGGTGTAGGTACAGACCTCATAGCTGTAAATTAAAGTATAACATATACCAACATAGACTAAATCCTGGATAGTCAGATGACAGGGTACAAAGACATCTATACAAGTATCGGTTGTGGCAAAATGTTGGAGATGGGAAAAGGGTATTGAGGTATAATACCTGGAAAGTAGCACCAGCAGGGGCTCACTGGATCAGTGTGTCTGCCCCAAAGCGAGTTTTGGATAAACACCTTCTTAAGGGAATTAAATTAAAATAACTCACGGAACAGTGCAGTATGAGATCACCTTATAATAATAAAATTATCGCACTCATGGAAAAATAAAAAGGACAAATCGGATAATAACGAAGGTATGCCGAAACGCGTGTTAGGGCTGGCACATCCCGGAGACTCCAGCAGCATAAGAGGTATACGAGTAGCACTGTGCTTGCACATTTAACACTTTCGTTTTGCCTCTAGTGTTCTTTTTGAAGATTTAGTATGATGGATTAGATTCACTCCACTATTCCTCAGCACTGCACTTTATTTACTTGTGATTGTTTTATATATGTTCATTGCTTGCTGCACCGATCCATATGCATTTGCACTTTATATAATATCTAGTGTTGAGCATTCCGATACTGCAAATATCGTGTATCGGCCGATATTCGCTGTATCAGAATTCCGATACCGAGTACCGATATTTTTTCTATATCGGATACCGGAATCGGAAGTTCCCATAATGCAATGAGCCTGCTCGATTTGATTCAGCCAATGGGAATCCTCAGAAGTGTGGGCACATTCTGTTAGGCATGTAGGCATGTTAACTATTGGCATGGCTGTGATTGGCTGCTTAAATGATGTCATCATGATGCGCGGTCAGTGCGGGCCTGCC